>NC_137174.1:82020200-84420200 GCF_951804945.1 Podarcis cretensis | reverse complement strand
ACCTCTCAAATCTTCTTAGGATGATCCTCCAGTCATTTGGAAGCAGGTTTTGAGGGTGTGTGGAAGGCTGAAGCAAAAATGTTCCCCTTTAACCAGGCCCTTGAATGACTGACAACCGATGACCTTTTAAAATGTGTTGCGGGTGAGAAGATTATTGGGTTTGGCTTTGTTAAGTATTTTGTGATTTTATATTGTTATTTTATGTTGTGGACCATCCTGAGCCCACAATGGTGGCATATAAATTTTAATAATAATAATAATAATAGTAATAATAAGTGCTTTTTTCTTTAAAAATGTTTAAGGGTACTCTCATTTTGACTCAAGAAAATCACCATTTTATAGTTCAAATTGGGGAAAATAAACACAGTAAGTGGACCAAAGTACAAAGATTCACAAAATGTCTAGGGGGTATGTGTACCCTGTGTTGCCCCCCAAAAAAGCACTGATAATAATAATAATAATGATAATAATAATGATAATAATAATAATAACAACAACAACAATAATAATAATAATAATAATAATAATAATAATAATAAATGCTTAGAGTTCCATTGCACCAGCAGAAGCCTGTTCTGCTCATGCAAAGGACAGTGTTGGGTATAACCAATGTCTATTGCACAGAAGCATTTTAACTAATAATACTTTAGAGTCACAAAATCCTAGAATTGTAGAGTTGGAAAGGGGTCCTGAGGGTCATCTAGTCCAACCCCTTGCAATGCAGGAAATCTCAGCTAAAGAATACATGACAGATGGTCATCCAGCCTCTGCTTAAAAACTGCCAAGAAAGGAGAGTCCACCACTTCCCAAGGGAAATAAATGATTTTATTTCTTTAACAAAACAGGATAGATAATGTTTATTAAAAATACGCATGGGCAGGATTCCCCCAAAGAGCTGTTTCATTGGAAGCCCTGCACAAGGACCTCCAGTGGGGCTTCCCCCATCTCCTACCCCCATGCGCCCCAAGCACCCTGCAACTGGCTCAGGGATGGGGGCGGGGGGTCAGGAGAAACCTCCAGAACAGCGCGTAGAAGGAGAGGAGAGGGGATTGTTCCATCTGGCAAGCTGAAATGATTGTGCAGACAGAATGCTCATCACAGCGGGTGGTTGAATTCCACCCACTGCTCATAAACCCAAGTGAGAATAAATAAACTTAACATTTTTAGTACTGTACTCCCGTATTACCAAACTACTTAATTAGTAGTGTTAATGCATCTGAATGAAAGCATACTGTTTATGACTGATCATCAATCTATTGGTCTTCAGCACATTTAAGAGTGCTTTGCAGCCTTTGTGGGAGCCAGTGTGGTGTAGTGGTTAAGAGCAAAAGTCTCATAATCTGGTGAACTGAGTTCGCGTCTCCGCTCCTCCACATGCAGCTGCTGGGTGACCTTGGGCTAGTCACACTTCTCTGAAGTCTCTCAGCCTCACTCACCTCACAGAGTGTTTGTTGTGGGGGAGGAAGGGAAAGGAGATTGTTAGCCACTTTGAGACTCCTTAGTGATAAAGCGGAATATCAAATCCAAACTCTTCTTCTTTTATGTAAGGAAATGTCTCACTCGTATCATCAAAGTTTAGTTTTCTTACACGTTTTGATTCAACGGCCAAGGTTTCCAAATCTGTGAGGTGCTCTTGATACATGTGTGACGTGGATGGCGCTGTGGTCTAAACCACTGAGACTTTGGGGCTTGCCAATCAGAAGGTCAGAGGTTCAGATCCACGTGATGGGGTGAGCTCCCATGGCTCTGTCCCAGCTTCTGCCAACCTAGCAGATTGAAAGCACACCAGTGCAAGTAGATAAATAGGTACTGCTGCGGCAGAAGGATAAATGGTGTTTCCGTGCGCTCTGGTGTCCCGTTGCGTCAGAAGCGGTTTAGTCATGCTGGCCACATGGCCTGGATAGCTGTCTGTGGACAAACACTGGCTCCCTCAGCCTGAAAGCAAGATGAGTGTCACATCCCACAGTTGCTTTTGACTGGACTTAACTGTCCAGGGGTCCTTTACTCTCCCCCCTTTTTTTGACCTAAAGCAGTTTTTGACACAAGCCAGAGTGCTGATGGCCTCTCAGCTTCAGCAACGGTCACCACAAGAGTGCAAAAGATACACAGCACTACACAAACATTTGAAAATAAGTGAAATTGTAAGTTCATGGCTCTTTAAGAGGTTCAGTTTTTCCAAAGTAATGTCTCCACAGTGAGCCACATGAATTGCTTTCAAATATTGTGTTTCTTCACTCAAGTCCGTAGCGGCATCAGAATGGAACTTTTCAATTAATGTTTGTTCAGTCTGGTTTTCAGTAATCTTTGTGTATTTTCCACAGAAACCCAGGTCTCTCATCTAAAAACTTCAGAGCTTCATAAGGATTTTTAGGGCTGGAAATCAGTTTGTCAACAATTCATCAAAAAAAAGGTGAACTTGAATAGATCTTCTAGATTTCTAATTGTTACTTCATCCGGGGATTCATCATGAAAACACTTCCTCTTCCTAGTGTGTTTTTCTATAAATTCTGCCCTGATATTCATTGCATTGACAACAGCTTTCGCTTCAGAGAGTGTGGCATTCCTGTTTCCTCAAATAAAGCTGAAGTCAGCTAAGAAGCTTTCTATGTTTTTGGTTTCAGCATCAACGGTAGCATTTCCAGCTTGTAGCAGTTAACTTCTGTAGCCAATTTATACCAGCAACTTTAATCAGACTGATGTCACGATTATGTGCTTGAATTTGCGATACATTCTTAACAAAAAACCTCTGACCAGAACGTGTCTGTACAGACATATTCAGCTTATGCAAACTACATAGCAATGACAATATTCTCTAAATCAGCTGCAACTAGTCTTAGAGAATCCGCCCATGCACTCTGTTGCTTGAGAATCCCATGACTAGCTTTCACTATCTCCTTCAATGCTACATGATGATTTGAAACATATCCCAGGCTGAATAAACTGGCCAGGTCCCCAGTAGCCTGGGTCATCCAGAAGTTCAGGGCTGGGGCTTTGCCCCTTTGCATCCCCTTCTCCTCAGGCAACAAGTCAAACAGTGGTCAGTACATGAAGAGACTCCCCACATCATTAAGGCCATTTTAGTACTCTTCTTCTTCTTCTTCTTCTAATGGATGTTGTGGCTTCTTTAAAATCCACAGAACTGCATGCAATGCCACGTACAAGGCTGCTAGCATACAGGGCATCATGCCAAGATCTAATTGATAAAATAACAGTAAAATGATAAGCAAAACAGAAGCAGCAACTAACTTTTAAAATGCTGTGTTGTTCACCAAAGGCAGAAACAACTCCACAGCAAAAGCCTAGTCACTATCCACCTGATTAGACAGGACATGTGTCTCAGACAGTAGATTATAGAGTGGCTACTTAACACATCACCAATACAGAGGAAGTGTATCACCAAAAAAACCCAAACAAACAAAGCAACAGACAAGAAAGGATACACGTTTACATAATTTTGTTGCTTGTGTTAATTTATATCTATGCATGTGAAGTTAAAAATGATTACAACATAAACAGATATGTAACATAGCTGACTGTAGTGGAGAATATTGTGGACAGGGGACCTCCATGCTGGCTTACTCTGCTCTTCAGGTACTAACTATTGATAGACTCTTTCAAGGTCCCAGCTCTCTCTCCTTACAGTTCCTTACATTTAGGTCAGATTTCAACAGGCTTACCCTTTAAATGGGGACACGGGTAGCACTGTGGTCTAAACCACTGAGCCTCTTGGGCTTGCTGATCAGAAGGTCAGCGGTTGGAAACCCCACAACAGGGTGAGCTCCCATTGCTCTGTCCCAGCTCCTGCCAACCTAGCAGTTCAAAAGCATGCCAGTGCAAGTAGATAAATAGGTACCACTACAGCAGGAAGGTAAATGGCATTTCCGTGCGCTGCTCTGGTTTCATCAGAAGCGGCTTAGTCATTCTGGCCACATGACCCAGAAAAAACTGTCTGCAGACAAACACTGGCTCCCTCAGCCAATAAAGCGAGATGAGCGCCGCAACCCCAGAGTCGTTTGCAAGTGGATTTAACTGTCAGGGGTCCTTTACCTTTACCTTTACCTTTACCTTTTACACAAATGGAAAACTCTTTTAATTAAAGAATTCACTGTAAAGTAGGCCACATGGCCACCTACAGTGTGCTAGTTCATGTGAGGGCAAAGGAGCCTGTTCAGTTGGTATCTGTAATTGTGCCTTTAGCAGTGGCTTGATGCACATGTATTAGCCGTGATAATGCTTATCTGCAGGTCATGCAGTTCCACAAGCTGATTTCTGCATATCAAGTTGCTGTAAAACACAGGATCAGTCCAGTGGGTTTTCTTCTTCCTTGAAAACTTTTAATGTACGGCAATACAGATGAAGGAGATACAAACTTTAGAAGACATCTGAAGGCAGCCTGGTATAGGGAAGTTTTTTTTATGTTTCATGTGTTATTATGTTTTTATATGTGTTGGAAGCTGCCCAGTCAAATGGGCACGGTTGAATAATGATAATAATAATAATATAGAATAGGACGTTCCTATTTTCATCGGAGAAATGTATGCAGTGTAGAGAATGCTGAACTAGATGAGCCAGTGGTCTGACTTGGTTGAAGGCAACTTCCTATGTCCTGAGTGTATCAATATTCCCTGAAAAGAATCAGTCTTTCACATTACAGTAAGGTGGGCAAACTGCAGCCCTCCAGGACTCCAACACCCTTCAGCCCCACCCGGGACTGCTAACCACTAAGGGTGATGGCAGCTGTGGTCCACCAACATCTGGAGGGCTAGTCAGTATACCTGAAGGAGCATCTATACCCCCATTGTTCAGCCCGGACACTGAGGTCCAGCACCAAGGGCCTCCTGGTGGTTCCCTCACTGCGAGAAGTGAGGTTACAGAGAACCAGGCAGAGGGCCTTCTTGGTAGTGGTGCCTGCCCTGTGGAACGCCCTCCCACCAAATAAATAAGCAATTATCTAACTTTTAGAAGACATCTGAAGGCAGCCCTGTTTAGGGAAGTTTTAATGTTTGGTTCTATTTTTAATATTTTGCTGGAAGCCACCCAGAGTGCCTGGGGAAACCCAGCCAGATGGGTGGGGTATAAATAATAAATTATTATTATTATTATTGTTATTATTATTATTACCCACCCTTGCTTTAGAGATCTTTGTTTTTCTCTTTTTTTTAAATAGATTTTTATTGAGATTTTAAAGGTTACAAAAAGAAAAAATAAAGAACATATTTAAACAGAAAAAACAAAGGAAAAAAAACAGAAAAAAGATGCAGATAATTAAAAAAAAATCAATCCTTTACATAACTTTCTTTCCTTTGCTTATTTCCTTGACCTCCTCACACCTCCCTTTTTTGTATTCTAATTCAATTAGATATTTCAGCAAATCCTTTCCATCTTTATTTCTATCCTAATGATTTATCTTAATATAGAGATCTTTGTTTTTCTCCCTGCACCTCGGACCACAGTAGAAGATTATTTGTTCCCCTGAAACGGCTTTCATCGTTCACAGTATTCCTCTGCCTGGTTCAGCGTGGAAGTCTTTGCCTTTTAAACTTTCCACTTTTTTCTGTAGTTAGCAGGTTTTTAACCAGGTGTCAGGAGAAATTTGGAGTTGGTTACTGTTCTCAGCACCGTGCCTTTTGCTTTCCTTCCCCAGCAGCCTCTCTCTGTGAGTGCCTTCCTGTTTGTCTTAAGAGTTCACCTGCCTTTTCTCCTCTCTGTTCTCCGCTTCCCAGCAGTGGCTCTTTTATCTTCCTCCTTCACCCACACATACTTCTATTTTGGGTTGGGTTTTTTTTAAAAGGAAAAGAAAAGGGGGGGAAACCTTCCCAGCCTAGAGAAGAATCGAAATGATAAGCAACAGTCAGAGAGAGTGTTTCTGATCTCATGTTTTTAAGTTCTCTAGTGACATTTTTTTCTCCGTTCTCTCGCCCTAAAGCGAGAGGGCACCTAATTACATCTTGATGTCTGCCAATATTATAGCAGAGGAATCCAATAATAAAAAAGGAAGAAACAACATTCCTCTCAAACCAAGCCATGCATCTAGAGTATGTTGTACTGACACTGGATTGGATCTCTTTGTAAACCACTTTGAGGTTTGTTTGTTTGTTTGTTTGTTTTGCAATCAAGCGGTGTATAAATTGTGTGCAATAAAATAAATAATAATAAATTGGTTGGTGGGAAGAAGAGGGAAAAGGCCTTGTTGCAGATCTTTTGTTCTTTAATGTCAGGGCAACTGGATAGCTCAGTCGGTAGAGTATGAGACTCATAATCTCAGGGCTGTGGCTTTGAGCCCCACATTGGGCAAAAAGATTAGTGTGGTGCAAGGGGTTGGACTAGATGACCCTTGTAGTCCCTTCCAACTCTAAAATCCTATGAATCTAAGCTTTACACACTTGGGGCTTTGGCTCCACCCACTGCAGCTCTGGCTCCGCCCACCATTGGATCCACCCCATCGATAACTTTCCTTATGTGTCTATGGTTCTCCATTCTGCAATGTTTATGGCAGATCAATTCATCGGCCCAGACCAAGATTTCAGAGTGCTTTGGGCTAAATACAGACTGGTTTGCTTTGGGATATACTACTAGCCTGGCAGGGGGCAAGGAGAATTCTGAAAAGAAGAATTTGATAGCTATATGGGAGGAAGGAGCTGCAAAATAAAAACTATGCATCTGCTAAATGTAGTCTGAATTCAGAGTCTTCCTTTTAACCCTCCCAGGTCTCTGAAGACCACATATATCTGCTTTGAACAATGATGTATGTACCGTATTTTTTGCACCATAACACTCACTTTTTTCCTCCTAGAAAGTAAGAGGAAATGTCTGTGCGTGTTATAGAGCGAATGCCTGCGGGTGGCGGGGGGGGGATCTGCTCTAGTCGTGAGCAGAGGATCCATGGTTCCCCTTCCTTTCCTCCTCCGTGGTTACAAAGCATGGATCCACATGGATCCTCAGGATTTTTGCATTGGGCTACTCCAAACTCACTGTCAGATCACATGTCTGTGGCCACAGCATGAACCACAAAAATCATATATCCACTATTTCGTTTAGAATATTTTTCCCCTTGTTTTCCTCTAAAAACTATGTGCGTGTTATGGTCTGGTGCATGTTATAGAGCGAAAAATATGGTAACTGAAATGGGCACCATCCCTCTTAGAAGAAAAATGTTATATATAATTATTTGGGGTTGTATTTTCCATGAACTCCTTGGATGAAAAACAGGATTTAAGCACAATAAATTCTGAAAGCAAAAATGCGTTTTCACATTGTCTTGTACATCCACACAATCTCTGCTCCAAATTCATTTTCATATGTAGCACAGTCCTCATTTGAATGCAGAGAGGCTCTACTGTTACTGGTTTGCAGAGAACTGGAAGGTCAGGTCATACTTTAATTTAGATTTTACGTTGATTTTTTAAAACAATAAAGATTCATAAGGCTTATCATTTGCACCATGTTAACTTAGAAATGTTTTGTATTAAATTGGGCAGATTAGAAAGAGAATTTCATGAGAGCTTCATAAAGTTGCCCTTTTTTTTTCAAATAGAAAACATGTTATAAGGCTTCGTACCCATCCAAGAGGTAGTTAATTCGGGTCTCATCCATTTATGCAAACAATGGCATGGCAGCCTTTTGGAATACAGCCACTGTACATTTGAAGATGCTTTATTATCACTCTAACAGCATGTTATCCCAATGTGTGTGGGGAGAAGTGGGCAGCAAGGGGTGAAGCCGCTCGGGCACCTGGGGCAGCGCGAGCCACCCATAGGGGCAGGTCGCACCATGGGGCTTCCAAAGAGTCTGCCTGCCTTCTCCCACTCAGCTGCCCTACAGCTGAGGGGAGGCAACAGGTGGAATGTTTGGGGCAGTGCGGAGGGTTCTCAAGCCATTGTGTCACTCCCAGTGGTGACACCCAGGGCAGACCCCTTCCTCAGCCCTTGTAAGCGGCAGCATGCCAGCTTGACTTAAGGAAGCTCACAGGAATTACTCCACATCCCTTTCTCCTCCCAGCAGCCCTCTGCAGCCTCCACCCACTTTGTTCAGGTGGATTGACCCAGCTATCTGATGGTACTTTTTTCTGGAGGGGGGTGTCCTTTCCAGAGAGGAGGAGAAGTCAGAAAATTTTCATCCCAGGCACCTCTTGAAGCTAATTTATCTTCAGATCCAAGCCATGGTATACTGCTTGGACTACTGCTTGGACTACTGCAATGCCCTCTACACGGGGCTACCTTTGAAGGTGACCTGGAAACTACCATTAATCCAGAATGCGGCAGCTAGACTGGTGACTGGAAGCGGCTGCCGAGACCACATAACACCAGTCTTGAAAGACCTACATTGGCTCCCAGTACGTTTCCGAGCATGATTCAAAGTGTTGGTGCTGACCTGGAAAGCGCTAAATGGCCTTGGTCCAGTATATCTGAAGGAGCGTCTCCACCTCCATTGTCCTACCTGGACACTGAGGTCCAGCGCTGAGGGCCTTCTGGTGGTTCCCTCACTGTGAGAAGCCAAGTTACAGGGAACCAGACAGAAGGCCTTCTTGGGAGTGACGCCCGTCCTGTGGAATGCCCTCCCACCAGATGTCAAAGAGAACAACAACTACCAGACTTTTAGAAGACATCTGAAGGCAGCCCTGTTCAGGGAAGCTTTTAATGTTTGATGTATTACTGTATTTTAATATTTGGTTGGAGCCGCCCAGAGTGGCTGGGGAGGCCCGGCCAGATGGGCAGGGTATAAATAATAAATTAGTAGTAGTAGTAGTAGTAGTCCCTGCATGCACAAAAAAGCAGAATTCCAGATTACATGCAGAGAGAAAGCTCTCCATGTTTACGGTTAAAATTGTGTGGTCACTGTTTAGAGCATATGGCAGCCTGCCACTCAAATGATCCTGCTCCCACCCTGCGAGAGTTCAGATAACCAGCAAACAGTGCCTAGGTGGCAAGCTGCTTGTGTCTTATCCTGTTTGTTAGTGATTTTGGCATTAATGCAAAGTGTCACAGGCAGATACTTGCTGCAACGTGTCAAGTTGTGGTGGGACTGTGTAAAATCCTTCATACAAAGACTTTTAACTGGATATATCAGTGAATGGTTGGCTCTCATGCAGTCCCACACTGTTTCTTGCACATCGGAGCTTAAACCTTTGTAGTTTCAGAAAAGAATAAAGAAGAGGGAAAAACAAGAAAGATCCAAAGGACTTATGGAGAATCGGAAGCAGAAAGTCCTAAAAGATTTCAGCAACTAGACATATATGCTATGGTAATAGAAGACAGGCTAGATGAAAGGAGCAAACCAAAGGAGGTCAGTATTCAACCCAAATCTGCAAATGTCAGACCAAATTTCCTCAAATGATTTGTGCTTCTTATCTCAACTACTCATTGGCTATGAAGTCTGCCATTTCATAGTGCCAAGCTGCAGTACTAACCTTTCTCCCAAAGTGGATTTAGCCTCCTAGCAACCAGACTCATTCTGTGGAAGGAGGAAGGCTGATTAGAAAATTATTATTATATTTCCAGGCTCTAGGGACATGGGAAAGAATAAGGCTTAAGGCACAGGCTTCCAGCCTAGTGCCCAAGGCTAAATTCTCCCTTTGGTCCATTTCATGCACCTTCTTTAATGTCATGTTTTTAGGATGTCCACTGGTAGTAGCCAAGGGACTAAAATTGCCTGTGTGAGAGAAAAGAATTTTACTGCAGGCCAGTCAACTTTTCAACTTTAAGGTTGCAATCCTATACACACTATATCCTATAAACCTCAGTGAGACTAACTTCTGAATAGACACAACCAGGAATATGTTATGAGGCTGCAATTTTATGCACATTGCTTGCCTGCAGGTAAGCCCTATTTACTACAATGGAGCTTCCTAAGTAAGTAAGCTTGCATAGAACTAGGGATGGATGGATCTATTAATTGTAGTGCCTCTCAGCTTCGCATTTTTAAAACTTTGAATTCAGTTTGCATCTCTTTTCACATTTTTCTTGGGGGGGAGAAGGCACCAAAAGCCACATTCATTTTAATGCAGATTTCTCCTAATAAGTGCATTTTGTGTGTGCCATTTTATCCCATATACGTATTTTTGCAAACAATTTATCCAGATGTAATGTAGTTCTGTGCATTAGTTGCACTAATATTTTCACCTTTGTGAACACTTTTCGGTTTGTCAACTGCATCACAGAATTTGGGGAAGTGTGAATTCCCAAGGATAGGTGAATTTCATTTCTCTTATTAGTTCAGGATATGAAAATTAGGTAGGTTTGCATCAAAATGTGAAGTAAGCAAACTTCTTTCCCATCCTTGCCTAGGACTGCACTATTAAACTGCAGCCCAAAACACATGTACTGCTAAATCACATTGAATTTTATGGGACTTATTTGGAATAAATGCACATAGGTTTGTGCTGGTCAATAATTATTAACTTCACTGAGTTGCAGACAGGATATGCACCTGTAGCAAATCCCAAGGTTGCTGGGGTTAGGAATAATTCTGGGATCAAAAATTCAGAGGTTCTGCAACTTCAAAGGCATCAGCTCAATTAATCACTGTATGTTTCATGACTGGATTTTGTATTTCTTCATGTATTTCTTCCTACCTGAAGAAAGCTCTTTCAGGTAATCAATGAATGCAGGTGTGGGTGCTTTCCCCATCCTTGACCTAGAGGTATTAATTTTGTAAATTTGCATAGTTCTTCTGCACATACAGTTGTATGTATATAGGATTTCTCTGCTTGATGAAGAACTTTGGTTTTTTCCCTGGTGTTTTCAGTCACAACTTCTGTTAGGCTCCAAAAGCAGTTTCTTTTGTTAATATTTATCCATGGCACTGTTCCACATCAAGTTTCTAGCAGCTATTTTAAAATACTGTTGTTGTGCACAGAAGCTTCCAGATGGGAGCAGGGATAGAAATATAACCGGGCTGACCAAACTTGTCTCGGTTGCTGGCAGAGAAGTTACTTTTGATCCTGCAGTTCTGAGGAGTGGCGCATTAAGATTCTAACATCTGTAAGTCTCTGAAATGTGATAGAATTGTCTTTTAAAAAACCCCAGAATTAAGCAACATGAACAGGTGAACTGCTAAGCGACACAGACTTATTTCTATGCAAACATCTTTTGTGACAAGAAACCTTGAAAACACCTGGTAAGAATTAAGCAAATATTCCCAATGAAGAATGTTCTAAACATATCCAGTGGATGCAAGAAGCTATTATTAGGTAAAACCTGGTATTTCCCCCCCCCCCCACAAAATGTTTTAAGTATCCCGGGCAGCTGTCTACCAGCTCCATCTGGTACACAGGCTGAGACCCTACCTGCCCGCAGACTGTCTCTCCAGAGTGGTGCATGCTCTAGTTATCTCCCGCTTGGACTACTGCAATGTACTCTATGTGGGGCTACCTTTGAAGGTAAAGAGCACTTTTGTGCATGCACGTGCTGCGAAACCCGGAAGTATAGACTTCTGGGTTTGCCCTGTTTGCAACCCGAAGTTTACGTATCCAGAGGGATACGTAAGTAGAGGTATGACTGTACATAATTTAAGATATTGACATCACAGGAATGGACAATTGCAATAAAATAAAAGAAATATGCAGCTGGATATTGTCCTGAAATATATCACTCCTCAGAATCACAAATAAACTCTTTCTATAAATTTATTTGGCTGTTGTTCCTTATTTATTCTTTTCTAATATGTTAATTTAGATATAGTTACTATGTTCTGTATTTTACTAAACCATCTGATAACGGGAGAGGTTCTAGCAGCATGAAGGAGATTAATGGCCATTTTCAATTCAACGTTGAGACTTGAGTCCTTGAGATAAAACCCAGTAAGAAAACCTTCAGATCTAGTGGCAATAAGTAACCAGTCCTATCCCCATTTTAAACTTTGAACTGCAATCCAGAAAGTCTGATTTATGGAGACTTTTACAAAATCTATGTAGAAAAAGAAATCTGCTCGACACTTGCTTTGTGCCAACATATAAATCTTTCTCAGTTTGTATAGTATAATACAGTGGTACCTCAGGTTAAGTACTTAATTTGTTCTGGAGGTCCGTTCTTAACCTGAAACTGTTCTTTACCTGAAGCACCACTTTAGCTAATGGGGCTTCCTGCTGCTGCTGCTGCTGCTGCCGCCGCCGGAACATGATTTCTGTTCTCATCCTGAAGCAAAGTTCTTAACCCGAGGTACTATTTCTGGGTTAGCAGAGTCTGCAACCTGAAGCGTATGTAACCTGAAGCGTATGTAACCCGAGGTATCACTGTATCAGGAAGGTTTCTAATACACATTCTGGAACTAAAGCATGTTTGATGCAGTTTTATGATCCCCGATTCATTTGCAGCCTCCCCTTGCTACTGATCTGCACATGTGTTCTGTCACAACAGCACTCTTAAACAGCCACCATGTGATCTTACGCCTGATTGCACCCAAATACATTTTGTGTGTTATTTTTCATATAACACTGCACTAGCTAAAGTGTACAATCGCATCAGCTCTCCTTTTCTGTTTTGCTCTTAATTGAAATGAATGTGCTCCTATTAATACTGTATGGGCCCGAATATAAGCCGCACCTTTAAAATTCAAGGGGGAGAAAGAAAAAAAAAAATACCCGAATATAAGCTGCTCCCTTAAAATACCGCAGGCACTCACACCCATAAATGTGTTTGGCTTCTGAAACTTTCGACAACTGAGGCTCAAGGGGGCGGTCGGCAAGCCCCATTGAGAAGAAAAGAGAAACGTGAGCCAAGGGAAAAGGGAGACAGTGTGTCTCTCCCTGTGTATATATGGCCCAGCAAAGGCAAACGGGAGGAGGGGAGGCTAAGGAGGGTTGGTCCCGCTTGCCCTCCAATCTTTTGTGGGTGGGTGGGTGGGGGAGTGGCTGGGATCCAGGTTCATTCCACCTCGTGAAGGAGACAAGTATCAGCAGCAGGGAGGGGCAGGAAGTGGGTGTGGAGGAAGGGGTTGCGGTGGGTGCAGACCTCCCCGGGTGTCACCACTGAGGGGGGTGACAAAATGCTGGGCGGCACTCACCATGGGGCCTGCAGTGTGCCCAAGCCATGTGTCTCTCCTGGGAGTGACGCGGTAGCTTGAGCACCCGCAGGCTCCACACTGCCCCAAACGTTCTGCCTGCTGCCTCCGCCCAGCTGTAGTGCGGCTGAGTGGGAGGAGGTAGGCAGAATCCTTGAAGGCCCTGTGGAGCATCCTGCCCTAGCTGGCCCCACCCCTGGACACAGGGCACGTGCGCCGCCCCAGGCGCCCGATCGGCTTGCTTCGCTGCTGGAAGGAAGGGCGCGCCTCAGTGAAGCACCATAGAAAGAGATGGGGCAAAGGGCAGGGGCAGAGCTCTGATCCCGCTTCCAAAAACTGGGAGCCTCCCTCTTGAATTCCTGGCCCAGCTTTTGGGCTCCTGCTCCACCCATAAGGAAGATGGAGGGAGGAAGGGATCTGGGTTTGTGGGAACTCGCGTCCAAAAAGAACCTGCAGGGGTGTGGAAGGAGGATTGAGAAGAGATCGCATCTCCCCCACCCCGTCATTAAAACTGAAATGGTTGTGGCACCCTCCCTGTGGAACGCCCTCCCACCAGATGTCAAAGAGAACAACAACTACCAGACTTTTAGAAGACATCTGAAGGCAGCCCTGTTTAGGGAAGCTTTAGTGTTTGATGTATTACAGTATTTTAATATATATATATATTTGGAAGCCGCCCAGAGTGGCTGGGGAAGCCCAGCCAGATGGGCAGGGTATAAATTATTATTATTATTATTATTATTATTGTTGTTGTTGTTGTTGTTGTTGTGGGCAGGGTATAAATTATTATTATTATTATTATTGTTGTTGTTGTTGTTGTTGTTGTTGTTGTGGGCAGGGTATAAATTATTATTATTATTATTATTGTTGTTGTTGTTATTATTATTATTATTATTATTATTATTATTATTATTATTACTATTATTATTTTGGTGTGTAAAAAGCCAGTTTTTGTAAGGTTGCGAATATAAGCCACACGTTAACTTTTTTAAAAAGTGCAGCTTATATTCGGGCCAGGACGATAGTTTCCTTTCTGATGGCTTAGACAGAGCTCGGAATTTAAGGGTCAAACAACATTTTTTGTTGAGGCACACATAGTGTGTGTGTGTTTTTAAAAGTTCTCTCTCGAAAAAATATGCAGCCCACAGTCTGCCTCCGACTTCCTTAGGGAGGAGAAAGTGGGGATGTCACTTTCAATTTCTCTCACTTCCTCATAATTCCAGCCTTCAGCTTGGCCAGTTTCTGCCTCGGCTTCCATTTGAGAAGAGTAGCCTTGCAAAAAAATGTTGTCACATTTATGTCCCCATTTCTTCTAATATACTCTTTCTTCTATGCAATTGTTTACCCTAATGTGCGCATTTTGTACACTCCCCCACCCAGGGGTGTGTGTTGGAGAACTGCATTGCAAATTTCAGAAAAGTTTTGATTTCAAATGATTTTAGTTTTAGTTCATATTTTGAACTGAAGTCAAAATTTAGGAGGCTAAAAGGTGAGATGAGCACATTTCTCTCCCATCTAGAGAAGGGGGCGAAGGTGGAGGAGGAAGGACTTTTTAACCCATTCACACCCTGAAGCCTTTCAGCTGAAAATCACAACTGCTTTCTGTGGACAGACATGAATAATGTTGTGATTTCTTCTATAGCCACAAATGCATCTGGAGTGAGTGATTTTTTTTTTTTTTTTTTTGGGGGGGAGGACAGATTTAAAAAGCCCACTCTCACCCCCTGAGAGCATCATGGATGCTCTAAAGCAGACCGCAGCCCCATTACTATACTGTGTCATTTTTAAAGAAATGTTCCAGCAGCATTATATTTGACATCACATAGAGTTTGCAATGCTTTTATGGTTAGCTGATATTGTGCAAACAGTGCATGCAGTTTTTTTTTTGTTGAAAAATGGATGGATAGCTAAAGGAAAGTGGTTTATTTACTCTTCACAGGGGAAAAAAGATTCAGAGCATTCTCCTCTGCTGCTTTCTACAATTCTTCCTCTTATGGTTCACAGTTGTGTTTAGTGAATACTCCCAATTACTGCTTAGGAGTACTCTCCTAGCGATCAAAACTGCATCCTTTGTGTTGCGACCGAACTTTAGGAATCTCTTTTTAACCTCCACGAAACTTCAACTCATTTATGCTGACATTAAGCAGGAGAAATGGAGAAAGACTGATAAGCAAAAGTCCAATTAAAATAATAAACTGGGAGTCATACGGTGGCTCGGGGCGAAGGTGGCGAATGCAGAAACGATACCTAACGGCATGTGTGATTATACCTGCCAAATGTCGCATGACTGATATGCAAGGGGGGGGGGAGGAATTATTAATTAACTAATCATTCCCTTGCCTGCAAAGAGAACCCACAATCTGCCTGTGGCTTTGTGTATAATCTACTGATAGCCTAGTTAAAATATAATACAAGGAACTGATAGGGAATCAGTATATAGTTAAGACTCTGCAAGGCAAGGCATCATTTCTGACACAGGACTATTTGGCCGCAATACATGGAGGAAGCCACAGGAGTATAGAGGTAGGTTTGCTTGGGTTTTTTAAATATATAACAAACAAACAAAAGTTTCAGTAGCTTCCTGTGTGACAAATATGTGGTAACTGTAATGTAGCAAAATCAGAACCTATTACTCGAGTTGCTGCTTATGCTCCCACAATTGGAAACATTCCAGACAATCAATTGCAGAATCCTAGAGACTGAATTCCATACCCTTTGCAGTGCAGCCACTAAAACCTTTTCCCCACTGAGGTTGGGAATTCCACCATCGCTTGGCCAGGACACTCCATATTTACACCAGCTTTATGATCCCCACCTATGGAGAGCCCTTTTCCTTGCAAGGTAGATTTTCGAAAATCCCATACTCTGAAAGATTCTGCCTTTGTGGCACAAAACAGGTTGAATCCACCACACACATTTTATTTTATGGCCCATTTTATGCAAAAAAATATGTGGTAACTATTTGGGCCCCTTATTGAAGGAGGGGATTTCTTGCACTGACTCTTACAGAGTGTCTTATCTGTTGAATAAATGTAGTAACGACATTGTGGAGAATGTGACAAGATAATATTAGGCTTGCCATATGACAGGAAAATTCCTGATATTTCCTGGTTTCTGGGTGTAAAAGTGGCGTCAAAGCAGCAAAATGTCAAGGAAAACCTCAGGGGTCAGCAAACCTTTTCAGCAGGGGGCCGATCCACTGTCTCTGAGACCTTGTGGGGGGCTGGACTATATTTTGATAAGGAAAAATAAAGAATGAATTCCTATACCCCACAAATAACCCAGAGATGCATTTTAAATAAAAGCACACATTCTACTCATGTAAAAATACGCTGATTCCTGGACCATCCACAGGCCGGATTTAGAAGGCGATTTGGGCCGGATCTGGCCCCTGGGCCTTAGTTTGCCTACCCATGACCTGGATGTATGGCAGCACGATGGAAAAAAGCAGTGGGAACAGCTCCAAAAGCTTAAAATTACTCTTTAGTAAATTAGTTCAACAATTCTGCCTTCTTTTATAGCCCTTGATAATATGCTCCTGAAACTTGCAGTGCAGAGGGTGGCTTAGGATGTGATACAGGGGGTTGTAGATTGAGGAGAAACTGGCATAAATTGTGCCCCCTTTCATGAACTGAATGATAGGGTCAAAACCATTGTACATAAACGTGAGGGTCTTTTTGTCACTCTGAAAGTCTATAATGAAATGTAAAATATACTGTAATTTTGCCTGAATTCTGTTCTTATTTGCAATTTTATTTTTCTTTACGGTACTTTGTTACTGTCATTTAACAATCATTTCAAGCCAATCTGTTAAAACACAAGCACTATTTCATTTCTTGTTTCTCGTGGCTGATAGCCTTCCAAACGCATAGATGTAGAAAATCAGAGATAAGGGGGTAAGAACGAATTGAAATGGTGCAGCTGGTAGTTCAGTTTCAACTTATACATTTTTAAATTTATTTACTTCATTGCAGAGATATTTGAACACTCTCAATTATTTTAGAAATCAATTTCACTCATCCTCATTATGGATGTTTTGTTGTTGATGTTAAAAAAGCTGGGGGTTGTTGTATTTTAGGGAAAATGTGTTCATCCCATTGACAAGCCTAAATCCAGCCACTGATTTACTGAATGCTAGACACTGGTTTAAATGCATTTTTATTGCTAGATACAGTTAAACATTAATAGTTCCATGTTGTTTTTCACACAAGATTGAGCAGTTGGCTGTGGAACCCTAACACTTCAGCAGTGCCTGTTTGTCAAAGATGGGCATCATTCCTAACTTTACTAAGCATTCTGTATCCCTAGGGATTTCAGCCAAGATGAGTAGCTGGTAAATTCCCCCCCCCTCCCCGCAAATCACACTAAGAGATCAAACTTAAATTGTATTTCAGTCCATGCTCATGTTTGCTTCCCTTTCCAAATAAACATAATCAACTAGGGTTGAATATTTTTCAAGAACTTTATGGCATCAAAACAGGGGAAAGATTCTTGGAAGTGTTTCTATTTTCACTGGTGCAATGTTTTCTATCCAGGAGGAACATACCTTGGCCCGTGAGATAAGACCTCCCCCTCCTCAAAAAGACCCCCCACGAAAATTCACAAAAGTCATCTCAATCGTTAAGGAGATGATTCTTTTAATAGCACGGTGCAGAAGAGTGTAAGCTGTATAATTCAGCACTTTTGAAAACGGCATAGTTATATTTTAACTACAGGGATCAAAGGATACTTTCCCCCTCCCAAGCAAATGCTTTTAAGACATTTACGCCTTCTTAATGTCGTGTTTTTCTTGATGTTTTTGTTTCTCTCATTCTCCCTTGCTAGATGGGAAGGAAAGAATTTACTGGATTGGAAGTCTCCCTGATCACCCTCTTCCTTTTGGCAGCGATTGTTGCCAGTGTTTTGATTGGGCTTTTAGCAACAGGCCATACTGGATTCAAAGGTAATGGTTCAGAAATCCATAAATTTCAGCGATCAGTGAGTCATATGGCAATCTAGCACACTGGTTGTCATAGTTTTTCTGAAACAAAAATAAATAAAACTATCCCCGCCCCCCAGTTATTAGACTCTTGCTGTTAGCAATGGGTTTTGTTTGCTTGTTGATTTTAGTCCCACTAAGAAGCGAAGAATTTGGTTCATCATGTCTAACAATTAAGCAATAGATCATTTGATAAGATACTGCAGCAGTCTCACAAATACGGTGTATCTTTCCTGGGGAGATGCTCAAGAACTATAATGTGACAGTTCTTTTCCATCTCACGTGGAACAGGTTCCAACCTTTCAAAACCCAAGTTTATTTTTATGAAAAGGTATGAAAATATGTCGTCTTCAAAATGTTTGTGGGAAGCAGGTTGCCTCATGGTTAGCAGCAGCGAGGAACTAATTAGTGAATATATACAGCTAACTTTAATGGATGACATGAATGTTAAGCCAACTAATCAGTTTACATGGAGGCTATTATCATGCTTAGTTCCAGCACCTCTTTTTCTAGAAAAATAGTACTGGTTCACACCCAACAGGCAATGACTCTCTAAGGTTTAAGACTGCAATCTTTTGAATTCAACCTGGAGATTGAACCTGAGACTTTTTGCACTCAAAGCACTGAGCTGTGAGATATGATAGGCGCTTCTACCATGTTTGTGGAAATTATGTGCTGAAAACCTTGCATCCATAAACCTGGGACATTTCACATATGGAATTTCCTTTCTCTTGTTTGTTCACTTGATAAACAAACTGATGCTTTTCTCTTTAGGCTGGGGTTTACTCAAATCAGTAGGGGCCTATTTTAATAAACTATATATTTTATAATGTAGTTATAATATGGTACAATCAATTATTCTTTAGTTAGCATCCATTCCAGGGATTTTGATGGGAGAGATTTGGCATGTGCTTAACTCTTCCGCTGAAGTCGGTGAGGCTTTAAAAGTGCTTAACTGCAGCAGGATCCTACCTGGTCTTTTTAGTTTTTCATTTATCTTCATCTTTAAACCACGTTATTCAATCTGAGCAGATGAACAGGTTGGCAGGAGGGCGAAAACAAAACAAGCAACAATTCATTTTCAGTATATATATAGTCACTCTAAGCAAATTGGACTGAATACAAGTAATTTGTCTGAACTGAGAAGTAAATCAGACTTCTAGTCTCATAGCAAAAGAGAGAGGGGGGAAGAAGGGTGGGGGAGAACAAATTAGTTGTTATGAAATAAGCCTTTTTTGTGAAAACTATTCCTTAAATGAGAGCATGGTAGCTTAAACCAAACATTATGAGAGAGAAAGTGCAGTATTTCATGCTCTGTGATGTTTTCACATTTTCAGCTGTTAGCTTAAAAGGCAGAAAATGAAAGATTTCTGTTGTTTTTTCTGAACAGAAACAGGCGTCCATTGACATGCTATTGTGGGGTTATTGTGTGTTGTCATTTTAATATTTGTTGTAAGGTAAAATATCTGTTGTACACCACCCTGAACACAGGAGCCAACTCCTAGGAGCCATTGGGGCTTCAGCCCCCACAATGAAATATTTGAGGGGGCCAGGCCCCCAGAATGTTGATGGACATTCCCATTCAAATAGTGGGTGTGCACTGCTTCATGTGACTGATTATGCAGGGTGGGGCTTCCTTGCGTCCCCACAATATTTTATTCAAGTTGGCACCCCTGACCCGGAACTCAGTTTAGAGGAAGGGTGGTATAAAAATGCAGTAAAAAAAATATGTAAAGTGTTTCTACTCTATAGCTGAATGGGCTCCCACAGAAGATTTCAAAGCTCAGCAATAAATACCTGTCCTCAGGTTTACAGTAGAAGATGACACAGAAGGAAAAGGGAATGGCAGGCAGGAGGAAAAATAAACTCAACCATTAGTTCTTAGATTCAGAGTTGTTGGTTTGAATAAAAACAAGGGCCGAGCCTATCCCAGGCTCAGCCTATTGGTGCAGAAGTACAGTAATTAGTTTTTTGTGACAGACCTCTGATATAAAAAGATAAAGGAAAGCTGGGGCTCTCGGCACCCATCATTTGTGTCTTTTTAAAATACATTCTTATATTTTGTTATATTTGCTCTGGCCTCTGACTAATGCGATAAATTGATTGATCTCTTGCAGAATTTTCTCCAACTTGCCCAGTTGTGCAACCGTCGGAGAGAATAGATTGCATCCCAGATACCTTGGCAACAAAGGTACAAATAATAATAATAACTGATTTCCTACCCTAATTTTATTATTATTATTATCAGCTGTCTGTGGACAAGAACATATTAGGATACAAAGTTAGCAAGGATGGAAGGATTGAGGAATTGGAAATGGCTTTTCCTCCCCATGGAATTATCATTTCAGAGAGGAAGGAGATGCCTAGCCGCACTCTGCCATTGTGGTAATGCCTTATTTCAAGAGGCCTGCTATGCATAAGAATAACAGAATCATAGAACTGTAAAACTGGAAGGGACACCAAGGGTCATCTAGCCCAACCCCTTGCCTGGATCATGTTCTGTTACTCCCATGGAGGAAATTATGGGAGAAAGCATGGCTGCTCCTATGCCACTGCCTATTTTGGATGCTGCTGCTAATTACATCTGGGCAACTTTCCCCCTACCAAAGATCTGCAAGTGGTTTATATCACGCTGTCTGTACTTGCCGCATTTTTCTGTGTATAACATGGTCCTGTGTATAAGACGCACCTTCTTTTTGGGGACTCCAAATTGAGTAAACAGGGGGAGATTGCCGAGAGTTGTTGACCTGGGGGGAGGATTGCTGAAATCGATCACCCGCAGGACTGCCACAGCCAATTGCACACACATCAACGAAGCAACCAATCGTCTGCACGCTTGCCAAAAGAAGCACCAATCGCCCGCCCAATTCCAGCAACAGCAAATAGCCAGCAGACCTTGACGTGCCCACCAATCACCCGCAAATAATGCCCCTGGCAATCTCCTGCTCACGGCAGCCACAAATCGCCCATCCCAGCACAATTTTTGGATAAAGTAACCTCATCTTATAGGGACGCGGGTGGTGCTGTGGGTTAAACCACAGAGCCTAGGACTTGCCGATCAGAAGGTTGGCAGTTTGAATCCCCGCGACGGGGTGAGCTCCCGTTGCTCGGTCCCTGCTCCTGCCCACCTAGCAGTTCAAAAGCACGTCAAAGTGCAAGTAGATAAATAGGTACCGCTCCCGCGGGAAGGTAAACGGCATTTCCGTGCGCTGCTCTGGTTCGCCAGAAGTGGCTTAGTCATGCTGGCCACATGACCCGGAAGCTGTACACCGGTTCCCTCGGCCAATAAAGCGAGATGAGTGCCGCAACCCCAGAGGCGTCCGCGACTGGACCTAATGGTCAGGGGTCCCTTTACCTTTAAACCTCATCTTATACACGGAAATATACAGTAATTGTTGTGAAAATGAAAACGCAGGCAGATGCTCTACCAGAAACTTGGGCTTGCCAGCCTTCTGGGGTTCAGGAGGTCTGTCAGCAGCTCCTGGACTTTAAAAATCTGCATTGACCTCTGTTCAGTTGGGGAAACTAGAAAGCAATTAGCTCTCTACTATCATTTATTTATGCTGGTGAACATTCCTGAGAGGTCTGATATTGAAGGTCTGATAAGAGTTCTTCTCAGTGGCAAAAGTCCTCTCTCCAGTAGTATTTGCTTTCATGAACAATTTATAGGTGAAATTAACGGTTGGTAAGCTTTAACCTTTTCACTTTCTTATCTTTTTTTAGCTTGGTCAATCATTATCGTAGTGTGGTGTCTCTAGGTATTTCTAATACTGATGAGGAACTGGTTATTTTCTGTTCCCTCCCCCTTCACTTTTGATATGGGCTGATTGATTTCCAAAGATATGTTAATCAAGAAATCCACTCTCTGAATTAATTTATGCAAGCTGTGTCACATTGCAGACTGTGTGTCTGGCCCTGTGGGCTGATTACCAGTGACGGAGGTGTCCCTGAGGCATATGTCCATCTGTGCAAATGTCCCCATTAGGTACAGAGGAGAGATCCATTTGAAATGCATTTATAAATGGAATTTGATGGCTCTGATCAAGCTTTGCCCACGATGGATTGCCTCTTGCATTGAACATTTGCTTATATCTGAATCACTTAGGCAAAAACCCATGTATAACATAAATAATATGTATGAAAAAGTCAAGCCCCATGTGTTACTATATTTCTGTAGCATAACTGTAAAACTATTAATACTTAAATGCTGACCTTTAAAGCCCTAAACGGCCTCAGTCCTGTATACCTGAAGGAGCGTCTCCACCCCCATCGTTCAGCCCGGACACTGAGGTCCAGCGCCGAGGGCCTTCTGGTGGTTCCCTCATTGCGAGAAGTGAGGTTACAGGGAACCAGACACAGGGCCTTCTTGGTAGTGGCGCCCACCCTGTGGAACACCCTCCCTTTAGATGTGAAGGAAATAAGCAGCTAAACGATCTTCAAAAGACATCTGAAGGCAGCCCTGTTCAGGGCAGTTTTTAATATTTAATGCTGTATTGTTTTTAACACTTGATTGGGAGCTGCCCAGAGTGGCTGGGGAAACTCAGCCAGATGGGCGGGGTATAAATAATAAATTATTATTATTATTAAGGCTTGATTCCAGCATAATACTATCTAAACACATTCTGTCAGCATGAGAATTCACATTTGTGCAACATAACTTTCCCTCCTTTCCTTTCCCCTACATGTATTCTGGGTTGCCCCTCGTCTCTCTGGAACATATCTGGGAAGGGTGCTGGGAATAGGGAGGAGAAGAGGGACTGTTCCATTGTGCAAGCATAAATCCTTGCACTATTTGTTGTTGTTGTTGTTTAGTCATGTCCGACTCTTTGTGACCCCATGGACCAAAGCACGCCAGGCACTCCTGTCTTCCACTGCCTCCCGCAGTTTGGTCAGACTCATGTTTGTGGCTTCGAACACTGTCCAACCATCTCGTCCTCTGTCGTCCCCTTCTCCTTGTGCCCTCAATCTTTCCCAACATCAGGGTCTTTTCCAGGAAGTCTTCTCTTCTCATGAGGTGGCCAAAGTATTGAAGCCTCAGCTTCAGGATCTGTCCTTCCATTATGTTGTTGTTGTTTATTCGTTTAGTCGTGTCCGACTCTTCGTGACCCCATGGACCAGAGAACGCCAGGCACTCCTGTCCTCCACTGCCTCCCGCAGTTTGGTCAGACTCATGCTGGTAACCTCGAAAACACTATCCAACCATCTCGTCCTCTGTCGCCCCCTTCTCCTTGTGCCCTCCATCTTTCCCAACATCAGGGTCTTCTCCAGGGAGTCTTCTCTTCTCATGAGGTGGCCAAAGTACTGGAGCCTAAGCTTCACAATCTGTCCTTCCAGTGAGCACTCAGGGCTGATTTCCTTCAGAATGGAGAGGTTTGATCTTCTTGCAGTCCATGGGACTCTCAAGAGTCTCCTCCAGCACCATAATTCAAAAGCATCAATTCTTCGGCGATCAGCCTTCTGTATGGTCCAGCTCTCACTTCCATACATCACTACTGGGAAAACCATGGCTTAGAACCAATTAATTAGATATTGCCCAAAGTATTTTTTTATACAATTATATGCATTGAGCAATATCCAACCGATTCATTCCGTCAGCTCAATGATTTATGCTTGCACATTTGATTTTCCCTTATCTTGTCCCCCTCCCCCCCCCCCCCGCACTGTGCAAAACCTATATTTGTTCTGGGGTTCACCTCAACCTTTCAGAGCAGATTTGGGAAATGTGCAGTATGTGTGGGAGGAGATGAGAGGGAAAGGAAGGCCACTGAGCAGGCAGAACAACTGCCCTTTCTTGTATGCATCTGTTTATGTGGGGGCTACTTTAGAAGGTTGGCAGAATCCCTGTGGCGCGGTGAGCTCATGTTGCTCGATCCCTGCTCCTGCCAACCTAGCAGTTCGAAAGCACATCAAAGTGCAAGTAGATAAATAGGTACCGCTCTGGTGGGAAGGTAAACAGCATTTCCGTGTGCTGCTCTGGTTCGCCAGCAGCAGTTTAGTCATGCTGGCCACATGTCCTGGAAGCTGTACGCCGGCTCCCTCGGCCAATAAAGCAAGATGAGCGCTACAACCCCAGAGTCGGCCATGACTGGACCTAATGGTCAGGGGTCCCTTTACCTTTCCTTACCTTAGAAAACACAGAGTGTATCTGTGTATATTATTTTGCATATAATAATTGTATAATATAATATTTGAGGCTTTTTAAAAGCAGAACCTGGAAGGGAGTACAGCCCACCTTTATATCAAGATCAAGAAGAGAGGGGCGAGAAATCTGTGCAGATAAACTGGACATTGAGATTTTCAGAAGATTTAATCTTTGTTCCCATGCACTGAAGCTTTAGAACAGGGTTGTGATCGCGTGCAGCTCTGCCTTCTCTGCTTCCTCCCCAGTTAACAGGAGGCTGCAGCAGGAAGGAGGATACTTCCTTCCACTCATGCTGGCAACTGGATACAATCCATTGTGATTAGACTGTAGGTCACAACCAGGGGACCCTTGTGGATAAAGCTTAGTATGGCTTAGAGAAGTGTGAATGTGCAATCCACTGTATATATTTACAAGTGAGGGAAAATACAGCAACAGATAACAATGCAGCAGAACAGGCTACCAGGGCCCAGCGAGTACTGTGATAGA
This sequence comes from Podarcis cretensis, assembly GCF_951804945.1. Lineage (NCBI taxonomy): Eukaryota > Metazoa > Chordata > Lepidosauria > Squamata > Lacertidae > Podarcis > Podarcis cretensis. Next base: position 84,395,598 of record NC_137174.1, on the reverse strand, counting down.
GGGATGTGACAGACCTTGACATTTTAGTGCCCTGCAGGGACTCTACAAGCAGAAGGCAGATATGCTGGTGCATAGATTTAGAAGTGAATTTTTCTAGCAAATAATTTCTTCAAGGTAGAAGAAATAGAAGAAAGAAGTCCCCTTTGCTGGCAAAACATAACCTTCCTTATCCCCTCCCCTTTCAGGGATGGATGTTGGTCTTTCAAATTTCAGTGACACTCTGTCCAAGGCCAAAATCCGTGCCTACTGCCTCTCACCTTCCGTTCTGCTCAATTCACTATGTCATTGTTCTGACGCCCTTTAGTGCCCCCTAGGCTCAGCACCCAGGGATGTGGGTAGCACTGTGGGTTAAACCACAGAGCCTAGGGCTTGCTGATCAGAAGGTCAGCGGTTCGAATCTCCACGATGGGGTGAGCTCCCGTTGTTCGGTCCCTGCTCCTGCCAACCTAGCAGTTCGAAAGCACAAGAAAGTGCAAGTAGATAAATAGGTACCGCTCTGGCGGAAAGGTAAACTGTGTTTCCATGTGCTGCTCTGGTTCACCAGAAGCGGCTTAGTCATGCTGGCCACATGACCTGGAAGGTGTACACCGGCTCCCTCGGCCAATAAAGTAAGATGAGCGCTGCAACCCCAGAGTCAGTCACGACTGGACCTAATGGTCAGGGGTCCCTTTACCTTTTACCTTTAGGCTCAGCATCCAGTGTGATGGAACCGGTTGCACTGCCCTAAATTTGCTTCTACCCCTTTGCTTGATGAGAAACAGGGAAATGAAGATGTGTTTCAGAAGCAAGGGCAATGGAGAGGACTTCTCCAGCACGTCCCCTGCCTTTGCTCACAAGCACACCTTTCTCTCTGCCTTTCCCAACAAGGAAAAAGGAATGGAGGAATAAAGGTGCATTTTGCAAGCAAAGGCTGAGACCTTGCCAAACCTCCTTTTAGACCTCACCACTGTCAAGGGGTGCACTCCCACATAGAGCGCACTGCAGTAATCCAGCCTTAGAGTCGCAATGCCTTTAGTACTGTGATCAAGCTCTCCCCGTTCAGGAATAGCCTTAGCTGTCCTACCAGGCTTACAGGTAGAAGGTGCTTCTGGTCACTGAAGGCAGAATGAGAATGTGCATTCATGCTCATCTGAACTTGTATAATCATCCACATTTGGTCATGCCCAACTTCATGTGATTCCTTCTAGATTGAGTTGAATGTTTTGCAATGAGGTTGTGTTGGGCAGTGAAGCTACCACTGTGGTATGTCAAGATCGGAGGCTACTGCTTATCTTTATTTTACTGTTCAGAACAAAATAAAATTTTTTCCTTCTAGTAGCACCTTAAAGACCAACTAGTTAAGGTGCTACTGGAAGGAAAAAAAAATTATTTTGTTTTGACTATGGCAGACCAACACGGCTACCTATCTGTTACTGTTCAGAGTGAGGGCAAAGACAGAGCTCCACTCACTCTGTGTGTGTGTGTGTGTGTGTGTGTGTGTGTGTGCGCGCGCGCGCATGTGAATTTGCCATGTAGCCAGAACTTATTGGATACAGAGCACTCTAATGTCATTGTGTTAATTATGTGAACCTTGACCGGCTTGAATAAACCCTTTCAATTTATGCTATCCCTTAAGAAACAACAGACTGGGGGAAACAGGTGAGCAGGTGCAAAAACGTAGGGATCTCACAGAAACTTTCTCACGTACAGACCATCAATTTTTGCATTAAAAAAAAAAAATCATGGATCAAACCCATGAAATGCTGGTGCCTGATAATTGAAATGGGGAATTGAAATACAGAAGCTGTGCAATTTAAGTTGGTTGTTGGAAGACCAGGGTGGGGGTTGGATTAAGAGCTTCAGAAGTGTGCACAAACATTTTTGGTTCCAATTATTTCTCTTGTAAATGGGCAATTTCCTTGTGATAAGGAACTAGCCTTTCTGTGAAGGCAAATGTGTGTTGGTGATTAAGAGCTTCTATATAAATTCATTAGTTTACAGTGTACTGTAAGATGAATCACAGAGATTATGGGATAACATCCAAAGGTTGCTTCGCAGTTGATTCTTGATTGATATGGCAATTGTCTGAATGTTTTAAAGTCCTCTTTTACGAATTGGTGTGGGAAGAGAGGTCGTCACTGAATGAATGTGATAGAAATGAAGGAGTGAGCACTTCATCCCGGTGAATGCGACCATTGTATTTGTTGTTGTTGTTGGCACAGAAATGTCTGCAGAATGGGAAAGTTGTGTTTGAACATGTATAATTCTCCCCCTTGGCTATATAAAAGGTGAATGTCAGAAAGTTTAGAATTGGCTCTTGCAACTGGAAGATGAGCAGAGGTATTTGCATAACTATTCAGTCTGCATAATAGGGCTTAAATTTGAACTTTTCTGAAGTGTTCAGTCATTTCACTTCCACTTAATGATCAGTGGACCTGCCCAAGTCTGCTTCAGAATTAATCCAGAGCAATGAAATGAGTTTCCTGACTATCTCCAGAATGCTACAGCTCTTGTGTTCTTGAATGATATGATAAGAGGACACCATGGGATCCACGGCTTCTGTCTCTGCAAGCTTAATGGGGTATCGCTGCCACTCAGTGTGGTTTGGATCTGGTGCAACTTCACACTGGCTTAACTTGTACCAGATTGCTTTACACTAGCTTCCTATGCATAGGATTGCTCCCTGAGTCACAGAATGGAAGCTTTCTTTTCACTCATGGATAATGCCAAAATTGCAGAAGACGACAATTTAATCTGCTGGTATCAGCTTTTACAGAGCAATGACATAAATGAGTCCTGTGGGCTCATGCCATTGTCCAGAAAATGGATTTAGAGGGTATTGCTGCTTCTGAAATAATGCCACTTTTCTCTCTTTATAATGTAGGACATATGCACGCTCCGCGGCTGCTGCTGGAGCCCTCAGAATGAAACAAGCATACCCTGGTGCTACTTTTCCAACAGTCATGGATACCAAGTAGAAGGAGGCCAGACAGACACAGAAACAGGTAGGCGGAAGTAGGTTGTACTCCAGGAATAATAAGCACACTCTTTCATTAAATAGTATGGAGGCCAGCACCACTAGGCCGATCCGCTGTTTGATATGCATAATACAGACTGAGGTTGAAAGTCTTTCCAAAGAATTTGTTCTCCATCACATGGTTGTTAACAAAAATACTAAATAAAAAAGGATACTAAAACTGAAGTTAAGCACTTAAATATGCTACAGCCATGACTTCATTTCCCACCCCCCACCTTGCCCATGGCCGCTTGCAGAAGACAATGGGATTGACCCAAATTGTCTATCAGCAAATCCATTGTCTCACTTGCTACTTCCATGTTTCTCTTTTGCCTATGGGTAGGTATACTGGTGATGCATTTGGCCCAAGAGCTGTTAGTTGTTGACTCTTGTGCTACATAGGTTTAGGCAATATTGGAAGCAATGCTCCTTTGTTTATCACTTCTTTTTCTTGATAAGGATTTGAAACTACACTGACAAGAATACCTGCACCATCCTTGTTTGGAAATGATATTGAAAGGCTTGTCCTGACTGCAGAATATCAGACCGCAAACCGCTTCCGGTTCAAGGTTAGATTGTTTATTAAAGCAATAGTCCAACTGAAGGGTCACACTCAGAATTGGGTTGCATGTTGATCAAAGGCATTTTACACTGCAGCTCCACCATACACATATGTGGTAAAAGGACATGGGTGGCTCTGTGGTCTAAACAACTGAGCCTCTTGGGCTTGCCGATCAGAAGGTTGGCGGTTCAAATCCCCACGACGGGGTGAGCTCCTGTTGCTTGGTCCCTGCTCCTGCCAACCTAGCAGTTTGAAAGCATGCCAGTGCAAATAGATAAATAGGTACCGCTACAGCGGGAAGGTAAACAGTGTTTCCGTGTGCTCTGGCACTCGTCACAGTCCTCCGTGCGCCAGTAGTGATTTAGTCATTTTGGCCACATGACCCGGAAAGCTGTCTGTGGACAAACACCAGCTCCCTTGGCCTGAAAAGCGAGATGAATGCTGCACCCCATTGTTGTCTTTCACTGGACCTAACCGTCTGGTTAAAAAAAGAGAAAAATAAATGACAACATTGGTTCCATGTTGCATGCTTTGTAAATAAATCTTTTTGAGGGTTTAGGGAATCCCTCAAAGTAGATTGTGATTTTATTACTAAAGGAAGCACACATTATAGAATATTATGTCTTAAACAGACCCAAAGTAACCTTCCAAAGCTCTTTAAAATGTAAGACATATTGAAGATCATTTTACATGAATATAGGCTGCAACAGGACCTGTCAGATTTATATCAGAATACTGTGGACCTGCTGGTTCACATTGTCACTGTCAAATTTCCCGATAATTTCCAAATATTCACTTGAAAAGCTGTCATTGAAAATCACATATTGTCAGGTTGCTGAATCTGGCATGTGGTATTTGAAAACGAATATCAATATAAACACAATTATTTGGAAATTGGGGTAGATCTTAGTAAGGTTGCAGAGTGCTGAGATTTCCTGGTGGCGACAAAAGCAGTGATTAGCTGAGCATCTCCAGCAGTGAGTAGCTAATCCTTAGACAGCCCAGGTATCTTAAATGGAGGAGAGTTCAAGATAGGAGAAGGCTCATAGCTTAGTGGTACAACATTTGTTTTGTATCCAGAAGGTCCCAGCTTCATCTCCACTTAGGATGAGACAGTTCCTCTTCTGAAACCCTGGAGATCTGCACCAATGGAGCTACATTTCCCAGAGTTCCCTGGGCATAGGGATTGCCTGTTCAACCACTCTGAGAACTGCAGTTCTGAGAGGGGAATAGTGGTCTCTTAAAAACTCTCAGCACCCTTAACAAACTACATTTCCCAGGAATTTTTTTAAGGGAAGCTACAACTGCTTAAAGTGGTATGATTCTGCTTTAAATGTATACTGCAGTTGGGGCCAAAATTAGAAGTTAGGCCACACATAGGCGTTCAACAAAATTTCCTGGGTCTGGTGGACCTGCCAAAGAGAAGAAAAATATATATATGCATAAAATATACATTGCTTTGGTAAATACAGCCATACCTCAGGATGAATATGCTTCAGGTTAAGCATTTTCAGGTTGTGCTCCACGGCCACCCAGAAGTAACTGAGCATGTTACTTCCAGGTTTCGCTGCTCGCACATGCGTAGACATTCAAAATGAAGTCACGTGCATGCGCAGAAGCGGCGAAACGCGACCCGTGCATGCACAGACGTGCAGTCGTGTGTTACGTTTGCTTCAGGTTGTGAACGGGGCTCCAGAACAGATCCCATTCGCATCCAGAGGTACCACTGTATAAGGCACAGGTGGGAAAACCTTTTTTCAATCAATACTGCAGAAATAAATCAGGGATCACACACATGTATTAAAATGTCTGGCAGACAAAATGTTAACTAGTGAAACTTCCTCATAATGAAAGATGAGAGTGTGTTCATTTCTCACAAAGAAGTTGGTTAGATTGGTGTTTGTTTGGTTTCATGCTTCTTGTTCTTCAACGGCTTGTGAAGACTGATACTTTCTAAAAACAAAACGAGTCAAAGCACTCTGCTTGTTCCAATTCCAGTGGAGCAATACCCCCTTGTACTCCTCCCCCCAAATATTGACAGGTCTGGCCGTGTATGTCCCCCAAATTTAAGCAGGTTGGATCAAATGACCCTTAAACTCTACAATTCTGTGATTCTATAAGCTGATTGAGAGTCATCATTGTAAAGGTTTGAGGTAGCGGAAGTGGAGCATGAAAGTCTCCCACTTCTTTCGATTTTATCGCAGATAGATTGAAACACACCTTTTTTTAAAAAAATGGTTAGTGAAAACGTGTTGGTCAGAAAAACAATTATTTCCATTCAGTTTATGCTAATGGGATGAAATTGATAAAAATGTGTTTTTAATGAATGAGTCTGAAGAACACGCAGTGTATCAGGAAATTTGCATGGACTCATTAACTACAGCTGCAGAGAGTTGGCTAATGAATACAGTGTTTAACTGTACAGCCGTCTATAACACAATTAATTATGTTCATTAAACATGTAGCATGCATACCACTGATTTGGAATGCATTGTGATGAGGGAAAGATGGTATTCAATAAGTAGAAGTTAATTCTGGGTTCCCCATGAACTTTGTTTTAATTGTTTCATTTTTTAAATAGATTACAGATCCTGATAATAAGAGATATGAAGTCCCCCATCCAAATGTTTCACCTTTTCAAGGACCTAAAGCAACAAAGACGAACTACAGAGTTGAAATAACTGAGAATCCTTTCAGCATCCGTGTGATCAGGATGAACACTAACAACGTCCTGTAAGTCACCATTTTATTTTTAGTACAAGTAACATTGCAATCAATTGTTCATTAATTGTCCAAACACTTCCATGCCTGCCCCCCACTACCCCATAAAATTAGTACCATAACATAAAAGAATGTAATAAGGCAGCGGATCTCAATATTTCTCGATAAATGAAACCTTTCCCACATTTTTCCACGTTGATAAAACTCTTGTGTGAATCCTGCACATCAGCTAGGGGAAGTTAGCTTGTTGAAAAGGATTCTGGGAAATGTTCTAGAGTGAGCAATTGTTCTGGAGCCCACATCAAAATGCTTTATCGGACCTGTCAGACCTTGCCATTGCTCTGCATTCACTGAGACTTCACTCTGTGGCAAATTTAGCAGTCCACCATGGTTGTACATTTACTGGGTGACAGTCAGAATTAGTGGGCACGCTGTCATTCAGGGAAGCTTATTTATTATTCTCACTAAATATATATGATTATTTATAAGCTATCGAATATTAAATCATTTTAAGAGTAGCTCAGTCATTTGAAACCAGCAATTTAAGAGAAGACAGTAAAATATTAACACATTTTAAAAACGTCAGAACCTATGCCACATGCATTGGAGATCGAATGTTGGAATAATTTGTTTCCCTCACAACTGATGTTCTAATCAGAGTTTGGGTGCCTGGAACCTCTGTAACAGCTGGACAAAAGCTGTGCATTCATAACCTAAGAAAATTATAGTCTGGAAACTCTCAGTTCTGGGGATAGGTAACAGGGAAAGAGAAAATATATATTCCATTCTTGATAAACTCTCATGTACCAGCAAAAATTAAAAATAGGGCTGAAGCACGACTGTGCCCTTTTGAGGTCGCCATTACCGTGATAAACAAAAGACAATTAATTAGTTACCTCTTCTAGCTTTGGAGCTGGCTTCAGCACAACCTATTACAGTGAAAACAATCCTAGACTGTAGAGCTGTGGAATTTAAAGTTCTGAAGCAGCCTATGTATTTGGGAGGCAGGTGCAAGACACCTGCTTTGTATAGCTAACAAAAGCCAGAAGCAGATTACACAGTCCAATTGAGAATTCATGAGAACAATAGCTTATAGCTATATTTATTTATTTTTTACAAGAGGAATTAAATAGCAGTAGTTCCGTGTTTGAGAGATTTCTTCTGGTTAGTACCGCCTCTTGTGAGATTTTAGCCTCTTTAACACCATCTTTTTAAAGTGCAGGTTTTTTTGTTTGTTTGATATGCAGCTTTATCAGAGATTTGGACATGGTTTGAAACAGGAATTGCTGCTTGTGGGTGTATACACTTACATGCATTCCTTTTGAGACCGAGAAAGCTAGATCTATATCACATTTCACATTGTCTTTTCTCCATATATGCATATCCGACACTATTCTCTTTTGTCCTTACCACAAATAGACTGAAGATACTTTGTTTAATCATGTGAACCCATTTCAAAGTTTATAAATTTGGGGGTGTTACAAATCAGTGAAATGTCAGAGGGCATGTAAAAATGACCTCCACATCAGACAAAGAAAGAACAAGTTTGCTCATTTTGTTATAGTATATTTTTTATTTGGGACCATTTTCATATGAGGAACACACTGCAACCTCTGCATGCAATTTGAGATGATACAGTTCTCACAGATGGCACAAGCAAGTGAGTGAGACACATTCAATTTGGTGCTGAGGAGGAGGAGGAGGAGAAGAACATGAGAAAATTCATTCCCATCTGGATGTAATCCAGATGAGAAGCCACTCACTTCCTTATCTTCACTATTATAAGTTTGATATATTCCAAGACAGATGTCAATTCATACAGGAACATGTCGTAGCCTTGGCATTGCACAACCAGCCTGGTAGTGTATGATGTTTGCATGACCTTGACCAATGCTGACTGCAGCCAGTCAGTCCGTCCTTGGATTCAGGATGCAACTGTGGTTCTCCATCAGGCATGGGCAGGCAAGGAACAGAAGGGAAACAAATGGAACCACAGGCAGGTAGAAGGTCAGCTACCAGATCAGGCAGAAAAGGGACAGAGAAGCAGTCAGAAGTGGAATAAAAGAAATGAACAGGGCAGGGGGAGACAAGCAGAAAATCAATATCTGAGGTAGCAATAGAAGGTTGGAAGGACTAGAAGTAGATGCAAGGTCAAATGATGATGATGATGTTGATGATGATAATAATAATAATAATAATAATAATAATAATAATAATAATAATAATTTATTTATATCCCGCCCATATGGCTGGGCTTCCCCAGCCATTCTGGGTGGCTTCCAACAAAATATTAAAATACAGCAATGCATCAAACATTAAAAGCTTCCCTAAACAGGGCTGCCTTCAGATGTCTTCTAAAAGTCTGGTAGTTGTTGTTCTCTTTGACATCTGGTGGGAGGGCGTTCCACAGGGCAGGTGCCACTACTGAGAAGGCCCTCTGCCTGGTTCCCTGTACTTGGCTTCTTGCAGCGAGGGAACCGCCAGAAGGTCCATGGTGCTGGACCTCAGTGTCCGGGTAGAAAGATGGGGGTGGAGACGCTCCTTCAGATATACTGCACCGAGGCCATTTAGGGCTTTCAAGGTCAGCACCAGCACCAATAAATGATAGCAGGGATCATGCTCTGAGGCAGCAGTTCAACAGAGAAAGTAGGGAAGCTTTTCAAGCTGGAACTGCATCCTGGAAGTCACTCTTTTCTTTAAGGTTTAGGATGTGTGACTTCCAGAAGACCCAGAGTGCTGATAGTACAGGAGTTAAGGTATTGCTAGAGATCAGCTGCTAGAGTCCCGAGTTAAAGAATCTTCCTAGCATCTTGTACATTCGAGTTAAAGAATCTTCCTAGCATCTTGTACATTCTTTAATTTTTGTTTCAGAGGGGAAGAGATGTCGGGTCCCTTAATAGGATATACATAGGCCTACTTTTGAAAATATTTAAGCACTTCATTTATTCGGTAGATTTCTTACCCACACTTTACCATGAGGTCCCAAGCTCCACTTATGTTCTTATCACTCTTCAAACAGGTTTGACACCAGTATAGGACCGCTTGTGTATTCTGACCAGTTCCTGCAGCTCTCCATCAGACTGCCAAGCTGGAATGTTTATGGTATCGGAGAACAGATCCACAGGCAGTACCGACATGATTTTAACTGGAAAACGTGGCCCATTTTCACTCGGGATGCTGCACCTATTGGAGTAAGGGACAAATAAAACGTTTTATTACGAGGTGAAAGATGAATCAGACATGCAAATGGAGCAAATGTGTTTGAAATGTGAAGACATTTCTTCCTATAATCGGATGGAAGTTAAGTTGTTAAAGGGCACTACTAACAATGCCTCCAAATCTCTTGCTTATTTTGAGGTGAAGTCTAAGCTTTCAATATTACCCATGAAAGTAATTGCATCTGAAATATTTTGACTAGAATTCTTACTCATGATTTTAATAGGATTGAATGCCTCATATGGCATTCTGAGCCATATGTCTATGTATTATGAAGAAACTGCCAGTTTCTGCTCAAACATGTGTTTATCACTGAAACTGCCTCTCAAAGAAACTGCCTAAGAGCATAAATTATCCAGACCTGACATTACTACCAATTGTTCAAAGAAAATTCTTGACTTCTGGAATGCTGAGGTTTATGCCCATTGCAAGAGGAAAGACCACAACACAATTTTAGTTGTCTGATCAGAATTAGCAATGATTTATCAACTATAGCACGTTCTCACAGAACAAAACAAATAAGTGGTCTGCCAAGACCCACAACAATTTCCAAGTAATCCATTGGGCGAGGAGGAGTTTAGAAACCACTAGTGTAAGAAAAATAGGAGTTTGCCAAAATTATCTTCCATTCAAAAAGCCCCTTCACCAAGGTCAAAGAGTCTTCTGTGAAATGGAGTATGGTGTTAGATACAACCCCAATGTACTTCTTCAGGTGGACTAAATTCAAGATGATGAGGGCTCAAAAGAACCATTTACTGATTTCCGCACGTCAGAAATGAGCATAAGAATCAGAATTTAATTTATAATTGACAGCTTTCAACTGACCCCACAGTCATGCCTTTAACAGCAGGAATTGAGCCGATAGAACTTTCCCAATATGTGCTCTTAAAAAGCTGGTACTAAATAAACAGGGGCATTAAAAAGGGACACCACCTGAATGGAAATTTACTGGTCAACTTAACCATGACCTTTAGTAAAGCTGAATTAAGCCAACTTTATAAAAATGAGATCATTTAATTTCATTGGTTTGGCCCTGGACTAAATTCCAATACATCTGTGTCAACTAGATGGCCCTCCGCTCAAAACAGTAAACCAAGATTTTATGCTGGATTACCAAGATAAATGATACTGATAGTATTAGGGATGTGAATCCTAGGGAACGAAATTTAGTTCAGTCATCTCATTTTGATTCTTTGATGGGCAGATTTTATAAAGCCTTTTAAACTGCATTTCCAAAGAGGTTTTGAAGATTCATGACATGCATATGGGCTCTGCACATTTTAAATTGCTATTTCCCCCTCCCAAAGGAGATGCACAACCTGTATGGTGCGCAGACTTTCTTCTTATGCCTGGAAGATGGCAGTGGACATTCCTTTGGTGTATTCTTTATGAACAGCAATGCCATGGGTAAGGATTATGAATGTGATTATGCTTCCCATCGTGCTTCCCGTTCTCCTGCATTATTTTACATATGGAAAGATGCCTCTGACACCTTAGAAATTATCATTCTTAAATGACACTCTAGGCTATCATTATAGTAAAGCAATTGCAGCAATTGCAGGATTTTTGTCACCTGGAAAATATCAGATATAAAAATAGCCATTGGATTAAAATCAAATCTGTGATTTATTAAATCAATAAATCATTGTATTTGCTACAAATACAGAATATGTTAGAGCAAAGCAAAGTGGATAATAATAATAATAATAATAATAATAATAATAATAATAAATTGTTTATACCCCGCCCATCTGGCTGGGTTTCCCCAGCCACTCCGGGTGGCTTCCAGCAGAATATTAAAATACAATGATTCATCAAATATTAAAAGCTTCCCTAAACAGGGCTGCCTTCAGATGTCTTCTAAAAGTGAGAAAGTTGTTTATTTCTTTGACATTTGATTATATAAATTTTCCAAGGAGGTCCCCCGCGTATTTTTTGGGCAGATAAGGAATCCAGAAAAGTCTCAGAATGTTCAATTTTTACAAATTGGCCTCCCCAAATTCTTCACACGCGAGTGGTATAATGGTGTGTGGGGAATGGAAAATTCTCTTTCTTCGAAAGCTCTCTTCTGAGAAATCTCAGATTACTTTGTGCCCAATGAAATTATGTTATTAGCTCATGGTGGTGGATGAAGGAAGCACTGGCTTAAGAGAGGAAGACTGGGAGAAGTAGGAGCCATGCTTCAACAATATTGAAACTGGATTCACCGTTGCGTCCAAAATTCCTGCATGGCGAAGCTGAGGAGTTCATTTCACAGAATATACCCCAGGGGAAGAGAAGACTGAAGTTCTTCAAAAGTGTTGGGAAAACTCAAAATGCAGTCACACCTCGGGTTACAGACGCTTCGGGTTGCCAGTTTTGGGTCACGCACCGCGCCTAACCCAGAAGTACCGGAACGGGTTACTTCCAGGTTTTGGAGCTTGCGCATACGCAGAAGTGCTAAATCGTGCTTTGTGCATGCACAGAAGCACTAAATCACGCTTTGCGCATGTGCAGAAGCGCCAAATCGCAACCCACGCATGTGCAGATGCGGCATTGCGGTTTGCGAACGTGCTTCCCACACAGATCATGTTTGCAACCCGAGTGTCCACTGTATGAAGTATTATTATTTTAAACTGCCCACATGAATTTCCCAGCAGCCTTTCTGGGAAACCTGTTTGGTCTTTACCATATTGAAACAGCACAAGCATTTATGAACTCTCTCCAGTTATTTACATTATCCTCCCACAACATTGTGTCATTCATATACTGTATTATTGGAGCACATTATTGGCTGGGGTTGAAGGGAGTTGGAGTTCAACAACATTTGTAGGCCAGCAGGTTTGCATAGTGAAAATGTAATGCAGTTGTGAATTATAGTCATGGATCACTTTCTGTTAATCGTGAACTCTAAATACAAAGAACTGCAGGGCACAGATTGATAGTGAAGTGATTCCCACGCATGATGTGACCCAACAATTCAGAAATAAGACATTACTCACAGGTGTGCTATCATCTCCCTCACATTGCAGTTTGATCCCGCCAGTATGGCAAAGGAGAGTGCTTTTGTTTTAGCTCACCTTAATATGCTTTTTCTTCCCCTGGCAGATTTTGCTCTCCAACCTGTTCCAGCTGTTACATACAGAACAATTGGTGGGATTTTAGATTTCTATGTCTTCTTGGGAAATACTCCAGAGCAAGTTGTTCAAGAATATCTCTCGGTAAGCTTCTGTGGCATGCAAGATTTTACCGTTAGTATATCTGTGAAAAGCAGTTTCCAGGGGCAGTGTTACTTTTAGTCAAGCAATGTGTTAATGATTATTTTTATGCATATTCCCTTTCTTTGAGCCAAAACTGAACACGCCCATGTGCGATAAATGCCTTTAATTATGCCCTTGAAGACAAAAGAAACAACGAACCAAAGACTCCAGGATGCAGTAAATGATTTTCAAATTAACTACTCCTGTGCTCATTGGATTTTATACTACGCTCCCTTTCTCTTCCCTTGATTTCTTCCCCTTTTATCTTGTTTATGGTTCAAATCTAATGTCCTCCTTAGTGTAACAGTAGTTCAAACTAAGGGAGTCTGCTCCTGGCTGACACTGCTAATAGCCCCATTCCAACCCCAGCTCCTCCTCCCCCCACTGTAGTCCAAACAATGGTATAAGAATCAATGGTAGACAGATTATCTGAAGACAACAGCCTATTTGGAAGGGAAAAGCCCCCATTACCAAATTTGGGCAGACTGGGTTTTTTTTGCCCATCTTCCACTAAACTGTTGCTTTCATTTAGAAATACAGTGATGCAAAAACTACCTTTTATCTTCTTTCCATGTCTTAAACTTGCAGCTGATAGGACTTCCACGAATGCCTGCCTACTGGAATCTTGGGTTCCAGATCTGTCGCTGGGGTTACACTGACATTGCTGACCTGAGAGCTGCGATTGAAAGGAATCGGGAAGCTGGCATACCATATGTAAGCATAATAGGTCTGATCAGTTGGGAAATTTGCCCTTTATTCATACGCGTGCTCTTATTGTAATGTGATCTTGGCTTGGGGAAGCAGATCCCGTGCCACTAGCAGAATATATGAATGGAGTTGAATAACTATGTAAATATTAATAGACTTATTATATCCGATGGGTATAACTCACAGTGACTGACAAATGCCCCAACAGGAGTGGCATAAATCTGGAGTAACTTGAAATTTATTCTCTGAATGTTGATACTGTGAACTTGGAGATATATTTAGCTAGAATTACAACAAGCTCATGTTGGAGAACGCTTTTAGCCTGAGAGCCATATCTCTCCATGGAAAACCTTTTTCCGGGGACTGAATGTCACATGTAGGTAGAGGAAGTGGGCAGAGCAATGGATTTGAGTTTACGCCTGATTTTCCATGTCAATTGTTTCCAGGGGGGGAAAGATCCATTTGCAACCCCGCCAGCTCAAAAAATCATGGGAATTTCGGGTGTTAATTTCATGTGACAAAATTTGAGGTGGTATCCCGGCATGCAGTTCTTTCAAAATGCTTATAATTTAGTGTGATATGGCATATCAATCCAGAAGCCACCGTTCTGTAACGCAACAGGTATTGCAGTGCAAAAGGAACATTAGGAATTGGGGCAGAAGTGCTAGCATTACTAAGCAGAAAAACTAAAGTCCAAATCTGAATGTCTTCAATAAAGTTTTCTAAGTTGAGCAAGCAAATCAAAAGAATGTGGAGATGGCAAAATCAAGGATGTCATTTTTGAAAGAGTTATCCCTACTGGGAGCCTGGTAGGAAGTATGTCTTCCTGGAGGCTGAAGAACTAAAATGAGAACAGGTGCTAATTTCCCTTACACCTGAGAATCTTTAGTTATTGCAAAGAACAGCTGCCCTTGCTGACAAGTCTGTTGAATTAGTTTGTGAAAATGTATTTTCTTGCTATGATTAAAGATTTTGGATTTTGGGAGAACCAGGTTTCTATGTAACGCTAATGGACAGGGATGCCTGTGATGATTCTTTCTTTCTCGACTTCTTGAAGTCCACTTTTCATCAACCCGCTTTACTTTTCATGTATATTAGGGAGTAAATCACATAAAATACAGCCACACCATAAGTTGCCATAGTAATGGAAGTTGCGGGGTGGGGATGAATTATATAACGCACAGTAAATGCTTCTTATTTGGGCTTTACATGCATGAACTGCACAGTTGGAAACCATTTAAGTTTCTGAATTTGCCTTTCTAAGCTTGGGGATGGGAAGCAGCCTGAGTAAAATTATACACCAAATATGAACAAGCCACTTTATAGAAAAATGATCTTATTACATGTGGACTCATGGTAGGATTGTAAGATTCTGTCACTGGTTGCTTAAAAATTGGGAGCAGCCCATGGGTCTCAAGCACACATTTCCCCCCATTTTTTCCTAGTGCAAATTCCTCTGCCTTACTCTTTTCAGGATCAATCATAATATTGTGTTACATCCACAGTGACAGTCTTGCTAAACAGAGCCGTTTTTAACTCGAGTTTGAAACCAGGTTGAGAAGGAAGTTTTGCAAATCTTGATTAAAGATCATACCAGGGCAGAAGGAACATCGCACCAGTTTTCTAAATGTATTTATGTCCTACCTTTCTTCAAGATGCTCAGGGCATCCTGTGTGGTTATCACCCATATTACCTTTTCAGAAACCCCATAAAGTGGGGGGATATACACACACACACACACACACACACATATATATATACACACACATATATACATATACATATATATATAATAAACTGTCCAGTAGCACCTTAGAGACCAACTAAGTTTGTTCTTGGTATAAGCTTTCGTGTGCATGCACACTTCTTCAGATACAATGGAACAGAAGTCACCAGACCCTTATATATAGTGGGAGGGTGGGGTGGGGTTTTTCTCAGTAGGGTAGTAGGAGATGGGTGATTGACTCAATGGTTATGGTAAACCTGTTGACCCCTGTTAAGGACTGCAGGAAAAAGCAAGGGATAGTATGCAGATGAGAGTTAGTGACTAGTGCACTGAGCTGCATTGCTGGTTGGGGATTGGAATCCGCGTTTACCCGGTCCTAATGCAACATGCTAATCACTGTGCTATTCAGAAGATGACATAAAAAAGAAGCACATTACTTGTGTGGGGAAGGGAGCTCACTTACGAGTTCTTACCCATAAAAAATTATTTCTGGACTAAGATGAATATAGTGGTACCTTGGTTTAAGAACAGCTTAGTTTATGAACAACTTGGATTAAGAATGCTGCAAACCCGGAAGTAGGTGTTTTGGTTCGTGAACTTTGCCTTGGAATGAGAACATGTTTCACTTCCTGTTGAGTGTGTTCCATTTGTAAATTGAGTCCCCCGCTGCTATTGGAAAGCACACCTTGGTTTAAGAACGCTTTGGTTGAAGAACAGACTTCCAGAACAGATTAAGTTCGTAAACCAAGCTACGACTGAAGATACACCTGGAAGAGCAAGCTTTGTGCTGTGCTGGCTGGGAGGGTGTGTTTAATTCTGGCTCCTGCTGGCCAATGCACTTACCTGCTGGCCATATCTCAACTGGCAGGTTCAGCGTAAATCCCCAAAACGGGGTTTCGGCGGATGGGGTGTGTGAGAGGCTGTATCCCAAGCAGGTCTCTCTGCTGTTGCCAGGCAACATTGCCCTGTGCTTCAGACCTAATTATCCTTTCCCGCAGTCTTCTGCCATGGCCGTTGTGTCTACTTGTCCATGTTGCATATGTGCGGGGGCAGGCTTGTGGAATTGTGCCCTGGTGTCCATCACTATGTCTTGTGAGAGCAAATCCCATAGTTTAACTACAAGCTCTGTGAAGAAGTTATTTCTCTTGCCTGCTCTGGATCTTCTGAAATCTAGCTTCATTGAATGATGAGTTCTAGTGTTGGGAGAGAAGGAGAGAAACTGTTCTCTATCCATTTTTCCTACACAGTGCATAATTTCCTGCATTTTAAACATGGTAACTTACCTTGGTATGCATATACAAACTTGGTAAGTTGTCCTGTGAAAGGTTGGGGAACCTTTTGGCCCTATATGCTCAGATTTCTGATAAGGAACAGAAGAATGGTAACATTTTTGTCACTGTTAGGCAGTACAACATCCTTTCCAATATAATACATTGTGTCCATTGTAAAGGGCGAATACGAGACTGGAACAATTTCAAAGTTTCAATATGTTTTTGTACTTACAGCGATTTCCATTTTCTTTTAGGATGTTCAGTACACTGATATTGATTACATGGAAGACAAAAAAGACTTCACTTATGATAAAATAAAGTTTGCAGGCCTCCCTGAGCTGGTTCAAGAACTTCATAACAATGGACAGAAATATGTCATAATACTGGTAATTTTCAGCGTGTTTTACTATTTCATGGATTTTGTTTTCTTTTGGGTTAAATATTATTGGAAACTATTGATTCTGGACAGTTTGTGAGAAGATAATATTTTCTGTTCCTAATTTTTCAGGATCCTGCCATTTCTATTAATGGTCTCCGTAATAATACTCCATATATGGCCTATGAAAATGGTAATCAGATGAAAGTGTGGGTCAATGAATCAGATGGAGTGACTCCCCTTGTTGGAGAGGTAAGTAGCTGCTTTTACAAACTTGTAGCTTAATCCCCTTGGAGGTTCTTTCTTGTTGCTATTATTATTTAAATTCATATACCGCCTTTCATCCAAAGATCACAGGGCGGTTTACAGTATTGAAACAAAAAGATGCTAATAATAATAATAATAATAATAATCCCTCCCATACAGTTGACCATATTGAAATGAATGAGGTTTTAGGAAGAGCAATAAAGGGCTAAGCTCAAGTAAATGTCTGAGATGTTTCTATTCTTTCTTTGCAGACCTATGGCTATGCTCACTAAAATAGCATCTAGACTGTCAGTTTAATCTATAATGTGTCCTTTCCCTGACTACTCTTAATATATTCTCCCCCAAAGGGTTTATTTTTCAGATAGTCACACTACATATGTCTGCAAGTCCCTTTCATTCTATAATGTTACCAACATTTCCAGTGCCTGCATTCTTTATTATTTTTTAGTCTTCATGGGGAATATTGTTCTTTGCAGATTAAAGTGAGGTACACATCTACTATATATTTTGGAAAGTTGTTTGTTTACTATGCATTTGGACACTATTCTGATACTGTAACCAAATTTTGCATAATGGTTCCAGAGATCAAGGAACAGGTTTTCTTCTGTGTATGGATACAATTAGATGCTAAGTTGAATCAAGATGGTGGAGGGAACCTTTCAAAACAACACTGATTCTTTTTGATTTGTTTCTTAGAATTCACAGAGTACAAGGATGCTGCTAGTATCATTATCAGTAAGCAAATAAGAGGAGTCTACACAGGGTGGTGCTGTGGGTTAAACCACAGAGGCTAGGACTTGCCGATCAGAAGGTCGGTGGTTCGAATCCCTGCAACGGGGTGAGCTCCTGTTGCTCGATCCCTGCTCCTGCCAACCTAGCAGTTCGAAAGCACAAGAAAGTGCAAGTAGATAAATAGGTACCGCTCTGGTGGGAAGGTAAACGGCATTTCCGTGCGCTGCTCTGCTTCACCAGAAGCGGCTTAGTCCTGCTGGCCACATGACCCGGAAGCTGTACGCCGGCTCCCTCAGCCAATAAAGCGAAATGAGCGCCGCAACCCCAGAGTCGGTCACGACTGGACCTAATGGTCAGGGGTCCCTTTACCTATAAATGGTCACATCCATACAATAGCTTTAAAACACATATAAAGAACATGGCTTCTCCCAAAGAATCATGGGGCCAGTAGTTTACCCCACACAAAGTACAATTCCCAGAAGCCTTAGCAAATCATAGTTCCCAGGATTCTTTGGGAGAAAGTGAAGTGTTTAAGTATTCCTTAAATGTATGGGACACATGTGTCCTTTAAGTGAAGGTCCTTTTGGAGCTGTCTTTTGGAAAATTGGGAAAATGAATAAAAATTGGTGAAAGAACACACACCTCCAACTCCTTTCCCTACATACTAATGATTTTGAGGTCATTCTGGTTTTGTTTTTTTAAGCAGGAGGGGTGTGTCCCTTGCAACATCCTGCACCATGGGTTGATAAGCAATGGTTCTCACATCTAAGCATCAGAAAAAAATGCCTTTTGTTCAGTTACTCCTCATCTGAAAGATGAAAGACTTCATTTGTTTTGCTCTTAAGATTTTACACCCATCTATGTTGATTCCAGTTTATGGGCCGCTACAGAAGACCTATTTTTTCAGGGTTCATCCTGATTTGCTTGCACAAAGCTTATCCAGTGTTAGGTTATCTCTAGTTTGTATAGAGCATTTGTTCTCATTTGTTTGTGGGACAGTTATATGACCATATATATTCATCCTGGTTTCCTTGTGAGGTGTTTGTCTTCCCATTAGTCATTCATTCATCTACATCTTTAAAGCTTTGCAAAGTTCAATAAAAGTCTGATTCTTTTATTGGCCTTGGTCCTGTATACCTGAAGGAGTGTCTCCACCCCCATCGTTCAGCCCGGACACTGAGGTCCAGTGCCGAGGGCCTTTTGGCGATTCCCTCATTGCGAGAAGTGAGGTTACAGGGAACCAGACAGAGGGCCTTCTCGGTAGTGGCGCCCACCCTGTGGAACGCCCTCCCTTCAGATGTCAAGGAAATAAGCAGCTATCCTATCTTTAAAAGACATCTGAAGGAAGCCCTGTTCAGGGAAGTTTTTAATATTTAACGCTGTACTGTTTTTCACTTGATTGGGAGCCCCCAGAGTGGCTGGGGAAACTCAGCCAGATGGGCAGGGTATAAATAAAAAAATATTATTATTATTATTATTATTATTATTATTATTATTATTATTATTATAAAATGGATCTGTTATTTTAGGGTGACAGAGCCCTTTCTTCCACTTCAGTTGCTCAAACCTTAAGTTCTGGCTTGTCTGTAGAGCCTTCTGACAAGCTGGAGACACCATGTATTTTAAATTGCAGAAATGTTCCTTATGAATTATTTTCCCAAAGCTCCAAATCCATTTCAAATAGAGCTGTTCACTGTTGTATGCCATTTCTTATCTGCAGGTGTGGCCAGGATTAACAGTTTTCCCTGATTATTCGAATCCTGCTGCTGATGAATGGTGGACTAAGGAGTGCAGTGATTTTCACAATCAGGTCCCCTATGATGGACTGTGGATTGTAAGTACTGTACTATGCGTATAATGTGGACATTAATGTTTTGAGAAGGAATCCCATCTACCACTCAGTAAAGACAGCCTCTCAAAATTCTTCACTGTATATCTTCAACTTGCTCCTCCCCCACCCTTGAGGGGCCCCGACATCTTAAGTTTTATTTTCTTTCCAGAAGAAATTCTGTGTTGGCAGGCCTGCTGTCACTTTTATCCCAACCATAGCTTTATTTAAAGGTATCTTGGAGAAAATGGCAGCTGTCACAAAAAAGAAGTAAAATCGCCCTCTTGCTTTTGGAGAGAGCTGTTTTTTTACATAAAATAAAAGATTACCGAATAGTTTTTAAGATTTCTTTGTTTCTCCAGATGTTTTTGGACCACAACTCCCCTCTTCCCTAACCATTAGCCATGCTGGCTGGGGGTGTTTGGATTTGCAGTCCTGCCACAGCTGCATGGCCAACCATTCCTCACTCCTGCTTTAAAAAATCAGATAAATAAAGATGATGATTTAACAGATGCCATATACTCATGCATTTCTGCAAATATATCCTCCTAGGACATGAATGAAATATCCAACTTTGTCAAAGGATCAAAAAATGGCTGCCCAGTGAACAGCTTGAATTACCCTCCTTTTACTCCAAGTAAGTTCTTGTATGTAAATCCTAATGCAAAGGCCGGTTCGTCCCAGGATCAGTTGCCTTTTTGCTTATTTGGGTAATCCATGTTTGAGGAAGAAAACAAACAAACGGGGACTAGAGACTTAAATATATCACTGAAATAAAATAAAAGATATACAAGAAAGTAAAATAAAATAAAACAGAAAAAGTAAATGAATCAAATAAATAAGTCCAGATCAGTCAGGTGATTGTTCTTGGTAGGTTTGCCATATGTCAGGAAAATTCCTGACATGTCCTGGTTTTGGGGTGTAAAAATGGTGTTGGGGGAATTGTGTCAAATCAGCAAAGTGTCAGGGAAAACCCGGATGCATAGCAATGTGATGGAATAAGCATTGAAAACAGCTCAAAAAGCTAAAAACCACTCCTTTTTTGATCCCCAAAAAGCCTCAACAAGTTTGGGGTCTTCCTAAAAAAACTGGTGGGTGTCAGGAATTAAACGTTTTGAAATATGACAACCCTAGCTCTTGGGCTTGGAATCACCCATGCTAGCCAGCCAGCCAGTAGGAGATGCACTATTCCAGATCTCACTTGAAGTGTAGGGGCCTGTGCTGATGGACTGTTAGGTAAAGGTAAAGGTAAAGGGACCCCTGACCATTAGGTCTAGTCGTGGCCGACTCTGGGATTGCGGCGCTCATCTCACTTTACTGGCCAAGGGAGTCGGTGTACAGCTTCCGGGTCATGTGGCCAGCATGACTAAGCCGCTTCTGGTGAACCACAGCAGCACACAGAAACACCATTTACCTTCCTGCTGGAGCAGTACCTATTCATCTACTTGCACTTTGACGTGCTTTTGAACTCCTAGGTGGGCAGGAACAGGGACTGAGCAACGGGAGCTCACCCCATCATGGGGATTCGAACCGACGACCTTCTGATCGGCAAGTCCTAGGCTCCTTGGTTTAACCCACAGCGCCACCTGCATCCTGATGGACTGTTATCATGTTGCTAATACAGTATCAGTATTGATCTAACAGATCAGGTGTTTTAGGAATAAAAAATAAGAAGCAGAACTGGCAGCAAAATGATGTTGTATGGAGTGCTCCAGTTCAGGAAGCTAGCCATGGCCGCTTCTAAAATCACCCATTCCATTCTCTCCACTGTTCCCTGCCCCTCCCAACAGTCAGTGAGCATTCTCTCTCTCTCTCTTCAATAGGTTTATTTGGGTTTTCAATTTTACAATCATAGAGAAAACAAAAAAAAAACAATATCAAAAATCCCCTTTGACTTCCTCTCCTTTCTGTGGGTCCTTGTGTTAACTTTTTCTCCTGCATCTTCTCTGTTAATCCAGTTCTATTAAATCTTCCCCACCTCCCAAAAACTTATACGGCAGCTAATTCTATTGAAAAGCAGTGGCTTTGGAAATGCTTTCAAATCTTTAGATGGTTTATAACAGGCATAGACAAACTCGGCCCTCCAGATGTTTTGGGACTACAACTCCCATCATCCCTAGCTAACAGGATCAGTGGTCAGGGATGATGGGAGTTGTAGTTCCAAAAACATCTGGAGGGCCGAGTTTGCCAAAGCCTGGTTTATCTAATGATCTTGCATGTGGAACAAGAGGGAATAAACTGTGCCTTGGCATGCTAGCATTCATTCTGCTATGATACATGTATTTTAATCTAAGTGCTAGAAGCTAATAGGTGGGTTATTGTGTGGTTTGTTGATTGCTAGGAGATCTAAGGAGGGGCAAAACTAATGGTGGGTTTTAGGCTCCAAAGCAAACCCTTTCCATAAAACAATAAAAGAGCCGGTATACATTATTGAATCTAGTGTGGCATATCCAAAGTGCACACGCTTGTGACTTTTCTGAATGCAGCGAGTTCCATAAATATGACTAAATCTTATTTCCTGAAATATTTGAGACAGAGATTTACTTCAGTGTAACTTGCTCTGCTTTTCTTCTACAGAGATTCTTGATCAAGTCATGTACTCAAAGACACTTTGCATGGATGCAGTGCAGGTTGCAGGCAAACACTATGATGTCCACAGCCTCTATGGATATTTCATGACTATAGCTACTGATAAGTAAGGAACCCACTGTTTTCTTCTTTAGCTCGCTTGAGATGGTTTGCAAAAAGGGGTTTTTTATTTTGCAAGGACAGGGGTACCTCGGGTTACAGACGTTTCAGGTTACAGACTCTGCTAACCCAGAAATAGTACCTTAGGTTAAGAACTTTGCTTCAGGATGAGAACAGAAATCATGCAGCGGTGGCAGTGGGAGGCCCCATTAGCTAAAGTGGTACCTCAGGTTAAGAACAATTTCAGGTTAAGAACGGACCTCTGGAATGAATTAAGTTCTTAACCCGAGGTGCCACTGTAATGGGCTTTGATTGAGAAGAATGCAGAATTATTGATGAAATGTTGAGTAAGTCGGAAAAAAGTATCCTATCCTACATTGCAAAGTAGAGTCACAGCTCAGATCTTGCGGTGGGGTGGGGGGCTTTTATGAAATGTTCTGATTTATATTGGTAATCAAAGCTCAGTTAGATCAGCATCCCCAATCTGCTATACACAGGCTTTCTCTTCCACCCTGCAAAGTCTGGAGCACTCAAACCAGTCCCAGGGTGGTACAGCCATAGCTTGCTGCCACATTGTTAGATCATAGCTGGAAGCTTTGGTACAGGATAGAAGAAAAAGAGAGGAGTGGGATAACTTGCTGAGCCCCTTGGCATATGAAGAAAGGCTTACAAAAATAAATCCCTTATGTCTTACTTCCCTGAAGGGATGCTACACAGCACCCCTCTTGATTCCAGTGGCCTGTACATATGGCTGATGTGATCTTCAGAGTACTCTAAGGGGTTGCCCAAACACGATGGGTAGCAGAAGACTATGTCTTCTAGCTGTTCCCCTTGGCAGCATGCATATCCACACCAAGTCAGGGGGAACCTTGCATTTAAAGGGAATGCTACAGATCAGATGTTTGAATAAATGAAGTCAAAATCTAGGGTTTTCCAAGCTTGGGTCTCCAGCTGTTTTTGGACTATAATTCCTATCAACCCTGACCATATTTGCTTTTCCACATTCCTCAGAATGCCACAGATAATATCCTTTAAAAAATAAAGAAGAAAAAAATACATCTAGCTATACCATACTCAATATATGCATAAACACCACTTTGTTTTACATTGATTCCTGCATGCAATAAACGGTGTGCACTTTAGTCTGAGCACCTCTTTAGATCGTATCCTTCTGTCTCATAATGGTTTTTGCAGCACATAATTTTCTTCATTAGCATTATGTCCCATATTTTCCTTTTCCACTGGTCCATCGTTGGTAAACAGCCTATGCCCCTATATTTTTGCCTCACAAGGAACTCGTAAGATGAAACTCCACACAGGGTTAGCCTGTTGTAGCTGACTTAAGGCTCACGGCCTGTTCTCTGTCCCAGTGGAGAAACAAGCAGACTGAACTGCCATAAGAAGCCAGTGTTGGCACCCTCCACCATCAGCTGCACTGGTCTTATGGACCATATCTCCAGCCCCATCCCTGTAACTGATAAAAAATCTCATGGATAAGCGATTTGGGGGTGGGGGCAAAATAACATTCTCTGATTGTACAGTTCTGTCCTAGAACTGATTGGGATGGCAATATTTCTGAAGGCATCAGTGAAGTAGCATATGATCTGAGAGACATGACCCAGAATGCAGTACTTTCAAGTTAGCAGAAGTCCACCTTCTGCTCTAATGTTACAAATTTGTTTTGTTTTCAGTGCTCTCCAGAAAGTTTTCCCTGGGCAGAGAAGCTTCCTTCTTTCACGATCAACTTTTGCTGGGTCTGGAAAACTCACAGGACATTGGCTGGGAGATAATTTTGCTACCTGGAATGATATTAAATGGTCCATACAAGGAATTTTGGAATTTGGTCTCTTTGGATACCCTTATGTAAGATACTTTAACTCTTCTTCTTCTTCTTCTTCTTCTTCTTCTTCTTCTTCTTCTTCTTCTTCTTCTTCTCTTCCTCCCCCCCTCTTCTTAGCATTATTTACTATTTTCCATGCAATTAACATATTCATTGCAGCTTCCAGGTGTGATTCAGGGACAATATCTTTCAAATAATTCAGTAGCAATATTATAGGATGGCTTGGTAGAATATATCTTCATTTCTGAAATGTAATTTTGGATAAATTTGTATTACCAACCAGCTCAAAAATAGATGCAAACAATTCAATAAATCATAATAGTCTTAAGACTGAACACCTTACAAGTGTTTTGACTTTGGTCCTTAGGTAAGGTAAGGCCACCCCCAATAGTTCTCATCTGCTGAGCCTTCCTTCTGCAGGTTTATAAATGTATTAAATAAATGGAATGAAATAGTGAACTAAATCAAAACTGAGGATTTCAAGATCCCTGCTTACCTTAGTACACAGTTAGGAATATATACCTAGGCATGTAGATCTAATTCTAAAGTCATTCCATGTTTCAGCGCTTTTCTTATGTGTACATAACTTTCAGATTGGAGCAGATATCTGTGGGTTCGCTTATGATGTTGACGAAGAACTCTGCCGGCGGTGGTATCAACTTGGAGCATTTTACCCATTTTCTCGGAGTCACAATGAAGAAATACGCAGTGTAGGTCTCCTTTAAAAAAACAAACAAGCAAGCAAGCAAACAGATCCAGTTTTTAGTGGCTTAAATTCTCCTTCTTTGTGTCAATAACAATTGTAACATTCCCTTACAGCATAAAGACCCTGCGTTTTGGGGGAAGAACTCTCTTTTGATGAACACAACCAAACACTACCTGAACATACGCTACACTTTGCTACCGTATCTCTATACCCTCTTTTACAGAGCACATTCCCGGGGAGATACAGTTTCAAGACCTGTTCAGCATGAGTAAGTCCGTTGTTTTCCCTCTGAAGAAAAAATGGTTTGTGAAGGGGAGTGACCTTCGATGTTCCTTCTTTTTATGATCCAGAATAAAATAAGATGCATTTCCATTATTCTGTTTTAAATCCAGGGGGTGGTATTCAGCTAAAGTAGACCTATTGAAATTAATGGACCTAACTTAGTCATGTTTCTTTATTTTCATTCAATAGACTCCCGGAATTCCTAGAATTATTTTTAATGTTAAAGATTATTCACAATGTTAAATTCTTTAGAAGTCTCGGTACACAGAGAAGAGAACTGTTGTTGTTGTTGTTGTTAATTTAATTAATTTCTATACTGCCCTATACCTGAAGGTCTCAGGGCAGTTCATATAAAATATCATTTACATAAAAAAAAAAGCAACCCAATAATACCCCCGCAAAAGAGCCAGCATTTAAAAAAGGGTTTAGGGTATAGATCAAGTCAGGCAAAGGCCTGGTTTATAAGGAACGGTTTCGCCTGGCGCCTAAAGGTGTATAGTAAAGGAGCCAGGCAAACTTCCCTGGGGAGAGCATTCTACAGACGAGGAGCCACTACAGAGAAGCCCCTGTTCTTGTGTTGCCACCCTCCTGACCTCTCGAGGAGGAGGCACACGAAGAAGGTTTACTGTATATGTATAGTTATTGTAAACCACATTGATTATTTTTTTTTAAAAAAATTGGGGGTTACAATATTTTTTTATAAATGAATCTAAGCAATATGAAGTCAAGCTGGACAGCAGAAGGAGCACTAACAAGCCTCTCTTCTATGCTGAAATAAAATAATGTGGAGAGGTTGATTGCAATGTTGCATGTTTTCAGTTTAAAATATTTTGGGTTGCACACTATGGTCTCCCATTCTGAAGTTCCATTAATGCAAAGAGTGACCTGAGTGACCCATTAGTATATGGTTTGGTATCTTTTATTTTTAATCATAAGTTGCAGTGGGACATACAATGGAAAATGGTTCATACATTTCTTCTATAAATAAATAAATTGGTGACTGGCCAGGAAACCCATGATTTCCCCCTGAGCTTTGTGGGTGAAAAGTATGCATATTTTTTGGACAATGGGGAAGGAATTAAAGGTATGCATTTTACATGTATATTGCAAGTGGGACTGCCAAATTCTGAGATGCCTTCATCTGATAAAACTGTACTCCATTACAAGGGTGTCATATTAAATTATGAGAAGTACAGAAGCATGTTTCTTGTCATCAGTGGAATTCAAAAATATGCCAATATATTCTAAACTTCCGAGTTTGAAGTTTTGCCATTTTTTGCCACAGATTTCAGAATTAAGTTGTTAATTGTAAAAGTGCCTGAAATTCCCTAAGAGGTGTACAGATTCACAGGTTCACAATCTGATGCATACAGTGCTAAAGGAAAGAGGAACGGGGAGAGGAGAAGGAAAGATGGAAGGAAGGAAGGAAGGAAGGAAGGAAGGAAGGAAGGAAGGACATTCAGATGCCACTAAACCGTGAAGTGTAACACAATAAGTTTTCTGTCAACAAATATAATATTAACATTGTCTTCTTTACTTAGATTCTATGCAGATCCAGCCACCTGGGCTATTGACAGGCAGTTCCTGTGGGGGCCTGGTCTTCTTATTACTCCAGTCCTGGATGCGGTATGTCTAATTTTAATAACCTGCAAGCTAGCCACCTTTAAAATTTGCTTTTTAAAAGAAAGTTAAAAGAAAGAAAAAGAAAGTGAACCCCCACCATGCTTAAGATACTAGGCATGGGCAGGCAGCCTCAGGCAGACACCAGCACACAGCAGCAAGAATATATGCATGAGGGGAATAATACAGGCACAGAAGTCTTTTTTGAGGGACGGATAGTCAGCAATGAAAAAAAGAGTAACATATTCACTGGAGTCACGGAACAAACCTTGTCATATGGGGTAGAATGTTAGACGATGAGCAATGTTAGACTGGCCCCAACAACATCACACATACCATCTCGGGACTATTTAATTGCTCATCGTCTAACATTGTGTATGCCATCAAATGCCAACAGTGTCCTTCAGCTCTCTATATTGGACAAACAGGCCAAACCTTACACCAAAGGATAAACGGACATAAATCCGACATCAGGAATCACAAGACAGAGAAACCAGTAGGAGAACACTTCAATCTCCCAGGACATTCTATACAAGATCTCAAAGTAGCTGTTCTATTACAAAGGAATTTCAGAAATAGACTGGAAAGAGAAGCTGCTGAATTGCAACTTATTACCAAACTTAAAACCATGGAGAGACCTGGTCTGAACAAAGACATTGGATTCTTATCTCATTATACATGACAAAGCCATTTTTCACCTTCTCACCCCTTGCTTTTTCCTGTAAGACCTATTGCAGTCGTTAAGAGTTGTCAACAAGCTCATCACAGCTATCTGCCAATCACCCATTCCCACCACCCTTCTGAGTAATGCCCCTCCCCACCTTCTCACTATATAGAAGGGTCTGGTGACTTCTGTTTCAGTGTATCTGAAGAAGTGTGCATGCACACAAAAGCTCACACCTAGAACTAACTTAGTTGGTCTTTAAGGTGCTACTGGAAGGAATTTTTTTTCTTTTATTTTGTTTAAACATTTTATTAAAAACGATAAAGATTGGACTGGGATGGATTGGGAAAGGATAGAAAACAAACACAAGCTCAGCAAATGCTACCTAACACTTTATAAGAGAAGTGATTTTTAAGAAGAGTTCTGCATTGTAAGGATTTGCCACCTTCTCCCCAAGTGCTGTGATTGGAGAGTGTTGAGTGTGGTAAGATCATTCAAACTGTCCTCCCCACTCTTCCCTCCCTAATGTGTTCCTTATATGGTGCCATAACTTAATAATTGCAACAGTTTGGACACAGTCTGGTTTTCTGAGGCACTGTTTTGTGCTACAGATTTGCTCAAATCAGACCACTCTGTGGTGACTTGTAATTCCTTCAGCCTAGTTGGGACTGGGCACAAATGGGCCTGAATCAGCCCAATTCTGTTTTCATTTTGGCCAAATCTTGAGTATAGCCCTACCATGTAATCCTATATGCACTTATCTGGGCATAGGGATTAGGGAGAAATGTATTGGTTCTAAAACGAGAACTTCCTGATTTGCTAAGTAAGCTTTGCAGAATCTCTGAATGTTGCTGAATCAGTCCCAGCAAGCATGACAAATGGGCACAGACGATGGGAGTTTTGGTTCACCTACATCTGAAGCACCAAAGGTTCCCCACGCCTGCAAAAAATGAACCAAAAATGCATTTATCATTTAAAATTTGAACTTTCTCAAACATTCTTTGAATTGGCAGTAGGTGGTTATCGGTTGGTTATCGGTTTTGATCCACTTACATGGTCTTGTTTGGTCTTCTTGTTTTTCCTGCATTAGTGTGCTGCTATTTGCTGACTGGTGTTTTATTTTGAATATGGATGAAAATAATTCTGACTGATTATTTAGCTGTTTCACAGGTCCTGTAGCTAGAAAGAAATCCAGTAGAATACTCACCTACCCAAGTCACAGTGAAATGAATGGGGCAACAGCTCCGAGGCATTTTTGCTGAGGCTTGTACAGGAGACTTTTCTGATGAACTTCAATTCACTTTTGGCGAATATTAAAAAAAATTCTATTCTGTAATTTTATTATTATGGAATTACTGTTACCTATGAATTTTGTGTCATCCTGTCAGCTTGACTTCACTTGACAAGTGAAATTCTTGCTTATTTAAATTTCAGGGTACAGATATAGTGACTGCATACATGCCTGATGCTGCCTGGTATGATTATGAGACAGTAAGTATATAACTTTTTGTTTTCTTTTAGAAAAAAAGGGAAATGTTCTGCATAAGTTTCCATGTGTGCTGGTTCAGACTAAACCCTGATGGTGTCACCCAACACTCCTGTTCTGCTAGGTCAGCTCCCCTTTAGGGAGAGTCTGCTTTGCGGGCAGGAACCGACCCTGGAGCGGGTGGAGGTAAGCCACCCACATCAGCTGGGTTCCCGGTTGCAGCTCCTTCAGCCCAACCAATTGGGCTTGCTTAGGGGCATGGCTCCACCCACTTAAATGTTGGCGCAGCTGGAGATGCTGCCCCTTCTGCTTCCAGTCATCGGATCTCCCAGCCCACCCACTTTCTTTTTCGTGGTTCAACTGTGACCTTGCTATGACTTATGTTGGTTGTCTGGTTGTTGGGGCCGGGTAGGAATTTTTCCACTTGGCAGAATTGGCTCTAGCCCAGGCTTCCTCAACCTTAGCCCTCCCGGTGTTTTTAGCCTACAACTCCCATGACCCCTAGCTAGCAGAACCAGTAGTCAGGGATGATAGGAATTGTAGTCTCAAAACATCTGGAAAGCCGAGGTTGAGGAAGCCTGATCTAGCCACTTGGTTTTTGCCTACCTTGTAGCAATCGTCACAACTTTGTGAGGCTAGGCATTGGGAAAGCCTTTTATGGGAGGGGAGGTTGTTGCCTCCGCCTGCCCCTCCATGGTAAGGGTTCCAGGGGTGTGGTCCCTGTCCGAAGCCTGGGCGTGGACTGGGGCTATGGCACATCCCCAACGGTGACCCGGGTGTGTGTGTGTGCTCATTTGATGTACATCAAAGGGCTCCCCCCCTCCGGTGGTTAACCCTTCAAAGAGACTTCCTGCGGGCATACAGGGGTCAGGTTATAGTCTTGCTTCACCCAATTGCCTAAGCCAGTACCACTCACATCTGTAACCAATAAAGTTGTGGCCTTATTTATCCCATTAACCCAGTATATTTTATTTCCGGGGAAGCTGGGGGGGTCCAGGTCCTTGCCATGCAAGTCAACTGATTTGCACAAGTGGACTTAAACGTCTCTTCTTTGCAGCTCCTTGTGAGCCCTCAAAATCAGCTTTAGAAGGATACATAAGATTTTGGGGATGCACTGGGGAAAAGAGGAAATGAAATTCCCTTGGTGCTGTTTTGGTGCTCTGATGCCTTGGCTTCTAAAAGTTGTTGTATAATTGGATGACCAACATTTGTAACGAGTAGGGAAATATGGTGTTAAGAAGTTGTTTTCAGCATTCAGCTTTCATAATCTTTTAGTAAATAAATTATTTTTATTGTACACTTTCTTGAGATTCTACAAGGAGATTGCAAGTTTTGATATAAGACTTTGGATAGAAGTTATGGATATTGTACGTATCTAACTTATGAATATTGTAAATATCTACTGTGTCCTCCATTTTTCTTAAATATTAGGGCGTAGTATTTCCTTTGAGGAAGCAAACGGTTCAGCTGAGTCTCCCGGCAGACAAAATAGGACTTCACCTCAGAGGAGGCTACATCTTCCCTACTCAACAACCAGCTAACACAACTGTTTACAGGTACTGATGGCTAGGTTGTGAGCCATTAATTTAATCTTTCATGACTTCTATGATTGTAGACCATGGAGTGGAGTTTTCTGAAAGCTATTGTTTTATCTTATTGAGGAACAAGTACAGTAGAATTCATTGGAGTCTATTTCTCCTTCTGTGGATGTGAAATGACCCACAGTAGCCGGACGACTAAGGTCTCATTCTAGGAGGAATGCCTTACTTATTTACTCAGAAATAACCACCCATGATTTCTATAGGCGATAGGGTGGTAAATTTTGGAGAAATGGACATTTTTCATTTGTCTCTTTTAATGGCGTATGTGGAAAGACATACATGTTTTTGCAAAATGATTGTACAAGAAGTGTCCCTTGCTCCACCTAAGTTTACTTAGCCCATATGTTCTCAGCTGCTCTGTGAGTGGAACAAATGAATGGTTCTACAATGCTATAATGATTGGAGGCGCTTATTTGGTTTAGCATCTAGATTAAGTTTTCTTCTTACCCAGGACGTTATCAATGTCTGTGACGATGATTGAAATGTTCGTATTCACATTCATTACAGTGTAGACAGTAGATCAGTGATGATGTCCACATTCTAATAATGACAACTTGTCAAGCTGTAATCCTTGAGCTCTTGTGAACCCTGTAAAACATAGCCATGTGTTGTTTTTTAATAGCCGTTCAAAACCTATGGGACTTATAATTGCCTTGGATGATGCCGGGAAAGCAAATGGAGAATTATTCTGGGATGATGGCGTAACCAGAGGTAAGCCCACTAATGTAAGAATAATGGAAGTGATAACTGTTTAAAAGCCAGATGTGTGCAGATGGCCTCTTCAAATTCTCCATCTTATCTGTGGGCAGAGAAACTTAGAAGTTCTGGGAACAGTATTTTAAAACATGCTTTGTATTTCAAAGAAATGGGATGGAGTTCAATGTTGCATTATGATTCAATGTTCCCTTTGTGGAAGCATTGCAGTTTGCCAGATGGAGTGATCCCTCCTCCCCTCCCCTTGTGTACTGCTGTGTGGGTCCCCCTGGTCTCCCAGTTTTGGGGGGTACACAGGGAGAAGAGGGGAAGAGAAAGCCACATTGCAGAAGCAGAAGTCATTGTGCAACGACTGATGGGGATCATTAGGTGAATCCTGCCCATGGCCAATATTTATAGCATAGGAAAAGTTGGCTTCTACATTCTCCCTTCTCAACAGCCTCTTTCTTCTCCAGACAGAGGAACAAAAGAACCTACCTTACACAGAGTCAGAGTGTCTTGCCTAGTGCTGTCCACACTGACTGACAGCAGCTTTCCAGGATTTCAGACAAGGGGACATCCTTATCCCTGCTTGCCAGGGAACTGAACCTGGAATCTTTCTTATGTGCAAAGCAGATGCTCTCTCACTCAGTTTACAACCCTTGTTTTTTATAACTTGAAAACATGCTCCCTTTTATAGTTACATGTGAAATTGTTGGCAATCCTCCCTCCAAGTTGATTAAGATTTGGTTTGATCACCTGGGAGCTAGATTTGCCTAGAGTGTTTCCTGTAGTTGTCCCAGTCTTATTTAAAATTTGTGGAAAATACCTTAAAAATGCATTAACTCAATATCCATATTAGAGTTATTGTATCTGATCAGAAGCTCTAGATCAGGACTGTACTTTTTTCTATGCTGGGGCAATTTCTTCAGCTGCACTTGAACAAACACACACACGCAACCACACACTCTTGCTAACAGATGTTAGTGTAGGAAAAGAACCCTTGTAACACTGATTCTCTGGGACTGAAATGTAGTGCGACTCCAAACGTTGTGCATGCATTTGACAGGCATACCATTTATTAAGCTTTCTTTCTCCATAATGCCATGTTGTTTTGCAATTTTGAACTTTGAAAGTATGAGAGTGGGAGTGAAATGTCACAAGTACAGTGAATCCCATGCGTAAAGCTCAGGATATTAGAATGTCAGAGTAAATTGTAAATTATTCAACACACACTTCCCCCTTATTTTCCTCCTCGGAGCAGTGACTGCATCTGTGCTGAGGTGGAGTTGCAAATTGGACAGGTGTATTATTATTTTTTAAAAAGGCCTTGGCCTCATCTTGTGTCTTTTAACAGCACCTTGATCCGAGCAAATCTGAAAGTTTGGTGTACAGCAAACTGATGTTAAAAACCACAGTTGCGGGTTAAAAGCTGACAACTCTAGTGAGCCTTAACACATGATTCACAAAGATAATTTGCAGATCTGTACCAGTGCTCATTATGCTTCTGTTCTTGATGTATAGTGGCAGCAGCTGTACTGCCTTCATGGCATGGTCATTGCCTTTTGTTCCACTCCTGGTCTGATTTTGGAGGGAAGAGAGCTTCTTGGGAGGGCAAGGCAGCCAGAACCATCACTGATAATTGGCAAGGTGGCGGGGGGGTGGGGTGGGGGGGTGGGAGGGTAACTTCCTCAAGAAATTAGCAATTTGAATCACTTTGCATTTAAAGAAAAAAATCTAACAGATTCACACCTTTGAAACAACATGCCAACCAAAACACATTTTATTTAGTTATTACATGATTTGCATGTCAGATGTCTTCCAGCAGGAACGGCAAATTTTGAGAAGTTGATATTTGATTTTTTCCCCCTCGTACAAAAACACACACACCTACAAACAGTTCTGCAGAGTAATTTACCTCATGTTGTGGTCAATATGAATTAATACATCTTTGTTTTGTGACACATTGGTTAAAAATTGTACATTCTTTCCCCTATGTTTTAGATACAGTGAAAAATGGACACTATCTCTTATATCAATTTAATGTCACCAATGTAAGTATATTTTTATTAGCATTAGAGATGTGATGACATTGCCCCCAAAATTGTCCTGAATGGAGTTTGGATCTGGTGTGCTTTCCACTATCTTAACTTAAGTTGGCCTAATTGACTTTGGCTTCCAGTGGTTGGCTGGAATATAAGGACCTAAGTTGTTCAGGGCTTTGTATATCAGCACAGAAATCTTGAACTTGACCCAGTTATCTATTTTACTACAGTCCTAGACTGTAGCAATTTATCAGTACATAAATTTGGTTGAATTTAGAATGTAGAATGTAGAATGTAGAATGTAGAATGTAGAATGTAGAATGTAGAATGTAGAATGTAGAATGTAGAATGTAGAATGTAGAATGTAGAATATAGAATATAGAAGAACTGATTGGAAGACACAGCACTCTGAAGTGTTAGACTGCTTTGGATTCATGACAAGCCAGGATGTACATTTCCACCTTCGCACCATGCTTGAAAATAGACAGAAAATTTATTATAATATTATTACTATTGATTTATTAATTGCCTTCTAAGCCACTGTTTCAAGGCTCAAATTTTTTTGATAATCGCTGTGAAACATGTCATCATTATTATAATTTTTTAAATGCTTCAGCTGGGAAACACTATTGTAGAGAAAATCCTAGAGAAATCAGTTTTGTTCTCTTTTCCTAACATGAAATCAGTGTGACTTACACAAGAGTACTAAACATATGTTCTCCGTTCGTAAGGCAGTAATCCTATAAACACTTATCTGACCATATGTCCCATTCAACTCAATAGGGTTTAACTCTGAAGCGTGCAGTCTAAATTGCATTGATTTTCTTCTATAAGCTCTAGTGAACCACTTATTTTATAACAGCTAGATTTCAACTGCAGTTTCCCCCAAAATTTGTCAAACATATCATATTTAAAATCAGCAAAATGAAAATGATGACTTGGTGTTCATTTCTATGTTGCAGGACTTACTTTGGCCTTAAGATTACTCACAGAAAGCCACAGATATGCATAACTATAGTCGTTCTTTGTTGCAAGATTTCTGTAACACTATTGTCTGCATACCTTTTGTTTTTTCAGAATGTCTTATATATGACAGTGGCACAGAATGGCTATACAGATTCAAATACTTTCATATTTGATGAACTTAGAATCCTTGGATTGCCCTATAATGCCACAGGAGTGACGGTTACTTCAAATGGTGTGGTTCAGAATAAGAATCTCCAAGTCACTTACAGCGCTGCAGATAAGGTAAATGTCTTTGAATAAACACATGGAAGTGAATCTCTTATGCTATGTGTTATATGGTGCTTAGGATCAGGTTACAGACAAATAGTAAAAGGAGCACCAACCATTGCTTTATGTCAGACATGTCCAACCTCAAGTAGGCTGTGATATATTATTCAGCAGGGGTCAGCAACCTAAGGCCCATGGGCCACAAGCGGCCCATGGGGGTTGTTTAACCGGCCCCCGAGCCACCCCCAAACCAAGCCGCCTGCTCAGCGAGTCCCTGCACACTGCACTAAACCCACTTGCACTGTGCTAAACCCACTGACCCACTTCCTTCATTTCTTTTGTGATGTGTAATTATAAATTGCCACATTCTTAGCACCAGTGCATTCATATCAGGCATAGGCAAGCTTGGACCTCCAGATGTTTTGGGACTACAACTCCCACCATCCCTAGCTAACAGGACCAGTTGCCAGGGATGGTGGGAATTGTAGTCCCAAAACATCTGGAGGGCCGAGTTTGTCTATTATCTGATCCACATCATTGGCTGCTGCTAAGCAGTAGGGAACAGAAGAAGAAGAAGAAGAAGAAGAAGAAGAAGAAGAAGAAGAAGAAGAGTTGTTGTTTGGACTTCGTATCCCACCTTTCACTCCCCTTAAGGAGTCTCAAAGTGGCTAACAATCTCCTTTCCCTTCCTCCCCCGCAACAAACACTCTGTGAGGTGAGTGGAGCTGAGAGATTTCAGAGAAGTGTGACTAGCCCAAGGTCACCCAGCAGCTGCATGTAGAGGATCAGGGAATCAAACCCGGTTCACCAGATTACGAGTCTACTGCTCTTAACCACTACACCACACTGGCTCTAATTCTTATACAATTCTAGAGCGTTAACTTTTATAAGCACCCCATAAGCAGCCATGCCCCACCATACTAGCTGTTCCTGGGTCACATGGTCTTTCCACAAATGCCTGCTGGATAGGAGTCCTTCAAAGAGTTCTGCACCTCTGTGGATGCAGTTCGGTCACTTAAAACCTGTTTCAAAGGTGGGGGAATCTATTGACCCTCTTGTTGCAGTCATAAATAGTTAGCACATGTGCATACATCATGCAATCTTGATTCCCCCCCCCCAAAAAAATAATCAATACATGTTGAACTAAGAAGCCAAGATTTGGATGGATATTGGTCTTCTGAATATTAATAGTCAGGCATCTATTGCACAGTCATTAATCTCAAGGCAGCTTCCCCCTTAAGAATTTGCACTCAAATGCAAATGGCAGTTGTTTCCCCCAGGTTTACAACCCTTAGCTACTGCCTCTGCTTTGTCCCTTGCTGTGTCTTATGCCTTGATCTGCCTCCCACAATGCCTTTCTTTGTGTGCTGAATTTTAGATTGTAACCCCCATAAAACAGGGTCCTCTCCTTTGCCACTTGTAAAGTACCAGGCACAAGAAATATGTGATAGATATATTCCAGTCCGTATCTATAGTGGATTTAAATCTGTTATAGATACAGACTAGAATATACTGTATTTTTCTGTGTATAAGACACCCCCTATTTTTTGGGACTCAAAATTAAGAAAATGCACTATGCACTGTCCGTGTATAAGACGACCCCTTCAAAAATTTAGGAAAAAATATACCGGTATTCTTATATATGGAAAAATACCGCATCTATCCTATCTATCTATTTATCTATCTATCCGATGTTTTCATTTTTTAAATTTTTTTATTAGTCGTTTCAACATGACATTTTATCCCCCCCAAAATATCATCCTTGAATCCCCCCCCCATTTTTTCCCTTTCCCCTCCCCAAAACATAACCCCCCTCCCCTCCCCCCCCAGACTTCCCTCAGCTCCTCTCTCTGGTTTATCAACATATGTTATTTTCTGCATGTTAAAAAACTGTACAGATCCTTAATTTAGCTATCTTAATTTATCTATCTATGTTATCAGTAAAAAAATTGTGAAAACTTTTAACCAACTTTTTATTGATGCTTTCATTTTTTAATAACTTTGGGATATTTTTAATAACTTTGGGATAATTTTTAATAACTTTGGGATATTTCATGGGAAGCAATTCATAAATAAAATAAATAAATAAATAAACACAGTTTTTATGCATGTGGCATTTACAACTTGGATTTTACTCTTCATTTTTGTAGGTTGCCACCATAACAAACCTTCAGCTTAAACTGGGAGAAGATCACAGAGTCTCCTGGGAACAGGTCTTCAGTGACAGTAACAGATTTGATTGTCATTTTGAGCCAAATGCATCAAAAGAAAAATGTGAGGCTCTTGGCTGTACCTGGAGTGTAAGTAACACACATACAGTATAAACCCATATATGCTTTGATGATTAGGGGTGTGTTGGCCATGAGCACAGTACACTGGTCTCATCCTTTCCCTTTTACTCACAGTCATGGATGTGAGAGAAGATGCTGCTTCAGACATCAAGTATGCCTATCCCTCTTGTTCTTTCTCAATATTTTTCTTGAAACTTATTTGGTCCTGTTTTTAAAAAGATAAGCATTTCAGTGCAATGGTGCAGGCTTGGTAAATAAATGTAGAAAGTGGGTTTGGCAACAAAATGTTTCAGTGTATCCACGATTTTAAAAGGAGCACTCCTGTTCAGGGTTCCAAGAAGTCATTCCTTCCAAGCAGGGCATTCTTCTCTTTGTCCATTCTGCTCTATTTCTTCCCGTAACCCCAAAAGCGTTGTTCAACATTCCATGGTTAGCAGGTACGCTCAGTTCCCATCAGGTTATTGTTGTTGTTTGGTAGCTTCTTGCCTCTTCAGTTTAGTTTCCCTCTTGTTTCCAGTTTGCCCAGTTTTGGTTACAGCCCCAGTAGCACTCACCACCTTGTTGCTATTAGAAGTGCTGCTGCTGATGTTTCCTGCCCTTGCCAATATTCTCTTTTTTAATAATTTTTTTTATTAATTTTAACATATAAATTATAAAATGTACTACAAAACTTATCACTTATACAATCTTTTTGGACTTCCATCAGCACCTCTGATGATCCACTGTTTTAACCACTTCTTATGCATTTCTTAACTTCCTATTGCCTTTACATCTCTTAACAAATCATCTACCTCCTTGTCCATTTTTACATTAGTTCTAATAATACTCCTCACAAAATTTCTTGCAACCCTACAAACATCATCTGCTCTTCACAATTACTTTTCAAATAGTCTGTAAATTTACTCCAGTCTTCCGTGAATTTCTGGTCTCGCCGGTTTCGAATCCTTCCTGTTAGTTTATCTAATTCTGCATAGTCGCCCTTGCAAATATTCTCAGGCCCTGTTCACACAGCACTGTAACTACTGCAGCCAAGCTATCTTTGGCTGAGATCCAGCTAAAGTTTTGCTTTCTGGATTCCTCTTTGCTTAAGTGCGTGCTTAACTCTCCCTACTGAGAGGGATCCAATGGATTTCTTTCTGTTCACACCTCTGCTGCAGGCGACTTAGAATCTGCCATATAATTTCTCTACTGGGGCATAGTGGCTATGGGTTGAAACTCAGGGAGGCAAATGGTAAGACTCCTCCAGTGGGAGCCATAAAATCTGCAGACCTGGTCAAAATAGACTTGGTGAGCCATTTAACACCAACAAAGGGTTCTTAACAAATGAAAATAGGATTTGTTGCTGGAATTCATGGGGAGTATGGCTTCCAGTACTTCCTGGTTCAACAAATTGTGTCTGGAGCTAATGAAAATATCATCTTCCATTCACCTCATTGGAAAGCCTACGCTTGAGCCTCTAAGCCTTATATACAAGAAGGTCTTTTCTCTCAACAGCCAGCTGTTGAACCTGTCCCATTCTGCTACTACCCATCCAATGATGGTTATACTGTTGAAGAAATTCAGTACACACCTTCCGGTTTAACGGTCAACCTTGGCAGAGGCAATGGACCTGTTAGACACCCAAGAGTTTCTGTCACACCCATTGACACACTTCGCTTGGAGGTGAAATACCATGAGAACAACATGCTTCAATTTAAGGTAAATTCGAGGCAAATACCGCAGCTAGTTATCTTGAAACAGTCTGCCTGTGACTTTCGCATCAATCACGAAAGCTTTTTGATTCATACTACTAATTAAAAGGTAAAGGTAAAGGTACCCCTGCCCGTATGGGCCAGTCTTGACAGACTCTGGGGTTGTGCGCCCATCTCACTCAAGAGGCCGGGGGCCAGCGCTGTCCGGAGACACTTCCGGGTCACGTGGCCAGCGTGACAAAGCTGCATCTGGCGAGCCAGTGCAGCACACGGAAATGCCGTTTACCTTCCCGCCAGTAAGCGGTCCCTATTTATCTACTTGCACCCGGGGATGCTTTCGAACTGCTAGGTTGGCAGGCGCTGGGACCAAGCAACGGGAGAGCACCCCGCCGCAGGGATTCGAACCGCCGACCTTTCGATCGGCAAGCCCTAGGCGCTGAGGCTTTTACCCACAGCGCCACCTGCCTGGCAAAGCAGTTGTAACCTTGCTGGTTCCAAAATACGAAAGAGGAAATATATTCCCAAATGTTGCTGATGGCGCTACCCATCAAGGATTTTGAATCGTGTGCAGCTGTTCATCTGGCCCTAACAACATTTCTCCTTTGCCCCGAAAAAGCAAAAGGAAGATTCTGTTGTTTTTAAAGAGATTTACTATTATTAATGGGGCAGGGTGGGGGACGGACAGGAAGATTCCAGCCTTGCGATCTATGTTCTGTAACATCTTTGTTCTAAGGAAGCAATACCCATTCCTCCTTGCAGATTTATGATTACAGTAACAAAAGGTATGAAGTCCCAGTGCCACTGAACGTCCCCAGCACACCTGCAAGCACCTATGAGAAACGCCTCTATGATGTGGCAGTTCAGAACAATCCATTTGGTATTCAAATTAGGCGCAGAAGCACTGGAACAGTCATGTAAGTGGATGGTTGTACAACTGGGCAATGAACAGAACAAGTGAGAAAACAAACCAAGTTGTTCCTCAAGTTACTACAAAGTTCACGGGGTGGGGGGCAGAGATGTGGTCGTTGTTGTTGTTTTGCTTCTTTTCTCAAATGGCACTTACACAGTTGGTCTTATTTTTACTTGCAGTGTATTTCCGCAATCATATGATTCAAGGGCTGTTTTCTGCAAAAATTAGCACATGACAGTTATATTTATTTAAAAAACTTCCCTACTGCTTATTATTATTATTATTTGCTTCTTAGCTAGCTCTGAGTATTTGACTCTCATCTATCCAGTCATCCACCAGTTTATCTTATATGCTTATTTTTCACTGACTGACCTTTGAAAGGGTATGAACAAGCCACTTTATACAACCTTATTATCACGACATCTAGCATAAACTATGAATATCATTCTTAAAACTGAATTTAGAAGGTGGATTGTTGCATGCGTCATTG
Organism: Podarcis cretensis; assembly: GCF_951804945.1. Classification (NCBI taxonomy): domain Eukaryota; kingdom Metazoa; phylum Chordata; class Lepidosauria; order Squamata; family Lacertidae; genus Podarcis; species Podarcis cretensis. The sequence continues at coordinate 84,355,717 of NC_137174.1, read as the reverse complement.
ATCCTCCTGTGTCAATTATCAAGGAAGTAAACAATATGCTATGCATATTTGTTAGGCTGTGACTTCATGCTTGCCACACCATTTTAAAGTCTAACTTTAGGCCCATGTCACCCTGGCTGCTGAAGGCAGAATATGGAGGAAAGTTGGGAAATTTAAAATGGTGATTGGTCATGGGGTTTGGTGGAGAATAGAGATGAGGGTTTAGATAAAGTTGGAAAAGTCTGCAAGGATCACATAATAGATTTCAGTGTAAGTATGCTAGTTTTTAAAGAATGGGTGAACTGAGAAAATATTACTGTTTCATGGTTAAAACCCCTAGAAGTGTTCTGTTCTCCTGTAAGCCTTTGGGTAAATACTTTGTGAACTGCAGTATTCACTCTGTTTCTTTTAGGATCAGCAGGAAACAGACTAAGCTTAGTTTAGCTTTTCCTCTCCATACCTGTCATCTCAAATGATCAGATAGCACAGAGAGACAAGCACACCATTAAGCAGACGGGAGCATCGCAGATATGTTATAGATCATCATAACCCTTTACAGCACCATTGGTGCTAAAAATATTTCCCTCACAGGTTCTAAATGATTTCTGATTGTTCCTCCCACCTCTGCCACAACAGATCATCATTTTAAATTTGAAAAGAAGGAATGTTGATGTATATCCTTCCCCAGCCCCATCTCAACCCACTGTTTTGAGAATTGCTAAAATTAGAAGTACTGGTAAAATATTTGATGGGACTCAAATATTTTGTCACAGTCAGTTTTTAGGCAGGTCTACCTAGGTGATGAGCTTTCCTAAAGCTTTGTTGTGTTGGGGACACTCTTTACAATTGTAGGTAGGCGAGTGTGACATCACAGGCCTAAAGGCTATTGATATATCTGCAGTCTCCATGATTTTAATACTAGGCCTAGGAACACTACATCTTCCTGGGTTCTTGACATTCAGTATGTCCTGCTCTGCAGTGTGGCAAGGTTAAACTAGAATATAAGACAAGGTGAGGTGCAGGACTGGATACAATATGCTCTGGGAGGGGGAAAACTATTTTTGCTAGCCATGGTAGCCATTTTGTGGTGGCACCCACAGCAAATTTAGCAAGATATGAGAACCAGCACCTCTTCTTCTTATTTTTTTTACCAGAAATAGCATGGTTGAGGCTAATTATGTTCTGAGAACCTAGGTCCCTGGGGAATGTGCCTAAGCATAGCATCTAAAAGAGGTTTGTTCTAAAGGAACATGGCTAAAATGCGGTCCTCCAGAGGTTGATGTCATATTACCACTGACCATGCTTAGAGGGGCTGATGGGAAGTGGAGTTCAACAGCATCTAGAGGGCAACATGTTGGCTAGACCTGTCAAGGTTCAAATTTCACACATTGCTCACCATGAATCATTGGGAAATGACACATCATCAGAATACTCCAGGACTTCACTGAAGTTCTTCTCAGACCACGACTATCCAAAACAGAAGAGGTGTGAAGTTCAACACCCACCCCTACCACACATGTCAGCTACTATACAATATCTGATATAGTTTCATTATGAGAAACAGAAGTGTGGTGACAAGGGCATAGGAGGAAGGTTGAAGGCAAACTCTGCATCATCCTGAAGGCACAGTGGAACCCTCAGAGAAAGTTGTATCAACGCAAATCTAGAACCTAATATTAATTAGCAGCATTTCTTGAGGGAAAAATATATGCATAACAGGATAGACTTGTTCCTCTTTACCATTGATAGTGTGTCATAGAGGCCTTGTGGAATGAACTGATCAACCATAGCTAATAAATGTCCATTATGATATAATCTCAAAGGTTTTTTCATCACTGTAACATTGAGTGTCACAATATCCGATGATCAGCAATGACATTCCCCCCGCTTCACCCTGCAAATGTTCTGAAACCTTGCCATCCTCATATGTGAAATATAATCCAGTCTGCTTTCTTCTTCTTTCTAATGAAAACTGCTGAATATTTTGATTGCAGTTGGGATTCTCAAGTACCTGGCTTCATCTTCAGCGACATGTTCATTCAGATTTCAACTCGCCTCCCTTCTCAGTACGTGTATGGGTTTGGTGAAACAGAGCATGCTCACTTCCGACATGAGATGGACTGGCATACTTGGGGGATGTTTGCAAGGGACCAGTCTCCCGGGGTGAGTTCATTCTTTTACCATCTTCATTACAACGTTCAGCTAAAAAGATCGGGATGTGTTGAATCTGGACTAAATTAGTTGCACTTGCGTCCCATCGAAATAATTAGGCTGCAGCCCACCAGCCCCTTATACCAGGCTGGGATGCAAGGCAGTGGATGGAGTGGAAGCATTCTTCTGCTCGCTTTTGCCAGCTCAGCTGCCAAACATGCACAGAGTCTCCAACCAGGGCACTCTGAAGAGGAAGGTGGGGTTGAGGTGATGCTCTGGGATTGGCTAGATCCCAAGCCACTCTTGAACCTGGTGTTGCCTGACATCGGTCCAGTTTGGGCCCAATTACTGTGCTGGTGTACTCCCAGAGAAAGGCAACATTTTCTATAAAAATAATACCAAAGAGAAATTATTATGATTGTTGTTGTTGTTGTTGTTGTTGTTGTTGTTGTTATTTCTATATGCACTGCTAATGGTGAGTCTCACCCCTCACAATTTCTGCTGCCAGTCTGTAGAGGCACATGGCTCTGGCAGTAATACACAAGAAATCTAGCATCAACAGAAGTTTACATCAGTCCCAGGTGCTTAGAATGCACCGTGAGCCCCCACAGATGCTTGGATGTGTGTGTACTTGAGCTGTATGAATGTTAGAGAGCACTACAGCTCAATCTTAGTATACATTGTGCACACAGATGTACCCCCACACTTTATCCCCTCTCCCCTGGCCCCTAAAAATTAAACGTTTTAAGAAACTTTCATTTTATATGTATTTTTATGATAGTTTTCTGCTTGAATGATCTCAGCTCATGGCAAGCTGAAGGCAGAATATGAGAAAAAATTGGGAAATTAATATTTACCTTGTTGTGATCTTGAAATGTGTAACCCTTGCTGACATGTGTAGAAGCATGCTGGGGAGAAAATCAATTGGCCAAGGCGTTTGCTCACAGCATGTTATTTTCCCTCCACAATTACAGTACAAGCTTAATACTTATGGAGTTCACCCCTTTTACATGGGCCTAGAAAATGATGGAAATGCTCACGGAGTTCTCTTGCTGAACAGCAATGGAATGGGTAAGTCGCCCTTCATTTTTCTGAAAACGTTGCATTTCTGAATCACAGTTTGTCTCAGGTTGACAGGTGTATGGCCTGTGAGCCATGCCAGTCCCCAACCTGACTTTTACAGTCCCTTTCCCCCATGCTGGAATGAGATCTTGAGTTGGTGCCTCTTATTTGGCAAGCGCCCTGTCTGTTTACATATTGGCAGCAGGGGTGGTGGAGACAGTGGCAGAGCCAATCCGAAACACCCTCCACTGTGCCCGCGCTGCACTGAACTCCTTGATATTGGTTATAGAGGGCTCAACCTTTCAGTTTCAGAAAGCAAGGGCACCAACAGCGCAAAGGTTGGTGCAACATCCATATTTCAAGTTAAGTCAGTCTCCTGTGACTTGGTCAGGAAACAGTATTAGCGAACACAAAGGTTATTTGTGGAAGTCACAGGCTAATTCTTAACTGGCAGGTGCCCCTACCTTAAGAAATGAGAGATTGGCTCATTCCCTGAGAATTCTAGGGAGTTCTCATTTATTGATGGGAATGCCCTTGGGGCCCAAGTTATTTTCAGCCAGCCTGCTGGAGCAGGTGGGGAAGAGGGTTATTTTGGCAATTACTGGTCATTTTGATAGTTTCATTTCCTGTTTATGAATTTCCAGAGGTAAAGCTCCAACCAACTCCTGCTTTGACTTACCGTACTATTGGAGGGATCTTGGACTTCTATGTAGTTTTGGGACCAACTCCAGAACAAGTGGTTCAGGAATACACTGCAGTAAGTAGTTCAGTAATACATCTGAAACTATTTTACAAAGCCTATACTAAAGATACTATCATTTTGCTTTTTTTTTTTTTTGCCAGAGTAAGGTAACGCAAATATCATGTATTTAATTTTCTTATTTCTAGCTCATTGGACGTCCAGTCATGCCACCATACTGGAGTCTGGGATTCCAATTGTGCCGCTATGGATATGGAAATGACACAGAAATCTCCGATCTTTATGATGCAATGAGAGCAGCTAAGATACCCTATGTAAGTTGTGTGTAGACATGACCATTCATTCATTCTGTTTCAATCCTGCCCTTTTGCTCAGGGCAGTAGATTCCTTCCCCTACCTGTTGTCGCCTCAGCAACCATATGAATTAGGTTAAGCTGAGAGATAATGGCTAGGTTAAAGTTATCCAGCAAACTGCATGAAAAGCAGGTATGTAAATTGGGACTCATAGTGATAATTTTCTCTTCATGGTGAGTGTCAGTGGTGATAGTCCATAGAATATTTATTTGAATAATCATAGGAATTGGGAAAATGTACATTTAGGTTGTGACTCTTAAGAAAGAGTCAGCATTTCTATATATGAAAAAATTAAGGTGCCTTAGAATAGTTAGCAATGAAGCTGACAAAATGGAGGACTACCCTGGATTCACTCCTGAGTCAAGGCAAGACCTGGTGTGAGATTAAGTGTCAAAGAACTACTTAAGAACAATGGCCACAATGCTATCCAATTCTACAAGGTGTGACCGGAAAGTTCAGTGAACGGTCACAGAAATCAGACAGTGAGAAATATTCGAACATACAGGCCTTCAAAGCAGGCCCCCCCTCTGATACAATGCAACATTGACAACGTTTGTAGAACTGTTGGAAACTTCTGGAGAAGTCCTCTTTTCATACTGCTTTCCGTTCCCTTGTCACAGTAGCTTGGACATGTGAAATGTTGGAAAATCTGTGCCCTTTCAGTGTAGATTTCAGTTTTAGAAAAAGAAAAAAATCTGGTGGACCCAGATCAAGAGAAAACAGAGGGTGGGACAGCTCAGTAACCTAAGTAATGATTTCACACGGAATATGCAATTCTTCCACCATCATTCGGACAGACAAACGCAGATCCCACATGAACAACTCATGAACTCTGTTGACATTTGCTACCATTCTGCTCATCGACAGTCTGCCAGACCGAAGGTCATCTTCGATGGTTTGCCGCCCTTCATGGAAATGCTTAAACCTCTCATATCCTGTTTTTTGAGTTAGGGCTTCATCTCTGTACACATTTGTGAGCATTTCGTGGGTTTCTGATGCCGATTGTATGTTTGGATATTTTTTGCTGCCCGATTTCTGTGACCATTCACCAAACTTTCCAGTCACACCTTGTATATATTTAAGTGAAAAGTTTCCCAGAGGGAACAAGCTGGTCGCAACTGATTTCAAAACAGGAAAGATCTCAAAAATGAGCAGAGTAGTTAAAAGGAGTAAGTTGAAAGTACCGTATTTTTCGCCCCATAGGATGCACCGCCCTATACGACGCACCTAGTTTTTGGGGGGAGGAAATAAAGAAAAAAAATTCATTTCCCCCCCAGGCACGGGCTGGCGCAGGGGAAGCCCGAGCTTCCCCCGACCCCAGTCCCCAGAAGAGCCTGCTATCCGCAAGCCTACAGAGCCGCGCCGGTCTCCCCAGGATTGCGGACAGCTGTGCGAAGCCCGGGCGCGCTGAGGCTTCCCAATGCAGGCAGCTCTGCGCAACCCTCCGGAGCCCGGCGCAGCTTGGCGCCGGGCTCCGGATGGTCGTTCAGAGCTGCGCGGACCCCGGGAGGGCAGGCAGCTCTGCGCGACCCTTCGGAGGCCAGCGCGGCTTGGCGCTGGGCTCTGGAGAGTCGCACAGAGCTGTGCGGAGCCCGGGAGCGCAGGCAGCTCTGCGCGACCCTTCGGAGGCCGGCGCGGCTTGGCGCCGGGCTCCGGAGTGATGCGCACAGCTGCGCGGACCCGGGAGGGCAGGCAGCTTTGCGCAACCCTCCGGAGGCCAGCGCGGCTTGGCGCGGCTCCGGAGGGTCGCGCAAAGCTGCGCGGAGCCCGGGAGCGCAGGCAGCTCTCCGCGACCCTCCAGAGGCCGGCGCGGCTTGCCGCCGGCCTCTGGAGAGTCGCGCAGAGCTGCGCAGAGCCCGGGAGGGCAGGCAGCTCTGCGTGATCCTCCGGAGGCCGACGCGGCTTGGCGCCGGGCTCCGGAGGGTTGCGCAGAGCTTCCTGAAGCCTGAAGAGCGAGAGCCTCTCGCTCCCCGGGCTTCAGCGAAAGCCTGTATTCGCCCCATAGGACGCACCCACATTTCCCCTTCATTTTTGGAGGGGAAAAAGTGCGTCCTATAGGGCGAAAAATACGGTAGTTAAAAGTAGTTAAAAGGGAATTGAAAAAGAGATAAAAGTACACTTGAACATGTCACCTAGCAAACTGTATTAAAACTGAAGAGAGTTTGTCGTATTGGTGTAGTATTGGAGCTGCTGTTTAAACAACAAAAAGGAAGAAAGAGAGGTGAAAATTTCACTGGATGTTGCAGAGCAACCTTGCTTTGGCCTATGTGACACTTTGACTCCTCACCTTTGTCTGTAAATTAGTCATTTAAAACTGTAGATTAAGATCGTTTGATCCTTTTCTCCATAGGATGTACAATATGCAGATATTGATTACATGGAACGGCAGCTGGACTTCACTATCGGTCCAGAATTTTCAAAGCTTCCGGCTCTGGTTGACAAAATGAAACAGGATGGAATGCGATTTATCATCATTTTGGTCAGTACATATATTCTGCTCCTGTTTGATCTAATGACTTTAATGTTGGCCTAAGTGGGCTCCTCCACTGTGCCACCCTGAACTCTGACCTGTTTTTTGCTGCGCCTCTTTTGCATTTTCCCTGGTGGAATGGCTGCACTGGTAGAGCCTTCCATTTGAGTGGCTCTTGCGCACCAAGATATCCTAAAACCTGGAATATTTTGAGAACAGGATTGCTCCTTTAATAACTATTATGCCTTTAGTTCTTAAGCCAAAGTTCTTCATTTCAGGATCCAGCCATTTCTGGGAACGAAACCAAGCCTTATCCGCCATTCACAAGAGGGGTTGAGGACGATGTCTTCATTAAATGGCCCAATAGCAGTGATATTGTGTGGGGGAAGGTAATATTTTTTGCATACTATCATTAGCATTAATTCCATGTACAAGTGCCTTAAAATGCCTTAAATGTTCTTTTTTGGGTTAAATTGGGCCTCTGGTCATCTTAGTAAAGGTGGTTTATCTTCCCTATGGTTGCCAGGTTGTGGCAACCTTAGTCTACCAGCTGAGAAACTCCTTAGTTTATGTAAAAAAAAAAAAAAAAATAGAATTTCTTCTTGAAAAGACTATTAGAAGTCATCTGATTTCAGATAATAATTGCTGCTAGCAGTATAATTATGGTCTGGTATTAGCAAATTCCAATGAACAAGGGTGCATGCCCAAAACAGCCATATGTTGGCATTTTAAGAAAGGAGTAATGAAAGTGAGGAGTGTTGCATCCTTTTATTTATCTCTCCACCATCTCAGTTTTGGAGTAGGATAACGTAACCCTTGATTTTGTTTTAAAAAGAAGGTTACTCGATTGTTATCACTTGAGGGATTTCCATTCCACCTTTCTGAGTGAATTGCAGTGGTTCATTTGCAAAGAAAGGTTCCCCAAACCTTGTCATTTCATTATTTCATTATGCTAACCATTTTCAAATAACTTTGCCGTCATAGGTATGGCCTGATTACCCTGGTGTAGTTGTGAATACATCAATATCCTGGGACGAGCAAACAGAGGTAAGTTTACACTTCTGTCTCTCCTTTAAAAAGCCCCAGTAATTGTGAAAACAATGCAGTAGTGCTAATAATAATAATATAATTAATTAATTAATTAATTAAATTTGTATATCGCCCTTCATCCATGGATCTCAGGTCCGTTCACAACATAAAGATACAATGTAAAAATACAAAAAACCCACGAAGCAGTAACCCTCTTCCCCACATAATAATGAACTAATGGCAGCAAGGCTAGCGGGGGAAGAATTTGGTAAGCCCAAGGTAGTTTCGATCCCCCTTCCCCTAAAAAAGCAGTCCATTTGTGTCATAATGCAAAGTGTATTTGGCACCATGGAGAGTGAAGCAAGCAATTGTTAGTCATGTTTGAGAAATGAATTCATAAATGATTTTGGGCAAGCACAATTCCTATGCAAAAGTCCCAACAATGCAATCCTGTACTTGTCTACTCAGAAGTAAGTCCCATTGAGTTTAATAGGAATTGCTCCCGGTTAAGTGTGTATAGCAGACATGTCCAACTGGTCATCCGTGTTCTACAGGCAGATACTGGGGATGCTTCAGGTTGATCACTGGCTTAAATAAATTGTTCACCTGTGTGCTCCTGATCGATCAGTCTTCGTCCCGCCCCCGGCGCTATGTCTCATAAATGTTGCTGTCGCTGCTGTGAAAGCTTATATTCCCTGTGTTGTACTCCCTGAAAGCTCAAAGCTCAACAACTCTGGGCAATGCTCCCCCCCCCAAAAAAAAAGCTCAAAAACTTTTGGCAATGACAATGGGTAAATCACTGCCAGTTTTATTATACTGGGAGTAGATTGTAGTCTCCTCAGAGTTGGACATGCCTGGTGTATAGGATTTCAGCCTGAATGGCTCTTTAGACTTTGTCCATAGTGACCATGGAGATGTGTGTGGGCATATTATGTAAAGCAGGGATAGGCAGAAGATAGAACACAGATGTTGGACCACCTTCTGCCTGCTACCCACTTGCTAGTTTTGAAAAGATCTTCTGTTCTTAAGGAAGTATGCAGACCCATGAAATAATAATAATAATAATAATAATAATAATAATAATAATAATAATTTATACCCCACCCATCTAGCCACTCTGGGTGGCTTCCAACAAAGATTAAAAATATATTAAAACATCAGTCATTAAAAACTTCCCTAATGCGGACTAGTTCTGCCTAAACTGTTAAGAGAATCTGAAAATGCATTCATAGACCATGAGGAGTCAGATCTCTCAAGACTTGGCAGCCCATCTCCGCTTTTGAAAGTTCTGTGATTCACGTGGTGTCAGTCTTTTCCAGCGATGGATCGTGCACACTTCTTGCCTATTAGTTACAAATAAGCAATTGTATCTAAGTAATGTGTTGTTTTCTTCACATTCTCTATTATTCCAGTTATACAGAGCTTACGTTGCATTCCCAGACTTCTTCCGCAACTCTACAGTGCAGTGGTGGAAAAGAGAAATTCAGGAGTTCCACACCAACCCTACCAATCCAGCAAATAGCATTAAATTTGATGGCATATGGATTGTAAGTCCTGCACCTATTTTAGCATTGTCTATGCTGTTTTCTACAGCTATGGATGTGGAAAACAGATACTGGAAAAAAGCAACTCATATTTTCAGCGGATTAATGTCATTTTAGTTTTCTTACACTAACAGTTATGTTTTTATGCAGAGAAAACTATCCAAATTATCTTGAAATGTGCTAGTAATAGGATACGTCTACATTAATGGGTAGATTATGATTGTGATGATTTAATTTATTAACCACCCTTCACCCTAAGGTTCCAGGGTGGGTTGCAAACCTTTAAACACAACATTACAATACACTATTTAAAGCAATTTACAATTATAGAAATAAGTTGGATCCCAAAAATATACACTTCAAGTGTCAAAGGTCATGGCAAAGAGGTGAGTCCTTGTTACTAAAGGGTTGTCTGGACCATATCAAATATGTGTGTCTACCCATAAATCATTGCTATCCTATTTCTGCATTCGTCTGCTTTCATCTGCTTTGTTATCTTGACCCTGTGAATGTTGTCCATCATTTCAGTGCAAGATGCAAATAAATGTATATTAGCATTTACCAGAGCCCAGATGCCCAAGGTTTTTGTTATGGGGAAATATATTGACACTGAATTTGCTCCTCAACACAGTAGAAGAAATGTTTGGGAGGTGGATGAAGGAAGCCTGTATTTATTTGGATGAAGGATGGGATACAATCCATCCTCCCTAAAATATTATTTTTTCTGGAGTTCTAATAACAGGCAGGTACAGGAAAAAAAGAAAGAATAAATAGATTTAAAAAGAGAAAAGAATAGTCACAATTGTTGAAAAAGGAATATAGGATGCAGCTATGAAATTTACTGAGTCAATAATAAAACATTCCAAGAGGAAAAGGATGTGTGGTCTATAATTATAGAGGGTCCCATTTTCTAAATCAATACAACAGCATTTTAAACAACAACAACAGAAAAAATAACCTTGAACTGTCCCAAATCCAGACACTCCTATAGACCTGTGATACCTGATGCTCCCAAGCAATGTACAGTAGAAATATCTTTTTAATAAATCATTTTATAGCTTCTACATATACGCCCCCTACATATACACAGCATATACTTGGGCTCATTTCTTCATTTCATCTTGGCACGCCTTCAGTATTCTTGGACACCTTGAATGGAGAGACATGATGCCTCCTCATATATTTTCATAGTATAATCAAAGGCTATCAGAAACACAAAGGATGGTCCATATTGTTTATGTGTTTTGTTTTGTTTTCAATGTAAGGATATGAATGAACCAGCAAATTTTGTCAATGGTGCAGTTGGTGGCTGTGGGAACTCCGAACTAAATTTTCCTGTATATATACCAAGTAAGTGTAATTACTATGCCTACTTTTAGATCACTTGTAATGTTGTTATATACTAGGTGTGTGCTGAGTTTGGGACAAATCATCCTCATCATCATTTTTAATTTGTATACCGTCTCTCTAACTTAAAATACTCAAGGCGGTTTACAAGCTGAAGAAACAAAAAATGTACATCCTATAACAATCTAATGCACTACAAAAATGTAATAATTAAACAAAACTTTAAGCAACCTACATCAAAAAAGTAACATTCAACAATTATTAGAATAGTATAAAATAATAATATCAGCAAAAAGAAGTTAAACAGAAATCCACTCAACAGTTACAATAAATAATTTCTAAACTATAATCAATAAAATGGCAAGCCACAGTACATAAAATAATACAATACAAACTGAGAAGCCGAGACTGGAGGGTGGAGCAAGGCAGGTGGAAGGAGGCCTTGCCTGATGGAGTCTCTCCCCTCAAAGTTCTTCCTCCAGGCACAGCTTCCTTAAGAGGAGTAATCATGTAATCATGAAGGGGCCACAGGCATACCTTCACCACCCCCACATACATACATACATAGACATATACGCACAACACAAATTCAGAAGAGTCAAATTAATATTTTGTCTACGCCATTCAAATACCATACCTCTGGAGTCTACTCCAAACCAGAAATTTTAATTTTGATATTCCAACATGACTTTATAAATTGATTTTTAAGCATGGAAGCAGAAGATGGGTAAGATTTTGTTTAACCTCTTTTAATGTTTTCTTCTTCATTAGACTTATTAGGAAGAGAAGTTGGGCTGAGTAGTAAAACCTTGTGCATGCAGAGTCAACAATTTCTGGCGGATGGAACCCCAGTTCGACACTATGATGTCCACAATCTATATGGCTGGTCACAAACGAAGCCTACATATGAGTAAGTTACATGTTGTTGTTTTTCCTTTTTGGGTACATTGTTTCCCTGGGGCTTGTCTTACCTTTTAAACAATTCAGTTCTCCATAGAAACAATTTGTACAAATGATTTACAAAGTTATACACGGCTTATTTTATCTTTTTTTAAAAAAAACCTGTAAAGGTGCTCAACATATTTAAATCTTGCCCTTTCCTTTATTTGTACTTGTTTGAACAAGAAAAAAAAAAACACACCATCAAAATTATTGAGTTCTTAACTAGTATATACTGTAGGGTATATGTTTCACAAATACAGTTGTACCTTGGATACCGAATGCCCTGGAACTCGGACATTTTGGCTCCCAAACGCCGCAAACCCGTGATTGTGATTGTTCTGGTTTGCGAATGTTCTTTTGGAACCCAAACGTCCGATGGGGCTTCCGCGGCTTCTGATTGGCTGCAGGAGCTTCCTGCAGCCAATCAAGAAGCCACGATTTGGTTTTTGAATGTTTTGGAAGTTGAACGAACTTCCGGAATGGATTCTGTTTGACTTCCAAGGTACGACTCTCCCTCACAACTAGCAAGTAAGTGCTTATGGCAGTGTTTCCCAAACTTGGGTCTCCAATTATTTTGGGACTACAGTTCTCATTATCCTTGACCATTGGTCCTGCTAGCTAGGGATGATGGGAGTTGTAGTCCTAAAACAGCTGGACACCCAAGTTTGGGAAACACAGGCTTATGGTTTACCGCTAGAACACTAAGTAAGTCCCACCGAGCTGAATGGGAGTTCATTCTGAGTAGACGTGCATTGGATTACACGATTAGCATTCCTTCAGTGGCCAGAGAACTCTACAATATCAATAATCTCTAGATGGAACATAGTAAGCTGCCTTAGTCAGAGCAATTGTCTATCTGGCCCAGTTCATCTAAACTGACAGGCAACCATTTTCCAAAGTTTTCAGGCAGGGTGTAGTTAACCAATCTAGAGAACACTATGCCATTCATTGGTATTATGCTGCATAGTATTCTGTGGTAGATTCTGAAGGCTGGTAGCCTTGAAAGTTTCTGTTAAAAAGATTACAATAAGTTTATGAAGAAGGGTCTGATATTGGCCATATTGGTATTCTGTGTACTTCAACTGACATGTTGAAAATCCAGGGAAGTGGCAGTGGGGTTGAGGTGGGGAAAACATTTTTACATGCTAGGGCTGTAATTTGTCACTCCCCTCCCACTTTCCATCACCAGTGATGTGGATGGCGTCCAAGATCTCCAATTCATGTTAGCAAACACCATGGCAGTGCATGCACAATGTATCTGTAGATGCTGAGTGCCATGGGAACAGCCTGAATAGCCTTTTAAGCATCAAGTTTCATTGTCTTGTTTCTAAGACTGCAAGTACATTGGGGCACAATATTAAGAGACCTGATTCCTCACTTAGCTGGGAGCAAATTATTTGTACGCATATTCTAATAACCAGATTATGTTGTGCAAACTTAATTGTTGACCTGGTTTGTGAAACCAAATGGCCAGCTTAGTGGTTTTAATATGGATGTTTAATTACATCCCGCCAAACACTCTTGTTTCTGTGCATTCAGATGCAACACAGGGAACATATAAATGGGATTCCTCTTATAAGAGGTATTCAAAGGCCATCTTGAGACAGTCCTATGTGATGCAGATGCAGAAAGTTCCGGCAACTGTAATAAAGACTGCTCTGCCACTCACTGATGTCACAAAGCAGTTTTCGGCATTTTTGATAGGCCATTAAGACTAGCATAAGAAATTAAAGTTGAAAATAACCCCTTGCTCCAAGCCTCATATGTGATGGACTACTTTAATTAAAAAGCTTGTATTTGTTTGGCTAGGATTCCACGTAGGCTACACTGAATGATTATTTTAAATTAAGTGTTCTGTATACCCATTCTTAAATTAATAACCTTAACAATTCACTTTTTAAAAAGTAAATGTTAAAGAGGGGCAAGAGGGTGCATATTATGTAAAGAAAATGGGCAAGACTTGCTCTTCAGCAATTTATTTCTTCAGCTCTGAGGCAACTTTATTACATGCTAATTCCTTATTGAGTTATATTCTCTTTTAGATAATCTCTGATCTAATGGTAATATTTCTAGGTTGTTTCCTTTCCAATTCAATGAGCAAGCAAAGAACAACATCCCCTCCCCTTAAACACTCCATGGACTGTAATGACCTTGGAGGCCTTGATAAGTTTAATATTACTATGGAGAAAGTGGGGTGGGGGGTGGGGAGTAGAGGCCAGGAGGCCACCTTTAAAAAAACAACAACAAAACCCTGAGTACACATTATACGTGGCAGGATCTTGGCATTTTGCTGTCACTCATGACACTTGCAAAACTGCTGAATGGACATGGGTGGGTGGATTCACATTCTCTAGTATCAGATAGACTAAAGTATGATTTGAACATTATCAGCAGGCAATAATTCATCACTCTGGATGATGGAATCTTTAAAATTGTAAACAATGCATTAAAAATTGCTTTCTTCTGTAGAGAAGACACTGCTAAGCCAAGTATTGCTTTGAAACTATTTACCGGTTTCATTCAAAATATACAGTGGTACCTCAGGTTACGTACTTAATTCGTTCCAGAGGTCTATTCTTAACCTGAAACTGTTCTTAACCTGAAGCACCACTTTAGCTAATGGGGCCTCCTGCTGCCGCTGCACCACCAGAGGATGATTTCTGTTCTCATCTTGAAGCAAAGTTCTTAACCTGAAGCACTATTTCTGGGTTAGCGGAGTCTGTAACCTGAAGCGTATGTAACCTGAAGCGTATGTAACCCGAGGTACCACTGTACAAACTTATTAAGGGATAGCTATCCACTAAATGAGGGACATGGGTGGCACTGTGGGTTAAACCACAGAGCCTAGGACTTGCTGATCAGAAGGTCAGCGGTTTGAATCCCCGCGACAGGGTGAGCTCCCATTGCTCAGTGCCTGCTCCTGCCAACCTAGCAGTTCAAAAGCACGTCAAAGTGCAAGTAGATTAATAGGTACCGCTCCGGCGGGAAGGTCAAAGGCATTTCCGTGTGCTGCTCTGGTTCGCCAGAAGCAGCTTAGTCATGCTGGCCACATGACGCCGGCTCCCTCAGCCAATAAAGTGAGATGAGCGCCACAACCCCAGAGTTGGTCATGATTGGACTGAATGGTCAGGAGTCCACTAAATGTGGCTGAGCCAAGACAGCCTGGTTTATTATTGGTTTCACTTTCGTTATTATCAAATTGCCGCTCCCTTTTTCAGTGTGAACAGACAAAAATCCATCTGTTTTTCCTCCAGCTGCTCCACACTATTAGCAAATCAAGGGCGGTGTTAAAAGACTTTCAAAACTGATGCGTAAGGGTCCTGGGAACTGTGTCATCCTCTGAGTTAGCCCTCAGAATACAGCCAGTGGAAGCCAGGAAGCTTTCCAATTCCTAAGGCTCTCGGACTAAGATCTTGAAAGCTCCCCTCCCCCCAACTGACCAAATACCTTTGGAAACCACACTTGCCAGCCCATGCAGCAGAAGGTCAGACGAAGACTGTGGAAACTCGGGTTCAGATGCCCACTCAGCCACAAAACTCACTGGGGGACATTAGGCCTGTTACACTCTGAACACCAGTTCCCGGGAGATACAATTGGGAAGAGTGCTGCTGTTGCACTCGTGTTCTGCTTGCAAGCTTCCATAGGCAACTGGTTGGTCACTGTGAGAAGATAATGCTAGCCTAAATGGTCCTTTGGTGTGATCCAATATGGCTGTTCTTATGCTCACACTTCTCTGAATGTGACTGCACTTTGTTTGCAACTTCAACGTATCACGATGCATATTATGATTGAAAATTCACAGTTCAGTGTTTTTCTGTCAGGACATATGGATCGAAATATGTATTTTTTAAGAGAGAAAAACATATCCAGCTAGAAATAAGATATTAAATAAAGAATTAAAAGTCCATATTTTGCGTAGGGATGTGTGACTTTGTCTATATCCAGTCCTTGTCACTTTTGCATGTGAGAACTCATAAGTTTACTCTGCCCCATCTCCACAATCAACAGCACTTTTTAAACAAACAAACAAAGCTGAAAAAGAATCCAGATTTAAATATAGCTTTAAGAAATCTATCACAGCGCATTTTCTCTCAAAATAATATATTCTAAATGTGCTTGCATTTCATATTAAATTTGGTCATGTCTTTTGAACCAAGAACTGCACTGAAACATTTGGTAAGTGCAAAGGCCAGTGGAAAATATTAACTTTAAATGTGAAGGTTTAAGCCTGGCAGAGGCAGAACAAGTATTTTAAATAGTGTTTTTTGTTATACCACCCTTTTTTTGCTGGTTTAATTTATGCTGAGTTGCCAGGTCATATGACTGAGCTGAATGGGCTTAGGATGCAGCCTAAGTACCACCCCATCTGTTCTTGCCACACCATGCTTCCGCTATGCCCCCTTTTCACATTTTACAGCAATTTAAAATCAACTTGCCTTGAGTCAACTGCATAGATCCTGGCTGAGCTGGAATATGCTGGTATATCTCCGGAGGAATCAAGGATGTGGGAGTTAAGCTGTCACATCTTGACACAGCTGGCAATCTATTTATCCTGGCAGATTTTTCTATAGGATTGCTTCCTTACAATTACACTGCTTTGGAGTAAATGTTCCACCCTAGCCTCCATGTAGTAGAATCTGAATAGATGCTTTAAAAAAATTATTTACATACCTGTTAATTCTATATATATTGGTTCTAAATATTCACTGGATTTTATTTCTTTTATTTCTTTTTTAATTTTTCAAATTTTTATTATTAAAATAATTCAACATTAATACATACATATTACTAATATGCAAACAGACATTTTATACAATCCTTAAAAATATTCATACATACCCACACTCAGTCCCACAGATACTTCCTTTTCCCACCACCATCCCTCACCCCACCCTTGGCTTAGACTTCCAGTCTATTCAGTTGCAATTTCTTTTCACTTCTATTACTTTCTTTCACACACTTTTGAATCAATTTTCTACTTCTTTTTCTGTTACACATTGTTATCCATCTTATTTAGTATTTCAGTATTGTAATGAATGTATGGGGGTTGCTCGTGCGTAAGTTGCCACCATGCCTGGCTAGTTAGCCTGGTTAAACCTTTCCTGACTGGACAGCCCTTCACTTCGTGGCTGTTCAGTCGCTAGCAGAATCCGTCAGTGGGCGTTTCTTAAACTTCTTCCAGCACAAAAGCTCTTTGACGCCAAGTCTACGCCTACTTTCCCTGTGTGGAAGTCTTCTGTGCAGGGTGGGTGTGGGCAGAGGAGGACCTGTGCTCTCCCCGCTGGTCTCCAGCGAAGAGTCCTGGAGACCCCTCTCCAATTCCCCCAACCGCCCCCCTTTATCCCTGGTGTTACGCTGATTTCCTTCCCCAGCCAATGAGTTCCCTCTCTCCCTGCTTGGCCCTTCTCCGGCATCGCTTGGGAGCTCTGCCTCCACTCCTGGCTCCGATGTCAGTCCCCTGACAAGTATTTATAACGGAACTTGTTTATTCTAATAGGATTTCTATGATTTTGCAAGTATACTTTTAAACACCTTTCACTGGATTTTATTTCTGACTTGTTTGGTTTCTATTTTAATTTCCAATCCTAGTGCTTTACAAAGTGCCACCGGAGAACGTGGCATTGTCATTCCTCGTTCAACATATCCGTCGAGTGGCAAATGGGCAGGCCATTGGCTTGGTGATAACTTTTCGCGGTGGGATCAGCTTTTGAAATCTATAATTGGTGAGTTAAATTATACATTGTTGATACATTTTATGATGAGTAGTATGTTTTCTGGAAGTTGTACTTGTTTTTAATGAGCAAGATTTTCTTAATAGTGATATTACAAAGTTGTTGCCTGATGAGAATTGGTATCCCATTTTGCAACAAGAGTGCATAAATAAAAACTGATGGCCATAGAAAAGGTATCTGTCCCTCCCTCCCCACAAACAGGCAGAGTGACAGAGTGTTCAGAAAGAAAAGACAACATTAATGTTGTACTTAGGCATTGTTGTTCCTGCACAATAAGTATTTTTACTGACAACAATGGAAGATTCATGTTGCACTCCTAATAAGGTGATGACTGTATTCAGCAGTATTTACAAAGTATGTACAAATCCTAAGTGGGTTCTCAAGGCTTTTTTGAGAAGCTGGTACTAATGTGACTGATTTCATGTCCTTGGGTGAGAGTTCCAAAGGCTAGTGGTCACCACTGAAAAGGCCTTGTCTACTGACAGAATCATCTGAAAATCTTGATGCAAAACATACCTCCATTGATTTGTGTCTAACTTCCATCTCACTTATTATTCTCCCGCCACCGTTCTGCTAAAAATGCAAACAAGTTTTGTACGTGATATGCACACACACATTCCAGGCTTCCAGCACATAAAAAAATGCACATAACTGTATTAAAATGCACATGCAGATGCAATTATGTGGCAGAAATGTAATGCACCATGGAGGTCCAATGCATGCCAAGCTTGTTTGGGTCAGAACTGCCAAATTCCATGTATAAATGTAACTGGATTATATCTTCATCTGTGTTTTGTGCCTGTCACTTTAAGTGATCTCAGTGACAGGTAAACGAGAAGGGCTCCTAGACTTAAACTAAAGCCCTTTTGACACATGCTCTGTCCCATGCTTCCATTTTGGCCTGCCAGTTAACTAACATTCAGCTTAACGGCTTGTATGTATGTGACTGAATAAGACCCAAACAAAATGTTAGATAAGTGACTTTTACAGTGAAGGGAGATGCATTTGATAAACTTAGACTATTTCTCTTACAGGTATGATGGAGTTCAGCCTTTTCGGAATATCCTACGTAAGTCTGAGTCATAACCCCACAATTTAACCTTTTATCCTATATTTGAAATAATATGTGGCATTAATACTCAGTTACTTTAATATGTTCAGACTGGAGCAGATATCTGTGGTTTCAATGAACATACAAACTACCAAATGTGTGCCCGTTGGATGCAGCTGGGAGCCTTTTATCCATTTGCCAGGAATCACAACGGCATAGGCTATATGGTAAGCTTTGCTATGCATTGTTTAATTACTTGTTTTGGTTACATTGTGAAAATCTGCTACTTTTCCATTGCGCCCTCATCTAAAACTGCAGTCTCCTCCTCCTGAGCATTCCCTTGCTGCATCATCCTCAATTATTATTATTTTTATTATATTTAAATTAATATACTACTTAATGCCAAGATGGTGTCTAAGCAGTTTGCAGAACACCAATTAGACAACATTTTTAAAACACAGATAATTAATAACAGAATGTGCAATAATTAAAATATACACTAAAACAACCCTACTAATATATTAAAATATAATCTACCATGATTTAAAACAAAACAATCTAATTGAAACAAGACAGCAATGAAAACGGGAGTCTCCAGTTCAGAGAAGAAGGGAATGCCATTATAAACAGGTGTGCCTTCAAAAGCCCGCAGAAAATCAATATAGATGGGACATCTCATATGTCAATAAGGAGTGCATTCCACAATACCTAGTCACCATCCGCCAAAGCATTCCCTGTCCAGTCCACATAATATCTCTTCTCAGACACTAGATTGCTATCCCCACTAGATCAGAATGGTTATTGAAACTGGTAGAATATGCTGAGCTAGATAGTCTCAGGGAACAGATTAAAGATAAATCTAAGCAGGAGCATTTCAAATTGGGAATTTCTTAAGAGATATTTAAAGAATAATCGGTTGCAACCTTTGAGTGATCTCTGTAAATAATCCATGTTAAAAGAAGGGAAAAATATGAGTATTAATTCTTTATTATTAAATATGTTAAGAAGTTTATGCAATAGGTTTATTAAAATGAAAAGAATATGGAAAGGATGGAAAGTCAAAGTTTATGTTGAAAAAATTATTGTTAGAAGATTTGTATTCTTTTGTTTGGTTTTTTTAAATGAATTTGGTTTACAGATAACAATGAAGATACGGTTCTGTTGTACAAATGTAATTACGGACAATAAAGCATGGAAGATGTTAAAAAAGAAAGAAAGATTGCTATCCCCTTTTGCATACCACATGGGCGACCCATCCCATTTCTCCACCTGAGGCAAAATGGGAATTGCCACATCCTGTCCCACCTTAGGGCACCCCATGTCTCCGTCCACACCCTACTTCTGCTGCTGCTGTGCCCAATTTCTCACTGAACGTGGCAGGAGCTGGAGCGCTGCTCAAATAGTGTTGCCGCTTGCTCAGCTTCTCTGCCCAGGGGCAGGGAAGGCAAGTGGCAATGCTGCAGAATGCAACGTCTCCCTCTCAGCAGTGGTGGAGCAGGTGGAGCACTGCCTCAAGGACTTCTGCCGCCTGAGGCACGCCACACAATGGTTACTGTGCTTTGGTATCTTAGCAACCACTGTGTTAAAGGTAAAGGTAAAGGACCCCTGACAGTTAAGTCCAGTCGCAAACGACTCTGGGGTTGCGGCGCTCATCTCGCTTTACTGGTTGAGGGAGCTGGCAGTTGTCTGCAAACAGTTTTTTCGGGTCATGTGGCCAGCATGACTAAGCTGCTTCTGGCGAAACCAGAGCAGCGCACAGAAACGCCGTTTACCTTCCCACCAGAGTGGTACCTATTTATCTACTTGCACTTTGACGTGCTTTCAAACTGCTAGGTTCGCAGGAGCTGGGACCGAGCAACGGCAGCTCACCCCGTCGCGGGGATTCGAACCACCGACCTTCCGATTGGCAAGCCCTAGGCTCAGTGGTTTAGACCACAGCACCACCCGCGTCCCTTCTTTTAAAGGAAGCATGGTACCTGAAAGCACAGAAAAACAGATCGCGCTTAGAAAATGGGCATTGTAGAAAATGGGTTAAAAAGTGGGTATAAGTTAAATAGGGAAAAAACAGGACTGTTCTGGAGTAGCAAGATCTATTTTTATTGCACATTTCTAAAGAATTGCCACTTCCTTTTTTAAAAAGGCAGTGCTTTATCTTGCAGCAGCACACCTTTCAATAGGTCTTTTAAAAAGCCTTTAAAAATGTAGATTCAGGGTTATCATGTTGCCTCCAGTCTAACCCAATTTGCCAAGGTATTGTTCCTTTCCTTTAATAAAGATTGAAAGGGCCGCTTGACATCACTCATTAGCACTCCTTTCCCCCCTTTAAAAGTCCTGAGTGGTGCCCTGCAGGAAAGAAGGCAAATTTAGCAGAATGTGTCACATGTTCTGTAGACCGGACTGGGAATTTTTCTTCCATTCTCTCTCACACACTTGAAATTTGTGAAATGTTTTCAAAGGTGAGTGGTGCTACTGTGAATCGGGGGCACAACTCATTCCTCCTTATCTCCTTTTCCATTCTACAGAACATCACTTTGGACCAAGTTCTATCATTTGTTCCTTAAAATAATGTTGGCCCCAAGAATTCTGCCCAGATATTTTGATCTCTTTGGGATGGGGGGCAAAATTGGTGAATAGTAGGAATTTGGGAGGGGGAATTCAAGATGAAGTGGCAAAGAGATTCCACACCCCACCCCAGAAATCTTTGTTGCTGCCTCAGCCTATGGCAGAGGGACTCTCAGCAGTGTAGCTGCTACATTTTCTAATTTGGGACAGAAATTCCCAAGGCATTTAAGTGTGTTTGGGTTCTCTCCCATCCACAACTGTGTTGTAGGGAATGAACCACCCTGTGAATTAGTGTGCAGAGTATCCGGCCCAACTTTAACATGGCTGATATAAATGTTGAAGCTGGGGCAAATAAAAAGTAGAATTGGTCCAAAGGAGCAGACCATGATGGTTTTATAAGACATCATATGAAGAAAGAGAGCAGGTTTTCCCTGTTGTTTCAGAAGGGTCTGGTTCACTTATTTATTAACGTATTTAATTCCATTTCTGTATCACCTCCTATCAAAACTCTCAACGTGATTTAACAAGAAAAGCACATTTGCATTCTTGTTCTGATTTTCATATTAATTTATTTTAATACTATTACGTTTATACCCACCTTTTCCCCACAGAGCTCAAGGTGGAATATTGGGTTCTCCCCGGTGCTATTTCTCTAGAAAAATAGGTGCTGGAGCTCACTATGAACTTCTTCTCCATTGTTCTTCCCATTATATCCCTGGTTCTTCCCATTATATCCTGACAGCAACCCTGTGAAGTAGTTTAGACTGAGATGTGGTGACTGGCCCAAAGTCACTGAGTGAACTTCATGGCTATGTTGGAATTTGAACCGTTGTCTCTCTTTGTCCAACATGCTAACCACTCTACCACACTGGTTCTCATACATGGTGAAAGCTTTCACTTCATGATTTGCCTATGCGAATGATCCATCACAGATCTAACACTGTTGAAATAATGCTTACATGAAGTACAGTGTTTACCCTGAGGCCAAGCCACTGATTCAGCTACAAATAATCAATTGAAGTATAATCAAATTATAGTCATGTTGTTGTTTAGTCGTTTAGTCGTGTCCGACACTTTGTGACCCCATGGACCAGAGCACGCCAAGCACTCCTGTCTTCCACTGCCTCCCACAGTTTGGTCAGACTCATGTTTGTAGCTTCGAGAACACTGTCCAACCATCTCATCCTCTGTCATCCCCTTCTCCTTGTGCTCTCCATCTTTCCCAGCATCAGGGTCTTTTCCAGGGAGTCTTCTCTCCTCATGAGGTGGCCAAAGTATTGGAGCCTCAGCTTCACGATCTGTCCTTTCAATGAGCACGCAGGGCTGATTTCCTTAAGAATGGATAGGTTTGATCTTCTTGTAGTCCATGGGACTCTCAAGAGTCTTCTCCAGCACCATAATTCAAAAGCATTGAGTTTTTGAATTCAAAAGCATTGAGTTTACATTGAGTAAATCAGCCCTCTGGTGGCAATCGTTGGATACCATAGTTGTGGGGGTCAAATAAAGCTGAGAGCATGCCCAGCTTATGTTGACCTAAAATAGAGATAAAAGAACTCAGATAGCTGAAAGACAACAGTTATACGACTTAAAATCTCTCCCTAATATATGCACAATATATGTGGTTCTAGGTGTGCCATGTATAAATACTGGAGAGACCTTCAGTAGGTCTAATGACTAGGCTGCTTTGTGTTTTTAGAGGCAAGATCCTGTATCCTTTGATCAGGCTTTCGAAGACCTATCCAGGAATGTGCTCAATACCAGATACACTTTGCTCCCCTATCTCTACACACTGTTGTATGAGGCTCATGATCATGGAAGCACAGTCGTGCGCCCTTTACTCCACGAGTAAGTATTAAATGTTCTACCAAGTTCATTTAAAATGTAAGCTTGTTGGACAAAACAGTCCTGGTCACCAATGCTAAAAAGTTTGCTCTTATTTAAAAGATTAAAATATATGTTCAGGCTTGTAGCGTGAGTTGTAGCATGGCCTACGACACTGACTGGTATTTCAGTTCTCTGTGTTTATTAAAGACTTAGGGGGATGAGTTCAACATTGTTCTGTGGGAATCGCTTGCCTGATAGAATGATCTCTCCTCTCCGCCCACTGTTGTGCACCATTTTGGGGTTCTCCCAACATCCCCACAGCCAGTTTGTGGGTAGGGATTGATATGAAGGTAGCGTGTCTGGGGAAGAGTATCGTAGCTTCCCACAGCTCCTTGGAGAAGGCGCAGAATGAAAATTGAAATATGTAAATGAAGTCACTAAGGATAGGATCTAATAACTGCTTTTGAAGACTTCCTCACTCATGTAGATAATTCCTTGATGAGGTGCCTGTAAAGTCAAGAACTGAGCAAGCAGCACAAATATGTCCAGGGATCTTGGGGCCAGGACTTATATGTTTTAAATCTTGTATATTTTGGCAAACACCTGAAGATAGCTTAAGTGTGCTTTGTATTTGTGTGAGTACATCAGTTTAGCAGCATGTTTAGGCTAAAAGCAACTAATAAATATAATAAATACATTATGTGTGCTCTGAGCCCCATTTATTGCCATAAATGGAGCATCTATGCTGAGATTTTAGGGGCTTCTTTTCTTTTCTTTTTTAAAGATACTGGAAAAACTATCTCCTTTTCTTGTCACCCCCCCCCCCATCTGCACCCATTATTGATTAGACATATAAATTAAACTGCTTCAATATGCTTCAATATTTTGATCACTCTGCTAAGATATTCCAGATCCAAATCTATATCCATTTTTCATATACTGTGAGACTGTTTTTCCAGTAGCATTATCACACTTAATAATTTATTGTGTTGCTTTCAGATTTACAGATGATAGAACAACATGGGACATAGACAGACAATTTCTCTGGGGACCGGCATTGCTCATCAGCCCTGTGCTCGATGAAGTAAGTACAAATGTAAAGGCAAAGTTTAAGAATAAGAATAATAAAGATTTTTTCTACAATATTAATGTACATATTTAAATTACAGAATCAAACAACAGTGAATGCTTACTTTCCTGATGCCCGCTGGTATGATTATTACACAGTAAGTGAAATTCCTTTGAAGCATCTTCCAAATGTGAAAACAGATTAAATTAAGAAAAGAAATGTAATATGTTGCATTAAGGGCTTTTCAAAATTCCAGGGAATCACAACTGCTGAGGGTCATGCCTTTAATGCACATGTTACATAGCCAATATTCATGTTGTATGGTAGCCTATCCTGGGTTTAATTTCAGTTTCACTATTTCCTTGGCAATTAAATGGCTGCCATTGGCAGAGGAGAGCAACTAAGTTCCATATTAGTTTGTCTGCTGCAATAGACACATGGAGTCTCTGCAAATGAAGCTATCATGCAACTGTGTCCCAAGCACACTCAGCCCCACCTTGAGGACGTGTGGTTGGAAGCACTCAAATTACAAATCGACAAAGCACTCAGTTACATCAGTTCCAAAGGTGGAAGAGTTACATGCACCACTCCAGCTAAATAGCTAGTTAAGCATCTCCTCCTTCAAACTTATGCTCTAATCTAGACAGTCGGAACAACAGCAAACCATTCCTCCATCAGCACATTTAAATGCCCTCTTCTGACGTAGTGCAGGCAAATAACCGGCAATTTCTCCTATGCGGTAGTTCCAGCTGCTCTGTTGCTATAAGCCCCTCCTGTTCCTTGGACACAGTGCAGAGGAGACAGATAGGATTCTAATGGCCTGACTCTCTCTTGTATGGTTTCTTCCACCTCTTCACCTTCTTGCAAATCTCCTCCCTCCTCCCCTCCTGTCTCTGACTTCCTAGGCTATTCCTCTTATCT
Organism: Podarcis cretensis; assembly: GCF_951804945.1. NCBI lineage: Eukaryota > Metazoa > Chordata > Lepidosauria > Squamata > Lacertidae > Podarcis > Podarcis cretensis. The sequence goes on along the minus strand of NC_137174.1, from coordinate 84,330,980 downwards.
CTACCCCATGGGTGGCACAGATCACCACAAAACATTGGCTTTCCCCTCTGGATCATACACATCCTTTGCCCATTCTGGACTCCTGCCTGTCCTTGAAAAACTGAAGCTACCATTTTGAAAATACTCAGGGACAACCAGTACTATCCACACAGATAGTATGTTTTGCTAACTGTATAATGATGATGATGAAGACGAAGACGAAGATGATAATGATTATGATGATTATGATGATTTATTATTCATACACCACCCATCTGGCTGGGTTTCCCCAGCCACTCTGGGCAGCTCCCAACAGAATATTAAAAACATTAAAAACTTCCCTAAAAACAGGGCTGCCTTCAGATGTCTTCTAAAAGTCAGACAGACATCTGATGGGTGCCACAACCGAGAAGGTCCTCTGCCTGGTTCCCTGTAGCTTCACTTCTCACAGTGAGGGAACCGCAAGAAGGCCCTCAGCACTGGACCTCAGTGTCTGGGCTGAATGAAGGGGGTGAAGATGCTCCTTCAGGTATACTGGGCCAAGGCCATTTAGGGCTTTAAAGGTCAGCACCAACACTTTGAGTTGTTCTTTGAAATGTCCTGAGAGCCGATGTAGGTCTTTCAGGATCAACAAGCAAGATCCACTGGTAGCTTTGCCTGGTAAAGCATTTTTGCCTTGTGCAATATCCCCTCCCCACCTGTTCAGCTCTCTGTATCATAGCCCATTCTGTTCCAGTGGGTCCCCCAGTCCTAAGAACAGGCCTGGCACCAGCAGAGAGATAGGTCATGGGCCAAGGACCCCTCACAAGCCTGCCCAATTGTGCACCCATTCCCCACTAGGCTTCCTAAATGTGTCACCACAGCAGCCAACAATGCTGCTGCTGAATGGGAGCCAAGCTCCCAAAATGGCTGGCTGCCATTTTAAATTACCCAAAATGTAATGTTGGTCCACAGATTTGTAAAATGTATTGATTTAATAGATTGGGGACGTAGTGAAGGACACTGAACTGTGCTGCCACCTCCAAAGCAGTGAGTCTTGGGGAGGAGACAGTTTACTTCTTGTACTTGTAATTAACGATTGGCTGGATGTTTGTGTGTGCGCACAGATTTTAGCGTTTGAAAATGAGACTGAAATTTCCCCCTTTTCATGAACAGAGCAAGGAAATTGGAGTCCGAGGAAATTATTCTGTTTTACAAGCTGAGCTTGAACACATCAACCTTCATCTCAGAGGTGGCTACATTATCCCATGGCAACTACCTGATCTGAATACCAATGCCAGGTACAGTCAGATATGTGGGATTTTATTTTAATTTTTACAAATTCTTTATATAGGTAGATCAAATCCAAAAATACATAGATAATCAATTTTCTGAAGTACAACTGATTGCCTGTTTCTGTCCACAGCGCTTATCAAGGCTGTGTTGTGTGGAGGCTAATAACTTGGCAAATGGTCAAGTTGGTGTCAGATAACCACAACTTTTATTGGTTACTGCACACCTTTGGTGTGGCATAGGGTGGGGGCTCCAGTGATCAGCAGCCAGTACTCCATCCCACCCAGATGTTGGGAGAGCCTTGAGTCCCTTCTATAGCCTGAAGTGCTACTGACAGAGCACTCATGCAAGTGTAGTGGCCATGCTGGTCCCCAGAGGTGAGACTAAGGCCTTGAAGTGACAGCCTAAGGCCTCTAAGGGGATATCTTAAGAGGGAAGTGAAGGGCCAACCTCCTGGGGTCAGGAACATGCCCCCCCCCCGAATGGAGGGGGAGAGTTAGACTCAAAAATTGAACTAAATGAATGAGGGACTGACTCTGCAGATGAGAGCTGGCTGACAGAGTCGAGAGAGGGCAGTTTGAACCCCCCCTCCCAGGGAAGACTCTGATAGCTCTCTAGAAGAGGTAGAGTTGGAAGGCAGTCAGAGCATTGCTAGGCAATCACCAGATAAGCAGAAGTATAAGACTGTGTTGAGTGAAAGTGAGGAGGAGGGAGACCAGCCTCTCAGTCCCCGCTCTAGGTGCCTGGAAAGATCAGAGGGCAACAGAAGGGCAAGAGGGAAAAAGCAGGGTTTTTTGTAATAAATGTACATAAAGCTGCCAGAGAGTCTTTACACCTGACTATGAATCCCACTGACTCCAACCCCTATTGTGAAAAGTTGCAACAAGTATTAGTGTACTAATACTAATAACCTCCCCCCAAACCCCCAAATGTTGCTATGAGGATGACAAAGACCTCAACAGTGCCAAGTTATCTGGTAGCTAAACTCCATCCATAGCAACCAGCACCCTCACTTACAACAGGGAGCGTGAAGACAGGGATGATGCTTCGAGTGTCATGAGGCCTGATCTCAGTTTAAGTCTCAGGGACAGACCACAGGTAGCAAGTTCTCTTTTAGGTCAGCTCTCCAGCCTCAGGCACTGAAGTCCACTAGTGGTGCTGCTGGGTTCCCAAGGGTGGTACTTTCTCTGAGAATGGTCTAGGTGAGTGGCAGAGCACCCACCACTGCTACATGCCCTTTCAAATCAGGCTTGTTCCCTACTCCCTGCGCCCATACGGGGCACAAATTGGGACACAGTATAGGCAGGAATGTAATGATGTATGGAAGTGAGAGCTGCACCATAAAGAAGGCTGAATGCCGAAGAATTGATGCTTTTTAAATATGGTGCTGGAGGAGACTCTTGAGAGTCCCATGGACTGCAAGAAGATCAAACCTATCCATTCTGAAGGAAATCAGCCCTGAGTGCTCACTGGAAGGGCAGATCCTGAAGCTGAGGCTCCAATACTTTGGCTACTTCCTGAGAAGAGAAGACTCCCTGGAAAAGACTCTGATGTTGGGAAAGATGGAGGGCACAAGGAGAAGGGGACAACAGAGGACGAGATGGTTGGACAGTGTTATAGAAGTTACCAACATGAGTTTGACGAAACTCCGGGAGGCAGTGGAAGACAGGAGTGCCTGGCATGCTCTGGTCCATGGGGTCATGAAGAGCTGGACACAACTAAACAGCTAAACAACAACAAATAGGCAGGAATCCATGGCATATTGGATGTCTCAGTATGAGCGGATGACAGAGGACAATGGTTTCCCAGTTTAATTCATAAGAGTTATGAAAACTAAATTATTTGTCATTTAAATGTTTTCTTTTGTTTTTAGTCGAAAGCAACCAATGGGTCTTACGGTTGCTCTGGATGATAATGGTGCTGCTCAAGGGCTTCTTTATTGGGACGATGGAACAACTATCGGTAAGTTTGGAAAGCTGCCATCTACAGAGTCTGACAATTAGTCCCATCTAGAACAGCACCATTGGCAATGAATGGCAAGGGCTTCCTGGGGTTTCAGGCAGGAGTCCTTCCCAGCCCTACCTGCCAGGGACTGAAACCAAGGCATCTTCACACAGAGGATGTGCTCTGTCACTGAGCTACAGCCTTCCACTTCTTGGCAAGGCTGTTGCACAGCTTATTAAGAATATGTGAAATTCAAATTAGATGCTAAATAAGTTCCGGACCACCTGATAAGAAGATGCAACATGCCTTCTTCTGTGTCAGCATCGTCCTCTTGAAATGGGAAATGCTGGAATGGGAACAATATTGTTTTAGCAGATTTTGAACAACACCGCCACATGAACATAGAAAAGTCGCTAATAAGTATTTTAATAGCAGACATACTGAATACAAATAACCATATTTTTTAAAAGATGATTAACAACATAAACCTAGGCCCTTTCTAAAATCACCCAGTGCCATGGGTTCAGCTATACTTCAGATCCTCCTTGCATCACTGATGTGTTATCAGTAAGTAGTTCAAGACAATATAAGAGGAGCCCATATCCTGATTATTCTCACTCCAACAGCTGCATCCTTCCAATACAGGGGTAACACAAACATGGAAAAGAAACTTGTGTTGCACTTCTCCACATGGCCTGGAGTTCTGATGTTGCCCCAGTGGTGTTCATAGGAACTGCACTACAGTGTCTTCCAGCCCCTTGGATAACATCCAAATTAGATTGGTACATATACCTAAGTATATAATGTAAATATGTCTTCGGTGGTTTTGAACGAAAGTTCACTTCCATTAATTTCATATATTTACCCCACTTAAGATTGCTTATATTTGCCTGGCTCATGCCCGGTACAGGTCTGAAGAAGGAAACCCCCATATTATAATGTCCCTATTCAATGTGCCCATAAAGTAGAACCTGTCTACAGAAATAAAAATCCATGATATTGCTAGGAGAGCTGTAGGATGGAGTACTTATTGTTGCTGTTAAGCTTTTTGTAACGTTAAACTGGTGCTTCTAAAGGTTGCTGCCATTGCTTCTTGCATTCCCATGCACCAGTGGAAACTGCTTCTTTGTCCTCTTAGCAGTCTTCCCCTTTAATCATTCTGTTGCTGCTTTCTTATTACAGATGCATATGAGAATGGCCTTTACCTCTTACACACATTTAATGTCAGTCAGGTATGTATAATCTCTAATCTTATATCCTTGCTCCTAGATGATGCCGAGTTTTGGTGTAGAATTAGGTCTTTCTGAGACTAGTGATCTCTGCACCTATTTAGAAATTGATTGACTGACAGGCACTGCCCTTAGATGTGCCTTCTATTTAATTAAAATAGCAAACCCTTGATGTGATAAATCGGTACATTTGCACCTGCATATAATTATCTTGCACGTAGCAACAGGTTTCAGAACATTTGCAGTAGATGTACAAAAACAAACAATATAAAAGAAATAAACACACACACACATTTGGTCAAGAAACCTTAGTGTGCAATTAGTTTCTATTTTAGTTGGGTTGTCCCACAGTAATTAGTGGAGTCAATGGAACCCTTTCCATTAAGTGATGTTCTAATTAAAATGTTCAAAATAGATGTTAAATAGCCGTCTCTGGCAGCTTTAGAAGTCAAAACCTGGCTAACAATCCAAGTGCCTTGAGCATTTATACATGCAAATAGATTTGTAGAATTTGGTATCATAGATGCTTTGCTAATACATTTGTGCAATGTCCTCCATCTTGATGCTATTTCTCAAGCAAAAGTTTGTATGATGAAATCGGACTGGAGCAAGAGAGAGGCTGTGACAAACAATTGCAAAATCATAAATAACATAAATAACAGTATGAAAAAACCCCACACCCTTTCTTTCAGAATGCTTTGGACATCAGCCTCGCCCACGAGGGATATTTTGACCCAAACAACTTAAAATTCAGCGAAATTAAAATTTTAGGACTGTCAAGCAAACCTGTTAATGTTATGGTGTTTCAAAATGGTGCGCCAATCTCATCCAGTCATAATGAGACCTATGATTCTTCAACTCAGGTAAGGAAAAAATGCATTAGGTGTGCATTCATTTTGGTACTATCCTCATGCTTACAAAGACACCAGAATACTTACTTTAGTAAAAAGTTCTTCCCGTGCACCATTAAATCCCACATATCTCTCTCCCCCCCAATTGAAAGGGGAAGAGGAATAAAAATGGTGGTTGTATTCAGTTCCACATTGCTTGGGTCTTGGAGGCAGGCAACAGGGTGCAGAGTGCACAAAGCATTCTTTGCTTTGTGATTACTTGCTGGGAAAATAAGGTGTCCAGTCAGGTATGAGCCCTTGTGAAGCTGCAAATCAAACCATTCAAGCTCTGTGCCCTGCAGTAAGCTTCATTTGGTGGTTACAGTATGTCTCTGGTCCCAATTAGCTCTCAAGAGTGGCACCTCTTTCAAACTGCATCATCCAGCATCCTCAATATTCTGCCTCTGTCAGTAGCTAAGAATTCAGGTATTTGCTACCACATTTAATCTAACATGCCTGTCTTCCACATCCTAGACAGTTTTCTCCTTTGCCTGTTGATGATCTCCATCCCTAGACTTCTAACCCAGTTCCCACTGTTTGACCTATTGAAATTGCCTAAGCTTGTCTTGACATGGAACCTCCGAGTTCCACTTGGCTGTTGTCCCTGGGGAAATTTCTCCATGCTTTGTTGTTTAGTCGTTTAGTCGTGTCCGACTCTTCGTGACCCCATGGACCAGAGCACACCAGGCACTTCTGTCTTCCACTGCCTCCCGCAGTTTGGTCAGACTCATGTTTGTAGCTTCGAAGACACTATCCAACCATCATGTCCTCTGTCGTCCCCTTCTCCTTGTGCCCTCCATCTTTCCCAACATCAGGGTCTTTTCCAGGGAGTCTTCTCTTCTCATGAGGTGGCCAAAGTATTGGAGCCTCAGCTTCACGATCTGTCCTTCCAGTGAGCACTCAGGGCTGATTTCCTTAAGAATGGATACATTTTATCTTCTTGCAGTCCATGGGACTCTCAAGAGTCTCCTCCAGCACCATAATTCAAAAGCATCAGTTCTTCGGCGATCAGCCTTCTTTATGGTCCAGCTCTCACTTCCATACATCACTACTGGGAAAACCATAGCTTTTACTATATGAACCTTTGTTGGCAAGGTGATGTCTCTACTTCTCCATGCCATCTTGACTTATTATAGATGAACTGAGACAGTAGCTTCTTCCCAATGTTCCATTTCCTTTTGCTACCTCCTGCTGTCATATACATTTATAGCTATGTTTGTATGCTGCAAAGAGCCAGCTCTACTTAATATAAACTAATTAAATAAAACTACATTTCATTTTTTTAAAATGAGGCTGCTGTTTAATGTACACAGAACAGTGAAATGATTTTTGTCATTTGTTGCTGTTTTATTATTATTTCCAAAGCTCTTGCACATTCAAGGTCTTCAGCTTGCACTGGGGCAAAAGTATACCTTGAAATGGGGGCAGCCTACTGAAGATACAGAAAAATTCAATTGTTATCCGTATCCAGAACCAACACAAAGCACTTGTGAAGAACGTGGCTGTTTCTGGCAGGTAAGCAACTGGGAATTGGTGAAACAGGTGAATTGGAACCATTTGATGTGCCAAAAAAATTACCCATTTTCTCAATCTCATCTGATACCATTTCATTTTGCGATGATGAATTTCTTTCTTTCTTTCTTTCTTTCTTTCTTTCTTTCTTTCTTTCGGATTTGCAGTTCTACACCAATATTGGCTTTTTATGGGCAGTTTTAGCTGAGTTTTTTTGTTTTATTTTAAAAGTTGCTTTGACCATATTTTACTTGTGACAGATACCCTTAAATTGTTCTTTAAGCTCTTTGTATGCCTTAGCCCTCATTAGTCCTCCCATTGCCCATTGTCAGTCCTATTTACTGTTTATTGCTGAAGCCTCTCTCATAGTGTTGACTTACTTAATATGGTCTTTTATTTCAGGTTGTCTCTACTCCTGGTGTGCCTCACTGCTTTTATCCCAAGAATTATGGCTACACCGCCAGTAACATTCAACACAGTGCTGAGGGCGTGACAGCTGATCTGCAGAGGAACCCAAACTATCCTAATCCTTATGGGTCTCAATCACCAGCTGTGGACCAGCTTCGCTTGGTAGTGACCTACCATTACAACAACATGCTGCAGTTTAAGGTAAACTGTAATCTCATGGAGTATACCCCCCTTAAGATTCTGCAGCAAACAAAGCTTCCCCAAGGATGGCACTCTTAATAAACCCTTTTGGTGCATCCTCTCAGTTCCATGACATGATAATCCCCATTGCTGGAGAAAAGTACTTTCAATATGCAGACATCAAAGGCTTATCAACACTTACGTTTTACTCTGTTTTTCCCCAGGCATAGGTTCATGTTTAAGAGCTCTATGTCTGAGTGTTGTTGTCGGGTTTAGGTTTGTTTGTTTTTTGCCCCAGAGCTTTCACCACAAAAACCCATTCTTTAGTGCTTAATCGGAGCAAACAGCAATTCAGGTTTTCTGCAGGTTGCCATTTGCTCCGATTGAGCTTTAATGAGCATGTTTTTTGTGGAAAAGTTCCAGAGCAAAAATTAAAATTAAAAGGGGCCCTCAGATATGGAGCATTTAAGAGCAGACTATACCTGGAAAAAGCAGAGGAAAAGTAAGTGTGGATAAGCCCTGGGATATATCTCAAGTGCATTCTACCAGAGTAGATCCACTGAAATTAATAGATGATTTAGTCATGCTCATTACTTTCAGTGGGTCTCCTTGGAGTGGAACTAACATTGCAGACAGCCCATTAGAATGTGCATGATAAGAAGCTTTGAAAAGTCAGTGCCAACAAGCAGAGCACTTCTACAATGGGGCAATAATAGGGCACCTTTTCTCTCTGGCTGTCCTTTGCCAGATTGGTCAATACAATTTTTATAATTCCATGAAGCTTTTGCCTGCTAAAGTCATTTTTTACTGTGATTTCTACCATGGATGTTTTTGAATATATTTTTAAAAGTACCTTTTACTAGTGTGCAATGTATTAAACTGTGATTTTAAATTGGAGTGAACTGTGCATGGGCATTGGAAAAGCGGGATAGAGATTCTCATGTAAATAAAATGGGTAATAAACAGTTGTTGAACTGTGCTTTTGCATTGACTCTTATAGACAAGCAGGTCCTTGTGATGTTTGGTTTTGTTACATATCTTTTGCACGCTGAAGAATGCTCCCTTCTCCGTAGATCTATGATCCCAACCACAAAAGATACGAAGTTCCAGTCCCGCTCTTCACGCCAAGCAGCTCTCAAAGTACAGAAGCTAGCCGGTTGTATCAAGTGGACATTGTGAACAATCCATTTGGCCTTCAGATCCGACGCAAAAGCACAGGAACGATTATGTAAGTGGAATCTTTGATTTTATTGATAGATTAATTTCAGCAAGGATCAGCAGGAAAACACCCTGAACCAATGTCTTAATTTGCTTATGATGCTATGGTATCATTCACACAAATTCAGACAAGGAAGGTGTGTGTGTGTGTGTGTGTGTGTGTGTGTGTGTGTTGTTATTTCCACTAAACATTTATCAAGCATCCTGGAGTCTGCCTGGCCAACCACAATCACAAAAATGAAAAACCACACAAACAAAAACACAAAAATAGTAAAAACCAAAGCACCAAATATCACCTCAGAACACTGCAATCAGAAACGGAAGGCTTTAATTATGACGGCGGGGGAGACTCAAATGAGCAGGGCAAGGGCAGAAGCGAGAGGAAAAAAGGCTTAATTACTATGCAGGGGACTCAAATTTGCTGCGCAACACTAAAAGCAGAAGCTCAGGAGTGCAGCGTTCGGGTTCCGAGTTGTTCGGCAACTAAGCTGTTCGAAAACCGAGGTACCGCTGTAATTGCCTGACCAGTGGTCTGCAAGCAGCAAACAAACTAAACACCCCTTTTGTTAATGTGTGTGTGTGTGTGTGTGTGTGTGTATATATATATATATATATATATGGATTTCTAAGGGGTTGCTCGCGCGTAAGCAGGTACCTATCTCCCTGGCTGGGTGCAAACACCTGGCTGGGCTGCCAAAGTGAACCTCATCTGTCCGGACCGCCACTCACCTGTGGCTGACTCAGTCGCTGGCAGAATCCGTCAGTGGGCGTTTCTTAAACTTCTTCCAGCAAAAAAGCTCTTTCACGCCTAGTCTCCGCCTACCCTCTCTGCGCGAAAGCCTTCGGCGCAGGGAGGGTGTGGGCAACGGAGGACCCCTACTCTCCCCGCTGGTCCCAGGCAAGGAGTCATGGGACCACCTCGCCACTTCCCCCACCTGCCCCCCCTTCTCCACTTGTGCTACACTGATTCTCTTCCCCAGAAGATGGGCTGCTTCTCCCGATCCCTGGACGCTGGCTTTTGCGCTCTCCCTCCAGTACTGATGGCAGTTCCCTGACTATATATATATATATATATATACACACACACACACACACACACACACAACACCCTGCACCTTACCCATGAGAATTTTCTTGAACTTTTCTCTCCCAGTTGATAATTTTTAATGTGTGTGATTTTTCCTCATTGACTGAAGGAGAATGCTTGTTCATTTGTTTTTAAAAGGATAAATGCTTAACCTAGCACTAGAGAGCTGCCAGTTCTAAATATGTCTCTCATGGATGGCATTCCATCATGACATCTATAATAACTGAGATCATTGTGAGGATTTGATGTGAGGTTGCTAAAGAGGGTTTGTTCTGTCTGCCTCCAAATATATTCTGCTTGTACTTTTTAGAAATTAATAAAAAAACCTACAAAAATGCAGTGAGTATTTTTTCCCCCAAATGAAGGCAAATCTTGGTAAGCATTACCCCCGGAATGTCTCACCCACTCACTGAAGTGTGGAACATGTAAAGTATGTTCAAATATTTGCTGAGTTTTTTTTTTAAAAAAAGGCAAGTGCACATTCACTTTGCTAAATCAAATAGAGTATTGATTTAATCTAACATGTATGTTCACATCAAGAGGGCATTGTATTATCAATGTAGTGACGCAGAGAGAGATGTAGTGGGGAAAATTAAAGTTCTGAACAAAATTTGTAAATATCAAACAGAAACATGGTGAAACCCTTTCCACTTTGGAAGCAAGGACAAGTGTGTCATAACTCCAAAAATCTGGGGTGTGGAGATTTTTGGAATAACCTGTAGGTTTAGCACAAACATTTTTGTTCTGATGACAACTGGCCAGACAATTACTACATATTTTTCTCCGGAAGAAAAGTGTTCTCAGTTTGAATCTCACTGATTCTGTAATGAAATTAGCAATGGCTCAGATCATTTATTTGCACTTAAACACCAAAGAGGTTAAAGCCTGTACCATACTAAGAGAAAGATTGAGAATTACAGAGCAGTAACCGATAATATGTGGTACTCACATTCCAGAAACTGAGACCTCCAGATATAGGGTGGTATATAACTTCAATAAATAAAATAAACTATATTCTTTCATTTTTCACCACCACCCCTGATTGTGGAAGGAGATGAGTGGGAATGAGCTCAGTGACCCCTCACCTTACTCATTCACATGTTAATCCACCACTATTCTTGCATTTCCCCTCTGTGTTTTGAGGGCTAGCTATCTAGAGCATGAAACCCACTCTACTTTAGTAGGCTTCCTGCATAATTAAGCACCTTTAAAGAGAAGGTGTCTACGATCTGTGTGAGAGCCTATTGAAACAGAGCAAATACCCCACTGCAGGCATTCTGCCTCCATCGTGTGGGGGGCTGCAGGAATGAGGACATGTGGGTTGGCAAACAGTCAACAATTATGTTCCTACTCTCCTTTGGGGGTGGGAGAAAATATAAGGTTAGAGTAAGTTGTGTTTCTGTGTTGTCCGACCAAAAGGTACACACAAACGTGTGTGTGTGTGTGTGTGTGTGTGTGAGAGAGAGAGAGAGAGAGAGAGAGAGAGAGAGAGAGAGAGGATGTATGTAGATAGGACTACCTCAGAAATACACATTTGGAAAATTGTTGTTGTTTAGTTGTTTAGTTGTTTAGTCGTGTCCGACTCTTCGTGACCCCATGGACCAGAGCACGCCAGGCACTCCTGTCTTCATTTGGAAAATAACTTAATGTAAAGTTGCCACCTAACTATAGCTGAAGCCAATACCCTGGCTCTTATCTTGAATATGTGGCCACACGTGTTTTTTCAGAAGCATTGGTTATTTCTTGGCTATCTCCCATGAGAAATGACCACTTTTCTTTCTGCTTTGCATGAGTTGTACTATATGATATAGACCAGGCATGTTCAACTCCCAAGAGACTGCAATCTACTCACAGTATAAAAGAACCAGCAGTGATCTACCCATTGTCACTGGAGGATTAACCAGAGTTGTTGAGCTTTTTTTATTTTTTAGAAAATTTCTCATGGGATCAACCAGGGACAGCCCGTGATCGACCAATAGATCACGATCAACCTGCTGGACATGCCTGATATAGACTAACCATCCTTCTTTTGCAGCTGGAATTCTCAGGTGCCGGGCTTCACCTTTAGCGACATGTTCATTCAGATTGCGACTCGCCTACCATCACAATATGTGTACGGATTTGGAGAAACTGAGCACACTCAGTTCCGGAGAGATATGAACTGGCAGACCTGGGGAATGTTCACAAAAGATCAACCACCTGGTGTAAGCCGAGTTCTTGCTCACTCTTCTGCTTCTTTCTCAGTTTGTGTCACTGTCTCAGTTTTCCTACTTTGGACTTGCTTCCTTTCCTAAACAGCAAAAATAACTTTGAATTTTTTAGAGAGCGATGAACATCTTTTAAAAGGAAAACAATGAGTACTGTAAATGTATAATATGGTAATTTGGTCTATAAAAATGGTTGGGGGAAGGGATAATGTTAGGAGTTTCCTATCAGAATTCTGTTATTAGTCAATCTGGGTTTCTTTGGGCTAGAGTCTTGGACTTAAGATAGACCTGTTGACAGCCTTTAATGCTCTGTTAATATATTTCCATGGACGTTAGGATGGCCTAAGACTAGGAGGTAGTCAGAAAAAAGCACAATGGGATGTGTGTATCAAGGTTGTTATGAATGGAGAACAGCAAAGTGCAGCTAAAGAGTGACAGAACTGAGTTTAGGCTCCCAAAGTTAGCAGTGTTTTTGAAAACAGGCTTCCTCTCCTTCAAGACCTGATGTGGTAGCAATGAACTTTTTTTTAAAGTTCCAACAAAAACATCACAAGCCTCTAGCGACCTCCTCCTACAAAGGGAAATCAAACCTGGCTAAGTACTGATATCTCAAATGTACCTCTGCTCAAAGAATTGGAGTGGTGGGGTTATAAGAATTGTTCAGGACTGAGTTTGAGATGGCACACACCCCAGCCTTCATCCAGATATGTGTATATCTTCAGAAGAGATATGTGGACTTAGATGCAGAAGAAATGAAATCCTTCTGCCTTTATTTTTTTACAGTACAAGCTGAACTCCTATGGCTTTCACCCCTTCTACATGGGACTTGAAAATGATGGAAGTGCTCATGGAGTTCTTTTGCTGAACAGCAATGCTATGGGTAAAAGAACAACATTTTTTAAAATAGAAAAATCTGTACAGAATTTCATTTTTTGTTCATACATTTATGGCAATTGATTATTAATTTCCTATTCCTTCTGGATTTTTCAGATGTCACCTTCCAACCAACACCTGCCCTGACATATCGCACAATTGGAGGAATATTGGACTTTTACATGGTTTTAGGGCCAAAGCCAGAAGAAGTAGTTCAGGAGTACACTGCAGTAAGACATCTACTGCTATAACATCACAGTGTATCAATGGAGATTAATTCCTTTTTTACCAGTTTCTCTATATGTCCATCCAATATGGATGGATATTTGCATCATGAAGGCCAACTGTACAGACCGGATGCATCGGTTCTTATTTGTTTTGGGGGACTGCTTGTGTGCTACCACATTTCAATGTTTCATTTTGTTTTAAATCTATGATTTGCTCTTCAATTGTAGCTAATTGGACGGCCTGTCATGCCACCCTATTGGGCCTTGGGATTCCAGCTTTGCCGCTACGGGAACAAAAACACGTCTGAGGTTGCTGAAGTGTATGATGCTATGAGGGCAGCTAGAATACCCTATGTAAGTGTCTTGCAGCTGTGATCCAGTGCGCTTCAGATTCCAATCGATAATTAGTTTGTTGGAAGAAGATTTCAAAATGATTCAGAAAATCAGGACTATATAAATCCCAACTGAGTTCTGTATAAAACATTATATGCAGACAAAACCAAGGAAAGAAGAAAGATGGAGGAAAGAGCCACAGACCTAATTTGTATGGTTAAGGTCAGCAAAGAAACAGCTTTGCCCTTCTCTATCCCAGTGATATCTCAAAGTGAAAACTGTTTTAAAAATCTTTTAAAAAGCAATAAAACATTCCCAGAAAATTTAAGAAGGTTTACATTTTTAGGTGTATGTGTCTTAGCTATGGCTCAGTTTGCGAAATGGCCCTTTAACTTTCGTAAAGTCATTTAGACATGCTTGAAATTGAACCTGATGGCTTTGCTTTTGCATTATAGTTGCATTATAGTTTTGAATTTTAATAGTTAATAAAACAACAACAAAATTGGGGGCTAAATTGTTTGGTCCAACCCTAGGATCAAAAATATGATCTATGATACTGATGTATCTATGACACATCTGTTTGCCCCTTTCACCCTATGCATGCTGTAGATGCACACTGAAAGAATCTTGGGTATTTATTTAATTAAATTAATTCATATACTGCCCTATACCTAAAGGTCTCAGGGCGGTTCACAGAATCAAGTATGCTTCTGGATATATGGATCTGAACTTGAACATTCTTAACTGTATTGAGGCATATTTGATATTGAAAGTCCATGCTTTCTGTGTTTTGCATCTTGAACATGTTGAGATTATTTTAAATTAATCATCTCCAGGTCTTCAGATTATTTTTCACACATGTCTTTACTGTTTTATTTTAACACAGGATGTCCAATATACAGACATTGATTACATGGAACGGAAGCTAGACTTCACACTTGGCAGAAACTTCTCTGACCTTCCAGCTTTTGTTGATCGAATAAAATCAGAGGGTTCAAGGTACATCATCATCCTGGTGAGTAATTGTTAATCATTCTTGAGATACCATTGTGGAATGCTGGTAGCATGCATTATTGGTCCAGTACCTCAATGTACATCCAAGCTATGTACCTGTTCCTTTAGGGGAAGTGCAACCCCACTAGAACAGGCAGTCTGCTCAATTACTCAACCCTGGGAACTGTCTCTTCACAGCACTTCTGTCTCAACATGATTCAGTTTCAGTTTATTGGTTCTCATGAAGCCCATCATTGCCTCAAAGACACCAATCCAACTTCTGCACAATCTCTCCTGATCAGTAGCAGCCCATGGGGTTTGGTAGAGTTGAAGGCCCCCCATTTGTGGTTGTGGGGGGCCGTGGGGCCAGGAGGATTGAGCCTACATGGTACACAGGTGGAGCCAATCCAGTTCTCTGCCAGTGTGTCTATCTAGTCCTAACCAACTTTTGTGTGCTTTATCTAATAAAATCAGAATGCTCAAGGCTCATTGCCATCCTGCCTAGTTCTTCAAGCTTTCTTGAGCTATCATTATGCACTTTGGATAATATGCAGTTTTCATTGTGCTCTGTTGAATAGTTTGCGTTGCCAGTCCTGGCAATATAATAACCATGGTTCTGGGTCAGACCAAGGGTCCATTTGCACCAGTATCTCATTTCCAACCATGGACGGCCAGATAGCTTCAGGAGTCATCAAGGCAACAGCTTTCACCTACTCATTGTTCCCCAGGATCTGATAAACAGAGAGGTGATGCCCCTCAAAACTTATCAGAGTGAAATATATAAACTATGCAAAAGCTGAATAAGGAACTCCTTCTATATAATCCCTTGAAATAACTGGATGAGTACTTGCTCTGGTTTTCCCTTCCATCAGAGGTCATGCTGCTATCCACAGATAATCTTGTTTTTGTGATTCTCTACCACAAAGAGTTCCATTAGCATCACTCACTGCATTCTTTCAGAAACTCAGACTGAAAACCTGCATCCTCCAAGAAGGTTGGGAGGTGTGGAAGAAGTCATGTCATGTACAGAGCAGAATGAATGAATGAGTGGAAAGCATTAGCACTGCTCATTTAATGTAACAGTAAAAGTATTTTCGATTTTCCTTTAGGATCCAGCCATATCAGGCAATGAAACTGAACCATATAACACCTTCACAAGTGGTGTTCAGGAGGATGTTTTTATCAAATGGATCAACAGTTCAGACATTGCATGGGCGAAGGTATTGTTGCAAAATGTCATTGTCTTACTTGCCACAACTCAAATTCAATTTGATGAAAAGCATAGTTTGCCTCCATGCACCCTCCTACCCAGCCTAAATGGAGTCACTCTTCATTAAATAAAAGCCTAGATTGTTTCCAAATGCATACAAGAATTCAGTGCATCTAACTGTACATTTCTTCCTTTCCCACAAGGTGTGGCCAGATTATCCCAATGTAACAGTCGATGAGAATGCAAGTTTGGAAGTTCAACTGGAGGTACTTTAAAAAAACAACAACCAAAAAACCCAAAATTCAGTTTCCTCAATTATCTCTCAGTGGTTACGGAAAGCTCAGTCCTGATCATTTCTTTTTCAAAACCTCCTGTGGCCCATAACAATAATGGCATATGCCCACAACAGGGTTCTTTGATTGAATTTATTCTTTAGAGTTTAACATATATAGTTTGTCAAAGCAGAGAAGTGCAATGCACTAACTGGAGTTGCTTAATTTGCCAGGCTTCCTCCCAGTCATCTTAGATGAGGTGTTTGTTGTGGTGTGTGTGTGTGTGTGTGTGTGTGTGAGAGAGAGAGAGAGAGAGAGGAGAGAGAGAGAGAGAGAGAGAGAGAGAGAGAGAGAGAGGTGGGTGGGGGTCCAATGTGAATTTCACTGCCTAGAGTTGCCTGTTTGGCACCAGTTTTCAAAGCAGTTTTCTCCCAGCTTTCTAATGTAATATTTAAACACACTGTCAATTGCTTTATTTATATATTTGTATTCTACTTTGTTTTGCAAAGCCCCTTGGAATCTTTGTGAAAGGGGTGGTATGGAAATATTTTAATTTTCTTCCTTGCTCTGTGTTTTTGTCAGCTGTACCGGGCTTATGTCGCTTTCCCAGATTTCTTGCGCAGTTCCACATCGCAGTGGTGGCAAAGAGAGCTAGTGGACTATCATGCCAATGTACTCAAATACGATGGGCTATGGACTGTAAGTATCGCATACTGGGAGTTTTCGCTGCTGCCTCTCAGTCCAAGGTCTCGATATCCCCATTCAGAAATGGTTGAGTCTGTTGCTCCATTCAGTCCTGCCACTCCCAGATGGGGTTAGCATTGCTCCTAAGTAGCACAGCCTCCCCATAAATTGAAAGCATTCTTATAAGCCTTTAACACTTGTGGAGAACCCTGGGATATGTAGTTTGTTAAGGGTGCCAGAAGATGTAGGACTTTTCCCCTAGCATGCATAAAGCTTGGAAAGTGATTGCCACGCCCATCAGAAATATACCCTCCTTCCAACCCAGGAGGGTGTAGCTCCCCCCCCCTCTCCTTTTCAATTGACCTGGCACATCCCTGAGTAGTATGAATAGCCATTGGGAAGAAAAAAACATCACATGGTTTCTCATTACTACACAGCAAGGAAGAGGGAGAAGGGAGGGAAGAGAGAGAAGGAAAGAATCAGGCTTGTTTCTTAATGTCCACCAACATGCAACTAATATTCTTCCCACTGGACAGAAAAGTGAAGCTAACAGGGGGCGTATGGTTTAGAGAATGCAAACTGGGACGGAGCTGTTTGAGGTGAGCATTTGTGAATTTCTGCTCTGAGCTGAAGCTTGGAGATGCTCACCAGCATTTACACAATGTGCTGTTTTATATATATATATTTTGGAATTTCAAACTATATTTTAGGACATGAATGAACCATCCAACTTCATTGATGGAGCTGTTGGTGGCTGCAGGGATCAAGACTTAAACAAACCTCCCTATATGCCAGGTAAGAGTAATTCTTAAAACACACAGGTTCCCTTGGATCAGTGAAACTTAAATTAGGAATAATAACCTTGTCCCATGGTTTTCCATTCATTCATTTAATACTCACTTTAGAGGATTTGAGATTACATCTCGCTAACTTAGACTTGTGTTATTCAAGCACCAAAAAATGCTCAGCTGCTTCACACCTAGTTTCACTTACCGTATTTGTTGATTTGTCACCAAAAACTTTACATTTGTTCTAATATTTCATTTCAAAAATAAATTCCTCCTTGTAAGGTTATCTAT
Organism: Podarcis cretensis; assembly: GCF_951804945.1. Classification (NCBI taxonomy): domain Eukaryota; kingdom Metazoa; phylum Chordata; class Lepidosauria; order Squamata; family Lacertidae; genus Podarcis; species Podarcis cretensis. Next base: position 84,313,383 of record NC_137174.1, on the reverse strand, counting down.
TCTGAACCTTTATAATAAGTCCCATTAAACATCTAAATAAATTTTATATAATAATTCTTCCACACAACTGCAGACTCCCTTACTGATTGCCTTGACGTACAGATAAGATCCTCTAGGTTCTCATAGTTTTTTGAGTCTACATGTCTCTTGTCTGCCAATAGAAGAGAGCCTATCTCTTATATAAGAGTCCATTTAAACTGGAAAACCAATATGGATGCAAGAGTCAAGCTGAATTAATGGTCCTGTCTGTCGCAAATGACTATCCAGCCCTGGACATAAGAGGGAAGGTGATATTATATGTGGAAACATTACCCTAGACATTTTTGCTGCAGCAGCCTGGACTATATATATCCTTCGTTCTAAGAGAAAATTAACATGTCCCATTCCCTTTGAAAATGGCCCACCTCATTGTGTGGTCTTACCCTGTCTCCTCATTAGCCTTGGTTTTAAGAGAACGAGGACTGGATCTTGTGACGCTGTGCATGGATACTGAACAGCATCTCTCTGATGGAACACCTGTGAGGCACTATGATGTACATAACCTATACGGATGGTCTCAAGCAGAACCAACTTACTAGTAAGCTGTTTTCCCTGTTTCATATTCTGGAAATCCTGCTTTCTTTACACAAGATGGTGTTGTGACAGTAAAAGTGTGCCACACCTCACGTTCTGCAATTTTTTGCTAGCATTTTTCACCGACATTATCCCTTGCACTCTTGCGGTGGCAGAATGGTAGTCCATGTGAAATTGATGTTGTGCATTGATGCCACAACTCACCCTTTAGATTGCTATAGGTTGTTATGGGGTGGAGCAGGGGAAGTTGCAGCAGCGCTTTGAAATCCAAACCGAGTGGAATCTTTAAGTGGCATAATAATTCAGCATGCAATGCTATATTCACATGTGCTTTTTTATCTCCCTATTAGTGGTATGCGCAACGCCACAAAGGAACGTGGGATCATTATTACCCGTTCAACTTATCCCTCCAGTGGACGATGGGTAGGACATTGGCTTGGCGATAACTATGCAAGATGGGATCAGCTTTCAAAATCTGTGATTGGTAAGGGGAATCTTCGGTGTTATCCAGTGTTTGCCACAGAAATGTCTGCTCTGCTTTTTTTTTAGTAAGGGGATGGAATCTTAATTGGAGTGATGGCTCCCAGCATCTGCCCCCTGTATCATGTTACTGGCAATGTCCTCACCTGTGTCTGGACTCAGCCATAATTGGGTGTGTTTTGGTGTCCCACCAGTGTGTCCAGTGCAAGCTATCTACACTGTCACCCCTTTCCTCCAAGTTCGTGAGCCAATGGGGATGATTTAAACTATTCACTATTTCCATGATTTCCATCTGGCCCTACAAACCGTTGTACTTGCAGCAGAAACCGGAGACATTATATTAGCATTCAAAAAGGATCCTGAGAGCATTGGTCACTTCTTTTAAAGAGACAGGTTGCTCAAGAAAATCCTATTGTGCTTCCTTTTGACAGGTATCATGGAGTTCAGCCTCTTTGGAATCTCCTATGTAAGTTCTGCTCCTGGATCAAAGTCTTTGAAACACTTTTGAATAATCTAATGTGGCAGAGATCATTCTAACCTCATTCCCCTTTCCATGCTTCCAGACTGGTGCTGACATCTGTGGCTTCTTCAATGACACAACTTATGAAATGTGTGCCCGATGGATGGAACTTGGAGCCTTCTACACCTTCTCAAGAAATCATAATGTGATGGGAACTAGGGTGCGTCTACCTGTTTTGGCAGTGTGTTGCATGCAGTAGTAAAGCGATTGGAATACTGTTGGTAATCTAAAAATGTATGGTTAGTTGCTGGTTTAGACACTCACCCCTCTTCCGATTTCCTACTCCGATTTTCATTCCTCCCTGATGAAAATAGAGCAGTGAGCTGTTCTGGATGCTGTGTAGCCATGAATTCTCAGCCCTGAATTTTCTCAACCCTGCAATGATGAGTGGACATGTGAAGGGAAGAAAGAGGCTATGTTGCTCAACATTGCAATAAAAACCAGACTGCCTCCTTGCTACTCTCTCTTCAACATTATATATTGGCTGTGGTTCTGTGTGTATCCATAACCGATTCCAAAAAAAATGCAGCTATCTAGTGCCTGCCATGTCTTATCAGGAATGCTGCTCCACAGAATGCGACAGCCACACTAAAAGGTCTGCTCTGAGTTATGCCCAAAGTGGGAGGGTTGTAGGCCATTGCAAAATGTGAAAAGTTTTGGTGTGACAGTGTTGTAGACCTGCGTAACTTCCTTGGCTCTGCCCCTGCTCCCAGCACTGATATAACATGCATCTGTACATGTCTGATATGCCACAGGTGCCACAACAAACCTGTCCCCACTCACTGCCAGCAGTCAGGGGAACACACATATGTGTCTAGAATCACAGATTTCCCTAGTGGTTTACACAAACACAACCTATGGGTAGTTTGGAGGGAATAATGACCCTGGGTCAGTGATGGGTGCATCACTTTGAAGGCTTACTCAGAACAGGTTTCAGAAAGTGGAGTTGTTTCAAAGGCTGAAAGATAGAAGTATCATCTATATTAATTAATTCCCAAAGGAAGTTCCATTTAATATTTCATTTACCTTGTATTTTGTTCCAAAGGCAGTTGATAGAAGGATTTCCTTACTAGAGGTTTCACCTAGGTAGAGATTAGCATCCAAAATATTTCACAACTCACCCCCCTCCAGCTGCAGCCAGACTCATACTAAATCTACAAAATGCAGCCAGTTTCTTATGTTATTCTGTTTGGCTCAACATATGTTGCCTGCCCTGTATTCTCTTATATGTAATGATGTGAGTTTTCTATGGAAATATGAAAGCCTTTTGATTAATGCTTACTGGGATTTTCTTCCGGGGAAGCGGGGGGAGAACAGGGCAAGATATTCTGCAGCCTGAATGAATTTCTTATCTCTTTTACAGAGGCAAGATCCTGTCTCCTTTGATGAAAGATTTGTAAATATATCAAGGGATGTGCTCAGCATACGCTACAGATTGCTACCCTATCTCTACACATTGATGCATAATGCCCATGTCAACGGCGACACTGTTGCCCGTCCTTTGCTGCATGAGTAAGTGTTAAGTGACACTTACTCACTTGTGAAAATTTGTCATGGGCTCAACAAACCAATACATCTTCCCCACCAAGTCAGAAAATATCTCAGGTTATGTTTTAGCATAATTATTGCTTTGGACCCATTGCTACAAGCCTTTAAAGTTTAAACCATGGGTAGGCAAACTAAGGCCCAGGGACCGGATCTGGTCCAATCGCCTTCTAAATCCGGCCCACGGACAGTCTGGGAAACAGCATGTTTTTACATGAGTAGAATGTGTCCTTTTATTTAAGATGCATCTCTAGGTTATTTGTGGGGCAGAGGAATTCGTTCATGCTTTTTCTCTCCAAAATATAGTCTGGCCCCCCACAAAGTCTGAGGGACAGTGGACTGGCCCCCCGCTGAAAAAGTTTACTAACCCCTTCTTTAAACATACACATTGGCCTCTTTCATATCCCCAAAAATTCCCAGAAGCATCAGTTAGGGATGAGGGAAAAATTACGATTCAATTCACATTTAACAGTGATCACACCTAATTTGCACTTTGTGAGACTCTTCCAGTATTGGCAGGTTCCTCCAAAATCTGTGGAGGCAAAAGGGATATAAAGCTACTACCTTGCTGCCCCCATGAACCTACGGCCAGCCCAAACTGTTTCAAGATCACCACCAAATACTCAGTCAACCACCAAGAGTTCTCTGTTTTCTTGGCAGAAACATTGCTGGGTAGAACAAAAAGAACTTCACTCAGGTGCTTAAAAAAGTCTTTCAATGCTGGAACTAAACAGCTTGATGATAACATCTGGCAACGCAGCAAGGCTTCTTCCTAGGAGAAAAGTGGGAGAAAAGTGAGCTGTGGTTTTTAACATTCACCTTGTAGATGGATGCAAATCACTACATTTTTTTTCAAAGTGAAATTAAGAAACTCACTTTCTCTCCCATATCCCTGAGCAGACCTTCCCCCTCCCCCCGCCCCTAGAATTAGGCTGTTGGAGTTTTTAGAAGTCATGTACAATAACTTGTGTCATCCATCTAGTAAGCTTGCCAAGCTTCAGTGAAATGAATAGGTTTGGGAACTAAACCTGACTGAGGACTGGTACCAAGACTTGACTCTTTATTTTTGAAAATCAGCTGAAATAGCTTCTCTGCATCCCAGTTGGATGTCTCGTTACAGCGAGACGTCCATTTTAAAAAAAAAAATAACAAAATTGGGCAACGTTTTAGAACTGGAATTGATTTATTATGTACTGAGACTGCAAGTCTGATAATATGAAATAACCATGATTTACCGTGTTTCTTCAGGTTTGTGGGTGACAAAACAACATGGGACATCTACAAACAATTTTTATGGGGCCCAGCATTTCTCATCAGCCCAGTACTTGACCAAGTAAGCCATTAAATAACACTGTCACTTATAAACGGAACATGTGTGTGCATGCTATGTTCTGCTTTGTCTTCATTTTACACTCATCTCTTTAAATTCTAGGGTGCTGTGACAGTACATGCTTATATACCAGATGCCCGGTGGTATGATTATCACACGGTAAGCAGCTTAATAAATCTTGTCAAGAGTAACCTCAAATCAGGTGATACTTGCAAGTTAGATGCAAGTTTAAAATGCCCTGTCCAATCAGGTTAGCGCCTTCCAGGCACTGGGCCAGATATCAACTAACCTGTTCCACTAGCAGAAGTTCACTCAAGTATTTGCAATTGCTCAAGAGGGATTTCCTCCCTCTCTTCCCCACAAGGCAGCCCCTGCACCTCCTTCAAGTCTGCTGTGGGGTAGGGTGGGTGCTTGGGAGAACTGCCAGAAGGGAGAGGCAAGATTGTTCTGTCAGCAAATAAAAATGGTTGTACTGAGGAACAATCTCCTTAGCACTATGTTGAACTCAACTAGTAGGCTAATTTCTACAGATCATTTCAAGGATACATAGGTGCAGTGCTTTTTTTTAAAAAAAATGTTTAGGGGTACTCTCATTTTGACTCGGGAAAATCACCATTTTATAGTTCAAATCAGGGGCAATAGATACAGTAAATGGACAAAAGTACAAAGAACATTACCTCATGTTACACAGCTGACAGCCCACAGTCACTTCCACATTGACATGAGGTTGTATGCACTAACATCTTCCTGCTCATATTGAAATACTGTCCCTCAATGAAGCCAAATTTTCATCAGTAAAACACCACACATCCACATTTCACACTGCTTCACATATTAAACGCTCTCTTCCCTCTGAGACTCAGGAAACACCGGAAAAGGAAATGAGGCCACCATGCTAGAGAAGAAACTATATATATACACACACACACACACACACACACACACACACACACACTAAAAAAATAGTTTCTTCAAAATAGATTCACAAAATGTTTAGGGGTATGCATCCCCCTGCATCCCCCCAGAAAAAAGCACTGCATAGGTGACACAGTCAAAGTTCAATATCTTGAGGAATATAATTGCACGTTCCTCTTCCGAACCATATCTTTAATGCTCAACTAGTGCCCATCCTTTACAAAGTGGGGAATAGAGGGTTTGGTTTTGAATGGAAGCCCAGTGAAGGACAGGAAGACATAAGAAGAGCCTGCTAGATTTGGTGAGTGTTTCATCTAATCCAGCATCATGTTCTCACAGTGGCCAACCAGATGCCCAGGGGAATATTTTCCAGCTTAAACAGAGGATAGAATTTCCCTGTTTGTAAAATTCACAGAGAAGGAGAAAATCTGATAGGTTCGACAGCACCGTTTCAAAGTTCTGCTTTTATGGTTGTAGGGGAAATATATTGGAGTGCGAAGACAATTCCAGGACTTGGATGCACCTTTGGAGCATATAAATCTTCATATCCGGGGTGGCTACATCATCCCCTGGCAAGAGCCTGATATTACTACCAATGCCAGGTGAGTACAATTTCTCATGGAATGAACTTGAATTTTATGCAGACTTGACTCCGCTTTAGCAGTAACTGATTGGTTGATCTCAGGTGATCAGCCATTAAGCTACTGGCCAACCAGCTGACTTGTCAGAAATGGACCTTCAGTGTGTGCCTGCAGATCTTTCTCGCTTTCACAGTAAATGGGAAGTTCCTTAAGTTAGGTAGGGAGGTTCCTAACAGGAGCCCAACACCCGCCAAAGAAGTTTCTTGGACAGTCTTCAGAATTCTCATAGAATTACTGAGTTGGGAAAGGACCTTGGAAGTCAATCAGTCCAACCCCCTTCTCCATGCAGGATGCCTAGGGACAACACAGGAACATAGGAAGCTGCCTTATATCAAGTCAGACCATTGGCCCATCCAGTCCAGTGCTGTCTACACTGTGGCCCTTGCCCTTTGCAGCTACAAATCAAATCAAATCAAATTGATAGACATTTCCTAAAGAATGTTTTTTACTTCTTTTCTTGTACTTTTTCTAGCCGGAAGAACCCTCTGGGGCTCACTGTTGCTTTGGATGATAATGGCAATTCCCGAGGAGAACTTTACTGGGATGATGGAATTACAATTGGTAAGTGCCTTGCCAGACAGGAAAGGCCCCAGATTTGGTGACTACAGTGGTACCTCGTGTTGTGAACTGTCCCCCTTACGAATTATTCGGGTTACGCGCTCCGCTAACCCGGAAGTAGATGCCCCTTGTTGAAAACTTTGCTCCAGGATGCGAGGAGAAATCGCGCTCCAGCGGCGCGGCAGCAGCGGGAGGCGCCATTAGTGAAAGCATGCCTCATGTTACGAGCAGTTTCCAGTTATGAACAGACCTCCGGAACAGATTAAGTTCACAACCAGAGGTACCACTGTAATTTATTATGTATGAACTTGGTATCCCATCCTTCTTCATTAGATTATGGGGTGCTGCTATCTCATTTTATTCTCACAGGAAAAAAAAATTAGTGAAAGAAAGTGACTAGCCCAAATTATCCAATGAAATTTGTGTCAAATTGGGTTATGAACCCGTTCCAATATGCTACTGCCCACTCTGTCTGTTGTTCACCCATCAACCTGCTTTGTCCATCAATGTGCAAAATCTTGAACTTAGTTTATTATTCTGAGAAACTATAGTAATATATATTTATACATATATTTATTTTGCAGATGCATATGAAACTGCCAACTACTACTTTTCAACATTTCAAGTAACACAGGTAGGCTTATTAACCTATCCCTCCAAATAATTTAAGAAAAGATACATAGTCCTTGTAACAACAAATACATTTTTGCACTCAAGTTTTTCATTCTTCCTGCATACCTTTCCTTATAAAACAATTTCTATATAATTCAAACATGCACATAAAACGTATCTCCACAATGCATCTCTCCATTGTAGAATGTTGGCCTGGATTCAGAGATTCCCAGGCTGACAATATACAACCAGAGGAGATTTAACAGAGACTCATGTCACACATTTTATTTGAACAAAAACAGCTCTTTGGACCTCAGTCATTGCTCAGAGATGATGTGAAAGATTTGTCTGTAGTGCTTGATAGGTTTCATGCATAAATGTCATCACCCGACGTGCAGCCTTTGCAAGCTGAAGATAAATGTGTGAACTTCTGGCTACTTGCACATGTGCAAGTGGTTGAGTTAGAAGTTGGAGAGTGCTGATGGAATCTGTCTGGAGCATTTAGGGTCCATTTATTAAAAATACAGCCTCTTTTCCTCAATTTTTCAGAATGCATTGAATGTCACTGTGGTCCACAACAATCTACCTGATGCCCTTGTCTTAAGAATGGGTTATCTGCACGTCTGGGGAGTCACATCCTCAGTTACAAGTGTTACTGTTACTTATGATGGGCAAACAGAACCAGCTACCCTAGAATATGATTCAGCAAACCAGGTAAGTCCAAAAATATTGGAATTATTAGTGAAAACATTTTTTTTTTTACTATTCATATTGCTTACATTTCCAGTCCTCTAAAATCAACACAGTATTCCTTTCTACTTTATATTCTAAGATTTTCTTTTCGCTCGGTATGAGAGCAAAATATGCATACAGGCTCATAATAAAGATTTCAAATCTAAATCCAAGCTAGAAGAGATGCTAATATCTGACACAAATGGCCTAAGAAATGTCTGTATCTTTCGGTGTGCAGTGGGCACATGCTTACTGAAGGTGAAGGCATGTACTGGTATGCTGGCGACCTATACAGAAGGGGTGGGGAGTATTTTCCCCCAGGTTGAGGGCCACATTCCTTGATTTGGGAGCGATGAGGAGGAGTGTGGCCTGGCGTGATGACATAGTCTATGAAGACTCCTGAGGGGAGATGTGGTGGAAGGCATCTGGCCTCCAAACTTGAGGTCCCCTTCTGCTGCTATACAGAATATTAGCGTGCTTAATCCAACTTGGCACCTTTCATGAAGCTGCTTATACAGGGTCTATGAATAACCTCCTCTCCTGGTTTTGGCACCGTAGCATAAAACTTGATAGATGGGGCTGGGGCAGAGAGGAAAAAGCTGGAATACAATATAGTACACAAAGGAGATGGCAGAAATTGCATCATTACCACATCTCTGACAATTGTGTAGATTTGCAAAATAGTCTGAAACCACCGGCAAGCACATCTTGTGCATCTACGACATGCAGAGAAGAATGTACAGATTATCCTATGTCATTAGATTCTAGAGACCCTTGGTCTGGTACCACAGCGAAACCAGGGGGTGCATAGGAAAGATACCCTCTGAAGCTGTGGACTGAGAACCATCCTTTCCTTCCTCAATCATCATTGTGGCAACTTTGCTTTCTCCCCTCCCATCCTGCCCGGTAAACATAAAGGATAGAAATCAGTGTCACACACTTCCAGTTGTTCCATCTGCATGAGCATTTCAGCATGTCAGGTGGGACAAGCCTTGCTACCTCCCTCCACAGTTGGGACCCTCTCAAAGCCAGTTTTGAGGGAGGAGAGGGGGGAAGTCCTGCTCTGAGCTTACGCTGGTTAGGTGAATCTTCTTAATCTCCTGCTGCCACATTAGTTCTGCCTTCCACCGAGACCCCAGTGTAAAAGTGGTCGGCATCATTCCAAGCAATAGGCCTAATTGCCGGTTCTCCTGCAAGTAAATTCATCAAAATCCTGCATTTATATCCTCCTGCTTTACTTCCATTTTGCATTTTTGTTTGCTTTCCTTTCATGTCCTGCATTTCCCAATATCACTCAGCTAATTGCTGCTCAGTGCAACAGAAACTTCCCGGGAAACATGCATTAGTCATCTCTGTAAGCCTTCTCCTTCTTCTTGCAGCTCTCATTTTCTGCCTCTAATAAAATGCATCTCACATTGGGCTAATCTCTCCCTGCTCTTCCTTTTCTCATTTTCACTGCCAGCCTCCTTCCTTCTTCTGCTGACCTTCTGCTGCTATCAGTCTGGAGAAAATGCTTTCAAGTTTCTGCTTCCTCCATCTCTTTCCCACCAGCTTTAGAAGGCTAAAATATTTTCATGCCACATGTCCATGCAGTAATTTAAAAGGTATCTTATCTTTCCCGGCCCTCTTCTTTTTTCTATAACAAGAGATGTTTTTAAATGAAATTGAGATTATCCACCATACTATAGTGATAGCTAAATCTCCCTCTTTTCACACCTCACATTTGGAATTGGAAGCAAGTGCTTAGTGCGGGGAGAGATCCTAAGTTCTGACTTTGAGAACTTTTTTTCTGGCACTCAAAAGTCTGTTTCCAAGAGGTTTAATTAAAGCTAAACATTTATTTGGGTTACAGTGTCCTGTTTTCAACTTGAATAGAACCATTTCTTCTCTTTTGTTTAACCTTTGATCATCTGCCTACCTTTGAACTTTTGGATGACTACCCATTTCTTGTTATCTTTGTCCCATTTCTCCCTTCACACTTGCATAACTTTACCTTATAGAATAGAATTCTTCCCAAATCAGTCAGGATGGTTCCCTCCCCCCCCAGCTTTTCTTTGCATCGTCTTTTCTAACTTAGAGCAGTGTTCTGCTGTATAGACCTATTAGTTTTCAGTCACAATTATCAGGGGAACTGTGGGAGGAGGACGCACACATATTTTGAGCCCAAGCTATGTTTCTCACAATTCAGCTATGATTCATCATCATCATTTTTAAAAGCTTCCCCTATGTGGCGTATCACTGATGGGGGAATGAAAGATGGGAAACACAACAGTCTTTTTTTTTACAATGAAAGCAGCCAAGTTCCCTTCCTCTCATTCAGAAAAAAATTGCCAGCATTGTAGTTCTAATTACTTAAACATGTTTTTGTATGAGTTTTTGACTAATATGCACATTTTTGGGAGCAGAGTTTTGACAAATAGAATGAATATTTGCATACTGTTTTCACAAATTTTGTACACATTTTATGCTAGTAGATGCATTTATGTACACACAACTTTTGCTGGAGATGTGCATTGCAAACTTTGGAGAGGTGCACATTTTGAAGACAGCTGTGTTTTCATTTGCATATTGAGAAGTGCGAATTAGGTGGTTTTCTCATTCAAATACAAACAATATCAAAATTCTCCCCCATCTTTAGAACATCTAGTGCAAAGTAGAAAGAATGTGCTTTCCGACAAATGTGTTGCATTTTATAATAATACCTGCATGTATTTGCAGTGAGTGTCATTTTGCAAATGTGTTTCAAAATCCTTCCGAGAGACTGATATTGCTTTCACAAATCAGGCATCTGTGGTTGTAAGAATTTCTCAAAATAGCACTGAATTAACCCACCCACCCCTCTTCTAATCTCTCCTATTCAGATACTAAAAGTGGATTTCACCAGCAAAAATTACCTCATTCATAAATTAGCCCAGGTCAGATGGGTGACAAGCACTTAACTGTCTGCAGAAAACATGCTCCATGAGAACCTCGCCGTGGCTCTAATGAATGTGTATTGTAATATATTAAAAAAACTGTGTTTTGTTATGTTAGCAGTAAACAAATGAAGGAATGGGTGGGACTGAACTGTAGTTAAAATATAATAACGCATTTTCATTTTTTAAGGCAAACCATTTTTGTTGTATCTGAGAACTCTAGAATACTGCTTTCAGCCTTTAAAATGAGAAGGGATGTTTATTTCAATGAAATGCAGGGGTAGGGGATAAATTTGTAAAATAGGCAGTTGAATGTATTTAATATATATCTCAATTATAGCAGTACAATCTGTATGTCAGGAATCACATTTTTGGTCTGTTTTGCAAAGGAGTTAAAATGCCACTATGATGCCTAACATGATGCCTAACATGATGAACTATGCAATTGTAGTTTATTATGATGTTTATAAATATCTCTGCAAGAGTGTGTGATAAAATGCAACAGAACATTATTATTATTTTGTAAATTATTCTAATGTGACAATAAAACTCCACCGACAATGTACATAGTTGCACATGTAGATTTTTTTTGTGTGTGTGTGTGTGTGTGCATGTGCACATGTGTATAGACTTTAGTAGTGTCACTAAGACTTGGATTTTCCGGCTGATAATACTCCCCTCACTTTCAAGCTTCATATACTTCTGAAGCTCAGTTTCTAATCAGAGCTATGGATTATTCGCCCTTCCTCCCAGTCCCTAGATCTCCTTTCACCTATCCAGCAACTTCTAACCACATGCTCCCACCTCACTTATGTGACTGGTACAATGGTGGTTCTCTAACATCAAGTGGGGACAGAATAGGAGACAGGTCTTCTCCCAACCCACCCACCTACACCTGTGTTGCAATAGTGGCAAGACATAGCAGGGAAGTATTTCTTCGCCTCACTGTTCAGCACCAGGTCCTCAGAAGTTCTTGGGAAATGCAGTTTCATTACACAGCCCCATCAACATTGTACAATGTGGATGGAGATCTCTTTTGGCTGACCTGCATACATGGTTCGTGATCCAGCGCATGGTTCTCGATGAGGAGCTTACGTGCTTGGACCTGCCAGGGGTTCTTTAGATGTAATTCTTGTATTGCATCTAGATGACCATTTGGTTCCTTCCAAATCTGCAGTTCCATTTTTCTACAAACTTCTTAGAGCATCTGCACACCTAACATTGAATCACTACTAATGAAATGGGTCTTGTGCACACTTTAAAATAATAGAATGTTTATAGATTTGTTTGAATTGATTTCCTATGGGCTCAGGGTAGATTTCATCAATTCTTTTTTAAAAAATGCAAAAACTTACATCGCTAAAGGGATCAAAATCTTGGTAACTGAAGACCGAGGGGAATAAAGGACACTCCAACTCTCCAAAAATGAAAAGGAGAAAACAAGTGGTTTGATATTTACTTCTGATTCTAGCTCAAAGCACACTTCAGACTTCATTTTGTAATTTAAAGCTCCATGCATGACCCCCCCCCACTTTTGCCCTGGTGCTTCCCCCATGAAAACACGCTTGTTACTGCTTAATTGGAGCAAACAGGAGTATGAAGAAAACCTGAACTGCCTTTTGGTCCAATTCAGCATTAAAGAACAGGTTTTCCCAGGGAAAGCATTGGGGGCCAAAAGGGAAAAGACATGACAATGTAAAGTGTGGACCTGTTTCTAAAGGCACAAAAGGATGTCTGGGTGGTCCCTCAAGACACCTGCAGCCAATGACCACTATGACTGCATGGGGAATCTGAACCTTGGTCTCCCCAATTTGCATACACACCATGCATTTAAAGCACCCACCCACCCAGGAAGCCTAATTTACCCCTTGCAGAGCTACATTTCCCGCACCCTTAACAAACTACAGCTCCCATTAATCTTTTGGAGGGGTGCACTATAAATCTATGGTGAGCAATTAGCCTTAGTAGAACACTGATTCCTGCATAGCAAAGCATAGAATGTAGGTAATCAACAATGGTGGGGTTCTCCCAACTCCCCCCTCTCCCCAGTTTTTAATGGACACCTTGGATGCATCACAAGGCAAATTCTTGCTTTATCTCTGCCTTCCATCAACCACCATATCTCAAGATAGAGGTGTGCCTCTCTAAAATGTGGGAGACGAGTGTAGAAAACAGTCATAACCTCCCCCCCCCCCAAAAGAAATTCTAAACAGAGAGCAATTAGTTCAGACAGAAAATGCTTTGAGAGAGATACTTCCACAAGATTTCACTTGAGATATAAATATCAAAGAGCAATGGGCAATTATGGAGATATTATGTTATCATTAAAGGCATTTCTCAAAGAGATTATTATTAATGCCCAAACAATTGCACTGTCAGACTTCAGAGTCGAGAAGATTATTTTAAAAGGCAATATAACTTACAAAATATGGGCAAGTGAGAAAGAAGGTTGGCCAGACAACTGTATTGAAAGACATTAATAAAGAGATTTCTCCAAGACTGCTAGTAAAATCAAAGGGAAAGATGACTACAGAATTGAGGGAGATTAAAACACTTGCCATGAGTGATTGGGGTTAGATAAAAGAAAGTGGACATAAAAAAACCCAACTGGCCGCAGTCTTAACTTTCTGCCCTCATGTCAATTTGATTATGACTTTTGATTAACCAAGGAGATCTGTCAACTTTTTAAAACTCAAAAGCTCTTGAGGCCTTATGTACTCTTATACATGCACCCATTCAGGTATCCTTAGTTTTATGTTGGATGCTGGCTCAACTTAACTCCACCAGAAACCCATAGGGACGGGCAATACTTTCAAGTGGCAGATGATATGAGAATTCCAGCCCAGAACCCTATGTGATACTGCATTGAATCTGGAATGAACCTGTCAGACAAAGGTGATGCAAACTCATGGAAAGACTTGGGATTGGTGAAGCCAAACAGCTCATCAGCCATGTATGGTAGTCCACTTGACAAACCACCTGATTTTATTGCATGACTACTGTACTCAGAAACAGGAGATTGCCCGAGTGACACAATCCATGGCTGGTGGATTGTATCAGCAGTGGACAATGGGCTCTCAAATGGCAGTGCTGCCCTGTGCAACACTAAAATTTGGTTCCCTCTACAGGGTGGTGCCCAGGGTGGCCACATTGGTCACAATAACGTAAAACCGTTCCTGACTACATTCAATGTGGTGAGTCACAACTTAACTTGAAGTTAAATCCTTCAAAGAGAGAGGTCCTTTGGCTGGGAAGGGACGATATGGGATTGGGGGGGGGCAAGTCCCATCTCTTGCAGGGGTGCAATTAGTGCCAGCATCGTCTGTTAAGAGTTTGGGTGTAATCTTCGACACCTCCCTTTCCATGGAGGCGCAGATTGCAGCTATAACAAAGGCGGCATTTTTTCTTCTCCGCCAAGCTAAGCAGTTGGCCCCTTATCTCTCTCGCCCTGGCGTAGCCACTGTGATCCACGTGACGGTCACCTCCAGACTGGATTATTGTAACTCGCTCTACGTGGGGCTGCCCTTGAGACTGACCCAGAAACTCCAGCGGGTGCAGAATGCCACGGCGAGACTCCTTACAGGGTCTTCGCTGCGAGATCACATTCACCTGGTGCTATACCAGCTGCACTGGCTCCCGGTGGGGTACAGGATCAGGTTTAAGGTGCTGGTTTTAACCTTCAAAGCCCTATACAGCCTAGGACCCTCGTATCTACAGGACAGCCTCTCCTGGTTTGTCCCACAGAGGAACAAAAACATCCTGAAGGTCCCAGGCCACAGAGAGGTTAGGCTGGCCTCAACTAGAGCCAGGGCTTTTTCGGCTGTGGCTGCAATCTGGTGCAACGCTCTGTCACAAGAGACTAGGGCCCTGCGGGACTTGACATCTTTCCGCAGGGCCTGCAAGACAGAGCTGTTCCACCAGGCCTTTGGTCAGGGTGCAGCCTGACTCCCTCCTTTGGCAATCTTCACAGAACTTTAGCCTAATGGTTGCCATCAATTTGAGTTGAATTAATTTTATAATGAAATGATTTTAGAATGTTGTACTATTTTATTGTTGTTAGCTGCCCTGAGCCCGGCTTCGGCTGAGGAGGGTGGGATAGAAATAAAAATTATTATTATTATTGTTGTTGTTGTTGTTGTTGTTGTTGTTGTTGTTGTTGTCTTGAAAGAGCAAAATGTCTTCAGCTGGCTATTGTTTAGGGTTGCCATATTTCAAAAAGTGAAATTCCAGATACAAAAGTTCAGTTAGGTGTTTGTTTGTTTTGGGGGGGGGGAGTTAAGTTGCTGAACCTCTTAAGACGTTTCTGAGTTATTTTTAAGTAAATTTTCCAAAACTGGATTTCCCTCGACATTTCAGTGAATTCCACCCGAATCCTGGCTATGTTCAGGAAATCCTGGATGTATGGCAAGCCTACTATTGTTAAAAGCATCCACATGACTGGAACAAACTGCCATCTGGCTTATCTCTTCCCAGAAATGGTTGCTTTCCCTTTTGGGGTGGGGGAACGTTGCGGCCTGACATGGCTCGCCGGGACCCGGGGGGGGGGGAGAGCTATCCCTCACTCCTTTGTGGCTGACCATTGGCTTCAGCTGCAGCTGGCTGCAAGGGACGTCAGGATTGCCTGTCCAAATTGCTAGTTTAAACTGTCCAGTCATGGTCTTCTAAGCTGGCAGGGCTTCAGCAGCAGTCCAGAGGGAGCAAGGCTTCACTCTGGTCCTCTGCCTCTGCTCAACCTGGCTGCATCAAACAGAGCGGTGACATGGGCTGGGAGCACAACTCAGTAGAAGAAGAAATGCTTTTTACGCAGAAGGCCCCAAATACAGTCCTAGTGTTGGTGCTGACATTGAAAGCCCTAAACAGCCTCTGTCCAGTATATCTGAAGGAGCGTCTCCACCAAGGGCCTTCTGGTGGTTCCCTCACTGCAAGAAGCCAAGTTACAGGAAACCAGGCAGAGGACCTTCTCGGTAGTGGCACCCGCCCTGTGGAACGCCCTCCCACCAGATGTCAAAGAGAACAACAACTACCAGACTTTTAGAAGACATCTGAAGGCAGCCCTGTTTAGGGAAGCTTTTAATGTTTGATGTACAGTGGTACCTTGGGTTAAGAACTTAATTCGTTCCAGAGGTCTGTTCTTAGCCTAAAAGTGTTCTTAACCTGAAGCACCACTTTAGCTAATGGGGCCTCTCGCTGCTGCCGTGCCGCTGGAGCATGATTTCTGTTCTTATCCTGAAGCAAAGTTCTTAACCCGAGGTACTATTTCTGGGTTAGCAGAGTCTGTAACCTGAAGCATATGTAACCTGAAGCGTATGTAACCCGAGGTACCACTGTATTACAGTATTTTAATATTTTGCTGGAAGCCTCCCAGAGTGGCTGGGGAAGCCCAGCCAGATGGGCAGGGTATAAATAAATTATTATTATTATTATTATTATTATTATTATTATTATTATTATTACCAGGCATCTTCTGGTGAGGTGGATAAAGATCCCTCTCTGAAACCCTGGAGTACCATTGCTAGTCTTGTGTAAACATTACTGACTTAGATGGATCAGTTGCCTCAGTATAAACAGCTTCCTATGTCCTGACACCAGAGCTATCCCTTGCAGGGACCACAGCTGTATCCTGGAATGATACTGTGTAACTGATATCCGCTCTTGAGTGCTCTGGCATAAAGGCAGTAGAATCAAACCTTGGTTTTCAAATGTTTAGGCTGCCAAATGTTTAGGAGACCAAACGCTGAAAACCCAGAAGTGATCCTCAGTTTTTGAACATTTTGGAAGTCGAACGGACTTCTGGAACGGATTGCGTTCGAAAACCGAGGTTTCACTGTATCTAAATACATGTAAGATTCATTTTCCCATACTTGGCCTGCCCCACTTTCCAGAAACAGCTGGAGATCTTCAATTCCTCAGTTAAGACCCAACTTAAATCTGACAACACTTCTGACAAAGCACTACATAAAATGTGTGCTAAGTGTCCATTTAAACCATAGAATCATAGATTTTTGAAGTTGGAAGAGGTCCTGAGGGTCTTATAGCCCTACAATGCAGGAATATTTCTCCCAGTGTGGGGCTCAAACCCACATCCCTCAGATTAAGAATATCCTTCTCTACCAACTCAGCAATAGATGGGCACAGACCTGCCCTCACCAATATAGTACACTCCAGATGTTCTGGTCCACAATGCCCATCAGCCCTCAGGCAGAAGGAGTGGTGGGAGTTGTGCTCCAAAATATCTAGGAAGCACCAAGTCTGGGGAAGGCTGCTGAGTCTGTATGGTTTGGCGGCAACCTATTTTTCTGCTCTTACATTCCATTGCTGGGTAAAAAAGAAAATGACCTGGGGTTGCTTCCTTGCTCCACATCAGCCCTGACAAGTTCTCCTAATTTAAGTACATCTTCTTTGGGAGCTCCACATCCCATCCCTAGTGCTTCCAAAAGAAAATAAAACCCACATTTCAAAACAGCCCCCCTAAAAACAAAATAAAAAATCCACACAATTCAAAGGGGGATATTTGATGCTATTTTCACTTTGAAACACGACAGGGTGAGCATGTTGATAAGCAAATCTACAGCATCCTCCCGTACAGGCGGCTTTTGTCTGAAGCATGTGGCAGCGAAACCTGGCAAGCGCTGTGCTGCAGCTGTAGCTTGCCACAGACAACTCAGCGGGTAATTGTAACACAGTGGACGTTGCTTGCATGGATGAACTCTTATTACAGCCTCGCAGATGGTTCTAACAGATCACATTGACTTTCACAAGGGTACTGCAGAAACTAAACATGCAGGGAGAACTATCTTTCAAAACTGTAGAACAGGAATCCTGGAGACCTGGATGATCAGGAAACTCAACAGCTTATTTATTTATCTTCCTGTGGACACTGGAGTTCCTATCATCTGTCTGTCTGTCATCTAAATAAATAAATAAAATCTACCTGTGTTTTATCTGCCTATTGCATTTGTGAGTTCCATCCTACATACTTTCTACCTATGGCTACATACCCCTCAACTGTCCTGATTAAATTGGGACATCCTGTTTTAGGGCTCCATGCCCTCATGTGGGTCACATGATTCGCCTGGAAGGACAGTCCAGTTTTTGGCTGTGACATGTTGGAGGGAATGAACTGATTGAACTGATTTTATAATGAATTGATTTTATAATGTTGTATTATTTTACTGTTGTTAGCCGCTCTGAGCCCAGCTTCGGCTGGGGAAGGTGGGATATAAATATCTTATTATTATTATTATTATTATTATTATTATTATTATTATTATTTACCTATCTACCTATTATACCAAGGGACCCAGTTCATACCACAGCTGAGATGTTTAACCCAGTCCTAGTTCCATATTAAATTTAATAAAATTTCTACAGTGCTTGATTGCAAAAACAAACAACCCTCAAAGTAACTTACAAAGGATTAAACAGTAAAATCAACTTACAAAGGATTAAACAGTAAAATCAACTTACAAAGGATTAAACAGTAAAATCAAGGGGGGAAATACAACCCTACTTTAAAGCATACAAAAGTTAAAATACTCAAACAGATTGAAATTAAATCAACTTTCTAAGCATATGTGTCTACTTATCTAAACAGGAATGCTTTTAACAGGCGCCATGGACACGATGGGCATGCTACATCATGAATGGCTCTTATTTGGATGAGTACTTTGCCGTATCTGCTTTAAAATGCAAATGGGAGTCACTTGTTTGAGCTCAGAAAAGTCAGTATGATTCCTTCTCTATCAGAAAAACTTACAGCTTACCCTTATAATAATAATAATAACAATGATTTATTATTTATACCCTGCCCATCTGGCTGGGTTTCCCCAGCCACTCTGGGAGGCTTCCAACAAAATATTAAAATACAGTAATGCATCAAACATTAAAAGCTTCCCTAAACAGGGCTGCCTTCAGATGTCTTCTAAAAGTCTGGTAGTTGTTGTTCTCTTTGACATGTTGTGGGAGGCCGCTCCACAGGGCAGGTGCCACTACCGAGAAGGCCCTCTGCCTGGTTCCCTGTAACTTGGCTTCTCACTGCGAGGGAACCACCAGAAGGCCCTCGGCACTGGACCTCAGTGTCCAGGCAGAACGATGGGGGTTGAGACGCTCCTTCAGGTATACTGGACCGAGGCCGTTTAGGGCTTTAAAGGTCAGCACCAACACTTTGAATTGTGCTCAGAAACATACTTGGAGCCAGTGCAGGTCTTTCAAGACCGGTGTTATGTGGTCTTGGCAGCCGCTCCCAGTCACCTGTCTAGCTGTTGCATTCTGGATTAGTTGTAGTTTCTGGGTCACCTTCAAAGGTAGCCCCATGTAGAGCGCATTGCAGTAGTCCAAGTGGGAGATAACCAGAGCATGCACCACTCTGGTGAGACAGTCCGCGGGCAGATAGGGTCTCAGCCTGCATACCAGATGGAGCTGGTAAACAGCTGCCCTGGACACAGAACTGACCTGCGCCTCCATGGACAGCTGCAAGTCCAAAATGACTCCCAGGCTGCGCAACTGGTCCTTCAGGGGCACAGTTACCCCATTCAGGACCAGGGAGTCCTACATACCTGCCCGCCTCCTGTCCCCCAAAAACAGTACTTCTGTCTTGTCAGGATTCAACCTCAATCTGTTAGCCACCATCCATCCTTCAACCGCCTCCACACACTCACACAGGATCTTCACCGCCTTCACTGGTTCTGATTTGAAAGAGAGGTAGCCCTCTTCAGTGTGTTTTCAATGTGATTATTAATGTAAACCTCCAGAATGTATTTTGTACTGTTAAGTTTTTAACCTGTCTTCAGTACATTTTATTTTATTGCTACAGCTAATGGCTGATACAAATAAAGATTCTTCTGGTTCTGATACTCATCAGCTTCAGGTCTGTTAAGAATTCTTCAAAAGATCTGCCTTCTTTTTCAGACCTCTCTCTCAGATGTCTCACTTGTTTTGGTTGAGCATTGGTCTGCAAACTCCTCTTAACTTTATTGCTCATCCTGGTTTAGCTGAATGCTTTTCAGTATATCCATAGCCTCATTTCCATTTATTTTAATCAATCTGGCTGTTTGAGACTCATCTCCCTTTCTTGCATAGCCTTTTGCTTGTATCTTTATCTCAAAGCTCTGTGATAAATCTTTTCCAAGATTCAGTATTTTTACCTGAGACTTTTATGTAGTTCATTGGGTAGTTTTAAGTGCTCCATGTGGCTCGATGTTTGCTTAGAGCAAAGGTAATCTGGTATAAAGGAGAACAGGGAGTAGTTGTTCCATATTTTTTTGGATAGGCGTCTTTGGAAGGGTGCTGTATATGGGACACCCTCCTGAGTGGATTGGTCTCCTTGCCAATGTCATAATTTCCCATTCCACTGCACTCCTCCTCCAGTCCAAATCCATACCACTGTTCAGAAAGGGGTACGGCAAGTGGAGTCTTGACAGGGGCAGGTAAACAGTAAGGAAGAAGAGGACCAGGACTAGAACATTGTAGGGATCAACAGTACCACCACCACCCCCGCTGTAGGGAGGGTGTCTTGTCATCTGTGTGACAATGCTAATCTATGACACCACCACTTAAGACAGGGCACTTGTATCTTTAGTGGGGATGCCCAATGGTACCGTAATTTCAGTTGGTGAAACTTTTCCAATTCATACATGACAACACATTCCTGACCAGTGTTCTCCCTTTTGTGCCGTTGTGAAAGGTGCAGGAGCATCTTGCAATGCACTTCCGAGACTCCAATCTCAGGTCCATTAGCACAAACATCATGTATAGATGCCTCTGGAAATGCCTCAGGGGTCTCAATTTTAAGGGGACAGTGCTTGTGAGACCCCAGGAGCAGGAAATCAGGAGCATTCATAAAATATTTGAGGCTTGGGCTCCTCCGGCCTCCCCTGCCCCAAATAATGTCCCTGCTCTGCTTGCATCTAGCTAACTCTGGCTTCCAGAACCCTGTCCTGCTTCTACTGCAACAACTACAAACCTGCTCCTAAGGGAATGCATGGTTTTCCTTTTCTTATATTCATTTCCCACCATGGCAAAAGAAGTATAACTTTCCCCGCTGCTGTGTCCATATCTCTGCCTCTGTAGCTTTTTCCCAAGCTGAACAACCATGAAGCCAGACAAACTGCACTGGTATTACCTCTAGCAGCACAATCACGTTTCAGAAAGAAATCAGGTTCTAAAGTGTCTGAAAGCAATTTGATGAGTGGAGCATTCATCAAAATTATCTGGAGTAATCTCTGGAGAAGCTGGATATACTTCCCCCTTTTCAGTATGATGCAATTTCTCTTCACTACTATCCGACATTTGCTTTGTAGAAATAGTTCTGAGAAGGAATAGTTATTTACAGGACAAGAAATAAACTAAAATAAGAGACTTACGCTTTCTCCAGTATATATATCCGTTAGCCACAGACTAAGAACATGAGAACTATTTGTTTCCTTTCATTCCTAGCAGAATGATTTATTTTATTTTATTTTATTTGCTTTTGAGTCAAAGGTGGTAGTGAAGTGGATCAACAATAACACCAGAAGACTAAGACTGTGTCTGGAAGAGAAAATGTACTGTCTCCTCACCTAAACCCCACTGTGCATTGACATCAACTTCAGAGACCCCTGCCCCATCATCAAAAGCAAGGCAGTCCATGACTGGGAAAACTTGCCAAAACGATGCCTCCCAAAGGTTGCATTAAAATAAAATAACTTTGCACTCTCAGCATCTTACAGTACTTGCCCCAAACATGAGGATGTATACAAAACTAAAATATATTTTGCACCTGCCATTTCAGTGCAATTTCAGGTGCCTCTTTTGGAGAAGAACCCTATTATCCTTGCCTGTATTTATTTGTTTGTTTGTTTGTTTGTTTGTTTGTTTGTATATCTCATCTACAATCCTGACTCATCAACTTCAGGTCTCAACCGTTGCCTCTGTGTCCTTTCTCCTAGAGACAGCAAAAACTGCAAAAATTTAAGCATGGGGAATAGAATAAGATCTATTATTTGATTACTGGTGGAAGCCTCCAGCCTGTATCTTGTATTGTTAAATTTTTGCCTCTGTCTTCAGTAGATTGTGATGCTGTGCTCTAAACTACTGAGCTTTGGGCTTGCCGATCAAAAGGTCGGCGGTTCGAATTCCCACAACATGGTGGGCTCCCGTTGCTTGGTCCCAGCTCCTGCCAACCTAGCAGTTCAAAAGCATGCCAAAAAGTGCAAGTAGATTAATAGGTACCGCTCTGGCGGTAAGGTAAATGGCGTTTCCGTGCACTGCTCTGGTGTCGGTGTTCCGTTGTGCCAGAAGTGGTTTAGTCATACTGGCCACATGACCAGGAAAAACTGTCTGCGGAGCGCTCAAATGCCGGTTCCCTCAGCCTGTAAAGCGAGATGAGCGCTGCAACCCCAGATTTGTTCGTGACTGGACTTAACTGTCAGGGGTCCCTTTACCTTTACCTCAGTACATTGTATTTTATTTTATTGCTTTGGCTAGTGGCTGATGCAAATACTGATTCTGATCAACTTCAGGTCTGTTAAGAATTCTTCAAAAGATCTGCCTTATTTTTTCAGATGTCTCTCTCAGATGTCTCACTTGTTTTGGTTGAGCATTGGTCTGCAAACTCTTAACTTTATTGCTCATCCTGGTTTAGCTGAATGCTATTCAGTATATCCATAGCCTCATTTCCATTTATGTTATTCAATCTGGCTGTTTGAGGTTCATCTCCCTTTCTTGCATAGCCTTTTGCTTGCACCTATATCTCAAAGCTCTGTGATAAATCTTTTCCAAGATTCAGTACCTTTACCTGAGACTTTTAGTTCATTGGGTAGTTTTAAGTGCTCCATGTCTTTAAACATTCTTCTTCACTTCCTCTTTCTTTGTACTCCACACAAGGAAGGACGCAGGTGGCGCTGTGGTCTAAAACACTGAGCCTCTTGGACTTGCCGAGTGGAAGGTCGGCAGTTACATAGTGTTGCTCTGCTCCAGCTTCTGCCAACCTAGCAGTTCAAAAGCATACCAATGAAAGTAGATAAATAGGTACTGCTGTGGTGGGGGGAATCGGGTGCAGCTGGGTCCCAAAGGTCGGATAGAGAGGTCTGGAGGACTTGAGGTTTTCCATTTCTGGTAAAGAGTGTTTAGTATTGCGTCTGTGCCAGCATAACAGAATTTGTATTGTATTGCTTTTAGAAAAATGTTTTCTCTCTCTCCACACAAGCACACTCCAAAAAGGACCTTCCATTGTTTACTTAGAACCTTCCACCGAGGAATTACAATGTGCATTTAAATCGAATGTGTTCACCATACATTAATAATTACTGCCATTAAATACCGGGGATGTTGAGCAAAATTAAACACTTGAGACTGATTGCACAGGAGATGGCCCTGATGCAATTAGCAGGAATCCCTCTGCAGAGATAAAACGAAAATGTGTTATATAATAATGGGAATTTTTTTTTAGAAGCGGATTCCCTTATTCCCTGAACTGACAGGCTCACCCTCCATGGCTGAGTAGGTTTTGCTTTGCTCTGATTTGTATTTGTCCAATTCAGGGCAAATAACTATATTGCAATCTCAGGATCTCAGAACCAAAGAATACTCAAGCTTTTACCAGTTTGACTGCAAATAGTGCATGTGGCCCTCCGACACAATTAAAGCTAGTCCTGTCTAAACAATGTATACATTTTTTTTTTTTTTTGCAAGCTTGATTCAAATGGAGTGACAAACAATGGATAAAATGGAAAGAGCTAGAAGGTACCAGTACAGCAATGACTTTTATTATGTCTAAACCAGATTATTTCTTTCTTAGTTTAAAGGAACAAGAGAGCAATGATAACAGGGATGGATATCAGCTACCCCAGAGTCAACTTTCAAATATAACAACATCGCTTCAAAGCTTCCACTTTAAAGCAACACAAGGATAGTGAAGTTTACAGCATCTTTCAAGAATATTTTCCAGCACAAAAGGGAGGAAAAAAGACGAATGCCCTCTGCGGCTGACATTTTGACAAGACATGGAAGACAAAAGATCTGGTCCTGGAAATAAAGATGCAGAGTGGGGGGAGAGATGACACTTTCTCTTCTGCTAATGACAACTTGGGAAGACGACGCATCAAGAACGATTATTATATTACATAGTAGCTAACATACTGCCCGCCCCCATGCAGCCTAGGTATTATTTGCAAAAGGAAAAAAGGAAAAAGCAACCTACATATTACTTTTGATTAAGCATTTATTTTGATCTTTGGCACCAGAGTGGCACCTCTTTGAAAGCAAACAACTCTTGAAGATATCAACAGCTTTAAAACACAGATGTGCTGGGTGTATGTTGATGATTGTGTGTTCGTTGGCTGGAAGAAGGGAATGGCGGCACTCCAGGGGATTGGCATCAATCTGGGGCTCTGCAATTGTCTGCATTTTCTTCGAGTCTCTTAGTGCAGACCCCAGGTCATTAAGCCTGAGTTTCCACAGCCACTGCCTGCCATGAACCACTCTTGGCAGTATTGGCAGCTGATATATTTTAAAGTTAATATGTTATTCTCTTGATAAGTATGCTGTTTTCAATGTGCATTTTACATTTGGCTTCTTTTACTAATGTTCTGTTTTGAAATGTTTAAGATACTTTTTGTGTTAACTTTGATGCATTAAATGTGCATTCTTTACTTGACCTCCTTTGTAATGTTTCATTTTGAAATCTTTAAGATAACATTTCTAGATTCCTGTTAATTACATCGGATTGTTTTATCCAATGTCTTAATGTAGGTTGTAAACTGCTTTTAGAATATTTTTTCTTTAAAATATAAAGTGGTATAGAAACCAAATATAAGATTATCCATCCATCTTTCTGTCTGTCTATGATTGCATACACTGGAATAGAGGCAGAGATCACCTCCCACCAATGCAATGGTGCCTTCAATTCAAAGAAGGCTTTTGATCCATTAGAGAGATCCCAATGGCAGAATTGGGGGAGGGGGGCTTTTTACCTGTAATTTCCAGTTCCCCCACTGGAGGGCTCCATGGAACAGTATGGAAATAGTCCCAGGCGCTGCAAGGGTAGAGAGCTAGGGAAAAACACCCCCTCTGTCAACCAGTGAGAGAATCCCTTAGGCAGAATTTGACTCACCTGCAAAAGTGAAGTCTGATCCCAACCCATTACATTTATTTCTTATTGAATAGTTTCATAGATTGAGATATGCATTCTGGGGCTTCCTTCCCAATTTAGTTTGTTGGCAAGAGAGAGGGCAAATGCAAAGCAAATAAATCTACCTGTCAACTCACTCTGCTGCACCAACAGTTGGATTTGTATGCAATAAACTACCTCTCGCCATGCCCCTCCTGCATTCAGGATCTCACAAGAGCCCTTAGTGGGTGGGGTGGCAAATGGCTTAAAAGTCTTGGCTGCCCAACTGCTCTTTTCTGCCTTGGTTAGACCACACCTGGAGTACCGTGTCTGGTTCTGGGTATTATCGCTTAAGAAGGTTATTGACATGCTGGAACATGTGCAGAGGAGGGCAACCAAAGTAATCAAGGATCTAGAAACCAAGCTTCATGAAGAACATTTGAGGGAGCTGGGCATGTTTAGCCT
Source organism: Podarcis cretensis (assembly GCF_951804945.1). Lineage (NCBI taxonomy): Eukaryota > Metazoa > Chordata > Lepidosauria > Squamata > Lacertidae > Podarcis > Podarcis cretensis. The sequence goes on along the minus strand of NC_137174.1, from coordinate 84,288,011 downwards.
GGAAATGAGGAGATTGAGAGGAAATAGGGTAGCCATCTTGAAATATCATATGGAATATGGAGCAAGCTTGTTTTCTCCTACTCTGGGAGATTCCCACTAAACACCAGTAAGAACTTTCTGATGATAAGAGCTGTTCAACAGCAGAATGGACTCCCTCAGATGGCAGTGGACTTTCCTTCATGGGATGTTTTTAAGCAGAGGTTGGATGGTCATCTGTAATGGATGTTTTAGCTGAAATTCCTGCATTATGTGTGCTGGACTAGATAACCCTTAGTGTCCCTTTGAACACCACAATTCTGTGATTCTAGGAAGGGGTCGTTTTGTCTCATAGCCTCCCCCACGTGCCTGCCCCAAGTTCTAGTGCAGGTTGTGGTGGACAGGGCTGGGGAGAAAACGTCAGAGGTTTCTAAACACACAAAGGGAGAGATACTGCTCTCTATCCTCCATATATGCATGGAAGAGGCATCATTACAGATCAAAGACACAAACTAATCAGACAAAAGCACTCAAGGATTATGTGGAAAAGGGGATAGTTTGGAGTGTGGCATGATGTGGAGATATCCTGAGAACCAGATAGAGAGGCATGAAGGGCTGCATTTGACCCCCAGCCCTCTCTTAAAATATTAATTGTGACACCAGCAGCCTAATTTAGAACTCTGTATTAAATGTTTTCAAGTTGTTTTTTGTTTTGCTTTTTTTTCTAAAAAGACTGAAGGAGAAGGGAATAAGCAGCGGTCTGTTGACTACTCAAAACTTTTTGACAACATGAATTTTGTAACCAATGGTTATATTCTTCACACTGTTTTAAGAAAATAATGAGAATAAAGGTCTGAAACCCAGAAACATCTGTTTCATTTATGGACTGGTGAGCGTCTTCCGTTTGGGTCCACATTTGCATTTAGAATGCCACTGAACCATATGACATATCTTAAAAAGAAAAATCTCCTCTTGTTTCTGTCATGCATGCTTACACAAATTAAAAGTGATGTTTCTTTCCAAGCAAAACACTGCAGTATAAATTGCCCTTTGAAAATGGGAATGTCTTCTATGCCCACTTTGAAAGAAAATATGATTGGTTGAGTCCAGACTAAGTTTGTTGCACTCAGATTCAACTTAGGGAATCAATGGGATAAGAGGGTCATGACTTAGCTTAAGTCTCATTGATTTCAATAGGAAGGTAATTCGGTTACCTTAGCCTAGATCCAAGTCAGTGTCTAAAATTTTCTTCTTTTTGTAGAAATTCGTTTCTGCCATCCAAAATTCATGTTGACTTGCTTTTGTCATCAGCATTCCCCAACAGTTTTGTTTTGTTTTAAGTCATATGAGTTGCCATAGCCAAAACAATTAAATGGCAATTAATACAATGAGAGATACTTTATTTAATGCAATTAAAGTGAAGATAGAAGACGCAAGGGTCAGTGGGTACAAAGGAACGGCAATGGGAACACGAGGACATAAAACAATGTTGAAATAATTCAAATAGTTTGAGAGAGAAGCAAATCCACAACCCAATTTATTAAATTTCTATTTAACACCCCCACCCCTTATTTATTTATTTATCCATTTTGAAAATAAGCATCAAAATCAGCATAATATTCGGGAAAGGCATTGAAATTAAAAACACAACAATGTCCTGGAAGAGTGTTTCAGAAACCTAGTTCATCTTACGCATCTTTTCCTGACGTTACCCAGTGACATGTATTACTCAGTTCCAGTGCATTATTGATCCAAGGGGGAGAGAGACGTCAGCTCTAGTGGCCTTCATGGGGAAGCCGTTTCCAGAGGAAGAACCGTAAGAGGAGTGAGACTTTGTGCTGACCATCAGGCAAAGGCTTTTTCCACCTGCCTTGCCTCACCCTCCAGCCCTAGGAGTGTGCAGAACCGAGTTGCTGTCATCGACATTTTGTGTATTTGCCATTTGATGAACTGAGTGGAAGCTTATGAGTCATGGAGTGGGGAGAGTGTGTGTGTGTGAATCCAACAGTGCTTTGTTTTCATTCATTTGCTAGTTCATTCATGTGGTTAATGTTGTTTTGTGGATAATGAGAGCTGCAGTGCTTTACGAAAGTTATACAGTGGTGCCTTGGTTCTCAAACACCGAAAACCCAGAAGTAAGTGTTCCAGTTATCAAACGTTTTTTGGAAGCTACGCCTTGGTTTTCGAACATTTCAGAAGTCAAATGGACTTCCAGAATGGATTAAGTTTGGCGCTTTTGTTTTTGCTATTTATTTTGCATTTCTGTTTTTGAGGCTTTTTTGGTTAATTTGTTTTTGTGACTGTGTGGAACCCAGTTCAGCTACTGATTGATTGATTGATTATGTGACTGCGGAAATGGATAAAAGCCCCCCATCCAAACATTGACTATCATCAGTGCAAGTAAGAAAAAATGACAATTTTAATTTTTATCATCTACAATACTGTCTTATTTATTTTATAGTACAGTACATTGATTATTGCTTTCATTTTATGGATCAATGGTCTCATTAGATAGTAAAATTCACGTTAAATTGCTATGTTAGGAGTTGTTTTTAAAAGTCTGTAACGGATTAATCCATTTTGAATTACTTTGTATGGGAAAGCAAGCCTTGGTTTTGGAACACTTTGGTTTTGGAACGGACTTCCAGAACGGATTAAGTTTGAGAACCAAGGTACCATGTAATATGACTTTTGTCATGGTTGCACTGTTTAGCTTATTCTTTTAGTCACTTTGTTAATAGTTTTTCATAGAAGGTGGTTGTTTTACTGATGATTTGTAATTGTTTTGCTGACGATCTATTCCATATGATTATAGAATAATTATTCTATATGATTTATCTTGTAATTGTGATGTACTGTTATTTATTGCTCATGAACTGCTTTGTGATTTGAGTGAAAATAGATATAAGAAATGAAAAGAAATGAAAACAAGAGCATGTTTCACCCACAAAGGAAATATGCATGGTACGTACTTCAGCACTGCCTGCTTCCTCCAGCAATATATATTCCAGTTCAGAAAGAGTGGGTGGGGGAACACATTTTTCCCACCAGGTGACTGATTGTACAATTACTGCCTTCCAATTCAAGTTTAAAAGGATAATTCAAGTTAAAAGATGTGAAATAAGCTAGCAAAAATTAACCAGCAGTTACTGAACAGCAGGATGTGCCATCAGGGCAGGACGTTGCCCTTTTCATCATCAGTTTCCTGCAGAACAAGGTTCTGAACTCTTGAGTGAGTTTAACTGGAGGCCACTTTATTTTCCTTTTCCTTTTTTAAAGCATGGTAGGCCCCCTTCCGACCTCACACCATGGGAAGCAAACAGTCTCACACTGGAAGTGGTTGTAAATAAAAGCGATGTAGTGGGTAATTCAGATTTCGACATGGAAAAATGTGTGTGTGTGTTTGGGAAAAGCAGGTGGACCAAGAAACAAAATGCTCAATTTGGAAGGTCCTCACTAAGGAGACAAACAGCAACAACAACAACCAGGACCCTCACTAGTTTCCACTTACCTTCTTCTTTCTTCTGCATCTATATTTTAGAAAGCTGTTTGTCCGTCCATCTGTTCTCTATGCATTTGGACACCACTTAAGATATCTCCATCAAATTTGGCATGATGGTTCTTGAGATCAAGGAGTAGGTCTCAGTCTATAATAGGGTGCCATTTTGAAGCACAGTGGTGGACTGAAATTTTCAGAACTGCACTGTTTTGGATACCTATTAAGATGTAACTATCATGTCACCAGTGGAGGAATTCTCTTCAGAACACCACCTGATACTCCCCAAAGCAAATGTTACAGCCTGTGTCAGTCAGGGGCGTAGGAAAGGGGGTGGGGGTGGTTCGTACCAGGTTCCATCATGGAGGGGGGTGACAAATTATCAAGGAACAATTATTGCCCTACTAGGGTGGTTCATAAAAAACTTTTTTTTAAAAAAAAATGCCTGCTCCAAAGGTCTTATCTTACTACACTAGGGATTATATAGCTATATATGAAATTTCATGCATATCTTGACCCTCCTCCATGAAAATAGATGTTTACTTGGCTGTTTTCCTATGTTGTGAAGGGTGAAATTTCAATTCATTGGAGCACATACTGTTCCCAACCCTAACCCAGCAGAAAGCCATCTAATCGGACTTTAATTTGATTTTGATATGTTTTTAGGAGGTAATTTAATTATTGTTTGATTTTATACCAACGTTATGTATCTGATGTTAGCTGCCCTGAGCCCGACTTTGGCCGGGGAGGGCGGGATATAAATAAAAGTTTATTATTATTATTATTATTATTATTATTATTATTATTATTACTTTGTAAGAAAATATGAAATAACGTAAAACCATTTTTGGGGTGTGACAAGAAATTTTCCGCACCGGGTACCACCTGACCTTCCTACACCTCTGGTGTCAGTGAGACAGTATGGTGAGAAAGCACAGCAGCATCCAGGGCACTGAGGGGTCACCTCAACATCCTCTGCAAAACACAAAGGGTCCCTTCACATAATCAGAGGCTGGGCCCCATGGGATCCAGAGCACCGGTGCCTCAAGGTGCAGGCCTACCTTTCTTGAATACTAAATGTGCATCAAGAAAGGGTCAACATTTTTATCTTGCTCCCATAGACCCACCCTTTGGTTTTCACTAGATAGATAGGGATACTTTGGTATAGATTGCTTAATATTCATCAGATATTACTGGGGGGGGTGTGTGTTAAAAAAAACCTTTCACAGATAAAGGAAGAGGAAGGTCTTCAGTAACCACCACAAAAAGGAGCAAGGGAGGCACCTGTCAAATATTTATTGGGATAGAATTCGAAAGAGAAGGTGCTGCTCGATATACGAGAGGAGTAGCAACTAAATATTAACATGTGCCTGCTAAATGATGTTGGGACATATGTCTCTTGTCAACCACTCCTGCCAAATGGTTTCAGTAGTTCATGTGAAGGATGGGGCAGATGCATGCAATTTGTATAATGAATGAGATGCTCCAGGTCTTGCATGTACAGTATGTTCTTAAAAGTCAGTTGTTCATGATTATCAGCTTTTAATCTTTTTGATTTAGTTTCCTTAATTTAATTTACAGGAATGATAAATATAGCAGCCCTTTAATTTCTGCTCCCTTCCACGGATTTCAGGGTCTTCTCTTGGATTTAACAATGAGTGCAGAAGGCAAGAATCTCATTTGACTTGGGCTTCTGGTTTGCTGTGGTTTTCCTACACCATCAGAATTCATCTCGCACAACTCCTCACGAGGAACATCAAGACCAATTGGCTAAGATCAATCTTGGCAAGATTTGAGGAACATCAGTTGTCCATTCTCTTTCTTCCCCTAGTGATAAACTGAAATGGATCTAGCTATAACACAATCTATAGAAGCATGTGCAGAGAACCATTGCAGGTGGTGTACATTTTACAGGATCATTCCAAGAAGCCACTACAAAACCTACTCAAGATCCATCGCTGAACTATGGAATATGATAAAGCTGCTGAACTATTGTTGCGGATAGTTTCTATTCCACACTGTCCTCAGTCCTTGGCTTTCAGCATCATTATTGTGCAGAAACAGTGGGGAAATGATATTCACTTGTAGATAAATCCCCAGGAAATAAATTCAAAGTGTGAGGAGGAAAAATATATAAAAAATAAACTGAATGTCACGAACCTGAAATACCATCAAAGCAACGGGCACTTAACTTCTCATTTTAAGGAGATCCTTCTTGATATTATGGAGAGCTCACATCCTCAAAGACTGTATTTTGTCAAAGGGAAAATGAACCCTTATAAGTTAAAGCTAATAAAAAAACGGTGCCCCTACATGACTCAAGAAGCTTTCAGTGACAGAACTGGGACTTAGATGGAGAGATAATGGCACATCCACTGTGAATAGGAGCTTTACAGAAACAAGTTCAAGGAGGTGAACGCATTAGAACTTTCTCTTTTTAAAGAAGAGCCACACCAGTTGAAATGCATATCCAGTGATTTTCTTGTATGCATTTTCTTTTCTAAAAGGAAAGCTTTCAAGGAGTATTTTGAAAATATTGACTCACAGAAATATTAGGCTGCATTCTTCAAAGACATATGTGACTTTCTCAAATCCAGTTGTGCTACTGATGATCTATTTACCATGGAGTATGGCCTTATTTGGTCTATGCACTGATCCACAAACTGCAGAAATCAATACGTAGGATACAGGCTAGGCACAATCCTATGCAATAGTTTTCAACTGAAAGTAAGTTCTATTGCAATCAAAGAATCATAGAATTGTAGAGTTGGAAGGGACGTTGAGGGTAATCTAATCCAAACCCCTGCAATGCAGGAATCTCAGCTAAAGCATCCCTGAGTGATGGCCATCCAACTTCTGCTTAAAAACCTCCAAGGAAGTCCACAACCTTCTGAAGACCACCATTCCACTGTCAAACAGCTCTTACTGCCAAAAAGTTCTTCCTAATGTTTAGTTAGAATCTCCTTTCTTGTAACTTGAAGCCATTGGTTAGAGTCCTACCCTCTAGAGCAGGAGAAAACAAGTTGGCTCCATATTCCATGTGACAGCCCTTAAGATATTTGAAGGTGGTTATCATATCTCCTCTCAGTCCCCTCTTTTCCAGACTAAACATACCCAGATCCTTCAACCATTCCTCATGAGGTTTGGTTTCCAGACCCTTGATCATCTTGGCTGCCATCCTCTGCATATGTTCCAGTTTGTCAACAGCCTTCTTAAATTGTGGTGCCCAGAATTGGACAGAATTCCAATTCTTCCCTCCATGTGGATCCTATACTTTTGTTGATGCAGCCTAGAATAGCATTAGCTTTTTTTGCTGCTGCATCACACTGTTGACTCATGTTAAGCTTGGCCTTAGATCCTTTTCAAATGTATTACTTCCAAGCCAGGTGTCCCTTATCTTATATTTCTGTAGCAGGTTCTTCATGCTTAAGTGCAGAAACTTACATTTGACCCACTTCTCTGCAAACAGTGTTCAGAACTGGAATCTAATAGTGCAATTCAAATCCAAGACCCACTGGGATGGGATAATTTGAATGCAGTGGATCTTGGGCATTCCCTGCTGTTCCGGGGCTGAGTCCCTCACCCTGGCTAATCTGGCATAAGAGCATCACCTCAGCTCAGCTAGAGGAACCTAAACCAACGTAATTTACACAGCTGTGAGTCCCCCAAAAGGGGCATAATGGTGATTTAGCAGGGGCTGGGAGAGACTTGCACCTATTTCAAATCCCTTTCCACAGCCTAGCCAAAGTTACCTGGTAAAAATGTGGCATAAGTGAAATTCCTGAATGGTGTTTGGAACATGTGTCATTTGGCTTTCTGTGTTTTGGATTGTACTGCTAGACTGAAAGCCCAGCAAGGCCTTGGATCCTATAACTTCAACAGACTTCATTGAATTAACTTCTCTTAGGATCCAGTGGAAAAAAGCTAGGCACTCTTCCACCAGATTGATTTTGATGGGGTTTCAAAATTCCAGTCAGAAAATATGAAGGCTGAAATCTTACCTGTGAGTCAGCCCCGTTAAGCAAAATAGTGTTTCTGAGTAAGCATGCGTAAGGTTGCTCTACAAATGAGGCTGAAATGACCATGCTGTAAGGGAGAGAATCTCAAACGCAATCTAACAAACCACCTGCTTCCTTGCTCTTCCAAATCTAAAGGATGCCATTAATCACAGCCAGGAAGCTGGAAGTGAACACAAACCTGAAGCAGAAATGGTGCATTGAGTGCTCATCAGAGCAGCCAAGCACCTCAACACAATGGCAACCAGCTTTTGTTTCCTGGAGACATAGCAAAGGTTTTCCCTCAAAATGGCCATCTAACCTAGCTCTTAAGTTAGATTTGTTCCTCTTCTTGAGTACCTCTTAAGAAATCTACTTACGAAGAAAGATGAAAAAGGTCTACCATTTTAAAATATAAAAAGGAAGTCTTCTCTGTGCATCAAGGAGAGTGAGAAATCTTCAGAATATATGGCCTCACCATTGTATTTCACAGAACTGGATTATACCCCAACATTTATTCTTCACTGAATCAATAGAAAAGCCTACGGTGGTTGAATAGAAAGCTGTAAGGCCAAATGCCAGTGTATGTCTTTCATGGGTATTATAAATCCCTGAAAATATAGGTTGTTATCAGAAATGCTGACATCTTTCCATGCTTACCTTCTCTACAACTGATTATGAAAGAGTAAATGGATTTGATCGTTTTGCCCTAGGAGACAGGAAGGATTTAAAGAAGAGCCTTTTCAGGAGAACAGACCCCAATATATGTAGGCACAGTGTATACTCCTATTAAAAGAAATGTTGTGATCCTCTGTCACCTATGGCAGCTATACAATGCAGGAACCGAAATCTTGCATCTTTATTTTTCTCTCTTTTTGTCCCCACCCGACCCCCACTCCACAATTTTCTGCTGCCTCATAGTTCTCCTATCAACATTGGATTTTGGCAGATTTGTTATTTTTATAATAAAAGTGTGGAAAAGACAGTCAAAAGGCAGATACAAATAAAATAAAGAAATAAAGTAATGAAAAGTGGGGTGTCCGCTTCAGAGAGCAGTTTGTTTTATAATAAATAATAATAATAATAATAATAATAATAATAATAATAATAATAATAATTTATTTATACCCTGCCCATCTGGCTGGGTTTCCCCAGTCACTCAGGGTGGCTCCCAACAGAATATTAAAGCATCAAACATTAAAAACTTCCCTAAACAGGGCTGCCTTCAGATGTCTTCCAAAAGTCAGGTAGTTGTTTATTTCCTTGACATCTGATGAGAGGGCGTTCCACAGGGCAGGCGTCACTACTGAGAAGGCCCTCTTTCTGGTTCCCTGTAACCTCACTTCTCGCAGTGAAGGAACCCCCAGAAGGCCCTTGGAGCTGGACCCTAGTGTATAATTGGTTTAACTGACACTGAAATAAAAATGTATGTGTATTAATGAAAGTTTTAAAAGGGGAAATGGCTTAAAAGGGAAAATGGCTAAATGAGAATTACTAACATTGGGTTTTTTCCAAAGTGGAATATGAGTTTAACTGGTTGTTGTTCTCTGGTAGCTAACATGTAACCTTAGATCATGTGATGATGGTATTGAGTCACAAATCTCCATTTTGAAGGGAGTTGCCTTTGAGTCTTTGTCTCCCAAACTCCATGGAGTGAGGTGGAAATGAAGCTCTCCTGAATATATATATATATATATATATATATATATATATATATATATTCCAGGAATCTTCTTGCTTGGCAACACTATTTGGGTGTCTATTGAAGATTTTGCCAGCAAGACTTTGAAGTGAAAATTTGCTTTTGCAGTGAATTTGCAATTGTTTTTAGATACGAACATGTTTTATTTTCTTCTTTCATTGTTAGAATATATATATATGAGAAATTGTTCAGTTGCTTTTATTTCCTTTTTATTGTGAAATCACCTTTAGGTATTTTTCCAGCAGTGATTTAAATAAAATAATGCAAAGTATGTGCTCCACCATTCTGCCATGCCCCAAAGAAACAGCTGCAATAACCAAATACCAAGCAATGAGGATATCCTCCTGACATAATTTAATTAACCCAGTTGTAGATATTATAAAAAAGCAACATGAGCAAAGCATTTTGGGGGAAAGCACGATAATATCATATTTGATGGCAAAGTGTGAATAATTTTTGATGGGATTTCTATGGTTGAAACAATAGGCTCCAAATTACGTCGTCTGAGACTGAAAGGCAACAGCACAGCAGATCCTATGGGTGCAAAAATGCGATTACAGAGGGAAATCAGATAATGAGAAAATATAATTATATCTTGATAGGATTTCCTAAGGAAGAAGAAAATAATGCAAACACATAATTATGATGTTAGCATCTATTTGCCATGAACCAAATGCACAGTGAAGGGAAAGAGAGAAAATAAAAGAAAAACTATTCCAGGCCAAAGGGGTATAACGTGCAGGGGCAATAAAAACATTAAAAAAATCAGAAATTAAGCTGAGCAAAAGGAGTATTCAGCAGCAGCTGGGGATGATTCGCTAGATGAAATTGCTTATAGCTGTCATCTGGTAATCAAGGCAATAGGGCCAGTCCTACTATTAGATAGAGTGAGGCATCAGCCTCAGGCAAATTATCATGAGGCGCAGGCAGCAGCAGTGAGGTGTGTGTGTTATACAGCCTGCAATCCACTCCCTGAGCTAACCTATTGCTCTCAGGTGTAATATGGTGGATGCTGTTCCATCACCAGAGCTGAACTGTTGCTGTCCTATTTCCCACCCTTCACTCCAAGGTCCCAGGAGGAATCTCAGCAATTTATAACAGAGCATTCAGAAACAGGGTGGGTCCTAAAAAATACACATCTCAGGAGAGTAACATCTTAAGCATTCCCTGAAAATTGTACAGTGGTACCTCAGGTGGCGCTGTGGATCAAACCACAGAGCCTAGGACTTGCCGATCAGAAGGTCACCGGTTCGAGTCCCCGCGACTGGGTGAGCTCCCATTGCTCGGTCCCTGCTCCTGCCAACCTAGCAGTTCGAAAGCATGCCAAAGTGCAAGTAGATCAATAGGTACCACTCCGGTGGGAAGGTAAACAGCATTTCCGTGCGCTGCTGTGGTTCGCCAGAAGCGGCTTAGTCATGCTGGCCACATGACCCAGAAGCTGTATGCCGGCTCCCTCGGCCAGAAAAGCGAGATGAGCGCCGCAACCCCAGAGTCGGTCACGACTGGACCTAATGGTCAGGGATCCCTTTACCCTTTACCTCAGGTTACAGAGGCTCCAGGTTACAGACTCCGCTAACCCAGAAATAGTACCTCGGGTTAAGAACTTTTTTTTCAGGATGAGAACAGAAATCGCGTGGCGGCAGCAGGAGGCCCCGTCAGCTAAAGTGGTACCTCAGGTTAAGAACAGTTTCAGGTTAAGAATAGACCTCCAGAACGAATTACGTTCTTAACCCGAGGTACCACTGTATTGTGAAGTTGCCAGATGAACCTCTGTGGGGAGGGACTTCCACAACCTAGAGACTGCCACAGAGAATGTCCTCTCCCAGGTCAACTCCTTTTTATTATGCTGCTTTGAATGCTTACTTTTTTATTGGACTTTCTTCAGTAATGTTTTATTGTGGCTTGTTTTAGTTAATGTTTTAATGTGCTGTAAACCGCTTTGCAATCCCCCCATCCATATGTATGTATGTAAGTGTGTGCGTTTGTCTCTCTCTGTGTGTGTGTGTGTGTATGTGTATGAGAAATTAATCATCATCATGACTTTTTTCCCAGCTGGAACTCACTGGAGCTCATTTCTGACACCTCTCAGGTGGACGCCATTGCCATTCTAAGAGAATGAGGGAGGTGTTCAGTGTGAGTTCCGCTACCAGAATTTGCATTTATCCAAATATTTCAATTCAATTTTGGGCAGTTTAAACTTACAAAAATGTGAATGTTTAAAACATGACTCTGAGGTAAAACCTACAATTAAACACATGTTTAGAGACAAAATACAAATTTTAATATGTGTAAATATGTATTTTTAGAGGATTTTTTTAAAAAAGAAAAGCACAGGCGAATTCTGAAAATGGATGTGTAAACTATGCAAAATTAACATGGACAGAAAAGAGACAATTTTGCCCATTCCTGGATACAAAATCTCCAAAGCTTTTCCCAAGGTGATTTAGTTGTCTGAATGGGTTCTACTGCTTTTCAAATCACAATTAGTCTTTCCAAAAGCAGGTGGGGGAGGAACCATGGAAGGTGAGGGAGGAACCTGTCTTGAGTTCCTTGAGATGTCCTGATTTCTCTTGGAAATTGTTCAGCAAGGATGCATTTCTTCCATTCTCCTCATGGTTATGGATATTTCAGCTACTAAACTATTTGTTTCTTTGGAGGTCAGAACTAAATAGCACACTTTGTTCTTCAGGAAGACTAGCTGTTTTCTGAAATGTGTGAAAGCCTGAGCCAAATGTTAGGAGTAAATAAGAAAAAATGGGGAAATAAATCTTTTATGATGACTTTTCTCATTCATTTAAATGGGAGCAGGTACCGGCAGCTGTTACAGGTGACAATAAGCAAGGAAGATTGCTGGTTCCCGCGGAAATGGGTTTAGCAAGGGAGGTAATTTCCTAGGCTGCCTTGTTGAAATGTAATCTTGTAAAATTTTGAAGAAAAATGTAAAACCATGAACCTCAAAAAACAATGGTCAATTGAGCAAAATTATACCAACAACAGAACAAGAGTTGGGCAGTGCAGCCAGTTAAACAACAAATTGCGTGAAAACATTGAAGTGAAGAGAGAAACAGAGGCTATTCATCTCCTAGCGTGCCTGCTATGCTCAGGCAGACACTTTAATAGCGCCAGGTATAGATAAAACTACAAAACAGTTTATATGATGATGGTTGCATTTTACAAGGCTTCACAATCCCATTTTACAAAATGTAAGTGTTCTAGGCCACTGGTCTAATGTACTGAGCATGCTCAATGTCGATCGATCACTTCTCTTCATCACTGAGCAGCAGAACTTTTAAAGTTCTGCTTGTAATTAAACATACAAACAAACATGAATTCTAATTCTCTCATACAGCAGTTTGTTCAGGCCATGACCATGCATGAGAGGGCTAGCGCTATGTCAAAATTTTCCCCTACCATTCTCTATCAACAAAGAGAGAAGATGATGCAGGTGGATAGCTCAGTTGGTTGTAGCATGGTGCTGATAACACCAAGGTTCCAGGTTCGATTCCCATATGAGACAGCTGCATATTCCTGCATTGCAGGGGGTTGGATGAGATGACATGAAGGGTTCCTTCCAACTGTATGAGTCTATGAAAATTATTCTGAAAAATTATCAAAAGGGAGAGAACATTTTGGTGAAATTCAGGGATGTTGGTCAGCTTACCTTACCTTTGGGGTAACCCAAGAGTGTTTGTGAGTGTCCCTTTCTCCCTCTCTCTCTCTCTCTCTCTCTCTCTCTCTCTCTCTCTCTCTCTTATCTGGGGGAGGGGAGGTGTGACCATCACTTACGCCTCCAAGCTTAAGGGTATCCCTTTAAAGGAATCCAGGGTGTGTGTGGATCTTGTCCAAAGCCTGGGGCAGGGCTAGGGCCATGCCACGACCCCGTCGGGAACCCAGGGGGAGCTTGAGTTGGTTTGCATCTATGGGGCTCCCCCTACTACTGGTTGACCCTTAAAGGACTCCCTGCGTGATGGGCAGGAGTCAGATATAGTCAGGTCAATTCCAATGCCTAAGCCAATACTGCTCACATTCTGTAACCAATAAAGTTGTGGCCTATATTTGCCCAATAACATTAACCTAATATCTGTGTCCTTGTGGACATCGATAAGAGGGTGGTTTCGGGGTCTTGACACACAACTGATGCAACTTATCTCATGGGCCTTTTTCACATCAGGAAGTGTGGGCAGCAGGAGAGATTGCTGAGTGCTGCAGAAATGTTTTCTCAGGAGGAAAACATACATCACCCTTGACCACCTTGCAACAATATGGTAAAACCCAAATACTGAACCTTCCAAAATTCTAAAGGATTTCAAAGGTACCCTGAAAACAAGGCAGAAAAATGGAAGGCTCTTTTGCATAAGAAGAAATCTTTTGAGAAACTGGAAGACAGATTACGGCACTGCATTAGAGGACTGAACCTTTACTGAACACCAAACTGACAACACCGGCTTCACTCCCCTTCAAAAGTCCTAACATTATTGCTGCCCACAAAAACAAACACATGTGAGGGATGAGATGGGGGTCAGAAAAATTCCTGAATCATGGTTCAGTGTGTTGGCATGAGCATCTACAACTTGATAGGTTGCCCTGATAGGTAGTCCGAATAGGTTGGGTGATTAGGGATGGGCTGCTCTGAGCCCAGGGTCCTTGGCAGCACCCAAGCATGTTGACATCTGATGGCAGGCCCAGCTGCACTGAGAAATAGCCACACAGAGAGGTCCAACAGCTTTAAATTTCAAAGCAGATCCAGTCCCCCAAGCAGCATGGTCAGAGGGCTTCAATGCTTCCCTCATCCTCCAGACAGGTAGAAGCAAAGCTGTTCTCCCCGCACAAGGTAAGCTGGGAACATGAATGTTCTATGTAGGTTATGAAGGTTTTTTCCTTCCTTCCTTCCTTCCTTCCTTCCTTCCTTCCTTCCTTCCTTTTCCTTTTTTCACGTGGATGCCCCAGATGCAAAAGTAATGGCAATTCAGACAGATTCCAAGCATAAGCTGCAAAGCTTCAAAGAAGCTAAGGATTAATTCAGCAGAGTTTTGATTTCAGCATAGTGACACTCTAAGCCCGAAGTATTTATAGAAAATTTCACTGCCAGAAATCACAGAGGTCAGCTGCACCAAATGTCCAACTGGTACATCTATTCAGCACAAATATCAACAAAAATTAGAAAGAGCAAATCCCAAGGCAGTGAGAGAGAACAATTGTGTTTACACAAATCATTAATTAGATAAAAGGTCTAGGAAACATCTTCAGAGATGAGTCAGATGAAGTAAACTTCAATTAGCAGACAAATTGAATCTGCCACCTTATTATGTGAACTGCAAGCCTTCCACTAGCAAACTACTTGTTACAAGGTCATGGCAGGCCCCAGCGATATCAGCAGAAAGAGCCAAACTAGATCCATATATCTGCAAGTTGCTGCCCTGAATGGAATATTATGGCTGGCACTCTAACAGACATTTGTTTAGCTGATCAGTCAAACCAGGCTACTCTAAGAAATGTACTGAAACTGGAATGTGAAGTGCATAAAATGTAAATATTGATCAGCTGAAAAGTACAGACAGAGTGAAACCATTATGGTTTAAGAAAGATTATGTAGAAGTTTTGGAAGGAGAAGAGTGAGGTGGCCTGATGCATGGAGAAGGAGATAGAGGTAGAAGGGCATAGAGACGGAAGGCCAAAGTAACAAAGTGTTGCTATTTTTTCAACTACCTCTTGAATCAGGCTGAGGAACTTGTAACTCTCCAGAGGTTGTTGGACTGCAGTGTCCATCATCTTTGGCCATTGGCCATACTGGCCAGCCCTGATGGGTGTTAGAATCCAAAAAACAACAGGAGGGCCACATGTTCCCATCCCTGCACCTGAAGGCATGTCATTAGCAGAAGGATAATTAATATACTTTATTATTTGATTCTTTTAAAAATCCGATACTATCAAACATTTAAAAATGTCAAAGTGGCATTCCATAAAATGCAACATCATAATGTAAAACATGGTGTGAAGACAGCGGAATGCAAGATGAGCAATAAACCCAACATTGTTGTTGACATCCATCTGTCTAGAGAGATAATAAGTGTGCCAGGTGTGTGTGTGTGTGTGAAGTCAAATTGCTATGTTAGCAGCACCAAAATGACCTTCCTAGGGGGCAGTGTGTATGGAGGTGCTGGGCTGCCCAGATGACAAGACACACAACACACACCAAGCCTTGCTGGTGCGGTCCGAAGGAAAGCAGAGCAATACTTTTAGCACTTGCCTGGCTACAGGAGTTTCCAGGAGGTGGCATATAAGATGCCATCCAACCATCACAGGGACTCCAGATTTGCGTAGGGTTTATTCCTTAGCCTTTTCTTCTCTTGAAGATAACCCACAAGGCAGCAGAATTTTAGGACCAGAGTTTTCCTTCTCCTAGATGGCCTACCTTCCCAGGTTCTTCAGTCCCTCACTTCCCTCTACAGCATGTGCAGAAGCCGCCTTCTTGAGCATTGGACCCTAGTCTTGTCCACTCAGTCCTCCAGAGCCTGTTTTCCCATGCAGGGGAAGTCCTTAACTCACCAAGGTTTTGAGACCCATCAGCTACCTTCACCTGGTTTAGCCAGCCAGTTGTAGCCATTCCTGGGGGTGGCTGCTGCCACATGCTGACAGCTTCTAGGAGCCACAGGTGAAAGTTGACCAAAGGTGGGGACCAAAGGTGGACAAACTACCCCAGAAGGAGCACAACATGCCCTCCACCAGAGGTACTACCCCTCCTCTAACACACCAGCATTAGCTGCTAAGAAAAGCCTAGGCAAAAATACATTTTCAGAAGGGGCGTAAAGCATAATAAAGCAAACACTTAAAATTCCAATTTATATAAATCACTTTTACATTAGGCACTAGAGCAAATGTAGCTGGTCTTATCTGGTCTGTTGACAATCCTGCAAAGGAACCATTGGGAAATGACATGTAGGTTTTCTTTTTGATAGGAAGATCATCAGTAGCTATATAGAGAAGAAGAAAAATATGAAAGGCCCCTAATTCACTAGTTTATCTTAATTGTTTTCAATAGTTTTTAATGTTTGCTGTGTTTTTATTATGTTGCAAGCCGCCCAGAGTAGCTGGTGCAACCCCGTCAGATGAATAATAATAATAATAATAATAATAATAATAATAATAATAATAGTAATAGTAATACAAAACTGCAGGTGATGAACACACAGTCCAATGCTACGCATGTCTACTCATAAATATAACCCACTGTTGTCTGCGGGTAAATGTGTATAGAATTGCATCCTCAGTCTGTTTTTCATCCCGATTACCTCCTGCTATTGCCACGAATTGAAACAATTATTTTTGTGCCTTTCTTCTGAATACATTGCTATTCCAAAAATCACATATGATCCTCACCAAAGAAGCAACACATGCATATTTAAATGAGGTGGAAGAGCACTATTACTGTGCTGTGTGAGTTGCAAACCGCACTGGCACTATGTTGCCAATATTGAAACACACACAGCAGATAAACAGCGCCCCTAAAGAAGATCTGATTACACAGAAGTGCTATTTTACCGTGCAGTATTTGCATAGAAATAGCCCCCTCCCCATTGGCCTGTGTGTTGGAGGACAGGAAAGAGGAAATGTGATCAAAGATATTAAAACAGAAGAAGAAAAGCACCTGGTATTAGACATACTTGAAAGACAGCTTATACAACAGGCATTAATTAACTTGGAATACTTCTGTTAAAGGTTCAGCACCCCAATCTCACTCCACTTTTCTCCTTCGTATTCAGTTTAGAGTTTCGCTGCAGTGCTGCAATATCTTGCAGTTAGCTTTAATATATCTATTGGGACAGCTTTTATCTGAATTAAAGGAAAGAGTTAGAGTTTATGCCAAGGTTAGCTAATGTATTGTCCCCCAGATATCGTTGTACTCCAACTCCCATCAGGTCCACTGTGCATGGTAAATGGTCAGGGCTCATGGAAGGTGTAGTGCAACAAGTAGAATGCACTACATTGGCTACTCCTGATTTATGCATTTGAAAACTTATGGACAAAAATAGTAAATTAATTGTGCTTTGAAGCCCCATTATTTATCCCATGTTGATCCTATGGATTAGCTTTATTTTCTCATCATCATCAATGTGAATCACTGCTGCTACTGTCCTCATATATTATTTGTGAACAACCTAAAATTACTTAGTCTGTACAATGTATCCTCCACTCATTTTTATGGGGTTGGGATCCTAGCCCAGGTGTACTTTTCAGTGAGTACATAAGTAGACCTCCCAGGTAGTCCTTCTAGGGCATTGTCACAAATTGTCACAACATCACCAGATTTCAACCTGTTGCCACTGGAAACAAAAACACCTTCAGAATAAAATGCACCAGAGATGCATTGATTTTTGCCATGGGGTGTGCTTATTCTCCCAGCCAATATAAGCAGATAGTGGCAGGGGAAAAACACCTTTGCCTAACATATGAGATTTGCAAGAATTAAATCACAGTCTTAAAATCAGTTTAAAACAATGTGCAATGGCAGAAGTGAGATGGGTCTTAAAAATGTACACCTCAAGTGTCAAAAGTCAGGGCAATGAGGTGTGTCTTTGGCATTCATTAAAACTTGTATAATGAAGACACTAGGTACACCTCTGTGGCAACCTAGCAGTTCGAAAGCACGCCAGCACAAGTAGATAAATAGGTACTGCTGTGGCGGGAAGGTAAACTGCTCTGGTTTCCATCACAGTGTTCTGTTGCGCCAGAAGCGGTTTAGTCATGCTGGCCACATGACCCAGAAAGCTGTCTGCAGACAAATGCCAGCTCCCTCGCCCTGAAAGCGAGATGAGCGCCACAACCCCATAGACGCCTTTCACTGGACTTTACTGTCCAGGTGTCCTTTACCTTTCTTTTTTTACCTTTTTACACCTCTGTGGGGAGGGAGTTCCACAACTTAGGTGCTCTGACAGAGAATGGCCCCCAATCTCATCAGGATGGTGGGACATCCAGTTGAGCCCCTTCTGCCAATCTTTATACTCAAGAGCAGGGCTTTTTTCAGCCGGAACTTGCTAGAACTCAGTTTCGGCACCTCTCAGGTGGGTGCCATTGCCATTATAAGAGAACAAGGGAGGTGTTCATGGTGAGTTCTGGCACCTCTTTTTCTAGAAAATAAAGCACTGCTCAAGAGTGTTTGTAAATAAAGAGGCAATCTATTTTGCAGGCTTGTTTTCCATCTTCCAGGTTTAGGCAGAACATCAGCAGCCCAGCAGCCCAGCTGCTGAATGGGGGTTGGATCTGAGGTAAATTTACACCAGTTTACCATAAACCATAAGGGACGCGGGTGGCGCTGTGGGTTAAACCACAAAGCCTAGGACTTGCCGATCAGAAGGTCACCGGTTTGAATCCCTGCGACTGGGTGAGCTCCCGTTGCTCGGTCCCTGCTCCTGCCAACCTAGCAGTTCAAAAGCACGTCAAAGTGCAAGTAGATCAATAGGTACCGCTCCGGCGGGAAGGTAAACGGCATTTCTGTGCGCTGCTCTGGTTCACCAGAAGTGGCTTAGTCATGTTGGCCACATGACCCAGAAGCTGTATGCCGGCTCCCTCGGCCAATACAGCGAGATGAGTGCCGCAACCCCAGAGTCGGTCACAACTGGACCTAATGCTCAGGGGTCCCTTTACCTTTTTAACATAAAACTGCTTGCTTTATGCCAGCTTCTTGTGCACAGGATTTCTCCCTAAGTGATGGCTGGAGTCAGTTGATTAATCCATTCAAACCATACATTTTTCTCGTTCACCTACATTTGATTCTTCTGCGTAAGGCATCCTTTTACTCTGATAAGTTATGATCTTGGATGGTATACAATACCCTTATAACAATTTCCACTTTAAATCCCTGCAGAAAAACGGAACAGCCAAGAGTTAATGTCTTTTAGGTATAATTCTGATACCTGTAAAACTATAGTAACTCTGTGTCAGTCTACCACCGTTAAATCAGCTTTAACAAAAGAAAATTTGAGTCTCTCTCCATCTCCATCTCTCCCCCCTCCCCCCTCCGGCTTTCTCTCCCATATTACCCTGTTCTATATTTCACATTGATTTGGGTTTTTAAATTACATGACAGCATAAAATAGGTAGGCACAAGAAGAAGATGAAGAAGAAAATAATTAGGCTTTATGTAACAATACTGGTCTGCCCAAGTACAGGTAATAAAGGGGTGTGTAGGTGGACAAAGGAGCTATTATATACTCCTTGATAGCTGTTCACTGGATTGTATAGCAGAACCTATTATCACTAAAAGAGAGAAAAAAAGTTGTCCAAAGAACCAGTTAAAAATGTATGCAATTTCAGTACAACAGGCCAAAAATCTAACTGCCATTATAATAGAACTTCACTCGATTATTGGATTATATATATATAAGGGTTGAAATTAATGGCACTAGTGCCTTGAATAGACATGGGGAATTTCTCTGTCGCTCAGTTTGGATTGTCTTGGAAAATGAGTTGAGCCATCTGGCAAAAAAAGAGGAAGAAAAAGCAGAAAGAGCTTTGCTTATATTCCAAAGCCAGTCTGACTTTTTTTACTCTTCCAATTTGTAATAACATAGCACTGGGCAGTGGGTGGAGGGATAATATCTAAATTGTACCAAGGTGGAGCCATTGAAATGAATGGGCAGGGAACATGTCTTGCAGGACTCACAGCCAATGTCCACTGCAGCCTAAGGAGCTCACCCTGATAAATCTTGCAATTGGATTGACCCCTAAATTGTCAGAAGAAATTGCCAGTTTTGCTGTCTTCTTGTTTGCTGCTCTGGGGTCCTTTGGAAGAGAGGGCGGAGAGGAAGAGGAAGAGGAAGAGGGAGAGGGAGAAGAGGAGGAGGAGGAGGAGGAAGAAGAAGAAGAAGAAGAAGAAGAAGAAGAAGAAGAAGAAGAAGAAGAAGAAGAAGAAGAAAATTTATATCCACCCTGAAGAAGCTCAGGGTGGGAAGTGCTCTATCTCTGAGCCGTGGCCCTCATATTTGTGGTCTTGTACTATGTTGATGCACATGCACAGTTGAATCAGTCTTGAACAACATGTAGTTTTCCTTTGTTCCAACCTCTCAACAGTTATGTATATGAGGACAGGTAAGAGGAGTCAATGAATATGTGGGTTAAAATAGCCCATGATAAAATACAATGCATTCTTTAATGGAAAGGGTATAGTCCTGAGGTCTTGCTTTGGATTTCAGTGAGAGATGCTCAAAACCCATTGGCGTGCATTAAAAAAACCCCTAAAAAAACTTTCTGGGGCTATTAAAGAAGCTTCCCTAATTAAAACATTTGTTGTATTTGAATAGCAGAGCTAATCATTTTATGTGCATGGTAACGATCTTGTCTCCTTGGTTTGAGAACCATTTGTGTGTGTGGGGGGGGGGATACAATGAGAGATGGAGTCATTTAATGAGCCTCCAAATGAGTACAATAGACTTTGCTTTTCTTTGACTCATCTATCCACACTGCCGCAGATTAATCAGAAAATAATGTGACTCTATAAATGAATAATGCTTTAAATGAATTTTTCAAATATTTGTTATTGCACTAGCATTTCTTGATCATCAGACAATTGACTTAGATAAAGCCGAGACATATAATTCTAATTCTTAAAGTCCTTTGATGCTTGTATAGGGAAACACTTGTGAAACAAACAAAATGGTAAAGCTTCCCTCCCCACTTTGAAAACCAGGGCTCATGTAAATGAGATTTCCCTGTTCAGAGTTCCCGAACCAAATAAAGCCTACTCTGTAGGGCTTTAGTGCTGAAAAGAGTGCTAACAGGGGTCAAGGGTCCATAAACATTTTAAATCTCATTAGTAAACTTAATGAAAATAGTCAATGGGACTAATGTAGATGTTCAGCATAATGAAGCAGGCCAGCAAAGAAAATGTCAAGCTGTTGGTTTGTCAGTCAACTGAGACGGGAGAGGGGAGGAAAAGCCCTTTAGATCATCATAAATTAAATGAGGAATTGCTATTCACAGCTCAGTGCTGGTATATCTGAAGTACAGAGCACATGTTAGCTGCTCCACAGATGAGAAAGCTGTGGCCCTCTGGATGTCACTGGACTGCAACTCCCATCATCCTTCACCATTGGACATATTAGCTGGAACTGATGCGAGTTGAATTCCAACATCTGAAGGACCACAGATTTGCTGCACCTGATAACTCCATTTAAATTTCATTGTGACGGGGGAATCTAGACAACAATATGTTGCTGATTGCTAATCCTATATTGTGGGTGGAATACCCTCAGTTCTCCATTTTGCCCTTTGCTCTGCTCCCCCATGCACCCCAAGTCTTCTTCAGAGTGTCTCCCAAACCTATAAAACAGATGTTTGGAGGTCTTCAAGGCGAAGGAAAGGTAGGGTGTCACCCTGGTGGTGAAATACAATTCAGGTAGGTAGCTGTGTTGGTTTGACACAGTTAAAATAAAATAAAATAAAATAAAATAAAATAAAATAAAATAAAATAAAATAAAATAAAATAAAATAAAATAAAATAAAATAAAATAAAATAAAATAAAATAAAATAAAATAAAATAAAATAAAATAAAATAAAATAAAATAAAATAAAATAAAATAAAATAAAATAAAATAAAATAAAATAAAATAAAATAAAATAAAATAAAATAAAATAAAATAAAATAAATAAATTGGAGTTTGGATTTGATATCCCACTTTATCACTACCCTAAGGAGTCTCAAAGCAGCTAACATTCTCCTTTCCCTTCCTTCCCCACAACAAGCACTCTGTGAGGTGAGTGGGGCTGAGAGACTTCAAAGAAGTGTGACTAGCCCAAGGTCACTCAGCAGCTGCATGTGGAGGAGTGGTTCACCAGTTCACCAAATTACGAAACTACCACTCTGAACCACTACACCACACTGGCTCACAGTCCATATAGTCCAGGCTGCAGCAACAAAAATGTCTAGCGCAACGTTTCCACATATAATATCACATTCCCTCTTATGTCCAGGGCTGGATAGTAATTTGCAACAGACAACACCATTAATTCAGCTTGACTGTTGCATTCACATTGGTTCCCCAGTTTAAACGGACTCTTATATAAGAGATAGGCTCTCTTCTATTGGCAGACAAGAGACATGCAGACTCCACAAACTATGAGAACCTAGAGATTAATGCAGTTTTATTGTTATCACTATTATTTACATTAGTTTTCTATATCATATTGTATTATGGAAAACACACACACAGAATGCCTGTCACACTGACAGGGATGCCAGCTGAGGACCACTGGCAAATTATATAGAATACCTGTAGGCTGTCTTGTGTTCCATCAGGGGAAAAGGGAGAATATAATAAAATCATCCTCATCCTCATCATCTTTAAGAAAAGTGATGTTGTACAGGAAGGGGAAAGAAACTTTGGTCCATGGAGGCAGCCCACTGCCTGATTAAACACTTTCAATTAAACATAAGGCAGCAGCTCTGAGTTTAAGGCTCCATCCTCAGTATCTCCATGCTTTCTGTAGTGGAAGCCACAGAGCCATGCACAATATAATTCTTATTTTTACGTCTTCTGTTCTAAAAGGTTAAACTGATAAGTTTGAAAATCTTGACCCATGTAAGCACTTCATCACGGCTAGCATGAAAACCAAACCTTTCAAGAGGTTATTGCATATCTTTAAACATGTCAGAATGCTAATTAGGTCAAAGGAAATAATTTTCTTGTGATCAATATCACATAGCTATATTTACCAAGTGTATTATTAAAGTGTAATGGACCACATTAATTTATTTCCACGGAAGAAATGAAACAGTTTTGGTTTTTTTTAAGCAGGTGCAGCGAGAGTTCAAGCAACCCACATTATAATTACGGTAAACAAATATTAAGGAACACTTTTCAGCACGCTTATCAACCTTAAGCTTTAATTATGTTTGGGAAATAAAGGAGCGGAAATGGCATCTTCGGTCTCAGGGCAATTTGTTTCTTTATATTTGGATTACAACTTAATACATTAGGCAGTGCTGCCCATTTTATTGCATGCCATATTAGTATACATTAAATAGAAACATAACCCTTTCATCCAGCCCTAAACTGAAAAATGCATAGGCAAGCATCATTCTTACTGAGATGGAGGTTGTATTAATTCAGAAGACAGCTAAGGGTTCGCATGACTGAATGGTCTTCCACATAAAATTCCCTAAAGATGGAAAATTAGCATGTCAGAAAATACCTACATTGGTTGGATTCAAAAAAACTTTTGACATGTTTTTGACATAGATGGGGTGTGGAATATCTAATAAAAAACAACTGCAGCAACATTTCAGAAAGAATTCAATCTTCTTTTCTCCTGCTCCAGTGGTAGGACTCGAACCAATGGATTCAAGTGACAAGAAAGGAGATTCCAATGAAACATCTGGAAGAACTTTCTGACAGTCTCCCTCAGGAGGTTGTGGACTACCCTTTCTTGGAAGTTTTTAAGTAGCGTTTGGATAGTCATGTGTCATGGATGCTGAGACTCCTGCATTGCAAGGAGTTAGTCTAGAGGACGCTCGGGTCCCTTCCAACTCTACAATTCTACGATTCTAAATAGGCAATGAAGTGATCCTATGATTCTATGATAAACACATGAGCCCTTCTGTACTGCTTGAATTACTACAGTCCAGTTTTTCCACCTTGCTGAATTCAATTGAGTGCTGGCCATAAAGCTATCTAGGTAATACTGGGAAAGTGACTTGTCTGGATGTGCTAACAATGCTCCCTATGGATGAGAAAACTTGGTTTTGTGGGATTATTTGGATGTTTTACTGGAAGACTTCTAAAACTCAAGGGATATGATAGAAAAATATGACAGAAAATAGAAATAGGCACAGGGGTTGTCTGTTCAGGCAAAGTCTGAGAACACTATCTCTTAACCTAGTCTAGATCAAGGAGCTGTTGTGAGGATAAAATAGGTGAACCATGTATGCCACTTTGCGCTCCTTGGAATAGACATGAAATGCACAGATGGTTTTTGAATCCATTTCTAGCCAATGGGCGCCCTCTCATCAACAAGGTCCAACATCCCTGGCCATTGGCCAGGCTGGCTGGGGATAACGAGAGTCCAACAAAATCTGGAAGTCAACTCATTGGTATCCCTGTTCTAGTACAGTATATGTTTCAAGTTTGTATCTACAAAGAGGCAAGACCTTATACAACTCCTTATGTATTTTGGGCTTTCATCAAATCAGCAGGAAATTTAGTTCGTGCTTGTAAACCAAGAGAGGTCAACAGCAGAGAAGGTAGCCTCATTTGCCCTTGCGGCAGAAAGGCTATGGCAAATTTACCTGGGTACTCATACAGTAGACTGTTGGGTGGATAACTGGATGTTTTGCTGTCTGCTATTGTCTCTGAATTTATTTTGGGCTGACCTATGGTCAAGGCAATGAAATGATTGATGACGATGGAAATCAAAAGAACACCATGAAAAGCAGCCTATTTTATTCAGGCTATCTTCCCTCTCTAAGAAACAAATGTATCCATAGTGGTCCATAAGGACTTTAAAGCTTGCAAACTACTTTTTTAATGTTTGGTTGATCCTAATGAAGATCCCAGCTGTGGCTCTTGGAGTCCCTTTCACCCCTTTACCAAGGAATATACCAGGTTAGCATCCTCCTGGAGTCCTTTTTTCCAAGCTCCTGGCTTCCAAGCTCATGCTGTCTGTGTGGTGCAAGGTAAGTCTTGAGATCCCTGAATAATACTTCGTAGGAGCATCATCAAGCAGACATCATCTATTCACTCACAACAAAGGACTGGTTGCCATAAGGATGGGATTTTGCCCCAACCTCCACTCAACAATCAGGAGGATTAACCGAGAGAAGTGTGGAGAGTGGCAACACAAAAACAGGCCTTTTCAGTGGTAGCCCCTGTCAGTTGAATGCTCACCTGGGGAGGCATGCCTGACACTGTCCTTAGTTTTTTTTAGGTGCCAGACAAAAACACTATTACTCACCCAGCCTTTGGATCTCAATTTATCAGAGTGGGGTTGGAGTTGAACCTCTTTTTTTAAAAAAAATGTTCATTTTATGTAAGTTGCACTGAGTGTCATTTTTGGGGGGAAATGACTAATAAATATAATTTGTTGTTGTTGTTTAGTCGTTTAGTTGTGTCCGACTCTTCGTGACCCCATGGACCAGAGAACGCCAGGCACTCCTGTCCTCCACGGGAGAGAAGTCCCTTTCCCCTCTGATCCCTTCATTCAGCTTAACCAGGTGTGTTCATAGTCAATTTCTAATCCAGGGATATCTGGATCTCATTCTGGTAGTAATCATTTTGGTTCCCTTGTGTTGTTTAAAGACATTTCTAATATGGCATCTGAACAGTTTGATTCTAGTGATGAGTAAAGTTCCCTCAGTCTGAGAACGCGGCTTATTTATCTGTCAGTCTCTCCCTCAACCATCCTAGATGTCTTTCTGTAAGCCCAAATAGTCATCCATTTCACCATGTTATTTGTGATTTAGTGGCAGCAACTTCCGGCAGCAAGAGCTTTGGAACATGAAGTTTCCAGGAATATAGCATCCATACAAATAGTTCAGGTTCCTCCTGCTACAAAAAAAAAATGAAAACACATTCCCCATTCTCCCTGGTGTCTAGGACAACAATGCAGGGATTATCAAAGCAACACAGGGAGGGAGGCTGGAAACTGCTACTGTCGTTGTCAGGTCATATAAGAGAGTAGCAGGAGAAAAGGAAGAATGAGCAGGAAAGGGATTTCCCCTCAGCTTGGACTACAATCCAGACAATCTGTGCAGCATCATTATTTCTAATGAGTATTTGCCTGCACTACTGGCTCAGTGGTTGATCTATATTCTCCACAAATTAGAACATCAGCACTGCAAAGCTAACAGAAAATGCACTCAAGGGTGAGTGGGTGGGT
The DNA here is from genome assembly GCF_951804945.1 of Podarcis cretensis. Classification (NCBI taxonomy): domain Eukaryota; kingdom Metazoa; phylum Chordata; class Lepidosauria; order Squamata; family Lacertidae; genus Podarcis; species Podarcis cretensis. The sequence continues at coordinate 84,261,972 of NC_137174.1, read as the reverse complement.
GGGTGAGCGAGACATTGAGTGAGTGTGCTGTTCAGCTGTGGTTTAATTAATGAAAAGAATAGCTAGATGTCTACACTATCCTAAGAGTCAAAGGTATCTCTGTTCCTTTAGCTTTAAAAGCACTGTTAACTTCTGGTAAATAATTTTTTAAAAAAGATGTTTAGTCCCTGGGCATATTTTTCCCGTGGTGTCACAGTTCCAATTACTACGTGCAACATCTTCCTAGTCTCCAGCTTTATCACTCAAAAATATAACAAGAGAGGGAGATCTATTTTGAAAGTTTCTTTGAACTTCATAAGTCAATGGTTTCTTATATAACTGTAATAAAAACCTCTGGGAAAGAACCTATTATGAGGACTGTGTCAGCAATTTTGGCTTATTACAGATGGCTTGTTCCCCTTTCCACATAACTATTTAATGAATTTAAACTAAAGATTGTATAATTTCATAGCTGATAGCAACCCTGAGGTTTTCTCGCCACGTTTTTTTAAAACTGAAATTACAGACCAATTTAGTAAAGGGATTTAATGAAGAAAATAATTCTTAAATGCTGCTGAGCTGTGTTTGCCTTCAGTCATTTTACTTGGGAGTCAGACTGGATCTTGCAGCAGCTGTTTCCGGAAGCCTAAGCAGCTTTTAAAATTATGTCAGACCTTGAAACACCACAGAAACATGCAGGATGTGGTAACAGAACTCAACTTATCTTCTCTCGAACGGGTTAGAATCATTTCAGCTGTGCTCAAAGAAAGTTTCTATTTCTAAAGATTTATGCTATTTTCCCCCAGGTTTCAATCTTGTCATTGTTCCAACACTTTGTATTTGGACTAAACCAATGATATGATATTGCATTGTGAATCCCGTTTTAAGTAGGGTTTTGTGATTTTATTAATCTGTGTTTTCCCCCCTTTGCTGTAGGGATGAGCAAGAAATTTTATTTAAAGGTGAATCTATAAAATTGTCACTTTTGAAAACAGTATGATTACAGAAACACAACCACCCCCCAAAATTCACGTATATCTGAATTTTGTTATGCAGTTCTCCAACCAACCCATATTTACAGAAATGCACAAGTTAGGAGAAAGTGTGCATAAAACGAATATATTAGTGAAACAACATATAAAAATGCATTATATTTGGGAAACCTATGTACAAAATACGCTTATTGGGGGGGGGGGGGAATGCCCTAAAATGCTAACAAATTATGCAACATTCTCGAAATTTTAGCAGAAATATGGAGAACTGACGCTGAAAATTGCTTTAGTGCTTTTTCCACTTTTTTTAGTGGGAAGTGTGAAATAAATTTAATAAATATACACATACATGCATATCCTAGGCTCCACTGTTTGTTTGTTTGTTTGTTTGTTTGTTTTCTCCATTTATTATTAGTTATTTCATATTCTCCTGGCAACATACAACTGTATACAACTAACCTAAAAAAAACTAAATGTGACCATATAAGAATAAAGCCATAAAACCTTAAAATAAGCAGCTAACCTAGCTTGCACAAAACCTAACCAGCCACCAATCCAGTTAACCCAACAACAAAACAGAGCCCCAAACATGCCAATCACAATCAATTTGCAGAGGCTAAAATGAATGAAGTTAAATAATGATAAAATACCATCAAATGGTGTTTAAAATTATATGGTGTTAGAAGACCTGGGAGAATAAAAAGGGTTTCTTTTTTTACCTGGCATTAAAAAGACTCTAAGGTATCATGAAAATAATGAGCTCACTTTCTCTTTCTGTGTGAAAGTGGTTGCTTAGCGCCAATAGGTCCAAAGCAAGCATAAAATATACTTATCTGGTACATATATCCCCATCTTTTGACTAGTGCATTCCTATGCATACTCACTCACTGATCACAATGGGACCACAAAGGGCCATAGTTTGGTGGTAGATAATCTGCTTTGCGTGCTGAAGGTCCCAGGTTCAATCCCTGCCATCTTCAGGTAGGTCTGGGAAATATTCCCCTCCCTCAAACCCTGGAGAGCCACTGCCAGTCAGTGTAGACAAAATTGAGTTAGATGTTGAAATATAAGATGTATCCCACCAGTTCCTGAAGACACAGCCATTTAAGTGAGCAGTCCTTTGGAATGAACTTCTGATCTTATCGTCAGGGGTCAGCAAACTTTTTCAGTGGGGGGCCAGTCCACTGTCCCTCAGACTTTGTGGGGGGCTGGACTATATTTTTTTTGGGGGGGGAATGAACAAATTCCTGTGCCCTACAAATAACCCAGAGATGCATTTTAAATAAAAGCACACATTCTACTCATGTAAAAACATACAAAGGTATATATATCTCTAAGTGATTTCCTTTTAAAAAAATGATGCATCTGGAAAGTTGGCAAGTCTCTTTGTATTGAATGGATGGAGTTATGAAAACTCCTGGCAAAACTTTCTAGATTCTTCCTTCTCAGCATGACCTTTCTGTTATTGTTTTTGTACAAAGGAGCTTCTGAAGACATAATATTTGGACCAAGTCATAGATGTGCCTTAGGCGGAAATACACTGGGTCTTGTATGCCTAAGGCCAATTTGAGCTCTTTGTAAAACCCATTGTTGTTTATTGCAGAGTTCTGTTACCTGTGGGCCAGAAGCCATGAAGTCAACCTCAGCAAAAATGAGGGTGATATCCTGCCTTGACATTATTACGTAGACTGGAATGACAGTACTTTGACTTCAAATGAGAAACAGCATTTAATGAAAGTGGGACTCTTACAGATGTTTTGACATTTACGTAATAGTACAGTTTCTTTCTAGAGTGTTTACAGTACTATCTTAAAGGACTTCTAAGATCCACTTGGTAGCACATGGAGCTTATTAGCCTGATCAGGTAACAGGAATGGGTGCCATTAAAAAAAAAAACAACTTAGAAAAAGTGTAATATAGAATAAGAGTTAGGAACTGGAAGAAAGATTCTATATGATTACCGTATTTTTCGCCCTATAGGACGCATCGTCCCATAAGGCGCACCTAGTTTTTTGGGGGGGAAATAAAGGGAAAAAAATTATTTCCCCCCCCAGCCCCCAAACAGGCAGCTCTTTGCAAACCGTGGGAGCCCAGCGCTGGCTCCCGCTGCTTGCGGAGAGGTCCGGGAAGCCTGGACGTGCTGAGCTCAGCGCACGAGGCTTCTGCATGCAGGCAACTCTCCGCCAGCAGCGGGAGCGCTCCCGCTGCTTGTGGAGAGGTCCGCAAAGCCTGGACGCGCTGAGCTCAGCGCAAGCAGGCTTCCGCATGCAAGCAACTCTCCGCAAGCAGCGGGAGCGCTCCCGCTGCTTGCGGAGAGGTCCGCGAAGCCTGCAGAGCGAGAGGGGTCGGTGCGCACCGACCCCTCTCGCTCTCCAGGCTTCAGCGAAAGCCTGCATTTGCCCCATAGGACGCACACACATTTCCCCTTCATTTTTGGAGGGGAAAAAGTGCGTCCTATAGGGTGAAAAATATGGTATATATATCAGTTCTCTGTATATCAATAGAATTCTTAGCCCACCTTAAACATTGGTTTTATGCTACTAATGGATCAATAATGGGTTTTCTGACAATCTCAACACACATTACATGGCAAAATCAAACTGCCATAAACAAATATATAGGTTGTCTCCAATGCAGTGCTACAAGGCATCCCATTAGCACAAAGATTTCTGCCTGCACTATGGAAAGCCCCTTTCTCCTCCCCCAAGTGGCCCTAAATCTCTCCCAAACCCTCCGAAGCAGATTTTAAGAGGCCATAGGGAGGACATAAGGGGAGGGGAGGAGAGAGAGTCCCATATTTACAGAAAGTCCCATTTTACATTGCCTGAGGAACATCGAGGCAAATCAATGAATGGCTAGCCCAAGATCACTTGGTGAAGTTGAGATCCAGAATTATTAAGCAGAAATTACTCAAGGTGTGTTGTGGAGCACCCGAAGACTGACTATTGCTCACAATTGAACCACTGCAGTTTTTATTTACCCACACACCTGGAATTAAGAAGCAGAGTTATCCTTGGGAGACACAACATGGTAGAGCATGAGACTCTTAATAGGGTTTTTGAACAAAAGTTGTGCTTTCAGAGGACCGCAAAATGATCCTTGAGAACCCACTACCTTTTGGACTCACCTATTCATATAGGTGACAGCATATGTATGATATGTTGTGGCTGTTACAGCATCTTTTTTTTTCCTTGGAGGGTTTCTTTCTTCTACACAAAGTGATCTCAGCCAATATGGGATAACAAGGCGAAGACAATGATACCATGACACTATGTAGCAAATCAGATTTGATTTCACTCTGAAAGTGAATAAAGTTTATTCAAAGAAAGTGTAACGCTTTTTGGGTCAGTGACAGCAATGAGCCTAGCCAACCAGAAACATTAGGGCCAAGCCTATTTGGGGCAAGGCTTGCTGAACAGGTGAATCCTTTATCCATTTTGCAATGATCCATGAAAGAACATAGAAGACGAGGCATGCCTTTTGAGGCTGATGAAAACATAATCAAAAATCGTATCTCCCCTTCCTTTGGGTTCAGTCCTAACAGTAACTCTTACAGAATCTAATATTTCAGGAATGACCTTTTTGACAAGGTCACTGTAACTCCCCTCAAATAAAGCCTCTAGTTGCCCATAACCATTTATCAATTGCCTCTGACAGTTTCTCTGTCTCTCTATTCCTCTTCAAACAATCTCCATGATTACCTAGTGCCTTCAAACATTCTGTCTCAATGTAACACATATAAAATGAATTAGTACACAGAAAAAAGGCCTTCAAACAACTACTTCCTATATTTCATCAACTAAATTGAATGGGCACAAGCTATTATGAAGCACAGATGTTATAAGCAGCTCACAGTGTGATGTCAACACATCTAAAACACGTAACTTGGAGGGAGGTGTTCCATCACCCTTTGCGTGTCATTTGAGTCCTAAAATTAGTTAAATTTCAAGATGTAACTTACGTGACCTGATAACTGTCCAAGAATGCAAGCAGTCAGGGCCGTCTTAACCGTTGGTGCTAGGGGTGCATGGCACCTGGGCGTTGGAGTCCGGGGAAGAGCCACCGACAGCTGAGCAGAGCAGAGCAGAGCCTGTCAGAGCACCGCTGGCTCTTTTGATGTGGCTGGCTCTTCCTCGGACTCCAACGTTTGCCCTCAAACTTGCACCAAGCAGCCCGCAGCAGAAGAGCCCACGGTGCTCCAATGGGCTCTGCTCCACTCGGCTGCCAGCTCTTGCCCCAGCTGCATGGCGGCTAACTGTTTTGGCGCTGCGCCCAGAGCACCGTGTAACGTTGTGGGTGCTACACGATTCATCTTGTTGCATGCACCAAGCTGTGGGTTCCTTTGCTGGCTTTTCCGCTGTCAGAGAACGCTTCCAGCACCACCCAACATGGGGTGCCAGCGCAGAAGGATGGGGAATGCAAGCGGCAGCAGAGGAAACATCTCCGGACGGGATCTGCTGTACGCTGACAGTGCCAACGGTAGTAACAAAACCCGACGACGAATACGAGTGTGACTGTGCAGCCCAACATTTTGTGTCCCCCCCCCCCAGCATGGAACCCGCACCCACCTTCGTACACCCCTGTGTGGGGGGCGCTGGCACCCCCGTTGGTTGGTGCTGTGAGTCCTTGCGTCCCACAACCATTCTAAACTATTTCCTTTAAAAAAGGTCAACAACTTTGGCCAACCTAGGGGTGCCAGTCAGATCTTTGCATCCCGGTGTCGCATATGCTTAAGACAGCCCTGCAAGCAGTGATTCCTATCCACATTGCAAGAGAGGATGCTTAGGAACATAGGCAGTAAGAGGAAATGTCTATGTTGCTCAGAGGTGGGGAGTCTGTGGCCTGCCAATTTTTGTTGGACTACAGCGCCCATCATCCCTGGCCATGGGCCATGATGACAGGAACCAATGGGGGCCCAGGCTTGGCTATCTGTTGTACATTCTTATATCTTGAAACAGTGCATTTCTACAATTCAGGTTATCCTTCGCCCTGTAGTGATTTACCTGCTATTGTCTCCCACTAATAATATACCTGAAAAAGCAGGGAGAACTTTGAAAAAAGGACTGGGTCAGGGAACAGGTGTGCAGTAGATAATCATGTGGCCATCTAACCACACACTGCATGGATCCATTCAGTTCTCAAAACCATTTTGCATGCCTCTAGGACATGGATCATTATGTTGTATGCCTGCAATGCTGCCATAGTTGATGGCAGTGGCGTAGCGTGGGGGGTGCAGGGGGGTGGGTCGCACCGGGCGCAACATCTGAGGGGGCGCGCTCGCAGTCGCAGCTCTCTGCCCCTACCTGGCTCACTCACTCTCTCTCACTGCATTGCTGGCTGTGCGAATCCGATCCAAGCCGCCGGGTCGCTGCCCACTGTGGAGGGGGGGGTGCCAGGCGTGCGGTGCGGAGAGAGAGCGAGGGACTATCTGGGAGAGGGACAGTGCAGCGGCCGCCCAGCGCAGCACTGAGCGCGGGAGAGAACCACACCAGACCAGACCAGACCAGGCAGCAGCAAGAAGAAGCTGGCAGCTTCACGGGTTAGGGGGCACAAATTACTTGCCTTGCCCCGGGTGCTGACAACCCACGCTACGCCACTGGTTGATGGATCTCTTAACTACTCCTACTATATCCCTAAACTTTTACTTCTGTAAACTGTCCCATTCCAACAATACACTGAGACTGTTTTGTTTAGATTTTTTTTTTTTAACTTTCATAGGATTTTTTAAAGAGTCTTTTTAACTTTTGCTTTCTAAAGCTATAAAATAATAATATTGTTCTGCTTTCCTGCCATTATATTGCCATTTCTCTGAAGGAATTATAATTGAAAAGAGACACACTATTCCTTTCAGGTTCTCAACTGGTGCTCATTCTTCCTTCTAACCCCTTAGTTAGATTTCTCCTAATTTACCAGACCGTGAAGAAAGACTCACTAGTTTACCATTCCAAAGCTCACCTTTAGCACATGTATGAAAGGGAAGCAATGCATTCTCTCCCCTATTGTCCTCGAGGTTTTAATGATCATATATTTTACTGAGCAGAGCAAGCACGGCACTTTCAGACTTAAATTTCCACAGAAGCATTAGATAAATATTTCCGTCTGGAGAAGAATGCAATTTAGATGATCAATACACTCAGGCCCACACACCCTCCGCTGACAGCTTGAGTGTCTGACAGTTCTTCAACTTTAGTAAGTAAGTAAAGAGAACTTTGAAGAAGACAAGTCCTCGTAGTCCATTGTGGACAGCTTCATCTCACAAATGGCACCTTTGGGCTTACCGTTTTCTAAATGAGCTGTCTCCCTGATGCTTGGCTACCAAACTTAAACCACATTTCATTCCTGCTCATACAGAGTGTTCTTCATAACGTTGCTAGTAATAACCTACAAACTTAATGAGACTGAGTTGAGGTGTGTTAATCAATAATAAAGCAATATTATAGACTAATTAACAATGCAGCTTCACAAGAAAGGCACAAGAGGCATTTATTTATTTACTTTTAACTCTCTCTTTTTTTGCTGATCTCTTTACTAAAGCTCTGCCAAAAAACTTCTTTTTCTATAAAAGCTTTGAGATGTGGGTGGTAGTCACTTAACCTTACAAGGCAGCCAATGCTATTTCTTTCTTTCTTTTCTTTCTTTTTAACTTTTTTAAAAAACCTGAACAAATCCTGCTCAAATATTCTCAAACAATAATCAAGCATTTAAGGCATTTTTTTTAAAAAAGAAATAATAAAGGTACTTATAGTTATTGAAGGCTGAATCTGTCCATTTTGGTTTACTACTATTTCTCATTTCCCCAGCCTTACCTGGTCAGATTGGCATGCTTCTTCACCCAGTTGCAGTTTCTTTTTAAAAGATCAGACAAAAAAGTTAGCTTTTTCATGTACATTTTGCCTAGCCCCTAGCATGTAGATTTTTGTGTGCAATTTTGCCTAATACATACATTATCACAAACATTTCCCCCCTAATGTACAGTAGTTTTGTATGCCTTATGAGCACACTTTTGGATTGGAAAACTGCATTGCTTTAAAATGTTCAGAGAAGTGCAAGTTATGAAAGATCTCTGTCATTTAGTTTGCTTATTGGTTTGGGAAGCATGTAAATTTCTGCCTTGAAATTCAGACTGAACAAATTTATCCTCCATCCCTACTTGGAGTCAGGGCATATGGTGTGTAGGAGACATCAAATATGAAAGTTTTGTTGAAAGAGGAGTGAGCATAAGCTCTCTAGAGACAACAACAGCACATGGCATATCTCAGGGATGGGGAACTTGTTGCCTTCCAGATTTTGTTGGACTACAGCTTCCCTCACCCCTGACTGAGAGTGATGGGAGTTGAAGTTCAACAACATCTAGAGCACCACAGGTTCTCCACCTTGTCATGTAAGAAGGGTGAGACCTTGATTCCTGTGGGGAGCAAGGACTACATTACCTCCACCTCCATCGTGTGAAGCCCTACTGCATTCAGTTGATGAGTCAATGATTACTGTTTTCAGGAACTGCAAACTTGTATTTGGTCCCATTGTTATAATTTGTTTTCTATGCTGTTTGCTAAAACAACAACAACAACAACAACAACAACAATTTATTATTTATTATTTATAACCCACCCATGTGGCTGGGTTTCCCCAACCACTCTAGGCGGCTTCCAACAAAAGATTAAAAGTACATTAAAACACGAATCATTAAAAACTTCCCTAAATTTATTGATGGTAAAGGTAGAGATAAAAGACCCATGACAGTTAAGTCCAGTCACGAATGACTCTGGGGTTGCAGCGCTGATCTTGCTTTATTGGCCGAGGGAGCCGACGTTTGTCCACAGTTTTTCCAGGTCATGTGGCCAGCATGAGTAGGCCTCTTCTGGTGAACAGTGCACAGAAATACCGCTTACCTTCCTGCCAGAGAAGTACCTTTTTATCTACTTGCACTTTTAAACTGCTAGATTTTAAACTGCTAGATTGGTAGGAGCTGGGACCGAGCAACGGGCACTCACCCTGTTGCGGGGATTTGAACTGCCGACCTTCCGACTGGGAAGCCCTAGGCTCAGTGATTTAGACCACAGCGCCACCTGCATCCCAAATTTATTGATGAAATCACGACAGAGCATGAAACTTTTTCACTGCCTAGATGTGATCCTTGCATCGAGAGGCTTGAGTTACAGAAGAAATCCCCCCCCTCACTTTAAGATGAATACAGAGGAGTTTTTGAACCATTTCACATTTTTTCCTCAGTTTTCATCTCTCATAATCAACTGCAAGTTTTCCCAAAGTCTTTAATAGTCTGTTGGCGCAATCTCCTTCTGTAACTTGGCTAATTTGTCAGATTTTGTGGGAGCAAGCTACTTAGGCCCCATCTGTACCATACATTTACAGCAGTATCCTGTCACTTGAAACTGTCATCGCTTCCCCCAAAGAATTCTGGAAGTTGTAGTTAGTTAATGTTGTTGATTGCTCCTATTCCCCTCACAGAGCTACAGTTTTCAGAGTTCTTTGAGAAGAGAGATTGATAGTTAAACCACTCCAGGAACTGTGGGGGCAATAGTGGCCTCCTAACATTTCCCAGAATTGTTTGGGGAAGCCATGGCTGCTTAAAGGTCTATGATACTTCGGTACTCAGTGACAGATCTACATTTTTAGGGCCCTGAAGCTTGAACTGTTATGGGGGGCCTTTCACAACCAGCAATGAGGTCTGGGCAACCACTGTTATCTTCTTCAATGAAGTGACCATGACTAATAATAATAACAATAGTATCCCACCCATCTGACTGGGTTGCCTCAGCCACTCTGGGCAACTACTAGCATATATGTTTACAACATCTGTGTTACTGACTCTCAGACTTTGGGATTGTTGAAATAGTATATCCAAGAAAGAATTAATCAAATTGAGTCATGTAACTCAAATTGGGTCTACTAGACCCATTTTTAAAAGAAATTTGGGCTTGTTGCTTCTAGGCCTCTCCTGGCTTAAGGGCCTTGAGGGTTAAGCTTCATTGGTTTTATAGTAGATTTGCCCCTGTCTGAACTATATATTTAAAGCAGTATTTCCTTCTGATCTACATCAGAAAGGTAGATTGGAGCTATCTAATCATTCCTGAGATACTATCCAAAGGTCCATAGGATTTCACCCTTGCTACTGTCCTTGAAATTCTTCCTATGTGAATTACAGATAGATGCATCATAGGTGCCCAGAAGTTATTTTCTGTTAAACCCCTTCCTTCGTTGAAATTATCTTTAATTGCCGCTAAAACAACGAGAACTGCAAAGCCAGCTGCTTGACAGAACTATAAAATTCTTTAATGTTTGCTTCTTACACTCAATTAAGCTCTCATTGATTGCATTTGAACTACATGACCAGACCACCCATCCAACTAGGCAACGAAACAAAACCACATGCAATGTTTGTGCAAGGAACAAATCAAGAGTGTCAACACAAGGGAAGATACTTATCAAACAAAGAGAGGTACCTTCTTCATTTTTGGTCAACACTCTTGATTTGAACCCTACACAAATATTGTAGATGGCTGCTGCCCACCTTCCACAAGCTAAACACCTCTCACATTTCCAGTTATCGTGGTTTGGGATAAGCGGAAGAGGTTGAATTTCCTAGCAGCTCTCCTCTAGGGTTATTTCTGGGAAATCACCCATCTCTGGGGGAAATAAGTTAAGGCACCTTGTGGCGATCACACAGGGCCCCCGGACGTTTGACGTTTTGTTGACCCTGTGCCACCACTGTGATTGCTTTCTTCGCTGCCACCAACCTGTTTCTCCTCATGGGTACACACAGAGTCCGTTGTTAACATTAACAAATAATCAAGTTTATTTTTATAGGCATGAACAAGCTTATGGTTTCAGTTAATTTTTCTTGGCAGATTCTTAATCTTAGTTCCTTAACTGTCCTATGCAGTCCTAACAACTTCAAACTGATTATCCCAACTATCTGACTCCACCTAACAGTTCCTCTCACTCTTTCACCACACAACTCGACCAACCCACAGACTTAACCTCCCTCTTCCTTCTTCAACTCCCAACACTCAACTAACTTCCACACACTCCAACTCTCACCCTAACTCCTCCTATCAGTTTCCACTGGCCAATCACATCACACTCATTTTAACCCTTTCCTTATGTCCCACCTAGGAGGCAAACGCCACACACCTCCATGTGCCGATTTTGTGAAACAGGAACAAACTCTTAGGAACTAAATGTGGTGGCTAGTCTCAAACAAGAAGCAAATAACTATGGTGTCCATGGAGGGCCATAGCCCTGCTTCTCTAGAATAGGATTGTACCTCAGCTTTGCAATGGATTGAGTAGCTTCAACCAGGGATCATTCTAGGGTTAGACTATGGTTTGTTGCAGTTCATAGGACCAAGCTATTCATTGAACCACTTCTTAGGACAGGGTTGGGGAATACCTGGGTCAGGGTCCACGAGGAATTCCAGTTTTCTTCTTCTGACCCTTGAGTGCATTTGAACTCTGATAATGACTCTTGCTTGCGTGGATAGAGGATACAAAGTGGTGTGTGTGCAGAAACTTGTCTATCGTACAAAGGTAAAGGTTAGGTTTGTTACTGAGGGACATGAAGTCTGTCATTTTCAAGTCATCCTTCCAGCATCTTGCTTGTTCAGTGAAATAAAAGCCTTGACTAGCCACTCGTTCCATTTCCAAAAGGAAGACTTTTTTCCATCCAACCACAAAAATGTTTTATTGTACTGAAAAGTCTTTAGCTTTAGCTCTCTTGGACATTAATAGGCACTGGTTCATTTGCAGTAAAACATTTTCCCATACCCGGCTGCTTTAATCGTTTTCAACTTTTTCTCAGCCAAAACATATTCGGTCAGAAGCTGCAGCCTTTAAACTTTAAAGAACATGAAATGGACTTGAGTTGGTGTCAGATTGAGTTAATTCTGGATGAATGGTCTGTAGTGATACCCAGTTGTTCATGTCTGTTGGCAAAACAGATTTCCACTCATGCAATGGAGCTTTCCCTTCCTCTCACCCCCCCACCATATTTGCTTCAGGGGGTTGGGGGACTTCACATCTGTCTGTTTCAGGGGAATGAAGTGGAGAATGTAGTTGCAGTCCAGCAATCCAGAACTGCATCCTGCCATTCCATACTCATTCATATACAAGAACATTGCCAGCCACCATGAGAAATTGCTATATCTCTAGACCACAGGTCAAGAGGGACCTGGATATTGTCATGGAGATATTTGTGCCATGAGCCTCTGATAATAAATCCCAAATAACCTCTACTATTGTTGAATGGGTAATTTCTATGGTTTAACATGTGAACATTATAGTGATGATTAAAAAGAAATCAGGAAGGGTGTATTCATGGAGGGTAAGAGTATTAACATCTGGCCATTTGTCATTATGGCTATGAGCCACCTCCAGTATCAGAGACAGTATGCTTCTGAATACCCATTGCTGGGAATCACAAGTGAGAACATCACTGCTGCACTTGGATCACTTATACTTTTAGTTGACCACTGTGAGAACAGGGTGCTGGACTAGACGGTCCTTTGTCGTGATTCAAGAGGACACTTGACACTTGCGTTCTTAATCCGTCTGTCCAAGAACAAATCCATTCCTCTTTCTTTCTGCTGGGATGAAAGTTCTTGAATTAATCTTATATTTGAAAACAGTGGGGCTGCAGATGATAAGTTTCTTTTCTTAGGGAAGGGGGGAAAGAGCAAACGGGGTGGAATGGAGAAACTGGGTTTGCTTGAATATTCAGGTTGAAGTTTTCGATGTGTTTGACTTGAACACTTAGCAGCCTGATTGATTTGTGCATCAATCCTGCAAAGGATCAGCTGTCCATGGTTTCAGGTAGTATTATGAGATTTTCTTGTTTTGTTTTTAAGGGGTGTAAAGGAAGAGGTTCTGAGATGGGATCTATGTAGAAAGGAATGAGAAGTGTCTAAGTGTGCTGGTTTCTTCCATCAGTTTACAGACATTGCTATGATATGTCCTCTTGCATCCAAAAATTCATTCCCTTGTTATCCAGTTAAGGAGCTTTCAGCTGGCTTGGGTTCAAGCTTAATACTTAGGAAATAAGCCTAAAATTGCTTAATGGAGACATTTCCTTCTGCACAGACTGTCCAAACCTGGTAATTATCACATGGATTATTGTTTACCTTACCTGAAATGAAAGATACCTGACTGGAAATTCCATTTTCAGAACAAGCTGATACCTGTTTCCCTCCCTCCCCACCATCCCATGCCTCGTGATTACTTTAGGTAAATGCATTCCTTATATGAAAGTTGGGCACATCATATTTAGAATTGCGGGGGGGGGGAGAGAGAGAGAGAGAGAGAGAGAGAACTGTTTCACAGGTCAGCCAATGAGGCCGCAAGCAATAGCCATGCCTAATTTCACCAGCATCAATTTTTTTTAGCATCGCTGAATACCTGTTCGACTCACGATATAAATTACTTGCAAAGATTCTATTAGACAATTTATATGCACCATATTGAATATTACTAACTGCAATTTCATAGTAATTTCACAGCGTACATTTAATAAATACCACCCAAGAAAATTATAACCAAACGGGCTGTTACTTGCCCTATGTAAAATTCATATGTATAGTATATTACTAACAGCTTAAGGTTTCCTTGTCCTAAAAAGACTGATGCAAAACCCATTTAAAAAAACAAAACAATTTTTAAAAATCACGATACAGTAAAAATATTAAAACACAAAGACGAAAACAATTAAAAATAATAAGATGCACATTAATATAAATAAACAAGATTTGGAACTCCCTGTGTATTAACATTAAACTGGCACAGTTAAACTGTTTTAGATGAAAAAGGTTCCCCATACTGATTTAGGAAGCCTGGAGTCTATATGTGTATAATGGCAGTGAATTTGCCCCACCCCAATTGAGAGACTTCCTCACAAAGAAAGGAGGAGGGAGATTCCCCTGGCTGCCAGGGCCAATTGTGGAAGTGTAGAAGTTTGAGTATTTAAGCCCTCTGACCACTCTTCTTCTCTTCTTGTAGCACATTTGATGGTGTGGGCTGCACTAGTCCTCCTTTGAGGGGTCTGGATAGGAAGCGGAGGGAAGCATCCTTGAACAGCCTGTTGGGTTCCTTCCATTTTCTTTGCCTACTCCAGACCACCTGAAATTAAATCGGCTTCTGTGAGTGATTCCAGGTCATTGGCATTCTTATTGTGTTGTAATCAACCAAATCCTACTCAGATTAAAGCCATTGAGATGGACGACTCTAAGGTAGCTATTACATTCTACTATTGAGTAGAAACGGCATTGCATACCACTCTTTCCTTGGCATTTGGTACGGGCAGGAGAATGGATTTTGAGATGTAAAGGATAAGTTCTCTGAGGCATCATTGGGTGAAGAGTGCTAATCAACCGCCTTCTTTTGGCCCTCAACTTGATGGGTCCTCTGCAGATGCTCATTGAGCACGATATGTGTGCCCCACTGAATGCTACACTGCTGAGTGCAAATGTTAGGCCTGCATATACATGACTGCCATTGTGGGGGATGAAGTATGACGCTTTCCTCTTCCGCTTTGGGGCCTGAGGACAGCCCCGGGGGATGAAAGGATGCATTGCTATCTAGAACCCGCCTGCCCACACTTTCATAGTTGGTTGAATTGACTGCAGATTTTATTACTGTTATATAATAATGCATATAATAGTGTCCCCAACAATGCCTATAATATATGAGACCTGTTTGTATTTTAGCGAAGCAGGTTTAAATAAAGTAAAAATAAAATTGCAAGTCTTTGAGATGAAACAGCAAGATGGGAATTAGAGGGAACAATATTCATGCTGATAAGCTTAGCATTGAGATTTTCGGACATTTCCAGCCTAACTACCAAAGGTCAAGGTGCCTGGAATCAATGAGATGTCCCTACATTCCTGTTCCAAAGGAACATCTCCATTTGCGTCCTGAGCATGTGGTAAACCTAAACTGTGCCTGCTTCTGAGAACTGGCTTGTATCTCTTTTCAATTTCCGCACTACCCAAATGTAATGTGTTTTCATTTTAATAAAAACTGTGAGCCTCCCTGAGCAATGATTAGTAAATGTAATTTTCCAAGGCAAACTTTCTTATTTGAAAAGGATCACTTAATAGCCAGCTCCATTATGGTTCATAATTCTCTTCCTGTGCTGCCTGAATATTCTCCAGTGATTCTTTTTTGTATCAGTGGAACACCAGGAGCAATGGAAGGGGGAAAACAAGAACAGTAATTAAAACAAACAACTGAGCGATATCAACAGGAAAAGATCTCAGGCTTTTAAAAAGTTCACAGCCGTGTAAAACAAGAAACTTTAAAAGAAGTGCAAGTCAGTTCCTAAGTGCTCCTATTTGACATTCTGATCCCTCCTCCTGTCTGCTCTCATTTGCCAAGGGACCATTTATGGTCTTTCTCCTGTGTTTGGACCTCTGCTTCTTCCAGCACAGTGGCAAAAAACAAAAGCCAAACAGAAGGTCCAAGTTGCATTTCTGGTTTTTCATAGCTAAATTATAATTTGGTGAGCAAAAGATGATGCAGTCTCACTTCAGTCAAAACAGGTAGTAACTGTAAATAAATATATGGAAATATGTGGTGGGGATGCAGATGGGTTGGTTTGGTTAAGCATGGGTTTGAGGAAAAAGTTTGCATTTTGAGAGGGTTGTTAGAGGGAGATGGGCATGACAGGCAGTGGTGGAGAATGAGCCCACATCCATTCCTTCAAATGGTGTAACAACAACAACAACAACAACAACAACAACAACAACAACAACAACATTCTTGTGTGGGTCAATGGACCAATTTGCTGCTGGCCTGGTGGGTTACAGGAAGACTTGGAGTGATACAAAGCAAAAGCAAAAACAAAATCATCAGGTATTTGGAATCAAATTAGAAATTGAGTTAGTAAACAACTGGTTCTTTAATACTCATGGTGTCTGATTGTGACAGTTACTGTCAGCACATCGCCTTAATGAAAACTCAATATCTTGGCCTGGAGTACAGAGTAAAATAGAGAGGAGCTTGAATGAGAGAGAGAGAGAGAGAGAGAGAGAGAGAGAGAGAGAGGAGTTGCAGCAGGTGGCAAACACAGTTACTAGCTATAACAATTTAGAGCCAAGAAAGGAGGAATTGTACTGTCTACACTGTGCTGCCCCAGTGATGTGCACTGTCCCTCCACCCCAGTTTTGTTGTTAGTAAAGGTAAAGGGACCCCTGAGCATTAGGTCCAGTCGTGGCCGACTCTGGGGGTGCGGCGCTCATCTCGCGTACAGCTTCCAGGTCATGTGGCCAGCATGACTAAGCAACTTCTGGCGAACCAGAGCAGCGCACGGAAACGCCGTTTACCTTCCTGCCGGAGCGGTACCTATTTCTCTACTTGCACCTTGACGTGCTTTTGAACTGCTAGGTTGGCAGGAGCAGGGACCGAGCAATGGGAACTCACCCCATCGTGGGGATTTGAACCGCCAACCTTCTGATCAGCAAGTCCTAGGCTCTGTGGTTTAACCCACAGCGCCACCCGCGTTCCTAGTTTTGTTGTTACTTGGTCTCAATTAACAAGAATGAACAAGGAGATTTGTGGCACAGCAAAGGAATACTGTGGCACAGCCTGGCTTCCATTTGCAAAGGTGGCTGTGAAGATGGAGTCAAAGGAGTTATCAGGGAAGTTCCATGTGGTTTCTGGGGAGAGCATGCAGTGGGTTGTGTTTAAGGGGCAAATACTGACAATAACAAATATAAGATACAAATGCATTTTAGTAGCTACTTCTGCTTTTTAAATAAAGTTGCAGTGATGAGAATAGGTGGTATGAGTACCAGAGAATAAGTGGTATGAGACCCTGAACTTTGCTAATAATAATAAATAATAAAAATATTTTTATTATTTGTACCCCACCCATCTGACTGGGTTGCCCCAGTCACTCTGGGTGCTTTCTGACATATATAAAAACATAATAAAACATTACACATTAAAAATCTTCCTTATACAGGGCTGCCTCTAGATGTCTTCTAAAGGTTATACAGTACCTTGAGTTACAAATGCCTCAGGTTACAAACGCTTCAGGTTACAAACTCCACTAACCTGGAAGAGTTACCTTGAGTTGAGAACTTTGCCACAGGATGAGAACGGAAATCGTGTGCCAGCGGCGCAGCGGCAGCAAGAGGACCCATTAGCAAAAGCACGCCTCTAGTTAAGAACAGTTTCGGGTTAAGAACGGGCCTCTGGAACGAATTAAGTTCGTACCTAGAGGTACTGTATAGTAACTCATCTCCTTGACACCTCATGGGAGGATGTTTCACAGCATGGGTGCCCCTACCAAGAAGGCCCTCTCCCTGTAGCTTCACTTCTCACAGTGAGGGAACCACCAGAAGGCAACTCAGTTCTGGATGTAGAGAAAGTCTAATTAGTAGACTATCTTAAAAGCACAGGGCCCAATACCAATCCATTTCCTACATCCTTCCAATGGGAGATTCTTCTTCGTCCCTCTGGCCCACCACCATCACATTTTAAACTAGTGTTTAAAATCCTAATTAAACAATACGGCTACACACCCACCCAGAGAACTGGTGAAGATAACAAGCATATCCAACTGCAGAGTTGAGATCAGAGGTACGAGAGGTAGGAAAGTGGCATCACAGTCAGTCATAAAGCAATCTTTGTGTATTTACATGCTTTCTTACAGCATCTTCATTCTTCAGGCCCAGCAAGGGCTGGTGCATGATTGATGAGACTCAGCAGGCTGTTACAACTACTCAGGGACTTAGCTATGGGTTCATTTATACTCTAAGATCTTAAATGCCAAGGTTCTCCATACTTCGCTGTTTGACTTGGCCACCGAGCCAACAGTGCTGGAAAGGAGGCAGCCTCAGTACAACCTTATTTTGTGTCAGAATCCAAAGCGCTAGCTCTCTGTCAAAAAGGGAACGAGTCCCTGAAGGGAGATGTGTTGAGTCTTGAATTGCCATGCCCAGCAACCTTAGGAAACCAAATACCAACTTCTCTTTCCTTCAGGCAGAGGTGAGGAAGCTGTGCCCCTCCAGATGTTGTTGGACTGCACCTCCCATCGGCCTCAGTCTGCTTGACCAATCATTATGGACAATGAGATATGTAGTCTAGCAACATCTGGGGGGGCACAGGTTCCCCACCCCTTCCTTGGGTCTCTCTCTCTCACTCTTCCCCCATTCACAACATACATTTAAAGCTCTATGATACCGCTTTAAACAGCCGGGGCTTCTCCTAAAGAATTCTGGGAGCTGTAGTTTGTTAAGTGTGCTGAGAGGTGTTAGGAGATCCCTAGACCCCTCACAGAGCCACAATTCTCAGAGCTCCTTGTGAAGTGGGATTGATTGTTAAACCACTTTGTAAGCTGTAGCTCTCAGGAGGGGAAAATAGGGGGTCTCCAATAATAATTATTATTATTATTATTATTATTATTATTATTATTATTATTATTTATTATTTATACCCCGCCCATCTGGCTGAGTTTCCCCAGCCACTCTTGGCTGCTCCCAATCAAGTTAATAAACAGTACAGTGTTAAATATTAAAAACTTCCCTGAACAGGGCTGCCTTCAGATGTCTTTTAAAGATAGGATAGCTGCTTATTTCCTTCACATCTGAAGGGAGGGTGTTCCACAGGGTGGGCGCCACTACCGAGAAGGCCCTCCTAGCAACTCCCAGCAGCCTTAACAACTACAACTCCCAGAATTCTTTGGAGAAAGCCATGATTGTTTAAAGTGGTATCATCGTTCTTTAAATGTATGCTGCGGAAGTAGCTCCTCTCTCTGCAAATACATAGAAATGTGATGCAATATATAATATTGATGAGAATGTGTAAATCGTCCCATTTAATAAAGGGAAAGGAGAGCAAAAGGAAAGAACCCCTGCTTAAGTTTTCTTTGCAATTTAGCAATTCTCCTTGATTTGAGGATGACATTAATTAACTTGGAAGGGTGGTCTCTTTACCTATCTTTATTTTTGGCTTTACATCTGATCAAGGGAGTACAAAAGTTGGAATTTATTTTGAAGTAAAGGAGGCCTTAGAGGTGTTATACAAAAGCTATCAAGATCTCTAATTAAAACCCTGGAGACCCCAGCAAAGTTCTCCCAGTGTGCTTGCCTTCTCAGAACATACATCTTTGTTCCTGCACTGATAGATTTAAAAATAGGTGACCATTTTTATTTAGGAATAGAAATTGTTGCTCAGTATTCCACAGAGTATGAAAAGAAAATGCTTACTTAGTGGCATTTTCCAAATGTAGTGCCTGGAGTTAGGCTGTTAAAAATAGAACGTCTGTGACTCAGCTGAGAATACACACCTATTTAGTTGGGCTTTATGGGAATCCCCTTTGGAGCAAATTTGTTTGGGAAGCACAGTATTTGCAGAATCTCGTAAGATGAGTTATCCTGGCATCCGTCATCTGAGGCAGCATTTCCACAAATTATTCACATGTTAAACTCTGCAGTCACTCTTCCCCCATCCTTTAGCTAAGAGAATTTTATGTTTGGCTCCGTGGGAATCAGTCACTGGGTAAGCCTAATTAAATGGATGTATAGAATACTCCAGCATTTCCATCAGGAGGAAACTCCATCCTAATATAGGTCAGTAAATCCCTAGCTGGCATCAGCTACTGCTAACAGGACAGGAGTCTCTAAGTATTATGGGGGGGGGGTGTATGAAGTTACCAGTCTGCCAGTCTTTGGCCAGCCAACCTCTCTAGAGGGTCAGCACCAACTTTTACAGTACAGTGGTACCTCGGGTTAAGAACTTAATTCATTCTTAACCTGAAACTGTTCTTAACCTGAGGTACCACCTTAGCTAATGGGGCCTCCGGCTGCCACCACACCACCACCGTGTGATTTCTGTTCTCATCCTGAAGCAAAGTTCTTAACCTGAGGTACTATTTCTGGGTTAGTGGAGTCTGCTACCTGAATCATCTGTAACCTGAAGCGTCTGTAACACAAAGTACTACAGTACAGTGGTACCTCGGGTTACAAACACCTTGGGTTACAAACACTTTGGGTTACAGACTCTGCTAACCCAGAAGTAGTACCTCGGGTTAGAACTTTACCTCAGGATGAGAACAGAAATCGTGTGCCAGCGGTGCGGCAGCAGTGGGAGGCCCCATTAGCTACAGTGGTACCTCAGGTTAAGAACGGACCTCCAGAACAAATTAAGTTTGTAACCAGAGGTACCACTGTATCTCAGTTAAAGAGGCCAAAGTAGTAACACGGCAAACATTTGCCTTATCTGATAACAGCGGTGTAACATTTCGATCATTTAACTCTTCAATCCCAACACTCCATTACCGAGTGCAAGAAATGCCCTCGAAGAAATGTTGCTTTTAGAAACACAATGCCATACCCTCCAATGTGGCACAGCCCAAATCCAGGACACCTTTTTCTGTGTTTGAAATCCTGTGTGAGTCACGTGATCCATGCCGAGATCACAGACCCCGAAAGAGCACTTAGGGGTGGGTTTGAGCTCTTGGCTCAAAATTGCATGCGAGCAAGGTGCCCAGATTGACCACTGTACTCTCATGAGAAAACAAACAAATAGGCTGTCCCATTTTTTTTCAGGGCAGTTGACAGGTATGCAATGCTGGTGTGTGCTCCACTTCTGTCATAGGTGCAAGTATATGTTTGGTAGAACTCTTGCCCTGTTTTATGTTTCTGTGTGAAAATTATGTGTGGAAGCACTTCATATTGTAGCCCACTTTGGAGATGCCCTGTAGGATGCAGGAAAAGTGCCAGGAGCCACACAGTGCTGTCAAGATCAGACTTGTATTGAAACCTTTAATGCAGCAGCAGGAGGAAGAGGTAGTGAGAAAATGGGTTGGAGGGCAATCTCCCCTTTCTACTTTGATTTCTACAGGCCCTGATGGAGTGTGCATTTTCAATCCCCACATCCCCTCAAAGTCTCATGAGTGAGTGGTCTATGCCTTGTCTTTCAAAGCTTGGTGGGTGGGCAGGGAAACCTATTGAGTCATCTTTGTCACTCCTGTCCAATTCTGCACTTCTTGCCCTGCTCCTCAGCTCCCGAACTGTGACTCTTGAGTCTTGCGTCTGTAGCTGAGCCTGACCCATTACTTGCCTAAATCAAGATTTCTTTCTTACTTACATCAGCCTCTGCTTACATGTTTTGGGGTGGGAGCCAGGACAGGAACTTACATGCCACTATCAACGAACATTGGCCGTGTTGGCTGTGGTTGATGGCAGTCCACTAACACCTCATGTTCCTCATTCCTGATTTTCAGACTAGAGCCTTTAACAACCCTGGTGTAGACTCAGAGATATATCCTGACGGCACAAAGACAAATCTCAGCCCTACCATTTTGGAGAAAAGACAAGAGGACATTTTTACACTCATTATTTTTCTACATTGATAGGATACTCTGTCCTGCTCCGCTTTCCCCTCCTTTAAGGCTATTAGAACACAGACATTAAATTTTTTTAAAAAATAATATTTATTGGTGTTTCAAAAAGTTACAAGAATAAAAAAACAAAGAAAAAGAAAAAAAACAGAAAATACAAAATACAGAAAAAAATAAAAAACAATTAAAAACAGATCCATCTTTCCATATCTTATATATCATTTGCTTGTTTCCTTGACCTCCTCACACCTCCCTTTTTTGTAATCTAGTTCATTAGTTGTTTCAGCAAATCCTTTCCTTCTTTGTTTTTATCTTACTAATTTATCTTAATATATTGTAACTTTACATTCTGACCTGTTAACAATCCATTTTTACTTAATCCTTTATAACATTACTGCTAAAACCACATAGCTTCATTCCAGCATCCTTCTAACATTCCTTAATTTTACAATGTTTCTGTAGATAGACTTTAAATTTCTTCCAGTCTTCTTCTACCGACTCTTCTCCCTGGTCTCGGATTCTGCCAGTCATTTCCGCCAGTTCCATAAAGTCCATCACCTTCATCTGCCATTCTTCCCGGGTGGGTAGATCTTGTGTCTTCCAATACTTTGCAATAAGTATCCTTGCTGCTGTTGTAGCATACATAAAAAAAAATTCTATCCTTCTTTGGCACCAATTGGCTGACCATGCCCAGGAGAAAGGCCTCTGGTTTCTTCACAGACATTCAATTTTAACAATTTAGGGAGCAATAGAACCCAACTCTATGAGAGGCAGCTTGTTAATGGAATATTTTGGAATTTAATTCCTTATTTGTGCAGCCAGGGATCCTATCCAAAAGAACAGCCAATCTCAGAAGACTAGTCTTTCAGAAATATTGTAGAGCAGCAGTTCCTGTTAATCTCAGTTAACCTTGGGTGCCTCTGAAACCCAGGAAACCAATTCAGGCAGCTAAACTAGATCCATAAGTTTTAATGGACCCATCTGCTCATGTAGAGTGAGGCCCAAGTTTACAATTTTGTTCATAGCTAACTTTTAAGAATACTTATGCTGAAATGATAAGCAGAATAGCATTTCATTAAAAGCTAGGAAAAATTTAATTGTATTTTTAATGCAACTGTTTCTGAGAGCCTTAAAATGAGCCACCTAGTAGCTATCAACACAGAATTGTATCATAAAGGGAAGATAGAGATGAAAATACCAAGCTACTTTATCTTCTATTGTTTCTTGATGACAAAACACAAGCATCATTAATCTTATACCATGAGCAAAAGTCAAGTGTTGTTTTTCAGGAAAGATCTAATTATATTTTTTAGGTCAGTTTCTGGTTTGACATTAAGAAATCTTTTTAGCTGCATTTGGAAAACTCTGTAATGAATAGAAAACTTAGTTTGGCCATTTTTCCACATTAATAAAAAACCTAAATTATGCATTAGAGAAGGCATTACTAAGATCAAGAACATGCCCCTCAACTGTTGTTTGGGAAAATCTTGTCCACTCTTCAAATGATGAGAGGCTGTGGCAAGATGAAAAATGAGTCCAATTTCTGAATGTCACTCACTATAAGGGCACTACATAGCCAAAACTCTAAATGAAGCAGCGGCAAAGGACTTCTGATTGGTTTTTGGTTTACCCTGAATCTAAATCTTACAATGCTCTGTCCGGCTGATTTTATGAAAGTGAGTGCATGGCTATATTAGTATTAAAGGGAATGAGCTACAAACCATTGCATTCCCCAGTTCAAATTCCATTTCTTTTGTGGGGGGATGCTCTAGTTGGATTTCCTGCATTACACAGGATGTCCATTCTATGGACCAGGAGCTACCCACCACCAGGGCATCCAGACAGAAGCAACTTTTCATGCATCCCTTTAATAGGACACCCCAGCACCCCAACAAAGACTAAGTGTCATGAATGAGCCAGCCCAGCCAGCTCCCAGTGAAGGAAGTAGCCAGGGAGAGAGAAGGTTAACTACCAGACAAGAGAAATGCTGGAGAGGGTGCACATCCACAGGCACATACCTCCACATGTGGTGGGAGTGTCCCAAAATCCAACTATTCTGGACAATAGTCATACAAGAAATATGTAAAATAACCAAGCCATTATTAGAAATCACCCCAGAAATGGCCCTACTAAGCATCTCCCAAGACAACAATGCCCACTTACACCACAAAGAACTCATAACCCACCTACTCTCAGCAGCCAGAAACATCACAACCAGACACTGGAGAGACCTGTCAGGAGTAAGCATTGACCAATGGTACCAAATAGTATGGGAAACAGCCCTACTAGAAAAATTAACCAATAAACTGAAACTGACATGGGAAAAATAGAAGAAGACGCCTTCACCCCGGTATGGCTCCCCTTTATCACATACATCCCAACAAGATAATGACAAGAATCCACCAACATCATACAAATCAATATGGCTAACCTGATCCAAAACATCAACCTACACCACTCACACATGAAAACAAAGATCACCACAGACAACCACAAATGAACAGCCACACCCTAGGCCAACCCCAAACTTTCTCACCACCAAAGGAACACAAGTGAACAGCAGAGAACCCGCACAAGCAATGCTGACACAAATCCTCACATATATTAAGTAAAATAGAAACATCACCACCTGACCCCATCCCCACTCATCTTCCCTCCCACCTCTTTCCCCCTATTCTTCCTAATGTCTCAACAAATGAAACTGATTTGTAAAAAAAACCACCAACAACAACAACTACCAGACAAGAGGAGCATAAAGGTAAAGGGACCCCTGACCATTAGGTCCTGTCGTGGCCATCTCTGGGGTTGCGGCGCTCATCTCTCTTTATTGGTTGAGGGAGCTGGTGTCCAGCTTCCGGGTCATGTGGCCAGCATGACTAAGCCACTTCTGGCAAACCAGAGCAGCGCACGGAAACACAAATTACCTTCCCGTTGGAGCGGTACCTATTTATCTACTTGCACTTTGCCGGGCTTTCGAACTGCTAGGTTGGCAGGAGCAGGGACTGAGCAACAGGAGCTCACTCCGTCACGGGGATTCGAACCACCGACCTTCTGATCAGCAAGTCCTAGGCTCTGTGGTTTAACCCACAGCGCCACCCGCGTCCCTCTAAGAGGAGCATAGCTGAGTGCCAACTCCCCCACCCTTAGGAATGCCAACTGATAGCAGAGCTGCAGAGAAGTGAAGGACAAAATGCAGGGGCTAGAAATGAAAGCAGCTCAGAGAGCGGGAAAGACCACGGAAGTACACTCTCAGAGAATGAGGAAGGGGTGGGAACTGATCCCCTTAGCCCAAGGTGTAGGTGTATGGGGGTGTTGAAGACAGAATATGTCACAAGAGGAAGTTCAGCTGTTTCTGGTCTCGCTGGAAACACCCTCCTTAGAAGGGACATCTTTGATTTACGGACGGACGGCTGTGATTGCTGCTCCGGTGAACTCTTTTTGCAATAAATCTTCCTTTTAATAAACTACACTCATTTGTTAGCAAGACTCCCTGACGCTAAGGCTCACCCAATGCCTAAACTGCCAAAGTTGTGACAATTGCTGTAAGGAGGGTCAAAACCAAACACAGTTTGCAATATAAAATGGTTGAGTCCCCCTTCAGGGAAAGCCCTCTTTTCAACAGCTGCCTAAAAACAAAAAAAAAGTTAGCCGATTGTCTATGTTTGATTAGATGTTTATGCGATGTTTCAATCTTCTGCTTCAACTTTGAGCTCAGCAGCTAGGGATGGGAAGCATTCTCCTGTTGCCTTTGATCTTGAGGTAGTACATGGAGCAAGCTTGTTTTCTCCTGCTCCAGAGGGTAGGACTCAAACCAATGGATTCAAGAAGGGAGATTCTGACTAAACATCAGCAAGAACTTTCTGACAGTAAGAGCTGTTCGACACTGGAATGGTCTCCCTTGGAAGGTGGAAGGACTCTCCTTCTTTGGAGGTTTTTAAGGAGAGGTTGGATGGTCATCTGTCATGGATGATTTAGTTCAGATTCCTGCATTGATGGGGGCTGGACTAGATGACCCTCAGGAGCCTTGCGACTCTACAGTTCTATGATTCTATATAGCTTCTATATGACCAGTAACCACATGGATATATGTCTAATATTCACACTTACTTGGGAGTAAGTCCCACTGAATTCAGAGGACTTATTCTGAGTAAGCATGCATAGGATTGTGCTGCATCTGTTTCGTGTTTCCATGTCTCAAAATTCTAATTTTTATCGGGAAATATTTTTGGGAAAGTAGCAAATTGCTGTGGTAACATTCAATTCTCATTGACCCAGCTGCAACCCTGCCTTTTTACTGTTTCTGCACACTCCAAAATGAGATGATACAGAGATGATAACACAAAACAAACTTGTCTATAAAAGCATTGTTAGCTGAACTAAAAAAAGAAATAAAAGCTTATAGGAAATTATCCAGAATATTACAGTAAAAACAGAAATAATTTGTAGTTTTTGCCCCTTTTATTGCTACAATCAAAGGTGACACAGATCTTTTAGGGCACTCAAGTAAAATGCATCAACGTGTATGTGTCTAAGAGTTCCTGAGGTGAAAATCTGGCCAGTCTTAAAGAAGCTGTTAAACCAAGAAAACTATCAGCTGTGCTTCAAGCTGTGAGAAATTGTAGGAGGTAATCAAAACAAAGCCCTCGGTGAGGAAGCGATTCTCACTATGGGCAGGTGGATAGATGGGCAGAGGCAGAGAAGCAGACACAATAAAAGAAAAGCAGGGATATAAACCATAAGGATCAGACTTAGATTGGGGGTGGATCATAGCTAAGTGGCAGATCATCTGCTTTGCATGTAGGAAGGCCCCAGTTTCAGTCCCCACTATCTCCAGTTCAGACTGGAAGTGTCCCCTGCCTGAAACCCTAAAGAGCAGCTGTCAGTCAGTTCAGATAACATTGAGCTAAATGTAACACTGAGCTAAATGGACCTAAGGTCTAACTAAAAGGTAAAGGACTCCTTAAGTCCTGTCAAAGGTGACTATGGGATTGCAGCACTCATCTCGCTTTCAGGCCGAGGGAACGGGTGGCACTGTGGTCCAAACCACAGAGCTCCTTGGGCTTGCCGATCAGAATTTGGTGGTTCGAATCCCCACGACAGGGTGAGCTCCCATTACTCTGCCCTAGCTCCTGCCAACCTAGCAGTTCAAAAGCACGCCAGTGCAAGTAGATAAATAGGTACCGCTGTGGCGGGAAGGTAAACAGCCTTTCTGTGCACTCTGGTTTCCATCACGGTGTCCCATTGTGCCAGAAGTTGTTTTGTCAGGCTGACCACATGACCTAGAAAGCTGTCTGTGGACAAACACCTTCTCCCTCGGCCTGAAAAGCGAGATGAGCACCACAACCCCATAGTCGCCTTTGACTGGACTTAACTGTCCAGGGGCCCTTCACCTTTTTTCACCTTTACCTTTAAGGTCTGACTCAGTATAAGGCAGTCAGAGGCAGCATGTCCTGTTTTACCTGAGGCAAAATGGGAAGGAGCAACACTGCCACCACCCTTACCTGGTAGGTTCTGGTGAGATGCACTTCTCTGCTGGCAGCGGGGCAGGCAGGACGCTCTCAGGGGCAGCGTCTCTCGGGATTCCACCGCCCGAGGCGTCTGCCTCAGCCTCTCTCATGGGTAAAGGTAAAATAGGCCGGCCCTGAAGGCAGCTTCTTGTGTTCCTCTGACCCAATTAATACTTTATCTTGCCGGTGTAGCTGCCTCACAATGCTCTTTTATTCTGCTGTTGCCTTCCACATGAAAATGTAGCATTTGGATGCTTTGGTCTTGTGGGTAGATAAATTGGGTGACAAAGCTACTTGTTTAGTTGCTTAAGCTTTCATTACAGAGGCTGGACAGCCATCTGTCATGGATGCTTTAGTTGAGATTCCTGCACTGCAGGGGGTTGGACTAGATGACACTCGGGGTCCTACAGTTCTATGATCCTATGAATCCATATAAGAACTACTGCCTTTGACAAAAGAACTGGCCTTGATAGAACAGGGAGTGCTATGAGATGAGCATCCCTCTATCTATAAAAATAAATAAATAGATGTGTACCACCACTTTTCACTAGAAATCCTGTCTTCCTTTAGGATTTCTTCCCAAGGTGCTATATTGAGATGTCACCCTTAAACATGGTTTCAGAGGTGGGTTGTGACCCCTCTACATGATTATCTAATTGCACCAGGCTGTATGGAAGGGGTTTCAAGTCCTCCAAGCTTCTGTGTTGTTGTTGTTGTTGTTGTTGTTGTTGTTGTTTTAAATTGCTGTAATTTTTTACCTATGTCATTTTAAACTGTGATATTAATGCTGTATCCTTAGTTTTAGATTGTTTTCCATTTGGCTGTGTATAATTTTTCTTATGTGGTTTATTTATTATGACTTTTGTAATTATGTAAATCTTATCATGTTGTAAGCTGCCTTGGCCACTGTTTTTAACTGTGGAAAGACGGCATACAAATAAAATGATGATGATTGTGATGATAAAAAAAATCCTTCCAGTAGCACCTTAGAGACCAATGAAGTTTGTTGTTGGTATGAGCTTTTGTGTGCATGAGTTGGTTGCTAAGGTGCTACTGGAAGGAATTTTTAAAATTTTGTTTCAACTACAGCAGACCAACACAGCTACCTACCTGTAACTAGATGATAATGATGATGATGATGATGATGATGATGTGTGAGCCTGGAATTATAGGGGTCCTAATTACATGTGGTTGGACTACAACTCCCACCAGACCAGCATGGCCATTGGTCAGGGATGATTGGATTTGCAGTCTAACATTATCTGGAGGACAGCACATTGGTCACTCCTGGCTTAGTGCATTAACAATTGTTCAGAAACTGTTTCCAGAGAGGCAGCCATATTGGTCTGCTGAGATGACAGCTTTAGAAGCAGTAGATTTTTCTAAGCAAGTTAACAAAAAAAGAAAAAGAAAAGAAAAGTAGGCGCAATAGTTTTTCATTCTGTTGTTGGCAAACCTGTTCCTCCTTGTTTATGCTCAGTTTCAGTCTGCCAAGGGATGTCGGTTCATGCTTACAGTAAGCTCTGAGAAAGCGCAAAATGATATGTTATAGGGCTGAAATTGTTTAGATGGCTGTCACAGATACAGAGAAAGCAGCACGCAAATGGCACAGAGACAGGGATAAGGGATGTGTGGTGTACTTCTTTTTCGATTTGCTAGATAAAAGCAACTGGCAACGCCAGGCTCTCTCTCAACGGCTGTCACTGCATCAGCCATTTTGTCAGCCAAATGACTTCAGTAGGGTTCCTCAGAAGCCTCAGGTTACAAATTAGACATAACTACCTTCCTTTAAGCTTGTTCAACCTCCAATTTACAAACTAAAATTAAGTTACTTCCAGATATTTAGTGCTCTCTCCCTTCCTGCCTCTCTGTCTCAAACACTCACCAGCTTTGTCCATCATTTTTCCACTAGGGGTGGATGGATCTATCCTAATCCATCTCAACCTAGTTCCAGGTCTGGAGGTCTTAAAGTACATCTTGCCACATTCCTGTTCAGTTTTTTAAAGGATAATTCTGGGAAATCATAAAAACAAAATAGTGCATAGAACAGTCACAACATGCACTTTTTATGTTTTAAAATTATTAAGCTGTTTGGAGCTGCTTCAGAGTGTGTTACATCTACTGCATCAGGTAAAACACATTTGAAAATGCTGCAGGAAGCATCTACGCATAATTTCCTATGTGACTGTAGGCACAAGGGGCATTGCACTTACAAAAAGAAATCTGCCTCCATGTTGTACTGAGGGGGACAGACGTTTTATGTTTGTACAATGTCCCTTTGTACATACAATTACATGGGGAGGGTAGAGTATGTAGTTACTTCCTGCCTGGTTTTTAAAAGTGTTTTCCCATTCCAGCACAGTGGAGGTGGCTATGCTTCGAAGCTGCTCCAAATAGCTCCACAGTGGTAAAACAAGACAATTTCATCCAGTGAACTCTCAGAAGGCTCTGTAGATCTGCAGACAAAGCCATAGATCTGCAGTCTCTTCCAAGGACTAGTTTGATGGGACAAATGTATGTGGTGTAGGGAGGGCAGCATAGCAAAATCCATGTTGGATCAAAATCCTCTGGCATCCTTAATTCTCACCCAAGCATTTGACTCCTTCCTTATTAATTATATATTTGTAAAAAAATATTTAAAGTCTATTTTTTGTTTTTGTTTTATTTTCTCACTGAAATTATAGATAGATATCTATATCTATAAGGGACGCAGGTGGCGCTGTGGGTTAAAGCCTCAGCGCCTAGGGCTTGCCGATCGAAAGGTCGGCGGTTCGAATCCCTGCGGCGGGGTGCGCTCCCGCTGCTCGGTCCCAGCGCCTGCCAACCTAGCAGTTCGAAAGCACCTCCGGGTGCAAGTAGATAAATAGGGACCGCTTACCAGCGGGAAGGTAAACGGCGTTTCCGTGTGTGGCTCTGGCTCGCCAGAGCAGCGATGTCACGCTGGCCACGTGACCCGGAAGTGTCTCCGGACAGCGCTGGCCCCTGGCCTCTTAAGTGAGATGGGCGCACAACCCCAGAGTCTGTCAAGACTGGCCCGTACGGGCAGGGGTACCTTTACCTTTACCTATCTATATCTATATCTATATCTATATATATCTATCTATATAACTATATATCTATATATAGAGAGATACACACACACACACACACACATTCAGGCCATCTTGCACATTCCGTTGCCTCCTGAGCTATGGTTGGTGGCAGCATGTAGCTAGGTTTTTACTGCCCCCAAAGGGTGGGAAACTTGTGGTCCCAAAGATGTTTCTGGTCTCCAGCTCCTATCATCCCTAATCACTGGACCTGCTAGCTAGGGCTGCTGGCAGTTATAGCCCAGAAAACATCCAGAGGGCACTACACTGACTATCCTTGATCTATACTGCAGCACATTGCTGGAATTCAAGATGAGCTGAGCCTACGATCCATTACACAAAGAATGGTAATGGTGTCTGAGCACCTTATTATCTGAATAAGATTTCTCCTCTCCTCCTCTTTTTTTTTTAATATCTCTTGTATCACATATCATCTGTGATCAAGGAAACCCTAATCTGAGCACTTTAACAACATTAGAAGATGATAGCTACACTATAGTTTTCGTTTTCTGACCACAATTTAATTGTTGCATATACAGTGTCCATTTGCAGTCTGAGCGATTTTATCTCATTCTGCTTCTGCAGGCATGTAATATAGTTAGGAATCAATTATGTGCTTTTTTGCAGGATGACCATCCTCATTAAAGAAATACACCATGTCTAAATGGATGTCTCCTAACATCCTTACCACTTCCATAACCAATGTTCTTCAACAGAGCACAGGTTGAGTGGAGAGTTATAGATTGGTCTGAAGATGAACAAGGAGCGCTTCATGTTTTGGGCTTTGAAAAAAAGGAGAGATAATAATAATAATAATAATAATAATTTTTATTTATACCCCACCCTCCCCAGCCAAGGCTGGGCTAAGGGCGGCTAACAAGCAATAATAAAAACAAGTTGAATGAATACAACTTAAAAACAAGATTAAAATACAACATTAAAATATTGAAACATTAAAATATTAAAATGCAGCCTCATCACAGGAGGAGAAAGGAAAAAGAAAAAAGAAAGGGGGAGGGAATCAAATTGGCTCCAAGCCAAAGGCCAGGCAGAACAACTCTGTCTTACAGGCCCTGCGGAAAGTTGAGAATTAAGAGTTGAGAATCAACTGTACATAGAAAATGTCTGTTTTGAACAATTGTAAAATAACAACAACAACAATGGTGATGATGTTAGTCTGTTGAAGCAAAGCCACCAAATAATATTGTGGCACCTTAAAGACAAATTTTATGATGGTGTAAATTCTAGCCCATGAAAGTTTGCACCATAAGAAAATTTGATAATCTTTACAGTGCCATGAGAATCATCATCCTCATTATCATTTAGCAATTTTGTCACATCTGTGCTCTGTAAGGTCCCCAAGGAGTTGGGGTTTCTTAACAATTCTCACCACCTGTAAGAAACTACAGCTCCCAGAATTTATTTATTTTGGGGGGACACACACACACGACTATTTAAAGTGGTATCATAGTGATTTAAATGTATGGCTTGAATGTGGCCAAAGTTTTATGAGAACTTTTATAAAGGACACTGATGGAGGAATGCACAAACTGACGCAGGACAATCTCCGCTTGATATTGGAAAAATGGAAAACTGAAATTGACAAATCATTCCATCTCTGTGAGGTGTTCTCAGGTGGTCAGCAAAATGACAATGAAAATGCTGAGAAAGTGCAGTTGCTGACCACTGGGTGGGAAATTGCAATCACATCGCAATGAAGTGAAGGCAGACCAAAGGAATGTAGGAAATCCACATGATGAGTAGTTCTCATGCCATATAGCCACACCGCATCAAAATAACCACCATAGGGAAGAATTTCAAGCAGCTCATCACATAGCAACTATAACCTATGAGCCCATTGTAAGTAGTAATGTCTTGGCAGATGACCATCATAGTGACACCAAAGGGATTTCATGTCCATAGCTTCCTAGCAATTCTTTCATTTTCCTTCCTATCGCATTCATTTATTAGGTCAGAGTAAATCAGTACATAGGGACGCAGGTGGTGCTGTGGGTTAAACCACAGAGCCTAGGACTTGCCAATCAGAAGGTGGCGGTTCGAATCCCTGCGATGGGGTGAGCTCCCATTGCTCGGTCCCTGCTTCTGCCAACCTAGCAGTTCAAAAGCATGTCAAAGTGCAAGTAGATAAATAGGTACCGCTCCAGCGGGAAGGTAAACGGCGTTTCCGTGCACTGCTCTGGTTCACCAGAAGCGGCTTAGTCATGCTGGCCACATGACCCAGAAGCTGTACGCCGGTTCCCTCGACCAATAAAGTGAGATGAGCGCCACAACCCCAGAGTTGGCCACGACTGGACCTAAAGGTCAGGGGTCCCTTTACCTTTACCTTAAATCAGTACCGCTACCCTGGATTGCATAAGGAGTTGGATTTTGAAAAGGGATGTCCAAGAGGTGGTGGTGGTGGGGAAACTGCCAAGATAACAAGCCACACAAGCCAACTTGGTGGCTATAAAAATGTTTAAGAATGACCAGCCTTTGAAGACAGCATTCCCGAAGGGTTTGATGATGTCACACCGCTGCCACATAGAAGCTTGATATACAACAAAACAATTGAAATGTCCCCTGTACTAGCAATACTTGGGCTTAGGATCCCATCTGCTCATGATTATCCTAAAGATGACTCCTTAGCCTTTCTATTGACTGATGCTCGTATGGAGATAGCCAGATGTTGGAAAACCGGTGATGGGCTGAACATTGATTCTTGGTATAACAGAGTATGGTCAAAGTATGGCTGAGAAACTAACATGCCAGGTCAGAGCGGCAAAGGGCAAACACAATCTCTATTCCTTTTATAACATATGACAAATGTTTATTGAATACATAAACTGTTCAGACTGTGGCAGGATCCTACCCAGCACTCATGGGGAAACATGGCGTGATCACTTAAGAATAATCAGATGAAACTTAAACACATGGCATGATAAAAGCCTGTTATTTTATTGGGACAAGTTGCTTGTTGTTTACGGTTGTAACAATTGTGCTCTCAAAATGTATATTCTGTACCATGAAAATAAATTAAAACAGTGGTGTGTTGTTGTTGTTTTTAAACAATGACCAACCTAAATTCTGACTTAAGCACGCAGCAAGCGATGCAGTTGATCTGCTGACTTATGGAAAAGCTTCATTAATATTGTAACCTAATTGTGGTTTTAGAAACCGTTCTGGCAGGTCAGCAGAAATACTAAGAGTTTTGAGAAAGGGTCGCTGGTAACAAGGAATAGAAGCATTCCAGGATTTGCATTAGTTTCCTATTGATTCTCCTTCATTAACTTTTGGAAGAAAAGGGCCTGGAAGAAGAAAGGAACAGAAGCAGTTTCTAAGCCATGCCCATGCATTAAACCATTCCTGTGTTTAGCGTGGAGTGGGCTCGGGCATTCAGCCCTACTGCAATGTTACATTGCTTTCCTCCAACAACCACATGTTGTACATGGTTGCCTAGAAAGAAATCCTAGAGCACAAGCAACCGCTCACATAGGAATGCTCTTTGTGATTGGGACGCCCACACTGGGTTAAAAGCATAGTCGGGCTCTAGATTAAACATGGCAATGCCCTATGCATTGGTGAGAAATGGGCAAGAATTCAAACTTTATTTGCATTGCATTGATGATAAATTGCTTGTCCTATGCCTGTCAAACCAACACATGGACCAAAACAATAAGCAAAACCCGCCCTTCTCTGAATTTTGAGATGCAGTTCTCCGAACAGACGAAGTGTATGAAAACACATATATTGGTGAAAATAACATACAAACTTATTAAGGAAAATTTCTTGCAGGAATTGTGTATATTAGGCAAATCTGCATGCAAAAATGTGTTCACACTGAAATGGTGATGAATTTCCATGAGGATTTTTTTAAAGCAGAAAGTTGCTAAAGAAATGTGAAAGGATGAATTGAAGACTAGAAGAATGTGAAACTGAGAGAAACTGAAATAAATAGATTTATCGATCCCTTCATATGAGTGGTGCATGAACAGGCTTCTAATGCCCCATCAAGCACTCAAAAACACCCTCAAAGTTTTTTCTCATGTTTGTTTCCTGCTTGGCAGGGGGTTGGACTCGATGGCCCTTGTGGTCTCTTCCAACTCTATGATTCTATGATTCTATGAATATGACACTCAAAGCTGCAGAATTCTTTTTGGGTTCAACATGTCGGCATCCAGGGTCGAAGGGCCAGTCTACACTTGAGTAGGACCCTGGTAGAGACACATGCCCGACTGGCATGTTCTCTCCCTCCTGGTCAATTGTTCGGGAGCTTCAAAAGCTTTTTTCAGCCCGAACATCACAGCGACTGATGCCAACTGACACCGGGACCCCAGCAACTCAGCATTTTGGCTAATCTATTTTATTTACATATAAACACACATGGAACACTGCAACCTGGTTCCCTCTCTAGCATCAGACAGCAAAAAGAAAAAGAACAAAGGACAATAGTCCCTGTGTTACTGGAACACAGTAACACAAACATGCTGTCTCTGTCACTTCCCACTCTGTGGAGTCAAAACATATACCGTCATGTGATAGACAACAAGCCCATGACTGCAATCATGGAGCAGGAATTCTAACAGATGAATTGTCTCTTTCCAGTTGTGCCGCTGCGAAGATCCATCGACCTCTGGCTCCAACATAAATCAGTGACTCAAGCCTCCCAGACTTGAGCACAATATATTCAGCAGTGTAAACCACACAAACAGAAGAGGCTAGGCTGTGGATACATACTATGAACTACAGATTTATTAATCATAAATCAAGACAAAGAAACATGTCATCTCTCCTTGCAATCTTCTCAGAGAGAGAATCAAAACAAAAGCAATACAACGGAAGTTCCGCTTACGCCAGCAAACTGTGCTGGAATGTAAATAGACATGTGACACGTAACTATCCTATGTCTGCAACTAAAGGTGGAATGGAAAATCCCAACACAACAGACAGGAGGTGTGAGCCCATCCACTGGCGGAGGAAGAGGCGTGCGATGGGAGCACATCGGCCCCGGTAGTGCAATCCCAGTAGGGTGCCATTGCGGCTGCCCCCCCCATGCTGGGTGCCCTGCCCCCAGGACGCGCACCAGCCCTGCCCCCACCTGCACTCCACCCCCACTCCCCAGTGCCAGAGCATGAAGCTTCATTGTTCCTGTTGAGACAAGCTTGCCGCACTTGTTCAGACCTTTACTTCTGCTCCTATATAGTGTTGCCATCTGCTTTTTGGAATGCTTTGGATCTCAGGAACACGTGCACAGCTTCTGTGCTAGTTATTGCCCAAAGTCCGTATTCTTAATATATAAGAAGTTCTATGGAGTCAAAATGTTACTTGCATAGGCAAGCAGTTACATTGCTGCCCAAGCACATTGGGAATTTGCAACAGGATAAATTCTCTATTGCAGGATCCTCAGATGCTGCATGCAACTTCTCATATCAAATTCTTTTTTTAACCTTGTTAACTTTTATGTAGAACTTAGAGGAAACAGCACAACAATGAGCAGCAAATCCATAGTTCTTTTGAAATGGCACATAAATGATTGGATCAGTTGATAATTGCTGCACTTGATACTCTCAGATTTGTATAGTGCTCTTCTAATTGTACTTAAATGATAAATGGAAGAGGAAACATTTCAATGTACATTTTGTTCAATAAGCAGTTTGGAGGATGATATGAAGAACTTTCAAATGGCAATTGATTTTTATTTTTTGGTGGGGGGTGGAGAAAGAAGGGACATTTTAAATAGCTTTTTAAGAAGAGAAATAATCTATAGTTGTCTCTTCCCGAACATAATTTCCTTCAGTACCATTTGCCACTACAGAAGGCTGGTGTTTTTTTTTTATACAGTTCTTAAGTTATTCTACCCGTTATTTGTTTACTGCGTTTACAGTATATACTACCTTTCTACCAAAGCAACCAAGATAATTTACAATTTTCAAATATTAAAGCAGATAAATAATACAAAATATAAAGTCAGCCCTGTGGGAGTGGGTGGGTGTGGAAACTCTGACCGCATGCCATTAAGGACCCATATCATGCAGCTACAGCTGCATTAAGTTCCCCTAGCTCCATTACCCTTCTGGAATTTAACGCATTGTAATATATGAAGAGTGTCCAGACTTCAGTAATAAATATTAGTCCCTTTGGAGGAAGCCTATGTACTGGGAATGTAGAGTACCGAACTGTTTGCCCATTGATCAAACCCTTGAAATCTGCTCAGTATTTTTGGTTTTTATGTAAGCCGCCCAGAGTGGCTGGGGAGGCCCAGCCAGATGGGCGGGGTATAAATAATAAATTATTATTATTATTATTATTATTATTATTATTATTACGTTGCTTGCAACTCACTGCTGTGATTAGCTGCATCAATGCATAGGAGAACAGAATTCGAGACGCAAAAATCAGGAGCTTACAGTGACATAATAGGCTGACATGTCATTGCAAATGCTTAGGCTCAGGTGCCTTGGGAAATGGCTCACTTTTTACACTAATGGTCTAACCTTATTCCAAATGCGGGAGAACAGAACATGTTCCTTATAAATTAAGAGCCTACGGTGCACTAAAGCACACTTCAAGGAGCTTCCATTGTCATTTGTTGTCCTGGCATCCGTTCAGGTTGTCAGTTTGCTTATCCTTACACCAAGAGTTCCAGCTCATATTTTATGCATGTTCAAAGACTGAGACAGTTCAAGCTGAAAAATAACTTTCAAGTCTTTCCCGGAGACACGGAGCTGATTTCTCAAATGTGGATTATAGAAGTTATACATGAAAGTTCGCTGATGGAATTAATGCTAGCAAATCAGAGTTGAACCAATGCGGCCATGTAACCTCCGGTAAGGAGAGGCATCTGGGAAGTTTGAGGTTGCAGATTCTCTTACATGGATGAGCTGCTTGAAGACACCTTATTAAAATAGCGCTGCAACGACTTACTATGAAGACATTATAAGAGCCCCTTATATCCATAGCTGTCAACTTACAGATTTGAAAATAAGGGACCAGCAGCCTCAAAAATAAGGGATCAGCAGCCAAAATAAGGGATTTTCCAAGCACAGGTATGTTCAACTTCTGAGCCCCTCCGAGCCAAAGGCAGAAAGCCCAGCCAGCAGCCAAACGAAGCCTCAAACGGTGGTTCCCACAGTGCAGCAATCCGGCAAAGGGGATGCAGCAAGGAAAACCACTGTCACCTCTCCGCTGGGAAGTGCTGAGCAAAGGCAAGTCCCCAGGCAACACACCAATTTGATAGGCACAAGGCATGCAAGCTCCACCCCCCAGTCGTTCGTAGACTCCTTATTGGGTGAGCAACGCAGCCAAGCAACACAGTTGGAGCCTCCCTCCTCCCTGGCTGGCAGGGAGGGAGGGAGAGGAGCTGCTTTGTTTGAAACCCGGGAAATTTAAGGGACATCATCAATAAGGGACAGCAGCGGGACATGGCACTGGGATAAGGGAGTTTCCCGCCAAACAAGAGATGGTTGACAGCTATGCTTATATATGGAATTCCTTCCATGATTTCTTACAAATCCTCGTCAAAGTAACAGTTCAAAAAGCAGAGCGTCAGACTAGCTTTACTTTGCTTGGAAATTCTAAATATTTAATACATTTGTCAGAATTTAGAAATCAGGACTATATTTTTCTGGGGGGGGACACTGCTCCCCTTCCTCTTTTCCTCCACTTTTACTTCAGCTAATAATAATAATAATAATAATAATAATAATAATAATAATAATACCCCATCCATCCAATTGGGTTGCCCCAGCCACTCTGGACAGCTTCCAACATATGTAAAAACATAATAAAACACTACATGTTAAAAAGCTTCCTGATACAGGGCTGCCTTCAAATGTCTTCTAAAGGTTATATAGTTTCTCATCTCCTTGACATCTGATGGGAGGGCATTCCACAAAATATATTTCAGCTGTATAGTTGCATATCCAGCTCCTTGTGCTGCATGGAAATGGTCTAACAGAATGTCGTTTTATCCTCACTCACACTCATGGATAGCATTGAGTGTGAATAATTACAGTGCTCAACAGGGGATACCGGGTGAAAAAGTTGGACAGAGCTACATAAATAGTTTATCGTTCCAGAAGAGCTGGGGGTGGGGGGATGTGGTTTAGTAAATTACATAGACACAGCCAGAGGTGGAATTGCAAGAACTCTTAAAAAAAAAAAAAAATCTAATTATAAATCAGGAAACGGGATTTCAAACCTGTGGCTTGCTTTGTTGTTCAGTGATTGAAGTGGCTACCTGTATGAGTGAAGATATTAGTTAGTGGATTAAATAACCAAGAACAACTTAACTTTGATGACAGCAGGGTTAACAGTTACCCTACAGGCTTTGCTGATCTAAAGAGCTAAGCAAATATGCTCAATATGTTTTGAAATAGGTTATTAAAGATACCAGTTATTTAACTACATGCTACTTCTTCTATATGCAGCATCTTCTAATCATATCTTTCCCTCTCTGTGGGGGGAATAGAGTTTGTATTACTAATGATGTGAGATTTAAAGTTGCATTTTTCTTTATAAAGAAAATATATTCAGTATCTGGGCTGTTGAATCTGAGTTAATATTTCATTATTGGGTTTCTTTCTCTTTAATTTTTTTAAACAAGTATTTGCTCCTTGTATATTTTGAAAGCTTTAATAAAATGTAAACAAAATACATAAAAAGCCATAACCATCATGTTAAAAGTCTTATAAATTTACTGCAGATGAAAATTAGACATTGCTGCGAAGAACGCCATAATTATTTCTCTCCGCCACAGCAGAGTTATGAAAGACCTTTACTTTATGTTTTATTTGATGGTGTTTGTTTTCCTTTGCTTTGGTTTTGGTGTGTAATGAAACTCAAAACAATCCAGATCTGTAGACTAACACACCAAGCATATGCATATCTATCTCAGTAAATCTCAGAAGGGAAGACTTATTCCCAGGTCAGTGTGTGGGAGACTGCAGCCCTCATAACATTGTCAAAAGCACAATCTGGTTCATGTATTATACTAAAAGGCATGATCCCTTATGGGTATTTTAAAATAGGCTTAAATGGTTCGTGCAAAGCATCTTGTATTTCTTTTCCAAAGCATCTTGTAACTTTTTCCCCCAGTGTTAATGCCAGTGTTCTGCAACCTTGGGCGCCCAGACATTTCCAAACTTAAGAGAGCCAGTGTGGTGTAGTGGTTAAGAGCGGTGGATTCGTAATCTGGTGAACTGGGTTTGCTTCCCCACTCCTCCACATGCAGCTGCTGGGTGACCTTGGGCTAGTCACACTTCTCTGAAGTCTCTCAGCTTCACTCACCACACAGAGTGTTTGTTGTGGGGAAGGAAGGGAAAGGAGATTCTTAGCCGCTTTGAGACTCCTAAGGGTAGTGATAAAGCAGGATGTCAAATCCAAACTCTTCTTAACCTCCCATCATCCCTGACCACTGGCCAAAATGACTGAGAATGGTGAGAGTTGTAGTCCAACGACTCCAGGCTGAAGAATACCACTTTATGTTAATGCAGAATAATAGGTGCAGATGTAGAGTGATAGACCCAATTATTCTGTATCAAAAGTGGGGAAATTAATTTACAATTTATGTTGGAACAGTTACTATTTGGGTTTTTGGTTTTGGGTGAAATCCTTGACACTCAGATATAGAATTCCTCTTTCTTTGGGGAGGAGACTTCCATTAAATCAGGTCTGGCTTCAGTTTTAAGGTGCAGAGCTAATTTGACATGCACTATAGATGCCTATAGTGAGAGATGTATGGAAGTGAGAGCTGGACTATAAAAGGCTGATCACCGAAGAATTGATGCTTTTGAATTATGGTGCTGGAGGAGACTCTTGAGAGTCCCATGGACTGCAAGAAGAACAAACCTATCCATTCTTAAGGAAATCAGCCCTGAGCGCTCACTGGAAGGACAGATCATGAAGCTGAGGCTCTAATACTTTGGCCACCTCATGAGAAGAGAAGACTCCCTGGAAAAGACCCTGATGTTGGGAAAGATGGAGGGCACAAGGAGAAGGGGACGACAGAGGACGAGATGGTTGGATAGTGTTCTCGAAGCTACCAGCATGAGTTTGACCAAACTGCAGGAGGCAGTGGAAGACAGAAGTGACTGGCGTGCTTTGGTCCATGGGGTCACGAAGAGTCGGACACGACTAAACGACTAAACAACAACATAGATGTCTATTTGGAAACAGAGAGAGGAAAAGAGAGAAGGGCTGTCTACATGGCAGTTATACACAGGGCTTTTTTTCATCAGGAACTCTCCAGAGCTCAGTTCCAGCACCTCTCAGGTAGGCACTATTGCCATTCTAAGAGAACAAGGGAGGTGTTCGTGGTGATTTCCAGCACCTCTTTTTCTTCAAAAAGAGGACTGGTTATACATATTTTATATATCGTCTGTGTTTGAGGGCTTTTTGTTCCACTCAGTGGCAAACAGGATGATGGACTAGATAAGGGGTGGGGAGGCTTGGGGCCAAAAGAAAACCTGCTACCTGTCCTACTTGTCAGGGACTGGGCAGAGGAGGAATAGTGGAGACCGCCTGCCTGGCCTGACCCATCTAGGGAGTGAGAAGAGGAAGACAGTCTAGATTGACAACAGGGGGTTGTGGGAGGTCACAGCTCAGAGGCAGATGAGGGGGAAAGTTGGGAAATAATGGGAGAGGAGGAGCAGGCAGAGTCAGAGCAGCAGCTGGCTGACACATTATCACTAGAAAGCATTCCAGACTCACCATTTCCCAGAACCTGGCAAGCCTTAGAAGTAGGAGAGCAAAGAGCACAAAGACAGAGGGCACTTAGTGGCACCTGTAGAAGAGGTGATGATGACGACAAATGAGGAAGTGGGAGAGACAAGGGTGGAGATTCACTCGGGAGAACACCATTATCCAAGAGGCTGGGTTTTATAACCTCTCTCTGTAAATACTGAACTAAAAAAAGGATGGTAAGAAATCTTCCCTTGTCTTTAAAGTTTCCTAGGCAACAGCTGGGAGTCACTGACAGCATCCTAACACTACCTAGGCTTCCTTATCTGGCCTTTGGGACCTTCCCTAGGACTCTTTGTTTTTTTTTTTTTTTAAATAATTTTTATTGCATTTTTCACAAAAAAGAACAAAAAAGCAAATTTTCACAAACATTACAAAAAGAAAAATTTTCACAAACATTACAAAAGAAAAGAAAACATAGACAAAAAAAAAAGAAGAGAAAAAAGGAGATTTTAACATATAAAAACAAAAAAAAAATCCCTCACTTTCCAATTATAACCTTCAAAACCTTATTTTCCTTACTTCCACCCGCCTCCCGATCTTGTATTCTATGTAATAATTAGTTCAGCAAGCTCAATCTTTGTTCATTTTGATTCTTGATCCCTCCCTTTGTGCTCTTATTTAACTCAGTCACTAGAACCCCTTCTTTCCTTTTCAATGTCCTCAACATTCAAAGATTTTACAGTGTTTTTGTAGATAGACTTTAAACTTCTTCCAGTCCTCTTCCACCTGCTCTTCTCCTTGATCTCGAATTCTGCCGGTCATTTCAGCCAGTTCCATATAGTCTATTACTTGCATCTGCCATTCTTCCAGAGTGGGTAGATCTTGTGTCTTCCAATACTTTGCGATGAGTATTCTTGCTGCTGCTGTAGCGTACATAAAGAAAGTTCTATCCTTCTTTGGCACCAATTGGCCGACCATGCCCAGAAGAAAGGCCTCTGGTTTCTTCAAGAAGGTATACTTAAATACCTTTTTCAGTTCATTATATATCATCTCCCAGAAAGCCTTGATCCTTGGGCACGTCCACCAAAGGTGAAAGAATGTCCCTTCAGTTTCTTTGCATTTCCAACATTTATTATCGGGCAAATGGTAGATTTTTGCAAGTTTGACTGGGGTCATGTACCACCTATATATCATTTTCATAATATTCTCTCTTAAGGCATTACATGCCGTGAATTTCATACCGGTGGTCCACAACTGTTCCCAGTCAACAAACATAATGTTATGACCAACGTCTTGTGCCCATTTTATCATAGCAGATTTTACCGTTTCATCCTCAGTATTCCACTTCAACAGCAAGTTATACATTCTCGACAATATCTTAGCATTGGGTTCTAACAATTCTGTTTCCAACTTTGATTTTTCCACCTGGAAACCAATTTTCCTGTCCAAATGATAGGCCTCTCTTATTTGAAAATAATGTAACCAGTCTCGCACCTTATCCTTAAGTTTCTCATAGCTTTGCAATTTTATTTTATCTCCCTCCTGCTCCAGAATTTCCCAATATTTTGGCCAGTTAGATTCCATATTAAGCTTTTTTAAGGCCTTTGCTTCCATAGGTGAGAGCCACCTAGGGGTTTTATTTTCCAATAAATCTTTGTATTTCATCCAGACATTAAACAATGCTTTCCTGACAATATGGTTTTTAAATGTCTTGTACACTT
The DNA here is from genome assembly GCF_951804945.1 of Podarcis cretensis. NCBI lineage: Eukaryota > Metazoa > Chordata > Lepidosauria > Squamata > Lacertidae > Podarcis > Podarcis cretensis. The sequence goes on along the minus strand of NC_137174.1, from coordinate 84,219,649 downwards.
TAGCCTTACCGTACCACAAGTATGCATGCCACCCAAAAAACGTTATCATATCCTTCCAAATCCAAAATATCCGTGTTTTCAAGAAGTAGCCAATCCTTCAACCAGCAAAAAGCTGCTGCTTCATAATATAACTTGAAGTCCGGCAGGGCAAACCCCCCTCTTTCCTTTGCGTCAGTAAGAATTTTGTATTTTATTCTGGGCTTTTTGCCCTGCCAGACAAATCTAGAAATTTCTTTTTGCCACTTCTCAAAACAGTCCATTTTGTCAATGATTTGTAGCGTCTGAAACAAAAACAACATTCTTGGCAATACATTCATTTTGATAACAGCAATTCTACCCAGTAAGGAAAGTTTCAAGTTTGTCCAAATTTCAAGATCTTTTTTCACTTCTGACCAACACTTCTCATAATTATCTTTAAATAAATTTACATTCTTCGAAGTCAAGTTCACCCCTAGATATTTCACTTTTTTCACCAATATTAAACCTGTTTCTTCCTGAAACCTTTCCTTCTCTACTGCTGTCAAATTTTTCTCTAAAACCATAGTTTTTGATTTATTCAATTTAAAACCTGCCACCCGACCAAATTCTTGTATTATTTCCAGTGCTCTTTTGGAACTAGGGATTGGCTCCTGTAGCGTCAGTACTAGGTCATCTGCATAGGCTTTAAGTTTATAGTGTTTAACTCCGACCTGTATACCCTGAATCTGTTGGTCCCTTCTAATCATATTCAGCAAGACCTCCAGGACTGAAATAAAAAGCAAAGGGGAAATTGGGCAGCCTTGTCGTGTCCCTTTCTCTATCTTAACTTCTTCCGTTACTGCATTATTCACTATTAATTTCGCCTTCTGTTCTGAGTAAATCGCGCCTATACCGTTTCCAAACCTTTCTCCAACCCCCATCCCTTGCAAATTTTTCCTCATAAAGCTCCACGAAATATTGTCAAAGGCTTTCTCCGCATCAATAAATATTAAAACAGCTTTTGTATTTATATTAACCTGTAGCTTTTCTAAAATGTCAATTAAGTTTCTCGTGTTATTTGACAATTGTCTGCCTGGGAGAAAGCCAGCTTGGTCTTTATGAATCATTGTTGCTAAAACTTTTTTCAATCTTCTAGCTAAAATATCAGCAAAAATTTTATAATCCACATTAAGTAGGGATATGGGGCGGTAGTTCTTTAGTTGTGTCTTTTCTATCTCATTTTTCGGTATAAGCGTGATGTAAGCTTCTTTCCACGACTCCGGCGCTCTTTTCCCTTCCATAATTTCATTGCCAACCTCCATTAGAGGTTGAATTAAGTAATCTTTCATGTCTTTGTAGTATTTGGAGGTTAGCCCATCCGGGCCTGGAGACTTGCCTAATTGCAGGTTCTTAATGGCACCTTCAACCTCCTGTTCAGAAATTTTGTCGTTCAGTATTAATTTGTTCTCTTGAGAAATTTTTTGTAATCCATTTGTTTCCAAGAATTTCTCGATTTTGATCTCATTCTGTGGCCCTTGTGAATACAGTTGTTTAAAGTATCTCTGGAAGCAGTCTTGAATCTCCCGTGGGTTTTGTATATTTCGTCCATTTACTTCAAGATTGGTAACAGTATTTAATTTCTGTCTTTTCTTCAGCTGCCAAGCTAGCAGCTTTCCACACTTATTGGCCGATTCGAAGGTTTTTTGTCTCATTTGTTTAATTTTCCATTCTATATCCTGGTTAACCATTTTCAAATATTGTGCCTGATGTAGTTTAATTTCTCGTAGAATGTCCTGTGACTTAGGTTTAGTCCTTAATCTCTTCTCGCCTTCTCTAATTTTCTCTAAAATCTTTTCTTTCTTCTCCTCTTGAAGTTTCCTCTTTATAGCATTTTGCTGGATCAAAAACCCCCTCATTACGGCTTTACTTGCATCCCAGATTACTCTTTTCTCCACGGTAGTCTTCAAATTTATCTCAAAGTAGTCTTTTAGTGTTTTTTGGGCCTTTTTCACAATTTCAGAGTCTCTAAACAAGGTGTCATTCATTCTCCATCTAAAGGAACCAGTGGGTGTTGGTTTCATATCCATCTTCACTGGGATATGGTCGGAGCAGATTTTGGGGCAGATTTCCACCTTTCGAATCTTGGGTGCCATCCCTCTTGTAATCCAAATTTGGTCTATTCTAGTCCAGGTCAAATTGGCTTCAGAGAAGAAGGTCCCCTCTCTACCTAGGGGATTTTTAGTTCTCCAAATATCAATCAAGTCCATATTGTCTGTCAATTCAAAAAAGGTCTTTGGTAGTCTTCCATCTTTTGTGACTACTTGTCTTTCAGATTTATCCATATATGTCGAGACAACGCCATTCATATCTCCCATCAAAATGATATTTCAATCTATAAAGTCCATTAACGTCTCATGCAGTTTCTTATAAAACTCTGATTTCCCCTCATTAGGTGCATAGACTCCAATTATTACTAATTTCTCTCCTTGGAATTGTATTTCAATTGCCACAAATCGTCCATGTTCATCTTTAAGGAGAAACTTTGGTGATAATTTCTCTTTTGCGTAGATCACAGCTCCTCTTTTTTTTACTTTGTCTGATGAAATAAAGTCTTGGCCTAACTTTTTACTTATCAATAATTTCCTTTGGAGTCTTGTTATATGTGTTTCTTGTAGGCAAATTAGGTCCAGTTGTTCCTTTTTCAGAATATGAAAAATCCTCTTCCTTTTGCTGGGGGAGTTCAAACCTCGAACATTCCAAGTTAACATCTGCAGAGACATGTTGTTGTTATTCTGATGTTCCACCAGTTGCTCCTAGAAGTTGCTCTTGGTTTGTCGGCGGTATCTCTTTCCGTTGGTCCAGTCCCAAGAGAGTTCTTCCTAAGTCAGGTGGTCCCAGTCCTAATATTTCCGAGTCTTTTGTTCTGGCCTCTCTTTGTAATTCTTCTCCAAAATTTCTCAGAAAACTCTCTTTATCTTCCTCTGATCTTATCTTAATTTTCTTTCCTTTAAATGTAAACGAGAGGCCTTGTGGGAATTCCCACCTGTACAAAATTCCGTTTCTTTTTAGCAGGTCCACCAAATTTCCGTAATTGGTTCTAAGATCAAGCAGGTATTTCGGGATATCTTTAAAAATCTCAATTCTCACCCCTTGGATATCGAGTGCTTTCTGGTAGTGTAGACTCAGTATTTTATCTCTTTCCTCTTTTGTCCTTAGAGCAATCAAGCAGTCTCTCGGCCTATTTTTCCTCTTAACCCTTCCCAATCGAAAAGCACTCACTATCTTAAATTCTTCTTTCTCTGGATCCAGGTCCCAGCACTCCTCAAATTCCGATGTCAACAGTTCTATCAAGTCTCCTTCTTCTATTTCTGGGACCGATCTAATTCTCAAGTTGGTCTGTTTCTCTTTAAGTTCAATCAAAGAGAATTGTACCTTGTATTCATCCAATTTTTTATTTATTGGTGGTATCTTTTGTTCTACTGCCAATACCCTCTCTTTGGCTTCCTCCGCAGTCTTCTTTGTCTCCTTAGACTCCTGCACCAGTCTGTCAATCGCCTGGGTGTTAGAATTCACATTCGTCCCCAAATCGTTTACTTTTTGCCCCAGGTCCTTAATAGTTGAAGTATTTTGATCAATCTTAGCTGTCAAATTTTGCAGAGCCGATAAAATCTTGTCTAATGTTGCAGAATCCGATCCTGTTCCTTTTGATTCTTCCCTTTCTGTAGCTTGTGGGACAGAGAGTCCTGCTGATGATGTTCTTCTATGCTGGAGTTGCTGCTGTGCCTGCAGCTGCTGCTGTTGTTTAATTTTTGCTCTTGTTGATACTTTATCTGGAGGCTGTAACTTGTCTGGTTGTTTCTCTTCCATTGCTTGCCTCTGGAAATCAAGGTCACTCACACAATTCCCAAGCTTCCTTCTTAGCTATAAACAATAGCAGCTGCAGTGGAAAATCCCCAGCTATAACACAAAGTTCCTCTAGGGGAGCAGAATACCAGGTTGTTTCTTCAATGATTGTTAAACAGTAACTTCATCAGCTCCCCAGTTATCTTTCCAATTTGTTGCAAGAGTAAAAGAGTAAAAAAGTTATAAATTTGGAGGCTCCCTTGATTGTTACCAGTCCTTCTAAACATTCAGTAGCAAAAGTTACAATGTCCATAAACAGTACTTTCACAGTAGCCTTGCATTTATTTAAGACAGACCGGCAGATCAGTGTTAAAAGTAAAGTGGTGGATTTTCTGTCCCCCCTTCCCTACTTGGGGGGGGGGGTTCTTTTGCTCTGACAGTGAAATTTAGCTCTTTATATAAAACAAGTCAGTGGTTCAAAGTTCCCTTGTCCCTTGCTTTTATTCTATTTACAGGATCGGCAAAGCGGACTTCCTGTTTGCACTTTGCCGATTTCAGGTCCGAATTTTAAATTCAAGTTCAAAGTCCCGATCAAAGTTTCTAGTTTCAAGTTCAAATTTCAAGTTCAAGTTTCTAGTTTCAAGTTCAAATTCAAATTCAAAATCAAAGTCCAATACTTGGTCTTAACTTTCATCTTTCCAAGTTCCCAATTCTTACTCACGGATAGCTGTTTTAATCCGATGTTTCACAGGAAAAAGGCCAGCGCTCTCCGGTAACTGCTATGCAGCTTCACTCCGCAGAAGTAGCGATCGGCTCCAGCACAGCGCTACACCCCCGCTCCGCTCCGGAGCTCTTTTCAGGGCTCCTTTGACAGTTCGGGGGGGCGCAAAGCGTGCCCGCTGAGCCCCACGGCCCCAGGCTTCACCCGCCTGTGGGTTTTTTGAGGGTCCTCCGCTTCGCTGTAGCGGTGGACCCGATTTCTGCGGAGCTTCCCCCTCCGTTTCAGAGGGTATCCGCCATTACCGATGGCGCCGCCTCCGGAAGTCCTTCCCTAGGACTCTTTGGCCACACCCCTCATAGGCTCTGCTCCCAACCCTCCACAAGTGTTTTTGCCTGGTTGGAATGTGTCCTTGAGCTCACACACCACCTCTTGTTGCCTGAATGAAGGATAGAGAGATATGTGCCTAAGTGGGTGTGTCCATTGCTCTGCCCACTCTTGCTTCTGGCCCCATCCATCACTAGAATGTGCCCACCAGCTGGGGATGCAGTGTTTGGGCTGAAAAAGACCCCTCACCTCTGGACTAGATGGAGCTGTGGTCTGATCAATTGAGATGTTTCTTACGTTCGATATCTTCTAACTGAATACATGAACTGTGTCTCATTCCAGGGCTACAACAGTAGACAGTGTGTTGGGAAACTCTGTAGGGATTTTGACGAGAAGAAAGAGGGAACAACCGAGAGTGAAAGGTATGAAGTAAGACATTTCTAATGAAAAATATATCAAAGTAATACATGGAAGTTATGCTTGAGAGAGATAAAATATTAAAACTTAATAGTGGGTGTCAACTGTAATATTTTAATTGTTATAAGGTAAATGGCTGACATATGTGGTGGTGATGAATAATAATAATGTTCAGAAGATAAATGAATGGCCAGGGTGATCAGGTAAGAAGAATACTAAAGAGTTCTCGTAGCTTACAGTATTTGGAGAATGATGAAACTTCTTGATTCAGGTGCAATGCAAAATGCACCTCAGCTTTTTTGCGGGGGGGGGGGTATTAAAAACTGGAAAGCAAAATGCAAAAGCTCAGGGTTTCCTGACATTATGCTCTGTATCCCCCTTTACCAGTGTGGTGTAGTGGTTAAGAGCGGTGGACTTGTAATCTGACGAACCCGGTTCGCCTCCCCGCTCCTCCACATGCAGCTGCTGGGTGATCTTGGGCTAGTCACACTTCTCTGAAGTCTCTCAGCCCCACTCACCTCACAGAGTGTTTGTTGTGGGGGAGGAAGGGAAAGGAGAATGTTAGCCGCTTTGAGACTCTTTCGGGTAGTGATAAAGCGGGATATCAAATCCAAACTCTTCTACTTCTTCTTCTTCTTTACAGAAGAAGAGCTGGGACACAACAACGGGAGCTCACCCCGTCGTGGGGATTTTTAAAGGGGTCTGCTGTTTTTCTGCTTCTCTCAGTCCTGACTCTTAGTAAATAGAACTAGAGCAGTTAAAATTGCCCAGTGCATTGTAACACAGATTCTCTTCCACCCACTCCTATTCAACCACCACAATGGGTCAGCATATACTTTGCCGCTCTCAGCTGAGCAACACTTTGTATGCTAGCAATGTACTCAGGCCCTGTTTTGGCGCTTCCCACGGGCATCTAGTTGGCCACTGTAAGAACAGGATGCTGAACTAGATGGGCCATTGGCCTGATCCAGCAGACGCTTGTTATATTATTAAGAGCAACTCTGTTGTAAAACCCAGCTCGCTTCAGTATACCAAAACCCACTGTATTTCTTAATCAGTTTTTAACTTTTTTTCCATTTAGCATGCCATTCACATCTGCCATGTGTCCCCCTGGCTGTTAGCAATACAAAGCAGCAACCTACAGGGAACTTAGATGACATTTCAAACACAGAATATATTCAATTTAAGAAACGTTTTAGTGATTGCTTTGATTGCTGTGAGCCCTTTCAATGAGATCACAGCTGGATTTACAGTAGTGACAACAGGAAAGCTGGCTTTCAATATCAGTATCAACAGTATATCCTGTTTCCCATGAATCAAAAGCTCACCTCCTGGCAGTAGGCTCATGTCTTGAGAATTCTTGGGTAAATAAATTGAATTTCTTACACTGGCTCTTAATACTACTTAGTGGAAATCAGTAGAGCTCCACCAAAGACAACAATGGAATGCTGGTAATATAAATTCCTGGCCATGAACCAGGATGTGTGTATGTTGCAAATGCACAGGAACACAGAAAGACTGCAGAATACGAGATTAGGCTGCAGAATTCAGTTTAAGGATTTCAGAAAAGTGACTTTTCAGACCTTAGGTTTTCAAAGATATGCTTGGAAAATGTATGGCAATCATATGCTTGAAAATTGTCTGCTGTCATTCCAGAAGGGAATTTCTGAACAAGAATCCTAGTGTTCCAAGGCATGATTATACCCAACTCAACATTTGAAATGACAAGTTCACAAATTAAATAACCCAAATGGTAACTAAATTATTCCAAAGTCCAGGTCCAGTTCAAAAGGGGCTCTGTACCACCAGCACTCCCTAAAATCCCAGTTGTCAAATAGGCCATGGCTCAAATGAGACCTGGGATTAAAGGGGCTGGAGGAAAGTTGCCCCCCACAACAATCAGAATATGCAGTTTTAGTGGCTTGCATGGCCCCTGCTTTTCCCTATGATTTACAGAAGCAGAATAACTTAAGCAAAATAAGAGATGCTTTGAAATTTGACCTTGGATGGATGGATAGATGATAAATTGACAGACAGATAGATAGATGATAGACAGACAGACAGACACAACTGATGGGATGGATCAGACAAGAAGAGATTACGTAACTACACACAATTATTTTAAATTGCAAGTGCAGAAGACAAGCATCCGTTGCTTTGAATAGGGGCAAAAACATGAAAGAGTGTCAATTGTGTTGTAATATTCTATGCTACATAGACTGCCAGTTGTGCTATTCTTATTCCAAATACATCTACTTCCTATTTAATAAGTGCAAAGAAGTGACTGTGAATGATTGTCACCATGCTGCCTGCTCAGGAACCCCAATGGGGAAGAGGAAGTTACAGATGGAAGCCACTCATTTTGATATCTTCCCCAAAGACAACACTGGCAGGTTGGAAGAAGCTGTGCGGTGGGAGTGGTCCAGGAGGACACAAAAAGAAGTACTGAACTTGCATAGAGAGGAGACGCTGGGAGTCTGGGCAGCATTCAACTTGGAATGCAGCAATATGTATGGGGACTGGAGGAGACTAGCAAAGAGGGAAAGCTTGATTGGTGAATTGGGAAAGATTGAACGTAGCAAAGGTCAGAGTGGGAATGACTTTCTGGTAGGCAGGAAAGACCAAAGCATGAAACAGAGACAAACTAGAGATCATCCCTGAAGGAGGACATGAGTATAAAGCTCATGTAAAGCTCAGTGGCAATCCAGTACCAGCAGCCTTTAAATGAAGAAAGAAGTCAGCTGGGAAAAGACCTGCATTGGGAATAGGGAATACTATGGGGCTAGGAGGTCCTCCTTAAGTAAACTCAAGACAAAAGGGTTCCTAAACAACACTCTAGCCTCCCTCAACTTTATGTCCTCCAGATGTTCCAACTCTTCCCCAGCTAGCATGGCCAGTCATCCCAGGGGATGGGATGGCACAGCTGGAGGCCATGATGTTGGCTACCCTGCCTATAATATTGCAGAAATTCTACCAATTCCCGCCCCCGCCCCCTTTTCCTTGGGGAACATGTTCACTTTAAAAGCAGGGAAAATCCTTCACTACAAAAGTCTGGAGGGGCGTCAGCTCTTGCATTCAAATATGAAATTGCATCTATCTATTCATGGCAAGGTCTTTTTTTGTACAGTTAATACTTCATCATGTAATTTTCTTATTCAGTCTCTCCTCTCTCTCTCTCTTTACTTTAAGGCTATTTAATGGGTTTTGATAATAATTAACCTTTTAAAACCTTTTTATTCTTTCTTCTGAATTCTGACTAATGAAAATCCCCAAGTTGCAACTTGTAATCTGGAATTATCCTTCTCTTTCTAAATTGTTGGTTTTCTCCTTTTTTCATGTCTCAATCCAATTATTCAAATGACAGTCAAATGTCCTTTATCTTCAGCTATCACTCAGGAATCAGCCTTGTTGTCAGCATCTTCAATGCTGGTAATAATTACATTGCTTCTTCAAATAACTACCCTTGAACTCCTGCAGTCTGGTGTACATTGTCAACTGCTTGGATGGGTTATTTATCTTTCTATGTAAATTTAAATTGACTGGCTCCCCTATTTTAAAGGTACAGGGTGAATAACATTGCAAGATTGGGACCATTTAATAAAGTCTGAAATATTTTTTTAAAAAAAACATGTTTATTCGTCTGTTGTTTTGGATAATTGTGTTCCCAGTATTTTCAGTTTGTTACTGAGACATGAATTGGGGGTGATATAATAGTATTAGTATTTATTTGTATTACCCACCCTTTACCAGCAGGTCTCAGGGTGGGTTACATGCACTAGGGTCCCCAAAACGCATGTTGCTTCAGCACTGGAAGAAGTCCACAAAAGCTGATTCTATAATAATATTTGTTAGTTTTTAAGGTGCTACATGACACTTACTTTTGCTGCAGTAGACTAATGTGCCTAGTACAGTGGTACTTCGGGTTACAAACACTTTGGGTTACAGACTCCATTAACCTGGAAGTAGTACCTCAGGTTAAGAACTTTGCCCCGGGATGAGAACAGAAATCAGGCAGCGGCAGCGGCGGCGGAAGGCCCCATTAGCTAAAGTGGGACCTCAGGTTAAGAATGGTTTCAGGTTAAGAACGGACCTCTGGAACAAATTAAGTTCGTAACCAGAGGTACCACTGTAATTTGTGGAATTCACTGTCAGAAGATGTGATTATGGCCACTAGCTTAAATTGCTTTAAAACTAATTCATAGAGGTCCACAGTAGCCATTATACATGATGGTTGTATGGAACCTCCATGTTGATGGGATCCAGTATTGAGAAAGGCCTTCTTTCTGCAAGCCCACCTTCTTTGAAAAGCATAATAGGACATCTTATATTGCTATGTTACGGATGCCTCTGAAAGCAGTCACATGGAAGATGTCAGCTATGCTGCACTGTCAGGTGAATGGCTCAAGGTAGTTGTCAAAAGTATCTGACTGAAGAATGCTAGGATTTGACATCAGAGCCTTAAAATAAAGTGGCTGAATTAGCTATTTCTGAATTCTGTTTCTAAAGCAAATCCTAACTGGTAGCTCATATATGCGTATGACATCACTTTAGAGAGTATATTGGGGTGGTGAATGCTTCCCTCCGTGAGGGAGCCTTCCCAGACCCGCTGAAAGAGGCAGTTATTAAACCGCTTCTTAAAAAACCATCTTTAGATGCGGCCACAATGGCCAACTATCGCCCAGTCTCAAATCTTCCATTCTTGGGCAAGGTGATAGAGCGAGCGGTTGCCGAACAACTCCAGGCACGCCTGGAAGAAGCGGACCATTTGGATCCCTTCCAGTCGGGATTCAGGCCTCATCATGGGACTGAAACTGCCTTGGTCGCACTGGTTGATGATCTCCGGCGGGCTAGGGACAAAGGTGAGAGCTGTTTCCTAGTTCTGCTGGATCTCTCAGCGGCGTTTGATACCATCGACCATAACATCCTTCTGGACCGTCTTGAGGGGCTGGGAGCTGGGGGCACTGTCCTACAGTGGTTCCACTCCCTCCTGGGCCGTGTTCAGAAAGTGGTGGTGGGGGATGAGTGTTCAGACCCCTGGGCTCTCATTTGTGGGGTGCCTCAGGGTTCTGTCCTCTCCCCCATGCTTTTCAACATCTACATGCAGCCGCTGGGAGAGATCATCGGAGGTTTGGGCTGGGTGTTCATCAGTATGCAGATGATACCCAGCTCTACCTCTCTTTTAAATCAGAACCAGTGAGGGCAGTGAAGGTCCTGTGTGAGTGTCTGGAGGTGGTTGGAGGATGGATGGCGGCTAACAGATTGAGGTTGAATCCTGACAAGACAGAAGTACTGTTTCTGGGGGACAGGAGGCGGGCAGGTGTGGAGGATTCCCTGGTCCTGAATGGGGTAACTGTGCCCCTGAAGGACCAGGTGCGCAGCCTGGGAGTCATTTTGGACTCACAGCTGTCCATGGAGGCACAGGTCAAATCTGTGTCCAGGGCAGCTGTTTACCAGCTCCATCTGGTACGTAGGCTGAGACCGTATCTGCCTGCGGACTGTCTCGCCAGAGTGGTGCATGCTCTGGTTATCTCCCGCTTGGACTACTGCAATGCACTCTACGTGGGGCTACCTTTGAAGGTGACTCGGAAACTACAACTAATCCAGAATGCGGCAGCTAGACTGGTGACTAGGAGCGGCCGCCGAGACCATATAACACCGGTCTTGAAAGACCTACATTGGCTCCCAGTATGTTTCCGAGCACAATTCAAAGTGTTGGTGCTGACCTTTAAAGCCCTAAACGGCCTCGGTCCAGTATACCTGAAGGAGCGTCTCCACCCCCATCATTCTGCCCGGACGCTGAGGTCCAGGGCCGAGGGCCTTCTGGCGGTTCCCTCATTGCGAGAAGCAAAGCTACAGGGAACCAGGCAGAGGGCCTTCTTGGTAGTGGCGCCCACCCTGTGGAACGCCCTTCCAGCAGATGTCAAAGCGATAAACAACTACCTGACATTCAGAAGACATCTTAAGGCAGCCCTGTTCAGGGAAGTTTTTAACGTGTGATTTTACTGTATTTTTGGTTTTTATGGAAGCCGCCCAGAGTGGCTGGGAAGGCCCAGCCAGATGGGCGGGATATAAATAATAAATTATTATTATTATTATTATTATTATTATTATTATTATTATTATATTCTTGAGTACAGATAACTGTTTATAGTGTAATTAATGTTCCTTTATCATTTTTTAAAGTATATAATAAACAAACATGCTTTGCTTTTGAGTTTTCTGTATACACTTCTCCAAACTGCTCCAAACTGAAGGCATTTATATCTGTCATGATTAAGTAGGATTCTTGCTATGCTTTGACAGCATTCAATTACCACCTAATTTTTTTGAGCATAATGGTTGCTGTCAAATTTAAATGATTTACCCTTTGGTATTTTAGGGACCAATCTTCCTCAAGGAAAAGTACTGCAGCCCACAGTTTTGCAGAGGCTTACTTACACCAAGCAAGCAGTCTGGTCCATATATATACGTGTGTATATATATGTGTACACCACCTTAGATTTCAAAATTCCATCCATCCTTCCATCCACCACTTGTCAAACATTTTCACTGTTTATTCTACAGTGTAGCCTATTATTTTTATTTTTGGAGCTAAATCACCAGAATTTTTTTTTGTTGGATCCTTCAGCAGCTCCCTGTTGTCATGGGAATTGATGCTGTTTTGAGTGTTTGCTGGACTGCATTGTTAATAGAAAAGAAATCCCTCATTTCCATTCCTTTATCATTCCTCCAGCTCACTCTTTTGTTCCATTCCTTGTTCATTCTGGTTCAAATACTGCACCTAATTCACACCCTGATTAGTTACCTATGCCTTATTTTGAATCAAGATTTAGGACCAAACCTTTCAAAACTGTACTGATTTTAACCACCAGTTTCAGAATAGCCCCGATCTTTGGGTTTCTTACATTTCCTGAGCAAGGCTGCTAGTAACGTAAACATTCCCAAATAGTTGGAGGCCAGGTTATCTGAAGGACCTTCCCTTCCCACATGAACCAGCCCATCTGTGGCCGTCATGAGCAGAAACCCTGTTCTGTGTCCCAGCACCAACTCAAAACAGTGACTTCTCAGTGACAGTTCCCCAGTTGTGCAACAGTCTCCTGAGGTAACTTCACCTGGCTGGACCTTTGATAGTTCTGTGGAGAAAGCCAATATATATTTGTTCCAGAAAGCTTTCAGTAGTTTTTCAGATTCAGGTAGGTAGCCATGTTGGTCTGACGCAGTCAAAATAAATAAATAAATTGTCCAGTAGCACCTTAGAGACCAACTATGTTTGTTCTGGGTATGAGCTTTTGTGTGCATGCACACTTCTTCAGATACACTGAAACAGAAGTCACCAGACCCTTATATATAGTGGGAGGGTGGGGTGGGCGTTTTCTCAGGAGGGTAGTAGGAGATGGGTGATTAGCCATACCCATTGAGTCTATCACCCATCTCCTACTACCCTTCTGAGAAATGCCCCCCCCCTATATATAAGGGTCTGGTGACTTCTGTTTCAGTGTATCTGAAGAGGTGTGTGTGCCCATGAAAATGTTAAGTTGTGGATGAACATATCAGATGACACAGCGATTCTTCAAACAGCTCTTGTTTATTCAAAGGCCAGAACAGAACTGAACTGCAGAGCTCAGTCAGCCAGCATATATAGAGCTCCAGAACAATGTAACTGTTGCAACTTTCTAAAACTATCCAATCACTGAACGTCACTTTCGATCCTTCATTTGCATACAAACTATCCAATCACTGAACGTCACTTTCGATCCTTCATTTGCATAACTATATACAGTATCCCCCTGCTGGCCCAGGATGAGAACTTCAGTACATAACAGAAAGCTTATACCCAGAACAAACTTAGTTGGTCTCTAAGGTGCTACTGGACAATTTTTTATTTTTTAAAGTTATTTTGAGTAGTTTTTCAGTAGTTATTAATCCTTTGAATTTAATGCTTTTTTTTTTTACAGATACACTTTTAAGATTGTTCCTAATTTGCTGTAACAAAGAGACAGAGGTGTTCTCAGGCTTCTGGTAAGACTTCCATATTAATAGAAGTTCACTGTTTATTTCAATATAAAACATAATTGAGGCCTAGTGCCTTACACTGAAGTCAGCCATCTTGGCAATGACAACCATATAACAAAGAGTGCTAAGGCACCCTGCCTCTTGAAGGCAAATAACCCCACCTACATTTATTAGCTTGTCAGTAGTGTTTCATGCACTTTACCACAGAATTTTTAATTGTATTAAAAATGCATGGTTTGTGGTTGTAAATTGCCATGGGGAGGAGCTTTTTAGGACCTAAAGAGGGGATTATATTCTAAAATGAAATTCAGAATTGAACCGTAGGCAGTTTGCTACTGTTTTCAGTTCCTTCAGTTCTTATTTTCCTCTATCTACGTTACTGATGTACACATCTGCATTGATACCCCTCCGTCTCCCTGCAAAATGATGGTTTTGGCATCATTAAATGCACATCCACCTGGACTAGCTGACTTGCTCTGTGCATTACCTCACTACCTTCAACTTTCACACATTAGCAGCGAGACTGGAAAACATTCCTGGTTTTTATTTCCCCTTTCTCAACAGATAAACAAACATTCAGGGCTTATTAATTTTAATGAGCTTTTCCATGTCTTAAAAACAAAAATCTTCAGAACTGTCCAAAATGTTTAATAGCTGAGACTAGCACTCTGTTAAGCTCCAAAAGCTTGAAGATATCTAGATCTCTGCATGCTGTCCCTCAGGATCCTGTATTGATTTTCTTAAAAGCTTCCCCCTCCCTTCAGTTAACAATGCAGGAATCAAATATAGTCACAAGTCAAGCAAAACCTGCAAGATAAAGGGCTGGAAGAGATGTTCCAGAGGATCTTTCAATATATCAGAGGGATGCTAGGGGAAAGCAAAAATGGGACTCTTAATGCAAAAATATTGCATAAAGCAGACCTATGTATAAACTATACCAGGGGCTAGGCTAGGCTAGGCTATACTATACTATACTATACTATACTATACTATACTATACTATACTATACTATACTATACTATACTATACTATGAAAGTACTTGAGCTAGTAAAGTGCTTAAGTGTGATACTAAATTTTAAGCACATAAACCTTACACTGCACACAAACATTAAACACTGTAATATTCATGAGTGTGTTAGTGAAATGTTTGTCATAATGATGTGTTGGGTGCTGAGAGGATCGGCTTCTATTGCAGGGACCCCTTGAGGGTTGCAAATAATTACCATTGTGTCCTATGCAGCATAGAGCTAATCACACACTGTCAGGGATATTACCAAAAGAATTTTGTTGCCGGAAGCAGCAGCTTATCCCTGTTAGCAGTGCAACAGCAGGGATTGTTCAGTTTATATCTTAAGGGGTTGTTTATGTTCACAGTCTTAGTCAACTTTCCAAGGGGTGGTGGTGGAGGTGTTGCTCAGAAACCAGTTAGAATGGCATGATCTTTACTGAGGTGGAGCATACTGTGGTTGGCTGTAATGTTCTGAAGGTTTCCCCCCCTCTATGTTTGGTTGTATGTGTTTAAGTGATAGACAATCCACAACTATTAATATAAAACCTCTGTTTACTTCTTCTCAAGATATACACATTGCTGTTATTGAGTTTACTCAGTAAAATTTTATCAAGTTTTCTTTTCACTCTGGATTCCATCTACATTATTTACGTGAGTTTAACAATCCACTTTCCCATAGCACCACACATAGTGAAAGAATGCTGTTCATTTATAGGAAAGAAAGTAAAATACATGCAGTCAAGAAAACATTGGGGTGGAGTTTGTTTCTTGTTGTTTAGTCGTTTAGTCGTGTCCGACTCTTCGTGATCCCATGGACCAGAGCACGCCAGGCACTCCTGTCTTCCATTGCCTCCCACAGTTTGGTCAAACTCATGTTAGTAGCTTCGAGAACACTGTCCAACCATGTCGTCCTCTGTCATCCCCTTCTCCTTGTGCCCTCCATCTTTCCCAACATCAGGGTCTTCTCCAAGGAGTCTTCTCTTCTCATGAGGTGGCCAAAGTATTGGAGCCTCAGCTGCAGGATCTGTCCTTCCAGTGAGCACTCAAGGCTGATTTCCTTCAGAATGGATAGGTTTGATCTTCTTGCAGTCCATGGGACTCTCAAGAGTCTCCTCCAGCACCATAATTCAAAAGCATCAATTCTTCGGCGATCAACCTTCTTTATGGGGTGGAGTTTAGGGATGGACAAAATGATTAGTGTTGGTTTCTCTTTTCTGGTTTCATTTATTTACAATCTTGCGTACACACCTGTGGCGATCACACAGGGTCCCCGGATGTTTGATGGTCTATTGATCCCTGTGCCACCACTGTGCTTGCTTCCCCGCTGCCACCAACCCGTTACTCTCGGGTACAAACTGAGTCCAGACAGTTTTTAAAATTAAATCAAATAAACAAGTTTATTTTATAAGCGTTAGCAAGTTTATGGTTTCTCAGATAATAGTCTTGTCAGTTTCTTATCTTTAGTTTCTTTACCGACCTATACCTTCCTAATACCTTCTGACTGATTATCTCAACTGTTTGACTGACTCCTCTTAACATATTCTCTCACTCTCTCACATCAGACCAGCCCAACCCACAGACTTATCCTCCCTCTCCCTTCTCTAACTCCAGACTGACTTCTTAACAACTCTAACTCTAACTTCTCCCCTTGGGTTCCTATAGGTTAGTCATTTTACAATTAGTTAACCCTTTCCTTATGAACCCAGTATGATGTCACACACCTAGGAGGGCAAATGCCACAACATCTTCATGTTCTCATATCTGTTTGTGATTATTATTTTTTAAGTTCTCATGGAAATCGATCAGCAATTTAGTGCAAATTTCACTTAATACTGTGTGTATGTGTATGTAATCATTTGGTATATATCTTGCCTTGAGAAAGTCCTTGAGCCAGCAAAGTGTCCCTGTGGATCTAATTCTGAACTCCACTATTCCACTGGAGTTTTCTGTGTGTGACTGGATTTTGTGCAGTGCAATCCTTTGCTGCTTATTATTATTATTATTGCCCTGCTCCCCCCCCCCGACAGGGATTCAAAAACCTCGGGGGGGGGGGTACACATGAAAAAGCAATTAAACTTTCTATTGCATCTACTACTCATAAATAAGCTCCACTGAGTTCAATGCAATTACTTCTAGGTAAGGGTGTATAGAATGATAACACTGTTTTATTATTTTATTGCTTAAGGTGTGCAGCAATGCAAGAAAGTCATGTATTGCAATTAAAGAGTAAGAGAGCACAATTCATTTGGTCACTTTTACAACTCCTGACACATTTCCGGTAAATGGTATCACATTATTAAGAGAGTCAAGAATTGCATTTCACACATGGTGACAGAAGAGGCATTTAAGCAAGTGCTGTCCTATCCCCACAAAAGCAGAAGCCTCAGTCTCATTGGTGAACATTCAAGGTAATCCCATGATATGGTTTGCCCTTGAATTAGTGTTTCAGCTTCTAGTTAATTAATTAACTGATCATTCATTTTTTTAAAAAAAATTGTCTGCTTTTCTGTCCATTAAACTTTTAAGCTGGGCATATTAAACTATTTTTTTTTAAAGGAAATGTCTATAACTTTCAATTTCATTTGCTGGTTTGCCACATTTCTTATAGTCTGATGGCTGAGATGCCACCACAGAGTCCCTGCTTCAACTTGTGTTGCTTAATATAGATCCTGCTTCACCTCTGACAAGCCAAAAAAATCCCTTCAAAGCGTTGTGGTTTAACTTTGGATTTAGGAGCTGTCCAAATTCCCATGGGTACCATAGTTCACATAGTTCTTCATATGAACTGTGCATCCGATTCCTGTATCATTTGAGCACCATAGCAGCATATTAAATGGTGTGGCACAATTCCACAGAAGCACACCTTGATGTGTTAGTAGTGTGGCTACTACTGATTTTAACCAGGCTAGTAATTTCCTCTACAGGGGACGGAATTGACTGGGATGAGTAGAACCGGTGTACCTTTACAACAAACCATGCAAGCAACTTACTGTGTAGAAGCATCTTCACAGTTGGAGGTGGTAAGGCTTCTGAAGAACAGTTCCTGGAAACTGCAGGAAGGGAGGTTGCTGCCTCCACTTTGAAGCTGCCTCCACTTTACTTTTGAACTACTTTTGAGAGCCATTAAGCTTTCACATAATGCCCCATTCTAAAAAATTACCATATAACTCATCAGAGTACAGTGGTACCTTGGTTCTCAAACTTAATCAGTTCTGGAAGTCTGTTCCAAAACCAAAGCATTCCAAGACCAAGGCGTGCTTTCCCATAGAAAGTAAAGCAAAACAAATTAATCCATTCCAGACTTTTAAAAACAACCCCTAAAGCAGCACTTTAACATGAATTTTACTATCTAACGAGACCACTGATCCATAAAATGAAAGCAATAATCAATATACTGTATTATAAAATAAATAAAACAGTATTATAGATGCTAAAAAAAATTTTTTTCCTTACTTGGACTGATGATAGTCATTGTTTGGATGGGGGGCTTTTATTCATTTCCGCAGTCACACAATCAATCAATCAATCAATCAGTAGCTGAACTGGGATCCACACAGTCACAAAAAGAAAATTAACCAAAAAAGCCTCAAAAAAATTGCAAAATAAATAGCAAAAACAAAAGTACCAAATATAAGCTCCAAATATCACCTCAGAATACTGCAATCGGAAACGGAAGGCTTGAATTACAATGGGTGGGTGTGTGCAAATTAGCAGCGCAACAGGAAACACAGGGGGGCTCAAAACGGAGCACATTTGGCTTCCAAAAAAAAGGTTTGAAAACCGGAACACCTGCTTCCAGTTTTGTAGCACTTGGGTTCCAAGTTGTTCGTGAACTAAGCTGTTCGAAAACCGAGGTACCACTGCATTGTGTGCTCTGATTGACAGCACCCCTTCAGGGGCTCAGACAGACATTTTCCATATCACCTACCTGCTGATATCAGGGGTTGAATCTGGGATTCACTGCATACAAATAATATATTCTACCAGTAAGCTATGTCCCTTACATTAGAATCATAGAGAGCAACTCTAGACTTCCACTAGCAGGTTTTAGTTTTTATTATTGCTTCTGGTTGTTCGCTCTTCCTCTTTCTTCCACTCTTTTCCTCCTCCAAGCACTTTGCCCTGGTGACCCTCTCTCCAAAGTCTATGAGTGAGTCCAGCTGAGAAGGCAAGGTGGTAGATCCTAATGTTTAGTAGTGACATGACAGCCCACCATTTGCTCCACAGTGTATTCTCTCCTAGCACACTTGATTATTTGGATATTCATCATCGCTTCTTTGCAGTTCTTTGAACTGAAACCGTTTCTTTCCCTTTAAGGGTTTTTTTGGGGGTAAGAATTAATAATACACATTAATAATTCAAGTTCTATTTTGTGAATGTTGGTGGAAGTGAAGGTTTCTTTTGTAGTTTTAACACGGTTTTATTTATTCATATTTTTTGTCATACTAGTTGGCTGATGGGCAGTTCGGATGTCAAAATAATGCTCTTTAATAACAGGTGGCTGTTGTATCGCCTGTGGGTGGAGATGCAATAGTAGAAGGTTTCATGAGCTGTATTTCTGCACTTGGGATGATAAACACCAGGCTTGATGAGACTCAACCGGATATTTCATTCAGATGCATTCTATCGTATAACTTTTTTTCCATGAAGAGAAAGGAAAGAGAAGTAACAGGTGGGACCTGCAACAGAAAGTTGCAGTATGGAGAGCTGCTATTCAGGGTTCAAGTCATCCAGCCATGCATTTATCCAAAACACTCCTTTCTATTGCCTGTTTTCCATTATGCTCCCTAATAACTAGCATTCCCTGGCCTTTGAACGTTCTGATTGGGCTGTTTTGGGTCTTTATCTGTGGATAATGACCGCTCCCCACATTAAATGGGGGCACCCTTTGCATGGTTGTGTGCAGCCCCCTGGACCCTATGTGGCACCATTAGCACAGGCTTGGCTTTGCCTTCCCCAGGTGGGATACCTGGAGGTCTCCGCCTACCTCAGCCATTTGCCCAATCCCTCCTGGGGAGGCGTTGCCAAGGTGATCAGGCCACCCTGCCCACACAATAGGGGGAGGATTTTACCTGGGATCGTCAGTTGGCTCCAGAGCTTCTCCCACCCTACCCACCCTCAGTTAAGACTTCTTTTGCAGGTTAACCTTTTCTCCACAGGTACGCGGGCACGGCTACGTCAAGGTCGTTGTTGAAGGGCCGGAAAGGAATTTTCCTGCATTGGCAGGTTTTGCCTTTCCCGTAGCAAAACGTCACAACTTTGGCGGCTTCAGGCCTTGGGCGGAATCCTTTAGTCTATCTTCCCTAATTAGGGGTGGGCATGTAGCGGTGACCCACACCCCCTTCTCTTTGTGGTGGCGATCCCAGGGTTCCCCGTTAAAGGGGGTGTTTTGAGGGGAGGCTTTGGCCGTACGCCTAGAGGTTGTCATTGCTCTCCCCTTCAATGATGGCGTAACGGGGGGCAGGCTCTCTGCTTGAACATATGTTCTCCAGAGCCAGCCTATCCCCCACACACTCCGGAAAACCCTGATGTTCCTCAGATCCCCAGCGGAGGACTGGGAGGGATAAACGCCCAATGCCTGAGCCAAGGTCTACCCACATCTGAAACATAATAAAATTGTGGCCAATTTTAATCCCATAGCATGTTGTCTTGAGTCCTTATTCCATTCGGGGGCTGCCCAGGGTTTGGGGGACTTCACCTGTCCATGCAATGAGTCCTTTCTGCAATTGTTTTCCATTGTGGAATGCCCTCTCCAGCGAGGTTCACCTGACACCTTCATTACATATTTTTAGGCACCAGGTAAAAACGCTTCTCTATAACCAGGCCTTTGGCTGGTTATGTGGCGCAGCGAAGACATAACACAGAGTCTTCACAGTAAATGAACAAAACTTTTACTGATGGCAAACATACTTCTTTACAAACACATAATAGCATAATAGGAAGTGGAATACAGAGCGAAACATACACAGAGACTTAGCAGACTTTATCACTAACTAACATCCTCACTAATTAGAGAGCACCGATTATGCTTCCTGGCTCCACTGTATCTTCCTGTAATAGATACAATACTTGCATAAAGAATGAGTCATCCACAGGATGTGTCATAGTGAGTCAGCATGCTGAATGAATCTGCACTTTTCAGCATTTTCCAACACTTTACTGCTTCTGCTCTCAAAGACCTTTGTCACATGACAGGTTAAACAACCTATGTCCTTTTAAACTGTGTGTGGGAGGGTTATTACTTTCTTTTTTATTATGCTATGCATTTTTATGTTTCCCTACTGTAAACCTTCATGTGATCCTCGGATGAAGGGCGGTATAAAAATAATAATGATAATAATAACAATGCCATTTTTGCTACATAAGTGCAGACACTTAGAGAATGAGTTCAATGAGCATTCCCAGTCGACATGAAATGCTGAAAGTTGGGTGGAAATAGAAAACAGGGGAGTAGATGGAATGGAGTATCCTTGGAAAAGGCAAGACTGGCTGGATGGAACCAGGATCTAGAACACATTTTGCTGCAGGTCCAAATGAACAAATGAGTGAAGGCGTTGCCCATCATGCCAAATTAATAGTGACAAACAAAGCTAATAAATGCAAAAGATGTCCTCAACATACTATTAATATTTCACGAACGTCACATCTAACTAATCCAATTAAATAGCAGAATGATAAAGGCAACAAACTCCAAGCAGCAGCAAGGGATGGAGAATTTTGTTTGGTGTGCATTTTTAAGCGAACTGAATTAATTTGCACCCTCCAGGACTGATACATGAATTAAAACATAACTGTCCCTTGGATTTTTCACTTTTCCAAATTTTGCAAAACAGTTCTGGCCTTTAGGAAAAATATCTGGCTATCTGTATCTTTCTCCCCCATAGGAGACAAGCAAATGTGATTGAGATTTGGGGGTGGGGATGGCCAGAGGGAAAGCGTTGAGCCACCCCTCTGTTCCTTTATTAAAATTCACATTTAAATAGTAGGAAGAAATGCATGCCACCTCACTTTTAGGATTCTCTCTACCTTTTCCTTAAAAATGTCAGCCTAATTTATAATGCATTCCCTCCCTTCGCCTGTTCCAGCTTATGGTCAATCTGGTTAGATATGCTTTTGTGTTCTTAATATTTCCCAGGTTCATGGCATTATATGAAAGCGTATCTTTTACAAAGTATATAATAGGTTTACTTATTGATTATTATTTTTTAAAGCTGGCTTATGAGATCCAAGGCATTTTCATTTTCAAGTAATCTCAGAGCCCAAGGTTCTCTCAGTGCATTAATAATTATAAAAGCCAGAGACTGTCTGCTTAAAAGGCTATCAATACGCCAGGCTGAAGCAATAAACTGCAGCAAGCTTAATTGCTGTTTAATTTCAAAATCTTTAAAGTTGTGGGCAATCTTGAAAACATTGAAAAGGCTAATGCAACCGTTCCTAAAAAACAATATAAAAATAGACATTAAGGGGAGAGGAAATGGGCATATCTGTCTCTGTGGCTTAACTTCAATTTCTTTTTTTCTTTTTTTCTAAGTTAAGGATAACAGACCCCAAAATTCCTAGCAATGAATGATACCAGAAGTGTCATTCGGAATTGAGTTAAGCAATCCTTGGCCATCATTAATCATGGGGGGAAACTGACAGGAGAAAAATGAGTCGGCTGGGTATATCTAATATTTTCTCACTGGCGATCGGTTCCAATGCACGACACAGTAGAAACTGGTATTCATTTTAAAAAATAAGAAGGGGAAAGAAGAGAGTTCAGTTTCTTGTTGCTAGGTGATACAACCCATATTTGCTACCTGTTTAAAAAGGGGAAAAAAGAAAATGCTCCCAATCTTTAGGTTGCTCTACCTGCATTTTCTCACATTCATTTATTTTATTTATAAAACTATTTCTACAACACATTTCAGTCCAGAGGGGACCAAAGTGGTTTACAACAAAAACAACACAACAACAACAACAGCAGCAACAACAATAATAATATAGCAATGATTTATTATTTATACCCCGCCCATCTGGCTGGGTTTCCCCAGCCACTCTGGGCGGCTCCCAACCGAATATTAAAAACACAATACAGTATTAAACATTAAAAACTTCCCTAAACAGATGTCTTTTAAAAGTAAAATCGTTGCTTATTGCCTTGATATCTGCTGGGAGGGCGTTCCACAGGGCAGGTGCTACTACGGAGAATGACCTCAATAAAATGTATAGAGAAAGCAGATTTGTAAAAATATATCAATAACATATGACCATTGTTCACAGTCACCAGGATGCTAAAAACTGACATTACTGTAATGCCAATTGGAAATGCCAGAGCAAATAGATTAGTTTTTAAATTAACCCAGAGGAACACAATATTTAGGGCCTGCCTAATCTCCTTCCATTGGGTGGGTGCCACCACAGAGAAGGCATGTTTTCATTCCACCGTAATGCATTTATTTATTAAATTTATGTAACACCTATCTGCCCTAGGGAACCCAGAATATGAAATTCATCCTCCTTAAAACAGCACAATAAAAAAAACCAATGAAACTAAAAAAAATATTTTTATCATTACAGTTATGAACGCTTCACGTGTAACCCCAAAATGATTTACAATATAATAGAAACATGCATAAATGTTACACATATAAAACAGTTAAATCAATTGCATCGTCAATAATAATAATAATAATAATAATAATAATTTATTATTTATAACCCACCCTTCTGGCTGGGTTTCCCTCAGTAAAAACGGTATGCACAAACATATATACAGAAAGTTTGAAACAACAGCACATACATAAAATCAGTTGAATCTCATACAGATACTGACATCTACAAACATTCACATACTCTCCCTGCTAAACATTTCAGGTTTCAAAGGCCTGGGTAGGCTGGGATGTTTTAAAATTTCTCCTTGGAGGATATCATACCACTGCAACATTAGCTGTCGTGTCTTGCTTTGCTTGCAGTAATAGTTAAGGACTCCACCTGTCCATGTTTGGTTCCTTTTATTTTGTTTTGCTTTGCTTTGTTTCAAGTTGTCGGTTTTTCAAGTGGGCACAGATTGCTGTTTGCGTGTTGAGGTCCCCAATCCACCCCCCAAAATAACTCACAACGGACACGTAATTTTTGTTTAAGATTTTTGGCATGATTTTGGCCACAACTTTATTAAAATACAAACTGTGAGTGGTTGTTTAGGCATTGGTTAAGACTATCTGTCCCCCCGCCTGGGGACAGAACTGACTTCCGGGCACCACCGAAAGACAGTGCGGGGGAAAGCAAGTCGGGGAAGAATTGGAGCTGAGACACAGACCCTCAACTCTCACCCGCCTGCTCCCCGAAGGCTTGCCGGCCCTAGTCCCATTCCAGGGATTGGACGAAAAGATGGCAAGCCCCAGGATTCCTTTAACGGAATTCCCTTTCCGCAGCAACCATGGAGGGGCAGGCCCAGCCTATCCTGAACCCCTCCATGGAGGGGTAGGCCCAGCCTATCCTAACCCCTCCTCCACCAGATTTATAACCAATGCCTAACCACAACCTTACAAGTTGTGACGATTTGCTACGCAGTAGGCAAAAACCACCCAGCCAGCCAATTTGCCAGGTGGAAAAATTCCTACCAGGCCCCTGCTCAAAGGCAGACGACCCCATGACAGGCATAGCAAGGTCAACGCAACAAACCCCTTATTCTAGGGCGGGTGGGCGGGTGATCCGTTGCACGCAGCAAAAGAGAAAGTACAAGGCTGTGTGCAGAGTATTTAAACCTTTTACCCCTCCCACCAAAATTGCAACATAACTTTTGCCCCAGCAACTCGGCAATCCAATCAATGCCCCCCGGCCATCTTGGAGAACTTACCCAGCAACAAAGGGGTGGCTCAGTAGACCCCACCGCAACACGTGCTCTCCCTGAAGGAGAACACGCTTTGCGTGTTGAGGTCCCCAATCCACCCCCCAAAATAACTCACAACGGACACGTAATTTTTGTTTAAGATTTTTGGCATGATTTTGGCCACAACTTTATTAAAATACAAACTGTGAGTGGTTGTTTAGGCATTGGTTAAGACTATCTGTCCCCCCGCCTGGGGACAGAACTGACTTCCGGGCACCACCGAAAGACAGTGCGGGGGAAAGCAAGTCGGGGAAGAATTGGAGCTGAGACACAGACCCTCAACTCTCACCCGCCTGCTCCCCGAAGGCTTGCCGGCCCTAGTCCCATTCCAGGGATTGGACGAAAAGATGGCAAGCCCCAGGATTCCTTTAACGGAATTCCCTTTCCGCAGCAACCATGGAGGGGCAGGCCCAGCCTATCCTGAACCCCTCCATGGAGGGGTAGGCCCAGCCTATCCTAACCCCTCCTCCACCAGATTTATAACCAATGCCTAACCGCCAATCGAGCCCTTTACGCTCGCCGCCAACCACTCACAATCCCAACCCATTCTTCAACCCTTCAATTACCGCATCCAACCAGACATCATTCCCCAGCTCGGAAAGATGTACCCCATCATTGCGGTAAAGGGCCAGAGCCTTGAAGGTAATATCCTGGTGGTAAATCACCAAACCACCCAATTCCGTTACCCTCTTGCTCACTGCGGAATTAATGCGCTTCCTGGCCCTTTCAGCAGCCTTGGGTTGAGAAATGCCCTGCCAATTGCTCCTTTGCAGCAATTGTGACCAAAATATTTTAACGGTAGGTATTAAGGTCACCAACTCCCCCAAGTCTCTTTGAATCGTGGAGCGCAAAGTGGAGCAATCAACCTTTGCCATATCATTCTTCCCCAACTGCACTACAATCGCCAAAGGGGGACCATGTGAAAGCACCCTCCGCTTAATTAGTGGGATGAATTCACTCCACCGCATTCCCCGTCTGGATATCCACTACACCTGTACGTGCTGTGGGAAGCCAAGATCCGGTCCCCTTCCAGACTGCCTCGCTCTGATGCCAGCCCAGTAAACGATGCTGTGCCCCCAATCCAAATGCGGACTGGAGCTAGAAACATGGGCAGGAAGGCCAAGATGGCGCCCCCAGTCCAGACTCGTCAGGGTGCTTGCCAGCTCAGTGCATGATGCTGTGGCCGACAATCCAAATGCGCACAGCTGCTCCTATGAGGGGAAAAATAAAAGGAATAACAGACAGGCATCATTGGCGATGCTTCCTGAGATAACCTTTGTCAGCATCATACTTCCAATGACCCGTATTCACAATCCTGTCTACTAACAGGCCCCAGTGCGCAGCCTTTGCAGCAGCATCTATTTGGAAGGAATGAGGCGTGTTCAGCGGTAGGCAAGCCACAGGCTGCAATAACTGGCGCACGACGTGAGCAATTAGATGCCCGTCGAACTGGAACCCATTTCTGTGCACTAGGATCGAGCCAGCCCCCAGGGGAATGAAAAGCCAAATATTTCCGGTATCCAATAACAGGGCAAGGGCCCACCTCACCTGCGACTGGAAGCCTGATGGTGGCAACCCTGCTCACTAGGTCTGACTCAGAGCTCCAGACACTTATGACAAGCTCCAAAGCAGATAAGGAAAAGTCCTGAGGCAATAAGCCTCCAAACTTTCAGCCCCGTGCTGGCTCCAACACAATTTCCCCAACCCTCAGTACACCAAAATTACAATGGAATACTGAAATAAGTCTCGTCTTGATCTTGAACCAGCCGACAAGTCTTAACTTGTTGCGGATACTGCATAGGTCAAAGATTGACCGGCTTCCTGCCTGCTGTCCTGTGAAGGTTGGAGCTTATTCCAACCTTCCGAGACCCTGCGCACGACACACTTTTTGAAGGGTCTCTGAAAAATTAAAGCTTTACTCTAGCAGACATTGCAGCGGACTGAAGTCTGATAGTTTTAACACTGCATCCGATCTGCAGCAGGTGGGCGAATTACTGCAGGTCCTGCTCAGAGGATGGGGGCAGGTTCCTCTGAATGGCCGAGGACTGCCAGCTAAATTTTAAGAAATCAGTCCAGGCCTTCTCATAAGACCTGAAAGCGAATGGGGAAACGTAAGCTACTACTCCTCATAATTATTAATTGTTGCCAAGTGCCACAGGAGCTCCAGAAAAATCCGGCTATAGCTGGGTGTCCAGACCCCAGGATCTGAAGCTCTCCAACTGAAAAAACAGGATAGAGCAACCGCAAAAACATTAGATGATCCCGAAATAAAGCGAGCAGAAACACAATATTAAACCTTAAGCAGTGCGAAGACTCTGCCAGAGCATGAGGACTGTTTTGCCAGGACTCTCACACTGCCTGGTTATCAGACCAAGACAGACCCGACGGTCTCTAAACTCCTCAGTCCAGATGTGCGCTGACACTACAATGGGGAAAACTCGCGAAAAGTTAGGTTACATGTGATTGCCTTGCCCTGCCAGGCTCAAGGCCACTGTACATGATGATGAAGGAACCCCGGGCCATGAGACCACCTGGCCAAGCAGGAATGGAAGGGGCAGCCTGGAGCAACCACCCTGCATGCAAAATTTAACTGACCTAGGAATGATAGGATCTGACAAAGCAACACTTGCTTCAGAGGAAGCATTACAAGAATAACATCCTTCAAGGCAAACAGCTTTTCCACAGGCCAGAAGTTTGAGCAACGGTATCCAGCTAGCCCCCAAATACATTAAAAGGGGCAGTAGGACCCACTGTCCTCCATTGCCAACAGAACACCCAGCTCCTCAGGGAATAAAGGGGCATCTAGTAAGCTAAGCAGAGGCTGGTGTCACATGAACCAGCCAGTAAAACAATCCACATAACGATACCCCCAGTTAAACGAGTCTTGACTCGCAATGTACAATCCAGAAAGGCACTAAAGGACTCAAGTGCTGCACAGCCTATTGAGCAACCCACTGGCACCGCCTTATCAATATAAGGACCATCCAATTAAAGCCTAACTACTTAAAATCTTGAGGGTGAACCGGCAGCAGCCTAACAGCCGATTCAATATCGCATAATGCCAACAAGGCACCTCCTCCAATTTGTTGGTAAGCTCAACTGCCTGATCCAAAGATGCATATTTCACGGAACAATTCCGGAGACAGAGCATCATTCACTGAGGTGCCCTTGGGATGCGATAAATATGGATCAGATGGAATTATATGGGGCTTTCTTTGGGACGATCCCCAATGGGGATAAATGAAAATCGGGACTAGAAGGAGAATCAAGGGGATCCCACCATACGTCCCAATGCAAGCTGCTTCCTAACCTTCTTTCTGGCTACCACAGGTAGCTCTCTAACTGGCTTTTGAGTTGCTGTATTCTGAGCCACTGGCTGAAAAGCCAGAGGAATCCCAAACCTTGGGAAAACCCTTCCCACAAGCACAAAGCTACTGACCCATCTAGATAACCTTTTAGCCAGACTTTCAAGGGCGATATTTTTACGGAAATATGGGCAAGAGGTATTGAGTTATTGCTTGCCAGCCCCCGCTTGGGCAAGATGCCCTGCCTTGTGTTGCCACCATGATGTGTAAATTTACAGGGCCAACACTGGCCAGAAACCCTAAAGAAGTCCCAACAAAGCTGCCACCGGGCCAGCTTCCTGCATACCAGCTTCCGGTTCTATTGCTCAGGGAATTTCCATTTGCAATGTGGAGCTGCGCAAGTGGTCCACATGTCCCCGTCCCTGTGATCCTAGCGAGCTAAGGGGATGATGGCAGCCCTGCGTCTAACATTCCCATCATAGTGAATTACCACTTATAGAATAGTGGGGTTGGAAGGAACAGTAAAAGCTTCCCTAAACAGGGCTATTTTAGATGTCTTCTAAAAGTCTGGTAGTAGACATCTGGTGGGAGGGTGTACCACAGGGCAGGTGTCACTTCCGAGAAGGCCCTCCAACTGGTTCCCTGTAACTTGGCTTCTCACAGTGAGGGAACCACCAGAAAGGCCCTCGGCGCTGGACCTCAGTGTCCGGGTAGAGTGATGAGGGAGCATGCAGCTGTCCCATACAGGGACCAATCCTGCAACCTAGGCATTACCGGCACCATACGCTGACCAGCTGAGCTATCCAGGATGATCCCTAAAGACCTGGAACAGCCTCACCCTGACCCCTGGAGAGGTCCAAGGTGATGTCTGAGTCATCATCAGAGCCCAGTGGTGATTTACCTGCAAGGAGGTGTAAGCATCATCCCTGCTCCGCTTTTTCCTGCCTCTGAAGACCTTCCTTCTGGAAGAAGGCATCTGGAGCATCAGCAAGTCATCCTCTGCAGGAGAGGCAAGCTCTGGAGGCATCTGCAAAGGCCCTGTCATAGTCTGCAAAAGGAAAAAACCTAACCAATGTGAGGAACAGGTGAAACTAATGCTTTGTGCACCACATGGGGACACTATTCAGGCCAGAAACGCTGCCAGAGGCCATCAAATTCTAGGGCCAAGCGGGCCAAGCCCTAGGATCACCTGCCAGGCCAGACATAAATGTTTTCAATGAGATAACAAACTCGAGGCAGCCCACCGCCTGTCCAGGTACCCCTGTTTGCCCTTTAGAGGGAAGCACCCCCTCAAGAAACCCAAAGTTTGTTTTTTTTTTTTTTTTTTGGGGGGGGAGCAATATCACAAATGGGCCAAACTACCCAGCAACAAAATAGTCCAAAAGGAGCAGCTTGTTTTGCTTTGTTATAACAAGGGCTAAGTGGGGGATATGAACCCTGTCTCCCAGGTCCTAATCCTGTACTCTAGCCACTAAGCCACAATGGCTCATCTCTAAAATGGCAGTCGCCACTATCAGGGAAAAACAAACTTGAAGAAAATAAACTTGTTCAGAAACAGCATAGTTAAAGAGCATACAAAGAGTGCTCACTGGAGGCACAGAGAGCCTCTGGCTCCACTCCGTCTGCCTAAGATATACATTAGCAACAAGTGAGTCTGCAAACAAACAGATACATTCTTAATAGAGAGAATGAGTCACATGTCACAGAAACTTAACAATTTACTGTACTGCTAACTGGAGCAGGCTTAGGCTTGAAAAATATGTGCAGGCCGAGCAGGCCTCCCTGCTTCAGCTCTCTGCCTTTTATAGTCTCATTGCAATATTAAAGGAACTCAATATAGTGTGCCCACCCAAGGCTAGATTAAAATTCAGCCAACAGCACTGCACCCACCCAAAATAAAGCCAACCTATGAGGATACTATAAACGAAAGTGATCCCAGGTAAGCTGGGAATGTATTGTACTGCTAACTGTAGCAGGCTAGGCTTGAATGATATGTGCAGGCCGAGCAGGCCGTGAAAGCCTCCCTGCGTCTGCTCTCTGCCTTTTTTGTCTCATTGCAATATTAAATAAAGGAACTCAAAATAGTGCTCCAGCCAAAGGCTAGATTAAAATTTGGCCAACAGCACAGCAATCACCCAAAATAAAGCCAACCTATGGGGATACTATAAATGAAAGTGATTCCAGGTAAGCTGGGAACAGCCCTGACTAGCCCCACAGTTAAACAGGCAAAAATGGGGAAAACCTTTTTGCAAAAGAAAGCCCCTAATGGGGGCTCTCTCCCTACTGGGAAAGGCAAGCCAAGGAGGATTATGCCCAGGCAGCGCTCACAGGTACAGGGAGAATCTTCCCACAGGGCAGGGTAAGGGGTGGGGTGAGAAATCAAACGGGAAAAAAGGGGAATTAAATTAATTAAGGGACTAGAGAAGATTAAAAAGAAGGGGAAAATAAAGAAATGTAACCAGACAATGAGACAATGAGAAGATCACTCCACTGTCCTCCAGACGGTCCAGGTGCTCCAGGTGATCCGTTGCACGCAGCAAAAGAGAAAGTACAAGGCTGTGTGCAGAGTATTTAAACCTTTTACCCCTCCCACCAAAATTGCAACATAACTTTTGCCCCAGCAACTCGGCAATCCAATCAATGCCCCCCGGCCATCTTGGAGAACTTACCCAGCAACAAAGGGGTGGCTCAGTAGACCCCACCGCAACACGTGCTCTCCCTGAAGGAGAACACGCTTTCTCACTAGTGAGTCCCATGCTGCCAGCCTTTACTGTTACAGAGGGCCAGCCCAAGACATTTTGTTGTGGGGGCAAATTTTGTTGTGGGGGCAAATGCCCCAGCAATGCCCCTGCCTCTACAATGCTGCCCCCAGACCCAGCCGCCAGCCCTGTCACTGCAATTGTACCCTCATCTGTGGCTGCAGCAGGTGTTGGTGAAGCCCCAGCGGGGCTGGCAAGGGTATAACGGCAGTGATAGGGAGGGGGCAGAGGTTGGATCTGCCACCTGAGGCAAATGGCACCTTGCCACATGCCTGGACCTTGCCCCTGCTGTAATGGATTACAGTGGTACCTCGGGTTAAGAACTTAATTCGTTCCAGAGGTCCGTTCTTAACCTGAAACTGTTCTTAACCTGAAGCACCACTTTAGCTAATGTGGCCTCCCACTGCCGCCGCACCACCAGAGCACGATTTCTGTTCTCATCCTGAAGCAAAGTTCTTAACCTGAGGTACTATTTCTGGGTTAGTGGAGTCTGTAACCTGAAGTGTCCAAAATACCAAGGAGTGACTGACTGACCTGAAGTGTCTGTAACCTGAAGCATCTGTAACCCGAGGTACCACTGTATAATCCTGCTGCAGAAGTCTTGAAAAATATATTTATTCATATGAGCAAATAAGTCTCTCTCTCTCTCTCTCTCTCTCTCTCTCTGTGTGTGTGTGTTTCCAGAGCTTTATAAGACTAATAATTTTGTTGTCAGTGCTGTCACTCCCCATTTGAAATGCACCCGGTGAGCCAAGAACAGAAGAAAAAACACTTTGCTTTAATAAGGTCACAGTGCTTATCAATCCATTTACATACTGGGAAGTTAAAGTCTGAGCTCTAGACAGTAATAATAGTCACTTTTGCTGTCTTTAAAATTGTGAAGAGGAAGGGGGGGGGGGAATCTGTA
Organism: Podarcis cretensis; assembly: GCF_951804945.1. Taxonomy (NCBI): domain Eukaryota; kingdom Metazoa; phylum Chordata; class Lepidosauria; order Squamata; family Lacertidae; genus Podarcis; species Podarcis cretensis. The sequence continues at coordinate 84,188,520 of NC_137174.1, read as the reverse complement.
ACCCAGAGGGCCTTTGTGACTGGTAAACAGAACAAATCCTGTCATTTACATTTATATTTTTGACACTTATAATAGTCCACCTGTAATTCAATTTCCAATTTGCTCAAGAGAAGGTGAATGGAAGGTTTGTATTGAATTTTTATTCATTTCTTCAAGTGTGATAAACTTCTCTAGAACTTGTAGCTCTGTGAGTGGATTCTTCTGGGGGAAGCCATAATTGTTAAAGTGGTTTAATAATGCCTTAGATGTTTTAAATGTATAGTGCAGATTAGTCTAGGACTTACCACATAATGGATTTTGTGCCATTTGTACCATGACAGGAAGGAACTTGGCAAAATGGTGGCAGGATTGATGGCCAAAACTCTTCCATTTGGCACCAGATATAGATAGAAATCAGTTGAATTTGTTTCTCTGGTCTCTCCCTGCACCATCAATGTTTTTATTAACTCTGCACATGAAAAAAACCAACAACTAAAGACAAATGTACAGATGGCGTCTACCAATGATATATCTGAGGCAATCAACTCAAATATGGCCATAGTATGAACAATGCTCACTTCTTCTCTTGGCCTTGATGTTTCCCTTTCACAGGACTATTGTGTTTTTCCAGGGATGGGGAAACCATTGAGGTGTTCACATTTAAAAAGTGTGCTATCTTTGCACCTGTGTACAGAACTGCTGAGCTGTGCACATCAACAGGCATACATTCTTTCACACCAACCCTTGTACATGTATAGAGAGACAGTGTGCATCTGTTCAGTGCAATGCGTGAAGAAGCCTCATATAATCTGGGAATAGTGGGCAGGAGAAATGATATATAGTATACTACATCATAATCAGTCACTGTCAGTGGTGTAGTGTGGGGGGTGCAGGGGGGGCCGGCCGCAACATCTGGGGGGGTGCGCTCGCCGCCTCCGGAGTCGCCGAAGAGCCTTGGGCGCAGGCTGTAGCAGAGCCCCATGTCTCGCGGAACCGACGAGCTGTGCGCGCGTCCGGGCTGAAGGCGTCTGGCAGGCAGCGGCTCTCAGCGCTCGCCGCGGTCCCCGCACGTCAGGGCCGTGGAGGGCGCACCAGGCAGCCCCTCCTCACAGCCCCGCCGCTGCTGCAGCTGCTGGGCCATGTTGCATTTTCCTCTCCTTTCTGCCTCCTCCTCCTCCAGGCAAGCGGCGTCGTTTGGGCGGCAGCGCCAGCGGCAACTCGCCTCAGATCACCTGACACGGACCCGCCGCCGCCGCCGTGGCTACCTTACTGTAAATACCCCAGCCCAGGCAGCAGCAAGAAGAAGCTGGCAGCGGCAGCAGGTTAGGGGTTACGGGCGCAAATTACTTGCCTTGCCCCGGGTTAGGGGGCGCAAATTACTTGCCTTGCCCCGGGTGCTGACAACCCACGCTACGCCGCTGGTCACTGTGCAAAGGAAATTAAGACTGCAATCCTCTGCAGAAGAAGCTGATGTAAAGAAACCCAGAGTAAGTCATACTAGATGCAAACCCTGGTTCAGGCATGCTGCTGCTCTGCCTAAACCCGGCAGAGGGAAAGCAAACCTTTAAAATAGTGTTCTATGTTGAGGTATCAGGTCACATGACTGAGCTGAATGGATTTAGGATCCAGACTAAGTCCCCCTCCCTCTGATTTTGCCCCAATAACTTTCCCAGAATGCCCCCTTTGTGGGACTTAACACCAGCCTTGCCTCAGTCAGCTGAGCCGGAAAACTGCTGCAGCCTGAGTTGCTCATCATGGCAGATCTTGTCACAGGATTAAAGGTACCCCTGCCCGTACGGGCCAGTCGTGTCCGACTCTAGGGTTGAATGTTCATCTCGCTCTAGAGGCTGTGAGCCGGTGCCGTCCGAAGACACTTCCTGGTCACGTGGCCAGTGTGACGAAGCTGCAGCTGGCGAGCCAGCACCAGCATAGCACACGGAAACTCCGTTTACCTTCTCGCTATAAAGCGGTACCTGTTTATCTACTTGCACTTAAGAGTGCTTTCGAACTGCTAGGTGGGCAGGAGCTGGTACCGAACGACGGGAGCTCACCCTGCCGCGGGGATTCGAACCGCCGACCATACGATCGGCAAGTCCTAGGCACTGAGGTTTTACCCACAGCACCACCTGCGTCCCTGTGTCACAGAATTAGCCCCTAATTAAAGGAAACTACTAAAAGCACTCTGGGATTCTGTATTTCCACAAATTACCTGCATCCTTTGAAATGGCAGGTCCTGCATTTTTAGGTTTCCGGTGTGTGTGTGTGTGTGTGTGTGTGTGTGTGTGTGTTAGCCTTCAAAGCTACAACAACAATGAAATATACTCCCAGCTTTAGAAATAATAGCTACCCCCAACCCCCCAACCCCAATTTCCAATTTTATTTTGGACCGTGACATGACTCAAATGATGTCAGTTTTTCCAGTGTTAAATTTTATGTACATTTGTTTGTTTGTTTTATACTGTATTCCATTTTTCATCACAGAGGGGCCCATTGTTTTGGTTACGTGTGTGTGTGTGTGTGATAGAGAAGGAGAGAGAAAGAGAGAGAGAGAGAGAACTAATAAATTTCTTTTTACAGTACACACACATACACAAATGCAAATGAACTTGAAGATGAAGTATTTTGTTTATTTCCTGCCTATGCCACTTCACATATATAAACCCATTCTGTTTTCACATTAATCCATAAAACAGACTGAAAAGATAGGTCTTACATATTTAAATACATGTTTAAAAATATGTATTTAAATGTATTTAAATGCATATTTCTCTTCAAATATGTACCTAAATGTATATTGTCTCCCAGAATCACATTTAAATGCATGGAGTTATATTTAAACACATAGTTACATATGCATTTTGATACTTTTAAATTGCTGAGAACTGTATCATAATGGTTGGAGAAGAATCCAATGGAAAACTAAGTTGCAATCCACATATTAGTCTGAGAGTTGCAGATCAGGTCATTTTGTATAGGAATTGTCAATTATTGAGTACATCAAGCATCCAAAAAAGGAGAGATGCAAATAACCTCTTTCTGTGGGCAAGGGCACCAATGGATACTACAGGCAATGGGCTGGACACACCCACAGCATTTTCTGGTTCTATTTTTCTGTTCTCTCAGATGTGCCAACCGTTGTGTTATGTCAAGCTCCCATAGCAGCCATTTTGTTTTATGCCATGACCCCCAGAGCACCCATTTTGTGACTGTCACCCACAGGACTTTCATAAAATTCCTAACATGTCCACTAGACCAGAAACATTGTTCACTTCTGCCTTAAGCTTTTCAAAAATAGATTCTCTTTTTGTGTGTGTCCAATATATGCAAAACTTGTCTTCTTTTGTAAATGATCATTGACTTAGAGCTCGAAACCATGTTTACCATTTTATTGTTATCACCCAGGTTTCGATTTTGTGACTATCTTTGACTTTATTCCTGAACTTTTGAGATGAGGGGAAAGATGCAAAATATATCTTAAGTAGTATCTGAGACAAGCCCTCCCAAACTTAGTGATTCAGCAGTTGTATAACTGATGCAGTTCTGAAACACTACACAAACACAAAATGTATGTTTTCTGCAGTTCATTGGCGCCAGAAAGCAGGCCCACGGAACACTTGATAAGGTGCTTGACTTGAATTTCCAAAGTGCTTGCCTTCTGTTTGTTATTGACTAATACATCAAAAGAATACAATTGCTCTAATGATGTATCAGCGTAATACATCACCACAACTACACTATCCCCATGATGATGTATTACTCAATAACTTGGGAGCAGCTGGCAAAAGCAGTTACAGAATCTGATGGTTTTGGTTTCATCATATTTATTTAATTTACTTCGTTAAGAATCGGAACGAATGACAATATCAGGCAGACAAGAAAGTGTGTACAATTCCCAGAGATGTACACTCTAATTCTGGAAAGTGGCACTTTTTTCGGTGCCTTGATTCGGAAGAGCGAAATTTCATGCGATCACAACAAGAATTGTCCAGAAATGTCCTGCTACCTTCACTTCTATGTGCTCCCCAAAAGAAATTTCAAACTTATTTGACACCTCTTGATTTATCATCATATTTAAGAAGTCAAGAAAATCTCTGGAAACTTTGCCTTCAGTTAGCAAATGACCAATATTTATATTTTGAGAGCTGGTGTAAAGCTCTAGCACCAGACCAGAATTTTACACTTAACATGTGGCTACCATTTGAAGAAAGGGCAGTCATTCATACCCCTTGCTGCACTCCAAGGCTGTGTAGATTCCGCTGCCTACATCACCAACATGTTAGGTGTGAATGTCTGTGCAAGTGAATCAAACACCTGTAGACATCTACATGCATAGGTTTCACAGACTTCCCCATGAACTGTGTGGTCAGGATTCCAGCTTCCAAGCAAGTCTACACATTTAGAAATCCACACATGTAGGCTTCACCTGTACAGATGTTTAAGCCTAATGTACGGATAATGTACTGTGACTGGGGGCAGCTGCCGAGACCACATAACACCGGTCTTGAAAGACCTACATTGGCTCCCAGTACGTTTCTGAGCACAATTCAAAGTGTTGGTGTTGACTTTTAAAGCCCTAAACGGCCTCTGCCCAGTATACCTGAAGGAGCATCTCCAATCCCATAGTTCTTCCCGGACGCTGAGGTCCAGCGCTGAGGGCCTTCTGGTGGTTCCCTCCCTGTGAGAAGCAAAGCTACAGGGAACCAGGCAGAGGGCCTTCTCGGTCGTGGTGCCCGCCCTGTGGAACGCCCTCCCATCAGATGTCAAAGAAATAAACAACTATCTGACATTTAGAAGACATCTGAAGGCAGCCCTGTTCAGGGACGTTTTTAATGTGTGACATTTTAATGTATTTTTAATCTTTGTTGGAAGCCGCCCAGAGTGGCTGGGGAAGCCCAGCCAGATGGGCGGCATACAAATAATAAATTATTCTTATAATAATTAGGATGAGGCAATGGGAAGCCACATGTGACCTCAGGGACTTTACCATGATTGCATGAAGACCCCTTCATGTGGGGGTGATGTATCAGGAGGGTTCCTGTCTCCATAGGCTTCATTGTAAACTGCTTTGAGGAAGGGTTTCGTGTATGTTTTTACAATCAGTGTTTAAATCTTATGAAATAAAATAATAAATAATTCCCCCCTGCCTCTCGTCCCAAATGAACAAAGAAAGCAGAACAGAGGTGGAGAAACACATAATGTTTTACGCCTTGTGATTATGGAGGGAAACACACTAAACACACTGTTTTGATACAGTCATCAGGTCAGGCCCTACCATAAGACAGAGTGAAGTAGCTGCCTCAGACAGCAGATGCTGGATCTGGAAAGCTGTTCCAATGTGTGAAGATGAGAGAGATGTGTGAGCCATGTGGCCAGTCTGTCCTTGCACCCTCTAAGCTAATTGCTTCCCCCAGTTTTGGTAGAGTCCCTCAGTGCTGAAGTTAGATTCAATTCCCAGTCTCATCAGCTTCTGTACATGAGGTTGAGGAAGACACTGACTTGCCCTTCACCTTAGAGAACAATATGTCTTGGACCAGTCCTGGATAAAGTACAGTACTTGCTGCATCAGCTGTGCCCACCTTGACAAATGTGCAGAAGCTATTATTTGTTCCTCTTTAATGGTTATATGAATAATATATTTGATTTGTAGTGTATTTCTAATTGTTCCAAAAAGTCAATACTTAGTAATGTACGGCCATTTAGAAGTCCTGAAGAACTTTTCCATTGCGCCATCACTGTGCCCTTGTGAGAACTCGACAGGGGAAGATGTCTGCACAGCTTATAGTACTCACCCAACAGGCCACTCCTATCTGTGACTGTCCTTGATGCATCAGAAGGATTTCAAAGTGGTTTGGCCTCTAGCTGGTGCTTGTGTGTCTTAACACCACTGTGCTGCCAATCGGCAGACTTGAAGTCATGTCTTATCTCCTGGTGGTCTGCGACTTCAATTTTCCTTTCTGCAGGGATTGACTATGCAGCTGAGCTCCTCATAACTTCAAGCCTCCTTCCTGCAGGGACCAGCTGTGCAATCGAGTTCTCCACAGGGAACTCAGTTGATTCAGCCATGTCTCTACTTGCCCACACCTGACATCAGATATGGCAAGGTTTGCAGAAATTGTCTTCATGAGCCAAATAGGTACCTATGCTGAGCCAAGTGTGTCTTGCAAGGCACAGATTTCCCACCCCATAACAGGGCTGGCATCTCCTTGGTGGCATCGTAGTATCGAAAAAGTCAATGTCCTGGCATGAATTCATAAATGGCATTATGTAGTTTCTCGCAGCTACTGGACGTTTTGGGGATGGGTTTGGTTTTACTTTTCAAAAGCGTCCTGCAACAGTACAAGGCAAAATGTCTGGTCAATTTTATAATCAGTATACTTTTAACATTGCTGTGATAAAAATGAATGTGTTGCCAAGGATGTTGTTTCTGTTTCAAACATTGCAAATTTTGGATAAGATGGACTGCTTCAAGAAGTGGCAGAAAGATATTTCCAGATTTGTTTGGCAGGGCAAGAAGCCTCGAATAAAATTTAAGATATTAACTGATACTAAAGAAAGAGGTGGATTTGCCCTGCCAGACCTTAAACTTTATTATGAATCAGCTGCTTTTTGCTGGCTGAGAGAATGGCTGCTTCTTGAAAACACCGACGTGTTGGATTTAGAAGGTTTTAATAATGTATTCGGCTGGCATGCATATTTGTGGTATGATAAGGTAAAAGCACATAAAGCTTTTAAAAATCATATTGTTAGGAAAGCATTGTTTAATGTTTGGATAAGATATAAGGATTTGTTAGAAAGGAAAACCCCAAGATGGTTGTCACCAATGGAAGTGAAGGCACAGAAAAAACTCAATATGGAGGCCAAATGGCCGAAATATTGGGAAATTTTGGAACAAGATGGAGACAGAATAAAATTGCAGAGTTTTGAGAAATTGAAAAATAAAGTGCGAGACTGGCTCCATCATTACCAAATAATGGAGACATACAAAAAAAGTTGGCTTCCAGGTGGACAAATCAAAATTGGAAATAGAATTGTTAGACTCAAATATCAAGAATTTGTCAAGAATGTATAACTTGCTGTTGAAATGGAACACAGGATGAAATGGTGAAATCAGTTATGATTAAATGGGCACAAGATGTTGGACATAACATAATGATGGCTGACTGGGAACAGTTATGGACCACAGGTATGAAATTTATGGCATGTAATGCCCTAAGAGAAAACTTAATGAAAATGATTTATAGGTGGTACATGACACCAGTCAAGCTTGCAAAAATTTACCATCTGCACGATAATAAATGCTGGAAATGTAATGAGATTGAAGGTACATTCTTTCACCTTTGGTGGACATGCCCAAGGATTAAGACATTCTGGGAGATGATTTATAACGAAATGAAAAAGGTATTTAAATATACCTTCCTGAAGAAACCAGAGGCCTTTCTCCTGGGCATGGTCGGCCAATTGGTGCCAAAGAAGGATAGAACATTTTTATGTATGCAACAACAGCAGCAAGAATACTCATCGCGAAGTATTGGAAGACACAAGATTTACCCACCCAGGAAGAATGGCAGATGAAGTTGATGGACTACATGGAACTGGCGGAAATGACTGGCAGAATCCGAGACCAGGGAGAAGAGACTGGAAAAAGTTTAAAGACTATTTACGGAAATACTGTAAAATTAATGAATGCTAGGAAAATGTTGGGATGAAGTTATATGGCTTTAGTAGAAATGTTATAAGGAATTAAGTATAAATAGATTAATAGAGTATCAAAGGAAAAAATAAGGTTAGAATGTGTTAAGATAATTATAGGATAGAAAACAGAGAAAGATGGAAAGGAATTGCTGAAACAGTTAACAGAAGTGGAATACGAAAAGGGAGGTGTGAGGAGGTCGTGGAAATAAGTGAATGAAAGATAAGATACTGAAATTATTTGATGTGTTTTAAATTGTTGGTTTTTTTGTTTTTTTGTTAGTTTAAATGTGCTGGTGTTGTGTAGTGTTTTTGTGTTGTATTGTATTGTTCTTATTTTTTGTAGTGTTTAAATTGTTAATAAATATTATTTTTTTAAAAATGAATTCATAAATGGCATTATGTAGTTTCTCGCAGCTACTGGACGTTTTGGGGATGGGTTTGGTTTTACTTTTCAAAAGCGTCCTGCAACAGTACAAGGCAAAATGTCTGGTCAATTTTATAATCAGTATACCTTTAACATTACATAATGGGTTCTCAGGTTTCTCAAGAAAGCACTTTGCCTTCCTGTGTGTTTGACAATATTTATATATATTGGCAGACAGTTTGCACTAATTAGAACAATATGTTTATGGAATTAATTCATATGCAACTGAAAAGTCTCAGTGACTCCTGACAGCTCTTCAAGGTCCCCCATGCTTTGTATTTCCATTAAGCCTGGGAACACTAATCTTTATACAAGTGAACATTTGCTTCTCCTCATATATTGCGTTATTAAGAATCAGAAATTGAACAATCATTTCCCAACTATATATATATAATGATAGTTTTATATCAAAAAGCCTCTAGGAGCAGAGCAGTCGAATCAAAATAGCAATCAGCCAATACATAATTTCTAATCAAGCGCCTCAATTATACAACTTCTTTAAATGAGAGACACTTGTTATGATCACAGGAGATAAACAGTTCTAAGAGTAATCAAAAACACTATTATTCACAAATCATAAAACATCAGATATCTAATTATCCATTGCAGATTCTACCTGAATTAATGAGAAATCATTACACTCAAGAACCAGGGGGATCATGGTTTGTCTTACTCTCTGCAGCTTCTTTAAGTTGACCTCTACACACAGAAATGCCTTACTGCAGTAGGTCATTGCATTCTACAGAAGAATCTCCCCCCAAAGTCCTGAAAATATAAAAAGCCTCCTCCTCAGCAGATTAGAGCAGGGCTTTCAGTGTTGCTCCCAATGGAGCCCCATGTGAGCAACAGAACTTCCAGTTTCACTTTCCCCCTCCAGCCTTTCTCCACAGCAGATTTTAGGAATGGGTGGCTGTGGGGGGGGGGGGAGAGATAGAGGACAACCCATTGCATGACCAGGTGCTCCTTCTACTATGTTGAGCTGCAGCTAATTAAAATAGTGCAAAGTTTACAAGCTTTCTCTGATTACATTCATATCTGCTGACCCAAATCCAAGTTAGGTGGAGCTGGCCTATCACCATTCAGAACTATGAAATGCAAGCCAATCAGTATGCCTAAGTTTCCTTTTTTAAAAGCAAAAACAAAAACGACTCTGAGAATTTTCAGCAATCGTGGAAGTAGCACACGGCTAGAAGGTCAAGGAATGAAGATAGCTGCTGGAAGGGAGTTAGGGCATCAAAGTCAGACTTGCAAATTCCCTCAAGACCATTTAGCCACGGTTTCTGAGCCCATATTAGATATTACCTACATTCCAAACTGCTGTTTGAAGTGACAAAGGCTAGACTCGTGTTTTGTGTTAACAGGAGAACTGACATTCTCAGGATGCCAAATTCAATACACATGGCACATGGAATGAACACAGGCTCAGCTAGAACTTTGCAATGAAGACATAAACATAACGAATGAGATGCTGGAAAATGCAGTGCCTTCCCGTAGTATTTTCCATTTGCTTCTTTTTAGTAGATGGCCTAGAATACTATTCAGTTTTTAAAGGCCCTTAGTACTGATTCCCCTCCTTACTCCACATGCAAATCGCCCTGCAAGTAAGGTAGACAGAAAAGTAAAATGAGACTCAATCAAAGATTATGGGCAGGGGAAAGGACACCAGGAATTTGGGCGCGACAAAATTGAGGCAATGAGGCTAGAAAGTGTAAATAAACACAGGGATTAATGCTGGAAACACAGACTAGGGGGGAGATTTTATGGCAGCTGCAAATAATGCAACCATCTGCGTGGTAGAAGGAAGCCGAATAGTGGGCAAGCCAGAGAACAGAGCATAAATCACGGGAATTATTCTGGCAATCCATTGAAGGCTCATCTAGAAAATTATGTAGAGCTTTGATTAGCACATAAAGACATTGCAGAGATCAAGCAGGTGCGAGAGAGAGAGAGAGAGAGAGAGAGAGAGAGAGAGAGAGAGCGCAATCAAATCATGCAGGATTTGGGGTGGGGAATTACAATGACAGCGACAAATGAACTAGACTTGGCCTCAAAGCCTTGAGGACAATGTGATCTATAAAGAAGCTCTGTCTCCCCATGTGTGATCTCAATGCCAATCAGATATTTGTGATAACTAATTTAAACCCTGTGCAACATTGGTTCAAGGATTAGATCTGTAAGGTGCTGGACGCCCAACACAAATTAAATGTCTTTAACCTAATGTTGATTAAAACGTGACAAGTCCAAAGGCAACATTTTCTTTTTTATTTAACAAAGCAGCATTAATCATTTTAAGTAGCTGCCAGAGAAACTAGTGAGGCAATAAAGAGAGCAAACCTGCAAGCAGGTAGTTCCCAACTGTTAGGAAATGAAGTATGGGGATGGCAAAACTCAGACTCCAAATGCTGAAACAGACCTATTGGCAGCGGGGGTCACCTCTGGAACGAATTAAGTACTTAACCCGAGTGGGCAGCGGGGGTCACCGCGGGCTGGATAAACGGGTCCCTCAGACCTTATCCGGCCCACGGGTCTTGGTTTGGGGATCCCTGGGCTAGCAGCTCAAATGATCCAGGATTTCGTTCTCACATTGGCCAACAAGATGCCCACAGGAAACCCTTAAGCAGTGCAATAATACTCCCAACAAATGGCATCCAGATATACTGTAGTCTCCAGCAGTGGAGGTTCATAGGGTTCATAGCCATGGATAGACTTGCCCTCCACAAATTTGCCTCTTGTGGGTGATAATTCCTTTTTTTTAAAAGCAACAACAATAATAATATTTTTATTAGGTTTTTTACACAAAGTTTGCCATTATTCAATTCACTTTCTGTATGTTACATTTTGACTTCCTCACATCCATTATGTTCCTGTTGTGTTTCTTTATCTGCTGCCATAGCTACCATTTATTTTCTATTGTATTACAGTGGTACCTTGAGTTACATATGCTTCAGGTTACAGACGCTTCAGGTTACAGACTCCGCTAACCCAGAAATAGTGCTTCAGGTTAAGAACTTTGCTTCAGGATGAGAACAGAAATCATGCTCTGGCGGCACGGCAGCAGCAGCAGGCCCCATTAGCTAAAGTGGTGCTTCAGGTTAAGAACAGTTTCAAGTTAAGAACAGACCTCTGGAACGAATTAAGTACTTAACCCGAGGTACCACTGTATCCCTGCGGCGGGGTGCGCTCCCGCTGCTCGGTCCCAGCACCTGCCAACCTAGCAGTTCGAAAGCACCTCCGGGTGCAAGTAGATAAATAGGGACCGCTTACCAGCGGGAAGGTAAACGGCGTTTCCGTGTGCGGCTCTGGCTCGCCAGAGCAGCGATGTCACGCTGGCCACGTGACCCGGAAGTGTCTCCGGACAGCGCTGGCCCCTGGCCTCTTAAGTGAGATGGGTGCACAACCCCAGAGTCTGTCAAGACTGGCCCGTACGGGCAGGGGTACCTTTACCTTTACCTTTTACCACTGTATAACTTATAATTATAGTCATTTATTTATTCACTTTCCCTTTATTTATTTATTCATTTATTTATTCTCTTTCAGATTATGCTCACGATTTCACTTGGCTATAGTTTCTTCTCTAACAGTCCGAAAAGAACCTCCACTCTTCGACAAAGTTCTCTTATTTTTTTAATCTCTAATTTTTGGTGTAAACTTCGCCATCCCTGCATAGTCTTTAAAAGCCATTCTTCTTTCGTTGTGAGTTGTTTTTCCTTCTACTTCTGCACATATAGGATTCTGGCTGCGGTAGTAGAATACATGATGAACAACTTAAAGGTAAAGGTAAAAGGACCCCTGACCATTAGGTCCAGTCGTGACTGACTCTGGGCTTTCAGCGCTCATCTCACTTTATTGGCCGAGGGAGCCGGCGTACAGCTTCCGGGTCATGTGGCCAGCATGACTAAGCTGCTTCTGGTGAACCAGAGCAGCACACAGAAACGCCGTTTACCTTCCCGCCGGAGCAGTACCTATTTATCTACTTGCACTTTGACATGCTTTCAAACTGCTAGGTTGGCAGGAGCAGGGACTGAGTAACGGGAGCTCACCCCATCGCAGGGATTCGAACCACCAACCTTCTGATCGGCAAGCCCTAGGCTCTGTTGTTTAACCCACAGCGCCACCCATCTCTTTTGGAATCTCTTCCCCTATAATCTCCTTGTGGGAGAAAACTTTAGCGTGGGCTGAAGTTGTCATTGACTAAACCTGGGACTTTTTGAATGCAATGTATTTGTTCTTACCATCAAGCTACAAACAGCAACAAGGAATATAACCAAGGAGGGGCACAGCTTCTCTTCCCAGAAGGCATGGGATTATACGTCAAACTGTGAGATCACTCAGACTTGGTCCACACACTTTCTGCTCTTTTAACCTTCCCTTTCAAAAGCCATATGCATATATTACAGTCGTTAACCTATGTGCAAGAATAGCAGGCTTTTCTATTTTATTTTTCGCTTTGCAAATTTGCAGAGTGCCTTAAAGGTAAACCCTAGGCTGCTTTCAATTTCTCATTGCATTCTATTTTCAGCCGAGGTTGCAGCCTTGAGGCAGCCAGAGACCTTGGAATCTATTATCTCCGGCGAGAATACTTAATTGATTTTATCCATCACATTTGAAATTTGGTTTCAGCCACAGATTTAGTGATGGCTTCTCAGTGTGAATAATACATGTAAAATAAAAAAGGGAACTGTCCAAAAACTGGGGAGAGGGTAGAGTGAGAGTGACACATATATTAAGTTTTTAAGGTTAAGAAAGTGTCATCCATTATTTTATCAGAGTTTTAAATTCACTTTTCCCCTAATCAATAGGAGTTTCTAAAAATACAATGGGGGGGGGGAAGCATGAGAGAAAAAACGATGTTAGGTGAAAATTATGTTTTTGTAGCTTTAGAAACGCTGGGATATTTATCTGTCTCTGACCCAATGCTCATTGGAGGAAGAATCTTATTTGTCGTCTATGTACACTGTTAGGAATGTACAAACTTGCCTCATCTGTGTATGTGCATGTTTGTGTGTGTGTGTGTGTGTGAAGGAGGCCACTGGAAGCTGCTATATGCAGAGCAGCCTACACAGGTGACTGAATCATGCCCTGAATATTCTGGTCAAAACAGTGAGAACTGCAACAGAATGTTGCAGTGCCAGTGTGAAGTGCTGCTGTTAAGGAGTCCACCCATTTTGTTCTGAATCCCCACTACGAATGGGGGAATATGCCATTTGAGGATTCTCTAACTTGGCTAGTGGGTGGGGGAAGCCCTTAAAATGTTTTATGCCAGGTTACCAGGGCTGGATCTATACACTTAAAAAAAAAAAGTGTTATAAACGCTCTTAATGGAAAAATCCAACTCACAACGGATCACTGCTCAACATCGCCATCTGGTGTCACATGTTTATAACACAGTTATAAATTTATAATAATAGAATCATTTATAAATAATAGAATTATTATTATTAGGAAGATATCTGAAGGCAGCCCTGTATTGGGAAGTTTTTAATGTTTGACGTTTTACTATGTTTCGTTATGTACTGTAAGCCACCCTGAGTGGCTGGGTAAACCCAGCCAGATGGGTGGGGTATAACTATTATTATTATTATTATTATTATTATTATTATTATTGAGTGTAGCTGAGTCCCAGGCCATGTGACTGAGTCGAATGAGCTTAGGATCCAACTTAAGGTTTCCCTGCCCTGGTCCCAACATGCTATACCCCCACATGCCCTTTGGGGGGGACTACCATTGATGGAATAATCTTTTTTTTTTAATTTTTTATTAAATTTTGACATAAATATATTTCACAAACATACAAAAGACAAAATGAAAAAGAAAAAACAGAAAAAGAGAAAAAAACAAACAAAAAAAACATGAAATACTTACAACTTTGATGACATTGATCGACTTCCCTTTATCTCGATTTCGGAAATTATTATCTTGTTTATCTATCTGCTGTGTCTATTCCTTAATAAAACTTTTTACGTAGTAAGCGTTATCTCATGCCTACTGTGATTTCTATAAGTACATATGTGTTTCTGATCAACATTTTAATTTTCCCCTTGTCTCTATTTCCATATATATCCTAAATTTATCCCATTCATTGTTAAATTTTGCACTTCTTTGATTTCTTATTTTCTGTGTCAATTTAGCCAGCTCCAAATAATCGGATAATTTAAGTTGCCACTCCTTTAGTGTTGGGATTTTTGGTGTTTTCCAGTACTGTGCTATGAGGGTTCTGGCGGCCACCGTTGCATATTGAAAAAAGGTTCTATCTTCTTCTTTGATATCCTTACCAATTATCCCCAGCAGGAAGGCTTCGGGTTTTTTAACAAACGTGTATTTAAGAATTTTTTTTAATTCATTATAGATGGATTCTCAAAATTTTTTGAGAATCTCGCACGTCCACCACATATGAATGAATTCGCCCTCCTTGCTCTTACATTTTCAACACAGTTTATCGCCCGTTCTATACATTTTATGTAGTTTTACCGGCGTTATGTACATCATCATATACATGTTTTCCTTTAGTGTTGTGCATGCTGAAAAATTCATATCTTTACACCACAATGCCTTCCATTTGTCTAACTCTATGTTGTACCCTAGGTCTACCGCCCACTTCACCATCACATCCTTTACTTCCTCGTCCTTGGTGTCCCACTCAAGCAACTGGTTGTACATTTTTGATAATAATTTTGTTTTACTTTCTATTATTTCAATCTGAAATCTAGATTTCTTGTCATTTATTCCGATCTTATTATCTTCCCTCCACATTGAATTAATTTGATGGTATTGAATCCAGCCAGTCAGCTTGCTTTTTATTTCTTCCTAAGGTCTAATCCTCCACCCGGATTCTGTTTTGGTTAGTAAATCTTCATATGTCCATCTTTCCCCCTCTATATTAAATTTTTTAATTGTTAAAATGTCTATTGGTGATAACCACCAGGGCGTTTTCTGCTCCAACAGTTTTTTATTCCTTTCCCACACTTCCAGCAGTGGCCCTCTGAAAATGTGGTTAGAAAAACCTTTATGAACCCTTCCCTTGTCTCGCCATAAATAGGCATGCCAACCGAATCTTAGATTAAACCCCTCTAGATCTAACAAATTTTTGTTTTTGATGACAATCCAGTCTTTTACCCAACAAAGACATGCAGCTTCGTAATATAACCTCAAGTTTGGAACCGCAAGGCCACCCCTATCTCTTTGGTCTGTGAGCAATTTAAATCTGATTCTTGGTCTCTTTCCCTGCCAAATGAATTTAGAAAGTAATCTCTGCCATTCTTTGAATATTGAGGTTCCTCTAATTATCGGTATATTCTGAAATAGGAAGAGTAATTTAGGTAGTAAGGTCATTTTAATCGCCGCCATTCTCCCCAACCACGAGAGATGTATTCTATTCCATGTATCCAAGTCCTTCATTATTTCTTTCCATGTTTTCTTATAATTATTTTCAATCAGATTTATATCTTTCATAGTTAACCAGATTCCAAGGTATTTTACTTTTTTAGTTATTTTAATTCCAGTTTGACTTTCAAGATCGTTTTTGGTTTCTTCTTCCATATTTTTGGTCATTATTTTGGTCTTTGCTCTGTTCAATTTAAATCCAGATAATTTTCCAAATTCCTCTAGTAGCTTTAACACTTTGCCGACGCACTCTTTTGGTTCTTCCAATGACAGCATAAGATCGTCTGCATATGTTTTCAGTTTATATTCTTTCGCTCCTATTTTTATGCCACGGATCTCTGGGGTTTTTCTTATCTTGTTTGTGATTATCTCTAAAACCATGATAAACAACAGCGGTGACAGAGGGCACCCCTGTCGAGTGCCTTTTGCTATTTCAAACTGTTCTGTCAGGGTATTGTTAATAATTAATCTAGCTCTTTGTTGTGTGTAGATTGCTCTAACTCCTTGCAGGAATGTGCCATCTATCCCTGATCTTTCCAGGCACTTTATCAGAAAACCCCAGGAGACATTGTCGAATGCCTTCTCGGCATCGACGAACATTAAAGCAGAGGGAATTTCATTATGACATTCTAAATATTCAATGATGTCTATTGTATGTCTAATGTTATCTTTTATTTGTCTGTTGGGAAGGAAACTGGCCTGGTCAATATGGATGAGATTAGTTAAACACTTTTTAAGTCTGTGTGCCATTATATCTGCGAAGATCTTGTAGTCGTTATTTAGTAATGAAGTCGGTCTATAATTATTGATGTTAAGTTTGTCTGAATCTGGTTTCGGGATCAACGTGATATAGGCTTCTTTCCAGGATGCTCCAGGATGCTCCTCTTAGTATCTCATTGATTACGTCACATAATACTGGTGTTAAATGTTCCTCTAGGACCTTGTAATACTTGGCAGATAACCCGTCTGGGCCTGGGGCTTTCCCCAGTTTCATCCTCTTGAATGCCTCTCGGATCTCCTCTATTTTTATGGGTTTATTTAAGGCGATTCTTTCCTCTTCTGATATATTTTTGGGACTATTTTCTTCTAGATATTTTGCGATGCCCCTTAAATCTTCTTCTTCTCTTTTGTATAGGTTCTCATAGAATTTAAGGAAGTTCTTTTTTATTTCATTGGGGTCTTCCAGGTCTTGTTCTTCAACTTTTATTTTATTGATGGTACTAAATTTTCTTCTTTTTCTCAGTTGCCACGCCAGAAACTTTCCAATTTTATTTGCCGATTCGAAGGACCTTTGTTTCATTAACTTTATTCCCCATTCCACCTCTTGGCTTATTAATATCGAGTATTCTGTTTGGAGCGTTTTATATTGTTGCTTATAGCCATCGTCATTTGGGTTTTTTATCATATTTTTTCCGCATTCTTTCAATTGATGGATTAATTCTTCTTCTTTTTTCTCTTTAGCCTTTTTTCTTTGGGTATTTTGTTGTATCAGGAGGCCTCTTAACACAGCCTTGCTAGCATCCCATACTGTGTCTATACCTGTCCCTTTGTTGATGTTTAAGTCAAAATAGTCTTTAATGGTAATTTTAGCTTTTTCGATCACTTCTTCTCTTTCAAGTAGGTAGTCATTCATTCTCCATCTGTACAGCCCTTGGATCTTCCACTTTAATTGTAATGTTATTGGGCTATGATCTGATAAGGTTCTGGGTAGAATTTCGCATTTCTCCGTTCTTATTATTAGTTCTCTTGAGATCCATATCTGATCCAGCCTGCTCCAGCTCTGATATGGTTCAGAGAAATGGGTAAATTGTTTCGTTGTAGGGTTTTTGTATCTCCATATATCTATTAGGTCCAGATTTTCTTCCAGATCATTAAACGATTTCGGTAGTTTCCCTTGATTTATGTTCTTTTTTCTTGTACTTCTATCTAGTTCTGGCGTCGGAACCGCATTTAAATCTCTGAGTAAGACCAGTTTATTGTTGTCTAGCTCTAATAAAGATTGTTCCAGTTTTTTAAAGACCTCCATTCTATTTGAGTTTGGGGCATAGACTGTTACCACGTTTATTTTCTCTCCCTGGTAGTTAATTTGAATTCCTAAAACTCTTCCATCCTCATCCTTGCAAATTTGTTTGGGTTCTAGTTTCTCCTTCGCATAGATTACTACCCCTCTTTTTTTCTTTGAGTTTGAATTAATGAATTCTATTCCCAACTTCTTATTTATTAGAATATGCTTATGTTTTTTGGCAACATGAGTTTCTTGGCAACAAATGACATCAATATTTTTTTCCTTTATAATCTTTTCAAATTTATTTCTCTTGGGCTTATCATTAAAACCATTCACATTCCACGAAAGAAACTTAAGAGACATTTTGGGTTATTATTGCGTGCGCTTTATCCTTATTTCTGGTTTAGAATCTGGTGTTATTCTTTCTGTTGGATTCTCTGTCTTCTCCTTCCTCTTCTTCCTCCGATTTTGAGTCTTCCATCTCCTCCTCCGTTCCCCCCCTGCCCCCAACTCCACTCCCCCCCGTCTCCCTCCCCCCGCATCCAGGTCACCTCCTCGCTGTCTTGCTTCCTCTCTACCCAGATCTTTTTCGTACCTTCTCAGGAACTTTTCTGCTTCATGTGTATCTGTCAACTTGAATTTTTTGTTCTTGTAATAGAAGGAAACCCCTTCTGGGAATTCCCATTTATACTGAATTGTGCTTCTCTTCAGCACACTTGTCAACTGTGTATATCCTTCCCTTTTGCGTAGAATCCTGACTGGAATTTCTTTAAAAATGACGATTGGACGTTCTCCAATCATCAGCTTTTTTTTAAAGCTCGTTCTTACTATTGTGTTTTTCATTTCTATGGTGTTAAAAATTACTAGGCAGTCTCCCGGGGGGGGGTTTATTTGATTTGTTGTGGTTTCCCTCTTATTCTAAATGCGTTCTCTATGGTGTATGCTACTTGTTCCTCTTTCATCTGCAGCCATTTTGCTAGTTCCTTAACTATTCTTTCCCTTATGTTTTCGTTTGCTTCTTCGGCAATCCCTCTGAATTTTAAATTAAGATGTTTTTGACGCATCTCTGCCATGGCCAAATTGTCCCATAGTTGATCTTGTGTTTTATTTAAGTTTTTTACTTCATCCTTTAGCTTTTCTGTTTCTTTCTTTTGATCCCTCAAATCTTTCTGCGTTCTTTTATTTGATTCTTCAAGTGTTTTTGATTTGACTGTCAGATCTTGTATCTTTTTTGTGAGTTCGCCTACAGCACTTTCTATTTTACTATCTATTTGTTCCTGCAATTCTCCTAACTTACTTTCCATATGCATTTCTCTTTGCTTGAATTCCTCTTTGATTTTTAGCCATAGAATGTCTAGATCTTTAATCTCTTCTTGCCGGGATGCCTTTCTATCTCCCGGAGTCCCTCCGACTTTTTTACCATCTTTCCACGACATCTTGTAAGTTGTCTCTCTCTCCCCAGAGGGGTTCACAATCTTACTTATCCTTATCCTTATTTTATTTTTTATTTTTATTTTTTCCCCTTATATGTATATATATTCTCCACCCCAGAGACACTCTTGGCTATCTAAATTGTTCTCCTATCTTCCTGCCTTTTTCCTGTCTTTTTATCCTCTTTCGTTTTCCCCCGTTTTAGATAATAGCTTTCATTATCTTAATTCTGTTCGCCTATTTCCAATTATTCACTCAAAATTGTTAAATCCCATTTACATTACTAAAAACCTTTGGATTGTTGAATACTCAAATTGAGTTAGTATATTAGTATGGTTGTTATTAGAGACAGGACAAAGTTAAAAAAGATAGGAGGGAGTAGACAAAAATCAAATATAGAGTCTTTCTTTTTTAATCCAGGAGGGGTTGTATAGTCTTTCAATATTCCTGTAATCTTCAGCCACTTGTTGGCTTAATCCAGTTTTCAGGATTTGTACTGAGTCTTTGCACTCTGGTGACTCTAATTCCACGTTCCAGTAAGTCTCTTTCTGCAGTTTCTATAGAGATATTATTATGTCCCCCGAAGCCACTCTGCACCGGTTGTGGCCAACAGCAGACTGTAGTTAATCACCTTATCATTCAACGTAAAAGGTTTTAACCAGCAAATAAAGAAGCATCCTGGATCAGATGTTGTTCAGGTAGTTAAAGTCCTTCCATAACTAAAGGTATATAAATAAGGGTAAAAATGGATTGAATAAATTTTTAGTTAGGTTAGTTAAGTTAAATTGTTACAATAAGAGGGAAGGGAAGAAGGGCAAGAAGGACAAGTATTAAAGTATTAAAGAAAAAAACGGGGGGGAGGAGGTAAATAGGGGGGGGGGGGGAAATGGAGAGGGGGAATAAAAGGGGGGGGAACCAGAGGGAGGAAAAACACTAAATTATATTCATAGTGAAGGTGAAGGACCTTTAACCTGTGAAGAACCTGTGAATAACTGTGGGCACGGAGAGAGAGGTCTCCTTAAGACGACTACGCTTAGGACAAAACTTCACGAATTTAAAGTACAACTCCCCAGCTCGTAAAACCTTCACCATTGATGGAATAATCTTATGATCAAAACCGACCCAGAACAAAAACAGGCTGATCTCTCCATCCCTACAAACCAATACTACAGCTGTCTCATTGAGAACACCCACTACCCAAGTTGGATCCAAACCTGCATGGAGGTCTTGCAAATCTGCTTTCCCCCTCTTTCTAAGTAACATAAAATATTGTGTCACAGGTTGTTGTGAAGATGCAGCTTTTATGTCGTATATTTTCTATAAGAAACTTAACTGGGCAGTTACTAGTAAGCTGCCTTGGTAGGGTATTTTCTTCTGAAAGGTGGTATATAAATAAATGTAATAAAGAAATTATAACATGCAAGGTTTCCTCATTTCAGCTGAGTGTCCTTTTGAGCCTCTTCAAAGGTGTGCCTTTTCTTCTTAAAACCATTTCCCTTAATATTTGAAAGTGTGGCAAGCTCTCTCAAAGAGAATGATCCTTTGCTTGTGCTGGAATTAGATTTTTCTGAGAAATTCAGAAGGGTTTACAATCTGCAGCAGATGATAAAAAAAAGTGGAAGTGGGTTAGCTTCTAACAGACATTGCTTCAGAAAGAATATCTAATAAGAGAATTTAGATCATGTTGTTAACCTCTCTCCATGGCACTTCTGAGAACAGAACAGACGCTAACACAATAACTCTGGGTGGCTTAAAAATGAGGGAATCAATATCTCTAGATTGCCTCATTTAGCAAAAAAGCAAAACAAAAAACTACTCATGAGTATTCCAAGAAAAAAGAAATCCAGATAGTGCTTAAACTTATTTACTGTTTTATGCATTAATTGTTTATATTTTTATACCACCTCTCATCCCATTGCATCCCATGGTGAAGATAAAATGATTAAAAATTGCAATAAAATTCAGTTTCAGTGTAAAACTATTTTTTTTAAGTGTGCAGTATCTAACAAACTCAAAATATGAACATTCAGACTGCCTGAGAGATGAAATATTTGTACTATGTGACCTCCTATGCCCAGGTTTGTCATAACACTTTCTTAGCTAATAAAATCAACTCTTCTTCTGCCTCCTAAATAATGTATTGCTTCATTGTTAATCTATATGGTTCTGCTTTAAAGATAGTGTTTCCTTATTGATCATAATGCATTATCTGCACACCGGAAATTGCTAAGCAATTTCCATCTCCAATGCGATTTCTAAATAATTCAGAAAGTAATTAGATTGCTATCCACCCCCCTTCGCCCTCCCTAACATAAAATAAAATAAAATAAAATAAAGATTTGTCTTCTTTTTGAAAAGGAAGGACACTGGTATGCGCTGCACATGAGGAGTATGGTAAAAAGTACTTTGTATATGCATTTTAATTATTGTTCATGGTCCTTATATGTTAATTTAGGTATCCTATTATACAACTCCAGCGGATTGAGCAGGCGAGACCCATAGTGGTCCAAGGGTCAAGAAGGCAGTTTCTGCACATGTTGTCGAAGAAAGTGAGGAGCAAATGGGGCTCATCAAGCTGGGAAGGGAGCCCTTCTAGGAGAAGGAAGTTACTGCCCACAAACCACAACTGCCTTGCAGGATATCTTCAGGAGAAGAAAAGGCTACACAAATCTGGAGTGAAGTCCCTAAAATGGTTGGCTGGCACCTTGTATGCCTCCTTCCAGCAACTCCAATATCAGGAAACCTTGTTTCAGGGCTAAGTGGCAGCTGTTTAAGAGTTTAAAAGGGGACAATGTCCCCACTGTCAGCATTGTAAGCTCCCCTCCTGGCTGCCAAGCCTCCTGCAATCTTGCAAATCCTGAATGGCAGAAATTAGAATACTACCCCAGTAATATATAATTCCTTCTGAAATAAACTCAGAGTCGAGAGTGGATTTCATGCTCTTTATTCAGCTCGTAGTGGTGAGGAGGAATGGAAGTTCCCCAGAATGTCTGCTTTATATACATCATTTACACAATGGGCCCCACGTGATTGGCTAATTCCAGGATTCACCTGTAGGCCAATCAGGTTGTGGATTCACTTCCACCTGGAGCTGGATTGGGTGGCTCCTGTGGACCAATCAGACTGCTGTATTCTGGATCCTATTGTTCTAAGACCAATCAGACTGCTGCATTCTGAATCCTATTGTTCTAGGACCAGTCAGACTACTGCATTTTGGATCCTATTCAACTCAGTACATAACACCTTCATAGATGTTCCAGAGCTCAGATATATGCAGAAACCATGCTATGTGTCATGAAAGATTTGCTCCTTAAATGAAAGTGTGTGGAAACTAAACTGGAAGCAGAGAAGGGAAAAGACTCTGTGCATGGTCAGAAACACGTTTCTATTGTTGCTATTACTTCATAATTTTGAGAGCTTGGCTCAAGCATGATGATGATGGTGATGAAACTTGTCTAATCCACTGCCTGATAAATAATACTCACACGAGCTATTCCTGATGAGTGTAAGTTCAATTTTCTGCTTAGTAGCCCACTTGTGCTCAGCGAAACTGCTATGCCTAGACATATTATTTTAATACTCCCATTTCCCCTAAGGCTCAGAGCCCAGATCCTTTTGTTAAATTAACATTTGAAGAGAAGCCTTTCTCTCTAAAACAGAGTCAGACCAAATCTGACATGCCTCCCTCGCATTTTCCCAAGGGTTCATCCTGCATAAACAGAAACCAAGGGTATCGCATTGCTGGAGAAGGTGCAGGAAAAGATTGAGAGAACGTAGAGCAGCTGCCATATAAGGAAAGGCTAAAGAGATTAGGATGTTTGAGTTTAGAAAGAAGATGGATTGCAGTCTCTGGGAGCTCATGACCAGGACTTGTCAACAGGGGCATTTGCAAGGGTGTTCTGATGGTGAGGCCCAGAGTGCTGTTTCATAGAATATGCAAGGGAGCTTCTGCAGTAACCTGCAACACCTGTGCCATGTTCATCTTACTTCCTGAGTATCTGCAAAACTACAGCTACAGCAAGTGCAAGCTGGTTCTGTGATGGCCTGGGAATCTGATTCAGAGG
This sequence comes from Podarcis cretensis, assembly GCF_951804945.1. Lineage (NCBI taxonomy): Eukaryota > Metazoa > Chordata > Lepidosauria > Squamata > Lacertidae > Podarcis > Podarcis cretensis. Next base: position 84,165,545 of record NC_137174.1, on the reverse strand, counting down.
TTGAACCTAAATAGTCCCTGCCTCCAGGGCTGGCTGAGCTGGGGCAGGGGCTTGAATCTGAAGGGCCCGCACCTGTGCCAGATCCTCAGGAGCAGACACCAGATGAATCCACTCTGGCTCCGGAGGTGACTGAGGACCCATTGCCTGCAGGTGCTCCTCTCCCAGCCCTGTCAGGGGAAGGTGAGGTTGCCTCTGGTCCAGTAACCTTCCAGCCTCTCCTGAGCTGCAGAGGCTCAGGGCAGAGAGGTGGAGGGAACTAGGTTCTCTCAGGAGGAGTGCTCGCCTTAAGGCCAGGAGAGGCGAGTCACCTGTGGGCCGGGGCTTCCCTAGGCCTCAGAGGAGATAAAGGCCAGTCAGCCCAGTCCCAGGTTGTGGGAGCAACATCACTGGAAACCTGTTCCTGCCAGCACTTTGACCTGCTCTTCCGGAGTTCCTGACCACGCCCGGCTCCTTGCCTTGGACCCCGCTTCGCCCTTGACAGACAGCCTCCAGACCCTCGACCCAGGACTGGACTCAGACCACGCCACACGGTAACCCCCCCGGGACCAGCACAGGTTCCCTTGCTGTAAGAGAAGGTGCAGCAACTTGAGGCCCGCCTAGAGTTGAGGAAATTCCCGTTTGAGCAAAGTGGACTGTGCTGGACCAGTGACTCAGGGTGGTTCCCCTAGAGAAGAAGAAGATCACTCATTGTAGGAGATGAGGAATGTGACACACAGAAGAAGGACTGTCAGGAGCCATGCTGTGTTGCTGCAGCTGCAACCGATTCCATGCCCTCACCTCGGACACTGGTTCTGGGCTAGAGGAGCCAGGACAGCAGTTGCAGTCCTCAGAATACAGCAAGGTGGCTGTGGAAGGTACAGTGCATAGAATGATTCCTGCCCAGAGCAGGAAGAGACGTGTGGTGGCAATAGGTGACTTCCTACCGAGGGAGGCAGAGGCAGCAGGGTGAAGAGGTAACAGGATGTCCCGGGCAGTCTTCCAGGTACAAAGATTCACGATGTTACCGAGAAGTTAAGAAGTCTTATAAAGCCTGTTGACCACAAACACGTCCTTCTGAATCATGTAGATACAAATGATACTGCCAGACACAGCCTTAGACATATGCACAGAGTATGGGAAACAAGCAAGATGAGTTTGAGGTCTTAATACAGAATAGCAAATATTACTGAGAAGTTAACAAGTCTTATAAAGCCCGTTGACCACAAACACGTCCTTCTGATTCATGTAGATACAAATGATACTGCCACACACAGCCTTAGACATATGCACAGAGTATGGGAAACAAGCAAGATGAGTTTGAGTTCTTAATACAGAATGGCAAATGCGATCTGGTAGGCATTACTGAAACAGGTGGGATGTGACTCATGACTTGTTCAGGTCCCCCTGAGCTAAGGAAGGCACACGTCTGATAGTCTTTATTCAAAAAGAAGCACTTACAGCAATTCCTGCAGTGATCCAGATACACACACATACATCTAGCTCTTAAGCAATGAAGAAGAACATAAGGGAGTCCTTGTAGTAGTTCAAGCCTTACCTGTAATCCATGCTGTTCCAAGCAGTTACTTATATTCTATCCTGTCTGGGTCAAGGTATGTTGAAAAAAACAATCAGAAAATAAAAATAAAAATGAACAGATCCTGAGAATAGTGCTGACACCAGCCCAGAGAGCTGTGAAATCATCCATTAAACCTGAAATGGCACAGTAAATCGTAATGTATGACATTCTGTCGACGTATTAAAACCCTGCTCAGTGCAGCAAATTGAATCTTTCCTCACCTATGAAAATGCCACTGTATCGTTCACATCTAGTATACAGAAGATACTGCAAGATTATTATTATTTTTTAGCTGCAGTCTTAGAGACCTAAAAGGAGAATATGTATTTTAAATGGTTTTAAAAAATGTAATTAAAGGAGCTTCTATCCTATTTGAAGTCTTCTACGGCAGCCATGTCAACTTAGTAATGGGTATTAGTTTTGTTTTTGTTTTTGTTTTTTACAGCTGCTCTGTCATATAATTCTCTCATTCCACTTTTTAAAGAAACAGCAGTACCAGTATTTTTTTTTTTTTAAATTAAGCTAAGTATATTTTAGAAAGCTCTTATTTGGTATCACCCAGAGACACAAAAATTTATTTCTAAATGCTAGAGCAGCCAGACAATTTATGATAGGAATATCAAATGTATTTGACTGCTTTTGAGACATAGGGATTCTTCCACAGTAAATCCATAAGATTATTTTTTTTGCAAGGGTGGGGTGAACACTGTCTGCTGTCACTACATAATGAATGGGGATGTCTGATAGAGAATAGCCTTATTATAGGAGTAAGGAGCCACTTTCCAAAGATGTGCACTAGAGCATCAGAGAAGGTGAATAGTTTGCTTCTGGGGGGAAAGTGGATGGTGGGAGAGAATGAAAATTGGTAAAGTGATTTTCACTTCCCAGAGCTGTCAAAATGCTGGTGGGGACAGGTCAGGCTAGTAGGCAGTAAAATAGGTGGGGGAGGCATTTTAGCAAAATTTTAGGGATTTTGTTTAGGAATATAAAACTCCCCACCTACTTGCAGAGTTCTTCTGGGGCAACTGTCAAGTGGCTCCTACTGTTTCCCCGGACAGCCCCCTCTGCACAACATGATATCATTTCCCAATTCACCCCAAACCTCCACAAATTCGTTTAAAGCTCCGCTTGGAAAACCTGACCAACATTTCAATCAAGCACACCACAAGGCAGAAGCAAGGATTGTGGATTTCATGGGACAGCTTACAGAACATAGGGACAATTCCTGGTCAAATAGGATGGTCAAAGTGTGTAGAAAGCATAACTTTTGTAATCTATATTTGGTTTGGCATGTCACAAAATGAACAGTTAAGCATACTGGCCTGTTATGTGTTGCAGCCAGCTGGTCTCCATCAAATGGGCCCCAAATATCTGAAAGAACACCTCCTTCCCTAGATATGGGGGTTAAGATCAGTGAAGGAGGCTCTACTGCTAGTTCTGCTGCTATCAGAGGTTTGTGGGGTGTGGGGTCTACAGTTGATGACAGAGCCTTCACAGTGAAGAACCCAATAATACGGAACTCCTTACAAAGGTGTGCCAGGTACCATCTCTTCACAACTTCCATCAGTTTCAGCTTTACTTTGGCCTTTGCAAGTTGAAGGATTGGCTTTGGAGTCTTCCCTGTAATATGCTGGATGGACTATTGATTTGGGGGTTATAGGTGCAGAGCCGTAGCTAGGTGATCTTGTGCCCCTGGCAGAACTGTCCAGATTGCACCCCCTAGCCACGGACAAATTAGCTCTTCTTTGCACCTCTCCTCCACCCCCACCCCCCATATAACCTATAAAGATCCTCTATTTCAGCCTTTCTCAACCTGTGGGTCCCCAGATGTTATTGAACTACAACTCCCATCACCCCTAGCTAGCAAGGCCAGAGCTCAGGGATGATGGGAGTTGTAGTCCAACAACATCTGGGGACCCACAGGTTAAGAACCGCCGCTCTATTTAAAACCTTTTCTTATGAGGCAATAATCAATATTTTTATTTATAGACATATTTATGGACATATTTTTAATCTGATCTTGTGCCCCGCCTCTCACCTTCCTCACCACCCTCTAGTTACAGCCCTTTATAACTGGGGTTCTTTTTTGCTGTGTTGACTGCATTTTTATGTGCTGAATGAGACATTCTGCTGAAGAATAGGGAATAAATACAAACGCTACCACCAACAGCAAAAACAAATGTAAGATATTTTAATAATAATAATAATAATAATAATAATAATAATAATAATAATAATCTGCCCTATACTTGTACATCTCAGGAAGGTTCACATCATACAAGCGCAATATAAAAAATCAGAAAATACGTAAGGAAGACAAAGACAACTCAATAACCGCCTATTCAACAATACATTTTAAAGGGGCATGAGATGCCAGTCAGCCAAAGACCTGGTTAAAGAGGAATGTTTTTGCCTGGCATCCAAAGGTGTATAAAGAAGGCACTGGCTGAACCTCCATGTGGAGAGCATTCCACAAATGGGGAGGCAAGCTAATTCTGGTACAGATAAGCATGTGAATGGTGACTGATCAAGCCTACTTTTTAATAAAGCTGGTACAGAATTGTGCTACCATTCAATAAGATTTCTCCTTCAATTATTTGTATTGTTTTTCTGAAAATCTCTATCTCTCATACATGTGTATGTGTGTGTGCGCACACACACATGAACTCTGCTATGCTAAAGCACTATTAGAAAACTTTCCAGCTGCCGATTATTTATTAAGAGACAGCTAATATTAACATATCAATCAGCTCCCTTAAATTATGCCCCTAGTAACCTGGTAGTGCCGCCAGCTTTTTTTTTTTTTTTTTTACAATCACAGTGCTGCAAAGAATCTCCCACTCAGATTAATATTCAAGAGGCTCTGAATGATGACTCGAGGCAAGAATTCACAACCTGTGGACAAAGCCGTGCTCCAATTGTGAGCCACATGGTACTCAGAAAAAATCACAAGTCCTGCAGAGCGACAGTCACTTTGGAGAAGAGCTCAGCAGAAGAGCAGAACAATTCAAGTTGCATCATATAAAGAGAAACGGGTAAGCAGCAGGCACCGCAGCTCAGTGGGACTTGGACCAAATTGCACTCTGCTTCTCATTAGCCGCCTTATTCCTGAGATATTATTATTTTTTGCCAGCCTCAGATCCATCTGCGTTATCTGTTGATTGGCAGCACATGAAGGTATCAAAGCCAAGTGTCCACTGTGTCCAGGTCTTTTGCATAATGTGACAAGATCAGCCTGCTCACTGAAAACAAATCAGTACAGAGAAAGAAAGAAAGAAAGAAAGAAAGAAAGAAAGAAAGAAAGAAAGAAAGAAAGAAAGAAAGAAAGCTGGAGATATTTAAAGGCTGGTACGGTTCCGTCAAAATGATCAAAAGGAGAAGAAGACAGGAAAAATCACTCACATTTATGGCAATCTTCCCCTCCATGCTGTGATGAGCTCATCTAGACAACTTCATAAGTTGGTGGCACCCACAGCTAGATACCTGGAATCCTCTGTGTATCTCATTATGGAAGATGCTTCCTTTCTCCACGTCCCTTCTCAGCTGAATAAGAGAGCGAAGGGGCAATTGTACATCATCTGCTCTGAGGGCTTATTGTTCACAGCTTCCTTCTAAACCTAATGAAAGAAAGTGTGCAGAAATTTTTTTTAAGAAAGGAAAAGGGGGGGGGTCAAAAGAAGCTCACAACCATCCCCTTTCTTCAGGAACTCGAGCCATGCGGGATGGAAAAAGCAATTATACGAGTCATATGTAGAGGAACTGTAGATGGCCGAGGCAGTGGTGGTCACCAGTTTGGATGGCTTTAAACAAGGACTGCCCAAATTCATGGAGGAGAAGTCTAGCAATGAGCACTAGCAATGATGACTACGCTCTGCTTCCATGAGCAGAGGCAGCAATGCTTTTGACTTCCAGTTGCTGGGAACACCAGGAGTGGAGAGGGCTCTTGTGTCTGGGTCCTGCCTGTGGGTTTCCCACAGGAATCTACTTGATCACTATGAGAAGAGAATGCTGAACTAGATGGGCCACTGGCTGGATCCAGCAGGCTCTTCTTATGTTCTTATTGTCATGGCCAAAATGCACACAAAATAAACACACAGATAACACAATCATGCCCATAGACTCACTCTCCACCCTACTAACAACCTGGGCTTGAGATGGGATATTTGGATTATTGGCATCTTTCTACGGTCCTATATTTCCCCATTAATGGTCTGCAGCTTCCTTTCTGTTCAGCAACTAGCCATTATTTCTTCAACGAGGCCCATTCAAAGTAAGCATTACGGTGTATTAAGGAATCCACAGTAGATCCAAATAAAGAAAAAAAAAGACACTATGAGCTCCCAAAGTGGGAATCTGCATTATGAATTGTCATCCTAGATTTTGTTGCCAAATTAAGTGAGCAAGTATTATCTCTTATTCCCTTTCCAAAGAAGAAAAGCCAATCAACCCTTCATTTGCCTCATGATGGATTTTGTTTTCAAATTGCCTCCTTGCTGATTCACACCTGAACTTATGGTTCTGCTTAGGAGCTCAATGAATTTTCTAGTTTTCTGTATAGATTCCACAGCCTGTAATCCCTAATCTTCATTATATACTCTAATGAGTATGTACTCCATAACACTATGCAGTGTTTTTGCATTCTCATTGCGCATAGTGAAAAGGTTAGTTTCATTATTTAGATATTTAGTGCTTAAACATTGGACCTTCAAGTTGTTTACTGTGCAGCTGTGTGCATGTAATTGATTGAATTGCTTGGGTGCTAGAAGTATTATGAAACTGCAAATAGAATCTCATATCTTCTTAAGATTGTCCAGGCCAGATCATCTTCCCTCTGCAGCATTCTGGTACCATGGCACCATATGGGATTCTCTGTAGCCAACAGACATGCAATAAAACTGGAGAAGCCACCAATTCTTTTGTGGAGTGAATATGGAGATCACATTTATTCAGGATTTTGGAGAATGTCAAGATTGAATGCAAATATTTAGGGAGGGGAGTATTGTCTGCAGAAGTGTTTTGTTTCTAGACTTTTCCTAAACAAACAAAATATACAACAAACATTGAGCTTCCTCATCAAATGAAACATCTAAAGAACTTCAAGGGGTGGACCATACTTGAGAGGTAGACTATATGCTTTGTATGCAAATGATACCATCTTCAGTTGCTGGCATCTCCAGGTAAGACTTGCCTTGGAAGGACCCCTGTTAGAGACCCTGGAGAGTCACTTCCAGTCAGTTCAGACAATACTGAACTGTTTTCAGTGGAGGTTCCACATATTTGTAATCCACCCTTCTGCTTGCCAGGACCAGTAATGAGACTAGGTAGGGCAGGAGACTAGGTAAGCCTGTAAGAATCTATTTTCTTTTTTGCCAGATCCCTGAAATGAGATGCACCAACTGGGGTCATCTGCAAAATGCATACACCCTACACACACACAACTCCCTAGCAAGGCATATTTTTGCAGAGCAGGGGTGGGGGCCCCCCACCAGATGTTCCTGAATTACAACTCCCATCATCACTGACCATTGGCCATGCTGGTTGGGGTTGATAGGAATTGGAGTCCTGCAACACCTGGAGACCCACAGGTTAGCCACCCCTGGTATAGTGTGAGCAGCAGGGGCATGCTTTTAGGCCCACTATAAGCAACACATCTATTTTCTTTCAACAACTTCATGTTGAGTGAGTTGTGTGCTAAGGTTAGGGATGTGAAAGACAACAGAAATTGGAACAAAAATTGCCAATGGTCACTTGCAGTACTTGTTTCGTGTAAAGAATGGAAATCAACCCAGCAAATGTAATTTGTATTCATTGTGCTTCTTTCTTTCGGTTTGCAAACAAAACATGGTTGATTATGTTTCCCCCCAACATTTTAACTGTGCATCCTTTGCAATGAAATACATTGGGTGAATTAACATAAGGGCAACATAATTTAGAATCATAGAATCATAGAATCATAGAGTTGGAAGAGACCACAAGGGCCATCGAGTCCAACCCCCTGCCAAGCAGGAAACACCATCAGAGCACTCCTGACATATGGTTGTCAAGCCTCTGCTTAAAGACCTCCAAAGAAGGAGACTCCACCACACTCCTTGGCAGCAAATTCCACTGTCGAACAGCTCTTACTGTCAGGAAGTTCTTCCTAATGTTTAGGTGGAATCTTCTTTCTTGTAGTTTGGAACCATTGCTCCGTGTCCGCTTCTCTGGAGCAGCAGAAAACAACCTTTCTCCCTCCTCTATAATTTACATTATTGATTATATAAGTTACATAATTTCCCCACAGTGGGCAGCAAGACAAACAACAGAGGTTTAGGAAGAAGACTAACTGCAGAGGAAGGCAAACGGTGCTGATTGGAATGAATACAGAGTGGAACAGAAAATGATGCCCTCTTACATCCTGGATAAGGCATCCAAATGTTAGTGTTCCAACTTGTGAGTAGGGATGCAGCATGATCAGGATGTGATCAGGGCAACCCAGTCTAATAGATGAGGCATTATAATTGTTGATGTTGTTATATTGATCAACTCCCGCCTGGAAACCAATATTCCCAATGTGGAAGGACGTTTGGATCCAGAATTGGCCTCCACAGTCACTTAAGGACTCAGCTATGAATGATCGTAGAAGAAGAAGATTGTAAACAGGCTGAGACCCTACCTGCCTGCAGACTGTCTCACAGAGAGGTGCATGCTCTACTTATCTCTCGCTTGGACTACTGCAATGCGCTCTACGTGGGGCTACCTTTGAAGGTGACCCAGAAACTATAACTAATCCACAATGCAGCAGCTAGACTGGTGACTGGGAGCCGCCGCCGAGACCATATAATACTGGTCTTGAAAGACCTACACTGGCTCCCAGTATGTTTCCGAGCACAATTCAAAGTGTTGGTGCTGACCGTTAAATCCCTAAATGGCCTTGGTCCAGTATACCTAAAGGAGTGTCTCCACCCCATCGTTCTGCCTGGACACTGAGGTCCAGTGCCGAGCGCCTTCTGGTGGTTCCCTCGCTGCGAGAAGCCAAGTTACAGGGTACCAGGCAGAGGACCTTCTCGGTAGTGGCACCCACCCTGTGGAACGCCCTCCCACCAGATGTCAAAGAGAAAAACAACTACCAGACTTTTAGAAGACATCTTAAAGCAGCACTGTTTAGGGAAGCTTTTAATGTTTAATAGACTATTGTATTTTAATATTCTGCTGGAAGCTGCCCAGAGTGGTTGGGGAAACCCAGTCAGATGGGCGGGGTATAAATAATAAATTATTATTATTATTATTATTATTATTATTATTATTATTATTATTGAAGATTGCACATGCAAGAGTGTATGCTGGTACATTCATACAGCTGTATGCCGATATGCCTTCACCCTCAAAGGTGAACTCTTCCATTGTTTCCCAAGACTGACAGATGCCAACCATCCTTCATACGATACCTTCATTTCCACACAGATGCCCACATGAGCAGAGTCTCAATCTCTGAATAAATAATCAACTCAGCCATTTCAAATCTCTTTACTAATGCAGTTATAAATTTAGGCTTCAAGTTAAAGAGACCTTGTATTTATTGATCATGATGCATTATCTACATCGTGGAAATGGCTAAGCAGTTTTCACCTCCTGTCATTGTTCTAAATAATTCAGAAAGTAATTTCACTTTTACTATTCCATCAATGCTGATCCCGTTTAAAATATGAGTGCTGTAGATGTGCGTATTAAAAACCCTTGCTGCACAAATGACCCAGCAGTATATAAGAAGAAATGGCTTTTTAATAAAATCTTTATGTTTCCTAATGCAGGAGATTTTTATGTTGTTTTCTGCATTACATCATAAGAATCATTAGATATCCTCATTATTCTGCACATTGATTAGTTTAAGAAATAATGGGTGTAATGTGAAAGTAATGTTCTCTGAAAATGAGGTAAGTACAATTCAGATGGTATTGAAAACAGTTAATCGCCCTGTTTCCCAATAAAAAATTGGCATGTAATTAGCTCTGCAAGCTCAAGGCTTTGGGTACCTGTTAAGCTCTCCAGTCACAGGTCAAAAGAGTGTTGCGATTTATTACTCTTGCAACTACCAGTTAACATTTCTGCAGTGACCAGACAGAACACTAAAGAGGAATGTCCCCTGCTCACTTTCAGACTGTTGCATAGGGGAAATGGTCAAAGGAAGAAAAAGGAGAAGAGGAGGAGGAGGAGGAGGAGTTTGGATTTGATATCCCTCTTTATCACTACCCTAAGGAGTCTCAAAGTGGCTAACAATCTCCTTTCCCTTCCTCCCCCACAACAAACACTCTGTGAGGTGAGCAAGGCTGAGAGACTTCAGAGAAGTGTGACTAGCCCAAGGTCACCCAGCAGCTGCATGTGGAGGAGCGGGGAATCGAACCTGGTTCACCAGATTATGAGTCCACTGACCCCTGGATGATTAATTCCAGTAAAAGGCAACTATGGGGTATGGCACTGATCTCGCTTCAGGGTGAGGAAGCTGGTATTTGTCTGCAGGCAGCTCTCCAGATCATGTGGCCAGCATGACTAAACCACGTTTGGCACAACAGGACACCGTGACAAGTGCCAGAGCGCACGGAAACGCCATTTACCTTCCCGCCACAGCGGTACCTATTGATCTACTTGCACTGGCGTGCTTTTGAACTGCTAGATTGGCAGGAGCTGGCACTGACTAATGGGCGCTCAACCTGTTACAGGGATTCAAACCGCTGACCTTCTGATCGGCAAGCCCAAGAGGCTGAGTGGTTTAGACCACAGTGCTAGCCATTTGACTGTGCCATGCCTGGCCATACGACTAGGAGTATAGCTCAATGGTGGTATAAAGTCCACCTGCACATGCAGTGCTGACAGAATGTCCCAGGTTCAGTCCCTGGCATATCCAGGTAGCACTGGGAGAGGCTGCTGCCAAAAAGCAAGGAGAATCACTCCCAGTCAGTGTGGATATTACTGAGGTGGAAGGGCAAAGTATCTGTCTTGGTATAAGGAAGCTTCCCCTGTTAAGTGGGGTAAGAAAAATTCATCCAGCCTCTTTTTGTTTTTAAGAGGAAGGGATCAATCATGCAGAATAGACCTTTGGACATTAGGTACATGCATGGAATGTCCTCTTCACAGCAGAAGTGATCTCAGAGTTGAGCAGGAAGGAAGGTTCCTCCATTGCTTTATAATGGGACTGGCCACAGTGATTGCATGTACTGGGACAGAGTCACACAACATAAAAGAGGACATCCTTAAAGCTGCTTCATGTATTTCTCTGGCTTGCAAAATACTATTTGCATACTGAAGGGTTATCTTTAACAGCTAGTGTTTAGCCTGCAGAATTTATTGTTATTTAATAAGGATATATATACACCAACAAACCTCTAAGTGGTTTACATAAAATAAGAACAAAATAAGAATAAAACCAACAGGCTTTCAAAACCATTAGACATAAAACTAACAGGTTTATTATTTATATATATATATATACATACACACACACACACACACACACACACACACTAAAATTACATTTCTGGGTAAGACTGACTAAATAGAGAAGTTTTCATGCAAATAATGAAAGCAATTTCATATGTAGAAACTATTTCAGAAACTAACACAGATGTGGACTGGAACAAATATCTCAGGGGGAGTTTTTTACCTGGTGCCCCCAAGCCAGAAGTTACAACTATTGTCTCAAATGTAACCAGGGGGAAATCCAAAAGGCAGGTGCCCAATTCCCAAATTTTATTTATTTATTTATATAAAAAATAATCATTTACTGCTGTTCATTAAAAAAAAAAAATCAAAGTGGTTTACAACAACAGTACGTAAAACCATACCATTAAAACCATATAAAATGTATTGAATGGACCTCCTGAAGAGAATGTATCTGCAGGAGTACAATGATCAATTGAGTATGTAAGGGATGAAACAAGCTTTCGGGTGTAATGCAATGAGAATAAAATCCATTTTCTCCAGTTATAGCATTCTCATATATTTGAAAATTAAAAAAATAGATGGCTGGAGGGGAGGGGGAATCAATATTCACCTTCCATCCCCCCCCCCCCCCCCCCGCTTGGAGTGGATGCTACTCTTGTTTTAGGCAACAACATGCCATTCCTTGGGCTTGGCATGTGCTAGAATTCTGGCTGGTCTTCATGCCCTTTAATTAGTGACTTTAAGCCCGCTCAATAGAGAATTAACCTTAATCCACTCTCTTCCGAATTCAGTTGAAGGAAGATGCGTCTCAATGACTAAGTTAGATGTTAAGACTGGGTAGGGAGAGGCTGCAGTAAGCTCTTGTTGAGGATAAATTCTTGGGGAAAGTCCTCCCTCCCTCAGACACAATATCTCCACAAAGAGGCAGATCATACTCAAAGGATAATTTATTATGTGGATTAGCATGCATGATTGTTAGGACAGAACATGCTTGATAAGAAGAGCCTGGTAAAGGGGAAAAGGCATACAGTACATTTTAGCATTTTAATCACAAGCTAGGCCAGTGTTAGATCCAGGTTTTGGAGGTTTCCAACATGTCTCTCTAATTGGCCATGACCAGGGCTTATCCAAAACATCATCTTGCCGTCTAAGGTGAAATACAAGATGGTTGCTCTCTTCCATGCACAGAAGTGGAATGGTCTAGGAGCTGACAATTATTTCACAACACTGGCAACAAGATACTGCCCACCAACTACCACTCCTGAAGACAACAGGCTAGCTTAGAGGATACAGGCTGTGTGTCTGAACTACAGTGGTGGCTTGGGTTAAGTACTTAATTTGTTCCGGAGGTCCGTTCTTAACCTGAAGCACCACTTTAGCTAATGGGGCCTCCTCCTGCTGCTGCGCCACTGGAGCACGATTTCTGTTCTCATCCTGAAGCAAAGTTCTTAATCCGAGGTACTATTTCTGGGTTAGTGGAGTCTGTAACCTGAAACGTATGTAATCCAAGGTACCACTGTATTCTTTCCTCAAGCAATTAACTGGCACTCCCCAGACCTCTCAGTGTCTGCCACTTGAGTCAGCTGCCCCAGTCTGGTAGGGCTTGCCTTGGCCCAAACTGTCCCTCATTCCTGTTGCTGCTGTCCACTTGCTTGCCCTCTCCCTATTTGTGTGGAAATGAAGGGAGTGAATGAGTTGCTTTTTTCACACAGGGAGCACAGCACTGCTCAAGTAAGTACAGTGGTACCTCAGGTTAAGAACTTAATTCGTTCCACAGGTCCGTTCTTAACCTGAAACTGTTCTTAGCCTGAAGCACCACCTTAGCTAATGGGGCCTCCTGCTGCCGCCACATCGCCCAAGCACAATTTCTGTTCTCATCCTGAAGCAAAGCTCTTAACCCAAGGTACTATTAGGTTAGCGGAATCTGTAACCTGAAGTATATGTAACCTGAAGCATATGTAACCCGAGGTACCACTGTATGTGGAATTGTGGCTAAGATGGAGAAAACATTAAAGGTAAAGGGTAAAGGGACCCCTGACCATTAGGTCCAGTCGCGGATGACTCTGGGGTTGCGGCACTCATCTCGCTTTATTGGCCAAGGGAGCCGGTGTACAGCTTCCTGGTCATGTGGCCAGCATGACTAAGCCACTTCTGGCAAACCAGAGCAGCGCATTGAAATGCCGTTTACCTTCCCGCCGGAGTGGTACCTATTTATCTACTTGCACTTTGACGTTCTTTTGAACTGCTAGGTTGGCAGGAGCAGGGACCGAGCAACAGGAGCTCACCCCATCGCGGGGATTCGAACCTTCTGATCGGCAAGTCCTAGGCTCTGTGGTTACCAAGTATCAAATTCTTGGTCTCTTTTGAACAAGGGAGAGCTTTGCCTGCAAACAGCAAGAATCTCAACACCTTGTGCAAAGCCAGACTCAGTTCAGAATCTATACTGGAGTGTGCAAAATTTGAAATCCACAAAAGTCACCCAAACACTTTGCATTTTCTGCATCCTGCACCCACAACCGCCACATCTTAGGGCTGCCATATTTCAAACAGTGAAAATCCGGACAGAAAAGTTGTGGTTTTTTGGCAAAGTTGTTGGGGGTTTGAGGGGTGGTGAGGGCAAAGTTGTTGAGCTTTCAGGGGGGGGGCAAAGTTGTTGAGCTGTTTTTGAGCTATTTTTAGGGGGGGGATGGCAAAAACGATATTGTCGACATGGGCTGCCATATGTCCAGATTTTCCTGGACTTTTTTGGGAGGGGGGGCAATTTCTACCCAGACACTGCTGCTGGCTGCAGTGTTCTATATGTCCGGTAAATTCCTGACATATGCCAACCCTATCATATCTTATTTCAAGTGCCAGCTGCTTCTGACACAGCCTGACTTCAGTTATAGTCCCTGCAATGTTCCCCTGATAAATGAATTCAAGCAAAGCCTACAGTTACAGCAGCTTCACAAAAACCTAAACTGTTGGAACGCCTGTCTCGGCAAACAGTGTGAAACAGCAGAATTAGCCTTAGGACTCAAGAGTTGAGAAGTTTCCATCGCCATCCCTCCTCTACTCCTTCCATCTGGCATATGATGAACTTGCTTGCTCCTTAATATGTAGGAATTTTCCATCTGTACCCAGAAGCTTTTCGGCAGCTTGAGCGGTTGTGCTTAATGCCTTTGTATGGGCAATGCAGTAAATGAAGGGCATAAATCTTGCGGATCCCAACATTATACAACTTCCAAGGATTTTGCCAGCCGTAGATTGCAGCTCATGTTTACTGGGATGCTTCCTTTACTGCGTACAACACAATTTATGTGAGCAGATCAGGGCCCACACCATAAACTCTAATTAAGTGCACTCAGTGCCGAATAATATTTTTAATTATTTCCTCTGTGGATAAATTTGAGCTTTATTATAAGCAAATTCCTCCCTGTGATTGAACGAACTAATATTGTGTTCTTGGAGCAAGATAATTCTTGGGGTTCCTTTCAGTTTTCCTTAATGAAACAAGGGTACATTCAGCCTCTAGCCTTTCCACCCTCCCCTCCTCCAGAGTTGAGCAGTTTGGAAGAATTCCAGCCCCACAGATACTGCTTCATATTCCAAGAGTATGTCTCTGAGGTTCAGCAGTACAAAAAACAATTTCAGCTTTATATAGCTCGGCAAACTTATTCTCCCAGTCAGACTAGAAGCCCAAGAACACTGTGTATTGGCTGCGGAATCCAATTAGGGTCTTGGGAATGATGTGATGCACAAGAAATGTTAAATATCTTAACATCTTAGCAATGGGAAAGAAAGGGAAGGGCACAAAATAAGATGCTGTTTCACAGCAGTAGCATTTTGGGAAATATTTAGGAGACTATTGGACCAGGTCTGCTGGCTTCATGCATTTTAAAATATGCCACTCAAACGATGACATTTGTTTCTCTTTGTGGGAAGTGAGGCTTGCAAAGCAGATCTTCTTTCTTCCCAGTGCAATGGCTAGCTGGGGAATCAGACTTGGGCAAGCAATGACTTCACTTTATTTATGTTTTAATATTTATCCATCACCTCTGTGTTAAAAATGCCTGCAACTGTGTATAAAACAAGGCCTGTCTCGTAATAAAACTGCGATAAGATATAAGCCGCAGTCAAATCTGGAAGGATGAAATCATAGTTAAAGCAGCATGAAAAGGCCCACAGCAGAATAAGAAAAGCAGTTTTAAAAGACTGTTGGAACAGTATAAGCTCGTATTAATCTTACCAAGTTATACAAAGACTAGAAACTGACAACCTGAGAGTTGGCTGGTCATCTCAGATCAGTACATGATCTCTCACTTCTGAAGACCCTGGTCCTATGTACCTCTCCCATCTAACCATTGTCTGCCCATTCTCTTTCCCAGTTTTCCTTCTGATCTTAGAATCCTCACCAGACTTTTTCCTCTTTCACCTGGGCAAGGGCCATAGCTCAGTGGCAGAGCACCTCCTGTACATGCAGAGCAACAGAAAGCTCCAGGTTCAGTTCCTAGCATCTCTGTATAGGAATGTGAAAAGCCCCTACCTGAATCTTTTGAGAGCTACCAGTCAGGGTGAACAATGATGATCCAGTGGTCCACGAGTTTCACTCAGGTGGTCCATGACATGCCAGTGAAGAAGACTGCAGGAGCAGCAGCTGTGAACAATGGGTGCAGCAGTTGCTTTGCCATTCTAAGGACCTGGCAATAAATAAAAATAAATAAAAATAAATAAAAGAAGCAATAAAACTGTGCTTGAAAACCAAGACAACATCTAGCACAGTGCTTTACAATTGCTGCAGCAGACTGTAAAACTGTTGAGTGATGTTCTAAGACCATCAACAGTATTCAGATAGTCCATGTTAAAAAGCTGGGGGACCACTGAGCTAGATGAACTAATGGCCTGCCTTGGTATGTGACAGTTTCCTTCCTATGTTCCAAATCTCAACCTTCATTTGCTTAGTTCCTCTACCTCCCTTCATAGGCTTCTAGCCACTTACTCCCATGTTTCTTTGATCGCCTTCATTTGCTAGATGCTCTCTGCTTGGGATGCTGAAGAAATTTGATCTTTGCCGATCCTGGTATAAACAGATTTGATCCTACACTAATGCATGGATTGCAACCCATCGGATTTCATACTTGCATTTACAATACATGTAGAAATGTTACTTTTGGAAGGGGATGTTTCACATTATCTTGTCATGTAGCTTTCTTTTTTTTCAAAAAAAAAAATGCAGATTAATGCAAAAATGATGGTGGAAGTGGAATGGACTAGAAATAAGACTAATTTGCCCATTACCACATGACTGTCTCCAGGCACTGTGGTCGTCTGCAAAGGATTTCAACACAGTGGGATTGATGTTGCCAGCCTTCATGGTACGTTTACAGACATCTTTGTAGTACAAAGTTGGTCTGCCAATGTGCCTGGTGCCAGCAGCCAGCTCTTCACAGAGGAGGAAAATCTTGCCATCTTGCATTCTGTGGACATACATGATCAAGCCAGCATAGAGACAGGATTGAAAACATGCTGGGAATGTGTGCTTGGCACCTGCAGTACCTTTACAGGTAAGGAACACATTTAATGAGCAAGCATCCACACAAAAAACAAGACAAGAAGCAATGCCTCTCTAGAAGTTGCTTCTTGTGGAAGAAGGTGCTCCTTTAAAACATATGGGCCTCATTGAAAGAATAACTGTTCTAATCTACACTATGGATAAGGGAACAATCCAGGAAGACCAAGGGTCATTTTAATGACCATGAGCAATTCAGTTGTTTTGTTGTTTAGCCGTTTAGTCGTGTCCGACTCTTCATGACCCCATGGGCCAGAGCATGCCAGGCACTCCTGTCTTCTACTGCCTCCCACAGTTTGGTCAAACTCAGGTTGGTAGCTTCGAGGACACTGTCCAACCATCTCATCCTCTTTCGTCCCCTTCTCCTTGTGCCCTCAATCTTTCCCAACATCAGGGTCCTCACCCCTAGCTCTAGTTCATTTATGAAAAAAGTTAAAAAGCCCAGGTCCCAATACTGATCCTTGGGGATTTCATTGGATCAAGGATGGGGAACATTCTTTTAACTTGAGGGCCACATTTCATTCTGGGCAACCTTCTGAGCGCCATCTGCTGATGGTGGGTGGGAACAGAGCAAAGGTAGGCAGAGCATCCCATGCAAATGTTACCTTCATACAGTTGGCTACTTTCCACATACATCCTCACACATCCTCTATCCAAGCGAGCAAAAGGCATTATTAGAGTTTAGGGACACTTTTCAGTCAGGGGAAAATATTAAAGGTGGTGCATAGCATTGCTGGTGAGGGGTATGGCATGGAGAGAGGCTGTGTGGCTGTGGTGGGGTGTGTGATGTGTGGAGAATTTTGGGAGCCAGATTCAGAGGGCTGCATTTGGGCCCTGAGAATGAGGTTCCAGAGCCCTGTATTAAATTCTGAACAGAACGTTCTTACTGTTCTTAATTCATGCTCAGAACTAGAGGCTGTCCGCTCTCTAAAAGGAACACGCTGCTGACATATGTATAATATTTTTTTATGCAGACACTGCTCTTCCCATCCAATGGAAGCCTGTGTTCAGAAAAGTAGTACAGCAGTTGTTATTAGCAAATGGCTAAATGCACTAGTGACATCTGCTTGATATCTTACCCTCCAAGGAGTACAAACATCTATACACAAAAGTCTGCTGCTCAGCTTTACTGTCAACTTATCATCCAAGAGTTGTCACTTAGTGTGTATATCCTTGAAATGCCTATCCAGTAAGCACTAGCAATAACTTATACATTAAAATACCCACAACCATGTGTCATAGGAAAGAACAGGTGCAGAAACTGAAGGGAGGGGGGCAGGGAGAGATTGCATCTTGAAAACAGAAGTTCTGAATCAACTAAGAAGCAAATAAGAAGCAAATAAGAAGTCCTTGAGCAGACCCTGATCTCCTTTTATTTTCTTAAATGCCAGGAATAGCAACTGTGCATTAAAGAGTTGTTCAAAAAACTGTTAATACAAGCTGCTTAAAATTGAACCAAGCCCCTCTGTCTCAGGATGGTCCACTCCAGGGTTGGGGGATCTCTCACTATCCAGACCCTGGTTCATGCCCCCTGCCCAGCTCAGGCCTCAGTCCACACCCTCCTTGAGGGTTTCAGGGCTATCCCTGAGTCCTACCTCTATCACATGAGACATGAGATCTTCTAGGTTTAAAACAGGCACTTAGCCATACAGCTATGTCCCCTCCTGATACTTTATATTGGTTTGGGTTGTAAGATGAACCTGAAAGGAGTTTTCTCTGTCCTCTGCTCATAAAAACATAAGAAGAGCCTGCTGGATCTGGCCAATGTCCCATCTAGTCCAGCAACCTGTTCCCACAGTAACCAATGACTGTGGTATGGAGGTTGATCCGAGGGGAAAGTCTTTGTTAGGTCAGCAATTTCACAGTTGAATTCTTTGCGATATCTCAGGTGGAAGCCATCCAGATGGAGCCATTTGTCAGCTTTTATTTTGTCTGCTAGATCTAGAACTTGCTCTAGAGCCAGTGTGGTGTAGTGGTTAAGAGAGGTGGACTCGTAATCTGGGGAACCGCGTTCGCTTCCCCGCTCCTCCACATGCAGCTGCTGGGTGACCTTGGGCCAGCCACACTTCTTTGAAGTCTCTCAGCCCCACTCACCCCACAGAGTGTTTGTTGTGGGGGAGGAAGGTAAAAGGAGATTGTTAGCCGCTTTGAGACTCCTTCAGGTAGTGATAAAGCGGGATATCATATCCAAACTCTTCTTCTCTTCTTCTCTCCTCATGACTGTTTGCCTCAGTTCTTTGGATTCCCTTCCTGCAAATGTTAATGATCTTTCTCTTCCCAGTAGCCCCTCACACCCCACCCAACATTCTTCAAAAGGGGCCCTGTCACCCCAAAGATGCTTTTCAGGGGACTCAGCTAGTTGCGGGGCGGGGGGGGGGGGGGAGGAAATACCTTGACTTATTTTAGGAATCAAGTCATTATGTATAAATTATGATTTCTATGTGCAATCTACATTTGTTGAAAATAACTTGTTCCCACTAGAGACAATATAGTTGTGTGTGTAGCCAGCCATTTTCAGATAGCAGTTGACTAGGAAATTTTCTCAGCATGTGCACATGTGCACAAACACGCACACACACACACTATATCCCCAAATTTGGAGGAGGACTGGCAGAGGGGCCACTCAATATGTACTATCAGAAAAGGCCTGGTGCATACATGACAGCATACAAATCAGTTTATTTCCATCCACTTTCACACACCCACGCTTCTGGTCCATTTCTGCATTAACCCACATTAAGAAAAAAACATGCACACAACACCACATTTATATTATTGTATTTATTCATCAGCTACATTTATAGCCTATCTTTGCATTGAAAAGAATGCCCAAGGAGTCTTAGAGCAACAAAATTCAACACAGAAAATAACTAATTCACATAATGTAATAAACCCATATAAAAATAAAATAAGAGGAAATTAAGAGTCAGGAAAAATGGGGGCCATTTAAAAGACACAATTAAATCCAAAAAATATAAAGTAGAAGTACAAAAACAAATCTGCTCAGCATTCCAAAGGCCTGTTTCAAGTGCTGATTTGCTTGGTTGTGATGCAAACCTGTGTCCAACCCCCCTAGGTCAACACAGGATCTTCAATGTTCGATTGTGTTTTTAACATTCTGTTGGGAGCTGCCCAGAGTGGCTGGGCAAACCCAGCCAGATGAGCGGGGTATAAATAATAAATTATTATTAAATTATTATTAAATTATTGAATTATTATTATGCCATTGCAACTACAGCATCACTGAGTATTGGCCATCCATCATTGGCTTAAATACCTCCAACCCACCACCTCTCTAGGCAATCTGTTCCACTACTGTGGAGCTTTTACCATTGGGAAGTTTTTCCCTAATGAAATTATATTTCAGTTAATTTTTTATTTAACCTACATCTTGATGTATTTTTGAGGCACAGATGGGAGTGCAGGTTAATTTATAAGCAAATAAACAAACGTGCTGCATATCAAGAGAAACCTGGGCCTATTACAACACCTAATTTGAACACAAAATAGCTTGGAAAATGAATGAAAGTTCCATTGGCTCTTAGCCAATTAAGTTCTTTCACCACCAATCAGTCAACTTAAACCTTAATTGATTGATCTTCAGACTGAAGGCCTGCAGCCTTACTTTTCAGTGGAGTCAATTCAACTACGAATTAAGGCTAATTAAGTGATGTATATACATGTGTGAACCAGCTGTTACTGAAGCTCATCAAGACAAAATATGAGAAATTTGCGCTCAGTGAACCTATACCAAGTCCTTTGATTGATTTTTGATTGCATTTCCAAATTCCATTTATTGATCAATATCAAAATTAATGAAAACAATGCATGCCACTGTATTTGTCTCAACTACTGATTTTCAAAGGAAGTTGTTTTAGAGCTATGAATCTGTCACGTGCTTTAAAAGATTTGCAAAGTCCTTATATTTGAAAAGTAGAGCTACAACACCATTTGAGAACCCTCATTTCATCAGACTTTTTATAATATCATTTGAAAGATTTAGGGTTCGATGTAAAGGGAAAATGAATTATACATGGGGGGGGATGTATATTGGCGGTGCATTTTATGAAATTTTTGAATACAACCTTCTCTGGCTGCATTAATCTTAGGAAATCTGAAGAAGTTCCACCTTTGCCCCAGTCCTTATACTTCACTCTCACCACATGAGAAGTTTCTGTCTTAGAACTAAAACAATAAAAGAATAAAAATCTTATTGAGAAAATTGGTTTGTTTTTGTTTTTATAATGTATTCGTGTTTTTTATATTGTATTTTTATGTTGTGAACCACCCTAAGATTTATGGATGAAGGGTGGAATACAATGTAATAATAATAATAATAATAATAATAATAATAATAATAAATAAATAAATAAATAAATCTCTTTGCTATCATCAAAGACCAGTATTCAAAAAAACCCAAAACTTTATACAAAATAATATATAATGACCGCTCCCCGCCTAAAACGGGGGGCGCCCTTTGCGTGGACGCGCGCAGCCCCTAGATCTGGAGCGGCTCCAACAGCATAGGCTTGGCTTTGCCTTCCCTCAGGTGGGATACCTGGAGGTCTCTGCCTACCTCAGTCAGTTGTCCAATCCCACCTGGGGGAAGCGTTGCAAAGGAGACCAGGCTAGGTAGGGGAGGGATTACCTGCCCACACAATAGAGGGAGGATCTTACCTGGGAATCCTCACTTGGCTCCAGAGCTTCTCCCACCCTACCCACCCTCAGTTAATGTCTTGTTTTACAGGTTAACTTTTCTTCACAGGTTTGCAGGTTAACTTTTCTTCACAGGTATGTGGGCGCTGCTACGTCAAGGTCGCTGTTAAGGGGCCGGAAAGGAATTTCCCTGCATTGGCAGGTTTCGCCTTTCCCGTAGCAAAACGTCACAACTTTGGCGGTATCGGGCCTTGGGCGGAATCCTTTAGTCTATCTTCCTCTTTGCGGAGGCGATACCAGGGTTCCCCGTTAAAGGGGTTTCTGAAGGGAGGCTTTGACCGTATGCTGAAAGGTCGTTATTGCTCTCCCCGGCGGCGGCGTAACGGGGGTGGCTATCTCTGCTTGAACATATGTTCTCCAGAGCCGGCCCATCCACCCCCACACACACTGGATAACCCTGATGCTCCCTAGGTCCCCGGCTGGGGACTGGGGAGGGAGAACGTCCAATGCCTGAGCCAAGGTCTACCCACATTTGAAATTTAATAAAGTTGTGGCCAATTTAATCCCATAGCACGTTGTCTTGAGTCATTATTCCACATGACGGGGGGGGGGGGACCGCGCGGGATCTGGGGACTCCGCCTGTCCAAGCAAAATACCACCAAACAAAACAAAATAGAGACTATAACAATAAAATTAATCGTAGATATCATACTATAAAACAGCAAGCATAGAGAACAAAATTATAAGTTTTAAAAAATTATTCTCTGGTGAGGTTTACATAAAGCAGCACAATAGTTATCCACCTGGAAGAGTAAAAAAGCATGAAATTCACCTGATCATCTTGGGAATTTTCATAGAATCATAGAATCATAGAGTTGGAAGAGACCACAAGGGCCATTGAGTCCAACCCCCTGCCAAGCAGGAAACACAATCAGAGCACTCCTGACATATGGTTTTATAGAACATGTTCAATAAAAATCTTACGCATACTGCAATTTTTATTTTTTTTTAAAAAAAGCAATGCATGAGAACATGAATTATCAATTCTACCTCCCCAGATTCACAGGGGCAAGAAAAGAGCTGAAAATACTAGACTAGGTGTTCCTGGAGAGTGCTTTGGATCTGCTTGGCTGTTTCTGTCCGTTAAACTTTAAAAAGTATTTTGCTGTCACTGTGGCAAAACAGTTGTAGAGCAGACACACAGTGGGGCCACCTCACTCAAATCAATGCCTTGCTGTGGAAAGACTTAGACTCCTCCAGGGTCCTTTGTCAGATCGAGGCCTTATCAGGCGTCAGGCCCTGGGGGGCCTCAGCATGTGGCCCTGAAGCGTGGGAAAAGAAAAGTATCAGGAGGTCAGCGCACTGAGCTGGATCTGCCTCCAAACTCAGCGAGCAAGAACATCTTGCGCAAGCCCTGGAAAGCAACATGAAAGTTATTTGCTGCATCTCTCACCAGGCCCAAAGAGATCAGATTATGAAGTCATCTGCAATGGTCAAATATATTACTTGCAATTTCACCAAGGATGAATGATATTGAAAAATAATGATGATTACAATCAAGGAAGGTAATAAGACCGGCATTATGGAATATGATGTTTAATTGTTCATAAAGGAGTGGTATTCATCCCCTCACTGATGGAGCATACACAATATGAATTAGTCTAATTTTTAATGTCACTTTCCAATACCCTTTAAAAGTTTTAGCTGGAGCTAATGATTGCTAGCAGAGGGAAGTGGTATACTGAACATCAGCCTAATAATAATAATAGCTACTTGAGCCTCTAAGAGTTTGAGGGGGTTGAAAATATTTGCAGCAGCAATAGTTGGAATCAGAGAATCATAGAGTTGGAAGGGACCACGAAGATCAGCCAACCCCCTGCAATACAGGAATCTTTCGCCTAGTGTGCTGTGTGAGAGCCACTGTGGTGTAGTGGTTAAGAGCAATAGACTGGTAATCTGGGGAACTGGGTTCGTGTCTCCGCTCCTCCACATGCAGCTGCTGGGTAACCTTTGGCTAGTCACACTTCTCTGAAGTCTCTCAGCCCCACTCACCTCACAGAGTGTTTGTTGTGGGGGAGGAAGGGAAAGGAGAATGTTAGCCGCTTTGAGACTCCTTCGGGTAGTGATAAAGTGGGATATCAAATCCAAACTCCTCCTCCTCCTCCTCCTCCTCCTCTTCTTCTTCTTCTTCTTCTTCTTCTTCTTCTTCTTCTTCTACTACTACTACTAGTGTGGGGCTTGAACACACAACCCTGAGATTAAGAGTCTCATATTCTACCAGCTGAGCTTTCTTTCACCAGCAAATGCTAATGAGAGATACGTGTGACCATATTCCAGGGACAAATTAGACCATTTTGTTTGATAAAAAGAAATTGTATGTGTGTGGTATCAGGTTTGGAACGACACTGTACATAGCTGCAGTTTCTGAATCACCTTCAAAGGCAGCCCCACACATACACAGTGTAGGAATCAAACCTGGAAGTTACAGGAGAATAGAGTACTTAAACCAGTTTACAGTGGTACCTCGGGTTAAGAACTTAATTCGTTCTGGAGGTCCGTTCTTAACCTGAAACTCTTCTTAACCTGAGGTACCACTTTAGCTAATGGGTCCAACCGCTGCCGCCGCACGATTTCTGTTCTCATCCTGAAACAAATTTCTTAACCCAAGGTACTATTTCTGGGTTAGCGGAGTCTGTAACCTGAAGCGTCTGTAGCCCGAAGACTCCCCTGAGTGAGTGCTTGAGGGCCCTGCTCTTGCCACTTACCATCTGGCCTGGGGCGGGGCCTGAAGCCTCACAAGGACTGCTTGCTGCTTGCTGCCTGCTGCCCAGGAAGACTCTCCTGTGTGAGTGCCTGGGGGCCCTGCTCCTTCCTGCCACCTACCATCTGGCCCAGGGTGGGGCCTGACAGGCCTCACTAGGACAGTTGTTGTTACTGTCGGGGGGGGGGGGCACAGAGTGTTTTTAAAATGTTTTTTAAAAAAATATTTTGGATTTTTTGTATGTGGGGTTGGGGGTGGGCTGGATGTTTGGTTGGGCTTGGGGAATTTTTTATTTTATTTTGATGTTTTTGTAATTTTTACATTTTTTTGTTTGTATTTTATTGGTTTTGTTTGTTTTAAGGTGTTATTTTGTTCTTAGGGGGAGGGGTCAGGGCTGCCGGGGAGTGGGCCCCAGCCCACAAAATGGCTGGGGCATGTTCCACAGGGGGGGATGCACTGGGACAACCGATCTCAGTGATCACGGGTAGGAGGAGGAGTTACGCTAAGACCAGACCATGTCATTACAGAGGGGGCAGGTTTAGTCGTTGTCTGAGGACTATTCCTGCCTCTGGGTCTGGTCCTGACCGGATGGATACTAGAATCAGCAAGGGATACCCACATGACCTGAAGGTGCTGCTGTGCAATGCCAGGTCAATGATTCATAAGACCACTGCCATCCATGACTTGATCATGGATGGAGGACTTGACCTGGCATTTGTAACAGAGACTTGGTTGGATGAAGCAGATGGGCCTGTCCTTGCCGCTGCTTGTCCACCAGGTTTCTCTTACGCACAGCAACCCATGTCATGTGGGCGGGGAGGGGGGGTTGCAGTGATTTTTAGGAAGTCATTAGTTTGCACCAGGCGTCCTATTGGGAAGACCCAGTTTTCCGAGTGCATGTTCTGGAAGTTGGGCAATAGGGGCAGTACAGGATTCCTTTTGTACCGACCTCCCCGCTGCACCAAGGATTCCCTGCCCGAGCTGCTTCAGGTCGTGACGGATGTTCTCCTGGAGACACCTAGCTTGGTCGTCCTAGGGGATTTTAACATCCATGCCGACACGACCTTAGAAGGGGCCGCTCGGGACTTCGTGGAAAGCATGGCCTCCATGGGGCTGTCCCTGAATAAGTTTGGCCCAACCCATAGCCGTGGACATGCCTTGGACCTGGTGTTTACCTCTATGGATGTTGGTGATCTGACACTAAGTAAAAGCGAAACAAAAGAAGTGCCATGGTCAGATCACTTCCTGGTGCAACTGGACTTCTCTGCGACCCATCCCCTCTGCAGGGAGGTGGGACTGATTCAGATGGTCCGCCCCTGCCCCTTAATGGATCCAAATGGTTTCCAGAGAGTGGTAGGGGATGCTTTATCCCATGTTGATGGCCTTTCAGCTGATTCCCTGGTGGCCCGCTGGAATGTGGAGTTAACCAGGGCTATTGACTGTTTGGCTCCGAAGCGCCCTCTCCGATTGCATGGAGCCCGGACAGCCCCGTGGTTTTCCATGGATCTGAGGGCAATGAAACAATCATTGAGACGGCCAGAGCGCCGGTGGCGGATAACTCACTCTGAATCTGACCGGACACAGGTTAGAGCTCAACGTCAAGCCTACCAAGTGGCGATAGCGACGGCAAAGAAGAATTTCTTCACCGCCTCTATTGCATCTGCAGAAAACAGCAGCAGGAGACTTTTTCAGGTGGTTCACAATTTAGCGGAACCACCTGCAACATCGGGGCCCAGTACGGGCCACATGTTCTCCTGCAATGATTTTGCAAACTTTTTTGCAGATAAAATCGCTCAGATTCAGGAAGAAGTAGACTCCACCGTGGGAGCAGGGCCAGGGCGGGAGAGTGCTAGAGTTCTGTCTAGTCAAGTTGTGTGGGATCAATTCCAATCTGTTACCTCCGAGGATGTGGACAGGCTGCTTGGACGAGTGAAACCAACCACCTGTCTCCTGGATCCTTGCCCATCCTGGCTTATAAACCTAGCCGGGAAGGACTGGGCGATGGGCTTCGTGGGGTGGTGAATGCTTCCCTCCGTGAGGGAGCCTTCCCAGACCCACTGAAAGAGGCGGTTATTAAACCGCTTCTTAAAAAAACCATCTTTAGATGCGGCCACAATGGCCAACTATCGCCCAGTCTCAAATCTTCCATTCTTGGGCAAGGTGATTGAGCGAGCGGTTGCCGAACAACTCCAGGCACGCCTGGAAGAAGCGGACCATTTGGATCCCTTCCAGTCGGGGTTCAGGCCTCATCATGGGACTGAAACTGCCTTGGTCACAGTGGTTGATGATCGCCAGCGGGCTAGGGACAAAGGTGAGAGCTGTTTCCTAGTTCTGCTGGATCTCTCAGCGGCGTTTGATACCATCGACCATAACATCCTTCTGGACCGTCTTGAGGGGCTGGGAGCTGGGGGCACTGTCATACAGTGGTTCCGCTCCTTCCTCCTGGGCCGTGTTCAGAAAGTGGTGGTGGGGGATGAGTGTTCAGACCCCTGGGCTCTCACTTGTGGGGTGCCTCAGGGTTCTGTCCTCTCCCCCACTCTACGTGGGGCTACCTTTGAAGGTGACTCGGAAACTACAACTAATCCAGAATGCGGCAGCTAGACTGGTGACTGGGGGTGGCCACCGAGACCATATAACACCGGTCTTGAAAGATCTACATTGGCTCCCAGTATGTTTCCGAGCACAATTCAAAGTGTTGGTGCTGACCTTTAAAGCCCTAAATGGCCTCGGTCCAGTATACCTGAAGGAGCGTCTCCACCCTCATCATTCTGCCCGGACGCTGAGGTCCAGCGCCGAGGGCCTTCTGGTGGTTCCCTCATTGCAAGAAGCAAAGCTACAGGGAACAGGCAGAGGGCCTTCTCGGTAGCGGTGCCCGCCCTGTGGAACGCCCTTCCAGCAGATGTCAAAGCGATAAACAACTACCTGACATTCAGAAGACATCTTAAGGCAGCCCTGTTCAGGGAAGTTTTTAACGTGTGATATTTTACTGTATTTTTGGTTTCTGTGGAAGCCGCCCAGAGTGGCTGGGGAGGCCCAGCCAGATGGGTGGGGTATAAATAATAAATTATTATTATTATTATTATTATTATTATTATTATTATTATTATTACCACTGTATCCCTCTCCAGGTAGTGGAATAGATAGACCACTACTGCACTCCATGTGCTTCAAGTGACAGTAGTGGTCTAGGAGAGAGTGACCCCCATCAAAAGGTGGATGAACATTGCTCATCAGGTCAGAAGAACCACTTGCTAACAGCATCTCACTCTTGTCTGGACTGAGTTTTTATCTGATCCATTATTGCAGTCAAGCATCAGCTTAGCACAGAGAAACAGAGCTGAGTTGTGTGTCACCCACACTGAGGCTCATCTCTTTGTTTATACAAGATGTTACTCATCTATTGTTGCCCACCTATCATATGCTGCTCATCTGTTGTTTCCTTTCCGAAAACAATGTTTTCAAAACTACTTTTTAGAAAAAAAAAATTCTTAAACAGTGCTAGGCAGCCATGTGAGATGCTTTAAACGTACAGGCACAATCCTATATGCATTAGTGAGAAGTAAATTCCAGTGGGTTCAGCTAGGCTTCCTTCCAAGTAAGTGTGTGCAGGATCCCAGTGCACTGTCAACCAAGTAAAGTCAGACAAACCTCCAAAGAAAATCAATTTAAGAAGAAAGTAAAATCAGAATAAGAGTCCAGACAACAGCAACAACAAAACAACCTTGACCCGATGCCTACAAGTCAGCAAACATATCTGCCAGCTGATTTTTTTTTCCAAAGAAGAAGAAGAAGAAAGAAGAGGAGGAGGAGGAGGAGGAGGAGGAGGAGGAGGAGGAGGAAGAAGAAGAAGAAGAAGAAGAAGAAGATGAAGAAGAAGAAGAATTTAATTTCTTGTAGTCCGCCCATCTGACTGGGTTTCCCCAGCCATTCTGGGTGGCTTCCAAGAGAGATAAAGAAAAATTCTATTCCACATTTTTTAAAAACAACAACAAGGTAACTGCTCAATTTGCAGGTTTCTGGGTGTGGGCAATCTTGTAAGGAGCACCCTATTTTTAAATGGTAAACATCAAAACAAATATTTTATGGGGGGCCCCCAAAGCCACCAGCTTACAGGCAGCATTCACACCCCATGTGTCCCAATATTTTAATGCTTGGGCATCCATCAGCTGAACAATCCCTAACTTGAAAATAAAGACACAAAAAAAAATGTCACCATGTCAGACTCACTTAAATGTGCCATAGGTGAAAACAATAATCTATGAGCAAGGGGTTCTTGAGTCAAGGGAATTCTGTAGAGACAGTTATGACTTGTGGTGGTAAGAATTGTGAGCTTCAGAAGAGTGTTTTGCTTATTGTAAACAGCTCATGATTACGTTGCCTTTTAAAGGATCCCCAGAGCCAACGTTTGCCGAGCAACCCATAACATCCTGCTCATTTGATTCCAGTTAAGCTGGAAGTTCAAGGGGAGATGAGACATTTAATTATGTTGCCACTGTCCTCCACTGAAAAGCCTGGAGGTGACTTGGCTGGAGTGAACAGCTTATGAAAATAAAAAATCATTTTACAAGAGATTTCAGATGCTGTTTTTCATACACTCTCCGGCTAATATTCAGCCAAAGGAGGAGGCACCATCTGTCTCGAATCTCATCTGCAGTATTTGTAGACCACCCATTGTAACATCTCCTTTTACTAATTTGAGAAATGGGTGCACTTATGCATCTGTTCACCTTGACACCTCACTGCGCCTCTAAGAGAAATGGACAAAGACCCATTTAGACACTTGCGAGTCCTTCACAGAGAGCAGGAGCCCCGTCTCCATAGGCTCATGGAAGTTACAGCATATGGATCAGTGGGAGTATGGTGACAGGGACCATTTCTTGGCAGGAATTTGCATGCTGAAGTGCCTGAAAACATGCTGCAGCATCCAAGCAAATCACCATGGAAATCAATTTGATTGCATAGACTCACCTGTTAACTTTTTCTACCTGGCTGCATTCATAGCTCTGGTCCACATGATGCCTCACATCCTAGTCAACCAAGGTAACTCTACTCAACTATGTTCATAGTCTGGACTTCTATTTACCAGCATAAGCTGCAGAACAGCCTTCTCCAACCTAGTGCCCTCTGGATACTTAGACTACAGCTCCCATAATCCCTGGCTATTGATTCGGTTGGCTGGTGCTGATGGAAGTTGTAGTCTAAAATATCTGGAGGGCAACTGATTAAGGAAGACTGTGTATGAGCAACGTTTTGGAAGACAAAAGCCAAATGTTTTGACATTTATTTTTTAAAAAATGTTTGTGTGCAAACCTCACTAGCAGAGATTGCTATTGATGCATGTTTCTGAACTCCCTTCTGCCAAATACGTGTGTTTATTGCATTATTTTGCAGACAGTGCTTCAAATCTCTTGACAGAACTATGTGCATACATAGTCTTGTGAGGATAGGAATCAGCAGTAGTAAAAGATATCCCCAAAAAAGGGTACATAAACTGCATCAGAAAATTTAACATACATTCAATATATGTTGAAATATAAGATTTTTTTACATTAGCATGTGTTGGGTCTTGCTTCTGGATTAAGCTGGAGGAGGAGGATAACATTTTTTAAAAAAATTCCTTGTGAAGATTACAGTTTATGCTTAAATACTCCCAGAGCATTTTGTTCTTCCGACAGTGGACAAAAGCAAATATATCTGCTCCCTGTGTAGTTCAAGATCTTAATGCTGAACGATCATTGAATAAATGTGCAATCAATTCTGTCCCTTTAGTGTGAACTTTAAATGTTCCAACACATTTAGGAATCTCTTCTTTACTCAGTGCACTCATGTAATGGACAATAATAGTACTAGAAAAACCCGTGTTCTTGTATCAAGGGAAGAATTGCCATCTTTATGTTTTAACTTTTTAAAAGTAAAAATGATAGGGGCTCTTTTCCACAGGACCCAGCTTGGGATTTCACTATTCTGCAATTCAGCAACGGTATTGAAATGAATTGTGCATTTATCATGTTGGAAATGCAGCCTGTTTGAAAGTATTTCACTTTCTGGGTGAACTCTTGGGAAATTATTTCAACAGACAAGTCATTACTGTTCTGGAGAAAACTGACTTTGTTATCTCTGTTGGGTTTTTAAAAATTGTGGTTCAATAGGAGACTGTTTCCATCTTTTGTAGCTAGAGGTTCCAATCTTTAATGTGTAATTAGTTAAGCCTTTTCTCTGATAAACCTTGAAGCCCAAAAAGGTTACTGATGCAGATAGCTTGATGTGATCTGCTCCTGCTGAGCAAAAATGATGCTTTCCCTGCAATGAAGTGAATTTTCAAAATGAATGATCATGCTGGCATCTCCTATGCAAATATTCTGCTGGGACATTAAGAGAAAATGAAACAATATACTGCAAGTGGCTCAAAACCATTTAATGGTGCTTTTTATTAATTTATCTTTTATGAATCTCTTTTGACAAAAAGATATTTTTTTAAAATGTTGTAGAAATGTTTCAATACAAAATCTGAACAGTGTTCACAGCACTGATGGGCAGGTGGAACCCACCAATGGAGCCATCAGTTTAAGAGTTTCCTTTGTTTTGTGGTTCCCCCACTGCGAGAAGCGAAATTACAGGGAACCAGGCAGAGGACCTTCTCAGTAGTGGCGCCTGCCCTGTGGAACGCCCTCCCATCAGATGTCAAGGAAATAAACAACTATCTGACTTATAGAAGACAACTGAAGGCAGCCCTCTTTAGGGAAGCTTTCAATACTGGATGAATCATTGTATTTTAATATTCTGCTGGAAGCCATCCAGAGTGACTGGGGAAACAAACCCAGCCAGATGGGTGGGGTATAATTTTTTTTTAAATTATTATTATTATTATTATTATTATTATTATTATTATTATTAAGCCAATGGGATGTACTGGGCAGATCTTTCCCTCCTGAAACAGTATTTATATGTTCCATTTATATCCTGCCTCTCCTCCAAGATGCTCAATGAATATGCAGTCTTCATCTATGTTTATCCTTGTAACAACCCTGTGACATGAACTAGCCTGAGAGAGAGTGAATGAACCAATGTCATCCAGTGAGTTTCATGGATGAATGGGGATATGAACTTTCCAATCTTTGTCAGAGATGGGGAACCTGATGTCCTTGATAAATTGCTGTACTAATTGGAACACAGGAACCTGCCTTCTCCAGATATTGGCTGCAGTTCTCCCAGATTTCAAAAAGGGTTCTCTCACAGCTCTCCCTGGATATGCTGGGGACTGAACCTGGGAAATTCTGTGTGCAAAGTAGACACTCCACCATTGAGCTAGAGCTTTTCCAGTGGTGACCTGGATTAGGACCTTGACTTGGGGATAAGGCCCCTGTACCTCCAATGGACAACTGATTCGTTCAAAATTGGGAAAGGAGTACGACAAGGCTGTATATTGTCTCCCTGCTTATTTAACTTATATGCAGAATTCATCATGCGAAAGGCTGGGCTGGATGAATCCGAAGCCGGAATTAAGATTGCCGGAAGAAATATCAACAACCTCAGATATGCAGATGACACAACCTTGATGGCAGAAAGTGAGGAGGAATTAAAGAAGCTTTTATTGAGGGTGAAAGAGGAGAGCGCAAAATATGGTCTGAAGCTCAACATCAAAAAAACGAAGATCATGGCCACTGGTCCCATCACCTCCTGGCAAATAGAAGGAGAAGAAATGGAGGCAGTGAGAGATTTTACTTTCTTGGGCTCCATGATCACTGCAGATGGTGACAGCAGCCACGAAATTAAGAGACGCCTGCTCCTTGGGAGAAAAGCAATGACAAACCTAGACAGCATCTTAAAAAGTAGAGACATCACCTTGCCAACAAAGGTCCGTATAGTAAAAGCTATGGTTTTCCCAGTAGTGATGTATGGAAGCGAGAGCTGGACCATAAAGAAGGCAGATCGCCGAAGAATTGATTCCTTTGAATTATGGTGCTGGAGGAGACTCTTGAGAGTCCCATGGACTGCAAGAAGAACAAACCGATCCATTCTTAAGGAAATCAGCCCTGAGTGCTCACTGGAAGGACAGATCGTGAAGCTGAGGCTCCAATACTTTGGCCACCTCATGAGAAGAGAAGACTCCCTGGAAAAGACCCTGATGTTGGGAAAGATGGAGGGCACAAGGAGAAGGGGACGACAGAGGACGAGATGGTTGGATAGTGTCTTTGAAGCTACAAACATGAGTCTGACCAAACTGCGGGAGGCAGTGGAAGACAGGAGGGCCTGGCGTGCTCTGGTCCATGGGGTCACGAAGAGTCGGACACGACTAAACGACTAAACAACAACAACAACACCTCCAATGGAATATCAACAACCTCAGATATGCAGATGACACAACCTTGATGGCAGAAAGTGAGGAGGAATTAAAGAACCTTTTAATGAGGGTGAAAGAGGAGAGCGCAAAATACGGTCTGAAGCTCAACATCAAAAAAACAAAGATCATGGCCACTGGTCCCATCACCTCCTAGCAAATAGAAGGGGAAGAAATGGAGGCAGTGAGAGATTTTACTTTCTTGGGCTCAGACGTCAGATGTTCAGCTTCCAAAAATAGTTCGCAAACCGGAACAGTAACTTCTGGGTTTGCAATGTTTGGGAGCCAAAACGTTCAAGAACTAAGCTATTCCAAAGCATGACGCATCATAGTGGTTTAATGTTTCACTACTTATGTGCTGTGTCTCTCCTTGCTGAAGTGGAATGAAATGCAGAGCACGTGAAAATTTAGAGCAAACCGTTCAAACAAAAGGTTACTGAAGTTCTTTGCTATAATTACAGGAATAATAAAATGATAACACTCTTTGGAAGGTTTATTCAATAAGCCAAGATAAAGGTTATCGACCCCTGAGCTTCTGGGATAAGTAGCTGTATCCTAATTTTGAAATTTCTAGACATTAAACTTGGTAAAGAGGGAAGCATCAGTATGTAGCAGGCTTTTTGGGTTTAGCTGTCCCTAACCTTGAAAGTCATGCCAATAAAATGTGTTGACTGGCTGGCGTTTTGCAATTTAACACCAAACCTCAGCCGCATTCAGAGTTCACTAGTGCATTATCTTCAATATTACAGCTGCCTGATTACAGTCCAAACAACCTACGCTGGCAGTTTAAAACCTGCAGAACTTTCGCTACAAAAAAAGTGATGGAGGAGGAGGAGGAGGAGGAGGAAGAAGAAGAAGAGCTCATTGGCTTTCACTTGATAAAACAGCTTCCCCAAGTTTTATGCATGAATCATAGATATTCACATATAGCCTTTATGTCAGGGGTGAGGGATATGTGGCTATTTGGAAGCTTTTGGCTTACAGTTCCCATCAGCTTGGTGGACTTGAGTCCATGGGAGCAAAAGTTCAAAACAAAACAAAAAATCAGAAGGGCCACAGGTTCCCCAGCATTGCTTAGGTGCTCCACTGCCTTGGAAGATTTATACAACTACTATATAAGTTGGTATTAGGCCTGGTTCTCACATGAGCATTGTTCTGCCTTTATGCTACTTTTAATGCAGAAACAACATGGGAGAGGCAGGTTCAGATGGCAAGAGTTCTCTAGCTCTGCTGCCACTGGTTCCTGACCTAACATCCCATCATGTCATATCCATGTTACTTCTATGTTCATACTAGTGCTGACCTTAAACCTGCCTTCCGGTTTCTCAAACGTTTTCTTCCCTGCCAAAAATGGGCCTGTTTCACTTCCTCATTCTCAGGCCACTTTAGAATTTCTTCAGTATTTTGGTGGGTGCGGAGCTGACCTTACCTTATCATTGTAAAGTGGCCAAGGGGGACTTGTATTGCCACTAACCATTTCTCCAGCATTTTGCAACCTCCCTGGCTGCCCACACTTCCTGATCTGAAAAAGCCCCATGGAAGGAGTTACCGGTACCTTCTCATGCCTTACCCTCGGCTTTAACTGAAGCACGGGAATCTGGGAAGGCTACATACAAAGTGCCTGATATTGCTGCACTTGTTGATTTTGTGGGTTTTTTTTTTAAAAAAATAAAGGGAACCAGTGCTTTTCTTCTAGAAAAAGAAAGTGTTGGTATTGCA
This sequence comes from Podarcis cretensis, assembly GCF_951804945.1. Classification (NCBI taxonomy): domain Eukaryota; kingdom Metazoa; phylum Chordata; class Lepidosauria; order Squamata; family Lacertidae; genus Podarcis; species Podarcis cretensis. The sequence continues at coordinate 84,131,554 of NC_137174.1, read as the reverse complement.
TACCCTTGAGTACCCAGGGGCGTGGGGGGGAGCACTGAAAGGAACCATTTTCTTTTTTAAAAGGCCCAGACTTAAATAAAAATACTTCTCTCCCTGGCTTCCAGTACGTCCAGGAAAGTCAAGATGGGTACAGTTCCCTTAACAAGCTTCCAAGATTTGGTTGGTTTGTGTATGTTGTTTTAAATATATGGTATCTACACAGCCTTATCTTATGTATTTCTTCTGTTTTGTTTATTTTTATGTTAGCTACCTTGAGTTATGGCTGATCCTATAATTAGGCAGAATGAGGCAATCAGGAGGCAGATATTGTGGGGAGTGGCACCAGCAGCACTGTAGACCACCCTTCTTCTGCTCGAGACCAAAGTCTGTCATAGAGCCTGTCCTTCTCCTGCTAAACTAGCCTGCTGCCCTCAGGTGCAGAGAAGGATTTTGCCCCATTTGCCACTGTTGGAGTAAAATTCAACTGCAAGTCCAGCTGTCTATTGTAAATAGACTGGGGGTGCCATTTGTCCTTCATCCCTGCCTTGAATGGTTCACTTGGATCTATAGGGAATGCAAAAGATGCAACTATCTTGAATAAATGAATAAGCAGGCACAATACATTGTTTGGTGCTGCAGAAATAAGAGGAACAGGTAAAGAAGGCACCAAAAAAGACCCTTCAGAAGAGGAGTAACTTTAAAAGCAGGGGGAAATGAAGGAACAAGGCAAAACCAATAATAAGTGAGGTTTACCATTGTCCATTCTGAGTAGTCTATTCCAAATAAAACCATAGTACTAAAAAGAAATCCTTGATTGTTAACGGTATTCTGCTGCTATATCTAACCAATATCTATCACTTTTCTTTTCTCATTAGTATCGGCAGGTGGGAAACTCTGGATCAAAAACCTTGGACCAGGCAAAGTTCTGACAGGATGGCACTCTTATTCTCAGCGTTTATTTTCTTTTAGATGCACCAAACCTCTAAATGTTTGAGAAGTGTAATTTAGACAGAGGCTCTGAACTTTGCCTTTTTACAGTCCTTCTCTATTTTAGTTTGCATCTCAAGAAACTTAAAAAAAAAGTTATCAGCCTGAATTTGTGTTATGATGCTGTTTACGAGCTGTCACTCAGCAGGAGCTGAGGCAAACCAACCCCTCAAAGCTTACAAGCTTTCTGATTTTTCGCCTGGTGGGATTCCTTTCTAGCAAAAGCAATGTGCCTACTGGGTATACCACAAAGGAGTGAATTGTAAAAATATATATAATAAGAAGAATGTTTGCACCACTGAACCAAAGGAACATTTGAATTCTTACAAGAACAAGAGCTGAAGGAGTTACCAAAATAAAAAAGGTCACATTTAGAACAAGATCAGTGCACTACCGATTTGTTTTTATGGTTCTCTGTGTGAGAGGAAAAAGAAGCAATGGGTGGGTGGGGTGGGGGCAAGCATAAATGTTGTCAGTTTCCTTACAACAGTGATAACCGGAAAATTGCTATGATGTAACAGAGGGGTAGGGAAACTTTTCTAGCCTGTGGGTCACAGAAGAATTTAAGAACATAAGAGGTGAGCGCAAAATATGGTCTGAAGCTCAACATCAAAAAAAAAAAAAAAAAAAAAAAAAAAAGATCATGGCCACTGGACCCATTACCTCCTGGCAAATAGAAGGGGAAGAAATGGAGGCAGTGACAGATTTTACTTTCTTGGGCTCCATGATCACTGCAGATGGTGACAGCAGTCACGAAATTAAAAGACGCCTGCTCCTTGGGAGAAAAGCAATGACAAACCTAGACAGCATCTTAAAAAGTAGAGACATCACCTTGCCAACAAAGGTCTGTATAGTAAAAGCTATGGTTTTCCCAGTAGTGATGTATGGAAGTGAAAGCTGGACCATAAAGAAAGCTGATCGCCGAAGAATTGATGCTTTTGAATTATGGTGCTGGAGGAGACTCTTGAGAGTCCCATGGACTGCAAGAAGATCAAACCTATCCATTCTGAAGGAAATCAGCCCTGAGTGCTCACTGGAAGGACAGATCCTGAAGCTGAGGCTCCAATACTTTGGCCACCTCATGAGAAGAGAAGACTCCCTGGAAAAGACCCTGATGTTGGGAAAGATGGAGGGCACAAGGAGAAGGGGACGACAGAGGACGAGATGGTTGGATAGTGTCCTTGAAGCTACCAACATGAGTTTGACCAAGCTGCGGGAGGCAATGGAAGACAGACGTGCCTGGCATGCTCTGGTCCATGGGGTCACGAAGAGTCGGACACGATTAAACGACTAAAGAACAACAACAAGAAAAGCCTGCTGCATCAGACCAGTGGCCCATCTGGTCCATGGTCCTGTTCTCACCATGGCCAACCAGATGCCTAGAGGATGCTCAAAAGCAGGACCTTGGTGCAAGAGCACTCTTTTCTCCTGCAATTTCCACAACTGGTACCTAAAAGCACAGAAGATCTGGTTAGTGGTTGCTGATTTCCTCAACCTTTATGAATCTGTCTAATGCTTTTTTTAAAAGCCATCCAAGTTGTTGGCCATCACTCCTTCTATGCAAGCTAATTCCATAGTTTAGCTATGTGTTGTGTGAATAACAACTTCCTTTGGTCTGTGCTAAATCTTCTAACATTCATCATCCTTGGATGATGCAGTTCTCCTGCATAGGAAAGGAATAAAATAAAAAAAATCTTATTTGTTTTCTCCTTACAATGCAAACACTTCAATTGTGTCAACTCTCTTATTCATCTTTTCCAGGGCTTTTCTTTTCCTCCAGCCAGAACTCGCCAGATCTCAGTTCTGGCACCTCTCAGAACAAGGAAGGTGTTCATGGTGAGTTCCAGCAACTCTTTTTCTAGAAAAATAGCACTGCTAAGCTTACTAAGAGTTTTTGGTGAGGTAATTGTTGAACAGTTTTCAAAGCCCAAGTACACCGTGTCAGCTGGCTCACATCTGTCTATAGCCTTGTTGACACGCAGTGCAAGTCTGCTTAATATACATAATTCAGACAGGTTGAGAAATTCAACAATTCTGACTTTATGGCATGTCATTTCCCGCCCCCCCAGGACCTTTTGGGGGAGGGGGTTGTTACTCATGTGGCCCACACAACAGCCTTATGAGGTGGTTTACTGAAGAAGTTGCCTATCCCTGGATTGGCTGCTTTTCTTCTGATTTCTTATTTAGCATTGTTCAGAATTTTTTAACAAGTACTTCTCTAGTGGCAATCAACCAAAATCACTATGTAAAAGCAGAAGCTGGCTCAGGAGAATTTTAATTTATGTTTGCACTTTTTTAATGTGGGCGTCATCTCCTACTCAGTGATCTGGTTAATAATCCTTTTGTTCTTCCATTCTAAAACACATTAACTTCTGTCTTACAAAATGTGAGACATAAAGGATTTATGCAGGAAGCATCGGGAACATGAAGGGTCACCCCAGCCTTATGCCACCTGTAGATTTCCCTGTGGCAAAGAATTTCCCCAGCTATCTAATTAAGACAAATTTCTGACTGGTCCCCCCTGCCCTACTCCCAGCAAAGTGGAACAGAGAGACAGAGGAAGGCCAAGGAACTCCAGGTGAACCAAACTATATGTGAGGTCAACACTGAGAGCAATTCAGATGCATTAGCCATTTCTGAAGAGTGAATTCACAGCCGATACAGATGGCGCCAGCATGAACGTTTCTCCCCACTTCGCAAATCTCACACAGCCCTGGTAGAATTAATGACAGGTAAGTTGGAGCGATGCCAGCCTATCTTCCCTGCATTTACTAGACAGATTAAACTGCATGCATTCCAAACAGATCTGCCAATGCTCTCAAAAGGCTTGGGCCGAAAGGTAGAGAGACATTACTATTCCGGACAAGAGAGGATCAAAAACAGGTAGGTGTGTGTGTGTGTGTGTGTGTGTGTGTGTGTGTGATGGGAAGGGTTCTGAAGATGGGGCGTGGAAATGAAGTTGTGCAAGTGCTTGGGTTCCAGGTGCATTTTCAGAAATTCTCTTTATCGGGGAAATTTCCTCCACTACTTCTTGAAACAATTGTTTTGGCCAGCTTTCCCTGCAACTCAGTTAAGTCTGTGCAGGTTGCAAGAGACGTTGCCTCTAACAACTTTCAAGAATCATTGAAAGAAATCCCCTTCATAAAAAAGGCTCTCTTGAAATACATCCAGGAAATGTTAACATGGAAAGGCAATCCAGCCATGCTCATGTGTGGTTTCACTGTTCTGTAAACTACGGGGGATTGTAAACAAGACTCTGGTGCTGGGGTCGAGTTGCATGGCAATACCCACCCCCTCCCACAGATGGAACAAATAAAGACACAGGAAAACAGAATTTAGTTTAATGGGCGAAAAATGGCCACAACTTTATTGATTACAGGTAAGAGCGGTATTGGCCTTAGGCATTGGCCCTAACAGACTATCCGATCTAACCGGGAAGGGTTAAGCACCAACAGGGGGAGCCCCCAAGATGCACATCCCTGGGCGCTCCCCGAGGGGTTACCGCTCGGGGGCGCGCTTTAGGCCCTAGCCTCCGTAGGTTTCGGACGAGGCGACGCCCCCCCAGAATCCTTTAACGAACTACCCTTCAAAGAATTGGGGGAGGTGATGGCGATCCTCCCCCTGACCTTATTTGCATGACAATACCCCGGCCAATGCCTACCACCCAAACCAAGGAGTTGTGACATTTGCTACGAGGTAGGCGAAAAAACCAAGTGGCTTCAAAATTCAGCCAATTAGCCAAATGGAAAAACTCCTACCAGGCCCCTTGCGGCGACCAGCCGAAGCCCATAGCAAAGTCCGAAAGCAAACCTAAAGGGCGGGTGGGTGGGAAACCGCGCTGCTGCAGAGGAGGAAAGAGGGGCGAGCCCGGGCTGCCCTGACCTTAAGTGCCCTCAGATGGGCCTGCCCCTAGCGGCTGGCGCTGCCGGAAATGGATGAACGCTAATGGGGATCCCTAAGTCCCGCGGGGCTGGCGCCAACCCCACGAGAATGTGGTTGGGGGCATGAGCCCTGCAACCCCCCCCTCCTTAGTTCGGGAGTGGCTTTACCTTGCGCCTTGTGTGGCCTTGACCACTTGCAGGTCAAAGGAACTGTAGGTCTGATCATCTCAGCTTGCAGGTGGCTGAAGGAATATACCCCTCTGTGGAATATAGCATCACATGGCAGGATAGCGTCCTCAACAAAGATGTGCTCTCCCAAGCCCATATTCCCAGCATGTTTGGACCTGTCTCAGTGATGTCTATGCTACTTTGGTTATGTCCACAGAATGGAAGATGGCAGGATCCATGCTCTCTAGGGAGCTGGCTTCAGCTACTAGATCCACAGGCAGACCAACTCTGTGTTACAGTTACAAAGATGTCTGCTAATGTGACATGAAGGCTGTCAATATTAACCCCACCATGTGGGAATCCCTTGCAGACAACCAGAAGTATCTGGAGACAGGCAGTCATGTCATGCATCCATAGGATGAATGATCCCTGGGAGGAGTGCAGGAAGAAGAAATTCCATAATACACCTGTATCAGCGCAACCAAATGCCTTTGTCTGCCCCAGCTGAAAGTAAAAGTATGTCTCCCATATTGGTCTCTACAGTGCTGTAGAGCAGGCACTGTAACTTTCCAACAATTGGAGTTCACTATCGAAGGCACACTCTCCCAAGACAAACAGGTGTCATATAACCCACATTCTTAACCCCAATTGATTCCTGAAGGGGTTAAGACCATAGAGTAAGCTGTCCTGCCAGGCTTAAATAGGTCACTCCCCCTCACTCCCCCTCCCCCCAAGGGAGGGAGGGCTACCAAACTCTTTGTTCTCCCACCATCTTTCCACCATGTGAAACCTTCCAGAAGGATGTCTGACCAAGCCACCTTTATGTTTCTATACAAATAATTCAGAAACTCTTACCATTTTTGAAACTAAGTTGTAGTGCCTGTCTTTTCTTGTTACTGTATGGAGAAGCATAGAAGAGTTTGTACATAAACCATTTTTAACTTATCAAATGTGTCATCTTTTTCTATGCTAAGGGAAGTAGATAACTTTGGAAGTGACTTAGAAGGGGGCATTTTAAAGCTCTAATATCCTATATTTCCATGCTTTGCTGCATGTTTTGTGATTTAAAATCTCTGCTGAGGCTCTCTCACCAAGAAGTACTTGCACCAAACCTGGGTGTAGGCGTGCAAGGAATTCTCCTTTATTCTTTAACCAAATTTCCAAAACCCTCAACTCTCAATTCAGCAGCAAACAGGTGATGCAAAGTGCCAGTAAATTCCTACCCAGCCCTGCAAAGCTGAATACTCTGCCTTGATTCCTCAGACTGAGAAATTTGTCAGTCAGATGCACACAGACAGCCTCTGCTTGCTGGACTAACCTACTTAAACTATTTGCTACTCTCTAGCCATGACACACTGAAATGCTGGTTTGATGCATTTCAATACGCATGGTTGAAAATTAGTTGTGAGAATGTGCTCTTGCAACCCTAGCTTCAATACATCCATCACTGTTCTCTTGCTCTGTTTTGGACCACGCTAAAACTGATTCCAAGCACTTACCCCAGAATCACGATAGTTTCTTGTTTGTTAGAAAACGACAATGGAAACCATTGCTCATGTTTACAGGAACAGATTAGTGAATGCTAGCTTTTGCAATCATTCATGATAATCAAAATTATTATGGGGCTTTGGAGATTTCTTCCCGGAAATTATTGTATTTTGGATTTGCACATTCTGTTGTCTTGGCTTTATTTCCACCCAACTCTAAACTTTAAGGGTTATTTTTTTTTTTTTAAGAAAGTCTTTTTCATCCACAAGCCATTAAAAGGTGATTTTAGATGTGCATCCTCTGGAGTGGGGGGAGAGAGAGAGAGAGAGACACACCCGTGCTATACATAACAATGATTGATTCTTTGACCTTGTGTTAATTCATATTGCAAGATTACTTATGGGATTAAAACTATGCCTCAGCAACTTCAGCTGCCGCCTTATGCACATTTATCCAAGAGTGAGTAACACTGAGCTCCCTGGAATTAATGCCTGTGCAAACATGAATGGGATCGGTACTGCATGCATTTGTAGTTAGCTGGCATTCTGCTTCCATCTTTATAAACCAAGTAAAGAACCTTTATTTTGCAATGGGATGTAGCTCAGTGGTAGAGCAACTTCTTTGCATGCAGAAAATCCCAGATTCAATCCTTGGCATCTCCAGATAGGGCTGCACTTATAGAACAAGCAAGGCCCTCTTGGAATGTAATGCTATGAACCCCTCCATCGTAGGTGGAGATTGGGTGGTATGCAACAAATGTCAGCCTACACTCAGGTAAGACCCTGGCAGAGACACATGCCCGACTGGCATGTTCTCTCCCTCCTGGTCGATCTTTCGGGAGCTTCATTAGCTTTCTTCAGCCCGAACATCACAGCGACCGATGCCAACAGACATCAGCACACTTAGGGATCTACAGAGTCTGCGCAGTTCACATGACAGACCTCAGTAACTCAGCATTTTGGCTAATCTACTTTTATTTACATATAAACACACACAGAGCACTGCATCATGGCTCCCTTTCTCTCTAGCATCAGACAGCAAAGAGAATGAACAAAGGACAATAGTCCCACTTCATGGAACACAGTAACACAAATATCCTGTCTCCATGACTTCCCACTCTGTGGAGTCAAAACATACACCATCATGTGATAGACAACAATCCCATGACTACAATCACGGAGCAGGAATTCTAACATAAGCCTCACATGGCAGTAGTATCTAGATGCTGCTACTACACTCTCATTTCCTACATTGCTGCTATGCACAAAATCAGACCAGTTCTTAGGCAAAGGAACCCATTCTTTCTGCTGTAATATAGCAGCAGCCATGGGATCTAAAGAGAGGCGTGGAATGAATCTCTTTGGTGTGAACTCAAGACTCCAGGTTCACAGAAACACTCTTCAGAGTAAAACTGAAGTATTTTTTTTTTATCCTGACTCCGAAAGGGTTGCCACTGCTGGCTAAAAAAAAGGGAGCACTTCTCCAACTAAATAAATGAAATTTGTTCCGATTTGGCAGCCTCTTTCAGTGAGCAGATGATAAAGTAAAATGAATTAAACGTGTGCAAGGATACTTATTCCTTTTCTCTGCCGGCAGAGTGTGCATTTACAATTGACAAGTGTGCTTTTAGAATTGTCAGGAGGCCGTTGCAAGAGATTTTTGTGATAATCAGGCAATTATTGTTTCAGCTGTTGAAACCATATTAAAAAATGGGAGACCGAGAGAGAGAAATTACTCACAGATTTGAGGGACTGTATTCCTTGGAATTGTCAGACAATGTGTTGAGGATTTTCTTACAAACTGACATTGTTCAGAGGAAACAGAAGCAAATCATGTTTTGCTTTATTGAATCGTGTCACAATTCACGATTTGGCTGCCTATGGTGTCGCTGCAGAGTCATCGAAATCCCAAAACACTTTTCTGAAGAGCAAAAAATGCTTTGCTTTAGAGTATTCTGTTATTTCAACATTAAAGGTAAAGGTAAAGGTACCCCTGCCCGTACGGGCCAGTCTTGACAGACTCTGGGGTTGTGCGCCCATCTCACTTAAGAGGCCAGGGGCCAGCGCTGTCCGGAGACACTTCCGGGTCACGTGGCCAGCGTGACAAAGCTGCATCTGGCGAGCCAGAGCCGCACACGGAAACGCCGTTTACCTTCCCGCTGGTAAAAAGGTAAAGGTAAAGGTACCCCTGCCCGTACGGGCCAGTCTTGACAGACTCTGGGGTTGTGCGCCCATCTCACTTAAGAGGCCAGGGGCCAGCGCTGTCCAGAGACACTTCCGGGTCACGTGGCCAGCGTGACATCGCTGCTCTGGCGAGCCAGAGCCGCACACGGAAACGCCGTTTACCTTCCCGCTGGTAAGCGGTCCCTATTTATCTACTTGCACCCGGAGGTGCTTTCGAACTGCTAGGTTGGCAGGCGCTGTAAGCGGTCCCTATTTATCTACTTGCACCCGGAGGTGCTTTTGAACTGCTAGGTTGGCAGGCGCTGGGACCGAGCAGCGGGAGCGCACCCCGCCGCAGGGATTCGAACCGCCGACCTTTCGATCGGCAAGCAGTAGCAAACAATGGGGCTATATAGGTGGGGCCTTGCTGCTCTCATGTCTTCCCAATACTGCATTGCTGCCACTTACTGAAGCTGTGGGGAGGTCAGTATGGTGCAGGCACAATGACCAAGCCAATCTAAGATTCCAGATGCTGCGTCAAGACCAAGTCAAGCTCTCCACTGCCCTATCCCTGCCAGTACGCAGCAAAGAGGTATGTCATTGGGAAGATAGGAGAGTAATGCAGCCCACTGGCTGCTACAGCCTATAAGGTAATACTGTACTGAGAATTATCAAGTGGCTAGAGAGCTGGACCAGGTTTCTCGAGTCTGGCTTCGGCTAAGCACCTTTGCTCTCCCTTTGCCTCAGCCCCTCATCTGTGAAATGGGAGCAACAGTGACGAACCTTGCAGAATTCATCTTGTAGGCTTCTTTCAAATGAAAATTGTCAACTAGCTTGTTGGTGTAGTTCATATGTGGTTGTGCACATTTGTATGAAATACAATGTGCCCACAATTGATTCAGTTTATGAACTTCATTGCAAACGGAACCAGGCTGAAATGCTGCTAGCCTGGGGGGCCGCTAGGTGGCGCATCGGAAGATGGCTGACAATAACATCTCTACGACCCACACGAGGTAATTTGGAGGCTATGATGGGGGTAATTAGCCTCCTTACCCCCACCAGGATTGTGGTGGGGACGGCCCTTGCCTGCTGTGCCCTATACCACCCCCGAATTTGTGGGGGTGGGGGCACTAGGCACAAAGCCCTCCTGTGGGATTTTTGGCACTCCTGGACGCCATCCCTGATTCGCGCCGCTGGTTGCAATGATCTTTAAAAGAAACAATTTGGACGAGATTAATTGCACATACATCAAGGACAAAGGGGAGTAAAGAGTGCTGACAGAAGAGATCTCTGATAACAAGACAACAATAAAATACGAGAAGATATGTCAGGATACGGTATGATTAATGACTGAGGGGGGAGGGGAAAAAACCTGCCTTTCCCTTTTCTATGTGATTTAACAAGAATCCCCCTCCCCTAATGAGTCAGAAATTAAGGACTTAAGCTGTGGATTTAAGGCTGTGTGGAGATAAACTTTCGATCCAAAGCAATGTTTCAAGATGAAGCTGGAAAGCTAAGAGTTTTGGAGTGTCGCACTCAGAAAAAAAATGCCGTTGCCATTTTGTGAGGCATTGTGGGAGCTCTTGGGTCTGGGAGGAGGAGAAAGAGAGAAATAGAGTTGTTTACATATCGTGAATCAACTCCTTGGTGGGACTTAAGAGTGACAAATGCCAAAATTTACGATGGAAAGAGTGATGTTATCTACGAAGGAGATATATGGAAACCATCTGGACTTAGTGGAGGAACGGGAAATCCACACAGGAATATTACACTTGCTATCGGCTTAAGGAGACTAACAGAAGAGATCATAAAGGAAAAAGAGAAATTATATGAACAAGATATGATGTGGCAACACCAAGATAAGACTGGATAGAATTATGAACTTTGTTTGGTCTGATTGGGACTGATTTGGACATTAACGCAGTAATAAGAAGATGATTTGAATCCCCCTTTGGATCTTGAAGTATGGGTTCCCCCAACAAAATTTAAAAATTTGGCTTTGTAATTTGGAATTTATATGATGTGATTTAATTTGATGTGATTGGCCAGTTAATAAAAAATATTTTTTTAAAAAAAGAAAGAAATGCTGCTAGCCTTTGAAATTTGCACTTTTTGAAATTTCACGATGCAGTTCTCCAACATCCAAAATATGTATAAAATGTGCATAGGAATGTATATATTAGTGAACATGGTGTACAAATATGCTTGCAAAACTGTGTATTAAGTAAAATCATTTTTTAAAAAATGCACACATTGGAAGAAACATGCACTAAGATGCAGCTGAATGTTCATGAGAACTTGGAGAAAAATTCGCAAACTGATGCAGAACTGAATTTAGTATTGGAAAAATAAGAACATGAGAGAAACAAACTGACAGATTAATTTATCATTCAGGTACACATATTGCTCATATGGGTGATTAAGGAGTTTATTAGGTCTGTGGTCATTACAAGGAATTAACAAAACATAAAGTATTTGCTTAGTCCCACTCATCAAGTTGGAGTGTTTAATTTCTGTAAAATAATTTCCTCACTATATTGTGTTGCAGAAACAGCAGAAGCAATCTGAGGTACTCTAGGGCTTAACTGGGAACTTGTTTCAAAGCTTTCCAGAAAATCCAGGACAAAATCTCTGGTTGGTGAAAAACTAAGAAAAGAACAGCAACAACTGTAACAATGAAAGTCTCAGCCTGTCTTTGAGGCCTAACTCACTCCTGAGTCGCTGAGATGATGAAACAGTACCAGCTGCTATCTGAAAGAAGTGCAGATATTACTGCTGCAAAAAGGGATGTGGGTGGTGCTGTGATTTAAACCATTGAACCTCTTGGGCTTGCCAATCCGAAGGTTCATGGTTTGAATCCGCTGGTGGTGGTAACCTCCTGTTGCTCTGTCCCAGCTTCTGCCAACCTAGCAAACCAGCATGAGTAGATACATGGATACCACAGTGGCAGGAAGGTAAACGGTGTTTCTGTACAATCTGGCTTCCATTCCATTCCATTGTGCCAGAAACGGTTTAGTCATGCTGGCCACATGACCCGGAAAGCTGTCTGTGGACAAATGCCAGCTCCCTCGGCCTGAAGTGAGATGAGTGCCACACCCCATAGCCACCTTTGACTGGACTTGACCGTCCAGGGGTCCTTTACCTTTTACCTTTTACTGCAGCAAAACTGCTTGGTGTGAAATCTGCTGGTGTAAAGCTTCCCTCAATCAAATAAATGAAGAAAGACTCACCACTGAGCTTATGTTTAAAAAATGTCAAAGAACATGTCAGGTCTCTCCTTGCTTCTGCTCCCAGGGGTCTTCAGAATCCCAGGTGATCTCTTGTTCTCAGAGAGCCCTCTGGTAGGGAACATCCTCAAAAAGTTCAGTCACTCCTTTTCACCCCAGGACTCTGCTTTGTTTGTTTTGCTTTACATGCAGTGTTATCTCCCCTGACTGCCTTTTCGCTCTTGTTCCTCTTTCTCAGTCTTGCATTTGCTTCTTCCTCTGACTTCTCTTATGGTTTCTTCTCCTGACTCCCCTTGTGCAGTCTTCTCTCTTGCCTATTTTTCTCACCAGTCTCCCTCCCTGTCTTGCCACTAGGACTGACAGCTACCAGTGCTTACATCCTGTTTCTTTTCCTCTCCAAATTTCTCTCAGTGGGACAGCATTAATTCCATTTGTATCCTGACTCTTTCCCCTCCATCACCCTCTCCTGCAAATCTCTCTTTGGCCTTCAGACAATCCTACTGACATCAACTGATGGGCAGGTGGGCATTATTATGTGGGAAATGGTCTCACAAGCCATGTCAGACTACCTGGTGGTTCAAGGCCCACAGCTCAGAGGTTCCTCACTCCCGCACCAGTGAATGCTCACTGCATTGGGTCACTTATTATTGCTGTTCAAGCAGCATGTGAATACTCAGTATCTTCAAAATGTAGAATACAAACCTGGAAATAATTCTTAAGTTCCTTTTCCTATTAGTATTGACTGACTACCTGTAACTGGGGAAAGCAATGCACTTGGCAGTCCTCTGAATCTGAAAGAAAACCATTACAATTCAATTACAAATTGAATATATATTTTTTGTTTCTTTGCTGGAGAAGACTACTGGTGCCAGACTACTGGATAATGCAGCTTTGGGAATATAAATAGAGATCAGATGCTAAACTCCATTCTGGACTGTAGTCGAAAACAATCCTTGTTATTGGCACATATATATATATATATATATATATATATATATATATATATATATCCACCACTTTAAGTAGTATATATATAGTGGTCATTCATTACATGTCTAATTTGGCCCTCCTGTTTCAAATGCCTTAGGAATTTTTTTACACGCTGTTTGGAAGTGGAAATGAGTCATTCTCCAGAATGAAATGAGAGAATGGGCTGCTGGAATCTAAACTCTACAGGCAGCATGCAGGAAGGTTACATTTGTGTTTGGGTAGCACAATAATATTCTAGAAGGATGCAGGCCTGTTAAAAACAAATATTCTTTATGGATACATAGCCAGTCTGGAAAATAAACCCATCCCCAGAGCTCTGCAGTATGCAAACGGCAGGAGCTCAAGAGGTCCGAAAAACATTACATTGAAACACAGCATTCCCTGGCATACATAGCAATATTTTTTTCAATGCTCCTCCAGGTAAAAAGGCCCCTGAACATGTGTAAGCATTTCTCCCTGATACATTCCATTTTTTCCTTCTTTGGGTCTAAATAACATGGGATACCTACCCAAGGTAGGGATGCAGGTGGTGCTGTGGGTTAATCCACAGAGCCTAGGACTTGCTGATCAGAAAGTCAGCGGTTCGAATCCCCTGTGATGGGGTGAGCTCCCATTGCTTGGTCCGTCCTGCCCACCTAGCAGTTCGGAAGGATGTCAAAGTGCAAGTAGATAAATAGTTACCACTCCGGCGGGAACATAAACGGTGTTTTCGTGTGCTGCTCTGGTTCACCAGAAGTGGCTTAGTCATGCTGGCCGCATGACCCGGAAGCTGTACGCCGGCTCCCTCGGCCAATAAAGCGAGATGAGCGCCACAACCCCAGAGTTGGTCATGACTAGACCTAATGGTTAGGGACGCAGGTGGCGCTGTGGGTTAAAGCCTCAGCGCCTAGGACTTGCCGATCGAAAGGTCAGCGGTTCGAATCCCTGCGGCGGGGTGCGCTCCCGCTGCTCGGTCCCAGCGCCTGCCAACCTAGCAGTTCGAAAGCACCTCCGGGTGCAAGTAGATAAATAGGGACCGCTTACCAGCGGGAAGGTAAACGGCGTTTCCGTGTGCGGCTCTGGCTCTGGCCAGAGCAGCGATGTCACGCTGGCCACGTGACCCGGAAGTGTCTCCGGACAGCGCTGGCCCCTGGCCTCTTAAGTGAGATGGGCGCACAACCCCAGAGTCTGTCAAGACTGGCCCGTACGGGCAGGGGTACCTTTACCTTTACCTTTAGACCTAATGGTCAGGGGTCCCTTTACCTTTACCTACCCAAGCAGGAAAGGCTGTCTGGTGCAGAAGTTCCCTTCTCAACACATATGGGTGGTGATGAAGATGGCGAAAGGAAGGTGACGGAGAAGGCAGGAACAATGGGAACATCCTTGTTTGACCCTTCATATGACGGGGGTGGGGGGTGGGAGAACAACTGAATATAGATGCACGTCTCCAAACCCAATCACACAGAAATGTGTAAAGAGTGGGTAAAGTAAACTGACTACTTTTTGTTTAATTGCATTTTGCCGTTTTACTCAGTAACTATGAAAGTATGAAAGAATGTCTGTAGATTGGCAGAAATACAAAGATATTTGTGGGGAAATGACACTTGAGGGGGGATAACCTCCTGGCACATACCCCCCCCCCCACAAAGACCAATAAATCGAACATGCTGGGATAGAGTCTTAGTAAGAGATTTAGTGGGAATCCTATGGCAAGATCTGCCACGATGAGTAGCTTAGAATGCAGCAGATCTATGTCCCAGCCAGCTGATTTCTGGCACAGTAGGCATTAAGATCCCAAGTCTGGCTTAGCCAAAGATGCACCAGCAAAATTTTCCCTCTCCTTGCTCTACCAGGGCTCTACCAGGGCTCAACCAAGTGGCCGAACCAATGTAAGTCCCCCTTAAAGGGATGTTCTGGGTGTGTTGCAGGGATAGAACAAGGGAGGGGGGGTAGGCTGAATCATAGAAACATAGAGTTGGAAGGGACCCTGAGGCTCATCTAGTCCAATTTCTGCAATGAAGAAATCTCCACAACAGCATCCACGACAGATGGCCATCCAACCTTTGTTTATAAACCTCCAAGGAAGAAGAGTCCACTCCTTTCAATGGAGGCTGTTCCACTGTTGAGCAGCTTTTACCATCAAAAAGTTTCCCCTGATGTTTAGTCGGAATCGCCATTCTTGTAACTGGAAGCCGTTGGTTCAGGTCCTACCATCCGGAGCAGTAGAAAACAAGCTTGCTTCATTTTCCATGTGACAGTTCATAAGATGTTGGAAGATGGCTCTCATATCTCCTCTTAGTCTGCTCTTTCCCAAGCTAAATATATCAACTCCCTCAACCATTCCTCATAAGGCGCCATAGACCACCTGGATGCAGAAGAGCAGTGGGAGGCACCAGCTGGGAAACCCCCAAGGGAACTCCCGGGGGAAGAAGGCTCAGAGCCAGGGGATTGGTGGTGGGTGATGATGAGTGGTGAGAGAGAAGGAGAAGACTGGAAGGAGGAGGTGTCGGAAGCAGAAGAGGCGACATGGTTTAGTGAATAGGAAGAGTCTGTGGCAGAGCACAGTTCAGACTCCGAGGCAGAATCAGGGGCTGGAGTAGGGCCAGGAGGCAGAGAGAATAGATGCTGAAGAAGCCAGGGAGTCTTTCCCTTCTGCTGTGACTAGCTCCTCTCCCCCTGGTTTCCTAGAAGATGGTGAGAAATGAAACAGGCAGAGCAGAGGATGGCTGTGCACAGATGATGCCTGAGACTGCATGGGAAAGACCCTGGATTGGAGGAGTTCTAGGACTCAGCTAGGTAAAGGTCAAGGTCAAGGTCAAGGACCCCTGACAGTTAAGTCCAGACGCAGATGACTATGGACTCATGGAGCTCATCTCGTTTTACAGGCCAAGTGTGATGGCCTGGGACTTGGGCTCGGACTCAGAACCAGAGGAGACTCACTCTACACCAGATCCTTTGCCACAGTCATCATCTGAACCAAGTCTGGGGCCTGATCCTGAAGAGTCCCAGTCTGCACAGGTTCCCCTGCAACAAATACCAGCTGGGCCAAGTCAGGGGCCTGAGCCTGCCCTGGCTCCAGATGCTGGGATTACCTAGTTGCCTTCAGCTGGGTCATCACTTACAGCTTCTCCACTACTGGTTAAGACAGGGGAGGATGATACAGCCCCTGGGTCTAGTAACCCACCAACGTCTCCCAAGATGCAGAGACTAAGGTCTCAGAGAAGGAGAGACCTGAGTACTCGCAGGAGGAGTGCTTGCCTTT
Organism: Podarcis cretensis; assembly: GCF_951804945.1. NCBI lineage: Eukaryota > Metazoa > Chordata > Lepidosauria > Squamata > Lacertidae > Podarcis > Podarcis cretensis. Next base: position 84,115,431 of record NC_137174.1, on the reverse strand, counting down.
GGGAGAAACAGGGAGGTGAGTCTCTGGGGGATCAGGACTGGCTGCTACCCCGACAAAGATAAAAGGCTGTCAGACCCCACCCCGGGTTGTGGGAGCAACATTGCTGTATGCTAGATCCTGCCTGAGATCCTGTACTTGTCCTTGCCTGGTTTCCTGCCTTGTGTTCTGCCTTGGCCCTGTCTCCCAGTGGAACCTTCGGATTCTGGACTGGTCCTGGACCACGTTTCATGGGTTACCTGGTTTTCCTGGATTTCATGTGGCCTGGGCCCAGCACACCGAGGAAGCCAGCATTTGTCCACAGACAGTTTTTCCGGGTCATGTGGCCAGCATGACTAAGCCGCTTCTGGCGAAATCAGAGCATTGCATGGAAACACCATTTACCTTCCCACTGGAGCGGTACCTATTTATCTACTTGCACTTTGCCGTGCTTTCGAACTGCTGGTTGGCAGGAGCTGGGACTGAGCAACGGGAGCTATACAGCTGCAAATAGAACATTTTCAGTATGTTTTAAGTGCATATATAATGTGACACCACGATGGCGAACCTTATGGAAAATACAATGTATTGTTTAAAACACTTTTTAAAAGAAGCATTTTCAGAATGTTTTTAATATGTGTGTAGATTCCACCCTAGTGGGCACTGGGGAAGTGGGGACCTTCAGTCCTCGCAACTGCTTCATCGGGGCAAGACCTCCTAGAAAGTGTTCCTGAGACCAGTAGCCCGGAGCTGTGGATTGTCTGAATGAAGAGTTAACTTCACTGGACTCAGTTGATTTATTGTTTGGTTGCTGACCTACGCCCAACTCTAGCCCTGAGGCTTGGTTCCAGACCCTTGATCTGAGAGATTTATTGCTCAGATTAATCTCGGTGTCCAGCCCACTTCGGCTGCGCAGCCACCGGCCAGGTCTCCGCATTTCAAAGGCCACATTCTGATGCTCTGAGCAAAAGCAGAGTTAAGCAGCGGTAAGAGAAAGCTGCAAACTTCTTGGCTGCCCCCTTCTGCCCACGTTCCAGCTTCTTAAATTGTGGCACCCAGAATTGGACACCATATTCCAGGTGCAGCCTGACCAAGGCAGAACAGAGTGGTACTATTACTTCCCTTGATCTGGACACTATACTTCTGTTGATGTAGCCTAGAATAGCATTAGCTTTTTTTGCAGCTGCCTCACACTGTTGACAGGATTTGGATCTGGTCTAACTTTACAGTTACTTAACTTACACCGGTTCACTTTACATCAGCATCTTGCATACAGGATTGCTCCCTAAGTGGTCAGGTGCCTGGCCAGAATTATCTGACTGCAGAAGGTCCAGTCCTGAGAAAATCCATATCCTTCTGTGGCAGCCTGTATCCTCACATGGCCTTCCCATTACACAATGGAAACTGATAACCTTTTCTCGCCTACAAATGGCCTATGTATGGTGCAAACTTCCTTAAATAATTGTTAAAACAAACAAATAAATAATTAAAACAAAATTTATTAAATTGATTCCCCCCCTCAGAGATCTCTCACCTATACAAAAACTCTGCAGAAATATTCCATCCGTGTAAATGGATTTATGTCATGCTAATTATATGTTAACAATTTAACAGTTAAAAACTTAATTATTTTGGTCACTGACAGACAGGTAGAAACAGCACTCAAAATGGAAACCTGCACAGGGAGTGAACTTATAAAATATTCTGTGTAATTGGAACAAGTCATCTTTTGTGACCATTAACCTCCGATTTTCAAATTAGTTCCAGATGGGTTCAGCCTTACAATTATGCAGAGGGGAAAAATGCTAATGGAAAATGTCCAAATATAATTTAAAGGGGAGCTTTTTACATACTTCACTGATAGTACATCTTTCCTGTATTTGGTCACATATTATTATTATTTAGCCATCTGCCATTCAGTTTTTTCATATTTTTTTTTTTTATTAAAGCAGAGCTTCAGCCATACACTGCATTCACCCTCCTACTGATGCTTTCTCTTCACCTCAAACATCAGATTTCTGATGTCAGAACTCTTCAGAACTTATTTAGGGGCAATAGAGGTTATGTAGGTAGTAGCAGTAGCAGTAATAATAATAATAATAATAATAATAATAATAATAATAATAACAACAACAACACCAACACTGGGCAACAATTTTTTACTTTTTGAATGTTGTCTAGATTTCTACAACTGATTTAGGGTATTTTTGCACTGCTGAATCAGGAAATGGCATCCGTTTCGCTCCATCAGGTCAGGTTTTTGTGCTATGTTGATTTGAAAAAATCAGATCTTGTGACAAAATCGATTACATTTTTGTGGCATTATCAGCTGATTTTTGTCAACACATATCATCCTAAATATGTTTTTAAGAGAAAAAAATGTTTTTCCAACAACATATATTGATTACCTGATAGAAACATCGATTACTGTAAACTGAATGGTGGGTATTCATAAAGGTAAGTACACGTAAATTGCATGTTGCTTCACCATTTTTCAAACTTCAGAGCTTGAACTTCCGTTTCTTGGAACTCCTGGAATGCTCAGCGGCAGGGAGGTCTCTCTTCAGAGTCCAAACAGTAGTCACCCATCATGACTGCATCCCAGCGACCCTGATACCTGGTCGCCATCTCTTTCATGTCCTGATAGAATCTCTCCCCCTGCTCATCACTCATTGAACCCAGGTTCTCAGGAAACCGGTCCATATGTGAAAATAGGTAGTGCATCTTGACGTTCATGTTGCAGCCCAGGTTTCCGAAAGCAGTCAGCATGTTGTTGACAAGTTCTGCGTAGTTTCTGGCCTTATTGTTGCCAATAAAGTTCTTCACTACCAGAACAAATGCCTTCCACACTTCCAGTTCCACTTCGTTCATTGAGTTTCCAAACTCTGAATCTCTGATGAGCTGACGGATCTGAGGACCGTCAAAGATGCCAGCTTTCAACTTCTCCATGGTCAGTCCTGGAAAAGCCTGGCACAAGTAAGTGAAGCAGTCACCATCCTTGTCCAGAGCCTTGGTGAACTGCTTGATTAAGCCGAGCTTGATGTGCAGTGGTGGGAAGAGTATTCTGTCTCTGTCCACCAGAGGGTCGTTGATGACGTTCTTTTTCTGCAAGGCACCAATTCCTCCCGCACAGGCCAGTCCTTCTTCGTGTAATGCTGAGCACGGTCCCTACTATCCCACATGCACAGAAAACATGGGTACTTGGTGAAGCCAGACTGTTGTCCCAACAAAAAGTTCACCATCTTCAGGTCAACACAAATAAACCACTTATGCTGATCATAACCAATTTTCTCCAGCACATACTTCACCCCTTCGTAGTTCTCCTTCAGTGTACTCGAGTGAGCCAGGGGTTTTGATCCCCCAACTTTATGCTTTGCCACACCAATTTATGGAAGATTTTGAGGTTTTATGACTTCAAACTGATCTCTTTTCGACATAATCACCCAGAACTATCGAACCTGAATACTTATTGTCATTAAAATAATAATTTCCAATCAAAACAATTATTCGACATGGCATTTTACCCCCACCAACTTCTTCTAAAATGCTCCACACAAGCGTACATGTGAACAAAAATGTAAAAAAATGACCATAAAAAAGTGGCCATAACTCAAAAACCAATGTGATTTTTGGATTCAGCGCATCAGATTCATCCTAAATCAGCTGAAAAAACGCAGACAACAAATTTGTTGTTGACCAGTGTAATTAATAATGCTGTGCCCATCCGGCTTAGGCTTTCAACACATATAAAAACATAATAAAATATCAAACATTAAAAACCTCCCAATGCCTCCTGATAAACATAGGTAACCATGGTTTCTCTGTTGAATTGCCTTTTTTAAATATATAGTGTTCTGGAAACGGGAGTTTTTTTTATAAGATGACAGTGACAACGAATTATCATTTATTTAATAGTATCAATAGTTTAAAGTCAAATGCAATAAGATGAGAACATCTGCCTAAGCCTGGCAGAGGTAAAAGAATCCATTAAAATCACATTCTATTTCTCCCCACCATCAAGCTAAATATTTCTCATTCTGAAAAGTTTTCCAGGAACTGAGCAGACATCCAGTTACTAGTTCTGTATGACCAGCCAGTATTCTCGCTGAGTGCTGTTGTTGCAGTCATTGATTTCACTTGATTTTTTTTCTTATTGTATTCGATTTGATTTATATGCCATCGTTTTATGGTTTTAAGAGCAGTTTCTAAAACTTGCACATGGCCTTGAGTGCCTCTGGGCAGAAAGTGTGATTTATCAATTAATCAATCAATGGCAGCCAGTGCAACTGCTGTGAGATTGGGTGAACAGAGTTCCTCTTTCTGCCTTGCAGGAAGCAAGAAGCAGCAGCATGAAAGGTGCTAAAGGCTCAGAATCAAAAGGCATTAATTCCATGCTTTCATTGTACTAGAAATTGGGGAGGTATTCGATCCAGTTTGCACTTAAAGGTGGACCTACTCAATTACTTTCTTAAACAAGCACCCTTCTTCTATAGGGTCAAAACATTCTGAGAGTGCCCCTCATTGCTTGTCCTGTGAACTCTTCCCTCACTTACATCTCCCATACACACAGGGCCAGATTTAGGTTGGATGAGGCCCTAAGCTACTGAAGGTAATGGGGCCCTTCATATGTCCAGCTGTCCTTTGTCAACAACAAATTGTCACTGTTTTTTTTTTTGTTGAATATATGCTATATGGTAATCTATGGACCTAATAGGTCCATACACAACACAAAACACTGTTGCTGTATGCAGGTTTTATTTTATTTGTTTTTTACCTTATATTTTGGAAATGTACATCCAGTTTTTTTCTTTAATTTTTTTTTGGGGGGCCCCCAAGACAGTGGGGCCCTAAGCTATAGCTTGTTTAGCTTATACATAAATTCAGCACTGCATCCACAGGCTAGCAGCCATGAGGCCTCTGCCATCCATAGGAGCCTGGACCAGGGCCTCAGCAGCCCACAGGTATGCCTTGGCATTGCCCACAGTTGCCTCTGCCCATGAGAAGGAGCAATGGCACAACCGTGTCTGGGTTGCAGGGCTGTGATGGGGGAAGAGGAGAAGGGTCATTGGTTCTGAAGTTGGCTTGTACCAGAGCTCAGCGCCAGGTGTCATTGTTTGGGGACTCTGGGAGAAGGTGCCGGAACTTTGCTCCAGCACACTGTGGCTGAAAGGAAGCCCTGTCCTAAACAATATACAAACCAAAACACAGCCGTCCTTCACATTTCTCCAGATTTTGCAACACAGTTCTCCAGCAAAGTATTCTGCATCAAAATGCACATACTGGGAGAAACTGTGCATAAAAAATGCATTTATTAGTGGAAATAGCATGCAAAAATACATTAAATAAGAGAAAATGTCTAAAAATGTACGGTACATGAGAGAACAAAAATTGCATTAAAATGCTGGTGAGTTTTCAGGAGGACTTTCAAAAAATAATTCCAAATCTGATGTCCAAATGTGAAAACTGGAGTTAAGAGAGGAAAAATGAGAAGTGGAGAGAAACTAAAACTGATAGATTTACACATCCCTTCCTTCTACATACATATATTTGAAAGAACAAGCTATATTCCAAAGAAATAGTTTCTACAACACTGGATATAGCCAAATTTCTAGAGCCAAGCTTGACCTAGCTTATAAAAAGATGCATGTTATGAGATAAATCCATCTTTTTTTTTTTTTTTTCTTAAGCGATGGGACAGTTTGCAAGTAATTGCCAGAAATAATTAGGGCTCTCAACTAATTGCCAGAAATAATGAGATACTGTCTAATAGGGCTGAATGGCAGCAATTAACCAAAAAGGACCAAGGTCATGATAGCTTAAGAGCAGATGGTTCCAGAAACTTCCAGAAATCACAAACTTAACAACAGGTAAAAAGATGAGGGACACCTTCTTCCAAATATGTTTGGTTAATTGCTATCACATGGGGGTGTTGGTGGGTCAAATGGGTGGAGACCCTCATCACTTAAGGTTTCAGACGAATGAAACTTTGTGCTCCCATCCTCCTTTGAAGAAATCATGAATCAAGAAAACCTGAGAAACCATCTTCTCTCAGACAACAGAGGAGATCTCTGGATGACTCACCATCTGCATGGATGACTATTTCCTTGCAAGCTATCTTAATGAATTAGCTTAATTGGTCTCGCAGTATGCAACTGTTTTAGTGTGAGTGTGTTTGTCTCTCTCTTGCCTTTTGCCCCCTTATCCCAAATGGCAAACATATCTTGCTCTATTTATTTATTCTCACACTATATGAATTAATTTATTTCCCTTTCTGATTTTTTTAAATACAGTAACAAATTTCCATCTATTAACCTAGGTCTGAGGTTTCTTGATTAGTGGGATAATGTATTAGAAGTGCTTTGAAAACCACTCCAGAAATGACAAGTATTCTTATTCATAGACTTTCTTTAAATGGTTTGTATATTGCAAACTTCAGGGGGAAATAAAGTATGGTACTTTTTTTTTTTGTAATATTGGGGAAATTACAGAAAAGTGTCTGGGTTCTTTTTTTTTTAATTTATAAAAAAGCCTTTTCAGCTTTAAATCCTTCACAATCCACCCAGGAACATTAAATTTCCTCCTATGGTTTGTGTTCACTGAATGAAGTTACAGTATCTATTTTCCAATTTTATGGTCTGCTGCACTCCGCCAAATATGACTGGTGGGATAGCACAGAGTCGATCCATGTACACACGCAACTCTCCTTGATTCATTAAAAGGCTCTGATATGTAGCTTAAATGAAATATTTCATTTGACACTTTTTAGATTACGGTGTCACAGATTGGAACCTTAAAGGTCATTATGACTAACTCAAACTATAAACCCTCATTTTCAAATACCCTGGCTAAGATTTATGCACTCAATTCTGAGTTCCGTTTCCCTACAAAGGGAAGGCCACTTCGCTGGATATCGTTAATAATTCGGGAGATAGTGCAAGTATATGCAGAATCTACAAAATGATGGTTTCGCAGTACAGAATTATAGGGCTGGATTTAGAGTCCCCCATTAGCAGGCCATCCCTCATGGGGGCACTCCCACAAGGGGACATTTGACAGTTTCTCTTACCCATTGCATCCCCATGGTACCTCCTAAAATATGTACTGGCAAGCTGGGATACTCCACAATGCAGGAGGTAGAGGGATCGGGTGCAGAGGGAAAAGGAAATTGGCAAAAGCCAACTCCCCCTCTTCCTTCAGTGGGCTTTTCCACCAGCTCTCAGTCCCTTCCAGGAGCAGAAGAAGCTGTTCCTTTTGTGGACAAGATAGTCTAGATGTCAGGCTTTGGGGAATTGGCTTCTTCCCCCGTGGCCGTAAATGAGCAGATCAAATGAAAGGGAATTCTTACCAGTTAGTTTCTTTAATAAACACAGTGAAGGACAAACGAAAGCATCTAGTCAGACTGGCGGTGCTCCCAGTTAAGGTTACCGCCTTCCTTCCCTATTAATCCATGCCACTCCTACGTTTTCTAATCTGAGTTTGTAGTCTCTGTGCTTTCTGTTCTGACACTTCCTGGGCTCTCCAAGACTTTGGGGGAGGGGGGTGCGAATGCTGTCCAGAGACTGTGAATCTGTTAACTCTCTCTCTCCCAGTGCATCTTCTCCTAGCTGTTCACCACTCCAGTATTTCCCAGCATCTGCCTTCTGAACTATGTCCCTCTGCAAACCACTGTTCCAAATCTACACTGTCTTCCTGCTCATAGGAAGATTCAGGATCAGGAGGAGGGAGTGCCTCCCACCATATTTCCTCAGTGCAGCCCTCCTCAGCACGGTCCCTGACACTATATCTCACCCACTGATTCCTTCCCCACAGATTTCTCCCTCCTTTTGGCCCCAGCTGGCAAAACTTGCAAAGTCCTTCCCTGTGTTTCAAGTAGCCCAGGATGCTCAGGGTTTGAAACAAAAGACACACTCCAAATCTTTTCAGATTCTAATCAGGGAGTTTTCCAGAACTGCTGATCTGTGCTTCACCCACAAAATTGAAATCATATCTTACAGTTAATGATCAACCTGCCCTTTAGGCTTAATGTCAGAATCACTGCGGCTCCAGGACAACTTTTCATCTGAAGCATCTTGTGTACATTCCTGTCCCTTTTTTATAATTGACAAATGCCAGCCCCCTAATTTATTAATCAAACATTACTTTCAGGCTTCAGCAAGGCTGGTGAAAAATGCTATTTATAACAGGGAAACTGATCAGCCAAGACAGACAGTTTATATATCTCTCCTTAAAAGCACTCGACTTAGGGTGCTTCCTGATGACCTGTTCATTGAGCATTCATCCAGATTTGTCTGCAAGGAAATTAGACTATGTGGTTGTTTGATGATCTTTCATTCTGATTTCTTTGCAGGAAGGTTAAGTGATGTTGTCTCAAAACATATGCCGCCCCATACTTTCCTGTGCACTTTTCAGCCACGTTCCTTATTTCTGCCATGCAACCTGTTGTTTGACGTACATAACATCAGGTGTTTATATCTCCAATACTTTATTTCACAGGCTGATTTTCACTCCCCATTCTCATTTTTTCCCCTCCTTGCAAAGCAGGTTTCTTTTTACAAGAGTCTCTAGCGACAAGAACATGCAATTTGTTGCCAGGGCTCCAGCAATGACAATCACTGTCCTCCAACAGGCCAGTATGATATGAAATTCTCTTCTCCCGTGGGGTTTTTCACCTACTAAGAACCATATCTCTGCAGTACAATCTTCTTATCATATGCCCAAAGATAATGACATCCTGTCTTCTCAGGGGCATCATTACATACCTGGTGTGTATATATATGTGTGTGTGTGTGGAATCCAAGGAGCCACCTTAATGAGTTACAGCGTATGTTCCCATCACACCTACCCTGGAAACTTCTCCAATAGTTTTTCTGAAAGATTCTGTCATGACAGTTGAATACTTAACAAAGTCCAGCATTTCACTGCAGTTCACAAAAACATTTTTATTTCTTAATTTGGTTTGCCAAATAAAGCACTCTTCTACAGGTGCTTGTTTGTTAGGGTTGATCGGAATGTTCAGCAGGCACGACCTTGAGACTCCGTGAACCAACAAGTTGGTTTTGATGGACAGGACCCGGTTGTCTTCTTGATGGGTGCTCCATGCATGCATTCAAAGAAGACCATAACAAGGAAATTTACACATGCATAGGAATGCCAGTCAGAACCACAGGAGTCCAATGCAACTGCTCATGTATGGGTGTTCTTTTTTTACACACCCAGCTCCATGTGCAGACATGGGGGGCGGGTGGCAGCACTGCAACATTGATAGGTCCTTAATCCCACCCTCTCTGCATATTTGGTGAATGCATGGAGCACTGGACTCATCTCCACCCTCTAAATATGGAATACATTCAAAGAAGGCTAATGACAGAGGGGAAACCAAAAAGGAATTAAGGCATGCTTTCACAGTGTCTTCACCTTTTAGAAATGTATGGCTCTTGTTTAATGTCCCAAAAATGTAATTACAAGGCTGTCTCACATACACACAACAGTTTAAGGAGCCACTTTGCCATGGTTTAAACACATGTAGTGGATGCATATTGTCTTTGTCCATGGAGTTTTCTTGGCAGGGATACTGGAGTGGCTTGCCAGTTCCTGCTCCAGGTGGATCACGTTTAGTCAAAACTCTCCACTATGACCTGTCCGTCTTGGGTGGCCCTGCACGGCATAGCTCATAGCTTCTCTGACTTATTCAAGCCCTTTTGCCACGATAAGGCAGTGATCCATAAAGAAGGCTGATCGCCGAAGAATGGATGCTTTTGAATTATGGCGCTGGAGGAGACTCTTTCCTCCATTCTGAAGAAAATCAGCCCTGAGTGCTCACTGGAGGGACAGATCCAGAAGCTGAGGCTCCAATACTTTGGCTATCTCATGAGAAAAGAAGACTCCCTGGAAAAGACACTGATGTTGGGAAAGATTGAGGGCACAAGAAGAAGGGGACAACGGAGGATGAGGTGGTTGGACAGTGTTCTTGAAGCTACCAGCATGAGTTTGACCAAACTGCGGGAGGCAGTGGAAGACAGGAGTGCCTGGCGTGCTCTGGTCCATGGGGTCGCAAAGAGTTGGACACTACTAAATGACTAAACAACTAAACAACAACAACAGTGGAAGAAAAATGACTAACTCTGCTCACACGATTGAAATATTCAAACACCTCCAGTAGCATGGGGTCACATTATGAGAAGGAAGTTCCTCGGCATGTGTGTGGTGTGAGCATACGCACATGCATGCTTGTGAAGGCATCCCAGTTGTGGGGGTTTGACCGGAACATGTGCAGAAGGGGGCAACCAAGATGGTCAAGGGTCTGGAAACCAAGCCTTATGAGAAACAACCGAGGGTGTTGGGTATGCTGATCCTGGAAAAGAGGAAACTGAGAGGAGATATGAATGCCATCTTCAATATCTCAAGGACTGTCACATGGAAGAGGGAACAAGCTTGTTTTCTCCTGCTCGGGAGGGTAGGACTCAAACCGATTGCTTCAAGTTACAAGAAAGGAGAAACGTTTCTGGAAAAACATTCTGACAGTAAGAGCTGTTTGACAATGGAATGGTCTCCCTCGGGAGGTGGTGGACTCTCCTTCCTTGGAGGTTTTTAAGCAGAGGTTGGATGGCAGAGGGTTGGACTAGAAGACCACAAAATCATTGAGGGTGTAATTAGAGAAGATGGCGGGAGATTTGCTACTGGAGTTCCTGAACTTTTTAAACAGCTCTAAATGCAGCTCCCAGGACATCACTTCAGAATGAGAGTGTGGAATTCTCTGTATATATTTACATCCCCCCACCCCACTCCTGATATGCCTCCTCAGAATTGATATGTGTCCTGTGGGACAGAAATACAGACACGCAAGACAGGCCTGTGTGATTTGTTCCAAGGGGCAAATAGCAGGCCACGGGGAGATTCTGAATGAGGAAATGTTGCAGAGGGAAAAGGCTATCTCCCTGTGTCACACCCCTGATATGAAGTGGGGGTGGGGAACAGGACCTTAATTTAGCACTGAATGAAATTTAGTATGATATGCCAATATATCATTCAAAAAGCTACAGCTCCAAAACACAACAGCTATGGAAAAGATCATTAGAAAACACCACATAAGTGGTTGGAGGTTTTTAAGCAGAGGTTGTATGGCCATCTGCTGTGGATGCTTTAGTTGAGATTCCTGCATTGCAGAGGGCTGGACTAGATGACCCTTAGGGTCCCTTCCAGCTCTACAATTCTATGATTCTATTATTCTGATTTCCCATATCTGAATTCACCTTTAATTGGGCTATCAAAAGATACATACCCAATCCTCCTTTTGCAGCCTTTTTTTTTTTTAAAAAAAAAAACACCTAACTTTTTTAAATTAAAGATTCCTTGTATTTACAAAAGTATTGCAATGTCTCTTTTTCAAGTTACATTTTCTACAGATCCGTTTCATTTGTTGAGACATTTGTGTTACCTTAGGAAGAAAAAAGGGGAAAGAGGTGGATGGGGGCTTGGTGAGTGGGGGTGGGGTGGGGTGGCAATACTTAGTGTATGTGTGGGGTTTTGTGTCAGCGTCGCTTGTCCGGGTTCTCTTTACTATTCGCTTGTGTTCCTTTGGTGGTGAGAGAGGTTGGAGTTGGCCTAAGGTGTGGTTGTTTGGCTGTGATTGGCTGTGGTGAACTTTGTTTTCATGTGTAAGTGGGGTGGGTGGGTGTTTTTGAATAAGGTTAGCCATATTGATTCATATGCTGTTGGTAGATTCTTGTCATTGTCTTGTTGGGCTGTATATGTGATAGTTTTGTTAACTCCTCCCCAGTTCTTTCCTTTCTTATTGATAGTAACTCCGAAAGGAACTCAGGCTCCCCCTCTCTCACACACTAAGTGGTCAATTTATTTTACAGTGAAATTGAAAGAACAGAGGAGAAGGACTAGTATCAATTGTACAGATGAGTGTTAAGTATCTAGAGTGTGCCAACAATTTTTCCACCAATAAGATCTGGGCCTCTTAAGATCCATCAACCTTGAGCAATGCACATTTTACAGAGGTCAACAAACATGCAAGGAGCTATCCCCAAACCTTTGAAACACTCATTCGGAGGTGGTCATAAATCTGTCAAGGCTGTATTTGATAACTGCCTTCTTCGATTAAACGAGCCAAAGCATGCCATCTATCAAACTGCAAGTAAGATGAAGCAGCACTCTTAGGAGACTCCATTTTCTAAAAAGATACATGGAATACATTTTTTGTCTTAGATGTTCATTGTCCCCTCTGCTGGGCTTAATCTTGTATGATTCTCCGGCTTTTATTAAGACCTTTTAACTCCACTCTTCTTGAAGCAGCTTAGGGTAGCAAATGCAATACCACTCTCCTTTGCTTTTCACTACAAGCTAGGTAGGCTAGGTTGAAAAATAGTGACTGATTCAAGAAGGCTCACTGAGCTTCATGGCTGAGCAGGTTTCTGAAAACAGCTCTCCCTTGTTAGTGCAACCTAGTATAAATTGTATCACATTTGCTTTCTAAAAAGCTGTGGCTTTAATCAATTCAGCAATTACTCAAAAATGCAATCTTTTTGAAATAATGTTAAGACGATATCCTCATCAAAAACCTTGTACACCAGGTCAATGCACACAACACCATTGTTAAAAGCACAGCACTGCTTACCAATACTTTGAGAAGTTTAGGGCTTTGATAGGAACTTAAATAAATACAGGAGGAATTTCCAGCACATAACAATATACAATTAGAAGGATCGAATTTCCAACTTTCCATTGTCCAGAGGGAAGGACCTGAACCAGTAGCTTCAAATTAGAAGAAATGAGATTCCAGCTAAACATTAGGATGAATGTTCTGATGGTAAGAGTTGTTCCACAATGGAATGGACCACTTCCATTAGAGGTTTTTAGACAGAGGTTGGATGGCCATGTGTCAGGAATTCTTTAGCTGTGATTCCTGCATTTCAGGGGGTTAGACTAGATGAACATGGGGTCCCTTCCAACCCTGCAATTCTATAATGCTATGTTTGTCAGAGCCTGAGCAAGGCCACCCTTTGGTAGTACTACATTTTATATTATATCTTTGGATTTGGGCAAAAAAATAGTGAACGGTGATAAATAAGTTCCTTATAAATTTTTAATTCTACTTTAACATTTGTTTTCATGTCTCTTCATTGTTTTCTTGGCTATATAAAATTTATTCCTGTCCAAAAATCATTCTAAATGTCTGAAGACCATACCCCACTGCCATTTTTTCAAAAGCAGAAAAGCTAATAGATGGCGCTTAGGGAGTAGAGTCCTACAAAATCTTCTTTCAAGATCCATTAATCCAGTGTTGCTCTGTACCGTATCCAACTCTGTCTAATTAATAACTGTGTATACTATCAATATATAATACATGCCATGAGGAGTGCAAAACAGTGAAGAAATTATTTTGACAGGTACCATTCAAGTATGAAAGTAACCCTTGGTTTTAATGGTTTATTCAGGAACTATCCTGGCGTTTTTAATGAGCTAATGGCTCACTAAGATCGGCAGTCCCCAAAAGAACATAATAGTTCCATTAAAATGGCTCCGTTTTAATTTCTCCAATTTTAATGTTACCCAATCTCCAGTTCTGCATCCCAACTGTAATTAGCAAGGACAATTACTAAAATGTAGGAAAAGTAGTTGCAGCTGTTTTGATAACTCTGCTTAGTGTTGTAGTCCCAAGCACATTAGCAATATTTTAGAACTGTATTATGAGGAAACATCTGAGAGGTTTGGAGTGGGGTATAAGTAGCATGGAATGAAGAGAGGCCTTTGCACCATTTGTCTTCTTCTTGGGAACTGTATGCTTGAACATGAAGCATCCTTCAGTGCTTATTTCCATGTTATTGACTTCGGGGGGGGGGATCTGCTTGCAAATAATGTGGCAACGAGTGTTAAACTTGTGCTGTATTCCACTACCAGGAAAACTGCACTGCTGAAAACATTGTCGGGAGAGATCATCACCGACTGCAGCAAGCAAGTGAAGTGAAGGCAGAACACTATCAAGAACTGTACTTGCAGGAAAACATGGTCTCTGTCATATCAGTCAACAGGATCCAGACTCTGCCAGTCTTGGAAGAACTGGATGTCCCTCTCTCCCTTCATGAACCAAAGAACACCATCAACTTTCAGGCATGTGGTATAGAGCAGGACAGGATGGAATCCCAACAGAAATGCTGAAAGCCAGCTTCAGTTCCTCCCTCATGACACACCTCCATGGCCTCGTCTTGCACTGTTGGGAAAAGGAGCCATGCCACAAGACAAGCACAACTCCAGAATTGTGACCTGCTATAAGAACAAGGGTGACAGCCATGACTGTAACAACTACCATGGAATCTGCCTGCTGAGTACTATGAGGAAAACCTTGCCCGTGTAGTTCTCAGCAGATTATAGTCACTTGCTGACAGTCTGTCCCAAAGTACAATGTGGCTGTAGAGTAGGCATGTCCCAAGTCCGGCCCAGGGGCCAAATCCGGTCCCTTGGTCAATTTAATCCGCCTCCCCCAGCAATTCTGAGCGCCTGCTGTTTGGCTTGTTCTGCCCAGGAGCCAACGCATCAATGGAGAGCTGCAACTCTTCAGCATTGACCCTTGGAACTACACACTCACTGGCTCGCACATGCGCCCTGTTCTGTTTTCTGGCTGCTGGCTGGCTTGCACAGGTGTCTCTATGGGGGCCACTGTGTGCCCGGCGTGCAGCTCACTCTCCCATGCGGCTCACCTTGTGGCTGCGGCTTGCTAAACTTTGGGGTAAAATCCTAAAAAATATATATAGCTCAACAACTTTGGCTGGCCCTCACGCATGTACACTTCATCAAATCTGGCCTTCTTTGAAAAAAGTTTGGACACCACTGCCATAGAGCTTAGAGATCAACAGCTGACATGATTTTCTCAATGCACCAGCTGCAGGAGAAATGGTGAGAGAAGCATTTGCAGAGCAAATGACCACTGGGAGGAGTGCAGAGAGAAGAATGCTGCATCTGTAGCAGCGCAACCAGACACCTTCATTTGTCTGTGCTGCAACAACAAAAATGTATCTCCCGTATTGGTTTCTACAGTCACAGCAGGAATTATCACCTTCCAACTGTTTGACTTCATTCCCAAAGACGCACTCCTCCCTTATCCCCTGAGACAGACTGATGCCAACCAACCAATTCCAGTGTAGCTCTGGAAGTAGCTTTTCCATCATTTGAAAGCTCAAATATAACAGTGGAAGTTAACAGAGAAACTTTGTGGAAATGGAATAAAGTGTCATGCAAATGCAGCCTTTGTCTTGCTTATGCGCAGCTTGAGTCCTGTTGATTTTAATCATGGCTGAATCTGGATCTAACCCATTGAGTGTCCTGTTGAAGAGCAGATTTTTGTCCTGAAATCTACTGTCAATCAACATCATTGGATGCCTGAGTTTTAGCATGTTGAGAGACTGCCTTGGATGCTTCTCATGAATTGTGCATTATGTATCTCAGTAGGAGAGGAAGGACTCGTGACATTCCTCCACCTTAAGAAGGTCTGGTGACCTGGAGCATAAAGTAATAAACTCAAGTGTTCTTTCTAATTTGTCCAAGAGCGAATGCTAGGGTCTGTATTGTCTATGGTAAGCAGGCATCTTCTCACCATCTATCACAAGGCAACTGGCTACACTAAATCTATATGATATACCAAGCTCAAAGAAATGAAAGCAATCTTTCCAGCCTGGGCTCTACAGCTGGTTTCTCAGTTCTCATTACATTAAAGGGTCCTGGAAAGATTGACCTTTCATCATTCACTTACTTGCCTACTAGACCAGAGGCAGTGGCTGAGCCTGTGTAGTCGAAGATGAAGACGAAACGAGCATGTTGTGCATTGAATGAATTGCAGCAGTTGGTGCTATTCCTTCTAACCATTCTTCCAGAAAATGGTTCTGTTCCTTCAGTCTCTTTTGTAACTCTCAGCCATTAGGGATTGTTTTGCAAAACAGAAGAAGCAAGCCTCTTTGGGCTTCATATGACATAAGGAGCAATAATGTGAGCATGCACTGTTTTCTTAGGTTGACCCCTTTCCCCACGATTTCTCTCTAAAACTGCAATTTCCTTCTTCTTTTTGCCATGCAATGCAGACCAAGAAATTGTACGATGACATGTCATTTCCCACCAAACAATTCACAGATGTTAAGACTCGACATCTTGTCATGGTGTCAGTGAGGATTTCTTTAGTTATGCCATCTTATCATTCCACAAGCATAACCATGTCTTTGAGCAAAAAGCACAGGATTCTGCTAGTCTGCATTTTGTAGACATGCAAACTATGTTTTCTCCCCCCCCCCTTTTGTGGCAAATATTTATTGCACCCAGCATACCTACAGGGCAACTTCTCTTTTTTTATAATAATTTTTATTAAATTTTCCATTATACAAATATCACCATATCAAACATTTTCACAAATTTCAACTTTTGGACTTCCGTCAGCTTCTCTGCCGATCATCCATATATAAATTTTTGTTACACATTCCCTAAATTTAATATTGCTTTTTAGTATACCCTTCCTATCTTGTTTTCTTTTTTACAATACTCCTCAAACTTTCACAGAGCTTCTTTAAACCCCAGTAGCGTTGTCTGTTCATCACATATATTTTTCAGATATTCTGTAAATTTCCCCCAGTCCTCGATGAACTTGTGATCTCGTTGATATCTGATATTCCCAGTTAGCTTATCCAATTCTGCATAGTCCATAAGTTTCATTCTCCATTCTTCAAGGGTCGGTAATTCCTCCTGTTTCCATTTTTGGGCCATTAGTATTCTCGCCACTGTTACTGCATATTGGAAAAGTTTACAGTCCCTTCTGTTTATCTCATTTCCTGTTATTCCTAAAAGAAAGGCTTCTGGTTTCTTTACAAATGTATATTTCAACATCTTCTTCAACTCATTATATATCATCTCCCAGAAACCCTTCACTTTCTTACATTCCCACCAATGATAAAATGTCCCTTCTTTTTCTTTACATTTCCAACATTTATTACATGTTTTAAACATTTTCGCTAATTTAACCGGTGTAATATACCATCTGTATACCATTTTCATGATATTTTCCTTTAACGCAGTACATGCTGTAAATTTTATATTTTCTTTCCATACTTTCCCCCCGTCTTCCAATTGTATATTATATCCAAAATCTCTGGCCCACACTACCTTGACTTCTCTGAGCTCACCCAGGTGACATATTTATTGAGCGTTCATTCTGATTTGCTCACACAAAGCTTAATCTGATTTAATTACACACGCCTAAATTTCCCAGTCTGTTCTTGAATCTCTCCCCTACATGAACCTCGGTCCCTGCCCTAGTTATCCTCCTCATTGCCTTCTTCTTCCTTTTTTTTTTTTTTTTTTTGGTAAATTAATTTTTATTGGTTTTACAATTTCAAATTCAACAATTATTTTCCATCAAAAAACAGAATGAGAAATACACAATGTCCAACATGGAATATAAGAACTAAATAAAAGAATAAAGAACATATTTTCAGAGGATCTCTTTAACCTCCTGGCTTCTCTCCATTTCCTTTCCTGGTTCATTGAATATATATATATATTCTGCATAATTATACTTAAACCTCATTTTTCTTATCCTTGTTATTTTATCTTAATTACAACTCATGAGTTTTTATTGTTTCAGTTCAAATTTCATTCCATAAACTTTCTCTTATTTTAACTGCTTGCAAGTGTTTAGTCAAAGCCTGCCAATGTTTCTTCTTATTTATAATATTTTTTTTGTACATAAACAAAAAATGCCTCCCATTCTTTTTTAAATTTCTCAGTGTCATTGTTTCTGAGCTTTTCTGTAAGTTTTGCCATTTCTGCATAGTCTATCATTTTCAATTGCCATTCTTCTATTGTTGGTGCCTTATCTTCCTTCCACCTTCCACAGTTTCTTCTTTCCTTCAGGATTTGATTTTCTGTTATTCCTAGTAAAAACGCTTCTTCTTTTTGGTAAAAGTCATTTTAAACATTTTCCTCAGTTCATTATATATCATTTCCCAGTAATTTTAAAACATTTTACACTCCCACCACATATGATGAAACGTACCATCTTTTTCTTTACATTTCCAACACTTATTAGAACTTGTTCTATACATTTTTGCAAGATTTGCCAGTGTTATATATCAACGATACATCATTTTCATATACTGTAGTTCTCTTTCAGTGTTGTACATGCAGTAAATTTCAAATCCACTTTCCAAAGTTTTTCGCAGTCACTCATTTGAATATTATGTCCCAGATCTCTCACCCACTTTATTATCACACATTTAACCTCTTCATCCCTTGTTTCCCATTCTAGCAACAAAGGAAACTATGTTTTCAAAACAAAACAAAATAGAGAGAATAGCTCAGTCCCAAGTAAGGTCAAGAAGATACCTTTTTAGATCTTTTTTCTAATGAATTAGGTAGATCAGTTTCCCAACATCTTCAGATATTTTGGACTACAACTTCCATCAGCACCAGCCAGCCATGCTGGACTTTCTGGGTGCTAGACTTTCCACATCTACCCATAAAGTTGTAAAGAGCCAGCACAGCTTGAGGGTGCTCTGATGATGTGGTCACACCTCCAATAGGGTTGCCTTTTGGCTGAGTATGAGAATGTGTTGAGTGCATCAACCTATCCCAGGTTGAGCACATGGGACAGCTAGAGGAGCGGTTGGATTCTGGCCATTCCTCAAATGGGTCCTGGGAATTTGTGGCTGAAGAGCTTGGTTTCTCCACCATAGACAATAGGCTTTGTGAATCGATTTCTGGGCAAGTGGTTTGCGATTTCTCTTAGGGTTTGTGGAATCCTAGATTTACGTGGTTTTAGCCTCATAATTTTAGTATGTTAGGGTCATAATAGTCTTTTTATGTGTGTATCAAGGACATTGCTGGGACCAATAACTGTTGAGAGCGAGGGTTGTGTTTGTGGGGTATGCACATGTAGGCATATGTGTGCAGGTGCAGGTTTTTGTGGTGGGGCAGAGCCGCAGAGCCATCTTTCTGACATCTGTGTCACTGGTACCACATCACATCGCATCACATCACATCACATCAGCCACTGTTGGGCCTGATCCTTTAGCTGCATATTTAGGTGTATTTATGTGTGCGTGCACTTGATGTGGGTATAGAAGTGGGTGGAAGTATGTTGAGTGAGTGGGTTTTTATTTTACAGACTTTTGCTGTCTCACCTCTTTTATTGTTTTATATATTCTTGAATTTGGGTGTTTGATTTCCATGTATGGGCTTTGTAATCTTTCCAAACGGAGAATGGTATAGAAATAAAGAAATAACAATCACACTTCTTTTTTGAACAAACGCTAGAGGTGTTTTTGTCTCCCCCCCCCAAAAAAAAAAACCTGGAAAAGGTTTGCTTTAAGATTGTGGGAGAAAATCCTCTCCATCTCAAAGGAACATAGGATCTTCCTTTATACCTCATTGCCAATGCTATTTTTTAAAAAATAAATAGAAAAAGAGGTGCTGGAAGTCACCATGAATGCCTCCCTTGTTCTCTTACAATGGCAATGGTGCCCAACTGAGTTCTTGTGATTTCCGACTTTTTTAAAAAAAAGCCCTGCTCATCACGTTGTATCCCATCTCCTAGCCTGGTACTGTCTTCTCTGACTAGCAGTGACTCTCAAGGCTCTTTGGCAGAGACTTTTCATGTCACCAGTTAACCTAATCCTTTAACTAGAGGGACACGGGTGGTGCTGTGGTCTAAACCACAGAGCCTAGGGCTTGCAGATCAGAAGGCCAGTGGTTCGAATCCCCGCTCGGTCCCAGCTCCTGCTCGGTCCCAGCTCCTGCTAACCTAGCAGTTTGAAAGCACGTCAAAGTGCAAGTAGATAAATAGGTACCACTCCAGCGGGAAGGTAAATGGCGTTTCTGTGTGCTGCTCTGGTTCGCCAGAAGCGGCTTAGTCCTGCTGGCCACGTGACCCAGAAGCTGTCTGTGGACAAACGCCGGTTCCCTCAGCTTATAGAGCGAGATGAGCGCTGCAACCCAAGAGTCGTCCGTGACTGGACCAACGGTCAGGGGTACCTTTGTGTTGTTGTTTAGTCGTGTAGTCATGTCCGACTCTTCTTGACCCCATGGACCAGAGCACGCCAGGCACTCCTGTCTTCCACTGCCTCCCGCAGTTTGGTCAAACTCATGCTGGTAGCTTTGAGAACACTGTCCAACCATCTCGTCCTCTGTCGTCCCTTCTCCTTGTGCCCTCAATCTTTCCCAACATCAGGGTCTTTTCCAGGGAGTCTTCTCTTCTCATGAGGTAGCCAAAGTAATGGAGCCTCAGCTTCAGAATCTGTCCTTCCAGTGAGCACTCAGGGCTGATTTCTTTCAGAATGGAGAGGTTTGATCTTCTTGCAGTCCATGGGACTCTCAAGAGTCTCCTCCAGCACCATAATTCAAAAGCATCAATTCTTCGGCGATCAGCCTTCTTTATGGTCCAGCTCTCACTTCCATACATCACTACTGGGAAAATCATAGCTTTAACTATATGGACCTTTGTTGGCAAGGTGATGTATCTGCTTTTTAAGATGCTGTCTAGGTTTGTACCTTTACCTTAACTAGAGAAGCTGAGGGATGAACCTGTAACCTTTCTGTGTGCAAAACAAGTACTCTGTGGCTGAGCTATGTTCCCCGCTTGCCCATGGCAGGATCCCATGCTCTGGGTTTCTGCACAAATGTCTATCCTGGGCATACTTCCTGACTGTAAAAAGGCAAGGCTAGCATGGCGACTCATGCCTAGAGGCAGCAGGGGTCCTTTTTTGAGTTAATTCTGCCACACCAGAAGTGATTGAATCATTCAATCACTCCCAATGCAGACCTAGTACAATTACAAGCCCCAAGCAAAGGCGTATTGGAAGGCGGCAGGTCCATTCATTAATTCATTTCTTGCTGCACACTAATATGCCTTGGCGCAGTTTGGGAATTGCTGCTGATTGCGTTGCAGCCTTAATTGCCTTGTTCTTTAATACGGAGTATGGGTTGCAGGGAGATTTTATTTTTTTAATATCCTTTCTCTCCATTTCCTCCCCTCTCCCTCCCTTCCACACCTTATCTTGTGTACCTGCACTTACCTTTGATGCCTAATGAAATGGCAAAGGGGAAGGGTTGGCATCTTGGGTGGAAAATGGCAGGCAAATCAACAATTTCAAGGTTTAATGAGGGAATCATGCTTGGCGCCATCACCTACACAGTGTTAATTAATCCAAAGGGCTGTGCAACATCATGTTTGTGGCAGAAACATAATGTGATAGTTTCTGCATGCCAATCAAACCCAGGAGATTGACAGACTGGTGCTATAGCAACATGCCTTTCAAAGAACACAGGCAGGGAAAGGCCTATGTCAAATAAGAGCAGGGACATACCCTCCAACATTTCTCCAATGAAAATAGGGACGTCCCATTCCATAATGATAATTTTATTATTATCATTACCCATTATCATTACATACTGTTATCATTATCCACATGTCTTACTGGGTTGCCCCAGCCAGTCACTCTGGGCAGCTTCCAATATATATAAAAACATAATAAAACATTAAACATGAAAAAAAAACCACCTTCCCTATGCAGGATTACCTTCAGAGGGCTTGGGGGTTGAATCAAGGCCATAGTTAGGGGGTGGTGAGGTGGGCCCCCGCCAGGGGTGCATGTGAGGGGGTGCACAAAATTGGCTAAATATGTGTTCATAAATATGTCTATAAATAAAAATATCCATTATTCCCTCATAAGAAAAGTTTTAAAAAAGAGGGTGAATTGAATGGGGGGGGGTTGGAGGAGAGGCGGAAAGAAGAGCTAATTTGTCAGTGGCTAGGGGGCGCCAGGGGCTCAAGATCACCTAGCTATGGCTCTGGGTCGAATAACTCCATACCCTGCAACATTTCTCCCATGAAAATAGGGACATCCTAAGGAAAAGTGGTACATTCTGGTATGAAATCAAATAGGGACACTTGGACTGTCTGCAAGGGGCATGCCATGACTTAAAGAAAGCAGTTCTTGTCTAGCTTGGATTTCAACTCAAGA
The DNA here is from genome assembly GCF_951804945.1 of Podarcis cretensis. NCBI lineage: Eukaryota > Metazoa > Chordata > Lepidosauria > Squamata > Lacertidae > Podarcis > Podarcis cretensis. The sequence goes on along the minus strand of NC_137174.1, from coordinate 84,093,454 downwards.
GGTAAGAACTTAAAAATTCTCTCCTAGGAGGTGTGCTTTATAGTCCCCAAAGTTTTTTGTTGGTTTTGTTTTGTTTTGTTTTTGAGTCTGGTTCAGAAGAATATTAAGCCCAGTGTATCTGAGCCCTGTGTAGCCCTGATGTAGGAGGAGGGGTTTTAGCAGCCACTGAAAACAGTACAGTGGTACCTCGGGTTACGAACACCTTGGGTTACAAACACTTCGGGTTACAGACTCCACTAACCCAGAAGTAGTACCTCAGGTTAAGAACTTTGCCCCAGGATGAGAACAGAAATCATGTGGCGGCGGTGCATGAGACCCCTTTAGCTAAAGTGGTACCTCAGGTTAAGAACAGTTTCAGGTCCAGAACAAATTAAGTTTGTAACCAGAGGTGCCACTGTGCACTGAACAGGCAGGGAGTTCCAATGAATAGGTGATCGACTTGACTTGAGTGCAGCTGCTTAAATCTCAATGAAGATGATAGCAAGGATGAAGGATTGTAACTACAGAAATATTTCCCTTTCTTCTTTTTGTGATGCTAGCTGTTTAGCCGTAATACAGCTATCACTGAGGGATCTTGAAGTCAAGCCTGCTTTTCTCTTGCAAGCTACAAAGACATAAAAATGTATTAGTTAATGTCAGGCTGAAGTGTAAGAACAGATGTAGGAAACTAGGAAGTGTGTGCTTTAAAAAAAACAAAGAGGAACTTGTAGGGATTGAGAAGAAATTCATTCAGTCCACATTTCAAAACAAACTGACCTAATTCCTCAGTTCTCTCAGATTTATAGGTCAGTCGGAATGCAGCTATTTAACTTCTTGTGCACTTCTCTGAATTTTCTAATGTAGTTCTGGGATAGGACGTTGGAAGCATTTTCCCCCCAAAAGCATCTTTTATGGAAAAGTGCATTAAAAATGTGTGTTTTGGGAGAAAAATGTGCTGACAATTCTACAAGGTTTTGATATTAGGGAAATAATGCATATGGAAGATATACAGAAATGCATGTTAGCAAAATGTGTATATAATTCAGATGCAATTGCCCACAAATTTTAAAGGAAAATCAGGGGTGGGGGTGGGGAGTAAGGTATGGAATAGGCTGGTGACTGAATGCATGCCATATTGAACAGAAATAAGTGATCCATCATCCTTAGGAAAATTCAGGGGGAAAATGGGTAACACTGGAGACATATATATGTATATTACATTACTATTTGTACGGCTGTCATACTTCTGGATTTTCACAGACATGTCCAGCAACTGGGCAGCCGAATGATGTCTGGGCGGATTTTTGCTAAATTGGCAAAATGTCCAGTAAAACCCGAGTGTATGGTAAGGGGGGTAATATTTTTAAAAAACAAAAAATCCAAAAAATCCCCCAAACTTACTTTTTTTGGGGGGGATGTCCCCCCCAATAGCTCGACAACTTTGTGCAAAGCAAATATATGGGAATAAGGCAAGCCTATATTGGACTTTTGACCTAGCCATGGTGTAAGGCAATTTTTAAAGGGTGTTTAAAATTTACTTATTAGAGATGATAAATGAAGACCAAGATTATTAATTTATCCGAGGCTACACAATGAGTTCATGGTGGAGGCAGGATTTGAATTCAAGGCTCCAAGTAAAAGCCAAGTAAAAGCTGATCTATGGCTAACTCTTTTTCTAGGGCTGTACTATATTAAAACAAAGCTATTACTTTTATCGCCATTGAAGTGTTTGATAGGATGCAACCATTTATTTGCACTGCTTATATTTGTTTATCTCCTTAACAGAGTTTTAATATTTTTGAATCGCACAGAACCACAGCTATAAATCTCTCACAGAAACCAGGATTATCCTCCTATGAAATTTCTTTTCTATTAGATGGCTTGCAATATTTAACACAGATAAATGCCCATACATTTTTAGGCAATACTGCCCACAGATAAATAAGCTTAATGTAATACATTTCGGTTTTCCATTTTGTTCTCTAATCATGCGGGAACCGTGTGTCTGGTGTAATGAAAATGTTTGAAGAATTTCATGAAAGATGTGGACTTTTTGCTTCTCTTCTATATAACTTAGCCGTCTAAGTATGACCAGCTAGCTGACAGTCAAAGCTAGAAGAATCTTGCTGTAATGGTAAACAGCTCAGTGTAGAAAGGGATAGTTGATTTGCTTTGTGAAAGACAGCAACCAGGTTCATTTCTTCTCCTTAGAACCGTGATGTGGTTTAGATTTATTAATTTCAATGTAGTAATCAAACCATCATTACATAGTAATAGAAAATCAACACCAACTAACAAGGAACAGCTTTTACTAATCAGTATTTAGCTATTGATGCTTTTATTTGTGTTATTGTGATGCTGTATTCCTATTTATCCTGTCTTGCTATATTTTTATGTAAGAAATAGAAGAAAGCCCAATGTTGTCTATGACAATTGTCTCCCCAATATGAATATGAGGAAGCAGACTTTTTCTGAAGTGGCCTCTATCTAGGAAATACTCATGTGTCACCTACTTTTAAGCAACAAGTGAAGACTTTATTGTTCTCCCAAGCCTTTTAACATTTCTAATATTCTTTAACATCATTTACATGAATTTATTTTAGTCTCTCCAGAATGACAGCCATTTGGCTGGATTTAGCTTTCATGGATGGCCTCAGCATTCTTGTTATGCTAATTGGACTGGGATTTCATTTGTGTCTCCCTATGTTGGATTTGACTACTAAATTTTACTGCCTGGTTGGCTTTATAGCACTTTTTAAAAATAGAATTGTTGTATGTTAAGTTTTAATCTTGTCTATTTTTCTGTGTCTGTTGCCTGGATTTTTTTTAAAAAAGTTATTTAAGTCATAATAAATTGGAATATAAATAAATACATACGTAAAATACACTGTGGATACACCAGCCCCAGAAACATAAAACTTATACTTGCCCAATTTCTATGCCATCTAAAGCTGTGTACAATGTTATCAGAAGACAAATGATTTTTATGATTTGATAATTGGTCTTCAGGCCTTAATTTTTATAGTAATAATTATCCAAAGACTGAAGAAGGCATTGTAGATCAATCTGCTTTAAAGACATCAGTCCTGTCATTTGCATGCAATAAAAAGTGTGTGTGTGTGTGTGTGTGTGTGTGAGAGAGAGAGAGAGAGAGAGAGAGAGAGAGAGAGGAAATATTTGTGTCCTCTGTTTTCCATTTTTAGGGGGAAATATTGAGAACCAGACAGATATGAAATCCTCTTATTTAGATATACATTTTAAAATAATGGTGCTCTTCACCATAATATTCCAGGGTGAGTTTCAACAATACAGTCAGAAAGGTCTGTGAACATCCAGCCTAGCTTTAAATTAAATGTTAGTGGAGAGAGCCATTATGCAGAATAAGAGATGTTTATCTGTTTCCATCCTCAAGTTTTCTCTAAATCCATTCTCTTGGTATTGTATCAAATGTGAACCTAAGATCAATAAAAGCTACACATAAAGTTTGAGTGCAATTTACAGTATATTTTTGTATAAGGTGACATAAAAGGAAGCAGTGATTGATTGTAGATCTAACAGCTTAAAAGGTTGCTTGCTCAAATGCCAATGTATTATTAGTTACTACCTAGTTTTCTAACTTAACTAGAAGATGTCCAACATAGACTTTTCCAATAACATCAAGTAAACTAACAGGTCTATAATTGGCTGCATTTTCCCTTCCATATACCATATGTGTGTGTGTGTGTGTGTGTGTGTGTGTGTGTGTGTTTGTAGATACTTCCATTCAGTTGAAACTTTCCCTGAAACATCAATATAAACAAGAAATGAGGCCAACACTGATTCCCATGTTTAAGTAAAGGCCTTTCATAAGTTGGATAAAATAAAGTTTTCCCCTGAGTCTGTATTATTTTTAATTTGTGCTATTGGTGATGGAATTGCATCACAGGTGCCCATTTGTCAACAGATTCCAGTAATGGAGACGATGAGTCAATGAGTTCAAGATCATTAAACTGTTGTCCCACCCAAAAAGCTGATAAACATCATTTTGTAATATGATGGTTGAATTCTTGAGAAGTCACCAACTTAAGAACATAAGAAGAGCCTGACTACAACAGGCCAAAGGCATATGTAGACTAACATCTCTACAGTGCCCAACTGGATGCATTTGGGAAGCCTGAAAGCAGGACATGAGTATAATAGCACTCTACCACTTATGAAACTTCAAAAACATAAATACAAACACATATGTTCCTTTAAAAAACTATATATATCCCACCCCCCTGGATATTTTAACTCTCCCACTGTGTTAAAACAATGAACAACAGTGTCATTTCAGGTTGCAAGAGGTTGGAAGCAACATTCAGCTGTGAACACAATGGAGTTAAAGCTGGATGAGGTGGACGAATCTGTGCATCTTCTCATTTGATTCTGAATTGTCCTCTTCTTGTCCTGCAGATCAGCCACAGAGCATGTCCCCAAAGGCAGGTCAGTTGTCAGAGCAGCATGGAAAATGAGTAATCAGCTTGCTCTAACAAACTAAACCCTTTCAGCCTCTGCCTCCAGCTCATTGCTTCTAGGTTTCTCCCTCTTTTGGTGGGGAACCTGTGGCCCTCCAGATCTCAGCCTACAACTCCCATCAACCCTAGGGATAATGATAGTTGTAGTCTAGCAACAGCTGGAGGGCACCATGTTGACTACCCCAAATTAGTCACTCAAGATGCTCCCTTCTCTCGTGTTCTGTGATTGCCCTCCTGGTACATCCCTTGTCTTGCTTTTGTTCTTTTTATTAGGTGCTTTGTAGTTTGATTCTGTGTTTTGTGCTGTGAACTGCCCTGAGATCTTCAGATGAAGGGCGGTATACAAATTTTATTATTATTTATTATTATTATTATTATTATTATTTATTAATGAAACAAAGCAGGGCCTGTCTCCTTAATTGGTTACACTGTAACCTCCATTCACTGCTGGACTCTGGTTTTACAACATAGGGTTTTCTTCCTTCTGGAAGCAGTCCAGCTTCTTCCTGCTGGAAGCAATCCATCTAGGGAGGACCATGGACCACAAGTCAGCAGGCCAGGGAATGGCTGTAGGCAGCTGAGCATACATCATTTGATGGGCGCTGCTGGATCAGGCCAAATCCCAAGCCCACCCTCCTGTTTCCCACAATAGCCAACCAGATACCTATAGAAGCTCACAGACAGAACTTCCATTCCTGCTATACCCTACCATTGCCATCTCTCAAATATTTTCTCCCATGTAAAACACACCTTTGATAATCTTTCCTCCGGTGCTTATATGTAGGACAGGGGGAATCATTTGTTTTCCTTTTGGCTTCTTCCAAACTTTTGGTCTTGTTGTGTCAATGCCATGAGAGATGCCATATTGTATAGAAAGATGCTGGCTTGGAAGTGGATGTCCCTCTGTTACATGGATTTGTTTGGTGCCTGAAGAAACTTTTACAGGCTATAAATCTAGCACTGCCCCAGGTTGGTGCCTGTCAGTCAAATAGTGTCAGTTGTGCAACCTGTTGATTATGGAAGATCTACAGGCATAAGGAAAAGGAATGGGAGCCTGCATGAGGGATAATGGAAATACAAATATTCAGACAAGGTCAAATGAAGCATGTTGAACTCATAAAACATTCATCACGGTTATTTTGATTTAAAAGGACATCCTGAAGGTAATCTGTGTGAGGGAGCAAAAGAGCTGAAGTAATGCATCTTCCTTCTCATCCGACATCTCAGAAACTCCACAAACAGCAATATTGACATAAGATGCCCAATAACGACATCTTTGCAAGCTTAAAGACCCAAAGGACAAGGGCAAAGTGCTCCATCGAAAAGGCTTTGAAAGAAGTTCAGTGAATGTTAAGTGAATGAGTAGTGGATAGGAGGAGCCTACAGTGCATTTTCTACTCACTGGTGAAATCATTGAAACTCATTGCTTCATATGGAGATTGACACGCTGGAGGCAAGAAGAGAGAAGAATTAGCTCCCTATACAGAACAATAGAAGGCAATGTGTATCCCCAGCCTTAGAGCTCTGGAGGCCCATTTGTTTGAAAAATTAGATTAGTGTATAGTTGAAAGCTCTAAATACTTCCAAACACAGTGCAAGGATAATAGTTGGGAGATGCACTCTAAAACTAATGAACCAATTGCTATGGCCACAATATGGCCAGACATCTAGGACCTGGGGCTGAATCTGAGCCCATAGATAGGGTTTTTTTATTTCTCCAGATATACATTTCCTGAGACTTTAAATGTTTCTTTTTTTCTGCATGAGTGTGTTCTTTTCCTTTCAGTACACATTTAAGAACAGGATTGAAATGTGTGTGTATGCACACTCACACACATATGGAAGCCCACAACGATCTCCGCAGGGCGTAAGACATGAGCAGATTACAGGGAGATGTAATCTCCCCTCCTCCTATATTTACCTGCAAGCTGCCTACATGGAAATAAGACAAGATGGAAGCAACAGTGCTGTGCTAAAGCTAATAATAGTAATAATTTTATACCTTCCAATATTTGAGTATAAATTGATCATTTTGTTGTCTCCTCCCTCTAACATTTATTGCATTGTGAGTTTGATCATATAAGCTAAGTCCCATATCCTCATGCACCCTTCATTAATAGAGGTAGGTTTAGTTGTTGTTGTTTAGTCGTTTAGTCGTGTCCGACTCTTCATGACCCCATGGACCAGAGCACGCCAGGCACTCCTGTCTTCCACTGCCTCCCGCAGTTTGATCAAACTCATGCTGGTAGCTTCGAGAACACTGTCCAACCATCTTGTCCTCTGTCGTCCCCTTCTCCTTGTGCCCTCCATCTTTCCCAACATCAGGATCTTTTCCAGGGAGTCTTCTCTTTCTCATGAGGTGGCCAAAGTATTGGAGCCTCTGCTTCAGGATCTGTCCTTCCATTGAGCACTCAGGGCTGATTTCCTTCAGCATGGATAGGTTTGATCTTCTTGCAGTCCATGGGACTCTCAAGAGTCTCCTCCAGCACCATAATTCAAAAGCATCAATTCTTCAGCGATCAGCCGTCTTTATAGACCAGCTCTCACTTCCATACATCACTACTGGGAAAACTATAGCTTTAACTATTTGGACCTTTGTTGGCAAGGTGATGTCTCTGCTTTTTAAGATGCTGTCTAGGTTTGTCATTGCTTTTCTCCCAAGAAGCAGGTGTCTTTTAATTTCGTAGAGGTAGGTTAATATTTTTCCATTAATAGCTTAAAGAATTTGTGTTAATAAACATATGACCCGGTGTCTATCAACTAGGAGTATTAGGTCATTACATATTCTAAAAGAATAATTTACAGTTTTACAAGTAAGTTGTAACCTGTGATTTATCATAGAATTTGTTTCTTTTTTAGCACAATACAGAATATATAATGATGTGGTCAAATATACAGTACCACCTAAAATATCAGTTTGTAAAAATATATATATATTCATGCTTCATCCATACTGTGAATTGTATGATGCATTTCCCCATCCAAGTCCAAACTTCTTTTTGAAAAATTCCTTTTTTTGCAGAACTGCAAAAAATGCTAAAGATCTCTTTCAATAAAAAACCAGAGGCCTACCTCCTGGGAATAACAGATTTGGATATTCCACAAAAGAGGAAGGGTATATTTTTATATGCGACGGCGGCAGCCAGAGTTTTGATCGCAACAAAATGGAAGAGTAATGAAATCCCCTCTATACAAGATTGGATCCAAAAGCTGACAGAATATGCCGAATTAGATGGTTTATCAGAAAAAATAAAGAATAAATCAAAACAGGAATTTGTTTCTAAATGGGAGGTTTTCAAAGAATATCTGAAAAATAAATATAGTAGTTTAAATTATGTTGCAGCATTCAAGGAACTTCAGTAATAGTTGCTAGGTAGATAGAAGAAATTAGATTTATTGAGAATAAGTTTAATTATGAAAAAAAAGTGTATTGGGAATAAGTAATATGAATTTGAAATATGGAATATGGAATAGACGGGAAGTTGGGTCTTTAGTGTTAAGACCAATAGATGTTTTATTGTTTGCCAAGAAAATTATGTGTCTATGGTTATTTTTGTAATTTGTGTGTAATTTGGTATTTGTGTTTTTGTGTGTGTGTGTTTTCTTGTTGTATAAATAAATATTTTTTAAAAAAAATTCCTTCCAAAGTCATTATCCCATTTGGTCTGATAGAAATGTCTCCTGACATCTCCACTTGCTAAAATTTTATAAATTTGTCCCAGAATTATTTTAGCAAGCTCATTCAATATCACCATCTCATGCCACATCTATGCACTCTGTCAATAAGCCGTACTTTGCTATTAGATTAAGTATCTGTTACTTGCAATAAGGGAATGTGAGAACGTTAAGAACAGCCTTGCTCGATCAGGCCAGGAGCTCATCCAGGGCACCATCCTGCTCCCATTGTGGCCAACCAGATGTCTATGGGAAGCCTTCAAGCAGAAACTGAGCACAAGAGCCTTCTCCCCACCTATGGCTTCCAGCAACTTGCATTCAGAAGCATTGCTGCCTCTGACCATTGAAGCAGAGCAGAGCTATCATAGCCAGTGGCTTAAAAGTAGATAATCTGGCATTCAATGGGACTTACTGCCAGGTAGAATGTGTCTATTGCAGTCTTTGCTCCTTTTGTCTGTTGTAAACCCATAACTCCATTATTTTCCATTTCCATACAGATCTGCAAGTACTTTAGAATCATTTCAAAACGCCATTGAAGGATGCATTTAATACACATGTAAAAACATCATTTCTCTCAACGTGCATATTTAAGGCTATGTTTCTAAGCATATGCATGACTGGCACCTAGCATACAAGCAGAAGTTGAGGCAGAGCATTCTCCAGCTAAAATAGGCAAAGCTGCAGAGCAGGGTTTCCCAAACTTGGGTCTCTAGCTGTTTTTTTGGACTACAACTCCCACCATGCCTAGCTATCAGAACCAGTGGTCAGGGATGATGAGAACTGTAGTCCAAAAACAGCTGGAGACCCAACTTTGGGAAACATTGCTGCAGAGGATACTGATAATCTTATATCATCACACTGTCAATTCCTCTTCTTCCTGCTCCTCTGCTGGGTCATTGCTGATAGCCAAGCCTTCTCCTCCTTCTGAGGAGACCCTTGCACCTGAGGAGACCTCTGGGAATAAAACGATGCCACAACATTCATGAAGTCTGTAATCCACTGGATAGCTAAGTTTTCATCCAAGTTGTGTGGACCAGGTCATTTCATATAGGAACTATCAAGGATCGCACATCTCCCAAGCATCCCATCTCCTAGGCAAGTGTGCATAGGAGTGCATAGACAAATGCCACCATATAAAAGCTGTCGAATGCTAAGCCAACATCTGATCAAAAACCTGTTACTTCTTTTGAAAAAAAAATCAACTTGGCTGTCAGTACTTTCAAGTCATCTTATCGATGAAGATGTTTTGTGTTATTTTGAAAGCAGCTACGTTGTCATCTAAACAAGTAGTCCCCCTGCGCTGCAAGTAGATTATGTGATCATTATTGGCAAATGAAAAGATTTCCTGTCACTGTTCACATTTTCTCTGCACTACTGTGTTATGGATAATGATCAGACAAAGTAGAGGTCCAACTTCTGGAGCGGTTGTCTGGATTAGGGGTGAGTGGCACTGCTTTGCAGTGGTTCCAGTCCTACTTGGATTGTCATTTCCAGGGGGTGTTTCTTTTTCTATCTTTTTTTCCAAAATTTTACACAACACAAGGGGGTGTTTCTTGGGGAGTGCCTTCAATGTGGGGTTCCTTAGGGTTCCATTTTATCCCCTATGTTGTTTAGCATCTAAATGAAACTTCTTAGTGGGGCCATCCGAAGCTTTCGTGTATGTTGTCAACAATATGCTGATGACACACAGCTCTACTTCTGCTTTACATCTGCAGTTATGACAGTGGAGGTGCTGGACCATTGTCTTGCCTCCATAATGGACTGGGTGAGAGGCAGTAAACTGAAGCTTAATCCAGATAAGACTCAGGCACTGCTGTGGGTGGTTCCCTAGACCAGATGGAGGGGAGGTTGCCTGCTCTTCGTGGGGTTGCACTCCCTTGGAAGTGCCACATTGTTGTAACTTAGTAGTACAACTTAGTGTGCCCCCTATGGTTCCCACAGCTCAGCTGAAGCTCAAAAGAGAAGGAACTAACTGGGCTACCCTAGGGCAGAAACTTTGATACATACAAAAACAAAGACATATTGATACATGTGAAATTTTGGGCCTTTGAAACATGCAGAAACTACCATAGGACCAACCACAATGCCACAAAATACAGATGCTTTAGTGAGGAACTTAGGGAGGGAGCTTGCTCAACTATTTTGTGACATTTTTGTTGGACATAATACATTTGTTGCCCTGCTGTTGATTTTCTTTTTCCTAATCGACCAGCAGTGCTACCTATGTATTTTGATGCATGGTACAATAATGATTGATGCAGGCTGGGCTGGATTACTGCCTTTAGGGAAATGGGAAAGTGAATGTTACTCAGAATGAAACAAATCTAAAGTTTCTGTTCCACCTGATGTGAAACACCGGGCAGAAATAATAATTTCCCAAGTATTTATTCAATGCTGACTGAAGACAAAGGATAATGTTCATGTGTACTACTGTATAGGGTATTTATCTACATTAAGGAATAAGATGACAAACTGTGAAAATAAGCAGTGAGTTATTACAAGCTATTTCACAAAATTCAAATGGAAATAATAAATCAAAGATCAGATTTGTTAATATGACTATTATTTAAAACATTCCATGATTTAAGCCTAGACAAGTCAGAGTCAGTGATGGTTGCCACCCATTGAGACTTGTAGGGTAGAATGTAGAAAGGCCATCAGTAGGTACCAACAAATAGCAGAGTCAATTAACTCTAGTTTTGATCCATTCCTCCTCCCTGCTGAGTTCTGTACTGACAACACTGAGACTAAGAAGAAGGCAACTGATAGACAGCGCCACCCCTTGGACTGGATGTCTGTACTTTCCCCCATAAAATGAAGACACATTTCTTCTTGCAAGTTTTTCCAGCTCTGTCTTGCATGTCTATTTTACACTGCTTTCCAAAAACATAAATATTATTATTTGTGTGTGTGTGTGTGTGTGTGTTCTTTTAAGGTAATTTTTCATTTTTTTAATTATGTTTTATACATCACCTTGAGATAAGTACTGTATTTTTCACTCCATAAGACACACTTTTTTCTTCCTAAAAAGTAAGGGGAAATGTCTCTGCGTCTTATGGAGTGAATGTGTGGTCCCTGGAGCCGAATTGCCCAGGGGTGAAAAGCAGATCATGCTCCCCCCCCTTTTTTTTTTGAAAGAGCGAAGTGGGTGTTGGAACAAAGCCACTGATTGTCAAGTGATCGGGAGGGAGATAAGGCTGATGGTAAAAAGGAGGCTGCCTGGGAGGGGGGAGGTAAAAGCCCATGGATCCTCAGGATTTTTGCATTGGGTCACCCCAAATTCACCATCAGATCACATAGCATGTCCGTGGCTACAGCCTGCATCAAAAAAACCACACATCCACTTTTTGTGGGGCTGCACTGGCGGAAAAACGTGGTTACAAAGCACAGATCCACATGAATTCTCAGGATTTTTGCATTGGGCTACCATAAACCCACTGTCAAATCACATGTCTGTGGCCACAGCATGAACCACAAAAATCATACATCCACTGTTTGGTTCAGATTTTTTTTTTTCTTGTTTTCCTCCTTTAAAAACTAGGTGCGTCTTATGGTCAGGTGCGTCTTATGGGGCGAAAAATACAGTATCTGGAATTTAATGGTGATTGTGGTGACATAAGTAAAAAGGCTGGCAGATGAGGGCTGGCTAAAGACAAACTGAGGTGGGTGCAGCAGTGCCTCACTTCCCTAGTGAACCAGCCTCCACTGCCTCCATTTTTCCAAACTAAGAATTTATGATAGGTATGGAAAAGAGTTGCATGTCAACATGAGCCTTCCCTGTTTGATGGGGCATCTCCATTAATATCAAAAGAAGGGACAGCACTGCTTGTACAGAGTACCAGTGAACTCCAACAGACAGAAAGGTTGCTGCCTAGACTGGCAACTTTTGAAGTGTTCCAGACTAATAAAGCAAATCAACTAGGGAATCACAAAAGGCAAAGATTAACCATCTATGGAAATACAATTGGGTTTTTGTTTTTTTTTGTTTTTTTTTTGGTGTATATTTGTGCAAAGTTGAAATGCTCACAGCCCTGTCAAGTGCACCAAGGCATTTAAGTGAAGCATTTGGTAAATTGGAAAACGAGTACAGGGAGAGCAGCATGTATAGATATTTCTGAATATTAGAAATGACGAAAAAGCTGTGCATGAAAATGAATTTAATTAAAACCACTCATGCAGATTCTTGCTTGGAAATCCATAAATCTGCAGAGTCATCCCCCTTTCAATTAAGTTTGCATTTGTCATTTCTCAAAGATAGGAACAAAGCCCGATGGACCAGGTTTTCCGGTACTCAACCATTACAAGGAATACAAAATATGTAATACTCCATAATTAATCATTCTCATTATGCTGCTTCAGTAAAATCAATAGGATTTGTGCTCTCTGTATGGAACACCTAGACAACAACGGTTTTCAAATTTTGCTCTGGGGAACCTTGAGATTCCCTGGAAGCTTATCAAGAGTTCATCAAGGAGAAGATAAAAATGACAGATGATAGTTAAGTTGCAAACCGCCCTGAGATCATAACTGATGTAGGGTGGTTTAGAAATGGAACTAATATATAAAGAACTTGGCAAGCGTTTCTGAAATGTACCCTGTATTGTGTAAGTGCAGGTCAGTGCAGGTTGCCTTCACAACTACAAAGTTTCATGAGACCTAACTTTGGGATAGAGGTTATATTTCTTAAGCCATCAAAAGTTGTAGAAATGGCAAAATGATAAGTTAGCATAATTTGTTATTTTTCATGGGGTGGGAGAGCACAAAGTAATTTGGTTTATGTTGATCTGCGGCTTTGGCAATGTTAAATCATTTTTCTCTGCATAAACTGAAGTGTTTTTAACAGGACACAGAAATGGAAATATTACATTGATTTTGACACACACACCCCTCAAAAAAAATCAGATTTCAACATGTGTCTGGCTTATATTTACCAGACAGTGAACTGTCTTGAAAAAGAATGAGTACAAAGCAATACTTCAAGTTGATGACTTTGTGGTTGCTTTTGTTTTCCTGGAAGGAATCTGCTAACACATCAGGTTTGAGAGGCCAGGCAGGCGGTGAATTTATGAGCTTGTAGGTAAGCAAAGCATATGGCACAACTCTGTGCTCCCTCACCTTGGTAATAAGTCATTTAGCAACAAATGTCCAATCCAGGTTGGCAGGCTGTTCATGCCACATCATTTCAAGTGGTTGACTATACAGCCTTAATTTTGACAAAAGGTTTGCACTGCTAAGTGCATTTTGCATGGTGTAATTGTTCAGATTTGGTCTGGAGGTTTTGCGTTAAGCCACACAAATGCCAAGGTTTCTTTTTTTTAATCTTTCCTTCATACTAAAAACCTAATAAGGATGCACAATGCAAGCAAGGTCAGCATGCAAGAGTGATGGGCAGAATGCAAAATGTCTTGTTTTCAGATGCCTCTGGCATCTCGTGAGGGCCAAAAGCAGCAGCGATCGGTCCATCAAAGTCCACAAGGAAATGCTTTGACAGACAGGCATTGTTTATACCTATTGTCCAACCAAGATGGGAGCTGAGGAAAACTCACAACATAATGAATGCATTGCAGTCCAAATAGTGAGTTGACTGGTAAATCACAGGTAATAATGCAGCATGGAACTAGGCAGCAGACAAGGGTATGCATCTCCATCTCCATCTCCATCCAAAGATAGATGGGAAGGCACATCCTCACATATACTGCAGTTCTGGTGAGGCATGGGAAAATATGCAAGTCATGTATCCAGTCTCAACCAGAACTCTTTCAGGACGTGTTGGCCTGTTTACCTGAACACAGGAGGAACCAACCTTTTCTCCTGGGCACTTTGAGATTGCTACTATTTTCAGGTGGGATTCAATTACCTATCATCAAATACAATTAAAGTTTATTTGGAAGTCTTGCACAATAAAACCCATTTCTCCAGAATATCAGGCTTTTTAATGTAAGGAAAGAGAAGGGAAAATGTACTAGAAGGTTTGGGAATAACACTTGCTTGACACAGCATTGTCTAATGTCACTGCAAACAAATCAGAATGAATGCTCAATAAATTGCTGATGTCATCTAACCTCATTGCAAACAAATAACTGGTCACCCAGAAGTGATAACGGTCTGAAATATAGACGGCTTCTCCATGCTTTCCCTGCAAAGCTACTGTTCTGTTTAAATACAGAGTGATATCTGAAAGAACTCAAGAATATATTTGAGTAGAGGTGAAGCTGTATTTAATTTGGCTAAACCCCACATGATTAATATTTTCTGGGAGCAAATTTTTAGAAAAAGAAATGGTACCTAAATTGACTGTAGTTCTGTACTAGCTGATTTGTGAAGCTTAAATTTGACATCTGATCAATAAACCTTATATCAGTCTGGTTTAGAGATCTTTCCTTTGTTAGTTTGTGTTGTGGTACAGAGTTAACTATGCTAGCTGATTTTCTTTGCTGAGCTCACAGTGTGCTTTATAACTGCACTGAAATGAGGACTCTTTGCTGCTAAATCCAGTGCTTTTCTCTGGGGGTACGCAGGGGTATGCATACACCTAAACATTTTGTGAATCTAACTTTGGCCTCATTGAGGGGCAGTATTTCAATATGAGTAGGAAAATGAGAGTATCCCTAAACATTTCTTTTAGAAAAAAAGCACTGGCTAAATACATGCAAATTGCTCCAGTATGAAAGCAAATGACAGCAAATAGAAGATAAGACTATCATTGGCTATTAGTCATTACAACTGCATATTACCCCCAGTTTCAGACACAGCATACCTCTCAGTGCCAGCTGCTGTTGTCAAGAAATGTCTTTCTTCTGCTTTGGCCTCAACCAATGTTTAACTTCTTCAGGCATTCAGGTAACAAGGAAGATTGGTTTCTGGTGAGGAATGTAGCTCTCACTAATGAGGAAGAGATCATGGATTGGGTGTGCTTTCATTCAGCTGTGACTAGTAGCTCAAAATCAACATGGCAGCCTGCTTAATTAACAGCAGTTGAGCATCAGTGAGAATGCACGTATCCAAGCACCAGAAAGTTCCAGCCAGCCAAGTTTCTGATTGGTTAGGAAATTATGGTCCAGTTGCTATGCCATTCTGTGTAAGGGCTCATCCACACTAATTGTCCTCTGCACTTTCTGGGCACAGGTCCATGTTTTTCCAGTCTGTGTCCAAACACTCTTTTTGCACCTCTGTTTCCCCTCCTAACCCTGCTCTTTGGTATTCTCTGAAATCTGTGGAAAAGCCAAATTGCCATTTGTTCCTATTTAGCGTTAAAGAGCGGGTTTTCCTGGGGAAAATGTGTGTGTAGGGAAGCACTCAGACACTCACTGGGAAAAATGTCGACCTGTACCTAGAAAGCATGGGCAAAAGGCTAGTGTGGATGAGCTCAGAATCAGAGTTATTCATTTCCTCTATGCTTTACACTGCTTCCTGATGTCTGAGCAGAAGTCTATGCTGTTTGGTGTGAGGTCAAGCACTTTGCAGGTTTGTGAGAGACTAGATTTGTTGTTTTATTTTGACTTTTCTTTTTCCCAATCTATTTTTCCAACAGTATTCTTTTCTCGATACTTTTTTTAACAGCTTCTCTTTTATGCATTATTTTCTTGAGCAAGCTTGTGTATCTAATTCCAGTTGTCTTGGCCTTTTGGTCAACTGCTACTATATAGTGTTGCTCCCTGAGGCTCAGGGGGTAGAGAGTGGACTTTTAGCCCTTGCCTATCTATAGGCTCATCCACACTTACGCTTGTCCTGTGCCTAGAAAACATGGTTTTCCATTTGCCCTGGGCTTTCTAGACATGCGCCCAAGTGGTTTTGCTTTTGCCCTGCCACTCCCATCCCCACTCCAGAAAACCTCCTGTTTAGCGCTATATTGAAACAAAAGACAATCTGCAGAAAACCCAATTGCTGTTTGTTCCAATTCAGTATTCAGCTGTGGGTTTTTTCAGAGGGAGAGCAGCAGGGTAAATAGGGATGTGGATAAGCGCTGAATCTTCAGGGGTGTCCAGTAAAGTCTGGGAGACTCTTGACTCAAACTGGGGGACAGTGAAGAGCGGTGGCAGCTTACTATTTTGAAGGATCTGGTTGAAGGACTTTGGTGGTCTTTTTGTACCAGCTTAGGCCAAACCTGGAAAAACTGTCTGCGGACAAACGCCAGCTCCCTTGGCCTGTAAAGTGAGATGAGCACCGCAACCCCAGAGTCATCTGCGACTGGGCTTAACTGCCAGGTGTCCTGTACCTTTTTTACCTTTTTAGGCCAAACATTATTTCTTCCTTCATGGGTTTGGGGCATGGGGAATTTTGATAGCTGGGGAACATGAGCAAAGGAGTGCCACTGCATAGTGCTCTCATGCTCTGTTTGTGGGATTTCTGGAACTGGTTGGAGACACTGAGAAACAGAATTAGATAGGCCTTTGGCCTCATCCAGCAGGTATGTTCTTATGGTCCATCCTGTAAAATGTAGTATGTATGCAAAGTGTTGAAATCTTGCCTACAGACATAATGGAGGGCACGGAATTGGTAGGAGACCAAATCCAGTCTTGAGGAGGCTGATTTTACCTTTAAATACATTACTATTTTTATAACATTTACCAGTTCATTATCAGAACCAAAGAATAAGAGAGGATTGGTTCTGCGTTAAATGCCCTCTGCCTCACCTGAGGCTGCAAATTAAAGGATCGATTCCCAATATAAACTATCTCATTAAAAATGAGTTGAGGCTGAACTTTTGAAAGGATTATCTCCCCCCACTGCTTATTTGGGAATCTTTTGTGTTTTTAATGAGCACAAGACATTCATGTCTGGTTGATGTCACAGGAGGAAGCCCCATAGTGGTAAATCTAGGAAAGTGTTGACAACATCACACACTTTCTGCTTTAGATTTAATTAACAAGGAGGAAATAAAGCCATTTGGATTGTGCAATTGCCACTGCAGAACTAGTCAACATGATGCCAATCCAGCCAGTGGTCAGGGATGCTAGGAATTGTAGTGCAACCATATCTGGAGGGTGCCACATTGGCTGCCACTGCACTACACTCTGGTTCATTGGTTAGGAATTTGAAAATACTATGTGTATGTTGGGCTAGACTAGAGGACCTTTCAACTGTCCATTCATCTTTGGGAGTTCTGCACTAAGTTGCAAATTCAAATCTTCTCACAACAGATATCTTAATTTCTTCCACTCATGTCTCACACCAGTTGTTTTGCATGATATTCACAACTGAAGTTTAGGGTCCTTTTCCCTAATAGCTGTCAAATTGTGTCCTGGGGGGACACCTGAAGCCTATCAGTGGATTATCAGTTCAAAAGTCAGGCAGGTTGAACAAGTTTCTCTGAAAGTAAAGTGTAGTTGCATTGTGTGCACATTTAACTTGTGTGAACTCAACCGCACATGCTCAGCTCCAACTGATGCCACCCAAAGAGGGGATGAAAAGACTTGCTTCTCTCCTTCTACAGGTATTTGCAGTTTTCAGTGTAGCAAAATGGCTACTAATTGCAGTTGGAGCAGTAGCCTGGATCTCATAAGCTTCCTCAGCTGCAATGACTAGTAGAGTGATCAGGGCCGACTTACCCATAGGCGCCAGGGGTGAAGGGCACCCGGGTGCCGGGCTCTCAGGGGCCAAGATTTGGAGTCCAGGGATTGAAGAGCCAGGCCAGCCGACAGCCGCTGCCGAGCGGAGCAGGGCCCGTCGGCTTTTCTGCTGCGGGCACTGAAACAGCCAGCCGGCTCTGCCCTCCTGCATGCCTGGGATTGGTGGGCTGTTGGGAGGCCCACCCAGCACACTCATATGCTCACACGAGGTGTGCAGCTTCCCTCTCAAGCCTCTGTGGGAAATGCTTGGCATGGGACAGAGTTGTGTGCCCCCCAAAAGCTGAACAACTCTGAGCTGCCCCCTAAAAAAAGCTCAACACCTTAGCTTGTCCCCCCAAATGGGGGCGCTGGGCAGTTTATTGCACCCCAGCACCACATATGCCAAAGACGGCCCTGGGAGTGATTGACTCTGATAGTGGCAGCAGCCTTCTGGGCAACATTTGCAGCAGTGGAGGGGGGAGATGAAGGCAAAAGGAAGGTGGAGGGAGGCAGACAGAGAGAAACGAGGGAGAAGAAAAAGGCTGGCATGAATCTGGAACAAAGCTGCAGCTTCTGCCTTTCAGACTCTCTGTGCCTCCCTCCTCCTTCCCCCTTCTACCTTTATCGCTGTTCCACCACTGCTTCATCTTTGGTTGTTGCAGCTGAGGGAGCCAGGTTTCGTACTCTCTCCTGTGTGTGATGTGGCTACACAGTATTTACCCTTACTGATTTTCCTCTGCAATGTGTGATTTCCAGAAAGTGTTCACTGTATTCTATGTCTAACAATTAGAGATGGATAAGCTTCTCCCCACTGGCCTCAAAATGGCTTGGAAATTAGAAATGATCCAAGTTATTTTTGGAAAAGTTGGAAAGAACTGACATTTTCGGAGTGAACCCAAAGTTCTGAAAATTAAAACCCTCCTCAACAGGCCATCTTTATCTTTATCATTTTTATCTTATTCTTCTCTGGCTCTGATTTTAATATAGGTCAGGAAATAATTTGGGAGCTTAAAAAAATCTCAGGTCTCCCTTCGTGACCTCCTAAATTTCTCCAAACTGAGCTCACAGAAATGTCAGTGGCAGCTCTACTAACAATAGTTGTTATTGAATCATGTAAACTGAGTATATGTCCTCGCGAGTAGTTTATTTGCTTCCTCTGATAACCTAGTTGTCTGGAAAAGGCAGACTTAATCAATTATGGAGGGGCTCCTGGGTCTGTCAGTTGCATGGGTCTGTCACTTAACATGAAGAAGAGAATAGCACAACAGCACTTTTTCCACTAGTGATTCCCAGCAAATGCCATCCAGAGGAATACTGTCTCCAGTAGATAAGGTAGAACAGGTAGGCTGAGCAGTCATAGGCAGGACTGGCTGGGGCTGAGGCCAGTTGGAATCCAACAACATGTGGAGGGCACCCCATTGACTGCACCTGGTGAAACATACAGCTAAATGCAAACTACTGTGATCCACAGTCTGAGACCCAACCCGGTCTGAAAGTACCCTTGTTTTAATGTCCTTGTTAATTGCACACTTCCTTGCGAAGTTGGAATGTTTGCCTACATACTGTTATTTTATACTGATGACATTATGCAGCTTTTAGAAATTTAGGAGACAATACACTAACGGAAACTTCCTTCCCATTGATTGCTCCCCTCAGGGAGCTCAATATTTACAGAGGGGTGTTATTGTAGGCCAACATGATAAGGGAACGGTAAGGTAGATGACACTTTCCCTTAGGACTTAGCTATATGAATAATGTAGCCCCCCCCCTCTTATTTATCTTTCAGTAGCTCCTGAATCAATAACAACACTCAGACAAGCGTTTCTGAAACAAGAATATGCAAATCATCCCTATTTGAGCATACCACACAAATTATTGCAGTGGACAAGCCCTCTGTTAGCAAAGTACAGGGAGGATTTTTTAAACCCCCTTTTTATTTTGTACTGTTTCATAAAAATAGACTCCTACACATCAAGGGGAAAAAGGCCTTCAGACACACTGGATAATATGTCGCAACATCTTCCTACTCAGAAGTCATAAAAATTGTTTTGTGTTGCTGTTTTTACATTGTTCTTTTCCATATATAAGTGTGCTGCTCTTTTCATTGTTTGCGATACTGGGACAGGAGGCAGCATGACTCAGAACTGGCATGTGGCTGGAAAGAGAGCTATTTCTGGATCTCAGATTTACGATCCTTAAAAATCTCTTCCAAACTTAATATCTGTTTTATGACGTACTGAGGCCGCAAGTGTGTTGCATCTTGATATTAAATTCTCATTTAGTTCTTATGGCTGAGAGCTAGCAAAATCCACTTCCCTTCTTTGTAAAAGGGCCTGGGAGTGTTGCTCAACATGTGCTACCAAACAGCATTTTTCATGTTCGTAAATTTTGTTGTGATAAAGACTAGGCATGCTCAACTGTTGGACAGGGAATGTGGTTTTAGCTCTGCTCCGGACATTGGGTCTTTTAAACAACCACTCATTGAGCATGTTAATCTTCCTTTTCTTAATGTACGGAAGATTAAAAAAAGATTCAGGTGGAGCTGGAAGCATAGGTCCATGACAGCCTATACTTCAGTATGTGCATAGGGTATGTGCATGTTATTAACTTGTGCAAATGGCTCCAGTGAGCTGTGAGGGGGAATTGGACAATTTTGTATTGTGTTCTGATTAGCTATATGTTATGTACTGAGTTGAATAGGATCCAAAATGCAGCAGTCTGATTGGTCCTAGAACAATAGGATCCAAAATGCTGCAGTCTGATTGGTCCACAGGAGCCACCCAATCCAGCTCCAGGTGGAAGTGAATCCACGACCTGATTGGCCTACAGGAGAATCCCGGAATTAGCCAATCATGTGGGGCCCATTGTGTAAATAATGTATATAAAGCAGACATTCTGGGGGAACTTCCATTCCTCCTCACCACTATGAGCTGAATAAAGAGCATGAAATCCACTCTCGACTCCGAGTAAATTTCACTATAGTAACATTTTTGGCACCAAAATATAGTAAAGGAGGGGAAAAATCTTCTGCAAAAAGAGCGTTTTGTGGTGTGTGGATTTAAGGATATCAGGCAGAAGATATAGAAGCATGATTAGTCGCACCAACAGGGTAAAGAACAGCTTCTGTCTGTAGGCTGTTAGGCTACTGAATGAAAAGTTAACAACAGGGCAACTGACTTTCGGGTTTGGTGGGTGTGCGTCAGTAAACGAGGGGAATTAAGACTAAAGAGCTGAGTGGGGGGGTGCTCGTGTAATCTCACTGTATACATGTTGTACAAGTGACAATAAAGTATTTCAGTTTCAGTTTCAATTTCAATTCAATTTTAATTCAATAAAACAAATTCAAGGGAAGAAATTTCAACAAATCTATTTAGCTGATCTGTTTAAATTATTCCCCTGTACACTGTCACCCACAATCTGACCTGGAGGGTTGGGAGAAATCCCCAGAACCAATTTAGAGAGCACAAGAGGGGGAGAAAGTTTCATTGTGTATTTACCGCTTCATAAATTTACCATCTCATTCCAATACGGGTGTACACCAGGACATCATCTACTGTGATACCAAATCTAAGGTTGCCTCCTAGTTTGAGAGGCCCTTTGCAAAGCATCCTCTGACTGGTCTATGGTTCACCTTGCAGCATGGCAATGAAGTAAGCACCTCCCACTTGACTGCTGTAAGGAGCAGAATAACTATTCTGAGCAGCAGCCTCCCACCAGTTTGTTTCCCCCCAGAAATACATAGCAGTTCTAACTGTTGGCTACCATTGCCTTCACCCACAATGCCCCAGATTGACACCGCCTCTAACAGAAACAAACTGTAGCTGCAAGCTGAATAGTAGCTGACAGAACCAATCTGCCAATGGGGGTGGAGAATGAGGGCAATCTTGAATTTGTGTTGCTTATTTTCTTTCTTTAAAACTAGAGCTTGTGGATGGTTAGGGATGGATGGATCCATTACAGTCTGATGCATCCCAGTTCTACATGGGGGAAGCCATGATTTTTTCACTGTGCAATTCTCTCTGAGAGTGATGGAACATCATCAAGTCTCATTGCTCTCAGTAGTACTTGCTGTATTTTGTTCAAAGCATGCAGCCTATCCAGAGTGTGAGTGACTGGATGATTTCTGGAACTTTGTAAAAAAAAGGGGAAGAAACATGAAAATGGGCAGAAGCAGTGGAATCAACTGAGGAGATTTCACCTCTCCCATATCCAAGAATCTCCTGACGAGTCTGCTGATTCTCCAGAGAGGAGCAGTGTTTTGCTTTCTACTTATTCAGCTCCAGCACCAAGTCAGTCAGTCAGTCAGTCAGTCAGTGTGTCGGAGAGAGAGAGAGAGAGACTGAGTGTTAGAGATCATGTGTAGAGATAAGGTTGCTGCTAAGAGCAGCTGCAGACACTCAGTGTAGCATTCATTTATGCTTAGACCTATTTAGCTCTGTATATACCGTATTTTTTGCTCTATAAGACTCACTTTTTCCCTCCTAAAAAGGAAGGGGAAATGTGTGTGCATCTTATGGAGCGAATGCAGGCTGCGCAGCTATCCCAGAAGCCAGAACAACAAGAGGGATCACTGCTTTCATTGTGCAGCGATCCCTCTTGTTCTGGCTTCTTAGATTCAGAATATTTTTTTTCTTCTTTTCCTTCTCAAAAAACTAGGTGCGTCTTATGGTCTGGTGCGTCTTATAGAGCGAAAAATATGGTAGTTTTGTATCATAGTTGTAGTTATAGAATAAAAGAAGATATTCTACAGAGCTGCTCTCCGAGTTGTGTATACACTGCTAGACTCTGCTAGACTCTGCTGTGCGACGACTGTATTGTGGAAGTGAATCCGGTGCTCACAACTCTAAGCTGTGAGTCCACAGCACTTTGACCAGGTGGTCTCTGGAAGTGCTACCCAGCTCGCCTAGCCCAGTCGGGATTGAAGTGCATGAGTCCAGTTGGTGACACTGGCTCAAAGGCGATGCTGACATCGACCTTATGATGAAATCTATGAGACTCCAGATTCTAAAGTGGACTCATGAACCGAACTGGGCCATAATCTATTAAGAATGAAACGGGGAAGTCCTGAGTTCTTTGTATTCCTCCTCCACCTCTATGGATGACTCTTGCTTATTTGGAAGTCAATGTCAGGGCTTGGTTGTGGTCAGTGATTGACTTGGGTACTATGGTGCCCTGTGCACAGCCAATATTTGGAGTCTCCCTCCAGTCCTCACACTGCCTTCTCAAAGGAGGGTAAGGAGACACCTGGCTTTGGGAAGAAGATGAGAGGTCTCTACGACCCTACCAGAGCCTCACACCTCCTTCCCAAAACCCAGCACCTTGCTTACCAGGCTCTGAGACAGCACTTCCTGCCCGTGTTATGGTTATACAACTAATCCAGAATGCAGCAGCTAAACTGGTGGTTGGGGGCAGCCGCCGAGACCATATAACACTGGTCCTGAAAGACCTACATTGGCTCCCAGTACGTTTCCGAGCACATTTGAAAGTGTTGATGTTGACCTTTAAAGCCCTAAATGGCCTCGGCCCAGTATACCTGAAGGAGTGTCTCCACCCCCATTGTTCAGCCTGGACACTGAGGTCCAGTGCCGAGGGCCTTCTGGCAGTTCCCTCACTGTGAGAAGCAAAGCTACAGGGAACCAGGAAGAGGGCCTTTTCAGTAGTGGCACCCGCCCTCTGGAATGCTCTCCCACCAGATGTCAAAGAGATAAACAACTACCTGACATTTAGAAGACATCTAAACTTCAGGGAAGTTTTTAATGTGTGACATTTTAATGTATTTTTAATCTTTGTTGGAACCACCCAGAGTGGCTGGGGAAGCCCAACCAGATGGGTGGGGTACACATAATAAATTAATAATAATAATAATAATAATAATAATAATAATAATAATAATTTATTACTATTATTATTCTTCACTAGTGAAGGTAAGGTACACCAGCTGTATGTCTCTAGGCACCAAGGAATGTGCTAAAGAACCAGCACACACAACTTCCGGGTTAGCGCCATCGACTAATGGCGGATTCCCTCCGAGCTCTGGAGGGAATCGGCTCCGCAGGACTGGGTCTTCTGCTGCGGCGACACGGGGACCCTTAAAAATCACAGGCACGGAAGCCTGTGAGCGTGGTGACTCGGCGGGCACCATTTGTGCCCTCCCAATCTGCGAAGGAGCCTTTTTAAAGGCTCCGGAACGGGGACGGGGTGCGGCGCGGTGCTGAGAGTAGACTGCTTCTTCTGTGGAATGAAGCCGCAAGCCATTATCAGAGAGCGCTGACTTTTTTCTTTGATCAATTGGACTCTAAAGCAACAACCCGTGAGTAGTACGGAAATTGGAACTTTAAAGAATATTTTGATGAATTAGGAACGAGCGGGGAAGGTTTAAAAAGGAAGTCCCCCCCCTTTGTAAATTATTTAAAGCAAAGGACCTGCTAACTAATGTCGAGAGAATCCTTTCTTTTTTGTAAAAGATTTTAACTTCATGGTTTGATATTACAAGAAATCTTACTGGAGGATAAAGAACTAATTTTGGGAGCGGAAGTGTCACCCCCCCGGACCTGGGAGAGTTCCATGAGAGAGCCTGTTGATGAAGTACTGAAGAGTTTGACAGCTGTCAAATTAGCTGTCAAGAAGGAAAAAGAGAACTTTGTTTCTGTTGTTTCTGCTGGTTATATTTGTTACAATTTGTTGAAAATAAGGAAGGGCTGATACAAACTAACTTGATTTTTGGATTTGAGCTAAAAGGAACATTAAGGAACCAAATCCCCCTAGAGGGGGTTCAGGAACATTACAAGAATGGCTGGAGGAGGGAAAATCCAGGCTGAATTGAACAGAGCATTTGTTCTCTTGGGAAAGTTACAAGGCCAAATTGATGTTTTGGCTACAAACGTCACAACTCTGGACTTAACAGTAAATAACATTGTTAAATCTGATAAGGATTTGAAACAGGAAGCCTATTCAACTGGACAAATAGAGAAACCTGAGAGCTTTGAAAATATGGAGAAGGAAACATATGTTGCCCCTGAAGAAAAGGAAGGAGGAGCTGTAATTTTGCAGATGTTAAAGGAGAGCTGTAACTTGAGGCCTGACATGATGGCAACAAAGCAAAATAAAAACTTGATGTGGAAAGTCTGGCCAGAATTGGAGAGTGGAAAATTGAGAGATCTCCTTATGTGGAGATCTGAAGACCGAAGGATTACAAATTTGATTAAGGCAGAAGTTGGAGCTTTGGGGACATTTGGACTTGAAAGGAGTATGAAACAAGATTTGGAATACCCCATAGGCTTCATTTTTAAGTATGGAGGTCTGGCTGGAAGAAACATGGATCCTGTTGGGCCGGAGCCTCTCCAAGATTTGGGGTTTAACATTAAGGACTATCAAAAAGACTGGCAGAGAGGAACTGAGAGAGATTTAAGAGCCTCGGATGTGAGATCTCCAGGCTAATATTATATTGAGACTGATGGACATTTGCTGGGGACTGAAACCGGGAAAGGGGTGGGTGGAGTTTGGGAATCCAAAGGGTATACAATTGTAATTTGTTTTGTTTTTATATTGTTTTGCTATTGGTATGAAAATTGGGAAAGTCGTGGAAGGGAAGTTTGGTCGACATTAGGAAAAATGTTTAAGAATGAGTAATGATGTATAAGTATTTGATGTTTAAGTTTGGATAAGTTAAAACTGGTCTTTAAAATGGTCTAAACTAAATGAAGATAAGGTTTGTAAAAATAAATTAAGGAAATGGAAGAAAGAGAAAAAGTAAAATAATAATATGTTAAAATAAATTATTAAGTAAAGTTGAGAAATAAGTAATAAGGATTTGCTGAGCTAATAATTGCCATTCCTAATGTAAATGGTGATTATGGAGCTGATAGGGTCTTCCAAAGGGTAAGACACAATCTGGACATTTTTATGCTTTGCCTATAAGTTGTTGTAGTAATGGTGTGGTGAAAGTGGGAACCTTCATTCGCCCCACTTGCAATAAAACATGTCTCCCTGATGGCGCACTCTTCCATTGTCTCTCAAGAAAGAGGGATGCCAACAGCTATCATGAAGCAAGGTGAGGAGGCCTTCTCCAGTGGAAGATTGGGGTAGGGGTGTTAAGGGTACAAGACAGAAAGTTCCAAGCTAGAGGGCGCACTCTATCAGAAAGTTTTTCTGCACAAGCTCCATTGAAATTAATGGGGTTTGTACTGGAAAATTTATCAGACACTTTCTTTAGTTGAGAAGGCTGGGATATTCAGATGGTCTTCCTCAGGTATCAAACATCAATATGGACCACTGGACAAATTACTGTAGTTATATGTTGTTCTTCTATTTACATGGAAAAGAAATATTTGGATTAAAAAAAAAAAAAACATGAGAATGGACAGGTAATAGATGGGGAAATTATGAAACTTCCAAATTTCTTAATCCTGAGGAGGGCAAATGTTTAGCTTAATGTGTTTTGTTCTCCAGATGATTTTTGCCATGCTTCAGAGGAATTTGACATTAGTGGGTAGGATCTGGTGAGAAGATATTGGCTTCATGCAGATTTTTCCTCATTTTTGTGAGAACATTTGCATCAGCAGTTGAAGATCTTGGAGAGCAACTCACATGCCAAATCCTCTTCCACAAACCAATTGTCTTTAGTTGGCTTAGATGACTGCCTTCCTTAGTGTCTAGGTACTTGTTTTTCCCCCACATAAAGAGATAAAGATAAAGAGAATATATGACTTTTTACCAATGTACATTTTTGAATCTGATAATGACTTGGTGTGTTTCTAAATATAATCTTGAGACAATGGATGATTAGGAGCTATTTGTAATTATCTCTCCCCTTGTGTGGAGGAAGAGATCCACAGTCAACATCTGGCAATACCGAGCTATTATTCTCTTCAGAGCCAAAAAAAGCATATTTCCTACAGTGATTTTATGGTTCCAAGCTGCTGATCCATTTAATTGGGCTTCATTGTGAAGTGTTCCAAAGCAGTTTATTAAAAAAGAGAGAAACGCATGCCACTATTGAAAGATATTTTACCAAAATATGGCTAAATGTACAGAACTATTCTAAGTGTGTATGAAGAAAAATGCATACAATTATGGTGGAGAGCTTTGCATTTCAAAAAGCAATTAAAATATATATCCAGAAGAAGAAAAGTTCTAAACTGTCCAACGATCAGCTATTTAGCAGAGCACATACTGCACAGGACCAGAGTTTAGATGCACATTATGGTTGAGCAGACTCTTGGTTTTTGTTGTTGTTTTACAGCAGCAGACTTAACCCAGCCATTCTGTGCTGTCCCTCCATGAGGACTCTGATGAGGATGATCAGTGCAAAGAAGGGGCTACAACTTGGAGACCTCCCCCTCAAGCCTCCTTCTTGAATCCACAGTGACTCTCCCTCTAGAAATTTTCACTCAGAAGGAGGAGGGTGCTCTGTCAGGGAAGAAAGGGAGCTCCTCATCAGAGACTGAACTGTCATGGAGGACGAAAGCCAGGCATTTTCTCCAAGGCAACTGGAGAATGCTATGCTCTCTACAGCCCACACCCTCTTCCTCTGGTGAAGCCACACAGGGGAAGTTGGAAGCTCCTATTTCCGTATTTTTTTTTACTGCAGTTTGGCTAAATTGGACAAACTGTGGTTAAACTTAAGTATGGTTTGTTTGAAATGCACCAACTTCAAATCATGGGTTATGAAACAGGACTGTTTAAACAAACCACAGTGGAGAGTAACCACAGTTGAGGGTTCAGATGGCATGCGAAACTGTGGCTAAACACCCGCATCACAACCAAATATTACTAGGTGTAATCTTACCTCTTAGTTTCAGAGACTTCATTTTAATGTTTGGATCCAGTAGTGAATTTCTCCCAATTTCAGGGGTGGTGTGTCTGAAAAATCTTGCAGATTCATAATCAGTAATACTAAACACCTATCAGTTTGTATTGTGGTGAAAGTGCATTTCTTAAGAACAAAATTCTTAATTTTTTGGAAAAGTAAAATATTTGTTTTCCAAACAAAATTGCCAGTTTTGATCTTGTAAAGATACCTTCTTTAAGCTATTGAAATGTGGCACCTGATGAACACTAGCTGAGCTGCTTTGCTCTGCTTAACTATAAAGGCTAGATGACACATATTACTTGAATTTTTCTGCATAAACATTCCAAGTCCCAAAACTACATAATTAAACTGCAATAAGTACTACTAGTGAAAATCAAGCCGGTTTGTAATGACTATAATTACTGTAATGTTCCTAATACTTTACAGTGGAAGTTTATGCAACTACTGTGCTTCTCTAAATTACAGTCTGTGTTTCCTTGTAATGCAAAATAACAATTTTCATTGGACAAAATTCCCCTCCCCTTAAAACATTCCAAAAGGCTAGCATCCACTGGTCCATAAGTCTCGATCTGCAAAGTCAGCACACTTGGTTTTACTTTTTTGTGGGGGGTGGGGGGGGGAGAGAGAGAGGAGCAGGGATCACGACAATCAATTAGCAACAAATAAGTAGTCATCATAATAGTTAAAACACCTTTTGCATTTTTGTATACTTCTCAGGCATTATCTCATTAATCCTTCTCAGAACCTTGTAAGGTAGGTCAGTGCAGCCATTGCTATACAGCAAAGGAAGATAAAGAAGATGAGGTTGAGAAAGTGTTATGTACTGCAGTTCTCACCCTGGGCCAGCAGGGGGGATACTATAGATAGTTTTCACTCAGGTCCACATATGCAAATAAGGGATTGAAAGTGATGTTCAGTGATTGGATAGTTACAGAAAGTGGTTACTGTTGCGTTCTAGTGGAGCTCTATATAAGCAGGCTGGCTGAATCCTTCAGTTCAGTTCTGTTCTGGCCTGTGAATAAACAAGAGCTGTTTGATGAATCACTGGGTCGTCTGATATGTTCACTCACAACTTAACAGAAAGTGTTTCTTGCTTAAAGCCATCTGATGAAACTCTCTCCTCTCCTGATGCTAGAACCTGGAATCATCCAATGAAGCTAACTGATTTAGGAGGGTTGGGTGGCCATCTGCCATGGATGCTTCAGCTGAGATTCCTACATTTCAGGGGCTTGGACTAGAGGACCCTTGTTGTCCCTTCCACCTCTATGATTCTGTGACTTCTTCATGTAGTGCATAGTTAAACAATGGAATTTGTTACAGGATCTAGTGATAGCTCCCAACTTGCAAGCTGCAAAAGAGGATCAGGTCCATGGTGGACAAATTGATGAATAACTGCTCGTCATGATGCCTGTATATTATGCCTGCAGTATGAGAGGTGGCATGACTCTGAATAACAGTTGCTAGGAGACATGCGTGGGAGATTTCTGGGTGTCCTGCTTGGGCTCCTCCCACAGGCATCTGGTTGGCTGGGATGGTTTTGCCCTGGATTGTAGACAGGAGAACTTTCCCTCTCTTTCTGCACAGATTCTTCCTGCTTGCACTTGAATGATTTGCTTCAGTTTGCTGCAGATCCTCATGTATATTTGAATAAATATACCCTTCCAGAAATGTTCCTTCTCTCTCATATATATAATTTTTATTAAATTTTCTGTTTTACAATTTAAAATACTCATTTAAACATCCTTAAAATATCAATGCCTTCCAAACTTCTCTTTCCATGGTTCATTTTGCATATCATAAATCCTTGCATATTTTATAAAAACTGAACCATTCGGTATTCCATTATTGCATCCATCAAAACTTATTTACACTGTTGAATTCATCTTACTGCTGCCAATGATTTTCAGGTGTACACATTCCCCCCCCCATATATTCAAAAAACATTTTCTAATCTTCTCTAAATGTATGTTCTTCTTGTTCTCTTGTTCTATATGTTAAGTCTGCAAGCTGTGCATATTCTTGTTCCTACTCTCAAGTCTTCATTCTGGTTGTGTAGACAGCAGGATGCCAGACTAGACACACCTTGGGTCTGATACCATAGGGCTCTTCTTAAGTTCTTATACTAAAGCATACCATGACTCCACCTGGCTTGGTTTTGTCCATGCTGCATGGCAGATGCTCTCCAGGGTTTCAGACAGAGCGCATTCACAGCCTACTTGTTAGATGTCAAGGATTGAATGTGGTTCTTCAGCTTGCAAAACAAATGCTCTGTCACTGAGCTATGCCCCTTCCCTCTAGAATGTTCAGCATGTGTTCCACAGCTGACAACAAGATTCAAACAGCAGCCTTTAAGTAAACCTCATTCCTTGAGCCCGCACTCTCTTTGCCTCTGCGAGAAATCTATGATTTCCGGTAAATAGTTGATTACTTTAGCTGTGAAATTTGCTTCGTTTGTTGTCCCTTAAGTGAAGAAAGCAAGGTGTTGCAAACAACAGGTCACGTCTCGCTTCCATAATGCCATGTCAGAATGTTTAGAAGCCCTTTCTAATGGATTTTAGACATCAAGAACGGTGGTTACTGACATTTTCATGAATGACACAGTGTGGACGGAGCACTCAGATTTCAATTATTTAAAGATTTAAAAAGTCAAGGCCTTATGGGGGGTGGGAAACAGAGCAAGGATTTTGACAGGCTTATAGATTGGTGGAAATAGCAATGTTTTCTAAAAATGGTGTGTGTGCTTAAGTGTACGCAACAGAGAGAGGAACTTCTCTGATCTTGCACAGTTACTGAATCTATACATTTTAAGAATTAATAGAGCACATTGGATACTCCCCAGTGGTTTCTGTTAAGAACAGATCATCATTGCCTTACTGTTGTTTACAAATCCTCTTTGTGTGTGCGCACGTGCGTGCATGTGTGCGTCTCCTCTCTCAGTGCACCCCCAAAATCTGCTTTGGAGGGTCCCTCAAGCCTTTGGAGCAGATTTTGAGGGTGCTTGTGAGGGTGGGGCTGCCTGTGTGAAGAAGGGAGAAGTTCTACTGAAGAATGAGAGTCTGCTGTATGAGCAGAAACACAGCATTTGATACAATGGCTGTTTAGAGTGGTATCACAATGCTTTAAATGCACAGTACAGATGGGGCCTGGGAGAAGTGTGCATTGCCCTGTGCTTTTAAGTAGAAATATCTGTGCACACACCGAAGCTACGTTGTATTCAGAGCATAAAGCTCCTCTCTTTGAGAACCCCAAATTTACTCTCAGTATAATGAAATATTGAAGAGATGTTTTTGCTGTCATTTCTACCCACATGCCCACCCACCCCCTCCTTGCTTTTCTGCCACATCGTTTCTG
Organism: Podarcis cretensis; assembly: GCF_951804945.1. Classification (NCBI taxonomy): domain Eukaryota; kingdom Metazoa; phylum Chordata; class Lepidosauria; order Squamata; family Lacertidae; genus Podarcis; species Podarcis cretensis. The sequence continues at coordinate 84,062,594 of NC_137174.1, read as the reverse complement.
TCTGAAACAGAGCTACTTTGTTTTATTTCTTTTGTGAGACACAAATGTCACAAATGCTGAAATAGCAGAGAACCAGAAGTAACTAGGGAAACAGATGACTTAATCCAATGAGAAAGGACAGCACAATGATTCCTCATGAAATTCCAGGTTCTTGCCTATAACTCTGAAAAGAGTAGCTTGCAGCTCACATTGAGCATATAGTCAGGGATTTAGTGTATAGTGTGAAACATTCAGGGGGTCTCCTGAGTACCTGCCCACTCTATGATTATGTCACATGACACCTGGGAGAAAAGAACACTCTGAGCACCATTTCCAGCTAAGAAAGGGACTTACGGTAGTGAGTCATACCTGTAATCTGTTACAACCTTTGTCTTGCCCTGTTTTCTGGTTGAAGGAAGGACTAGGGTGCTTCACCCATTTGGATTTTACAAACGAGCCCATTGTTATTATGCCTCTCTTTTCCTCAATAGTTTTACAGTTTTCTTGCCAGCTAGTCTCATTGTTAAATGAAGGATATTGTGCTCTTTTCTTCTAGTAGCTTCAGTCCAGATTTAGGCATACCTGGAACAAATGGGAATAAAGTCCCATTTGTTTTCATGGCTCTACTTAGGCTGCAACCCAAAGTCCTCTGCCCCCCCCCCACTCCACCCCCCCTGCTGGCAGAGTTGTATGACGAAGTGGGATCAGTGCTGGATTCGTGGCACTGACTCACACAGTGTCCAAGGATGAAGGGGGACAGGCAAATTGCAACACCAGCGTGGTGCAAGTGCAGAAATTGGATGCAGACCAGGCTCTCTGGAACAGCTGTAGAACCAATGGATCCTGGTACACCTCAGAACCTACCTGCCCTCAGAATGCCCTTTCTGGGGCTTTTCACTGGCTGCCATCAACAGGGTTCCCATCCCACCAGTGGTCCTGCCACCCATCTGCATTTTCAGCAGAAAAATGGTAGAGGTTGGTCTTGATGGAGTCATCCTTGGTTGACAGCAGCTGGCAAGAGATTGACTGAGCTGCGAGAGTTGGGTGGAATGTCATGTCTGCTCATTGCAACCCAACCCCCCAATTTAGACATGGGGGAAGATTGTTAAAAACAAAACTGGGGGAGGTTTCCTTAAGGGTGAAAGCCGGAAAGAGTTTATTTCACCCAAAACAGAGAATATTAAAATTTTAACTGGGCTATATTTTAATCTAATTACACTATCTATACCAGATGTCCCCTTCATGGATCACTGCCTTGCCGTGGTGAAGGGGCTTGAATAACTCAGAGAAGCTATGAGCTATGCCGTGCAGGGCCACCCAAGATGGACAGGTCATAGTGGAGAGTTTAGACCAAACGTGATCCACCTGGAGAAGGAACCAGCAAGCCACTCCAGTATCCCTGCCAAGAAAACTCCATGGACAAAGACAACAGGCATATAAAAGTTATGACGCTGGAAGATGAGCCTCTCAGGTCGGAAGGCGTAGAACATGCTACTGAGGAAGAGCAGAGGATAAGTACAAGTAGACTCAGAGCTGATGAAGTGGCTGGGCCAAAGCCAAAGAATTGATGCTTTTGAATTATGGTGCTGGAGGAGACTCTTGAGAGTCCCATGGACTTCAAGAAGATCAAACCTATCTATTCTGAAGGAAATCAGCCCTGAGTGCTCACTGGAAGGACAGATGCTAAAGCTGAGGCTCCAAGACTTTGGCCACCTCATGAGAAGAGAAGACTTCCTGGAAAAGACCCTGATGTTGGGAAAGATGGAGGGCACAAGGAGAAGGGGGCGACACAGGACGAGATGGTTGGATAGTGTTCTCAAAGCTACCAGCATGAGTTTGACTTAACTGCGGAAGGCAATGGAAGACAGAAGTGCCTGGCGTGCTCTGGTCCATGGGGACACGAAGAGTCGGACACGACTAAACAACAACAACAACAACAAATACCAGATGTGGGGGACCTTTAGGCTTCCAGATGTTGCTGAACTACAACTCCCATCATCCCTGCTCATTGACCCTGCTTGCTAGCACTAATAGGTGTTGTGTTTCAGAAAGATCTGGAAGCCCAAAGCTTCCCCACCCCTAAAAATCTACTAGATATTGTTTTGTGTTGGTTTCTGCTCTCTTCACTGTGCAGCGAAATGCTTGTCACAAGACAATGTTTACATTCCACAGTCTGTGCTGTTGGAGTTTCTCACGGGAAAGGAGACTGGATGTGACGTACACTGGTTTCCTGTTTTTCACTGTTCTAGCAGTGTTTCTCTCCGTGCTTTAGAGGAGAGAGGATGCTTTCTCTGCTCCGGCAGAGGCAAGATGTTTTTCTGTAACCTACCAGCTTTGAAGTGTAAATAAAGTAATATAGAGTATGTGGCACGTACTCCTCATCATTCCGCTGTGCACGGGACACTGCAAATTCAAAGCTTCCCCACCCCTAAAAATCTACTAGATATTGTTTTGTTGCATACCACTATTTCTTACTTACCCTGTGTGTCATCACTGCTCAGCAATATAAACGTTTTTCCCCCCATCCCGCCCTCTACAGTTCTATAATTAGATGATGCGAGTAGATTCTTGCAAGACAATTTTTTTCCCAGAGAGGAGTTAATGAAAACTATGAAAAATGGAAGCAGAGTACATATTAAAACAGTGTCATCTTGCATTAGTAAAGGAAGCTTAAATTGCACTGCAGAAAGCTTATGACCTTGGAAATTAACATGAAATGTAATGACTCACAGATGTAAGCATAAAAAGAGAGTTATGCATTCCAAAGACAGCCCCCTAGATATGTTAACAGTACCTTCTTAGAAGCTAAATTTGATACACCTAAAGGGTATGGGAGACTGAGGATTTATAAGGTCTCTCGAAAACCAGCACAAAGATATGGATTACTGAAAAGAGAAAATCAAAATGCATAAGTATATTGGGCAGAACTTGACTTTTTTTCCAAACCACAAAAAACTATCAACCTCTTTTCATCTGAAGTTTGTTTGAAAGCACGCCAGCGCAAGTAGATAAATAGGTTCCGCTATGGAGGGAAGGTAAACCCCGTTTCTGTGTGCTCTGGTTTCCGTCACAGTGATCCATTGTGCCAGAAGCAGTTTAGTCATGCTGGCCACATGACCCGGTAAGCTGTCTGTGGACAAACGCTGGCACTCTCAGCCTGAAAGCGAGATGAGCACTACAACCCCATAGTCGCCTTTGACTGGACTTAACCATCCAGGGGTCCTTTAAAGGTAAAGGTAAAGGTACCCCTGACCATTAGGTCCAGTTGCGGACGACTCTAGGGTTGTGGTACTCATCTCACTCTATAGGCCGAGGGAGCTGGCGTTTGTCCGGAGATTGCTTCCAGGTGACGTGGCCAGCATGACTAAGCCACTTCTAGCAAACCAGAGCAGTGCACGGAAACACCGTTTACCTTCCCGCCAGAGTAGTACCTATTTATCTACTTGCACTTGGCATGCTTTCATACTGCTAGGTGGGCAGAAGCTGGGACCAAACAATGGTAGCTCACCCTTCAAAACGCCGACCTTCTGATCGGCAAGCCCTAGGCTCTGTGGTTTAGACCACAGCGCCACCCATGTCTACCTTTACCTCTGCCCCATCCATTGAGCTTGTCATTGCTTTGTGGGTATGATTTGTATACTGAAAAAAAAAATCAGGTTGTGTAAAGTGGAGCGGGTGCTCTTGAGTAACAAACCCACTTTTTTTTTTAAAAAAAAAAAGCACTTCCTTTGCAGTAAAACAAGTAATGAGAAAATGTGCTACAAAGAAAAGCCACTACCTTGAAGCTCACTGGTTTTGGTACCTCCCATACACTGCATCTTATTTGGATCAGGTTTCTGAGAAGAGGATGAATGACTTGGATTAAAAGTTGTAGACCTTTATTCACACAGATACCAGAATTGCAGTATATATTCATAGTTGTTGGAATTCCACAAAAGATCATGTCCAGATTTAGGCTAGAATGTAGTTAGATTTTTCAAGCAGAAGCTGTTAACGAAACAATTCTTCAGTGGTGTCCTATTAATAAATGTTTTAAGGCCATTTAATCATGCCACATTACGTCATAGCACGCAGAAATTCCCCAACTTTCAAGAAACGCTTAAAAGAGGCTAGATAGACATTTTCATTGTTTCTAATGAAGTTGTGAGGTTTTGTATATTATACTATAGTCAATGAAAACTGACATACAGAATTGGATGGACATCTGTTGTTAAAAGAGCCCAATTAAACCAAGTAACATCAAGGGAGGGATGCTTGCAGCTACCCCACCCCTTGCTCTCATAAGGCCAGCAAGTGGCTGCAGGAGAGGGACCCTGATTAGTGTCATGGGAGGGGTGTTTCTAGGAACAAGATTAAAATTGTAAAGCTCCCTTGTGAGTTTTTTGCTGTTGGCTACTGGATGTTGTTTATGTAATATTGTTACAGTATTGAAATGTGTGTTTTTATATTTGCTATTGCTTTGCTATGCGAGAGAGATGGGAAGCAGGATCCATTGCATCCACTCTGCTGGAAGCCCAGCTGCATCAGACACCTCCTGTCAATGAAACTATGTCAGAGAATCAATAGAGGGGCAACTGCCTAGAAATCAGTGCCTGAGCTTTAAGTTTTCTATTCCTCTTCCTTCCTTGTCCCTTTCCCCTTGTGTGCTGTATCTTTATTTATTTATTTAGCCTGCAGAGAGAGAGAAGTCTTGTTTTAATTCCGTGTAAGCCTTTTTGGCTGAAGAGAGGGGTATGAAGGCTCTAAATAAACAGATAGGTGAAGAAATACATTTATGAAATGGTTGTTGTGTTATTGTTTCTCTGTTATAATGAAATTGTTGCCATGTTACTGTTCTGCTGTGTTATTAAGAAATTGTTTTTGGAGTGTTTGCATAAAATGTATTCCTGTTGTTGTTGTTTTCCAATTTTCTTTTTTGCAAACTGCTTACAACATGATTTTTTTGGGGGGGGGGGAGTGGCATACAGATAAAATGAATGAATAAAGGAAACCTGTATTTCACCTTTTAAAGGTGCGTGAGGATTAAAGACATACAAAATGGGCATATATCAAGCCAGACCACTGGACCATGTAGTTGTCTATCCTCTAATCCAGCTGACATCATCTCGCAGGTGTCTCATGTTGACATCTTTTACAGTGCTGTTACCAAAACTTCAGTAATGAGAAATGTCTGCCGCTGAATCCGCAACATGTTTAAATGCACAGTATTTGCTCTTTGTGAAGAACAAACAATCTGAGACACCCTTCAGATCAGCCAGGGCAGGGGGAGAAATACACAAAAAAGAGTTTCTGAAAGCTTTATGACTATGTCAGTGAGCCCTACACTTACCTTTGTCTGACTCCGTCAGTTGTTTAGTCTGGGTCAACGTGCCCTTGGTTCTAGCGCAATATTGCATGTTCAAGAAAAGGCGAGAGCTAGAGGGCTTATTATGGAGATGAAGAGAGGGACTGCGCACAATAGCCCTGACACACCCACTGCTCACACACACACCAATCCACAACTTTGGCATTAGCATGTCAAGGGTCTCTATGTGTCAAGGCTTCGGGAATTCTATTCCTCCCCAGTAGTGGCAACAAGAAGCAAAGAGAACAAGGTAGAGTCCTTGTTAATGAGTTTATTCATTCATAACAGTGAGAGACAAAAGAATAAAGTATGCTCTGTTAAATGCATTGCTCCAGCTGAGCTCTTCCTCCCTCCTTCCTAGCAACAGCATTTTCCCTTACGGTGGCTGCTTGTGGTCTCTGAGTCCTCTGTTCCTGCACTCTTAACGAGCGCTGAGTTCTGGGAGAAGGGGATTGAGAAATATGCTCCCGTGACAACGTGTCCACTGGCTGCTCTGCCTGTGTCTCCCCTCCCCCTTCTCCTAACACTTCCCAACTCTTCTGTTAGTCTATCTCTGAACTGTGACCTTCCTCAAAACCCTGATGTAAATCGATGCTGCAGTCATCTCCTGCGGTGTCAGGAGAAGGGAGGGGGGAGGTGATCTCCACCATTCCTCCTCCATCTTGCCCCCCTGAGTCCAGTCCCTGACACTATGTATACATAGAGTTCTACATACCACTGTGTCAGGTGTGCATGCAGGAGCCAGGCCCTGCGGCCAATAGGACTTTGCAGGACTGGGGCCTTCCTAAGTTTGTTCTGAAGAGGCAAGGCGCAGCCTCACAGGTGAGGCCAATTGATAACTCACAACACCTGGTGACAAGAGCTGGGAAGGGATATAAAGGCAGCTTTTCCCTTCGGTTCTTTGCCACAGCAACACGCTTCCTGCCTTGCCGTGCTTGGCTTCTTGCTTCCTGATTCTTGAACCTCAGCTTCTTGACTTCCTGCTTCTTGATCATCGGACCCTTGACTTCTTGACTCCTTGCTTCTTGATCCTTGGATCCCTGACTTTGTGACTCCTTGCTTTCGGACCCTTGGCTTCTTGACTCCCTGCTCTCTGACCCTCGGACTCTTGGCTTCCTGACTCTTGGCTTCTGGACCCCCGTTCCTGCTCCCACCCCACCATCTTGACCCCGGTCCTGATGTCCCCTGCCGGGACTTCGATTGCCCATGAACCAGAACTTGACACACTGCATGATTGGTAGCTTTGTTCAGAATATGAGTGGAGTAAGTAGGAAAGTAGCTCACATAACAATTCTCTACCAACTTTGACTGCTAAGCTCACCTGAATGGTGGAGAAAGACTTCAAGACCTTTTCATAACGGGCTGGGAGAGGCATGAAAGTTGGCAACAGACCCACACCTCTTGGAGAAGCGGACATCTCCAAGTGCACCTGTCTTCATAGAAGCCTAGAATTGTAGAGTTGGAAGGGAACATTGAGACCAACCCCCCCACAAGGAATCTTTTGCCCAGCATGGGGCTTGAACCCGCAACACTTAGACAAAGAGTCTCATGCTCTACAACACACACGTAACTGGCTGTAAAGTAACATAACATCATAATAAAACTGTAATCTAATAGTCATGTCAAAAAATTGCAAAGCACTGTTTCCAATGGCAATAACATATCATATTACTATGAACCTTCTATACGTTTTTATTGTCATAAAGTCCAAGGATAGTCAAGTCCAAAGATTGTCAAGTCCAACGATTGCAACGTACAGTTCCTGTTGGCAATGCCATTTCATACTGATATCTTCCTTCTGCATCGTCCTATGTCTTAAAAGTGTAACAAATGAACTTGCCTTCTGCGTCGTCCTGTATCTTGAGAGTGTAACAAACAGAACTACTTAGTAGCAATAAGGCAGCTGATGATAGACCAGTTCTCAGGATACACCCTTGTTTCGCCCATTGGACTTCTTCAGCGACAAGGTTTCCAGGAGATTTTTCTGCCAAATAGTCCACAGGAACACAGAAGTTGCCAGTCAGAGACGACCATTTGTTGAGACCTCTTTGCAGTTTTTGCCTGTTCTCAGCCTCCTGAAGTAGTTCTTGGACTCTCTAGCCATGATTTTGATGACCTTTACTGTACTGTCGCAAGCCTTTAATAAAGCTTCCTGTCTTACTCACATGTAAGAGCTTCTGTAATAGCATTTGGGACAGGAGCCAGGAAAACCATCCCATTTTCTGATTAGCTTTTCATGGGTTTTGGTGTGTCAAATTGGCTGTTTGATTCTGATTGACATTGGGTGCAGACAGGTAAGTGCATTTGGATAAACAAGAAGGGTAAGTATCGGTCAATTTGCTGCAGCTTCTTTTGTTATATCTAATAAATACAGCTTTAAAGCAAAAGTCCTCTCTCACACACGGTTTTGTTCCAGATGTGCAGACCATGTGTTAGCTAATCACTTTTGGCCTACTTAGATTGAAGGTCTCTTTTTGTCCTCAGTCTGAATCGTGCCTGGATTCAGCATATTCTCTTGAAGGATATGTTTGTACTGAGCCACAAAGTATCATATTAAAAGACAGGAGATCTGGCTCCAAAGGAATTCAGACAAAAGGGGAAGGGGAGGGGAATGGAATTGCCATTTGTACATAGGCCATTTTGTTTGAATTTTTTATAGCTACCTGTTGTAAGAACTGGCAAAGAATGAAGGGATCTTTGCCATTGCCTCAGCAGCTGAGGTGTTCAAAGACATTTTATGGACACACCAACTGCTCAGAAATGTTTATATGAGCTGTCAGCATACAACTTTGATTTTTAAATGAAGTTAATGTCAAATATTCAAAATTTTATCACAAGTACTCTATCAGATACCGAAGTGACCTCGTGTCAGGTGTCAGATACCGTCAAGTATTGACAGCTGCTACATGCCAGCTGCCAAATACAGATTGTGACATGTCAGATACTATCAAATTCTTCCTGCCTGTGCACTTCAGCTGTCAGATTCTGTCAAATATGGAGTGCCTCATGTCAGATTTTGTCAATTGTCAGATGAATTGCAATGTTGACTGCTACCTAAACTCCAGGATGCCAAGTGTTGATGATGCTGAATATTTGATATTAAAAGAGAATTAGTACAAACAGAAAATGTTTAGGGGATTTTTTTAAAGCAGATTCGTTTCAGCTCCAGAATAATCCACATCAGAACACTTAACTGGCTTCTGGTGAGAGGAGGAACATTAACATTTTTTTCTTTGTATGGATGTTCTTGTGTCTTATTGAAAACAAAAAAAATATGGAAAATATATTTTATACTCAAAATTCTGCATGATCGTTCCTGAGATCATGGTGCAGAATTTTGTCTATGTTTGGATACAGTTGAACACGCTTTTGAAGCAAGAAGGCAGACTGAACATTTCAAAACTGCACTGATTTTATCCACTGATTTCAAAACTGCACTTATTTGTGTTGTGATTGTTTCTTGGAATTCCCAAGCAACACCAGGTACAACATTGTATAAAGTATACGACTGACTAAGTAGGATTTAGAACTAATCCGCTGAAAAATACACGACACACCTCAGTAGCTAGAGTTAACAAGTTTTTTTATTATTATTATTGAAACGCATCCTCCTGTGCTTAAGATTTATCACTTGGCCTAGACAAGAGAAAATTGAAGAAACATGTGGTTTCCATATTTCAGAAACTTGCAATGACCGCTCCCCGCATAAAAACGGGGGGCGCCCTTTGTGTGGATGCACGCAGCCCCTGGATCTGGAGCAGCTCCATCAGCATAGGCTTGGCTTCGCCTTCCCTCAGGTGGGATACCTGGAGGTCTCCACCTACCCCAGTCAGCTGTCCAATCCCACCTGGGGGAAGCGTTGCTAAGGAGACCAGGCCAGGTAGGGGAGGGATTACCTGCCCACACAATAGAGGGAGGATCTTACCTGGGAATCCTCACTTCGCTCCAGAGTTTCTCCCACCCTACCCACCCTCAGTTAATGTCTTGTTTTACAGGTTAACTTTTCTTCACAGGTTTGCAGGTTAACTTTTCTTCACAGGTATGCGGACGCTGCTACGTCAAGGTCGCTGTTAAGGGGCCGGAAAGGAATTTCCCTGCATTGGCAGGTTTCGCCTTTCCCGTAGCAAAACGTCACAACTTTGGCGGTATCAGGCCTTGGGCGGAATCCTTTAGTCCATCTTCCTCTTTGCAGTGGCCATACCAGGGTTCCCTGTTAAAGGGGTTTCTGAAGGGAGGCTTTGACCGTACGCCGAAAGGTCGTTATTGCTCTCCCCGGCGCCAGCAGCGTAATGGGGGCGGCTATCTCTGCTTGAACATATGTTCTCCAGAGCCAGCCCATCCCTCCCACACACACTGGATCACCCTGATGCTCCCTAGGTCCCCAGCTGGGGACTGGGGAGGGAGAACGCCCAATGCCTGAGCCAAGGTCTACCCACATTTGAAATTTAATAAAGTTGTGGCCAATTTAATCCCATAGCACGTTGTCTTGAGTCGTTATTCCACATGACGGGGGGGGCGTTCGGGATCTGGGGGACTCCGCCTGTCCACGCAAAACCAGATTCACAAGAGATATTGCATCTTTTTTTAGAAACTTTTCAGACAGGAGAATTATGGGTGTAGCCAGGGAGAGCATAATGGACTGGTAGGAGGGGCAATGATGGTGTTCACAATCAACAACAGCTGTATCACACACCTTTGGAAAATTACCACCCGCTCACAGCATAAAACAGTCATGCTTTAAATGTCAACCAGGGTGGAGAAGAACGGTTGGTTTGTCCTACAGTGTCTTGCCTCTTTCCAAACTTGAGAAGTTAAATCTTTGTGATCTATTTCTGATATGAACTAACTGCACCTCTTAGAATACTGTGGGGATTGAAATGCAGACATCCTCTGAACTTCTCACTACAAATATTGTGACACAGTTCCCGACTGTCTCTCTCTCTCTCTCTCTCTCTCTCTCTCTCTCTCTCTCTCTCTGAAATGCCTTGAGATCTTCGGGTGATGGGTGGCACACAAATAAATACAAATAAATAAATAAAATACTGGCAGTATAGTGACTCTAGCTCACGCAAGCCAGGTCTCTCTCTCTCTCTCTCTCTCTGTGTGTGTGAACTGAAATATTCATTTAAATATGAGGTACCATGTAAATATGATGCTGTGCTTTCCCCCATATATAATTACCATATAATAAAATTTGTGCTCAGTTTCAGGTTCTCTGTTTCCTTGGAACTGGATTGCAGTCCATATCAGAATGATGGGTCTCAGTCCCAGATTTGTCCATTCACTGGAATAAACACACGGAACCTATGCAACTGGAGATATCATGCAATTGAAGCTACCATCTCACATTGCAATTACCCAGCTAGCAACCAATAACATCCACATAGAATGATATGAGTTGGAAGGGCCCCAAGATGCTTCACTTGAACATTCATCTGTAATCATCTTGGTGGGGACTGTGATACATGTAAGATTATACACAGTGAGGGAAAATATGGGGGGAGGGAAAATATGGGGGAGTGTTTCTGTCTGAAAGAAAGCCAAGCATCTGTAGAGGAGGGAAGCACAAATTAAGCAGGTCTGAGTCACCTTGTGACATCACCAGCCAATAGACCAATCCCTTCCTTTTACCAGCTCATATTTTACATTGTAAAGCCATTGGCTTTAATGGGCAATGACCTAGTTCACAAAACACAGCAAGTCAAGCTATGGCTTAAGGAAACAGTGTAAATGTGTGGTCCCGCCTTGAGCCATTAAGCATGAGCTGTAGCCAGGGACAGAAAAAGGCAGTGATTTCTCTTCTGACTTGTCTTAGTCCAAATCAGTGCTGTTTCCTTTATGCTACATTTCAGTTTCTGCCAAATATGATGTTATTTGCCTTGTTGTCCATGCTATCTTATGTAATTTATGTATTTATTTACATAAGTTATGCAAGTTGCAAATTTAATGCAATTATTCCCACACCACTCATTTTAGTGCAAGGGAAACACAACTTATTGTTTGAGGCCTGAAAACAACAGCAGCTGTGAGTACCAACTGGTATTTGCTGGATTGCTTTCTATTCTGAACATGGGACAAATAAGTGAACATCAGCAAATTCCACTCCTATTTCAGTTTCTGTTGGAATTAGCCACCGTTCCTAGATGTGGCCAAGGTTAGTTCTTGGCTACAGCTAGTGGTTAGTGAGGGGAGAGCTTAATCACGAGTCCTGGTTTGGACATCATGCTAATCCAAGCCTATGCTTAGCTCACTGTGGCAATGCAGTGAAAGTGCCTGGGCAAGAGCAAAGTGGCTGCAAGCTCCTCTCCAAGAGTCTGCACATTTGTGCAGCCTCAGTACCCTGAGTTTGACGTACCCTGTCATATAAACCAGCTCAATGCCAATATAGAACTAGATGGAAACATGGCAAGGATTCAAGATCTCAAAGTATGGGTGCAAAAGTGGCAGCAGATTCAGCCAGGTAGACTTAAGCAAATTGGAGGCAGGGACAGGCCACAAAGACATTCATCGTGTTCTGAGCACAGAAAGTGGAGGTGAGCACAGCAGAACTCTCTTTTCCCATGGGAGGCAGAAGGCTGCCATGAGTATTTCGTCTCATTGTCTGAGGGCATTAGACTTTCTGGGACAACCGTAAAAGCAGTTGTGATTAAGCAACTCAATGCCTGTGTATGTGGGAGAAGGCCACATGAATCAGGTATGCACATGGCTGAGCTCCTCTGAGCTTTTCTTCCTTACGTTGTCATAACTGGGTGCTTAAACAAAAGCAAATAACCCTTGTGTGGAAAAGAAGAAAGACAGCAAAACATTAAAAGGCAAGAGTTTCTACAATACAGTTGGCTCAGTTATTTTGGATTTCTAGTAAGGGCTTATCCTGTAAGCACTGTCTCCATATCACAAGACTTTCTGTAAGGGAGTGCCTCTAATTGCCATTACTGTAACATACACCAGTGGTGTAAGCATGCATATAGATCAGAGGACAAATTTTGGCTCCTAATAGTGGGTGATTATGGGAGCCGTCTGGGTGTTGAGGCCAGCTCAGATCCAAGTGCATGACTGGAAGGCAAACTGATTTGTCAACCCTGAGTATGAGGGTTTGTTTGTTTGGGTTTATTTTGGAATACAGGCAGTGGTCAGGAAAAGGGCCAGCTATGACTTGACCTGGATACCTTGGGATAATAGTTGCATGCAGCAGCCAAGTGTGGTGAACCACTAGACCTGTGGTCTGGAACATCTTATAGGGCAGTGAAGTATTATTAGGCTCTAGAATAGCTCCACCCATGAATGTGAGCCCTTGGGTGGTCCTATACGGCAGCAGGTGGTATGGAAAGGGCTGTTTAAGGCTGGGACATTGAGCAACAACCATCGGTTTTGATCTATTCTTCAGCTCTGACTCTTGGTTTTATTATTTCAAAGATAGAAAGCTGCCTTATACTGAGTCAGATGACTGGTCCATCTAGCTCAGTATTGTCTTCACTGTCTGGCAGGGACTCACAATGGTTTCAGACAGGGTTCTCTCCCAATCCTCACTGGAGATGTCAGGGATTGAACCTTGGGCCTTAGGCTACCACTGAGTACCACTCTGTTCTGCCTTGGTCAGAGCACACCTGGAATACTGTCTCCAGTTCTGGCCACCACAGGATATTGACAAGCTGGAATGTGTGCAGAGAGGGCAACCAAGATGATTAAGGGTCTGGAAACCAATCCTGGAAAGACAGCCCACCTAGGAGAATGAAAACTCTGATCCTAAACCTACACTGCCTTGGGAGAAGAAAAGGCGAAGAGTAAAACCTACACAAATCTGGAGGGGAGTCTCTAAGATGGTTGGATGGTGCCTTGTACACCTCCTCGCAGCAATTCCTGCAGTGATGTTGGTGCCAAAAGTACCACTCTGCTTTCCTTTGGACCGCATCAGCAAGGCTGAGAGGGGTTTTTTGTCCATCTGGGCAGCCCAGAACCTCCATACACACTGCCCAGGCTTGCACCCCAGGAAGGTCACTTCGGTGCTGCTAACACAGTGGTTTGACTTCACTCCCAGAGGCGTCCTCCATTGTCTCCTGATACAGATGGATGCCAACAACGACAACCACTGAGTCTTGTCTCTCCCTTTGAGGACTAGATGGCCCATTGGCCTGACAGTGCCTCTGAGTCCTGCCTGATGCCCCAACTAGTAAAAGCCTTGGGGTCATCAGTGCAATCCAACCCAACCTGGAGTGAACAGGGAATGTCTCTGGCCCAAAGCAGTCTGAGCTTTGGCTGAATCTGTTGCACAGCCTTAATTCATATGACCCTCTACTAGTGAGCTCAAGGCTTTCCTTCTGTTCTGACTCCACAGTACATATCCTGGTCTCTACCTCCTTGCTCAGCCCTGAACACAGTTTTGTGTTTAGAGAGAGAAGAAAAGACACTGTTCAGTCTTTTTTCTTTTTTCTTTTTGGATTGACACAAGGGTAGCATTGCTGTAGCTTTGGGTCTGACTTTGCTCTGAATCTGGCACTGCCTGCTGTGGGCTTGTTTTTGTATCCTTCTAATACTTCCGGCAATGGTAAACAAGCAGAATATTGCAAAACACTGTAAGACTCTGATTGTAATTTCTTCAAAAGGAAAACTGACCCCATAAAGTAAAGCTACACTGACTTCCCACAGCTCAGGGAAGTGGGGACTACATCACACTGTTTTCACAGGGGCATAAAGAGATGCCGTAATGTCTGAGGCCACCAAACCTAGTGTGGCTGTTGAAAAGCTACTTTTCAATATTTGATTGCTTTAGTCATTATTTACAAGACCCATGTTTAGACTCTGATAGTTCGCTACTCCACCATCCAGCATCTCGCGTTTCTTCATAATCCTTCAGGACTGGCAGAAAGTGTTTAAGTAGCCTGTGTGCAGCTGTTGCCAATGACAGATGTTCCCACAAGAATGGAGAGTAACACAGACTGCTGGTCTAACATCCCCAAAGGGACTGAAGGACAAAAAAAAATCACTGGTGGAACAAGTTCCAGAGTATAAAACTAGGCTACGAATGGAAAGACTTGCTTAATGCAATTCCATCTCTTCAATTTGCAAGGGCTTCTTTTGCCGCTAAGGAAAATGGGGTGAACAAAATTGACAGCCTCCAAAGCATATTCTGACATTGTAAGGATGGAAGGAACTGTCCATGTCTTGTTGCTTATTGCGCCCTATGTTCCCTCCAAATACCTTTGCATTGCTTGACATTTTTTTTTAAAAGTATTCATTGAAACCCTCAGTTCCACATTTCGCCACAGACAAATTGCATGGAGCATTTCAGAATGCCATTTTGACGGGACCCACAGAATTTCATAGATTAATTTTAAAGAGTAGGCAAAATCCCACTCTGGAGGTGTCAAAACCTGCTCTTAATTTTAAAAGCACCATACGCACTATATATTTAAAGCGGTATCATTCCGCATGAAACAGTGGTGGCTCCCTGCCCCCAAAGAACCCTAGGAACTATGCTTTGTTAGGGATGTTGAATTGGTAGGAGGCCCGTGTTCCCTTCACAGAACTACAATTCCCAGAATGCCCTGTGAGGATGGATTGACTGTGAAACCTACCTGGAAATTGTAGTTCTGTGAAAGGAGAAGGGGTCTCCTAACAACTCTCAGCACACATAACAGACTACAGTTTTAAATTTAGATACTGTTTTAAATGTATAGTGTCTAGTGGGTCCTTCATGAGCAAGATTATCTGCCATAGGAGTGGGAAAAATACAGCAGGTTGTTGGACAGAAGTATAATGTGTGTGTACTTCAGACTTTCCCTACTGCTTTCCCCTAAATACCAAGTAATATAAAAGTGCCCAAAACTGACCTTTTCAAAGTGCAGTAGATCTCACCACTTCATCTTCCTGAGGGTTTCATACATGCCAAGCAGATTGCTGTTCGATTTACAGTTTCCTATTAACATTAAGCAGAGTGTGTGCTTGCAAACAATGTTGTACGACTTTGCTGTGCTGCTTCCTATGTCCACCCAGCTTTGCAGAGGATGATAGCATATTATATTGTAAAAAATAAATAAATGCATTATTTATTCAATGAGTGGTGGGGGAAGACACTCCATTCCTTGCTTAAGCCATTAGCTGAATTTAATTGTGCAGGGGACAAACTCTGAATGTAATGCTGTGTGTGCAGGTTTTGCCTCAGCTTCCAGTTTCTTCAGTTCATTTGTGTCTGTTCTTCCCTTTGTATCAGTGATGTGCATGCCCACATGAAGAATTGCAAAAATAAAATAAAAAAATCCTGGTATTATTACAATCTTGATGTGATCACACATATATACTTGCATCAAGATCCTCTTGTGTGTAATTCTGCACAGGTGTGCAGCAGCAGGCAATATGTTCACATTGGTAAGCGTAGGATGAAAAAAACATTTATGCAGTCATGCACCCCACGACTTCCAGATCCTGTATGGGGCACATCTAGTTCTAACTGGCTCAAGATAAAGAAGGGTGAATTTTGGTTGTATATTAGGATAAATGTCTTGATGGTGATACAAATTTGACAATGGAAATAACTACCTAGAGGGGTGGTAGGCTTTCCTTTGTTGGAGGCCTTCAAGAAGGAGCATAGGAAGCTGCCTTATACTGAGTTAGCCATTGGTCCACGCTAACTTGAAGGGATTTCAAGCAAAGAGCCTTTCTGAAGATGCTGGGAATTGAACCTGCAAAGCTGTCACTCTGCCACTGAGCTGTGCCTCTTCCCATAAGGGGTTCATTCATAGTTGCCTAGTAACATCAGACAGATGGACAGTCATCTGTTGGAGATGCACTTGTTTTAGATTATTGTGTTTTGCGTGGCTCAGGAAGTTGGACTGGATTGCCTAAAAGACCCCCTGCAATTCTGCAATTACTGTCTTGTTGTGTTTTATTAGTGCATGCACACACATTGGAAACATAGGGGGTTGAGATTCCAATGAACTGAACTTGATGACAGTCTGTGCAGGTTCCCATTCCAGAATCAGTTTTAGAAATCCTAATTAACCCACAATTTAGAGTATACTCCTAGACTGGTTTTTTGTTGTTTTTAATGAATCAGGGGAGATCTCATCCCTGATTAATGCTATTATTCGAAAGCTATGAAGATAGAAGGCCCAGATTTCTAAGGCGTTGAACATATTGGGTGGAAGGTTTCTATAAAAGAAGTCTATGCCGATGCTTAGAAGCTGCTCATGTGGAACAAATCCCATTTCTAGAAGGGCAAGATAAACAAAGTTCCGGGAACATTGTGTATGTTCCCAATTTCCTTCTTAAATTAACAACCAGCTGAACAGTAATAAGAGGATGAGAATCTTGACTTGTATGTAATTTAGCAGGAAGCAGAATCACTCTCATGACACCACTTCACCTAAGAATGACATCAAGATCAGAATATATTGTCCTCATAACTCACATTGTGCCTTCCTTCACTTTACTGACAATAATTTGTTTCATTTGAAGTTATTCTGAGAAACTCGTTACCTTGCAATCACAGAGTGTGTTGTTACTTATACTAGAAAGAAGCAGGGGGTGGAGAGAGAGAGATGGAGAGAGAGAGAGAGAGAGAGAGAGAGAGAGAGAGAGATTTTCATTGCTCTGGTTTCTGAAAATTTGCCAGGAAAAAACTACTATGTGTGGTCGACAACTTCACAAGCATACTTGCAAAGAAAAGGAACAGTAGTAGATAACCCATTAAAACATTCTCAAGATCATTAAACTATGTATGCCCATGTTATAGTTTTAGTCACTGTACGCAAACTCCTCCCTCTGTCTCTTACTCAGTGTCTCCATAGTGCCTGGCTTACAATTCCATATCCCAACTGACATAGGAGGGGAAGCCCTGCCCCTGCGACTCCCTGAAGTGTCAACCAAAAGCTATGATCCCCTTTGGTGTCAACCTCACCACCCACACAGGGCCTGTTGCTATTACAAGGCAGGGTCTGGGTCCTACCGCAGCTCTTTACCGAGATAGTGCTCCACATTGCAATCAGCACAACACTGTTGCTGATATCTCACTGAACAAGCAAACAGATGCAAACAATAAACATGAACATACTCTCGCAGAAAGCAGACCAGATATGGGCCAGAATGGTGCCAAGCGGCCCAATCTTGCTTAGTTCTATGTGGGTCTGCTCCCAAGCAATATGTGAGAAGAGGCCTGAGGGACAGATCCCACACAAAAGAGCTGTCCAGCAGTTCCAGGAGTAAGGGACTTGTGCTACCAGTTCAAAAGATCTCTAGGCTTAGAGAATGTCCATGGAAGCTCTTTCAGCTTCAGCTTCCAGGCAGCACCTGAGGGTTTAAGTATCCATCCAGGCTGTCCCACTTCCTGGAATACTATTGGGGCAAGAAGACCTAATAATGTTGCCATGTGGGTTACAGTGTAACCCCATAGAGTAATGACCTACTTGGGGATGAATTTATAAAACAATCTGGACTAACACAGATGAAACGGTGATTGCCATAAAGAAACCATGCAATGATCTGAAGAACGTTTTATCCCAGAGTAGAGACGTGGCTCACTGAAGGTTAATGCATTGAAACATTTGCATAAGAAAATGAAGTTAATAATTTTGAGGCTCATTAATAATGTAATCTTGCATTTAAAGTAAGGATACTTCCTTATTGATTAGGCTGAATGATCCATTTACTGGAAGTTACCAAAGCCATTTTAGCTCTACTAATGTTTTCCAATCATTCTAAACCTGCTGTCCATTAACTACTGGTTCTTTAAAAATCAGATGATTCCCCACCACCACGTTTTGCTTATTGCACTGAATGATTTTACCAAAAGCAACAACATCTCCACCCAAGTAGTTTCTTTAAATAAAAAAGTTATACTGGGAACCTAGCAAACGTGACTACATTTGTTAATAGTTCAATGACATTCTGTCCATCTGATATTTGTCTTCCAAGCTCATCTCTACTGTGAAGCTGCTTTCCTTTCCTGCAGAACAAGTCCCACCTCTCTACATGTTTCAACTTGCCCTAAGACCATTCCAGCTGTGTTTCCTTCCATCTGCTTCTGCTGTGATGGCAGTTCACCCAAGTTGACAATTCGGCCTTTCTAAAAGCATCGTTACCTGCCTGTGATTGATAGGTGGGCCTGCACCTGCTTTCACAGGGTGCAGTGAGCTGACAGCATTTGTAATACCAAGGAGCAGTTTTGACCTGTTTTGTCAATGGGAGTCCAAAAATAGTCATTGGACATCAGACAGATTGCCTGGCTTGGGTTAACCACTGAGGTACATTTAATGAAAATATGGAGCTAGAAGGATGAATTGCTTGAAAACTAATCTTTCAGATAGCTAGTTCAATGACAGTTGATGTGCTTCACGGATGCCATAATCCATATGTCCTCTGTTCTGACCACTTGCATAAAGGTCAAATTCAGCTATTTGTCATATCATTTCCCCCTCTTAAAAAGCCAAGGATACTGAAGAAGTGTGGATTTCTTCAGAGCAACATAGAATGTCACTCCGGTGAGTTGTGAGCTTCTTAGAGCTCACAAAGGAAAAGCCATCTTTCATAGTAAAAGGTGATTTTCCTGGCTACTGTATGTGATCTTAGCCTACAGTGTTATAGAGGTTTCAGGTAAGAGAAATTGAGAGCTTTCAGATAGAATGGTGTGAGTCTGTTCCATGCAAATTGCAATCCACCTAATTTATTTCAGTTCAGTTAAAATTAAGCCCACTTCACTATTTAAGGAATAAGCAGGGTAGCTTACAGTGAGATATCATTATACACACACACACGAAGATTGCACATTCAAATTAAAACCAAGAAACAAGAAGAATTAAAGCAGCAAGCAGTGAAAACTTCAGCAGAAACAGGTATTGCTCTCCCTGCATCATCTTTCCTGAGGCCACTGTTTTATTTTCATTGTGAGAATGAAAGTAGACAATTAAGTTATATGGAAGAAAGTAAAGATGAACTGGGCTCACTGAGTCCATTGGAGAAAGGACTTATGGTAACATGCTCCATGGACACCTAAGCCATTATTCATTGAAGATTCCGCCTGCTGCAGTCTTCATAACCCTGCATTTTTTATCTATACCATGAAGCTATTTAACATCACCCACCAGCCCCATCTTTCTCCTCATTGCAGTGCTGCATTGTGAAGAAAGACTTCCCATTCCCCTTCAAGTTAACGGATAAATTTGTGGGAGGGAGAGAAGGGTGCACCTCTAGAAATGGCCCCAAATCTCACCCTGTTACCAAGAAGCCTCTTACCCCAATGGTCCCTTGTTGGTTGGGTCTTCTCAGTCACCAATTTCAGGGCTAAAGCCTCTTTCCCTCCCAATGCAAGTTAATTGGGAGATTACTATGGTCATTAACTTGCATGTTGTGGGATGGGGGGGAAATGCCCCCATTGCAATCCTGGACTTGGTGTAAAGGTTTTATGTGTGAGTGAGAGGGAGTGTCTTCTGTGTGTATGTTTGTGTGCGGTCTGCATATGTGTCATGGGAAGGCATTCTGTGTTTGTGTGGATTTGTGTGTACGTGTCCTCTTTATTTGTGGTCAATGTGTGCAAGAAGAAGTGCATAGTAGCCACTTTGGCCATGAGCACCGCTGGCATGCAGCTTTTGAAGCAGAGCCCAACCGTGAATCCTCGGGCTGAAAAAACTTGCCCAACCCTTATTTACACAATCTTAGCCTAGGTTATGGTTCTTGATCACTCTAGAGTGTGGTGGTGAAGATGTTGGCTAACTCTCTGTGTTGGAAATCAGTGTGCAATGGAACACACAGTCTGATCTTATCTATGCTTACCCAAAAGTCCCTCTGCATCTAAGGGAGCTTCTTCCATTTGAGTTTGAGCCTTAGATGTGCTTAACTTTGCCTGGCTCATGCCCATTGTTTTTATCTTGCAGTACACAAAAACAAAACAAAACTGTCCTTTATTAACTGTAGTCAGCAATGTAGATAATTAGAATCTTTTTTTTAAAAAAAACCCAACACTTTGGAGCAGATTTTAAAATCCTTAGTAGGGTCAAATTAAACGGAAGAGTCTTTTCTGATTCTTGCCAACGTAATGAAGCAATAACCATTTTCTGTTTTATTATGGGTGGCGTAAGGTGCTATATTTAGCAGAGAACCACAAAATAGATGCTATTCCTATTTTAATCACCCTTTTGGCTTTGAAGGAGCCCAAACATTTCTAATCAAGTTTGATTTATACATTCTATATCTCTATATATTGTACCCCGGGGTGAGAGAGTTGTCACTGCCAAGTTCCAATATATTGCAGTCTCCCCAATCCCTGAGCCCAAGTTATTAACCCATACAAATGTGGCTTTAAATGGAAATTCTGGCAAAAGTTCTGCCATCTCAGCAACTTCTCTCTCTGTAACAAAACTGTTGATTCAGGAGGCTACAGTCTTGCTCTCCGCTCATAATGAGTGTGTCTACAAGGCCTGGATTTGTGTTCGCTGTGGGTAAATAAATAAAATAAAGCAGTTACTTATTTGTACCTTCAGTGGATTGTATAAACCCAAAAAGCTGTGTGGAAACCCAGACACAAGCCACCCCAATTTAAGCACCTTGAAGTATTGCCCATTTCAATGATAGGGTTAAGTAAAATTGATGTGACTCACCCATGCTTAACTTCAGATAAATTACCATAGGCTCTCCATAGTTTATGCAACATGAAGTCTGGCAAAACAAGTTTATGTAGAAAAAGTGGCATCCCCAAGTGCTAAGTTCCTCCGATAAAAGGAAGTCTTAACATTGATTTGTATAAAAGTATTATAGCATAAATGGGTTGTGACAGCTACTCAAGGCACTGAAGGTCAGCATCATTGGCAGTTGGTGGGAATAAGCCCTTGTCCTATCACAGTAGAACTTACTTTTCTTGTTAATCCCACTGATTTTAATTGACCTTCACAATGTCAAACTCTCTTTGACATGTGTTCAGTGTGATTACCCTGTTTTTCTTTTTCTTTCCAACGCATTGGCAGATTGAGAAGGCATAATAAACCAACAGTAAGTGGACAGGTTCACATGGAAAGGACTTTGGCTCTCTAGCCTGAGGTAATATACGTTCATGACTAATAGAGACTGGAGGCAATCAAAGTGCGGGTGTTTCATTTGACCAGGGAGAGGACATTGTTACATAAGGAGACCAAACTAATGGTTTATTCTGGACCCTGTCACAACAAGAGCCCTGTTGGTGCTTCCATAGTAGCACAGCCAATTAAAGTTAATGTGTAGGCAGCAATGACAACAAATAACATTAACAACGGTGTTTTGTCTGGTCAAGAACCTGGCTGAAAATAATAATGAAGGTGTATTCAAGAAGGTGTATTGGGATCAGAATAGAGGGTACATTCAAATAGCTCCAGTTCTGGGAATAAGATGTCAGTACTTCCAGGCAATATTAACAAGATGTGCAATGTGTTGCAACCTACATGCTTCTTTTTCTGACCTACACAGTTAACAGAAATAGATAGTCATGCAACTCAAAGACCAACTGACTGGTGAAAGGATGTAGCCCAGTGATAGAGCTTCTACTTTCATGCAGAAGGTTCAAGGTTAAATCCCAGGTAGGGCTTGGAATTTCCCCTGGCTGAAATCCTGGAAAACCAATGTCAGTCAATACTAATCAGGATGGGCCACTATAAGGCAGCATCATATGTTCTTTATTTATAGTCAGCCCCAAAGAGGCATGCAATTATTTGAGAACATCCAGGCAAGAGAACAAATTAAACAGCAATAACAAGCAATCGGCAGAAGTGGCCGACTATTAGAGGGCAGGAAATTAAGCAACATTAAAGGCCCCCCCTTAACCAACATCTTTAAGGTAAAGGTAAAGGTAAAGGTACCCCTGCCCGTACGGGCCAGTCTTGACAGACTCTGGGGTTGTGCGCCCATCTCACTTAAGAGGCCAGGGGCCAGCGCTGTCCGGAGACACTTCCGGGTCACGTGGCCAGCGTGACATCGCTGCTCTGGCCAGAGCCAGAGCCAGAGCCAGAGCCGCACACGGAAACGCCGTTTACCTTCCCGCTGGTAAGCGGTCCCTATTTATCTACTTGCACCCGGAGGTGCTTTCGAACTGCTAGGTTGGCAGGCGCTGGGACCGAGCAGCGGGAGTGCACCCCGCCGCAGGGATTCGAACCGCCGACCTTTCAATCGGCAAGTCCTAGGCGCTGAGGCTTTAACCCACAGCGCCACCTGCGTCCCCAACCAACATCTTTACTAATCTTTAAAAGGTTAAGAGAATATAGGAACATAAGAAGAACCCTGCTAGATGAGGTGAAAAGTCAGTCTTGTGCAGCATCCTTTTCCTACATTCTGCTGCAACTGGATGCCTATGAGAAGTTCTCAAGCTGAACATGAGTGCAATCGTCGTCTCCCACTTGTGTTCCCCATCATAGCTGTCAACTTTCCCCCTTTTTAAAGGGGAATTCCCTTATTCCGAATAGGTTTCCTCGCAAGAAAAGGGAAAAGTTGACAGCTATGTTCCCCATACAGCCTCTGAGACTGGAGTAATATATAGCCATCATGACTAGAAGCCATGATTGAAGAGAGTAGATGGCAGGGTGGAATTCTAGACCCTGAGTATCCAAACCAAACAGCCCCCTCTTTTTCATACTTGTGAACAACACTTCAGGTGGTAGTATGACAGAGAGCAGAGCATCTGTGGGTAGACAGGATTATTTGGGAGCAGGAGATCCCTCACTTAATCCTTCAGTCCCAGACTATTTAGGACTTTATGGTGATAACCAGCATTTTGACTTTGGTTCAGCAGCACACTAATGCAGGTAAACTATTAAGTGATCCACTTGCACCAGGTAACAAGCCTATAACAGCAATGTGACCACAGAATTTGGCATCAAAGATGTAAGCACTACACAGCTCCATATAAGGCCAGGTAAGCCAACTTGGAACCCTCCAGATGGTTTTGGACTACAACTTCCATCGGCCCCTGGCAACATGGCCAATGACAAAGGACAATGGGTGTTGTAGTTCAGTAAAATCTGGAGGGAACCACAATGACTTCCCCTGGTATTAGGGTTAATTAGACTGTGAATTGTATAGAAGAACATTCAATATGCCACTTCATTCCTATGTGAAATGGTGAAATTTGGGGAACTCTTTCTACCATGTGATGATTTATGTGAATATATAGGTTAGCTCTTAGAACATTCTTATGAGTTTTGGAGGGGTAGGCTGTTGAGTGATGTGAGCTAGAAAGGAGAATTGAAAGAGCAACCAGGCTGTTTGAATCCAAGGCTGCAGCTGTCGAAGAAGCAAGGCCTTCTTGGGGTTTTAATGCTGAGAGTCCCTCCATCGTATGCTCAGGTTGCATATACATATGTGTAAATAAACCATATATCATAAAGACACCACAGTCTCTGTTGTGCCTCATTCCGAAGGAAATACAAACCCCGGTAAGTGCCTGGGATCTTGCACCACTCAAAGATTGCAATAATATTGTTTTGTATTTATGTATTTGACCACTATACTGAAATTTTACAACTGTGAGCTGTGCAATCCGTATACAACAGACAGCAGAAAGTGACTTATGAACATTTGTGATTCCCGAAATTCACTTACTTATTGATTTCTTCTTTTTTTAATAAATAAATAAATCTGCGCATCTTTGTAGCTGCACATAGGTATCTGCAGCAAAAAAGAAATCTGCAGTACTAAGCTCTGGAGATCTCAGTTAATCTAGATTTTAATTACTACCATTATTGATGATCTGAAATACAGATGGGAAGAGTGATATTCAAAGGTAATGCTCAATTGGAAGCAATAGGTCAGAGTTATAATGATAAAAAGAAGCTTCGAAAATTAAAGCAATAGATCAGACACCTCCCTCCCCCCCCCCAAATAGTCCTGCTAATTGAACTGTAGTTGAAAGAAGGAATGATAAACTAGCATAGAATAATGAGGATATGGTGAACAGATTATTCTTGTCTCCTACATTGGGTACTTCACACAAAACTGTGACTCTTGATTTGTCATATGACCAGAGGAAGAGTGGGATTTTATTTTTAAAAAGAAGACCTTATTGTTGAGGCTTTCTTCTGGGAAGAGATGATGTATATGTTTTACATGTCTAAGGTGTTAGGTTCAATCCCTTCCATTAAAGAATGGTCAGTTGGCTTTAGAAGACTTCTTCCCAAGACTTGGAAAGAGCAGCTGCCAAAGTCACCCTGAGTGAGGAGGTGATGCAGGAGATTTGGGGGGCAAGGCAGGGTGGGGGTGGCATCCCAGGATGATTTTCGGGGCAAGCCTCCTCTGACCTGGATCCAATCCTCTCTCAGGTAGTAGCACTCACTGGAAGAATCTAGTCACTGTCCAGTGAACCCCCTTCTCAAGCCCCCTCTCACATTTTCTCAGCTGTATACCTAACAACCAATGTAAGGTGTAGAAAAAACAAGTGCCCAGAAATAGGTATGCAATACAGGTATGCAGGTCAGAGTGCAGGAATTTGTTGCAGATCGCTGACAAGTATGTGGTCAGTAGCAAACCCATCTTTTTTTTTTCTTTTTTCTTTTTTTAATAATATTTTATTGCATTTTACACAAAAAAGAACAAAAAAGCAAATTTCCACAAACATTACAAAAGGAAAAGAAAACATAGACAAAAAAAGAAGAAAAAAAAGGAGATTTTAACATATTAAAAAAAAAACTCACTTTCCAATTATAACCTTCAAAACCTTATTTTCCTTACTTCCACCCGCCTCCCTATCTTGTATTCTATGTAATAATTAGTTCAGCAAGATCATTCTTTATTCATTTTGATTCTTAATCCCTCCCTTTGTACTCTTATTTAACTCAGTCACTAGAACCCCTTCTTTTCCTTTTCAATGCCCTCAACATTCAAAGATTTTACAGTGTTTTTGTAGATAGACTTTAAACTTCTTCCCGTCCTCTTCCACCTGCTCTTCTCCTTGATCTCGAATTCTGCCGGTCATTTCAGCCAGTTCCATATAGTCTATTACTTGCATCTGCCATTCTTCCAGGGTGGGAGTAGCAAACCCATCTTGCTTGGTATGCACTGAATATGAAATATCTCTAACAGACCCATTGATTTTAATAGGACTGAAACATGAGGCGATAGACCCATTGAAATCAATGGACTTGGTTGACTTTGGTGGCTATCACCCATAGTTAAACTTATTTGGATCTGGGTGTCTGATAGGGAGGCTTCCTAAATAAATTTGCTCTACCTGTTGGTTTGGAGCAGGCACAGGCAAACTCGGCTCTCCAGATGTTTTGGGACTACAATTCCCATCATCCCTGACCACTGGTCCTGTTAGCTAGGGATGATGGGAGTTGTAGTCCTGGAGGGCCAAGTTTGCCTATGCCTGGTTTGAAGTATCTGCTGAAAGAATACATGACATAGCAAGTGTAAATTCACTGAGTTTGTGTGTGTGTGGAGGGAGTCGCTGCACCACTATGGATGTGTTTTTATTTTATTCTAGTAGACATAATTGTATTTCTTTTGTCAAAGTTGCTGGCAACGGTGATTATCCAAAGTGACTGTGGAAACGTGTCTGCTGACATGGAACTTGATAGATTGGTGGAAGCAATAATCCAGGAGGCAGATTATTTATTGGGTTTGAAGGGTAAAGGACTGAGCCATGCTGATAAAAACAAATGTGGATTGTATTCACTGCTTCACTAACTGCATCATCTTGATTGAAGGCAAGCTCTGAAGGAATCTAAAGGAGATGAGCATGGGCAAAAATAAAGGAAGTCACTGTTACAGTTTCGCCCCCTGCAAGGATGCTGTGCAAACTACGGAAAGTGTTCTTCTGTCTGGAATCCATGTAAATAAAAGAAAATGTTTGTATAAATTCTCAGAGTGATTGATGCATGATTCAGCACTGTGTTTTTGTTTGCTTTGGTTTTAAATCAATGCTAGACCAAAAGAACCTCCCAGACTCCACAGCCCCATTCTCTGCAAAAGTTGGGAGGCACTTTTGACATTTTCCAGGGCTGGTTAGTTCTTCAAAGTTTTCTCCTCCAAAGACATTTCACTGCAGCACCAAGCAGTTTAGACAGGCCTCCACAATATTATTTTCTCTTTTTCACAAACCAATATCTATTGATGTTTTACTTACGTTTTCAGTTTTGTTTATGGATTTTATTATATTCTATATGCTGTATAACACCTTGATATAGCCTATGAAAGAGCAGTTTATCACACACACACACACACACACACACACACACACACAGAGAGAGAGAGAGAGTTCTTTTTTCCTAAAAAAAGTTTAGGGGTACAGTGGTACCTCAGGTTACATACGCTTCAGGTTACACACTCCGCTAACCCAGAAATAGTGCTTCAGGTTAAGAACTTTGCTTCAGGATAAAAACAAAAACTGGGCTCCAGCAGTGTGGCAGCAGCAGGAGGCCCCATTAGCTAAAGTGGTGCTTCAGGTTAAGAACAGTTTCAGGTTAAGAACGGACCTC
This sequence comes from Podarcis cretensis, assembly GCF_951804945.1. NCBI lineage: Eukaryota > Metazoa > Chordata > Lepidosauria > Squamata > Lacertidae > Podarcis > Podarcis cretensis. The sequence goes on along the minus strand of NC_137174.1, from coordinate 84,035,852 downwards.
CGGAACGAATTAAGTACTTAGCCTGAGGTACCACTCTACTCTCATTTTGACTCAAGAAAATCACCATTTTATAGTTTAAACCAGGAAAAATAAATACAGTAAATGGACAAAAGTACAAAGAATCACAAAATGTTTAGGGGTATGCGTATCCCTGTGCCCCCCCTCTCCCGAGAAAAGCATTTTGTGTGTTTTTGTGTGTGTGTGTGTGTGTGTAAATGCTCTACAGACCTTACCTACTCCTCAAACATCATCAGATTGAACATCTTTGCTCTGCCAGTATATGTTTTCAAAAGTTTGCCTGTGTTAGTTTACATGCTTTCCAAAATTCAGTAGATTTGGGTAAGCAGCTGACTCAAGATCATAAAATGTATAAAATCAATGCTACAAACAAGCCTTTTGGTAAATTATGAATAAACATTGACTCATTAGCACAGCTGGAAGCCACCATCTTCAGTCCTAACATTAGTATTGCAAATGTTTAAATAGTAGGTCATTATCATTCATATAGCATGAAACTTGCACGGACAGTAGCTTAAATCATTATCTCATTAATCCTCAAAACAGACCAGTGAGTCAGGTCACTAAATAATTCTCCCCCACCTATTCAAAGAAATGAACCGGAAAGGCAGTAACCTGCAGAAAGACTCTCACAGTGATGAAAATTCATCTCCTAAATTCTGGGCTTCCACGTCACCCATTGCTTCACATCAGTTCTTATGAATATAAATAAATATTTGTCCTCTCCTCTCCAGGGCAATTTTATTCTTCACAATTTCATTGGAGAAATTAAACCACATATTTGCTTTGTTGAAATTCTGAATACCTGGGCACATGGGATCAAATGTCATTCACAGTGATGAGGGATTGGACCAGGATCGCTGCTATTATGATTTTGGGTGGCCCTCGTGGCATGTGAATTATGTTCCCAAGCAGTGTGGGGAAGGCAGCTCCCCTTAGAGCAGGGCTGGGGAACTTCAGGCCCATGGACCCAAATGCCACCCTCTGTTCCTCTTTGCCTGGCCCTCAGGATATTTCACAAACCACACCTTCTCCCTCCAAGCTCCTTGCCCCTCACAGCTTTTTGGCTGAAATGTCCCCAGAATGTAACAATTCCTCTTGGTTGGGTGCAGGGTGCAGAGATGTGAGCATGTGTAAAAACCTGACTTTTCTATGGGTATAATGAAGCATGCCTGTTGTTTTTGTCCATGGAGTTTTCTTGGTAGGGATAATGGAATGGCTTGCCGGTTCCTGCTCCAGGTGGATCACATTTAGTCAAAACTCTCCACTATGACATGTCTGTCTTGGGTGGTCCTGCACGGCATAGCTCATAGCTTCTCTGAGTCATTCAAGCCCCTTCGCAATGACAAGATAGTGATCCATGAAGGAGGAGATAAGAAGAGAAGACTCCCTGGAAAAGACCCTGATGTTGGGAAAGATGGAGGGCACAAGAAAAGGGGACGAGAGAGGACGAGATGGCTGGACAGTATTCTCAAAGCTACTAACGTGAGTTTGACCAAACTGCGGGAGGCAGTGGAAGACAGGAGTGCCTGGCGTGCTCTGGTCCATGGGGTCACGAAGAGTCGGACACGATTAAACAACTAAACAACAACAACAAATGAAGCATACACTACAATGCTAAAAGTCAAATCCATTGTTCTATCAACTTTTGCCTCTGGCCTCATCCACCACTAGCAAATGTCTCCAGAATCAATGTGGCCCTTGGGAGGAAAAAAAATATTTTCTGACCATGCCCTAGAAGCAGGGCAGCAATTCCACTAGCTCAAAAATGGAAGCAACAGGACATACCAATGATACAAGAATGGCAGTTGAAGATGATTGAATATGCTGAACTGGCAAAGCTGACAGGGAAACTCCGAAACTAGTGTGATCAAAGTTTTCAAAAAGACTGGGGCAAATTTATATAATACATGAAAGCCAATTGTACACAATTGACAACACTGGCAGAACTTGTATAATAAGACTTGTAGTGTTTAGATATATACCTCTTTACATATTAAGTAGACTTGTAAGATTTAGATATATATCTTTTTACTTATTTCAAAAATAGATGAGATATAAAGTAAGGAGGAGGATATATAAATGCTATGATAGAAAAAAGTATTTAAGGTAACCATGAGGTGGGAGAGAAGGAAGTTGATATTTTATTTGAACATTGTGAAAAATGTGATTGCATTCTATCAATATAAAATGGAAACTTAACAAATATTACTTTAAAATAAATAGAAGTAGGGCAGCAGGTCCTCCTATTTTGTCCTGGCTATTTCTTTGTTTTGTGTGATGGTAACAGAAGAAAGAGCATAGTTTGCAGCCTTCTTACGTTGGCAATCCAGACTCCATTGTCTCCCCTACTCCCTCCAGTCTGCTCTGGGTCTCGACTTGGTGTCATTCTGGGGAGATAAGGACCAGGTAAAAAGGTGAAACCATGGAAAATGTATGACCTTGCCACAAAAGCAAGCACACCATCACAGAACATGCTTGTGGAATCCATTGTACCAACATGTGGATGCAGCTGCTGACTTAAAAGGTAAAGGTAAAGGTACCCCTGCCCGTACGGGCCAGTCTTGACAGACTCTGGGGTTGTGCGCCCATCTCACTTAAGAGGCCAGGGGCCAGCGCTGTCCGGAGACACTTCCGGGTCACGTGGCCAGCGTGACATTGCTGCTCTGGCGAGCCAGAGCCGCACACGGAAACGCCGTTTACCTTCCCGCTGGTAAGCGGTCCCTATTTATCTACTTGCACCCGGAGGTGCTTTCGAACTGCTAGGTTGTCAGGCGCTGGGACTGAGCAGCGGGAGCGCACCCCGCCGCAGGGATTTGAACCGCCGACCTTTCAATCGGCAAGTCCTAGGCGCTGAGGCTTTAACCCACAGCGCCACCTGCGTCCCTAGCTGCTGACTTATACGTCTTTAAAAAGAGATTACGGTTGACCACCATATTAGGCCTGCAAACCTCAGCAGAGCAGCTGGATCTAGGTAGGGTTCCTACCACATCTGCATACCAAGTTTGTAGAAACACCTTTTGGGCACCTCAGAGCCCCACATGTACCTGAAGGGTAGGAAGACCATATGAGACTGCCTGAAAGGAAGGCCAGTTCTGGGGTGCTTCCTGAAGCAGGTAAGTCTTCTCCTCTGGTCTTCTTGTGTGTGAGTTGCTTCTCCCAGGAAAGATGGCTTTGCTGGCTTAGGGACTAGTAAATTCCAAGACTGCTCCACAGATGAACATAGGAGGGGGAAATGAGTCTTTGTATAAGTGAGGTGGAGGCAAGCAAGAGGTAATCTTTTACAGCAAATGTATTGCAGAAGGTGACAGCAGCTGTCTCTTTGTGTACCTTTTTATTCACCAGAATGAGTTCCATGCTACACTTCTTATCAGTATTCAGATGAATGCTGTTTGGTGGACAGGAAAGTTTCTTGCTTACAAACAGGTGACAACCCTCGATATTAACAGGCTGGGGTTTTCTTAGTGGAGCAAGAGATAAGGATGCCAGCACCATATGTTTCCAGTGCACTTAAGCTATTATTAAATTGAATCATTCCTCCAGTTGTTGAATACTTGGTGGGGTTTTTGTTTTGTAAACCCTGATGTCATTTCAGTGGGGGGGGGGAGTAGTTTGTGTATATTGGACATATCCAATATACTTTTTTAAATAAAAAAAACCTATCATTTTTATTAGAATTTATTATGGTTATTATATGCCTTATGTTCATATTCATCACACCATGCTAGGGATGGATGAGAAATTCAGTTCAGTTTGTATTTGAAGGCTCACTTGCCTAAATCACATTTTTGAAACAATATGTGACCCAAAGCACAGCCATCCTTTGAAATTTCTCCTTCTCCAAATTTTACAACTGACCAATCAATGTGTGGAAAATTGCAAATATGATTGGACAGTGAGCATAAAAATGCCTATATTAGCGAAAATAGCAGACAAAATTACATTGGGGGGAATGGCCTTGCAAAAATGTGCATACACAATCATTTGTATTAGGATAAATTTGCATGAAAATGCTGCTGCAGTTTCTGAAGGACTATATATATATATATATATATATATATATATATATATATATATATAAAATAAACTGTGCAAATGTCGAGAACTGAAGTTAAGAATGGAAAAACGAGAATCTGAAAATGATAGATTTGCCCATCCCAGCACAGTGCATTGTTAATCATTGTGAACCATTCTTAGCTACTTCAAGACATGGTGATGCTGACCAACACAGATGCTTTAAAAGAGTTTGTACAAATTCATGTACGATGAGGCTCTCAGTGACAACAACTAGTAGTCAAGATGGCGGTTATATGCTGCCTCCAGGGTGAGGGGCAACATGCTTCTGAATACCACTTGCCAGGAGCAACAGCAGAATAAGGCTATTTCCCTCGTGTTCTGCTCTACACAAGATCCCCCCAACCACAATGTTTTGTTTTGAAGTGTCTTTCCAGCTCAGTCTCAGTTATATGTTGTCTTGTGATGCCATCTGTAGAAAAGAGGCAAAATGATTAGCTCTCTCTGTGTGTCTGCTGCTTTACTAGCTAATGTGCCTGCATTTTAAAAAATGCTCTTCAGCTGAATCACTCTCCCCCAAAACAAAAATCCTGTTGACTGTTAGCATGCAACGTACTGTGTCTGCCTGCCTGCCTGCCTGCCTTCCAGCCTTGTCCTACAGACCTTCACAGCTTTTGCAATTCAGTCGATCAGGCACCCTAATGAACTGCTGCTCTCACAGAACTGAATCCACTGCAGCCAATGCAGCCGCTGCCATTAATCTTAATGGATCTGGATTGCACCCATGGAGAAGGCAGACAACGTTATATGAATCTGCTGTCCTGTAAAGCTTAGTGACTTCTATTTTATTATCATCATTATTATTTCGTACTTCGGTGGCAACTATATGTAGTCCAGCGATATATTGCAGAGCCGTAATGACTAAAATAGTGACGGATAATATCAATTTCAGAGCAGCATTGCTACTGCCGTCTCCCAGAGCTGCACTAGGCGTTCTCAAAAAGGATTTCCCACTTGTGCAGTGATTATACTAATAATGATGAAATTGTTTTGAAAGTATTTCTAAAAGAAGACTGCTCTCCCAGCTGAAACTAGCTGCTGGAGCCAATACACTTCATTCTCAAGTCGCCGAGCCAGCATTGGGCTCTAAGAAACCATGCCTATGATTTTACGGGAAATTCCACAAAAGCAGATATAATTTTCACAATGGAAAATTATATGTGTTGTCAACTTAGCATAAGCTACTCTTGCATTCAGAGTGCTGGCTTATGCTGTTAATCATGATGTTTGAGGTGTTTGATCATTGCTCATTTGACAAATTCATGGAGGATAAGACGATCAATAGCTACTAGCTATGTAAAGCCATGGAGAGGGTGCCTGTGGCGTTGTGATCTAAACCACCGAGCCTCTTGGGCTTGCCAATCAGAAGGTTGGTGGTTCGAATCCCCACAACAGGGTCAGCTCCTGTTGCTCTGTCCCAGCTCCTGCCTGCCTAGGAGTTTGAAAGCACACTGGTGCAAGTAGATAATTAGGTAACGCTGTGGCGGGAAGCTAAACGGCATTTCTGTGCACTCTGGTTTCCGTCATGGTGTCCCGTTGCGCAAGAAGCGGTTTAGTCTTGCTGGCTGCATGACCCAGAAAGCTGACTGTGGACAAACACTGGCTCCCTCTGCCTGAAAAGCAAGATGAGCGCCGCAACCCCACAGTCACCTTTGACTGGACTTAACCGTCCAGGAGTCCTTTACCTTTACTAGCCATGATGGTTATGTTCTACCCTCCAAAGATGGCTGTTGCACTCAGGTGCTGCCTGCAGGTTTCCCACAGACTTGGCCACTGTTGGAACACAATGGTGGACTAGATGGGCCTTTGGCTAGCAAGACTTGGATTGTGTTCTTATGCTCCCTTTTAAGAGCTGCCCACTAAGCTACTTCCCACAGTGTTGGGCTGCTACTTATCATTCTATCCCATTATACGTTCCTTGAGAAACTACTTATCCTGGTGCTGTTTTATCACCTATCCTTGTTTCCCAAGCATTAGTAACCTCAGGGATGGATTACCGCACTGCACTCCGTGTCACACTTCCCTTGAGGATGGTCTGGAGGCTGCAGCTAGTACAGAACACAGCAATTAGGCTGCTTTGGGGGTGAAGCAAACTACTCGGAGAATATAACACCAAGATTTGCACTGACTGCCAATCTGCTACCAAAAGCTTCAGTGCTATCGTGTAGGGTCCTATTCAGCTCAGGACCATGTTGCTTAAGAGCCTACTGTATCATTGATGCTTTCTGTAGAAGAGTTTCTCCTTAATGTCCTAAAAAATACCAGAAGCCCACCTCCACAGGCCCTCAGAGCAGGGCTTTCAGTGCAGTTGTGTAGCCTTATTAGACTATACCGATGGTAGGGTTAGCGTTGCTCCCAGAATAGGGAGGAAGGAGTCAAATGACACCGAGGTTGATTCTGCTCTCCGGATAGAAGAAGGCACTTGCGTGGTCAGTTCACAGCAAGTCCAGAGAAATGAGAAATTTCATGCAGTATATATATCCTCCAGGCACCCTCTCCCCCCTTCCCCAGGAATCCAACCACGTCAGCTCATACACGCAAGTTGACATCCATGACCATAAATAGATATTCCTGTTCTGGTACTCTTGACCATAAAAGGTTGTTCCTGTTCCTATACTCTTATCTTGGGGCAGGAGGTCACCAACTCTGAGAACACTCCTGGCACTGTTCCCAGGTCTCTTGTCAGACTTGACAAGGTCTGTGCGTTTTTTTGTGGTCAGGATGTAAGATAAGACCCAGATGTGGAGCAGGAACTGGCAAGGCCATCCATTGCCGTCACGGACTGATAAAGGAGAGGGCTTTGAGCACTTGTTTATACAGCTGGCTTTCTGTTTATACATTGACTCAAGAGCTCAGGTTAATGCATTTTAGAAATGCTCCCTTCAAGGAGGAAAAATGTGGATTTTGGGTCCCATTTCAGACTGACTGCACAGAAACCCATTCCTTCAGTTGCCCCTGCTCTAGGGATCAGCTTCCCTGTTGAGATATAACAGGTGCCCACTAATCTATACTTTGGCCCATAGCCCTGAACTGCTTCTTACGCTTGCTCTCCATTCTTTGCTGCTCAGCATACTATGTGCCATGTTACTGTCAGTTTGCATTTCTTAGAACAGAAAGTATTGATCTGATCCTATTCGACTTAATTCAAGAGTGTTCCAGAAGCTTCTGTGTGTGAAAGAAGCAAGCAGAAGGTTCATGATGTTTGGGTTATTCCTTCAGAGAAGCTGAGTACAGTTGGCTTAAACTGGTTCTGTTATCTCTTCAGTCCAAGTCATGCTGACTCTAAAAGTAAAGCCAGAAAGGTTTCTCTTTCTATCTTTTCCTTCTGGTGTGGTGTTCTGTATATAGTGCTAAAGTTTAGACTTATAAGTTATTGTAAGTTTAAGTTACGTCTACTGCAACTGGGTTTCTTAGGGACAGTGCCAATCCTGAATGTATTGGATTTGTGACCATTATGCTCATTTGCCTTCAATAGCAGTAAAGCTCTGCTGGGTGAAATATTAATTGCCTCTGGTCTATTTTTTGGGAATCCTGCAATGTGTTTAAGTTTTTACTTTGCTAAAATGACTAAACAACAACAACTATACATTGGAGTTCTGCTCTGGATCAATATTAAGTAGAATTCTATGACAGTTACTTGGTTGCCTCAAAAGTTGATCCCATGTGTCAAAGTATTCCATGGACATAGATCACAAAGCCCTTGCTGTTTTTTCTTTCTTTTTTTTAAGAGTCTCAAAACTGGGGAATATATTGCAAATTGTAGGCAAGGTGAAGTGTTTGTGAGGTGTGTGTGTGTGTCATTTTGCTCCTTTCCTTCGGTCAGCTTTAAACTACAACATTTTGCAACGGGAAATAGAGAGGGATTCGCAGAATTAAAAAAAAGGAAGCGCACTAGTAATAAACCTGCAGTTCTCTGTGGAACTCTGACCCTCAACAGCAAATAAGATCAATATGTTATTACTCTTGCCAGGTCAGCGTACCTGGCCCTTTGGAAAGAGGATACAGCTCTTTGAATTGTTTTGTCCTCCCATATTGAATTGTTCTGTCTTCCCATATATGTCAAAATAGATCAGGGACATCCTTTGGGATAAAGGCCACAGATATTTATTTCCGAGGCACTTTCTGGATGTGTGAGACACAATGTCTTTGTGTAGGTTCAAAGATTTTTATTTGTGGCTTTCTCCTTTTCCTTTTCCTTTTTTGTTTTTGTTTTTTTGTTACCTCGTTTTGGTTTCCTGGTTTGTCTCCTTTACTTTCATTTCTCATTTTGCTGTTAATGTGCTTGAGTAACCGGGGACCATGAAACAAATGCTGCTGGAGACTGTATCTTCATCTCCATCTTCTTTCTTAAATCACCAGCAGAGTAAAAATAAAATAAAATAAGGATCCCATGAGCAATTATTTCGCAAACATTCAATCTAATTGGAGCATAAGGGTGCAGTCTGGACATATCTGATACTTGAGAGGCTATAACTGGTTGGATATTCTAAGTGTGCCCAGCTGAACACATGTATAATTTTCCCTGTGATGGAGAAACTTGCACTCTTTGCGTGTTCAGACCCAGAAACCTCCCCCCTAAATAAATTCACACAAGACTCAAATTTTTGGTTTCGGTTTTTGGCAGAATTTAGGCCACAACTTTATTGATTACAGAAAGTGACTAGTTGCATAGGCTCTGGTTCGACTAGCTCCCTGCCATGCAGGTAGCGCTGACCCAGGGTTCCAGCATAGGACAGCCGAGTGTGAACACCGGGATAAGTGGAAAGCCAGGAATGGGCTAACTTTGCCACCCAAATGTCCCCCTGGACTCAGGCACGGGCACAACCCCTTCTCAGGGGTTGACCAAACCATCAAGTCCCTGGATTCCTTTAATGGAATACCCTTCACACAGGGATGGCGAGAGTGTTCTCCCATCCCTATCACCTGAACCAGAGCCTTACAAGTTGTGACGATTTGCTACGCGGCAGGCGAAACCCAAATGGCAACAGCCAATCAGCAAAGTGGGGAAAATTCCTGTCGTGCCCCTGTCCCAACGACAGACGACACACGACGGCATAGCAAGGTCAAGCACAAACCTCTAAAAGTAGGGAGAGGTGGGTGGGTGTTCCAAATGCATGCACCGAAAGAGGAAGCTCTGGGTCACTTGCATGGGCATAAATAGGTCCCTTGAACTGTTTAGACTGCGTCCCATTGGCCAGATTGCATCCAGCTTTGAGGGACCTACCAATCGGGTGTTGTGACTGTCCAAACGTACCCACCCACAACACAGGGTGTTGGTTGTCCAGGTCTCACCGCAACACGTGCCCTCCTTAAGGGAGGACCCGATCTCTCCCTCCTCTCTTTAAACCCATGCAAGTTTCTCCCAAATGCTCAAAGAGGACTTAAGGAAAATGTAAGAAGTCTGTGGTGTATTGTGGAAGTGGATGAAGCTGCCATCCCTGGATGAGGCCTACAAGTGAACCAAACTGTGTGCTGCTGACAGGAAATGTGAAGGTAAGAAAGTATTGGAGGTTTTCAGATTGCTAGCCATGGAGCTAAGGGAGCAATATAGCCTGATACATGATAGGAGCGGGATGGGAGATAAATTTCAGTTCATTCCCTATTTAAAGGTAAAGACACCTAATTCATACTTCTTTCTATGCAAACTGAAACACAGCCATTCTTCAAAATACGCACTTTTTCACTGTTGCTGGCAGTTTTTCTCTTAAAATAGTTTTTCCCATGGTTACTTCCCAACTTAAAACAAACAAACCTGGAGATGATTGGGATTTAACTTGGAATCTTCTGTGTGCAACTCATGTGCACTGCTTCTGAACTGTGCCATTGCTGCAATAAGAACCTAAGAAGAACCTGCTGAATCAAGGCAATGGCCCTTCTGGTAAAAAGGTAAAGGTAAAGGATCCCTGGATGGTTACGTCCAGTCAAAGGCGACTATGGGGTTGTGGCGCTCATCTTGCTTTCAGGCTGAGGGAGCCGGCGTTTGTCCACAGGCAGCTTTCTGGGTCATATGGCCAGCATGAGTAAACCGCTTCTGGCACAACGGGACACCGTGACGGAAACCAGAGCACACGGAAACACTGTTTATCTTCCTGCTGCAGTGGTACCTATTGATCTACTTGCGCTGGTGTGCTTTTGAGCTGCTAGGTTGGCAGGAGCTGGGACAGAGCAATGGGAGCTCACTCCGTCATGGGGATTTGAACCTCCAACCTTTCAATCGGCAAGCCCGAGAGGCTCAGTGGTTTAGACCACAGTGCCCATTTGGTACAGCATCGTGTTCTCATGGTGGCCAACCAGATGCCTGTGGGAATCCAGCAAACAGGACCCAAAAACTGGAGCACTCTCCAAACATATGGTTTCTAACAACGGGTATTCAGAAACATTACTGCCTCTGACTGTGGCAGCACAGTGTAATAGCCACTGATAGCCTTATTTGTCTAGTTTTCTCTTAAAGCCATCTAAGTTAATGGCTATCCCTGTCTCTTGTGGGAGAGAGTTCCAAAGTTTAACTAGGCACTGCATGAAGAAGTCTTTTATCTGCCAGTTAACTTAAACACTGGGGTTTGGTAAGAGGCCCTTACACATCCAAGCAATCATTTGGACATTTGGTTTTGAGGGATGAGTCTGACCACATGATTTGACCAGAAAGATTTTGTGTGATTTCTTAACCATACATTTAATGGTTGATGTCTGAAGCTTCCCTCTTCTGATATAAAACACAAACACTCCACCCACTAGCATTGGCTAGTTGAGCCTAACTGATTGAGCTAATGTCCCCAAAAGGACCAGGGGACATTTATTCTAATTTTTAGTACTTCATGAGCAATATTTAAATTTGGTTGAACATATGCTTATACTTCTTGCATAAGAATTAATGGAACTTCAACTGTGTCTGTACTTAACTGCGTCTGCTGTTGTTAACAATTCTCATGCAAGCAGCAGTAGCTCTTGTAATGCTTTGCCATTGACGTCAATATGGTCAAAATCACCCTTCAGCGCCAGATTCTTATATTCTATAGCAAATTCTGATTTCTGCATCTGTTATGGTGATGGAGAAAATGATTTAATGCCACTGTTCTTGTTTGATGCTGAGAAAGCATTGATCCCTCTCCAGTACTCAGAATTTACTTCTGGACAATACCCCACTTGTAGTGATATATCATTTATGAAAGCTGCTCTAATAATGTATTACTGCAAAAGAATGACCTGTCTGAAAGTAATGGGTCCAGACTATATTAAAGCAGCACCAGCATTCACAGCTCCATACCTATGGGACTGTCAGAATTTTCTATTATAAATCCCTATTTTCCACAGTTTATAACTTAGCTTATGGGGGAAGGGGGAAAAAAATCTTCACTGAAATTGGACTTTTGCAATCTCAGCAGAACAAATTGGTCTGCATTTAGGGTAAATATATATATATATCAGAAGAACAACCACCAACAATTGATTTGGCTTAAGCTAAGGAGACTGCCTGGAAAGTAAAAACATTCTGGAATGATGTTCTTTCTATCTTTTCCATAACTAGTGAGAAACTAAGAATGATGTTTTGGCATTGTGTCAATTTCCATTGAGAACTGGCTAAAGCATGTAATGGGAGTCACAAAATTCCAGAGGACAATGTCAATTTTAATTTTAATTCCTCAGGGAATTATATTTTGAAATGAAGTTTAAAACACAGGAATTATGAGAGGAGAACATACATAGCCATACGGCAAGATCACTAAACCCACTAGGGATGGATCTACACACATGAGGGAAAGCACTAAAAATAAGTCAGAAATTAAATCATTATATCAAAAGGGGGAGAACACTATGGAAAATCGTAAAGAAATAGTTTTTGCTCTCTAGTGCCATCTGGTTTGCATGTTTATAACGTATTCAAAACGCTGTTGTTGTTTTTACTAAAGTAGCTGAGTCCTAGTAAAACAAAGAAATAAAAATGGTGCTCTTTGTCTATGAATACTTTGTTTTTTTAAAAAGCACATTTACCCAAACATCTGGATGCCATTACAGCCAGCAAACCATATTTCCTGAAAGTCATAGAATTGTAGAGTTGGAGTCACCTAGTCAAATGCCCTACGATGTAGGAATCTCACGCCTCCAACTTCACTTATGGTGCTCATGACAAGAAACACATCCCTGGTGCTGCCATCACAGAAGGTATAAAGCCCGATTGTTCACTTTGCTACCACCAGCCAGCACACCATCTTTCCCCCTTAATTAAGTTCTTAGTCTAAGTCTGATTTTGCATTAGCATAGTGGTGTTTGCAAACAGCAGCAAATGGATCTGCTGGCATCCAACATTATGTAGTGTAGGCTCAGCTCCAGGTTGGCAGTATTCCCATGGAATCCCAAATCCTTTGTTTTCTCTCTTTAGATACCTAAGTGCTGATTTCAACAAAGAGAGGAGGAGAGAAAATGAAAGGTACTAAACGTTTCGGTTCCCAAAAGTCTTATGCAGCAGGCTCCTGGAGGGTTGGTTAAAGTTAGCGGTGGCAAGGCAGTGCTTACCAAATACACATTTTGAGCCCGGGATCTGCCACTTCCAAACAACATGAGCTTGGGAATAAATTTGTATAGACTTTGCTTTCCCTCTGTTACTATTCTTCCTGGAATGCATTTTCAAGCCATGGAATTTTTGCATAGCTAGTCTTTCCTATTTTGCAGCTCCTGCAGAACCTCTAGCCACCTACATGAGGATGAAGGGTTCTCAGAGTAACTTTCTGGGCTTCAGAATAACTGGCAATTCAGCCCTGTATCCTTGAAGGAGTGACACCACCCTGCTTCTTCAGCACAGACACTGAGATCCAGTTCTGAGGACCTTCTAGCGGTTCTCTCACTGCGAGAAGCGAGCTTACAGAGAACCAGCCAGAGGACCTTCTCAGTAGTCACACCCGCCCTGTGGAACGCCCTCCCATCAAATGTCAAGGAAATAAACAACTGACTTTTAGAAGACATCTGAAGGCAGCCCCGTATAAGCAAGTTTTTAATATATGATGTTTTACTGTGGTTTTATGAATCGTTGGAAGCCACCCAGAGTGGCCAGGGCAACCCAGGTGGCATATAATTTTGTTGTTGTTATAGCTCTGTTTTGAATAACGTATGTCAACGAACAATTATGCTATGGGGTTCCACACTAAAAGGATGAATAGTAGCAGACAAGGTTCTCTGAAGGACAGTCTGCCCACCACTGTCTTCTCCTGTGATGTAATATACCACAGGGAAGAGTCAAATGGAACAATGATGATATTCCAAGAGGCCTGGGCAGTTCATTACTTGAAATGGGCTATGTGGCCTAGAACACACTCAGAAGCCTTTGCATGGCACTGGAGTTCTGCAGCTGACTTTCTTGGCAAACAAATCAACTATCTGTTCCCTGAGAGCAGAAAGTTTTAAAGACTTTATATGATGGGAATAAAGTGTTCCACAGCCTCAGAACAGCAAGTTTGCTGCATGTACGTATACAATGTCAGGAAGCTCAGGACATTATAATAAGTTCTACTCATTTGTGTGCAATAGCATTTCTGTCGACAAATGACCAACACCCACTAGCTGTGCTTCCTGGAGACAATTGAATGTATTTTGTTGTTGTTGTTGTTGTCCTGATTGGCTTTGCCACTGGGACAAATGGGCCTTTTATTTATTTATTTTATATATTTAAATTGTTGGTATGCTTCGTTTTAAATTGTTTTCATATTTATTCATTTATTATAATCTTGTAAACCTCTTCAAGAGTCTACGTACTGAGAAGGGTGGTCCGAAAAGAAAAATAATAATAATTGAATGGAAAAAAAATAGATAAATAAAAGAAATCCATAATTCATGCATAATTGAACTTCATCACTTCAGGTTCCCCAACTGGTTTGGCACATCAGATCGTCTTGTTCCTTCACAGTTGCCAAGAGGAAGCACGAAGAGTATGACTCATCACGTCACAGCCCATCTCTGAAGACTTTGCCTCCTCAGCTTTGCCTCATCGACATTGCTGTAGCAATGTTGTGCCACACGATGGCAGTGTTTCAGAAGGTTGCTTGCCTATACAGAACTGCATGGTAACAAAATGCCAGAGGGCAAAGGTCAGTGGACTCCACGGAAATGGACACTCAAGCAAGTGAACTATGAAATAGTTTTGGAAGCGTTCTGCAGTAATGTTATGTAAGGCTAATTTGCTTGGAGAATAATTTGCTGCGTTTGGCCTGTGCAGTTTGCATCCTGTAAAGAAAGATGGAGAGCATTCTGGTGATGTTGCTTGTGCACTTGGGCCGATTTTTTCCCTTCTGTTTTAAAACCGAGCAAAGCAAATCTGGAAATGCAAGCAGATTCTACAGTTTGATTCATAGCACTCTCCAGTGTCTCATTAGGGAATCTATATTAGAGGCAGGAGCAGAGGCACAACTCCCCTGGCCTCTCATATCTGCTTCCCTGCCATCTTATCCCACATATGTGGCGAGTGAGGAGGGTGCCAAACACACTTCTGCTGGCATTGCCAAGTGCCTCTGGGAGAAGGGACCTGCCACTGCAGGCAGAACTGGGAAGCCTGTTGCCCTCTAGTTGTTGTCGTTGGACTCTTACCTCCCATCAACCCTAGCCAGCCTGGCCATGTAGTCCAGCAATGTCTGGAGAGCTGCAGGTTCTCCAACCTTGCATTAAGACATTGCTTGGCAATGGAAGTAAGGGTCCAGGGCAGGCCAGAGATGCTGAGTGCAAACCTGGGAGTTGCTAAAACACCGGTAACCACCACCACCACCACCACCATCATTTATTATTTATACCCCGCCCATCTGGCTGGGTTTCCCCAGCCACTCCGGGCAGCTTCCAACAAAACAATAACCTATTAAACATTAAAAGCTTCCCTAAACAGGGCTGCCTTCAGATGTCTTCTAAATGTTTGGTAGTTATTTTTCTCTCTGACATCTGGTGGGAGGGCATTCCACAGGACGGGTGCCACTACCGAGAAGGCCCTCTGCCTGGTTCCCTGTAACTTGGCTTCTCGCAGCGAGGGAACTGCCAGAAGGCCCTCAGTGCTGGACCTCAGTGTCCAGGCAGAAAGATGGAGGTGGAGACGCTCCTTCAGGTATACTGGACCGAGGCCGTTTAGGGCTTTAAAGGTCAGCACCAGCACTTTGAATTGTGCTCAGAAATGTATTGGGAGCCAGTGTAGGTCTTTCAAGAGCGGTGTTATATGGTCTCAGGGGCCACTCTCAGTCACAAGTCTAGCTGCCACATTCTGGATTAGTTGTAGTTTCTGGGTCACGTTCAAAGGTAGCCCCACATAGAGTGCATTGCAGTAGTCCAAGCGAGAGATAACTAGACCATGCACCACTCTGGCGAGGCAGTCTGCGGGCAGGTAGGGTCTCAGCCTGCATACCAGGTGGAGCTGTTAAACAGCTGCCCTGGACACAGAATTGATCTGCACCTCCATGGACAGCTGTGAGTCCAGAATGACTCCCAGGCTGCTCCCTGATCCTTCAGGGGCACAGTTACCCCATTCAGGACCAGGGAGTCCTCCACACCAGCCCCCCCCATGTCCCCCCAAAACAGTAGTTCTGTCTTGTCAGGATTCATCCTCAATCTGTTAGCCACCATCCATCCTCCAACCGCCTCCAGACACTCACACAGGACCTTCACCGCCTTCACTGGTTCTGATTTGAAAGAGAAGTAGGTCATCACTGGGTTTCTGCCATGCAGAGCAGTGCTAGCCACTGTCCAGGGGCAGAGTTTGTCCCATGCAACCCCCCATCCTGCTTCCAGCCTCTGCTGCCAAACAACACATCCTGGTGATAACAAGCCCGTCTTTAGTCACCACTCAGTATCTGTACTGGGCAGTTAATGCAGACAGGATTAACTCACCCTCAGCCGAATAACAATAGGTTGCCCTTATTCTCCTGCAGTTCCTATGTTGTCTGAAGCCATTGTAAATGGTATCTACAAGTAAACAGTTGATAAATTAAACAAGTCCTTTGGCTATAGCTCTCCCACAATTGTGGTTCAAGCACATCCACACGTTTTCCAGACCAGCCAATACAATCCAAAACACATTTTGATTGCATTGGTTGGTCCGGTGAATGTGTTTGACTACACCAGGGAGAACTATAACTTTGCTGGACTATAGCTCCAATCAACCCCAGCCAGCATGCATAGTGGTCAGTAATGATGGGTTTTTTTGGTGTTCCAGCAATATCTGGAGAGTCACAGCAATATTTGGTGTTCCAGCAATATCTGGAGAGGCTGACTGCAAAGTATTTTTGTTTCCTCTGCCTACTTATGCTGGAGCATCTTGGTATGATAAGAATGCAAAAAAATTGCATCCAGAATTATATTATTATAATTCCCACTTAAATTATTTATGCATAAACAAATTTATCTGTCTATTTACCTGTATTTAACCTCAGCTGATCATGCCGCCTTGATCCTTCAGAAGGGCAGTGAAGCATTTCTTCAGAGAGGCTCATTACCATTCTCCACCTGTCTTACAGTAAACAGGTCTCTCTAATCAGCATTCGCTCAATATATCGTCAGGACGCAATCTGCTGTGGAAGATGTGATGGAACCAGTAGAGATCAATAGCAAAAAAGTTTTTACAAATTCAGTCTGGCAAGGTTACCATGAATAATATTAAGGCGTGATAAGATCAAACTAGATAAAGCATGACAAGTGGAAGAGGAAGGCGTTTAATGGGAGGAAAAATACTTGTGCCCCAATCCACCTCTAGCCATGTGCAATTTACATGGAAATAATTTTGCCCGACTGTGGATGGCAATGGACAGTGGAATGCATATTGGTATGTGCATCTCATTCTGCAGTGTAGAAAGTTGACATTATTGCAGATATTAATATTGTACAGTTTGAAGTGACTCGGGACTCAGCTATGCCGCTGCAAATAAAATGTTTTAAGTGTGTTTTAAGTGCAATATACAATACGACACTAGATGGCAATGGTGAGCTTTATGGAAAATTCAATGTATTTCTTAAAATGCTTTAAAAGAAAGCATTTTCAGAGCGGTTTTTATATGTCTAGATTCCACTTCGCTGCATGAAAACTGACTCCTTTTGGAAAGGAAGTTCTTTTTTTTTACTTGCAGAACTTTCTTTTAAAACATAACAAAAAACAGTAAATGATACATCCAACATAAGCTCAGCATCTTAGAAAATATGAAATAATCCAAACATACTTAGAAGCAGAGCTCTGTCCCTCCCCACAGCCTGCATTCTGCCTTAGGCTGTTTTCCTGGAGAACTTCATTTACATCTTTACTCCACTATAGCCTGGGAACAAAGAGCCGAAGGCATCTCCCTTCGAAATAGCAATTTGTAATTCAATACCTTAATCACCTGATCTAAGTTTACTCACTCACATGTTAGCTGCTAGAGAAAACAACAGTTAGCTAATTATCAACCCATTAAGGAGCTCAGAAAATTACCATGGAAAACCCCAATGTTAGGAATACACATTTGGCCATTTTCCACTTTAAACCTTCATTAATACACAGGCATTTTCCATATCTGTGTGACTTAAACCAATTACCGTTAAAAGACACACAGATTCAAATACAGTTCTGATTAATGCCGGCACTGCTCTCTGTAATGTCGACACTACTCTCCCTGATTGCACGAGGGATTGTGGGTGTTTGCACATTTACACGCAACGGGTGTGTAACAATAACAATAACAACAACAACAACAATAATAATTTATTATTTATACCCCGCCCATCTGGCTGAGTTTCCTCAGCCACTGTGGGCGGCTTCCAATTGAGTGTTAAAAACAATACAGCATTAAATATTAAAAGCTTCCCTAAACCGGGCTGCCTTAAGATGTCTTTTAAAGATAAGATAGCTGCTTATTTCCTTTGTTTCACGGGACGGGTGCCACTACCGAGAAGGCCTTCTGCCTGGTTCCCTGTAACCTCACTTCTCTCAATGAGGGAACCGCCAGAAGGCACTTGGTGCTGGATCTCAGTGTCCTGGCTGAACAATGGAGGTGGAGATGCTCCTTCAGGTATACAGGACCGAGGCCATTTAGGGCTTTAAAGGTCAGCACCAACACTTTAAATTGTGCTCAGAAACGTACTGGGAGCCAATGCAGATCTCTCAGGACCAGTGTTATGTGGTCCTGGCAGCCACTCCCAGTCACCAGTCTTGCTGCCACATTCTGGATTAATTGCAGTTTCCAGGTCACCTTCAAAGGTAGCCCCACGTAGAGCGCATTGCAGTAGTCCAAGCGGGAGATAATATGTGTACCTGCATATGCAACAGTTGTGCTGCATGAACACTTTTGCAGAAACTCTTGCAAATGTGCAAGAGATAGCTTCTACCTGTGCTTGGTGTAATTGGAACCCTGTGTACAATACTTGCTGCCTCACCTCAAAATGGATATTGCAAAGTCAGAAAAGAGCAGCTGAAGTGATCAGGGCAATAGGGTAAGAAATGAAGAAAGTGTGCAGCATTGGGACTTTTTTGTTAGAGAAAGGGCGAGTAAGAGGTGTCATGATAGGAGTTTATAGAACTATCCATGGCATGGATGAAGGAATGGGTTTCCCAAACCCAAAACTGACTGAGCAGGCAGTTTGAAACTGCACCCAAATCCCTATTTTTCCTTAGCTAAAATCCATTAACTTGAGCTCTGAGTCAATATATATACAAAAACCCGGCTGTGCTCAGAGCCCCCTCCTTTATCAGTTTGTGATGGCAAGGGATGACCCTGACAGTACCAGTAGAACAGAGAAGACACGTCTGTGCCTTATCTTATGTCCTGACCACAAAGGAAGCACAGACCTAAGTCCGGGAACAACGCTAGAGCGTGTTCTCGGAGATGGTGACCTCTTCCTCCAAGATAAGAGTAGGAAGAGGAAGATCCTTTTATGGTCAGAAGTATAGGAAGGAATACCCTTTTATGGTTAAGAGTGCCGGAGCAGGAACATCTGTGATGTCAACCTGCGTGTACAAGCTGACGTGGCTGGACTCCTGGGGAAGGGGGGAAAGGGTGCCTGGAGGATATATATCTCTGATTTCTTTGGAGTTGCTGTGGACTCACCACGCAAGTGCCTTCTGCTATCCGGAGAGCAGAATAAACTTCCGGAGAGAAAGACGTAGAATTGCAGCGGCAAATTGTGTTTAGTTCAGGGTGAAATTGAAAAGGAGAATGAATTTATATTTAATTGGCTAAAAAGGGTTGTTGAACAATTGTTAAAATAAAGGATGCAAAAAGGGGAAGGTATGGGGAAGTCCGAGAAAAGAGGTTTATGGAAATAAGGTAAAGAAATTATGATTTTTTGTGTTTGTTTTTGTGTTGTTTTTGTGTTTGTTAAAAATTGGAAATTAATAAAAAATTTATTAAAAAAAAACACAGAATAAACTCTTTCTTTGAACCAACCTCGGTGTCATTTGACTTCCTTCCTCCTGTCCCGGAGCAACGCAGACTCAATTGGTGAACTCCAATAAGGCTACATGGAGAAAGTAAATAAAGAAATGTTTCCTTCCTCTCTCGCAAGACGAGAACTCCAATAAAGCTAAAGATTGGAAGACTCAGGGCAAATGAAAGTGTTGTAAACAAAATCTGCCCTTACTGCCTTATGGGGGACCCGAGAGCCCTTACAGAGTCCTTTGTAGGTTCTCCATCGGTAGGAGAAAATAACAGAGGCCAACCAGAGAATATTGAGAAGCAAAGCAGCTAGTAAGCCTGATCTTTATTGATCTGTTGCAACAGGGTCCTCACTCACCACACGCAGGAGAGAGGAGGAGGACCCAGAACAATGGTGTACAAGCCCATATATAGACTTTTGGAATTGCCCACCCTCAAACTCCAGACCATCCCCAGAAACATCATACATACATCACAGAATGGATGTAGTAGCCCAGGACTACTTCCCACAATACATCATACATACATCACAGGCGGTGTTCTACGCAGAATCCTGAGTGTGTTGTTTATCTCCTGTCTGCCAAGTTACCTGCTTACATTATCTGGGTTTTGGCCACTTTTTTGTTATTATAACTACTTAATTCCTGAATCCAGGTGACAGGCTCATCCTATTCACACCTTAAATATGCCATTAAGGCAGGATTTGTGAGCACAGAGCCAATGGGGAGGTTTTTTTTTTTTCATTTCCTCTCTTCTTGCAGAGAAACATTTGGTCAGTTTGGGAGAGTCAAAATGGTTTCAGGACTGTCTTCCTGTACTGTTTCAGACATGTGCTTTATGTATTTATGTACGTGTTTGCCTATTTAATTTATATATTTGAGACCTAAAATCCTTATAACAAAAGAAAGTACTTATTTATACAGTGCAGTATACTGTATTGGCCTAATGTAAGTTTCACTTTTTTTTCCAAATTCTGACTGTGAAAAGTTAAAGTGTGGCTTAAATTCACGACCTTACAAGAATTGGCTTCTACAATATTGCTGCTGAAACAGACATACAGTAAAACGGAATAGGTGTGAGTGCCCGCGGAATTTTAAGGAGTGGCTTATATTCAGATATTGTCTTCCCCTCCCCTCCCAAATTTTGAAGGTGTGGCTTATATTCAGGTGCGGCTTATATTCGGGCCAATATGGTAATTTGTTCCAGAGCTATTAAGGAATGAAGTTCAGGTCACTCACAGCAAAGAGATGATATTATTTTGGAAAGCCCTGGTGGACAACAGGTGATACCGATTTGACCACACGGGGGCACTGTGGTCTTAACCACTGAGCCTCTCGGGTTTGCTGATCAGAAGGTCATGGTTTGAATCTCTGTGAAAGAGTGAGTGCCCGTTGCTTTGTCCCAGTTCCTGCCAACCTAACAGTTTGAAAGCACACCAGTGCAAGTAGATAAATTGGTACCACCATCGCTTCTCGGCCTTTTGGCTAAGATCAAGTGTAGGATAAATAGGTACCACTGCGGCAGGAAGGGGTCCTTTATCATACCTTTTTACCTATCTTTTAAAGCAGCTAATTTTTCTCGTGTTTCCTCCTTCCTCCTAGCCCAGATGATATAAAAATCACAACATTGACAATGTCAGTTTTGCAGGTGGGCAGAGTCCTGTTGTCTTCATGCCCAGCTTGCAGGCTTCCCACAAGCAACTGGTTGGCCATTGTGAGAACAAGATACTGGACTAAATGGACCATTGGCTTACATGATCCAGAAGGCTCTTCTGATGATGATTATTTATGTCAAGACAGGGCAGCTGTTGGGAAGAACTGGGCAGACACTACTTCACTGAACCTGACATTTCCCTTAGGTTGAACAAGTCTTTCTCTATCCGTCTCAGGGATAGGGAAACTTTTTCAGCCCAAGGGCCACACTTCCTTCCAGGGGTCACATTCCAGTGTTGGGCATTTCCAGAGACCAAAGTGGGCAGAGCAAGAAATGTTTGTGCACTACTTTCTATATACATGCTCTTCTCTTTCCTCTATCCAGGCAAGCAAGAAGCAATTCTAGACTTCAAGGACACAGTCCAGCTAGCAAAAAAAGCACACAAGGAGACTGCAAAGCAATACAGGTGTGCCTCAGGTGTGCGTTGTTAAGTATAGCAATTTAATTCGCTGAAATTGTAAATGCTTGTGTGCATTACTATGTGCTTAAATCTGATTGGTTGGTAACTGAATTCTAGAGAGTTCTCTAGTAGTTCTCATATGACTTGGCTAATGTTGGTCACGTGGGAGGTATCCGGTGAGGAAGAGACTCCATTTTATGTAAAGCAAGATGACTGTGTTTTGAAATCCACTGTGAACACTGCTAATTTGAATCGAGTGTTGGAATGTTTCTTCTGTGCTTTGAAAGAAAGTGAGCCAAGCTGCAGGAGGTGAGAGTGGGACTCTCTCATAGGAGCTGCAAGGCATGGCCTAATTGAGATACAGAAGGCTGAAAGTGCTGAGCTCTGGAAAGAAAGGAAAATACAGTTGTTTTCCCACACACACATACCTCAGCAGTCTGTCGCAGTCTTATGCTCTCCTGTAAGTGCCGTGAATCTGGGCCCATAACCTGTTGTTGGGATACTGCCAGGGAGACAAAGGCCATCACTGCCTCCAGCCAGACTCCGGACGTCCATCGATCCCCCGTAGACGTGCAGTATCAGCAATTAGCGACATGAAGCCTCAGAAAAATACCTTCCACATTCTTAGGCTGGTGCACACTCTATCAGCAGAATTCACACAGCAAAAGTTGCACAGCAGGAGAGCATATTTACAAGTTTATTCAGCGTTGGTCAGAACAAAGAAAAACATGACCGCCTGCTAGCGTGTTCAGGCACCGAGAGAGAGAAACGAAAGCAATAGCAAACATAAACATCCTGTGAACAGGATATACGCAGACTCTGTGACGCACAAAAGCCTGCTCCCTTTTAAGGTGGAACGGAAATATCCTAACAATTAAAAGATACTGTAAGCCCATGCTTGGATAATAATAATAATAATAATAATAATAATAATAATAATAATAATAAATAATAATAATAATATTTATATCCCGCCCTCCCCAGCCGAAGCCGGGCTCAGAGCGGCTAACAACAGTAAAATAATTCAACATTCTAAAATCATTTCATTATAATATCAGGATAAGCATGTGAATTTTATGTTCTAATTCATCTATAAGTTTCTGCAAGTAAAGTTTTTGGACACTGGACATTGGCTTAATTTCCAAAGAGGTGTGTCAGTCAGATATATGATTTGAACTTCTTAGCTGCGATTTTGCTACTCTTACTTCAACATGTGTGTGACTAGGAAAGTGTTCCAAGGACCAGGTAGGGAGGCCTGAAGGGATCTATCAATATAGATTTATCAATCAATCTAAATATACACAGGCACATATAGTCGTGCAAATTGACAGTTACATGTTGTTAGCATTTGTGATGTGCCTCCTCAGTCAGCTGATCTAACCCCCCCAAATGTTTGCATGCCATTAAGTTTATTTCTCTGTCTGCTACATAAACAGTGCTGCAGTCATATGAAATCAGGTTTGCATAAGGGTTGTTTAGTTATTTAGCGCATGGAGGAGATAGCAGTCTGTCTCATTACTAGGGATGCATGGCCAGTGCATTCAGCCGAAGAGCTGTCAGTATTTTCTTTATGGGGCTGATTTATACTGTCAGAATCTCAAGTGTTTAAAAATGTGTGTTTCTCTGCTGCTTCCCAAGGCAGGTGATAGCATCCAGGCTTATTGCAGATTTGTCATCCTGGAGGTTTATGGAGTGAAAACATAACTCTTTATTGGAGAGCAGCATTTGCTAAATATCTTTAAAAAAAAAAAGTGCATCAAGTAAAATTGCAGCTGTAAAACATCCCTGGCAAAAAAGGGGGCTCAAATGAAATGGTCACTGTCAGATGCTTTTCAAAGTGGTTAATCTGCATTCTTTCTTCTTCACATTGTAATGTACTCCACCGAGATTTAAGATATTATTTTTTCATAACAGCTTGTTCATTTCTGATTTGTCAGCTGCAAAAGTGTGCAGTGTAGCTCATAAAACCTTCCTGACTAACCAGGACATTGGTAGAATTACACCTTGCTCTGCAAGAGCTAAGCTCAGGTGGGGACAGCGGACATGGGCTATACGACTGAAACCTGCTTACAATACATGCAGGGAAGTCTATTTCCAATTAGGGCTGATTCTAGGTGATGATTTTTTAGTACAGAAATGGTGTAGGTGAAATGGTGGGGATAAATTTGGTTCTGTTTGCATTTCCCAAAAGGATACATGAACTGAAACTCGCACATTCTTTGAAATGCACACTTTTCTAAATTTTGCAGTGCAGTTCTCCAGATAAGTAATGTATACAAAAATGCATATACCGGGATAAAGTGTGCATAATAAATGCACCTATTAGTGAAGATAAGCTACACAGGGTAAATTTGGTTTGCAAAAAAATGTGTATGTCAGGCAAAATTGCAAAAGAAAAACGGGTATACTAGGATAAATTCACATTAAAATGCTGCTGAGTTTTCATTCTCAGTGGAGGGGAGAATGCTGTTGCCCTCAGGTCTTGTTTAGCAGTGTGGTGTAGTGGTTAAGAGCGGTAGTCTCGTAATCTGGTGAACCAGGTTCGCGTCTCCGCTTCTCCACATGCAGCTGCTGGGTGACCTTGGGCCAGCCACACTTCTTTGAGGTCTCTCAGCCCCACTCACCTCACAGAGTGTTTGTTGTGGGGAAGGAAGGGAAAGGAGAATGTTAGCCACTTTGAGACTCCTTAAAGGGAGTGAAAGGCGGGATATCAAATCCAAACTCTTCTTCTTGTTGTTGTTTATGAGCTTCCCTTAGGCATCTGGTTTGCCGCTGTGAGAACAAGATGCTGTTCTCTGATTGGACGGGCCTTTGCTCAGATCCAGCAGAACTCTTCTAATGTTCTTACGTTTCTTGAATTAAATATATACAAATCCTGCACCTGTGGAAGCTCACTAGTTACTGGAACATTGTGGGTTTCCCTAGCATCCTAAGGTGCTTTGCCTGACTAGGAACTTCCAAATTCACTGCAAAAGTTCACTCCAGCCCAGTTTGCTGGTGACACAATGGATCATGCAACAACTGTAACTGAATAGTAGGGACCCATACTGCCATTTTGAGTTTGAGACCCAGGGCAGTATATTCTCGCCCAGCAGCATTTTTTTCCTCCTGTAATGTTTCCCCAGTTGACATGGGAAAATAGAAAGCTGCACATCCATTGGCAAGGAGATCTCAGGTGCTCTGACATCTGGATTCTTTAGTCCTTTAAAAGAAAAAGGCTTCCGATCAAGTATATGTTATACTTCATTTGTTTGGTACTAAATAGCCATTCATTTCCTCTTTGACCTTCATCTTAATTCTCACAGTCATGTGGTGATCTCTTGGGCGACTCCATGTCTTCCCATGTGGTTTTCATTGTCATCGGGGAAGATCTCTTTGGCCAATCCTTCCAGCACATGCTTTATTTATATACTCGACTCATTTTAACATAAAACTCTGCCCAGAGTACCATGTCATTAAATGGAAATCAAACATGGAGACTAACACACAATGAAATAAATTTATGCAGTTGAGCAGAGCTGTTATCAGCTGCAGAAAATGGGGATGAAAATTCAGGGCCCAGCCCAAAGACTAACTCATGGGTTCAAGGGAGTTTCAATCTGGAAAAAGTTTGGGATCTCTTTTGATGTCAGCTCTGAACTTGCTGAAAAGAAAAGTAGGAGGGAAAAGATGAGATGACTTTAAAAAAATATTCTGAATATAGTTTGTCAGTGTGTGTAAACAGTTTCATAAAATATTAACATCCTGATGTCAAAAATATCCTTCCCACCCCCAGCTGGGGAAAATAATGACACTGACACCAGATACAGTGAGAAGGCAGTGGTGGGGAGGGGCATGAAATGAACTGGGATGAGCCCAGTTGAACCAGAAATCATAGTTGGAGATAAATTGCATCCTAAGCTACTCCTTCCAAGGGGCCCTTGCCACAGGATTGTCCCCTGGGTGGATCTAATGATTTATTATGTGTTTCGTACTGATTTATAAATGAAATTTTATGTTCATTCATAATTTCTTAATGTTGGTGATACAGATTTTTTTTAAAAAAAACAGATAAATAAAATAGCAAGTTGTCCCTGATGTATTTGTTTGACAATCTTGCTGGATCATTGACTGGATTGCCATCAAGATTCTTAAGTAAAGAAATATATCCCTGTCCTCAAGGGCTCAGGAATGAAAGCTTCAAATCTGTTCTCCTCACCCCCATCTTTTATATTTCCTCTGCCTTGCCAGTGTATTAAGTCCACTGGACTGTTTCAGCTCATCGCAATGTGTGCAGAAGTTTCCACTTTCGCTCTTTCATTATAGGCTTTGACAGTTGCTTTATACCCTCTTTTGAGTGTTCCTGCTTTACTTCCCTTTACAGCTTGGTTCGAAGCGAGTGTAAATATACCGTCTGATCAGACAGAGAGAGCTTCACTGACATCCTACAGCTTCAAGGTTATAAAATAAAGTAGTAGCACAGATTTGAAGCCTGCGACATGTTTTTTTCAAGCGGGGGGAGGAGAGCAGGGGGAAAGAATTGTCCCCTACAACGAAGAGTTATTTGAATGTGCAATAACTGTTCCCCAGAACATTTGTTCTAAATACTTTTACAATGGTGTGCTTACTGAAGCTTCCAGCTCAATACTTCAATTACAGAAACAATATAAGAGAATGACGCCTTGAGTATATTCTGATCTATGCTATTATGCTCCAAAGGGTGCTATTATTGTTAGCTTGCTTGGAGAGATCAGTAATCATGGAAACAGATGAATATCCTTAGCCACTCTTTCCTCATTACAGCAAAGCAATTGTTGACTGAGCCTGGTAAGGAGGATAGATTTGTTCAGGAACCTTTGGACTCTTGCTGACCCAGGTTCAGATGGGAAAGGAAAAACAATACCAGTGATAGAAGTGGCTCTTGTTTATTGTAAATAGGTGCTGCTGCACTGCAATCTGAAGAAGAGAAATCGAAATAATGGGATGCTGCTGTTCCCCCTTTGGAAATACGATGGAAGAGGTGCAGACATCTCTTTTATTGCTACCAAGAAATGAAAAATGAAATTGTATTTAGCTCTGGAGTGAAATGATGAGAGACTCCTTATAGTCATATGTGGGTGTCCCGCTGGTGCTTATAACCTAAATGTGAGTAGGGAGAGAAGGGATGGGTGTATTATTATTATTATTATTATTATTATTATTATTATTAATTCACTTAATGCCAAAATAGGGTTATAAACAGTTTGCAAAATATAAAAACCACTTACACAAATATTAAAATGAACGCCATCTTTTAAAATACAATAAGATGATCTCATTAAAATGTCATTGATGTTTGAAGTTAAATTGCTTTACAGAAGCTGAACTTAACACAGTATCCTTCTTAGAGGAGCTCACGTTACATAGGGTAAAATCATACTGAATTAAGGAAAACAAGAAAGCTATGTTTATTACAGGAAATATATGCTCGATGGCAAAGATCCTAGATCTACCTAAGTAAGGTGGCAATGCCTTCAGCCATGCTTGCTCTTGCATCTGGGGAAGAGAGGTACAAAAGGTGTCTCCTTCCCCCAAGGCAAGGATGAAGGTCAACTCAGGTTAGTTCAGAAAAAGAGACTTTGAGAAACTTGGAGGCTCCTCTCTCCATCTACTCTTTCTCATGCAGACACACCAGTGTCTTGTGCAAGCTGACTACACACCAGTACTTCCCCAAAATGTAAACATCCATAATAAAACATGCAATAAAAAAAATCCCATTAAAACAACACAGCAATTAAAACAGGTTGAGAGAGCAGTGAAATGTCAGACCAAAGCAGCTGTGACGTTAACATATGAAAGTGCTGGAGATGAAATAGTTAAACAGGTTACCCAATCAGGACCCAGGGGGCAGAGTCAGAGGGATTATAAAACCAGCTCTGGGAGGGGCAAAGGGAGGAGATCATTGGGAGTTGGGTGGTTGGTTGGAGTGGGAGTGAATTGGAATAGAGTTTGTGGGTAGGTTGAGTTAGTGTAGCGAAATAAGCTGAGTCAAGAATAGTTAAGGGCTAGGAAGACAAGTCCCTGGAAAAGACCCTGATGTTGGGAAAGGTTGAGGGCACAAGGAGAAGGGGACGATAGAGGACGAGATGGTTGGACAGTGTTCTCGAAGCTACAAACATGAGTCTGACCAAACTGCGTGAGGCAGTGGAAGACAGGAGTGCCTGGCGTGCTCTGGTCCATGGGGTCACGAAGAGTCGGACACGACTAAACGACTAAACAACAACAACAGGAAGACAAGTAAATATCTGAGAGGTGGTTTAGTGAGTGAGAGCAGGTAGCGGAAGTTATAGGTCTGGATAAACACCCCATGATTGTAATTGACCAATACCATTTATTTATTGCAGCTTAACAAGCATGTGGTTTCATAAACAAAAGTTTATGTTCCAATTTAACCCTGACTGGACTCAGTATTGTACCAGGTAGGGCCTGGGTGGTGACACAGAGATCAATAGACGGTGAAACATCCGGGGACCCTGTGTGATCGCCACAGCGGCTTCTCATATTTTGGCCAAATTCTGCCCCCTATGTCCAATCAGCCTCCAAATCGGGGCGGGTGAAGTCTTTTTTGTGTGTGTGTGTAATATTTATTAAAAAAATTTAAAACAATAAAAAACATACATAATAACATAGTATTTTCCAATATCCACATTTCATTCTCATCCTAGGACTTCCTCACACCTCTTATTCCTGCATTCTAAACTCATAATTTTTGCTAGCAAATTATTAAATTGATTCCGTTCATATAATATAATTTCCCAAGATTAAATCTCAAATTTTGGAATTTAAAATCACTCTTTTAGAGACTTAATTATAAAATACTTTTTAACCAAAATTTATCTTTTCTTCCAATTACACTTAAATTTGTATTCTTTATAACTAATTTGTTGAAGCCATATTATTACTAATCTTACATCTTTCTTAACATTCATACAATTTACAATATTTTTGTAGATAATCCTTAAATTTCTTCCAGTCCTCCTCCACCAGTTCTTCTCCCAGGTCTTGGATTCTGCCAGTCATCTCCGCCAGTTCCATATAGTCCATCAGTTGCATCTGCCATTCTTCCAGTGTGGGCAGATCTTGAGTTTTCCAGCATTTGGCGATAAGTATCCTTGCTGCTGTCGTAGCATACATAAAGAAAGTTCGATCCTTCTTTTGCACACTCTGGCCGACAATGCCTAAGAGAAAGGCCTCTGGTTTCTTAGGGAAGGTATACTTAAATACCTTTTTCAACTCATTATATATCATTTCCCAGAAAACCTTCACCCTAGGGCAAGTCCACCAGAGGTGAAAGAATGTTCCTTCAGCTTCTTTACACTTCCAACATTTATTGTCAGACAAATGGTATATCTTTGCAAGCTTGACTGGAGTCATGTACCACCTATATATCATTTTCATAATATTTTCTTTCAAGGCATTACATGCCGTAAATCTCAAACCTGTGGTCCATAACTTTTCCCAGTCAGCAAACATAATGTTGTACCCTATGTCCTGTGCCCATTTTATCATAGCTGATTTGACCGTTTCATCCTGTGTATTCCATTTTAACAGCAAGTTATACATTCTTGAAAGTATCTTAGAGCTGGGTTCTAACAATTCTGTTTCTAACTTTGATTTTTCCACCTGGAATCCTATCTTTTTGTCCAACTTAAAAACTTCTTTAATCTGAGCGTAATGTAACCAATCTCGCACTTTATCCTTTATTTTCTCCATACTCTGCAACCTCCAATTGTCTCCATCTTTTTCCGGGGCGGGTGAAGTCTTGATGACCAGAAGATGCTCGTCACTTAAGACCTATTGATAAGGAGGGGAGGGATGATGATAAGAGGAGCTCAGTGCTCTTGTTCCCCCTGCTTGCACGTTTACACATGAGTGGAACGCCTCTGCCCTCCTCTTTGTCATATTGCCTCTCTCAGACCCTGCACCCCCCCCCAAAAAAAAAAAGTTCCCCTGACCCTGTGGAATGGTGTGGGGTTGCACTGTGGAGGAATAGCAGCTTTGTGAAAGCATATAAAAGGAAGTGCCTTTTGCACTCATGCAAGACACCATCATATCTGAGATGATAATGATAATACAAAACAGTGTATTACACTAACTAAATATGGATAGGATGAGGCAAAGGAAAGAAGTCTAATCCCCAGTTCCACATTTTAGTTGGGAGCAAGCCACAATTCTGCGCTGCCTTTTTTTTTTTTTTTTTTTAAGAAACAATTTTCTTTTGGGAACAATATTCAAATGTTCACTGACACATGAACAGCAACCGATAGACAGCAAAGGCTATCAGTTTGCCTCCATCCATCAAATTGATCTGGAAAGCATGAAGAATTTTCACTCTGGAGTGGTGTACATTTCTCAGCATATAACAACATTGGTCAGGGTCTAGTCAAACAGCTGAACGAGACTGTCACCCTCACACTTGTCTGAAAGGCAGGAGGGAAGAAAACAACATTTGCTCCGGCGAGGAGAATACTTCACCGTGGTGCCGTTATTGCGGTGCCAGTCATTTCCACTGCCATCCCCCCCCCTTTTTTTCAAAAGTGCAATGCAATCACCATTTAACTCATCTCAAAGGACCGTTTTAGGCTGACAGTCCTGCGCTTCCATACTGAAAGCGTGAGAGTAAAAAAATAACATTCCATTCCGTGTAATGCTTCCAGGGACATGCCAGATGGACAGCACAAGAGACAGAGGGCCAGAACAGGTCACTGAATGGGCAAAAGGTCCAATGGAAGAATGTATGGAGCAGAGGCACACAGGGACGCTCAACTCATCAACTCCAGCCAGCATGAATATTGGTCAGGTATTTAGACTAATAATAATAATAATATTTTTTCTTTATACCCCGCCCTTCCCAGTTCAGAAAACAGGGCTCAGGGTGGTTAACAACAAATTTAAAACACTTAATTGATGCAACAAAAAACAGCATAAAATACAGTATGAAACGTGAATAACAATAAATTCAGATTTCAAAAATCAGTTTAAGGGGGAAAATCCATCCAATAAACATTAGATGATCACCAGGGCTAGCTGGCTAAATTAGTCCTATTTGGGCCAGTGAGGAGACCAGGCGAGAATTAGCTGTGGGATCCCAGAGCGGGTAATCTTCATAAAAAGGGGAGGGGGAGGGAAGGAAGGGGAATAAAAGATCAGGCTAAGTTCAAATTGAAGGCCAGGCAGAATAGCTCTGTCTTACAGGTCCTGCAGAAGGAAGTTAAATCCTCCCGGGCCCTGGTCTCATGGGACAGAGCATTCCACCAGGTCAGAGTCATCACTAAGAAGGCCCTGGCCCTGGTGGAGGACAATCGAACTTCCTTAGGGCCTGGGACCTCTAAACTATGATTATTCATGGACCTTAAGGTCCTCTGCGGGTCATACCAGGACAGGCGGTCCTGTAAATACGAGGGCCCTAAGCCACAAAGGGACTAGGTTGGTGCCCATCACTGAGGGAGCAAATTCCATAGTTTAACTATGTGCTGCATAAACTAACAAGTCCCAAACACTCCAACCTATCTTCATAGGGGAGTTGGTATGAAGATTTGGTTCTGGGTGTATATGCCTAACTAAATTGCAATGCTTATCCAAGCCCTTTTGAACTAGCTAGATGCAGCTTTCTGTGCAGCTAAGGGTCACCAGTTGTTTCCTGACTACAGCTAAATCGGGACCATTAGACTGAACTGATTAGCAGGATAGGCAGGCTTTTCATTTGATGTGTTAATAATAACCATATCCCTGCAGTGTCTGTGTGATGTCAGGCTTACGAACGTTGTGCTAATGCAACATTGGGTGCACCACACTCCCAAATTAAACTTCTATTTGCTAGCACAGCAACTGTTTGAAACAGGCTATTAATGTCACAGAGGCCTGAGGTTAGCCCAGAGATGCTTATCCTCTATAGATATTATGGCATACATTTGATGGTTTCTGCACTGAACAGTAAAGCTCTTAAAAGACTTATATGTTAGGCACGGTACATAAGGGTACTATTAAAACCCAGAAGATTTTTGAATAATAAATGTAAAAGAATGGTAGCTTTATTAATTATGTGGTTTTAAAAAATTAATCCCATACTGAGCAAAATCAAAAGGTTGATGACCCACCTACACAGCTCGCACCTTCCCAAGCCAATTATTTGCGCTATATTCCCTGCAAGTCCTCATTTTTGCTGTTTTAAAAACTCCACCTCTGTAAATATTTAACATGGTTTTATGTCAATGCAATACATAGCAATGAGTACTGCTCTTTGATAGCTGATCACCATGATAAAAGCCCCAAACAAACCATAAACTGGATAAAGTAATTTTTATTGATATTATTGAAACTTCCAACTACGCATTCAGCAGTTTTAAATTTTAATTTCCACATTAAAACCAAAGCACTGTCTCTATCTCTCTCTTTATAAGTGAAATATATATATATAAACCACTCTTTTATACCATGAATGCCACCCAGCTTAAACACTGCTGCCAAATATTTGTTTGTTTCTTATTAAATTGATACCTCACCCGTGTTCCCAAAGGATCCCAGTATATTGGGAAGTAATTGCCATGTTGGACTAGCAATTAGTCATCTTTGCTAATCATAATAAACTGCTTTAGACCATTAGTCCATGTAATTCAGTACTATTTACACTGACTGGTAGCAGCCCTCTAGGGCATTCTTTCCCAAATCTGGTTCTCCAGCTGTTTTTGAACTGCAACTCCCATCAGCCCTAGCTAGGAAGACCAATGTTCAGGGATGATGGGAGTCCAAAAACAGCTGGAGACCCAGGTTAGGGAAACAATGCTCTAGGGTTTCAAGCAGGTATACATTCCCAGACCTACCTGGAGATGCTGGGCATCAAACCTGAGACCTTCTGCATGCAAGACGGATGCTCTCCTACTGAGCCACAGTCCTTTACAACCTGGACCACAGCAAAATTGGATCATAGGAAAAGAGGAATATTGAAGGTGACTTTGGCACGATTATTTCTGCTTAATCAGGAAAGAAATTCTGTCGCATCAGTTGCCACAGCATATTATTGACATTTTGATTTTAAACATGTCATCTGTGAAAAGTATATATAAAGCACCGCTGTTGCTTTGTCGCTTGTTTTCCATCAGCCTTAAGATAGAATGGTGTCCTTTTATGAACACCTTGAAAGGTGTGAAAATATGAAAACATAATTATGTCAGAACACTTTGCTTCAGTCTCCTGCGTTAATTTGTTCCTGCCATTCAATAATAATTACAGTCTGGCTTACCACACAAAAGAAGAGGAGAAAAGCAGAATTCAAAATATGTTCATATTGCTGCTTACTCCACATTCAATGTGTTCCTACTAATATTCACACAACGTTAGCCACAATCCACGTTGATCCTATAGTGTCTTAATAAATACTGCTGCTTCTTTTTTCTTTTGCATTTTCAAATTTATTATGAAGAAAACAGAAAACACATCAAAGATAACGTCCAAAGAAACAGAGACCAGAACAATTTTTCGCATTTAATTGCAAAGCTTTAATTATATCGAGTTTTTCTAGGCAACCATTGTTTGCAACATGAGGGAGACAAAGTGTTTAGTAGATCTGAATCAGAAGTATATGAAATGAAGACCCATCAGGTGGCATAGAAATACCAACAAATACCACTATTTGATGCATTCCCACCACCTTCAGTCCAACTTGGAAAGTGGGTGCACATTAAGTAGTAATGTAAACATATACCTTAACAGCCATCATGCATGTGCAGAGCGCAGCTTCATGAGTAGGAATTCCAGGGAGCAGGGGTGCCAAATTGAATAAAACATGGGGGGCAGGTAAGTCCCACCCTACACAGTCAATTACAAGATGTGGTGTACACACCATTTGAATTGCAATGTCCATCAACTTGTGGGAGGGGCAGCCCCCTCAACTATTTTATGGGGGGGGGGGGCAAAGGGACCTTGGCTCCTGGGACTTGGCTCCTATGCCAGGGAGCTTGCAGAGGTGGGAAAACAAACAGGGTCATGTGTTGGGTGAAGGCATCCCCACCTCTTTTCTGGTGGGAACAAGCCCACACAAATGCAGTAAAAATGCTGCTTCATTTTGGGTGGGTGCGTAGGGTTAACCCTTGCAAATTGAAACGTGGCCAACTGAGCTTAAGACTGGAACCACCTGAAACTGTGAGAAACTAAAACTGATGGATTCATCCATTGCTTTCCTTAAAGCACTATACTATAAATAGGAAATTCCCCAGGCCATTAACGCCTGGATCTAACCCTAGGACTGTAGTAAAACACCATCCATGTTTATGAATTATTCTGCTTTGCTCACTTCGTCTGATACTGCCAGCTGTCAATTCACAGACCAGACTGGCTGGCAAAACCAGCTAATAAGCAAGGAGGACATGGCAATGTCAAGGCTGTTATCTTACTCTGGTTACATGTCCTATACATGCTTCCCTAGGAGCAAGTTTCAGTGAACTCAATAGGCTTTATTTGTAAGGAGATGTGCCAATGATTGAACTGTGTGTGGCACTGCATAGTCTCACATTAAGACCGACTGAGAAAAATTCAGCACGCTGCAAGCCTATTTTTGTGTCACAGTCAATCAATCAATCAATCAATCAATCAATCAATCAATAAAATGCTGACCATATTTGGAAATTGCTCAGTGGTGATAGTCTATTCCCTGAGCCATTCTTAGAAGAGGCCATCTGTACTTCCATATGTCCAAACTTGCTTTGTGATCTAGATACCTTGTTGGGGATGCAGTACCAATGGGATGGGATGAGATACCTCATGTAACTGACATTCTCTTGGATTTCTGATACACTTGAGATCACTGGTTGTTGATGGGGGTATTCACCAAGACAAGCAACATGCACTTTGTCAATTGCATTTACATATAGGGTGAATTTCCAGCTTGCCATTGAAGTGGGCTTGTCCCCTACACAAACACAAGTGAAAGGAGGTCACACTGGACTTAAGCCTTGCCTAAGAGGTGTTGGAATCGGGGGTCAAAAAGCCAGCTGGCTTGGGCCCAGCTGGAGCATCTCCCTGCCTCAGATTTGCCGCTGCGGAAATCCTTCGACCTCTGTTCCTCCAACGTTTATCAGTGACTCAAGCTTTCAGGCTTGAGCACGCATTACTCAGCAGTGTAAACTGTGCAACAGAAGAGGCTTGAGGCTGTAGATACAATACTAAGGCTACGCATTTATTATACATAAATCAGGACAAAGAAAAGATGGCATCTCTCCTTGCCGTCTTCTTGGAGACTAAAAACAAAAGCAATACAGAGTGGAAGTTCCGTTCACGCCAGCAATCTGGCGTGACATGTGACATGCAACAATCCCATGTCTGCAGCAAAGGGTGGAATGGAATTCCCAACAAGAGGTCGGTGTTGCCAGTGACACAGGTGAGCGTTTCTTAAAGGGTGACTCTCCTCCCTTGGTTTTTCATTCTCATGGATGATCAGGAATGACTGAGGTTGATGGAAGTTGGAGCCAAACCATATCTGGAGGGCCGCAGCTTCCTCATTCATGTTACAGGCCAACCCAGCAACTGACCAGAGCGGAGCATAGTATGCCATATTTATGTACAGTAAACCTCAGAGTACTGGAAATCCTCAGATATAAGTCTGAAAGATCTTTCAAATCTCCATTCATGAACATCTTCACAGTCCCCTGCCCCCCAAAGGTATCTCCACTGATTAAGGGGTCAAAGGGGCCTTTTCCAGTTTCTATTATTTTGCTAATTAGTGAACCAAAGGTCCCCAAGGCTTGGAAGAAGATTCTGCTGTATTGTATGCACACGTTAATTGAACATCAGTAATTAGCCAGGGAATCAGAGACACCTTGGCATTCAACCTCCTGATTTAAATAGGTGCCCTATCCTGCCTCCAGACCAAAGTAGAAATTAGTGTTCCTTGTTACTTAAACCTAAAACTCAGCAACAACTGAATGGAAACTTAGTATGGATAGCAATTAAAAATGAATGGAAATTACTGCTTTCTTTTTTAAAAGATACAGAGTCAATTAGTATTATAATCCTGTGAGGTTCATAAGGAGCCAAGATTCCAGTTCGTTGGCGGTGAGCCATAATGAATGGCTTTTATTCCATTTTTATTTATTTTTTGGCTTGTGGACTTAAGACTCTATAGAACTGCCTGAGCTGATTCAGCAAAGGGTCTTATGCCGTAAGCTTAGAATTATGCATGTTAAAAAATTGGGGATTTTTTGATATGCAGTTCTAGAAATTATGGGTAGGATCCAATGGTGGTTTTGCATTCATGGAAATTCTTCCACTGGCGTAAGGAGAAGCACCCCCATTTTCACCAATCTCCCCTCTATGCTCTATTCCAGAGTATTCCAGAGACTCTTCCAACTTCAAGAGAAGTGGGTGGCATGGCTCTGTATTGCAGAGGAGAGATCAACATAAATCAGGTGCCTTCTCCTGGGGAAGTGGAAGTACTTCTGTTAGCTCAAGTCAGCACTGAATATAATCAGAAGTAGCCGATGTGGTGTCCTTCAGACTTTGTTGGACTCCAATTCACATCATTTCTCACCACTGACCATGCTGACTGTTGTAATCCTGTCCCAAGTCCCATTGCCGAGCAACAGAGTGCAGAGTTGGGTGGAATGTGAGGCCAGACAGACAAGAATCTCTGAGAAATGCTTGCCACAAAGCTGAATCCACATGCAAGGTCCAGTCCATTCTGAGCAAACAGCAATCCACATAGTCAGACAATCCAGGACTCACAGAATCTAAGTGGTTAGAAAACCAAGGGTCCAGACGGAGATCAGGAAGCAGCAAGGGAGAATCGGGAACCACAGGATTGTTTCCAGCATCTGACTGCTGCCAAAAGCTCAATTTAAGATGGCTGAAGCCAGCTGGTTCTCATTGGTGCTTTCGCCTTCTGTCCTTGAAGGCTGACCAGCTGCAGGTGGAGTCACTTTGCCTTCCCTCCCTTCAGGCTGCTGTTCAGCAGGGGAAGCTGACTCCTGGCCCAGGACACTGGCTGGTGCTGATGGGAGTAGTAGTCCAACAACATTTGGAGTCTGTGTGTGTGTTATATGATTTAGAAATCACTGGCCGTCTGTGGTAGATCACTGATAGATCACTGGCTCCCTCCAAAAAAGCTCAACAACTTTGGTCCCTAAAAAAGCTCAACATCTTTGCCCTGCACCCCCAAAATGGGGGTAGATCACTGCCAGTTTTTAACTCTGTGAGTAGATCGCAGACTCTTGGGAGTTGGCGACCCCTAATCTAAACCACTGCCTCAACGCAATTTTCACATAAGATAATGTAAGCAATGTTGTTGTTGTTGTTGTTGTTGTTGTTGTTGTTGTTGTTGTTGTTGTTGTTGTTATCCTGACCACAACTACAACAAATACATTTAAAATGAGACTAGAAAAAAAAGTGTCTTCAATCA
Organism: Podarcis cretensis; assembly: GCF_951804945.1. Lineage (NCBI taxonomy): Eukaryota > Metazoa > Chordata > Lepidosauria > Squamata > Lacertidae > Podarcis > Podarcis cretensis. The sequence continues at coordinate 83,998,882 of NC_137174.1, read as the reverse complement.
TTTCTGGAAAGTGCAGGTAGGGGGTACCTGTTGTATCTCAATAGGAAAGCTGTGCCACAGAAAAAGGGCAGCCACACTGAAAGCTCTGCTCTGAGTTACTACAGCTTCCTAGATCTTTGGAACTTGCAGGAGAAACTCTGTAGACTGCAGTGATCTACTAGGTGTATAAGGTATAAGTAACCTAGTCCCAAGATGTATATGGACATATCTTTGTACCAACCCCTTGATCTTGCCCTGGTAGTAAATTAGCAGCCAGTGAAAATCCTGCAAAGACTCTCCTCCTGCAAGAGGGGAGGGGTTGTGGGCGGGATCCGATCCCCGCCTGAAGCAGGGGGCATTAGCCCCCTGCTACCCACTCATCTGGCTGGTGCACCACACCCACAGGTAAGTGCCCAATCGGGCGGCTTGGAGGGGCGTGGTTTGCAGTTTAACTTACTGCTGCGCCAGCCATTCTGCCTCATTTTCCGCCTTCCCATCGCAAGTCACCCACCCTCCACTCCCTTAGAGCTTAGGGTTTAGTTCTCTCTCTTGGCCATGCTATGGACCTTGGGTTGGTCGCCCAGGTTGTCCAGGGGGCCTGGTAGGAATTTTCCCATCTGGCATTAGGCCTTGTGGTTTTTTTGCCTACCTCATAGCAATTGTCACAACTTTCTCGGTATTGGTGGGTAGGTTAGGCATTGGAATGTGTTTGTGGTGTGTGAAAGGGCTAGGTGTGGCCATCACCTACACCTTCAATTTTTGGGTATTCCGTTAAAGGAATCCGGCGGTTGTGGATCCTGTCTGATGCCTGTGTGGCGGGGGGCCATGGCACGACCCTTGGTGACATCAGGGGAGAGCTTATAGTTGGATTAGCATCAACAGGCTCCACCTACTGGTGAATAAACCCCCCTTTTAGACTCACCCCTCTCTGAGTGGGTGGAGTCAACTGACGTGATCCAATGCCTAAGCCAATACCTTTTCACTTGCTGTAATCAATAAAGTTGTGGCCTTTTCTTGCCCATTAACCTTATATTACATGTCCGTGTGTCTTCATTCCACTAAGCGGGAATTGGGTCCTCAAACCACAAGTAGGGTGTTATATGCTAGCAGTAGTTTGCCCCTGCATGCAACCTAGCCATCATATCTAGATCTATCTAAACACACACACACACACACACACACACTGTAATATGTTTATACTATAAAGCTTCAAAATAGAGTTTGACTTACACCACCCTTTTTGCCAGTGTAAAATGTAGGTGTCTCCTCCATTCAAAATACTGAATTATTCAAAATAGTCTGGCAGACTTACCCCACTTTAGAAAGGATTATGTTCCTGTAAATTTCATTCACTTTGGCTTCAAAGGGAAATCATAGCAATTTTTAGGTTCTCCATTATAGTGAATGGGAACTGACTGAAGCAGAATGTGCAAAGAACAGTTTACCAGCAGTTGTGTTTTGTTGTTTTGTTTTAATACACTAGGTGAGCTTTGGGGTCCATGCACTCTTGTAATAAATGGTCCATGTTCAGCCTGAAGGCATATACATTGATGAGCTCTTAGGTGACTTGCAACGCCTGGAAGGTAGTGGGGTTTTCAAGCATGGCAAAGCAAAAAATCATCAGAATATACATAATAGTAAGTTGAATGCCTTGAGTTCCTTTGTACTATTGGCAATCATAAGCCTGATGGTTACTTTATAATGTCTGCTTTCTTGCAAAACCAGTAAATGTAGGTGAAATATCGAAGCATCTTAATCAAAATCTAATAGGAAAAAAGAAAGAAAAGACCTGATCCTTATGCATTACTTGGCTTGGTACAATATCAATATTGATACAAATCGATCAGAGTTATTCTAAGCTTACATACTAATTTTGTAAAATGAATCTGCAGCAATTATTTATTCATTATAATGGAATGCCCCAGTATGGGGGGGGGGGAAATCTGTAGACGCTTCCTATAGAAGAGTAAATTACTTTCTTGGAACCACTACAAAGATCTGAATTAATTGCCACTGAGATGCACATTAGTGGATTAACATGAACTTTTCATTCCACCTTCTGAGTTAATTGACTTTCAAACTCAAGCAATGACCTTATTTTAATGAGCATGTTAGAAGCCTGTAAACTGTTAAAATGCAAGACATACTTACATAACTTTCGATTTTAGGATAGTGCTTAGATCAGTAGTGTTCAACAAGAAATCACTTGTAAGCATTGCCTTTCCTTGGGAATTCATGCTTTATCTGAAAATGGGAAGGGTTACATTAAAAAGGGACATTCATCCCAATAGGACTGGTATGAAGGAACAGGCCATGTAAGCAAAATAGCCTGATTCTAGCATTCTAAAATAGGTGGAGGGGCCTGAGAGTTTTTTTGTTGTTTTTTTTTACATAGAGCCCACACCCCCATTATGGCCTTCTTTCAAAATCAGAAGGGAGGCAAGCGTGTTCAGCTGAACATTGTTGCAGTCCTTTGTGCGACTGGAAATCTTGTGTGATTAGGGTTCAATTTGATTGACTCAATCAACTCTCTAGGGGATCCTTTGCCTGAAAATTTCATCTGCTTCTGCCAAAAGGGAGGAGAAACCCTACAGTTATTTTTAGATTCCCTTTAAGAAAGTTTGCAGACTTTCATGTTATACAGTGTCTCAGAAACCCAAATCACAGAAGCAGAGAGAGGATTGAGTGACTCAAAAACAGTTGTGTGGTTTTTTGTGTGTGTGTGTGGGTTTTTTTTGGGGGGAAGACCGCAGATACAAGGCAAATAGTGACATTCTGCAGGCATACTTCAATGATGGTCTTCCTTTTGGACCTGCAACTTAATCCCCTTGGGGGGGGGGGCAACATATTCTTTTTTTAAAACCCCACTGTGAATCTAAATTTGTAAAATTCTTATACCCTTCAGTGTTTCATAATCCTTCCAGAGCACCCAAACCAAGTGGTGGTTTTCTTTATTTCTTCCTTTTGAAAAAACATTCTTTGGTAAGCTTTGATTGCAATAAATATATTATTCATTAGCCTCTTGTTTGTGCATTTGGCCTAGCAGCTGTATTTGCACTAATTAGATCATCTACCCAGCCAGTGGTCAAAAATATCATAATGTTCCTAAAGCACAGAACAATAAGGAGACAATAAGCTATGTTTTCCATAGCATAATGTAACCTAAGCCAGGACCAGGTTTTTGATGTTTCGTAATCAACCTAAATCCATAAAAGGAACTTGGGGAAATTGTGGACTACAGCTGAGACAGACTACAAAGAAGATTCAGTCACTATATAGCTAACTGAAGTACAGATCAAATTTTAATGCATCTTTCACCCCTAAATGTCATTCCCTAATTGACGCTATTGGAAAGGTGCTGTTTTCCTTATCAGGTTCTTTCTCAAATGCTTTCAAATGCTAACCACTTGGTGCTTGATAAGCTATCAAACAAGTCTACTTCCCAGACAGATTAAAAGGCAAGACAAGAGCAGCTGGCAGATCAATTTTGTTACAGCACTGTGCAGAGAAGCTTGTGACAGTTCAACACTTTTCTTTTTTGGCCTTAGTTTCAAGATCATGATAATATCCATTTAGCATTGGTATGAATATTATGGGGAAGGTGACAATACTCAGTCTCCAGGAATATTTTCAGCAGTATAAAAGTAACTTTCTTCTTCTTCTTCTTCTTCTTCTTCTTCTTCTTCTTCTTCTTCTTCTTCTTCCAAGTTCTTTAAAAGTGTTAGTTTATTCATTTGTATTGCTTTCTTTGGCTTTCTTTCTGAACATTGCCCTTCAGTGAATCTGAACATTACTATGGTGCTAGTATCTGTGTGACTTCCCTGAGAAGTTTTGCTCTCAGTCTGTACTGACTTGATTTTGCTCTGGCAGAGAGCTGGGCGTACAAAGAGAGTTGCTGCGCAGCCATGGACTAAACCACTATAAACCCTGTGTGCCATTGTAATGGATTGCTTTTGTCATTTCTACACCAGGTAAAGTTAATTTTTAGCCCCCCATTTCTCCCCACCTGTTCCATTTTTTTCCCTGAGCAAAGGTGGCAACCCTACTATAGACCCAACAACCAGAAATAATTCTTTAAAATGGACAGCAACACTATTTTACAGAACTGTTCTACACACCGCAACAGGGGTGATGGAGCTGGGAGGGAAACAACTGGAAGGGCCAGATCATTCTGAAATTTCAGAAAATTCTCAGGAAAAACCCAAGCTTTTCCTATGAAGTCTCTGAAAAGACTCAGAAAGAAGAGGTTGTTTGCAATCAACTTGTGAAGAGTTAGCCCAGTTCTTCTAGTCATTTGTCTCATACTGGTTACAGAACATTTATATCATGTTCTAATCCAATAACAACTAAGGAGGCATTGCAATAAAATCTAATTTAGTCCTGCCCATTGTTGTCAGCCAATTCAGAATGTGTAAAACTGTAAATCTGCATGGACTGATGATGCTCATTAAAATGCTTGTAAATGGAACCACAATTTAACAAAATGAGAAGCAGTCATAATGGTAGACCCTCCAAGCATCTCTACTTTCCAGGGACATCTCAGTTTCTGAGTTGATCCCAGAATGTCCCACTTTTCTTCAGGATGTCCCTATTTTCATTGGACAGTATGGGGTTATCTGACCCTTGAGCCATCAGAAAACAATCCTATATAGGGAAGTGTTTTAGTACAGGGGTCAGCAAGGTTTATCTTGCCTAGACTGCATAAGTCCCATGGAGATCCCTCTGTGGGCTGAATTGCATGGTTTCCGGTGTCTGCTCATGCTCAGACACAATTTCCAGTGCCACGGAAGTGAGTCCCTGGGCCGGTTTAGCGCAGTGCGTGAGTGAGCAGCTCAATTCGGGGGCAGCTCATGGGCCGGTCAAATGACCTCCGCGGGCAGCTTCAGGCCCATGGGCCTTAGGTTGGTGACTCCTGTTTTAGTATGTTTTTATATATGTTGGAAACTGCCCAGAGTGACTGACTGGGGCAACCCAGTAAGATGTGTGGGGTATAAATAGTAAAATTATCATTATGGAATGGGACGTCCATATTTTCATTGGAAACATGTTGGAGGGTATGTTAGGCTCGAGTGATCATGCTCTTCTGAAGTTTACTATACAGCAGAAAGGAGCAGCCAAGCATACTAGGACTCAATTTCTTGACTTTAAGAAAGCCGACTTCATAAAACTTAGGGAAGTGCTGGGTGAGATCCCATGGACAGTAATACTAAAAGGAAAGGGAGTTCATGATGGCTGGGAGTTTGTTAAGAGGGAGATAGTAAAAGCACAACTTCAGGCAATACCAATGAGACGGAAACATGGAAGGTGCCTAAAGAAGCCAGGGTGGCTATCTAAAGAACTTTTAACTGAGTTAAGATTAAAAAAGGATGTGTACAAAAAATGGAAAAGGGGGGAAACCACCAAAGAGGAATTCAAACAAATAGCCAGCACGTGTAGACACAAAGTCAGAAAAGCTAAAGCACAGAATGAACTCAGGCTTGCTAGAGAGGTTAAAAGCAACAAAAAAGGCTTTTATGGGTATGTTTGTAGCAAAAGGAAGAACAAAGAAACAGTGGGGTCACTCAGAGGAGAAGCTGGTGAAATGCAAACAGGGGACACAGAAAGGGCTGAACTCCTCAATGCCTTCTTTGCCTCAGTCTTCTCCGATAAAGAAAACAATGCCCGACCTGAAGAATTTGGAGCAAATGATTCAGCAGAGGAAACACAGCCCAGAATAACTAAGGAGATAGTACAAGAATACTTGGCTAGTCTAGATGTATTCAAGTCTCCAGGGCCAAATGAACTGCATCCAAGAGTATTAAAAGAACTGGCAGATGTGATCTCAGAACCACTGGCAGTCATCTTTGAGAATTCCTGGAGAACAGGCGAAGTCCCGGCAGACTGGAGGAGGGCAAATGTCCCTATTTTCAAAAAGGGGAAAAGAGAGGACCCAAATAATTACCGCCCAGTCAGTCTGACATCAATACCAGGGAAGATTCTGGAGCAGATCATTAAGCAAACAGTCTGTGAGCACCTAGAAAGGAATGCTGTGATCACCAATAGTCAGCATGGATTTCTGAAAAATAAGTCATGTCAGACTAACCTGATCTCATTTTTTGACAGAATTACAAGCCTGGTAGATGAAGGGAACGCAGTGGATGTAGCCTACCTTGATCTCAGCAAGGCATTTGACAAGGTGCCCCATGATATTCTTGTAAAGAAACTGGTAAAATGCGGTCTTGACTATGCTACCACTCAGTGGATTTGTAACTGGCTGACTGACCAAACCCAAAGGGTGCTCATCAGTGGTTCCTCTTCATCCTGGAGAAGAGTGACTAGTGGGGTGCCACAGGGTTCTGTCTTGAGCCCGGTCTTATTCAACATCTTTATCAAGGGCTTCGATGATGGACTCAAGGGCATCCTGATCAAATTTGCAGATGACACCAAACTGGGAGGGGTGGCTAACACCCCAGAGGACAGAATCACACTTCAAAACGACCTTGACAGATTAGAGAACTGGGCCAAAACAAACAAGATGAATTTTAACAGGGAGAAATATAAAGTATTGCACTTGGGCAAAAAAATTGAGAGGCACAAATACAAGATGGGTGACACCTGGCTTGAGAGCAGTACATGTGAAAAGGATCTAGGAGTCTTGGTTGACCACAAACTTGACATGAGCCAACAGTGTGACGTGGCAGCTAAAAAAGCCAATGCAATTCTGGGCTGCATCAATAGGAGTATAGCATCTAGATCAAGGGAAGTAATAGTGCCATTGTATTCTGCTCTGGTCAGACCTCACCTGGAGTACTGTGTCCAGTTCTGGGCACCACAGTTCAAGAAGGACACTGACAAACTGGAACGTGTCCAGAGGAGGGCAACCAAAATGGTCAAAGGCCTGGAAACGATGCCTTATGAGGAACGGCTAAGGGAGCTGGGCATGTTTAGCCTGGAGAAGAGGAGGTTAAGGGGTGATATGATAGCCATTTTCAAATATATAAAAGGATGTCACATAGAGGAGGGAGAAAGGTTGTTTTCTGCTGCTCCAGAGAAGCGGACACGGAGCAATGGATCCAAACTACAAGAAAGAAGATTCCACCTAAACATTAGGAAGAACTTCCTGACAGTAAGAGCTGTTTGACAGTGGAATTTGCTGCCAAGGAGTGTGGTGGAGTCTCCTTCTTTGGAGGTCTTTAAGCAGAGGCTTGACAACCATATGTCAGGAGTGCTCTGATGGTGTTTCCTGCTTGGCAGAGGGTTGGACTCGATGGCCCTTGTGGTCTTTTCCAACTCTATGATTCTATTCTATGATTCTAATGGAGTGTCATTTTGAGATTTTTTCTGGCAGAAAAAGAGCAGTGAAATGACCAAGTTAATACAATAGTTTTCAAAGAGATGTGGCAACCAGCAGGCAGAATAATACGGCCTTAAGAAAGCGTTCAGAGTAGTAAGGAGAACTGCAGTAGCTCTGGATGTTTCATGATGGTCTATTTAGAAGGAAAGGACAAAGGCTCCATCAGTACCTGGTGAGACAGGCACTTTAAATGGGGGAAGCACACATTTAACCAATCAGAAATAAAGAAAGCGTGCAGTTAGCCCATAATCTTTTATTGTGATGCTGGAGGGTAATTTTCACATTTGGTATGCCCTCTCAGATTGCCCAGCATGTTATCCAGGAATCTTTTGGGTAGCATGTTCCTGACTACTTTCAGTACTATTATTATATGCTGATTTGCCACAATGAGCAAAGCAGCTTAAAACAAACATATACTTACTATTAAATAAAAAGTAAAAATTTCACAACAAATAGGACAAAGGCAACTATGGATAAATTCAGTATTGCAAAGAAATAATCTAAAGCATAATACATAAGTATGGAGCACAATGGAAGTTAACATACAATGAATCAATACAGTTCAAAGGGGTGGAGTCTTCTCATCAGGCGAGATTGTTCACGGCAGGCTATTGCTGGGCAATTCTGTTTCTCATATTTTCCAATTTTAACTTTAGTTCTCTACAGTTCCACAGCATTTTGCATCTTTTGAAAATCCTTATGAAAATTCACCAACACTTTAGGGCTAATTTCTCCTATATACGTGTTAGCAGTCATTTTTGCCCAATATACACCATGCATTTCTATATAATCTTTTCACTAGCATGCATTTTATACACATTTTGCCCTAGTTGATGCATTTGTTGTACACATTTCTTGGTTGGAGAACCAAATTACAGAATTCATAGATGTGGGCTTCAGAATTTGCACCCTCGCCCCCTCTGCTTGGAAAGTCCCCTAACCAAAGTTCTGTGCACATAAAGTCTGGATGCCACCCAATCTGTGGATTTTGTTAATTCCATTCAACTGAAATATGCAGATAGGTTGTAACTCCTGAATGAAGGGCAAGTATTGCGAAAGCGTGTTCTCCTTCATGGAGAGCACATGTTGCGATGGGGTCTGCTGAGCCACCCCTCTGTTACCAGGCAGGGTCTCTAACGATGGCCTGGGGCAGTGATTGGTTCACTGGGATGCTGGGGTAAAAGTTATGTTGCAATTTTGGTGGGGGGGGGGTAAAATGTTTAAATACTCTGCACGCAGCCTGGAGCTTTCTCTTTGCTGCGTACAATCGATCACCCGCCCACCCGCCCTTGAGTAAGGGGTTGTTGCATTGACCTTGCTATGCCTGTCATGGGGTCGTCTGCTGTTGGGGCAGGGGCCTGGTAGGAATTTTGTCCATCTGGCTGATTGGCTGGGCCATTTGGTTTTTGCCTACTGCATAGCAAATTGTCACAACTTGTAAGGTTGCGGTTAGGCATTGGTTATAAATTGGTGGAGGAGGGGTTAGGATAGGCTGGGCCTGCCCCTCCATGGTTGCTGCGGAAAGGGAATTCTGTTAAAGTAATCCTGGGGCATGCCATCTTTTCGTCCAATCCCTGGAATGGGACTAGGGCCAACAAGCCTTTGGGGAGCATGCGGATGAGAATTGAGGGTCTGTGACTCAGCTCCATTTCTCCTCGACTTGCTTTCCCCCGCACTGTCTTTCGGTGGTGCCCAGAAGTCAGTTCTGTCCCCAGGCGGGGGGACAGATAGTCTTAACCAATGCCTAAACAACCACTCACGGATTTGTATTTAAATAAAGTTGTGGCCAAAATTATGCCAAAAACCTTAAACAAAAATTAAGTGTCCGTTGTGAGTTATTTAGGAGGTGGCTTGGGGACCTCGACATGCAACTAGCAACTCAGTTTATTTTGCCACTTGTAATATGGCGTACTGCTTTTCACTTTAAGTTATCTGGTTCTACTTTTACTCCATTTTCCTCCCTGTTGATCAGTTAATTTTCCACCCAGCCTCAGAAGATGGAAATAGAACTTCTAATATCTTTCTTTATTTCCATGTATTGAACAGTGGGGCAGAATTGTGCTGGAGTATTCAGTTTTAAGCCCATGGCACTTCCCTTTTCTTGTTTAAAAGGAAATCAATACAGCGCAGCTTTGTGCTAAGAGCTTCCCCTTTAGCAGAGGTATGTGTGCATATATATAAAATATTTGACTGATTATACTTTACATTTTTAGGCTGCTGCTGGGGGAGGGAAGAAACTCCTTTAATGGTTTTAATTATCATTTTTTTGTGTGGAAAAAATAATAACCTTGGGAATTTCCTTCATAGATTATATAACTTTTGTTGAAAAATTGGCGTGACGTGGCTAATTGCTTTACGAACCCAATTAGCCCCAGCTGCTTACAGCGATCTTGGTCCGGCACGTTTCCCTCTTAGCTGCGCCGATCCTTCCGTTCGCCACTAGTGCAGAGCAAAAACACAGCGGAGCTGTTGCCTTCCGGTGTAAAAGATTCAAACACACCCAGTCTTGTGTGTTTATTTATCAGTCCTTTATTACAGCAATTAGACAACAAAACGGCACTTCAGACATTTCCTGGGCTTCTAGCGCTCATGGCGACCACCGTCTCTCTCAAAGACAAAGAGACTGTGAGGAAAAACTCCTCCCACCTTCCAAATCACACGTCAGGAATTGAGAGGGACGTCACACAGAACTCTTTAACCCTGTGAGTTCTGAAAACCTCTACACCCCCTCTTCCCTCCATTCCTGAGGTGACATGGGTATTTACCTTTACAGACCTTTTGTGCCCCTTCCTGGCATTCTTGTCAGGCACCAGTGAAACCTCCTCACAACTCCCAGGTTCACACTTTGCGAAACCAACCCACACACCTGTGGCCTGATACCTCTCAGGTGGAATGCCCTTCGTTGAGCGACTGGACCGCCTGGGCACAAACTCAGGAACTTCCTCTGACTCACTGTGGTCAGCAGGTGTGTCCTCTGCATCACGGGATTCCCCCTCTGACTTAAAGCATCTTCGAATTCTCTGCATCACGCTAACAGGAGACGCAAGCTCACTCTTGGGCTCTCTTTTAACAACCTGTGGAGATGCCCCATCCTGTTCTTCATCAACAGGTTCAGCCTCTGGCTCTCCTTCCTCCTCATCCTCAGACAGACATTCTGAGAGAACGTCACGCCTTGCAGGAGTCTTTGACCAACCATCCTGCTCATAGAACTCAGCATGTTTGCTGATCAGAAGCTTGCTCTGATCACCTTCTGGATATGCAAACCGCCATGCTTTAGAAGACGGTTCATACCCACAGAAGATCATTTTCTGGAACTTGGGTCCACCTGGCCTTTGCAAAGCCTTTGGCACCGGCACCAAGGCTGGTGACCCAAACGAACGGAGGAAGTGAACCTGAGGTTTCCTTCCGTGAAGCATGAAAAACGGTGTGTCACCTACCACTGAATTGTAGGACCGATTCCAGGTGAAATTCACATTCTTAATCGCCTCCATCCAAAAGCGTGGAGGTAACCCAGAATCTGACAGCAACACCTGTGTAGCCTTAACCAGAGCTTCACGTCTGAGCTCTGCCACCCCCCTCTCTTGAGGAGAAGTCACCTTGTGACGTATCCCTTTCTGGTGAAAGAACTTCTGCAAAGCAGACCCAGTAAACTCTGCACCTCGGTCACTATTGACTTCCTGCACCTTGGTGGAGAACCTTAGTTCCACCTCCTCAACCCAATTTTTAATCAGTTGTGCTGCATCTCCCTTGGATTTAAGAGCATGTGTCCAGGAATTCTGGCTAAAACCATCCTGCATCGTTAGCAGAAACCTGGCCCCTCCCAGACTGGGCTCTGCCATGGGACCCAACAGATCTATGTGAACAAGTTCAAAAGGTTCTGTGGTTACCCTGTCCACCCTGGGGTAACTTCACCCTTTTATCTTTGCCCTTCTGCAAGCCTTACAATTTATGGCTCTTCCACATTTCTGAATTTTACAGCCTTTGGTACACTCCTGTAACACCTGGAGTTCTTCAAGAGAACTATGAGCTGTCTTCTTGTGCCAAACACATGCACATGAAACATGAGTGGGAACTGTAGCACGCATAGCTTGTGTCCCCTCACCCTTCAGAGGCGTTTTAAGAACAAAGAGATCATTCTGCCCCTTTTCAACTTTGACTAGCTGCTTCCCTGCTCTGGAGATTGTACAAGCATCATGTTCAAAGCAAACTTTAAAACCCTTCTGCAACAAATAAGGGACAGATAAAATACAGTGATGCAATCCAGGTACAATGCAAACTTCCATCTGCTCCTGCAAAACAGAAAAACAGACATTTGCAACGTTAGTTACATTTTTCTTTTCTCCACTTGCAAACTGAACAGTTTTTCCACCTGGAATTGCCTTGCAATTCCACATCTCGACAGCAGGGGTCTCAGGAATCAGGTTGCAGTTAGCTCCTGAGTCGATTACAAAGCTCAGTTCATTGTCTCTCTCAGAGCTGTCCTTCAACACCGCCATAGCAACAAACGTCTCACTGCCCCCTCCCTTGGGGCCTCTGCAGCTGTTCTCTCTGGTTGGCACGGCAACCAACTCCCCCTTGCAGGAAGACTTGCTCAGGACCTTGGCAACTTCCGTAGATGCAACCTCCTCTGTTGCCTTGGAGACCGGACTAGTCTCTGCGCTCCCACGGAACTCTGTAGGGCTTATCTGCACATTATGCAGGTGGTTGGCCTTGAAGCGTCTAACTCTCCGAAGCTTTCCAGACCTCTGCGCACGACGAAAACAACTCTTGGCTGCCTTTGGAAAACAAGCCGTTTCTGAGCTTTCACTGCTCACTGCCCCCCCCACTGCTCTCAGGGCTCCCAGGACATTTTCCTGCACCCCCTCTGGTGGGTAAAGGGCTCCCAACGCTTGGCTTCTGTTCTGGCTCCTCACACAGGTACGGTGCAGTGTTCAAACAGCTGCCTGCAATAGTCCCTTCATCCCCCCGTGGGGGCTCACAGCTCCCCTCAGCTGTGTGTCGGCTCTCAAGAATGTGCCCAGCGCCATCTTGCCTCTCCCCCTCGGATGCAGCCACATCTTGACTCTTGCTTCCCACTCCTGCTTCACAAGCCTCACGGAGTGCCAGCCAAGCAGCCTCAGGCCTCTTAGCATCCAGGACAACATGCAACAAATCGGCACTCACATTTTCCGCCAGAAAAGCAAGCACACGCTTTTCAGCGTCACTCAGCTCTGCCGCCTGTATAGCTGCCCCAGCCACATTCTTTGGCTGTACGGTTTCCCAAAGGTTTAATCTGATGAGGGAAAGTTCTACGTGAAAGCTCCACTGCAACCAGCCTTCACACGTCAACTTTTCACATGGCAGCTTAAGCTCAAAGCCATGCTTCTGGGACTGCGCTATTTCTCCCCAGTGCCCCAAGCTGTACTCACGTAACAGCAGCTCTCCGGCACCTGTCTCTGGAGAAGCGATTCCCTCAGCAAGCACCTCTGCCTCTCAGCATCAGGCAGAACTCAGCGTCTGTTCAGCTCCTTCCAGCCAGCTGCTCTGCCTCAGAACGCAGACCTCTGCTTTCGGTAGCGTCTTCCCAGCTGACTTCAAAGCACACCGGCACACTTCGCAACAGCTTTTATAGCAGTAATTAGTCCATAACCTGTTGAAAAATTGGCGTGACGTGGCTAATTGCTTTACGAACCCAATTAGCCCCAGCTGCTTACAGCGATCTTGGTCCGGCACGTTTCCCTCTCAGCTGCGCCGATCCTTCCGTTCGCCACTAGTGCAGAGCAAAAACACAGCGGAGCTGTTGCCTTCCAGTGTAAAAGATTCAAACACACCCAGTCTTGTGTGTTTATTTATCAGTCCTTTATTACAGCAATTAGACAACAAAACGGCACTTCAGACATTTCCTGGGCTTCTAGCACTCATGGCGACCACCGTCTCTCTCAAAGACAAAGAGACTGTGAGGAAAAACTCCTCCCACCTTCCAAATCACACGTCAGGAATTGAGAGGGACGTCACACAGAACTCTTTAACCCTGTGAGTTCTGAAAACCTCTACAACTTTTGGCTAACTTAGTTTTACTGTTGTATGATAATGGATTGATCTAGCTAAATCAAGGCAATTGATTTATCTCCACCATATTCTCCCATCCCTACACCAAGTAAAAAACAGCAGCACCTCATATTTCACGGAAATCAATAGCCTGGGTTTTTTTGGAAATACTTTTTTTTTTTTAATAAAGATTTTTATTAATTTCCAATTTTTTAACATAAACAAAAACAACATAAAAAACAAACACAAAAACTCATATTTTCTTAACCTTATTTCCATAACCCTCTTTTCCCGGACTTCCCCATACCTTTCCCTTTTTGCATCCTTAATTTTGAACCATTATTCAGCAACCCTTCTTAACCAATTAGATGTAAATTCATTCTCTTTTTCAATTCCACCCTAAAATTAAACACAATTTTCCGCTGCAATTCTACGTCTTCTTTTCCCTCAGCGTTTTAGCACTCCTCAATTTTATAATAATTCTTAAGATACATCTTAAATTTCTTCCAATCTTCTTCCACAGTCTCTTTCTCTTGGTCGCGGATTCTGCCAGTCATTTCTGCCAGTCCCATAAAGTCAATCACTTTCGCCTGCCATTCCTCCAGCGTGGGTAGCTCTTGTGTCTTCCAATACTTTGCTAAAAGAATCCTTGCTGCCGTAGTAGCGTACAAAAAGAAATTCTTATCCTTCTTCGGCACCAACTGGCCGACCATACCCAAGAGAAATGCCTCTGGTTTCTTGTTAAAGGTGCACTTAAGCACTTTCTTAATTTCATTATAAATCATTTCCCAGAAGGCCTTAATCTTTGGGCAGGTCCACCAAAGGTGGAAAAAGGTACCTTCAGTCTCTTTACTTTTCCAACATTTGTTATTGGGCAGATGATAAATCTTTGCAAGCTTGACTGGGGTCATGTACCACCTGTAAATCATTTTCATAATGTTTTCTCGTAAGGCATTACATGCCGTAAATTTAATACCTGTGGTCCATAACTGCTCCCAGTCAGCAAACATAATGTCATGACCTATGTCCTGTGCCCATTTAACCATAGCAGACTTCACTGTCTCATCTAATGTATTCCACTTCAACAGCAAGTTGTACATTCTTGATAAATTCTTAGTATTGGGTTCTAACAGTTCTGTTTCTAATTTCGATTTCTCCACCTGGAAACCAATTTTCCTGTCTTGTTTGTAGGCCTCCATTATTTGAAAATAATGGAGCCAATCTCGTACCTTGGACTTTATTTTCTCATAACTTTGTAATTTAAATTCACCACCTTCTTGTTCTAAAATTTCAGAATATTTCGGCCAATTGGTTCCCATATTAAGTTTCTTTACCTCCTTGGCCTCCATAGGTGAAAGCCACCTGGGAGTTTTATTTTCCAATAAATCTTTATACCGTATCCAAACATTATATAGTGCTTTCCTGACAATGTGATTTTTAAAACCCTTATACACTTTAACCTTGTCATACCAGATATATGCATGCCAACCAAAGTTATTATCAAATCCTTCCAAGTCTAGAATGTCTGCGTTTTCAAGAAGTAGCCAATCTTTTAACCAGCAGAAAGCTGCCGATTCATAGTAGAGTCTTAAGTCCGGCAGGGCAAACCCCCCTCTTTCTTTAGAATCGGTAAGTATCTTAAACTTAATTCTGGGCTTTTTGCCCTGCCAGACAAATTTGGATATATCTTTCTGCCACTTCTTGAAACAATCCAGTTTATCAACAATTTGTAATGTCTGAAACAAGAATAACATTCTAGGCAATACATTCATTTTGATTACTGCAATTCGACCTAACAAGGAAAGCTTCAGGTTTGACCATGTTTCTAAATCTTTCTTTATCTCAGTCCAGCACTTATCATAATTGTCCTTAAATAAGTTTACATTCTTAGATGTCATGTTAATCCCCAGGTATTTTACACTCTTTGCCACCACTAACCCAGTTTCCTCTTGGAATCTATCTCTTTCAACATTTGTTAAGTTTTTTTCCAGTACCTTAGTTTTTTGTTTGTTCAACTTAAATCCTGCGACCTGACCGAATACTTGAATTAGTTCTAGAGCTCTTTTGGTACTAGTGTCTGGCTCTTGCAAGGTCAATACTAAGTCGTCTGCAAAGGCCTTTAATTTGTAATGTCTGGCTCCGACCTGAATCCCTTTTACCAGCTGGTCCCCCCTAATCATATTTAACAGAACCTCCAGGACCGATATAAAAAGTAATGGGGATATTGGGCACCCCTGACGTGTCCCTTTTTCTATAGGTAATTCATCCATAACCACATTATTTACAATTAGCTTTGCCTTTTGCTCAGAATAAATTGCACTTATACCATTTTCAAACCTTTGGCCTACCCCCATCCCGTGGAGATTCTTTTTCATAAATTTCCAAGATATATTGTCAACGGCTTTCTCCGCGTCCACAAAAATTAAAACTGCCTTTGTATTAATGTTCACTGTCAACATTTCTATAATGTCAATTATATTCCTTACATTGGTAGATATATGCCTACCCGGGAGAAAGCCTGCCTGATCTTTATGGATCTCCTCCACCAGCACCTTCTTTAATCTTTTTGCCAGAATGTCTGCAAAAATTTTGTAATCCACATTAAGTAGTGATATAGGGCGGTAGTTCTTGATCTGTTTTTTATCAACCTCAGTCTTTGGTATAAGTGTGATGAAGGCTTCTTTCCACGTCTCAGGTGCCCTTTTCCCCTCTAATATCTCGTTACAAACCTCCTTAAGCGGCTGAATTATCCAGTCTTTCAAAGCTTTGTAGTATCTGGAGGTTAATCCATCTGGCCCTGGAGATTTCCCCAGTTGCATATTTTGAATGGCACCCTCAATTTCTTGTTCAGTTATTTTCTCATTTAAAAGCAACATACTTTGTTGCGAAATTTTTTGTAATCCATGTTTCTTAAGAAATTCTTCCATTTCTCTTTCATTTTCCGGCCCTTGTGCATACAGTCTTCTGAAATAACTCTGAAAGCAGTTGCTGATCTCATTTGGTTTAGAAATGTTCTTTCCATCTACATCCAAACTTGTGACTGTGTTCAATTTCTGTCTCTTCTTCAATTGCCATGATAGGAGTTTTCCACATTTATCTGCCGATTCGAATGTCTTTTGTCTCATTCGTTTAATTTTCCATTCAATCTCCTGATTCATCAATTCCATATATTGCTTCTGATACAGTTTAATTTCTCTCAAGATCTCATGTGACTTTGGGTTGGATCTCAATTTCTTTTCACTGTCTTTTATCTTTTCCAAAATTTTATCTTTCTTCTCCTGCTGTTTCCTCCTTTTCAAGGAATTCTGCTGTACCAAGAAACCCCTCATCACGGCCTTGCTTGCGTCCCAGATCACTCGTTTCTCCACTTCTGTCCTCAGATTTATCTCAAAGTAGTCCTTCAAAGTCTTTTGGGCCTTTTGGTACACCTCTGGATCTTTAAATAGGGTGTCATTCATTCTCCATCTGAAGGAACCAGCTGTTGTTATTTTCATTTCCATCTTTACAGCATTATGGTCGGAGCATGTCTTTGGGCAGATTTCCACTTTCTTTATCTTTGGAGCCATTCCACTAGTAATCCATATTTGATCTATTCTTGTCCAGGTCATCTGTGATTCTGAAAAGAATGTTCCCTCCCTCTCGAGAGGATTTCTTGTTCTCCAAATGTCGATCAGGTCCAAGTTGTCAGTCATTTCAAAGAAAGTCTTAGGTAGTCTCCCGTCCTTGGAGATCACCTGTCTTTGTGCTTTGTCCATATTTGTAGAGACGACACCATTCATATCGCCTAAAAGGATCACCTTATAATCCAGATAGTCCATTAATGTCTCGTGTAATTTCTTGTAAAATTCTGCCTTCCCTTCATTCGGTGCATAAATTCCAAATATCAGAATTTTTTCTCCTTGAATCTGTATCTCAATTGCCAAAATTCTACCCTGTTCATCTTTGAAAATCTGTCTTGGAGCCAATTTCTCTTTTGCATAGATCACCACTCCTCTTTTCTTGACTTTATCTGATGAAATAAATTCTTGTCCCAATCTTTTATTTGTAAGTAGTCTTCTCTGTACCCTTGTCATGTGGGTTTCTTGTAAACAAATCAGATCCAATTGTTCTCTTTTCAAAATGTGGAAAACCTCACGCCTTTTTCTGGGAAGGTTCAGTCCATTACAATTCCAAGTTAAAAATCTCAGAGACATTGTTGGTTAATTGCCTCCAACTGCACCCTGCAGCTGTTCTTCGTCCGTTGGTGATTTGAGTCCAAATGTCAAATTCCCCAAATCTGTATCTGCGGTTGAGTTCAAAACCCCTTTCACCAAGTCCTCTCCGTACTTGTGTAGAAATTGTTCTTTATCATGCACTGTTCTTATCTTGACTTTCTTTCCTCTGAAATTAAAAGACAAACCCTGTGGAAATTCCCACCTGAAAGGTATGTTGTTCTTCTTCAGCAGGTCCACCAAAGTCTTGAAGTGAGTTCTCACCTCCAAAATATATTTTGGGATATCCCTGTAGATTTGCACAGAGACGTTTTGGATCTGAAGTGTTTTCTGGTAATGCAAACTTAGTATCTTGTCTCTTTCCTCTTTAGATCTCAGTGTTATCAGGCAGTCCCTTGGAATCTTCCTGCCTTGCCTTCTGCCCAGTCTGAAGGCAGTTATTATCTCGAATTCTGTTCCCTCTAGGTTTTCCTGCCAAAAGTCTGAAATTTCTTTTGTGAGAAAGTCCACTAGGTTGTCCCCTTCACTCTCTGGAACCAACCTGAGTCTTAAATTCTTCTCCTTCCACTGCATGTCCCATAAAGACAGGGTCGCCTCATGTTGGTCAAGCCTCCTGCAAACAGGAACTAAATTTTCCTGTGTAGATTCCGCAGTGGATTTGGCTTCTTCTGCAATTTTCCTTATTGTGGCGTTCTCCTCGACCAATTTGCGTATAATCTGTGTGTTAGACGTTACGCTCTTGGTATTTAAGTCCAATTTTGCTGTTAAATCTGCCAATTGCTTAGTATTTTCTGTGCTCTGTTTGTTCAATTTTTCTAAAGATTCATTTATCTTCAATAATGCCTGCGTCACTGACTCCATGAATGCACTTATTCCCTTTTCCTGTCCACCTGGGCCTGTTGGCAATAGTCCTGATAAAGAGCTCCTTTTCTTTTGTGCTGCCTTAGACTTGGATCTTGTTGCTATCTCATCTACAGGGCCGCTCATGTCCCAAGGTCGTTCTCACAGGAACAGGTTTGAATGGAAAAATCCAGTGACTTTGTTATTAACAGTCGTGTTGCAACTGTTACTTTCAGCCCTCTAGAGGGAGCTAAGATATTCAATATAGCAGAGAAACAATGAATCCAAAAACCCTCAGAGGGAAGAGTTACTAAAAACTTCTCTCAGTCTTTTTAGTTGCAACCTTATAATTTTTACAAAGTCTCAATAGATTGTGTCAAATAAAGTCCCCTCTTTGCAACACATCTGACAGCTCCCTGTCAAAGTGCTTCACCCAGGCAGTCCGTTCCCAGAGAAAGAGTCTGCGGTAAATTGTCCCTTTAAAAGTTTTCCTGCAGGTTTCCTTTCTTTTTCACCCCCCCCCGTTCCTGCTCCCTAGGGGGGGGGGACTTGGGTCAATGCTAGGGTTAGTCCTTTTTTAAAAAAAATTTATCCTTAAAATCTGTCAATTGCGGCTTGCCAAATCCGTTGCTTTAGCAGTCATGCAATCTGGGGAAGGCAGACTTCCTTTGTTTACCGTCCCCACTTTCGGCCAAATTTTTAGAAATTTAATTTAAAGTCCCGAAAAGGTTGCCAATCCTACTCACGGGAGTCTTTTTCAGTCCAAATTTCAGGAAGAAGTCGGCGCTCTCCGCTAATGGCGATGCGGCTTCACTCCATGAGCTGGGTAACGACTCTCAGCTCTGCGCTCCCCCGATGCTCCTCCGGAGCCTTTAAAAAGGCTCTTTTGCAGTAAAAGGGGGCGCAAACGATGCCCACCGAGTCTCCTTGTTCACAGGCTTCCGCGCCTGTGATTTTAGGGGTCCCCGCTTCGCCGTAGCGGTCAGACCCGAACTCGCGGAGCAGCTCCCTCTCCGGAGAACGGAGAGCGAGCCGCCATTAGCGCTGGCGCCAACCGGAAGTCCTTTTTTTTGGAAATACTGGTTCCCACAATTGCCATGTAATTTATTGTGAAGTAGGATGATGTTCCTCACCAGCACACATACACTCAAAACTTTTCCATACAAGTCTCATAGAATCATAGACTCATGGAAGGGACCGTGATGATCATCTAGTCCAACCCCTACAATGCAAGAATCTCAATTGAAGCATCAGTGGTAGATGACCATCCAACCTCTGCTTAAAAACCTATAGTGAAGGAAGCAACTAGGTTGCCTGCAGCTTGTAAAGCCACGTGAAGGGCAATAAAGCAAAGCACAATAGAAGCCAGTGTGGTGTAGTGGTTAAGAGCAGTGGACTCGTAATCTGGTGAACCGGGTTTGCGTCTCCGCTTCTCCACATGCAGCTGCTGGGTGACCTTGGACCAGTCACACTTCTCTGAAGTCTCTCAGCCTCACTCACCTCACAGAATGTTTGTTGTGGGGGAGGAAGGGAAAGGAGAATGTTAGCCGCTTTGAGACTCCTTCGGATAGTGATAAAGCGGGATATCAAATCCAAACTCTTCTTCAATAAAACAAGATATGCTTGTATATTTCAAAATGAATCTGTGGGTGGCTACTTTGTGCTCACGGCTGCATTTGAAATAATCACAGAACCCTCTTTGCTCACTTGTGAAGGTGTGTATTACTCTCCAGTGGCATTGCTTCCTTCTATTAATTTGTGGTTTGGAGTGGGGATAAAGTTCCCCCTCTTCTGGCCACAGGAGTGGAGCTGGCTGGGTCTGGAGCTGGAGCTGAGTTTCCCCTCTCCTGCCCCTTAAGCCACGTGGGGAGTGGGGTTGGCTTAATAGACTGTAGTAAAAAAATCCCCCAACAACTTTAGAGTTACTTTTTAAAGGCATGATTTATTGTGATATTAGCTTTCTTGTGGTGGTCTGGAACTGAACCCACAATATCTCCGAGGTATGCCTGTAGTGGTTAGAGAGTCCCAGGTTGAAATCTTCACTGCCATGAAGCTGACTAGGCCATGGGCCAATCATTACCTCTCAGCCTTGCCAACTTACAGGTTCTTATGAAATAACATTGGAGAAAAGAGGGGAAAGTAATAAATACTTAATCCTTAATAATTCTTAAATTGTTTCTTGAACCATATTGGCGGTTTTCTTGCGACACTGTAGTTTGGGAATTACGAGCATAAACAATAGCAGATCTGTTGTGCTGAATGTTTGGATGTTCCAGACCCATAATGTCTAGGGTGAAATGCCCTTCAGGTTCATTCTTCTTGTTGAAACCAGTGATTTCAGTAGGAATTGACCTGATAAATATTTCCAAACAGAACTCCAGAGCATAGGTAGGCAAACTAAGGCTCACGGGCCAGATCAGGCACAATTGCCTTCTGGATCCGGCCCGTGGACAATCCAGGAATCACCACGTGGATCGCCAGTGCATGTGTTCTTTCCCTCTCCCTCACACAGCGGCGGCAGCACCTCCTCCCTCCCTCCTCCTGGTTTCTCCCTGCCCTGCCTAGAGGAGGAAGGTGGCTGGGCTTTGTTGGTGCCAGCAGCAGCAGCGCTCAAGCGGCCGCCATTTAAAGCAGCTGCTCACCGGAGCCCTTTCATGCACCGTTCACCGTCCCTCCGCTACCGCCAACCCCTGCCACTCACAAGACAGAGGTAAGTAGCCAACAATGCTCTTGAATCATTTTCCCCCAAAAAATATAGTCCAGCCCCCAACAAGGTCTGAGGGACAGTGGACCAGCCCCCTGCTGAAAAAGTTTGCTGACCCCTGCTCTAGAGTGAGTGTGCTTCCAAACTGTTGCTATTTCTTTTTCTTTTTCCTTTCTCCTTCTGTTATGAGGCTGCATTTTAATATTTTAATGTTTCAATATTTTAATGTTGTATTTTAATCTTGTTTTTAAGTTGTGTTCATTCTACTTGTTTTTATTATTGCTTGTTAACCGCCCTGAGCCCAGCCTTGGCTGGGGAGGGCGGGGTATACATAAAAATTATTATTGTTGTTATTGTTGTTGTTGTTGTTGTTGTTATTATTATTATTATTATTATTATTATTATTATTATTATTATTATTATTATTTCCAGGTGCAGTTAAATCACACACTAGCAAATTCAGGTTGTACAACTAAAACTGATAGAGCACTCTCGGACAACCAACCTGCTTTCCCCCAAACAACATGCTTTCTGTGATCTAGAAAGTGTTGGGAAAATGCACTGGAAAATGCACTTTGAAGTGTGAAATAACAATTGTTCACTGTAACATTCTATAATCTCCCCACAAACAATTCAGAATGAATGTTCAATAACTAACCAAAGTGGTTTCTGCAAAGGAATCAGGCTGAATGCTGAATAAGCAAGTTTTCTGTAAGCAACTTGTGTAAGTGTTCATATTTGTAGCTTCTGATCAGTACCATTTTATCCTTTACCAGTTGCTGTTGCTGTTCTTCAAGCCAATGCTTTTTTTTTTTTTAAAGTATTATCAAATGATCTTATTGCTGGAATAATCCCATGAACAATCTCAACCAATCAGATATCTTGCAGTGAACAGGATAATGTCATTTTGCTACACTGCCAATCAAATTTGATCATATGTCAATGGAACTGAGAGCCAATGAATCCAATTCATAGTGAGGACAATGTGTCCTGAATACGCATCCCCCCCCCCATTCCTTTTTGGCAATGCCAAAGTTTTGGACTTTTGGTCCATTTCTAACAAAGTTCTCAGATAGTCGGTAGCTGTGTGGCTGAAATACAAAGGATTTCTGAATTTGTGTGAACATATAGTATTATCTCTCTATAGCCACAGCAAGTACTGCAACACTCCAACAGTTTGACATCAGCCCTGAAGGCACACTCTTCCACAGATGAATGCCAACAACAAAATCTCAGGATAACTTCTACAAGGCAATAACCCCAGCAGATTGAATGTATGACTGAGACTACTCAGACACATGTCCCCCTGAGTTCAATCAGAATTTATCCCAAACAGACACAATTACAGTGGTGCCTCGCAAGACGAAATTCATCCATTCCGCGAGTCTCTTCGTCTTGCGGTTTTTTCGTCTTGCGAAGCATGGCTATTAGCAGATTAATGCTATTAGCGGCTTAGCGGCTATTAGCGGCTTAGAAAAAGGGGGGGAGGGAAAAAACTCGCAAGAACTCGCAATACGTTTCGTCTTGCGAAGCAAGCCCATAGGGAAATTCGTCTTGCGAAGCACCTCAAAAGACGGAAAACTCTTTCGTCTAGCGAGTTTTTCGTCTTGCGAGGCATTCGTCTTGCAGGGCACCACTGTACTAGAGAATGAGTCCCACTGAACTCAGTTACTTTTGCATAAATATGGTAAAAAAATACAACACCACTCTCACAAAGCCATATTTTCTTGAAGATTGCTGGAAGCCATCTTTGGAAAGACTTGTGCCTATGGGTTCATTCATAAATCCTAAAGTTTGTTTAGCAAAAGTTAACTTTGGTCATTTCTCTTATTTGAAACCCTACAATAATAACATCACCCACTAGATTCCCTTGACTTCTGTGCTCTCTCACACATTCAAAAATAGCACACAAACTCCATTTTATTTTCTAATAGAATTGAAGTCCTTGCAGTTTCTAGAATTGGTTCTTGCAGATAGCTATGCATCATTTCAGCAATTAATTGCTTATTAAATTCTTGCTTGGGAGTGGGATGCGAGGATAGTATGTGGCAGACCCAAGAAGTCTGACATTTGTGTTATTAATGGACTGCATATTGCTCAAGAGTGGAGAGCAGTGATTTTGAACTGGAATCACATTTGCTAATTCAGGCATGTCCTGAAATGAGGTAAGAGACCAATCTTAAAGCACAGCTTTCGGACAGATTTTTTGCAATTAGGACAGGACACAGATATCTTTTAGGAAGCTGCCATCATCTAAAATTGTTGCAGTTCACCTTCACATAAACTATCTGGGGAATTTCAGTGGAATCAATAAATTCCTTTATTTGTCCCACAGCCAAAGTGAAGACTCAACAAGAGTTGGGTGGAGATTATATGAAGGCAGCCCTGTTTAGGGAAGCTTTTAATGTTTAATAGATTATTGTATTTTAATATTCAGTTGGAAGCCGCCCAGATTGGCTGGGGAAACCCAGACAGTTGGGTGGGGTATAAATAATAAATTATTATTATATTATTATTATAAAGCATAACAAAAAATGAACTTATGCCAATTAGACAAAACAAGTACGGGCAGGTATAACTTGCACAGGCAATGAGGAATTATCTCCTGATGGCAGAAAAAGGCAAAACCAAGCCCAGATCAGATTCTATCACCCAAACTGCCATGATGGGAGGCAAAATTTTGATCTCCCTTAAATGGAAATAATAATAATAATAATAATAATAATAATAATAATAATAATAATAATAATAATTTATACCCTGCCCTCCCCAGCCAAGACCGGGCTCAGGGCAGCTAACAACGAATAATAAAAACAAGTTGATTAAAATACAATTTAAAAAACAAGATTAAAATACAACATTATAACATTAAGCTGCAGTCTCTTCACAGGAGGAGAAAGGAAAAAGAAAGAGTGGGAGGGCATCAAACTTATTCTAAGCCAAAGGCCAGATGGAACAACTCTGTCTTACAGGCCCTGCGGAAATAAATCAGATCCCGCAGGGCCCATGTCTCATGAGACAGAGCATTCCACCAGGCCAGTGTTGAAAAGGCCCTGGCTCTGGTTGAGGCTAATCTAACTTCCTTAGGGCCTGGGACCTCTAGGGTGTTGCTATTTATGGACCTTAAGGTCCTCCGTGGGGCATACTGGGAGAGGCGGTCGCGTAGGTAAGAGGGTACTAGGCCGTGAAGGGCTTTAAAGGTCAAAACCAGCACCTTAAATCTGACCCTGTACTCCACCGGAAGTCAGTGCAGCTGCAAAAGCACTGGGTGAATATGCTCCCATGGCAGAGACCCCGTGAGGAGCCTCGCTGCAGAATTCTGCACCCACTGGAGTTTCTGGGACAGCTTCAAGGGCAGCCCCACATAGAGTGAATTACAGTAGTCAAGCCTGGTGGTGACTGTTGCATGGATCACTGTGGCCAGGCCAGGGCGGGAAAGGTTGTGCTTGACATGACCAGTGCCAGCCACCCCATGCTTCACCATTCAGCAGGTGACACCAGTTAGGCTATAAGACCACCACAGCAAGTAGCTCCTGAAGGCAGATGATGCTAGGAAGTGGCTCTCCACCCAAACACGCCTTCGTGTGCCTACCAATGCTCAATTCAGCTTTCTTGCCTACCCTGAATGACAATAAAATTAAACAGCCAAATCAAAACCCTCTATATGGCAAGTAGGGGGGTGGGGATCCTTGCCGGATCTCCCAGCCAACCCCCACCCTCTTTTTATGCATTGCTGTGACAGCGACCTTGGTATGAACATATGTCGGCCGCAATATTGATGGGGCTGGGTAACAATGTGACTGATATAACATCTGTGGCAGCGTTCAAATGACCCTTGTGTAAAATAAATATTAAGAAATAAGGAAAAATGGTACGACATGTTGTAAGAATGCATTAGAAAATATATTAAGAGGAAGGTAATAATTATAACTACATTCAAAATTACAAATGTTAATTACATTGGGAAATGATGGGAAGTCTATTTTATTTTATTTTATTTACTTTATCTTAGTTTAGTTAGAAAATATGTGGAAAGAGTAATTTAATATTTAATGGTAAATTTATGTAAGGTTGTTTTTTTCTTTGTATGTGTGGATTTAAGATACTGTAGGACGCAGGTGGCGCTGTGGGTTAAAGCCTCAGCGCCTAGGGCTTGCCGATCGAAAGGTCGGCGGTTCGAATCCCTGCGGCGGGGTGTGCTCCCGCTGCTCGGTCCCAGCGCCTGCCAACCTAGCAGTTCGAAAGCACCTCCGGGTGCAAGTAGATAAATAGGGACCGCTTACCAGCGGGAAGGTAAACGGCGTTTCCGTGTGCGGCTCTGGCTCTGGCTCTGGCTCTGGCCAGAGCAGCGATGTCACGCTGGCCACGTGACCCGGAAGTGTCTCCGGACAGCGCTGGCCCCTGGCCTCTTAAGTGAGATGGGCGCACAACCCCAGAGTCTGTCAAGACTGGCCCGTACGGGCAGGGGTACCTTTACCTTTATGATATCTATGAACTTCAATGAAGGATTTTTTTAAAAAAAGAATACATTAAAAAAAAGATGGGGCTGTGTAGGAATTTTTCCACTTGACAAATTGGCACCAGCCATTTGGTTTTTGTCTACCTTGTGTTTTTTCAAAGGGGGCCAGATTTGATGAAGTGAAGGACCGTGAGGGCTGACCAAAGGGCCAACCAAAGTTGTTGAGCTTTTTTTTAGGGATGAAGTTGTTGGGGTTGGGGTTTTTTTAGGATTTTACCCTAGGAAATAAACTGCCACAGGGGCCGGATTAAACCGACCGGCAGGCCGGATTAGGCTCCCAAAATGGACTTTGGACATGCCTGGTCTAAGCCAAACCACTCACATCTCTACCCAATAAAGCTGTGGCCTATTTTATCCCATTAGCCTAAAATTTTTGTGTCCGTGTGTTTAATACATAACGGAACTATGGGGCCTGGGGCCTTGGTGTACAATCAAATTAAGAATAGTGCAAAGTAGGAAGAAAGGTGCACTAAAGATCTATTGAGGTGCACCCAAAATTCAAGTGCCAAGCATACTGCTGTAAGAGTTTGAGAAGGGATGTTGCAAAAAACCCAAGAAGGGTAGAAGCTTGGGTGGGGCCACCTTATATGGCTGTCCAGCACCAACAAGCTATTGTATCTAGTCACTAGACTATCACAAAACAATAGAATGAAAGTAACACCAAGTAACATCAGTAGAAGACAATTTTGACCCAAATAAATTGTAACATAAGCAAACATAAAATGGTATATTTCCATGACAGATCACAGTATGCCACTTTAAAAAGGAAATATTCTTCCTCTTTCAACACATGTTAAAACAAAATTTTCTAATAAAACAAAGTAGGATGAACTAAGATTAATTTATGCAGAACGGAATAAAATAATGTAAAAAACAAAATGAATAAAAGCATAAAACAAATGCAAATATTTTTGACATAAATCACAAGATCTGGTCTATAGGCAGAGGATTGAGGATAATTTAAGGAGTAACAACACAAGACAGATGTGGCAGGGGATTCAGCATATTACCAACTACAAACCTAACCTTGGTGCTGTCGATGGTGACCCTTTGCTGGCGGAGGAGCTTAACTTTTTCTTTGCTCGCTTCGAGAAGGAGCCACCTGAGACGCCGGTATTACAGCCACCAGCCCATAGGGGCCCCTCATTCACTGTAGAGGAGCATGAGGTGAGACAGGTATTGAGGATGGTGAATCCGAGGAAGGCTGCTGGACCTGATGGCATCACGGGAAAGGTGTTGAAGGGCTGTGCGGATCAGCTGGCGAAGGTCTTTACTAAGATCTTCAACAAGTCCTTACACCAGTCTATTGTCCCACCCTGCCTGAAGTCGTCAACTATTGTTCCTCTGCCTAAAAAATCTACAATCAGTAGTTTGAACGACTACAGACCAGTTGCACTGACTCCAATCATCATGAAGTGTTTTGAGAAACTGGTGCGCCGTCATATAATTTCCTGTCTTCCATCAACTTTTGACAACTACCAGTTTGCATACAGGGCAAATAGATCCACGGAAGACGCTATCACTATCACTCTCCATGCTGCTCTGTCCCATCTGGAGCGGCCGGGGAGTTATGTGAGGCTGCTGTTTGTGGATTTTAGCTCTGCTTTTAACACTATCCTCCCCCATAGACTGGTGTCCAAGCTAGAGGCGATTGGACTCTCCAACTCCACCTGTCTCTGGGTTTTGGATTTTTTGTCAGAACGTTCTCAGAGGGTTAGAGTGGGGTCACATATGTCCACAGCCCTTAGCCTTAACACCGGCTCACCACAGGGTTGTGTGTTGAGTCCCCTGCTCTATACTCTCTATACGTATGATTGTACAGCCATCTATCCCAGCAACAAAATCATCAAGTTTGCTGATGACACTACGGTGGTGGGGCTCATTTCAGGAGGGGATGAGTCCGCCTATCGGGACGAGGTGGAGCGGCTTTGTGTTTGGTGTGGAGAGAACAATCTGGCTCTTAATACGGCTAAGACCAAGGAATTGGTGGTGGATTACAGGAAAAAAAAGGCGGACATTCAGCCCTTGTATATCAAAGGGGAACGGGTGGAGAGGGTGGCGGAATTCAGGTTTTTGGGAGTGACTATCGATCAGGGCATGACTTGGAGCGCAAATACCACTGCTCTGGTGAAGAAGGCCCAGCAGAGAATTTATTTCCTCAGACTTTTAAAGAAGAACAATCTGAGTGAGAGACTGCTGGTGTCCTTCTACCGAGGCTCCATAGAGAGCATTCTCACATACTGTATTTGTGCCTGGTTCTCCAGTTGTACAGCTAGGAAGAGGAAGGTGCTCCAGAAGGTTATAACCACAGCCCAAAGGATTATTGGTCATCCTCTCCCATCTTTGGAAGAACTGTACGGCTCCCGTTGTCTTAGGAAAGCAAACAACATCCTGCAGGATGCATCTCACCCGGGATACAGTCTGTTTGCACTACTGCCTTCTGGCAGGAGATATAGAAACATCAAGTCAAGGACAAATAGACTGAAAAATAGTTTCTATCCAAGAGCTGTGGCCTTTTTAAATGCTGTAACTCGATAGTGTGACCTGGGAGTTTGATGGGTGTGGGTGTGGGTGTGGCTGGAATGTGGTTTGTTTGGTTGTTGTTGTTGTTTTGCTTTTGTTGTTTTTAAGGGATGGCATCCAATTTCGTTGCACTTGTGCAATGTTGCACTTGTGTAATGACAATAAAGAATCTATCTATCTATCTAAGATAAAGATACAAAAAACAACACTCAGCATATAAATTGCAGACTCATTTTCAGTCCTCTCCCTCAAATCCATACCAGATATTGCTCTCTTGATGCATTTATAAAGGACAATATATAATAGTGTGTACAAGATCTTCATCCTGGTTTGAAGCACAAGGACAGGCACATTCAGAGTCTGGCATATTTCTGAACCTTCCTTCTAAAATAACTGAAGGAATCAGATTCAACCAGGCTTCGGTAAAGGCCATTCTATCTCTCAGCTCCCACAAATCCTTAAAATAACAAAGTAGTATAAAACAGCGGCGTGGCAAGCTTTTGCAGATGACCTAGTTTTGACCCTGCAGGAGCCAGAACCTAGTACGAAAAGAGTATTACAATTGATTCAAGAATTTGGTCGGGTGGCGGGATTTAAATTAAACAAACAGAAAACCAAGGTATTGGGAAAAAATTTGACAGATACAGAGTCAGAACGGTTTCAGAGAGAGACAGAATTAAATGTGGTTAAAAAAGTAAAGTACCTAGGGGTTAACATAACAGCAAAAAATCTGAGTCTTTTTAAGGATAACTATGAAAAATGTTGGTCTGAAATTAAAAGAGACTTAGACAGTTGGACAAAATTGAAACTTTCTTTGTTAGGCCGAATTGCTGCTATTAAGATGAATGTATTGCCAAAAATGTTGTTTTTGTTTCAAACACTACAGATTGTGGACAAGACGGAGTGCTTCCGGAAGTGGCAGAGAGATATATCTAAGTTTGTCTGGCAGGGCAAAAAGCCCAGAATTAAGTATAAGATACTAACTGATGCGAAAGAAAGAGGGGGCTTTGCCCTGCCAGACCTAAAGTTGTACTATGAGGCCGCAGCTTTCTGCTGGCTAAAAGACTGGCTACTTCTCGAAGACACTGACGTAATGGATCTGGAAGGTTTCAACAATGCTTTTGGTTGGCATGCATAC
The DNA here is from genome assembly GCF_951804945.1 of Podarcis cretensis. Classification (NCBI taxonomy): domain Eukaryota; kingdom Metazoa; phylum Chordata; class Lepidosauria; order Squamata; family Lacertidae; genus Podarcis; species Podarcis cretensis. The sequence goes on along the minus strand of NC_137174.1, from coordinate 83,969,608 downwards.
TTATGGTATGACAAGGTTAAGATCAATAAGGCCTTTAAGAACCATATTGTCAGAAAAGCAGTGTTTAATGTCTGGACAAAATATAAAGACTTGTTGGAAAATAAAACTCCAAGGTGGATATCACCTCTGGAAGCTAAGGCCCGAAAAAGACCCAATATGGAGGCCAAATGGCCAAAATATGGGGAAATACTAGAAAAAGATGGAGACAATTGGAAATTGCAGAGTTTGGAGAAAATGAAGGATAAAGTGCGAGACTGGTTACACTACGCTCAGATTAAAGAAGTCTTTAAAAATGACAAAAAGTTAGGGTTCCAGGTGGAGAAATCGAAATTGGAAACAGAACTGTTAGAACCTAAGACTAAGGTACTTTCAAGAATGTATAACTTGCTGTTAAAATGGAACACACAAGATGAAATGGTTAAATCGGCTATGATAAAGTGGGCACAGGATATTGGGTATAACATTATGTTTGAGGACTGGGAAAGGTTGTGGACCACTGGGTTGAACTTCACTGCATGTAATGCTTTGAAGGAAAATGTAATGAAAATGATATATAGATGGTACATGACCCCAGTTAAACTTGCCAAAATATACCATTTGTCTGATAATAAATGCTGGAAATGTAAAGGAAATGAAGGAACATTCTTTCACCTCTGGTGGACGTGCCCTAGAGTGAAGGCCTTCTGGGAAATGATATATAATGAGTTGAAAAAGGTATTTAAGTATACTTTCCCTAAGAAACCAGAGGCCTTCCTCCTGGGTATTGTCGGCCAGAGGGTGATAAAGAAGGACAGAACTTTTTTCCTGTATGCAACAACGGCAGCAAGGATACTCATCGCTAAGCACTGGAAAACCCAAGATCTACCCACACTGGAAGAATGGCAGATGCAACTGATAGACTATATGGAATTGGCCGAGATGACCGGCAGAATTCGAGACCTGGGAGAGGAGAGGGTTGAAGAAGATTGGAAGAAATTTAGGATCTATCTACAAAAACACTGTAATTTGGATGAATGTTAAGAAGGATGCCAGATCATTAAAAATTGAGCACCATTAAATTAGATGTAATCTGGATGATAAATGAGATTGAGGAAAATATAAACTTTTTGGAGAATTATTAGACTAAATTAAATGAATGAGATTTAAGAATGTAAACAAGTTGATAAATTGCTGGAAAAAGTTTTACAATGATGCAAGTGGGAGCGGGGGATGTGAGGGAGCCCAAAGAAGTTTTGAAAATATGCTATGTTACATGTCATATTGTTTATTACTTTTGCATTTTTGTATTTAAAAAATCTTAATAAATATTTATAAAAAAATAAAAAAATAAAACAGCGGCGTAGCGTGGATTGTCAGCACCCGGGGCAAGGCAAGTAATTTGCACCCCCTAACCCGGGGCAAGGCAAGTAATTTGCGCCCCTAACCCCTAACCTGCCGCCGCTGCCAGCTTCTTCTTGCTGCTGCCTGGGCTGGTCGGGTATGGTTCTCTCCCGCGCTCAGCGCTGCGCTGGGCGGCCGCTGCACTGTCCCTCCCCCAGATAGTCCCTCCCTCTCTCTCTCTCTGCTCCGCACCGCAACGCACGCCTGGCACCCTCCCCCTCCACAGTGGGCGGCGACCCGGCAGCTCGGATCGGATTCGCACAGCCAGCACTGCAGTAAGAGAGAGTGAGTGAGCCAGGGAGGGGCAGAGAGCTGCAAGTGCGAGTGCGCCCCCCCAAATGTTGCGCCCAGTGCGGCTGGCCCCCCTGCACCCCCCACGCTACGCCACTGGTATAAAATGAATGCGAGAGAAAGTCTTATATAATGGTGCTATTTTGGAAACTGATACAGTTGCTCTGTCCATGTAAAAAAGGATGAGAGTTCCATCAGCCCCAACTAGTATGGCTAGAATGGCAAAGGATGATGGGAGTTGTAGTCTGACAGTATCCAAAGGGCTGCAAGTTCACCATCCTTTTTGCTTGGCTTTGTTACAGGGGTGCAGACAAAGCTAGTGATATCAATCAGATGTTAGAGTACGGTATGCGGATCCCTGTGCCAACAAAATTATAGTGTAACGTGGCTTCTGTGCCTCATGCTTGGAACGTAAATATGCAATCATTTGTAAATCCCCACACATAGGAACAAATGTGAATCAGACAATTGGCCAATCTAGCTCAGGTTGTCCAGGGTTCCATGGTCTCCCAACCCTACCTGTAGACAATGGGGATTAATCTGAGACCTTCTGCATGCACATGTGCTCTACCCCTGAGATATGATCCTTTTCCCCAATGCCATTCCCCTTACAAATTATTTCTGCATGAATTCTCAAAGTGCATGCAACAGTGCAAGTGGAACAGTCTCCCTCGGGAGGTTGTGGATTCTCCTTCCTTGGAGAGTTTTTTAAGTGGAGGCTGGTTGTTGTGGCGATCACACAGGGTCCCCGGACGTTTGACGGTCTATTGATCCCTGTGCCACCACTGTGATTACTTTCCTGCTGCCACCAACCCGTTTCACTCGGGTACACGCAGAGTCCAGACAGTTGTTAACATTAAATCAAATAAGCAAGTTTCTTTTATAAGCCTTATGGTTTCAGATAATTTTTCTTGTCAGTTTCTTAATCTTAGTTTCTATACCAGCCTATACCTTTCCTAATAACTGCTAACTGATTATCCCAACTGTCTGTCTGACTCCTCCTATCAGTTTTTCTCTCTCACACACATCAAAACTCGACCAACCCACAGACTTATCCTCCCTCTTCCTTCTCCAACTCCCAACTGACCTCCAAACAACTCCAACTCTAACTATAACTCTTCCCCTTGGGTTCCCACTGGCCAATCACTTCACACCCATTTAACCCTTTCCTTATGACCCACCTAGGAGGGCAAACGCCACAGCTGGCCATCTGTCATGGATGCATTAGCTGAGATTTCTGCATTGCAGAGGGTTGGACTCTATGAAAGTTCTAGTCTGTACAGTATATGCACAACCAGAATACTTAGGCCATATTCAACTAAATCATTGCAGTAGTGGAAGCCAACACAATGATTCCTGCTAGTGCAACAGGACTCACCCCCTCTTCTCCCATTGTGTGCTTCCTGCACCATCCCCAATGTGCTCTGGGAGGTCATGAGAACCGCCAGTTGTGGGGAAAGAAAAATGAATCTTTCCATCAGGCAAGCAGAAATGCTTTCACCGATGGAACGATCTCCAAAGCACTACATTGGATACAACCTAGTAATATTTCCTGCTCTCCCCCCCCCCCCGCTCAATAATATTTATTAGTTTTCCATTTCAATACAAAGAACATCAACATTTCTTATCCTCACATATATTCTGACTCTCTCGAGTCCGCTCCTTCCTCCCTTCCGCCTAGATAGCTTTCTAATTACATTTCCTATCTTCTTCGCATTTCTATTTTCTCTTATTTACTTTATCTTACTTAAATCCACATACTATGCAATTGTAAATAATTTACAAATTCTATTTGCAAAAACTTTTAAATCAATTCTGTTAGCATTGCCAGATTTTTAGAATGATCTTTTAAATATATTATAAATTTACTCCAGTCTCTTTCAAAAAGTTGGTCTCACTGGTCTCGGATCTTCCTGGACAATCTTGCCAGTTCTGCGTATTCCATCATCTTACTCTGCCATTCACTTAACGTTGGTGTTTCTTGTTGCTTCCATTTCTGGGCTAAGAGTATTCTTGCTGCCGTTGTGACGTAAAGGAATAAATTGTGGTCCTTTTGGGGGATTTCATCCCCAATAATACCTAATAAGAAGGCCTCTGATTTTTTCAGAAATGTATTTTTAAGCATTTTTTTTTAGTTCATTGTATATCATGTCGCAATAAGCTTTAACTTTGGTGCAAGTCCACCACATATGGTAGAAAAACTCCTCATGTTCCTTACATTTCCAACATAGTCTGTCACTTGTCCTGTACATTTTGGCCAGTTTAGATGGTGTCAAATACCATCTATACATCATTTTAATTATATTTGTAATATTTCCTGCTCACTTTGCAAAGCTTCTATTGAAAAGTGTACATTTAACTCGGGCTATATTTTCGTCCAAAAAGTTTCACTTGACAGAATTTATTTCATTTATTGATACCATGACAATCGTCTACCAGATGTCGGAAAGACTCAAAGATCTTCAGCTGACGAGATAAATCAGTAACTAGGCTATACATCAGCAATACAGCTTTTCATTAATGTGTCTCGAACCTTCATTAATCTGTTTCAAGTCTATTTTTCTTTGGAATAGATCACTACTATCACATAGCACTCTGAATTAGGATGGAGTGAAAAATGTTAGGGATGGAGGACAACCAATTATATCATCTAATCTCTTTCCTACAGTTCAATTTTTTCCTATTTGTTGCCCAATCTTTGTTCAAAGTAAATATACACTATTGGCTGCCCCTCTGTCTGTGATGATACAACATTAAATGACTCAGTTCTGCATCTCTTAACTATAGGTTGTTGTTGTTGTTGTTTAGTCATTTAGTCGTGTCCGACTGTTCGTGACCCCATGGATCAGAGCACGCCAGGCACTTCTGTCTTCCACTGCCTCCCGCAGTTTGGTCAGACTCATGTTTGTAGCTTTGAAGACACTATCCAACCATCTTGTCCTCTGTTGTCCCCTTCTCCTTGTGCCCTCCATCTTTCCCAACATCAGGGTCTTTTCCAGGGAGTCTTCTCTTCTCATGAGGTGGCCAAAGTATTGGAGCCTCAGCTTCACAATCTGTCCTTCCAGTGAGCATTCAGGGCTGATTTCCTTAAGAATGGAGAGGTTTGATCTTCTTGCAGTCCATGGGACTCTCAAGAGTCTCTTCCAGCACCATAATTCAAAAGCATCAATTCTTTGGCGATCAGCCTTCTTTATGGTCCAGCTCTCACTTCCATACATCACTACTGGGAAAACCGTGGCTTTAACTATAATATATTAACTATATTATATTAACTATAGGTTAATATACCAGTAAATTTATTTTTTTAAAAAATTGGCAGGGTTTTCATTTGCCTGGCTAGAAAGAAGTTGTTGAAGACTCTTTCTTGATCTGCCATAACTCTGTTATTATTTTTTTTTAGGGGGGATGCGGGTGGCACTGTGGTCTGAACCACTGAGCCACTTGGGCTTTGCTGATCAGAAAGTTGGCTGTTTGAATCCCCATGACGGAATAAGCTCCTGTTGCTCTGTCCCAGCTTCTGCCAACCTAGCAGTTCAAAAGCATGCCAGTGCAAGTAGATAAATACTGTAGGTACCACTGCAGCGGGAGGGTAAACGTCGTTTCTGTTCACTCTGGCTTCTGTCACAGTGTTCCACTGCGCCGGAAGTGGTTTTGTCCTGCTGGTCACATGACCTGAAAAGCTGTCTGTGGACAAATGCTGGCTCCCTCAGCATGAAAAGTGAGATGAGCGCCGCAACCCCATGGTCACCTTTGACTGGACTTCACTGTCCAGGGGCCCTTTAACTTTTTTTCCTTACCTAATGTTTTTAGATGTTTTAGTTTATCGTTGTGATCTCAATTATTAAGCCACCTTGAGAAATATATGTGCATAGAAAGCTGGGGTAATGTATGTGTGTGTGATATACATACATATATGGCTCACCCTATGCCATAGTTGTCAACGTTTTCCCTTTTTTAAGGGAAATTTCCTTATTCCGAATAGGATTCCTCGCAAGAAAAGGGAAAAGTTGACAGCTATGCCCTATGCCTGTTACTGTAAAGGTAAAGGGACCCCTGACCATTAGGTCCAGTCGTGGACAACTCTGGGGTTGTGGCGCTCATCTCGCTTTACTGCCGAGGGAGCTGGCGTACAGCTTCTGGGTCATGTGGCCAGCATGACTAAGCCGCTTCTGGCGAACCAGAGCAGCGCACAGAAACACTGTTTACCTTCCCGCCGGAGTAGTACCTATTTATCTACTTGCACTTTGACATGCTTTCAAACTGCTAGGTTGGCAGGAGCAGGGACCGAGCAATGGGAGCTCACCCCGTCACGGGGATTTGAACCGCCGACCTTCCAATCGGCAAGCCCTAGGCTCTGTGGTTTGTTTTTAATTCTTAATTTTGAATTGTAGCATTCTGTTAGGTGGCCTAATAAAGGCCTAGCAGTGGAGCAGGTTGTGTCCCAAGACTGCAATGCTCCGCTGTGCCCTCCTGTTATTGCTATATGTCCCTGACTTCAGTGAAGCTTATTTCTGAATAAATAGGTTTGCATAGGTACCAAACCTCTTTTTGGATCATTTCCTTTGTCAGCTGAGACTGGGGATAGCGCCAACTCTGAATTTCACTTTATGGTCAACGTAAGATGTCATTTCTGATTTCCCCGAATTCAGGCAATGTTACCCAACTGAGATGCCATCAAATCCTAATTAACTTCAGCATGACGGCATTAAATTAGCAAACTCTGGCAAGCTTGAAAGACAGAAGTGAGGTGATAATACATGGCTCAAATCAAAGGTGGTGCCAATTAATGAATGCAAGCTCTGGAAGACATGGCCTTGCTTGGCAGCCAGTCCACTCATTCTCTGGGTTTCCTATTAATTGAGAGATCCTTACTGTAACTTCTCTTCAGCAATAATTAGGGAGGAGACTGTTAGAACGCTGTGGAGAGGAGAGAAAGTACAACTAGGAATACAGTGGCATCATTTCCAGGCATCCTCTTTGAATATATAATTTGCTCATTTTCACTGGAACTCTTCAATTGTTCTTTATGGAAATAGGTTTCAGGAAATTCAATTAAGAAATGCTATACCATTCCCAAGGTCAATATTATTATTATTATTATTATTATTATTATTATTATACTCTGCCTATCTGACTGGGTTGCCCCAGCTACTCTGGGTGGTTTCCATTATATATAAAAACATAATAAAACAGCCTCTGTCAATTTTGCATCATTCATTTCTACATATTATTTTTAAAAAACAAACAAACAAACAAATAAACCTAACAACAATGCAAGAACTTACAAATTCATATTAAAATATGCATTAAAATATGTATTATAATGTCACATTCTACATGCATTTTTACCTTCAAATGCATTTTAAATGGATTTCCAAAAGCTTTTTCGGATGGGAAGTGGATTACAAAATTCAGAGGCATGTGAAATCTGGAGAATAATCACATGACAATCTGTGTATTAATTTGGGAGGTGCACATTAGGTCAGTTTCCTTTTAAAAAAGTGAAATGAAATGAAATTCACCTCCATCCCTAGGATAAACCTATGCGTACTGATAGGTGCAATCAGTCTAATCTTATGTGCAATTGATAGACTAGATTGGAAGCCCCATCTGTGTGACACATTTCAAGCACTATGAGGCAACACTTATGGCTTCTGCCAAAGAATGCTGGAAAGTGCATTGAGTTAAGGGTGTTGAGAATAGTTAGGAGACCCCCTTCAATTCCCCACCACCACCATATACCTACAATTCCCAGAGTTCCCAGGAAACCACTCTTGAAAATTCAGCTCTGTGAGGAGAGCAGACATCTTTTAACAACTCTTAACACCCTTAACAGTTCTCAAGAATTGGGGAGGGAGCTAGGGGCCACTAGGAAGATGGCTGACAATAACATCTCTCCGACCCACAGGGGGTAATTAGGAGGCTGTGATGGGAGTAATTAGCCTCCCTACCCCCCCAGGATTGGGGGGGGGCTGCCCGTGCCTGCTGTGCCCTATACCACCCCCGAATTTGAGGGGATGGGGGCACTAGGCAGGATGCCCCCCTGTGGATCTCGGCACTCCTGGACGCCGTCTCTGATCCACACCACTAGCTGCAATAATTTCAAAAGGAACAATTAGGAAGAAGCGAATGCACATATTTCAAGGAAGGAGGGGGAGTAAAGACTGCTAACTGAAGAGTTCTCTGATAAACAAGAAGAGTCGGAGGAACAAGAATCAATCATGAGAAGACAGCTAAGACTCGGTATGGCAAAGGGACTGATGGGGGAGGGGGAAAAACCTTTCTTTCTTTCCTCCATGTGATAAAACAAGAACCCCCCCCTCACAAGTCAGAAATGCTGCTTTAATGACTTAAGCTGTGGATTTACGTCTGTGTGGAGATAATTTTTCTAACCAAAGCATGTTTTAAGAAGAGCGTGGAAAGTTTAAGAGCTCTGGAATGACGCAGTTAAAAATACCGTCGCCATATTGGTAAGCTCTGTCGGAGGACTTGAGTCTGGGAGAAGGAAAAGAGCTGTTTTTATACTGTGGGTGAGACTCCTCAGTGGGACTCAAAAATGACAGATCCTGAGATTAATGATGGAAAGAGCGATGTTATTTATGAAAGTGATGATATATGGAAACCATCACGATATGAGGATTGGTCGAACGGAAAAATCCACACAGGATATAATTGGTGTTTATCTGCTTAAGGAGATTATCAGAAGAGATCATAAAGAAAAAGAAAAAATGTACGAATAAGATGGGATGGGGAAACAGACTGGATAGAATTATGAACTTTATTTGGACTGATTTGGATATGAACGCAGTAGCAAGAAGATGATCGGAATCCCCCTTCAAAACTTGAAATATGGGTCCCCTCAACAAAAATTTAAAATTCGGCTTTGTAATTTGGAATTTATGTGATGTGATTTGATTTGATTGGTCGGTTAATAAAAATTATTTTTTTAAAAAAAAGAATTGGGGAGGGAGCTATGGCAGTTTAATGTGGCAATAGTGATTACATGAGTACATGAGATTACATGAGTACATGTAAAGTACATGCAAAGTACAGACAAGCAACTAATGCCACCCAAAAAATTCCAGGAAATCCCTAGAAAATTACTGCCCTGGCCCCATTTTCACAGAGGAAGAATATTTTCACCCATGAAACTAGGTTAGGAGATTTTAGCCCAGCCTTAACATTTGAAGTCAGCTTCCCTAGCTGCAGGTGCATAACTGTCTCAAGGTTCATAGATTTTTGTCTTTAGCATTCTGTTTACAATGGAATAAATTTCCCCCCCAAACCATGTATGCATTCCTGGAGTTGTATCAGAACTGACATGCTTTTTGAGCAGCCGGCAAATCTGAAAGCACAGTTTCCTAAAAAAACATGTTATTTTGCTTCGGAATGGGAAGTAATAGACTGCAACCATCCCCGTGACAAGAAAACAACAAACCACCAGATCTTTCACCTGGTTTTACAAAGTGATGCTTCACACAAAATTTACATTGAAATGAGGAAATTGAAAAGGCCCGTCATACAGAAATGGAAAAGAGGCTCCAGGGTGCTTGGTATAAACGCTGGGCTCTGCGTTAGGTTTTCATAAAGTGCTGCATCCATGTTGTGGGTTTGGGGAGTTGGTTCAGCTCAGCAGTATGGCGCTTCCTTTTCATGCAGAAGTGGAACCCTTTGTGGAATTTTACTCTGCTTTTATATATTTTCAAAAACAGAGCTCCTTATTCAGATCTCTGGAAAGACTCACAACAAAGGCTGAGTACAAAGGCAAATATGTAAAACAGCAATATCCTGTCTTGTTCATATACTAAATCACATAATTTCTGAGTAGGGATCCATCTATTCCATGGGTAGGCAAACGAAGGCCCGGGGCCCAGATGCGGCCCAATCGCCTTCTAAATCCGGCCCGTGGACGGTCCAGGAACCAGCATGTTTTTACATTAGAATGTGTGCTTTGATTTAAAATGCATCTCTGGGTTATTTGTGGGGCCTGCCTGGTGTTTTTACATGAGTAGAATGTGTGCTTTTATTTAAAATGCATCTCCAGGTTTTTTGTGGGGGATAGGAATTTGTTTATTTCCCCCCCCAAAAAAAAAATATAGTCTGGCCCCCCACAAGTTCTGAGGGACAGTGGAGCGGCCCCCTGCTGAAAAAGTTTGCTGACCCTGATTTTCTATTGCAACGCCCTGCAGTGCAGTAATCATAGCTACAGAATCCCTGACAGATGGCCGTCTAACCTTTGTTTGAAAACTTCCAATGATCCTGAGATTAAGAGTCTCTTGGAATGAATCTACACACCCGGGGGGGGGGGATGCTATAAAGTCATAAATTGTTATAACAAAAGGGGTGGAAGCTCTATGTAAAACTGCAAAGGTTTTTCTTTTGCTCTCCATCGCCATCTGGTGTTGCATCTTTATAACACATCCAAAACACTGTTTGTTTTGGGGTGTGTGTTTTTCTAATGTAGCTGAGTCCTTACTCTAGCGACTGAACTATCCCAGTGTTTGGGTGGCAGTTACCTTAGGAGGTCTGGTCTCCTAACACATTAACCATTACACCACACTGTCTCTCTCACCAGTGTGAAATTCTTATATATGCATTGGGCTACAATTCTAACTCGGTTTGCCTGTAAGTAAGCACCAAGGAATTGCATAAGAAGTTCCTTCTGAGTAGTCGTAGTTAAGGCTGCAGCCTAAGATGCTATTTTTGTAAAGTAAAAAGAAAAAGAAAAAAAGGGCGGTGTTGGGGACTTAAGCAATGTTAATATTTGACAAATCCACCCCAAATCAGTGAAACTCACAAGCAAGGCTGGAAATCTCATCTGACAACCCAAACTTCCTCACACTGCTTAAAAGCTGCTTTTCTGCATTGAAGTCAGGTTAAAAAACGCTGTATATTTTTGTAGCTAAATTATAGTAACAAGTGCTCCAGTTTTTGATAAAACCCACTACGCACAAGATTTAGGATTACTAAAATGTAACCTAAATCCTTTCTCTTGCTGCTGTGTGCAATTGAAGATAAGTGTTAGGGTGAATAGGCTAATAGTGTCCTGGAATCTCCTATGGATAATTGAACACATCTCTAATTTTATTGCAACTTTTTTTTCCTGGTTCAGTTGACATGAAACAGTAAGAAAGGCATTTGCTGCCACTGTGTTTAATTGTTTTATGGTATGATGCCACAACTTCGCCTTTCTGCAATAGAAAATTAATCAATATTAGGCCATACTCACCCTGTGTGGGTGATCTTGTTTTTAATAGATTGTTGCTGAAGAAATTTCCCCCATAATGTTCAGAATCAGTGGAATTAGCAATGGAAATGACCTAATTGGGTCACTGAACTCATTTTGTTGTCAGCGGCAGATTATTCCCTGGTGTATATTCCCTCATGCCCTTTCCTAATTATAATGGGATTTCTACAATTCTAGAAAAATAATTAAATGAGTGCAAATATTAACAGCCAGCTTTCTTAATGTTATTAATCTTCATGATCACAAGCAGGACAAAAATGCCTCATCATTCCCATGACTGAAATATGTGGAAAGCACACAATGGATGTGATTAAAGTTAGGATTATAGGGTGGCAAGATGGGGTTGAGGATAGAAAATTCAGAACCATCATTTTGGAGCTTCCATTTAAAGGGATTTTTTTTTTAAAAAAAAAAATGTGTTTACAAATCCTTTTATCTGTGTCCTTGAGCAAAAAATAAACCACACTTCAGAAGTGACGGTGTACTTCTTTAATTGATTTTTGTTTTGCTCAAATGGTTTCCGTGTTTTCTTGCACTGTATGATTTTATAAAAATAATAATAAGGTTTTCTGATATAACAGCAAACATACATTGGGATTGTGCATGCTTTGCAGGCTGCTTGCATCTGGAAAATGGCCAAGAAATTTTGCTAATTTTATCAACCTAAGATAACTATGGAAGGGCTATTAATAACTAAGGCCCCAAATATCTGAAAGACTGCTTCCTTCCATACAGACCATCTCAGATGTTAAGAGCAGTAGAGGGGACCTTCTTGGTAGTTCCACCACCCTCAGAAGTTTGGGAAGAGGTTGCCCAGGAGAGGCCATTCTCAGTGGCAGCTCTAAGCTCTGAAACACCCGCTTTGCAGAGCTATATCCGGCTCCTTCCTTACATAATTTTTTGCTGCATGTATCTATTTTAAGATCCTCTCTATTGCTTTAATATTTTGTACCTAAAACGAAAACGAGATGAAATAAATATCGTCACCTCATTTAAGACTTAAGGTAAGTAGAACTCTACCCCAAAACTGAAAGTTTCAAAGAAGTTTTTCTTGTCCCACTCTGAACCTGACCTTCTTCCTAATTATGGATTGTTATTGTTTTTCTTGTTCTGGAAAAAAAAACTCCAGGCAGCCCAATTGTTATTCTGTTTTCCTTACATATTCACCATTTTGTGTGTAACAGAATACAGGTTTTCCACCCAAGGTTATTGCTTGCTATTCAAGCCATCATCGGGAATTTAACAGCACAAGTGACATTGCAAGGAACACAATACATAAAGGTTGTTAACCGGCATGCGGTAGTCATTAAATCTCTGCTGGAAAGAAAAATAGGGACCTAAATTGAAGATCAAACATGTTCTGGAGTCACAGAAGGAAAAATGATGGCAAAGTCTAAGGACACTTTTTGTGGCCGCTGTGCTTCATCACACAAAGGATTTTCAATAAGTTTCTAACAACAGGTTTAAGCTAATATATTGCACTTATTGTGAATGGGTGACAATAACAGCAACCTTCTTCCCATTCTCTTGTGTTGTCATACATTAAAGGAAGTTTGGAGCAGCATATGTAGACTATGGACTAGGCAATCTATAAAGCTATAAAGCATTGTTTCACTCCTCTGTTGTCCTAAAACAGTAAGGTTGGCAAACTTGAAGGCTCTACATTTTCTCTGGGTATAATTACAACTTGATAAGTGCTGGAGAGTCCAGGGACTTGGGGAGCAACATGAAATGTAGTGTCCCTGGGTGCTGTTGCAAATGCTCAGAGGATTCTGGGATTGTGCTGTCTATAATTCCCCATGTTTTCTGGATGCTTTAATGAGCATTTGAAGCCTTAGGACCTAGTGCTTAGGGATGGGCAAATCTCACTCCCCCCCAAAAAAGTTCAGATCTAGACATGTCTTTATCAGTTTGCATTTTTTTTAAAGTCCTCATGAAAATTCACCAGCATAGGACTTCCGGAGGCGGCGCGAACGGCAATGGCTGCCCTTTCCTAGCTGGGGAAGGGAAGCTCCGCCGAAAAAGGGTCTCCCGCTGCGGCGAAGCGGAGACCCATTCTGGAAAACCACAGGCAGCAGAAGCCTGTGGTCTTGGGATCCGGCGGGCGCCAGGAGCAGCCCCCAAAACGTTGAAGGAACCCCGTAAGGGGCTCCGGATCGCGGAGGGGGTTGCGGCGCTGTGGATCGTTCCGCAATTGGCGGAGTGAAGCCGCGTTGCTGCTGCCGGTGAGCGCTGACCTTTCTTCCTAAACTACAGATTCGGAAAACAACAACCCGTGAGTAAAAGGACTTTACAAAGTTTTGGGACTTAAAGTACTTAAAGTACTGAATTTGGCTGAAAGCGGAGTGACGAAAAATAGGAAGTCCGTCTTCCGCTGTCATTGAATCTCTAAGCAAAGAGCCGGAGGAGTGGAGGCAAAGAGTGAACTTTTAATCTAACTGATCTGGACACCCGTGGAAATTATTTTTAAGCAGAATAAGGACTTTAAGTAATTGATTATATGACTTTTATTTGGACTGTGATACCTTTCTTCTATTTGGATTACAATTTAAGCAAGAAACCCAGGTGCTGGAACTGCCTGAGCAACTGAGCAGTCAGCTTGCAGGGTTGGATACTTTGAACTTAAACTTTGAAACAATCTGAGGGAGTTTGAACTGGCTACTTTGAAGCATCTTTTGGAATACCAGTAAGCACTGTCTGAAACACTGTGGCTTTTTAAATACTAACTTTGCTAAAAGTTACCTTATTGAAGGTTCCTGGACATTAAATGGGATTATATTATTTTTATTGGAATTCTCTTCTTCCCTAAAGACATTTTAAGCTCCCCCTAGAGGATTTGGGATTAATAGCAGTGACATTGTTTTACTTTCCTTTTCCCGGCCTCCTGTTTGACTATTACCATCTGGGCTGTTGCTTTCTCATGGGAACAACTCAGCTTGACCTTGAATTTTAGATAACTCTGGAATGAGTGGCGCAAGAAAAAAGGGACCGAGAACCAGACAAACAACTCTAACCGCAGTCTCCCAGGCACGCAGATCATCTGTGCCTACTGTGCTTACTTTGCCTACTCTGACTTCTGAGAAAGAAGCTGCTTCTCTGCCACGGGCAGAAACTGAGGAATTTCAATCGGAAGAGATGGCCTCAGGAGAAATTAGTTCCACTTTAGAGAAAATTCTTGAAAAATTGGAATCTTTGGATAAAAAAGTTGATCAGCAAACAGCTAAAATTGATCATAATACTGAATGTTTAAATAGACTAACTGGACAAGTTGCACAGAATGTGCAAGCAATTGGAGAACTGAAGGAGACTGCAGGCGAAAATCGGAAATTGGCTGAGGATACCAGCCAAAGACTGGGAAATTTAGAGAAAGAGGTAAGACCACTCAGCAAACAAGTAGGTGAACATCAGACCTATCTTTCTATGATAGAACTACAGAATAGACAGACCAATTTAAGGATAAGGTCGGTACCAGAGGTGGAAGAAGGTAACCTAGCTGAGTTCCTGACTAAAGAATTTTCCAAGTTTTGGAACTTAGAGGAAAAAGATTTTAAAATCATATCAGCCTTCAGACTTGGAAGACTTATAAAGAGAGAGAAGCCCAGAGACTGTTTAATAATACTGAGATCAAAGGAGGAAAGGGACAAGATTTTGGGTTTACACTACGGAAAGTCACTGGATATTCTGGACAAAAGAATTGAGATTTTCAAGGATATTCCTAAACAACTGTTGGACCTTAGATCTGACTACTTGGAACTAGCAAGATTGTTAAGGAGCAACACAATTATCTTCAGGTGGGATTTTCCTCAAGGATTATCTTTTACTTTTAGAGGGAAGAAGATTAAAATCAGATCACTGGAAGATAGAGACAAATTTCTGACTGCGCACGGAGAGGACCTCCAAAAAGGACTTGAATTACCCTCGGGGCCTGTAGTACCAGAGGTGCCTGCACCCTCGGATCCTGAAGACTCAGCGAACAAGGTACCACCCCTAGAAAAATAACCAGATTTACCCAGGATGTCTCTGCAACTTTTGAGTTGGAATATAAATGGCTGTAACAATCCGGAAAAAAGAAGGAAAATTTTTCATATATTGAAAAAGGAACAACTGGACATTATTTGCTTACAAGAAACACATGTGACTAGGCTCCACAGGAAAGTACTAATAAACAAAAGACTTGGTCAGGAATTTATATCTTCAGACAAAGTAAAGAAGAGAGGTGTGGTGATATATGCAAAAGAGAGCCTGTCACCTAAATTTTTATTTAAAGATGAACATGGAAGAATTTTGGCAATCGAAATACAACATCAAGGAGAAAAGATTTTGATATTAGGAATTTATGCACCAAATGAAGGGAAGTCGGAATTTTTCAAGAAGTTGCATGAGACTATGCTGGATTATCTGGATTATGACAACATCATCATGATGGGAGACATGAACGGGGTCGTATCAACCAACATGGATAAGTCACAAAGCCAGAATGTTACAAAAGATGGCAGACTACCAAAGACCTTTTTTGAACTGACTGACAATATGGACTGGATTGATATCTGGAGAACGAAGAACCCCTTGGGAAAAGAAGGAACATTCTTCTCTGAAGCTCAGCTGACTTGGACAAGAATCGACCAAATATGGATAACTAGAGGTCTGGCACCCAAGGTCAGAAAGGTGGAAATCTGCCCAAAAACCTGCTCCGACCATAATGCACTGAAAATGGACATGATACTATTACCAACTGGCTCCTATAGATGGAAGATGAATGACAATTTGTTCAGAGATCAGGAGATTATTAAGAAGGCCCAGAAAGCATTGAAGGACTATTTTGAGATAAATATGAACACTACGGTGGAAAAAAGAATTATTTGGGATGCAAGTAAAGCTGTGATGAGGGGGTTCTTGATACAACAGAATGCTGCAAGGAAGAGGACAGAAAACAACAGAAAAGATAAGATTTTGGAGAAAATAAAAGAATTAGAGAAGAAGTTAAGATCAAACCCGAAGTCCCTGCCGATCTTGAGAGAAATCAAACTCTATCAAGCACAATATTCTAAACTGATAAATCAGGAAATAGAGTGGAAGACTAAATTAATGAAACAAAAAACCTTTGAATTGGCAAACAAATGTGGGAAACTGCTAGCTTGGCAGTTGAAGAAGAGACAAAAATTGAATACAGTTACAAATTTGGAAATTGAAGGAAGAAACATTCAGAACCCCACGGAGATTAGAAAGTGTTTTCAGAAATATTTCAAAAAATTATATACCCAAGGGCCGCAGAATGAGATCGAGATTAAACAATTTTTGGAGAAAAATGGACTTAAAAAGTTGTCACAAGAAAATAGATCTCTCCTGAACAGTAAAATAACATGTCAAGAAATTGAACAAGCCATTCAAAACATGAAACTGGGCAAATCTCCAGGGCCAGACGGGCTAACCTCCAAGTATTATAAGATATTAAAAGACCATTTGATACAACCACTGATGGAGGTTAGCAATGAAATTATGGAGGGGAGGAGGGCGCCGGAATCGTGGAAGGAAGCTTTCATCACATTGATACCAAAATCGGAAACTGAAAAGACACAACTTAAGAACTACCGTCCCATCTCCCTTTTAAATGTGGATTACAAAATATTTGCAGATGTTTTGGCAAGTAGACTTAAAAAAGTTTTAAACGAAGTAATTCATAAAGATCAGGCAGGCTTTCTCCCAGGTAGACACATGTTTGCTAATACAAGGAACATTATTGACATCTTGGAACTTTTGCAAATTGATATAAACACAAAAGCAGTGCTAATCTTTATAGATGCGGAGAAGGCCTTTGATAATATCTCTTGGAAATTTATGAAGGGAAATTTAAAAGAAATGGGAGTGGGTCGGGGTTTTGAGAATGGGATTGATGCAATATATTCAGAACAAAAGGCTAAATTGATAGTAAACAATGTGGTTACTGAAGAGTTTAAAATTGAAAAAGGAACACGACAAGGCTGCCCGATTTCCCCTTTGTTATTTATATCAGTTCTGGAGGTGCTCTTGAATATGATTAGAGGGGACCGGTTGGTGGAAGGGATTCAGGTCGGAGTGAAACAATATAAACTTAAAGCTTTTGCAGATGACCTAGTTCTGACCCTGCAGGAGCCAGAATCTAGTACAAAAAGAGTATTACAACTGATCCAAGATTTTGGTCGGGTGGCGGGATTCAAACTAAATAAACAGAAAACTAAGGTGTTGGGGAAAAATCTGACAGATGCAGAGTCGGAACAGTTTCAGAGAGAAACAGAACTAACTGTGGTTAAAAAAGTAAAGTACCTAGGGGTAAACATAACAGCAAAAAATCTGAGTCTATTTAAGGATAACTACGAAAAATGTTGGTTTGAAATTAAGAGAGATTTGGATAGTTGGACAAAATTGAAGCTTTCTTTGTTAGGCCGAATTGCTGCTGTTAAGATGAATGTATTGCCAAAGATGTTGTTTTTGTTTCAAACATTGCAGATTGTGGATAAGACAGAGTGCTTCCGGAAGTGGCAGAAAGATATATCTAAATTTGTCTGGCAGGGCAAAAAGCCCAGAATTAAGTTTAAGATACTAACTGATGCGAAAGAAAGAGGGGGCTTTGCCCTGCCGGACCTAAAGTTGTACTATGAAGCCGCAGCCTTTTGCTGGCTAAAAGACTGGCTACTTCTTGAAGACACTGACGTATTGGATTTGGAAGGGTTTAACAATGCTTTTGGTTGGCATGCATACCTATGGTACGATAAGGTTAAGATCAATAAGGTCTTTAAGAACCATATTGTCAGGAAAGCAGTTTTTAATGTCTGGACAAAATACAAAGACTTATTGGAAAACAAAACTCCGAGGTGGCTTTCACCTCTGGAAGCTAAGGCCCGAAAAAGACCCAATATGGAGGCCAAATGGCCAAAATATTGGGAAATATTAGAAAAAGACGGAGACAATTGGAAATTGCAGAGTTTGGAGAAAATGAAGGATAAAGTGCGAGACTGGTTACATTACGCTCAGATTAAAGAAGTCTTTAAAAATGACAAAAAGGTAGGGTTCCAGGTGGAGAAATCGAAGTTGGAAACAGAATTGTTAGAACCAAAAACTAAGGTATTATCAAGAATGTATAACTTGCTGTTGAAATGGAATACACAAGACGAAATGGTTAAATCGGTTATGATAAAGTGGGCTCAGGATATTGGGCATAATATCATGTTTGAGGACTGGGAAAGGTTGTGGACCACTGGGCTGAACTTCACTGCATGTAATGCTTTGAAGGAAAATGTAATGAAAATGATATATAGATGGTACATGACCCCAGTTAAACTTGCCAAAATATACCATTTGTCTGATAATAAATGTTGGAAATGTAAAGAACATGAAGGAACATTCTTTCACCTCTGGTGGACTTGCCCTAGAGTGAAGGCCTTCTGGGAAATGATATATAATGAGTTGAAAAAGGTATTTAAGTATACCTTCACTAAGAAACCGGAGGCCTTCCTTCTGGGCATTGTCGGCCAGAAGGTGTTAAAGAAGGACCGAACATTTTTTATGTATGCAACAACGGCAGCAAGGATACTTATCGCTAAGAGCTGGAAAACTCAAGATCTACCCACACTGGAAGAGTGGCAGATGCAGCTGATGGACTATATGCAACTGGCCGAGATGACTGGTAGAATTCGAGACCTGGGAGAAGAGAGGGTTGAAGAAGACTGGAAGAAATTCAAGATTTATTTACAAAAGTATTGTAATTTGGTCGAATGCTAAGAAGGATGCTAGATCATAAATAATTGCCTACCATTGAATTAGATTTGAATTTGACGATAAGTGAGACTGAGGAAAACATAAAACTTTTGGAGATTAGATTAAACTAATTGAATAAGATTTAAGAATATAAATAAGAGGATAAATTGCTGGAAAAAAATTATAATGATGTAAGTGGGAGCGGGAGACGTGAGGGAGTCCAAAGAAGTTTTGAAAAATGTGTTATGATACATGTTATATTGTTTATCATTTTTGCATTTTGTATTTAAAAAATCTCAATAAATACTTATATAAAAAAAATGAAAATTCACCAGCATATACCGTATTTTTCTGCGTATAACACACCCACGTGTATAAGACACCCCCTATTTTGGGGAACTCAAAATTAATAAAATGGGGGGAGATTGCCCCCGTGTATAAGACTACCCCCCCTTTAAACATTTTTTTTAGTAAAAAAAACCCCTAGTCTTATACACGGAAAAGTACGGTAAATGTGAATTTCTTCTAATATATATATTTTATGCAATTTCCCCTAATATACACATTTTTGTACATTTGCAGACTGTAATGTATTTTCATGCAAACTTGAGCTGGAGAACGATACTGCAAAATTTGGAGAAATGCAAATGGCAAGCTTTTGGTCCATGTATTGCTTTGGAAAGCACACATTAGGTAGGCCTGCCTTTCATAGAATTATAGAGTTGGAAGAGACCACAAGGGCCATCGAGTCCAACCCCCTGCCAAGCAGGAAACACCATCAGAGCACTCCTGACATATGGTTGTCAAGCCTCTGCTTAAAGACCTCCAAAGAAGGAGACTCCACCACACTCCTTGGCAGCAAATTCCACTGTCGAACAGCTCTTACTGTCAGGAAGTTCTTCCTAATGTTTAGGTGGAATCTTCTTTCTTGTAGTTTGGAACCATTGCTCCGTGTCCGCTTCTCTGGAGCAGCAGAAAACAACCTTTCTCCCTCCTCTATGTGACATCCTTTTATATATTTGAACATGGCTATCATATCACCCCTTAACCTCCTCTTCTCCAGGCTAAACATGCCCAGCTCCCTTAGCCGTTCCTCATAAGGCATCGTTTCCAGGCCTTTGACCATTTTGGTTGCCCTCCTCTGGACATGTTCCAGTTTGTCAGTGTCCTTTTTGAACTGTGGTGCCCAGAACTGGACACAGGACTCCAGGTGAGGTCTGACCAGAGCAGAATACAGTGGCACTATTACTTCCCTTGATCTAGATGCTATACTCCTATTTATGCAACCCAGAATTGCATTGGCTTTTTTAGCTGCCGCATCACACTGTTGGCTCATGTCAAGTTTGTGGTCAACCAAGACTCCTAGATCCTTTTCACATGTACTGCTCTCAAGCCAGGTATCACCCATCTTGTATTTGTGCCTCTCATTTTTTTTGCCCAAGTGCAATACTTTACATTTCTCCCTGTTAAAATTCATCTTGTTTGTTTTGGCCCAGTTCTCTAATCTGTCAAGGTCGTTTTGAAGTGTGATCCTGTCCTCTGGGGTGTTAGCCACCCCTCCCAGTTTGGTGTCATCTGCAAATTTGATCAGGATGCCCTTGAGTCCATCATCCAAGTCGTTGATAAAGATGTTGAATAAGACCGGGCCCAAGACAGAACCCTGTGGCACCCCACTAGTCACTCTTCTCCAGGATGAAGAGGAACCATTGATGAGCACCCTTTGGGTTCGGTCAGTCAGCCAGTTACAAATCCACTGAGTGGTAGCATAGTCAAGACCGCATTTTACCAGCTTCTTTACAAGAATATCATGGGGCACCTTGTCAAATGCCTTGCTGAAATCAAGGTAGGCTACATCCACTGCGTTCCCTTCATCTACCAGGGTTGTAATTCTGTCAAAAAACGAGATCAGGTTAGTCTGACATGACTTATTTTTCAGAAATCCATGCTGACTATTGGTGATCACAGCATTCCTTTCTAGGTGCTCACAGACTGTTTGCTTAATGATCTGCTCCAGAATCTTCCCTGGTATTGATGTCAGACTGACTGGGCAGTAATTATTTGGGTTCTCTCTTTTCCCTTTTTTGAAAATAGGGACAACATTTGCCCTCCTCCAGTCTGCCGAGAATTCACCTGTTCTCCAGGAATTCTCAAAGATGACTGCCAGAGGTTCTGAGATCACATCTGCCAGTTCTTTTAATACTCTTGGATGCAGTTGATCTGGCCCTGGAGACTTGAATACATCTAGACTAGCCAAGTATTCTTGTACTATCTCCTTAGTTATTCTGGGCTGTGTTTCCTCTGCTGAATCATTTGCTCCAAATTCTTCAGGTCGGGCATTGTTTTCTTTATCAGAGAAGACTGAGGCAAAGAAGGCATTGAGGAGTTCAGCCCTTTCTGTGTCCCCTGTTTGCATTTCACCATCTTCTCCTCTGAGTGACCCCACTGTTTCTTTGTTCTTCCTTTTGCTACGAACATACCCATAAAAGCCTTTTTTTGTTGCTTTTAACCTCTCTAGCAAGCCTGAGTTCATTCTGCGCTTTAACTTTTCTGACTTTGTGTCTACACGTGCTGGCTATTTGTTTGAATTCCTCTTTGGTGTTTTCCCCCCTTTTCCATTTTTTGTACACATCCTTTTTTAATCTTAACTCAGTTAAAAGTTCTTTAGATAGCCACCCTGGCTTCTTTAGGCACCTTCCATGTTTCCGTCTCATTGGTATTGCCTGAAGTTGTGCTTTTACTATCTCCCTCTTAACAAACTCCCAGCCATCATGAACACCCTTTCCTTTTAGTATTACTGTCCATGGGATCTCACCTAGCACTTCCCTAAGTTTTATGAAGTCGGCTTTCTTAAAGTCAAGAAATTGAGTCCTAGTATGCTTGGCTGCTCCTTTCCGCTGTATAGTAAACTTCAGAAGAGCATGATCACTCGCGCCTAATGATCCTTCCACTTCTACCCCACTAACCAGGTCATCAACTTTTGTTAGGACCAGATCTAAAATGGCTGTTCCTCTTGTTGCTTCTCCCACTTTCTGGACAATGAAGATTCTGGAATCTGTTTGACCTTATGTTCTTGGCTGAGTTTGACATCCAGCAAATATCCGGGTAATTGAAGTCCCCCATTACTACTATCTCCCTTCCTTTTGCATGCTTGACCATCTGTTCCAGGAAGGCATCATCTATGTCCTCCGTTTGGCTTGGGGATCTATAGGAAACTACCACAATGAGGTCACTGTTATTCTTCTCTCCCTTAATTTTGACCCAAATGCTCTCACTTTGGCTTTGAGGTTCTAAATCTTGAATCTCTTCACAGGTATACACATCCTTGACATATAACGCCACTCCTCCTCCTTTCTTGTCTGGTCTGTTTCTCTGAAATAGATTGTATCCCTCCATTATTACATTCCAGTCGTGGGACTTATCGCACCAGGTTTCAGTGATGCCTATTATGTCATATTTAGTTTGCTGTACCAAGAGCTCAAGCTCATCTTGTTTATTTCCCATGCTTTGCACATTAGTGTACAGACATTGAAGTCCATTAATCATTCCCCCGTGTCTCTTATTTAAGGATTTTTTCCTCCCACCACTAGGTCTGCATGCTGTTTGCTCCATTTGGTCTATGACATTTGGATGATCATCTTCATCAATTGATAGACTCCTACCTTCAGGAGCACTGTCTCCCTCCCCCACGTTAGTCAGTTTAAAGCCCTCCTGATGAGGTTTCTGAGATTTTTGGCAAAAACATTCCTCCCAACCGTTGTGAGGTGCAGCCCATCGCTTGCCAGAAGTCGATCTTCAAGAAACTGCAGTCCGTGATCTAAGAATCCAAACCGTTCCTGTTTACACCATTTGCGAAGCCAGCTGTTCACTTCCACTATTTTCCCCTCTCTCCCTGGGCCACGTCTCCTTTAAATGAAAGCTGAATTGAATTTCTCCCTCAACCCTGGTAGTGCAATGTTAAATATGATGTTGGCTATCTGCCCCCATCAGCAATCTAGTCACTACATTAGATACACTACCTGGAACTTCATGACCAGGACAGCCCCACATACAGCTCATTGCAGTAATCCATGGGTAGGCAAACTAAGGCCTGGGGGCTGGATCCGGCCCAATCGCCTTCTAAATCCGGCCCACGGATGGTCCAGGAATCAGCATGTTTTTACATGAGTAGAATGTGTCCTTTTATTTAAAATGCTTCTCTGGGTTATTTGTGGGGCAGAGGAATTCGTTCATTTCCCTCCCCCCAAAAATATAGTCCGCCCCCCCCAAGGTCTGAGGGACAGTGGACTGGCCCCCTGCTGAAAAAGTTTGCTGACCTCAGCCGGGTAATCCATTCTCAGGTTTACCAATGCAGGGACTAGAGTGGCCAGATTATCTTGATTCAAATATGGCATATGAGACAAATACTGTCAAACAGCAGTCAAGGGTGCATGTGGTGCGTTCTGGATTAAACAGTGAGGTGCTGGCAGGCACATATTGAAAAATGACAAAATGGCTGCCAGTGGCACGAAAAATAAGTACCAGTTGCTACTGTCACACATAAAAAAGCCACACACACACACAAATCCAATTTAGTTAACTGTTATAGTCAGTAGTGCAATTGCATAATATTGCATACCCTCCAACATTTCTTCGATGAAAATAGGGACATCCCATTCCATAATGATAATTTTACTATTTATACCCTACACATCTTATTGGGTTGCCCCAGCATTCTGGGCAGTAAAAGCATAACAAAACATTAAACATTAAAAAAAAAACCTTTATGCAAACATATGTGAACAACATTTGAGAAATTGAACAGTTCTTCTAGACCTAAACATTGAATGCCAGTGATTGCCAAAATAAATTCCTTTTACAGTGAAACTGAACAGATAACACATATATATCAGTTGATAGATTTTTTTTTAAAAAAAGAAAACATCGTTCAAGGCAGTTGTGGTTATAGTACTGCAGGTCATAGTGTAGGTGCCTGCTTCTAAGTGAGGTTTTTATGTGTTTAAACACACCAACTACCGGTACATAAGTTATTTTTGGTTTCAGAGAATATCCCAGTGTGGTCAAATAGTTGCTAGTATTTTACATGCAAATCAACCAGCCTCCCAACTCTAGCTCAGAAAACCTCCAGTTTGTTTGCTTGCTTAATAAAGGTTGTTTTAACCTTTTCACTTTGTGAGCCACTGCCAAACTCCTAAAAATCAAAGGCACTGTGGGAGTTCTAGTTTCAATGAAATATTAGCAGGCAGGTTCAGCTGTAATGCCATAATAACATGGATATTTCTAATCCAAAGGCTGCTGAATAAAAGTTGAATTAGATCAAGTACATTTTGGGAAAGTTAGCTAATTTGGAGCTTTTCATGAGATTGGCTAGGGTAGTCTGGGTTAAGAAATATATACACTTTGTCAAATAAACCCAGCCAGTTTTGAAAGCTGTGCTCTGCAATATCGAAGAAAGGCACATTGATAGTATCTGTGATGTATCCAAATGTCAAAAAATGCATAATTTATGAATCTATCTTTTATTATGCCTTCCTCCCCATCTCAGATATACTGAAATGACCACCTCCTTTGTAGTAGTATTCTCTCTCTAGAGTCGACTGCGCATTTAAGGTGTAAACAGGTGGTTTTCAATATGTATTGGCATCTAGTCACAGACAGAGATGGGGACTTTTGTTTTGCACCGCAAAAGCTCAACCTAAAACTAGATGCAATAGTCAGCCAAAGGTTGACTTAATGTATTTTAGAAAACCAATTGACCTGAAGTCTATGTTCTGTTCAATGAATACAGGTAATGATGATGGCAGGAGTTGCAACGCAACTGAGATGAAAGGCCCAAGGCTAAGCCTCCGCTTCTTTTAAATCTTACAAATTTAATAAATTTGCCCAGAAACCAATTATTGATGTATAAAATGCCCTTCATCCCAAATGGGATTTCATGGCAGCACACAAGCAAATTTTAATCACAAGAATGTTGAAACACAAACCAACAATACAATAAAATTAGGAGAAATGGGAGTAAGCAGGATATGTCTCAAGCACCCAGTCCCTTACTTTAAATGCACACATGACCTGGACAAATGAATTCCATTTTTGCCTATTCATCCTTTACCTGAGTCGCTAAATGTAAAAAGAATGAAATTGCCCCATCATTTTATCAGCTAAGGATGCTGTTTTCTTTGAGTTACAGTAGCTAACCATTTGGGGATGGGCACTGGCAGCGCTCCCGGCTGCGCAATACTGGTGGGGTGCCATCGCGGCTGCCCCCCACCTGCGCTGGGCTCCATGCCCCCGCAGGTGACATGTCACGGCCCCAGGACGCACACCACGCCCCTGCGGGTGGTGACCACACCCCCGGGACGCGTGCCAGCCATGCCCCGCCTGCTCTCCTCCCCCAACCCCAGTGCCGGAGCATGAAGCTCTGCCACTGGGGATGGGTTAACCTCCCTTAGTGCTTTGTGGACAATGGTCTGGAGAATGTGCCCCTGGATAAGTGGGCAATGAAAGTTGTTGTTGTCGGCATCCATCTGTCTTGGGAAACAATGGAAGAGTGTGTTGATTTGCAGTGTCCCGTGCACAGCGGAATGATGAGGAATATGTGTACATACTCTTAATTGCTTTATTTACACTTCAAAGCTGGTAGATTACAGAAAAACATCTTGCCTCTGCCGGAGCAGAAAAGGCATCCTCTCTCCTCTGAAGCACGGAGAGAACCACACTGTGTGAACAGTGAAAAACAGGAAACCAGTGTACGTCACATCCAGTCTCCCTTTCCCGTGGGAAAACCCAACAGTACAGACTGTGGAATGTAAACATTGTCTTGTGACAAGCCTTTCGCTGCACAGTGAAGAGAGAGGAAACCAACATCCTCCCCCTTTCTGTGAACATCACTGGGCAGCGTGTTCGTACAATATCAGTACAAACCCAACTTCTGCACATAGGTACAGTGTTGATCCCTTGATACAATCTTGGACAATACATCAGCAGGAATTTCATTACCTGGCATATAGGACACCGTTACGAGTCCCTTCTGAATACGTTCCCTAGCATGTTGCAACTTTAATTGCAAGTGCTTCGTGCTTTGCTTACAACCTTCAGAATTCAGCAAAGCCAAACATGCTTTGTTGTCCTGGTAAACCTGGATTGGACATTTGACAGGAATTTTCATGTCTTTGCACAATTGTAACAACCATTCACAATCCTTAAGTGAATAAGACAGTGCATTCAGTTCAGCTTCACAAGTACTTAAGCTAACTGTTGTTTGCTTCTTGCATGACCAATCAAATAGACCCTGATTGTACATATAGCAAACTCCAGACGTGCTTTCCCTGTCTGTAGTGTCACTTCCAAAACTTGCATCTGCAAATATCTCAAGACCACCAGACTTCTGATTGTTAAATCTCAGTCTGTAATGCATAGTGCCTTTCAAATACCGCGCTATGTGTTTCAGAGCTTTCCAATCCTTAACAGTAGGATTGTTGACTTGTCTGCTTAGCAAATTACAGCTAACAGCAATGTCTGGTCTTGAACATCTGGCAATGAAGTTTAGCTTGCCTAGCACACTTCTGTACAGTGTAGTGTCAGAAAATGCTTCTTCAGTGTCATCTACCTGATAACCTGTTATCATCGGTGTGTCTACAGGGTTAGCATCCATCAGGTTTAGTTTGCTTAACACATCAGCAATTTTCCGTGACTGGTGTACTAGAATGTTACCATCTTGATCTCTCTCTATTTCAAGAGATAGGTAGTTGTTTACCTCACCAAGATCTTTCATGTCAAAGTGCTCTTTCAGTTGAGCTAGGGCGTTATTGTACATTGTGACATCTTTCCAAAAGAATAATAAATCATCAATATAAAACAAACAATACAGTTTCTTTTGCCCCTCCTCTTTGACAAATACACATGGATCAGCTTTCCCTTGCTGAAAACCTAGAGAAAACAATACTTCAGTGAGTTTTGTGTGCCAACACCGTGCACTTTGTTTGAGACCATAAAGGGACTTTTTCAGAGCACAAAAAATCCCTGTTTTACCTGTACGCCATCAGGTGGAAGCATATAAAGTGATTCATCTAGAGATCCGTACAGAAAAGCTGTATTCACATCGTGGTGACTAATGTGTAGATTCTCCTCTGCAGTCAGAAAAGCTTCAAACTGCTGAGAAGTGAATTCCCCTCCGCGATCACTGAAAAGAGTCTTTACCTTCTTACCTTGCACATTTTCCAACCAAGCACAGAATTCCTTGAACCTAGGAAAAGCCTCTGATTTCTGCTTCAGATTGTACACATAAATATACCTGGAAAATGCATCAATGAGAACCATGAAGTACTTATTTCCACCCAAAGAGGGCGCTAGTGGTCCAACCAAATCAGCATGAACAATTTGGTATGGTTCTGTAGCTTGCCTACTAGACACCTTACCTTTCGCAGCCATTTTCACCTTGTTTGCTGCGCATGCCTTGCACTTCATGTGGTACCTGCAGGGTTTAATAGTCATACCTTCAACCAAGGCAGGCATTTTAGATACTGCCTCAAAATGCAAATGACCAAATTTTCGGGGAAAATCATGAATACATCCTGCATGCAAACTTTCGTTAGAACCTGCAATGCAACAAGTGTCATCCTGCACAACATCATCATAATACAAAACATATAAACGATCAACATATTCAGCATACAATACATAATCATTTTTCTTTGTGATGATGCACCTTTTGTTCTTAAAGGAAACGTCAATGTTCCGCTCATCCAGCTGTCCAATGCTGAGCAGATTATGTTTGGCATCTGGTACATAAAGTACATTCTGTATCGATAAGTCCAAACTGTGAAGAACAACAGTTCCGTAGCCTTTACTGGGGATTGTGTGGTCATCCGCCTGGTGAATCGCACCTTCCTGCGGTGTAAAAGACACGAACAGTCGCTTATCGTTGCACATGTGATGAGTTGCAGCCGAATCAACAACGAAGAAAGATCTAGACGTCTTCTGGACCTCTGCAACTTTTGGAGTGAAGCGTGAGACCATTCCTTTGGGCTGCGTTGTCCTGGACACCGGACCTTTGCCTTTACTCTGGCCTTTTCCACGCGATGAGCTTCCGCTGCGCTGCTCTGTCTTGGCCCTGGGATATTTGCATTCCCTCTTCATATGGCCTAGACGTCCACACGAGTAGCATTTCACTGCCTTCAAAGCTTTGGCGCCATCTGGTGGTTCCACTGCACTCAGGGATGACGTCTGTGAAGACTCCCCCTTACCCATGCAGCTATCACCCTGGCAATTTGCTTCATTGTGAATCATGGCAGTATCACAAGCTACTCTGAGCTGAGCATGTGGCTGATTGGCTTCAGATTCCCCACTTGCCTCAGCCAGCCTTCTGCAGCTAGCCATCATGACTCTGGCATTAGCCTTCTGCGTCATCTCTGCTGCTTTAAACAAGCTGCTTTATACAAGCTGTTGCTTCAAGCCTCATTCCAAAGGCAAGTTCAAAACAGCCTCTGCCTGTGAGCCTGTGCCACTCTGCTTTACTGCAGCTGCCTCAAACATCATGCCAAAGGCAAGTTCAAAAGTGCTTTCCCTCTGCTGCCTTAAATAGTGCTGCGTCACTATTCTCTGCAGCTGCTTTACTCCAAGAGCACTTTTAAAAGTTACTTTCGATTTCCCCAGCAAAGTAACTTGATCCTATGATCCTTTGCCTGTATCCGGCAAACGGCTTTAAAAGTTCAAAGTCCAGCCATAAAGCCATTAATTAGATGCTGGCAGGCTGCCCGGAGCAGTAGCACATACCTCATCAATCATCTTGACGCGCAGAGATATCGGCCGATCCGTCCCTCTGCATTCCTTTGCATTCTTTGCCGGCACTCCGAAGTCCATCCGTCACTTTGACTGCGTTGTTCTGGGCCATAACCAAAAATGTTGATTTGCAGTGTCCCGTGCACAGCGGAATGATGAGGAATATGTGTACATACTCTTAATTGCTTTATTTACACTTCAAAGCTGGTAGATTACAAAAAAAATCTTGCCTCTGCCGGAGCAGAAAAGGCATCCTCTCTCCTCTGAAGCACGGAGAGAACCACACTGTGTGAACAGTGAAAAACAGGAAACCAGTGTACGTCACATCCAGTCTCCCTTTCCCATGGGAAAACCCAACAGTACAGACTGTGGAATGTAAACATTGTCTTGTGACAAGCCTTTCGCTGCACAGTGAAGAGAGAGGAAACCAACAGAGTGCACCTTTAGGGATGTAGTCAAACCATTGGAGCACCTGCTGTGGCTGTAGAGACCAATACAGGAGAGACATGCTTCATTGCAGCTGGGGCAGATGTAGGCATCCAGTTGTGCTGATGCAGGTGTGCCATTGTGCTTTGTCTTTCTGTGCTGCTCCCAGGATAATAATAGGCTGGCAATGAACACAACTGGGAGTTTCCTTAATGGACAAGCAAACCCTCGGAGCTGTTTGCACAAACCTAAGAAAAAATAAACAGAATGATAAACAGTTAAAGTAGGTGTTACTGATTGAAAACGAGAAAGGACTTAGAATAAAAACAAACAAAGGAGTCATGTGAAAATTCCTACAACTGAATCAAGGGAGAGGGGAAGTGAGCTCTATTGGAAGCTTGCAAAGATCCGTCCCAGAAAACAGTGTTTGGAGTGCCCTGGGAACATAATTTGTTGTAACCAAATGCTCGACCTGTCCACCGAAACAAAAGAGCCTCTATTTCTCCATCTCTCCTATTCCTCCCCAGTTTTGCTCAGGGTATTTGCCTAGTCAGCTCTGTTTTGCTGTTAAAAAAAGGCAATTGCCATTTTGCTTCAGATGACAAAATTCAGTGGGGCTTTTGCACAGAGCGACTTGCCATTTCAGGGAGTCCCTGGTATGACTTGAGACACCTGATTAATGGTGCAATTTGACTCAGGTATATGAACACTTCACCCAAAGCACCCTTCACCTCACAATTCAGGCAGAACACATTGCAAATGCACAGCTCTTGCAAATCTATCTATATATAGAACAATCCTGTAAAGCAAGTGAGTATTATTATCCCCACGTTGCAGATGGTGGGCTGAAGCTGAGAGTGAGTGGGTTGTCTAAGAACTGCTCTTGGATTTGTTGCAGAAGCAAGGCTTAACCCACAGACGTCTTGATTTGTAAATGAGTCTCTTAGCCACAATGCCACTCCAACTCTCTGTTTCTTTCAAGCACAGTAACGACATTTTAAGGAAAATTGTTAGCGATTTACAGGAGCTGCACCCAGCACTGAGGTTTTAAAATGAACTCTTTCCATCAGTACAAAGTGAATACTTTTCCAAAAGCAGGTGTACATTGCTAGATCCATGCTATTTTGAATTTGTAGTGCACAGCAGGAAGCACAAGACACCATTTTCTTCTGAAAACACATTAAAATACATGAGCTCATATGATCTTCACAGGGTTAACCATCGTTGGTTTGCCACAAGAAGCTGATTAACAACCCTAGTGGATCATCCCATCTTTGAAATCAAGTTGTATACACATGTGATTCCTCTTTTTATCTAAATACATCCAACTATTCTACGAGCTCAGAAGGATTTCTTTCTTCTGGTTTCTTTATTACTTGGTAACACAACATGCCCCTAGGAGTACAATCCGATTTTTTATTTTTGGATGAGTCCCTGTGCTATGTGCTCATTGATAGAAGGATTCCCTTACATTCAGATACAAAATTTGCAGTGTTCCAAACTGGACATTTGGATAGAAGTGCGGTCTGGGTTGGAGGAAGGAGCTGGACAAAATGTGGATAATTTGGGAATATGAATATTTCTGTAGTGCCTAATGGAAATACCCTGTATGAAGTGACTAGAGTTTGATGGGGACATAGAAATTATTGAGTCTCTCTAATAAGGATGCTTGAATAATTTGTTCCTTGCAAATTCTGATGGGAGCTGACTTGTTCCACACCTCCTGAACTAATGTGCAAATCAGAATGAAATTAGTCTTCTGATTTTGCACTTTTCTGAACTTTGTGAAAAGCTCACAGCTCAAAAATGTACCAAAATACACCAGAAAGGTTTTGTTTTTTTAAAAAAGGATATAATACATTTTGAAATGAGAGAATCTATGTTCAAAGACATGCATTTAAATGCCAATATTTAAATACCAATGTTCACATGGTGTTCTTTTTTTAATAAGGGAATGGGGCAGAACGGATTATATTGAACTAAGTTATGTCCAGGTTAGACATGTTGAAAATAATGGTTCTAAGTTAGTCATTCCCATTGATTTCAGCGGGTCTCTTTTAAGGAGGGTTCACTTTCGATCAACTCAAATGATTTATGAACAAACACATGCAAAGCCTACATGAACCAGGAGTAGACTGGTCTCTCCATCCTTCCTAATTATTGAGGTGCTGTCCTTCACCTCAGAGACACCGGTCATAAAGGATCTTCATTGGCTCCCAGAGCATTTCCGAGCACAATTCAAAGTGTTGGTGCTGACCTTTAAAGCCCTAAATGGCCTCTGCCCATTATACCTGAAGGAGTGTCTCCACCCGCATCTTTCAGCCCTGACACTTAGGTCCAGCTCCGAGGGCCTTCTAGCAGTTCCCTCATTGAGAGAAGTGAAGCTGCAGGGAACCAGGCAGAGAGCCTTCTTGGTAGTGGCATCCACCCTGTGGAATGCCCTCCCATCAAATGTTAAGGAGATGAGTAATTATATAACATTTAGGAAACATCTGAAGGCAGCCCTTCTTAGGGAAGTTTTTAATGTTTGATGTTTTATCGTGTTTTTTACTATTCTGCTGGGAGCCGCCCAAAGTGAATTCCCCCACCCAGCCAGATGGGTAGGGGAATAAATAATAAAAGTATTATTATTATTATTATTATTATTATTATTATTATTATTATTACAATGCCATCTGCCATTTACATTCCTCCATCATCTCATTTACTTTCTGGATACAACATTAATCAATTTGTTTGGATACAAACCCTCCTCCTCTCTCTACGTCCCAAAACTCATAAGCAAATGTTTTCACTGTCAGCACAAAATGCAGTTCAACTTTTCTAATAAATGTGCTGCACCTGGAGGCAGCAATATCCTTGTGTATAAATCTGGGGGAATCACAATTTTCCAAAGTTTCATTTCTGCCTTGATCTCCTTGAAAGTATCCCCACCCCCCAAAAAAATGACATCATTTACTAATGCTTTGCTATTTTCATGGAAACAACACAGATTTCTGAAAACTACTATCTGAAGAGTGAACATACTGTTACAGAGCCTTTCTTATATTCTGCTGTTAAAATAAATAAATAAGGGAAACTTTTTTTTAACCCACATGATTGCAGAACTGAGCTTGAAAATGTGTGGGACAGTGGGTGGTATAAAGGACCACAACATGTCAATATGATACGGTATTGGACTGATTATTGTGAATTAATTGCATATACATTGGTCCTTTTCATAGGACCAACTTCTGGCAAGAGATTAGCCTTAGTCCTTCAGTCACCCTCCCTATATGTTTACTTTTAGGATGTCAATATGGCATAGGATAGCAGCAAAGGTCAGAGTACCGCATGTATGCATGCGTGTATATTTGTTGGGTATAGCTGACTGTCTATGCTGCATGTCTGTATTTACGATACGTTGGTAATTATTATGGTCTGCATATGTTAGTTGGTTGCATTTATATTGCTCTTTAAGAGGATATCTAATTCTTAACTGTGCTGCTCTAAACTACAGAATGTATTTAGTGTTTTTTATTATTTACTGTATTTTTTTCTTGCATTTGACTTTCATTTGCAGTAAACAGCTTAGATTTCACCCAAATATGAAGTGGTATATAAATCACCTGGGTGAGACCAGAGGCAAAAACAGCTGGGGGAGTGGATGTAAAGTTTACCTTTGTACAGTGGGCTAGTTTCTACTCATATTTACACACACCCTTAATCTTCATCCAGACAAACAAGAGTTCAAGGTCCCAGTTCAGTCCTCACCCTGGAAAAAACAACAACACCCAGGTGCAAAGATAGGTGTGACCTGAAGTGTGATCTGGAGTTTTGAGGTCCAGATATATCTGAGGTTCCCAGTGCCTGCTCTAAATGGTTGAACAGTTCGATGCAATATTCATACCTCCTGTGTTTTGGAACAAAACAGACTTAAGGATGGATTATTCAAGAAAGGAATCTGAACGGAAAGGGCACAGGCACTCCTATGTTTAGCAGTTAAGCTCCCTGTCCCTTAGCCTGCCTTTTAATCAATCACCACCATGCCGTCAGAACCCCAAAGTGCCTGGTCATCAGCAATCATCTTGGTTAGCACGATGGCGCTGATGAGCCTGAAAGACTCCTCAAAGGATGGCTTGTCTTTTGACCGTTGACAGCTATCAGCAACCGAAAAGAGAAGAGTGCATTTATTTAGAATTTGAAATCTGTATGCATTGGTTAAGATCAAAGATGGAAGCTTGTCACCTGTCTGTCTAAAAAGGATAAACTCTGTATTTTTCCGCTCACGGGGCCATAATCATTTATATTAGATCTCTTCCCCTCCCAGTGTGGGGGGAGAAGGGAGAAAAGCCTTTAGAAATGAATGACAAGCAGATGGCATATCATTTTCCGAACTGGAGATTTTTGGATACTATTTGTCACTCACTGAACGGCGACAGCATGCCCCTTTTATTTATAGCACAGTGAATAGTCTGCACAGTTTGCTATCATGCCTGATACTCATAGGTTTATTGAATCTGGAACACATAAATTAGGACTGCTTGTGCTGCTGTGGGTTTTGGCTCAGAGCTTTCTAAACCTGCTCCCGTTGCAAGTTTGGAGTTCTCTGGGCACCAGCTGCTGCCAGCTGCCTCTCCTACCATTTGTGATGCCCGCCAGTTGACATCAGCACTGAGGTTTTGATGTTAATGTGAGAACACACAGATGTACATGCGGCCTCTCTAAGACACCCCATTGTAGTTTATGAACCTGCTACAAGATTTCTGCTTTCATGGTCTGTGGTTGCTTCAACATACCACAATCTGGAGTTGTTCCAGTGTAACAATTGCTCAGTCAGTGGACTTGGCTGGGCAGCAGGGACAACTCCCGAGAGACTTCAGATTACATTGCCAATCAGTAGTGGATCCGTTGGCATGAACTACCTCTCTGCCCTTTCCTGGCCCTATATAAAATACATGAACACCATAAAGCAATGTTCTGTTTGCTGGGGTGCTTGATAAGATGATGCCATCATATCCTACCAAACTCAAGAGCCCATGGCAATGAGTAAGTGACAGGAACAAGGTAGGGCTGGGGCAACAGAAAGGGTGGTGAACAGGGTCCCTCAGCTTTGCTGTCCTATTCACATACCACAAACCACTCCTCTTTTGTAATTTGGTGGAAATGAAGCCATGAACAAATAAGAACTGGTACTGAATATCACTTGTGTTGCTTATACTGACGTTACTCACAATGGTGAACATTCTTAGCACCCCTGTCATCATGAAACCGAATCACACTGCCCACCTGCCATTGTCATGAAGTCAATTTTAAGTGAGGACTGGAAACATTGGGAACCAATTTCCTGTGGAATGATTTCAACACCACTTGTGGGTGTACATAAATATGACCTCAGCAGCATTAGTATATGTGAAAGGAAGGGAAGTCATTTTCTCCATTTTCATTGCTCCAGTAAGAGTTAAATATTAGTGTCCATCGACCCCACAGATGTTAAGGTTATGTGATTTACTTGCCTCCCAGAAACAATGATATATTTTGATAGAAGCATAGATTTGTAGGGTCGGAAGGGGTCCAAGGGTCATCTAGTCCAACCCCCTGCGATGCAGGAATCTGAACTAAAGCATCCATGACAGATGGCCATCTGACCTCTGCTTAAAAACCTCCAGTGGAGGAGAGCCTACCACCTTTCGAGGGAGTCTGTTGCGCTGTCAAACAGCTTTTACTGCCAGAACGTTCTTCCTGATGTTTAGTCAGAATCTCCTTTCTTGTTTGTTTACTTTCAGTTGCACATTAGAACTAATCAGAACATGCTAACAGCATTCTCAGTAAATTCATAGGATCCTCATCCATGCAGTAATGGGTGAGTGAGGCAATAAGGTCTCATTGGTCAGACCAGCAAGGAACCCTGGATGTCTTTATATAACACATGGAAAATTAACTGGCCTACTCTGGCATTTTTGTGCCAGACCTTGAATGATATGACTCCTTTCCTTGAATGCCTGCCATTTGGCTAGGGGTGGATGGTTACCGAGACGGCTCTGGTCGCCCTAACAGATGATCTCCGCAGGCAGCTGGATCGAGGCTGCTGATTCTTCTAGACCTGTCAGCAGCCTTCAACATGGTCGATCACGAACTCCTGGACCACCGCCTTGCCGACGTGGGGATCCAGGGCACAGTCCTTCAGTGGCTGCGCTCGTTTCTCTCTGGTCGGGGACAGAGGGTGGCGCTTGGGGGGGAATTGTCATCCCGCCACTCCTTGGTGTGTGGTGTGCCCCAGGGTGCAATACTCTCCCCGATGCTTTTTAACATCTTTATGCGCCCCCTCGCCCAGCTTGTCCGGAGTTTTGGGCTGGGCTGCCATCAGTATGCTGATGACCCCCAACTCTGTTGATGGACGGCCACCCTGACTCGGCCCCAGACACATTGATCAGATGCTTGGAGGCTGTGGCTGGATGGTTACGTGGGAACCAGTTGAAGTTAAATCCTTCGAAGACAGAGGTCCTCTGGCTGGGACGGGACGACATGGGACTGAGGGGGCAACTCCCATCTCTTGCGGGGGTGCAATTAGTGCCAGCACCGTCCGTTAAGAGTTTGGGTGTAATCTTCGATACCTCCCTCTCCATGGAGGCGCAGATTGCAGCTATAACAAAGGCGGCATTTTTTCATCTCCGCCAAGCTAAGCAGTTGGCTTCTTACCTCTCTCGCCCTGACCTAGCCACTGTGATCCACACTACGGTCACCTCCAGACTGGATTATTGTAACTCGCTCTACGTGGGGCTGCCCTTGAGACTGACCCAGAGACTCCAGCGGGTGCAGAATGCTGCAGCGAGACTCCTTACGGGGTCTTCGCTTAGAGATCACATTCATCCGGTGCTATACCAGCTGCACTGGCTCCCGGTGGAGTACAGGATCAGGTTTAAGGTGCTGGTTTTAACCTTCAAAGCCCTATACAGCCTAGGGCCCTCGTACCTACGGGACCGCCTCTCCTGGTATGCCCCACAGAGGAACTTACGGTCTTCAAATAAAAACAGCTTGAAGGTCCCAGGCCACAGAGAGGTTAGGCTGGCCTCAACTAGAGCCAGGGCTTTTTCGGCTGCGGCTCCAACCTGGTGGAACGCTCTTTCACAAGAGACAAGGGCCCTGCAGGACTTGACATCTTTCCGCAAGGCCTGCAAGACAGAGCTGTTCCACCTGGCCTTTGGTCAGGGCACAGCCTGACTCCCTCCTTTGGCAATCTTTACAAAACTTTAGTTTATGGTTGCCATCAATTTTGATTTTAATTAATTTTTATAATGTTTTATAATGTTGTACTGTTTTAGTCTTGTTTTAGTGAGTCCGGCTTCGGCTGGGGAGGGCGGGATATAAATAAATTTTTTTATTATTATTATTATTATTATTATTATTATTATTATTACTACACACAGGCTAAATCCTACCCTGGCTAACTATATTGCATCCTCCAGGCATCCAGTCAGTGACCTACTCCAGTCTGAATTCCTAACTGTCACGCAAACATATTTTCCTGTGGGAAACTCCAGTCTATCCCCATAAACCTGCAGCCTTTTGTTTGCTGTAAGTTCCCTTTATGTGAAGACTTAAAATTGATCACAGCTATTAGATGGATTGCAATGGCAAAATGTCTGTGAGAGAGTTCTCATTCTCATCCTTAATCCTCGCCACATGAAATTAGGACCTGTGGGGAGCAGAGTTTGCCAAATGAATCAAAAAATGGTGTGGTGTGCTCTTTATGCTCTTGTTGAAAGGGGACGAGGTGTGGGAAGACAAGCAAACTGTGATGTGTGACAGCAGTGATCTATATTAACAGGCTCTCTGCGCACATTGTAGACTGTAAATCTGCTATATGGCATCTTTTCTGCAGCTCAGTATGGTTTACATTTAATCTGTATTATTCAATATGCTTTCTATCACAGATGGGGATCTGATTTACTCAGCTTAATATGGTTTAGGAACCAATTTGCTACTTCTTCAAAGTGTGTGTGTGTACATGCAGATGTACACACATTTATGAAATTAATTAGACCCAGACATTTACAATGTCTTCTGAATTATATTAAGGTTTCCTGCAACTGTAATAAGGACAGAGTTGGCTTGGCACTTAAATTTAAACACACACACACACACACACACACACACACACACACACGGCTAATGCCATGGACTGGCTGGATGCAGAGGAGTGGTAGGAGGCAGCAGCTGGGGAACCCCCAAGGGAACCTGGCTCAGAGCCAGGAGATTGGTGGAGGGATGATGTTTGTGATCAGAGGGAGAAGAGGGAGCAGACTGGGAGGAGGAGGTGTTGGAAGCTGAAGAGGCAACAGGGATTCGTGAGCAGGAAGAGGGTGTGGCAGAGAGCTGTCTAAACTCAGACGCAGGAGTGGAGGTGGGTGAGGGTGGAGGAGGGTGAGTGTAGGCAGGCTGCTGAAGAATCCAGGGAATCTCCCTCTCCTGCTGTGGTCAGCTCCCCTTCCCCCTGGTCTCCCCAAACACAGAGATAAATGAAAAGGGAGGAGCAAAGAGAGACAAGACATCAAAGCCTTAGGCTGCTGAGGAAGGAAGTGGTGGGAAGGCAGGGACCTTTGGTGGGGCAAGACTTTGCTGGGATCACTAGGCCTGCACTGTTTTGGTTTCTTTGAATAAAGAGTTAATTTCATTGACACCACTGTCCTTTATTGCTGACCTACTCCTGACTCCAGCAGCTGACAGCTAATGGAGAAGAATAAACTTCTGAAGAATACTTACTGAATTAATGCTTACAGGAACCTGCCTAGATGGGCCATGCATTGGTTAAACAACTGGTATAATGGATTGAAGAAAGTTTTTGTGGCTGCTTAAGTAATGTGCACTTTTTTGTTTATTTGGTTGCAATGTGTGACAAAACTCCCTGGAGATGGTATAATAACTGCAAAAAGAACAATATGTGTTCTTTCTCAGCTAGTGTTAAAAGAAAAACAATGGCTGTGTTTAACGTGATTGCTGTAACTTTAAACATCTATCATCCGAGACATTTGTAGTCTGCAAATTCACAGTGAACATTCGGCTGCACTTAGTTAAGTTAATCAGGTACGTGTATAATCACGAAAGCTGATGCTGAAATTACTCAGTCGTTCTGTGAACATTTTCAGCAGTGCTGAATAACACTTTCCCAGCTCCTCCTGAAAAGGTATGCTTTGCTCATTGACATTGCCCTGAATAAGGTCATTGTGTAGCTCAAGGGTAGGGAAACATTTTCAGCCTGAGGGCTTCATTCATTGCTGGCCAAACTTCTGAGGTTCAGCTGCCAATGGTGGTCAGAAGCACAAGTGGACAAAACAACAAATGTACATTTTTACCTTTGTACAACAGGTTAGCTTCTACATACCCTTCCACACACCTCTCTGTTTTCTATCTAGGTAAGGAAGAGATGTTGTTAAGAATTCAAGGATACATTTCAGCCAGGCATAAAGCACTCAAGGGGCAAAGAGGGGCCACCGAGGGATGTGAACTCTTGGAAGTGTTCTGAGGGCCAGCGAGAGAGGCCTGGAAGGCTGCATATGGCTCCTGGGCCTGAATTTCCCTAAGTCCACTGAGCCTTTGGGGCTTGCTGATCAGAAAGTTAGCGGTTCGAAGCCCCGTGACGGGACGGAGTAAGCTCCTGTTGCTCTGTACCAGCTCCTGCCAACCTAGCAGTTCAAAAGCACACCAGTGCAAGAAGATAAATAGGTACCGCTGCGGCAGGAAGGTAAACAGTGTTTCTGTGCACTCTGGCTTCCGTCACGGTGTTACGTTGTGCCAGAAGCGGTTTAGTCATGCTGGCCACATGACCTGGAAAGCTGTCTGCGGACAAATGCTGGCTCCCTCGGCCTGAAAGTGAGATGAGTGCTTCAACCCCATAGTCGCCTTCGACTGGATTTAACCATCCAAGGGTCCTTTACATTTACCTTTATCTTTTACCTTTCTGCTTAATGCAGGAAGCTTAGAACAGGTGACTCAGGGGCATAAATTCCCATATCCTCACACATTCTGCCCTTACACATTCAGCCGAAAGCTTGAACAGAGCTTTAGACATGCACAACTCTAAGCTGCAAAGGCTCATCAGTGTGTGATTGCACATCATGCAACATATAAACGTCCTTCCCAGATGTGTGCGTTCCACAGTTTTTAGCAATAGTCTTCCTCTATATCAGCATGAATAAGGTTTTTTGGTTTTGGTTTTTTTTAAAAAAAGGCTTTCTTACAATGACATTTGAAGCACAGTTTGGCAGAAGCCTGCAGAACTTGCATCGTGAGGTCAAGTTCAAACGTGCTTCCTGTCTCACATATTGCCCGCTTGACTTGCTGCATTGAAGAGGGTAACAAGTTCAAATGGAAGGATTATGTTATCTCGCCATTTCTGCACAAGATGCTGTTACAGCAGTTCAAAAGAGGCTAGAGAACCAAGTGTGGACTGAAGGGTTCAGAATTCAGGTCCTTTTGTGCATTGAGGTGTGATGGATGAGTGCTTGCATTTCAAAGCCCATTGGAATTCAGATTCAGCCGAAATGTTGCTGAAATTGCACTTTGCATCAAGAACAGGCTATACAGCTGTATAGGCTTAGGATGCAGCCAAAGTCCCTGATCTCTGGTCCCACCTCCACCATGTCTTGTTTTGGGGGATTTACACTGGTCCTGGCTCAGCCAGCTTTGGCTGAGCTGGCGTGAACAAGTTACCTATGTCAGTGTATCTCTGAGCTGAGTCAGAGATCTGCTGCATCCTAAGCTGCTTGTCCCAGCAGGTCTTGCCCAAGGATTGCCTTCCAAGTCTCCTTTGTTGGGTCAGTTTTTTCTTGCAACACAGGAATCCAGACTTCATATCATTCAGCGTAAAATTCCAGTGCTGGGCTACAGCCACTACCAAAAGGAACAGAACCAAGTTTTTATATGATATCTAATTTACTTCCTCTGCAAAATGGAGAGTAAGGCTCAAAAAGGACTTGGTGGAATTATTTGGCATACAATTTTAATGATTGTTTTATTGGTTTTAATACCTGCAGACCACTTAAATGCCTGTTTTGGGAATTAAATGGTATAGCAATGGTTGTTGTTGTTGCTGCTGCCATTATTTGGAATAAAGAACCAAGGAAACAACAGATTTACACTTCAAAATATGTTGTGATTGGTTTTAGCTGACTGTTGTTTTTGATGTTTGTCTGTCTTATGTTTCTACTTTTATTGTAATCTTATATTTTGTTATATTTGCATTATTGTCATTAGCTGCCTTCAGCACCATGGGGCAGAAAGCCAGAATACAAATACAGTAAGTAAAAATTAGATTAAATTCAATGGCACTCAGTTTGATGCTGCATAATAATGTAATGTTGCTCCAGGGCCATGTAGTTTGGTTTTGCTTCTTTAAAAAATGCTGCTGCTAACCCAGAGGGGAAGGAGTGGGGCAGTGGTGAGGTAGAGTCAATCCAGCACTCCTGTCAGTGTGTTTGGATGGTACTAACCTTGCTTCCAGTAGTGACTTACCTACTCAGAGGTCAGGTTTTTACGATTTCAGGCTTTCCCCCCCTGCTCAAGTAAGCATCTCCACCCTACCACACTATCTTTTATTACACATGCTCACGACACAATTAGTGAGTAAGACAGCAAGTATTTAAAATGCAAATCTAAAAATCTTCTGTTGTAGAACTTATTCAAATGGATCATCCATTATATTTCACTCAACTAAATTTATATCTACAACATAAGCTGAAAGACAACTTTAAAAGCTACAGTTTTACAATTCTGCTTCCTGAGCAACCATCAGCTTTTTATTTGGGGACAAAGAGTCAACCCACCCAATTTCCAACAGAGGGCAAAAAAAAGTTCACTTGAGGGGGGAATGCAGACTTTGTTCCCCAATGCCAAGCATACACAGATGTAGTCCATCTGCCACTGTAATATTTGTTCATCTTCTATCGAGGACAGCAGAAATAAAAAGCCTGAAATCATAAAAACAGAATATAATCTTTCCAGATGCTTCGAAGTCAGCCTTTGCTTCTACAGAGGGGAAATTGCTAAAGTGGAGATATGCTCAACCCAACCAAAACCATCATGGGTGAAACAGATGTTCCAGTTTTCTGAACAGAAAAGAAGTATTAAAGTTCTCCCTATATGGATACAATCCTAAGCACACTGGAAGCAAATTTCCCTGAAATAAACCCCCATAACAACTGCTTTGCTGGATCAGATTGCTCTCTTGTGCCTTAGTCCAAGACTTTAAACACTACATGGGCTGCTGAATTATTGTGCTCAGACAAAGGCTTATAGAATGCAATGTAAGTCTCCTAGAATCAGTTTAAGTGACCAATTCATCCCCTTAAACCAGTGCTGGAATCCAAACATAGTCTTGTTGCTGAGTGATACTCAGCATTTTCCTCTTACAATGTACATGTTTATGCCCACAACATCCAAGCTACCCTAAGCTCAATAAAGCACCTTAGTATTTGCATTTTTAGAAAACAACGCTGATTATCCTTTTACCTGAACTCATGGGAATGAGTCCAGTGGCTAATTCAACCACATTTCCCATGACTTCTAAAGTAGAAATGAATGGAGATACCCAGTATTTCCATTCAGAAAAAAGGTCCAGGAGGCATGACATGATATTCAATGTTAGTCAATACTCAAAGCAGATCCATGAAAATCAATGTTATAGGCGTATTTTATAACCCTTAAATAAAGCCCCCCGCCCCACTATTCTGAAATTTGCTATGAATTCCATATCCACCCATTTCACTGACAAACTTCCCAGACAGGAGATTTTCTGGATTTTGTAGGCCGCACAAATAGGTTTTTTGTGTTTGACATGACATGGTTCCATTGTCCTACAGGTCAATGCTTTTTGGACCTGCAATCTAATTTGCCAGATTCTGGTAAATGTGGTTTGTGGTTAATGGTTTTGTGGTGTGCGGTGCCTCAAATCAGTCAAATTCCCCTTTGAGCAGAATTAAGAACATAAGAAGATCCCTGCTGCTTTGGACCACAGATCCATCTAGTCCATTTTCTTTCTACAGTAGCCAAACAGAAGCCAATGAGGTGCCCACCTCATTGTTTCTCTAAAATTTTGATTTATCAGAATCTTCTACCCAAAATTTTGATTTATCAGGTCTTCTGAAAACCTGTTCAAATTACTGAGCCAAACAATGTTTTGGGAGGAGTTTCTGAAGACCCCACAGGCACACTAAAAAAGGTTATCTGATATCATTGTGACATCAGGTGACTGACAGACGGGTAGCTCTGCCCACCTATCAAGCCTTGACCACAAAAGGTAGGGAGATAACCATCTGGCCCCCAGGGTTGGAAACTTTCCCCAACACTACTCCAAATGAATCAGGATTCACTTGCAGAGATATATGAAGCTCTCTAATAACAGACACCCACCCAAGAAAAATGGGGGTGTGAAGTGCATAAGCATTACGCACAGGGACCAAGAAGGAATTTGTTATAATTTATTATTCCATGCACATAGTGGACTGAAAAACAGAGCAAAACTATATTTTGACCCTTGAGTTACAAAAGTGCTAACACACACATTGTTTTGGATAAATGAGCAGGTAACGTGCCCACTTTTTAAAATTAGTTTTGATCTTACATCCATCTAAATGTCACCAGGAGTTA
Source organism: Podarcis cretensis (assembly GCF_951804945.1). NCBI lineage: Eukaryota > Metazoa > Chordata > Lepidosauria > Squamata > Lacertidae > Podarcis > Podarcis cretensis. The sequence continues at coordinate 83,927,136 of NC_137174.1, read as the reverse complement.
AAAGAACAACAACAAGAAGCAAAAATGCCTTAAATTGAACAACAGGAAAGGACAACTATCTTTAAAGAAAGCCTTTTCATTTTAATTCTCTGGAATGAAGTTTTTTCCTTCTTTTTTCTGTTAGGCTTTTTGTGCCTACCCTAATCAATAGCTTATTATCTTTGGTCAAGATCAGTGTGCTCCTGCTGCTTGTACCACACACAAATAAATATAGCACCATGAACATAGTCATACTGACCTTCACAAAGCTTTGCCTGCTGTCCCATTAATTTAATGGATAGCCTGATGCACTTAGGAAAATGGTTGTGTGCTGGCCAGAGCTGTTGACAGCAGTGTCCACTGAGACATTTCTAGTCCTGCCCTGTCTCACCTCTTCCCTGCCTGGTTTTATCTCATGTAATGAATGGGATGCTGGGCACTGCAGCATAATTCAGCTGGCTGTTTCTAGCACCATAGCCTCTAAAATTGCTGTGGCACTTGCCCAGTGTGGCCCCCCATGATTCCACAAAGTGGGTGGTGGTGTTGTTGTTTCAGCATTGATGCAGTTATGGGTGACCCTAGGTCAAGACTGTGGAACCTATCATTGGCTCCACTTCCCATCAGCCCCAGCCAACATGGTCAATGGTCAGAGATGGTGGCCATCCAGTAATATCTAGAATATGCCTGCCCTACCTCCGACATTGGAAGAAGTATGCCTCTGAAAACCAGTAGCTGAGAATCTTGAGTAGTGTGCTGTTGTGCTCAGGTCCTGCTCATGGGCTTCACTGAAACATCTTGTTGGTCACTGTGAGAACATCATGCCAGATTAGATGGTCCATCGGTCTGGTTCATCAGGCCATTTGTATGTTCTAGATGTTTAGGGAGCCCTTGAAAAAAACTTCCCACAGCTCTTTAACATAACTTCATACAACAGACATTCCAAAAAATGTGATTTGTTTTCTTTTGCAAGTGTTGAAGCAATATTTTGCCTAAAGGTAATTTGAGGCAAGTCTTTCTGCTGAGGTAAAACTTCTGTAGGAATCTTTCAGGAAGTCAAAAAAATGTTCAGTGCCACAAAATGCAGCATATCTCAAGAGGCTTTGACAGATCTCTAGATTGTGTTCTCTTAAAAATATTGTACCCATAATTTCTCATGTGGAAAAAGCCATGTTCTCAGGAGGGGGGGTCTGAGTGTTCCTCTGTGATAAAACGTAAAACAGTTCTTTACACAAAGCAGAAAAATGATGATTCAAATGGTGCTCATTATGTAACCAGATTTCCAAAAATATTCAAAAGAAGAATTTTAAATGAAAATGGCTGCTTTGTACATAACATGTTGAACCCAGTTTATTAGTACTGTTATTGTTGTTGACATTCCGCCCTTCCTCCCAAAGAATATACATTCTTCCTCCCAAAGAATATACATTCTTTTAAAAAGATATTCTAAATACAGTTAAGAACTTCTAAAATATTGGGTGGTTTTACTTAGAGTGGAACTATTGAAATGAATGAACTTGATGATGTTAGGTCTATTAATTTCACTGAGTCTACTTAGTGTTTAACCTTAGGCCATGTGATTAAGGTATTCAATTGCAAATTTGCCATCATGAAGGAAGTTGCCTGTTAATCTTTCTTTGGACACCACAGAGACAACAAAGGATGTGATAAGGAAGCTCTTCCTGGAGCTGCATAGCCTTAGGCTGGATGCACACAAGAGATGGAAGGGACAGAAATTTGATTTTTACTCTGATCATAATTATGTGAAATATATTTAAGAAGAACCTATGCTTGGATAAGCATAAGCTTTATACAAATTTCTGGGAGTATCTTGATTGTTTTGTACCTGTATTTTTGAAGGAATTCTAGTTAGTAAAGCTTTGAATAATATTTATGGATCGGGACAATTTTTATTCTAAAAGGAGCCATTTTCAATGCATCAATTGCTTTAAGCTGCACAATATTAATAACTGCAACATGGAAGGACTCAATGGACTTCCTATAGGCAGTTTCCTATAATCTTTATATTGAAAAGAAAAACCACTCTCCCTGAAAATTGTAAAAAAATCTGTCTGCCCTGAAAGTCTCAGAATGTCCCCTAACCCCTGTTGCTCCTACAGAAAATAGTGGAGCATTTCAGCCCAGCTTGACTCTGATAGGGCTATCCTTTGCACTCTACTTGCTCCTGTGTTTAGGGCAAGGCTAGCCAACCTTGTGTCCTCCAGATATTGTTGTCCTACATCTCCCATCATTCTTGATCATTTGCCATGCTGGCTGGGGCTGATGGGAGCGCTACACCAGCTAGACCAGGCTTAGGGGCTACATTCATCACATTGTTAAAATTGCTAGAAGGACCAGGCACTTTTTGCATCATTTCTCAAGGCTGCTTCAATTTGCCCCCTTTGTGGATGAGCAAGCATGCCTCTGTTCCCCCTTCTCCTCCAAAGCATCTTGCCGCTTCACTTGGAGCATTTCTTAAAGACTTTAAGCAGATGCTGAGCCTCATTCTTTTGCTTCCCAGACACATGATTTCTCCAAGGCATACATTAAATACATTAGGTTTCTAGCCGCTGATCAATAAAGAGAGCAGCTGAAGAGCTTTCCCTCCTCCCTCCCTCTGCAAAGAGGCTCCTCCGTGTAAGGGAGTCATTACTTGAGCTCATTTGTCTCTTCCCACAGCAAAGAAATATATATGAAATAAATAAACAAATTAGAGCCCATGATGGATGTTGATAGGAAGGACTTGATTTAAAGGGCCTTCAGGAAGGAAATCCGGATTGTTAGGGTTTCTGCCTTGAACATAACTCTTTCCGTTGTGCTCAGTGGTTGCAGAACTGCGGGTAATCTTATATTTTGTATGTATTGTGAAATCCAATAAATTGGTGCAATGGTGTAATTGTAAGTGCAGCGGCATCTGTTACTGGATGCAAGCTGTGTACATTATACACCCCTGAATAGTTATAGGCTTCCCAATGTGGGATTCCTCTGTATTTGGATTACTTTTTCTTGTCTTCCTTCCTTCCTTTTTGGTTCTTTGCTCTTTCATAAATATAAATCACGGCTGCTATCCCTGGAGGTGCAGCTGATTCCTGCTTACTGTAGAGAGAGAATTCTCAAAGAAGAATTGGGACTGTTTGATTATCTTTGTGTCCAAGGGAAGTAGACAAGAAACCTTTGCTTTTTATCATGCACAAACAAGGTGAGGGGGGACATATTTCTACAGCTGCTTTCTGGTGGAAAGTTTGGTCTGCAAGCTATGATGTTGTTTTATTGTATATGTTATTTATTTATTGACAATATTGTGTGTCAATATTGCTTGCAAAACCAGTACAGAGATAAAGGTCTTCCAGACCCTTGTAGTTTGTGTGTGTGTGTGTGTGTGTGGAGAGAGAGAGAGAGAGAGAAATTTTATTTGGGTTGAATTTGATGAGATGATGAGATACTAAGCTCAGATACCCTGTACACCTGTGGGTGTTGTAATAGTCAGTGCATCTAGGGCAGGTATAGTTTAAGTATTTAAAAGCATTTATAAACCACTTAATATATATTTTTAAAAAATCTAAGTGGCATATAATCTAAAATAAACAAGCAATTCCTAAAACCAATTACACAGTAACAGAGAAAAACAGAGAAAAGTATATGTAAGTGGATAAAAATGGAAAACCAGAGGATTCAAACACGTAAAGTGTGGTCCAGTCTGATGACTGCTGCTTCACATAGGTTAGAGGGAAGGGAAGCCCAAGGTACAGGGGCAACAGCAGAAATTGCTGTGACACTAGGAATTTAACTTATGCTTCTCCATATTTGGGTCACCAAATGTTTTTGCTCAATAACCTCCATCACCTCCAGCCTGCATGGCTCAGCGATGGGAGTTGAATCCCAGTAATGTCTGGAGAGCCAAGGTTGAAGAAGGTTGAATAATTATGGTTTAATGATTTAAGTACATAAGAAGGTGGGCCTTCTAGATCAGGCCAATGGCCCATCTAGTCCAGCATCCTATTCTTACAAATGTCTGTCGGGTATTATTTATACCCTGCCCATCTGGCTGGGTTTTCCCAGCCACCGGATAGGCGTGCAACAGCAGTCTGCTCACCTGTGATTCCCAGTTACTCATAGACAGACAAGGCATGGCCAAACTCGGCTCTCCAGGTGTTTTGGGACTACAATTCCCATAATCCCTGACCACTGGTCCTGCTAGCTAGGGATGATGGGAGTTGTAGTCCCAAAACACCTGGAGGGCCAAGTTTGCCTATGCCTGTCATAGACAGTGAAGGTAGAACTCTCATGCATGGCCTTACCTTAGTATTACCCCTACCCTGGAGCTGTTCTTTGACCTGTGGAGCAAACCCTCCAGGTACCATACAGTTTTCTTTCATCTCACCTCAGTGCACCCTTTATTTGAGCTTGCCTATCAAAAAAACACTAGGGACGCAGGTGGCGCTGTGGGTTAAAGCCTCAGCACCTAGGACTTGCCGATCGAAAGGTCGGCGGTTCGAATCCCTGCGGCGGGGTGCGCTCCCGCTGCTCAGTCCCAGCGCCTGCCAACCTAGCAGTTCGAAAGCACCTCCGGGTGCAAGTAGATAAATAGGGACCGCTTACCAGCGGGAAGGTAAACGGCATTTCCGTGTGCGGCTCTGGCTCGCCAGAGCAGCGATGTCACGCTGGCCACGTGACCCGGAAGTGTCTCCGGACAGCGCTGGCCCCTGGCCTCTTAAGTGAGATGGGCGCACAACCCCAGAGTCTGTCAAGACTGGCCCGTACGGGCAGGGGTACCTTTACCTTTACCTTTTATCAAAAACACTTGGGCCGAAACTTCTAGTTAATAAAGCCAATAGGATGCTCGGTATAAAATTTACCTTCCCTGCAACAGTCATATTATCTTTAGTGACAATTCATAAAATTTTGAACATAATTCCCCTCATTTTCTTTCTTTCTTTCTCTCTTTCTTTCTTTCTTTCTTTCTTTCTTTCTTTCTTTCTTTCTTTCTTAGACTTATGAACCACCCTTCATCATAAGGTCTCAGGGTAGTTCACAGTTATAGCATATTACTTTCAAAATAACTTTTCCCTTGATAGTCTTGTCTTCTTGATTTTGCTCACTGCCTCAGTGGCATGGCCACTGTTCCAGTTTCTCTCTCTCTCCCTCCCTCTCCCTCTCCCCCTCCCTCTCTCTTCATGCTGCAAATGACAGGGTTAGACATGCCTCAACAGATCTCTCTGTCTTTGCTATATTTTTCAACTAAGAACATTTACTTGCATTTTTTTGTTGCTGTTAAGGGCAATGTAAGGAAAGTATATTTTAAATGTACTTCAGCGTGTAGCCTGTTTCTCTGCATCAGAGGAAAAGGGGGCCAGTTGCTTCAAGTAGCTGGAAAATGTTAAAAGAAGGTTTAAAGGCCTCTTCCTATGCTTCACTAAATCTGCCTAACAATGGGATTTAAACTCTGCTACTGGGGCTCTTTATGTGCAAGCCATGGTTTTCAAAAACAGGCACCAGTCATTTTTCTTTTGTTCACTAACCCACACGTGTGGGTCCATAGTGGACTAAATATACTTAATATATCCTCTTACCAATACCCGTAATCATCCATCCCTTTTTAGGAACAATATTGCATCACTTTTTGATATTTCAGATTAGGAGCTTGCTCCATATTTCAGCTGTTCTATTTTATTATCATGAGCAGTTATAAGTTAGAGGAAATTCTGAGCCTCCCAGAAGGACAAGGTAACCTTAAGGCATCTATTGAATTGCTTGAAAAGGCAAAGAAAATCATTAAATTTATGGATGACATATATAAATGAGTTTCACATTTCATTGTATATAAGCTTTTATGAGTAATAATGCCTCCCCCACCGAAGAAAATGCATATTTGCAAAATACTTGAAAACAGAAATTTAAACCAATTATTAATTCACAACTTTTGGCGAGACGCAGATAGAAATGTAGATAAAGTTGTGTCTTTGCACAATGCATTTAATGCTGAGGGTGGTGGCCTGTTGAGTCTAATCATTTAAGTCAATTAATCATATGAGATCTAGTTGATTGATGAACTGAACAGTATTAATTGAAACCAAAATTATAAGGACAGTTTTCTGAATAGAGTGATATAGAAAGTGGAATTCCCCAAGTACCTTATACCCACCAAGCAACAGAGATTTCTTACCTGTTCCCATCCAGCAAGGTGTAGGGATGAACCTTGAGGGTGATATGAAGGAAGATGGGGCACATGTGCCAATTTGCTTGGGCAAAATCTATAGTTTAAAGATATTTGGAGTTTCACTGACTCCTATGTGGAATGGGAGGGGTCTTGCTTACAACCCTTTGATAACGCTCCCACCCACCGCTAGTGTATCTTACAAAGATAAGGTTGAAGTGAAAGAGCAAGATTCTACTTTGGGAGGAAAACAAGTCTTATCGCTGTTGTCCCCAAATTTATCCAAAAAATAAGCATCATTGTTCTGTTTGGAGTCAAAGTTTCTCTTCAGGAAACTGATAGAGACCTTTCCTTTCAAGTCTGCAAAATTATTGCTGTGGCTCTCTCTACTTTTGTTGGAGACAGGATGTCAGCTATTCTCTCACGTTATGAGCAAGGTAGGACAGAAACATACAAATGTAATTCCACCCATCTCATTTGTTTTCGTGAGTCTCTAACAGCCACCAGAATCTGCCTCTCCCCCCACCTTACCCATCAGCTGGATTCCCTGGAAAACACATTTAAGGGACTGAATTATATTTTAGTGGTGCCACTAAGTTAGCAATCATGTGCACGGAAATCTGGTATAAAGGATGCTCTTGTATGTTAAGCCAGCGTACAGTTAAACCAGATTGAAAACCTGTTCAGTGGTGGAGCTAACTGCTGCTAGGCTGCGTAAACCTGGCAGAGAGAGAACAAGCCTTTAAAATAGGGTTCTATGTCAGATTGCAAGGTTGCATGACTGAGCTGAATGGGTTAAGGATTCAGCATAACCCCACACCCTCTTTTCCCACCTCTGCCACACCCCAGAACCCCCACCACCACCTTTTGGTACTAACACAGACCTCAATTTAGCCAGCTTCAGTTCATTAGGCTGAGCCCAAGCTGAGCCAGGATGAGCAAATTACATCAGCATATTTTTTGGGCTGAGCCAGCATTGGGGACTCAGTGCTGGCTGAGCCGGGAATCAGCTGTCTGAGCCAGAGCTCTGCTGCATCCTGAGCAGCTCATCCTGGTGGATCTTGCCATAGGATTGCTGCCTTTATTATACTATGTTAAAAATGACATTTGGATGAAGAAATTTGCACAGCCTGCCATTACGCTCCCCGAGCAATCATTTTATGTACTGTTCCCACACTTCCTTTTTGTCAGAAACTTTGATCATAGTTCTTAGCAATGCAATTTTGCCCACTAATCTCCCAGTCTCCTGTAATTTTCTTGATTTTACTCTCAGTCCCCTTGACCCTGTAAAATCTCATTTCACATGACCTGTGCTGTGAATACTTAGATAAAATAATGACCTAATCTAAACGGAATATGTATTTCTGTCACCATGTATTGTCATTCCATTGGCATTACAAGTCTACCAGTGGACACAAAATAGAACATATCTGATTATTTCCATCTTCAATTTAAATCTGAGATGAGTAACTTGATTTGTGCATATCAAGAGTAACATGACCTTCTTAGAGCAATGGACAAGCTTATTAGCATTATTTATCAGTGTGCTCCCCCCTCCCAAGCCTCTCTTCTGCTGCTCTCTAGCTAAACCGAGCCTCCAGATTATTAAATTAGCAGAAGAGAATGTTCCCTGATGTTTCCATTTTGAAATTGAGAAGGCATAAATTCAATGGTGTTCAGGACTCTGACAAGCTTTCTCTTCTAACTAGCATCTTCATACTATTCCAAATCTCTCGTGCTGAACCATCAGCAGTGTAATATGTTATCATTTTTGCACCCAATTGTTTGCATTCTTACACTGTTTTAATGAAGGTAGATCACTGCAGATGGTATAGCAGCCAAGAAATTAAAAGACGCCTGCTTCTTGGGAGAAAAGAAATGAGAAACCTAGACAGCATCTTAAAAAGTAGAGACATCATCTTGCCAACAAAGGTCCGTATAGTAAAAGCTATGGTTTTCCCAGTAGTGATGTATGGAAGTGAAAGCTGGACCATAAAGAAGGCTGATCGCCAAAGAATTGATGCTTTTGAATTATGGTGCTGGAGGAGACTCTTGAGAGTCCCATGGACTGCAAGAAGATCAAACCTATCCATTCTGAAGGAAATCAGCCCTGAGTGCTCACTGGAAGGACAGATCATGAAGCTGAGGCTCCAATACTTTGGCCACCTCATGAGAAGAGAAGACTCCCTGGAAAAGACCCTGATGTTGGGAAAGATGGAGGGCACAAGGAGAAGGGGATGACAGAGGACGAGATCGTTGGACAGTGTTCTCCAAACTACCAGCATGAGTTTGACCAAACTGCGGGAGGCAGTGGAAGACAGAAGTGCCTGGCGTGCTCTGGTCCATGGGGTCACGAAGAGTCGGACATGACTAAACGACTAAACAACAATAGATAAGGTTTGTCATTCTTCACATGGTGTCATTTAGGGTAAGCAAACCTATTTTCCTACCCCCCCCCACTTGGGACCAGAAAGGAGGAGCTGGGTGTCCGGAAGGGGTCCACTTTGGCCCAGGCCATTCTGGTGAGCCCCCACTCACAACCTGGGTATAATGCCACCAGCCTTAGTCCCTTGAGATGGAGCCAAGGCCTTGGGGCATCCTTGCCTCTGGCCTTTATGGATTCTGCCCAATTCCATTCCCTGCCAACTCCTGAAGCTGCGATAGAACTTGACATAGGAACAATTCCAGCAGAATTATGCATGCCGCTTTGAGAAAGGCAAAAACCTTACCACGTGTTTGACAGTTATCATGGTTTAAAAAAATTATCCATCCCTATGAACCAGAAGCTGTCCATTGCCCACTGCAAGGATGTTTTTAACAGAGGGAGGAGGAAACACTGAGGCTGCACTGTGGCTTCGCTTGAAATATATGTATGCCCATAGAACAGTCTAGAGGAGGAGAGTTCCAGACCTGGGCACCACCCTGTCACCTGTTGATGGTACAGCCAGTTCATGATGCAGCAACACTGAGCCTGCAGCTCTCATTGCCTTCCTCCTGTCTGCCACACTGGCAGCACAACGTAGCCCACCATGGAGGGTGGCGAACAGAGTTGTGTTTTATTCTGTAGCATCTCTGATGGTAATCCTTTCATATTAACCCATGTCAAATGCAGTAAGCAAAAACTGTACCCAGAAGAAAAATGTTTTGTTAACCTTACACCTATGCAACTCATGCAGTGCAGCAGAACCATTTGTGAAACAATCAGAGGTGAAAACATTTATTGGAAACTGGCTAAAATTGAAGTGGGCAGATTTATCATGGAAACCTGCTAATTAGGGTGGGGAAACTGGGATTTTGTCTCATATTCTCACAGATGCTTATACAGTGGTACCTTGGGTTACAAACACCTCGGGTTTCAAACACTTTGGGTTAGTAGTACCTTGGGTTAAGAACTTTACCTCAGGATGAGAACAGAAATCGTGTGGCGGCGGTGCGGCAGCAGCAGGAGGCCCCATTAGCTAAAGTGGTACCTCAGGTTAAGAACGGTTTCAGGTTAAGAACGGACCTCTGGAACGAATTAAGTTCGTAACCAGAGGTACCACTGTAGTATCATATCAAGTTAGAATAGCCTGAATTCAGATGAGGCATTCTTTAAATTTGGCAGCTATGATTCAACTGAATGTGAATGAAACATCCAGGATTTTGCGTTTGAAAAGTGCAAACCTGACCACACAAATCCCCAGTTTTGCTCCCACAAGATAGAGTGACAGCCACAAACTTGGATGACTTTAAAAGAGGAACATGGAAAATCATGGAGTATAGGCCTATCCATGGTTACTAGCCCTAGGGTTATACTCTGCTTCCACTGTTGTGGACAGTATGTACACCACATGACCATTTTCACAAGCAACTGTAAATTGCCCAATTTGCAGAAATATCATATCATCATATGATAAAAGAAGCCCTCTGGTGTGACTTAGTTGACCTCCCATGGCAGCTGTGGTTGAGAGCAATGAAGAAATAAGTGAGATGCATTTCTGAACTGACAAAAGCGATCCTGCCACTAAAAACACCCCCAGTGTGTTTTGTTCTCCTTCTTGGATCAGAAGAACTTAGAATGACCCTATTCTGGTCTTTCCTGCTGTACTGTACAGAAAATGATCAAAGTTCTGTGTACACTGAGCTAATTTGTCACAGTCTTGCAAACGTCCAACTTTGCAATGAACTAAGACAGCCATTACAAAGCAAAGCTCTGCCGAGATGTCAGACACCAAATCCCTCTGAAGACCATTAAAAACAAGAACCTCTTTTCTCCTGATAGGATTAACTGTCTGTTTTGCTCACAATGGGAAGGATGAACTCTAGCCATCCATTTTGAATTCCATGTTGAATCCTTGTGGAAAGGTAAAAGCTCAGATGGCACCCAAGAAAAAACCCTTGTCAGCTACCATTTGTATAATTTCTCTGCTAAGAGACAGCTGTTGTATCTTCTTAAGGACTGGGGAAGGAGCATCTCCACACACACAGCCCGCAGGAGATTTGAAACTTTAATTGAGGACTCATTGTGACAGCAGATGGTGCTATAGAGCTGAAATGGGAACTCTATGAAATTTTCCATTGTGAGCTTTACAACGGTTGTTTTCAGAGCATTTTCAGAGAGTTTTCTTCTAGCTGTGTAGATGCAGCCAGAGCATGTAACCATGCAGAGGAGGGGGAGAACTTTGGGAAATTTGCCACCACCCCCCCTCCCACCTCACAGCCCCAAATCACCCTGGCCAGTCAAACACGACCAGGGAAAACCAAGAGATGCCACAATGCAACTCAAAGCTCAGGCCCCAATTTAGCTTGCCATTTTTTGACTCATTAACCATGCTGATTAACCATGCTGGCATCCTATTGACCGTTGTGGTATTTTTTTTTTTCTGATCTGTGGTACACACAGCTGTTGAGCTTCCAATATTTTTTATTCCACCAACTTACAAGCCTTTTGGAATGAGTTGACTCTCTTGACATTGCCTTTTAACTTCCTTTTAATCAATCCCCTTATTTGGAGGACGTTTCCAATGATAATTATTATTGGAAACTTCCTACAAATAATGATGATGATTTTGAAACAGCCTCGCCACTTTGCCTGTTGGTAGGTCCAGCTCCACTTCTCACTGTCAGAATTTCCAAAATTAATTTTGAGCTCCCTGCTTGCGAGAATGACTAAGAAGAAGAAGAGTTTGAATTTGACATCCCGTTTTATCACTACCCTAAGGAGTCTCAAAGCGGCTAACAATCTCCTTTCCTTTCCTTCCCCACAACAAACACTCTGTGAGGAGAGTGGGGCTGAGAGACTTCAAAGAAGTGTGACTGGCCCAAGGTCACCCAGCAGCTGCATGTGGAGGAGCGGAGACGCAAACCCGGTTCACCAGATTACAAGTCTACCGCTCTTAACCACTACACCACACTGGCCGGGGGGGCGGGACCTTCACCAAGGCTAACAGAATGTCTCCAGTAGAAGGCAGCTCTACACATCCATCCAACCATCCTTACAGGCAAGCCTGACATACAACCATCTTCTCATGCTATTTTCTTTATACCATGAGTTTTGCTTACATGGTCAGATGTCCAAATACCTGCCATCAGTCTTGGGATTAGTATCAGTCTATGCATTTTTATTCTTTATGAAATTAGACACTAGTCCAAAATGATACATCATCTTGCCACAGGCATAATAAATACTTATCTCTGTATAAGCTTTGCAAGGCACTGTTGTTCTCCTGCTAAGCATTTCTCCTTCTTTTAGAAATTGCTTCCCTTAGCAAAAAGAAAAAGAGGCAAATGTAAAGCTGCAGAAAATATATTTCTTGAGGGTATTTTAAAATGAATGGATTAGCTTCTGGTCATTGTTCCTTTTGTGTGCTATTTTTAAAGGAAAAATAAGCAATGTTAAGTGTGCTGTAAAAGGGATGAAAATAAACTCCGAAATTCCGAAATCGAGTTTCTCTTATTTCAGAGGGTATCTCTGTTTTAGTGTTTCTACCCATTGCCTTACTCTCTTCTTTTCTTCCTCCTTTTTCCCATCCCATCTCTCATTCTTGTACATCTCAAATAAGGGTGGAAGGATCTATCAATTTTAATTATATTAGTTTCTCATTTTTCCAATCCTATATCCAGTTCTTCACATTTTGCAACCATCTGCAAAATGCAATCTTCACCTTGTTACATTAGCATACCTTCCAACATGCTGAGTCCCAAAACTGGGATGCACATGGGTCATATGACCCATGCATGATTAGACAACAGTCCACCCACCCAAATGTCAAGGCTTTCTGTACACCCCCTTCACACCTTTCTGTCCATCTAGGAATCAAAGATGCATTACCACACCACAAGGACACATTCTAGCCAGATAACATCACTCAAAAAGATCCCACAGCTGTTCACTGAGAGTCATGGCCTGGGGAGAGTCCTAAGAACCAGACAGAAATGGTTTGAGGGCCTCATTCTGCTCACAGGTTGGAGGTTGCACACTCCTTCATTAGCATGTATTAATGTGTTATACTTGTGGGAAGCAGATGACTTGGGCTGCGATGTTATGTACACTTTTCTTGAAGGAAGCCTCACTGAACTCTGTGGATATTACTTCTGAGTCAACATGTGTAAGATAGCACTTTTAGTTTTTCCTTTAGAAGTTTTCTGACAGAAATAATTTGTTAATCTTCACTATAGCACAGTGAAGCATTGTGTATAGCACTATACACAATGAAGGCATCTAGGAAACCTGGTAGGCAAAGTGCTTATTTGTCATGTGCTGAATTGGATTCCAAGCCCTTCCTCGGTCATCACTGGTTGGTCATGCATTAATGATAACCCCAAACCACAAAGAATTCAGGACACAAATTGGTATCATCAGCAAAACAGTTCACAAAGATTCTAAGACAAGTGGTGTCTGAAGCAATGCAATGCATCATTCAGAAAAGACAGAGACGTTTTAATGGAAGAGCCATTATACAATGGTGCGTGGAGTTTTGCTGTAATTGCATATTATGGCAGGTCAATTATTCATTAACATATATTGGCCTAAAGCATATACCGGTACATTGCCATCACTATCATGCTGTCCCTCTTTTTCATATGGTGTTCAGAAACCTAGAATGCAACACAAGGAGGATTTAAACAGTTCAGTTTAAAGTGTTGATCTTATCCTGACAACTGTGCTGTGCTTCAAACAGGGCCACAAAATGCAGGGCTACTTAACTTCAGGACTAGCAAATTCCTCTACTTTATCTAATTGCCCTCCTGGTATATATGGAGTTCAATATTTGTATGGGACCATTTGGGGCTGCAACAAAATGTTGCAGCACAGAATGCTTCTGTTCAGGATTTGAGCCATTTTAGTCCCCTGCTGATTTCTGATTCTGCCCACCAACAGATGATCAGCATTCCATGGCTAGATAGGTTGCTGAAATCAAACTGGACTGTTGTTTTTTGGCTCTTCCCTTCTTATGCCCCGCCCCAATATTTTATTTTATTTATTTATTTAGCATATTCTGTACCATCTTTAAAGGTAAAATGCTTCTCATTTTGTACTGTGCAAATGAAAGTGAATTATTTTCCAAGTGGCCTCTCCAGTCACAGTGATTTGGGGAAAGGTTTAAAATTTGAGTTTGTTTTTCATGGTGTTCTATGCTGTTTTTCTCCCACTACTGCTCTTTCTCCTGTGCAAGTCAATTGAGGAGGAGGAAAAATACCTCCAAAATATCTGTAGTGGGGAGAAGAAGCCCCACCCCACGACTCTTGAGGTATTAGGTCCTTGCTAGCTAGCAGAATGGCATGTTCCACATTCCCAGTCTTTCCCAGATATCTATAGCTTAAATGCTCCCTATGAATCCTATTATATCTACCCTGCCTCAGAATGGTAAAGTCTGTTGTTGCCAAAGAACTACTACTATCATCCTGAAATTTAGCAGTTTTCATGCCCTCACATGGAGACAACTACAAATACACATTGTAAACTGTCTGGCAGAAAATAAATCAGAAAAAGAATGTGTGGAAGCATTGGCCTATAGTTTGGAGAGCTTATTCAACTCTGGAGATACTCAAATGCCTTCAAATTTCATTCACTTCTGTGAAAAGGAGAAAAATGTCACCATTTTTAGATTTACAGTGAAGGGTTTGCATGTGAAGGAGGGAGATTTACATTAAACCTACTTAATTTGGTCCCGAATAATGAGACAAACTGGAAAGAAACAAAGCAGCTCCAAAACACAACGAGCTCCCTCTCAAAGCCCACAGACACAAGTCAAATCTTGTGACTGGTACACAGACAAAGGGAAATACCTTTGCTGATTCGTACAGGTTTTATCTAGTACCGAATCCTCACTGCAAACTGCTAAGACAGCAGTCCTTGTGAATCAAAGCTCACATAGAAGGATGAACATTTACATAAAACTTGGAGACTGAAAGACCCTCAGACTATCTGAGGCTTCTTTCGGACACTGGATATTTTTGGCATCAGTACTATTGTTTTGAATATATATATAAAGCACTGACCTAGATCTTTTGGCATAATTTTTCAGCTTCTAATACTGATAATATTGCTTTTAGACAGTGTTTCAGGGTTCCTTTTGAGATGAGTTCTTCAAAGCTGTAGCTTAATCCAGCCTTTATTAGCTTTTGTAAAGTGATTGGGGGGGGGAGAGTTGGATGTGAGTTCTTAAAAGAAATAAGCATTCTGTTAGCAATAACTACACTGTTCCACTTCCAAAGTATTTGCAGGAATTCTCCTTCCTGGGTCTGGGCATTCAGTTATGTGGGTGGTAGTCAGCAGTGTTTTACTCAGCATAGACCTATTGAAATTGTTGATTTTCACCTTTGCTATCTTGAAAAAAACATTGTTGTTTTTTAAATATATATAGGAAAGAAATCACAAATAATTTTAAGGGGTAATACAATGTCTTGAGGTGATGGGAAATGGTCCTCGACATATCTCTAGATTATCTGATTTGGGCAGTGGCGTAGCGTGGGGGGTGCAGGGGGGCCGGCCGCACCGGGCGCAACATCTGGGGGTCAGGGAAATCCACGGATTAGGGGGCGCAAATCCATGGGTTAGGGGGCGCAAATTACTTGCCTTGCCCCAGGTGCTGATAACCCACGCTACGCCACTGGATTTGGGAAATATGAAGTAATTAGGAGAGAAGCCAAGTTTCAATAAGTTTAAAGGTATTTCTTGTGTGTGTGGAACAGAAATTAATTTGAGGAGGAATCAAATTTGCCTGCAGAAAAAAATCAAATCTATGCCATTTTGCACACATGACAGTTGCACATCTAAAAAGTAGTGACTAAGTGGATGTAGTGACATAGAATCTCTGTGCACATTCAAACTGCTCTGGGATCAAAGCTAGAGAAATATTCACAGTACAGATTCTGCAGGGTTTAAATATGCTAATATTTGCTAAGATCTAAGGAGAAACAGCCATCCAACTGTGTCAGACATGAGGCCAAGAATCCTTTTTTGGTCTCATCCATCAAAAAATGGCTGCACATGTGAGGGGAGCAATTCAGACTCCACACAAAATATGTTCTAAAAACTTCTACATGAGTTTGTGGTCAGGGCATCCAAACCTTTCTTTAAATTGCCTTGCATGCTCCTAAATGCAGTGTTTTGCTTTGATTCAACACCACTTATGCTGGATTGAGAAAGGAAGTATGCCTGGTTGCTGATAGCATTCACATTTGATTGCTCAACCACAATCTAAAGAGAAAAGTCTATAGGCTTTGCAGATACTCAACTATACTGAGCATGGAGCAATTGTTTGTGCAATTTTTCTGAACTGCTTCCAAATGTAAATCCTTTCAGTTTGCAGATGGAATTCTATTTACATCCTATTCAACAACTCTTATCTGTTCAGTGTAAACAACATGAAATGAGTTCTGTTCTGAACTTGAAATACCTATATCTAGAAGAATATAGGTGAGTTAAATCTGTTGCAGAAATAGACTTGCGGCACCTTAAAAACACATTCATTGTGGCATTGCGAGCTTTTGTGCACATCAAAAGAAAGAGACCCTATGCGTTTTCAATATGGATAGGGACAACTATACTGAATCAGACCCGTGTAGTCTGGCAACACACTTCTCAAGTGGCTAGTCACATGACTCTAGGAAGGTCACATGCAGGTATTAAAGACAGAATACTGTCCCTGAAGATGGAGGTTTCATAGAGCCAGTGCTTGTTGGTAAAAACTGACATGTCACTGATCAACTTGATAAAACTGCAATGGATGCCAGCACAAAATGGCTACCATAGGCAAAAAACTAGTGACAGCACATTGTACATTACAACAAAGCAATGGCCATAGTTATCGATAAACTTATCAACCATGAATTTTGTCCAATCTTTTTAAGCTGTCTCAGATACTGCACATCACTACATCTTGCGATAGCAAATTTGATTTATCTTTCTGCATAAACAGGAGCCATTTTTGTTGTTATAGAAAGAGGCTTTAAAGAAACTATTGTTAGCATTACTATTACTAAATGCACATGCAGCTTAATGCCTGAAGTGGCTTCTAAGTGGTTTACAAGTAAAGGAAAGAAACTTATGGGGTTTTCAAAAAGTGGATTTACAAAGGAACTGGCAGTCTCAACCTGCCTAGTCTTAATGATATAACTTAAAACAATACCTGGACTAGCCAGTTCTGGTCTTATGACATGTAAAATAATGGAGCCCACAGTGAAGGGCGATATGGGATAGAGTGGTGATAATGTAATTTGAAACCATTTAAATTGGAGGAAGAGCATACCTGGCTAACCTCCTTGACATTTTGAGGAGGTTATGGATAAGTGTGATAATGACAGTTCACATGATGTAATTTATCTGAATTGTCAGAAAGCTATTAATAAAGTTCTACACGAAGGGAGCCTGCATAATTCACTGGATAAACCTCAGGGACTGAGAACAATTCACAGAGATGGATAGCGTGCTTTGGCTTGGAAGTATTCGGATGGGCAGGTTTTGCAGCGAGATGTTTGGTGGGGGCCGGGATTATGCTGTTGGTTCCTTTCTTCCTCTAATAGCAAAGGTCTGTGCTTAGGAAACACATGCTGGAGGCAGGAGGCAGTGTTGTTATAAATAGCCCTGCCACAGGCAAGATTCCCTCGTAGTCCCGAGGAGCAAGTGCATCTAATTGTTGGCAAACGTCTATCCTACCATTCCTCCAATGAGCTCAAGTTGGTGCACAGCCCCCCCCCCCGCCCATTTTTTATCCTCACTTTGAGGCACATTAAGCTAAGAGATAGTGACAGGCCCAAGGTCACCCAGTCAGGTTCATGCCTGGGTGGGTGTTTGTAGCCTGTTTTCCCAGGGCCTAGCATGACACTCTAAGCGCTGCACCACACTGCCTTTTATGAAAGACAATGGGGAACTGCAACAAAATGGTGCAGTGCAGAGTTCTGCAGTTCCGGATTTCAGCTACACTATTCCACTCTCCCCTATCCAGTTTTCCATGCTAATACCTCCCTTATGTGTGTTCCTGGCACTGTTTGGCTACATAAGCAAAGGCCCTCCTAGCCTGCACATCAGAAACAGAAATAAAGATTGTTTCACACTTGTTGTGTATTGAGTCAAAGGATTTTATATCTGTATTATTATTGTCTGTATTTGCATTAGGGTAAAGTAACTGCTTTTTGGTTCCAGAGGGTACAGCTACTATTGGTTCATTTAAGCTGCTGTATTTGGATCCTCTGACTTATTGGTTTCCTCCAAAAGGCAGGACTGTGATTGCCTGATATTGTTCCCTCCAAAATGTATCCTTTCTAGCTAGTTCCCTGTCCCTATAAATGTAGCTCTCCCCTCCTCAGGTCTAGTCTTGTTGCTTTAATAAAGAAGTGTTACTAGAGAACTGTCTCCAGCATATTATGTCAAGAGAGCTGAAATCACAAACTCCACGTCACAACAACACTCGGGGGGTGGGGGTGGGATTTAGGGTTTCTGTCCCAGTCACCAAAATGTCTCGGGCCCTTTCCATAAAAGTTAGAAAAGTGTGTTTGTGAACACATGGAAATCTTCTGCATGAGAAATATTCTGCTTGACTGTGGTTCCTACACATAAGATTATTACATGCTTATCAACACACTTTGAGAGCCAGTGTGGTGTAGTGGTTAAGAGCGGTAGTCTCGTAATCTGGGGAACCGGGTTCACGTCTCCGCTCCTCCACATGCAGCTGCTGGGTGACCTTGGGCTAGTCACACTTCTCTGAAGTCTCTCAGCCTCACTCACCTCACAGAGTGTTTGTTGTGGGGGAGGAAGGGAAAGGAGAATGTTAGCCGCTTTGATACTCCTTAAAGGGAGTGAAAAGCGGGATATCAAATCCAAAGTCGTCGTCTTCTTCTTCTTCTTCTTCTTCTTCTTCTTCTTCTTCTTCTTCTTCTTCTTCTTTTCTACTTCACCCTTTGTGTTGTTTGCAGCTTCTAACATTTGTGCATACGCAACAAACACCTTTCTACAGTGTGAACTGATTTTTACTTTGGTTGCAGATAAATGTTACAGTAGGCAAAAGCAAAAAAGAAACCTTGAGCTTTTATAGATGTGAGAGATTTCGTGTACTGACAAATGAAACAAGGGAACTTCGGAACAGGCGTTTGATTCATACTTATTTTATCCAAACAGAACGCTGTTCATTCCTAATTTGCTTTTTATTACATATAACATATGCATTTGGGGTTACATAATATTCAATTTTATTATTAGTTACACCCTGGAAATTCCTATGTGCCCCAGATGAATTCAGGGTGTTTGGTCGTTTGTGTCAGAAACACAACATTTGCATTAGAAAGCTATTAGAAACTTTTATACCAGAAGCTGTGATGAATTTCCCTCACAGTATATGATATTTCACACACTTTGGGGCATAAACAATACACAAGAGATTTCTTTAGATACATAGTCAACAAGGGACCTGTGGGTTTACTAGTAAGTTACAGCCAACCAAGAAATCTGAATGTATAATCTAGTTCTTCCATCACTAGATGGATTTGCAGAGCAGTTTAGGGGACAAAGAATAGATTAATAACACAAAGGTTATTAATGAAACAGGGATGCTGTGAACTGGATGGGAAAGTGATTGTGCAGCTGCTGCTATTGCAATAGTTGCTTAACTGACAAGCCTCATTCTGGGCCAAATTAAGCCCTTTGACGCATTTGCCTGGTGGTGCATGGGCCAATGAGAAGCAAACGGCTACAGAGTTCTGCACACCTCATGATCCCTGCATAGGCGCATGGGAGAAAACTTTCCCATGGGTCACCACAGGAGGAGGAAGGTGTAGAAACCTTTATAAGGCATCCCCCTTTGGGGAAGGCAAAGCTGGCTGAGGGGAGATGGGGGCATGGTTGGGGCAAGACAAGGCTATGTTTCCGAGCACAATTCAAAGTGTTGGTGCTGACCTTTAAAGCCCTAAACGGCCTCAGTCCAGTATATCTGAAGGAGCGTCTCCACACTCATCGTTCTACCCAGACACTGAGGTCCAGCACCGAGGGCCTTCTGGTGGTTCCCTCACTGCGAGAAGCCAAGTTACAGGGAACCAGGCAGAGGGCCTTCTCGGTAGTGGCGCCCTCCCAGTGGAATGCCCTCCCACCAGATGTCAAAGAAAACAACAACTACCGGACTTTTAGAAGACATCTGAAGGCAGCCCTGTTTAGGGAGGCTTTTAATGTTTGATGTAGTACAGTATTTTAATATTGTTTTTGGAAGCCGCCCAGAGTGTCTGGGGAAGCCCAGCCAGATGGGCGGGGTGTAAATAAATAAATAAATTATTATTATTATTATTATTATTATTATTATTATTCAGTTTGGTCACCCGACCTGGCAATCCGGCATAGAACATAGAATCGTAGAAACATAGAATTGTAGAATTGGAAGGGATCCCAAGTCCAACCCCCTGCTATGCAGAAATTTCAGCTAAAGCATCCATGAGAGATGACCATCCAACCTCTGTTTAAAAGCCTCCAAGGCTTATGTTTCCTCTGCTAGGCTTGGACAGAGCAGCAACAGCCTTACTGCTGAATGGGGATTGAATCTGCTGTAACTTCGCACCGGCTTAACTTACATCAAGTTGCTTTACACCAGCTTCTTGTGCCTAAGATTGCAAACATTTTGGGACACTTTTGTTGGGGAGCATTTTTTAGAAAAGCCCCAAAGTTGCTGAGTTTTTTTAAACACCCAAAGAGCGCGATTTTTCAGTTGACTTGCCTGAGATCCAGGACAAAGCACCACATTTCAGAAATTCCCTCCAGATGTCAATTTCGCCTTTGAAATCCTGGTAACATCTGGGAAAATCTGGACATATGGCAGCGCTAGTCAATGGGTACCTTTGAAAGTTAGGGGCATCCATTGGATACTGAAGGAGGCCCATAAGATGGTCCTTTGCCAGAGGCCTCCTGAAACCTGGAGGAGATCCAGCTGGCATCCATTCTCTTCTGATAACATTTGAACAAAGAGAACGTGGAAGGGGGTTATGGCATACAGAAGCAGCAGCTGTGTAGAACCAGTCCTATATGCATTTGAATGTTGGCTTGTGCTCAAATCATAACATGTGGGCATGCTTCTTTCCAGGCCCTCCAATCATTAAGATTATAGTGGACATGGCAAAAGTATAATAAATTTAAAGCTGGCATGCCTCCAACTGTTTCAGCACTGCAATAGCAGAATGCATTATAATTTAGATCATATCGATCCAAAACTTACAGCTAAGTAAGTACTGCTTCTGCCCTTTGATAGGCACCTTCGGTGTCCTTGCAGATGACAAGAACTTGGAAAAGAAACAAAAATGCGTGCTACAAAATACTGAAATGA
Organism: Podarcis cretensis; assembly: GCF_951804945.1. Taxonomy (NCBI): domain Eukaryota; kingdom Metazoa; phylum Chordata; class Lepidosauria; order Squamata; family Lacertidae; genus Podarcis; species Podarcis cretensis. The sequence continues at coordinate 83,906,226 of NC_137174.1, read as the reverse complement.
GCCCACTTTATTTAAAATAAAAAAATCAACAAACTCTATAGAACTTAGTAAAAGAACATCAGTGTTTGGTCTCTTCTCCCTGTGCTTTCAATTATTACACTGATTGAAAACTGTGCCAGTAAAACAGCAGTGGTTCAGTGATGTAAGAAATCTACTAAAGATTTCTACTGAGCATTTGGTTTGGTTAAGGCCAGCCCCAAAGGTAGCAAGGAGACCTTTGGATGCAGTCCATCTTGTACGTGTTTATAAAAAACCCTTGAGCTGGCCTTGGGCGAAAATGTAACAAGACTGGTGTCAAGAAAATAAGGGTGGTGTTTTTTTTCAAATCAGTGACAGGATGCATATCAGATGCAAGAAGTGGAAACTGGAAACAGATGGCTCTTTTGAGGAGAGTGGTCTACCTTGGCGCTGAAATGAAATTGCATTACCAGTTGCTTTTACAGTCAGCAACTGAAAAATGAAAAAGCATATTCTATGTAGATCCCAAAGAGAAGATTCTTGATGGGTCAGTGGCAGAGCAATATAAAGTCTAGAGCAAATGTCTAACATTCAAATGCAGTCAAAGACAGACATGCAGAAGGTAGTTACCCATAGTTCTAACCATAAGCCAGTGGCAATCTCATTTTCTCCCCACTCTTCTTAACAAAAACAGGAATCGGATGTAAATGTCAAGAAATAGTCCTCATTAGCTAAGCTCCTTGTATACATTGTTCCAATGAGCCAATGCTCCATATTCTCGATTACCATGATATATTTCTGTTTTTCCATTGCTGGCTGATCTCCATCCTCACTGCTGCTGGGAGGCATCACACTAAATTAATAGACCTTTCTTGTCCATGTTCTGGAGGGATTGCAACATGAGGGGCATATTGCTGCTTGTGGGATGGGACTGTGAGCATCCAGACTTTGGGGGCCAGAGTCCTTGCACAATTTACCCACATATTAATCCAAGCAATTCTTTTTGTCCCAGTGTTGTTGCCATTCCTTGATATTGCAAGAAATTGCATCAGACTATAATCAATAATTGCATCCACAACTGTGCTGATAGACAACAAAAACTTGCCAGATTATATCTACTTACGCCTTTCACCCATTGGGTACTGCAGGACTGCAGCATTCATTATGTATCATATGGCCCACAGGCAGACATGGAGCTTCTTGGGTTGGGTCACCAAAGGAAGACACAGCCTCCTCAGCCCTAGATCAGGCCCTCCATTGTCTCTATGACCAGGTAAAGACTATAAGGACTGCACAGAATGTTCTAGGTGCTGCAAGAGGTTGATGGTCTTATCATCCTGTATCAGCTCTTACTGGTTTTTTTCTTTTAGTGTTTGGGCTTCTGATTGGTTAGCAGTTTCAAGATTCTCCCCTCCCATCCTGTCAATTTCCCTTCTTTTAAACTGAGCCCCTGTCATAGTCTGAGAACTGATTCATGGATCACTTGATGTTTTGATGATTGATGACTTTCAACCATTGTAAAGAGTTTTATCTGAATTGAGCTTGAGTGACCTACACGTTCCATGTTGGTTGACCATGCAGATGATCACTTGATGCCACATATACAGGAGCATGAATGTGTGCCCTAAGTCATACTCTTAGGTTTTACCTCTTTCACTTGTGCCAAGAAGCCTAACATGTCCCAGTCCTGGTGACATTCTGTACTCCATTGTCAGCCTTGGAGAATCCAGTAAAATCAGTTCTCTATTAGGGCAGCCTCCTCGTGTCTTGCTCCACTTCATTTCTGGAACAATGTTCAGATCAGTAATAGGGCTAACTATTACATTCTGTTGCTTGACTTATGGGAAAAGAATCTACCCTCCCTCTGAAAAGGTATATATAAGAAGTCACCGAACCCTTATATATAGTGGGAGGGTAGAGTGGGGTTTTTCTCAGGAGGGTAGTAGGAGATGGGTGATTGACTCAATGGGTATGGTAAACCTGTTGATGACTGTTAATGACTGCAATTAGTCCTACAGAAAAAAGCAAGGGATGATTAGCATATGTAATGAGACAGGAATCCAATATCTCTATTAAGACCAGGTCTCTCCATAGTTTTCAATTTAGTGATAAGTTGTAATTCAGCAACTTCTCTTTCAAGTCTGTTTCTGAAATTCTTTTGTAATAAGACAGCTGCTTTGAGAGCTGTGTTGAAGGCCCTGGGAGACTGAAGCGTTCTCCTACTGGCTTCTCTGTCTTGTGATTCCTGGTGTCAGATTTATGTCCATTTATCCTTTGGTGTAGAGTTTGGCCTGTTTGTCCAATATAGAGAGCTGAAGGGCACTGCTGGCATTTGATAATACATTATGAAGTGGCAGTTGCTAAACCATAAGCATGTATTTGACATACAGCCCTGATAAAGTTATTCTTTTCTGAAAGAGAAAATTGTACACACACACACACACACACACACACACACACACACACACACAATATCTTAGAGGACAAAGGGAGAAAAAAAAAATCATCTTAATAAAATACTTGTTTCAATCATTCTTAATTTTCCATGCTCCAGGGATATCATCCTTTACTTTCCTCTTCAGATGTTCAAATGATCAAAGCTCACAGAGTAGCATCTCCTGAGAAAGACTTAGGGATTGCTGAAATCACCACTCTTTTGGTGGTGGTGGAGAGTGCACTGCATGTATTAATGACAGCTTACCATCTGTGAAGGCTGCCTTTCAACTTTTTTTGAACAAATTCAAGGTGACAAAGTTTCCTCTTTCTGATCCACTTTTCTCTATTTTAATGAGAAACATGGATGACTTTTCTTCTTTCCCCACTTCCTTAGATTAGATGTTTTGGATTATGCAATTATTTATAGTCATCTAAACCAACTTGGGGTCGCCTTCATTTGCCATATACCCATAAAGGTTTGCATAAAAAAGAATCATTCGACATGCTAAAGGACCATTCTGCTCATGAATGGGGTGCTGAATGTTGCATGAATGAATATATATATACAACTTAGGTCCAAGTTATATGAAAGACTATTCCTCATACAAGTCTGCCCAGATTCTGAGATCTTTGGCCCTTCTCTTGGTCTTGTCACCCTCACAGGCATGCTTGGTAGGGACATGAAGGAGGGCCTTTCCAGTGGCTGCTCCAAGATCTTGGAACCACCTCCCTGGGGAAGTTCTTTTTTCTATGCTAGGGGAAGAGGGAAACTTTAGAAGGAACTCAGAAGGGCATGTTTTAAAGGTCTAACAGTCTACATTTGTATATTATGTTTTGCTGCATATTTTGTGATTTTAAATCTCAGCTAGGGGTCTCTCACCAAATTTTTGCACCCAGGAATTATTTTTTATACTTATTTTTTTTCCCTTGCCACCAATACCATTGCTTGTTTGTAGAGTCCATGCTTTGTAAGCAAAATTTCCAGGTTCAATGTCTGGTTTAGTGATTTTTTCTTCTCTCACTTTCTCATCTTTCCTGTCTGAAGTCCATGAGTAATAGCCATTGATAGACTTAACTTTCAATTCTCTGCTGAGAGTAATTCTCCCAGTTATCTAAATTTAGTCTATTTTGCCCATTCAAAACAATTGGACTTGAAACTAATATTAAGTCCTATAGTTTTTAATGGGGCCTAGTCACAGATAATGTTTAATTGACTGGAACCATGAATTGCAAGTGTAACCTGCTCTGTCATGGAGGAGAGGACTGGACAAAGTTGCCACTCTTGCCCTTGATGCTAGTGCACAAAACTGGTATTTTTTCATAGATAAAAGTAATAATGGGACAACATTGCAGAATGATAACTATCTACTTTGCTGGATGGGAGATCTCTAGAGGCTATGATTTACTCACTCCTGAATACAAAAGACAACATGCTGTCATTAGCATGTAAATGGATCTCATCTCACCTACAAGACTTTGACAATAATGTCCTTAAATCAATATAATATTTTACACAACTGTGTTCTTTTCTGGAGCATAATCTATACTACTGACAGCCTCAATCTTTTACTTCATCTGTTCCTGACCTTCCAGATAATGCTGGTTGTTATCTACCTGCATTTGTTCCAGGATGATGATAGAAACAGTGCCCTGAAGAACTGCTTCGACACTCTTGATGGGGTGAACATTGAATACCAGCTGGTGAGGCATTCTTTTGCTTGAAAATCACTGGGCTCTGTAATTTTGTCCCTGTTTTGTTCTGAAATACAAGTTCTGCAAAATTAATTAAAATGTGAATGCAATAGAAAATAAGGTATTACTTCAGATATTCAAATATGGTCACCAAGTACATTTTTTCTGCTGTGTGCATCTGACTCTCTACACACAAAGTGACCAAGAAAGAGCACTGAATATTCCAACCCAGCAAAGGGTTTAGGATTTCTCTGTAATAGCTAATACCAATTGACGTGATCTATAGCTCCTAGACTGATGTGAAGATCAGAACATCATTACCCACTGGCTTTCACACTTCCTAAATGTTCTGCTTTAGTTCTTGGATTACATAAACATGTTTTAAAATGCTGGTGTAGAGCTCCCTCTTCCACACACTGAAGGTTAAAGCAGGGGTCAGCAAACTTTTTCAGCAGGGGGCTGGTCCACTGTCCCTCAGACTTTGTAGGGGGCTGGACTATTTTTTTTTTGGGGGGGATGCATGAATTCCTGTGCCCCACAAATAACCCAGAGATGCATTTTAAATAAAAGGACACATTCCTGAGAGCCAGTGTGTGTGTCATATGACCTGTACAGGATGTACATGGGTGGAGTTTGGAGTTTCTCTCTGTTTGTTGAACAGAGCAGACATGTTTTCTCTATATGACTGCTGAAGACAGGAATAAAACATGTAGATACATTTCTGTCTGTGTCTGATTCCCCTCCCTGGGGATATGCTGGAGAGCAGGGAGGAGGAGAAGCAGTTTGGTGTGTTTTTCTCACAGCCTGAGAAAAAATCGCCGGAACGGACCTCGTGTGTTTTCCTACCGGGAGTCGCCGGAGGGAGGTCGAAAGAATTCATCCGGTGCCTGGAGAGATAGGCACATACCTCTGACCGGCCCTGAATTCTGACATTGGTAGCAGTTGACGGTTGCTACGATCCATGGGAGTCTGTATTCATCCCTCTCCATGGAAGCCTGAGATGGATGCTGATTCTCTGCAGCTAGAAGCTGACCAGAAGAAGCTGAAAGCCAAGCCACGGAGCCCAGGTATGAGATTTTCGGGCTTAAGAGTGTGAATGCAGATGGATTAATTCTCTGCTTCATGGGAGCAACGTTTGGGAAAAACAGCTCCGAGAGAGAAGAGTCTGCATTCCAAACATTCCTGTGGTTTTTCCTGTCCAAGGAAAGGAATGTGGTTGCTAAGCAACGCAGATAAGGGCTGGAAGTCAGGCTATGCCCAGAGTGGCACAAACAAGTCGTGTTTTGACTAGGCCTTTACACAGGAACTGTTGGAAAGGGACTTTCCAAGCGGCTAGTGTTATTGCTGCCAGGTGCACAGAGTGTAAACAAGCCAGCTATTGGATTTTAGAGGCTTGTGTTTGAGAGTCAATGCAAGGGCTCAAAATGGATGTCAAGAAGGGAGTCCTGCCTTCTCCAACCCTTTTGACCAGTGACAATTATGCATCTTGGTCTATTAAGATGAAGGCCTTGCTGCAGAATCAGAGACTGTTTAGGGTGATTGAGAACCCCATCCCTGCAGCACCAACGCCTGTTTGGGAGTCACAGGATATGAAGGCCAGAACTGCTATAATTCTGTGCGTGTCAGACTCTCAGCTTGTTCATATACAAGATTTACTGCACGCGAAAGATGTTTGGGACACGCTGAGAAGGACACATCAGAGAGATGCAGGTTCTTCAGCGTTGCTGTATTTTGAAAAGCTGACTAACCTGAGGCTTGCGCCTGATGGAGATGTTCAAGCGCACCTGACGGAAATGAAATTTCTGCGTCAGCAGATGGTGGAACGCAATTTCCGTCTGGATGAGGAAGTGTTTTGCTTCATGGTGATCAACAGCCTGAATCGGACTTACAAAACGGTTGCCAGTCAGCTGGGGTCTCTCCCAGCGCAAGATCTAACGTCGGACAGGGTCTTTGCCGTGGTTCTTTGTGAACATGACAGACTTGCCGCCCTGGAAGTCAAGGACAGGGGGAGTCAAGAACGGAGTTCTAACACCCCCACTGCTGTAGCTACTGGAGGAGACGCTGTAGCTTTGAACGTTGTCCGATGCCACAATTGTGGACAGACTGGGCATCTTCAGCGGTACTGCAGGAAGCCACGTCAGAACAAAGGAGCCAAGGGAAGCTCCACGAAGTCTGAGGCGTCAGGCAGAAGTCATGCCAAGTCACAGGCGAAGCCTGCAAAGGCTTTGATGTCCCTAAAGGCCACACCACAAGTGGGGAATTCCTTCATTTTAGACACGGGAGCGACGGTTCACATGACCCATCGCAGGGATTTGTTTTCGTCGTTTAAGAAGCAAAGCTTCGTTGTACAACAAGCCAACGGTCAAGAGCTGGAAGCCACCGGAATTGGGACTGTGTATCTTAAAAGTCTGAACTTGACTATAAACGATGTTTATTTGGTTCCAGAGTTGAAGTACAATCTGCTCAGCGTTTCGCAGATTGCCAAGAAGGGACTAAAACTGTCCTATGATGATCAACACTGCGAGATCTACAAAGATGGAGAGTTGTATCTTTCTGCCGAAGAGAAAGATGGACTGTATTTGTTGACTTTTAATCAGAGTGATTACATGGAATGTAATTCTTGTGATTCTAACATGATTTCTGTTGCAGGTGTAGCCAAGAAGAACGCCAAGCAGGTCACCTCGAGGGTTGACAAGGCATTTCAGCGGGTGTATGCTGATGTGATTGGTCCTTTAGCACCATCTAGAGGCAATGCAAAGTATTACCTAATATGTGTTGATTCTTTTACAGGTTTTGTCTGGATTTATCTTTTAGAGAGACCGAAAGAAGCCTTAGAAAGGTTTAAAGAGTTTTGTGACAAGGTTAAAAATATGCATGATGCTGACATAGATTGTCTTTGCACAGATGAGAAGCCAATTTTTCTCTTACAGGATTTCCAGAGGTTCCTGAAGAAGAAAGGGATAAGACACAAAATTGCTAGTTCCGAAGAAGCTTGGAACGGATGTGTTTGTGTTAGGGTGAACAAAGAATTGCAAAAGGGAATGCATGCGCAATTGCTTAGTTCACATCTGCCACATGAGTACTGGGCTGAGTCGCTAATGTCATATTGTTACACGTGGTTGAGAAAGGTTTCAAATGAAATGGGATGTTCTCCTTTTGAGAAACTGTTCCACAGAAAACCTTCTGTTGCCCATTTCAAGGTTTTTGGGTCTCATGTGAGAACAGAAGCTCCAGGTGGAGTAAAGAATGCCAGAGGCATTTTTGTGGGTTATGAAAAGGGTCTCTACAGAGTAATTTTGTCTGAATCTGGTAAGGTGATTCTCACAAAATTGCTAGAGAGTGCTCCTGAACAGGAGAGAGTGATTGTTCACACATTTCCCACAGGTGATGATGATGATTCTGATGATGATGATGATGAGTTTGATCTTATTGAGTTCAGTAGTACTGATGATGACAGCGATAGCTCAGACAGCTCAGTTGTCACAGTCATTGAGAAGAAATCTCACACAATGACTAGACCCTCAGAAGAGGAGGATGAACCACTGATTAAGCTTAGTACTGGTTCTTCAGAGAGTTCAGAGGCTGAACCAGAAAGCAAGGGAGAGCAGCACCTCTTACGTAGGTCTGAGAGAGCAACGAAGGGTGTACCACCCAAGAGGTATTCAAAAGAGTTTGCCAACCAAGCTATTGCATGTGTTGCTGTTGTAAACGACCAAGGTCAAATTGAAGCTGTGTCTGAGTCAGAGACAAAGGCACAACAGAGAGTTGCTAACCAAGGTAATGCAGAAGCACTCATTCCTTGGAAGTCACACAACCAGAGAGGTACATTGGTAAAACCAGTGGCGGGTAGTTCCAAGGGTGGAACTGAAACAACAGGGGAGTGTTATAAGTATAACAACTGTTTGTTTTCTTCTCTGGATGACGCTTTGCTCGCAGCACGCATTGATACTTTAGGGGGAGTATGTTATTCTAAAGCAGCAATGCAGCAGCAAGCAAAGGCTATAGCAGCCAAGTCTGCTGCTTGTGGCTGGAAAGCCAAACAGGATGTGTGTGACTGTTGCCATGGAAACAAAGGGGCAGTCCATTCTGTACTGAGCACCGGATGTTAGCTCAGTGTGTGTGTCATATGACCTGTACAGGATGTACATGGGTGGAGTTTGGAGTTTCTCTCTGTTTGTTGAACAGAGCAGACATGTTTTCTCTATATGACTGCTGAAGACAGGAATAAAACATGTAGATACATTTCTGTCTGTGTCTGATTCCCCTCCCTGGGGATATGCTGGAGAGCAGGGAGGAGGAGAAGCAGTTTGGTGTGTTTTTCTCACAGCCTGAGGAAAATCGCCGGAACGGACCTCGTGTGTTTTCCTACCGGGAGTCGCCGGAGGGAGGTCGAAAGAATTCATCCGGTGCCTGGAGAGATAGGCACATACCTCTGACCGGCCCTGAATTCTGACAGTATGGTGTAGTGGTTAAGAGCGATAGACTCGTAATCTGGTGAACCGGGTTCACGTCCCCGCTCCTCCACATGCAGTTGCTGGCTGACCTTGGGCTAGTCACACTTCTCTGAAGTCTCTCAGCCCCACTCACCTCACAGAGTGTTTGCTGTGCAGGAGGAAGGGAAAGGAGATTGCTAGCGGGATATCAAATCCAAATTCCTCCTCCTCCTCCTCCTCCTCCTCCTCTGCTTCTTCTTCTTCTCCTCATGCAAGAACACACTGATTCCCGGACCATCCACAGACTGGATTTAGAAGGTGATTGGGCTGGATCCAGCCCCCAGGCATTAGTTTGCCTACCCATGGATTAGAGGATTCAGGACACACAAGAGAAAGCAAAACTATGGAGTTTGCTCCCAATGAAGACAGTGATGGCCATCAGGGTGGATGGCTTTGAAAGGGGATTAGACTAACTTATGGAGGTAAACGTTATCAGTGGCTAGTAGCCATCATAGCTATGTTCTGCTTCCATTGTCTAAGGCAGAAATGCTTCTGAATTCCAATTGCTGGATGACACAGGAAGGGAGAGTGCTGAGAGGAGAGCGCTCTTGTGGGAACAGAATGGTCAATTGACCTGATCCAGCAGCTCTTCATAAATTCTTATGTCCTGAATGTGCAGGCTGTTGTCATCAATGGAACCCCAGCCAGAGGCATCCACCTTCCAAATGGAGATTTCTGGGAGCAGGGAAGGGGCATGGCTGAGCCAGCTTGTGGGATGTGATCTACGGGTAGCAGTCAAGTACAACATTCCTTGCAATGCTAGAGTGGACATGCAAGGGAATGTTTGATCCAGCCAGTCGAAACTTCCTGTTCCTCCTGGCCTGGAGCATCCTTCCTTTTGCATGTGACCAGAGGTGGGCATGACCTTACCTGTCCAGGTAACAAAAGGACGAGTCATGCAGCACTTTCTCCTTTCGTCTGCTTCCAGCTAAGACTGCTCTGTTGGCTTGCACAGGAAATATCGCCTATATGGGGTAAAGCCACATGTTGCTATTTGTAACTTTAAGTCTTTAAGCCTGCCTTCAGGATTGATACCATGTACTGCCTGAACGTGAGTAAACTTACATTTTGTTGACTATGAATAGGATTGTGGTGTTTTTATTCTTTTAAGAGGGATTCAAGGGAACTTACCAGGAACGTACAATTCAATCTGAGGCATACTGAATTGCATAATAATAAGAGGTTCTAACGAGCCTGCAGCCAGCTTTCTGCTGTGCTTGAGAAGGGGAACGTAACTCTGCTACATAAGGAACTTGCTAGTGCAAGTTAGGAAAGATGTTAATAAACAATATATCCTCTCCTGACACCCTGAACATTCCCACACATCTTGGGATCCATCAGATCCTAAGTCAGCCAATCTGCCATTACATGACAGCACAGGGCTTCTCCCGCTCTAGCCCCCTGCCCCACCTTCCATCTTGACCATCATGCCAGTCCTGCAGATGTTGCGATGACTCCTCTGCTCCTTAAAGTGCTGCCAGGTGACAGGAGGATTTTAGCTTGAGTGATAAATAGTGATGTCAGTAAATGTGTTGACAGTAACCACAAAGTCATGCTGCTTCCCCAGAACTAATGTCACTCAAAGCTATCTTCATGTATGCATGTCCAAAGCCTGTGTTTACATGCAAATGGGACTTTTTATTCCTAGGGTCAGCTGAATTTAATTAGGAAAACAGACAGAAACCACACATACACACACACACACACGGTTTTATGCAGGTTTGCTAAATTAGCATGGTGGTTTCCATAAAACAGAGCTCAGCACATATATTCATGCCCTGAAAGGATTTTCTGCATGAATGAGGTTGTACCGCAAGGAGTGCAAAAGCATAAAAGCAGTGGATACCAATTCAGAAAGGAGAGAAAATCTTTGAAAAACATTTCAAAGTGCACATATTTTGCTGCAACTCTTCTTTTTCAGATCTTCATAATTCTCAGTCCATAATCACAGGATTTCATCACACACACACACACACACACACACACACACACACTCTCAAAGTGAGTAAGACTGTTAAAATGTTATAAATAAATACATTTATATTTCCTTGAGTGATCCTGGCTTCATAGATGTCATCATAGAGCAGGGTGTCCTCATTCAAATTTCAATTAAGTACTGGGCTTTTCATTTAAAGTGTCATACAGGTGCTAGTAAACTTAGATGTAGAAGATTGTAAAATGTTCTCCATTGTGCACCTTTCTGCACAAATCTATCTGCAAGCCAAAACAATGTGGACTAAACAAGCACTATCAGGCCAGGCCTCTGAGAAGGCAAAATCAAAATAAGCTACCAGCACACAATAGCCCCTTACATTAGATAGAGAAATATATAGTTTGTGCTGTTCAGTGCTCTTTTCTTCCCTAGCTGGTGAGGAATTTAATTTATGTGCAAATAAAGGCACAGAATAATGAAAGAGGCAGACTACTCCTTGCAGGACTGTCATTCTGCTATCCCAACATTAGATTCCCTGGAGAAATCTCAAATTGGCGCCAGAGGTCACATACAATACTGGTTTTAGGGTTTGTGGGGCTTGGGCAAGATGCCTTCAGTGGGGTCCCATGCTTTTTGTCAGTACCACTGCTGCCCATTTAATAGCCCTCTCCTCTGGACTCAACTGTCAAGATCAACCTTTCTCAATCTTGGGTTCCCAGATGTTGTTATACTACAACTCACATCATCCCTGACTGCTGTGCCTGCTGGCTGTGGATGATGGGAGATGTAGTCCAACAACAACTGGAGATCCAAGGTTGGGAAAAGCTGATCTAGAGGGACACCAGAAAGCAAGTGAGATGTTCTGCTCCATTTTCTCACTCTTGCCAATGCTTGCATGCCCAGAGAGGACAACTGAACAGGAAGTGACAGAAAGGAGAAGAAGCAGGGCCAAGAGGCTCTGGGGGTTGAGAAGGGGCTCCTTGCAATGGAAGATGTCCTGCAAAATGTACGTCTGGCCCTGGTGATGCTCAAAGTTTAGCACTTTCCACTGTTCCAATCCAGCATTGTTTCAAGGAAAATCCAAAGCAATAGCTGAAGTCACAGTAATCAGATAATGAACTCACAACATTACAAAACCCTGGAAAGTACAATTAGAGCAAATTGCATTGATCCAAGAGCTAAAATTAGTCATGGAGTCTGTCAAGGGTGCTCACTGTCTCCTTTCCTGCTCTGCATTTTTATAGAAGATACAATTAATAAAATAAAACAAGCAGCAGACTTGGACATTCACGGAATTGAGAAGGAAATAAATAGGCTGTGTTTTACAAAAGCCAGTAGTAGATATGGCAAGAAAGTATGGCAGAACACTGGAGTTGAGAATCTGGCCATAGAAAACACAGCTTGGAGAGAGACAATTTGAAATCCAAATTTGTTGAGTCTAAGGATGGAGGAAAAATTCAATTCCATTTGCATTTAAAATGGAATCTGTCACATTCACAATTCCCCAAACAATATGTGAACCGACACACAGCTATCCTTCAGAAATCACAATTATCCAAATTTTGTGGTGCTGTTCCCCAATCAATGTTTACATAAATACACATATTAATGGAAATTATGCAGAAAAATGAAGATAGTGAAAATAACATACAGAGGGCATTGTAAGGAAATATCACTTGCAAAAATGTGTACATTGATCAAAGTGCAGATGAATGTTCTTGAGGATTTTTTTTGAAAAAAAATAAACTGAATGTATGGATTATTAATGTATGTAATGGTTGGGCTTTGTCTTATGTGTGAATACATTATCACAAAGGTGCTGCAATGAAGCAAACTTAGGAGGGCACAGGGCATGTTGCGTTATCCATATTGTTTGTGATGATGGGACAGTCTAATTGAATACTGCCACTCATTTTAATGAGTCTCCTCTGAACATGATTTAGATGGATATCACCCTATAGCTATACCCCTACATTGTCTTCCCCAACTAGTGCCCACCAGATGTTTCAAACTGCAGCCCATGCTGGTTGGAGAAGATGGGTATTATAATCAAAATCAACTTGAATGCACCAGGTTGGGCAAGGCTGCCTTTTAAAAAAAGTCTTGCATTCATGTGAAAATTCTTGTGCATGATCCAGCCAACCAGAAATACTTCAATGTCCCATTTATTTCAATCTGAGAATTAAGCAGGTCCCATTTTCTCCTCTTTGCAATCATTTCCAGCCTATATCAGTAGTTGTTACCACTGATTGTTTCATATGGAATATGCCTACTTGGAATAAACGGATTATTGCTGCTCAGTGGTCTGGAAAATGTGAAGAGCTTTAAGACACTTGCTGATATGACAAATTGAGGAAAATGCCTTGAAGACTTAATCATTTATATTTGCTCCTATCAGAATCTGTCAGCTATTTCAAAGGTGTAGAGGTTTAAAATAATTTCTGAGCATGTTGTGCATGGCATTAGCGTAATGATCACAATCAAAGCTGCTGCATATGCAGAAACAGGCTTTCGTACATGAAAGAAGTCTGTGGCATATTCCATACAGTGGGGACATGCTAAATATTAGTTATTTATCCAAGGCTTGTAGCGATGACCCAGTTTAGAGTATGGATCTGGCACTGTCCTTATATATGCCTATAGTCTGAACTAGGTGGGTGGGTGGGGGAATAATTTTTGATTAGGTTTGCAATTAACGGTGAACCTACCTCCTTTGCACTTTCTGAAACATGCAAGCCAAAAGAGAGACATGCTTTGGAATTTGCACTTCTCCTAATTCTGCAATGCAGTTCTCCAGCAAAGTAATGTGTACAGAAATGCACATATTAGGTTAAAACGTGCATAAATATGCATATATAAGTAGTGAACATAAGCTACACAATGCATTGTATTGAGGAAAATACATATATTAAGGAAAACTGCACCCATAAATGTGTGTTAGGAGAAATTGGTATAAGATGCTGATGATGTGAAATTGATATAAGATGCTGGTATAAGATGCTGAAATTGGTATAAGATGCTGATGATGTGGAAATGCAAAAAAATGGATTTAAGGTTGGGAAAATGAGAAACTGAGAAAACTGTATAGCTGTTCCAACAGAGCCCTAGGAGCTCTCCAGGGTTCTGCAGGTGTTCAGTTTGTCTTGGCCTCTTCCTTGGGATTCCTGCTGTCCATCTTTGCGGAGGCTACTTCTCTTGCTTTCTTGCTTTGAATGCCTCATACTACAGACTTTGCCTGCTGATTTGGTCTGTAGACAGGACACTGCTGAAATTCCATTTGATCCTTGAGCTATCGCGGAGCAAGATGACAGTTCCCCTAGCAGTGAAAGATGATTTACTGCTGGGACTGTTTGGATAAGTGTAGGGACTGAGTAAGTGACTGCTATTTTGTTTTCCTGGAGAGGGGCAGCTGCTTAACCCCAGGGTTTCCTGGCCTTCACCTCCTACCTGTGAAATGGGGTTAAATAATATCAATCCCTTTTAGGAGTTAAGGGGGCTCACTTTCTTTGCTGCTCTTGGTCTGGCCCAGGTCTCAGTTTAGGCTAAACTTGGGTTCTCCCCCTCCTCATGTTAGTAATTCCTTCTCCTTTGAAGGCTGGCTCTATCCTACCATCTCTGCATTGCAAGCTTCCCTTCCCTTGCAGAGTGGGACCTGCCCCAATTGACTATTGCATCTGTGGGGTGTTAGGAGCAGTTGCTAGGACTCACTGCCACCTCAGTATTATCACTATCCCCTCTGTACTTCTTTGGGATGAAGGGCAGGACATAAATGTAATAAATGAGAAATAAATACATGGTAATCATTGCTGTATGGTATTTTTCCATGGTAAACTGTTACCAAAGCAGCTCACAGCATCAAAGGGTTTTCATAAGATAACTCACTTAGAATTGTAAGGCACAACAGAATTTGAATAGTCATATAAACAACAAGGTAATCAACTTATTTCATACTTGTAAATGTGCAATAAATTTAAACAACCCACTGATTATTCATAAAAAGGTTTAAGAATACAAAGACAAGAATATCATCCAGACAACAGTATATCTTCACCAATACTTCTGCATAGGGGTGGGTGAATCAGTCAGTTTTAGATTTTATCAGTTTCTTATTTTTCAGTCTTAAATTCAGTTCTCCACATTTCCACAACAGTTTTCATTTTAGTATTTTCAGTATTTTAGTGTGAAATTCTCATATGCATACTTTTGCATGCAATTTTGCCTAATACATATATAACCCAGTTAGATGAGAAGGGTGCAAATAGTAACAACAACAACAATAATTTTTATTTGTATCCTGCCCTTCCCGGCCAAGGCCGGGTTCAGAGCAGCTAATATCATAATACTAATAAGTTGTTGTTGTTGTTGTTGCTGCTGCTGCTGCATATGTCCCTAATATAATTAATTTGTGTATATTAATTTCACTAATATATGTATTCTAAAGCAATTTTACCCTAATACAGTGGTACCTCGGGTTACAAACGCTTCGGGTTACAAACTCAGCTAACCTGGAAGTAGTACATTGGCTTGAGAACTTTGCCCAGGATGAGAACGGAAATCGCGCGGCAGCTCTGTGGCAGTGGGAGGCCCCATTAGCGAAAGCGCGGCTTAGGTTAAGAACAGTTTTGGGTTAAGAACGGACCTCCGGAACAAATTAAGTTTGTAACCCAAATGCACTGTATATGCATTTTTGTACATATTACATGGCCGGATTACTGTATTGTAAAATTCAGATATGTAAGAATATAAAAGGATGTCTACATTTCAGTATATGTATCATTTCAGGACATGCAAATTAGGTATGTTCATTTTTAAATGCCCACCTCCATAACCTTTTCAAATACTCCAAAACAGTACCTCACCTTGATAGTCACTAAGCACCGTGAGCAGCAGAAGCAGCCATTTTATCTGGGGCCAGTCTGTGCCTCACCCTCCCAGGTCTGGTGCAAATGGATTGGATAGAGAGCGGGAACATGGTCTTGCAGGAGTTGGCTTGCCCAACCAGTGAGGCAGAAGGCAGGGAGACCAGCAATAGGTGGAGCCAGAGCCAATGGCAGGCAGATGTCAGGAAGGTGGGTTCTAACTAATGGCAGACTAAGGTTGGTTGAGCAGAGCCTGATTTAGCCCAATAGACCAGTCCCTACTGCCCCTAGCATTTTGGGAGACAAGGGAAAGATCCAGTGGTACCCATCTACATAGGCCTGCAACGTTTTTCTTCTTCTGTGGTCCATGCAAACTGTTCTGAAACAAGTTCACAGACATTTCTCTGAAGTGTAATTCTTATTGCTCAGTACTACTAAATATAACAATGCCATATTCTGCAACATGCTATTTTGTGATCATTCACACATGCACATATTCACGTAGAAAGACAAGACAAGAAAACCCCCAAAGTGATTTCTTTTAATGGGGGGGGGAGAAACATTGGAATATATTTTGCCAGCCTCCCCCTCCTCATAAAAGCAATTTAGTTGTTTTACTTGTCATCTATGATTCACTGAATAATTCTGTGTTCCCTTGGTTTTTCATTATACTTTATGGGCCAATGCTCAGGACCACAAACTTGAAACCGTCAGCATTTCCTTTCACTTTATTGGTTAGCAACCGCATACACCACAGGCACGTAGACATGGCTCTCTTGAGCTTACTAAAGGAAACATTGTTTTCTAAGTTCCCCAGGGAAAGTGTGACCTTTATGGCTACTTTACAAGTATAGTTTATTGATGTTTTCCTTTTGCACATTGCAGAGCTTACTCATTTAATGCAAGTGATTACTTTTTAAAAGAAACCAAAGCAACTTGCTGCCATTTAAACGGGAACCAAAATGGAAATGATCAGTGAAGAGAGTGGTGCTAGGTCCACAGGGGCAGTACCCCCATTTCTCCCAGCATCTTTGTCCACCGCCCCCAGCTTAGTATAGGCACCAAAGAGAGAGGGTGTCTATAGCAGGCATAGGCAAACTCGGCCCTCCAGATGTTTTGTGACTACAACTCCCATCACCCCTGGCCACTGGTCCTGTTAGCTAGGGATGATGGGAGTTGTAGTCCCAAAACATCTGGAGGGCCAAGTTTGCCTATGCCTGGTCTATGGCATTTAAAAGAATGTCCACAGATGGTCAGATCTCTGTTTATCCATTTCCTCCTGAGAAAGGTTTTGAGGTGGCTGCTTTTCAAACACATGTGAAGCTGAATGTTGGAAGATTCAAGGCATACAAAAGAAAAAACTTCTTCAGACAGAGCAAATAATATGTAGCAATGGCCATCAACGTGGATGACTTTAAAAATGGATTCAACACATTCTTGGAGGCAAACACCCTCAATGTCTGCTAGTCATGAAGGCTATCTACCAACTCCAGTGTTGTAGACAATATGTATCCCAGTTTCTGGGAATTACAACTGCAATCCCCAAACCAATGGTGCATTTCATCTCCCCAGTAGAATGTCCAGTAAAGTGTTCCTCCATTTCATCTTCACCTACAAATTGGATGGAGAATTTTAGGCACAAACTTTAGATCCAATGTTCAGTTGTTAATATTTAACAATTCAGCTAGATCATCTTGCTTAATAATGGTAGATTTAAAAATAAAGGGAGAAATGACTTGCAACAAGTGAGTAAACTTGTAAAATAACCATAAAGGTCACATCTTTCCTGAGGTAGTTAGAAAACAATGTTTTCTTTAGTGTGCTCAGGACCATATTGTGCAACCAATAACATGAAAGGAATACTGATGTGTACTGAGCAATGTGTATGAGATGAAAAATTAAGAGCCCAAGATTCTGATCCACCACAGACTGTGCATGTTCTTAGAAGCTGCAGCTGAGAGCCACATCACTCCTTACCCCAAATAGACACATGCTCAAGCTTAAAGGGACCCATCTAAACTACATGTGCTACTCACATTGGCTTGATTCAGGCAGATGGGCATGATCAAAATGGTGCACTGCCAACCTGATTCACACAAAGTTCAGTATTTATTGAAAGAAGCATGTGGCCGTGGTTGCATGGCTGATAAGTCAACCCACATTGACCACATTATCAGGGAGAAATTGTCTTAAATGGATTGCTTTTGGGCATGATAAATATAGTAAAATGTGCAAGTAATTCAAGGATAAACTCATGTATACCAAAAACGTGGATATATTGTATGTAGCACACATTTGTTTTTTCTCCTTGGTATTTTGTACAATATGCTTCAGGGATGAAAGGATGAATCCCGGGTGTACAAGTGACTGATCTTTTTTTTGTTTTGTTTTTACAGGCTGTATCTTACTTTGAAGGTATATTGGTATGACTTTGTGTCACTTCTAGTGACTGGTTCACATATGAATGCACATCTCCTGATTTCTCAGAGCTGGTTCACAGTAGGGATGCTTGGAAAAAAGTCATTCTTTGCAAATTCCAATATGAACTGACCCAATCGGCACCTCCTGAACTCAAGTGCAGATCAGCGCACAGCTATCTTACACCACTCTGAATTTTGTGATGTGGTTGTTCACTGATATGTGCATTTTGAAATGCATGGCTTAAATTTGATTTTATCAGTGTTTTTGATGAATATTTTATATCACTTTATGTGAACAGCTCAGAGGGTTTTTTTGTTGATTAATAGTATCTAAATTTTGTCAAGTGAATGAATAAATAAATATTTCACGGTAAAATGCATCTAGATATGCATATTTTAAAGCAATATGTTCGACAATACATATTTATGCACAATTTGGGGGGAGGTACTTTTATTTTTATTTTGTAAAAAGAAAAGAAAAGATAAAGCAGATTAATGAAAAATCAGGATGGAATGGATTTAGGACTGAACATATGGAGAACTTTATGCAGACCAGAAAAACAGGCTGATCATCCATGCACACATACATTTCCAGTGCTTGATGACTGCAACATGGGGTGATAGTTGAGTGTATGAACCTTTCACAAAGATAAGACCACAGAGACAATAATCTCATTTCTTCAAATGCAATGTTTTTCAGGCAGTTCAGCTGAGTGCTACTCAGGCTTTATACCTAAGCAGGAAATCTCCACACATGTAGAGGGTTTGCACCACACTGATGTAACCATGTCATTGCCCCTACCACCTCTGTCTTTGAATGCAGCAGTGATGCAGATCACTGGAGGTCAAGTGAGCACTACCACCCCATACTGCCTTCTGTTATTGCTAATGCTTGAAACTGAGATAACCCCAGTCCAAGACGGAGAATAAAATAGCAGTCCAAGGCAAGAAAACTGGAGTTCAGATTTACATCCATTTGCTTCCATCCCACTCACTTTCAACAGGGCAGAAAAACAACTGAACCATGTTTATTCTGAAGAAAGGGATTTGCCTTAATTGTCTTCTGTGGGCTT
The DNA here is from genome assembly GCF_951804945.1 of Podarcis cretensis. Classification (NCBI taxonomy): domain Eukaryota; kingdom Metazoa; phylum Chordata; class Lepidosauria; order Squamata; family Lacertidae; genus Podarcis; species Podarcis cretensis. The sequence goes on along the minus strand of NC_137174.1, from coordinate 83,887,362 downwards.
CAGCCCCCTTTATAGAAGCTGTGTCAATGCAAGCAGACAAAAGTTAATTTCACAGAACGCTCCTCAGGTTTAGGGTTTCTGAAGTGCCCTTAAGTAAAAAAACTGACTTTCAAATTCTGATTTACAGGTAGAAGGTGTCCTGTTAAGATTGCTATAATGATCATTGCAATTAAAAATAGCCAAGAAGAATTTCCCTGTAGTTTGATCAAGTGGATATCATGTTATTTCTTTGAAATAAAGTAACGCCTTCCAGAAAGTCAATAAAAGTAATAAAACCCCTTGTTCACTTTGGAGCGCTACATTAACTTCATCTGTTTTAGATACAAAAGAAGAAGTTGCTCATCACAAACTTTAGCATGTTTACTCAGAGGTTAGGTCCACTGCATTCAGTTTAGTGCGCTGAAGCTTGTGCCTGGGATTGAGGCCTTAGTCACACCATTCAAGGGCATGTAATTAAGCAAGAACAAATAATGAGTTGTTTCCCAGAGTGAGATGACAGCCCCTTTCCCTCCACTGCCCCCTGGCTGCCTGCCTCATTTGCTTTAGTATTTATTTAGAATTTTGGTGGATGTGGGGTCCAACTAACCTGGTGTTTGTGAGGTGGCCATGAGTATTGTCATAAAACAATACCCCTCCCCTCCACTGTTTAAAAGGCCACAGATTGCTTAATTTCCCAAACCCTTGGAAAAGAGGAATGTTTTCCCCTGGCACCTAAAGATATGTAACAAAGGTGTCAAGTGAGCCTCCTTGGAGAGAGCATTCCACAAACGGGGGCCACCACATAAAAGGCCTGATCTCGTGAACTTCTGCTAGAGGGCTGCAGAGTTTGCTTGGCGTGCTCCAACCATACATTAAAAAGAATGAAGTAATGCTACCTTAAATATTAGTAGTGTCTGCTTTATTCCTTCTCTTTGGTCTGTATATACTTGCAAATGCACTTGTATTACCAAAAAAAACCATGCATTTCCAGTTCTTACTTCTCTGAAGAACTCTGTGGGAACCCTAGGAGATCACTAATGACTGTCTTGACATGAAAGAAGGTGTTTTGGAGAAATCTCATACACGGTGTGGAATTTTTTGGCAGCAGACATTGGCTGGGTTGCACAGTAACTTTGCTGCATCCTCCAATGATTCCTCTTACTGGCTTATGAAGTTCCACAACAGACCAATACAAACCAACCAATGCAGCATCATGTCTCATTCCACTGATGGATTGCTCTGTGGTGGAACCTCAACAACTCTGTCATATTGGTGAACAAAATGATTCTTTATGTATTATTAGTTCGGTCAAAGAGAAGAATGCATTGAAATCGAGGTGATTTGATATTTTCATCCTGTGTTTTGAGTGCAATGTATCCAGATGCACATTTTGGATGATATTGGGCCTTACCTGATGAAGAAAGCATTGGCATATGAAGATATTTATATTGGTAATATTAGGAAATGTGTTGTGCTAAATAGTTTAAGGAAAATTACTGGGTGAAGGGATTCTTTTTAAAGAATAAGAAGGCTTTTTAGTTCTCTGTTGTTAGCCTGGAAATCAAGCTGTACATTTTCTTTTCATCATAGCTAATAGGTTTATACTTTCAAGGCTTTTGTCTGTTGGAAGAGGCTTACAATTCAATTTATCCACCAAAGAAAAGAAAAGTCAGAGCTTTACAATGATCAAGAGGTAGCTACATTATCCAGGATATATATCACTTGAATAGTTCCCATAAGATATATGCCTAAAGAATTCTGCTAGAGATATCGGCTTATAATTGCAGACATCACCCACAAACTTTCAAGCCTATATGATGAGTCATAAGGGCTGTAGACCTGCTTCTATTTTCAGGATGGTGAATTTTGTGGCTGGCGCCAAACCCCACACTTACACTGCTCACAGCCCAAGGAGCAATTTTTATTTTTATTTAATGGTGATGGTATTCTGTATATTTGTTTTTAATTGGGCCATGGATTTTAGCTGTGCTTTATGTCCAATTTCATTTGTACATGTCATAAATCTTCTAATAAAATAAAATAATAAATAGATATAAAGTATAAAATGTCCATGTGCTTTTCAAGGGCAAATAACCAGATAATGCATCAGAGAAGTCCAATCTTCAAATACATATAAGAAGATGAATATTGGTTATTTTGCTATCTATTATATATTGTTTCCTGAGTTATATAAACAAACCCAAATCTCCACAGTGTTTTCATAAAGGAACGGCAATAATTTACATTTGACCAAATGCTAACTTTTTCTTTCTTTTTCCTTCCCTTTTCAAGAAACATTTAAATGGTCAATTAAATCCTTCAGCTTGCACAAAGAGTGTCATATGGGCTCATGCGCATAAAGAAGGTTCACCACCTCTTCAACTGGCTCCTTGGCATTCATTTTATTTTGCAGGTGCAGAATGAATCCCACTTGAAAGTAAGTGGTCATGTATGCAGTGTGAATTATACACAAAACTCTGTGACACATTCAGAGTAATCTCACACATTCTCTCCAGAGTGAAAGGGGATCTTAGGCTCTTTAAAGATTTTATAGTTTTCAATTTGCTTGCATGGGTCCTCAGTAATCTCCATCTCTCCCAGCTTAGCGCATTTCAAAGTATGCCATCTGTAACTCAATTTCCCTTTCTTCAAAAAAATGCTGATGTCTCCTTAAATGCCAATATCTCAGGAACTGCTTGAAATTTCAACTCAATCTTGGGATCATTTTAAGCTCACTGTTCCAGCTTTGAAAAGACGTCAAGCTGTAGCCAAAATGCATTGCTTCTCTTCAGCAGCTCCTCTTTCCATTCGTCTATGGATATACTTTCTTTTCATAAGAAAAGAGTTCTCCTTTATACATTATGAATTTATGTGCAAGAAATAAGAAGTTTGCTTCTCTGCAACAGACTCACGCTGTGTGTCAGGTAGTGGCAATGTGAAGAAAATTGAAACATTCCCTCTGTCTTGTGGGATCATTTTCAATTTATGCGGCCTGATGATCTGGACAGGATACTTGTGGCTTTGTGTCTGACCATAAGCCCCCTTGATCCCTGCCCATCATGGCTGGTGAAAACCAGTGGGTTGGTGTGACTAGTTGGGTTCAGGGTATGGTAGACCCTTCATTGTGGGATGGGGTGGTGCTTTCTGTCCTAGAAGAGGTGGTAATGTGTCCACTCCCCCAAAAGCCAACCATGAACCCAATGGCCTACCACAGGCATGTCCAACTCCCGAGAGACTGTGATCTACTCCAAGTATTAAAAAACTGGTAGTGATCTACCCATTGTCATCGGAGGGAGGAGGAGCGTGTGTGGGGTGTGCGTGTGGAAGGGGAGGACTGACCAGAGTTGTTGAGCTTTCTTTGGGGAGGACTGACCAGAGTTGCTGAGCTTTTAGGGAAGGATAGAACTGGGTTCTTGAGCTTTTTTTAAGGGGAAATGCCATACATTGCTCACCGAATAATCCACAGCTAACAAACGCACGCAGCGCTAAAGCCAATCCACTTGACATGATGGAGGAACAGAGAGAGGGGGGAGGGGGCGGGGACATTCATCCCCCCTTTTTTAATCGCACGATCAATAAGGATCACACGATCAACCAGGATCACCTGGGAATCTAACTGTCGATCACAGTCGACCGGTTGAACATGTCTGGCCTACAACGATTAGTTGCTAACAAACCATTTTGAGGTAAGGTAATAAAGATGTTTCTGGAAGAGATGGATTATCTAGATCCATTTCAATCTGCTTTCAGACATGGCTTTGAGACTAAATGAGACTTGGTCACCCTGATGGATAACCTTTATTGGGGTAATAGACATGGGAAGTGTTACCCTACATCTCTTCCTTGATTTATTGGCAGCTTTTGAGACCATTGACCAATGTATCCTGCTGGACCAGCTCTATGGAATGGTATTGGGGGCACTGTTTTACAGTGGTTCTTTTCCTATTTGCAGGGTCATGTCCACAGAGTAGCACTGGGAGACTGCTTCTTGGGACCATGACAATTATGTAATGGGTCTTGCAGGGAACTATTTTGCCCCAGCATGAAGCTGTTTGGAGCAGATTGGGGGCAAGATGTCGTTAGTATACTGCTGATAGCCGGCTTTAGTTCTTCATTACATCTGATTCAGGAGAGACTGTAAAAGACCAGGATTAGTGCCTGGATGCAGTGGTGGACTGGATGAGGGCCAGTCCACCACTGAACCATGGGAAAGCAGAGGCCTTGTGGGTGGGTGGTTCTCTGACCCAAGAGATAGGTCTGTTGCCTGCCCTGGATGGAGTTGTGGTCTTCCTAAAGAAACAGACAGATAACTTGGGTATACTTCTTGAACCATCATTGTCCCTTGAGGCTCAGGTGGCCTCTGTGGCTAAAACTGCCTTTTGTTGGCTTTGGCTAGTACATCAGTTATGACCATTTGTGGACAGAGATAACCTGAGCACTGCATTTCATGCACAGGTAATCTCATTACAAGATTATTATAATGTGTACTATGTGAGCCTATGTGAGGGACGTGGGTGGCGCTGTGGGTAAAACCTCAGCGCCTAGGACTTGCCGATCGCATGGTCAGCGGTTCGAATCCCGGCGGCGGGGGCGCTCCCGTTGTTCGGTCCCAGCGCCTGCCAACCTAGCAGTTCGAAAGCACCCCCGGGTGCAAGTAGATAAATTGGGACCGCTTACCAGCGGGAAGGTAAACGGCATTCTGTGTGCTGCGCTGGCTCGCCAGATGCAGCTTGTCATGCTGGCCACGTGACCCGGAAGTGTCTGCGGACAGCGCTGGCTCCCGGCCTATAGAGTGAGATGAGCACACAACCCTAGAGTCTGGCAAGACTGGCCCGTACGGGCAGGAGTACCTTTACCTTTACCTTTTATGTGAGCCTGTCCTTGAATCTTGGCAGGAAGCTTCAGCTAGTGCAGAATGCTGAGGCTAGACTGAGAACAGAAAACTAGCAATACATTGAAAAACTTCCCTATACAAGGCTGCCTTCAGATGTCTTCTAAAGGTTGTATGGTTACTTATCTCCTTGACTCAGGAATCATATAACTCCATACTGTTCATTGGCGATAGGGACGTCCTAAGGAAAAGCAGGACATTGCAGGATCAAATCAGAAACCAGGGTGGATTCTGTAAATCCAGGACTGTCCCTGAAAGATAGGGACACTTGGAAAGTCTGGAACACCCTAAGGATTGCTTTACCCTGTACAGGTCATGCTGAGGTCATTGAGGGAGAACAATTTGTGGCTCCCTATAGAAGCACAACTCAAGTTGACAAGGAGCAGAGCTTTCAGTGTTGGGGGCCCAGTTCTATGGAACTCCCTTCTCTAAAAAGTTAGATAGGTACTTTTATTTCAGGAGTATTTTACTGTTGCAAGCCACTTTGGAACCTATATGGTGAATGGTGGGAGATATATATATATATATATATATATATATATATATATATATATGGAAATAAAATAAACATAGTAACCATCACGGTGGTAGGATGGCACAGAAAGCTACCTTATACTGAGGTCATTGGTCCATCTAGTTCAATATTGCTTATACTGTAATAGCTGGCAGCAGCTGTCCAGGATTTCAGATGAGAGTCATTTCCAGTCCTACTTGGAGATCCCAGAATACATGCACACGACTCTCCTGTGCAGGTACAGCCCCTTAGCGTGCATCATTTTACCACTGGTATCAGGCTGGAGGTAGAGTGGCAAAGCATAAACATTTCTGAATATGTCATATCCCTGTATTCTGTGTTCTACTCTAAACCAGACTTTTTGAAGAATCAGCCTAAGTCTTTACAACAAATTGGAAATGAACTGATTTGCTTTCCCCCTTCTCTATCAACTGTCAAAATATATGCCCTGCTAATATAATTGAGCCTTTGAAAACTCACTTTAGAAGGGTTATTATTAACTAAACCACACAGAGGACAAAGATTCAGATCAATGAAACTAAGGATTCGGGAAAGAAAATCAAGCAATTTATGAAGGATTACCACAGCAGACCTTTTAATGAAGGCCTAACAGAGTTCTGAAAAGTCAGAATAACCTCAATTTACATTTATATTGTGCCTTTTCCCAAATAATGCTCCTAGAATGGCATTTCATAGCTCCTATATAAAATATGCAGAGCATCTTATATCCAGAATGAAAAAGTAATAGTGTGAAATAATTTCAGGCAGGTTGCATTTTAGTTTGAGATTTCCAAATGTAATTCAAAAGGTTTGGGCATATTTATAATTATTGTGTATCCACAACTCGCAATATTTGAAGTATTCTATACTAGTACTACTGCTAATACTATTTGTAGCAAAACACTTTGTCTGGAAAGTAACCTACAAAGATGGAATACACTACATCAAATGAAAGATTTAAAGAGTTGAAAAATAGAAAAAAGGCAGAGAGTGAACATGTGAGATTATGGCTTAAAAAGTTATATAGTGATTTTATATAGGACTTGATTAAACAATAAAATGGAAGGACGAGCCACCAAGAACATTTTCCTCTTTTACACTGTGACATACCGGCTCTTTAGTTTCTGTCTTCCTTTTGAGGTTGGCCCACTGAAAGGTCTCATGTAATTTACACATGAGCAGTGATACAGATATTAGAAATTTAAAAGAGAGGGGGGCAGACCCCCTAGCAGTCGCATAAGGCAAAACAGGAAGCACGGGCAAAATCATTCAATTAAAGGCTTGTAACTTAAACCCAGGTATTTGATTTAAGATTGATTAATGATTCAAAAGCAACATCAGAAATAGTAGTGGCAATGAAATCAGATGATCTCCTAATACATATTTTCCTAAGGATGTTGTCATACCACAGTTCACGTGGCCACCAGCATGTGGCGCTATAAACTACAGTGTGATAGCAAACTGCTGGACAATTGCAGCAATGTCAGAGAGTGAAGAGGAAAGAACTGGAGACAGAGGCAGGCAGGTAGTTGACATCAGTGAGTGTGTGGCCCAAGCACATTAGCAAGCAGAGGTTTGGTGAGATCTAAGGGGAGAAGTCCCCTTCATGGATCACTGCCTTGTCATGGCAAAGGGGCTTGAATAACTCAGAGAAGCTATGAGCTATGCCTTGCAGGGCCATCCAAGATAGACAGGTCATAGCTGAGAGTTTAGACTAAATGTGATCCACCTGGAGAAGGAACTGGCAATCCACTCCAGTATTTTGCTAGGAAAACTCCATGGACATAAAAAAGGAGAAGCTTTGAGAAGAAAGTGAGAGTTTCCAAGGCATGCTCTGGTTCATGGGGTCACAGAGAGTCGAACACGACTAAGACGACGAAACAACAAGGGGAGAAGTAAGAGTGTGGTTTTGGTGAGGTGTAAAGGGAGGGGTGGCTTTAGTGAGGGGGTGGACACAGCCCCTAGTAAACCTATATTTTCTTACTAACATACTGGGTACATTGCCTAAAAACCATTTCATTTACTTATAGATGAGAGTGCAACCCTCCTTTTGCTGACAAACAGCATGAGCTCCTGGCAGGCTACAGCAGAGCCTCACCAGACCAAACAAAGACAAAAACATTTTCAAAATGAGGCATTTCATGTTGTGATCTGGGGGAGAGGTTGACATGGAGAAAAGGCAGCATCCAGTCAAATAGGACTCTTGAGTTTCTCAAGTTTAGCAGGTGGTACACAGAATAATGATGGTTTTGGAAAAAAATGCCTTGAGCCAAATTATGGCAAATTGCACTGACAGAGAAGTTCAGGATATTGAAAAAGGGTGGGGAGGGGGAGAAGCACACGGACATTTCCACTGCAGTCTGATATAATTTTATTATGCGTGCCAACAAATTGACAAACAAGAGGAGTGTAACACCTGCATACAAGTATCTGGATGGTTTCAGAGCAAATGTAGATAGCTCTTCTCGACTAATGTGCATGAAACCTCAGTTATGAACTACTCTTCTGAAAGTAAAAGAAAAGAAAGATATCTTACAGTTGCTAAAATTACCCTCTGCCTTTGAAAAAAATGCACCACGCAACCTGTGTGATATCAAAAACTTTATTAAAAATGGGGGGGTTGCCTTGTTCATGGAGGAAACTTTACGAAATGTAACCTTGGGGAGAGAGTTTCTTTGTACAAAGCATTATCTCATTGATTTATGCAAAGGTCAGGTATCTTAGCCACCTTCTTGTTATGAAGGAAAAGAGTTCTTGCCAATACAGTGGCAAGAGGGTTGAAGCTTTGGATTGTGCTAATCATACATAAAACTATTGGAGACTAAATATGCCTGAATTCCAGAAATAAGCTTTCAAATGTCTCACACTTACTGCTAACTTTTGTATTTCATTTGCTTCAGACTCCACTGTTCCCAGCTGCCACTCATCCAATTAACCTATATTTCAAGAGTAGGGAACCTGTGGCCATCCAAATGTTGTTTGACTGAAACTTCCACCATCCTCAACTCTTGGCTGTGCTGGCTGGGGCTTGATTGGAATTGGAGTCCAACAACATCTGAAAGGCCACATGTTGCTCAACCCTATTACATGTCAATATTCTGTCAACTGAGGCAATCAAGGAGGCGGATTTAAGGTAGTAAGACCAGTGTGGTTGCAGTGGACACCGCATTGCAGGGGTTGCCACATCAATGCTGTAAAACAAAGCACAAGACATGGAGAAGAATCAAATTTTAGCGTCACACAGGTTGCCGCTGAAATTTCAGAGCCCAAAGTCTGCCACTAGCTATCATTTCATATATCTGCCAAAATAAAATCTCTCCTATGAAAATGTATACAATGAAAACATTGTAGGTCCTAATTATCATCTTCCAAAACATCGTAGGTATTTAAGTTGCTACAAGATCCTGTGTTAATTCTTCTTAAGAAGTAACAAAAATGGTTCTCTAGCCCCCATTTTCCTATTTCCTTGGCACTGATTATTAGTCTTTCCCCATTTGTGTTTTTCCTGGATTCATAAGATATATCTAGCCGACATTAAGTTCAATTCCTGCTTTATACCTCTTTAAAAGAGAGTTTCAAGAGGCTTGCCGACACCTGCTAAAAGATGCACACCTTATAAAATGTTTCACTTTGCTTACTTTGTCTTGCTTATGTCTAAAGAGGCAGCCATCATACCTTCATCAGGGAAGTCTCTGCATCTACACAATGACAAAGAAGAGTGCTCCAGGATTGCTATATTCCCTATTCCTCAATATGTCTCAATCTAAATGCTAATTTCCACTCCCGCTTGCCTTCCATATCACTTTGGTGAAAATATCTTTATAAAAATTCTATTGCAGGACAGTTTCCCTAGATCTCCTTGAAAGACATATCATTTTAAACAGATTTAAAATGTGCACTCTCGATTTTCCTTTTATCTGGCGGATGTCAGTGTCAAATAAAGTTTCCCGTAAAATGAAAATGTGGCTATATTTCTATGATCCAAATAGGAACTAATACTTACAGAGCATCGAAATCAGCTGCACTACTTAACAATGCAGATCATGTCGTGGCAAGAGCCAACCTTTTGTCTCTCTCTCTGTGTTAATCTTTAAAGAAAGACCATACAAAGTATATTTTTGAATTAAACCAAAAAAATCAAGATAACATTGCTTGCTTTTCATAGTAGAAAAACATTATTTTGTTTTTCTCCATGACATTTAAAGACTACCCATGTGAATACCCAACTATAAACTTCTCCTTTAAAAATACACACACCAGCAGCAGCATCTATTAAAAGTTATATGAAACTGGAATTTGTTATGGACCTTTAACAGATGAAGGGGGGATATACTGTCTAAAGGGGTGGTTTCAATATTCAGAAGCAAGCACATGTCAAGTATGGAGAAATATCTGCCAATGAAGGTGAGTTAAGTCCTTTAAACAAGGATACAGAGAGGCTGAACCAATTTTGCTGTCCAAGGCACACTATTTTATGCACACCAGTGAAATCCTTGTGCTTGGAAGAATAGCATATCAGGGAGAAATCTACGCTAGAACAATTCTTCCTGACATCTAGTATTTGATGTGGAGAGACTCTTCTATATCATGAACATCTACCAGCATTCTACACTCCTGTTTTTCACACTAACAATCACTATCAGAGCCTCGCTGCCACACATATTACACATGGCTGAAGTTGTCCTTCTGCCTACGATATACTTATTCATTAATGCTGCAACAGCCTGCTCAGTAATCTGAATTAGCAGAGTTGCCAGAGGCATTCTGTCCCAGGAATAGTAATGCAGTGTGACAAAAATAAAAAACCAAAACAAACAAATGGAGAAAAATCCTTGGCCACCTCAAAATTTCCACAAGCACTAAAATAAGCAAGAATTGTTTTATCAGTTACAGATCTCAGAGAAGACAGGTAGTTCCTGGCGAAATGAAACAGCTTGAATGTATACAGTGGTACCTCGGGTTATGAATTTAATTCATTCTGGAGGTCCGTTCTTAACCTGAAACTGTTCTTAACCTGAGGTACCACTTTAGCTAATGGGGTCTCCCGCTGCCGCCGCATGATTTCTGTTCTCATCCTGAAGCAAAGTTCTTAACCTGAGGTACTATTTCTGGGCTAGCGGAGTCTGTAACCTGAAGCATCTGTAACTTGAAGCGTCTGTAACCCAAGGTACCACTGCACCTCAAAGCCTACATTGGTATACAGCTTGATAACTTCAGTGAGAAATGGGAAATATCCAATGGTGTTGTTGCCACTGGTGGACCATGCAGCCATGCCAGTCTGCAACCTAAAATCCTATGTACGTTTACCACTTCCATGAGAAATGTGTTGTGTGCCCAATGCTGTTACTTCCACTGATAGAAAGCAGAACAGGTAGACAGTTCCCAGCATTTCCTCTGCCCAATGTTCCCCACCAAAATCTGCTCTGGAGAGCTCCTCACAACCTTGGAGCAGATGGTGCCTGGAGGGCAGAGAGAATCACCCAAAGTCACTTCACTCTTAGTTTTTCTGACAGAGATCTTCCGTTACTGGGATGAACACCATCAAATACCATTCCTTATTTGTGCAGCTTGTTGAAACTTGGCTCTTTTGATAATATAAAAAACACCTTCCAGTCCCTAATTGCAAACACTCCTTATATAAAGGAAGTGATTTTCCATCGTAAAGGAGCAACATTGGTCTTTTATTATGATCAACAATGAGGCAAGTTGCTCTTCTATATGTAGACTGATGAGAGTGTCAGAGGAAAGCTAAATGTTTCATCAGCACAAAAAAGGCAGATTGTACATTTCAGCTAATTTAGCTTAGTGGTAACACTTAAGCACAGCCTTTTATAGTGTGAAATTAAATACTTCACTTAGGTTTTGTACCTCAGTGACTTCAATTTATTTTACTATCTTCCACCAGCACATTCTGCTTTGCATTTTGCCCCTCTCCTGCTAAAATATGTTTCAAAATCCATCTGAGTCTGCAGCCGTCCCTTGCCCCTTGTATACTAATAAATTACTGGGAAATATGCAGAGGTAGAAAGGACAATCTTGGTCTTACACACTCACGTGTGGATGTTTCACAAACTGCTGAGACTCAACTCTTGGGAAGTTGTGCACTTGGGATGAAAATGCTATAGCCTCCTGGCAACGTCTTGCAATCTTCAGAAAATTGCACGAAAATGGACAGCAGAGAGTGGGATTTTCATTAGGTCCACATCAAGCTTAATTTGGGGTTTGGCCTTTGTTTGTATACACACTTCTTTTTTGTGCCAATCACAGATTTGGCTTCAACACTGCCACCTCGAAGGCTAAACTATGCATAATATTTCTCATCTAATTTGCCACAAAGGGTGTGTGTGTGTGTCCCCAGATCAGGCATAGGCAAACTCCGTCCCTCCAGATTTTTGGGACTACAATTCCCATCATTCCTAGCTAACAGGACCAGTGGTCAGGGATGATGGGAGTTGTAGTCCAAATACATCTGGAGGGCTGAGCTTGCCTATGCCTGGTAAACTCATCTACTGCACAACAATTAAAATCTCCTGCTAAGAACAAGGGGGGAAGTTGACTTATTTAGAAGTTATGGATTTATTTTAGACCTGTTGATTCAACCTTCATCTCTGAATATAATAGTGTGATCTTGTGCTATGTAAAATGAACTTCAAGAACAAAATAAGATGGAGGGGGGGGTATACAGATGAAAATCTCAATTTCATCATGACGTACTCTTTAGAAACCAGCTCCAACATTCAGTGTTTGTAGATGTTGTACCTTCTTCACCCTCTCCCGGTACAGAATATTTGAGATTGTGGTTTGGTACAATATTTCTGATTGCATTAATGGAGCATAAATTCACAATTACTCACTATTTCCCCTTTGAAAGCGTTTCAGCCTAAGAAGTACTGTACTGTGAATTTGTTTCGTAGGAGTCTCTGTGGCAAATCTAATTGCTATTGAAATGATCATTTTTTTCATATTCTAGCTGAGTTATCTCTCCTACACAAGAGCTCTTTCATTAGCCAGGTGGAGTGGAGTCAGCCAAGCAAATATTGAGAACCACCTGAATTTCACATGCAGCTATTAACTAGAAAACAGCTGGGGAGTTTATAGAAGTAATTATCATTCAATAGAGTCAACAGACAAGTTGTATAGCAAATAATGTAAACTCATTCTTCACTCAATTGAGATTTTCCCCCCCTTAAAAGACCCGGCCTTGCAAGGGAGAAGATTCTTGAATATAAGGACCTTTTCTGTTTGCACCTGACAATGTTTAGTAAAGGAATGATGATATCATTAGTTGGTATAGTCATACTTCATAGGCTTCAGTTTCAGATATTTGCTACTTGTGGGTGGAAGTTTGAGCAAAAGAAACTGTGACAAACAATCCTCTTGAAGAACTGAAGGTGAGTTTGAATATATGAGGGAAAACACTTCAGGAATTTATTGATTACTGCCATACGACAGCTCTGTTAGGAAAATGGGAAGCTGCCTTGTACCAAATTTGACCATTGGTCCATCTAGCTCAGTATTGTCTCTGGCATGAAGAATTTGTAACCCCCTCAGATGTTGTTGGTCTCCATATCCCATCAGCCTCAGGCAGCATGGCCAGTGGTCATGGATATTGGCAGTTGACAACATCTAGAGAGTCATACAGTTTTCCCATCATTCATCTACACAGACCAGCAGTGCCTTTCTAGCATTCCTGGCAAAGATTCTAATTATATGTATCTTCTATGAAATTCCTGTTTCTGAAGTTTTCACTGCCCACACAGCTTGCATCTGCTGCCTGCTGCTCTGCAAAGTTGGTTCAAATGTTGTGGCTGGTGTTGGTGGATCTTGAGGGTAGTGATTCTACCCAATACTTCTACCCAAAATTTAGTGAGCCAGTGTAGTGTAGTGGTTAAGAGCAGTAGACTCGTAATCTGGTGAACCGGGTTCGATTCCCCGGTCCTCCACATGCAGCTGCTGGGTGACCTTGGGCCAGTCACACTTCTCTCGTCTCTCAGCCTCACTCACCTCACAGAGTGTTTGTTGTGGGGGAGGAAGGGAAAGGAGAATGTTAGCCGCTTTGAGACTCCTTAGGGTAGTGATAAAGCGGGATATCAAATCCAAACTCTTCTTAATTTGCCTTGCGTTTGTTGGATGTGAAGAATTAAATAATTTAAATGCATGTGTGTTCTGAGCCTAAACCCCTTGTATTCCTAGAGATGTACTCAGAAGCATATTGTGGCCAAGAGAAACTTCCCTGCTACTCTCCTCTTTCCAAAATTGACCTGGTGACAGAAACAATGATTTGTGGCAGGGCTTCCATCACCCCCCAAAGCTGCCCTGAGCATATAGAGCAGCAGAGAAAGTGGACTGTAAAGAGGACTGGGTCTCTTGGACTTGTCATGGTTTGACCAATGTATCCTGGTAACCTTTATCTATTGGAGTTTGAAGGTCTCTAGGTTGTTAGGGCTGATGTAAAGCTATTATTCTTTCACCCAGCTGAGGCCACAAATGCTTGATGCTGATCAAAGCTAGGACGCTTTGTTGTTGTTTTTTTACAGGCAGCCATGTGCAGTTGGGAAGAAAAGAAGGAATAATTGTCATATCTCTGTTCTATGGAGATGAATGTTGCCATTTCTCTGGCAGCATTTTAGCCATTACAACTTTCTCTCTCGCCACAAGATTTGTTATATTTTCCAACAATGAGTCAACTACCAAACCCTGGCAGTGAATCAGAAAAGAGCAGAATATTTGGTGCCTTAATGTTGTATTCCCAAGTTGCATTCTTTTTTTAAAAAAATTAAAAAATGAAACCTGCATGTTTAGCAGGAAAAAAACTCAGCACAGCTCATAGACACCTCTAGGCAAGAATTTTTCATGAAGAGATCACTGAAGATTTGACTTGGCAACTGAAATTCTTAACCTGAACCAACTGTACAAAAAGAGCATAGACAAATATTTTACCTTTCTCTCCAGTAACCTTGAACTGGAAGACTTAAATATCAAAACCCCAAAGAAAATGGTTGGGGGATTCTTCCTCTAGAACTGCAGACTCACTTGTTAAGGGTCACATAATGCTGTGCAAAAATAAATACGCAGCTCTCAAACACTGAATCAACAGATATCAGGGCAAAACTTATTTTTAACATTGACGTACAATAGAACTTTTAAATTATTCCTCTCAAACTTCCGGTTTGGATCGCCAGCAGCAAGGGAGCGCGGAGAAGCCTCTCCGAACCACATGGGGTTCTAAGGGGCAACGCAAGGGCACTGCAACCCCAAAACCTCAAGGGGGGCCCCCTTGAGGGAACGCTAACCAACAGCGTTAGAAAAGTTCCAATGCCCCTCCGGGTTTTTTTTTCATTTTGGAGAGACTCGGGAGCAACGGGACTGAGAAACGTGAATGGTAAGCTCTGCAGACCCTGTGTGGCGATGCCTCTAGCTCTCACTGTAATGGCGACAAATCTCCGTAACTTTAAGAACAGACGCCTTTGGTGCTGAAAGATTCATTTGGACCTAAAATTAAGAGCTACTAACTAAAGGAGCGTCGGATGTAAGAGGATTAAAAATAAGGAGCCCGACCTGTCTTTCGGAGTTAAGATGGTGCCTGGACTTAAAATCGTAAGGGTGTAACAAAGAAACAACCACTCACCCGCTGTAGAAACAGGGAAGTGAAAGTCCTTGCTAGTAGCCAAGCGAGGCAAAGGACACAAAACAGAAGAAAAGTAGCAAAGAAGAGAAAACTTTAGAGACTTTGTATTGCGTTGGGGGTGCATGAAAGAATAAGAATAAGAATAAGAGGAAGTTTTAAAGTGAGCAGATACAAAGAAAGAACTCTGCGGACTTAGCGGAGGCTGCAGTTAGAAGCGGAAGGACAAGAGAGAGAGAGAGGCGAAGCGAAAAGCTGAATCAAACAGAGACTGTAACGGAGTTGGTAGAGAACTTTTTACCCTTTATTTTTCACCTACTTTAAATCTCGCTACAGTGTAAATAAGTAAGTAATTACCTCCTCTCCTCTCCAGCTCTGACTACGGACTCTACACTGCTCAAAATAACCTGGTGGATTTTGGTTTTTTAGCTTCCTCTTTTTACTCCTATTTTGGACTCTGTCTTTCCCCATTTTTTACCAATAATCGGTGGGAGATTGTGATAGTTTCGTGCACCTATGGTCTGACAGCATTCCTATTCTCTTTTCTTTTTATACACAGTACCAGTAGGACCTTACCTTTTTCATTACGCCATAAAGGATTAAACTACATTTATGAGATATTTCATTTGCTGAAGAACTTAAACCATTTTGAGTTTAAAAGGGGGTGGGAATAGAAGCCTCCACACACCCCCCCCACATATTGAACAACAGTTAATTTTGTATTCCTGAACCTTTTTCTTCTTCTTTCAATACAACCTCCTCGGCTGGAAGGTTCCAGCAGGGAGGTTGGAACCCCCAGTAGCTGAAAATTAGCTGTAATCCCCTCTCCTCATTATTTGGAACTCCTTTCTCTCTCACGGATTATCTTTGGACTGCATTGGAACTCTGAAACCTTGGAACTTCTTTGAAAGAATATTACTTATTTGGATTACCAAAGAGTCTGACAAATATTGCTTATACCACGCAAAATTGGATTAAGCCAAACAAGAGGCTGAAGAGTGATTAAAAGAAGAAGAAGTAAACTGTCCCCACCAGAAATAAAGGTTGGACATTGGACAAACTTACAACTCTCTAACCCTTGATCTTATTGTTCCCTCCCTCCTTTTTACACATCCCCCCTATATAAGAATAAAGGTAAAGGTAAAGGTACCCCTGCCCGTACGGGCCAGTCTGGGGTTGTGCGCCCATCTCACTTAAGAGGCCAGGGGCCAGCGCTGTCCAGAGACACTTCCGGGTCACGTGGCCAGCGTGACATCGCTGCTCTGGCGAGCCAGAGCCGCACACGGAAACGCCGTTTACCTTCCCGCTGGTAAGCGGTCCCTATTTATCTACTTGCACCCGGAGGTGCTTTCGAACTGCTAGGTTGGCAGGCGCTGGGACCGAGCAGCGGGAGCGCACCCCGCCGCAGGGATTCGAACCGCCGACCTTTCGATCGGCAAGTCCTAGGCGCTGAGGCTTTAACCCACAGCGCCACCTGTGTCCTTATATAAGAATAACAACTCTTAAATCTGACCTTATCATATCACCATATTTTTATATTATTAATACGTTCTGGTTTGATAAACGTATAGGTGGCAAGTGAAATCTAATGAATCTATTTTAGATTTGAAGGTAATTGGGTCAGATTTGCAAAATTGATAAAGGTAAAGTGTTAAAATAGTCTGACATACTAGGAAAATATTTGAAGAGTGGGGGACATTTGACTGACCAAATTGACAGTATCGTTTCAATTGGTTTAAGGGAAGGTAAATGTTTACTTTTTGAGAAGATTGATTAAGATTGTGCGCCCCCTAGGGGAGAGATATAAGAATTTAAATTTTGTGTAAGACTAAAGATAAAAGGTGAGGGAGAGTAGAAGTGGAGACAATGGCGGCAAAAAATGGGAAAAAGGTAGGAGGAACATGTTGGGATTCAGAACTTACTGGGTTAAGTTTTGTTCTGAGTGTGCCTCCCATTCTTCTGACGTTTGGAAGGAGGGAGGAGCTCTACTTGTTGTTCTCTCTTTGTCTCTGAGAGAGACGGACGCCATGAATGCTAGCAGTCCAGGAGAATCTGAGAAATGCTGAGCTGTAAATATTTGCTGCAATAAAGAACAGATGAATTTGGACATACACAGTGCTTGGTGTGTTTGGATCTGAAGCAGACTGCAACAGTTTTGATCCGCTGTGTTTTTACTCTGCAAGGCGAAACCGGAGAGAAGAAGGTCTGCGCAGCTTGGCTGAGCTGGGAAGCGTGCCGGACCACATTATACTGGGGCTAATTGGGGCCATAAAGTAATTAGCCAGCCAGTGCCAATTAAGATCTTATCACAGATCGTTCACAGGTTATGGGAGACCTAATTACCGCTAATAAAACTGTTGCTGAGAGTCTGCCGGTGAGCTTTGAAGTCAGCTTTGAAGAGCTGGGAGGACGCTAGACGAAGCGGAGGTCTGCGTTCTGTGTTTTGCCTGATGCTGAGAGGCAGAGAGCTGAGAAAGCAGCTGAAGAATCGGGTGCCGGAGGGCTGACTGGTGATACGTGAGTAGCAGCTGGGGCCCCGGGAAAGAGGAGAGAATGGCAGACAGCCAGGTCCTTGAGGACGTTCCGCTTGAAAAGCTCACTTTAAGAAGTTGGGCAACCTGGTCCAGAAGAGTAAGGGGTTGGTTTCTGGTTACTGGGCTTTGGGATGTAAGCCAGAAAGAGCCACTTCCCCTGAATCCAGGTCCTGAAGGGACTGACATTACAGGCTTTGAGGCTGCGTTGCCTGAAGATAGCCAGCAGAGAATGCAAAGAGAGCTTGCTATGCTGAAAGCATGTGTACATGCATCATTTTTGCCCAGTTTGGAGGGCGTAAAGTCAGCAAGGGCTGCCTGGGAGGTGCTGAGAAGTTTGTGTGAAACTTCAGCAGGAGGCCAGGGCCCTGGGCAAGTCATGAAGAGCCTAGAAATGGCTGAAGCCCCAGTCCCTGAGGTGCACGTCGGGGGGGCTGAGAGTTCCAAAGGCAAGTTTCAAAAGTTTTCCACTGTGAGTGCTGAAGTGAAACGCAGTTTCAGCGAGGGCAGGGCTGGCACAGAGTGCTCTTCCGGAAGAAGGGGGGCCAGGCCAGCTGAAAGGAGCCCTGGGCAGTATTTTTCCACTGGGGATCATCGTCAGCCAAAGTCTGGAAGGCTGCGGAGAGCTAGACGCTTCAAGGTCGGCCACCTGGACAGAGTGAAGATAAGGCCTAAAGAGTCGCGTGGGAACGCAGAGACCAGGCCGGTCTCCAAGGCAACGGAGGAGGCTACTTCTACGGAAGCTGCCAAGGTCCTGAGCAAGGGGGAGTTGGTTGCCAAGACAACCAGAGGGAACTGCTGCAGAAGCCCAAAGAGAGGGGGCAGCGGGACGTTTGTTGCCAGTATGGCATTGTTTGAGGACAGCTCTGAGAGCGGCACTGACTTTCGCTTTCTAATCGACTCAGGAGCTAACTGCAACCTGATCCCAGAGACCCCTGCAGTCGAGATGTGGAATTGCACGGCAATTCCGGCTGGGAAAACTGTTCAGTTTGCAAGTGGGGAAAAGAAAAATGTGAATAACATTGCAAATGTCTTTTTTTTCTGTTTTGCAGGAGCAGATGGAAGTTTGCATTGTGCCGGGAGTGCAACACTGTATTTTATCTGTGCCTTATTTGTTGAAAAAGGGGTTTAAGGTTTGCTTTGAACACGATTTTTGTACAATCTCCAAAGGAGGGAAGCAACTGGTCAGAGCAACTGGGCAGAATGATCTCTTCATTCTTAAAACGTCTCTGGAGGGTGAGGGGAAGGTTGAGAAAGCACAAGCCCTGCGTGCTACAGTTCCCACTCATGTTTCATGTTCTTGTGCGTGGCATAAGAAGACAGCACATGCTTGTCTTGAAGAACTACAGGTGCTACCTGAGGTTACCAAAGGCTGTAGAATTGCGGAATGTGCAAGAGTCCTAGATTGTCAGGCTTGCAGACAGGCAAAGGTAAGAGGGTGCAGTTACCCCAGGGTGGAGAGGGTAACCACAAAACCTTTTGATCTTGTGCACATAGATCTGTTGGGTCCCATGAAGGAACCAAGTTTGGGAGGGGCCAGGTTTCTGCTGACGCTGCAGGATGATTTTTCGCAGAACACCTGGACACATGGTCTCAAATCCAAGGAAGATGCAGCACAGCTGATTAGACGTTGGATTGAGGAGGTGGAACTAAGGTTCTCCACCAGAGTCAGGGAAATTGCTAGTGACAGAGGTTCACAGTTTACTGGGTCTGCTTTGCAGAAGTTCTTTCACAAGAAAGGGATAAGTCACACAGTGACTTCTCCTCAACAGAGGGGGGTGGCAGAGCTCAGAAGTGAGGCTCTGGTTAAAGCTGCACAGGTGATGCTGTCAGATTCTGGGTTATCTCCAAGGTTTTGGATGGAGGCAGTTAAATATGTGAGCTTCACCTGGAATCGGTCCTACAATTCAGTGGTAGGAGACACACCGTTTTTCATGCTTCACGGGAGGAAGCCTCAGGTACACTTCCTCCGTGAGTTCGGATCAACGGCCTCGCTGCCGGTACCTGAAGCTTTGCGAGGGCCAGGTGAACCCAAGTTCCAGAAAATGATCTTCTGTGGGTATGAGCCAACGGCTCGTGCATGGAGGTTTGCGTACCCGTTAGGTGATCAGAGTAAGCTGCTGATCAGTAAACACGCTGAGTTCTGTAAGCAGGAGGAAAGGTCAAAGACCCCTGCCAGACGCGATATTCTTTCAGAATGTCTTTCCGATTCAGAGCAGGAAGGTTCTGATGAGGAGGAAGGAGAGCCAGGGGCTGAGTCTGCTGATGACGATCAGCTCACTGACCAAAGTCAGGAGCAGGATGGGGCATCTCCACAAGTTGTAAAAAGAGAGCCCAAGAGTGAGCCTAGTTCTCCTGTGAGGGTAATTCCAAGGGTTCGAAGACGCGTTAAGTCAGAGGGGGAATCCCAGGATGCAAAGGACACACCTGCTGACCACAGTGAGTCAGAGGAAGTGCCTGAGTTTGTGCCCAGGCGGTCCAGTCGCACAACGAAGGGAATTCCACCTGAGAGGTATCAGGCCACAGGTGCGTGGGTAAGTTTCGCACAGTGCGAATCTGAGAGTTGTGAGGATGTTCCACAGATGCCTGACAGGAACGCCAGGAGAGGGCGCAAGGCATTGGGGAAGGGATTGATCTCACAGAGGTCTGCAAAGGTACATCCACAGGTCTTGTCAGGAATGGAGGCAAGAGGGGGTGTTGGGATTCAGAACTTACTGGGTTAAGTTTTGTTCTGAGTGTGCCTCCCATTCTTCTGACGTTTGGAAGGAGGGAGGAGCTCTACTTGTTGTTCTCTCTTTGTCTCTGAGAGAGACGGACGCCATGAATGCTAGCAGTCCAGGAGAATCTGAGAAATGCTGAGCTGTAAATATTTGCTGCAATAAAGAACAGATGAATTTGGACATACACAGTGCTTGGTGTGTTTGGATCTGAAGCAGACTGCAACAGTTTTGATCCGCTGTGTTTTTACTCTGCAAGGCGAAACCGGAGAGAAGAAGGTCTGCGCAGCTTGGCTGAGCTGGGAAGCGTGCCGGACCACATTATACTGGGGCTAATTGGGGCCATAAAGTAATTAGCCAGCCAGTGCCAATTAAGATCTTATCACAGATCGTTCACAGAACACCCTCAGAGAGAAAGGCATCTCGACAAGAGGAAATTAAAGACCTAGATATACTATGGTTGAAAATAAAGGAGGAATTCAAACAGAACGAAATCCATATGGAGAGAAAATTAGGAGAGATGCAGGAATCGATTGACAAGAAGATAGAGGGTGTGGTAGGTGAATTGTCAAACAAGATAAAAGAGCTGACGACTCGATCAAAGATTTTAGAGGATTCAAATAAAAAAATACAAAAAGAGATGAGAGATCAGAGAAGGGAGGCAGAAAAATTAAAAGAGAATTTTAGAGAACTGAACAGGAGCCAGGACCAGGTCTTGGACAATCTAGCAATGATGGAAATGAAACAAAAACAGTTAAACCTAAAATTCCGAGGAGTAGGAGAAGAAACCAATGAGGACATTAAAGGAAAAATGATTAGAGAATTGGCGAAATGGTTAGGACTTAACGAAGAGGAAGTCGCACAAACAATAGAAAATGCCTTTAGGATAAAAATAAGGCCCAAACAAATTAAACTCAAAAAGGTCCCAGGAGATTGTTTAGGGATTTTCAATTTGATAGAGATGAGAAATATAATTCTAAGAGAAAGTTACCAAAAGAGGCTAATAATTGATGGTAGACCAATTATTATTTTTAAAGAAATACCAACCAGGCTTCTACGCAAAAGAGAGGGTTACAAACAGTTAGTAAATACTTTGAAAAAAAATGGCATACAACATAGATGGGAATTCCCTGAAGGGATTTCCTTTTTCTACAAGGAGAAAAGATTTAAGATTACTGACTGTCAGGAAGTGGGTAAATTTCTGCGTAGATATGAAAAAGATCTCGGGAGGATGGAGGAGAGATATGGAGGGAAAAGCGGAAACACAGAGGAGGGAAGAGGCATGAGAGAGAGAGAGAGGGTGGGGGAGGGGGAGGGGGAGGGGGGAGGGGGAGGAGGAGGAAGGAGAGGGGGAAGTAGGGGAAGAAGAAGTGGAAGAGGAAGAAGAAAAAACAGAAAGCCAAACTACCCAAATCTAAATTGGTAATTTATTGGTCTTTTAATAAGGTAAAGGTACCCCTGCCCATACGGGCCAGTCTTGACACACTCTGGGGTTGTGCGCCCATCTCACTTAAGAGGCCAGGGGCCAGCGCTGTCCGGAGACACTTCCGGGTCACGTGGCCAGCGTGACATCGCTGCTCTGGCGAGCCAGAGTCGCACACGGAAACGCCGTTTACCTTCCCGCTGGTAAGCGGTCCCTATTTATCTACTTGCACCCGGAGGTGCTTTCGAACTGCTAGGTTGGCAGGCGCTGGGACCGAGCAGCGGGAGCGCACCCCCCCGCATTGATTCGAACCGCCGACCTTTTGATCGGCAAGCCCTAGGCGCTGAGGCTTTAACCCACAGCGCCACCTGCGTCCCATCGGTCTTTTAATAGATAAACGTAATAATGAATTTGAAAATCTTAACTTGGAATGTAAATGGCATGAATGAAAAAACCAAAAGGAATAAAATTGTAAGTGTCTTGAAAAGGAAAAAACTTGATGTAATTTGTATACAAGAGACGCACGTGTCCAAAAAGCATAAACACATTTTACTAAACAAAAAATTAGGAGCAGAATTTGTGAACTCCACGGTAGAGAAAAAAAAAGGGGAGTAGTAACATATGTCAATGAAAAATGGGAACCTAAATTGATTTACAAAGACGAGGAAGGAAGGATATTGGGGGTGCAAATCAACTTCCAGGGGGAAAAATTAAATGTGGTAAATATATATGCTCCAAACTCAAATAAATTAGATTTTTTTAAGAAATTAGAACAAGTCTTATTGGAATTAGAAAATAATAGGACAATATTATTGGGAGACTTCAATGCAGTACCCGTACCAGAAACTGACAGACAATCAGAAAAGAAAAAACGAAACCAAGGGAAGCTACCAAAATCATTTGAAGACCTGGAAGAAAATATGGACTTAATAGACATCTGGAGACATAAACATCCATTCGGAAAGCAGTTTACCTTTTTCTCAGAGGTACATAAAAGCTGGGGCAGAATAGACCAAATCTGGATCTCGAGAGAACTTACCTTAAGATCTGTAAAATGTGAAATTCAACCAAGAACCCTCTCCGACCATAATTCGATAACACTGGAATTAAAAGGTGTATCACAAGGAAGCTTTAGATGGAGGTTGAATGAATATTTATTAGATAGTGAAGAAGTTATTGGAAAAGCTAAAGCAACTCTTAAAGAATATTTTGATTTGAATCTTAATGCAGAAACAAATATAGAAGTAGTCTGGGATGCCAGTAAGGCCGTATTAAGAGGTTTTTTCATTCAGCAGAACAATTATAAGAAGAAAATAAGACAGCAAAAGAAAGAAGAGATACTTAGACAGTTGAGAGATTCCGAGAAAAAATTAATAGAAAACCCGAAAGATGAACAAAATATACAAACAATAAAAATACTGCAAACACAGTATTCAATGTTAACAAATCAAGAAATTGAATGGAAAATTAAGCTAATGAAGCAAAAATATTTTGAGTCAGTGAATAAAACGGGAAAATTACTAGCCTGGCAACTCAGAAGAAGACAAAAACAATTCGTGATAAATAAAATAAAAATAGAGGAAGAGTTGATAGAGGACCCAAAAAAGATACAAAAAAATTTCCTTAATTTCTACGAGAAGTTATATAAGACAGAAGAGGAAGATCCAACCCAAATAGAAAAATACTTAGAGGAATACAGTGGGAAGACAGTAACAGAAGATGAAAGAGCTCAGTTAAATAAGCCCATAAAAACAGAAGAAATCCAGTTTGCGATAAGAAAAATGAAATCAGGAAAGGCCCTGGGACCGGATGGTTTGTCTGCTAAATATTATAAAGTTTTAGAGAATCAACTGACACCAGCACTTTGTGACACTATGAATAACATCTTAGAAGGAGGTAGAATACCAGAGTCATGGAGGGAGGCTCATATTACGCTAATCCCTAAACCGGACACGGATAAATTGAATATTAAGAATTATAGGCCGATATCCTTACTAAATAATGATTATAAAATCTATGCAGATATTATGGCGAGTAGACTGAAAAAGTGTCTAATAAATTTAATTCACAAAGACCAGGCAGTATTCCTCCCAAATAGATTTCTGAAAGATAACGTAAGGCACACCATAAATATAACTGAATATTTGGAGACCAATAATGAGGTACCTGCGGCGCTGTTATTTATAGATGCGGAAAAAGCGTTCGATAATGTCTCTTGGTTGTTCCTGCTAAAATCCATGGAGAAAGCGGGGATAGAGGGCGAGTTTATGAAAGGAATAGGGGCGATATATTCAAGCCAATCAGCTAAACTGATCATAAATAATAACCTTACAGATGCATTTAAAATCGAAAAAGGAACAAGACAGGGATGCCCCCTCTCCCCGCTTTTATTTATCATGGTATTAGAAGTGATAGCGAATAAAATAAGAACAACTCCAGAGATCCAAGGGATTAAAGTAGGAATAAAGGAATACAAGCTAAAAGCGTATGCAGATGACCTGATGCTATCTCTGGAAGAACCACAAAAGAGTATTAGTAAAGCGCTGGAGACATTAGAAGAATACGGCAAGCTATCTGGTTTTAAATTGAACAAATCAAAGACAAAAATGTTGACCAAGAATCTGGGAAAAGATGAAAGAGAAAAATTAGAAAGACAACATGGAATCAAGGTGGCTAAGAAAATAAAGTATCTGGGAATATGGTTCACATCAAAAACATAAATTTAATTCAAGATAATTACTCGACAATGTGGAAGGAGATAAAAAAAAGATTTTGATATTTGGAACAGAATTAAACTGTCGTGGATAGGTAGGATGGAGGCAATAAAAATGAATGTACTCCCAAGAGTGTTGTTCCTGTTTCAGAACATCCCAGTGATTAGAGGCTCTAAAATATTCAAAGACTGGCAGAAAACACTTTCGAGATTCATATGGCAGGGGAGAAGACTGAGAATTAGGTTTAAACTACTCACAGACCGAAAGGAAAGGGGGGGGGGGTTTTCAGTCCCGAATTTAAAACTATACTTCGAGGCTGCCTGCCTATGCTGGGTCAAAGACTGGATAACCCTAGAGAATACCGACCTATTAGATTTAGAGGGGTTTAACAACAGGTTCGGTTGGCACGCTTATCTCTGGTCAAACAAAGAAAAAACACACAAAGGGTTTTCAACCCATATTATTAGAGGACCAATATATGAAGTCTGGGAAAAAAATAAAAAAAAATTAGAATGGAAAACATCTTGGTGGCTGTCCCCAATAGACATCCTAATAATCAAAAAAGCAAATATGGAAGAGCAAAGACTGACATATGAAGACCTACTGATAAGATCTGAAGGCGGCTGGAAACTAAGACCTTATGAAGATCTGAAAGGAAAAATAACAGGCTGGTTACAATATCATCAAATAAACGCAATATGGACGGAACATAAAAAAGTAGGAATGAATGAAAAGAAATCCAAATTCCAGATTGAAATAATTGAAAGTAAAACCAAGCTATTATCTAAAATGTATGACATATTATTAGAATGGGATACAAAAGACGAATAAATTAAGGAGGTTATGGTAAGATGGGCGATGGATCTGGGGTATAACATAGAATATGAAAAATGGTCAAAACTGTGGAATGAGGGAATAAAATTTACGGCAAGCGTGGCAATTAGAGAAAATTTAGAGAAGATGATATACAGGTGGTATATAACCCCTGTAAAATTAAATAAGATGTATAAGACAGGAAATAAGGCCTGCTGGAAATGCAAAATAAAAGAAGGTAGCTTCCTACATATGTGGTGGACATGTGAGGAAGTGAAGAAATTTTGGAACCTGATTTATAATGAATTAAAAAAAATATTTAAGTACACATTCCTTAAAAAGCCAGAGGCTTTTCTATTAGGAATCATTGGAGAAGAAATTAAGAAAGAAGATAGAATTCTATTCCAATATTCGACAGCAGCGGCCATAATATTAATCGCACAAAACTGGAAAAGCACAAAATTACCAACGGTGAGGGATTGGCAGTCAAAATTATTTGAATTTGTTGAATTGGCAAGAATGACGCAAAGGGTCAGAAATAAAAAAAATACAAAGTTTATTGGAGATTGGAATAAATTTATGGTCTATATTGATGGAAACTATAGAAACTTACCAACTATAGTAGGTATGTTATAAAACTTACGATGTATAAACTAGTAACCAATACCAGCTGCAGAAAGTGAAGCCTTTAATCTAAGAAACCCAAAACCAGAAGGGAAGGAAGTCAGTATGTGTATCTGAAATGTATACTGTAATGTAAATGTTCAATGTTTTTCCTTTTTTTTTCTTTTCTGCCCTTTATTAATTCTTTTTTCATGTTTTATGTGTAAGTGTACTTTTTTTTTCTAATTCTTTTCACGTTTATGTCGAGGTCTATGTTTATGTTATGTACGTGGCAAATGAAAATTAATAAAAATATTTATATAAAAAATAAAATAAATTATTCCTCTCAAAACTGAAAGACCCATAGCACATGATGAAAGTAGGTAAATCTCAAAGGGGGGGGGGGATAGCTAAAAATCAATTTTAACCTGATTGTTTGAAATCGTATGTGAAGACTTCTGAAATGGCGAAAGGCAGCATTTATTAGAGAATCCTGATGCACTGATGTATAAATAGGAAAGGATAAAGAAAAATGGCAGAGGAAATGCATGTTTAAAAATGTCATGTTGCCAAACTTGCAAATAATGAGAAAATAATTAGTATTAACTCCAAACCCTAATAGTGCATATGTCAAGGATGGAACAGCTATGACCCTCCAAAGCTTCTTGAACTATATCTCCCATAATAATAATAATTAATAATAATAATAATAAATTTGATTTATATCCTGCCCTCCCCAGCCAAGGCTGGGCTCAGGGCGGCTAAAACCAAATATATAATACACTAAAAACACAAAATCAAACAATTGATGAAAACACAGCTCAAAATCACAATAAAACCTGAATAAAATTAAGTGGCCAACCCACAAATCACAGCCATGAAGGTAGGAATATTAAATATTCACCAGGCTGGTCACCCATGCTGGTCCCATATGGGCCGATAGAAAGGGCCAAGGGGACCACTTACATACAGGGTTTAGTGAAACCCCTTAACATTGGTCATGTTGACTGGGGCTGATGGGAGATGGTGTCCAACAACATCTGGAGAGGCACTCCACTCTTGACATATATTCCCTCTTTATTGATAATGCAACAAATAAGCATACATGTGCTCTAAGGATATAATGACATAGGGATTAAATTTCATGTTTTAGCAGAAGATGAACCAAGTTAGCCAAAGATGTCTGGATCTTCTAATACACACTATACCACACAACTATTGGCCTTTCTAGAGGCACCTGCTTGCAGGCTTCCCATAGATAATCAAACTTGGGTTTTTTCCATCGATGCCCTGATATCTGATTCTCAAAATTGCATTCTCTGCCCTGATTGCTTCCAAAAAGCTTATATGTATGTGTTTGTAGTTTGATCAAACCACATACAGTAACTTGAGCTCGTTTACATTCTCTGTATTAATCTGTTTTATGTATTTCGTCTCTGAATCACCACAGCCAAATATTTTTCAACAATCTAAACCTCCATATGAATTATTGTACTTATATACCTGTCAGGGTTTATTGCACAATTTACAAGCCTTACTCAAAGAAATTCAAATATTTCATTCCTAAATGTATAGCACATGCTTCGTTTCTCAGGAAGGTATGTGGCTACAAAACCCCTAATGAGAGCAGCAGCTCTCAAAATGGTTTCCAGTAACTCGACCTGAGAAGAGCAGCACTAAGGAAATCCATTGGTTGCAGAATGACCACCCTGTCCTCTAAAAACACTAAGTCTTGACCTTCATGTGCAGCAGAATGTGTAGGACCATGATAGTATAATTCTGTAATGGGAGAATGACCTATACCACTTCAAACTGTGGGTGATGTAGGGTGGTGATTTACCCCAAGGTAAGCATTAAAAATTACTAGGACGTGGGTGGCACTGTGGGTTAAACCACAGAGCCTAGGGCTTGCCGATCAGAAGGTTGGTGGTTTGAATCCTCGCGACGGGGTGAGCTCCCATTTTTCAGTCCCAGGTCCTGCCAACCTAGCAGTTCGAAAGCACATCAAAGTGCAAGTAGATAAATATGTACCATTCCGGCGGGAAGGTAAACTGCATTTCCGTGAGCTGCTCTGGTTTCACCAGAAGTGGCTTAGTCATGCTGGCCACATGACCCAGAAGCTGTACACCAGCTCCCTTGGCCAATAAAGCAAGATGAGTGCCGCAACCCCAGAGTCGGTCACGACTGGACCTAAGGGTCAGAAGTCCCTTTACTTTTACTTTAAACATTAAAAAATGCCACATCCCACCAGCAGACTGAAGCGGTCACAGTCCACTCTACCACCTCAGCATTCTACCACCTTTTTCTGATGCATTTATAAACCGGCAGAATTCTATCAAAACTACACCTGTTTTACTCGATCAAAAGCGTGTTCAGGCATTCAGTATTTGGCAGAGGTGGCAGCACCCCGAGCTTTTACTGAGTTGCTTGCACAGGATCCTACATAATGTCTATCCAGCATGGCTGGTGGTCAGGAAGGATGGAAGCTGTAGCACGATGTCTGGAGGGCAATAGCTTCCCCCATCCCTGCTCTGTGTAAATTGGACCCTTGGATACATGGAAATTAGGGATGGGGATAGGATTTGTCTCCTTGATGCCAACCAGCTGTACATATCAGTTTCTACCCCCGAAAAACCTGCCTGATCAGAAATGAAACTTCTATTTTTCATATCTTGGTGTTTTTCTAATATTCTTCCTCTCCAGCAGTTCTATACATCACCAGGGATATCTCACAGAGCCTACTTAAGAGTAGTTCTTTTTTTTTTTTATAGAAAAGATCTTTATTGAACAGACCGGTTCCGGTCGCGGACAGAGAGGAAGCGCGGAGAGCCTCGCTCGGGCTTTCTGCACATTGTGGAGGCTTGGGGGAGATGCAAAGGCTCTGCGCACCCCAAAAACCCCAAGGGGGGAACCCTTGGGGGATAGGGCCCCAGCAGCGTCGGAGCGGCCGCGTCGTTTCCTCGGGTTACAAAGACGTGAGGACGACGGGGCTGGGAGCGCGAACGGGGAGACACCGACTCCACAGTGTGATGCCTCTAGCTTCAGCTGAGAAGTGCGACAGGCTTCCTTAAGGATAAGAAAGGATCCCCCAGCGTTTTTTTTAGTGCTCTTCAAAGTGAGAATTTGGATTTAAAGCTGGAAGGATCCTGGATGTTTATGGATTTTGGTTTGGAGTCCACCCGGTGGCGGAGTTAAAATGGCGCAGATATGAAGTCGTAGGAATGAGGAAGTTTCAGCAAGTCTGTCTGAGTGAGTACGAACTGAGAACTCACGGCAATATTGCCGAGGGAAATTTCACGGACTTATAAGACTTTATTAATAATAATAAGGATGCCAAATGAAAAGTCTTTAGATTTTTAATTACTCTATCTCACGCTGCTGAATACAGCTCTACCGAATACGTGTTGAACACCTGGTCTTTCGGTCTTTTCTTTACATCTGTGAGCGTGGGCAATAGGGGTTGAGGAACTGATTGAATATATAGAATATATTAGGAGAGAAGCTGTAAAAACTTAAGACTTACTTGCCGGACTTTCTAACAAAGAGGTCAATAAAGGTGCCTCCATTTTAGCATTTGTGTTTGGAGCCGGACCCTGGGGGGGACCCCCGGAGTTTATTAACCACTACCATCCGGCATAGACTGACAAGTTTACTCTTCCCTGCCTTTGATTTTGTCTGGTTGTACGGAGGACTCTGGCGTGGGACGAACTGGATTATACGTCGTTAAGACTCTGCAGCGGTTTAACAATCTCCATTACTTCTGCACACTAAGGACTGGCTTAGAAAAGAGAAGCAGTGAGCCTGAAGTGGGGGGGAACCTTTTGGTACTCCTCCGTGGGACTATTTTGGATTATTGCCCCCTGATATATTGAGAACGTGTTTGTGTTCTGCCGTGAAGGGACTGAGTTGGAAAATATTATATTTTATTTATAACTGGGGACCACAGGGGGAAAAGAGGAAGAAGATTGTGAGCCCGTTAAGGGAGAGATTTGATAATGTTGGGGAAGGAGAGGAGAAGAGGAGGTGGGACCCCAGGGGAGAGGAAGCAATCCCTCCAAGAGGAAATTAAAGATTTAGATAACCTATGGGCGAAAATAAAGGAGGAATTTAGGCAGAATGAATTATATATGGAGGGTAAATTGGGAGAAGTGCAGGAGATGATTGATAAAAAGATTGAGGGAGCAGTTGGAGAACTCTCCATCAAGATTCAGGACTTATCTGCCAAATCTAAAATAATTGAGGAATCCAACAAAAAACTGCAGAGAGAGATGAGAGAACAGAAAAAAGAGTCAGTAAAGATGAAAGAGGAATTAAGGGAGTTAAATAAATCACAAGATAAGATCTGGGATAATTTAGCCATGTCGGAAATGCGGCAAAAACAGCTACACCTGAAATTTAGAGGAGTAGGGGAAGAAAGGAATGAGGATATAAAAAGGAAAATGATCAAGGAACTCTCTAAGTGGTTGGGTTTAAAAGAAGAAGAAATGGCTCTGGCTATAGAAAATGTATTTAGAATGACGAGACCACAACATTTAAAAGCTAATAAATTTCTGGGGGACTGCTTAGTGATTTTTAATTCAATGGAAATGAAAAACCTAATCTTAAAAACGAGCTACCATAACAAATTAAGAATTGATGGTAGGCCTATTATTATATACAAAGAAATACCAGTAAGATTGTTACGCAAAAGAGAGGGATACAGACAAGTGGTAGCCGCTTTGAAGAGAAACGGGATACGATTTAGATGGGAGTTCCCGGAAGGGATCACCTTCTTCTATAAAGACAAAAAATTTAAATTGATGGACACACAGGAGGCAGAAAAGTTTATGAGAAGATACGAAAAAGAACTTGGAAAGGCTGAAAGTAGATTAAGAGTCAGAGAGGAAAGTGAGGTGGGGGAGAGAGGGAATGGGAAGGAGAGTGGGCAAGAGAAGGATGAAAGGGTGGAGGACATAGGAGATGAAGAAGATGAAGCCGTAGTGGGAGAAGAGGCGGCAGAGGAGGAGGAACTCCCATGAAACAAGGGTTCCGGTTTATAGTCTGTGACTGCGGACAGAGAGACAGTAACGGTTAAAGTTAAATAATAACCTCCACATTAAAATTTTTGTCCTGGAATGTGAATGGGCTGAATGAAAAAGTTAAAAGGAATAAAATTGAGAAGGCCTTGAAAAGCAAGAGCTATGATGTGATTTGCTTTCAAGAAACCCATATAGCGAAGAAACATAAGCATATTTTAGTAAATAAAAAATTGGGGGTAGAATTTATTAATTCGGAGGTAAATAAGAAAAAAGGAGTAGTGGTTTATGTTAAGGATAAATGGGACCCTGTGTTAATTTGTAAGGATAAAGAAGGAAGAATATTGGGAATCCAATTAAATTATCGGGGGGAAAAAATCAATGTAGTGACGGTATATGCCCCGAATGCAAATAGAGCTGAATTCTTTGAAAAATTAGAACAAATCCTGCTAGAGTTGGAAGATCATAAACTAATTTTGCTTGGAGATATGAATGGGGTCCCAGTACCTGATTTGGATAGAAGTACAAAGAAGGGGAAATCTAACCAGGGGAAATTACCGAAATCATTTAATAACCTCGAGGAAAATCTAGATTTAATTGATATTTGGAGGCATAAAAACCCTCTTACAAAACAGTTTACTCATTTCTCGGAACCCCACCAGAGTTGGGGCAGAATTGATCAGATTTGGGTGTCAAGGAGACTAGTGCCTAGGGTAGCGAGATGTGAAATTCAACCCAGGACCCTTTCTGACCACTGTCCTATAATTTTGGAAATAAAAAATGAAGTAAAGGGACAATACAGGTGGAGGATGAATGAATATTTATTTGAATCCGAAGAGGTGACGGAAAAGGCTAGAAGTACCCTGAAAAATTACTTTGATTTAAACTTGAATAGGGACACCCCCATCGATATAGTATGGGACGCCGGTAAGGCAGTCCTTAGGGGTCTTTTGATACAACAAAATAGTTATAGAAGGAAATTAAGGGAACAAAAGAAAGAGGACATCCTCACCCAGCTAAAAGACTGTGAGAAGAAACTGACCATAAACCCGGGGGATGAAAGGACCAACCAAACTTCCAAAGTGTTACAGTCAGAATACTCAGCCATATTAAATCAAGAGGTAGAATGGAGGATTAAGTTTATGAAGCAAAAATATTTTGAGTCGGCTAACAAAACGGGGAAGCTACTTGCGTGGCAGTTAAGAAAAAGGAATAAACAAAAGGTAATTAACAAACTGATATTGGAGGATAAGATTATAGAAGAACCAGATGAAATAGAAAAAAGGTTTGTCCAATTTTTTGAGAAGCTGTATGAAAAAGGAGAGGAGGATAGTGTGGAAATAGGGAAGTACCTGGATCAATGTGGAAGGAAATATCTGACAGAAGAGGACAGTGCCCAATTAAATAAGAAGATTACAGTAGAGGAGATTAAGGAGGCTATTAAGAGAATGAAGCCCGGGAAAGCGCCCGGACCGGACGGTCCGCCCTCTAAATATTATAAAACATTAGGGGAATACTTAGCTCCGGTGCTTGCGGACGTTATAAACAATATCTTACGAGGAGGGAAGATCCCTGAATCGTGGAAAGAGGCATACATTACTTTAATACCAAAAACGGAAATTGAAAAAACAGATATAAGAAATTATAGACCAATCTCTTTGCTTAATTGCGATTATAAGATCTTTGCTGATATTCTGGCAAACAGACTTAAGAAGCATTTAAAGAAATATATCCATAAAGACCAAGCGGGATTCCTCCCTGGTAGGCAACAGAAAGATAACGTCCGGCACATTTTAAATGTCATCGAATATTTAGACATGAGGATAGACATCCCGGCGGCCCTGATTTTCATTGACGCCGAAAAAGCCTTCGACAATGTTTCGTGGGAATTTTTATTACAATGTATGAAAACGGCAGGAATAGAAGGCCCCTATATGGAAGGAATAAAGGCTATATACTCAGGGCAACGGGCCAGGTTGATTATTAATAGCAACCTCTCTAAATCCTTTATGATTATGAAAGGCACAAGACAGGGATGTCCTTTGTCACCTTTGTTATTTATCATGGTGTTGGAAGTAATCGCAAATAAAATCAGGGAAACATCTAAGGTAAAGGGGATAAGAATTGGAGAAAAAGAGTATAAATTAAAGGCTTATGCCGATGATCTGGTTTTATCTTTAGAAAATCCAGTGGATAGCACCAGCAGTGTAATAGCTCTTTTAGAGGAATTTGGGAATCTGTCCGGATTTAAATTAAATAGGAAAAAAACTAAAATTTTAATAAAAAATGTGGATGACCACGAGAAAACTCAGCTGGAGCAAAAAATAGGCATTAAGGTCGTGAATAAGGTAAAATACCTGGGAATTTGGATAACCCCGAAAAATATAAATTTAGTAGAAGATAATTACAATAAGGTGTGGCAAGAAATTAAGAAAGACCTGGAAACCTGGAATAGGTTGAAATTAACTTGGACAGGAAGGATGGCAGCGATAAAGATGTGTATCCTTCCGAGACTGTTATTCTTATTCCAGAATATTCCTGTAATTAAAGGTACCACTTGCTTTAAGAACTGGCAAAAAACCCTCGCTAATTTCATATGGCAAGGAAAAAGGGCTAGAGTCAAATTTAAACTCCTTACAGACTCAAGAGAGAGAGGGGGCTTTGCAGTCCCTAATATAAGGCTTTACTATGAGGCAGTGTGTCTGTGCTGGATAAAGGACTGGGCCACCCTAAAGAACACAGATTTATTAGACCTAGAGGGTTTTAACATCAGGTTTGGCTGGCACGCCTACATGTGGCAGGGGAAAGGTAAGGTCCACAGAGGTTTTTCTAATCATGTCATTAGAGGCTCACTACTTGAGGTGTGGAATAGGAATAAAAATTTGATTGAAACAGGCACTCCCTGGTGGCTCTCCCCGATTGATATTATTAAAATAAAAAAAGTAAATATGACAGGTGAAAGGTGGACGTATGAAGATCTCCTAGTCAAAACAGAAGAGGGATGGAAACTTAGGCCATATGATGAAATGAAGGAAAAGATTAAGGAATGGATACAACTCCACCAAATTAACGCCCTTTGGAGCGAACATAAAAAATCAGGGATGAGCGAAAAAAAGTCAAAATATCAGGTAGAAATACTAGAAAGTAATAATAAAATTCTTTCCAAAATGTACAAGCAATTACTGGATTGGGATACCAAAGATGTACAGGTGAAAGGAGTAATGGTTAAATGGGATAGAGATCTTGGTCACAGTGTGGAATATAATAAATGGCAGACACTTTGGAAGAGGGGTATGAAGTTCACGGCATGTGCTGCTCTCCGAGAAAATTTAGAAAAAATGATGTATCGTTGGTACCTAACCCCGGCAAAACTGGGGAAGATGTACAAAACTGGAGACATCGCATGCTGGAGGTGCAAAGCAAAGGTAGGGACTTTTTTTCATATTTGGTGGACCTGCGACGAGGTGAAAAAATTCTGGGGACAAATATATGAGGAATTGAAAAAAATATTGAAGTATAATTTCCCTAAAACTCCTGAGGCGTTTCTCTTAGGTATGATTGGTGAGGAGATAAAGAATGTGGATCAAACCTTTATTCAGTATGCCACGGCGGCGGCTAGAATTTTAATAGCGCAAAATTGGAAATCCCCCAATATGCCTACGATCAGAGATTGGCAAGTGAGACTGCATCAGTATATAGAACTAGCGAGATTGACACAAAGAATCAGGCATCATAATAGTATAAAATTAAAAAATGATTGGAATAAATTTATAAGTTATATGGAGGTTAATTTTGGAATTAATAATTTAACAGCAGACGGTATTTAATACCTACTACGTTTTAGTATGATGGTATTAATAACTGCAGAAAGAGTACAAGATAAGGTAACCCAAAACCGAGATGGACGGAGGTTTATTGTTTTTAGGTCTGTAAGTTTGTAAGTCTTTTGTACTTTTCTTACTCTTTATTTTTTTCTTTTTTCTTTTTTCCTTTTTCTTTCTTCTTTCCTTTTCATTGGTGTTTGTTTTCTTTTTATATGCTTGTTATTAGTTCTGTTATATTTCTGTATGCGGTTTTTACTTAAGAGTAGTTCTAATACTCCGGTGACTTGCTTAGAAAGAGAAGCATCACATCCTATCAACATTGATAGGAATCAATATTCTCAGACGCTGCTCACAGCTTGCATGGTTTCCTTGACTCCAGAAGGCAATTTATGTGAAGAAAATAAGTCTATCATACAGTTAAATGAAGGGGTAGAGTCTGTATAGAAATTTCACAGTGTGTGCTGGGACTTTAAAATGTACTGGCTTTTATAATAAATATAATAATAATAATAATAATAATAATAATAAGAGGAAGAAGAAGAAGAAGAAGAAGAAGAAGAAGAAGAAGAAGAAGAAGAAGAAGAAGAAGTATCACCTGTTAATATAACAAATGTCAGTGTGGGTTCATGGATTAAACCAAATTTTATATCCATCCCAAACCCATGCATATGCAAAATGTCAGTCATATGAAAAAGTGTTCCTTCAGTGCTGGCCCTACCATGTGTTAGGGTGAGAGAGCTGCCTCAGGTGGTAGACAGTGAGAGGTGAGTGCTTCCTGGCTTTCCCCCTTGAGCTCTTGCTCATTCCCAGCCTTGCCAGCCAGTGTCTCAGTTGTGGCTTTGCTCCTGGTCATTATTTCTGCCCGGAGGCTCTGAAGCTAGTCTGCAGCCCTCAGGCGCAGTGGGAGATTGTGCAATGTTCCGTTGCTGAAGAACAAGGGAAGGACAGTAGCTCAAGTGGGATAACATCTTCTTTGCCTGCAGAAAGCCCCAGTTTCAGTCACAGCATCTCCAGGTAGTGCTAGGAATGACCACTATCTGAAAACCTGGAGAGCCAATACCAGTATTCCCTAATTCCACTGAGCCTCTCGGGCTTGCCGATCAGAAGGTCGGTGGTTTGAATCCCTGTGACGGGGTGAGCTCCCATTGTTCTGTCCCAACTCCTGCCAACCTAGCAGTTTGAAAGCACCCCAGTGCAAGTAGATAAATAGGCATCGCTGCAGCGGTAAGGTAAACGGCGTTTCTGTGCACTCTGGTTTCTGTCACGGTGTTCCGTTGCGCCAGAAGAGGTTTAGTCATGTGGCCACATGACCTGGAAAGCTGTCTGTGGACAAACATGGGTTCCCTCGGCCTGAAAGCGAGATGAGTGCCGCAACCCCATAGTCGCCTTTGACTGGACTTAACCATCCATGGGTCCTTTACCTTTACCTACTGAACTCTTGGACAATGGTCTGACTCTTTTTGTGTTCCTGTGCCAGGCAAGTGGTCTTCTGTACAGGGAATGGGGACAGTCAACATCTCATCTTTTGCTTGAGGCAACAAAATGTCTTTGGGTGGCCCTGTGCAAATTGCAGCCTAGCAGCGGCCTCAAACAGAACTGCCTAGCGGCAAGCTCCTGAGGTAAGCTGTTCAGAGGAAGCTGCTCCCTCCGTTGTTTCAGGTATTTTCACTCTGCCAAATCATCTGGTGGAGCTGCCTTCATGTGGATTTATTTCAAACAGCAAGAGGTGTCCCCCCTCCTGACTCAGGACTCAGACTTTGAAGATCTGCCTCACAGGAGGGATGCAACAGCAGCTGTTTTTTTCCCCTCAATGCGGAGTTGCAGTGATGGGAAAAGCTTTACTGGATATAATTCTTTGACAGGAATGCACTTTTAAAAAGTATTGATGGGGGGGATGGTAATTAAGAACATAAAAAATGCTGCTGGATCAGACCCTTGGTCCATCTGGTCTAGCAGAGTAAAGCTGTTGGTTTCTTTACCACAGTAGCTTGGGAACCCTTCTCACGACAGGAATTCTTGGACAGGCTTTTTATTTGTAGTGTAAATTCCACTTCCTTTTTGCCCTCTTTTTATTTCTTCCCTCTTTATCTGCCTCCCTGCTGGGTTGTCCTCTCTCAGAATCTGCCCTTCCAGGGGATCTTTGTTGACACCACTCTCCCGGCTTTAATGAAGTGGGCACCACCATCCTAAATGGTCTCCTTTACTTCCATAACTCACTGAGGCAGAAGTCACCACTCTCTGCTCCTTTGTCTCCCTGGTCTGCTGAGTAAAAGGGCACTGCCATGCTACAAGCACCCAACTGTGAGTGTTATTGAGATATCCATGATTCCAAAGCTCATTTTAGTTCAAATCCTACCCAGCATTTCCTGCTGGTCTCGCTACCACCCTCCTCTTCTTATATATAGCCATGGTGCAGAGAGTATGCGTCTGCTGGCTCCCACAGGTATATATTTCTAAGGATCGTATGAACACATGTTAAGTTCCTGCAGGTATGTTTCAGGAGCCTTGGTTTTACACATGCCTGGGTGTTGATTTGTAGCCTGTGTTCAAATCGTAAACTTGAATTCATGGAGGCAAGTGGGAAGCAGATGCAATCCCAGTCGCCCCATCCATGTCATTAGAAACCAAGTGAATGCTGGGATCAAGTGCATTTTGAGGTCCCTCTGCATGCCACAAATCATTTAACTCTGTCAAAACTTGCAAATGTACATTTTCCACTGGAGCCTGAAAGGATTCTTTTACATCCATCAAACAGATCTCGATCACTATGTAATTCTTCTCACTTCCTAAACAAATATCTTTTAAAAGAATAAACCTGTCACAAAAAGTTACTTCTTGGGCATAAGAAATATATATTGCAGCATGCAAAAAGAACAAGCCAGCGGTAAATATTCCACTCTTCCTGCAGAATTACAGAGTATAATGTAGTGGAACTCTATTAAGCAAAACAAATCTGTTGAATCAATGACTTCTCAGGGTGATATACAGGTCCTCAGAAACCTTCAGGAGGAAAATAGCATATGAAGCTTTAATAGAAGAACATCTAAACTAAAATTAAAAATCCACCCAATCTTGCATTATGTCACTTCAGAGGAGGAAATGAGAATTAAAGGCCATTATGGGAATAAACTGCAAACTTACATGAATAAATTTGATATTAAATGTTTATTTTTAAAAGGAATAATAAAACTATAGACCCAAAAAACCCCAAAACACCAGCTCCTGATATAGTTTATCTCCCTAAGAAATACATGAAGAGGCAGGGGGAGAAATGCAAGACAACATGGGTGAAATATTTCCAATGAAATAAAAGCAACTAGGGACGTGTGGAAATGACCTCTCCAAAATTCTTCCTAACATTTCTGGCTTGTGAAGTTACAAGGGAAATATTCTCTGGAAGGACAGAAAATTCTTCCAACAAGTTTTAGGATGGGGCGGGGGCGGGGAAGGAACTTTCTTCTTATAGGAAAGTATGTTCTACAAGAGTGGAACAGTCTTCTCCTCCTCATTTTGAGTCCTCCAAATAAGTTTAATGCAAGAGTCAAACAACTACAGGAGAAGTTTCAAAGGAGAGCCAAACAGCTACAGAAGGATCTGGCTCCATCTCCCATCAGATACAGCCAGCATGACCAGTGGTCTGAAGTGATGGTAGCTGTAGTCCAGCAAGATCTGGTGTAGACTGGGTATGTACTTAACTGGTGAATGTATGCATGTCGTCATTCGATGAAAACAACTTGATCAGCAGGGGAAACCAAAGCACACCTTAATATGGGTGATACATGAATCTCCTCTGACTATTCTCCATTGATTAATGAGAAAATAAATTGTGTTCAAAAATGATCAAGGGAGAGAGAGAAATTTGGAGAAATTCTCATGGGTGGGATGTAGGAATTTTTTGCATTTATATTGCCTTCAGGGTAACTGAGGGGTGAGTGTGAGTGTCTTTCCTTTCAATCTCCCTGGTGCCCTGCCTTCTCACCTTTCTTGAAAACCCCATGACATTCTCATCCAGGCTTTCCTAGAAGGTTGCCTACTGTTTCCCTGGAAATTAGCCATTGCTATTTTTTTAAGTGAGTTCTCTTTCTTTTAAAGAAATCAGTGTGGCACTCTAAAAGGAAGAACCTAAAACAAAATCAGCAATGCAAATTAGGTATTTGTTAGGCAGCCTCTCTGGTTTCCCCTGGTTAAATGAAAACTCAAGGGAAGACATCATGAAATAACTTCTCCTGTGGGGTTTTTTTCAGATCAGGAATTAAAGGCTACAGAGTGTTGGAGAAACATACAGAACCCATGACCATCTTGCAACAATAAACCCTCTCCAAAATTCTGATAACATTTGAAAGTGCTCTGAGAATGAGAGAGGGAAAAAAAATGAACGCCTCTTTCTCTGGGAAAGAACTCTTTTGAGAAATTAGAAGACAGGTTTCCAACACAGAACTAAATTAAACACAACACACTTCATGTGAATATTTTAGTCTGGGTCCAAATGAGGAGAAAACAGAGACCTAAGAGCTGAACCCTAAGCATGCTTATTCAGTGAATTCAACCCCCAGGTAAATGGTGGAGGATAGAACCATCAATGTTTCAACAGATGAAGTGGTAGTGGCACCCATCATCACTCACAGATTACAAAAGAGCAGAGAGGTTAGACAAACCGGACAATTATTTGATACAAATCAGTTGTTTACAACCATAAAACAAAGGTGAAGAAATGGAATGGAGACAGTTCCTGTCTCAACAGAAAAATGCTCGTGTTTTCAGTCACCCACTAATTTTGAGTCTGTGACAAAATCTCAAGCAGAAAACTCTTTAAACAGAAGGAGCTGTTTTTAAGGGTGAAAGAGAAAGGAGTAAAGGGATTTGTGCTGCTTCTTTATTTGAAGGCAATGCAGGTAAGCTCTCTGGAAGGAAGACAAAGGACAGGAGGAAAAAGCAGAGCTGAAAACGGTGAGTAAATAAAGGACCACCAATGAAGTAGTAAATGAATGAGAAGAATTTAACTGGGCTTGCAATATAGAGTACCAGATTGCGAGCAGCTGAGCCGAAATAGTTCCTCCATATTGGGATCCGCAAGTCTTACTATTATTTTATAGGGCCACTGAAATTTTAATAACTTTAGTGCCTATTCTGAAAATTCAATTATGGGGGGATGCCTTACACATCCATGGCAACAGTTTCAGGAGCCTGATTTTATCTCCCTGTCACTCTTGCAATCGTTCTTGTTGGAGGGGGCTGGGGATAACAATTCCTCTCAAGTAGCAGACATTGCGGTGGGATAGTGGCATTCCCCTGACCATTGTTGTTTACCAGGAAAGAGGAGGGAAGGGGCAAGACAGTGGGGACATTGGTGCATGCAAACACATGAGAAGTGTCCACTTGAGTCCCCTGCAAAGGTTTCTGGAAATAAAACAATTTTAACCACCTGTCTGAAACTCCGCAGGGACAGAGCCTTTCTAACATCTGTTGGGAGGGAGTTCCACAGATCTGGGCCCAGAACGCTATGGGCACAACTTCTCATTGACATGAGTTGTGCTTCTGGCCTGTGGAGGGAACAGTACTCCCCCAGATGGTATCTGTTATGTACTGAAGTTCTCACCCTGGGCCAGAAGGGGGATACTATAGATAGTCCAGGTCCACATATGCAAATAAAGGATCGAAAGTGACGTTCAGTGATTGGATAGTTACAGAAAATGGTTATTGTTGCGTTCTAGTGGAGCTCTATATAAGCAGGTTGGCTGAACCCTTCAGTTCAGTTCTGTTCTGGCCTGTGAATAAACAAGAGTTGTTTGAAGAATCACTGTGTCGTCTGATATGTTCACCCACAACTTAACAGTATCAGTCACTGACTTGGGATGTACAAGTGACTGACTTGGGATGTACATGGTAAAGTGGTCCTTAAAGTATAGTGGGCCAAAGTTACTGAGGGCTTTGTATGCTGGTACACACACTGCAAACATGACCTGGTGTGAATGTTTGATGCCTGATAGAGCCTTCTGAATCTGGAAGTTCTGGGACTTACCTAAGATGGGGGTTAACGTGGAAAACTCCATGTACAATACACTAAGGTTCTTAGAGAAAGAGTAAGAGAGAAATATAACAGATACTGTGGAGGCAATCCTACAGTAAGATCTACTGGGATGAGAAATTAAGGTGCAACAGATCATGGAATCAGCTAATTCCTGGCTCAGCTGGATTCCACTTGCATTAAGCTCCCAACCCTGGCTCAGCCAAAGATACAGCAGTCTATCTTAGTCCCCCAAAAGGGGCATTATGGGGATGTGGTGGGGGTGGGACCAGGGGGCAGGACCTAGGCTGGATCCTAAGCCCATTCAGTTCAGTTATGTGACCTGGCAACAGAGCCTAGAACACTATTTAGGAGGTTTAAATAGGCTTAGGCAGAATAGGAGCAGCAGTGCCACTGCTGAATGGGGCTTGGATGTGGTGTAACTTTATATCAGCTGAACCTGCCCTTGCTGGCTTCCTGCCAGCTTCTTGTGCATGGGATTGCTCCCTGTATGAACTAGTCATTGCAGTAAGCCTTCTATAGTTCACAAACACAAAAGGAAGCACAAATCTAGATGAAAACACAGCTATGTTGGACACACACACAGAGAATTGCAGTATATCTGCACCCATACCAAGTAATGGGGAAATCTCCTTTCAGAGAAGTTAGAAAAATGACCCTGATCCACAAAACACATTATTATGAATAATGTATAATGTCTTTTGACAAATTATATTATGCTTTCCCTCTTGTGGCTGACACCGTAAGATGCATGGCTTTGGCTTTGCCCTAATAAGTTATATGAAGAAACAGCAATATATTATATTATTTTAATCCCATTATTTATCATAAGCTCTATTTCTCCTGTCTAAATATGCAAATGGATGCTAAAATGCAGGTATATAAAACAAGAGCAGGACTCTTATTGATGATCAGAACAGGACTTCAGACACCCATGTGACAAGATGAAAAACGCCAGGAACAAGATTGTCGGATGGATCCCTGGACCTTGTAAGACACCTCAGTGAAGAAAAAGCTATTCTGCACATCTGAGCTGTTTCAGATCGGAAGATAATAAGCCTGGGAAGAGAAGGGTGGACAGAGAGCACCAGTGACTTGTTTTTGCTGTGCTTCTTCTAGATGTAGGCTTCTGGTATTTTCTCCTCATTTGGGGAGGGGATGTGGAAGAGAACTTTCTGATAAGTGTGAAGAATAGAAAGTGCAAGCCACATCTAACACACCCCTCAGGTGCTCAGCTGATGAACAAAGATTTAGTCCTTCTGCCTAGGCTACATGGTCCTATTCCTGGTGGCAACAGGGTGGCAAAGCCAATCACAGCTAAATTGTGTCCTCTTGTCCATCAGCTGATGACATCATTGATGTAATCTGATGGCTAGGTGGGCATGGCTTGGGGAATATGACCTGTTGGGCTAAATTGGACCTCCGTGTGGGTCAATAGTGACCCACAGATGAGGTGTTCCTACCCTTGCTTTTGGAGCTAAAGTTTAGATTCTGATTGTGTCATGTATCTTTTCCTCCTCCTCCTCCTCTCATTTGGGTCTATATCTGCTTTGTCTGATGTTCTAAGTGGACCTCACAACTATTGTTGTTGTTGTTTAGTCATTTAATCGTGTCCTAATCTTCGTGACCCCATGGACCAGAGCACGCCAGGCACTCCTGTCTTCCACTGCCTCCTGCAGTTTGGTCAAACTCATGTTGGTAGCTTCGAGAACACTGTCCAACCATCTCGCCCTCTGTCATGCCCTTCTCCTTGTGCCCTCAATCTTTCCCAACATCTGGATCTTTTCCAGGGAGTCTTCTCTTCTCATGAGGTGGCCAGAATATTGGAGCTTCAGCTTTGGGATCTGTCCTTCCAGTGAGCACTCAGGGCTGATTTCCTTAAGAATGGATACATTTGATCTTCTTGCAGTCTATGGGACTCTCAAGAGTCTCCTCCAGCACCATAATTCAAAAGCGTCAATTCTTCAGCGAGCAGCCTTCTTTATGGTCCAGCTCTCACTTCCATGCATCAACCCTAGCCAGCCTGGTCATGTAGTCCAGCCATGTAGTCCAGCTGCAGGTTCTCCAACCTTGCATTAAGACATTGCTTGGCAATGGAGGTAAGAGTCCAGGGTAGGCCAGAGATGCTGAGTGCAAACCTGGGAGTGGCTAAAACACCAGTAACATCATTGGGTTTCTGCCATGCAGAGTAGCGCTAGCCACTCTCCAGGGGCAGAGCCTGCCCAATGCAACCCCCCATCCTTCTCCCAGCCTCTGCTGCCAAACAGCACACCCTGGTGATAACAAGGCTGTCTTTGATCTTTGTGTTCCTTACTGTTATTGTACAAACAAACATTTTAAGCCCCCAGAATGTCTTTCCCAATTATGAATCAGGAATAAGCTAACAAATCTGAGGGGGAGGGACCTCTTATAGAGCACAACCAATGTTCACCATACAATTTAGTATGCTCACAAGGTTCTGTAGCAATCAAAGGAAGTGTTACATAGTGTTTTAAAGATGAATCTTTATGACTCTTCCCAGAAATGCAGCACATATATTTTTGACATGACCAACAACCACATTGGAGTAAATGCCAGGATATAATCACAGCAAACCACACCAGTCCATAACTTCTGTAGTTAAACCAGAGGATTGTGTATTAGAGATAATGCTGGTTTTCAGATTGGGTCTGGGGATGAAACTGCAGTGGTGGTTCAGAGAGAAGAAAACTGGGTATGTTAATCTTTTTGATATTTCTATTTCAGATGTATCTTTTCCACACATCTGGTAAGGGGGGGGGGAGAGTTGATTAAGTAGGTCTCACATTGGATCTCACTATGCTGCCCTTTTCAATTTTAAAATACGTCTTGGCGAAGGCATCAGGTTGCATTGCAAGAATCTCTAATCTGCCCAGTCTGTAGGAAAGGAAGAC
This sequence comes from Podarcis cretensis, assembly GCF_951804945.1. Classification (NCBI taxonomy): domain Eukaryota; kingdom Metazoa; phylum Chordata; class Lepidosauria; order Squamata; family Lacertidae; genus Podarcis; species Podarcis cretensis. The sequence goes on along the minus strand of NC_137174.1, from coordinate 83,843,776 downwards.
AACATTTATTTAGTGGAAGGTTTTCCGTGCTCTATAGTAGACAAGCTGGTGCAGAAAAGTAAATGATCTGAAAAGACCTTGTCTTATCACATAAACAAGGTGGCATTTGAAAAACTCCAAGACAGGCTTACCCCATATCCCATTTCCAAGTTTACTACTTTGTTGCCAGTAAGCTTGCTTTTTAACTGTATGGTCCAGATGGCATATTACTGTCTCTGTGATAGCCATAAAATGGAATCGCAATGAGATGTTATCAAATCTTCCCCTAATTTAGCAATCCTATTCCCTTCTGATGCCTTCTTATCACAAATAGTAATTTTTTTCTCTTCTTAAACAGTTGGCCTATTATAGGCAACTGGTTTATTATCCTTGCTTTATTACTCAGTTCATCTGGAAGTGCTGTGGAAATGTAAGAACTTTCTGGCTATTCCCCTCACCCCACCCCTCACAGCTATAACAAATATTTTCTATTTGAAACAAGTCCTCTGCTTCAGAAATTGAGTAGAAGACAACCCAAACAGCATATAAAAGAGGCATGTGATTTCTCTTTGTCCCTTCAAGTCCTTTTTTTTTGCATGTGCACACCTTGATAGACAAGGAGTTGCTGTCCTCTAGAGGCACACCAGAAGCTGAAGCAGACATCACAACTCATGCACAGATGCAACTCAGCACTCCACATCTCATTTCCTCTCCTCCCCTGAATAACATCTAGTGATATAAAATGTAATGTTAATGCACACCCTAAACCTTGAGCAATGCGAGACCTCAGGGGCAGGGCCGGATTTAGGTTTGATGAGGCTGTAAGCTACTGAAGGTAATGGGGCCCTTCATATGTCCAGCTGTCCTTTGTCAACAACAAATTGTCGCTGATTTTTGTGTTGAATATATGCTATATGGTAATTTATGGACCTAATAGGTATTTAAAGCCATTTGCACATGTTGCCATAGGAGCCTACACAACACAAAACACTGTTGCTGTATGTAGGTTTTATTTTATTTGTTTTTTATCTTATATTTTGGAAATGTACATCAGTGGTTTTTTTTCTTTACATTTTTTTGGGGCCCCCAAGAGAGCTGAACCCTAAGCTATAGCTTGTTTAGCTTATATGTAAATTCAGCACTGTTCAGGGGTGCCATCACTTACCTCAGGTTTGGTTTCCTGTGAAAGAAGGTATATTTGATATACAGTTTTATTTCCACATATATACAACCTGAGCATAAGATAGAAGGGCTCACAGCATTAACATCCCAATGGATCTTGCTCCCTATTAAATTTCCAGGCACCCAGCCCCATCTAAGCCATGGCTTTGGTTTTGGCATAGACAGCAAGTCACGCCTTCCCAGCTATGAGTGTCAGGCAAGAGTAGCCCCATCACTGAAACAGGTGGATCCAATGAGGTAGATCCAGGTGGATCCAATGAGCAGCAAGCAGCAGGATGGATGAGTCCCTCGCCTCCAAATGATAAGTTGCCTAAGCAGATGTTGCAATTCACCATTCATTTGCTCATCACATAGTGTTCAAATAGGTCATGGTACCCACACTAGGTCATGGTACCCAGACCGGATGTTTAGGAATCAGGGATGACTCACACCCCAGCCATCACCTCTTTAATCTTCAACCCCCAGGCAGGAGATATAGAAGTATAATCAGCCGTACCAACAGGCTAAAAAATAGCTTTTATTCATGGGCTGTTAGGCCACTGAACGAAAAATAACATAGAGAAATTGACTTGCTAGGTGGTGTGTTGTTCGATAAGAGATTTAGTGTTTGTGGGGGGAAGGGAGGCTCATTTAATTTCATTGTACACAGGTTGTACAATGACAATAAAGGTATTATTATTATTATTATTATTCTCTCAGAATACTGCGTCCATCTAGCTCAGTGTTGTCTACACTGACTGGAAGTGACCCTCAAGGTTTTCAAGGAGGGGTCTTTCCCCAGTCCAACCTGGAGATGCCAGGGACTTTCTGCATGCAAAGCAGATGCTCTAGCACTAAGATATGACCTCTTCCTAGTTCCCAAGTTCAATGAAAATAAAGTTCTTGGAGGAAGTTTACAATAATATATATATGTATATGTGTGTATCTATATCTATATCATCTATATCTATATATTTAAAACATCAAAGTTATTTCTGATACTTAGCTACTATTTCTGATACTTAGTGGTGTAGTGGTTAAGAGCGGTGGACTCGTAATCTGGGGATCCGGGTTCACGTCTCCGGTCTTCCACATGCAGCTGCTGGGTGACCTTGGGCCAGTCACACTTCTCTGAAGTCTCTCAGCCTCACTCACCTCACAGAGTGTTTGTTGTGGGGGAGGAAGGGAAAGGGGAATGTTAGCCGCTTTGAGATGCCTTAGGGTAGTGATAAAGCGGGATATCAAATCCAAACTCTTCTTCTATAACTAAAGTAAACAATCTTCTTCTAACTAAAGTAAACAATCATTGCATCTTGTTACAAGCCACTGAATATCGTCCCTCTTTCCTCACTGACAATCCAATAAGCTTTTAAAACTCCCAACCTGTCACCTTTTGTCTAGATGAAACATGCCACCCTTATCTCACATGATTTGCTTGGGAAATGGTGTACCTGGGAAAGATGCAGTCGGCTTTTGGGAGACTGGTAAGAAGTCTTTGTTTGAGTCTAGTTGGGCGGGGGGAATAATGAACCGCAAAGAGATTATCTCAGTCCACAATTCAATATCTTTATTTGCTTAATTGAAACAAAAAAAGCACACACAAGCGCTGTTCAGATGTGAAGAACATAAGGAAAGCACCACTGGATCAGACTGAAGGTCAAGAAAGTTCACATCCTGCTATCCATAGTGGCCAGCCAAATGCCTCCAGGATGCCCATGGGCAAGAGATGAAGGCTTAAGCCTGCTCTCACTCTTTAAGTCCCAGCGATTGTGTATCCAGAGGCAGACTGCCTCCGGACCTGGAAATTCAATGCAGCAATGCTGATTAAAAGACCACTGATAGACTTATTCACCATGAATATGTATAATCCATTTTTAAAACCATCTAAGCCACTGGCCATCAGCACAGCTTGTGGCAGCAAATCCCATAAAATTAATTATGTTTTATGAGAAGCACTTTATTTTGTCTGTCCTGAATTCATTTCACTGGATGATTGTGAGTACTAGTATTTGGATGATGGGAGGGTGGGGAGAATGTATTTTTATACACTTCTGATGCCTGCATAATTTTATAAAGCTCTATCATATTTCTCTTCAGTCAACTCCCCCCCCCCTTCTGTGATGGATGGCCCCTTAACACATTCATCTTTCCTTGTAAGGAAAGTGCCCCAGTTCCCTGATGATTTTGCTCACTATTTTTTCTGCAGTGTTTCCTATTTTACAATATTATATCCTGGATGGAATGGCTGGATCTTGATGACGGAGTGGGTTTCATTCATTAAGGTGATTCTGTCAGAGCAGGAATTTTTCCTTGTGCAACATAATATTCTCCTCTTCTCCTCCTCTCAGGGCCCCCCTATATCTGTTCTGAGGGTCCTCCCAACCCTCTGGAACAGATCTGAGAAAAGAATGCCAGGAAGGGAAATCCCATTGCACTAAACCTTGAATTTTATAGTGTGCTATAAACAAAACAGACCCCATGAACTATATTAGGTTCCTTTGCAGAAAAAAATAAATCATGATGTTCAAAGTCATTAACATTTATTAAAATATTATCTTTGTAACCTATATTTGAACTAAAAATATTTCCTGACTTGTTTTATCAAAAGAAAGAATGAACTCTCCCTTTAGCAGATCTGAAGCTACATGATGGTGCTTTAATCAGGGCGTATCCATCGGCTTCTGATGGGTAGGATTGAGAAACTTTGCTGAGTATGTCCACATTTTACTTATTTAGCTAATGCTTGAGCAGCATAATTAGTTAGAAAGAAATGCAAATTGGTATGTGGAACACACAGTGTGGAATATTTCTATGCTATCTCAATCCAGAAAGTTCTGCCAGTTTGGAATCTTGTCTCCAAAGAGTCGGAACTGCTCTGAGAGAGTGCAGGGTGCTTTTCAAAATGTTTGTGCTAAAATTCATGAAAAGAGCCCTCAACCACTTAAGAACAGCTCCACTGCCCCATTCCTCAAAAAGTCATTGGAAATCCCCCCACTGGCGGAGGAAGAGGGGGGCGGGAGGAGTGCACCACCCCCGGCAGCGTGATCCTGGTGGGGTGCCATCGCGGCGGCCCCCCTGCCCGTGCTGGGTGCCATGCCCCCACAGGCAGAACATCATGCTCCCAGGACATGTGCCAGCCATGCCCCTGCCCATTCTCCACCCCCCAGTGCCAGAGCATGAAGCTCCGCCACTGAATCCTCTCCCCCCACAACTGTGAAAGAGGCAGAAAAATACACTCTCCTCTTTTGCAGGGATCAAAGTTTTTCACAAGCAAGACAAAACAGAATAGTCAGGTTTCTCTATAGAACTAGTTCTGACACTCAGTCTGTTGCTGTGAACAATCTCAGTAGTGTCCTGGGCATCAGGATCAATGGGAAATATAATTTCCCTAGGATAATTCTTTAAGGAGTCAGCAACTATGGCAGCATTCCTGACACAATGCTGCCATAGTTGCTGATTGTTGTTGTTGTTGTTGTTGTTTAGTCGGTTAGTCATGACCGGCTCTTCGTGACCCCATGGACCAGAGCAAGCCAGGCACTCCTGTCTTCCACTGCCTCCCGCAGCTCGGTCAAATTCATGCTGGTAGCTTTGAGAACACTGTCCAACCATCTCATCCTCTGTCATCCCCTTCTCCTTGTGCCCTCCATCTTTCCCAACATCAGGGTCTTTTCCAGGGAGTCTTCTCTTCTCATGAGGTGGCCAAAGTATTGGAGCCTCAGCTTCATGATCTGTCCTTCCAGTGACCACTCAGGGCTGATTTCCTTAAGAATGGATAGGTTTGATCTTCTTGCAGTCCATGGGACTCTCAAGAGTCTCCTCCAGCACCATAGTTCAAAAGGATCAATTCTAGGAGGCCCCAATTCCAGCTCTTTTCTTCTTCTTTTAAATAATATTTATTATTTTTCCAACAATTTAAACACTACAAAAAAGGACAATACAATACAATACAAAAACACTACATAACACTAACATTAAACTAACAAAACAAAACAAAAACAGTTTAAAACACATCAAATAATTTCAATATCTTATCTTTCATTCACTTATTTCCACGACCTCCTCACACCTCCCTTTTTGTATTCCACTTCTGTTAATTGTTTCAGCAATTCCTTTCCATCTTCCTCTGTTTTCTATCCTATAATTATCTTAGCACATTCTAACCTTATTTTTTCCTTTAATACTCTATTAATCTATTTATACTTAATTCCTTATAACGTTTCTACTAAAGCCATATAACTTCATTCCAACCTTTTCTAGCATTCATTAATTTTACAGTATTTCTGTAAATAATCTTTAAACTTTTTCCAGTCTTCTTCCACCAACTCTTCTCCCTGGTCTCGGATTCTGCCAGTCATTTCTGCCAGTTCCATATAGTCCATCAACTTCACCTGCCATTCTTCCCGGGTGGGTAAATCTTGTGTCTTCCAATACTTCGCGATGAGTATTCTTGCTGCTGTTGTTGCATACATGAAAAATGTTCTATCCTTCTTTGGCACCAATTGGCCGACCATGCCCAGGAGAAAGGCCTCTGGTTTCTTCAGGAAGGTATATTTAAATACCTTTTTCATTTCATTATAAATCATCTCCCAGAATGTCTTAATCCTTGGGCATGTCCACCAAAGGTGAAAGAATGTACCTTCAATCTCATTACATTTCCAACATTTATTATCGGGCAAATGGTAAATTTTCGCAAGCTTGACTGGTGTCATGTACCACCTATAAATCATTTTCATTAAGTTTTCTCTTAGGGCATTACATGCCGTAAATTTCATACCTGTGGTCCATAACTGTTCCCAGTCAGCCATCATTATGTTATGTCCAACATCTTGTGCCCATTTAATCATATCAGATTTCACCATTTCATCCTGAGTGTTCCATTTCAACAGCAAGTTATACATTCTTGACAAATTCTTGATTTCTGTTTCCAATTTTGATTTTTCCACCTGGAAGCCAATTTTTTGTCCAAATTGTATGCCTCCATTATTTGATAATAATGGAGCCAATCTCTCACTTTATTTTTCAATTTTTCAAAACTCTGCAATTTTATTCTGTCTCCATCTTGTTCCAATATTTCCCAATATTTCAGACATTTGGCCTCCATATTGAGTTTTTTCTGTGCCTTTGCTTCCACTGGTGACAACCATCTTGGGGTTTTCTTTTCTAAGAAATCCTTATATCTTATCCAAACATTAAACAATGCTTTTCTAACAATATGATTTTTAAAAGCTTTGTGTGCTTTTACCTTATCATACCACAAATATGTATGCCAGCCAAAAGCATTATTGAAACCTTCTAGATCCAACACGTCAGTGTTTTCAAGAAGCAGCCATTCTCTCAGCCAGCAAAAAGCAGCTGATTCATAATACAGTTTAAGGTCTGGCAGGGCAAATCCACCTCTTTCTTTGGCATCAGTTAATATCTTAAATTTTATTCGAGGCTTCAAATCTGGAAATATCTTTCTGCCACTTCTTGAAACAATCCATCTTATCCAATTCCAGCTCTTCTCATTGCAAGGTCTGCTGGTTACCTGGTACAGGTGAAAACTGGCGAAAGGGGTTTGGTGGCTCATGGGGGAAATTATTTTGTCCCTATCATGTTCCCAATTATGTCCTGAGAATTTAATCTCCACTGCCTCAAAAATTGAGGTGTTTGTGTGAACATGTAAAATAATTCAAGTTCTTAGTAGCTGCTGCATTATATTTTATACGATGGGCCGGATGTGCAAACTATTTAAATTGCTTCATACTGATTAAACTCATTCCCTGAAATGGCTTTATAGCTACCCTTGGTTACCAAGACGAGTTGCAAATGCTGAAATGATCCTTTCATATAAAAGTTGGCAGACCTCATCCAGGGACTTGCTGGGACTTAGCAAATCAGTCAAATTCTTAACTATTGTTGTGAAATGCACGATGCAGTTGCTTTAATCAAAAGAAAGAACACTGCCCCCCCCCCATTTCCTACAACATAATAACTGTGTGTAGCAAAGTTGAAAATTGAGGCTGTAATCCCCCATCCTAGCTAAAAAATAAAAAAGGAGCCGGAAAAACCTGTTTGCAAGATAAATGGACAATGAGTCATGCTGCAGTGCTTATCTTTCAAATAATTGTCCCACCATCACTCCCACACACAGTGCCCAAATTTATTTAAGCAGCTTTCTAGGATATATCAGGGTTCAAATATCAAGCCCATCCACCTGTTTTGTGCATTTTTTTGTTTTACATTTTGAGCTCTGCATCAGTAATCCATTTCTGTGTCAAAGTCATGGAAGAATTTGGGGGCAAATCCTGTGCACATGAAGCTGGCATAAAGCAAGCTGTGGGGGACTTAGACCAGTGCCAGGGACTTTGGAGAATGCTTCCAGCTGGACCAGATATCACTTGATCTAATTCCATGTAAGGCTGCACTTAGTATGTGAATAATTTCTTCTCTTCCTCTCTAACTTCCTGGCTGAAGTCTTGACTTTGGTCAACCCTTAATATAGATAATGGTACTGCTTCCACCTTAAACTGATTTCATTTTCATCAGAAGCTATTGCCACTTGTCCTTGGAGAAACATCATAGATGTCAACATACAAGAGCTCTGTGTTGGAACCAAAGAAGTGGTTTTAAACGGCAGAGCATTTCAGTTTGGCAACATGGTTCAAGGCATAAATTGATTTGACCAAGGTGCAAATGGTATTTTTTAGCTTCAACTCTTTCAGCTGGATTCACTTCACTTGCACAATTTCCCCCCTTTCCTCCCACTATGTGCTCCATGCTCACCAAATTTCATTGTGGGGTGGGGCTGGACAACCCCCAGAACAGCACACAGGGGGAGGAGAGGGGGAATCATGCCATTTGGCAAACAGGAATGCTTGCAAGGATGGAACAATTGGGAGAGTGTGACCCTGAAATCCACCCTTTATCTTTCAACTTGGCTTCAAAACTGACCATTCATGCAAATGCAACACCACAGCCATAATTAGGAATTCTAATCAGCGAATATAAACAATGCTTCAGCAATGCTTCTGTCCTTTTAAAAAGACCCTGCAACCCAAAGCCATCAATAAATCTTTAAATCACGTGTGGTGGTGGTGGTAGTTTTGACATGGTATTGTTAGCCGTAAGCGTGCTGTTAAGTACTGTTGATATTTTAGCTGCTGTTGAAACAAACGTAAAGCTCCTTTTTCTCCAGCAAAGATGAGATATGATGAACTTAACCTGATAACATTAATTGTGTAACATTATTGTGAAAGAGAGGTTCACATTGCTCTCCCTACCTCAGTACCTCAGCCTAGTGATGAACCTGTGACTTAATTTCATTCATTGATGATGCTTTACATTCCAATTATTACTTCACCTTCCCTATCTTCTGTTTCACCAGTTGCTGAAATGCTCACAGCACTGGAGCTTTTTAAAATCACTTTGAGTTCCAACAAATGTAGGGGTAGTTGAATTCTCCATGACTGCTGTGGGATGTAATGCATTGGAACAGTCAAATACAACATTCTTTGTTTTCCTAGAGTGGACACAGGCAGGGGGAAGTTACTCCAGTCAGTATAACTTCCTGTTCCACTGGCCTGGAGCATCCTCCCTCTGCATGTGACCAGGGAGATGGGCATGACCCTGGCTGACTCCATAAAAGAGCCGAGTCACGCAGCCATCTTCTCTTGATGCCATGCTGCTCTCCTGCAGCCATTTTGTTCTCTTGATGCCGTTCTCTTAATGGATTTTGCTGTCTGCTGGCTCTCAGCCAGCAGCACATGGACTCAATCCCCATATGGGATAAACTCGCACTATGTTCTGTAACCTCTAGCTAAAGCCTGCCTTCAGGGATCATACTGTGAACTGAATGTGAGTAAACATCTTGTTACTTTTAAGGAAAAACGCTTGTGTCCTTATTCTTTTAAGAGGGGATAAAAGGGGTCACCAGGAATAATCCAGCCTGATCAAGCCAGACTGGATTGCTTAACTAAAGAGATTCAAATGAATCTGCAAACTAGCTTGCTGCTGTATTGAGGTGAATCTGCTCTGCTACATGACTCACTAGCATGAGAGAAGGAAGAATAATAATTAATCAACATATCCTCTCCTACTATCCTTAACATTCCCACAACTACTATAGCTCTCATTTTGAATGTTTGGTAATCTGAACTAGAAAGGTATAACCCTTCACTTCAGTATGGTTTGTAGTTCTATACCAAACACCCACAGTAAGGTCACAGTTGTTTCTGTCCCCTACAATTTTTACCCATATACTAAATCAAAGGGCGGCTGTGCTTTGGTTTGTAGTTTTTCAGGAAGTATGAATTGGGTAAGTACACTTAGGACCGTTCCCTTGGACTGGAAATCCATTTAATGTAAGCAACATCTAATCATTTCATAAAATGAAAATTAAGGAAACCAAAGCTGAGAACTTGCCATTGTGTCTGTAGCTTGGCTTGCTCTCTGCTGGAGTGCCAGCTAATATTATGAGTTATAGCTTAGTAAATTCTCCAATATTAAAGGAGATTAATTTCAAGGCATTGCATAAAATTAGGACATAAAAATTAGGCACATTTATTTAGTTACGCAATGCATGTGAAATGAAGCTCCAAAAACAAATGGAGTTTCAATTGATTAAATGTCCTGATTGGACACAGACATAGAACTTGGGAGGAACTGTTGAAATGCGTGTGAGAAACTGCAAGGACAGAAGAAATATCTATATTCAGAGCATCCAAGAGAAAATGGGGCTCTGGATAATATGTAGAATAGGTAGACTGAAAAACAGCAGGCAGAAAGCATTGTTCGGATGACTCATTAGTGAGAAATATGTATATCTGCCAGGAGATTATGAGTTTAGAGTTTTAAAAAATTTAGTGCAATGCTTTTCATGCATTTATAGTAGGTTCTGGGCCATGAGGGCATAACACTGAGCTAAGTTTATACACAATACTAGTAAATACACTTTGCATTTGGGGAACTGAAAGAACATCATTCTTCCAACTTCCTCCTTGAGTTCTGTGTACTTTTCAAGAGATACAAAGGTAACTAACCTCACCATCTATTTTTATGACTAGGAAGCCAATGATCAATGCGCCAATAATCACCTTTATGCATATGATAACGCAGTACATAGCCACACATTTTAAACAGTCCATGCCAGCATTAATTCCACCTAGAAGGCTCTCCAGCTTCTCCACTTCAAGGTTTGCAGGTGCATACTGTGTGATTGTGTCAGGGCTGGGCTGCGAGCAGTAGTCTGGGGTTAGCCAGGAACCAGAAGCCATGGGACAAGCCAGAAATTGCAACCACGGAGCAAGGCAGGGCTGCCACACAAATCTGGAAGCCCTTTCCCATATATTATTCAGGGAGGGGAAATTGGTTTAGCAGTATCTTATAGGGCAGGGCTTACTTTTGGAAGTAACATAGCTTCTTACTTTCTTGTATTGTTTCTTTCCTTCCTTCGAGGCAGCTGAAGCAGCGACTATGCTGGCAGTCTTTACAATGCCAGTCTTTACAGGGACTGTATGCTGGCAGTCTTTAAAGGGATGCGGGTGGTGCTGTCGTCTAAACCACTGCACCTCTTGGGCTTTGCTGATTAGAAGATTGGCGGTTCAAATCTCCACGATGGGATGAGCTCCTGTTGCTCTGTCCCAGCTCCTGCCAACCTAGCAGTTTGAAAGCACGCCAGTGCAAGCAGATAAATAGGTACCACTGTGGTGAGAAGGTAAATGGCATTTCTGTGCGCTCTGGTTTCCATCACAATGTTCCATTGTGCCAGAAGCAGTTTAGTCATGCTGGCCACATGACCCAGAAAAATGTCTGTGGACAAACACCGGCTCCCTCGGCCTGAAAGTGAAATGAGCACCACAACACCAGAGTCACCTTTGACTGGACTTAACCGTTCAGGGGTCTTTTACCTACTTTACAGTGCATTACAGGGTACTGTGGGAGAAAATACATGTTTCCACTCCGCCCAAAAGGTGGATAATATTTGGCAAATAGCCCTCTGTCCTTTTCCCCACTCTCCCTAACCCAAGAAAAATTCTCAGAAAGTTTTCTCAATAAAATCTCTTCAGATAAATTTTGTGGAAACCCACACAAAAACTTTCTTCATGATCATCTAGGTGCTTTTTTTTTTTTTAACATGCACATGGGAGATTTTGCTTTGTGTGTGGTAAATTATTCACACATGCAACTCTCTGCCTTCAGTCTGAAACAGTAATGGCCAGGGAAATATTTCCACTTGATTTTCCTGATAGCATAATGTGGCTCTCAGTTCCATAGCTGGAGTGATCCCAGAACACTAGATCTTGAAGCCACAGTGCACTCTAGTCTGCCAGTTATTAAAGACCCATGTACAATCTATATGGTCAATCCCAGAGGATAGTCTTGGAGAGTTGCTTAGCGCTTCAGGAGATGGCATGTCTTGAGGTAGGCTCTACATCAATACTCACTGCAAATTTATGAAGCTGGAAGTCTGTTTCTTATTACAGCTCTCACAAAGTCATCCTCCAGTTTCTCTTGGAAAACTACTTTTTCTGCTGCTATTTGAAGCTTTGAACAGAGTGTTAGTTTTGAGTTTCCCCTGCCCCCAACAGAAGCCATGAAAAGCTGAAATTCCTTTCCTGAAATAAGGAGGTCAGTTAAGAACAATTTCTAAAAGTGCAGAACCATTGGGGGAATATAATGTATACACATACATGCACAAAACATGCACACAACTCTGTGTATTTTCCTTTCTGCTTAGTCAGCCTACAACAGGTTCCAGGTTATTGGTTATTGGGCTCCAGGGGGTTATTGGGTTGTTGTTGTTGTTTTGATTATGTATTTTGTAGTTTTATATTCTGATTTTATTCTGTGAACCGCCCTGAGACCTGCAGGTATAGGACAGTATATAAATTCAGTAAACAACAACAACAGACCTAGAAGTAGTGAGCTACCTTGTGGAGAATTAGCCTTATAGTACTGGGGAGATTCCAGATTGTAAATGGTGGGATCAGGCTGGCATTTTTATGCCAATCATGTTGTGTAGAGCCATGTCATGTCTCATCCAGAGGTGTGTGAAATCCTCCTCAGAGGAGGCCCAGAAGGCTCCAGCCTTATACCAGACTTTGGGTCTGACTCCGTCTCTGGGCAAGGAGCCAGAGTACTGCAAAAAGGCCAAGGAACAGCTGTCCACATCCAGGAGGAATTCAGCCTCTGACATCAAGGGTGAATGCGCCTGAAGCTTGAGGGAAACGTGGGGCTTCAATAACCCAATGGCCAATCCAAGGAGGCACCTGACTGAAGACAATTACTCCTCATGACTGAAAATCTCCTTCTCTCAGGGAGACTTCTGGCGAAAATGAAGTTGATAGGAAACAGCTGAAATTGGAGTGTGGTTCCAATATCTTCAGCTCCAAACCCCCAGTCCTGGGCTGGAAGTTCTGCTAGAATGATGACTTGTTTCCCTGCCAGCTATTAGAACTAATAGTTATTGGCTATTGCGGACTGCTCTTCAGCCCCTTGGAGCATTCAGCGTGGGGTTCCTAGAGGTTCAATTTTATCCCCAGTGCTGTTCAACATTTACATGAAACCTCTGAGTGAGTCATCTGGAGTTTTGGAGAAATATGCTGACAACTTTCCTTTATACAGTGGTGCCTCGCAAGACGAAATTAATTCGTTCCGCGAGTCTCTTCGTCTTGTGGTTTTTTCGTCTTGCGAAGCACGGCTATTAGCAGCTTAGCGGATTAGCGCTATTAGCGGTTTAGTGGCTTAGCGGCTATTAGCGGCTTAGCGGCTATTAGCGGCTTAGCGGCTTAGAAAAAGGGGGGAGGGAAGGAAAAAACTCGCAAGAACTCGCAAGACGTTTCGTCTTGCGAAGCAAGCCCATAGGGAAATTCGTCTTGCGAAGCACCTCAAAAGACGGAAAACTCTTTCGTCTAGCGAGTTTTTCGTCTTGCGAGGCATTCGTCTTGCGGGGCACCACTGTATCTGTAGCTGTGGCAGTGGTTGTGTTGTCTTGCCTTGCTAATGGACTGGATGAGAGCCAATAAACTGAAGCTCAATCCAGATAAGTTTGAGGTACTGTTAGTGGGTGGTTCCCTAGACTAGAGGGATGGGAGGTGGCCTGCTTTTGATGGGGTTACACTTCCTTTGAAGGAGCAAGTATGTAACTTAGGAGTTCTTCTGGATCAACTGCTGACGTTTGATGCTCAGATGGCCATGGAGTGCCTTCTATCTGTTTCAGCTGGTGGCCTAGCTGTGCCCCTAACAGGACAGGGATAGGCTAACTTTTTGTTTATCCACTGGGAACCTCTAGGTTAATTACAGCAATTCGTTTTACATGGGGATGCCTCTGAAGTTGGTTTGGAAAAGGCTTCCTCAACCTTGGCCCTCCAGATGTTTTTGGCCTACAACTCCCATGATCCCTAGCTAGCAGGACCAGTGGTCAGGGATGATGGGAATTGTAGTCTCAAAACATCTGGAGGGACGAGGTTGAGGAAGCCTGGTTTGGAAACTTCAGGTGGTGCAGAATTGAGCAGTCAGATTGTTATATGGTTTGAGCGTATAACAGCAATCTTGGCGCAATTGCACTGGCTGCCAATGACTTTCTGGGCCCAGTTCAAAGCACTGGTTTAGACCTATAAAGCCTTAAGTGGTATAGGACTACAATACCTCAAGGACTACCTCTCTCCATAAGAATTTACCTGGACCCTGCAATCATTTTTACCTTGGAGCAGCTCAGTTGGTTAGAGCATGGTGCTGATAATGTCAAGGCTGATCTCCATAAACTGCATAGTCCTGCATTGCAGAGGGTTGGACTAGATTATTCTAGGGGTCTATTCCAATTCTATGATTCATTGAGACCAATGACTTCTTTTATTATTTATTAAGACTGACAGGACTGTCAAATAATAAGAAGCATTTACAGCAATGTTACATGTGCATTAATGCCTTCCACTCTAAAAATTTCATTAAAACGTACAGTGTGTTCACATTTCTTATTTTTTTATCTGGCCGGGAGCGGCAGCACTGCTCCTGTTCCCTCAGAAAGTGTCACAAGAGCACGGTCTGATTCTTTATTGACAGTCCCTCAACATAATATATTTTCGTATGAAGCCCTGAAGCAGAACTGCAATATTCTGGGAGCTTTAATAGAAGCTTGAAGCCTTTTCTAAAGAAAACAGAATCTCCCAGGCAATCATATACCTTTGGAAGGATTCAGGACACCAGGAGGAAGAGGCATCCCTGCTCAGGAGGATTCAAAATGGAGGAAACCAGTGTCATCACTCTGATTAGTCAATGTCTGTCAAGTTGTCAGTGCATTCAGGGGTGAATGGGGTTGCAGCACACAAAGCACTGACATCCATCAAACTCTTAAGGAAGGAGTCCGTTCCGAGAATTTAGGCAAAGGTGACAGAAAGGGACAGGGGAAGAAATTCAAATGTAAATACCTCACAACATTCATTATCAAGAAACTAGTCCTTACTTGCTCATGTTGTGGTGGACCAAGCCAAATGCCATGAAATGTGGCCTTTCATTTGCTTGGCACCCCTCCCCTCTGTTCTAAGAGCCTGTGGAAGGGAGAACCTATTTTTAGAGTTCTCTAAAAGCAACAGATATGCCTATTGGGCCAACATACATAGTTGCTGTCTGCTCTGTTAACCGAATCACAAATTATCTAGGCCACTGCTATTCTTTTTCCAGCTTGGAAGTAAATCCAACCAAGCAATATGAGACCCACTTCAATATTTCCTCATCTACGCCTGTCTTTCTCCTTTTTGCTGGCCACCTCTCTGTTTCCAATGCTCTCCTTCTCTTGAAAATGTGTAAAGGACAACAAATGCTTTGGGTCCTTCTGCAGGTGGGGGTCAGCTGAAGATGCAGCCCACTTGAAAAGCAATGCTCTAAATCTGTGGGATCCGTGTGCATTGACTGCCTTTTTTTAGGACAGACCTGTATCCAAGAAATGCCTCTCTGTGTTTGGTCTGTTGTAAAATATAAATAATTAAAAATAAAAATCACTGACTGGATTTTCCTGCCCATTTGTCATTGTTGTTGAAATTTGTATAGCGCCATATACCCGTAGATCTCAGGGTGGTTCACAGCGTAAAATCACAAAATAAAAAACAGTAAATACATAATAATGACATTTAAACAACACCTTAATTTTGTTCATGCCACTAAAGTAAGGCGATAAAACCTCTGGTCAGCTTTTTTGAGTGCTTGGGCTGCTCACATCTTATACAAAACGGAAGCTAATGGAAGGGCCATAACTCATAAGAATGTAAGAAAATGCACCACTGGTAGAAGTAAAACATAGCCATCATGGGTAAAACTCATTGGCAGCTTTTTCCTCCTTGTGAGCAGAAGTTTATGCAGAAGGTCCCAGATTCAAACCCTAGTATCTTCAGATAGATCTAGGAAGGGCCTCTCTCTGAAATATCAAAGAGCCACTATCAGTCAAAGCAGACAATATTGACTTAGGCCAATGGGCTTGTAGCACCCTGCTTGTGGTTAACGCTTAGCTGGAATGAAATATTCAACGCAGCAATAGAGAAATTAAAATAATAATTTATTTGTCAGACAAATAAATATGAGGCACAGTGGTATATGGTTACCAAGCTCTGGCCTGCCCTCCTGCCATTCTGGCCAGCACTTATATTTCCTTAATCCAGCCCCCTTGCTCCTCCTGTGGCTGCCTCTGTCCAATCAGCCTGGTTGAAATTCCTATTGGCTGTTTGCTAGAACCAATCACAAAAGATACACCCATTTCCTTCTGTCCTTTTATGGGAAACAAAAAGCTATATATTCTTCTATCTATAAATGACAAATAAGTAGTAATATATCTTACATGTGTCTCAACAAGGAACCTTAATTACCAGCTCACCTCGCCCTATTGCCCTCCAAAACAGATGGTTAATCTTAAATTTTTATCTTAAACAGATGTCAAGGATCATCATTGAAAGATCTCCTTCCTTTGGAGGTCTCTAAACAAAAGCTTGACAAATGCTCTAATGATGTTTCCTGCTTGGCAAGGGGGGCTGGGCTGGTGGCTGATGGCCCCTGTGATCTCTTCCTATATGAAATAAGAATCTAGCATAAGGATTTAACATTTCTTAGCTTCTAATTCCTTTGCATAATTACATTTAAGCCAATATATTTAATACATAACATAAATAACCTTTTAAAAGGAAAAGAAATCTTAAAAGGATCTCAGTTTAAGAAAGAAACAACTTTAGAAAAAGACTTCCCAAAATATTCTCTTCCTTTCTGCCAGCTAGATGCTTTTCCATTGCTCTTGACCTTTGAACCTTAGGAAAATATGGCTCAAGTTTAATGGGAGGCACATTGTTTTATTTTACTATTTACCCACTCTTAATTATGTTTTTCTCTGCTTTTTTATCTTCTGTAATATGTAGGGTCAGTGTAACCTTGGCTGTCAGCCTGTAATTCCCTTTTTACGACTTTGAGAATTGTTTTCTGCTATAAATAAGGGACGCAGGTGGCGCTGTGGGTTAAAGCCTCAGCGCCTAGGACTTGCCGATCGAAAGGTCGGCGGTTCGAATCCCTGCGGCGGGGTGCGCTCCTGCTGCTCGGTCCCAGCGCCTGCCAACCTAGCAGTTCGAAAGCACCTCCAGGTGCAAGTAGATAAATAGGGACCGCTTACCAGCGGGAAGGTAAACGGCGTTTCCGTGTGCGGCTCTGGCTCACCAGAGCAGTGATGTCACGCTGGCCACGTGACCCGGAAGTGTCTCCGGACAGCGCTGGCCCCTGGCCTCTTGAGTGAGATGGGCGCACAACCCCAGAGTCTGTCAAGACTGGCCCGTATGGGCAGGGGTACCTTTACCTTTACCTTTATAAATCAGGGGGGCCCCTTATCTAGGAGGAAAAACATTTTGCCAAGGTTCTTAGGCAGCTGCTCTTCTGCCTGGCATGAACATTTGAAAATCTTTAAGCTCATTTTAAGATACAGGCCCTGATCAAAATATAAGCTTGATAAAAATGCAGGCTTATGATTAGATGCCTCAGGCTGACCTGGTATAAGACAACTTTGTATTCTGGTCATTGCAGACACAGGAATGTCATGTTTGCCCACCGCCACACACGTAGCAATTGCTGTTCATGGTGGCTGATCAGGACACAGAAAATCTCTCCTGATCTGTACACAAGGTCTGTCTTGTATCTCCAGGCTAATTTTATGAATCATAGATGGTGTGATACCCCCAAACAACATTGCACATTACGAGGAAGGGCATGTATTGCATGTAAGCAGGGCATCATTAGATCTGAAAGAAAAGAAGTAAAAGCAGCCAGCATTAGCAGTTTTTTTGGGCAGGGGACAGGACGAAAAGCCAAAACAAAACATGTGGTCTTCATTCTTGACGTGGGAACCATTATACAGGAGTTCTGATGTGAACGAATAACATGAAATACTGCTTTCTTACCTATTATTCCACAGGCAGTGGGAGAGGTTGCACATATTGTAAAGGCTTGCCTTTTTAAGCAGCTTGGCACTCTGCGAAATGTACCAGAGTTGTGGGGGGAAAATCGATGGAGTTCTAGATTCTCCCTGAGATTGATCAATTTAGCACAAATTCCAAGCTGGACTCAGTATGGCCAGCAACTGCCATACCTTGCTTGGCAAACTGAATTACTTCTACATGGACAGTAAATTTCTGGCAGTTTATTTGGTGCTGTTTCCACCCCATGCATGTTTTCCCATTGTTGATGTCCTCTTTGAAGACAATTTCTCATTACCCTAGATGTAAGTTCCATTTGGTATGTGATGCCCTGTAGGACCCAATTCTATGTGCCAGGAAAAAAAATAAACTGGTTATAAATACAATCGAACGACATAAGAGCCAAGAGCCCAGGGGAGGAACTTAGTGCTCCTATATCAGAAGCAGCCATACTCACCAAAGCAAAAAAGCAGCTGTGTGCCTGCACACAGAAATATTTGTTTATTATATACTGTCTTTCCTTCAAGGAACTCAAAGATGCAGACATGGCTGCCCTTCTATGCTCACATCAACCCTGTGAGGTAGGTCAGGATGACAGAAAATAATCCAATGAGGGTTTGATCCTGGTTCTCTCAGACCTGTCATGACATTCTAACCACTATGCCACACTGGCAATCATAATAAATGGTGGAAAGGGAGCCTAACTGGTTGAGGGGGGCATGATGGGAATGTGACATTGCTTTCCATTCTGTGTATTCTTCTCATTCAGCACTGTTGGCTTTCTGATGCTGCTGTTCACATTCCACCCAAAGCTATGTCAATTTTATCACTGTGGGGTGAAATTGCAGTTCAGGTTCATAAGTTTATTGTTCTAGCCAAAGGCTATGTCAGACTTGTATTAGGCAATAGTATTAATAAAATAATACAGAATATACATCCATAATATGAAAATCCATAATATGAAAGACTTTGCCAGGTTCCTGAGCATTAAAACACACTTTCCCTTGTGCACCTCTGACAGCTCCTATTCTAATATTGATATAAGAATTAGAGACCCCAGGCGTATATTTTTTATTATTTTAATAATGTTTCACATTCATTGTATTTAACCTTTTAGAATGTATTAGGCTTGATTTTTCTGTGTTCTGCATTTGTGAGTTTTCCCCCTCCTACATTGCATTCCATCTTTCGTTATCTACCCCTGAAAGTGGTACAAATGGCAGGATGTTTTAGCACCTGAGTGTAAATCTGCTATCCTTGAAGTTATCTGAGACCCAGGAAGAGGGTTTTATGATGCTCTTCCCTCACTGAAGGGTAGGTTGCCAGGGTAACGCTGGACATCCGAGACCAAAAATGGCCAAATGGCCTGGGGACATTGGGGCCACTCTAAGGTGATGGAGGGGTGAAGTATGAAGCCATGTGTGCTTTACTTCTCATGACCTATAGCCACTCCTGATGTATGTGAAGATGTCTTATGACTTTTTGTTTGCTGTGTTTGAACTACTAATAAACTTTTGTTCTGAAGTGCCTTGGGGCAGATCTTCTCAACTGGCACGTTGAGTTGAGTGAGCTCTATCCTATTGCATGCTGGGTCCCTAAATCTGCATGCTGGACTTGGAAATAGTTGCCTTGGTTCTCTGGCTTCTTCAAAAGGAGGTTGTTTCTCACCTGGATAACAAATAAGGTGGTGTAGACACTGGCGGAGGAACGGGGGCGGGGGAGCGTACTGCCCCTGGCACCATCGGGGAAGGGGGTACCATCACAGCTCCCCCAGGCATGCTCTACGCACCCCCCACCACGTCGGGCACCACGCCCCCACAGGCAGCATGCCATGCCCCCATGGGAGACGTGCCACGCCCCCGGGACACGCCCCAGCCATGCCCCCACCTGCTCTCTGCCCCCGGTGCCAGAGCATGCAGCTTTGCCGCTGGGTGTAGAGGTGAATTCTGACCCCAATATTATTTTGCCTTTTTAAAGTCCAATTTGCCAATGTCCGTGATGTAAGATAGAGAAGTTACCATAGACACCAACAAACTGAAATCCAGCTTGATTTCAGATTAAACCTCCAAATCACCACATTTTATTGTGATTTTATCTAACTCCTTTTTCTTGACACCCCCTCCCCCGGCAGTACATAGAAGGCCACTCCAGGTGTTATGAAGGTATTGTTGTCACTCAAAAGAATCCAAACCAATTCTGCTGGGGTGTGCCTGCTTGCTTGTGTGAATAAAGGTTTCAGAAAGTGATCTCTTGGACCTCTATATAAGGGGTCTAACAGATAATGAATGATGTCTTCCACATGAGATTGACCATAAAATTTGAATATGGGACCTTGTTGTATATGGGACTTGTTGCATATGGGACCTTGCTATCCAAGACTGCAGTGGGCATCACTTGGAAACACAGCTCAATAAAGACATTTCTTAAGGAAGCTGGTGAGAAACTAAATCTAACATTTAGTTCTCAAGAGTGGGTACCAAGCAGAAAATTGAGTGTTTCTAATTAGTTGTAGGTCCCTTCTGGATTCTATCCAGAAGAGTCAATCCCATGGTTGATACTTATTCAAGGTCAAAGCAGAGCTTAGTTCTAATAATAGACTGAAACACCTTGAGAAGCTGATTTC
Organism: Podarcis cretensis; assembly: GCF_951804945.1. Taxonomy (NCBI): domain Eukaryota; kingdom Metazoa; phylum Chordata; class Lepidosauria; order Squamata; family Lacertidae; genus Podarcis; species Podarcis cretensis. Next base: position 83,823,598 of record NC_137174.1, on the reverse strand, counting down.
TAGAATTGGTTATCACCCAATTCCATATACCACAGTGCAGGAAATGCTCAATAGGCATAGTCACAATTTTTAAATATCCTTTAACTGAGCACAGTCCACTCTTGCCTTAATTGTTGGCCACCTGGATTACGTATGACGAAGAACTGTTGATATTCCTGATGGTAGAGAATATAGCTTCGGTGGTGGTGGGATCTGCAGTCACCAAGACTTTAATGGAGTTCAGATCAGATCCACAGATTTCAACATCACAGAGCAGTTGAAAAAACACTTTCCTACCAATTATATTTAGGACAGTTTCAACCAGCTGCCCTCCCATAGTGTAACAGACATTCACCAGTGCCCCTATGGTTTTCTGTGCTTTGACTTTCACTGCTTCCATATGACACTGCCAAGAGAGGATTTCACTAAAGAATCTATCTAAATGAGAGAGTATGTTCTATAGGTTGCTGATCTAAGCACCATTTATAACTAGGATTGTGTTTGGGGGGAAAACATAATATTAGTCTCACACTACTTTATAGATAGACTTTCCTGTTTATAGTATGTGATGAACACCTTTAAGAGATTTCTACATACATCAAGACTGAGATCTTCCTGTTGATAATTACTGGAGACAGGGCATTTGCATTGGCTAAATATGAAACCAAGACATGGATTTAAAAGTTAAAAATAGTGGGACCCAGAATGCAACTGTGCTTCATTCCTTGTGACATTTTAAATGCATCAGTCTTGCTACCATTTAAAGCTACTCCGACCCTCATTTCTGTATTGCTGCATAATTCTTGGATCAATAGCAGAAGTCTGCAGTTGATGTTAGCAATTTGAGATTTCTCCTACAGCCTGTTTCAATTAATAGACCCAAATGCAACAGAAAGGCTACATAAAGATTATTCTCAGTGCTATTACTGTATATCTTTAGACAGTTCAGAGTAAAACATTGATCAATGGTACTTTGTCCTCCTCCAAATCCTGCTTGTTCTTCATGAACAATGTTGTTATTTTGCAAGCAATCTTATAACTTTTGAAGGAGATACTGTGCATATAGCTTTGAGGAGAAGTGTATCAAGCTAATTGGCCAATAGTTTTGTGGATCTTTCCTATTCCTTTCTTATAATTTGGAGAAATAATACTCATTTTCCATCTAGACAATACTTGGTAGGGTAAGCGTTGCTCCCAGAACAGGGAGGAAGGAGTCAAATGACACTGAGGTTTGGTTCAGAGAAAGAGTTTATTCTGCTCTCCAGATAGCAGAAGGCACTGTGTGAATCAGTTCACAGCAAGCACAAAAGCAAGAGAAATTGCATACAGTATATATATCCTCCAGGCACCCTCTCCCCCCTTCCCAAGGAATCCAGACATGTAAGCTTATACACGTAAGTTGACATCACAGATGTTCCTGCTCCTGTACTCTTAACCATAAGAGGGTGTTCCTGTTCCTGTGCTTTTGAGCATAAAAGGGTGTTACAGTTCCTGTATTCCTTATCTTGGGGTAAGAAGGTCACGAACTCTAAGAGTACTCCTGGGGCCGTTCCCAGGGGGCTGACAAGGTCTGTGCGTCATTGTGGTCAGGATATAAGATAAGACCCAGATGTGTCATCCCTGCTCCACTTTGGAACTGGCAAGGCCATTCATTAGGCGTCACGGACTGATAAAGGAGAGAGCTTTGTTTATACAGCTGTGTCCTTGTTATACATTTGCTCAAGAGCTCAAGTTAATGGTTTTTAGCTAATGCACCCTTGGAGAAGGAAAAACGGGATTTTGGGGCCCGTTTCAGACTGACTGCACAGTCAGATTTTAGAATGGGAAACCCATTCCTTCAGTAGCACCCTCCACCACTTTTGTACTACAACTCCCATCAGCCCAGCTCCCAAGGCTAACAGACAGGGGTGATAGAAGTTGTGTTCTATAACATCTGAAGGTTACCACATTGACTAGAGCTGTTTCACCTTTCCTGCACTTATTCTTTTAAAGCAAAAATACTGTTTTATAAATAGCTGTCAGGAGTATGGTAGACTGTCTTCTTGGCTTCCTGCAATAACAGGAGAGCACAATCATGGACACCATGTGGGTTTCAGACATTATGAGCATCTGAAAAAGCTGCAAAGTGTAGACCACCAGAGAGATTAGTTGTAGAATGAAAGAAAGTACACTCAAAATCATTCCTCGACCATCTCACAAGAAGATAAATGCAGCAAAAAGCAAGAGAATTCTACCAAAACATCCTCTCTCCTTTGATAATTTTCAAATGTGATTTTATTTTTTTGGTCATTAATTGATGGAGAATAGTTTTTAAAAGAAACTTTTAAAAAATATACAGAATTCATGCTTTAGTTTCGCCTTTCTTTATTCTCTAATGGAGACAGATTGCTGTAGGGTTTTTTTAAGCACAATGTACCACAGAGAGTCATTTTATCAGATAATGTGTTTTTACAGCTTTGCAAGGTGCCCATCAAACCTTTCCTTCTTCCAAGCTTCCATGTAGCGAAAGCTGAGAAGCTTCTTGTGACTCTTTTCATGCCACCAGAGTTCAAATGTGTCTAGTTAAAATGTTCTTCCGCTGCAAAAGTTTTGTACATTTTCAGCATTCAAGGGAAAAATGAATTCCATGCTAGACTCTCTTTCATCCAGCGTTGGGGCAATCCTTAGGTGACTGATCAGCTAAGGTCCACACATAATCCTGCTTTCAGATGTTTCTGTATCTCAGGCTGTGTCTTTGAACAAGAACTTTGGGAAAGTCCACAAATTTAAAAGGACAGGGTTGCCAAAGTCACTGGAAATGCACAGTGGGATTGTGGGCAAAAAAAAGATATCAGACAAATTAAGGTCAAAGGTTTAGGAGGAAAAGATGGAGGCTGCATTAATGCCTAAAGCCATAACTTTCAAAATACTTTCTTAATCAAATGCAAGGCTGAGGAAGACTGATCAGTAATTAATATGGGGAAAGGAAGAGTCTAAAATGAAAGCAGCCTTAAGGAGGTGAGTAAAAATGTGGGAGAAAAATCAATGGGTTTGCTTCGTGTTTGGATACCATTGAGGGATTTGTGGTGGTTTTAATTAGCCACTGAAGGAATACCTTCTCTTTGTGCTGCCAACTCCTTTGCAATTCAATTGCACATTCTGCCCATACCAAATTTTAACGATAAACAGTGATGCAATTGCCATTCTCTAATGATTTCCTCAGGGACGCAGGTGGCGCAGGGACGCAGGTGGCGCTGTGGGTTAAAGCCTCAGCGCCTAGGGCTTGCCGATCGAAAGGTTGGCGGTTCGAATCCCTGCGGCGGGGTGCGCTCCCGCTGCTTGGTCCCAGCGCCTGCCAACCTAGCAGTTCGAAAGCACCTCCGGGTGCAAGTAGATAAATAGGGACCGCTTACCAGCGGGAAGGTAAACGGCGTTTCCGTGTGCGGCTCTGGCTTGCCAGAGCAGCGATGTCACGCTGGCCACGTGACCCAGAAGTGTCTCCGGACAGCGCTGGCCCCTGGCCTCTTAAGTGAGATGGGCGCACAACCCCAGAGTCTGTCAAGACTGGCCCGTACGGGCAGGGGTACCTGTACCTTTACCTTTAATGATTTCCTATACTTCATATACAAAACCAGGCGTTACACATTTTCTACTGTCTAATAAAAAAAATTATATACTGGAATAAAAGGAGCTTTGGGAGATGGCTTGACCTCTATCTAAATATTGTGCCTCATGTTTGAATCTTGGTGGCGGAAGGGTGTTTGATGCCACAAACATGATCTTCACCACTGCACACCTCACATGATGATATTTTCTTTATTTCCTTATTGATCTTTGTATCACTGTAGACAGTAGCTCATTGATGGAGGATATTTTGTGCATACAGAAAGTTTCAGGTTCAATTCTTGTCACCTCTATACAGTGGTACCACTGGTTAGGAACTTAATTCGTTCCGGAGGTCCGTTCTTAACCTGAAACTGTTCTTAACCTGAGGTACCACTTTAGCTAATGGGGCCTCTCGCTGCCGTCGTGCCACCACTGCACGATTTCTGTTCTCATCCTGAAGCAAAGTTCTTAACCCGAGGTACTATTTCTGGGTTAGTGGAGTCTGTAACGTGAAGCATCTGTAACCTGAAGTGTCTGTAACCCGAGGTACCACTGTATAGGGCTGTTTGAATTGGAATAAGGGAGTTTCCTGTTCCCTTTCTGGAGTGAAATGAATGTGACTATTAACTGATATTTTACAGAACAACCTAACCACTCCATACACCAGGTGGTAGTAGAGGTTGGATTAAGTGCAGTGATTTCTGCCCCCAGCTCTCCTGGAGAAGCTGGCCTTCCGTTGGCACCAACCTCCCCCTTCAATTTACCAAATGTGTGGTGGGAATATTCTTGTGGGAAATTCCACAACACAATGTTGCCAGCCCTGGTCACATTTGCAGACATCTTTGTAACACAGAGTTGGTCTACAAACAGGCGAGATGTCAGAAGCCAGCCAATCCCATCATTGGGAATAAAAACAATACCCATAGCCATAAAGCAGTAGAGCAAAATTGATTGCATCCACACTAAGTTAGGTAGCAATCCTCAGTGTGGGAAGCCAGTGTAAATTATGCTGGCTAAAGTTAAGTATGTCACATCCAAACTCCATTCAGGAGCAGGGCTACTGCTGACTGAGTTGGCCTAAGCCAGACAGAGGGAAAACAAAGCTTTAAAATAGAGTTTGACTTGCTCCACTCATTTTACCAGCTTTAATTAATCTAGGGTATCAGGTCATATGTCTTTGCTGAACAGAGTTAGGCTCCGACAGGAGTTTCTAAATAAAGGTCATTCAGTGACATCATAAATTAAAATTATCTTATAAAGCATACAGTATTTGATAGGCTACTTAATCATTGCAAAACTGCAATCCTATAGACAGTTACCTTAGAATAAGTCCCATTGAACTGAATGGCACTTGCTTCTGAGTAAAAATATTGCATGGTAAAATACATTGATATTTATAGCAGGCTTTCTAATTATTGCCAAAGGTCTGCACACACAGCATATGCATTACAGTTGTTAAGTGCTCTTTTTCTCACCAGCTTTGCAATATAGACGTTGGGGAATTCGTGGAGTCTAGAAATAACTACAATGGTGCCAAAGAGAAAAACAAGTCAGGGACTCACTATTACCCATCACCTGGATACTCTGAGCTTTGCATACTGCTAGTCTGTGTGCACCAATGATTTATTGAGAAGGAGTGAGTCCTTTTCTTTGGGGATTGTGATTGTAGCTGGGCTTCTGCCTGAGCAAAGTTTTTACCAACTGGACAAAACAGTTTGGTTCCAGCAAACAGAAGGCCAGGTGTGAAATCAACAGCAAATCAGAGAAATTGCAGAGGGGTGGGGTGTTCATTTCAATGCTCAGAGAAAAACCCAAATAAAAAAATTAAAATATGCTATTAAAGTAATTGTCTTTGTCCATGGAGTTTTCGTGGCAGGAATACTGGAGTGGCTTGCCGGTTCCTGCTCCAGGTGGATCACGTTTGGTCAAAACTCTCCACTATGACCTGTCCATCTTGGGTGGCCCTGCACGGCATAGCTCATAGCTTCTCTGAGTTATTCAAGCCCCTTTGCCACGGCAAGGCAGTGATCCATGAAGGGGATCACAGTAATCCAAGTTTATGCACCAACCACTGGTGCTGAAGAAACTGAAATTGAGCAATTCTATGAAGACTTACAACACCTTATAGAAATGACACCAAAGAAGGATGTTCTTCTCATTATAGGGGATTGGAATGCTAAAGTAGGGAGTCAAGAGATAAAAGGAACAACTGGCAAGTTTGGCCTTGGAGTTCCAAATGAAGCAGGGCAAAGGCTAATAGAGTTCTGCCAAGAGAACAAGCTGGTCATCACAAACACGCTTTTCCAACAACACAAGAGATGACTCTACACATGGACATCACCAGATGGGCAGCATCGAAATCAGATTGATTATATTCTCTGCAGCCAAAGATGGAGAAGCTCTATACAGTCAGCAAAAACAAGACCTGGAGCTGACTGTGGCTCAGATCATCAGCTTCTTATAGCAAAATTCAAGCTTAAACTGAAGAAAGTAGGAAAAACCACTGGGCCGGTAAGATACAATCTAAGTCAAATCCCTTATGAATACACAGTGGAAGTGAGGAACAGGTTTAAGGATTTAGATTTGGTGGACAGAGTGCCTGAAGAACTATGGATGGAGGCTCGTAACATTATACAGGAGGCAGCAACTAAAACCATCCCAACGAAAACGAAATGCAAGAAAGCAAAGTGGCTGTCCAACGAGGCCTTACAAATAGCGGGGGGGAGAAGGCAAGCAAAATGTGAGGGAGATAGTGAAAGATACAGGAAATTGAATGCAGATTTCCAAAGAATAGCAAGGAGAGACAAGAAGACCTTCTTAAACGAGCAATGCAAAGAAATAGAGGAAAACAATAGAATGGGAAAAACCAGAGATCTGTTCAAGAAAATTGGAGATATGAAAGGAACATTTCGTACAAAGATTACCATAATAAAAGACAAAAGTGGAAAGGACCTAACAGAAGCAGAAGACATCAAGAAGAGGTGGCAAGAATACACAGAGGAACTATACCAGAAAGAAATGGATGTCTCGTATACCCCAGGTAGTGTGGTTGCTGACCTTGAGCCAGACATCCTGGAGAGTGAAGTCAAATGGGCCTTAGAAAGCACTGCTAATAACAAGGCCAGTGGAAGTGATGGTATTCCAGCTGAACTATTTAAAAATTTAAAAGATGATGCTGTTAAGGTGCTACACTCAATATGCCAGCAAATTTGGAAAACTCAGCAGTGGCAGAGCATTGGAGAAGATCAGTCTACATCCCAATCCCCAAGAAGGGCCGTGTCAAAGAATGCTCTAACTACCACACAATTGCACTCATTTCACACACTAGCAAGGTTATGCTTAAAATTCTACAAGGCAGGCTTAAGCAGTATGTGGACCGAGAACTCCCAGAAGTGCAAGCTGGATTTAGAAGAGGCAGAGGAACCAGAGACCAAATTGCAAACATGCGCTGGATTATGGAGAAAGCTAGAGAGTTCCAGAAAGACATCTACTTCTGCTTCATTGACTATGCAAAAGCCTTTGACTGTGTCGACCACAGCAAACTATGGCAAGTTCTTAAAGAAATGGGAGTGCCTGATCACCTCATCTGTCTCCTGAGAAATCTCTATGTGGGACAAGAAGCTGCAGTTAGAACTGGATATGGAACAACTGATTGGTTCAAAATTGGGAAAGGAGTACAGCAAGGCTGTATATTGTCTCCCTGCTTATTTAACTTATGTGCAGAATTCATCATGCGAAAGGCTGGGCTGGATGAATCCCAAGCCGGAACTAAGATCGCCGGAAGAAATATCAACAACCTCGGATATGCAGATGACACAACCTTGATGGCAGAAAGTGAGGAGGAATTAAAGAACCTTTTAATGAGGGTGAAAGAGGAGAGCGCAAAATATGGTCTGAAGCTCAACTTCAAAAAAACAAAGATCATGGCCACTGGGCCCATCACCTCCTGGCAAATAGAAGGGGAAGAAATGGAGGCAGTGAGAGATTTTACTTTCTTGGGCTCCATGGTCACTGCAGATGGTGACAGCAGTCACGAAATTAAAAGACACCTGCTCCTTGGGAGAAAGGCGATGGCAAACCTAGGCAGCATCTTAAAAAGCAGAGACATCACCTTGCCAACAAAGGTCCATATAGTTAAAGCCATGGTTTTCCCAGTAGTGATGTATGGAAGTGAGAGCTGGACCATAAAGAAGTCTGATCGCCGAAGAATTGATGCTTTTGAATTCTGGCGCTGGAGGAGACTCTTGAGAGTCCCATGGACTGCAAGAAGATCAAACGCATCCATTCTTAAGGAGTGGTCACTGGAAGGACAGATCATGAAGCTGAGGCTCCAGTACTTTGGCTACCTCATGAGAAGAGAAGACTCCCTGGAAAAGACCCTGATGTTGGGAAAGATGGAGGGCACAAGGAGAAGGAGATGACAGAGGACGAGATGGTTGGACAGTGTTCGAAGCCACAAACACGAGTCTGACCAAACTGCGGGAGGCAGTGGAAGACAGGAGTGCCTGGCGTGCTCTGTTCCATGGGGTCACGAAGAGTCGGACATGACTAAACGACTAAACAACAACAACAATTAAAGTAATTATAGTATACTCATCATAAATTAATTATAAAGACTGGGGATGTATATGGGGATAATGTCCTAAATAGGAAGCTTGCAGCTATTTTTAGAATTTGAACTTCCTTAATGCTTAATCCATGCTTCAAGGGGTTTGGAAGATTCTGCATTGCTGTGATCATGTAGTAAAGAACTGGAGGATTTGGAAGATAATGATGTAACTTCTTTTAAGAGAGAGAGATGCAGAGAGTATCCAGGTAATTAAAACCTGTCAGCCTAACCTCAGTCCTAGGTAAATTGATGGGGAAAAGTCCTATTTAAGAAGGATATAATACTCTGATTGATATAACTAGGGCAAAAGTGAACTATCAACTGCCTTGACAGAATGGAATACTTGGCTGAAACTAGCAGAATGAAATTCAGCTGTTTATTTAAGAATCCTCATCATCTGCACAGGTATAGGCTGGGGAATACCTGGCTTGGCAGCAAGACATGCAAAAATGGTCCTCAGAGCTGTAGCTGAACACAGGCTAACAATGAGTCAGCAGTGTGGCATGAATGACTGGCTAGAAGAAGCTCGTAAGATGTTAACCACCATAGTTTACAAGGCGAATGAATGACTTCATTTTATTCTAGGGTTGTCAGACCTCCTCTGGAATACCGTAGTCAGTTCTGGGTGTTGCACTCTAAGAATGATGTAGGCAAATGGAAGGGGTTCAGAGGAGGGTGGAGGTTTGAACAACTATGAGAAAAGGAGGGGGAAATGGGTATTGTGTGGTTGCGTGTCGAGGTCCCCAAGCCAACCCCCAAGCCACAACTTTATTTAAATACATAACCGTGAGTGGTTGTTTAGGCATTGGTTAAGACTATCTGTCCCCCTGCCTGGGGACAGAACTGACTTCCGGGCACCACTGAAAGACAGTAAGGGAAAACAAGTCGGGGAGAAATGGAGCTGAGTCACAGGCCCTCAATTTCTCACCCACATGCTCCCCAAGGCTTGCCGGCCCTAGTCCCATTCCAGGGATTGGACGAAAAGATGGCAAGCCCCCAGATTCCTTTAACGGAATTCCCTTTCCACAGCAACCATGGAGGGGCAGGCCCAACCTATCCTAACCCCTCCTCCACCAATTTATAACCAATGCCTAACCACAACCTTACAAGTTGTGACAATTTGCTATGCAGTAGGCAAAAACCAAATGGCCCAGCCAATCAGCCAGATGGACAAAATTCCTACCAGGCCCCTGCCCCAAAGCAGGTGACCCCATGACAGGCATAGCAAGGTCAATGCAACAACCCCTTACTTTAGGGTGGGTGGGTGGGTGATCCGTTGCATGCAGCAAAGAGAAACCTCCAGGCTGCATGCAGAGTATTAAACATTTTACCCCTCCCACCAAAATTGCAACATAACTTTTACCCCAGCAACCCAGCAAACCAATCATTGCCCTAGGCCCTCTTTAGAGACCTTGCCTGGCAACAGAGGGGTGGCTCAGCAGACCCCACCGCAACACGTGCTCTCCATGAGGGAGAACACATTTTCTTCCAGTCTCAAAAGATGGTCTGGGGACTTGTGCTAAACCAGGTCTTCTCAAACTTTCTATCCCCAGGGGTAGAACGCTGAGAAAGAAGAACATCACTCTGCAATCACAAAATATGCTGCAGGGGCAGATAGAGTGTTTGGCACAATCAATCTGGCAGTTACTAGCATCATTTTCTACTGATACCTAATCCATCTTTGAAAATTGCCAAATTCTTTGCCATAGCTTTTTCCTTTTAGCTAGGAGTTCCAAAGCTCAGTTTTCCTCCAGCTAAGTACACACAGGTGTTCTGGAGGTATCATGACTTAGGCTCCCCTTTTCAGACAGAATTTGCTTATCAAGGGTCTCTAAGTGGAGAAGGCTTTATCTTTTAGGTCCCCCCACCCACTTCCCAGCCCCACATGTCTCTCATTGTATGTTAACCTGTCTCCTTCCTTTCTCAGCTTTTACATTACATTGAGACCAGGCTGGCATTCTTGCCCTTTGACTAGTAGACGAGTAAGAGGTGCCATGATAGATGTTTATAAAATTAGGCATGGCATGGAGAAAGTGAGTAAAGTCATCTCCCCCTTCTCTCATAACTCATGGACACCTGATGAAGCGGGATGCTGGAAGATTCAGGATGGATGAAAGTACTTAGTCAAACAGCCTATTGTTGAGCTATGGAACTCACTCACACAGGAAGCAGGGCTTGCTATCAGCTTGGATTGGATGGATCCACAAGGCTACTAACAGCTGCTGGCCATGATTAATATCTTCTGCCTCCACTGTTGGAGGCCTTGTGGTTTGTGTTCCAGTTGCTAGAGGGTCACAGGTGGGAAGATGCTATTGTGTTCGTGTCTCTTCAGGCTTCCTAGAGGTATGTTGTTGGCCGCTGTGAGAACAGGACACTGAACTAGATAGACCATTAACTGAAAAAATATATATGCTGATGATATTTTTTTATAAAGAGACCAGAAGCTTTTCTTCTAGGAATTAGAGGTCAAGAGGTACCAAAAAATCAGGAAAAAAACTATTTATGTGTGCAGCGATGACTGCCAGGATGATATATGCACAGAAATGGAAAGAAGGAACAGATCCAACCAAGGAGGACCGGCAGATAAAAACTGATGGACTGTGCAGACATGGCCAAGCTTACAGGAAGAATAAGAAATCAGGAAGATAAAAAAACAAAGAATAAAGATTGGGAAGCATTTATTGTAAACAACTTAAAACATTAGTAGGGTTAATTTAAAACAAGAATTAAAGAATATTTAAGGAAATTTTGGAGAACATAAATAATTAAGGAATTCTGTGGGTATGCAGAAGTAGAGATAAAATTGAAGGAACCATGGATGGCGTGGGGCAGGAAGTTGATTTGTTCTTATTTTGGGGTTTGTTTGTTTATTTGTATGCATTGTTGCAAAAGAAAAAAAAATATTTTTAAAAACATTATTTTTAAAAATGAACTAGAAAGACCATTGGTCTGGTCCAGCAGGTTTGTTTTGTTTTATGTTCTTATACAAGTCATTTTGTTGTGATCGGTGTACACCCACAGTGTGTGTGTGTGTGTGTGTGTGTGTGTGTGTGTGTTGTGGTTTTCAAACAGCAGTGTAATACTGTCATGAAAATAATGAATAATGATTTGAACTTTTTTCCAACATGCATTTCGTTTTCAAGTCACTCTTTAGGCTTTCTCACACATTGTACAGCAACAAGCCTAGGGTCTGCACTGCATTTACATTCAAAAGGGAATCACAGGCAATCAGAGTTATCTGACGGGCATGCATATGCGATACATGCCTTTCCAAACATTTCTTTGATACAGTCGCATTTTATATTTATATGGAGGACATTTCAAAAATCATAGGCATAAACATAACATAAATCAAGTCTCTGAGGGGCCTCATTAGACTGTGAGTTTCTGAACAATTTTAACTATTGAAGGAGAACGGTGAACTCTCTTGCACCTCCTATGTTCAGCTGGAATAGAAGAGGCACACAGAGGTCAGAGAAAGCATTCTGAGTGCAGGGAGCCCCATTTGGCGGCCCTAGGAAACTCACTAAGCCCATTGTAGCCTAGCATTGGGTGTGTGGAGCACAGCTGATTGATTTCTGAATAGGACACAGCTGTGGGCAGCCTGAGGCAGCTCCATCAGACCTTGTTGCCAACCCACAAACTATGGATAGCCAACTGGGCACCTTCAGACATTGCTGGACTACAGTGCCCATCATCCCTGACCATTGACTGGGACTGATGGATGTTGCAGTTCAACAACATCTGGAGAGCACCATGTTAGCTACCATTGCCCTAGAGTGAGAGACTAAGAAGAAGACAGCATGCTCAAGAGACCTTCAATGTTGTGAGAGATTTGGGGCTGATCTCACAGAGAGGTACTGAGTAGGAAGATGAGTTAGGAGAACAGGTTAACATCTATACTCAGTTATGGTGCTGAAATCAGTATGTATTCATTGGTACTGTCCAAGTTTGTATTTGTATTAATGATATATTGCATATTTTTCATAATATTTGCTTTTTTAATCTGCTGTACACATCTTAGCAATCTTTTATATATCAAGTTGGATAGAAAAAGTCTAAATAAAATAAATAAAAATATATTTATTTATTTATATTTATTTATTATTTGTAGACTGATTACTGCCTGAAAAAACCTCGAAGATTACAACAGATAAACATAGCTGTGTGTGTGTGTGTGTGTGTACACAATATGTACAATAAAACCATGTCAAATGATTCACATAACAAAATACATGAGGAATATGCATTTATATAATGACAAACATAAATAAATAAGAAAGCACTACAAGATAGTATAATGTAAAATTTCAATCAACATACATACATGCAGTCACTCCCCCAATCACACTGATCTTCCATTTCTCACAAGCACTACAGTCATTGATTACCTAAAACATTGCCTCTATCAACCACTCGTACATAAACCACTCACATTCCACAATATTGCAACCCTCATACAAACTATTATTTGCACTAACTGGTAATAATGTCTAGACCATGATGGCTGGACCCAACAAGAATTGCTGCTCAACAACATCTGAAGGGCATCCCATTGTCTTCTCTCCCCATTTAGTGTGCACTACAATAAACATCCAAACTAGCTGAAAGATGACAGGGAATGGGTTTCTCCCCCACCTGCGTCCAATCAACAAAAAATGAAGATACCCCAAGGCTCAGGAATGCGGAAAAAAATTAAGTGGTAAAAGCTAGCAGTCCAAAATGCCTTTGCAATGTCCCCAAACAGTTTCGGCTCTGATTAAGAAAGTCTTCCTGGCTCTGTAATGCTGAGGGTTTTATTTTTAGAAATATCTGTCTTGTGGCAATGATAATTTTGAGAATTAGGATGCCAAAGTCACTTCCCACCCTGCTCAAATGCAGAGACTTAAGTATATAAATTTTTAATGAAAATAGTTGTCAATTCTTTAAGAGCTTTTATCCAATCATCTTCTCTGAAATGGACCTTCCACTGTCCATGATGCCAGCGTGACTTTGAGAGGGTGTATGCCTACCTTGATTTCAGCAAGGCATTTGACAAGGTGCCCCATGATATTCTTGTAAAGAAGCTGGTAAAATGCGGTCTTGACTATGCTACCACTTAGTGGATTTGTAACTGGCTGACTGACCGAACCCAAAGGGTGCTCATCAATGGTTCCTCTTCATCCTGGAGAAGAGTGACTAGTGGGGTGCCACAGGTTCTGTCTTGGGCCCGGTCTTATTCAACATCTTTATCAACGACTTGGATGATGGACTCAAGGGCATCCTGATCAAATTTGCAGATGACAACAAACTGGGAGGGGTGGCTAACACCCCAGAGGACAGGATCACACTTCAAAACGACCTAGACAGATTAGAGAACTGGGCCAAAACAAACAAGATGAATTTTAACAGGGAGAAATGTAAAGTATTGCACTTGGGCAAAAAAAATGAGAGGCACAAATACAAGATGGGTGACACCTAGCTTGAGAGCAGTACATGTGAAAAGGATCTAGGAGTCTTGGTTGACCACAAACTGGACATGAGCCAACAGTGTGACGCGGCAGCTAAAAAAGCCAATGCAATTCTGGGCTGCATCAATAGGAGTATAGCATCTAGATCAAGGGAAGTAATAGTGCCACTGTATTCTGCTCTGGTCAGACCTCACCTGGAGAACTGTGTCCAGTTCTGGGCACCACAGTTCAAGAAGGACACTGACAAACTGGAACGTGTCCAGAGGAGGGCAACCAAAATGGTCAAAGGCCTGGAAACGATGCCTTCTGGGGAACGACTAAGGGAGCTGGGCATGTTTAGCCTGGAGAAGAGGAGGTTAAGGGGTGATATGATAGCCATGTTCAAATATATAAAAGGATGTCACATAGATGAGGGAGAAAGGTTGTTTTTTGCTGCTCCAGAGAAGCGGACACGGAGCAATGGATCCAAACTACAAGAAAGAAGATTCCACCTAAACATTAGGAAGAACTTCCTGACAGTAAGAGCTGTTCGACAGTGGAATTTGCTGCCAAGGAGTGTGGTGGAGTCTCCTTCTTTGGAGGTCTTAAAGCAGAGGCTTGACAACCATGTCAGGAGTGCTCTGATGGTGTTTCCTGCTTGGCAGGGGGTTGGACTCGATGGCCCTTGTGGTCTCTTCCAACTCTATGATTCTATGATTCTATGTGCAGAGACTGTCAAAGATAAAAAGGGCTGTTTGGTGGCTAATCTCGGTTGCTAATAAAAAGGTGGTGGATATAGTTTCGTTTTTTAAAGACTTAGAGTGCAACAACACAAATTCTTTTTGAAGGATGATTTCTTGCTCCTTACGGTTGGCTTCACATTTTAAAAAATAAATTGTGAGATTTCAAACATTCAATGAATAAGCAAGATATTGCTGTATTAATGAAATCTGCAATGGCTCTGCCTAGTTCATTTTGTGGTTCCTAAATCATGAAAAGCCTTTCATTATCAGGCAGCAGACGTTGAATTCTTGTAGTAGGTAAGTGAAATGAATGAGGCAAAAGCGATTCTAAAGGCTCTCCTTCCTGAATTATGCAGAGCCGTTGCAGATTCCATGGAGGCAAAAACCACCTTCTGTAAGGAATGGAACAATTTTACAGCCTGATCCTTGCCTTAAGACTAATTCCAGTGGTATTTGCTTCCAAATAATAGTGCATAGCATGGCAGGATTGTTGTTGTTGTTGTTTAAAATAGCATAAACAAAAATTGAGTTGAACTAGTACAGCAATATTCCAAAAAGGGGAGAAACAAACATGATCTAAACAACTTTTAGATCTAAACATGATCTAAACAACTTCGGCTGATCGCCGAAGAATTGATGCTTTTGAATTCTGGTGCTGGAGGAGACTCTTGAGAGTCCCATGGACTGCAAGAAGATCAAACCTCTCCATTCTTAAGGAAATTAGCCCTGAGTGCTCACTGGAAGGACAGATCGTGAAGCTGAGGCTCCAGTACTTTGGCCACCTCATGAGAAGAGAAGACTCCCTGGAAAAGACCCTGATGTTGGGAAAGATGGAGGGCACAAGGAGAAGGGGACAACAGAGGACGAGATGGTTGGACAGTGTTCTCGAAGCCACAAACATGAGTCTGACCAAACTGCGGGAGGGAGTGGAAGACAGAAGTGCCTGGCGTGCTCTGGTCCATGGGGTCACGAAGAGTCAGACACGACTAAACGGCTAAACAACAACAAACAACTTTAGAATAATAGAACCCTAAGGGTCATCAAGTCCAACCCCTTGCAATGCAGGAATCTTGGCTAAAGCATCCATAACTGATGACCATCCAACCTCTGCTTAAAAGCTTCCATTGAACATCAAATTTTGTCTATATACTGTTTCCAGGTGTATGCCACTCTAATGATTCTTCTGTTTCATCCAGGGTTATTGCCAAAGGCATGCTGAAAATAAATGGAAGAAGGAATTTATTATTATTATTATTATTAGTCGTGCTGTGGTCTAAACCACTGAGCCCTTTGGGCTTGCCAATCAGAAGGTTGGCAGCTTGAATCCCCACAATGGAGTGAGCTCCCGTTGTTGTGTCCCAGCTCCTGCCAACCTAGCAGTTCAAAAACACACCAGTGCAAGTAGATAAATAGGCATTGCTGTGGCAGGAAGGTAAACAGCATTTCCGTGTGCTGTGGCTTTCATCACAGTGTTCTGTTGCACCAGAAGCAGTTTAGTCATGCTGGCCACATGACCCAGAAAGCTGCCTGTGGACAAATGCCAGCTCCCTCAGCCTGAAAAATGAGATGAGCACTGCAACCCCATAGTTGCCTTTGACTGGACTTACCTTTACCTGTTGTTGTTGTTGTTGTTGTTGTTGTTGTTGTTGTTGTTGTTAGTATACTACCCTATACCCACATGTCTCAGGACAGCTACAACATAAAATCACAATATAAAAGACAAAATACATAATAAAAACAAAAACAACCCAATAGCAGCACCGCTCCTAACACATTTTAAAAGGGTATTGGATGTGAATCAGCCAAAGGCTTGGCTAAGGAGGAATGTTTTTGACTGGT
This sequence comes from Podarcis cretensis, assembly GCF_951804945.1. Lineage (NCBI taxonomy): Eukaryota > Metazoa > Chordata > Lepidosauria > Squamata > Lacertidae > Podarcis > Podarcis cretensis. The sequence goes on along the minus strand of NC_137174.1, from coordinate 83,807,414 downwards.
GCCTTAAAGGTGTATAATGAAGGCGCCAGACAAAACTCCCTGGGGAGAGCATTCTACAAATGGGGAACCGCTGCAGAAAAAACCCGTTCGCCTGTTGCCACCCTCTGGACCTTTCATGGAGTTGGCATGTGAGGAAGGCCTCAGAAGATGATCCCAAGGTCCTAGTAGGTTCATGTCAGGAAACTGCCATCGGAGCCAAGGGTGGTGGTGAGGCTCCAAAATTATGCTGGAGAGGGAACCAGCAAGGAGAGACAGGAAGCTGCCACTGGGGAAGGAAACAGACGTGACGCCAGGGAGAAAGGGGAGTCTGAGGGAACTTCGGAGAGAAGGCTCCAGGACTCTTCCAGTGAAGCCAGCGGGGAGAGCACAGGACCTCCTCTGGGGACGCCCACTCTGCGCAGAAAGGTTTCGCACAGAGAAGGCAGGCGGCGATTGGGTGTGAAAGAACTTCAATGATGGAAGAAGTTCAGGAAACGCCCACTGACGGATTCTGCCAGTGATTGAGACAGTCACGGAGTACTGACTGTCCAGCCAGGGGAAAGTTTTAACCAAACTACTCAGCTTGGAGCAGTCTGTCCCTTACGCACAAGCAACCCCAAACCCCATTACAGTTCATATGGAAAGAGGCAATCCTTGAGGTATTGCCGTCCTGAGCCATTTACCATTGATACCATTGTATCACACACTGTATACTGATCTTCAAATTTTGCTAGACAGCATCTTAAAAAGCAGAGACATCACCTTGCCAACAGAGCATAGTTAAAGCTATGGTTTTCCCAGTAGTGATGTATAGAAATGAGAGCTGGACCATAAAGAAGGCTGATCGCCAAAGAATTGATGCTTTTGAATTATGGTGCTGGAGGAGACTCTTGAGAGTCCCATGGACTGCAAGAAGATCAAACCTATCCATTCTGAAGGAAATCAGCCCTGAGTGCTCACTGGAAGGACAGATCATGAAGCTGAGGCTCCAATACTTTGGCCACCTCATGAGAAGAGAAGACTCCCTGGAAAAAACCCTGATGTTGGGAAAGATGGAGGGCACAAGGAGAAGGGGATGACAGAGGATGAGATGGTTGGACAGTGTTCTCCAAACTACCAGCATGAGTTTGACCAAACTGCGGGAGGCAGTGGAAGACAGGAGTGCCTGGAATGCTCTGGTCTATGGGATCATGAAGAGTCAGACATGACTAAACGACTAAACAACAACATCTGTGTATGTGTCAATAGCATAAAGCCCTTGCATCTGCATATAATTGATCATAGAATCATAGAATTATAGCGTTGGTCAAGACCACAAGCATCATCTAGTACAGGCATGGCCAAACTTGGCCCTCCAGATGTTTCTGTGACTACAACTCCCATCATCCCTAGCTAACAGGACCAATGGTCAGGGGTGATGGGAACTGTAGTCCCAAAACACCTGGTGGGCCGAGTGTGGCCATGCCTGATCCAGTACAAACTCCTGTGATCCCCAAGGGCATTACACCGCTGTGGATGTACGCTGTGGATATACACCGCTGAAGAACGTTTTGATTCAGCAGTTCTGAATTTTTCCTATAAGTAACTAAAGACTATACAGAATGCTTGCCATATGAATTGTTCCTTCGTTTTGGTTACAAACCACCCGTTGTGTGAGGAACGTATGAATCTAGGGGCAGTCCTCCTACCTGGCTCAGTCCTAGACTAGGCACATCACTCACAAGAACATAGGAAGCTGCTTTGTACGTAGTCAGACTACTGATCCATCTCCCTCAGTACAGTCTGCACTGACTGGCAGCTGCTCTTCAGCCCTCTCTGGAGATGCTGGGGGTGGAGCCTTTTGCAGACAAAGGAGATTTTCTACCATAGAGCTGCAGGCCTTCCCCAAAAGTCCCCTTCACTCAATTTGCCCTTTGCTGTGACTATTTGGATAAGCGTTACAGAACAGCAAAGTACGGAGAAAGACGCTGAGTAGATAACTTTGTCCTTAGCTATTGAGCAAAAGACAATTCCACACTCAGTTTTGGAGTAATTTGAAACCTGGGTTAATGTAATATTGCAGACCGTAGAACATTAATGCAAATGACTAAGTTACAATGCTGGACACATAGCCTTGGGCAGATATATTAATATTCACAGCAAGAATTTTACAAACAGGACTGCACACTAATAACAAATTTTCACACTGCAGTCTGCAACCATGTGATATAGGTCATCCTTCAGTTTTAATTTGCATCATCATCTTCCTAAACTTAAATTGACTAGTATTAAGTCCAATTTACATGAGAGCTATGTAAGCCATTCTGAGATTTTCTTTGAAATGAGTTCAAAATGTTTTCGTACAAGAGCTCATTAGCTAGGACTTACATACTCATAATGGCTTGCATTTTCTCAAGTGACTTTATTATTAAACTCATGTATAACCTTCCCCTCCAACTCTTTTGTAAATAGGCAAATCTTTATCTTGCTATTTCTTCATCAGGCCTCTAAAAATGTAGCTATTATTCCAGTTTTACAGATGATGCAAAATTCACCCTACAGGTGCACACAACTAGTGACGCGCTGACACCCCCAGTTTATCAAACTTCTCTTCTTCTGTGAAAGAGACTGACACCTTTTCCCTCCTCAATTGTTCTCAAGGGACTGTACAATTTCCTCAGAACTGCTTTCTTTTGATAGCAACGTGCTTATCATTTTTCAGGTAGAATTATATAAACAAAATGTACAAGAAGCAATTCCTGGAACCTGACCCACCCTCACCAGTTTCATCCTTCTCATTTGCAAGAGGAAACCATGCAAACAGTGATTAGCTGGAACTAAAACATGAAAGTATGTGGCAGAATCTACTACACTTTGGAACTCTCTGCCTATTGACATCCAGTAAGTGCCTCTGCTGTAGTCTTTCCGGTGCCTGCGTAAAACATACCTGTTTAGACAAGCTTATCCTGACATGGCTATGTTACGTAGGGTTGTCATACATCCAGAAATTCCCAGACATAGCCAGGATTCGGTCATTGGAAACAGTGTCTGGATGGGAATCACTGTAATGTCCGGGGAAATCCAGACATATGCCAACCCATGTGGGATGTGTAAATTTTGGCGAATTTCCTTAAAAATAGCTCCAAAACTTCATTTTTTGCACAAACAATTTTGGGAAAAACTAAACAACAACAACAATTTCACCAAAAAAGTTGGCAACTTTTGTGTCTGGATTTTCACTTTTTGAAATATGGAAAATATGTTACCTATTTGCCATACTGGAAATATATTACGTGTGTTATTTCTTTGGGGTGATAGTTTGTTTAAATCATCTTCTGAATATTTCTAAATATGAGTTTTAAATGTTTCTTATCCATGATTTTAGTGTTCTATCTTACATTTTTGTAAACTGCTTCCAGATTTGTTTGACAATGAGCACTCACACTTCATAATGTGGGTGCCTTTTGCGGGATCGAGCACGGGACTCCAGTTCTCGGGGAACTTAGTAATAAAAGGGGGCTGGCTTGCTTCTCAGTGTTATTATTCAGAGGCTCATGCCCAGTAATCAAGTTTCTTGCTAGGAGGTGGGGCCAGCCCCATTTATAAATAGGGGTGGAATTGACAACAGCCAGGCAGTCGACTCTGGAGATTCACCCTCCCTACCCTCCCTCTGTTTAATGTTTTCTTGATTGCAGGTTAACTTTTTCTTCCTGTTTAGCGGGCGCCACTGTGGTCTTTGACTGATCGCTGTTGAAGAACCGGGAAGAAATTTTCTTGCATTGGCAGGTTTTGTCTTCCCTGTAGCAATCCATCACAACTTTGGTGGTTATGGCCTTGGGTGGAATCCTTTAGTCTTCTCTTCCCTATAATTGTGTGTGTGTGTGTGTGTGTGTGTGTGTGTGTGTGTGTGTGTGTGAAGTGGTGATCCACGCCCCTGCTGCGGTGATTCCAGGGTGCTCCTCTTAAAGGGGTGTTATATATATATGGCCATACACCGATAGGTTGTCAGTGAACTACACTGTGTGTGGGGATATGGGCTTGGCTGCCTGCCTACACTTACGTCTAGCAGAGCACCCCCATATCCCATTTACCCTGATGTGCCCCAGTGATGTGCTGGGAGGCATACACGCCTTGGCTTAGGAGGCATACACGCCTTGGCTGGGAGGCATACACACCTTGGCCAAGGTTCGGAAGTTTAATAAGGTTGTGGCCTGATTTTAAATCCATAACTTTGTCAGAGTCTTTATTCCTTTCTTATGATCCCTGGGGGCTGTGGCTGTCATGCAATCAAGTGATAAATAGATAGATGATGATAGATAGATATAGATAGATGATAGATAGATAGATAGATGATAGATAGATAGATGATAGATAGATAGATGATAGATAGATAGATAGATAGATAGATAGATAGATAGATAGATAGATGATAGATAGATGATAGATGATAGATAGATAGATAGATAGATAGATAGATAGATAGATGATAGATGATAGATAGATAGAGATAGATGATATAGAAATGGACACTAGCTTATCAATCTACTAATGTCAGCAGCCTGCACCTCACCAGTGGTGGCTCCCCACTCAGTCACAGCACTTTGCCTCTGCCCCCACTAACTGCTACTGGTAAAGACAGGAATTCCCTTCCCTTCTCCCATGATCACTTGAAAGAGATAGCCAAGAGGTTCTTACTAACCAACTACTTCACCATTGCCACCAATTGCCATATGAACATTGCCTGACCCCCCACAAAGCAAGGAGCTGCCTTTTCCTAGCTAATGCAGCTATTGCACTTGCAGAATGATTTGTTGTAACTTCCACCTACTATTAAACCATTCTTTCTAATATGTTGCAAATGATCTTATAAATGCAAATAATTTATGACCTTGCATGCCGAGATACAAGATAATATATTCCTAGCACCAGGGGTAACATGTAACAAACTGTTACAGAAGATAACTGTTTAAAGAAATTAAACAAAATAGGCTTTTGGAGCATCTACAGGTATTTAGATGGTAAGCCTGCTGAAGTTTTGGTGTATCTATTTAGATTTTAATCCTGCCGGAAGATCTCTGTTGCATCTTATCCTGTTTTATTTATTGTACGGTGCCTTGTTTTTAAAAAGGGTTAAGAAATCATCACCATTATCCTCTAATCGATTATTTCTCTTTCTACTAAAGAGCACATGTGGGGAGCCTTTGCCTTGCCCCCTCCCCGATGTTGGAGGTCTCCCATCAAATAATAGTTGAACAGTGAAAACACCTGGACCATTTGTCTCTAAAAGCTGGGAATAGCAATATATGAACTATTGAAATACTGGATAAAATTACCCATAATATACAGCTATCACAAGGGAAAGAAAAATCACATTCAGTTCCATATTATGGAACTTTATTTCATATGTCAATACATCAAATATGCAGAAATACATCTCAGTCAAGGACAACAGGGTTTGGATCACATAAAGTTATCGCTCCTCTGTCATAAATGGACTTTGTCCTTTTTACTTTGCTTTTCTTCTTTCCCCCAAAGTGTCTATATTGTGATTTCACCACAACCTTATACCCATCCTGTGTTAGGAAGATATTGAGGTGTGTGTGTGTCTGTGTGTGTGTGTGTGTGTGTGTGTGTGAGAGAGAGAGAGAGAGAGAGAGAATGTTGTTCATTTTTGTCTGTGTATACATTCTTATATATTTGAAAAACTAATTTAAAAAACCACAAAACCCAACAGCCTCAGCAAGCATGACCAATCGCTAGGGATGATGGGAACATCTGGTGGACCAAAGGTTCACTGTCCAAACTGTAGAGAATGATTAGGCAATGTGGCCTCGATCTTGTCAGTCACCAAGCTAGACTGGCTCCCTAAGAAAATAAGATGCACCCTGCAGAATTAGTGCAAAGGTCTCTCAAGTCCTGTATCCTATTTTGAACAGTGACTAGCCAGATGCCTTCTCAGGATTTGATACTGTCTCTAAACATTCCTGAACTTTTGAGCATTGTCTATAAGCTTGTGGGTATACCTCTGTCTTTCAATTGGTGTATAATTGCCAATATGGTTTCAATAATAAATTGTAGTGGAGGAAGAAGGAGGAGGAGGAGGAGGAGGAGGAGGAGAAGGAGAAGGAGAAGAAGAAGAAGAAGAAGAAGAAGAAGAAGAAGAAGAAGAAGACGACAAAGACTAATTGGATGTCTGATTATGGATTCCAGCAGATCCCAAAAGATGCCTTGAAATAGTGAGGTCTTGCTTCCAATCACAAAATATTCCCATAAATACTATATAAGGGTTTAGAATATATTGGTGGAGAAGTTGGGCAGGTCTTCCTGCTGAACAGTGTGGGTTTTTTTTTTGGGGGGGGGGGCTTGGATTCTGCAGCAGTTTAGAAAGGACCGCCAAAAAAGAAATTCTGATGAGAATTTTTTTTCTTCAAAAAAATATTTTCTGAGACATTGTGCCTTAGCCCTAATATTCCTTTAAAGCAAGTATCCATTTCTTCTGAGCCTCTTTGTGGGGGAAAGAAAAAACATTTACTTGAATATTTTATTTTGGTAGCTCCGAAGTCATGCTTCACTGCAGCATTGTTGGAGGTAGTAATTATGTGTCATAATAATGGTTTTAATGAATGCCATCATTATATTTGATGAGCTAATCAATAATTTCTCTCGTAGCCATTATAAAGTCATTCAGTATAAAGGCTCTTGATGTGTTCCTGCTCAGACCTCAGCTAGAAGCCCCTCCAGGTAAGTATTCATTATGTATTTTTAATCATCTGTGGAACATGATGTACGTTTCACAATTCAAATGAATAACTGTTCATTTTCCCCTTTTATCAATGAAATTACACATTAATGTCTCATTTCCATCGCTTTTCTACACATGGGGCTGCCTCTGTTAAGGGACTTGTGAATGCCAGACACTTTCCAGAAATGGTTCATTAGTACTGGGGGAGAAATGGCAATAACCTCTGCAGGTAAGATTGCTTAACATTTCCCATTTGACAGGAGCCAAGTCAGTATGGCTGGGAGGGTCAAGAGCTGATAGTTCAATCTCCCTTCATCTTGCTTAGGTACTTTACTGTCTGGAATCTCAAGGACAAATACAAATAACAAATACCTGCTCTCAACAAATATCCCCTTCCCAACCCATAAGCTGGGTTGCCAGTCAGACAGTATTTTACTACTCTGGCCAGTAAATAAGAAGGCAAGAGCCTGCTGCATACCAAATACCCTTCTAGGCTAGCATTGGTTCCCCCAATGCTTGTGGAACATAAAATAAAGTAACTCTCCCTACTTATGTTCCCAGCAACTTATATTCAGATGCATCCTCCCTCTGTTACTAAATAGCTATTAGACAACTGTCCTCCATGAATCTGCCTAATCCCCTTTTAAAGTTGTCTAAGGTGCTCAACCATCACATTTGTGGCAGTGAATCCCACAATTTTTCAGTTTGTGATGTGTGAAGAAGTATCTTATTTGTCCTAAACTGAAGGAGAAAAAACTTCTTTCTCCCCCTCTACTATTATATGCACCGTGTTCGGTCAGATAGCAAGGACAGGTGTCAGAAAATCCAGGACTCTCTTCTTTTTGAAGGTGGATGTCAGCCATGACCCATCAGATGCTGCCAGGGCCTACCAAAGATGGGAAAGTTTTCCAGCATGTCACAATGACTGATCAGGCCCTGCCATTGGGCACAATGAAGCATTCACTTCAGGCTTTGTACAGTGGTACCTCGAGTTACATATGCTTCAGGTTACATATGCTTCAGGTTACAAACTCCGCTAACCCAGAAATAGTACCTCAGGTTAAGAACTTTGCTTCAGGATGAGAACAGAAATCATGCTCAGGCAGCACGGCAGCAGCAGGAGGCCCCATTAGCTAAAGTGGTGCTTCAGGTTAAGAACAGTTTCAGGTTAAGAACGGACCTCCAGAACGAATTAAGTACTTAACCTGAGGTACCACTGTATTCTGAAAGAAGAAGCGGAAGCTCCACCACCCACTATTCTTTTTGAGCTCTTCAGTCATTCCCCTCTGTTGGAGATCAGAATTGTGTGTGCCACATGGCCTGCCACCAAAAAATTAACTTGCTAACCTCACAGGCAACAGAGGAACCTGTCCCATTGCCAGTGCTGAAGTGAGATTCAACTCTAGTTCAGTCAGCCTCTGCATATGCAAGGGGTATGTGTGGACTATATCATCCTTTGCCTCAGGCAACAAAATGTCTTGGACTGAGGCTGCTCATCACAGCTCATACCATAAGTACCGGTAGTAGTCATCGTTCCCCCTCAACATACTGCAAGGATTTTCAGGGCAGGTTTTTTTTTGGGGGGGGGGTTGTTCTTTCTCTGTGAGAGTTTTCAAGAATTTGCAGGGTTGGTTGTTTTGGGTAATGAGCTCCACTGCCAAGTCTCCCAGCCCATCTCCCCACTTCTTTAAAACATAACTTGTGAAGGAAGGCTGGGATAAGGAAGATCTCCTGGCTTGTATCAATAGCAGAGGCACATCTCTAGGGCACTTTCTCAGATTGTCTTTCGCTGCCAGAGAAACCTGGAAACCAGGATTGTATCTTCCACACACTTTTGTGAGGCAGCCGCACGTCCAGCACTTTGAAGCAATCCAACCTGGATACCAGGGCATGCACCCCCTTCTCCGGAAAGATTTCTGAAGATTTCTGCAGCTGTGTGCTGCTGCCACCTTGAGGATTGCATCACACCTGTGAGCATGTTTGTACACAAACCAGGTTGACAGCCATAAGGAGCAAAATCCAGAGCCAGTTTTGGTGACTGGAAGCAAGACCTAGAGATAAAACATGCAAGTGGCAATCTATAACTTTTCTGTTTCCGGCATAAACTGTTCCAGACCTGCAGGTTGAGGACTGACTGACTAAATGCTTTAACAGGCACTTTCATATACTAAACAGGCACAGGTTCTTTCTATATGCCCTTCAGCAGGCATCCCCAAACTCGGCCCTCCAGATGTTTTGGGACTACAACTTCCATCATCCCTAGCTAACAGGAGAAGTGGTCAGGGATGATGGGAATTGTAGTCCAAAACATCTGGAGGGCCAAGTTTGGAGGTGCCTGCCCTTGAGACTCTATGTAGGCCATGCCTCCTCCCAGGCCACCCTTCTTCTCCCTTATAAGCCCTGCCTTGCACCTTCCTTGGGTGTTCTTGCTTAGCTTCAATGTGCCCTCATCTTTTACTAGTCTGAGGAGGACAGATAGTGTGTGCATGTAGAAACTAGAGGTATTAGTTCCTTTGGTCAGTTTTGCCCCCAGAAAGTTTCCCAGAAGGGTATGTGGATCTTGCACTAATAAATGTTTCCCTGCCACTGTCCTGCTGCAAGGAAGATTCTATGATTGTTTTGTTATGATCAGAGATATTAGATATCTGTCATGGGACAACATATAAGGGCATTTGCCCACCTGAATCCTACAATGGTAGAATCTGTTGGAAGTTGGAGAAAGCACTTGTTTTCCTCCTTTTGGGGCCCAGCCCAGCCTCCAGAATGCATGCCAAGATTTCCCCACTGGCGGTGCTGCTGAAAAGCCAGCAGTGGACAGCATGATTGGGTTCTGCTGCTCATCTGACCTCCCTTTGGCTGAGTTGCTGCTGCATATCAAGGTAGAGAGAAGAATAGAATCATAGAATTGGAAATGGATGTGGTAGTGGTGATGGATGTGGTAGTGGTGATGCTGGTGCAGTGAAAACAGACCCACGGAGCCAGTTGGCACTCCTGCCAGTGTGTTTGCACTGTGCTGACCTCACTGTTGCCTCATCACTCCCCCTGTGACAGTTCTGATGGATGGCCAAGTTCCATTCAGCACATTGATGCAAAAAATTCAGCACCAATAATTTCATATAGAAATTCACCATGAGCAAATGGCAGGTGCCTCTGAATAGCAGTTGCTGGAAACAGCAGGAGGGGAAAGTGTTGTTGTGATCATGCCTATTGTGGACTTCTCATGGGCTTCTGTTTGGTCCCTGTGAGAAGATGATGTTGGACCAGATGGGCCACTGGTCTGATCCAGCAGGCACTAATAATACTTAGGTTTAGGTTCATCCTTCTGTCTATCCACTGATGTCCTTCATTTGCCAAATCTGAAAGCTGAGGGCACAAAGGCAAGCACCTGTGGTGACTACTCTCTTAACTTGAGAAATATTTTCCTTCAGATGTTAAAAAAGATCCCCAAACCAAAGTCATAATACAAAACCTGAGATCCAAGCATTCTCAAATGCCCTTGTTCAGGAAAGCACTTTGATGCTTCAGTAGCCAAAGGATCTTCTATTATTGTCTTTACATACGTTGAATATATATATGTCCAACTGTTCCCTTATTTTAAGGACACAACAGACAAAAATTCACCCCCCACAATATGCCTCAAGAGGAGTTCTTACTTTTAATCTTCGGTTCCTATTCAAATCCATCTCATTCATTTTCTCTCTCTCCTCCCCTGTATCTCAAATTACCAATGGTTCTGCAGTTTCATCGCTTCAAAATTACAGTGGTACCTCGGGTTAAGAACTTAATTCGTTCTGGAGGTCCGTTCTTAACCTGAAACTGTTCTTAACCTGAGACACCACTTTAGCTACTGGGGCTTCCTGCTGCTGCTGCACCGCGCGATTTCTGTTCTCATCCTGAAGCAAAATTCTTAACCCGAGGTACTATTTCTGGGTTAGTGGAGTCTGTAACCTGAAGCGTCTGTAACCTGAAGCATCTGTAACCCGAGGCTTCAGGGTACAGTGGTACCTCTAGTTACGAACTTTATTCGTTCAGGAGGTCCATTCTTAACCAGAAACTGTTCTTAACTAGAGGTGTGCTTTCGCTAATGGGGCCTCTTGCTGCTGCTGTGCTGCTGGCACATGATTTCTGTTCTCATCCTGGGGCAAAGTTCTCAACTCGAGGTAACTCTTCCAGGTTAGCAGAGTTTGTAACCTGAAGCGTTTGTAACCTGAGGCGTTAGTAACTCGAGTTACCACTGTATTCTAAATTTCTTAATACCATTTCCTGCAACTGATTTGTCATGTCTATTTCCCTCCTCTATGGGATTTAATGAACAGGCCTAGTTGGCATAACCATAAATAGAGAGTTCCGTGGCAGGAGTAGCTAGCATGGAGTGCTCTAGATGTTCAGCTACAACCCCCATCAGCCTCAATCAGCATGGCCAACAGTCAGGGATGATGGAAGTTATAGGTCAACATCCGGAAGCCCTGCTGTATGACACTGATTCTGTCTTACACCATCTTCCTTTGCCTAAAGAACCACTGTTAGAGAGAAATCCTATGAAAAAGAAGCTGGTATAACTTTAGCTGGTGTGAAGTATCCTAGCATATCCTAACCCTGTTTGGCAGCAAGTCTGGCAGAGGGAAAGCAAGCCTTTAAAACAGTGTTCTATGCCACATTGCTGGTCATGTGACTGATATGGTCAGGTTAAGGATCCAGCCAAAGTCAAGCAATCAATTTATTTGTAGGCTGCCTTTCCAAAGTTGAAACCATGCTCTAGGTAGCTTGCAACATATAAAAACTGTATAACATAACAAAAGTAATTATAAACAATAAACAAAGCACCCCCCTTTTTCTGGCCTTGCCCCTACTATTCCCCTTTTTGCGGAAGGGGGCTTACACTGGTTTGGCTGAGCCAGCTGAAGCCAGGATGAACAAGTCATGCCAGCACAACCTTAAGCTGAGCCAGGATTGGGGTCTTATCACTAAGCCCAGCTGAGCCAGAGCTCCTCTGTACCCTGCACTGCTCTGCTCATTCCGGTGGATCTCGCAGTGGGATTGTCTGCATACAATGGCATTCGATGCAGTTCATTAAAATGTGCCATTTACAGCTTCCTTTATTAACAGCTGCAAGGGATAATGCTTTCCTGTAATGTTAACAAGTTTATTGTTAATAATCGAGCTTGAAAAGTGAGATGTCACTTTGCAATATCGAAACACGTTACTGGCGAGGAAGAGCAACTGCTAAGTGAACTTTAATTTCTAATGCTTGCTACAGAAACATCATTATGTAGAAAGAGGGAGATAGACACACACACACAGAGAGAGAGAGAGGTGCCAGCAATTTCCCTTGGAAGAAAGATTCTTATTTCATTGGTGCAATATGATTATTATTTTTGGGATGAATGATACACAAAAATAAATATAGCTATCTTTTCAGGGCCAATGCAATAGACTGGAATTTAAATTATTCCACTGAAACATTAGTTACCTTGTGTTATTTCTAATACGAAACTTGCTCTGTTCTATAACAGCATCATTCTAAGTTCCTTCTGCCTTCATATGCTTGTTCTCAATTGTAGACAGATATGTATTTGGCCCATGTTCTTTGGCTTAACATCAAGTGAATTATTGCAAACAAGAGGTGCTCATTTCTGTTTTGATACTTTGACTTGTGACCAGAATATTGGTTAGGCTCATGGATGGAAGATCAGCAGGATTGTTGACTTTCATACTCTGCTATATCACAGATTTCTTTTAAAACCTCTTCTGAGTAAAGCTCCCTTGTTCTCATGGAACTATTCAAGTCAGGGATGGGGAACTTCCAGGCCTCCAGATGCTGCTGGACACCAATGGGGTCTATGATAAGAAGATGTGAGGCCATATCTGAAACCCTATCAGTTGAGGCAGGTTGATTAGAGCTTCCTGGGAAGAGTGATTATTAAACCACTCTGGAAATCATAGCTCTGGGAGGGGAAGAGTGTGGGACATTTAAAATGCAGTCAAACCAACAATTTACGTTTTGCTAGATAGGCGCAGGATAGGAGCTGAAGCTCACAAAGTTTGCTAGAGAGAACTGTGTGAGAGACACTCCCACTGTGCCCAAACTGGGGGAGGACATATTCATATATATGACCTTCTTGGGCATATCCTCTTTTTCATCTCTTCCTCATCTCCATCACAGAAGATGTGAGAACGTGTCTTTGTCTGGCTGAGCAAAGCTGCTGTATCTGTTCAACAAGTATTTTGAGTGAGTAAATGTTACTCTTAAGACTGGTTTTTGTTTGTGGTTTTTTTTTGTTATTGTTTTAAGAGGGAGAAAAGGGAGAATTACCAGGAAAATCTAGTCTGCCTTAAAGCATCCTGGATTACTTAAACTAAAAGGTTAAAACTAGCCTATCTAAGCTTCCTTTTTAAGCCACAAAGGGACGGCACTGCTGAAGTAACAAATGTGTGGAAGTAAGGATAATGTATAATAAAGGATATCAGGGCCAGATTTAGGTTTGATGAGGCCCTAAGCTGCTGAAGGTAATGGGGCCCTTTATATGTCCAGCTGTCCTTTGTCAGCAACAAATTGTCACTGTTTTTTGTGTTGAATATATGCTATATGGTAATTTGTGGACCTAATAGGTATCTAAAGCCATTTGCACATAACAAAATAATTATTATCAAAGTAATTGTTGAACTTATCTTATATTTTGGAAATGTACATCCATTTTTTTCCTTTAATTTTTTTTTTGGGGGGGGGGCGCAAGAGAGTGGGGCCCTAAGCTATATCTTGTTTAGCTTATACGTAAATCCGGCACTGAGGAAAATATATAATAAACATATCCTCTCCTAGCATCAATTCACACCCCAACAAAGAGGGGTCTCTTAACAAGTCTCCGCAGTCTAAACAAATTACAGCTCACAGAATTGTTTGGGGGGGAAGCCATGACAGCTTAAAGTGGCACCATAGAGCTTTAAATATATGGTGTGAATTTGGCCTGAGGGGCTTCAATGTCCAGCCTTCCTGAATAGTGGAAACAGCACACCGTCCAACATTCTGCCTCCTTCCCAAAGCCCAGTAAACATCTGCGTGGCTTTGGGACAGAAGCAGGAGGGCTCTGACAGGGTGCGAGAGCAGGACTTGTCAATGTTGTTCATTTGGTCACTACATTGTAGGCTCTGAACTTTCTACTCTGAGTGACATCCCACCTCTTGCCCCTATTGACTATGAATGTGTGTCCACCTTGATCATATCTTGCACATAATTGTTTACAAAACTGTCACCTAGGTGACTGGAATAAATATACCTCTTTTCGTTCCCAAATATAACGATAGCTTTGGAAATGGAAACACCTTTCTCCGTCTAACCCCAGGATGTTTCACACCATCCACTCAGCCTGTTATCAGATCTCCAAGTCGTATTGATTTTAAGACTTCCTGCTTGGTTAAGCAAATTGCTACAGACCCAAAATTAGCAACATAAGAAAAGCTGCAAAGGATGCTGCAGTTGCTATAAATCCAACTGTTGGTATTTAAGGTTGCTTTCACTGCTGTTATATGTATGTAGCTCTGAAATGTTTGTTTTAAAAGAACAAGCTGTTACTGGTGCTGTTAAATACTTAACACCAAAAAGCTCTTGGCAACAAGGTAGATAAGCTAATGTGCTTGCTTTGGAGGAGAAAAACACACAGAGAGAATTTACAAGTGATTGAAAATATTTTAATTCCTTTTTTTTTTTTTGGGCCATGCTTCAAGTTTGTGTGTGTGTGTGTGTGTGTGTGTGTGTGTGTTGTTGTTGTTGTTGTTGTTGTTGTTGTTGTTAAAGTTAGGGGGAAGCTGTCTCCTTTTGCTTCTGGACATGTAACAACTTTCTGTGAGCCTTATACCCAGGGGTGGCCCATCTAGTTTTGCCGCCTGAGGCAAAAAGGGGGATAGCAGGGGTGAGTGGGATGGCCACGGGGGCACTGCCCTGTGTGATTCCACCACCTGAGGCAGCTGTTTCAGTCCGCCTCATAGGCAGGCCAGTCCTGTATATACCAGTGGTGGGCAAGGCTGGGTGCAAAATTGGGCAGAACAATGGATGTCATCATTACCTTTCTACAGTAAGTTACAATGCAGCAGAGCAGAAGCTGAAGCTTTCCATGCATGCACCCCTGTACATATTTCTCCATTATTCTTCCAGGCAAAGAAGAGTTCCAGGACAAATTCCAGTCGGACAAAAGCACTCAAAGAGGGGATGTGGCCTGCAGAGTCCTGAAGGCCAAACAGAGAGGTCTGGGGGACAACATTTGCCCCCATGTCTGAGGTTCTCCAACCCATTTTAAAGCATTTTATGCTTATCTCTGTCGGGATTCACAGAATGCTGTGTGAGATAGTAAGTCTGCAGGCTTGAGTTTGCTAGCTGATGCAACTGGCTGATGCAATTAGCCTGTAATACTTTCTATGGGTCAGAAAGACTCAGCAGTAATGTGCTGTCAGTTGATTGGCTGTCATCAGTTTAAAAGGGAAACCTGTCCAGGAGTAAGAGTGTGGTCAGAGAGAGAGATAGAAAGGTCTTTCTATTTGCCTTAAGATGCAGCCAGGTAATCTGTTTGACTGTATGAACTGCTCATGTATTACAGCCTGTAGATATATATAATTTGTATATATATATATATAGCTCACAATAAATATACTGCACTGCACTGAAGAACCTGGAACTCTGAGCATTTCTGCTAAAGCGCCACGGAGAATTCGCGACAATCTCTCCACAGTGCTCAGAGCAGCTCACAACAAAATACAATAACAAAATGGTTTATCTGAATGCAGCGCACCAAGAAAGTTGTTTCCTTCTAAAAGTGGAAAAATCATTTGCAGAAGCTTCAGGCCCCATTGTGCTTCCAGTGGGGAACATGAGTTAGTGACAGGTCCCAAGGGAGTTGTAAGTTGCGGTATTTTCATGGTTCAGTTTCTGATACAATTTAAATGTCTGGTTATGAAGAAGCATCCTGCAAATCCATACATAATATGAAATTCAGAAGAATGCCACAAAATGCAGCAAACTATAATCGAAGTATTTTCTTAAGGCCTGGTTGCCACCTGGTGCATACTAGAAATCTAATCTATATACAGTGGTACCTCAGGTTACATACACTTCAGGTTACATACGCTTCAGGTTACAGACTCTGCTAACCCAAAGATATTACCTCAGGTTAAGAACTTTGCTTCAGGATGAGAACAGAAATCGTGCTCTGGTGGCGCGGCGGCAGCAGGAGGCCCCATTAGCTAAAGTGGTGCTTCGGGTTAAGAACGGTTTCAGGTTAAGAACAGACCTCCGGAATGAATTAAGTACTTAACCCGAGGTACCACTGTAATTTATAAGAAAAGAAACAAGAAATGCTCAAAACATTTTTGAGTACCACCAGGTCTTCTTTTCCCTTTTCTTGAAGCGCTGACCCACCAACAGCTTTTTGAAGACTTACGATTCTTATCTTGCATTTGTTTCCACAGGGAGATGGGAATAACAACAGTGAATCTTGAGGCACCAGTGATGTCCATGTATGATTCGTAGTCATAAAAATAATGGAAATTTAGTGGGAAATCCATCGGGGGAAACAAGACATATCCAGGGCTCTGCAGAACCAAAAAAAATCTCATTTTCCAGACACAAGTTACACAATCTTTATTTTTTCAACCAGGGAAGAATCTACACAGTTCCTTCCACTTATGAAATTCAATGCCTTTACCCTGATTTGTAAATTGTTCATCTTTGCCACACACCACAAAAAAAATGCTTGCAATATATTGCATAAGACAATTGAAATCAATATTCTAACTATTTATCTATCTATAGAATACATTGAATTTATGTCCTGTCCTTCCCCCTGAAGGAGCCCAGGGCTGCAAATACATCTATATTTTTTTTTTCTGAAACAGTTAAGCTGTCTAAAAACAGTTACAGTTAAATATTTATCATTTCAGCTAAAAAACATTATGTGGTCAATCCTATGCAGCAAAATCCATAAGGATGAGCAGCTTAGGACACAGTGGAACTCCAACTCAGCTAGCATTAAATCCATGGCTCAGACAAAGACATGCTAGCATAATTTGCTCGTCCGTCCTGAACTGGTGGACGTGGATGGCGCTGTGGGTTAAACCACAGAGCCTAGGGCTTGCAGATCAGAAGGTCGGTGGTTCGAATCCCCGCGACGGGGTGAGCTCCTGTTGCTCGGTCCCTGCTCCTGCCAACCTAGCAGTTCGAAAGCACATCAAAGTGCAAGTAGATAAATAGGTATCACTCCAGTGGGAAGGTAAATGGCGTTTCCGTGCACTGCTCTGGTTTGCTAGAAGCGGCTTAGTCATGCTAGCCACATGACCCAGAAGCTGTATGCTGGCTCCCTTGGCCAATAAAGCGAGATGAGTGCCGCAACCCCAGAGTCGGCCATGACTGGACCTAATGGTCAGGGGTCCCTTTACCTTTACCTGAACTGGTACTCAGCTAGCTGAAATGGAGCAATTGAACATACCAAATATAAGTGTTCCAGGGGTTTGGTGGAGATAGGACCAGAGGGGCATGAATGGTGTAAGTTTAATGTAGATACCATGCTGTATTTGAATGCATTGTATTTAAAATGCTGTAAATGGAAGTTTACCTTAGGCAAGAAGTTTCACTCTGGCAAAAGTGTCATAGAAGGCTGGTATTTTTCCATTTAAGTGAGCTAAAATAGTTGATGACTCATCACTGGAAACAGGAACTGTAGAGCTCTCATAGCTGGAAGCTGAAACTTGAGAATCCAGTGCGTGCTTGTTGAAGATGGCTGGTAGCAGCTGCTGTTTCAGAGAAGCTCTGCAACGATCAACAAACTTAGGATCTTTCTGGGACCAGAGAGAGGAAGGTTTACTGAACTGCATAAAGTACTGAACCACATTGCTTGTTTGCAGTGTGTTGCTTTGTGATGTTTATCTTATTTCAACTAGCATTTCAGAATGATTTCCTGTAAAGCATTGAAAACTCATCCTTGTGATGGAGAGAATTCATTTCTACACAAGATGCAGATCAGGGACTCCACTGAACAACTCTGTCAAGGGAGATTTAGCTAAGTTAGTCATGTGACCTGGCAACGCAATGTGGAACACTCTTTTACATATTTAAAACATCTTAAAAATGAATCCAGCGAAGATGCAGACTGAGAAAGATCTGTGCTTAAAAGGCTTGTTGGGAGCACTTGTTTCCCATACAGTGGTACCTTGGTTCTCGAACTTAATCTGTTCCGTCTCCCGAAACTGTTCAAAAGCCAAGGTGTGGCTTCCAGTTGGCTGCAGGAGCTTCTTGCACACATCAGATCAGCTTCTTGCCACATCAGATGTTCGACTTCCAAAAAACGTTCGCAGACCGGAACACTTACTTTTGAGTTTGTGGCATTCAGGAGCCAATTTGTTCGACAACTAAGCCGTTCAAGAGCCAAGGTACCACCATACTTCTAAATACAGTGGTACCTCAGGTTACATATGCTGCAGGTTACAAACGCTTCAGGTTACAGACTCCGCTAACCCAGAAATAGTGCTTCAGGTTAAGAACTTTGCTTCAGGATCAGAACAGAAATCGTGCTCCAGCGGCGCAGCAGCAGCAGGAGGCCCCATTAGCTAAAGTGGTGCTTCAGGTTAAGAACAGTTTCAGGTTAAGAACGGACCTCCGGAACGAATTAAGTACTTAACCTGAGGTACCACTGTACTAATCTTTGCTGCAACAATTTTTTTAGCAACTAAACAGTAAGACTGAATTCCACATGCTCTCGATCTGCTGCAATGGGCAACATTGTAAACTTAAAGGCATTACTAAATAGTCTTCTTCCTTCTCCTCTTCAATATAGAGCAGAAAAAATATATTATATTCTGGGCTGGATCTAATATTGTGTCTTTGGAGGGTGTTTCCCTCTGTGCCTCCAAAATGAGATTTCTCTCATTATTTATCTGTGTCTCATTTTACATTGCAGGGAGGGTGAAATAAAAGCCTTTTCCTTTTTTTAAAAAAATGCTTCCGTTTACCAATTATCCAGAGCAGCAAAGCTGACCTTTCTGCTAGCCTGTAAGTCACCTAAGATTATTGGATCAGTTGCTACATATGCTAATTTAGCTAACATTAGCTGTCAACAAAAATGAAGGTTCTGTGGAATTTTAATGTATATTTATTGTTTTTTTATAGAATGCAGTTTTACTCTCTGTAGTGTCATTCCGATATTGCTTTTGTATTTCATTATTTTTAAACAAGAATTTATGGCAGGGAAAGCTAATATGAAAAGAAGTAATTGGATTGGAATATAATTGCAGTGTGGTTTCTTCCACCCAAAATGTCATAACTATCATTAAAGAGAGGAGATATTAGGCACTATCTCGAGAAATGTGCCACTAGCTATATGAACCAAACATGGCCTGAGACTTACAGCTTCCCTCTTGCACATCAATCCACACTTGAAATGGAGGGAGAGCTTCCAAAGAAATTAGGGATGTAGTACTGGAGTCGTTTTTGTTTTTTTAAAGTACACAAGCCTGTTAGGTTTGCACAAGCCTCTGGGCTTATCTAAGTCATCTCTTTAAATTGTGATCTTTATATTATGTGGGAGATTACCGATATTTTGCTGGTGAATGTATGTAAGTCTCAGTTTGTGCTTGTTCGTGTGAAGACCTCAGAAATCTGTGTGCACATTTGCCACATCAACAGGAGATTTGAATATTCCCTGAGCAATAAATTTTCCCTAGTTAGAACATTTCCCTAGGGATAAACTACAAAGGGAAGTCAGAAACTTTTTGTACATAGTTCAGTTATGAAGCATAGCAGTTATGTAGATTGTGCCCATTGTACGGGCAATATGCATGTGACCATCCAGATGTTTTTGGGCTACAGCTCCTGCCACCCCTGACTCTCAGTCAGGGTGGCTGGGCCTGCTGGGAATTGGAGTGCAAAGAGGAAAACAGTTCACTTTCATATAGAAAAATCATTCCAGTGCCTTTTGTATGTTGAAAGTGGTATGCACAGCACAGAGAGGCTCCTTTAGTTTCTGGGGCAAGCTGGAAGGGCATGCATCACTTATTGTTGCATGCATCATTTATTGTTGCTTGCAATTAATTTATTTATATTTTTGCCTGAGGCTGCAATCTTATACCTGCTACATCGGAGTAAGTCCCATTGGACTCGATGGAATGCTTATGAATAGATATTGATAGGGTTGCACTGTAAGTGAAAATTCAAGGTGACTTTGACGCTCCTTGTTTAGGGAAACAACTGAACATTTCTCTCTCTTTTTAAAGTTCTAATAATATCAGTGATCAAAGTGGGGCAGAATCGGGTGGGATGCCATCTCACGTCCTTTCAGATAGACATAAACCAACCCACTGTTCCTTCAACAAGGCAAACCCCATTAATGTTTTGTTTGCCCGAATCGATGCAAAACCATTCCATTTCCTCTCCCTTTCCCCTCTCCCCTTTCCCCTTTCCCCTCTCCCCTCTCCCCTCCAATTTGGTGCACTGAATAGGACTAATGAACTTTCTTGGGTCATTTGCATCTGGACATGGTTGCCAGATACTTGCTAGTCCACTGATAACTTTGGAGGCTCTGGATGCCAGCTTTGTGCTGCATTTGCAGATTCCCTTTGTCATGAGACCATTGCCATGGTGATAGGGCTAAAGATAGAAGCAGCATGAAAGTGTTTAATGGGCTGCGCTTTCCTTTCTGCAAGATAGAATGCAATGGAGATGGGAATCAGCAAATTGGGGTTCGCCACAGCAATAATATGCACTAGTGATGGGACATTTCCCATGGAGATGAAGGAAGGAATATCTGAGTGAAGCAGTTGACAATGGATGCATGTCCTATATGAGGTCTGGTGTATACAAACATCAGATGAGGTGACAGAGTAACCAAATTGCAGTGTACTTCTTCAAACTGCAAGCTCATCTTGTGGGGGGTGGGGAATCCTCAAACAGGGCAGTACACAAGAACCTCCTCTACACACACCTCTGTCTTTGCAAGTAGTCTGATCTTGGACAGTGGAGCCATCTGAGGGAGAGGATGGTTTTTGCGACTGAATTACAGGTTCAGATTTCTTTTCTTTTCTTTTAACTATTCCTGCTTCATTGTATGGTGGACACAATGTAAATATCAGCATATTGCATTATGAATCATTTCAGATCAATTTTGTAAAAACTGTTGTCTACAGTCAAACTCTTGATTTTAACTGGTGTGAACTATATATTGAAATATAGATATAGGTAGGATCCTTCCCTTTTTTAAAAAACAACAACAACCTCATCTTTTACATTTGATGTGTTCTAATCAAATTGGGTTATTTAATTACCACAATTATCAAATTAGTGAAACATAACCAAATGCTTTCCTTATTACCTAATGCTCACAGGACACTTTAATTGCCAGTTTATTTACATATTTGGGAGCCGCAGTACTGAATTATTTACACTCAGACTGCCTCTTGTTGAACTTGCCTATGGTACTGATTGAGGTAATTTCAAAATTTAATGCGAGAAGTTTATACTGCAGTGAAAAATGAAAGCCCAGCAGAATAAGAAGGATGGGAATAAAGCCATTAATTATGGATTTAGAGTGCACTGTACAAGAAATGAATTACAAATCTGGGTTCTAAGCTCACTAAACTAAGCAAAAGGGAATGAAGCGCCTCTTGGATGCATTGGCTTGCTAGAGTCAGAAAGAATGGTGTAGGAATACCAGAACATGTAATACAAGTGGCAGTGACAATGGCTTGGGAAATAGGAGGCTGTGGCCTACCTAACACAGGTGTAGGGGGGGTTGTGGCTGGGGGCAGTAGCCAATTCCCATGTCCTGTCGGTGCAAGGATTTCTGCTTTGACAGTGGGACTCTCTGCCCTTCTGTTACCGTCCCTGTGAAAACCATTCCCAAATACATTCAACAAAGTTGGGGGAAAACCAAAAACAGATTTGACTCTGAGTAGTGTACAGTTGGGACGCGGGTGGCACTGTGGGTTAAACCACTGAGCCTCGGACTTGCTGATCAGAAGGTCGGTGGTTTGAATCCCCGTGACGGGATGAGCTCTCATTGCTTGGTCCCTGCTCCTGCCAACCTAGCAGTTCGAAAGCACATCAAAGTGCAAGTAGATAAATAAGTACCACTCCGGTGGGAAGGAAAATGATGTTTCCGTGCACTGCTCTGGTTCACCAGAAGCAGCTTAGTCATGCTGGCCATATGACCCGGAAGCTGTCTGCGGACAAACGCAGGCTCCCTCAGCCAATAAAGCGAGATGAGCGCCACAACCCCAGAGTCGGTCACGACCGGACCTAATGGTCAGGGGTCCCTTTACCTTTACCTTTACTAGTGTACAGTTATTGGGGCACGAATCCACACAAGAAATTGTGACAGCCAGCGAGCCCTTCTTAACCAAGACAGACACTTAGGTGCTAATAAACCTGAAATATTTAAGTGTCCACTGTTTCTTTGCAATGGGGAAGGTTGGCAGAGATCCAGAACAGGTGGGGAAGAACATAAGCTTTCTCCCTGCAGAGAAGCAACTGTCACAGCAGCACACCCCCCCCCGAACCAAAGTAAGATATTTTATTCAGTTTAGTGAGGTGTTCACTATTTGTAAAATAGCAATGCTTAAGTGTCGGCAGACTCTTTGCAAGTGTGGAAGATGGCAAGCAAAACCAAGATGTGGTCACACACCCCATTGCCTGTCATTGGACATGGCCCAATGACTTCTTAGCAGCCCCATAGGTCTAGTGGAGGGAAGCGGGTGGCGCTGTGGTCTAAACCACTGAGCCTCTTGGGTTTGCCAATCGGAAGGTTGGTGGTTCAAATCCCCGCGATGGAGTGAACTCCCGTTGCTCTGTCCCAGCTCCTGCCAACCTAGCAGTTCGAAATCATGCCAGTGCAAGTAGATAAATAGGCACCACTGTGGTAGGAAGGTAAACATTGTTTCTGTGCGCTCTGGCACTCATCATGGTGTTCTGTTGCACCAGAAATGGTTTAGTCATGCTGGCCACATGACCCGGAAAGCTGTCTGTGGACAAACACCGGCTCCCTCAGCCTGAAAGCGAGATGAGCGCCGCAAACTGTCCATGGGTCCATTACCTTCCCCCCACTTTAGGTCTAGTGGGTACCAGATGCAACTGTGTACTTTATGAATAAATAAATCCAAGGTGCTGGATCCGGAGTTAAGTATGGTTAGTAGGGTTGGTGGTAGCTGTCTTTCCTTCTCCTTCCTGCCTTTGGCAGCCCTCTAGCCCTTAAAAGAGCTCCGCTGAAGATTGAGGATCAGGTACCTTGCTCAGTGAAGTTGTGTTGGTTTCTCAGTGCCCCAGTGGAGCATTTTCAGGAGGCTGCCATAGGGAGGAGAGTCCTTACGGACTTACAGACAAGCTTCTTACTGACATGCCACATGAATGGATCCAATCCATAAAACAAAACAAATGATCTTGTTTATTTTAACTGGAAGATTGGTACTGCTTCGCCTCTTTTATTTTCCTTTCTTTACGCACCTTACATTTTTGGCTTGCCTGATTTGTATTTATAGCCAGGCATGGCAGTACAAAATGTATATATATTAACTTTTCAAAAGTGAAAAATGTCCTTTAGGTAGTGTTCTGTAGTGGAATAGGTCACCTAGAAAGAATGAGCTGGCTAGAGACACAGATGCTAATCAAGAATATTCATGTTTAAGACTGAGAGAAGAGTACATACTCTATCAAACCTAAATAGTACCCCTGACACAGTATGGTGTAGTGGTTAGAGTGTTGTACTAAACTTTCAGAGACCACAGTTCAAATTCTCACTCAGTCATGAAACACTCTCTGGATGACCTTGGGCAACTCACCATCTCTTGGTCAAACTTACCTCAGAGAGTTGTTGTGAGAAGATTGGAAGGGGGATGTGTGGCACCTTGAGTTCTTTGGGGGAAAGATGGGTTGTGAACAAAACAGCTAAATCTCCATCCGTAATTCTGTGAAAAGCCCCAGAATTCCTCAGCCAGTTTCCTCTATTTTGGTGAAAATGATGTCAGACGAGTCAACAGAAAAGTTTACTTGAGGAAGAATGACCCTTCTCCCGATTACTTTCTAAAGAATCTGTGAAATGTATCAAATGAGATTTGTGTCTTAACTATGCCCCCCACAATATATCTCTGCAGGATTAAAATAAATGGCAGGCCTTTGTTTGTTGCATCTATTGTTATTTAATATATTGTGCTGTTTCTGAAGGATTAGTGTCATCAGAAGTGTTTCTTGTTTCAAACATCTTTCAGTTGGAAGCAGAAACAGCCTTTGAGGAAGGTAGCTTATCCCCCATTTACATCACTTCAAACGAGAAATAATATGTTGCCCATGCCCAGAAATAGTTTCTGTGGTTTTAACCTGCATTTTGAGCCCCTTGGGAGAAAACAACTTAGAAAGAGAAGTTTGTCTTGCGATGTTTAGCAGGAAATTCCCCTCCTCTTGTCTAAAGTAGAGGGACCTCATTTACATAACGAATGTAATTAATCTGATCAAGATAAATTTGATTAACTGTGCCACCTATGTGCCTTGTAGAAGGAATAATTAGGGGAAGAACTTCGTCTGAAATTCTGGAGAACTGCTGCCAATCAATGTAGACAATGCTTGATGGACCAGTGGCTTGATAGCAGTCTATCTTCCTAATCAACAAGTTTGCCTCCATTAACAGGGTTGCCTTCCTGCAATTTAAGGATCCCGCAGATAAACGAAACACAGCCAGACTTTAACGTCCCCCATCTCACCCCATTTCCACTCCTGGTGCCTTCTCACTCCCTTCCTTCCCTAGTAAGCAGGACTCTTACATACAATAGAATGGTATCTATTCTAATATCGCAAAACAGAAGTCATTTGCATTCTTTTGGCTTACAACCCAAACCAGATAATGTCTTTGAAGGAATGCTCCAAGTTCCTTTTGCTTTGTGCATTTTACACAATTAGAGACTGAGTTATAATTATCTTGAATAAAAGGAGATTGAACAGCTTAAGACATATTACATGAGGCTGATTAAAGGTTCTCCTGAAAGAGTTTATTTAGGAGAAACAGAGCAGAAGAAATTTGAAATGGATTGTGTGCAATACATTCTATGCATAAATATAGCAAGCGAGCCCGTAATAAAAGAACACATAACTTTTGGACTTGAAACTGCAACTTCCTTTTCTCTTCAACTTAGTACCTTTGTTTAACAAGCATTGCAAATCTTCAACCTGCCTGTGCACTGTTTTACACTAGGGTGGCCATGGAACATCGGAAGGCAGTCCTCAATTTGAAGGTTGTTCCAGGGGGGATGTGGTTCAGTGGTAAAGCATCTATTTTCCATACAGAATGTTCCAGGTTCAATCCCCAGTATCTCCAGTTGGGCTGTGAGATCCTCCTGCTTAAACCTCTGGAAAGGCAAGTGCCAATTAATGTAGATCAAATTTAGCTAGATAGACCAATGACCTGACTTAGTATAAGGCAGTTCCTATGTTTCTATGTAGGAGTCCTCTATGTACAGGATGCCCAATTCAAGACTGCCTTAAAATTAAATAAGAATTAAATTAAATATGAAGAGCAATCAGAGGGCATGAAGTTGACCCTCTCTAGTGACACAGGTCACTTGGTCAGAGTCTTCCCCACTAACACAAAATGCATTATATTTCTATTTAAATTAGAATTCTTTTAAAATTATAGTCATTATTTAACATAAGAACGTACGAAAAGCCTGCTGGATCATCTCACAGTGTCCTCTTTTATCTGCTCCTTAGGCAGTGCATTTCCTCTCTTGTTGTGATGTGTAAGTGGCCATCACATTTTACATATACAGTACACATTCACTACTCACACTTGTGGCATCAGGCAGTAACTTGAGAGAATGATCACCAAAAATCACTCTCACATACTCACACATATTCTTCCCCACTCCTTCAAGATGTTATCTGAAATTAAGAGCACCTTTAGTGGAAACCAGGATAAGAGAGTATTTGCTGAAAGCTGGCTTGGGACTGGGAGCAAGTTCTTCCAACTGAAAGTGGCCAGCTTAAACAAGGTGTGTTTGTTGTTGTTGTTTTGTTTAAAAAGCATGAACAACATTATGTGAAGTTTGGTCCAATGACCAGTTTCTCTCTGTTCCCTTCAAAAATGTGTGTGTTGAAATTCTAAGCATGAGAGGAAGCTTTTAACAATTTTCATTTGAGGAAGGGGTCACATTTTGTCAAACACTTCAGCTGGCATGAATGGTGATATATTTGTGTGTACAGTGGTACCTCTGAATGCGAACGGGATCCATTCTGGAGCCCCGTTCGCATCCTGAAGTGAACGTGACACGTGACTGTGCATCTGCATCTGCATGTGCGCGGGTCGCGTTTCGTCGCTTCCGCGCATGTGCGTGACGTCATTTTGAGTGTCTGCGCATGCGTGAGCAGCAAAACCCGGAAGTAATGCACTCTTTTACTTCTGGGTCACCACGGAGCACAACCTGAAAATATTCATCTTGAAGCTACTTCAACCTGAGGTATGCTGTTGTATTGACAGGCAAAAATGTCCGTTTTAATTTCTCATTGGGCAGACCTTTGGATTTTACGATAAAGAACAATATATTTTGTTCATGCTATGGATGATCCTTCCTATCTGTAATGGAAAGAATTAGCTTTTATGTTATTTCCATTTGTCTTAAGTTTCAAATTGAGTTCACTCTGGAAGAAGCTTTATGATGAACTATTGATTAAGAGTTGATTTACCATAGGTCTCTTCAGATACATGAGAAAAGCCAAAAGGACAATTTGTCAGTGGTCATGACTCAAGGCCTATTTTCTGGGATCATTTTTGTCCTTGCATTGACCAGTTAACTGAGGGAACAGCTATCTGTACTGCTGCAGCAGCCAAATGTATTGGTAGTCCATCAACTCTGGCTCTGTTGCAAATCGCCCTTGGGATGCAGCTAAGAAGGAGCAGATTATGAACAGCAGAGACATTGCATTCAATTCACATTTTAATGGCAACCTACTTAATTCATACTTCCCTAAACAATGTTCCAACTAAAACTCAGCTGCCCTTTAAAATTTGCAGTTTTCTGAATCTTCTGATGCAGTTCTCCACCCCCGAAAAGTGTCTACAAATATGTGGGGGAACATGTAAATGCATAAATGAATAAAAATATCATACAAAAAAGGCATTCTGTTCAGAGAAAACTGCTTACAAGTTGTCTCTATCAGGCAAAATAGCAAAGAGCAGAATTTGCACTAAAACTGCGACAATGTTTTGGTGACGAATGTTGAAAACTTGATGCAGAGTGGTGACAAACTGAATTTAAGATGGGGAAAAGGAGAACCTGGCACGGGTGAATGCATCTACCCATAGAGTGGAGAAATGTATTTTGCTGCCCTTCTCCAGCTGCCTCCGTGTTGCCAGCTGGAGAGAAAAACAGACTCAAGTTTATAAGATAAAACACAGGGCTGCAAGACAGATGGGAGTTAGTGGAGCTTGGAGGGAGGAGTTTCAGGGAGTGAGAATCTCATGGAAGAAGCTGGCAGAGTGCCAAATTCACAGCATACCTGCAACACCAGGTTGTCTGAATCCATTCTAGGTAACTGACCACATCCAAATTGCAAGAAGGCTAGCACAGCTGTCATAGCTACAGAGAGTAAACATTAATCAATGATCAAGCAAATGTGCAATTATTATTAGTAGTAGTATTAGTAATAGTAGTAGTATATCCATCTTTCCCCCAAGAAGCTCAAAGTGGCATACATGACTCTGCCACTCTCAATTTTATCATCACAACAACCCTGAGAAATATGTCAGACTGAGGGGATGTGATTGGATCACCCTTATGGAGTGAGCTTCATGGTTGAGTAGAGATTTAGGCCACGGTTTTCCAGGTCTTAGTCCAACACTCTAACCACTATACCACATTAAGACTAAGATCCTGTGCATACTTTAAACATCATTGTCCTCACTGGCACTTGCTTCCAATGAAATAAAAATGCACAAAATCAGCCTCGAAGTAGTTCTAAGCTGTAGCGTTCCCTCCCTTCCCCAGGGAAGTCCCAATCCTG
Organism: Podarcis cretensis; assembly: GCF_951804945.1. Taxonomy (NCBI): domain Eukaryota; kingdom Metazoa; phylum Chordata; class Lepidosauria; order Squamata; family Lacertidae; genus Podarcis; species Podarcis cretensis. Next base: position 83,779,701 of record NC_137174.1, on the reverse strand, counting down.
AGTGAAAGTCCTATAGTTATATTTTCCATTCAATAATAATTCCCATTGAAATGAATATTTGATTCCCCATCCCCATTCTAATTGCTGGCATGGGGTGAATGCTCTGGATTTAAGACCGCAATGGCGGGCAAAAGCTAAATCTAGCCCAATGCTATGGTCTCAATCCCCAGGCCCTGACTATTTCAGAAAGAAAAATCATGTGCCCAAAGACAAACCTCATGATCATCATTGCTTATAGTTGGCCCTCAGTGAAGACCCTCCAAGTGTACCTATTTTCCAGGGACAGTCCTGGATTTACAGAAACCATCTCAGTTTCTGATTTCATCCCAGGATGTCCTGCTTTTCCTAAGGATGTCCCTATTTTCATTGGAGAAATGTTGGAGGGTATGGAGTTATGCAACCACCGAGCCAAGGAGATAAGTAACTATACAACCTTTAGAAGACACCTGAAGGCAGCCCTGCATAGGGAAGGTTTTTTTTAAATATATATTTAATGTTTTATTATGTTTTTATATATGTTGGAAGCCACCCAATGTGGCTGGGGCAACCCAGTCAGACATGTGGGGTGTTGTTGTTGTTGTTGTTGTTGTTGTTGTTATTATTATTATTGAAGAGGACATCCCTATTTTCACTGGAAAAATGTTATAAGGTATGCCAGTGTTATTAAAAACAAGCAGAATGAATAGGCTCCAGCATATTTGAATCCAAGTCCTTAATGGAATAGCAAATGAATAAGTAATATTGTCATGTTCTATTGTACACACACTTGCCTGAATTTGTAACATCTGAGCTGTCGAAAGGAGTCATCAGCAGAATGTCTGTTGCACCTGAGCCCTCTAACCGCATGTACAAGAAAAATAATCACGGTTAATCAAATAACCTGATATGCCTGCTGCTCTCCAAATCGTTTCTGCTCCAAACCTGGTGCCAATAGAAGGGCCAGGAATTAGAAATGTCTGCCTGGAGTAGACCCAAATATTATTTTCTCATCCACTAAGAGAGTGAATGAGATTCAATTAAAATAAGGAGATTTAAGAAGAAATTTGACAAGAGGTAGCTACTAAACCTTGGCAAGAGGTTGAAAGAGCACATTTTATGACCAGAAGCCCACAAATGTGCTTGCCAAGTCACGACTAGCAACCACATTGTTTTTAATATGGAGGATACCTGTTCTTGCACAAAGAGCTGGGAACTCATCTATGGACTTTGATAACACTCAGAAGCAGTAAGAAGTTTTGCTTTTGAATATATCAAAGATACAGTGGAACTGGAAGCCTGGGCTCCTGCATGTCTCCTGAGCTTTGAACATGTGAGAAGAGAAGAAGTTCGTTCCTGATTTTGTGCTGGACCTTGGAGGCACTTTGAAGCAATGCCACTCTTTCTGAGTGCCACCAAAGCCCAGCACAAAATTCCCCACTAAATTTCTTGCCTTACCTTCTCCCTCTGTGTGAGCAACAATGACCCACCTGCCAGGAAGCTGGCATAGTAACTTTGCCCCACCCAAAGAGCTAATTCTGTGTGTTTGCAAATATTTCTGGAAGATGAAAGCCATTTCCTGTTTTCTGGATTAACACAACATATCCTGGCACTGTTCCCAGTGCCATGTCCCCATGTCACAACAGTGAGTTGAGCGCAGACACCTACAACAAGGTGCCTGTGTGTGAAAAGGGGTCCTGATTCCCCAGAGAGCCGACAGGATTTCCCCACCTTTGCAACTTTCTTAAATAATAAATTAAGACTGCTGGTATTTACTGTTCTATTATACAGAATCTCATTATAGCCCCTTTTATCTACCAGTTATTATTAATTAAGGCTCTTTCTCAAATGTTCTTTCACTTGTCATGCATGTTGCTTTATTTTGTACCTTATTTAAATGGTGCTAAAACTGCTTTGAAGTTTTCCACTAATTTAAACGAAAGCACCACTGTGTAGTGTGGTAAGTGTTTATTCTTTGTATGCTGCAAAATTTTTTTTTTTTATTTCCAGTTTTTGTCTTTGATCCCGCTTTGAAAAGTTTTATTTTTTTAATATGATTAAAATACTTTTTTAAACAATGAGTAATAAACCATTAATTTATAATCAATGCTACTTACAAATGAGAGAGTGATAAATTGGAGTAATGGAGCCGTGTGTGCTTCATTAATTAAACACTGGCCAAAAAAAGCAAAAAAAGAAAAAGAAAAAGCGTCATGATTGTTCACCATAAAAATACTTCAAACTTTGTGAGCAGAAAGTTTCAGTTCAGGTGGACTGAGCTAATTACCATATTCAAACTTCAATTTTTTAATCCATTATTGCAATTTTACAGTGTAATCCAGATGGCTGGAGTTAAGATGGGGTAGAGGTGCTTCTCTGCCTCTGCAGGAAGGCAGATATGTAACATTCCCATGCAAGTCCAAGATACACCACATATCAAGTTATATTTACCATACAGTATATTGAATTTAAAAATAATGGTCAGCCCCCAAGGAGCTGTTAGAATTCCTGCTCCGTGATTGCAGTCATGGGATTTTTGTCTATCACATGACGGTGTATGTTTTGATTCCACAGAGTGCAGCGGCGTAGCGTGGGTTGTCAGCACCCGGGGCAAGGCAAGTAATTTGCGCCCCCTAACCCGGGTCAAAGCAAGTAATTTGCGCCCCTAACCCCTAACCTGCCACCGCTGCCAGCTTCTTCTTGCTGCTGCCTGGGCTGGTCGGGTGTGGTTCTCTCCCGCGCTCAGCGCTGCGCTGGGTGGCCGCTGCACTGTCCCTCCCCCAGATAGTCCCTCCCTCACTCTCTCTCCGCTCCGCATCGCAACGCACGCCTGGCACCCTCCCCCTCCACAGTGGGCGGAGACCCGGCAGCTCGGATCGGATTCGCACAGCCAGCACTGCAGTGAGAGAGAGTGAGTGAGCCAGGTAGGGGCAGAGAGCTGCGAGTGCGAGTGCGCCCCCCCAAATGTTGCACCCAGTGCGGATGGCCCCCGCTGCACCCCCCACGCTACGCCACTGACAGAGTGGGATGTGACAGAGACAAGATGTTTGTGTTACTGTGTTCCGTGAAGTGGGACTATTGTCCTTTGTTCTTTTTCTCTTTGCTGTCTGATGCTAGAGAGAGAGGGAGCCATGTTGCAGTTCTCTGTGTGTGTTTATATCCAAATAAAGTAGATTAACCAAAATGCTGAGTTGCTGAGGTCCGTCATGTGCATGATGCACAAACTCTGTGGATCCCTAAGAGTGCCGGTGTCGGTAGGCATTGGTCACTGTGATGTTCGGGCAGAAGAAAGATTATGAAGCTCCCGAACAATTGACCAGGAGAGAGGGAACATGCCAGTTGGGCATGTGTCTCTGCCAGGGTCCTACTCAAGTGTAGGCTGAACTCCTGACAGGAGCTATTTCAAGTATGGTAGGAATGGGGAACTTTTGGCCCTCCAAATGTTGCTGAACTTCAGCTCCCATCATCCATCATCAGCCATTCACCATGTTTGCTGGGTTGATGGGATATATAGTTCAGTAAGATATGGAGGCTCAAAGATTCCATACATCTGAAGCATGGAAATGGTTTAGGCATGCTCAGTGAGCTTTTGAATTCTCCATTAGAATACTCAACCCCTCTAATACTGACTGAAATTTCAGTCTCACTTTTCATAGTCATACGTCATGTTGCATAAAATGGGAGCCCCTCAAAACCCTTTCCCAATTTGTTTCCTTCCTAACACACAGTAAACAACTTTCAAACATTCTGCTCAAAAATAGCCATAGCAGTTTCCAGACCCGGTGGTGTTTCTTACCTCTGATACCTTGTGCACAATGATTATGTTAAAGCAAAGCAGAATCCACAATTCAGCAGTAATTGGCAGAGAAATTTCTGATACAATAGGCTCCAGACTGCCAGCTCAATTGCGAGACTTGCTGGTTAATGGGAATGGGATCAGGATGCATCAATAACAACAGAATGAGAAGAGGGCATTAACAGAACCATTAATATGAAACATTAGAAATGATCCATCTGTTTAACACATCACTCTTTTGAATTTAGAAAATGAAACTGTGTGACTGCATTAAAGATGAGGTCAGGATAGTCATAATGTCTTTACAAATTCCAGAACATTAACTCCTGGTAAAGAGCTGCTAAACTGTCATGCTTGATAGCCATTTGCATTCAGGCAGAAAACCCAGAATAAATTGGCGGCTATACAATGTGCTTCTCAACCTCCTAGACAGCTAATGGCTGACCTTTGGAATGTGTCGCCAATTACTAGAAATGCTTAACAGTCATTTTATGGCACATTTTTCAGATACACTATCTCCAATAAAGATTTATGTTCTGTATACATGAATTTCCCAACACTTTTTGTCCATAAAAAGCCAGATTGCAGCAAGAGAATACATAAAAACTATGTCCATATTAAATAAACAGAATTTTGCATCTCTTGATGAATGACATTAAAGAAGCCTTTTGAGGGATGTTACTTAAAGATGTGGAGGGTGGTCTTTTGTTACGACAGAGACCCTGTGTTTCCAAATGTTTGATTTCCATGTGATTAAGAGCCTTGAAGAAGAATGCACAACATTTGCCAGGGCAATACCAGACTTTATAATGAATATATTTGAGACCAAGCATGAATAATCCAGCTCCCCATCTTTCCATACATCCATATAATACCTATACTACTTCCCCTTATTTCACCTGATTGTAAGCGGGGACATAATAAAACATACTGGAAACTCCACAACTTTGAATGTGCAAGGAACATTGGTTGTTGACAAGTCCAAGGGTGTCTTCCTCAATTTATTTTTCCATCAGTGTTGCTCACTTTATTGAAAGAGGGGAGGGAGTGGAATCATGAAAGGACCAAATGTTGATAGAAGAAAGGAGCCCCTCGTTAATCAGGAGCTCTTTGTAATTGGGGCTTCATTGCACAGCCCAAACCTGTTAAGTGGAAAGATAAATTTATATTGATGTGGTCATGATGGGGAAGAGTGGGATGAAGGCAAAGAGTTGGGGATGTTACTTGGGTTTGAGAAGGCCTTTGATTTCCTACAGTAGCTCAACATGTGAATAATCAACCCAACACACTTTCACTATTCTCTTGTCCATCCTGAAAGAAAAGAAAGTCACAGGGTTGTATCCAACAATGCTGCTCTGCTCACACAGCAGACTTCTGCTTGTGTAACAATCCTCTCCTCAGCAGGCCTCCATGCCCCTTCAAAATCTGGGGGACCCACACAGAGCAGATTTGGGGGAGACATGGGGAGAGGAGAGCGGTAAGCTGCATTGCATGAGCATAACTCAATCAATTCAGTATTGGGCACCATTGGCGGAGGAAGAGGGGGGGCAGGGGGAGCTCACCGCTCACCGGCACCACGATTCTGGTGGGGTGCCATCACAGATGCCCCCCCCCCGCTGCGGGCGTCATGCCCCCACAGGTGTCATGCCACACCCCCGGGACATGCGCCATGCCCCCGAGATGTGCACCAGCCATTCCCCCACCTGTTCTCCACCCCCGGTGCCGGAGCATGAAGCTACACCACTGTTGGGGCCATCCCATGGGTTTAGCTGACTGGCTAGTTTGTTCTTGCTAAGAGTACTGGCTACACAATCCATCCCTTCTTCTTCTTCTTTTTATAAATTTTTTTATTAAGAATTTTGTTAATACAATAAAGAAAAAAAGACAGAATAAACAGACAACAAACAAAAAGTAAAACAAACATAAAATTATACATCTTATAATAACCATCTTTTCTTCATTTTTTCCTTTTGGACTTCCTCACATCTCTCGCTCCTACATTCCAAATTAATAAAACTTTAGCCAGCAACTTATCACCTTATTTTCATTCTTATTGTACACAATTCCAATATTTTATCCATAACTTTAAATATTTTTATCAAAATCCTGAATACCTAGTTTTAACATGATATTCATTCAAAATTTATCTTTCTCCTGAAATTCACTCATTCTCATAATCTTTTCGGCTAACTTTATGGTGCCCTGTTGTTTTCAAATCTCTCATCCTTCTTAACACTCATATAATTTACAATGTTTTTGAAGATAATCCTTAAATTTCTTCCAATCCTCCTCCACTGCTTCTTCTCCCAGGTCTCGGATTCTGCCGGTCATTTCTGCTAACTCCATGTAGTCCATCAGTTGCATCTGCCATTCTTCCAGCGTGGGCAAATCTGGAGTTTTCCAATGTTTAGCGACAAGTATCCTTGCTGCTGTTGTTGCATACATAAATAATGTTTGGTCCTTCTTTAACACCCTCTGGCCAACAATGCCCAAAAGGAAGGCCTCTGGTTTCTTGGGAAAGGTATACTTAAATACCCTTTTCAGCTCATTATATATCATTTCCCAGAAGGCCTTAACCCTAGGGCAAGTCCACCAGAGGTGAAAGAATGTTCCTTCAATTTCCTTGCATTTCCAACACTTGTTATCTGGCAGATGATATATTTTAGCTAGCTTGACTGGGGTCATGTACCACCTATATATCATTTTCATAATATTTTCTTTCAAGGCATTGCATGCCGTGAACTTCATACCGGTAGTCCATGACTTTTCCCAGTCAGCACACATAATATTATACCCAATGTCCTGTGCCCATTTTATCATAGCTGATTTAACCGTTTCATCCTGTGTATTCCACCTCAGCAGCAAGTTATACATTCTTGAAAGTAATTTAGTCTTAGGTTCTAACAGTTCTGTTTCCAATTTCGATTTTTCAATCCATCCCTTCTTCTTTTCCTTTGTGGATTACACATGCAACTCTTACTCCACATTGTCAGAAGTAAGACAATGAGTTTATATGGTACCCTTATTAATTGCTTCAGTGTACTAATACCAGCAGGCGCTCTGCTGGCAAGGAGGCCTGGAGGCTGTGCACAGGAGATGGGAATTGACAGATCATCCCAAACACGATCAAGATGAACTGTAATTAAAGTGGCACCTACTGTACGTTACTTCTTAGAACTTTAAAGAGTATTTTAAATTACTTCTTGATTGAAAAACGCTGCCTAATTAATCAGAAAGACATCACACTGAGAGCCATGGCAAAGTCAAAAAGAGTAATTGTCATTGTTGTTAGAGAATCGACATCGTATCACTCACAAGTGCTGAGGCATCTGTTTGATATGCCACGGGAATTCCTCGATTCACCCTCTTGCTTATTCTATTAGAAATAAAACCATTTTAAGGTGTGTGGGGGGGGAGGAGCACGATGAGGACGGACTACCAAAACAGAAACTACTGTTACAACCATCTTTTTTTTAAAAGGCTAGTTCATTCATTCATTTTCATTAGTGACGACAGAGTGTTTATAACAAGACTTGTCTATACTCTTCTGCTTACCCTGAAAAAAAATAGTGGGGGCATAGATTAATGCTGCCACTTTTGCCCCCACCCCCGGCTCTCAGGCAGAGCATCGAAACCCTCTCACACCAAAACAGGGAGCTTGGATATAGCAGGGCTCTCCCGCTGTCTCCCGAGTAAGTTGGCCTCCCGCTGCCTGCCACTGATGGAGTAACACAAATATCACTCTGGTGGTACAGCATTGCCCCCTTCCTCCTGCCAAATGTTCAAGCGGGAAGGAGGACCGGAGACAGGATACCCTGAAATGGAGTGTAGAAGAAGGGGAAGAAGAAGGGGGCCAGGATGAGCTGGCAAGCCATATTCACTGCTGTTCTCCAAATAGCATGGGATGCAATGGCTGGCAGAGCAAACTGTCTGCTCCCAGCATTCTCCTCCTGGCCAGTGTGAGCATCCTTTGCCTTTTATTTTTTGACTGTTTAAAAGTTTTGGGGCACAGCTCCCCCCCCCCAGTTTGTCTTGAATTTCTTTCTTTCAATTCTTTCTGGATGCCCTTCAGTTAGGTTTTGGTTGAAGCATTAATTCCACTGCATCTGTTCTTGCTAAAATACTTAATAATGTACTGGTGGCTAAGTTCCAGAGATTTCTATTCTTGGTCTTTCTGCAACATTTGATGTGTTTATCCATTCTCTTATTCTTTGTTCTTCATCTAAGATGAGGACTTGGCTTATTTTATTCTTGTCTTTCTAACATTTCTTTTTTTAGCGGGGTGGCATTTCTTTTTCTTTTTTAAAAATAATGGTTGTTTCTTACCATCTCTCATCCTTTCAGTTTCTATTCAGTTTCTGCTTGGCAGGGGGTTGGACTCGATGGCCCTTGTGGTCTCTTCGAACTCTATGATTCTATGATTCTATTTCCTGTTGGTGATCCTCAAGGCTTGGGGTTCTTTCCTCTTTTCCTCTCTTCATTCTTCTGTTTGTCTGGCTGCTTCCCTCCTTCATTTTGAATCATGTTGTTGTTGTTTAGTTGTTTAGTCGTGTCCGACTCTTTGTGACCCCATGGACCAGAGCACGCCAGGGACTTCTGTCCTCCACTGCCTCCTGCAGTTTGGTCAAACTCATGCTGGTAGCTTCAAGAACACCATCCAACCATCTCATCCTCTGTCGTCCCCTTCTCCTTGTGCCCTCCATCTTTCCCAACATCAGGGTCTTTTCCAGGGAGTCTTTTCTTCTCATGAGGTGGCCAAAGTATTGGAGCCTCAGCTTCAGGATCTGTCCTTCCAGTGAGCACTCAGGGCTGATTTCCTTAAGAATGGATACGTTTGATCTTCTTGCAGTCCATGGGACTCTCAAGAGTCTCCTCTAGCACCATAATTCAAAAGCATCAATTCTTCGGCGATCAGCCTTCTTTATGGTCCAGCTCTCACTTCCATACATTACTACTGGGAAAACCATGGCTTTAACTATACGGACCTTTGTTGGCAAGGTGATGTCTCTGCTTTTTAAGATGCTGTCTAGGTTTGCCATCGCCTTTCTCCCAAGGAGCAGGCGTCTTTTAATTTTGTGACTGCTGTCACCATCTGCAGTGATCATGGAGCCCAAGAAAGTAAAATCTCTTACAGCCTCCATTTCTTCCCCTTCTATATGCCAGGAGGTGATGGGCCAAGTGGCCATGATCTTTGTTTTTTTGATGTTGAGCTTCAGACCATATTTTGCGCTCTTCTCTTTCACCCTCAATAAAAGATTCTTTAATTCCTCCTCACTTTCTGCCATCAAGGTTGTGTCATCTGCATATCTGAGGTTGTTGATATTTCTTCCGGCAATCTTAATTCCGGTTTGGGATTCATCCAGCCCAGCCTTTCACATGATGAATTCTGCATATAAGTTAAATAAGCAGGGAGACAATATACAGCCTTGCCGTACTCCTTTCCCAATTTTGAACCAATCAGTTGTTCCATATCCAGTTCTAACTGTAGCTTCTTGTCCCACATAGAGATTTCTCAGGAGACAGATGAGGTGATCAGGCACTCCCTTTCTTTAAGAACTTGCCATAGTTTGCTGTGGTCGACACAGTCAAAGGCTTTTGCATAGTCAATGAAGCAGAAGTAGATGTCTTTCTGGAACTCTCTAGCTTTCTCCATAATCCAGCACATGTTTGCAATTTGGTCTCTGGTTCCTCTGCCTCTTCTAAATCCATCTTGCACTTCTGGGAGTTCTCGGTCCACATACTGCTTAAGCCTGCCTTGTAGAATTTTAAGCATAACCTTGCTAGCATGTGAAATGAGTGCAATTTTGCGGTAGTTGGAGCATTCTTTGGCACTGCCTTTCTTTGTGATTGGGATGTAGACTGATCTTCTCCAATCCTCTGGCCACTGCTGAGTTTTCCAAACTTGCTGGCATATTGAGTGTAGCACCTTAACAGCATCATCTTTTAAAATTTTAAATAGTTCAGCTGGAATACCATCACTTCCACTGGCCTTGTTATTTGCAGTGCTTTCTAAGGCCCATTTGACTTCACTCTCCAGGATGTCTGGCTCAAGGTCAGCAGTTGGTTTCTGCTCTCTTCACTGCTCAGTGTTGGACAGCTGAATGAGCGGAAAATTGACGTTTCCTTTAAGAACAAAAGGTGCATCATCACAAAGAAAAATGATTACGTATTGTATGCTGAATATGTTGATCGTTTATATGTTTTGTATTATGATGATGTTGTGCAGGATGACACTTGTTGCATTGCAGGTTCTAACGAAAGTTTGCATGCAGAATGTATTCATCATTTTCATCGAAAATTTGGTCATTTGAATTTTGAGGCAGTATCAAAAATGCCTGCCTTGGTTGAAGGTATGACTATTAAACCCTGCAGGTACCACATGAAGTGCAAGGCATGCGCAGCAAACAAGGTGAAAATGGCTGCGAAAGGTAAGGTGTCTAGTAGGCAAGCTACAGAACCATACCAAATTATTCATGCTGATTTGGTTGGACCACTAGCGCCCTCTTTGGGAGGAAATAGGTACTTCATGGTTCTCATTGATGCATTTTCCAGGTATATTTATGTGTACAATCTCAAGCAGAAATCAGAGGCTTTTCCTAGGTTCAAAGAATTCTGTGCTTGGTTGGAAAATGTGCATGGTAAGAAGGTAAAGACTCTTTTCAGTGATCGCGGGGGAGAATTCACTTCTCAGCAGTTTGAAGCTTTTCTGTCTGAGAAAGGAATTCAACACGATTTGTCTAGTCCTCGCTCGCCATGGCAGAATGGACTTGCGGAACGGGCAAATCAAACATTGCTTCAAGGGTTAAAAACCTTGCTACATGATGCAAATCTTCCAGAGAGTTATTGGGCCGAAGCTCTCTCATGTTTCACTTACAGTTATAATCACAGGTTATCTTCAGCGATTGGTTGTACCCCCTATGAGAAGATGTTTGGCAAGAAACCATACATCAAACACATGAAAATTTTTGGTTCTGACATGTGGGTTCACTCACCACAAAACTCCAAGTTAGACAAGCATGGTTTGCATGGTATCTTTCTAGGTTATGAGAAAGGTTCTTACAGAATAAGGATGACTGACTCTAAGACTATTAAGCTCACAAGAAGTGTTGAGTACAATGCCAAGTGGGGGGAGAATGTGGGAATTTTCCAATGTTATCCTGATGACAGTGATGAGACTGAGGATAGTCAAAAGCAACCACAGCAACCCACACCCACTGATGAAAGTTCTGATTCTGAGTCTGAAACTGAATCGGGTGATTCAGAGGATTTCAAGAGTGCGAAAGCCTCTGTGCGACCCTCTGAAAGCTCTGATCAAGAATTGGAGGAACCATTGTTCACAATAGGTCGCTTTTCTCCTAAGAAGGAAGAAGAGAGTGTTGAAGACCTAAGGCTAATTCGCAGGTCACAAAGAGCCACAAAAGGCAGACCTCCAAAGAGATTTGCTGATGAGTTTGCTAAGATAGCAGTAACAGCTGTTAAAAGCTCCAAGAAGGTATTTGAACCTTCAAGTTTCCAAGAAATCCAGGATTTGGATTCAAAGGAAGCTGAGCCATGGTTAAATGCCATGAAGGCTGAGCTTGATTCCTTGGAAAGGAACAAAACATGGGAACTTGTTCCAGTAGTTCCAGGAATGAAACTGCTAGGAAGCAAATGGGTCTTCAAAGCGAAGACTGATCAAAATGGCAAGATAGTCAGACACAAAGCCAGATTGGTAGCCAGAGGTTTTGCACAGGTACCAGGTGAAGACTATCACGAGACCTACTCACCCACAGTGAGGTATGAGAGCATTAGGCTTATGCTCAAGCTAGCTGCAGAGGAGAATCTACACATTAGTCACCACGATGTGAATACAGCTTTTCTGTACGGATCTCTAAATGAATCACTTTATATGCTTCCACCTGATGGCGTACAGGTAAAACAGGGATTTGTTTGTGCTCTGAAAAAGTCCCTTTATGGTCTCAAACAAAGTGCACGGTGTTGGCACACAAAACTCACTGAAGTATTGTTTTCTCTAGGTTTTCAGCAAGGGAAAGCTGATCCATGTGTATTTGTCAAAGAGGAGGGGCAAAAGAAACTGTATTGTTTGTTTTATGTTGATGATTTATTATTCTTTTGGAAAGATGTCACAATGTACAATAACGCCCTAGCTCAACTGAAAGAACACTTTGACATGAAAGATCTTGGTGAGGTAAACAACTACCTATCTCTGGAAATAGAGAGAGATCAAGATGGTAACATTCTAGTACACCAGTCACGGAAAATTGCTGATGTGTTAAGCAAACTAAACCTGATGGATGCTAACCCTGTAGACACACCGATGACAACAGGTTATCAGGTAGATGACACTGAAGAAGCATTTTCTGACACTACACTGTACAGAAGTGTTCTAGGCAAGCTAAACTTCATTGCAAGATGTTCAAGACCAGACATTGCTGTTAGCTGTAATTTGCTAAGCAGACAAGTCAACAATCTTACTGTTAAGGATTGGAAAGCTCTGAAACGCGTAGCGCGCTATTTGAAAGGCACTATGCATTACAGACTGAGATTTAACAATCAGAAGTCTGGTGGTCTTAAGATATTTGCAGATGCAAGTTTTGGAAGTGACACAACAGACAGGAAAAGTACGTCTGGAGTTTGCTATATGTACAATCAGGGTCTATTTGATTGGTCATGCAAGAAGCAAACAACAGTTAGCTTAAGTACTTGTGAAGCTGAACTGAATGCACTGTCTTATTCACTCAAGGATTGTGAATGGTTGTTACAATTGTGCAAAGACATGAAAATTCCTGTCAAATGTCCAATCCAGGTTTACCAGGACAACAAAGCATGTTTGGCTTTGCTGAATTCTGAAGGTTGTAAGCAAAGCACGAAGCACTTGCAATTGAAGTTGCAACATGCTAGGGAACGTATTCAGAAGGGACTCGTAACGGTGTCCTATATGCCAGGTAATGAAATTCCTGCTGATGTATTGTCCAAGATTGTATCAAGGGATCAACACTGTACCTATGTGCAGAAGTTGGGTTTGTACTGATATTGTACGAACACGCTGCCCAGTGATGTTCACAGAAAGGGGGAGGATGTTGGTTTCTGCTCTCTTCACTGTGCAGCGAAAGGCTTGTCACAAGACAATGTTTACATTCCACAGACAGCATTGCTGTTGTGTTTCCCACGGGAAAGGGAGACTGGATGTGACGTACACTGGTTTCCTGTTTTTCACTGTTCTCACAGTGTGATTCTCTCCGTGCTTCAGAGGAGAGAGGATGCATTTTCTGCTCCGGCAGAGGCAAAATGTTTTTCTGTAATCTACCAGCTTTAAAATGTAAATAAAGCAATTTAGAGTATGTGCACGTATTCCTCATCATTCCGCTGTGCACTGGATACTGCTAATCAACAGTCTGGCTCAAGGTCAGCAGCCACACTACCTGGGGTGTACGAGACATCCATAGCTTTCTGGTATAATTCCTCTGTGTATTCTTGCCACCTCTTCTTGATGTCTTCTGCTTCTGTTAGGTCCTTACCACTTTTGTCCTTTATTATGGTAATCTTTGTATGAAATGTTCCTTTCATATCTCCAATTTTCTTGAACAGATCTCTGGTTCTTCCCATTCTATTGCTTTCCTCTATTTGTTTGCATTGCTCATTTAAGAAGGCCTTCTTGTCTCTCCTTGCTATTCTTTGGAAATCTGCATTCAATTTCCTGTATCTTTCACTATCTCCCTCGCATTTTGCTTGCCTTCTCTCCCCCGCTATTTGTAAGGCCTCATTGGACAGCCACTTTGCTTTCTTGCATTTCCTTTTCATTGGGATGGTTTTCGTTGCTGCCTCCTGTATAATGTTACGAGCCTCCACCCATAGTTCTTCAGGCACTCTGTCCAGCAAATCTAAATCCTTAAACCTGTTCCTCACTTCCACTGTGTATTCATAAGGGATTTGGTTTAGATTGTATCTTACCGGCCCAGTGGTTTTTCCTACTTTCTTCAGTTTAAGCTTGAATTTTGCTATAAGAAGCTGATGATCTGAGCCACAGCTGATGATCTGAGCCACAAATCATACTGTTTACATTAACGTTTATTCTGTCAACACCCACAGTAAAGAGACCAAGTATTTATTTAGAATAAAAAAATGGGAAGAAAAGCCTTCTCGGGGAAGCTCACAAAATGAATATTAAAGCAGTTTTAAAATACAGAAACACGCATATGAAATATTAAAGCTAAAACTGAAGCAGAAACAAAAAAACAAAAAACTTAACTCTTCCAATCCACAGAAAATTACAGGGGCATAGTTATGACTGTGAGTTGAGAGTGAGTTGGCTGAAACACATTCCACCATTATGGCTTAGGGCGCTCATATTTACGAGACCACCTCTCCTGGTATGCCCCGCAGAGGACCATCACTGGACCATCAGCATGTGAACTCTGAGCAGGCAACCAATCCACTACCCAGATCCTGCCCTACCCATTAGGCAGAGCTACCCAATGACCTCAGGAAGCAGATGGGTGGAAGCAGCAGCAGCCCCCACCCCCCACTATGCCTTCTGAGCCCCCTGAGGAATCCCCAGCATTGGAGATCAGCTCCGTAAATGAGCCTGCTGCCTTCTGTTTCATGGCAGGACACTATTTAGTTTCCAGTCCTGAACTAAGTTTCCGCAGCCAGTCCAGTCAGCTTCTACGCAAGGAGAGGCGAGTTCATCTTCTCCATTGCCTCAAGCAGCAAAATTGTCTTGGACCAGCCCTGATTGCAGCCTTAAGTGTTTATAAATAACATAAGCGGTGATAAAAAAGATGATGTGTCTGTCTTGCATCTCACAGGAAATGGACATCATCTTTAGCCAGCAGAGATGTTTTGATATGGAATTTGTGGTCTATTTTGTCCTCCCCTTCTTCCACTGAATAATAACACAGTGCTTCCAACTGATAAGGTCCTTTCCTATTTCATTTGGCATCTTTTAATAAACAGTGTGATATAAACAGTGGGGAAAGCACGGCACCTATTTCTGCCAATGTTCTTGTCTCGACCAGGCAAATTCAGTATCTCATTAAATGAACTTGAAAGATGCCTTAGATTTTACAGATGACTTTGCTTGTTTATACATATATATGCTCTAGTACTCAACACAAAAAACTATGTTTCTGAGATCCAAGAGTAGATTTGAATAATGTAATAAACCCATATTCCAACACACACATACACCCAAGATAATACTCTTCTACGGTGTAACGTTGTTAGCATTTTGCTTATGGGACTGGGTCCAGAGTTGATTTAGGGTACTCAAGTGTGAGCAAACAAGTGAAATTGTGCCCTAGGATTTAAATATTTCAGTAATGCCTGCTTTGTGATGAAAATCTTTTCTTTTCTTTTTTAATGGAAAACTGTATCTGTCAGCACAGTCATCACTCTAATTTGTTTTAAATGATTTATTGGAATTTGATGGAAACAACTTGCTTTTTATGTATTTCTTGATAAAATTAAAAGCACTGATGCTTCAAGTTGAAATAAAAGCTTCATCAATGTGTTGCTAGTGAGCCTTTATATACATATAAAATATATAGAATACTTTGGAAAGCTTATTGATAAAACTCTTTTAGAAAAAACGTTTAACCCCAAGGGCATGGATCCAGAAGTCTCATGAATTCTCCATAGTACTATGGAGCTGGAGAGGCCTTCTGGACCACAGAGGCCAACTCCCTGTTTAACATTAAAAAAATTCTGCTGCAGCAGACCAAAGGCCCACCTAATTTGCCATCTTGTTCTCATAGTGGCCAACCAGAGACCCATGATAAGCCCCTAAAGTAGGACCTGAACACAATTTGTGATTCCCAGCTAAGTGGTTCATAACAGCAAATCACATGCATAGGATCAGACAGCTCAAAAAAGGAAAGAAAGAAAGAAAGAAAGAAAGAAAGAAAGAAAGAAAGATCTAATATTTTTAAGATGTTCTCTCTGCATATCTCAATGAGCCAGGTTCTCCCTCTCTTAACTCAGTATGGGCCAGATGAATCAATTTGATCCTACTGACATTGTACCTAACTTGATATGCAACCCCCGCTCAGCCAAATAGCTCTGGATTGCAATTACTTATACAATCTGAAGAGAAACCAGAGTGTGCTCTGGATTGCAATTATAATCTCAGTAGGGTATTGGTGCCATAGCTTCCTAGTGCAATTGGTTACGGAGTGTGTTTGGCTAGGTGTTGAACTGAAATGAATTTGGTTCAAACCTTAGTCATCTATTATCTTGTGTCTTGAAACTTTAACAGAACAGATTGCAAATCTGAGGAAACTGCCTCCAAAAATTTGTACTATGGCATTTGTTAATGAATCGCCTTTCTTCTTTTGTGGATGTTAAGTTCTTTCATTTGTCAATTTGTGACTATAGACATTGTTAACACACTCCATAAGCACACAACCAGAAGAACGGGAAATAGGGAGTTATGTACTTCCTAGGGAAGTATAAGTATCTTAAGATAAGGAAGAGGCTGGAACTGGCTTCCCTTTTTTATGGCCAACCTAAATCTTCTATAAGGGACGCGGGTGGCACTGTGGTCTAAACCACTGAGCCTAGGGCTTGCCGATCAGAAGGTCGGCGGTTCGAATCCCCACGACGGGGTGAGCTCCCATTGTTCGGTCCCTGCTCCTGCCAACCTAGCAGTTCAAATGCACGTCAAAGTGCAAGTAGATAAATAGGTACCACTCCGGTGGGAAGGTAAATGGCGTTTCTGTGTGCTGTTCTGGTTACACCAGAAGCGGCTTAGTCATGCTGGCCATATTACCCGGAAAAACTGTCTGTGGACAAATGTCGGCTCCCTCGGCCAGTAAAGCGAGATGAGCATCGCAACCCCACAGTCGTTCGTGACTGCACTTAACTGTCAAGGGTCCTTTACCTTTACCTTTAAGTCTTCTGTAATATGCTATTCCATTCCCAATTCAGCCATAAAGAAAACTTCAAATCTGCATTTAGAGTACATCTGAATTCAATGGGAAAGTAATATCTGAGCACTTGCATCGTGTCAACATGCCTAAAAACGGAGCGCACATGGCAGCAGCAATGGCAATGGTAGCCCCATTCCAGGAACCACGTGTGGAGCACTCAGAAATGTTGCTTCCCAGAGGAAAAGAACTAAGGCCCAGTCCATTATTTTGATAAATAATGAAATGCAGAGTAAGTGGCAGCCTGAATGTAGCCTAACGAAATCTCTTTGCGGTGTTCTTCTCCGCAGGGAAATGCCAAGCAGAAACTGGCTTGGCGTGCATTATGCTAAAAGCCACAATTCAGCGCTGACTTTCTAAATAATGGAAATCATAATTAGTGATGTCACTGCCAACAGATGGGCAAATGGAGTTTGCGATTGCCAGCAAACAAAAGATTGCCAAACAGCCAACATGGGGGTTGGGGAAATTAAACACTAAAACTAATTTTTAAATACCACTGACAGCGTTTTAAGTGGAAAGACAATTAACAGCACTCCGTCCATTATCACGGTCGGATGGGCAGGGGAACCAGTTTGCTGGCATTCTGACTTAGCCTCCCTTTGTTTGGCCATTAGAGCAACACTTACTTATTTACAAAATCTGTTGATGCAGTTTGGATGTTATATACAGCATCTTCAGGGAGATTTTGTTTTGTTTAAAAATAAGGTTCTGTTCCACCTTCCCAAACGTTCAAAGTAGCATACAAAACAACTCATGTAGTACAAACAATTCAACACACCATAATTCCACAATATTAAAATGGTAATTGGCCAGTTAATAGATTTCCACAGAGTAAACTGGGGCACATCCAGGAAAGCTTATTAAAACAAGGATTTCTGATTTCAATCCCTACAGGGTCAAATATAATATATTATGGTCTAAGGAAAACAGAACACAGTGGGGTATCCCTGTGATGCACAAGGAATAATGCACTTAAATACAAAAATGGCAACACTCTGGAAGGATCCAGGGGGAAATAGTTGCATTATCAAATAGCAATCATCCATCTCTCACTGATTAAGTCCATAATCCTGGGTCAGATTTTATTTTCACAAAATGAAAATTCACATTTGTTTCTGAGATGCTGTGTGCCCTCTCTTCACTTCAGTTTGTATGCTGGGTTCTGGGTTGCTCTGGAAAAAATGATGTTCTACATTTCCTCATTCACTATAATGGGGAATCTAAAAGCAACTGTGTTGGCCAAAGCAGATGAAATTTTACAGGCACAGGAGCACTTTCAGTGTGGATGAAGTCTGCCAAATTGCAGACAAATTGGTCCAGAGTCTTTTTATGGGATAAACAAAAGGGAATCATTTCCCTCTATAATGACTTATGGGGGAAGCAGTCATTTGTCTCTTGCTCTGCCTTGTCTTAATATAATTAAGAAATGGGTGAGTGGTGGGTATTTTTTCTTAAGTATTTTTTTTAATAAATAAAACCAACTTCCAGCTTTATACCATGCATACCTTTCCATTGCCTGTGTCCTCCAACAGGCCTTGTAATGTAAAGCTGTCTCCAATTATGTCTACAGAGTTCTGGAGAGTTCTGAGTTTGTTTGTGTTTTGTTAAAGCACAGCAATGTAGGATTTTAAAGAAATTTAAATGAAGCTTTTAGCTTTTTCTTTCTTAAGATCATGCTTCGGTGCTTTAGCAGCAACAGCAACAAAAATCCATAGTTCTTCAGCAACTTTTCAGACAAACCATACACCTAAAGAAACATGGAGCCAAAGGAAAATATGTATTTATATGCACAGAAAAATACAGAAATGACACAAGCCATTTGGAAGGCCCTGATTTGACTCAAGAGAGTTTACTGATATTGCGCTTCAACTAAGGAGATGGGGGAAGATTCTCAAAATCACCCTGATTTGTTTCATTACTCAGCCTCCCACACAGAACCTACGTATGTCCCAGTAAATAATGTATACATATCTGCACGATACAGAAGTGCACAAACAAAATCCAAGCACTGTTTACCTCTAGGAAAATGGCCCTGTAGAACTCTGCAATGCTGGAGTAAGACATTCATCTGCTGTAAATCATTGCTGCTGGAAAAGACAATAAGGACGCAGTGGAGCAGTGGTGAGCTTGGCTGGGAATCTTGCCTCAGGGAACATCTGCATATGAAAGTTTGGGATAAATCTCTCCAATAAGTAGATGGATGCATCTTAAGTCCTAACTCAGTGGCACAGGAACATGTTCTGTTAAATGAAGGGTAAAGTTTCCATTCCTATTGCACAGATTCCTGTCATAGCAAGGCCGTACAGACTGTATAAATGGTGTACAGCAGGGGGTCAGCAAACCTTTTCTGCAGGGGCCGGTCCACTGTCCCTCAGACCTTGTGGGGGGGCTGGACTATATTTTTTTTGGGGGGGAGGATCCCCCCACGACTCTCCCCTCCCTTCTCCACAGCACCGGATGAGCCCTGGTGGCTGCTTACCTGTGCCTTGTGAGTGGCAGGGGCTGGCAGCGGAGGGACGATGAGCGGTGCGAAAGGGCTGCCTCCGGAGAGGGGCTGCTTAAAACGGCACTCAGCCAACCACTGCTCAACAAAGCCCAGCCCCTTTCCTCCTCTAGGCAGGGCTGGGAGAAGCCAGGAGGAGGAAGGGAGGAGGCACCGCTGTGGTGTGTGTGTGTGGGGGGGTACAGCCCGAATGATCAGAATCTCCACGCCGATCCACGCGGCGATTCCAGGACCATCCGCAGCCCTGTTCCAAAAGGCAATTGGGCTGGATCCGGCCCCTGGGGCTTATTTTGCCAATCTATGGTGTAGAGGCCTCTTTCACACATCCAAGTGAAACAGGGGAATCAAGGAGCAAGACCAGAGCAGTACATCAGTATCAAGGGCTTCCCTAGGCAGTGAGGTCTGGAAAATACATGGACTTTAGAGCATGTTTTGATTCTCTTTAGCTTTCTTGATCAGAGGCCAATTTGACAGCATCAACAGTTTGCGAGTGACCATGTAGGTAAAGGTAAACGTAAAGGACCCCTGGACGGTTAAGTCCAGTCAAAGGCGACTATGGGGTGCAGTGCTCATCTTGCTTCAGGCCGAGGAAGCCAATGTTTATCCACATACAGCTTTCTGGGTCATGTGGCCAGCATTAAACTGCTTCTGGCTCAAAAGAACACAATGAAGGAAGCCAGAGCACATGGAAATGCTGTTTACCTTCCTGCTGCAGCAGTATTTATTTATTTACTTGCACTGGTATGCTTTTGAACTGCTAGGTTGGCAGTAGCTGGGACAGAGCAACAGGAGCTCACTACCGTTGAGAGGATTCGAACCGCCGACCTTCCGATCAGCAGGCCCAAGGGGCTCAGTGGTTCAGACCACAGCACCACCCGTGTCCCATGTATAAACAAGCAAGCATGACTACAGCAGCCAGAGCACTTCTCCTACAAAATGTGAGAAGAAAGTGGACAATAGATTTGCTAGAACTTGGGGCAAACCAATGGAACTGAGGGGCAGTAGGCAGTGTCAGCCCAAGACATTTTGCAGCCTGAAGTAAAGAACAAGATGGCACTCCACTTCCATGTGCAGAGCCCAACTAGACAATGATTCTTCCATCAATGCTAGCAATGAGAAAATGCCTTCCACTGCACATGAGTGTAGCAGGCTGGCTTGGCAGGATGTATAGCTAGGGCTCAAAGAAGAGCCTACTGGATCAGGTCAATGGCTCACGTAGTCCAGCATCCTGTTTTCACAGTAGTTGAACAGTTGCCCATGGGAAACCTGCACACAGGATTACAGCACAATAGCTCTCTCCCCTCCCATGGTTTCTAGCAACTGACATCCATAAGCACTGCTGCCTATGGTGGAGGCAGACCATAGTTCTGGCACATACAGCTGTCCTGCTCAGCACCTTCCTGAACCACTTACTCACCGTCCTGCTGTAGTGCAACTGTGGTGCAAGCGTGCATCATCTGCGCAGAGCAGCAGATGTCCATGTGGAACATGTGTGATGGCCACCACTGAGAGAAGATGGGGAAGGTGACCTCAACTTCACAGCCCTGTCTGTGAAGGATTGGGTAAGGATGACCTGGTGAAACTGTTAGGATCTTCCTACTCTCGTGGAGGACCCTGGTAAAGACACATGCCCGACTTGTATGTTCTCTCCCTCCTGGTCGGTCGGGAGCTTCAAACGCTTTCTCCAGCACGAACATCACAGCAGCTGATACCAAGAAGCATCAGCACACTTAGGGATCCTGCAGAGTATTGGCAGTTTGCGTATCTCAGCATTTTGGCTAATCACTGCAGATGGTGACAGCAGCCACGAAATTAAAAGACGCCTGCTTCTTGGGAGAAGGGCAATGACAGGCCTAGACAGCATCTTGAGAAGTAGAGACATCACCTTGCCAACAAAGGTCCGTATAGTTAAAGCTATGGTTTTCCCAGCAGTGATGTATGGAAGTGAGAGCTGGACCATAAAGAAGGCTGATCGCCGAAGAATTGATGCTTTTGAATTATGGTGCTGGAGGAGACTCTTGAGAGTCCCATGGACTGCAAGAAGATCAAACCTCTCCATTCTGAAGGAAATCAGCCCTGAGTGCTCACTGGAAGGACAGATTGTGAAGCTGAGGCTCCAGTACTTTGGCCACCTCATGAGAAGAGAAGACTCCCTGGAGAAGACCCTGATGTTGGGAAAGATGGAGGGCACAAGGAGAAGGGGGCGACAGAGGACGAGATGGTTGGATAGTGTTTTCGAGGTTACCAGCATGAGTCTGACCAAGCTGCGGGGGGCAGTGGAGGACAGGAGTGCCTGGCGTTCTCTGGTCCATGGGGTCACGAAGAGTCGGACACGACTAAACGACTAAACAACAACAATACGCTCAGAGCATTCTGACTTAGCTCCTTCCTCTTTCTCATCAGACAGCAAAAAGAGAAAGGACAAAGGACAACAGTCCCACTTCACAAACACAGTAAAACCAAAACATCCTGTCTCCGTCACTTCCCATTCTGTGGAATAAAAACATACACCATCATGTGATAGACAACACTCTCACGACTGCAAACATGGAGCAAGCATCCCAACAGAAACAACTGGTCAGCCCAGACTAGCAACAAGCGAATGGCAAGGAACCAGCTCAGGGGGATGGGAATGCCTGGTGGGTTCAGGGAGAATAGCTGTATTAGGGGTGACACTGCCCCTTCCTCTGAATCTGCTGCCTAAGCAAACTGCCCCACTCTGTCCTTGGTAATAAGCCCCAAGACTAATAGCAGTAAGTACGTCTTCACACAGCATGCAATTAACTTAGTGGGGATGGATCCTAAAATAAGTTAAGGAAGCTCAGAGAAGGAGAAATATCCAGCTCTTCTTTCCCCTGCACCTCTATATAAAAGCCACTCTGGGTGGTTGGAGGCCCTCTTGGACAAAGTGTCATGGGTGCTGCTGTGGAGCTGTGATTCAGGTGTGGCTCCTTAGCAAAGGAAGTACACAGAAAGAAGGTTTCTCATCCCCTTCTTCCTCCAGCAACAGGACTTCCTTTTGAGTACTGTCAAAGCTCAGGATGGCCCACAGATTCTCTGTGGAGTCAGTGTGGTGGGGCCTGCAGGTCACTATAGAGGAGAATGAAAAGTTTTCCTTCTTTTCAGCTTCATTACCTTAGCTTAGGATCAAAGCCATGGAATGGCTTTAAAGAAATGATTACACCAGGGGTGGGCAACCTGTGCAGCTCCAGCCCTAGCTAGAACGGCACAAGGAGCTGTAGCCCAGCAACACCTGAAAGGTCATATGCTCACCATCCCTGGATTTGACTGACATTTGAAAGATAAGCCTGTCAATGATGTTCAGTCTATAACAGAGAAATGGAACATCTATGTACAGGGAGAGCATACCTGTAAATAGCTGAAAGTGGTGACATCAAACAGGGGTGGACCACAGTGTTCATATTCAGCTTGCAAGTTTCAGGAAGCATTTGGCTGGTCCATGTTAAACTGGAAACAGAATATTGGTGTAGATGTATCTTGAGAGTGATCCAAAAGTTAATTATGTTCTCATGAGCACATATTTTTTTCACAAACAAAATGTTTCTTCATTCTGGCTCAGATCATGAACGAGAGTTTTGCCCATTTCTAAAAGAGCATGAAATCTGGCCAGATGCCTCCTTTTGAGATTCTTTGACTTGCAATAAGGTATCATTTAGCTTCTTCCTCCAGCACAGCCAGATTTAAATGTGCCTCCTGAACTCTTGCCAGATGAAAATGAACTCCATGGTGTATTTAATAGACCTTTCCAACTGATTGCCTAGCATTATATCAAAAGCCAAAATGTTTTGGTAGGGGACAAACTACATACAGTGGTACCTCGGGTTAAGAACTTAATTCATTCTGGAGGTCCGTTCTTAACCTGAAACTGTTCTTAACCTGAGGTACCACTTTAGCTAATGGGGCCTCCCACTGCTGCCACACTGCCGCCACATGATTTCTGTTCTCTTCCTGAAGCAAAGTTCTTAATCCGAGGTGCTATTTCTGGGTTAGTGGAGTCTGTAACCTGAAGCACCTGTAACCTGAAGCGCCTGTAACCTGAGGTACCACTGTAGTTGAGTAAGCAGTGCTATCAATAATAAATTATTTGGTCAAGAACATGCATGTAAATGTTCTGAAGTAATAGGTAAAGACACTTTCTATGCAGCAGAAGGAATTATGTAGGTTGACACGGAGAACTTCTATCCTTCTGATGAGTATAGCATTTCCTGAAACTGAAAGGAAACAGGTTTTTTCATCACACTAGACATCTATTACATATTTTGTAAAGTGGTTTGTCTGTCTGTCTTCTGTGGGTTAGGATACCTCTTGAGAGACTGCTGGTCAACTTCTCATGAGGGTTTCAAGGTAGAGAAGTTGTCTTTTGTCTATGTTTGGATGCCAGATGCCATTTTTTAATAAATATGATTGAAATGTTCCAAGCTGCCCTGATTCAGACACCTCTGGAGATACAGCCGTTCAATTTGGTGTGATGGTTCCTGAGACTGAAGAGTAGGCTTTGGCCTACAGTATCATATGGAAAGAATTATGACTAGATAATGAATGGGAAGGTATTTGAACAGTCCAAAGACCCAACTAAATGTTAAGTTTGCTTTATTATTAAAATGCTATCAAAGCTCCCTATCTATTTCAAGTGTTTGCCAACCATCAAAAGTCACTCAAAGGCTAACAGAAAAGACCCCCTTTTAAATTCATTTTCACTCATCTTTTCTGCTTCTTATTCCTCCTGTTCTTTGGGGTATTGTTCGATTGCTTTCAGTCTTTCCCGGAGTCACAGAGTTCTTCTTCCTACCTGCTTTCTGAACTCTCTTACTTTGTTCCACCCACCCACATTAGCATTGGTGTAACTTGTGCCAGCAAACTGCACATATCAATGTGCAATGGGGGGGGGGGGGAGAGAGAGAGAACAGCAACAGATTTTAAAAGAGAGAAAATAACTCTTAAAGCATAATATATTTAAAATGAACTGAGAGTGTATGAGGTCATTTCAGAAAGTCAGGCAGACCAGAATGGAAGTCTCAGCAGCAGGACAGAGGATATAATATATTTCTACCTGTCTCTAAGGAGCATAAGAGCCCTGCTGAATCACTTAAAGGCCCTACCTAGTGCAGCATACTGTTTCTCAGAGTGGCCAAACACATGTCTGTGGGAAGCACAATGTCCATGATTTGAAGCTACTGTGGAAATTGGAGTCACAGCTGATCTGGAGCAGCAACATTTATTGCTGAACAAGGGGTTGACATTAAGGAAGTAAATAGATAGCTGTTGACCTAGCAAGAATAATCTTCTTCTTGGGTTGCAAAGGCAAAAGGAGAGGTCTTATTTTCACCACCTATTGGTTGCAATATGATACTCTTGAATTAAAATAGTGCTGGAGAAAAGCAAATACTCCTTCTCCCAAGTTAATATATGTGTTCATTTAAACAACATGAAAGCACTGTTTTCTAGTAATCTAGCCTGCAGTTGTTTGTAAGCTATGTTTGCTTTCTCTCCAGATGTGTCTGATATTTCTCTCATAAAAGCTATTTTCTCATCCTTTAAATAGTTTCTGCATGAATAAAGCCTCTGAACTCCAGAAACTGTAAGTGATCACTTCAATTTAATTCACCCAGTTTGCAAGGTCTTCTAAGAAATAGTTCATAATAAGACAATTTCAGGTGGGATCAGAGGACCCAGGTAAAAAGATAAGCTGTCTTGGGACTATTGCACGATCCCCCAGGACCTATGGGGTTCGCCAGAGGTCTCATACCTTTTCCTGAGAGGTGGTGTCCCATGGTTTGCGTTAAGCATGATCATGGCACTCACAAGATGGTCATGAGGGCAATAGCCCTCTTCAACTGTTGTCCCCCAGCAACTGGTATTCAAAGGAATGATTCCTCTTATCCTGGCAGCAGTCAATTGATAACATGACTAGTAGCCATTGATAGCTCAGTCCTTCATGAATTTGTCTTATTCCCCTTTTAAACTGTCTAGATTGGGACCCCTATGAAAGCTTCCAAGCTAATCTTGCTCCATGATCTGAGTAACTAGGTAGGGATTGGGAACTGGCAGTACTCCGGATGTTACTGGAGTCCAACTCCCACCATCCTGATCATTCGCCATGCTGGCTCTGTTTGATAGGATTAAGAGCCCAGTAACACATGGAAGGCCATAGGTTCCCCATCCTTGAATTAGAGGATTTTGTTGCTATTCTCAATTATAGGTATTTTTGCCTTGTCACCACCAACAGTGTTGGCTGAAGCTAGGTTTGATGAGAAAAGAGGGATTTCATATAATCAATTATGAGATCACATCATTATCTTAATTTAAGGCTTATTTCAGTCTAATCAAAGGAAGATTTCTAATCAAGCTGCCTCAACTGATAATGGTTTCAGATATGGCCTCACCTCTTCTCATCTATAGCCTACCTTTCATGTCTCTCCAGGGGATTGCTTCTATTAACCTAGTGATTAATGCAGCTTGGCTTGCCTTCTGTTCCCTTGATCATATTGTTACAGCACAAGCAAAACATCTTAAAGACTGCTGCATGCTGGGACAGCCTTATTAACCAGGTTGATGAGAACTTTTTTTAAGGGGCAGGAGAGAACAGTGGGGTGGGTGCTTAGATCCTTGAACAGGTTTTGAGGTGTGCAGTGGTATCCTAAGCATGTTTGCTCAGAAGGAAGGCCCACTAGATTCAATAAAGGTGCATAAGATTGCAGCCTAAATGGCTTTGAGTATGTAAATGGTTCTGATATACTTCATTTGCGGAAACTTATACATCTGTTAGCTTTCTAAATAATCATTTCAGGGACAATATTACTATACAAATATATTTCACAGCTGTTGATGACATCAGTCGCATACAGAAAGAATGATTCCAGTTCTCTGACTGTCAGTATGCATATATAATATACATACCACCCACATAAACAAGAGAGAGGTAATAAAAGGCTTCAGGGAACCAAGCCTTCTAAGTACAAAAAACCCAGACCTTTATAAAATACCCTAAGAGGGGGATTTCCAAATCATCCCAATGAGGATTGAGCATGCTCAGTGGCCATGGAAGGGGAATAGTATGGAGTCTCCTGAACAGGAATACTCTACATTGCAAGTTTTTACTTATAATCAATCAGGACGGATATCTGCCTCTGCCTACTGTTGGTCTCGCTGACTTCTGCCTCACCAGTTCAGTTGGCTATGGAGAAGGCTCTCCCTCTCTCCCTCTCTCTTGTTCCTGTCATAGAAGAGAACCTCAGTAGATGATCTTCTGATAACTGATCATCAATGCACTTCAACAGTACTACAATGGCCCTAAAATCGATAGCACACGGGGCCTTTCCAACATGTCTGTTTGGTTCCCATCACCCACCTGGTGATTGCAAAAGTAATTACTCTTTGGAAAGGGGGTGGGCAGGCAGAGATGTCTGCTATGTCATCCTTTGCAATCTGGAAATATGGATTAACTCACTCGGGCTCTGGCAACGCTCCGGGTGAACATTTCTTAGAAAATTAAAGTTTTGTTTTGTTTAAACAAAAATCAATATTGATTTTGTTTTGCCCTGCTTTAATTCTGGATTCAGTTCTGCTCGTTTTGCTATATATGCTCAAAGGCCTTGAGTTAAGCATGGAGCGCTGTAGATTTGAATGCCAAGAAAAGGGGGGGGGGAGAGAACCCATTTCAATCCTCAAATGACAAAACCATTGGTGCAGAAGGCAACTAAACCTTAGCAGCTGCTTTTTGGAACCATGTTCATAGAGTGGATCCAAACAACAAGCTTCAGTACACAATTTACTGCTCTGAGGAATTGCAAAGGAACGGAGAAGTGCATTCAGTTAAATTTGAGGTCTGTTCCTATGCCATATTCCTCTTGCAGTGCTTGGGGAATTATACGTGACTCCTGTGCAGGGTGGGCAATTTTTCCACTATTTTGTCCCCATGGAATCTGCCTCAGAACATCTTCCCATTTGCCACTATTGTACCAAATGGCAATAAGTAAGGCTTCAACAGGGAAGTGGGGGACAACATCTCCCCATTTTGCTTCAGGCAGCGAAACATGATAGGCTACCCCCGGGGCATAGAGTTTTTCTCAACTAGTAAAAAACTCTAAGAAGAACGAAAACTCATATCACCAATGGTCATTGTGGGGGAAAAGAAGTTGAATGTTTAATTTAAAATTAGGTTGGAAACAGTAGATAATATGTACATTTGCATGTTTTTATTTTCTTGTTGTAATGGTTGTTCTTGTCATTTATTGAAAGTGGCATGGTGAAATCATATATTGTCAGCCTTTGGTTGAATTTATCTAGTACGAAATACTAGAGAATACTAACAAAAAAAATCTATAATACTATGAGCAAAGTAGCCTGTTAACTGCCCTGCATTGTTTATTTATAGGAATGTAGTTGGATTAATTAAACCATCCGTCTTTCAGACCGTTGGTGCAATGAATTGAAATCACTCTTTCAACATCCTGATTGAATTACCTGCAAAACAATAGACACTACATTTGAAGTACCTAGTTCAACAGGTTTATGATGATTGACTATATCTGCATCACAGAGATAGCACACCTTCACTGACTCAAAAAAGGGTGATTGCCCATCACCCTGAAGCATGTTTATTGAGAGGAAATAGAGCATGCAACTAATCCTCTAGAGACAAATTCCTCTTGAGTCTTCATATTTTATTTAAGATTTATGCCATGCTCTGTTTCACCCATCCAGGAAGTTAGTCATTTCAATTCAGGAGATTTGTGTCCAACACTTTCCCCCCTATTACATTTAAAACTTGTTTAATTTGAAATATTTGTGCAGCCCATGTTCCTTCCTTTTGCTGATTCTCTTTAAAGTTCCATACACCAGGTTAAATGCCAGCTTTGTTAAGGATGGGGAATATATTTGATTCAGTTCACACTGAAAGGCAAATATACCTAATTTGGACTTTCTGAAACACTATGCAAACAACAACACAGCAATTCTTCAAAATTCACAGTTCTCTGAATTTTGCAGTACCGTTTTTCAGGCACGTAATGTGTGCAAAAATGAACATATTCAGGTATATTGTGCCTAAAAATGCAGATACTGGAGAAACTACCACACACAAATACATGCAATTAAGAATTCATATTAATAGCTTTGGTATAAATAAACACAATGGAAATTATCCTTAATTAAATAACTAAACAGCATTAAAATATTTTATTGGATTGTATTGTATATGCGGCCACCTGTCTATAGCATAAAATGACGGGGCCAGCTCACTATTTAGAGACAATAAAAAATGACAAATGAAGATGTTGTCCTTATAAAACTTTATCATTTAAATGGTTCTAATTTCAGAACAGCGGAGCAATTTAACTGTAATAGTGACTGAAACTGAAGCAAGCAGAAATTTGAAAGGCATCTTAATACTGACAAATCAATTGCTATTGCAAGGAGTTTTTAAAAATCAGCACTGATCTAATTACATTGGATTTTTTTAAAAAAATGTGGGTTTTTTGCTGAATTAATTTTAGCTGCAAAATAAAAATGAGGTTTCCCCACAAAACATTCCACATTTACTACTTTTTACCTTTGTCATTTTAGTGTCCCATATTTTGCAAATTGTTCTGCTTTGGATGTACAGTTCCGGGAACAAAGCAAAACAACACTTTAAAAAAAACACACAAAAGCTTGCTACAGCATTCCGACCTTAGTTTCTGCCTTCATCTATTTCCCCTCATGGCATTGCCTGAAGTGAATCTTCTTGAGATGGCCTTCTTGACATGGACTGAGGAAACAATAAAATGTCAGAACATTAGCACTACCTACTTAGGGCCCATCACATTAGAAAATAGAGCAGGCTTTCTCAACCTCGGCCCTCCAAATGTTTTTGGCCTACAACTCCCATAATTCCTAGCTAGCAGGACCAGTGGTCAGGGATGATGGGAACTGTAGTCTCAAAACATCTGGAGGGCCGAGGTTGTGGAAGCCTGAAATAGAGCCTCTGCCTCTGCTCTCCAGTCTCATGACACCAGAACCCAGGGAACTCAATGAAGCCAGATGCTGGGAGATTCAAGGCATACAAAAGAAAGTATTTCTTGATATAGCACATAGTTAAACTATGACATTCACCCCCACAAGAAGTAGTGATGGCCGCCATCTTGGGTGGCTTTAAAAGAAGATTAGACTAATTCATGGAAGATAAGGCTATATGCATCAGAATGCCAGTTGCTGGAGATCATATGTGGTGAGAGGCCTATTTCCCTCAGGTCCTAATTTTGGGCTTCCCATGGGCATCTAGCTGACCACTGTGAGAACAAGATGCTGGACTAGATTATCTTTTGATCTGATTGAGTAGACTCTTTTTCAGTTCTTATGCCCCTGCACACACGCACACACCTTAGTCAAGGTGCATAGTGCCCAAGGCTAGTCAAGTTTTTTGGCAGCTGACTCAGAAAATCCCCAAAGCTTTCATCGATACAACTAACAATTTGCTGCCCTTTCATGACACCCAAACTCAGTCACCTGAGGTGGGCACTTCACTCTGTCTAATGTTAGGTCCTGAGGCAGAATAAATAAGAGCCCCTAGATCGAAGCAAGAAACATGAAGCAAAAACCTTTGGGCCTGTCTCCTCACTGCTTCTTATTGCTTCTATATTTTTAACTACTTGCTGGAACCATTACTAAAGAGATAGTAATGTCTCCTTAGTCAGCCACTGGAAATTCAGCTGTCAGGCATGATCTAGTTCTGGAGTTCCTGGATTGAGGACAGTTGGGGAGGATGACATAAGAACATAAAGCACAAGAAGAGACATGCATCCTGTTCTCACAGTTGCCAACCAGATGCTTGTGGTAAATCATCCAGCAGAACCCAAGCGCAAGAGCCTTCTGCCCTGCTGTGGTTTCCAGCAAGAGTTATTCAGAAGTATTGCTGCTTCTAATGGTGCTGACAGAGCATAGCCATCTGGGCTAGGAACCATTCCATGAATTTATCCAATCCTCTTTTAAAGCCATTCAAGTTGGTGGCCATCCCTGTCTCCTGTGGCAGTGAGTTCCATAGTTAAACAATGCACTGCGTTCTTACGGAGCCCCTGGTCATCTCACAGACTATTGACCCGTACACCACTAATCTGCAGCCACCAACCAGGTCGTCCCCAGTAAATCACTTAGTCTCAGTCAGGTTCTTAAGTAGTTTGTTGCAAACGCAAATAAACTTTAAATGCTTTCAAAACGCTGTTACCCTTTACCCTCTTAGTTTTATTTTATTCTGTCTCTAACTCTTCTACCTCCCCTCACACAACTGCACTAACTGTCTCTCTATTTCCATCTGTCTGCCAACTGCTTTCCCAATTGCTTCTTCCCAACCAACCAACCAACCAGCCAACTAACTAAACCTCGGGCTAAGCCCTTTTATAGACAGGTAGGCTCCACATTCTGGCTTTTCTATTGGTCTACTTATTAACTCTTTCTCTCCCCCTGTACAGACATTTTCAAAAGAACGGGCAAACGCCACGGTGGCCATCCCTGCCTCCTATGGGAATGAGTTCCATAGTTAAACAATGAACTGTGTGAATAAACACTTTCTTTTATCTGACCTACAAAATACCCTCCAACTTCATGGTTCTCTAATTCTATGCAGTTGTGCAAATGAATGGGTGCAGATCTCAAATTTGCCCCATGCATTTAATTGTATATTGCTTTCAGCCATTCCAAGCGTCCGAGGTTCATGAATTTAAATAAGAAATAAACAATAAATAAGATGGCCCCTGGTGGGTGTGCTGCAGTGGGCTGCCTGACTATTTGTTCATACAAATAGCCAGCACTACTGATCAGATTGGCACGGACAGCTTTGCTGTGAGCTAATTGCGACTTTGTATATGCAGTAGCCCATTTTGCATGCGGTTCTTGATGCAGCAAGGAGGATTGCCTCTGGAACATGTGCAGCTCTCTTCCTGAACCAAGAAATAACCGACTCCTGAAAGGTCAGAGTCACACTGAATGTGATTCCACTGCCAAAAGGTCGCCAAAGTTTCATTATAGTTTCCACAAACTCTGGGCAAGGCATATGCAGTCGCACATTAGAATAGCAGTACAGAAATTAAGATCAAGCTCCCATTACAATTTATTTTATTCTGCTTTCATTTAACAGTAGCAGATGTGCAAATGTTTGTTTACTCAGTTCTTGATAGTAGGCATTTGCTAGGGGAAGCATGAAATTAATTTCTGCCCTAGTATTAAAAAATCATTTCCTTGATTTAAATGTGTCTTTGATAAAAGGAAGAGTCTCATAAAATGCTTAAGCTGATGAGGCAATGCAAAAAAAGAGAGGAAAGAAACAATATTTGCTGTTTTAGGATTGCTATTTCTATTTGCTTACATTGCAGAGGCCGGGGTTTTTTCTGAGAGAGAGAGAGAGAGAGAGAGAGAGAGAGAGAGCGCACAAATAATTATTTTGTACAATTGCCCATGCAAACACTTCCTGTGTGGATGTGTTGAGAGCAGTATGGAGAAAGTTGTTTGTTAAACTGCAAGGGAAAATTATATTAACTGGTAGGGGAGAAAACACACACACAAACTACAAACTACAACTCTTTTTGGCATCTGTCATTTACTAAAAAAATGATCACAGGAAGATGATTTGCACCAAGCCAGACTATTGGTCCATTTTCCTCAGTATCATCTACAAGGACTGGCAGCAGCTCTCCAGTTTTTCAAATAGCCTCCCAGATCTACCTGTAGACACCAGTTATTGAACCCGGGACCTTCTGCACGTAAAGATGCTCTACCACTGAGTTATGGCCCTTCCCATTCTTTGGCCTCCAACAAGACATGGGGGGCCCAGTGGTCTAACTTCATATAAATTAGTTTACTATGTTCCTATGAAAGAAGCAAGCCAGCAGTAAATCACACTGCACAAGTTAACTCTTTATTAGCACAGCAACTCATCTCTGGCAGGTCTTGCCCCCATGAAGCAATTGCTGAGATTGAAGGTTCCCACAGCTGCTTAAGTCCCTTCCAGGGTTTCCCCCAAGCAATCGGAGGCTGTGCATGTGTGAAGCTAACCTCCTCATGCCTCTCCTGGTTCTAGGAGACTAAGGGGGAGGAGAGCTTGTCACAGCACGAAGGAGAGACACCCGTGTCAAGGAGGGGGTCACTTTCCCAAGTCCTCCTTCATAGCTACTGATCAATCACATGCAGGCACCAGGCAGGTTACCAGGCTTCTCCTCTGGCACCAGCTACAGAACATAAAACATAGCATGTTCTCTCCCTCCCC
Source organism: Podarcis cretensis (assembly GCF_951804945.1). Taxonomy (NCBI): domain Eukaryota; kingdom Metazoa; phylum Chordata; class Lepidosauria; order Squamata; family Lacertidae; genus Podarcis; species Podarcis cretensis. The sequence continues at coordinate 83,747,242 of NC_137174.1, read as the reverse complement.
TGGCAGGTTAACTCGAAGATTTATAAGGTCTGGGGAATGCTGGCAACCAGCCAGCCCCATCACATGCTCCCACTTTGGGGACTAATTGTTACAACCTGCCTGAGGGTCCCCACCAAGTGATACTTGCTCACTGGATCACTACTTCATGACAACCCATACCTTTTCAGCAGCCAGACTCATCTCTGCCTTTTCAGCTTCTACCACCTCTTCCTTCCATTTTTCTCCCTCTGACCAGTCATCATTGTCCCACCAACAATCCCCTAACTCTGAGCCTTCTTCCCTTGTGGGTTTCCCAGCTGGTTCCTCACACCATTCCTCTGCACCCAGCCAGTCCGTGGGATGCGATCTGTGTCTGAATGCAAAAGATCAATTGACTAAACTATCCATTTGATTATTTAAAAATCGTTCCGGCACAAATTAACAATATCCCAAAATGCACTTTTTTATGTGAAAGCATCTTTAATCTAGAATGCAATGCCACATATTCTCTAATAACCGAGGAAGTTGGAACATCCATGCTTTGCTGCTTCTCCAAACAGCCGTTTTTAGTCTCCAGAAGCCAAAACTTTGCTTCCCTTAGCAACATTGAATATACTCAGTGCCTGACAGTGGCAACTTTTCATACTAAGGACAGCAACTCCTATTACTGACAGCAGCAGGTTGTCAATCTCTGCTAAAGGTTTGCAGTGCAATTACCAGCAGTGCCTTTTTTTTCTAAATCACACTCCCAGGTGCTGGCAGATGGTTCCCAAAACCAAATTCTTTTCTCAGCCTTTTCACCCTCACTGATGGTTTCCCAGGGGATTGCTCATTGGGCTATAGTGCATCAAATAGCCTTTCAAGGTTGACCCCTGGCCTGTGGGTTGTGAGTATGTGTGCTCCACGCCTGGGCCACATTCACACTATACATTTAAAATCCTCTGATACCATGTTAAACATCCCCCAAAGAATTCTGGGATGTGTAGTTTGTTAAGGGATCTGAGAGCTATTAGGAGACCCCTGTCTTTTCCCGTAGGGATGCGGGTGGCGCTGTAGGTTAAACCACAGAGCCTAGGACTTGCCAATCAGAAGGTCGGTGGTTCAAATCCCCACAACAGGGTGAGCTCCTGTTGCTCTGTCCCTGTTCCTGCCAACCTAGCAATTCGAAAGCACATCAAAGTGCAAGTAGATAAATAGGTACCGCTCCAGCGGGAAGGTAAACGGCATTTCTGTGCGCTGCTCTGGTTCGCCAGAAGCAGCTTAGACATGCTGGCCACATGACCCGGAAGCTGTACGCCGGCTCTCTCAGCCAATAAAGTGAGATGAGTGTGGCAACCCCAAAGTCGGTTACGACTGGACCTTCACTTTATTCTAGTCAGGGGTCCTTTACTTTATTCTTTTCTCACAGCTGCAATTTTCAGAGTGGTTTAACAATCAATCCTTCTTCACATTTAACATCACATAAGGCATATGTGGGTCTGCTGACCAGCTGATCGAGTCACCTGATACTCCAAAAGCCTCATGAAGCTCACCTAAAATAGTGTGTAGTGTGCAAAGATTTCAAGTTCTCCCGAACTCTTCCTCAGGGCTGAATGTTATGCAAAACAACTAGTATCTGACACGTATGTTTGTGCATTATCCCTTCCATTACAGCTTCATTTCACTTTCATATAAAATTTATAGCCAATTTATTTGCTTAATTTCTGAAGGGAAAGTGGTATTAAATCATCAATCAAAGGAATGTTCAATCAGAGTCAGGCTCCATAAATGTGCTTCCCTGCAAATCTATAGATTATAACTAATCTGCTGTATAAATTAATGAAAATGATGTATGTGATTAGTTGTCAACTGGAAACGATATCTGGTGAATGGGAACATTGTAAAATGGGCTCATTTTAAATAACAGATGATCTTTCTGTTTGCAAATCCTTTCATCTTAATGCTTCATGATTCCCTGAAACTCCTGTGGAGAAGAGAATTTAAAATAAGAGATGGAGTCTGCACCCCTTCTGCACACAAAAATATAACTTCTTTATTTTATTTTCTATTGGGGGGGAACCCATTTAAAGTCCCCAAGCCTATTCTGAAAGTACGTGTTCTATGTTGCGTTCTGGATGACATTGGGTGTACACAGTCCAGTTGCATTTGCAAAAATTAATATACTAGACTTGTTTCATGGAGCTGTCAGTGTTTAGCTTAAGCATTTTGTGTTTTCTGCTAGGCTGACAGTACAGATTGCATTCACTTAGATCTTTGACTGCACTGCTTAGTTAGGTCAGGGATGGGCCGAATCAAAAACTGGCCACCTGCTCCATGGGCCACATTTAAAAGGTGGGTGACCCTGACCCTCTGTCCACCACCACATGACTTGTGAAATCAGGTGGATCAGAGCCTGTGAAAAATGGTAGAGCTTGCATTCAGTAATGAATTTAAACATTACATGAGACATTCAGGAGTCAACCTGATCACCTGCCTTGGTCCTGATCACCTGCCTTGGCGCAAACCAGACCTGGAATACTGTGTCCCATTCTGGGAACCACAATTTTAGAAGGGTATTGACAAACTGGAATGTGTGCAAAGAAGGCCAACCAAGATGATCAAAAGGTCTGGAAATCAAGACTTATGAGGAACGGTTGAAGGAGCTGGGCATGTTTAGCCTGGAAAAGAGGTTACTAAGGAGACTAAGAGGAGACTATAAGATAGCCACCTTCAAATATATAAAAGGCGGCCACAGGAAAGATGGAGCAAGCTTGTTTTCTCCTGCTCTTGAAGTTAGAGCCCAAACCAGTGACTTAAAGTTACAAGAAATGAGATTCTTACTAAACACCAGGAAGAACTTTCTGACAGTAGGAGCTGTTCAACAGTGGAAAAGACTCCCTCAGAAGATTGTGGACTCTCCTTCCTTGCAGGTTTCTAAGCAGAGGTTGGATGGCCATCTGTCATGGATGCTTTAGTTGAGATTATTGCATTGCAGAAGGTTGGACTAGATGGTCCTTGGGGTTCCTCCCAATTCTACAATTCTATGATTCTACACTTGGGCAGCCAGGTTGACATTTTTAACTTTAAATTGTATTGGGTTTTGACTCCACTTGGGTTGCATTCACATGACAACTTATTCCATTTGCATGACACTTCCCTAACTGTTTGTTTCCAAATTATATCTGAGCTTTCAACACAAAAACAATGTACAAAAAGTCATTACATTATTGAATGTAGCTTGCAAAAATATGTATTCAAAAATCACAGTTTTAGAGAAATGTGCACAAAATGTGTATTAATTTTGTTTTTCGGAGTGTGTTTTTTATCATGCACTGATGAACTGAAGATTAAAAATAACAAGAAACTAAAATTAGCCAATTCACCAATCACTGACATCCCATAAAGCCACTCAACTATTTGTGCATTAGAAAAGCCTCCTGAATTATAGGATTCCATAGCAACGGCACATCTACTTTGCACAGACCGACCAAGTACAAAGCATCCTTGAAAGAAAGACTCATTCAAGAGTGTGCTTAAATATCAAGAACTTTTAAAGGTGGTGTCTGAGCTTCACATATTACTTTGACCTGGAGGAGCTGACATTCATTTTGTTCTCTGGATTCTACCAAGTCAGCATATTTTGCAGTTTGCTTCGAGGCATGTGCGAGTAACCTCAGCACTATTGAAATCACTTAACCAAAGCACAGGGAGTTGTTAGATGAGCAGAAGCAAAACACTGTGATTTCAGGTAAACTGAGGTAACAAGCGAGGAAACACGCTTGAGATGAATTTCCAGGAGGCATGAGTCTAGCGGCTTAGTTGCATAAGTTCTTTTCGTTTCCATTTGTCCTATGACACTTTGCCCCATTTTGTGACAATTTGGCTTGCCTTTTAATAAAGATGTTGCCCAGCTGTGGATGCTGGAGTTTTGCTCTTTCTTATCAACCAAGAACTTTGCTTGAACTCAGATACAGATGCAATGTAAGAAGCTGAAGTTAAGTTGGGGCAAAGTACATCAGACTGTCTCCATTTTAGAGCAGGACTGCTGCTTATGCCAGGGACGCGGGTGGCACTGTGGGTTAAACCACAGAGCCTAGGACTTGCCGATCAGAAGGTCGGTGGTTCGAATCCCCGCAACAGGGTGAGCTCCCATTGCTCGGTCCCTGCTCCTGCCAACCTAGAAGTTCGAAAGCACGTCAAAGTGCAAGTAGATAAATAGGTACCGCTCTGGTGGGAAGGTAAATGGCGTTTCTGTGTGCTGCTCTGGTTTGCCAGAAGCGGCTTAGTCATGCTGGCCACATGACCTGGAAGCTGTACGCCGGCTCCCTCGGCCAATAAAGCGAATGAGCGCCGCAACCCCAGAGTCAGCCACGACTAGACCTAATGATCAGGGGTATTACCTTTACCTTACTGCTTATGCCAGGTTGCTGGGTCATGTGGCTGAGCTGAATGGACTTAGGATCCAGCCTAAGTCCCCCTTTTCTGGCCTCCACTGCCACACCAACAGAAAAACCCCTTTTCAGGGCTTGACACATCTCAGACTCAGCTTAGAAGGCTGTTTCCCAGCTGAGCCAGGACAGGCGAAATGATCCAGCATATCTCCGGCAGGGCCAAGAACAGCAAGTTACACTGGAGCAGAAGGAACCTTTCAGATGAGCTGGAGATCCACAGTGTCTTAACCCAACCCATCTTGGTGGATCTTGCTGTGGGATTGCTCTCCCAGAAAACATGATTCAGGGCAACTCTTATGCATGCACACTCAAATCACTGGGCTGGCATTTTGTTTGTTTAGTTCTTCAGTTGTTTAATTCCTATAATGCTATTAAGAGACACATCACCCCCAACAGATCCCATTCTATAGCTCTGTTTAATTCCTATTTGCCACTTTGGTGCATTTCTAATTTATTATTACATCTTGGTGCCAGGCATACCTCAAGGGGAAAGTCATTTCAGCATCGAGGTATCACTATATTATGTTGCCTTGTACTGAGGTATACTATTGATCCATCAAGTCCAGTCTTCTCACCTCTAGTTCCTGGTGGCTCTTTGGGACCTGCAGTCTAAGGCAGGATAGCCAATGTGGGGCTCTCCAGATGTTGATGAACTACAACCCCCATCACCCCTGTCCCTTGGCTATGCTGGCTGCTGCTGGTGGGAATTGTAGTTCAGTAAAAACATTGGTTATTCCTGTACTAAAGCTTGATACCTAACATTCTTTTAACAGGTGTTGAAGATGGAATCTGGGATTATCTGTACACAGTGTCAGCACTCTTATTACTGAGTTATGGCTTTTCCCTAAGGCAACTTCCCCAGATGACTGGCAACCTATGACAAATGAAAAGGAACAGCTAAGTGAAACCTGCTGTCGACCGCTAAGAATTTATGCAACTTTTTTTTAACCATAGGGGAAACCACATAGCAACACCACCCATTAAAATTCCCCCTTTTAAAAAAATGTTTTATTAATTAATTACACAAATAACCCAAGCAAGTCTTACATTATGGGATCATTTATTCATGCTTCGAGTGTGTTATGAGGTTAACTGCACAAGGGATGTTTTACGGGTTTATAAAATGCTTCTTGTTAGGTCTTATTGCTTTTTGATTTTACATTTATTTATTTGTAACAGGCTTTGCACTGAAGGCACTTCTGTTGTTCCACTGGGGATTTTCTGCATGATTTATTTATTTATTTATTTATTTATTTAAAAAACCTCCCCCCTTTACTACAAGAGGTCTGGCCATATGTGGTGCACATACTTTATTCTGCCTCTAAGTAATAATATCCCTCTTTTAAAAATGACATGAGAAGCACCTGCTTCAACAGGTCCACGGCCTATCTAGTCCAGCTCCCTGTTCTCACAGAGGGTCAGCAAGTGGCCTGTGGGGAACCTGCAAGAAGGTGCTGAGCACACTCACTTCCTGTGATTTCCAGCAACTGGTCTTCAGAAGCATTACTGCCTCCAGCCATGGAAGCAGAGCATAGTCTTCATGGCTGGTACCCATTGAGAGCTTTATCCCCCATGAATTTAACCAATCCTCTTTTAAAGCCATCCAAGGGGTTAGATAGCTTCATGCAGGTGGTAGTTCTGAGTTGCAGTGGAGACTAGATCCCAAATGTGCCCCCATTATTTCCTCCTAACCCACTCTGCTAGCCTTCAACCTCTGAAGAGCCGAGCCCTTTCCCCCCTTATATTTTTGGGGTAGGGTCCAGGGACCCCATGCCCCAAAAGCACAGAGCTGAAGAGCAGAGCACAGTAGAGTGTACCTCCATTGGTGGGCTCCTTCTCCTCCTGCTGCCACAGAGAGGAAGGCGTGTCAAACCAACCTCTTTAGTGGTGGCACCAAGACAATGGCGGAGGATCAGCCACTGACCATTGAGCCACGTGTCCACCACATTCAGATTTGTCCCTGGCTTCTCCCAACTTCACATGCAGGACGTTGCCTCCCCCTTTCCCTCCCGGTCGCCTTCACAAGCTGGTGCATATGGTGTTGAATTTGGCTTAGAACCATTCAAATCCCCTCATCCACCAATGGTTTCTTGGATCCAACCTCACAATTCCACACTAAACCACAGGTTTTCCTAGTGGGGAAGCAGCAGAGGTGTGGATGAGCCCGGAGTGAAAGTGGTTCTCCATGGTTTCAGGCAAAGGACGTACCCAGAGATGCTGGGGATTAGACCTGTGACATTCTATGTGCAAAACAGATGATCTACCACTTAAACATGGTCCTTCCCATCTTCATTGCCCTCCTGGCAGGAGCTCCCATAGTCAGGTGAACGGCACTGTGAGATGCTCAGCTTGCCAAAACCAACGAGAATATGAAGCAGAACTATAGGCAGAAAATGAGGCTCTGGGTGCCAAATCACCTGGATAGGGACCCACTGGCAAGTTTTCCTGTGCAAGTTTCATTGGAGTTAATGAGAGCTTTGCAACTGTGTTCTCCTCCAGCTCTCATTCATTTCAATAATCCTCATGCAGGAAAAATTACCAATGGATTCTACCACTGCAAAATCTATCCCCAACTCACTGGTTACTTTTTTTCTGTTCTTTTGCTTTTATTTCTAGAGTGTATAACAAAAAATGTCAATATTTTCAAAACTGCGGGAGACAGCAGAAATATTACAGGGGGGTTTATATAGCAGTAGACAAATAGACTGGGTTGTTTTTTTTTTAAGAGGATGTTGTAGGCCAACATTCCCCTCAGATGCAACTCCAGCCACGGGATACGTCGGCACCAGAGTTTTTGCTAAGTCCAGTTTGGAGCTTTCTGAGAGAATTCCTTGAAAAGGAAGGCTAACTGTTTTACCTCCATCCCATTTGTGGGGGCCAAGCCCTCCCTGGCATTCTATTCCTTGTGCAGTTCATGCAAAAGTAAAACTACAGGGTAGTCTTTCCAGGACATTGTCCCAAATCATCACCTGTACAATGTCCCCAAATTTCATCCAGTTACAACTTATTATTTGCCTTCTAGAAGCATCAAACTATCTGAGGCATAAAGTGATCCCAGAATGCATTGAATTTTGCCATTGAGGTGTGTTTTACTACCTTTAATAATGGCAGAGATGGTAAACACCCCATTGTTTTTTCATAGACAAATGGTCTGAGAAAGGTCAAGAAGTGTGTGGGATACCAAGTGTTTGTCAAAAACCATATTTCTTTAACCAAGGACCATTTTCTTAATAGAGTCAAAAAATAATAAAAATAAAACACCTCCACAAAACTGTTAATCTTAGTTGAAAGAAAGGTGCTTTTTTAAAAAAAGGAAAAGATACAATGCTTTTCATATCATTTTTACGCTAAAAGTACTTTAGAACCCTAACCCTTGACTTCAGAAAGTTCTGTTGATTATGGCTGAAAATAACCTACCACACAATGGAAATCTCATGCAGGTGGATAAAATAGCCCCCAAACCATTAGTAAGATTCCTACTTCCACACTGGATAATGGTTTAAAAGGGGGGGGGGGCTGTTGGTGTTAGTGAAGTCATCTATGCCTGCAATTGGTAACCTATAAGATGGGGTGTGGGCATTCAAATGAGGTACTTGCATGTTTCAGAGAATAAAGAGGATAAATAAGTAAATTATATGATGCTGTGATTTTTGACAGTAAGAGCTGTTCGGCAGTGTAATAGACTCCCACGAGAGGTAGTGAACTCTCCTTCCTTGGAAGTTTTAAAGTAGAGGTTGGATGGTCATGTGTAATGGATATTTTAGTTGAGATCACCCTGACCTAGCCACTGTGATCCACATGACAGTCACCTCCAAGCTTGATTATTGTAACTCACTCTACGTGGGACTGCCCTTGAGACTGACCCAGAAATTCCAGCAGGTGCAGAATGGCGTGGCGAGACTCCTTACGGGGTCCTTGCCATGGGATCACATTCACCCGGTGCTATACTAGCTGCACTGGCTCCTGGTGGAGTACAGGATCAGGTTTAAGGTGCTGGTTTTAACCTTTAAAGCCGTATACGGCCTAGGACCCTTGTACCTACGGGACCAAGTCTCCTGGTATGTCCCACAGAGGACCTTACAGTCTTCAAATAAAAACATCTTGGAGATCCCACGCCACAGGGAGGTTAGGCTGGCCTCAACCAGAGCCAGGGCTTTTTCGGCTGTGGCCCCGATCTGGTGGAACGCTCTGTCACAAGAGACTAGGGCCCTGCGGGACTTGACATCTTTCCGCAGGGCCTGCAAGATGGAGCTGTTCTGCCAGGCCTTTGGCCAAGGCACAGCCTGACCCCCTCTCTCCTTCTGTAATCCTCATAGAACTCTAGCCCAATGGTTGCCATTAATTTGATTCTGAATTGATTTTAGAATGTATTTTAATTAATTGATTGTGATTTTATGTAAATTGTGCTATTTTTACTGTTGTTAGCTGCTCTGAGACCGGCTTTGGCTGGGGAGGGTGGGATATAAATTTATTATTATTATTATTTATCAGAGCTGCCCGAGGTCCCAGCTCACAGAGGACCAACGCCAGGTCGTCGTTATATACAAAAGTCTTTATTGAAGTTCAGTTTCCATTCCAAAGCCATAGCGCGCAGCTCTACGTCTTAAACCCTAGACCGCCGAAGCTCCGTCTGAATCTCCACCCCCCAGACACCAGTTTAAGACTCTCGCCTTGCTCCACCTCCTCCTCTGCTCTTTCCTCCTCTGGGTCCGCCTGTCCGCTGGGGTGTTGCCCTTTCTGGACTCTTCTGATGCTGAGTCCCCGGATTCTTCCCCCTCCCTCCGGCGGGCTTTAGGACCTGGCTCCCAATCCGTGCTTCCTGCTGTCCCGCGCACCTGTACATTTGAACTTGGCGCGCCCAGCCAGCAACCTTCCTCCTGACCGTTACACTGCTCCTGTCACTGCTTCCCCCTTCGGGGAGGCTAGCTGGACCTGACTTCCCCTCCGTTCCCTCACTCTGCGATGGAGGCGTGGCCAGTTCTGACTCATCTTCTCTCCCTACTGGAGGAGACGCTGGTCCCGATACCTGGGATCCTTCCCCCCCCCCACTACGCTCTGGTGGGGAAGCTGGTCCTGATCTCCAACTGCTGCTCTGGGAGTCCCCGCTGGCCCCTTGCTTCTGGAGCATCCCCCTTGGGACCCCCCTTGCCCTGGCCATCGACGCCCCCTTCTGTGAATCTTCTGATTCGCTGGAGAGGCTCATGGAATCTCTCGGGCCACTGTCATCTTCTCCTACACTCCCCTCAGATTCTTCCCCTTCGCTCTCCATCTCCTTTCCTCCCTGTGTCTCTGCTCCTGAGCCCCTGACATTATTATTATTATTATTATTATTATTATTATTATTACTATTGTTATTATTGCAGGGTTGTACTAGATGACCCTTGGGTATCTTCCAACTCTAAGATTCTATGATTCCATTTTAGTCAGTTGTTCTCCCAGCTGCAGATATCAGACTTTATCTGTCCTGGTCTGTTACATGCTCACTGCATAACCCACCAGAAAGGAACCAAATATATGCAAGTCATTTTCCTGATAAACAAAAGCAAAGATGCATGAAGTATGCAGGTAAACACTATTGCTTACAAGGAGGAGGCCGAAAAGTCCAAAGCCAAAAATAGCAGTAAGGACAGACATAGCTATACAAAGAGAAAAGGACATAAGTCCTAGTTCTACAGACAATTTAATTTTAGATAGAACACAGGCATCGTCAGCCGAAAAACAATGAGAGGAAAAGAAATGCTCATAAATAATAATCTATCTGGATTATGACTGTGTATATACAATATCTGTAAAGCACATTCAAAGCACATTTTCCCCCTCAGAGAATTCTGGGCACCTTAGTTTGTTAAGGGTTGCTGGGAATTCCAGTTCTGTGAGGGGTAAATTATAGTGCCCATAATTCTTTGAGGGCAAGAATGTGCTTCAAATGTGCTATAAAGGTATTGTGTGTATGCAGACTCAGTCAAGATTATCACCTTTCTTATGGTTTACTTTTTGAATTATAATTTAAGAAACCTCTTAGCATCAACTAACAAAGAGGAACCATAGAATCGTATGTTGCTAGAGTTGGAAGGGATCTCAAGGGTCATCTAGTCCAACTCTCTGCAGTGCAGGAAACTCAACTAAAGTATCTAAGACAGATGACCATCCACTCTCTGCTTAAAAATCCCAAATGAAGGAGATTCCACAACCTCCTGAGTGACTCCATTCAAACAGCTCTTACCATCAGAAAGTTCTTCCTGATGTTGAGTTGGAATCTCTTTTCTTGCAACTTGAATCTATTGGTTGGGGTCCTACCCTCCAGACCAGGAGAAAACAATCTTGCTCCATCCTCCATGTGACACCCCCTTAGATATCTGAAGATATCCTCTCAATCTCCTCTTTTCCAGGCTAAACACACCCAACTTCAATTGTTCCTCTCACAACTTGGTTTACAGACCCTTAATCATCTTGGTTGCCCTCCTCAGCACACGGTCACGTTTGTTATTACCCTTCTTAGATTGTGATGCCCAGAACTGGACACAATACTCCAGGTGTGGTCCAACCAAGGCAGAATAGAGCGGTACCCTTACTTCCCTTGATTGGGAAGAACCAGTTGAGTCTCTGTCATGGAACTGCCATCAGAGCCAGAGGGAGAGGGAGGGCTCCAGAGGGATTCCGGAGAGCGTCCCGGGAGGGAGAGAAGCAGCCCATCTTCTGGGGAAGGAAATCAGCGTAGCACCAGTGGAGAAGAGGGGGGCAGATGGGGGAATTGGCGAGGTGGCTCCATGACTCCCCGCCGGAGACCAGCGGGGAGAGCACGGGTCCTCCGCTGCCCACACCCTCCCTGCGCAGAAGGCTTTCACGCAGAGAGAGTAGGTAGAGACTAGGCGTCAAAGAGCTTCTTTGCTGGAAGAAGTTCAAGAAATGCCCACTGACGGATTCTGCCAGCGATTGAGACAGCCACGGGTGAGTGGCTGTCTGGACAGAAAGGGTTCACTCAGGCAACCCAGCCAGGTGTGGTGCCGATTTACGCACAAGCAACCCCTAGAACCATTACAGTCTCCTAACATAATCACGCTGATAAAACAATTTTGACAGTTATTTGAAGAATGCATCAGTCACCAACCCGGTGCTCCCCAGAGGTTTTGGACTGCAACTCTGTTAAAATCCCCAAAATTAACCATGCTAGTTGCAGCTGATGGGTGTTGTAGTCCAATGCATATGGAGAGCACCAGGTAGTGTAAGGTTACCATAGTGGATAAAAATAAATGATGCATACAATTTCAATGCAGATCCAGGTTCTTAGATGTTACTCCTGACACAAAACCCACTTCATGATAATCAGGTTTACATTGCCACAAGGATGTTGAAAGCTGGGTTTCCTGTGGGGCCTAGGAATTCTACAAAAGTTATCATTTGGCTCCCACTGGGATGCTAGCATAATTTAAGAACATGACATCTGTCCTAATGAGACTTTGAAGAAAACATGTTCCTTTGGTTTCGGCAGAGGAGAGTTGGGAAACACAAGAAACATGTGCCCAATTGAAATTGAAGAGCAGCATACATCGCTTTCAGTTTGTGAAGAGTGACTGATTGGTTCAGTCTCGGGTTGAGGGGATGTATATGGTTATATAAAGAAGACAGGGTTAAATAAGTCAAACTATCACATGGCAGAGGGTCACTGGTGTAGTGGCTTCCAGTGATGCTTCTTGCATTATCTACGTTCAATCATGTACAGTTTTACGAAGGCCAACATAATTTGTGGAGGCATTCATTTACAAGATGCATCTCGGAATTGAAAAGATTAAGCATAAAGAGATTTGATCACAGCAGAACAGATAGACTATCTGTAATAAATCAGAGGCTTCTCATTTGAAACATTTATTAGCTCCGCACTTGCAAGCGTACAACAGGCTCCTTGCTGCTTTCATTTTCCATCATCAGCTCTACTTCAGTAATCATGCAACTATTTGTCGTTGCCATAAAGCTGTTGTCTACCTGCAAGCACACGCTGGTTCAATTTTCCAGCTCAAAATCGGAGAGAAAGTGTTCAGGGCACTCATTTAGAACTGTCTTCTTAATGACCACAAAAAACCAGGAAGCTCTTGCTAGAGAGCTCTCTAGCAATAACAGGGCAAGAGGAGACTGTCTTCTTAAGCCACCTTAAAATAATATCCTTTAAAAAAAAACAACGAAAAAACTACCAGTCTTTTTAAGATTCTGCTGCTGCTGGAATCCCTGCTGTTAGTTCTTCATGCCCTTTTACTTTCTCTTAATGAAAAGCAGCCGCTGTTTTCTCCACCAGCCTTCCTTTGACAGATGCAAACAACTCAGAAGCTTCCTGTTGTCACTGGTCATTTGAAACCAAGGCTGACTGTTGACCAGAAACCTCCTTGCTTACAAAAACTGAAACTGTGTTTTGTTTTAATGATTTGCTTTCTGGAGGAGGCAGTTTTGCGCTCGCTGACAAGAAGCAGTCATATAATGTCGGGAAGCTTAATTACAATGGCTGTGGCACACTGTGATGTAAATTGGAGGAGCTGAGATTAGCAACACGCTAGGTCACTGAAAAGAGAATTATTTCACTTCTTTCTCCTCTGTTGGACAAATGTGCTCCCTTCAGGGGATAGTTTGACTTGTGTTTATTATGTGTGAACTTGGGGAAGTATTTAGTTGTTAAAAGGAAATATTGTTTATAGCCCGAATTGGCATCTCCAGTCCTGATTAACAGCAGAAGTGGTGTTAATTTTATCTTTAAGCATAAAACAGAGCAGGTTTTAAGAGAGGTGGAGGAAAAGATTTCATTTGCTGTGGTTAATTGCTAACTCGGACACAGGAAAAATAAAATAAGGTGAAGTAAAATAAAATAAAGCAAAATTAAATTAAATTAAAAGCCTGTGGAATAAAACCACAACACATGGTTCCGAATTTATTTCATAGGTCTTTTATTCTACTTTATATTGATGTGCACTGGTTAGAAATTAACCACAGCAAATGAAATAGTGGCATATGCTCTTGTTAGGTATGGGGTATTTGCAACTGAAGCCAGTGCAGGAATCAAACATTTCATAATGTGTCTGATTCTGAGGAAGGACAGAGTGCCTTGGGGGATGGCCGTGGATCATTGGTACACCACAGATTTTATATGCAGAAAGTCTCAGGATCTTTCCCTAGCATTGCTAAGAGTGCTGGAGAAGACCCCTGTCTGAAATCCAGATGCTGCAAGACCTATCACCCCTGACAATGGGTCATGATGGCTAGGGATGATGGGTGCTGGAGTTTAACAACTTCTGGAGGACCACAGGTACCCTGTCTCTGGTGCAGCCAATGCTAACTGAAAGGTAGATGAATAGTCTGATTCAGTAATACCACCATTTCCTATGTTCGCTTTGAAGAAATGTCATTCATGATATAGAAACCTGGAAATTCCAGCGTTTACTCAAATGACAAATATACAGGAGCCCTTTGCTCCTCTACATAAGTAAGGTAAAAGGTAGAGGACCCCTGGATGGTTAAGTCCAGTAAAAGGCAACTATGTGGTTGTGGCACTCATCTCACTTTAAGGTTGAGGGAGCTGGTGTTCGTCTACAAACAGCTTTCTGGGTCATGTGGCCAGCAGGACTAAATCGCTTCTGGAGCAACAGAACACTGTGTCGGAAATCAGAGCGCACAGAAATGCCGTTTACCTTCCCATTGCAGTGGTGCTCATTTAACTACTGGCATGCTTTTGAACTGCTAGGTTGGCAGGAGCTGGGGCAGAGCAACGGGAGCTCACCCCATCGCTGTCCTCTACATATGGTTGCCCTAACCTGAACACATTTTCAACAAGATTGAATGTTTATAGGAAGTACACACCCCAGTCTTTAGAAAGGGACCTATAGATACCACCAACCTCCTGCAGGAGAGATAGCAGTTAGTTCTCTCGTGCTACTTTCACTTCTGGTGTATATGATAGTTAAAATGTGTCATGATAAGTACTTGTGTGTTTCATTTCTATGTAGCATTTCCCCATTTCAGAGATTCATCAGAGAGGAAGGATTTATACCAGCCTTCCCCTAACTGGTGTGCCCCACAGGCTTTAGGACTACAACTTCCAACAGCCTAGGTTAAGGTAAAGGGACCCCTGACCATTAGGTCCAGTCGTGACCAACTCTGGGGTTGCGGCGCTCATCTCACTTTATTGGCCGAGGGAGCCGGCGTACAGCTTCTAGGTCATGTGGCCAGCAGGACTAAGCTGCTTTTGGCGAACCAGAGCAGCGCACGGAAACGCCATTTACCTTCCTGCCAGAGTGGTACCTATTTATCTACCTGCACTTTGACGTGCTTTTGAACTGCTAGGACGGCAGGAACAGGGACCGAACAACGGGACCTCACCCCGTCGCGGGGATTCGAACCACCGACCTTCTGATCAGCAAGTCCTAGGCTCTGTGGTTTAACCCACAGCGCCACCCATGTCCCACCTCCAACAGCCTAATGGCCAGTAATTATGAGAGCTGTAGTCCAAAACATCTAGATGTTATTAGGTTGAGGAAAGCTGATTTAAAAACACATTGTTTCAAGCACAGATTCTTTAGCCAGTATTTTTCTTTTTCAAATATGGGTGAACACATTTGCATAAAGCTCAGTAAATCATCTGGGTTTTGCAGAATACTTCAAAGGAATGATGTTAAGTCCCAGATGGGACTCCCTTCCCTTTGTAAATAGCCTTCCCCCCTTACCTTGTGTAGCATGTGCTGGGGGTGGAGGTAGCCAGCATCTGAAGGAACTCCAGATCCTAGAGATACAGGCTACCTGCCTTAGTGTTCCCCAAACCTTAATTTCATGTTCAGAGCATCTTCTTTCAATAGAACCTCCTACCTCCCCCCAAAAAAACCTTCTATAACTAATGAAGGAAGTAATAACTCTGAGCATGCTCACCTTACCCTGAGTAGGCGTGAAGAAGAAATTTTGTTCAGTTTGCATTTAAAGGTGAACCAACTTAATTCACACTTTCAAAAACAAAATGGGAACTAAAACATAGCTATTCTTCAAAATCTGCACATGCCTGAATTTTGCAAGGGTCTTCTGCAGCCACGTAATGTGCACAATGCATATACTGAGGGAAAGTGTGCAGAAAAACACTATTTTCATGAAAATAACTTGCAAAGGTGTTCTATATTAGGGGAAATTGCATTGCAATTTTTTTGTATATTGAACAAAATTGCCTACAGAAATGTATATAGTAGAAGAACAGGACACAAAATGGTGATGGATTTTCATGTGGACATTTAAAAAAGACCCTCAGCAAACTGAATCCTCTCTCATTCCTACCTTGAACTGGTCTCCCCACCCCTTACCCCCAGACTGGGACTTTCCTTCCATTTCTTTTTTAAGAAAAGAGAAAGCTCAGAAAAACCACACCTATTCTGAGTCAAGCTGGAGGGAGGTTTCTACCCACCTTTAAGATCCTTCACAACTTTGACCTTTTCAGTATTCATTACTTGACTGAGAGCTGCCCTCTCAATTTCTCTGATTAGAATAGCCTTATTAAAATGGCACATGTGAAGGCAACTCCAGCCAATTAAATGAGAGAATACTGAAAAGGTCATTGAAAGGAAGGCATGCGAAATAGACACTGTGCCCCCACCCAACATGATTGGCTCACAACATGGAGACACAATTTCCAGAAGGCGCGTTGATACTGCAAATGGAATGCCACCCAAACAACATATTCTTAGATCCAACATTTAAATAAGGGAAGTAATAGCACAGGTCTAAATCATTTCCATTAAACTCATAGTATGCAATTATACAATTCTTCTTCAGAAGATGCTGCCTTGATGATATTAGCAAATGTCACTCAAAGACACCCTGACATTTTACCTCCATATCTTGATTGCTGTCAGAAAAAAGGTGTTTTAATAGATAATAAAGTGTTGGCAATTCATTAGATTTTCATTATCGGTTGTGGTCTTCCTGTAATTAGATATCAACAGGGGTCCTTTAAGAACCTACCACTAAGCTTCACATTGCAAGGATATTCTCAGCAGGGGTTGTCTTTCATTCAACTGGTTTGGTACATTTATATGTATAACTTCTTCCAATTCTCTTCAATATTTCTTACCTTATGTTGTGGTGTAACATGGTGTGTTCAGCTGGTTCTTCCGGAATCTGCATCTTCTTTTCTAGGAAACATTTCTAAGGCTTTGCCTCTGTTTCTGAAGGTAGCTTTTCCAGATGTTCAGGAACCAGCCGTCAGGTATGAGGAAATGGAGAACTTTTCATACCCACATTGCAGCTAAAAGTGTAAGCACGTCCCGCAGTTTCATCCCAAGTGGAAAGAGCTTGTGTAGGCTCTTAAAATGAGTAAGGGAGAAATCTTGAGCCTTTTGTAAGTGCTTGATGTGCATTCAAAAGACCTGAAGGCACTCCTGCTGAGAAACCTCACTGCTGGCTTTCCTTCCCCAGCTGCAGTAGAGAACAGTGGGGTAGTGTGCAGCATGCACCTGAACTCCCAACAATTGAGTTGCTGCTGCTTCCCAAGAGGGAAAGTTGGAGGGCTGAGGCAGCAGGGAAGTCAGCACAGTGCAAATGCACCAGCTGAGCCAATCCAGTGATCCTGCTTGTGTGTTTGCACCATGCTGCCTTCCCCACCAACTTGCTTATTCCCCTCTCCTGCTATGTACCGTATTTTTCCATGTATAACACCCCCCCGTGTATAAGATGCCTCCTATTTTGGGAGATTCCAACTGAAGAAAATGGGGGGAGATGGCACAGAGCTGTTGAGCTTTTCTTGGGGAGCTCAAAGTGGTTGAGCTTTTTGGGGGAGGATTGCCCAGATTTGTTGAGCTTTTTTGGGGGGGCAGTGCCAACAGTTTTTCAGCTTTTGGGGGGGATTGCCCAAAGTGCTTCAGCTTCTTTTTGGGAGAATGCCAGCAATCACTCACCAGACTGACAAATGCTGCAAAACGCACGCGGCGGCGAAACCACAAAGTATCTGCCCGCTTGCCACCGGGTGGCCAGCAATCGCACACCCAATTGCCACAGCGACAGCCAATCCAAAGCAGTCCTTGCCATGGCTACCAATCCCACACACAATCCCCGCTGACGGCTGCAACCAATCCCCCATCTGCACTATCCATGTACAAGACGGCCCCCGATTTTAAACATTAATTTAAAATTTAAAAAGCCTCGTCATACATGGAAAAGTACGGTAAGCAACATACATGATTCATACATGGAATGTCATTTAGAGTGCAATTCTGAACATACTTGTATTAGAGTAAGTCTCACTGAACTCAATGGAACAAACTTCGGAGAAGGTGTGCACTGTAAACCTTTGCTCCACCACACCCTCCTAAATCTCTCCCACTGAAATCAGCAGAGGGGTGGGAGAGAAATTAATTCAGTTCACATTTTTATGTGCTCCTGCACATAATCTGCACCCCTCAGAACAATATATGAAACAAAACACAGGTGTTCTTTGAAATTCCCCCTTTTCCTATTTCGGCAGTGAAGTTCTCCAAGCAAAATCTGCATACAAAATGGAGCACGCTGTTAAAATATGCACAAAGAAATGCTTCTATTACTGAAAACAATGTTCAAAAATACATTATATCAGGTAAAACGACACATCAAATGTGTATAGAAGAGATGAAATGTAATGTAGGTGAAAGCTCATAGAAATTTTAATGCAGACTTCTTTTTAAATGCAAACTGTGGTGGAAATTAGATAATTGAAATTAAGAGTTGGAAAATGAAAAAACTCAAAGCAAACTCAAAGCAAATACATTTGTCCATACCTACAAAAGTGTCAGCTTGTCATGGATCATGACCATAATGTTTATTTCAACAAATCATCATCATCATCGTTTTAAAAAGAGTTAATATTTCAACATTGGCAAGAGAACCCGCCTTACATTTCCTTCCTTGGATAAGGTATTTTTGTGTCAATGTCCCCACCCCCCCACCCCACAACATTATTCACACAAAGTTCAGAAAAGGGAAGTACTTCTATAATAGCTACATTATACAAACCACAGCTGAGCTATTTTTGTCAGAGAATATATTGGCAATATTAGAAGCAGATAAGAAGCGACCAGCTGAGTGGCAAGTGTTGTCAGCAAGTGGCATTTCCCCCTATGGACAGAAAATGAGTAAAAGGGCTAAAATCTGTAGGGTGCTGTGAAGCATGGCTGACCAAAATCCTTCATGTCATGATTGCTGG
The DNA here is from genome assembly GCF_951804945.1 of Podarcis cretensis. Classification (NCBI taxonomy): domain Eukaryota; kingdom Metazoa; phylum Chordata; class Lepidosauria; order Squamata; family Lacertidae; genus Podarcis; species Podarcis cretensis. The sequence goes on along the minus strand of NC_137174.1, from coordinate 83,728,645 downwards.
AAGCCTTCAGCTCCAGGATCTGCTTCTGCACAGCATGATTCAGGAATGAACCTGTAAGGAGTGTGTGTGTGTGTGTGTGTGTGTGTGTGTATTTGAAGTTCGACTCCCTCCACCCCCTGAGAAATGAGAGAGAGCAGTGACGCACCTTTCATCGACTTCTCACATTTGGTCAGGTGTCGATAGATTTGTGCGCTATGAAACGCAAGCAGAATTGTCTAAAATAAGCAATTAAACTGACTTGGAACTTGAAAGACAGGTATGTTGCTGATGGCACTTGTTAAGAGTTGCAAACAAGCAGCACATAATTACCCCGTTAAATTGGCATGAAGCTGAACTACAATTTGCATACTGCCTAAATAGGCAGTAGTGATTCACTCCTGGCAATGGAAGCTTCACAAAGCACATCAGATCATTTTCTGACTTCAGAATGGAGCAGGATCAATTTGAGGCCCCAATATTTTATTTTGTGTGTGTGTGTTCGCGTGTGTGTTATATTCTGCTCCAATGCTCAGTCTACCATATATAAACATCTGCTTCTAATATATAATGATATATGATGAAATAGCGTGTTCTCCCTAACAGAGAGCACGTGTTGCGGTTGGGGGAACAGGCCACCCTGCCGTGACTAGGCAAATTTGGTCAGCAACCCTAGCCTTTAAGGGGTTAATTGGGTTGCTGGGGAATTTTGATTGTTGCCAATTCGGAGGAGGGGTCAGAGGCTTTAAATATAGGGGCCAGACATGGGGATGTCCTCTTGGCCATTTTGCACCGGATCACATGGAGCACTTGGACAATCTTCTCATTGTCTGGTTACATTTCTTTATTTCTTTATTTCCCCTTTCTTTTTAATCCTCTCTAGTCCCTTAAATAATTTAATTCCCCCCCCTTTTTCCTGTTTGATTTCCCACCCCACCCCTTACCCTGCCCTGTGGGAAGATTCTCCCTATAGCCGTGGCTTGCCTTTCCCAATAGGGAAAGAGCCCCTGTTCCCCCATTTTGCCTGTTTAATTGTGGGGCTAGTCAGGGCTGTTCCCAGCTTAGCTGGAATCACTTTCGTTTATAGTATCCCCGAAGGTTGGCTTTAATTTGAGTGTGTGCAGCGCTTTTGGCCAAATTTTAAGCTAGCCTTGGGTGGGAGCACTAATTTGGCTTCCTTTAATATTGCCATGAGACTAAGATTCTCAAGAGCAGAAACAGGGAGGCCTATTCGGCCTGCACATTAACTTCCAAGCCTAAGTCTGCTACAGGTAGCAGTTAATTGTTAAGTCTCTGCCACGTGACTCATTCTCGCTATAGGAATGTATCTGCTTGCAGGCCCAGTTGCTCCTAATGTATATCGGAGGCAGACAAAGGGCCCCAGAGGCTCTCTGTGCCTCCAAAGACTATGAGCACTCTGTATATGCTCTTGAACTATGCCATTTCTGAACAAGTTTATCTTCTTTAAGTTTGTTTTGCCCTGATAGTGGCGAATGCCATTTTAGAGATGAGCCATTGTGGCTTACTGGCTAAAGTGTAAGACCTGGGAGACAGGGTTCATATCCCCCTCTTAGCCATTGTTATAACAAAACAAAACTAACTGCTCCTTTTAGGCTATTCTGATGCTGGGTAGTTCTGCCCATTTGTGTTAAAAGAACTTTGGGTTTTCTTGAAGGAGTGCTTCCCTCTAAAAGGGCAAGCAGGGGTACCTGGACAAGCTGTGGGCTACCTCAACTCTCCTATTTCACTGGAAACATTTATGCCTGGCCTAGCAGGTGATCCTAGGGCTTTGCCCTAGAATTTGATGGCCTGGAAGCGTTTCCGGCCTGAATAGTGTTCCCATGTGGTCTATAAGCATTGGTTTCACTGGGTCAGCGCATAGTGCCGGTAATGCCTAGGTTGCAGGATTGGTCCCTGTATGGGACAGCTGCATGCTCCCCCATTGCTCTACCTGGACACTTAGGTCCTTTTGGTGGTTACCTCACTGCGAGGGATGTAATGGGCGCCACATTTGCAATATGCAAGTGGGAGAAAGCACCTTTGCGTGCCCGCATTGTAGTTTGCTCTGTGCATTGCAGGGCACGGCGCTGCACGGGCTGCAATTGCATTGCATTGCGTGTGAGATTTGCAGTTGCATTGCACGGAGGGTGTGTTTGCATTGCACGGAGTGTGTTGTTGCATTGCACGGAGTGTGTTGTTGCATTGCACGGAGTGTAGTTGCATTGCACAGAATGTGTGCATCGCATGGAGGGTGTAGTTGCATTGCACAGAGTCTGTTTTTGCATTGCAAGGAGTGTGTGTGCATTGCACAGAGTGTGTAGTTGCATTGAACGGAGGGTGTGTGCAGTGCACAGTGTAGTTGCATTGCATGAAGTGTAGTTCCATTGAACGGAGTGCGTAGTTGCATTGCACGGAGGGTTTGTGTGTGCATTGCACGGAGTGTATTTGCATTGCACAGAGCGTGTTTTTTGCATTGCAGGGAGTGTGTAGTTGCATGGCACGGAGTGTGTAGTTGCATTGAACGGAGTATGTAGTTGCATTGCATGGAGGGTTTGTGTGTGCATTGCACAGAGCGTGTTTTTGCATTGCAGGGAGTGTAGTTGCATTGCACGGAGTGTGTAGTAGCATTGAACGGAGTATGTAGTTGCATTGCATGGAGGGTTTGTGTGTGCATTGCACAGAGCGTGTTTTTTGCATTTCAGGGAGTGTGTAGTTGCATTGCACGGAGTGTGTAGTTGCATTGAACGGAGTATGTAGTTGCATTGCACAGAGGGTTTGTGTGTGCGTTGCACAGAGTGCGTAGTTGCATCGCACAGAGCGTGGTTTTTTTTTGCATTGCACGGAGTGTGTGTCGGAAAAGGAAGCTGGCTTGGCGGCAGCTTTGTCAGGACTTCTTTAGGGGTTCTGGCCAGCGTCGGCCCTGTAAATTTACATATCATGATGGCAGCACAAGATGCCCCCTGCCCAAGCGCTGGAAGCTGGAAGCTGGCAAGCAATAGCTCAATACCTTTTGCCCATATTCCCATTTTATTTAGGGATCCAGTGGATATCGTTGCTAAAACAAACCACTCGCCTATGGAGAACCTGTCTGCCTTGAAGGAAGTTATTTTGTAATACTTCCTCTGTAGCAAGTGATGCTTCATCAGATCCGATCTTGCTGGGTCACTTAATTAATCTTCCCACTAGGCCAGGTTGCCTGCGGCCTGAGGTCCCCTTACCTTTGTGTATGCCTACCAAGTGTGGTGAAGGCAGATATCAGGCGATGGTAGCAATTCCTGAATGTATGCAATAGTAGTTCGCCATAGCAGGATACCTTGAACCCGCTTAGGGATTTTCAGGTTCATGCTGGTGCTGCTGGATCTTTGCCCTTTGGTTTTATATCAAGGGCCACTGGTGTGCAAAGCTATGGCCTCAAGCCCGGTGTGGTGAGGCAATCATGTGACATAACTTTTCTTGAGTTTTTCCCCATTTTAGTAGCAGTTCACATGTGGCCCGAGGAGTCCAGTGACCATCGGATCTGCTTTTGGTCTGATAACCAGGTAGTGGTGAGCGTTTTGGCAAAACGGTCCTCACGCTCCAGCAGATTCTCCACCCCTCCGCTCACGTTTTCGAGCTGCGCCGCTTAAGGTTTAATATTGTGCTTCCTACTCTCCAAATTACGGGATCCTCTAATGATGTTGCTGACACTCTATCCCATTTTCAGATGAAGCGCTTCAGATCCTGGGCTCCAGACTCAGTTGTTGCCAGACTTTTCCAGACCACCTGTGGCATTTTGACAACAATTAGTATTCACAGAGAGCAGCAGCCATTTCCCCTTCTGCTTTTAGCTCTTATGGGATGGCCTGGATGGATTTCTTAGCCTTAAGCTTGCAGTCCTCGGCCATTCAGATGAATTAGCCCCCATCCTTTGAGCAGATCCTGCAGTATTTGGTCCACCTGCTGCAGATTGGGCGTGCTGTTATAACTATCAGAATTCAGTCTGCTGCAATGTCTGTTACACTGAAGCTTTAATTTTCAGAGACCCTTGTATAAAGTTTGTAGTGCGCAGGGCCTTGGAAGGTTGGAATAGACTCCAACCTCATAGGACAGTGGGCAGGAAGTTGGTCAATTTTACCTATGTAGTATCTGCAACAAGTTAAAACTTGTCTGCTGGTTAAAGATCAAGGCGAGATTCCTTTCAGTAGTCCATTGCATTTTCGCACTGAGGGTTAGGAAAATGGTTGTTGGTGCCAGCATGGGGCTGAGAGTCTGGAGGCTTATTGCTTCAGGACTTTTCCTTATCCTTTGGAGCTTGTCTTTAGAATCGGGAACTCTAAAACAGACTTAGTGGGCAGGAGTGCCACAATCAGGGTTCCCGCCACAGGTGAGGAGGGCCCTTGCCCAGTTATGGATAACAGAATATTTGGCTTTTCATTCCCTGGGGGCTGGCCCGCTCCTAGTGCATGAAAATGGGTTCCCGTTAGCCAGGCATCAATGTGCTTACGTCGTGCAACAGTTATTACGGCCTGCGGCTTGCTTACCGCTGAACATGCCTCATTCCTTCCGAATAGGACTGCTGCAAAGGCTGCAGACTGGGGGCCTGTCAGTAGACAGGATTGTGAATACGGGTCATTGGAAGTCTTACGCTGACAAGGGTTATATCAAGAAGTGTCAAATGAGGTCTGTGCTGATGCTTGTCTGTTATTTCCTTTTCATAGGAGCAGCTGTGCACATTTGGGTCACAGCATCGTACACTAGGCTGGCAAGCATGTTGACGAGTTTGGACTGGGGCGCCATCTCAGTCTTCCTGCCCATGTGAACATTTACTGGATGTCCTGATGGGGAATGCTTTGGGATGAGATCCTTCCTTTGGTGTGGTCGAGGGTGACCTGTGCAGGTCCTCCCGCAGTGCTGGTGGTACAGCTGGGCGAGAATGTTTGCTGTCTTCCTCCAGCTTAAGTTTGCATTCCTGCATGCAAGAGGGCTTGGATTGAGTTGATGGCAGCTCTCCCTGGACTCATAATAATTTAAGGCATTGGTTCAAGGTGGTCTGGAGGGGGGGTTGGCGCACCTGTCCCCTCCAATGCGCAAAGATATTCCATTAAGGGAATCCAAGGATTCGCTATGCTTTTGTCAACCCCTTTTAGGGGTAGGGCCACACAAGAGTCCCTGGGAGCATTTGGGGGTGAGCTTGAATCTGATCCTGTTTCATTGCTCCCCCACGCTGTTTATTTGTACTGACGATATGGTGGGGCCCAGTCGTCAGTGCTGCCCTGCTAAGGTCAGGTGCAGCTAGTCGGGAACCAATGCCTAGACAAACTACCACTGAGCAGGCCAGAAAGCATGTTAATAAGGGCGGTGGACAATAGAATAAAATAAAGTAAATAAAATAAATAAATTAACAAATAATAAATAAAATAAAATAGGTCCTTGCTTTAGGTGGTTCTGTAATATTGCACCCTGCTATTTTCTTCAAGGCTGTTGCCCTCTTTAGGGCAGATGGGGTGCATCTTTCCCCTAGGGGGAACGACACCTGGCGGGATGCGATTGCCTTGGGATTCATTGTTCCCCCCACAATGTTTGCTGGTACTGACGGTATGGTGGGGCCCAGTCGTCAGTGCTGCCCTGCTGAGGTCAGGCGCAGCTAGTCGTGAACCAATGCCTAGACAAACTACCACCGAGTAGGCCGGAAAGCGTGTTAATAAGGCAGTGGGAATAAAATACAGGTTGTGGGAAATTGAATGCATTAAAAGGTTATGTTCATTAACATTATTGGTGTCTTACAATTTTTGCTTGTTTTATCTTAGAGCGGGTCCAGGTCTTGGCCTTCCTCCGCGTGTTCAGTTGTCCTGGCTGTCCAGACAGGGAATGCGCTGGTCAGAGCTCCTGCCACGGATCCAGGGGCAGTTGCTACGTGAAGGGTATTGTGGTGCAGCTGGGCGAGAACGACCTGATTTCTATGGACTGTTTTTCTCTGCGTGCTGCAATTTTGACTGACCTGGAGACACTGCGGGCAATGGTGCCAACAGCTAAAATATTTTGGTTAAAGCTTTTGCAACGATGCGTGTGGAGGGGCAGTCATTGCCCAGCCGCCACTGAAAGGGCCAGAAAACGCATCAATTCCGCTGTATCTAAAAAGATTTTTGGGCTGGGTGGAGATGTGATTTCTCACCCTGAGATTCTTTTTAAGTCGCCATCCTTTTTCCGAGCTGATGGCATGCACCTTTATGCTTCTGGGAATGAGGCTTGGATAGGTGCGGTGGTGGCCAAGCTGAGGTCTTGGTTGGGTCTGTGAGTGGTTTGGCGGTGAGCTGGAGGCTCCATGGCGGTTAGGCATTGGTTAATTGGTGCTTGGAGGGGTAAGTGCCTATCCCTCCAAATGATGCGGAAAGGGAATTCCGTTAAAGGAATCCAGGGGCTTGCCATTCTTTTCGTCCTTGTCCGTGGAGCCGGACTTGGGCCGTGCAAGCCCCACAGGAACATGAGGGTGAGAAGTGTGGGTCTGATTCCCAGCCTCATTTCTCACCCAATACTTGTTTCCCACTCTGGCTTCCGTTGGTGTCCGGAAGGCCAGCTCTGTCCCTGAGGGCATGGACAGATAGTCATAACCAATGCCTAAGCAACCACTCACATTTTTTGTATTTGAATAAAGTTGTGGCCAAAATTATGCCAAAAACCTTAAACAAAAATTGATGTGTGAAGTGTGAATTATTTTGGGGGGTGGCACTGTGGGACTCAACACGCAAAGCGTGTTCTCCCTAACAGAGAGCACGTGTTGCGGTTGGGGGAACAGGCCACCCTGCCGTGACTAGGCAAATTTGGTCAGCAACCCTAGCCTTTAAGGGGTTAATTGGGTTGCTGGGGAATTTTGATTGTTGCCAATTCGGAGGAGGGGTCAGAGGCTTTAAATATAGGGGCCAGACATGGGGATGTCCTCTTGGCCATTTTGCACCGGATCACCCGCCCTCCCTCCCTTTAATAGGGTGGTTTTTTCTTGATCGCTTGACCTTGCTATGCCTGTCATGGGGTCGTCTGCCTTTGAGCGGGGGCCTGGTAGGAATTTTGCCACTTGGCTGATTGGCTGGTGCCATTTGGTTTTTGCCTACTGCGTAGCAAATCGTCACAACTTGTAAGGTTGGCGGTTAGGCATTGGTTAATTGGTGCTTGGAGGGGTAAGTGCCTATCCCTCCAAATGATGCGGAAAGGGAATTCCGTTAAAGGAATCCAGGGGCTTGCCATTCTTTTCGTCCTTGTCCGTGGAGCCGGACTTGGGCCGTGCAAGCCCCACAGGAACATGAGGGTGAGAAGTGTGGGTCTGATTCCCAGCCTCATTTCTCACCCAATACTTGTTTCCCACTCTGGCTTCCGTTGGTGTCCGGAAGGCCAGCTCTGTCCCTGAGGGCATGGACAGATAGTCATAACCAATGCCTAAGCAACCACTCACATTTTTTGTATTTGAATAAAGTTGTGGCCAAAATTATGCCAAAAACCTTAAACAAAAATTGATGTGTGAAGTGTGAATTATTTTGGGGGGTGGCACTGTGGGACTCAACACGCAAATCCAAATGTTAACAGTGCTCCAAGCAAGTTAACAAAATGAAGATTTGCACACGTATTGTGCATCTTGCAGGCAGTAACTGGTAAATAAAAACCAACCAAGAGTAGTGTTTTGTTTATAATGATTTTGATAAGGGCAGAGACAAAAAAAACTAATGGCTCAAAACAGTTTAGTGTGCAAAGGAAGAAAATCCATGGTGGTAATAATATAACAATAAACCAAGTAATTGACAAACTGCTATTTTTTTTATAGCTGACACTAGGCATAATTGCTTGAAAATAAGTTGTGCTTTCTTCAATGGAGCTTGTTCTCAAGTTAAGGTTCATCTGGACTTGTGCTTGTCTCATGCCTAGAAAACATGAGTCCAAGTGGATTTCTGTTTGTTCCACACTTTCTAGGTACGTGTCTAAGCAGTTTTGCCCTAAAGGTAAAGGTAAAGGTAAAGGTAAAGGGACCCCTGACCATTAGGTCCAGTCGTGACCGACTCTGGGGTTGTGGCGCTCATCTCACTTTATTGGCTGAGGGAGCCAGCGTACAGCTTCCGGGTCATGTGGCCAGCATGACTAAGCCGCTTCTGGCAAACCAGAGCAGCACACAGAAACACCGTTTACCTTCCTGCTGGAGCGGTACCTATTTATCTACTTGCACTTTGATGTGCTTTTGAACTGCTGGGTTGGCAGGAGCTGGGACTGAGCAACGGGAGCTCACCCCGTCACGGGGATCCAAACCGCTGACCTTCCGATCGTTGCTCGGTCCCTGCTCGGTACCACTCTGGCGGGAAGGTAAATGGCGTTTCTGTGCGCTGCTCAGAAGTGGCTTAGTTATGCTGGCCACATGACCTGGAAGATGTAAACCGGCTCCCTCGGCCAATAAAGCGAGATGAGCGCCGCAACCCCAGAGTCGGTCACGACTGGACCTAATGGTCAGGGGTCCCTTTACCTTTACCTTTACCTTACTGTGCTCAGATCCTGCTTGTTGGCTTCCCAGAGGCATCCAATTGGCCACTGTGAAAATAGGATGCTGGACTAGATAGGCCTTTGACCTGATCCAGCATACCTCTTCTTATGTTCTTATGTGGCACCCCAATGTATACCTAAACAAAACAGAAGTGATCTTCCATGGTATATGGCTGTTGAATATAAAGGTAGCAAAAACACAGCTAAGAAGCTCAAATCATATATATGACTGACACCCTTCTTTGGAAATTAAACCATTGTCCACACTTTAACATTCAAAAACTTTACTTGAAGAAACTTATAGATGAATCAAAACATAATATTTACCGTCACATGCTTATTTAAACAAGGGCTTGCAGTCTCTTCTAACTTCCAAACATCTGTATTTTCCTCTCTTTCCAGAACTCAGCACTAAGCCTTCTGTATCTCAGTTAGGCCATGCCTTGCAGCTCCTAGGAGAGAATTCCACTTTTACTTTCTCCTGCAGCTTTGCTCTCTTTCTTTCAGGCAGAGAAGAAGCACTCCAACACTCTAGTCAACTTAGCAGTGTTCACTGTGGATTCCGAAACAGCCATCTTATTTCACATAAACCGGAGTCTCCTTTACCAGATACCTCCCATGTGGCCAGCGTCAGCCAACATGAGATCTACTAGAGAACTCTCTAGAATTCAGTTACCAGCCAATCAAATTTAAACTCATAGTAATGCATACAAGCATCTCCAATTTCAGTGAATTAAATTACTATATTTAACAATGGCTTGATACAGATGGACATTCTCCTCTCCATAAATGAGGCATCCTTTTACGTGACCAGGCAGCGACCGCCCCAGCCCCCAGGGACCACCAGAAAGGAATAATGACTCATGACAACGTGCTACGGAATTAAAATTTGGCCACAACTTTATTAAACATTTAAATGTAGGAAGACCTTGGCTTAGGCATTGGGCGTGTATCCCTCCCAGCCCCCCAGGGTAAATGGGATATGGGGGTGCTCTGCAAGACATATGTGTACGCAGGCAGCCCACCCCATATCCCATAGCTGTCAGCCTTCCCTTTTTTTTGCGGGAAATTCCCTTATTCCAGCGCCATTTCCCGCTGCTTCCCGCTGCTATCCCGGATTGTTAGATATCCCATAGACTGTCCCTGGGACAGGTGAGGCTGCTGATCCCTTATTTTCAAATCTGAAAGTTGACAGCTATGCCATATCCTCGCACGTGGGCTAGTTCACTGACAACCTTTCAGTGTATGGCCCTTTAAGAGGGGACCCTGGAATTGCCGCTGTGGGGGGGGGGTCACCACGTCATGCCCCCCACCCCATAGGGAAGAAAAGACTAAAAGATTCACCCAAGGCCTAAAACCGCCAAAGTTGTGACAAATTGCTACGGGGAAGACCAAACCTGCCAATGCAGGAAAATTTCTTCCCGGCTCTTCAACAGCAACCGGTCAAAAGACCGCAGCAGCACCCGCTAAACAGAAAGAAAATGTTTAACCTGCAAACTAGAACCATTAAACAAAGGGAGGGTTGGGTGGGTGAAACTCCTGAGTCGATTGCCTAGCTACTGCTGGCTCCTCCCCCTATTTATGCGACTGGACCTCCCAGTCAGTGTAAATTGACTAACTGAGGCTGGGCGTGAGCCTCCAAAGAATAACACTGAGAAGCAGGCCAGCTCATACAAACTGTTAAGACCCCTGGGTTCCAAAGCACTGTACGCAATCCCGCAAAGGGCCCCCATAGTATAAAATGTGAGTCCGCATTCTCAGCATGATCAGTTTTGCAACCAATATCTGGATGAATTCACTCACATTCAGCCTGACCCAATTTTGCACAAAGGCTGTCCATTTAGACTTAGAGTCAGAGTTTGCAGATATGGAACCTTAGTCTTGTGACATTTATCACTGATGATGATGAAGAGATATGAGAATACATATCCCTGATTTGGTATTGTGCGTGGGACCTTGGTCAACAGTCTCAGCTTGGCTTAAAAGTTTGAATGAATAAAGATAATGCAACATTCTGAAGGCTGTTGTAAAACATTTGAGTCTCGAAAATTGCATTAGTTTCGTTTTTTTAAGGACAGGGAAAAATCTGTTTGACATTCCAAGCATGTGCTATGCTGAATGAACAAAAAAGGAAAGTTAACATAATTAAAATGGTTATAAACATGCCTGCTATTTCTGTTTACCAAGCCAAAATTTAATTATCAGAAACATACTGTAGTGTATGTTGTCTTTGCAAATATACGAGCCCAGCATTGTAAATAGCTTGTTTCCAAGCTGTGTGTGCATAGTTATGTGCCCATCTGTAAACATTTTATTTAATTGATTTTTCAAGTCTTTAGACTCCGCTTCTGAGACTTCTAAAATGTAGTTAATTAAAATCTGTAGACTTAGAAACAATTACCTTGCACCCTCTTCATAATATTACCCCCCCCCCCAGTAGTGAGGTATTTGGAGTGATGTTGTTACAATTAAGGTAATTATAAGTAAGTGCAGAATAATGGGGAGTAAAGGTACAAAGGTTACAGCTTGTCTCAGGGAAAGTGTTTAATAATGTACAAATTAGCTCAGACTGGAGTGAAGGTCATCTAAGCCAAAGATGGCTGCAAGGCATTAACAAAGCTAAACAGAGTGCATAGTATGCAAATATGGCTGAATGAAAATGGTATCTTTTTTAAATGTTGCAAATCCATATTCTAGTGCTGTGTAAGGACAATGCACGTCTTAAAAAAGAAACAAAAGAGGGAGAGCTCTTATAGGGTTGTCATATTTCAAAAAGTAATATTCCTGACACCCTCAAAGTTGTTGAGCTGTTGGAGCTGTTTCTTCTGCTTTTTCCATCGCTCTGCCATAAATCCATCTTTTCCTTGACATTTTTGCACGCAAAAGTTCCCCCGATGCCATTTTTACACCAGAAAACCAGGACATGTCAGGAATTTTCCTGACGTACGGCAAACCTGCTGTTGCCTTAGGGTTTATGATATCAGCATTTTATAAAAATCATTGCAAAACAAAGCATATCAAACAAAGCATATCTACAATACTAGCTTGCACCAGTACAACTGGCATGGCTTCTCGCAAAGAATCCTGGGAACTGTACTTTGGAAGGAATGCTGAGAGACTATTAATATCAGCCAATGCTATGCTTTCCAGAGGTTCTCCGGCTCCAGCTTGTACCAGCCTTGGCGTAAGGTTTCCTTTCTCTTTAAATATTTGTATTTAAAAAAACTGAGGGTGGTGCCCCCCACAATTTGGCCTGGGAATGCAGATTTTGAGCCTGGTGGGACTCATGTTTCAAACTGGTTTCCCTGTGAACATTCTGTTTATAATTATGATTTATTCAGTTTGTGGTCCATTTTGTCCACAAACATTTATGTCCAAGGTGGCTAGCAAATGTTTCCTAGTTGCCCCTTTAGGGAAAAATTTTGAGTTCAATTATTTGAAATTATTCTGGTATGTATATGCAATTGCTTTTATATATGCCATTGTTCTGGTGTTTTGTTTTTTTAAAAAAAATATTTATAATGGTTTAAATGCTTTATATACATAGTTGTTTCAACTGTTTTTATATATGCCATTGTTAGTTGATTAGTTGGATAGATGGTCGGTAGATGATAGATAGGTAGATAGATGATAGATAGATAGATAGATAGATAGATAGATAGATAGATAGATAGATAGATGATAGATGATAGATAGATGATAGATAGATGATAATAATAATAAAAAATACAATTTTATTTATATCCCACCCTCCCCAGCCGAAGCTGGGCTCAGAGCAGCTAACAACAATAAAAGTAGCACAGTTTACATAAAATCACAATCAATTAATTGAAATGCATTCTAAAATCAATTCATTCTAAGATCAATTCGAAATCAAATTAATGGCAACCATTGGGCTAGAGATATGGTTTTTACTGTGTTGTGAAACTACTCTGAGATGCTTCATAGGAAATGATTCATAAATGAAATGATAACAACAATAGAGAAGATGTAGTACTGTAGTAGCAGTAACTCCGAAGGTGTTTTTAATTGGGAAACTAGCATGGTGAGAAAGAACAATTTCTTCTCTCTCGAGATCACAGTCCCAATCTGGATTCACAGGCATGCATGCACACACATCCACAGACACAGGTCTTGCCTTACAGTTAGGCAGTGCTATTTTTCTAGAAAAAGAGATGCCAGAGCTCACCACAGACTTCTTCCTTGCTCTCTTAGAATGGTAATGGCACCCTGAGAGGTGCTGTAACTGAGCTCTGGTGAGCTCTGGATGAAAAAAAAGCCCTGCTGTTAGGGGCAGAGTGGGGTATTTGCGTCTTTCAGCAAACACTGTGAGGTAGGGGGTACTGGAAAGGTGTTGAAAAACAGCCTACAAAAGAGTGAACACTTCCCCTGGAAGACACTGCCCCATCACCAGTGTCAAGATCAGATTCAATGGCTATCCTAATCATGTTCTCTTTGTGAAAAGGGAGAGACCATCTTATCCTTCGTCAAGGGATGTTGTGCCCTGCATTCGTCACATGTGGAAATGTTTCCATGCCACTGCAACTCATCTTCCTATATATATATATTCCTTTTACTACCCAGTGCGGTGAAATTCCTTCACTTGTGTTATTGACACAATTGCATAAATTACACTGTCATTATACTATTGCACCCCAGTCATTTCAGTGCAAAGGAAGCACAGTGAAAATTGTGCATGTGTGTGCAGACTGAAAGCAACAGCAACAGTCAATATTGATTCAACGAATTCGCTGGACTGGTATCCTTTCAGGATTTTGGTCAAAAAAGCAAATGTTGGAATCCTCTGATATTCTTACCTTCATCTGAGGCAGCAAAATGTCATGGGCCCCCGCGGCTTGCTTGCTTGCTTGCTTTCTTTCTTTCTTTCTTTCTTTCTTTCTTTCTTTCTTTCTTTCTTCTATTTTTTTAAAAAATAGTGATAGAAGATCTGATCATGTGCCTCAGTCGTCTCTTCTCATTTGTCCCTTACAGCTCTCCCCCCCCCCCCAACAAACAAATCCAGTGATTCTTGGCCCCCGGTGACATGGCCTCTGGTTGAACGCTTTCTGAGATGCCAGTGATGTGTCTTTGCATCTTTCCAAAACTTTTCGTCTTCTTTGCTTGAGGGAAGGCATCATGAAAAAAATCTGAAAAGGATGAGGGGGAAGATAAATAAAGACTGAAGAAGTGACAGTTCTATTTCAACTGGGTTTGAGATTAGATAGCCGGGTCTCAACAGCTGAGAAGATCTCACAGATATAGAGAACATGCAAGTAAAAAAGGGGGGGAGTAGGATATTTTTCTTTTAACAACAATGAAAAAATCTTTTTCTTTGCGGGAAGCCAGCTGAGAGGAATCTCTCTATAGAAGAGTAGTTAGATCAGGAACTGTATATCTCATGAACAATAAGGCACTGGAAGAGAGGGAACAGAGATCAGGAAAAAAAATACTGAAAGTCAAGGTAGGAATTTGATGCTGGGTTAAAGATAAAGGCGCTGACATTGCTATCCACAGAGGTCCCAGGAAGACAAAAGATGTTTCCAGACATCAGCTATCCCAGAAACACTTAACACACCAACCAGGAAGTGAAACAGTTAAGTCCTTAAGGCAATTGTTCCTTTTATCATGGTGGGTTTAAGAGAAGCTCCGTTTTACAGCATAGCTGTTGTGTTACCCATGCTGAATCCTGCTAGGTCGATTAGGCATGATCAGCATGGCAAACAGCACCTTCCTAGCCCTTGTAGGGTTGCAAATAACTGGTGCGCTGATTTAGTGTCCTTGCCACTCATGAAAGTGTTACCAGTGTTGGGGGGTGGGAGCTGATGTGTTCAGACATGGTGCTTTTTGAAGAGGACAAGTCATAACTCATCCTGCTTGATTTAACAAAGCCCGTTAAGCCAAAGAGCTTTTCTGGAAGCCAGGGGGACTAAATCAAAGTAATGTATAGCTCTTTGCCTAACAGTGTGCGGACCAAGCTACGTCTAATAAATAATCCTTTCTTTTTATTTTCCTTATTGCAATGTGTGTGTTTTTTGTTTTGATTTGCGTTTTACATGCTAACCAGAGCAAATGGGCTTCATCTGCACTATGCATTTAGATCAGCATCATACTGCTTTAAACAGTCATGGCTTCCCCCAAAGAAGCCTGGAAAGCAGGGGTGCCAATTTGAATAAAATATTGGGGAGCAGGTAAGTCCTGCCCTGCATAATTGAGAACATGACATGGTGAACACACACCATTTGAATGACAATGCCCATCAACTTTGGGGAGCCCCGGTCCCCTCAGGTATTTTATTGGGGGGGGGCAAGGCCCCATATCCCCTAGCAGCTGGTTTCAATGCTGGAAACTGGCTTGTTAAGGGTGCTGGGAGTGACTCCTATTCCCCTCACAGAGATACGATTCCCAGAGTGGTTTAACAACCAATCCCTCCTTCTCAGGGGACTATGGGAATTGTAACCCTCTAAGAGGATTAAGGGACGCGGTTGGCGCTGTGGGTTAAACCACAGAGCCTAGGACTTGCTGATCAAAAAGTCGGCAGTTCGAATCCCCACAATGGGGCGAGCTCCCATTGCTCGGTCCCTGCTCCTGCCAACCTAGCAGTTCGAAAGCAAAAGTGCAAGTAGATAAATAGGTACCACTCCAGCAGGAAGGTAAACGGTGTTTCCGTGCGCTGCTCTGGTTCGCCAGAAGCGGCTTAGCCATGCTGGCCACATGATCCAGAAGCTGTATTCCAGCTCTCTCGGCCAATAAAGTGAGATGAGCTCTGCAACCCCAGAGTTGGTCACTACTGGACCTAATGGTCAGGGGTCCCTTTACCTTTACCTTTAGGAGGATTAAGGGGTTGCCTAACTACTTGGAGCACCCTTAACAAACTACAGTCCCCAGGATGGAGAATCCATGATTGTCTAAAGTGGTGTGATACTGGTTTAAATGTATAAACGGCTCAGGACAGCAATACCTCAAGGACCGCCTCTTTCCACATGAACCTACCCAGACCCTGAGATCATCTTCCAAGGCCCTCCTTTGTGTGCCTCCTCCTCAAGAAGTCTGGGGGGTGGCAACATGAGAACAGGCCTTCTCTGCAGTGGCTCCCCGTCTGTGGAATCCTCTCCCCAGGGAAGTTCGTCTGGCACCATTCCTTTTTAACCAGGCCTTTGCTTGGTCAGATTTACATCCTATGCCCCTGTGTTTGTTTGTTTGTTTGGGGGGGGGTATTGGGTTGTTTTTATTTTTATTATGTATTTTATGGTTTTATAACTTGATTTTATTCGGTGAACTGCCCTGAGACCCCCAGGTATATATAAATTCAATAAATAAATAAATAAATAAATAAATGTGCAGATGGGTCTTTTATTCTTCTTCTTAGGACCTGGGTAGGACCCAATGTTGTGCCTGTGGGCTTGACACTCTCTTTGATGCTCTTTGATGACTGACATGGCCTTCAAATATTTGTGTGTGTGTGTGTGTGTGTGTGTTTGCTTGTGGGGGAGATGCCTGATCTTTTGCCTTTGTTCTGTTTATTTTGGAGTGTTTTGCCTCTTTGGGGAATGGTTTTGTGCTGGGGAGGGTGTCCACTGTGAAATGGGTATTTTGTGGTGCCCATGAGAGTTTCTTAGAGGTGCTGCTGTTTTTATTGTTGGTGGTGGTGGAGGAGGATAATAAATAGATGATAGATAGATAGATGATAGATAGATAGATAGATAGATAGATAGATAGATAGATGAGAAATAGCAATGGCAGTTAAAACTACAGCTTGCAAAATATAGACCAGCTTATTACGCAATTAAAAGCAGATCGGAATGTCTGGGCCTTAAATGTAGTATTTCATTTTATACTGCTTTAAGCCTGCATTCAGCTGCTCCGTGCAGTAAAATACCATACGAATGGAACGCAGTGCTCTGAAGTCTATGTTAATGGGATAGATTTAAAAGTGCCTCACTTTCCCATTGAAATCAGTATGGTTTTGCTTTGGCTGTATTGCAGATCTAAGCACAAACACAGTTTTATTCATGCACAGACTCTGCATGCCCACACACAGGCTGCATCCATATGACACTTTATTCTAGTTTCCTGATGTTTCCCTAACTGTTAATTTCCACATTATAGATGCGCTTTCATAAGATGTAAACGTCACTTCTGTAAATATAGTGGAACACAGCCCAAGTTGGGTGCTCATTTCAGTGTTATTTGTATATAATTTTTTTTCTCCCCTGGAAGCAAATAAAACAGAAATGAACACCAAACCTATGCTATATTATTATTCTATATGCCTAGAACTGGTTTTTACGTCATGTGAAATCTCAAATATAATGTCAAAATGGAATAAGTGGCATGTAAATGTAGCCACTGGCACGATGTACATTTTCAGGGGTCTTCTGCATGCTGATATGAATGGGTGTGATCCCTCCTCTGTTAAAACTCCATGCTGCCTTTAAAAGAAGTCCTTTTGAAAATTCAACAGCGTTTTAGTGCTATTTCCCCCTAATGTACACATTTTTGCATAGCAATTCCCTCTTATACAATGCCCTTTTTCTTTTTTCTTTCTGCTATTTTTACTAATAGATGCATTTATATGCACACTTCACATGTTCACAGAAATGGCTAGAAAGCTGCATTGCAGAATTCAGAGAAATGCAAATTTCAAAAGGTGACTGCTTTTCAGATTTACTGCAGATGGTATTTATTTACTGCAGATTCTAGACCACTCAGTAGGTGCTACTCAACTGGTGGCAAGAGATCGGCACACAAAACTGGGCCGGACGTGCCTCTAAATCACGGGGAGGCAAACTTAGGCCCAGGGACCGGATCCGGCCCAATTGCCTTCTAAATCCAGCCTGCGGACGATTACATGAGTAGAATGTGTCCTTTTATTTAAAATGCATCTCTGGGTTATTTGTGGGGCATAGGAATTTGTTCAATTTTATTTTTTCTCCAAAATATAGTCCAGCCCCTCACAAGGTCTGAGGGACAGTGGACCCCTGCTGAAAAAGTTTGCCGACCCCTGCTCTAAATCCTTGTGATTTGAAAGAGATGAAATGGTGTGTTCTAATGTATCCACAGAAGCTGCAGACAATTGAAGGCAATTGTGGGCACTGTTGAGATAGTCCCATGGGCCACAATGCATTTCCATCTGAATTTTGACTAGCGAGAGCACGAAGGCATCGATTCCAAAGCAAGATGTCATGAAGACAGTCCCGCAGCAAAGGGAGGGTTAGGGCTGGGTCAGTAGGTGCAGGAGAAAAAATGGAGTTGGGAGCTGTCAGCATAAATATAACACTAAAGCCTACAAGCATGAAGAACAGTGCCCTGAAGAGGAAGATAAATAAAAAATAGAGCCAAGGCCCAAACGATCCTTGAGCTGTGATGTGTGTGTTTTTTCCTGAGCAATACGATACACATGAGAAGCATAAGGGCAAATTTTGCAAAGCGCAGATTACAATCTCAAGCAGAACCAGACGGGATATGCTGACAATATTTCACAAAGGGGGACCTCCTCTTGGCCAATAACATGCAACGAGCTCGAGAGCAGCATATGCTGCTGTTTGTGGATGCACACAATTGGACTGGAGTTTTATTGCCCAATTGATTCGAACAAGGCCACTGTTTCTAGCCAAGGTTCATCAGGAACATATCCATTTTTAAGAAGAGGAAAAGGTAGGTGGCTGGCATATAGCACCTTGTGTCCACATGCTGTTTTTCTACACACTCCATTTATGATGTGATGTTTTTGTGCAATTTTACTGCCAGTGTACATCTGTATTGGAACTGGGGTTTTTTTAAATCACACACACATAGAGAGAGAATTTTTTATTAAATATTTAAATTTCATATATACATGGAATCCCTTTATAGAAAGGGATAGATTTATTATTATTTTTACACTTTCTTTGTTTTATAGCTGCAACAGTTTTGCTGGTTTTATCATTGTGTATTGTGTTTTAAGTAAACCCCCGCCACCACGTGCTAAGGGGTAGGTAAGAAATCTAATCAAAGAAAAGAAATGAGCAAAATGAACAATGAACAATCTTTGTGAAAGCACAAAGCAGGAGAGTTGCAGAGGCTTTCTCATTCTCATCCCGGCACAAAATGCATCTTTGGCACCCAAGAGCCTGACATCAAAAACCACGGCATTTGTCCTTCCCCCTCCTGAGTGTAGGAAAGGCAATTCTGCTATTTTGAAAGATATAGTGGGGGGCCATACCTTGGCAAAATCCACAAGGGTGAACATTTCCTTACTATCTTTTTTTAAAAAAGATATTTATTAAGGTTTTACAAATAAAAAAAAACATAGGTAATAGAAAAATAACACAGACATACAACAACAAAAAATACATCTAAAAAGAAAAAGAAAAAGAAACAATAAGAACATTAAAAAGAAAGAAAAATCCAATTTTTAACTTCATAATTCTATAACCCTCTTTCTTGACTTCCTCACATCTCCCTTTTTTGTGTTCCCCTTTACACAATCGAGTTCAGCAAATACTTACCCTCTTTCAAACCTCATTTATAATTATATATTTCAGCCTATTATGTCTCCCATTTTTCTTCTCTTTTCGCATCAATTTTATATACCTTTGACATAATATTACTCTGATCTTTCCCCCCTTTTCTTTTTAATCATTTTGCATACTCCTTTTAACCATGTCACTAGTGCCATATTGTCTTTATATCCAACATCATTTTAGCATTCAAACATTTTACAATGCTTCTGTAAATAGTCTTTAAACTTCTTCCAGTCCTCTTCCACCGACTCTTCTCCCAGGTCTCGGATTCTGCCAGTCATTTCTGCCATCTCCATATAGTCTATCACTTGCATCTGCCATTCTTCCAAGGTGGGCAAATCTTGTGTCTTCCAATATTTTGCAATAAGTATTCTTGCTGCTGTTGTTGCATACATAAAGAATGTTCTATCTTTCTTTGGCACCAATTGGCCGACAATGCCCAGGAGAAAGGCCTCTGGTTTCTTAAGCAGTTCCTTACTATCTAGAGGTTGTTGATTAGTCATTTAGTCGTGTCCGACTCTTCGTGACCCCATGGACCAGAGCATGCCAGGCACTCCTGTCTTCCACTGCCTCCCGCAGTTTGATCAAACTCATGTTGGTAGCTTCAAGAACACTGTCCAACCATCTTGTCCTCCATCATCCCCTTCTCCTTGTGCCCTCCATCTTTCCCAACATCAGGGTCTTTTCCAGGGAGTCTTCTCTTCTCATGAGGTGGCCAAAGTATTGGAGCGTCAGCTTCAGGATCTGTCCTTCCAGTGAGCACTCAGGGACGATTTCCTTCAGTATGGATAGGTTTCATCTTCTTGCAGACCATGGGACTCTCAAGAGTCTCCTCCAGCACCATAATTCAAAAGCATCCATTCTTTGGCGATCAGCCTTCTTTATGGTCCAGCTCTCACTTCCATACATCACTGCTGGGAAAACCATAGCTTTAGCTATACGGACCTTTGTCGGCAAGGTGATGTCTCTGCTTTTTAAGATGGGTCTTGCAGCAAGTCATGCATAGAATTCATATCTAGGAGGAGAACATCGTTGACATGCAGAAGGCCCCCAGTTCAAGCACCAGCATCTTCACTGAAGCCCTGGAGAGTGGCTGCCATTCTCTGTAGACAATACAGAGCCAGATGGGGAAATGGTCTGACTTCTTAAAAGCCAGTTCCCTGTGTTCCTATGTGACGCTTGCAAAAATGAAGCAAAGTTACTCAGTTTAATTAAATCTATTTCTGTAACATATACATGAGGCTACAAAATGGCTTTACAAGGAGCCAAAGCACCCTTGAAAATCCAGGATAATGTTTGTGTGTGTGTGTGTGTGTGTGTGTGTGTGAGAGAGAGAGAGAGAGAGAGAGAATGTGTGTGTCTCTATGTAAGAGAAAATGAGTTTACAATGTCAAAGGTGTATATGTTGTGTGTATGTGAGAATGTTCATCAGTAT
Organism: Podarcis cretensis; assembly: GCF_951804945.1. Classification (NCBI taxonomy): domain Eukaryota; kingdom Metazoa; phylum Chordata; class Lepidosauria; order Squamata; family Lacertidae; genus Podarcis; species Podarcis cretensis. Next base: position 83,708,239 of record NC_137174.1, on the reverse strand, counting down.
GCAGATGATACCCAGCTCTACCTCTCCTTTAAATCAGAACCAGTGAAGGTGGTGAATGTCCTGTGTGAGTGTCTGGAGGCAGTTGGAGGATGGATGGCGGCTAACAGATTGAGGCTGAATCCTAACAAGACAGAAGTACTGTTTTGGGGGGACAGGGGGCGGGCGGGTGTGGGGGATTCCCTGGTCTTGAATGGGGTAACTGTGCCCCTGAAGGACCAGGTGCGCAGCCTGGGGGTCATTTTGGACTCCCAGCTATCCATGGAGGCGCAGGTTAATTCTGTGTCCAGGGCAGCTGTCTACCAGCTCCACCTTGTATGCAGGCTAAGACCCTACCTGCCCGCGGACTGTCTCACCAGAGTGGGGCATGCTCTAGTTATCTCCTGCTTGGACTACTGCAACACGCTCTATGTGGGTCTACCTTTGAAGGTGACCCGGAAACTGCAATTAATCCAGAATGCGGCAGCTAGACTGGTGACTGGGAGTGGCCGCCGGGACCACATAACACCGGTTCTGAGAGATCTGCATTGGCTCCCAGTATGTTTCCGAGCACAATTCAAAGTGTTTGTGCTGACCTTTAAAGCCCTAAACGGCCTCCTGTATACCTGAAGGAGCGTCTCCACCCCCATCGTTCAGCCCGGACACTGAGGTCCAGTGCCAAGGGCCTTCTGGCGGTGCCCTCATTGCGAGAAGTAAGGTTACAGGGAACCAGACAGAGGGTCTTCTCGGTAGTGGCACCCACCCTGTGGAACACCCTCCCTTCAGATGTCAAGGAAATAAGCAGCTATCCTATCTTTAAAAGACATCTGAAGGCAGCCCTGTTCAGGGAAGTTTTTAATATTTAACGCTGTACTGTTTTTAACACCTGATTGGTGTTTCCCAGAATGGCTGGGAAAACTCAGCCAGGTGGGCGGGGTATAAATAATAAATTATTATTATTATTATTATATAATGTAGGTGTGAGATTAAGAATATGTGTCCCTGAATTGTGAAAAACATGGCCTCTGTCAAAGACAAAGCAGCGACCACATCAGACAGCGAGTCTGAAAGCAAGCAAATAAAATAAAAGGGTTGCCAGTTCACAACAGAAGGCGTGTCGGCTATTTGATGCTTTCAATGGCCGTCTTTGCCGTTCAGGCTCCTGCGGTAGGAGAGACAGCTTAATGGAGGGGTGCAATATCATTTAAGGGAGTGTGTGCTATAAAGAACTTCATAAAGTTCTAGCAACAAATTCCACTTGAGTGGCAGCTGAATACCAGAGGGTTCTGAAACGTTGGCAGTAACCACTCTCTTAAACTGCAGCAACAAACCAATCATGCAGCAATCAATACCCCAGGTTTTCAGAGCATTTGCAGTTAAAGCAAACTTTTCATATAACCACTGCAAACTCCATTTGAGTTGCCATCAATATCACAAGGCCCTAGAGCATTTCCAACAAAGCTTTCCATAAAACTGCAGCAAATGCCTCCTTCCCCTTGCTTAGTCAGTTTTCTCTGAAGAAGAAGAAGGAAGAGGAAAGGAGTTGGGGGGGTGCTCTTCAAAAGGAGTTTTTGTCATTGACTTCAATCATGTGAGGATTTTCTCTTAGACTCAATGCCAGCCCTGGCTTTAAAAAAAAGGCAGCTTGACTCTGCAGCTGGCAAAGAAACAGAACAGTTCTACTTTAATCATGGTTCTCCCTGCTTGCACTTTCACTGGACCTTGAAACTAATTTGGGAATGTCTAGAAAAAGAAAAGACCTACAGGAACTAGTGATGGGTGAATCTGTCAATTTTGGTTGCTCTCATTTTGGGTTCTTGAAAACTCATCAGGGTTTAAGCACCCCCCCCCCCAACTATACACTTTTATGTATGCAATTTCACTAAATATACACATTTTTGCAAAGCAATTTAATGCATTTTTGTAAGTATGTAATGTATCTTTATGCACACATTGCCCTATTGCACACACTTTCGTACAAATTACTTGGCCTGAGAACTGCATTGCAAAATTCAGAGACGTGTGGGTTTCAAAGCATGTCTGTGTTTAGATTTGTGTATTGTTTGGGAAAGTATGGAATTGGCTAGTTTCAGCTCTAAATATGAACTGAATTGAATTTCTCTCCCCATCCTTAATCAGAACCCAACAGATTTAGTGGATCCGATCCCTTTTCAATGAAAAACTTCTTCAATCTAAATAGAAATATTTGTGTAAACATAATTACTTGTGCATTTATTTGATTACCCTGCCCAGGGCCTAGGTTTTCCACATTGTGTTTTATGGTATCATCTGTGCAATATCTGCACACGCAGCAAGTAACATAGACTCCTTTTCAGGTTGTATTCTGACAGTGACATTTTCATTTGCTGCTGCTTCCATGGCACTAGAGATGTGCGCAGCTATGGAGCCAAAGGAACATCCAGATGGAAAGAAATATGAGTCTGAAGACTGGCTTTGTGGCAGAACTATTTAAAATTGAGCCAACAGACACTCCAAGCAAAGTGTCCATGTTCTCATGCCTGGAGGCTTCCTTCAGGGCTCCAGCTGAGAAGGCATGGCACTGCCCCTTGAACAAGGGAAGGATGCCATGTCACAACAATGATGAAGTGATTAGTGAATGACTGTGGGGAAAAGAAAGAAAGAAAGAAAGAAAGAAAGAAAGAAAGAAAGAAAGAAAGAAAGAAATTACCAAAGCGTTCTCTATCCTGACTACAAGATACAGTAAATATGCAAAATGATTTTTTTTCATACACCAGGCATCCCAGATTGCCTTTTAGCACCTCTTCTCCTATTTTATGTGAACATGTGTTCATTGGTAATACAGAAGAGATGAGGCATTAGTAATGCAAATGAGAATTTCTGGCCAATGAAGGCTTTACATTTCCATTACAAATTGATTAAAGCTATAACCTTCGTAGTTGGAAAGCAGGTTCTGTCTCCACTAGAGAGCCGGAATAAAGATCAGAACATTGTAATCAATCATACAAAATAGGGAAACGTAACTTCACAAAATTAACTACTTTAGACTCTAAACCATTTATGGTTGTTGCAGATGTACAGAAAAGTACAATTTGCCCCAGAAGAAGACTGAGCAACCATTTGGGGGAAAGGATGTATTTATTATTCTTTAAAAAAAAAAAAAAACCAGTTGGGAAGAACTGAAAACCAATTTCACCAAATAAACTGAATTAATATAGCACCAGCAGGTGAGGATGTTTACTAATTCTGGTATGGAAGCAGCCCTTCAGACCCCCAGGACATGTTATGCAGCCACAAGCTGTCGGTTTTGATATAAGGATGAGTAGGGAATTGTTCCCTCTTTACTAGGTGAGTCTTGGGTATGAACCCAACATACATACCAAAGCCCCACTGTCCAGTGGGATATGCCAGTTCTACTAGCAAATCCCTAAAATATGCTCGTAACCCAGTTATACTGGCTTTTCTCTCCCACTTCCTCACCTGCCTGGATTCCATGTCTCAGTGGTCAACCAAACCACAACACTCTTAGATGCCAATCTAATTCATTCCAGCAGTGTGGAGTAGATCGAAAGGGAGGGACCATGAGGCCAATCAAGGACTCCGCCTTCCAAAAAGCCGTCCTACTGACAACTAGCAGAAATGCAGACTTCATCTAGGGAGAGTGGGAAGGCACAGAAGAAACACAAGGAGCAAGAGTTGGGGAAGGGGCAGACTTATAAAGTCCAACTGAACCCCACTCCCCATTGGTCAAAGGCCAGCATGTAATTACCCCTCCTAACCCCCTCCCTCTGGAAGCAAATTCCCAAAGTCATCTTTCATTAAGAAGAAGGGATGAGGGCAACTCCCTTCCCTGTAAGAGTGACAATTCTATCCCAAGCAGCAGCCTACAAGCAGTTTCAAACCATGGCTTGTGATCCTGCTTTGCTTGGCCTTGTGACAAACCACAGTTTGGTTTTCCACCCAAATCACCTACTTAAATCAGTCTATAAACTGCAGAACTGAATTGCATACTCTTAGGGGAGGGATGGGGATGTGGGTGGCGCTGTGGTCTAAACCACTGAGACTAGGGCTTGCCGATCAGAAGGTCGGTGGTTCGAATCCCCGCGACGGGGTGAGCTCCCCTTGCTCGGTCCCAGCTCCTGCCAACCTAGCAGTTCGAAAGCACGTCAAAGTGCAAGTAGATAAATAGGTACCGCTCTGACAGGAAGGTAGACAGCATTTCTGTGCACTGCTCTGGTTTTGCCAGAAGCGGCTTAGTCAGGCTGGCCACATGACCCAGAAACTGTCTGCAGACAAAAGTCAGCTCCCTCGGCCAGTAAAGCGAGATGAGCGCCCCAACCCCAGAGTCGTTTGCTACTAGACTTAACTGTCAGGGGTCCTTTATCTTTTTTAGGGGAGGGATGGGGACCTGGGAGACCTCCACATGTTGCTGGATTTCAACTCTCATCATTCCTAACCATCAACCATGCAGGCTGAGAGCTGGAATCCGACAACATATGGTGACTAACATACATCTCTATTCCTGCACTATTTGTGACTCCTGTTCCCAACCTGAGCAAGGCCAGCGCAAGTCGCACAATGAAGGGTGACTTGGAATACAATGGCACCCCTTGTTCTTTCTTCCTGACAGGGCCAGTAAAAATGGAAGGGAAAATCAAGCAACTGATTGGAAGTGTAGCTTTTCTGAGCTGTGTTCAGGTTTATAGGCAACAAGCTGTGCAGATCTGTCTTAGAGAAATTGCTTTATATACTGGGTTGTATTCAACACAGTGTAAGTGAGCTTCCACTCAGGCAACAAGTCTTCCTCTCATAACCCCCCCCCCCCCGCAAAAAAACCTCCCAATTTCCCCCCAAAATATGCCCTGGAAGGCCCCCGATCCCTTTGGAGCAGAATTTGAGAGTGCAGGGGGGACTGCAGAGGAGAGAGAAAGGGAGAAATCCTGCTGTGTGAGCAGACAACCTATAGCATTCAATATCAAACTTCTAATTCGATTTATGCATAAGAGAATGCACCTGCCAATTCTAACTCCCATACAGCACAATACTGGATTACATGCTAAATAGTCACAGTAATGTGACAAAAGTAGGTACATAACGAGTATCCTTGAGGCAAGAATTCATATTTCAAACATGTTTTCTTTTCTCCTCATAAACTGAATTGCTATGGAAATAAATAACTCCTATTAAACACTGAGGTTCGGCATTGGTAGCTTGAATGCAAATCCAGCAAGACATAAAAGTTTCATCTTTTTAAATGTTGACATTAGATCAAGCATTAACTGTCCTATTCACAAGCAATAGATCAAGCAATGTGTTTATCATGTAAAAAGGTGCATCAAGCACATTTAAATGACATTCAAGCTGTTTTTTGAATTGGACACTATCTCTGCAGAATAATTTGATGTGAAATGAACTCGGCATATCAAGGGAGTATAAACACAAATCTCTGCATGGCACGCTCCAAACAATAGGTGTTGTGATTAATCAATCCAGTTTAGTTCTGCTAGCTAGCCTACGGCTTTAAGGGGAGAAAAATCTTCTTTTAAAAAAATGTTACATCCCAAATGTATTCTGGGGCTCTGTCGTTATATATACTCAGTCTATCCTGGCCTTCATAGCTGGACAAAGTACTTGAACTCCCAGCTCAAGTTCTGCAGTTCCCGTGCCAAAACCAAATCTAAACTGAGATTGAAATGGATCTAGAAAACTGGTCACATCCAAGAGAACTTGGATATGATCAGTAACCACCTGCTCAAAAACCTTGCCCCCAAAAGGGAATATGAATAATTGGTCAGTAGTTTACATTTTCTGGATGGCTTCTTAAGGAGGCAGGGACCCTGGTCCATCCAGCCCTCCCCCCTTTATTAGCATTTATCATCCATGAAGAGCAAGAGTCAAGAGCACATGTGGGCACCTACACAGACCCAAACATTGTCCACATCCTCAGTTTAAGCTCATTCAAAAAAAATGGGCTAGGCGGTGCTCAGGATATCTCTTGAGGTTCACCTGCTATAATAGCAGAGTCAAGGTACCAGTGGATGCAAGCAATTTTATCTTCAACATGCTTTGCAAACAAGTGGCTGCAGGCGACCATTGGTGCCACCACCTCCTTTGGGCTACAGTGTGAAAGGCCGCACATCACTCAGGAAAGCTCTACAGGGTGGTACAATGGGAATGCAATGAAGTCGCAAAGTATTCTTCTACACTGTCTTCACTGCTGCTGCGTAAGCTCAATCATGAAGCCTCACTAGCGTGTGGCTGCATTGGTCCAGTGTTTATTTGGCAAAATTGCACACAAACATATTAGAAGAAATTTACAGTAAGATGCTGATAAATTTCCATGAATCAAATAAATGAATTGCAAGCTGATGTGGAAATCTGGAGAACTGAACAGGAGAAAATCAGAAACTGAGAGCGCTGGAATGGACATTCTGTAATGTAAGCTGATGCTATCCACCCACCCAAATTCTAATAATTTCTAAGGTGCCCTGAGAAAGAGATGAGAGACGAAAACTTTCAAGAAATTTAGTACTTGTTTGCAGTGAAGTGGTGAGAAGTTGTCTGCGTTCCAGCCAGTTACAATTGTGACCAAGTGAGTAGAATTGCTACAGTGCCTGCCTGCACCCTAAGCTCCATTTCGTACCCCATAACTTTATTAGGCTATTGTTTCAGGAGAGTTTTGAGCTTCCTGTTTATGCAAATACAAACTCATTAGTGCTTGGGCAAACAGGAGCTAAAGAGAGAATGATTGGAAATGAGAGTGCATGTGGCTTTGTGGTAATCGCATGGATAAGAACAGGTCGTCACCAGGGCACTCGAGAAGAATAAAAATGTGATTAAGGACAACACTGCTTGGCCTTTCTAGTGGGCCATAGGGGGGAATTTGGGAGAAAGATAAATATGACTATAAGGAAGATCTCGGGGAGAAGGGGCGGGAGAGAGAAATAGAATAACTAAGTTGCCGAAAGGTCAAATTTTACAACACAGACCCAAAAAGAAAACATTCAACAATATTTTCTCATACCCATGTGTGCAAAAATAGCTTATAGTTATTATTGCTGTAGAGAAGGGAAGTTGTTTGGGGGTCTCATAATAATTTCAAAGGCAATTATATGAGTACAATGGGCATTTACTGAGAGAGGAGAAAAGAGACCCAGGAGCCTCGGTCGATCGCAAGACGATTCTGAGTCATCAGTGTGTGATGCAGATACAAAGAAGGCAGCAAAAAAAAAAAAAAAGGCAGTTTAGGGTGCAATAGGAATTTCTAATAGGAATAAGGGAAATAAAACACTCAGCACAGAGCACTTAGACTTGGTTTCTGAATACAATTTATAGTTTTGGTCACCTGTGTTCAGGGTAGATTAAGAAAAAAGAACCTTACTAATGTCTACAGGAGTACAGAAATTCCTTGTTTTGAAAAAGGCTGGGAGGGAAGCTTTAGCTTGTTTGTTTGTTTGCTCAAAAAATCATAGAGTTGGAAGAGAGAGAGATCATGAATGTGAAGAGAAGGTGATGCTTATGTCTGGCTGTATGGCTGTATGCAAGCACAACAGCATTCTGCTCACTTGTGATTCTCAGCAAGTGGTATTCCATCAGTATCCCAAATCTGAACGTTGGCCCTCATTTCTTCAATCACCATCTTTACTCTTCAGTGCCAGAGTTATGGAGCTGTGCCCCTTCCTTGTGTTCCACCTTGGACAGTCCTACTTGTTCTTTTGCAAGTGCTTATGTGCATATGAAATCTGCATAGGAACATAGGAACCGTCCAGACCTACATGGGTATGTGAAGGACTGAGCCTGGAATGAGGGCTGCACCGAATCCAGTTCTCCTAATCAAGTCTGCCCTGGGCCAATCCAGGCACCTTCATCCCTCTTCAAATCAAGTTCTGAATTATTTCAGGGCACAGGGCTAGTGTAGAAAAACCTAATTAAACATATAGCTGGGAGGGGGCTGAGGAAAGAGACATTGCATCTCCCCCTATTGATTACAGAGGGTTCAATTCTGCAGTGTGCTCCATCGCAAACAGCTTCTCTGTGGGGAAACTGCCTATGAGTGGGCACCTAAACCCTGGAAGATTGCTTCCTCCATTCAATAGCTGTTGAATGGAGAGAGTGTTTCTGTGCAGTGATGAGTCATAAGCTGCTTTCATGCAGGGAACATAGCAGACGCTCTGTGGTGTACTGAGCAGGAAGGAGAGTCTAGCAGCTTTGGCCTTGTACCTTTTCCTGAGAAGATGTAGATCGTAGTCAAGTCTTGGTCTTTGCATTGCTGCCCCTCCCCTTCATGCTTCCCATTACAGCCCTGGTTTGCTCTGGGTCATCTATCCTAAGCCAAAGTGATCTGTTTCCGTCTTACCCTGACTCAAGCGATGCCTGAATCCCTCCAAATTGGACCCATTTGGCTCACAACCTGGCCAAATCCAGGGCACAGCTCTACCTAGAACTGTCTACATGCAAAGTATGTGCCCTGCCACTGGGCTGCAGCTCCTTCCCAATATACCAGAGTTGTTATTAAATAGTTTTCTGGCAGCATTTTAACAGTGATTTCATAACCAGGTTGGCATGCCGTGCCACAGCTAATTATGTGCCACCAGTTCACCGCCTGTCTCACAATTTGCAAACAAAAGATTTGAAAGGCAAGACATAGAGGTGGGATGCGATTTTGGTGTTGAGTTCAACATAATGCCAGGAGCCAAGCCCTTGCACTAAATGTCTCATGTGACTGACAGGACCTCCGAGGGTATCATGTTCCCTACCACTGGGCTGGTAAACTGCTCCAGAGGTTTAGCAGCAATAGAGAAAGCAACTTGGCACACCTGCAAGGATGACAGCTGCTGAGTACATTGATCTTCTGTCATCATCTCTATTTTGTAGCCCACTTGAGAGAAAGGAAAAAAGAACAAGAGAGAGGAAAGATGTCACAAATACAGAAGGGGAGAAATTAGTTCAGCTCACATTTTAACATGCATGTACAGCGGGTGGCGCTGTGAGTTAAGCCACAGAGCCTAGGACTTCCCGATCAGAAGGTTGGTGGTTCAAATCCCCGCGACAGGGTGAGCTCCCGTTGCTCAGTCCCTGCTCCTGCCAACCTAGCAGTTCAAAAGCACGTAAATAAATAGGTACTGCTCTGGCAGGAAGGTAAACGGTGTTTCCGTACACTGCTCTGGATCACCAGAAGCGGCTTAGTCATGCTGGCCACATGACCCCGAAGCTGTGCGCCGGCTCCCACGGCCAATAAAGCAAGATGAGCACCACAACCCCAGAGTCGGCCACAACTAATGTCAGGGGTCCCTTTACCTTTATCTTACCTAATTTTGCATTTCCCGAGCCAATACTTGAACCACAATGCAGCCCCCGAGCCAATACTTGAACCACAATGCAGCCCCCTACTGTGAAATTTGCATTTTCATCCAAGGTGTACATTTTCATCCAAGGTGTACATTAGGGAAAGTGTGTTCAAAAAAAACATTGGTGAAAATATAGTAAAAATAAAATAAAAATGCATTGAATCAGGGGAAATCAATTCAAAATTATGTGCATTTTAGGACAAATGCCCAGAAAAATGCATACAATTTTTTCATACAACTTTTTCTCCACTCCACCCTCCTCCAAAAAAAAAAAAAAAAAAGTTCACAAACTGATGCAAACATTGAACAAATGTGAGACTGGGAAAATGAGAAACTGAGAGGGACCCAAAATGTCAGATTCATCCATCCTATCCACAACACCAAAACCACACTCAAAGCCTGATCCAAACACCACGTGGAAGGAACTTTCTTAGAGTAGGGATTACATAACTGTAGCCCTTCAGTCATTGTAGGACTCCAACTCCCACCAGCCAGAGTCAGCATGGTCAATGGTCAGGGGTGGCGGGATCTGGAGTCCAATGAGATGGGGGTGGGGGAGGTCAGGTTCTCCATCCCTGCCTTAGAAGAACAGCAGGACTTGTTTGGAGGTTCTAGCAGGGGAAAAAATAGACTGTTAATTGATGAAAGGAGGGAAAGTAAAGTTACATTATATTAAGATAAATTACAGAACAAAAAGTGGAAACGACTATTTATAGAAACACTGTAAAATTAATATCTGTTAGAAGGATGGTTGGAACAATATTATATGATTTTAGCAGGAAGGATATAAAGGATTTGGGAATAACTGACTGTTAATTGGTGAAAGGAGGAAAAGTAAAGCTACATTATATTAAGACAATTTACAGGACAAAAATTTTAAAAGAGGGAAAGGATTTGCTGAAATAGATAATAGACCTAGAATACAAAAAAGGGAGGTGTGAGGAGGTCAAGGAAATAAGCTAATGAAAGAATGGTAATGAGGAGATCTGATGCATTTTCTTTTTTGCGTTTTTGTTTTTGTTTAATGGGTTTTATTTCTCTGTTTCCCCCCCTTTTTTATACTGTGGTGTGTTGTTTTGTTTTTGTTTAATGTGGTATGTTTATTTTTTCTTTCTGTAATTGTTGAAACTTTAATAAATATTATTTTTTAATAGAAGAACATCAGGACAAAAGTCAAATAAGAAAATTAAAATCATCCAAACCATTCAATTTATAGCTCCCCCATAAAATGGCTCCTCAACCTGTTCATCATACAGCCGATACTCTTTGTCCTTCTCCAAGGAGGTTTCCATAGCATCTCACCACTTCATTTCTACTTTTCTGTAAGGATAGATATATCCCTGCCAGTGTTCAATTATCAGGTGCAGCCTGCACCATTTTACCTGCTGAGGAGAAATGAGAATGTGTCCCTCCCAACACCACCTGCCCCCCAATTCACCGCCACCAGAACACTCCACTCTCACAAAAACTAAGTGAGAGGAGGACATTCCAGCAGTGACAGAAGTGGCAGGAGGGGCGCCATCTCCTCTTGTTACTTCCGCTGTCTGAGGCGGGTGGTTTACCCTGCCTCATGTGTGGGCTGACTCTGTCAATTACCAACAACCAGTATAGGTATTGGGAAGTCCAAATAACTCTTTTTGCTGACCTCCCTTTGTCTGGAGTGGCATCCTAGAGCCTTAGAACCTGGGATGGTACCTTGATCTCATCTTTTAGAGACGACTTAGTGATTTATTAAAAGTGATGTGGAAATATGGAGAAATGAACTTAGGTGCAGAACAAATGGGAAACTGAGAGCATCCAAAATTGACAGATTTACACGTTCCTTCTCTGAACACACTCCCTTTCCACCCCCTCCCAGTGTTGTTAAAATGCCGCACCTTAAACAAATAATGACGATGACAATAATAATTACGACAACGTATTTCATATACCGGTATACTGTATATAGATTCTCAGCACTAACTCTTTCTCCATCACAATTTTTCTCTGATAGTTTTTCTAATGTTGCTCTGACATTGAGATGCCTGCCCTTCAGTGCTGCTCTTTAAATGGATCAGCTTCCTCTCTGACTCATCACTGGTCTGTTTTCTATTACCACTAAGTCCACCTGTTTTGACCCAGTTAATATTTTTTATCATGAATTTTGATCGTGAAGCTCCAACCTCCTACAGTGCTTCACAATCTTTCTGTCCATGAAGACTTAGCAGGCGGGCGGTTTTATCAGAATTGTTCTGGGTCATATGGAAAGATCAGGGCAGGAATGGTAGGAGTATAGTTTTATGGTACAGATGTTAAATATCAACATGTTCCTTGAGGTAAAGTAATAGGAGCCGGGGTGGCAACTTGAATAAAATATTGGGCCCAGGTAAGCCGCAGTGCACACACACACCATTTGAATGGAAATGCCCATCAGCTTTGTGGAGCCCAGCCCTTTCAAATATTTTACTGAAGGGGCTGAAGCCCCCACGGCCCCTAGGAGTTGGCTCCTATGATAGGAGCTGGCAATAAATATCAATTAACAAAAAGACACTGGCTCTGTATGTGTGCTATTCCAAGACTGGGCCTTTTGCATGTGCATTAAGAGGAAGAGGGTAGATAGCCTGGGCATAGTTGCCAAGGAGTCACTCCATTGGTGGGACGCGAGTGGCGCTGTGGGTTAAACCACAGAGCCTAGGACTTGCCGATCAGAAGGTCAGCGGTTCGAATCCCCACAACGGGGTGAGCTCCCGTTGTTCGGTCCCTGCTCCTGCCAACCTAGCAGTTCGAAAGCATGTCAAGGTGCAAGTAGATAAATAGGTACCGCTCCGGTGGGAAGGTAAACGGCATTTCTGTGCACTGCTCTGGTTCGCCAGAAGCAGCTTAGTCATGCTGGCCACATGACCCAGAAGCTGTATGCCGGCTCCCTTGGACAATAAAGCGAGATGAGCACCGCAACCCCAGAGTCATTCGTGACTGGACCTAATGGTCAGGTGTCCGTTTACCTTTACCTAACTCCACTGAACACAGTGGGGCTTATTTCTGCATCAACAAATCGACTAAATCTGAATAAACAAAACAATAGTTAAAGTACGAGCCCCACCGCCTCTGCTGCTGAAGGAGAAGCAGCGCCACCAACAGCACTGGTTTCTGGTGAGATTACTGCTGGCACCACTTCCCCAGTGGAAGCAGCGGGAGGCCATGGGGCCCCCGTCGCTTGCATTTCTGCCACCTGACGTGGCTGCTTCACCCCGCCTCATGGGCGAGCTGGCCCTGGTGGTAGACAAGCAAGACTTAAATCATCACTCCACTAAATTGATCCATAGTGGTGCATTTCATTCTTCCAAAGTGGTTCAGATATGGATAAAATTAGCACTGGTGCACTAACAAGAGACATTTTCATCATCTTTCACTTTCCTTGGCAGTGTGAAGTTTAAAGCAGGGTGTGTGTGACAGAACAGTTGGCCATTCAAGATTCTATTTAAACTACTTCTGCTTGCTTAGGGCAAGAGGGGGAACATTGATCCCTTAAACAACTGGAGCTATATTTTTAGACCCGCACTGCAGCAGCTGCTCACACACCATGGAACCCATAGCTACTCAGGCCTAGATAGGGGTTACGCTAAGATTCACTTCTCCTTGCCAAGTTCAGTCTGAAAATCAGCAGTCTTCGAGGACTTCAGGAGAAGCATAGTGCTTGAGGTGAGATATTACCAGGTGGAATTATTCAAGGTCTGGGATAACAATTCCCTAGCACAAGATGCTAACCAAGACTATCCCATCAATTCATTGGATCAAGGGATTAAAAGTCAAGTAGCTGAAATGATGGCTTTCCTAAGATAGAATTAACATTTATATCTCACAGGGCAGTGGATGATGCTTGGGATTAGATGGTGGCATATGGAGACACTGCTTGGTGGCTGGTTCAAATCCAAGCTCTGTTCATTGTGGCTGTAATAAGCAATGACTTTTTGATGGCAGTTAAGCAGCTTATGTGCAAAATAATTGGTCATCCCAGGCAGCTCCTAGTGGCCAAGTGCCTGAAAGCTGGAAACCAAGAGCACAACTGGCATGGGTTTAAACTGTGCTGCGATGCACGGCTCAGTGTGGAGAAGTAAATGGGTCACTGAGTAAAAATTCATCCTCAGATCCCAAACATGGTGCTGAATGCAAAGGTCCAACAAAGAGAGAAATTGGTTTGCTAGGGAACTGAATAAAACCGCAGAATACTGAGGATCAAAAATGTAAGTTTCAAGGTGGTTTAGTTGTGCCAAACAGCATGGGGGTGCTGTAGGATTTCATTTTGTTCCCATAAAGTCTAAGATCTACATGAAACTTCTGGGAAAGGCAGTTTGGAGATTTGGAATATGGTATGCTGGTGAGACCCACCTCTCTCTCTCTCTCTCTCTCTCTCTCTCTCTCTCTCTCTCTCTCAAACACACACACACACACACACACACACACACACCAGATTGCAGAGAGGCAGTGAAGGTCCTGAACATGTGTTAGAAGGCAGCCATGGAGAGGAGGTGGGTGAACAATCTGAAGCATAATCCAGGCAAAACAGAAATGCTTTTGGAAGGATGACCCAATATTATGTGCATGATCCACTCCAGACAGTGGATCTAGACAGTGATTGTAAGTGAGAAGACAGACAAGGAAACGAGGGCAGTCTGAGGATGTGGGGCAGTGTCCCATTTGCCCTAATGACCACCCTTCACTTGGTATGGGATTATACCACAGAGAAGTGGCTTCCACATTGCTTGGTCTGTATAGGTATGGGGTGGGTGGGTGGGTGGGTATAAATGGTTAAATAATGAATCACTGTTATCAATTGCCAACCTAGCAGTTCGAAAGCACGTCAAAATGCAAGTAGATAAATAGGTACCGATCTGGCGGGAAGGTAAACAGCGTTTCCGTGTGCTGCTCTGGTTCGCCAGAAGCGGCTTAGTCCTGCTGGCCACATGACCCGGAAGCTCCCTCGGCCAGTAAAGCAAGATGAGCGTCGCAACCCCAGAGTCATCCATGACTGGATCTATTGGTCAGGGATCCCTTTACCTTTTTATGATCATCAAACACTGCAAAGGTATACCGCTGAATGCTCCCTTGTGTCTACAATTTCTGCACACAGAAGATAGATTGCATTTTGTGTTGGGGGAGTGGAAGAATATCCACTGAATCTGTCACTAAAAGTGTCTCTGTTAAAACATTAACACAAATACTTAACTTTCAAAGATGTTAGCGTGTCATTACTTGTCATATAAATTGTTCATCTGGATATTTGCAGAAGGTACATTTGAAGGCTGCTGCGGAGCAACTATCAGGATTCATGAATAAGATATAACGCATTTCATATTTTATAAGCGATAAGCATGTTTTCCACCATTTGTAAGGAAATAGAGGAAATTGGAGCCTGCAAGTGTTAAAGGAAGATTTTTGTTTACATAAGGTCAATAATGCACACGTGATACTTGGAAGGCAGAAGCCACTGGTGTAGTGAGGCCTAATCAGGACCAGCCACTGAATAACCAATTAATAGTGATGGAAAGGGCAAAACAATTGGCTGCCCACCCCAACAAAAGATTTGAGAGACAAAGTTTAAGGAAAAAAGATCACAACTTTATTAGTTAACAATTTGAGGAATGGCAGCTTGACCCAGTAGCCTATGTGAGCATTCCTAAAGTCATTAGCAGCCTACCCTGAAAAGGGTGATAATTAAATGTATTACCTGGCCTTTACCAGCAGGTCCCAGGGTGGCTTGCAACAATTTAAAATCCAGTATTAAAAACAATTCAAACATATCACAGTCACAGGTACAAGGTGGGTCCTAGAAAAAACACATCTCAGGGATGGCACTGGAGTTATTTCCACACATAGCAAGAGGACAAAACCCCAATAAATGTGCAAAACCTCATTGTCTTATGTCCATGAATTACTCTGTGATCTCAATCCAAACAGGTTACCTTGCAAATCGGTGTGAATTTATCTCTGAAAAACGTGACAACGTGATGTCCACTTTTGCCTACCCAGTCGCGGCGAAGAGTACGCTAACACTTGGCTGCCATAAATCAATTGATTAACTTTTCAAGAAGGTATTAAAAGCTCCAGCTCCCTTTTTTTCTCACCTTTTCAACTGTCTCCTCTTTCACAAATCTAAGTCCTTGGGACCTGTAATGCCCTGCCTGTCTCTTCGCTGCCCGCCTGTCTCATGGGCAAAGAGGTTTGGTAATGAATTTATTTGCAGAGGAAGCACAGAGTTTCAAAAACAGCGTTTATTCCACTAGGCTTGCTGCATTTTCATAGTTGGCATTACACAACACCATGGTCCTTTGTGGCATAAGTCTGGGAGGTGGCACATTTTTAGCCCTAGGGCCACATGGACAATCTTCCAAGGGCCATGTGCCAGAGGTTAAAGTGGATGGAGCCACAGAAAAAGCTGCCATTATTGTACAATCAGTTACATCCCACACCTATGAGGTGAGTGTGTTGGGATACTGCCAGGGAGACAAAGTCCATCATGGCCTTCACGTCGTCTCCGGACGTCCATCGACCTCCCGTAGAAACGCAGTATCAGCAATTAGCGACACGAGCTCCAGAAAATAGCTTGTGACATTCCAGAGCAGATGCACGCTCTATCAGCAGATAATGCACAGCGAAAGATGCACTCAGGAGAGTATTATTTAGAAGTTTATTCAGCGTTGGTCAGAACAAAGAAAAAACATGACTGCCTGCTTCTGTCTGTTCAGGCACAGAGAGAGAAAGACAACAGCTCTATCAAAACAGAAACATCCTGTGAACAGGAAATACGCAGACTCTGTGACTCACAAAGCCTGCTCCCTTTTAAGGTGGAATGGAAATATCCTAACAATTTTTAGCCCTAGGGCCACATGGACAATCTTCCAAGTGGATGGAGCCACAGAAAAAGCTGCCATTATTGTACAATCAGTTACATCCCACACCTATGAAAGTCAACCGTTTTGACACACACAACCCACCCCTCTCTGTATCCTGGCAAGCAAAGGGTATGATCAGTGATCAGGTGAATGCACTCAAAAAGCATGCAGTGAAGTAGGAGACCTGGGAAGCAAGGAGGGCCTGGGGAGAGTCATGGTCTGGGGAGGGTCTGCAAGGGCCAGATAAGGAAGTCTAGTGAGCTGCTTTCCACCCCCAGGTCTGAGGCTTCCTATCACAACACTAAACACGGGAGGAGGTCTTTCATCACCCTGGAGGGCAGCAGCAGACTAGCCTGAGGAGAGAAGGACAGGTCACAGGGAGTATGCAGCTGTGAACCTCAACAGCTTATAACCACCCCCCAGTATCTGGTGCCCAAGGCATGAGCTGCACTCTTCCCTCAAGGAAGGGCAGCCCTGTCACCAGGGAAGAAAGCTGGGAAGCTTTCAAAATCAAGCCGCCTCCTGTGATTTGAAATAGCTTGCTCTTCTCAGGAGTAAGCAGATTGGGTAGGGTTCCTGGTAGATTTTAGGTGCTTTACAATTAATTAAACAAACTAATAAATAAATATAAGCACCTGAAATATATCACAAACTTGTTATTCTACCTAGGCTGCTAAACAGTTGTGCTAATATAGAGTATCTACATCTATAGCTTAATGCCTGTAGTAGCTTCATTCAAGCCAGGAATGCTATGTTCACAAAGGGAATAGAGAGCGGCATTTAATGGGGAATGAGGAATTGTCTTTTGGGGATAAATGGAGTGTGCTGGATGACCTGATTAGGAAACATCTGTGAGATTTCCCTCTGGCTATGGCTGTGAAGAGATGAGGACAATAGCAGATGAAGGTGCTCAGACAAAAATAGCATCTGGATGTGGCTTATTTGCAGCTCATTTTTTGTTAAAGAAAAGGAGCTCATCCATCCTTAATCGAGATGTTCTTGTCCTGAACTAATCTGCTAATTCTAACCTTTCCCCCAATTTGCTTCTGTGACAAACCGTGTGGCCCAAAGGCATGCTGGGAAGCTAGAGAGGCCAGGTATTAAAAGGGGCTAAATGCAAGCTCTTGCCAAATTTTTACAGTGTGTAGGTAATACAGGTAAGGAAAGCTCTCTTTTTTGGTAAAAATAATAACAGTGCTGTGAGCACAAAATGGCTGCCACAGGAAGCATAAAAAGTGGCGATGATACTTCATACCGGTGAATATTGTCACACACAAAAAGCGGATGTAGGTAATGACAAAGAAAAATGAGGGTCTGAACGTTTGATGATGTCAACTCCAGAATGGTAATTCCAGAAAAGGTGTTCTCTTAAATATTGATGTACTTTTGTTGGAAATCCTCAGCACAGTTATGGCGCTTGCCCCTTCAGGCCAACACTGATTGCTACGTGTGGGCCAAAATCCCACATGTGGCTGGGGCATGTGCCTGAGGTGTCGGGACTTGTCGCTCTCACATTCTTCATGCCCTCGTATTATACTAAACCCCACAAGAGAACTTACGACACAAAGCAGAATGAAGGTGCACAGAGCACCTGTAGCACAAATAGCATTCAAGCAAGTGAGCCAATCCACACCGTCAAGGAGAATGGATAACTAACACTACAGGAGCCCTATTGACACAGTCACCTTCACACTGCATGTGTAGGGCACGTTGCCCATGATTTCCCATCCCCCCCACCCCCGTTGCAAATGCTATGCATGAATAAGGCAGCTACAGGGAGTGTGCCCAGAGGGCCCAGTGTTACCGAGAAAGTTGGAGTTTGCTCCACAGGCTCCTACATGTGGATTTATATTCTGTGCATAGAATGAGCTTTCATAAAGGAGAACTTGCATTGTGGCAACATAATCCACCACTGCCTTTTGTGTGTGATGGGTGCGGAGACATCTGGGCATAGGTAGAGGTGTCTGAGTGGAGCACGCTGCACACATAATTATTATGTGCACAGGTTGTGGGCAGAGCCTGGTGCCTGGATGCTGTCTCCCTGTCCCCATTCCTTCCAGTGGAATGAACATCCAAACATCCCTTTAATTTAGCACAAGGGAGGAAGCCACTCTTTTCAATGAGGTACACAGCACAGCAAACTTGCAAACGGGTCTGTTGTAAAGTCATGTGAGGTCAGGAACAGAACAGGATAGCTAAGGTCTTCTGATAAAGACTGAAAACTCTAGAAATGGGAAAGTTTTGAGGAAGCCAGTTTGTACCTATTTGGTAATCAGATGCACGCTGGGAAGCCACAGCTTTTGTTTTGTATACTCTTCAGCATGAAGAAGAATCTGATTGGAAGTAGTAAATAAAAGACTTCTTTTCCAGCATCAGCTAATGATTAGGTTCCCTACCAGAGCAGGCTTTTTGCAATGTGTGCATCACCCAATGGTGTCCTATTGTGACACTTATGATCAGGTTTTCAAAGAGTTTGGCCTCTGTTGGGTGTGCTTGCCCTACTTTGAAGAGGCAGCTACTTGTTTTGATGAATTAATTGGAGCTGAGGTATTCTGAAAAAACAGATCCTGCTGTGAATAACAAGACTTTGAATTATTTGTAAACTCTGACTTTATAAAATAAGCATGGATACGGCAAAGTTTTCATTTTGGGGGGCAGCAGGGGGTGGGGAGGGAGGGAAAAAATCATGTTTCCATTTTACTTACTTGTGTTCTTACAGCCTGAAGTACTTGCACTTGTCTTTCCTGAATTTTCCAACTTTTAGCTTCATTGGATAGCCTCATGTCCTAACATGCCAGATGCCATTTCCTTCACGGTGTCCTAGAATGACACTGCAATAGTGTATATGTGAAATTCTTATTATTATTTGGCTCGGTGTGAATCACTTTGCACAAGTTGAATTGCACTTGCTATTCTACTGCTTATTTACCCAGGTTGGATAGATACTTATGGAGTTCTTCTTAATCCTTGTTCAAAAACAACCTTGGACAATTTGGCATCATCACAAACTTGCCTAGTTTAGGAATCACCCCTAACTCTAGATAATTTATGAATTAGTTAAAAAAGCACAGTTCCTAATACCAATCCTTGGGGGTTTCCACTTTCTACATCCCTCCATTGAAAGAACTGCCCATTTGTTCCAACTCTCTGCTTCCTGTTCCTTAACCACTTACTGACCCATAAAAAGCCTCTCCTCCTATCCCATGACTACAAAGCTTAGGAGTTTTCAGTGAGGCACTTTATCAAAACATAATGTCGAATCAATCACCTCTATCTTCTGCTTGTTGAAGCACTCAAAGAACTTGAAAAGTGTAGTGAGACAGGACCTACGCTTGCAAAAGCTATGCTGGTTATCCTTCAGCAAGACTTGTTCTTCTATATGGCCTTGATCAACTTGTGTGGATTCCTCACATTCAAGATTGTGCCACCTATTTGAGCTTCTGCTTATCCAACATTGTGGGGTGGGATACTGACCCTTGTTCCTCAATGTGCTTGAGTGGATGCCCTCCTGAAGTTCTGCGTGGGATTTTGGCCCACACGTAGCAAGAGAAAGTAGCAGTCATATCCACCAGACATGTGAAGGTGTTTAAATAAAACTGTGCTTTGTTTGGTTTTCTGCTGTTTCCTCCCCCCCCCCTTCAAATATGAACACAAAGCTACAACTGGGCTGCTTGGTTGTAATTTTACAAGGTGTAGATTTAAGTAGTAAAACTAATTTACGTAAAAAGCCATTATACCCCGTTATGCCATTTAAATATTTATGCCGCTAAAGGTTTCATCTTCTGCCTCACTAAACAGCATCTCATATCTTCAGCACCATCCGGCTATCTTTCCTGGCTGCCAGCCAGTTTTATTACACTCACTTAGTATTTATGCTACCTGAGGTGTTTGTATGTCATAAAGCTTGTCCAGTTAAACAGTAAAACTCTTCAGATTATTTTATGCCAACAAGAGGATTGCTGTTGTTTTTCATAAGTTCAAAGCAGAATATTGCATCTAGGTGTCGGGGGGAGGTGGCTTTCCACACTGTGCATGTTTAAATAGGTTGCTTAAGAACCTAAGAAGAATCCTGCTGGATGAGGTCAAATGCCAATATCCTGGTTTCACAGGGACCAACAAGATGCCCATGGGAAGCCCACAAGCAGAACCTGAGCATAATAGCCCTCTACTCACCTGCAATTCCAAGCAGCTGGTGTTCAGAGGCATATTGCTTCTGACTGTGGAGGTAAAAGATAGCTGGGATGCGGGTGGCGCTGTGGTCTAAACCACTGAACCTCTTGGGCTTGCTGATCAGAATGTCGGCAGTTCAAATCCCCACAACGGGGTGAACCTCTATTGCTTTGTCCCAACTCCTGCCATCCTGGCAGTTTGAAAGCATGCCAGTGCAAGTAGATAAACAGGTACTGCTGCAGTGGGAAGGTAAACGGCATTTCCATGCACTCTGGCTTCCGTCACAGTGTCCCATTGTGCCAGAAGTGGTTTAATCATGCTGGCCACATGACCCAGAAACCTGTCTGTGGACAAACGCAAGCTCCCTCAGCCTGAAAGTGAGATGAGCTCCACAACCCCATAGTCGCCTTTGACTGGACTTAACCATCCAGCGGTCCTTTTTTAAAAACATAGCCAATGTTCTTCCAATATAAAGTGTTGAGTAAGATTCTTGCCTGCTTTCTGCCATATGAAATCTCTTGTGGTGTTGGATGCCATGCTGTATTTAACATATACTGCCAACACAATTGTGACTTTGCCTTTTGTTCACTTCCTTAGTCTTAATGTCTTCTCAATTTAGCTCGGCTGAAATCCTACAGTTCCTTACAAGGGCATCCTAGAGGCCATCGCATTCATAGGATTTCCTTCTCTGAAGAGATAGATCTGCCTTTGGAGAGGGGGATCTGACTTTGCCTGACTCTTCCACAAGACTAAGGAAATGTCCACATCCTCTGCCTCCCTGATGTTGGAGCTCTAACCTCAGAGGCAGCAGGGATTGAGGTTTCTGTGGACATGTCTCAAGCATGGCAAGAGAAGCCGTCGCCCTTTCCACATTCCCCTGGCATGCCTCCTGATTAGAGAGCGCAGTACAGCAGCCATGGAATTCTTTTAATTTCTCTCCCACTGGCTTCTATGGGACCAAAACTGTTCTTTAAAAAAGAAACAGAATTGGGGTGGGAAGAGAAAATGCATTGCTCCAGTGTGGCAGGTCATATCATAGAATCGCAGAGTTCGGAGGGACCCTGAGGATCATGTAGTCCAGCTGTTCTCAACCTGTGGGTCCCCAGATATTGTTGGACTACAACTCCCATCATCCCTGAGCTCTGGCCTTGCTAGCTAGGGGTGATGGGAGTTCTAGTTCAACAACATCTGGGGACCCACAGGTTGAGAAAGGCTGATTTAGTCCAACCCCCTGCAACGCAGGAATATGCAGTTGTCCCATATGAGGATCAAACCTGCGACTACAATGGTGTAATCAGCACCATGCTCTAACCAATTGAGCTATCCTTGCCTGACTTGCACTATCCAGATGGGGAATTGCTGAGAGTACCACATGCCCCACAGATATCCCCCCCTAATATATGGAGGGTATTGTAACATTGTTTTCTGAAACATCTGCATTTCTGTATACACTTTTTGGGTTGGGTAACTGCATCACTAAGTGCAAAGAATCTGGGGGTGTGGATCTTGTCCAAAGCCCAGGGAGGGGCTAGGGCCATGCCACAACTCCAACAGGAACCCAGGTGATGCGCAAGTCAACCCACATCAGCTAGGCTCCCACTACTGGTGGTTTACCCTCACCAGACTCCCTGCAAGGCAGGCAGGAGTCAGATATAGTCTGTTGATGCCAATACCTCTCACATTCTGTAACCAATAAAGTTGTGGCCTATATTTTGCCCATTAACATTAACCTAAAATTCTGTGTCCTTGTGTCTTTATTCTCATGGGGGTGGCTTGGGGCTTTGACACACAACTACATCACTAAGTGCAAATTTCAAATGAAAACCGCATGTTCTTTTGTTTGATTCAGGAGGTGGGAATTATGTAGGGTTTACATGAAAATGTGAACTGAATGCATTTCTTCCCCCGATCCTAGTCAGTGGCTCAATGAAAAATAATGTTGAATATTATGTAGGACTGACCTGAGTGCAAGTTTCTTAAAAGAGATTGTCATAGAATGTTCTTTCTTGAAAAAGAGGACCATTTGGCTGAACATCATTTGCCATTTTGGGTACGGGTGAAAGGGGGAAGAGGCCATTTTCCTCATTTCCACTTGGAATGAAAATACATCCAGGGCAACATGGTAGATAGAAAATGTTGGCTGGACTGCCACTACAGGAGCTGTGCAATGGCTTTTTTCTATTGCTGCTGGTGGTGTAAATAGCAAAAAAATAAAAATAAAAAAAAATGCTAATGGTGAGCCCTGAACCCTGAAATAGTTGGAGAAATCCAGCAGCAGCAGCAGCAGCAGCACTGCCCTGAGAGTATCTGGCAAATTACTTCCCCTCAAAATGAGCACACACCCCCATGAATAAGGACCCCTTTATGGTATGTTTAGAGAATTTCATAAGATTATTCCCCCTCAGTTCTCTGTTGCTTCTTTCTCTTCGGTTCTGCCTCTGAATGTTATAGATGAAGTGGTAGGATTTGAATCCCTTGTTATGTGCAGCTCACTCCCCTGCTTTCTGAATAAAACACACATTGCAAAATTCCCTGGATATATTCATGGCTGTGGCTCTGTATTAGAGTATTTGTTCTGCTGAAGAACACCTGCAAAGCTGCAATGTCAGTCTAATCCCTCCACAAAGATTCCACTGAATGACTGACTTATTGGTTATGACATTAACATATAATACTGTGTTAGTCTTTCTAGCGTTTGATTAACATGAGAATTGGATGACTGCTCCGTATATAGTGGCAACAGTAAATAGACTGATACATTGTACCTTTGCCATTGCTGCAGAAGCTGCATTGGCAAGCAAAGCATTTCTGCCTCGGTGTCATTTTCTTGTTAAGAAAAAAAAAACCAGGTAAACTGCAAGTTCAGTAAACCTCACCGTGTTCGGTAAAGAAAACCAGCCCATTTCTATAGTTCAACATTTCCCAAGCTCATAAAGTGCTACATATACCACATATTTTGTTCACCTTTGCAACCATCCTCTGAGGTAGCAACCGATATTCACACTTTACTGAGAGAATGCTGAAAGATAATGATTGGCCCAGCCAAAATCATTAACTTCATGGCTGAACTAAAACTTTAGATCTCTCACTATTGAAGCACATGTGATAAAAAATAAATAAAATAAACTCCCCTCACCATTGGCCATGCTGCCTGAGGCTGATGGGGTTGCATTCCAACACCACTGGAAGGGCACAAATTTCCCATTCCTGCTTTAGTACAAAGGCCTCTTTGTACTAAATAGACGCCCCCCCCCCCTATATTCTTGCCTTTCAGAATGCTAAAAACAAAGTTAGTAATGCAAGGGTTAAAACATCACAGCAGAAGTCAAGCATGGAAAACAACATTCCTTTGATCTCTGTGTCTAGCTATTACTAATAGGTTGCCTGTTTTCTTCAGAGAAAAAGGGAACCAATTATTTTTTCCACTTATCAGTCACCATAATCTATGCAAGCTAATAAGATTCCCATTTACAAAGCAAACGGTCCATTCATCGGCTATTCATTTAATGTGTATTATCATTGATTGTGTATCCGGTTTTATTTGAAGCTATGGTTCTCCTTTCCAGTGAAAATCTGTTTGAGAGCTTTTATTTTTCTTCGGAGACAATTGTGCGAGCTTAATATCGAGTGAGATCTTATCCAGGCTCTATTTAATATGGGAACCTTCCCCGATTACGAAACAGAAGGTCAATTCATATGGATTTGAGAAAGTTTAACTGACTGAAGGCTCCTTAATATACGAACATAACCTGATAGAAGGCTTCCGTATCTGGGCAGGCTTTGTGAACTGGATGTCTGCAAGGAGAGTGAAAAATGACTTCATGCAGTACTAAAATAATGGTCAGCAGCTGCTGTTACTTATTCACTGAGTATACCAACGTAGGCAATGACATTTGGCCTCTTTGGGCCCTTTATGTCCACAGCCTTGGAATATTCTGGGATGCATTGCTGTGTCTGGAAGTCAACCTGCATTTCATTATATCCACATGCTTTGCATGATAAGGTCCAGTCCCAAGCACCACCAGGAAGAGCTGGGAAAGCCTCTTTTCTGAAATCTTGGAAAGATTCAGCCAGCAAGTGTAGACAATTATGAGTGGCTAATGGAATAGCTTGGAATGAAGCAGCTTCCTGTCTTTCTACTTTCCACATTTTTATTCAATATCAACTGACAGGTCATTTTACATACCTTTGTAACCTTGAGGCTTCTTTATTGTACTCTGAATGCAGCAGCCCTTGTTGGCTGCTTAGCTGGGCTGCCATAGAATCTCAGAACTGTAGAGTTGGAAGGGACCCCACAGGTCATCTAGTTCACCACCTCTAGTGGGAGTCCGTTCCACTGACGAACATCTCTTACTGTCAAAAAGTTCTTCCGAATGTTTAGTCGAAATCTCCTCGCTTGCAACTTGAAGCCACTGCTTTGAGTCCTACCTTCCAGAGCAGGAGAAAACAAGCATGCTCCTTCCTCCATGTGACAGCCCTTAAGATATTTGAAGATGGCTATCATATCTCCTGTCAGTCTCCTCTTTTCCAGGCTAAACATACTCAGCTCCTTCAAGCGCTCCTCATACGGCTTGGTTTCCAGACCCTTGTTCATCTTGGTTGCCCTCCTCTGCACACGTTCCAGCTTGTCAACATCCTTCTTAAATTGTGGAGCCCAGAACTGGACACAGTATTCCAAGCGTGGTCTGACTAAGGCAGAATAGAGTGGTACCCTTACTTCCTTTGATCTGGACGCTATACTTCTGTTGATGTATTTGAACTCTTGTAGCCCCAGAATTCCACCCTTGGAAATGTTGCTCACTCCACAGGACCTTTTCCCAACTGCCTTTTCTCAAGTTCTTCCTATGTGTGATGCCATCTTCCGGTGCACAAGACCACCACCAACGCAGGAACAGCTGTGAGTGGGGAAGAATTGGGGAGCTGAATGTTGAATAGCCATATTGCAGGTCCAAGTCTTAAACTGGAATGTGAGCAGGGGCTTCTAGCCACTTCCTTAGACACACCACCCCTCAGCCTTGATTCTTGTTCCATTAAGGAGGCATAATAATAATAATATCTCTCTGCCTACATTGCAAGAATGTAATGAAGATTAATGAGATGATTGTTAAGTCCTTTGCGGATGTAAAGTGATACATTGATGATAACTATTATTAGAAATGCATGTTTCAGTTCCCTTTGCAATCCATAGCAGGGCCAACATACCTGGAGATAGGGCTGGGTTTATGAAGACTAAATTGTCTGTAATTAGCTTTTGAAATGTGAATATAACAGCAGGCAATTATCCCCTTTAATAGCTGTTAAGAGGTGTTAATTGGCTGCTCTAGACCATAGATGGCAGAAACTTTATTCAAAAGACCAAAATACCTATCTAACACTAATGAAGCAACAACAAAAAAGGCTCGGTGATTAAAGAACATTATAAATACATGCATATTTGTTTCAGCACATAAAATACAAGCAGACTTGATTTAAGAAATATATCTAAGCAATGTAAAGTTCTCTGGGAGGCTTATAAATATTTAAAAATTCTGAAATACGAAGTAAGACATGAAACCATTAACGAAGAAACTAAATAAATACTACAAAACAGGGGAAACTGCATCCTCAAAGAAAAAGAAATTTTTCTACTAAAAAAAAGATTATATGGGGGGGGCGGATTGAACACACTTCACCATACAAGGTACTTAAGCATGTCTAATTTTCAATAATGTGCATTTTTTTCCTACCCCCATCACCAAATAATTAGTTGATTATTAGCAGATAACTTTAGAAGGCAAGCAAGAAACGAGAGGAAGAATGGCGCCCTGGCCACACATTAGAGAAATCAGGGAATACAACCTGTGCAGAAGTTCGGGAATGATCCTATTCCACCTGCATCTCCAGTGTCTGAAATGAGGCAATCAGGGTTCTACAGTGCATGGGAAGTCTCCCTTCTTGAGACAGTTTCCCTTGATACACACACATCATCTCTACATGGTGTATTCCCTGAATTCTCTAATGTCTTGGTAGTAGGGCTCTATACAATCTGGGCTGGCCCAGGGAGTACCTGATCCAGCTCCAGATCAATTAAATAGAATAGCCATAGTCCAGCAGAGAGTACACATCATCTCATGCTCTGGTATATAAATTGTGTGTAATGATTTCAAAGTGACATCAGTGCACAAAAGTGTTAGAATTCCTGCTCCATGATTGCAGTCATTCGCATGACGGTGTATGTTTTGACTCCACAAAGTGGGAAGTGACAGAGGCAGGATGTTTGTGTTACTGTGTTCCGTGAAGTGGGACTATTGTCCTTTGTTCTTTCTCTTTGCTGTCTGATGCTAGAGAGAGGGGGAACCATGCTGCAGTGTTCTGTGTGTGTTTATATGTAAATTAAGTAGATTAGCCAAAATGCTGAGTTGCTGAGGTCTATTACACAAACTGTTGAAGGCTCTGCGGATCCCTAAGTGTGCTGATGTCTGTTGGCATCAATCGCTGTGATGTTCGGGCTGAAGAAGGCTTTTGCAGCTCCCGAACGATCGACCAGGAGGGAGGGAACATGCCTGTTGGGCATGTGTCTCTGCCAGGGTCCTGCCAGGGACCCTGGGAGCTGGGGATGTTTAGCCTGGAGAAGAGGAGGTTAAGGGGTGATATGATAGCCATGTTCAAATATATAAAAGGATGTCACATAGAGGAGGGAGAAAGGTTGTTTTCTGCTGCTCCAGAGAAGCGGACACGGAGCAATGGTTCCAAACTACAAGAAAGAAGATTACACCTAAACATTAGGAAGAACTTCCTGACAGTAAGAGCTGTTCGACAGTGGAATTTGCTGCCAAGGAGTGTGGTGGAGTCTCGTTCTTTGGAGGTCTTTAAGCAGAGGCTTGACAACCATATGTCAGGAGTGCTCTGATGGTGTTTCCTGCTTGGCAGGGGGTTGGACTCGATGGCCCTTGTGGTCTCTTCCAACTCTATGATTCTATGATTCTAAGAAGCAGCAAGGACTGGCCAGGAATGACAAATGGTGTTTCCAGCAACTGACTGAGGCTGGAAACCCTGCTTAAGAAAGCTGGAGCTAGGTGGTTCTCATCAGGAGCAAGAAGGCTGATCTGCAGCAGGTGGAGTCACTTCGCCTTCTGCTCCTTCAGGCTGCTGCTCAACAGGTGAAGCCGACTCCTGGCCCATAACACTTAGTGAGCTAGAAGAGTCTGTGGCAAAGAGAAGCCCAGAGGCAGACGCTGAAGCAGGAGGGCTGAGTGGAGAAAGGCCAACAGGGAGAGATGAGTCAGGCTGGTGAAGAGTCAAGGGTGTCTCCCCCTCCTGCTGTGACAAGCTCCCCTTCCCCTTGTTTCCCAGAACCAGAAGAAGAATGAAAGGGAAGGAGCAAAGTCAGGCATGCAGGCACAGACTTCAATTACTGCTGGGGGTGGGGCTGGACTTTAGCAGCTGTGGGGAGGCAGGGACCTTCAGTCTCAGCAGCTGCTTCATGGGGAGGGGGGGGGTGAGACCTACCAGGGATGAGTTGCTGTGCTCATTAGGACTGATATTCTGCCAAGTCTGTGCCAATTGCGTGTTTTGCCAATATAGTTTTAATTCCAACTTGCACAGTGTGATTTACTGCTGGTTCACGTCTCACAGTTGCTTCCCATTAGATGTTGTCACCCGAATTTCCATCCTTTGTTCACTCATATTTTATGAAAAGTTTGGCCTATGTTGTTTCCAAGTTATTGTGATCCATTTATTTGATCATGTCACACCATCTTTGTCACATCTTATTTGTGGTGGATTTTGATCATAAAATGCAATTCCAGTTCCCACCTTTCCAGAATGGGCTTGCAAATAGCTGTTGCGCTTTTGCAGGGCTATTGGTCCTTTAATTAAAAGACGCCCTCTAGTGGCTTTTTGTTTTAATTACTTGCTACCTGTTTCCTCCTGGGACAAAACATATGTACAGTGGTACCTCAGGTTAAAAACTTACTTCGTTCTGGAGGTCCATTCTTAACCTGAAACTGTTCTTAACCTGAGGTACCACTTTAGCTAATGGGGCCTCCCACTGTTTCTGTTCTCATCCTGAAGCAGAAGCAAAGTTCTTAACCCGAGGTACTATTTCTGGGTTAGCGGAGTCTGTAACCTGAAGCGTCTGTAACCTGAGGTACCACTGTATTAGAGCGCAATTAGAAAAGTTCTGTTCCTCTTGGAATGGTAATGGTGGTGGCTTGAGTAAATGGTTTCCTCTTTGCAATCAGCAATTGCTCATCAATTTATTTATTTTATTATAAGTGCAATTTTGCACTTCAGTAATTGTGATAATAAGTGGAAAATGAATAAACCCTTACTACTAACAACACTGTAATAGTCACAGTTAATGGAAGGAAGAAGTTTGATTTGTCAAAGATAAAGCCTTTCTGTATTTATTACAAAGATATATACTATGTTAAATAAGTTGATGTTGCTATATCAGGGTGAGTTGCCTGATCAAAATTCTCCATGCGCTATTTTTATTAAGGAAGTGGATCTGTAACTAATTAAGGTTGGAACCAGATCATCAATAGATAATTTAATGTTCCTCATATATTCTAGATTTATTATGATAGTAAACTTTCCATTCCATGTATCTGCCTACAACAAAACCACTGATGAATTAAACTGCAAGAAGAGAGATTTTTAACACAGAGAGTTTGTATTGCAGAAACACAGTTTCATGAACTCTGTGTTGTGAAATACTCCACCCACATAACAAGACTACTGCGCTATATCAAGCAAAATGTTTGTAAGCCCATTAAAAACATTGGTTGTATGTTTGAACTCTAAGCTGGGTGAACAGCCAAGGATTTTACTCATTTGCTGTTCTTCTCAATGTAATTTCTGCTCAATAGTATGAGGACTTAAGGCACATGAGGGCAACACATGGCTTGCTGGTAGCATGTGACCCTTAATGGCCTTCAGTGAGTTCAGTGCAAGTGCCAAAACCACACCCTTCGCCTAATCCATCCCTCAGTGCCAAATTTATGCATGCCTCCCCTGCCTTGGAAGCACCAGGGATCAGGGCCTGCTACCCATGAGGCAAGGTGAGGCAATCTGATGGTGTTTCCTGCTTGGCAGGGGATTGGACTCGATGGCCCTTGTGGTCTCTTCCAACTCTATGATTCTATGATTCTATGATTCAATTGACTTGGGTGGCAGGATCCACAGGGACAGAAGAAGACACGGCTTCCAAGGAATGCATCACCAGCTGGTGCTGCCACTGTCATGGTAGCATAATCAAAACAAGTTCAATACCTTGCTACGCAAATAAAGTTTTCACAATACACAAAGTGCAACAGTCTGAATGATAATAACTATGAAAATTTTACTGGTTATTTCCTGTCGTAAAGGTCTAGTCCAGTATGTACAACATATACAGTTCATATGCACAGTGTATAACCTATGGGGCTAATTCCAATGTTAATACATTTCTTCTTTTCTTATGTTTTCTTATTGCTTTTTCTTGGAAGTTCCTGTATAACACATCCTGCCTCTACAGCAGCCTCTTGAAGGACAGAAGGTGCTTCTGGTCTCCTCCCACTCTTGTTCCTGATGTAGATCTTTATCCCCCACTTCTTCCTGATGTAGAACTTCACTCACCCCTTCTTTCCTGGCAGTAGGGAAGAAGAAGAAGAAGAAGAGGAGGAGGAGGAGGAGGAGGAGGAGGAGGAGTTTGGATTTGATATCCTGCTTTATCACTACCCTAAGGAATCTCAAAGCAGCTAACAATCTTCTTTTCCCTTCCTCCCCCACAACAAACACTCTGTGAGGTGAGTGAGGCTGAGAGACTTCAGAGAAGTATGACTAGCCCAAGGTCACCCAGCGGCTGCATGTGGAGGAGCAGGGAAGTGAACCTGTTTCATCAGATTACGAGTCCACCGCTCTTAACCACTACACCACACTGGCTCAGTGTGTCATTTTGTGGTTCTCCTGAGGTGCCAAAATGTCTTGGGCCAGCCCTACCCAGGACTAAGGAGAGCCAGAGCCATACTTGCAAAAGCCTTCTCTTTTTCAAAAGTGTTGCAAATGTCTGTCAGGGAAGGAGCACTCCCACTTAGGTGTTGTTACAATGAAAAGGGGCATTTTAAAAAAAAAAAAAACAAAAACAAAAAAAAACCTTTCCCTGCTTTTCTGCAGGTTTTGAGGTGTATAGAAATATGTCCAAATGGTATTACTGTGTCAAGTGCATGCCCTTCTGGATTGCCTCCATATTTCTTTTTCTTGGGTAGCCATTTTGGTATGTGCACAATAATCAAAATGGTGGTCATGTTTTTGGTAATGATGGCACAACAGTGTTGGTATCTGGGAAGGGCAGCACTGGGCCCCAAGAGGTATTAGGCAGAATGTCAGGTGACTTCCATCCTAGAACCTGTCTTGAAACCATCCTCAGTGCCAGGAGTAGCCAACAAGGTGCCCTCCAGAAGTTTGTTTGTTTGTTTGTTTGATATCCCACTCCTCTCAAAGGAGCTCAGGACAGCAAACACACAAGTGATTGTGTGTGTGTGTGTGTGTGTGTCTTTAGAAAACAGTCCCAATTTGGATGCAGACTAGAAGAGATCAAGACTTGAAAGGCTTGCTAGAAGAGGAAGCTCATATTGGGAACTACAACTCCTATAATTCTTGACCACTGGACACCCTGGATGGGGTTGGTGGGAGTTGAAGTACACAAAAATCTAGACACCACCATATTTTTTTTTATAATAATATTTATTCATTTTTTTAAAAGATTATAAAATCTTTAAAATGCTTAATTCTCTTAAGACATTTGCTACAATGCAGTCATTAGGCACTTTAGTACACATGACAGGTCCAGTCCCATGCTTGTTTATTCTTAGACCATACTGGCTATGTTAAAAAAAAGAAGAAGAACCTTTTAAAACTCCAAAATAGTTAAGTTTAATTCATGCTATAGACTTTTGCACATATTTTCCATTCTTTTGTCTGCTTCTGTGTCTCCCACTCACAGCTGCTTCCTTCATTTATTTTCCAAAGGATGTGCTTTATCTCCAAAAAAACTCTACAAAGATCTTCACCTTTGTTGGTCATCTTAGTAACCTTTCAATTAGGTGCCATGAAAGAGAATGATTTGTGCACAGAAAATGTTTAATTCATCGTTGGAAAGTGACCCGGCTGAAACCTCAGCTGATAATTCACTATGCTCTTTTCCCAAAGAGGAGAGAGAAATAGCTTAGATTTTCAAAATATGTTTCACCTAGGGTTGTCAAGGCAAAATGGGTTTCTTTCTCAACTCTGCTCCCATCTCCACAATGCAGAAATGCAGATGTGTGCCTAATGCTCATAATTAGAAATATCTGAAGAATATGATAAGAAGAAGAGCATAAGGAACTGTCACCAACATAACGTGATGAAATGAAAGCTGTCACCAGGAATACTTTCTATTTTTCACAATAACCAAATGCTACTCTAAACAGCTATGAAATGTATACCAAGCAAGGATGTCCCAATCTGAGTCAGGAGTAAGCAGTGTCTACCATTCAACCCTGTTTTCAATGCCTAGAATACATTTGTCGACTGCCACCCCTCCATTAACCACAGGCTAAGCATGTCAAAGTGCAAGTAGATAAATAGATACCGCTCCGGCGGGAAGGTAAACAGCGTTTCTGTGTGCTGCTCTGGTTTGCCAGAAGCAGCTTAGTCATGCTGGCCACATGACCCGCTGTATGCCTGCTCCCTCGGCCAATAAAGCAAGATGAGCGCCGCAACCCCAAAGTCGGCCACGACTGGACCTAATGGTCAGGGGTCCCTTTACCTTTACCTTACACATGTTAGGGGCGAGGGGCACAGCTTGATGCCAGAACACATTGTCCACATGTAAGAGATCCCTGTTTCAGTACTTGGTATATCCAGATCAAAGATTCTCTATAAATGGGATCAGATTATTTAATGTTTATATCCCACTTTTCAAAAAAAACACAGAAATACAAGAACACTAACACTGCATATTCAGCATAACAATATTGAGAACACAAAGACTATGCTGTAGCTGCTGCTCATCTCTCTGACTGCAGCTGAGCAGAGTTTCTGGCTCTGTGTTTTGGATCCTTCAAAGGATGATCCCAAGGGGTTCCCTTCCCTTTGGCAGTGGCCCAAAGGCACCAGCTCTTTGTAATGGTCCCAGAGGAGTGGGGCAGAGAGCAACTGGAAACGCTCACTGGGCTGAATCCAGCTAAATCATCATTGCAAGACTGGAATGGAACTTCTTCCTTTCCTCCTTCTGTACCCCCATGCACCGCTCAGGTTTGTGGGTAACTTTCACAATTAACTTTCGGGTTTGTGGGTAACTTTCACAACTTTCACAATTAATTTAGTGCATGTTCCTTGTCCAGTAAGCATCTCACCAAGCTAGGATGGATTTATGAACTGGCCTTTAAAACATATTCCACCAACAAAATCCATTGAAAAACTAATCCATTGGTCTTGGAAACTGGCCAGTATAAACTGCCCTGGGCACACCCAGCCAAGGAGGACAATGGCTGGCAGTTTAATTCTTCTTTGACGAAAGCAGATACTTAGTTGCTCTTCTTTGCACACATTCCAGCTTGTCAATATCCTTCTTAAATTTTGGTGCCCAGAACTAACACAGTACTCCAAGGTGGAATGCACACATTTTTAAAACATTCTGAAAATGCTTTTTGAAAAAGCATTTTAAAACTACATTGAATTTTCCATAAGGCTCTTCATTGCCATCTAGTGTCACATTGTATATTGCACTTAAAACACACTTAAAACGTTTTATTTGCAGCTGCATAGCTGAGTCACTAGTCTGGTCTACCCAAGGCAAAATAGGGTGGTAATCTTTCTTCCCTTGATCAGGACACTTCTGTTGATGCAGCCTAGAGTAGCATTAGCTTTTTTTGCTGATGCATCACTGTTGACTCATGTTAAGCTTGTGGTCTACTAAGATGCCTAGATCATTTTCACATGTACTACTGGCAAGTCAGGTTTTCCCCATCTTATATTTGTGCAGCTGGTTCTTCCTGCTTATGTGTAGAATCTTACATTTGCCCTACTGAAATTTATTTTGTTAGTTTGGGCCCTGTTCTCTGCTCAGTTATGGTCTTCTTGAATCTCAGTTCTGTCTTCTGCAGCATTAGGTACCCTTCCCAGTTTGGTGGCATCTGCATATTTGATGAGCATCTCCTTAATTCTTTCATCCAAGATGTTGAACAAGAACGGACCTAGAACAGAAGCTTGCAGTACCCCACTTGTCACTTTTTTCCAGGCTGACGATGAACTATTAATGAGCACTCGACTAGAAAGGAAAATATGGAAGTTTTAACCAAAATTGCCAATAATTCAAAATCTCAGTGACAATGTGTTTTCCTTCACCTTTTCCTATTTCCTTTAAAATAATCTGTTATCGAGTGCAAGTCCCCATTCTTGTTCTCCCAATCAAATTTGCCCTTGTCAGTACCCATGCCGTCTATACTCCTTTTTTCTTCCTTCCCAAGGTGAAAAGAGGACCCAAAATAAAGACAGTATTCCTATTAATGGTGTGACATTGCTTGGTACAAGGTCACTGACTAAATAATATTTCAGGATTTTTGCTACCCTATTTCACAGTTCCCAGACAGCCAATTTCCCCCCTTTTTAATCTGTCTTTCAAGATAATTTGAATTAAACCAATTAAGTTCCGAGACAAAGACAAAGAGAAGCCTAGCCTGCACAACTTGTATCTAGATGCATATTTAAACTATCCACAGTTATTTGAGGGGCAATGAAGTGTGTGTGTTTATCCCCTATCTTATTATATGGATTGTAAACAGCCCCAGGACTGGACCGAGAACTGATTTTTTGGAAGTAGTCCGAAAGAAGATTGAACCTTGGGAGTACTTAAGGCTTGATGCAGTCTTAATTTTATTAAGAGCAAACGTCTGCTTCATTTACTCTTACAAGTGTCTGTATATATGTACACAGCAGGGATCTCCATAACTAGACACTTTGGAGGAGACTTTATTTGCAAAGTGGGTCAGCTGGAATATAGGTAGATAGTAACAGAACAGGAAAAAGTTGGAATAATTTATGCCATGATGTCACACTAGTAATGTAGCCAGTGTTCAGAATTGGGGAGTTTGAAATATGAGTGAATCCAGCGGAGAGCTCCCAGGCATATTATGACCCTCACTGACATTTGGGGCATCTTTTCTGATATCAGGCGCTCAATGCTCCCCATCTGGGATTGGTTTTGAAAGGCTAAGGAAAAGTGTAGGTGCCCAGAGGGGAAGCTGTAAGCAAGCAGAAATTGTGACATCGCACAACATCATTGCTGATCACAGGGCATGTTTCTTAAAGCATCAGCCCTAGCTTCCAGTTTCTATGCTTGGTGGAGCTTGAGCCAACTTCAGATAACTTTGACCTTGAACCAGGAGGGTTTAAAAATTCAAAAATGACTAAATAGGTAAACACTACCCAAAACCCCTTGCAGCAAATGGAAAGATACTGGCCACGTCCAGACCAATGTTATCAGATGTAACCTTAAGCACGGTTAACCAAAGTTTCTATGAAATCAGTGGGATCTGCAGATATAAATTGTTGGGTGCTATGTTTTTAAAAAAGGTGGTGCTGTGGGTTAAACCACAGAGCCTAGGACTTGCCAATCAGAAGGTCGGTGGTTCGAATCCCCGTGACGGGGTGAGCTCCCGTTGCTCGGTCCCTGCTCCTGCCAACCCAGCAGTTCAAAAGCACGTCCAAGTGCAAGTAGATAAATAGGTACCGCTCCGACTGGAAGGTAAACGGCGTTTCCGTGCGCTGCTCTGGTTCGCCAGAAGCGGCTTAGTCATGCTGGCCACATGACCCGGAAGCTGTACACCGGCTCCCTCGGCCAATAAAGCAAGATGGGCGTCGCAACCCCAGAGTTGGTCACAACTGGACCTAATGGTCAGGGGTCCCTTTACCTTTACCTATGTTTAAAAACTTTGGATTTTTTTTAAAAAAATGGTGAGAGGAGCATGCTTAATGAGATACAAGTCAATTATCATCTCAGATAATGATGAGGCCCCAAATCAGTGCTATCATATTTAGAATTTTATCCTGCCCTTTTTGAAGCTGGAAATAAAAATTTTGCACGGACTTAAATGGAAGGAGAAGTCTGTAACCCTGTACAATTCTTGTTGAAGCAACTTCAAGAAATCTTTTTTTAATAAAAGAAGCAACTGTATTTCCTTCTACACTAGTCCATGTGTGAACATCACTAATGTGGCCAGAGATACGATAGGTTAGGAGCAAAGGAGTCAAGCCATTGGTCTATCTAGTTCAGTATTGTCTACACTGATTGACAGGCGCTTTCCAGGGTTCCAGACAGGGGGCTTTCTTGGTCCTAGCCTACGTGGAGATGCTGGGGTTTGAACCTTCTGCATGCAAAGCACATGATCTGCCACAGAGCTATGGCCCTTCCCTGAATTGTAAGCACTTCCTTTTTAAATGCAGAAAATGGTATTTGAACGAATTTATGTAAATATTTGTTTGGACACCTTTGAACAACTTGAATCTGGCTCTCCTAAAGAAGCTGAAGTATTTTAATTATGAATAGACCATTTTCTGTGAAGTTCAAAATAACAGCCGGCTCTTGGCAAGATGTCTGTCATCTCCAGTATTATTTGATTTGGCTTGGAAATCTTTAGATATTGCAATCAAACAAAATTAAAACAGTGTTGTATTGAATGCCAAGCTGAAAGGCAGTGGATGTATGCTGAATGATTACAAGCTTAAAGCTACACAGACTGATCAAGAGTTGCTTCAATTAGTGTGACCGTTTTGGAAGATTTGAAGTTATCCATTTAATTGGGAAAATAACTGGAGCTGCTGCCAATCTCCCTGTTTGTTTTTGTTGCATGCTACAATTTTGCATCATTCTCAAAGGGTCAATTTGGTCATCCAAAAAAACACACAAAAATGAGAAGAAAAATCATGTAATAGATAAGTGGCCAGTAATAATAATAATAATAATAACAATAATAATAACAACAACAACAACAACAACAACAACAACAACACCCCACTCATCTGGCTGGGTTGCACTTTGGTCAGCTTCCAACACATATAAAAACACAATAAAACATTAAACTTTTAAAAAAAGTCCCTACACAGGGCTGCCTTCAGATAAGTTGTGTAGATCTCCATGACATCTGGTGGGAGGCTTTAAAGCCCTAAACGGCGTTGGCCCAGTATACCTGAAGGAGCATCTCCACCCCCATTGTTCAGCTTGGACACTGAAGTCCAGCTCCGAGGGCAAGAAATGGAGCTACAGGGAACCAGGCAGAGGGCCTTCTTGGTTGTGGTGCCTGCCTTGTAGAACACCCTCCCGTCAGATGTCAAGGAAATAAACAACTATCTGACTTTTTGTAGACATGTGAAGGCATGTTTAGGGAAGTTTTGAATGTTTGATGCTTTATTGATTTATTATTATTATTATTATTATTATTATTATTATTATTATTCTGTTGGGAGTCACACAGAGTGGCTGGGGAAACCCAGCTAAAGGGACGGGGTATAAGTTGTTGTTGTTGTTGTTGTTGTTGTTTAACATTGTGGTATCACTCACCTGACCTCCATCCAGCATGCAAATGTTCTGGTAAATCAAATCTGGCATTTCTGCTAGTGTGTTTGCACAGCACTAACCTTGCCACCATGGACCTCCGCTCTCTGTCCTAGTAGACTGATGTGACTCACCTCGATGGAGGCCAGGTGAATGGTGCTGTCTGCTGCTTGCTAACTGTTAGGATGACCAAAAAGAGGTGTAGCAGAGAAAATTTAAAAAGGTCTAACTTGTCTTACTGTTAAAGGTTCAGGAGACCTGTCCTCTCAGGTTCCTTTTTGGAGCTTCCCAGAGACACCTGGTTGTCCAGTGTAGGAACATGATGTTGGACTGGACATGATCCATGGGCATGATCCAGCAGGCTCTTCTTATGTTCTTAATAGGCAGCTGGGTATGAAGAAGCATGTGTTTTGAAATCATTAAATGCTCTCATTCATATATATATATATATATATATATATATATATATAATAATCTTTAGGCTGGGTAGTATTAAAAACTATACATTTAGGAAAAAATACAACAAATAAGACTAAAACTCAATAAATATCACATTCTAATGCTTTGCTTGATTTTATTAAGCTCAGCATGCCCTACCGCCAACCAATAAATGTCTTGGAAAATTAATGCAATTATTGGTGTCTGAATATAAGCTCCATGCTCATTTCAGCTTTCTGAGCTGGAATTCAACATCAAGAAATCCCTGTGGTTAAGTGTATTTCATGCCATTAAACAACTGGCCCTGATTTTATCTGACACTTAATTCTGTGTGGGCACTAAGAGCTCTATAACTCACATGATAAGTGCAACTGTAAATATCTGAGGAGGGGAGGTTGCCATGATTCACAGCAAAGGAATAGCACATTCTATGAGGGATGTAGGCAAATTGCTAAAATAGTGGAATCAATGGCTAACTCTGATAACAAACTCATACCAGATATATTTACCTCCCAAAGCAAGCTCATTAACCCTGCAGTACTTGTGTGCCATTCACCTGCTATCTGCGAGTGTGCAGGTAAGATAACTGAAGTGGTGGCTGGTGGCTGGGACTGGTAGGGAGAAAGGCAGGGAGGCCAACAGTAGGTGGTGCTGGAGCCAATCGCAGGGAGGTTTGTTCCTGTCAGGGACTGGCTGGATGCAGATGAATAGTGGGAGAAACCAGCTGAAGAACCTCCAAGGGAAGAAGGCCCAGAGCGCGGGGATTGGTGGTGGGATGACAATGAGTGGTCAGAGGGAAAAGATGAGAAGACTGGGAAGAGGAAGTGTCAGAAGCTGAAAATGTAACAGGGCTTAGTGAGCAGGGAGAGTCTGTGGCAGAGAGCAGTCCAGAATCAGAGCTGGCAGCTGCAGCAGGAGAGTGGGATGAGGGAGGCCAAGAGGCAGAGATGAGTTAGACTGTTGAAAAAGCCTGGGGGTCTGCCTCTCCAGCTTTAACAAGCTCCCCTCTGCCCTGGTCTCCCAGAACCCAGAGAGCAACATCTTTCTGCATAGCGATAACAAGGCTGGATTAAGCCAAACAGTATTACCGAAACTACCATGAAGCAAGAGTTTTGCCCTCAAATTTAGCAAATGCTAGATTTTATATTAGCATATATTACATATATTATATGAAATATATTGCATATATTATGTTCAGTTGGAATATGCTTCTTTTTCAATCCTGTTCATGTTTGCTCAGAAGTAAGACCTCTTGTGCTTAGGGTTAGCAGCCCTAATAAATGCAAAAGTTTTCTGCTTGATGTCATTGATCCATGTCGTTGAGCGTTCCCAAGAGTCTTATATAGGGAATGTATTTGGAAAGTGATGTGCAAGATATTTGCATCTAGATAAAGCATTTTAAAGGAAAGCTAGCGCAGAAAAAAGCTAGCTTCGTCAAAACCAGTAAATAGTTGGATTTCTTCATGTGGATCTGCCACCAACAAAACACCTAGGTAAAAATAAAATTAGTCCTGTTAACCCAGTTTTGATTCAATTTTAAAATTATTTTTCTTCTAATACTAGCAAAATCTGGGGAGAGATGTTGGGTGGGTGGTTAACTCTATTTTGAGTTAAAAGGTGCATTGTTTGAGCTAATGTTTTATGCTAAGTTATCTGTGCTAAGAAAATACATTTTCAGTGTACAGGGTTGGAAATATGCTAATCAAATGTGTTCAAAATCAATGTCATAGGCATGCCACATTATTCTAGTCTAAAAGATAAAAGCCCAATCATATACACTTTGTAGTCTGATGTAAAGAAGATATAATTGAACACTGTTTCCTAAACTTAATTAAAATAAAACTTGCTGGAGGAAAAAGTCATTGCAGACGCAAGGAGATCTTTCTATCAGCTTGGGTGTACAAAGAGGTAATTTGCTTTCTGACAGGACCAGTAGCATATAGGAGGCAATCAAATGCAACCATTTCAAAAGGCTATTACAGGCTCACACTTGAAAGAGGATAGAGAAATTGTTGTTTTTTTAAATATACATATTCTCATTCTCTCTCTCTCTCTCTCTCTCACACACACACACACACACACACACATTTTTAAGACAAGCATCATCATAAAAAACTGGCATGTCCCTACAAGGCATTATGTTGTGGGATGGGGAGATGACAGATCCGAAAAGAATGCAGATGCAGACCCTCAAAGTGTACCTGTATTCCAGGAAAGGTCCTGGATTTACAGAAGCCATTCCAGTTTCTGATTTGATCCTGGAATGTCCCGCTTTTTCTTAGTCTGTCCTTATTTTCATCAGAAAAAATGTTGCACGGTATGAAATTATGCGACCCCCAAGCTAAGGAGATAAGTAACTACACAATCTTTAGAAGCCATCTGAAGGCAGCCCTGTACCTCAGGTTACAGAGGCTTCAGGTTGTGTGTTTTTTGGGTTACGGACCGCCGAAACCCGGAAGTACTGGAACAGGTTACTTCCAGGTTTCGGCGGTCTCGCATGTGCAGAAGCACTAAATTGTGCTTTGCGCATGTGCAGAAGCGCCGAATAGCGACCCACACATGCACAGACGCGCCGCTGCGGGTTGCAAACGTGCATCCCGCATGGATCACGTTCGCAACCCGAGCGTCCACTGTATAGGGAAGTTTTTTAAAGTTTAATATTTTATTATGTTTTTATATGTGTTGGAAGCTGCCTAGAGCGGCTGGGGTAACCCATTCAGATGGATGGGGTATAAATAAAATCTTCTTCTTCTTCTTGTCGTCATCATCAACATGAGAAATGTTGGAGGGTATGCAGATGGAGAAGTGGAGATTGACTGGATTTGAATACCCGAGCACCGAACTGGAGTGGAGCCCAGAGACTTAGGCAGAATAGGTGGCTGTTAAACAACCAAGGAAGCTGTGTGCCTTTGGCCTGCAGTCATCTTACAAGCAAATTATATTGGCCAAAGTGAGGCCCTGTTCATTTATTTGTCCACAAAGTCGCTTCCCTACTTTCCCAGTGAGAACGGTGTTGCTAATACTCACAGTACCCATCTTTTTAGAGGCCCCCTCTGCATTTCCACTTCCGGTTGCTTCATCTTTGGAAAACTATGAAGAGCCCCATATCTCCCCAAGCTTATTGGACCTTCCATTTATCTCCCACTTGGACTACTGAAATGTGCTCTATGTGGGGCTACCTTTGAAGGTGACTCGGAAACTGCAACTAATCCAGAATGCGGCAGCTAGACTGGTGACTGGGAGCAGCCGCCGAGACCACATAACACCAGTCTGAAAGACCTACATTGGCTCCCAGTACATTTCTGAGCACAATTCAAAGTGTTGGTGCTGACCTTTAAAACCCTAAACAGCCTCAGTCCTGTATACCTGAAGGAGCATCTCCACCCCCATCGTCCAGCCTGGATGCTGAGGTCCAGAGCCGAGGGCCTTCTGGTGGTTCCCTTGCTGCGAGAAGTGAGGTTACAGGGAACCAGGCAGAGGGCCTTCTTGGTAGTGGCACCTGCCCCGTGGAATGCCCTCCCAGCAGATGTCAAGGCAATAAACAACTATCTGACTTTTAAAAGACAACTGTAGGCGGCCCTGTTTAGAGAAGTTTTTAATGTCTGATGCTGTATTCTTTTTAATATTCGTTTGGAAGCTGCCCAGAGTGGCTGGGGAAACCCAGCCAGCAAATGGGTGGGGTATAAATAAATTATTATTATTATTATTATTATTATTATTATTATTATTATTATTACATCATTGAGGTTCTTTCATTAGAGCACAAAGGTCAGGCCTCCTGGAGTGCCTTTTCCCTCTCCCTCTCTCTTTCGTGCCCATTGAT
Source organism: Podarcis cretensis (assembly GCF_951804945.1). NCBI lineage: Eukaryota > Metazoa > Chordata > Lepidosauria > Squamata > Lacertidae > Podarcis > Podarcis cretensis. Next base: position 83,667,082 of record NC_137174.1, on the reverse strand, counting down.
TTTTCTCGCCTAAATCCTCCTCTATCCATAGACTGCTTGTTTCCGGAAATTTTGCCAGGTTCTCTCGCCCTCTATCAATCCCAATGGGGTTTACACATCTCGCGACGTCTGTCAGGAGCACAAAGAGGCTGGCAGTCCAGTGTAATGATTTGACCATGAGGGGCAGGTTCATTATTGCTAAATCATGTATATGGAATACTCCGGGCAACAAAGCCACAGATTTTTAAGCCGACAGCCCTGTGCAGAGGCTGGCACACTCTGGTGCAGGTTTATTAAGGTGAGCTTGAAACCAATCTCCCTGTATGTTGCTTGCTAGTAAGCTGTGCTTTTGTGCCTCCAGCTACTTGATTAGTGCTCACAATCAGCATGTTGAGAGCCCAGGCGAATATGATTTGCTCTTGTTGTATTTCAACGGCAGGTTCAATTTGCTCCCACAAAAGTATGTCTGCCCTCCAGGAATTGTACCCCCTGCTGTTTCACATTTTCTATGCGTAATGTACATCTGACTACAGTGGAAATTGGATCAGGTGGGTTTTTTTGGGTGCTCCCCCCCTCTCCTAACTATAATACAAGAAAATGACCTCAAAAGTAATGTAATACATTTTGCAAAACTTACTTCTTAGCTGAAATGTACCAAGCCACCTGAAAGTAATTTGGAAAGTCAGCAAACATGGTTATCTGCCTGTTCTTTGATATCATTTTATACTTTTACATTCACTTCACTTCTGCAAATGCTGCAGCCAATTTGTCTTGAGTTAAGTGAGATTTTCTACTGTTCTATTGAAGATAGCAAGGAGAGAACAGAGGGGGAAATGGAAAGTGTATGGAGCCCTTCGAGGCTCAGATTCTTATCCAAAACCCTCAGAGCATCCTATGGAAGCTTTGTGAGGGTTTTTTTTTAAAGCAAGAGATTAAACTTCATCTTCGCATCAACGTTTCTATCTTCTAATAGTATTAATAAAAGTGTACATATGTTAATCATTGAGATTACTGTCAGTGAATTTAGTACAGGTGAAATTTACTTGCAGCAATTTCCCTGCAACACAGTTATGCTCCTACCAGTATTCGAGATACTTACATTCCATTACAAATAATCATACTTTGCAATTAGACCTGGCACCAGCACCCAGCACCCAGCACATGGGCAGGGACCACTGGTGATCAGGGGTGCCAACCTGAATAAAATATTGGGGGGCAGGTAAGCCTTGCCCTACATAATCAGTCACAAGATGTGGCATACACACACCATTTGAATGGCAATGCCCATCAACTTGGGGGGGGGCACAAATATTATATTGGGGGGGAGCAAAGTTTGCCTCTGTTTTTCTTTTCTTTTTTTTATCTTGCACTGTGTTCTTTACATGGTAGAAGAACCGATGATCAGGACCGTCTTACCCATAGGCACTAGGGGTGCGGGGCACCCGAGTGCCAGGCTCTCAGCGGCGCCAGGCCAAGAGTCCAGGGCCTGAGAGTTGAGTCCGGGGAAGAGCCTGCCCGTCGGTTGGAGCGCCGTGGTGGGCTCTTCTGCTGTGGGCAGCTCTCCACCCCAACCCCCGCCCTCCTGCCCAGCGTCTGATGGCGGAGTCATTGTCAAAGTCTTTAGGTGCTGCGGCGCCATGGGACCAAAGCAAGCGGATGCTCCGGGTCCCCGGATGGGCTTTCGCGAGCCACCTGCAGAGGCTTGCCACTTGGGTGCCCGGCGGCTGCCAGCCTTAACTTTCCTCCTTCCCTTTCTCTGCCTCCCAAATTCTAGGTGCCTTGCTGGAGACGGAGGACAACATGTGAGCAGGGAGGGCAACACAGGCGATAAAGAAATCGGCTCAGTGGAGTCCCTTGCCATTTGATTTGATTTGTAACCCTTTCCCTGTCGCCAACCCCCGGCATCTGACCAAGCTCCGGGTACAGCAGCTCCATCCAGAATGGGGGGGGGGGGGGCGGCGCTGTGCAGATTTTTGCAGCCCGGCGCCACATATGCTTAAGACATCCCTGCTTATGATCTGTGGCTTTGGGCGTTCATGCACCTTGGTGTGTATGAACCTCCAATGCCGCTGATGATTACACATTCAAGGAATGTGTGAGAGCAAGATCATGTCCACTAGCCATGCCCACTGCATGCTGATGCACACAGTGGCCACGTCCCTAGCGGATGCATGTGTTGCAATTGAATGAAGGAGCCTCTTTGGGGCTTCCTCCATGTGAGCAGGTACCCTAGCCAATCAGGCTTTTGCTCATATACAGGACCCCTATGCCTATGAATCTGAATGCACACATACAGGCACCTACTGTGTGGTTCCTGGTGGGTGGGGCCAGTTTATGCATTGGGGTGGGGCTAATGGGCATGTGACATAGAAGATCAGGCTGGGAGCACAATCCCAACTCCCCTTCCACATGCAAGTACATCACACCGAGGAGGCTTAAGTGAACCAATCTCTAATGTTGGCATAGACTGCTTCCGAGCTCATACGAAGCAAACGTCCTTCACGATTAAGTACCAGCATTCTAGCCCCATACTTCTGTACTGCAAAGGCAGGACTTCTGTATTAGAAGGTGTCATTTCCATGGAAATGCAAGGCCTAGCAAATCTCCTTCATGGAATTAACCACTGGCCCACTCCACACAGAACTGTAGCCACCATTTCTACATTTGTTACAATTATGTCTGTTTCTGTGCTTACTTGAACTAACCCTCATTTCTACTTGGTGTTCTGCCTCGTTCTTCCCAGATTCTCCTTAGCTTTGGTCAATTTCATGAATAGCACGCTCACTTTGGAGGGTATTTCTGCTGTTATTATGACCAGTGCCTGTAAAATGCCCAGAGCTACTATTCAGGAATGTGATGTATTCAACATTCACTGAACCTTTTGCTATTAGCATCAATGTCACTTTCTAAAGCAATGAATTACCTTTTGCCCTGGTTTCCTACTTGCCGCATCTATATTTTTCTAGCCTGACTTGCTCAACAAAGCAGTAAAAAGTTTCATTTTCCCCCCAGCCCTTTCTCCTTGCTCTCTTTCTCGTTCTCTTTCTCTGCACTCTTCCCGTCTCTCTTTTTCAACTTTCCCCCATGCTATATCACTCTGATTTCTTTTATTTGGCATTTATAGTTTGTGCTTCTTCAAACTCTTTTCTTTTTTTGGTGCTAATTAGAATGTCTACCATATGACCTTTTCTATATGTAGGTTCCATCTTACTAATGTTCCATTTACTGATTTATTATACTTCTCTCCTTTATTTTAACCTTGTTTGAGGTCGTAAATAACATTTCCCCTCTTTTTATCTACCTCATAACTCAGAATACCATCTGGTCCTAGAAAAACATATAGAAACATCAGCAAGGAGTATACATCTGATTTGTCTCAATGAGGGATGTTTCATTCACCGCAGTAACCACATGCATCGTTTGAGCCTCATTTACTTATATGAAATCACCCCATTTACATTTCTTCTAGTGAATCACAGGATGCCGACTTTGCCTCACGGAGGTCATCTTCATGCCTTTCACTCGTCAATCACCCCAGCAAACCACATAAGGAGAGTATGCATCTCCATGCTATTCCACATCAACCGCTTGTAACCAAAGTTACTTGGCAAATAGGAGGCAATAACCCATATCTCAATAAAAAGAGAGAAAGTTAACAAAGCAATTTTATTCTCAAGTTGCAGGATAAGATTGCTCATGCACCTCCTTCTTTAAAAGAGAACAATACTTTGCAGGCAGAACATTTTGTTCACCAGCATAGAGATGTCTCCATGCTGGTGGTAGGCTACCAATGATGTAATGTTATGCTGGTGAGACTGTGGCAGTGCCACGGTCAAAGCAATGTTGGAGACATGATGTCGGATAAGTGGAAGCTAGCTGGCTTAACTTGGTGACTATTTGCAAAGTAGGATTCATGATAACACACACATCCTGGCATTGTGTTATCACCCTGCTTTCTGAATGTCCAACTTGTGAAGCTTCAGCTAATTGTCAATTTCTGAATTTCCCCCCAATGCATTTCATATCCCTCTGACTTCACCATGGGCAATTCCCCTGCCCCATCCCCTATCAGAATGTAATTGCATATACTTGCAATAAAGGATGGCACTTCATGCAACTGATGACATTCAGTCTAGCAACGCTTTAAGGAGCCGCAAGACTTTTTGTTGTTTCAGTGCAACATACTTCTTATGCCTATTCTTCTGACCACTTTGATGCTGAACTGGGTTGCCCTTTGGGTCATCTCCATTCGGGTATTTCTTTAATTACTTAATTAATATCCAACCCTTCTCCATATGGTCTTGTCTTCAAAAAGGACAAGGGAGACAGAGAAAATGCCAAAACAAAAGAATAATCCCAGAACTGCTTTAAAAAATCCCCAGGACACACACACAAAAACACTGGGAATAATGTTTTTATTTTGAGAACATATTGAAATGCACTAGTACCTGAAACATTCTATTCCTGCAGAGAAAACAGCTTATTAGTAAACAATGAACATTTTTCTACTGAGAAAATGATTTGTATCCCACAGAGAGAATAACTCATGAAGAGAATGCATACTCCAGATGTGGTCTTGATTCTATAGGGCTCATAATTTTACATTTGAATTATAAAAATGACTTTGTTGGATATACTGGGATATCAAACTATATAGTGATGTAAAATATCATGCCAAGGAGGCATCTACATAGGTGTACATTCACCTGCAACTTGATTAAATTCCAGGGTATTTGCTGTGTAATCCGAATCGACTTGACATTTTTATTTTGGGAAACAGAAGAGCAAATTGTAGCTCATGTGTAAATCTAATATACGCACCACAGGAAATATTTCCATTAAGCAGCATCTCACTTGTTTTACTAACAGACACAAATGCTAAAACCATTTAGACAATGGCCCTATTTGGACATTATGGCGGTGCAGAAACAGAACACGTGAGTGGAGAGACGGGGGACAAGGCTGCTGGTTCTGCCCCCATCCCCATTGCATGACAACAGGATGGGGAGCTGTTCACTGTGGAGAACCTGCTTCTATGAGTGGACATTCCCTGCATGATGTGGAAACATGGAAAATCATGCAGGGAGCCTCCGAGAGCAGAAGCAGGCTCATTCGAGAGACATAAGAAGAACTTGCTGGATCAGGCAAATGACAGATTGTCTCAGGGGACAATGGAGGAGTGTGCCTTCAGGGATAATCCACCTCTCCTTACCACATCTGACAAGCTTCATGCACCAACCTTAAGGTGGCACTGGACACTTGTCTTTTATAAGCAGAACTAATAATCCTCCTCTTGGCTGCAGCTAGAATCCAAGTAGCCAGATGCTGGAAAGGCACAGAACGTCCTATATAAAAAGAGCCGTTTGACAAAAATTAGGAAATTGCTTTCTCTGAAAAATGTAATCCAACAGAGAAGAGTGGACAGGGAGACAGTGAAACATAGTAAGTTTACTGTAACATAGTTTCCCCTTCTCATGTATGTGGGTAGAAATACTGCCCTCCTCTGTCCTCTGGGCATCCAGGTGTCTTTATGGAGGATATATACAGAGGTGCTCTGAACTGGATGACTTTTACTTTGGATTGCTTTATGATAGTGCTGTAACCTGATTGTACTGTTTATACGCCATGCTTTTGTTTTAACTTTTGGGTTGTTTGACTTTAACTTAGTGCTACATTGGATGTAACCCATTGGTTCTAGCACTGCCCTTTGTTGCTACTAGGAAAAAACCCAAAACGCAATTCACACTTAAAAAACAAAAACAAATCACAAACCAGGACACTGTCATCCTTCAAGATTTTCATGTCTTCAAGTTTTGCAATGCAGTTTTCCCACCAAACAATGTGTACAAAAATGCATATCTTCACATACAGTGTGCATAAAAATGCATATAGTCATGAAAAAGAACATACAAGGATGCAGTTACAGGTAGGTAGCCGTGTTGGTCTGCCATAGTCAAAACAAAATAAAAAAATTCATTCCAGTAGCACCTTAAAGACCAGCTAAGTTAGTTCTTGGTATGAGCTTTCGTGTGCATGCACACTTCTTCAGATACACTGAAACAGAAGTCACCAGACCCTTCTATATAGTGAGAAGGTGGGGAGGGGTATTACTCAGAAGGGTGGTGGGAATGGGTGATTGGCAGATGGCTGTGATGAGCCTGTTGACGACTCTTAACGACTGCAATAGGTCTTACAGGAGACTGCAATAGGTCTTACATAAAATTGGACTCAGACCCCACACAAGAATACAAAAAAGAACTGAACAAGATTGTTAAGAAGCTACCCCCACACATCCAAGAACAGATCCTCACAAACACACCAACAGAACCTCGACTAGGAACTTTCTATCTTCTACCTAAAATACACAAACCAGGAAATCGAGGACGCCCCATCATTTCAGGTATTGGCACTATTACAGTGGGTGTCTCCAGTTATATGGACTCTGTTCTGAAACCATATGCCATCAGTGCTCCCAGCTATGTACGTGACACCACAGATTTTCTGAGGAAAATACAATCTTTAAATAATCTTCCTAACAATACTATACTAGCTACTATGGATGTGAAATCTCTGTATACCAACATCCCACACAACGATGGTTTACAGGCTATAAGGAACACCATTTCAGATAAAACCACAGCGGACTTTGCTACCAAACTCTGCCAATTTGTCCTTACCCACAACAACTTCAAATTTGGTGATGACCTGTTCCTTCAGATCAGCGGCACAGCAATGGGCACCCGCATGGCCCCACAGTATGCCAACATCTTCATGGCAGATTTAGAACAACGTTTCCTAAACTCCTACCCACTCAAACCTCTCTTGTACCTGCGATACATTGACGATATTTTTATCATCTGGACACATGGTCAACAGACCCTGGACACCTTCCACCAGAAATTCAATGATTTTCACCCCACTATCAACCTAACAATGAATCAATCTATGCAAGAAATACATTTTTTGGACACTACTATAAAAATACAGGATGGGCGCATAGACACCACCTTATACCGTAAACCAACTGACTGACAAACATATCTACATGCCTCTAGCTACCATCCCAAACATACCAAACAGTCCATTGTATATAGCCAGGCACTACGTTACAGCCGCATCTGTTCCAATTCTACAGACAGAGACTCTCACCTAAGAGATCTACAGCAAACCTTTTTAGAACTAAAATACCCAGCAGATGAAGTTAGACAACAGATCAACAGAGCCAGACTGATACCCAGAGAGAACTTGCTGCAAGACAGACCCAAAAAAGAAAATAACAGAACACCTCTAGTCATCACATACAGCTCCCAAGTTAAAACAGTACAACGCATCATCAGAGATCTACAACCTCTCCTGGACAATGACAGTTCTCTTTCTCAAGCTCTGGGAGGAAGACCTTTCATTGCCTACAGACAGCCACCCAATCTTAAACAACTCCTAACCCACAATAATACTACAACCAGACTTAACACGGACACTGGCACCAGAGCCTGCAATAAACCCAGATGCCAACTTTGCTGCCACATACACCCGGACAACACCATTACTGGCCCCAACAACATCACACATACCATCTCGGGACTATTTAATTGCTCATCGTCTAACATTGTGTATGCCATCAAATGCCAACAGTGTCCTTCAGCTCTCTATATTGGACAAACAGGCCAAACCTTACGCCAAAGAATAAACGGACATAAATCGGACATCAGGAATCACAAGGCAGAGAAAGCAGTAGGAGAACACTTCAATCTCCCCGGACATTCTATACAAGATCTCAAAGTAGCTGTTCTATTACAAAGGAATTTCAGAAATAGACTGGAAAGAGAAGCTGCTGAATTGCAACTTATTACCAAACTTAAAACCATGGAGAGACCTGGTCTGAACAAAGACATTGGATTTTTATCTCATTATACATGACAAAGCCATTTTTCACCTTTTCACCCCTTGCTTTTTCCTGTAAGACCTATTGCAGTCGTTAAGAGTCGTCAACAGGCTCATCACAGCCATCTGCCAATCACCCATTCCCACCACCCTTCTGAGTAATACCCCTCCCCACCTTCTCACTATATAGAAGGGTCTGGTGACTTCTGTTTCAGTGTATCTGAAGAAGTGTGCATGCACACGAAAGCTCATACCAAGAACTAACTTAGTTGGTCTTTAAGGTGCTACTGGAAGGAATTTTTTTATTTTGATACAAGGATGCATTATGCTAGGAGAAAAATGCCCATAAAAATGTGTATATTAGGAGATATTCACAGCAAAATGCTTCTGAATTTTCATGAAGACTTGGGGGGGGGACCCTGCAAACTTATGCAAAATTGTAGATTGCAAAAATTAAACATATGGATTTACCCTTCTGTAGTACCAACATAAAGTAATAACTCTGCCCTAGAAAGGCAGTTTCTCAATACAGTGGTATCTCGATTTACAAATGCCTCAGGTTACAAAACGCTTCAGGTTACAAACTCCACTAACCTGGAATAATAATAATAATAATAATAATAATAATAATAATAATAATTTATTATTTATACCCCACCCATCTGGCTGGGCTTCCCCAGCCACTCTGGGCGGCTTCCAAAAAAATATTAAACTACTGTAATACATCAAACACTAAAAACTTCCCTAAACAGGGCTGCCTTCAGATGTCTTCTAAAAGTCTGGTAGCTGTTGTTACTGTACCTCGAGTTGAGAACTTTGCCCCAGGATGAGAACGGAAATCGTGTGCTGGCGGCACACTGGCAGCAAGAGGCCCCCGTAGCGAAAGCATGCCTCTAGTTAAGAACAGTTTCAGGTTAAGAACGGACCTCCGGAACTAATTAAGTTCATAACTAGAGGTACCACTGTATTTGTGCCACTGTAAAAAGAAAGAAAGAAAAAGCCTGTCTTGAACCACCCTTCCACATACTGTAGAAGGGACATCTAAGGAAGATGGTGGCATGTGGGTTGTTCCATGTTTGGCTCCCTGCATGCCTACTAGAATACATGAATAATGTAGCAAATGTCTGAGGTGGGAATGCAAGCACAAGGGTGGCAGTTCAACTGCTGCCTTGTTCTCTCAACGTCACACATTCTCACAACTTTGCTACTTCCGTCTTCCCCATTACTGTGTGACATATTTTATATTCTAATGCAGAGATCCAGGTTTATGAGACCTGCATTTTGATAATTCCAGTACTTGAAACTAGACAGGGGAATGACATACAATCCGGCTCCCGATCTGAGCCGCCATAAGCCGCTAACATATGGCACTATCAAAAGCAGCCATTGTAAAATTGTATAGTAGTAACAGAGCTTGCTGCTAATCTATCACCATTTAGACTTTGCAATAAAACTCAAAGCATGGAGTATGGGAAGTGTGTGGGGGGGGGGGTAACAGGCTGTAAGTTAAATTAATCACAGGAAATGAGAAGGTTAATGTGTCTGAAGTGACCAAGAGGCCATCCAGTCCAACCCATTGCCCTAAAATAAAGCATCTAATATTTTAAAGTCATGGAGTGGTTTTCAACTAACTCAGAGTAGATCCACTGAAATAAATGGAGGTCTTCATCTAAATCCTTACTAAAAGCAAAATGATATCCACACCATTGCTCTGATCCACCAAGACAGAGACTCTGAGATTAGATTTGCAAGTTCCTCTAGTACCGTTGGTTATGCTTATTAATCAATTTAATCTGAGTAATATTTACAGCAGATACATCTCTTCAGGGTTTGTCCCCAGATTTCTCCATCCTTTTTTGTTTGCTTTGTTGTTTTTTGCCCCTCTGAATTTTCTTAAGATATTCTATGTAGTTTTGGAAACAGTAAGTAGTTCTCCCCAGACTCTCAATACATATAAAACTGAGAAGTACTGATATATAAGGATTTGATCTCAAAGCAAGACTTGATTGGTTATCAGTCTTGAAACAGGCATCACTTACAACAGGGCAAGTAAAATGACCATCAATGTAAGAGTACATATGCTGATTCCATCCCTTCATACAGTAAACCTGGAATTTTGAACACTGCTGGAATTAGCTATGTATTTTTTATTCCGGGGAGCATTTTCCATCAATATTAAGTGTGGCATCTGTATTCTACAGCTAAACGGGTAACTGAAACTGAGCTAACAACCTCTGTGCACATTATTAGCAAAAAAATCTCTTGATTGGACAATCTCCCCCCACCCCCTCCTCTAAGCATTCTTCTGTGTCACAAAATATATATGGCTTAATTCCCATTTGCAAAATGAAGTGGTGAGTAACTTGGGTTTTTAGCATAAAAAGTAATTCAATTAGATGGCTCATCACCCGAATTGTGCAATTGTTCGCTCAGGGGCCATTTTTCATTTGCCACCACAACCAAATTTCCTGATTTGAGAGCCAGTGTCATTATTGTGCTGTCTTTAAGACACTTAATCTTTATCACACCAATTTCCAGGGCTTAATCACCCATACAAAGAGGTAAAACCAGCAAAATAATCTGTAATTAAGGCATTTGTGTGTCTTTGCTATGTGTTTTTAGAGATCCATGATTTTTTTTAAGAAATCTGAATCAAGCGCTCCCCCCCCCCATTATGCAGCAAACATTAATTTGTAAATAGTTTTAGTTCTCAGAGACATGTCCTCCTGACACATACAATGGCAAATTGAAAAGTAACCATAGTATACTGCTTTATGTTGTTAAGACCAGATAAGGCAGAGATGGGGAACCTCATGTTCTCGAGATGCTGGACCTAAACATCAACCATAGCAAGCATGGTGAATGGAAGTTGGAGTTCAGCAGCCCCCAGAAGGCCTCCCAATTTCTGGAGCAAAGCATCAAAAAATGCTCTCAAACAGAGTGTATCCAATGTTTGCTAATGCTGGCTATGGTGAATGGAAAAAGCATTCAGGATCCATGGGCAGCTGCTGGTGTGCGGTGGCTCAGCTAGTGGAGAAATGGTCATTGTAGCTAATGGGGCACTGTCCCACCAACCTCAGTCTGCTCTCTGCCAGCCCCACCTTCCTGCCTTCTTACAATCAGCTTAGGGAGTGGCCCTGTCTGTCACCTTCCTCCTCCTTATTCTCAGTGTTACCCTTTGTAGAACTTGGCAAAGGGGCTAAATGAGAATGAGCTGGTTCCACCTGTCATTAGTTCTGGCTCCACCTACCGCTGGATTTCAATTGTTCCCATTAAAAGTAGTAAAAGTAAAGGGGCCCCTGACCATTAGGTCCAGTTGTGACCAACTCTGGGGTTGCAGCGCTCATCTCACTTTACTGGCCGAGGGAGCCAGCGTTTGTCTGCAGACAGCTTCCAGGTCATGTGGCCAGCATGGCTAAGCCGCTTCCGGCGAACCAGAGCAGCGCACGGAAACGCCGTTTACCTTCCCGCCAGAGCAGTACCTGTTTATTTACTTGCACTTTGATGTTTTTTCAAACTGCTAGGTTGGCATGAGCAAGGGCCAAGCAACGGGAGTTCACCCCGTCGTGGGGATTTGAACCGCCGACCACCTGATCGGCAAGTCCTAGTACAAAAGGGGATATTCACAAACTTTTAGAGTAAGTCATGTTTTGTTTCCCCCCAGGAGTGTTACTCTCTTGTGAAGTCAAGGAATTTCACATCAACCCTACTGCTCTGCAACAAGGGTACATCACTTCCTCCATATTTGTACCGTAGCACAAAGAATAGGGCATGTCTCAATAGGGAGTTATCAATATGCACAACCAAACTCATAAACTAACACAGTTATCAGCTCTCATGGATGGTAAGTGATAGAACAGATATCCACTGTTTGATGGTTTGCCATCTCTAAGGTGAGCGCTGTTAAATATTACAACAGGGAGCATCAAGACCAGTCTCAAGATTATTTAATTTACTTACTTAAATTTATATCCCACCCTAAATGTAGATTTCAGAATCTAAGATGAGAGGGCATGTCGCAGACACTAGTTGGCGGACCTGCAGCGTGGGGTTGAAGTGGCAAGTAGAGGAGGCAGAGATTTATGCTCTCCTGGCCAGAAATCCAGGCATTTTAATACTAAGCCTAGCCAATCTGGAAGTTTCATATTGCTTGCCAATCACAGGGATGTATACTGAAAATTGCAGCAGAAGAGAGCTGTCAGACCTGAACAAACCCAAAGCTGCTTGGTTAGTAACACAAATCCAAAGAGAGCTGTCAGACCTGAACAAACCCAAAGCTGCTTGGTTAGTAACACAAATCCAATGGCAGGGTTGAAACTTCACAGAGGGTGATATCCAACTAAATCACATTCATGGCATTGAAATCAATGGATTTAAATTACTAACATCGCATTGAGGATGGCAAATTTTAAAATCAACTTATTTATTGTTGAAGTCATTAGATTTCAATACCTCATATGAGCTAGGAAGAGCCATAGCTCATTGGTAGAGCATATTTGCATGCAGAAGGAGCCAGATTCAATCCTTAGAGCAGGAAAGTATTCTCTGTCTGAAGAAATGGAGGGCCATATGTCTGACTAGTAAAAGGTAGCAGCCATTTTCCTAAGAGTTAGTTTCGACCCCAAATTCATAGGCAGGTTAAAAATGCGCCACAACTTTTGAGCTCTCTGAGGCTCTTAGTTTCCGAGGTTTCTTGTTCAAACATTAATAACTTCAAACCGACCAGAGGGAATATATATGAGCTATCTCCCATTCTGGTGCTACAACACGGCATATTAGCTTTGAATATAAAGTTCTGAAATGGCTTTATTCATTCCATTCTGCACACTATTAGGAAACCTCTCCACCTGGGATTTGCTTCCTGCATGTTTTCGTAAATTGCAGCTCTGCCGTACTTTGGTTTATCTCCCTTCAAGATAATCCACCGGCGCCTCCTTGTCCGCACAGCTCCATCAGAGGCCTTTAAAGTGCTATTCATCACCCCTTCCTTCTTCTCCAGCATCACTGATTGTTTCTTGAAGCAGAACAATTCCAAGGGAGGTTCGTACACTTTTCAAAATAATTAACTCAAAACTTTTCTTTACACACCAAGACCTCTACATAATGTCACCAAATACAGCTGGTGTCAGCTTTCTGCCGTGTGCAGCAAGAATTTGAAAATCCAGGCGTTCCTGTGCCAAAATCATCAGGGATTAGTATGTAAATAAACAAACCTAATTTTGAAGGGGATTTTCAGCAAGGCTGTTAAAGGACAAGCCATCAAATGACACAGAAAGAAGTTTGCTCCCAACCTAACGCTTTGACATTTGAGTCTGTTGAACTATTAATTTTGAGATATATTTGTACAGCTTTAAATTCCTATTTTGTTCCTCCAACCGGGGATGAAATGATTTCACCATCTCTTCTTTCATTGCTGTAATGGCTCTTGCTGTCCTGCATTCTACTATTTCTGAACTCCAGTTTAACCAGTACAGTTTCCAGAATTAATGCTGGACTTGAGGCATGATCAGTTGCTGCCATTTCCAATTCTTTCCGTTTATTCTGTGTCTTTTCCTCTCACTTTGTACTTGAGGCCTAAGTCCCATGAGCTAAGTTTGAAGGAGTCGAACCAGCTTCAGATTTGTGAGGCTTGGCTCAACTAACTGAACCCCAGCTGAGCTGGGATGAGGCACTTAGGCTAACATAGCTCTGACTGAAGCAAAGTTGAGAGACATAGCATGGCTGAGCTGCAAACCAGCCAATTGCACCAGAGATCTGTATCCTAACACACCCATTCCAGCAGATCTAGGGCTAGAACTGTGCCCTAAGGAAACATTTGAAAGGCTGTTCCATAGATGATGGAGCAAATTTGTTTGCTGATGTTCCAGGTGGTATGACCAGAGTTAATGGGCTGATAGACTCCAGCTCCCAACAGCTCAAGCCAGCAAGGTCAATGGCCAGGGATGATTGGAACTGTAGCATAGTAAATGTCCCAAGAGCTACAGGTTCCCCAACTCTGTTCTTAATAGTAGACTTTGTAAGAAATTGGTGAATGCAGAGGGGAATTTCTCCTGCAGGTAACCTTGCTCTCTCACTATCTAAGCACAATATTTGAGCAGTGAATGGGGGTGAAAGACTTTTTCCACATTAACTCTCATGTCTACTCTTTAAAATGCTTTCTGCAACCATATGACAGGTAGGAAGAAAGGAGAGGATTAGTTGATATGGATACTTTCTCCCTTGTTTCAGTTGTTTGGTAGGTATGTGCACTTCTGATGAAATTAGATTGATGCCACATGAGCTGGTGACCATAATATGGAAAACTGTCTTATACCAAAGCAGATCAGCTAGTTTAGCATCATCTACAGAAAAAAAGAGGAACCAGAGAGGTGCTCTTGACATATTATTGGACTCCAACTCCCATCATCCCCAGCCAGCATGGCTAATAGTCAGGGATGATGGGAATTATAGTATAGCAAAGGGCAGGGACTTAACACCTGCACTTATGACCTGAACTTATTGGGAATTCCTTATTCGCGGAGGTTAATATCAAAAGCACCCATGTTGGCAACCTCTGGTCTATAATGTATGACAGTGGCTACCCAGGGTTCCAGAAGAGCCTTTTCCAGCTCTACCTGGAGATGTCAGGGATTGAAGCTGGGGGGTTTAACATACAAACTATGTGTTCTGCTACTGAGCTACAGAGCCTATTGCTCCTTTAATGGATAGGTGTATGAGATGCACTAGATATCCTTAGTTAGAGTACTTTGACATACTAGAATGCCATAGTGCAGAGCTGCTCAGTTGTCATCTATGAAGCTTAACGTTAGTATCCTGTACCTCCAGGTGATACACAGACACATACTCCTTGACCTAATCAAGTTTCCAGCAGGCTACTACAGATGGCTAGTTGGCTGCATTCAGCTTGGTGAGTCACAAGCCACCTACCTCTCCATTTGCTATTTCTTTGTTTTTGCCGTTCTTCTTTGCCAGCCTTACTGACACCTGAGGGATCCTTCTACTTTTCCATTCCCCTTCCCTCCTTAGCTAGTCTGATATGCTTCCTACTCAGGTCAGATGAGCAAGGCACTGAGGTTTACTCAGCTATGCCGCACCATTTCTCATTAACATATATCAAACAGTATAACTGGGGAAGCCTCTGCAATTAACAAACCAGTTTGTTCCCTCCCAGGCTTTGACTTGAAGCTTCCTGCAGGCAAGGTAAGAGACTGAAACACCAAGACCTGCAACAGTATTAATAATTTTGTATGCATTTAATTTATTTCAATCACATATCCTGCAGTCATTGCTGCACCCTTCTGTCTAGTTATTTGAATCCCCTTATGCAAGCAGAAGGCAGCAGGCTATTTTAACAGCAACCATTGCAGTTGCATATATATTTTCTGTGGAAATTGTACTTTGGAAAGTCAAGGGTTAAAAGTCCAGTGGTGAAAGTGAATGATATGAAAGAGACATGACAGCAGATTTCAAATATCCAAAGGGCTGTCATACAGAAGATGGTGTGGACTTGTGTTCTGTTGTTCCAGAAGTTAGGGCTGGAACCAATGGGTGGAAATTGCAGGGAAGCAGGCTTCAACATTAAGGGAGAAATCCTGTACACAGGAAGCTGCCATAAATGAAACTGATGTGAATTAAATCAGCATATAGATACATCAGATCTAAACCTCTTTCAGCAGTGTGCCTGTTGCTGTTGCTCTGCCTGAACCTGACAGAGGGAAAACAAGACTTTAAAATAGTGTTCTACACCGGGTTGCCAGATCATGTGACCAAGCTGAATAAGTTTAAGATACAGTTTAAATTCCTCTTCCCCACCCCCCAGTCCCTCCTGTAGCACCCTATTTGCTGATCCCCAACTGTGCTGGGTTGAACAACTCACATCAGTATATCTTTGGCTGATCTGGGTTTGGGGATTTAATACCAGCTAAGCCCAGAATCAACTGGCTGAGACAGAGATCTGTTGCATCCTAAGCTACTCATCCCAACAGAACTTGGCATAGGATTGCCACCTAAGAAAAACTTCCTAATCACAACAGACTGCTTACTAGCCCTAGGGAAACCAAGGATGAGGAAGGTTCTTCAGCACCTGCTAAGAGGTGCTACATAGCTGATGGGTTGTGCTTGGCTTGGTGTATTGCAAGTAAGGATAGGAGTGGAATCCATCAAATTCAGATTCCAGAGTGGATCCACATAATTGGATCCAGGCTTCCAGGGAGGGGAGAATATATCAGTCTTGGTTTCGCTCACTTTTCATTTTTCCAAAGTTCAGTTCAGCTCACCACATTTCCACATCAGTTTAAGTACTCATGAAAATTCACCTACATTTTAGCACAAATTTCTCTACACATTTTTGCATGCAACTTTCCTCACTATAGATATTTCTGGCGAAGCAATTTCCCATAATATAATGTGTGCTGTTTTCAATAATATATGCAATATATTTTCAATAATATATATAATATATATTTCTGTGCAGGCTTTGTTAAGCATTTTTGTACACATTCCTTGACTTGAGAACTGCATTGCAAAATGCAGAAAAGTACAAATTTCAAAAGATGGCTGTGCTTAGGTCTGTGCATTGTTTTGGAAAGTTTGCACTAGGTAAGTTCACCTTTAAATGCAAACTGAACCAAATTTCTCCCCAGTCCCTACCCACATTGTAACCTGGGTCCACTTCAGAATCCACAGTGCTGCAGATTCCTTTACAAGGTCATCTGGGGGGGGGGGTCTGCTGCATTGCACCAATTGCTGAAAAATAAAACTTTCAGACTCTTAAAAACCAGTCTCCCAGCTGTTCACAGCCTGGAGCGGCTACCGTGGGGGCTAAAAATGCAGCATGCAATGAATGCAAATATAGCGATGCAACTGTCAGACAACTATGTATTTCTGTGTTGATTTTTAAGGACCTTCCATTAAAAAAAAATTATCCCCCCAAAATAGGATGGATATTTCCCCACTAAAAATCTACCTAGAAAGGGGAAAGGACCTGTTTAGTCCTATTCCTGTACACAACTGGACAGGACTTGTCTCGTTGCAAGTTGTGTGCAAGCCTCCTGACATAAGCATCTTAAAGTTTCTGGGTCTTTAAGGTGGCCTTCCTAGCCCCAGTGTGCTAAACAGGGACAAAAAGCAAACTGAGCTGTTACTGAGAAACATTGTGATTTATTTCAGGTTGGCAGCTCAGAGGGACTCTAAGCCGTTTGTTTGATGGATGGTGTCCCAGTCTGAGTGGACAGGGAAGCTGGCAGAGGTGACAGTAGCATGCCCTTAACTCATGTTTGTTTGATGAACCAGAAGGACCTCTACTGTCTGGAGTGAATAAGGTTGACTATGGAGTAGCATAGGGCTTGAGTCTCATCTCACTTGCCAGAACAACTCAGTCAAAACTGATGATGTTCCGTTTGGTGTGTAAAGGAATACAGATTATTTTTGGGAGGGTGGGATGGTGGGGAGACAAAGTTTCCTTGTGCATAACTTTGTTCACAGCTTTTGTTAATGTCAGGAATAATTGTGTGCCCTTTGTGCTGAGTGCATCAAGGTCCCCCTGGGCGGGAGTGATGGGTTCTTCAAAAATATCACAGCGCCAATGTTCTCTGAAGTCCATAAATGACTTTTCAGTAATTGTCTAGCACCCGCTGTATCAAACTATGATCCCTGGGGCAGAATCCAGGAAGCTGTTATGCAAGGGGCAATGTTGAGACTTAAGGAGGAGCAATCTGGCAGGCAGTACCAACCCCTGGACCAGTTGAAGCAAAGAAGACAAGCATCTGAGGGCAGGCTAAAGTTGGTGGAGCAGTTCCCCATCAGCCCTAATGGGCCAGACAACACTTAGGCTGTTTACATCTTTTCGGTGGAAGGCAAAAAAGTTTGTCTTATCCGAAGCATTTAAGTGTATATTTTCCCCTTTGCATTGGCTGTTAGTATTTCCCCAGTGCTTTGGGGTCTGTCTGCAGTGGTTAAACCACTGCTAGGAGTACAGGGACTGTTTTAATCATAGAGTTGGAAGAGACTCAGAGGGTCTTCTACTCCAACTTCCTGCAATGCAGGAATCACTGCTAAAGAATCTCCAACAGATGGCCATCCTAGCTATGCTTAAAAACCTCCAAGGAAGGAGAGTCCACCACCTTCTAAGTTAGTCCATTCCACAGTTGAACAGCTATTACTGTCAGAACCTTATTCCTAACATTTTGTTGCATTCTCCCTTCTTGTAATTTGAATCCATTGGTTTGGGTCCAAATCGTGCTTCACTTTTATTTATTTTGTTTTTCATCAGTTTTTATTTTGTATGTTGCTTTTGCTTCTAAGTTGCTTTGCGACGCTGGTGGAAGCTGACTGAGAAGCTTAGTGAGTGAAAGGAATGAACAATAAATTGGGACAATGGGAGTTTGTGGTAAATTGGCAGAGAAACTCCTTTCGCACAGACGCCGCATTCTGATTTAGTGACAGTCTTAAGGTCAAATGGATATGTGACTCAGAAACCAGGTCATTCCTGCAGTACCTAGTCAGACTTGGAATACCAGGGGTCAGCAAACCTTTTCAGCAGGGGGCCGGTCCACTGTCCC
Organism: Podarcis cretensis; assembly: GCF_951804945.1. NCBI lineage: Eukaryota > Metazoa > Chordata > Lepidosauria > Squamata > Lacertidae > Podarcis > Podarcis cretensis. The sequence continues at coordinate 83,648,663 of NC_137174.1, read as the reverse complement.
TCAGACCTTGTGGGGGGCCGGACTACATTTTGAAAAAAATAAATGAACGAATTCCTATGCCCCATAAATAAACCAGAGATGCATTTTAAGTAAAAGCACATATCCTATTCATGTAAAAAAACACCAGGCAGACCACCCAAATTACCCAGAGATGCATTTTAAATAAAAGTACACATTCTACTCATGTAAAAAACACGCTGATTCCCGGACCATCCGCAGGCCGGATTTAGAAGGCGATTGGGCCGCATCCGGCCCCCGGGCCTTAATTTGCCTACCCATGGAATAGACAGTTTGTCTTCTGTGTGATCTTCCATCCCAGTCTTTGAAAGGAAGGAAAATATACAGCAACTGTGGGAGAACCCACTCAGGATTGGGGGCATGACAGGTGAGGGGGATCTGACTCTCCCCATACTATTTCCCCGCTGAAAATTACCACCCCCACGGGGCTGCCATTTGCCCCTGTAGGTGCAGTTTACAGTAATGGCACCCTTGGCTGCAAAAGCTAGTCTGCTTGGTAAACTTTTGATGGTAGGGATATGATGCTGGAGGGAAGAGTCGAATCCCCTCTCAATCTATTGTGTTCTTGCTGCTGAGCCTCCACCGTTGCAGCTGAAATTTTCAAAAACTCTTGGCATAGACAGACAATCAGGTGGGAAATGCTTCATCTATTACAGGTCACGAGCACACTATTTATTTCTAAACTACAGCTAAGTGTACAAGAAGACATGACAGGAAAATCTCCTAAGCTAGATAGATAGATATTGATTAGGGTCACAGTGAAGTGGAAAGGGGGTTAACCCTTTCCTGCCATCCTGTTTTACTGTTGTATCTCCTAAAGTTACTGTTTGTCACATGGGCCCAAACATAAGATATCCTTTTTTTTTTTTTAATAATATTTATTAAAAATTTTCCAGAATAAAAAGGAAAGATAGCAAGAAAGAAAGAAAAAACAAATATGATTTACACTTGGTTTCAGTGGCATCTTTCCCGGACTTCCCCCCCCCTCCCCCTCTTGTATTCCATTTCCCTTAAATTGATTCCACAGATTCTTACCCCAAATTTTAAAACCTTATTTGTAATTTTAAGTAACCCATTTATTCCAAATTAATTTATCTTATTTATCTTAATGAACCATTTCTCCTTATATTTTATATAATTCCCTAAGATCGACCCCATTTCCCTTCCACGAATTCCCCTATTTTCAAACAACAAACATGAAAAAAGAAAAGAAAGAAATAATATATAATTTTACAGCCTTTGGATTCCAAATCTCCCCCCCCCCATTCCCCGGTTCCAATCCCCAAAGTTCATCCATTGTCTACTGCCAGCCTGGTGTGTCCACGTCTATATCTCAACTCCACTTTGCCGTCTTTTGATAGCTTTTAATTTCAGAAAGTCCAATCTCGAAAAAACTCTCAGAAAAAGTCATTGTTCTTCCATCCAGACCTCTATGTTTTAAGAGTCTAACTTAAATTCTATTTCTTGGTCCTTTTAAAGTCTGGATGTTCCAAATACTCCGGCTTCAAATTTGGTCCAGCTCTTATTCCTCAGGTTGCTTTTTCCTGTTCTGCTGCAGAAACCTTCTAATTCAGAAACTTCTTGTTCTCCACAGAGGCTTTTGTTATTCAGGAACATAACTTGCGTCAAGTCCCTTCCTTTCTTCAATAGATAAATCCATTGTCTCTTTTAGTATAGAAACCTCTGTAGACAAAATAATGCTTCGTTTTTGCAGCTTTCCCAAGAGATAACAGATCCTGCTCAAATTCATAGTATTTTTCCACTTGCTGCTACTGTTGCAATGTCCCAGCCTCCCTCTAGAGGGAATATGGTAACTTAATTTCTTTCAAAATCAGACCCAAAAGTCAAATAACTTGTTGCCTTTATTTCCAATAATTTATGTCCAAATTGTAACAAATCTAACCAGCAAAGCCATCGTAACAATGTTCTCTTTTATTTTCCTGCTTTGGACAGCTACTTTGACAGCTGTCAAAGTTTCTGTGTCTCTTCACCAGTCTCTCATAGCGGATCGTTCCCGGTTCCCAGGGGGGTTGCATTTTAGTTCCCACAAATCAGTCTTCTCCTCCAGCACAATTATTGTAATTTCCCTTCGTGAAGTTAAATTTTTTTTTCAGGTAAACAAGTTCATCTCTCGATCTTAGTTGTCAAATCCTTGCGTTGAGCCATCTACAACGGGGGGGGGGGGCGGACTTCCTTTTTGCACTCCCCCCGCTCGCTCCAAATTCAAAGATCAAATTTTCCTTTTAAGTCCAATCAATTTACTCACGGGTTGTTCCTTTTAGTCCAAATCTGAAATTTTCAAAGAAGAAGTCGTTGCTCTCCGCCGAATGGCATGCGGCTTCGCTGGGCAGGGGAAGCATTGGACTCACAGCACCACACCCCCCCGTCACCCGCTCCGCAGCCTTTAAAAAGGCTCCTTCGCGGGTCGGGGGGGCGCAAACGGTGCCCGCCGAGTCACCAAGTCCATGGGCATCTCCGCCCATGGTTTTTGAGGGTCCCCGTGTCGCTGGCACGGCAGGACCCGACCCCTACCCAGCCGACTCCCTCCGGAGCTCGGAGGGAGTCCGCCATTCGGAAGTTCCCAAACATAAGATATCCTATGGCAATTCCCTTTATGGGGCAAATAGCAGCTTAGGTTAGGTAGGTGTGGGTGTGAGAACATATCCTTTTCTCATCCCCTTTTGGAATTAGGCTGTGGTTCAAAAAAAAACAAGCATGAAGACATAGATCTACACACAACCCCCGCCCCCCAAAAAAACCCTTCACATTTAAATCGCATCACAAAATTCAGAATTGTGCAGAATCGGTAGTTATCTTACAAATTGCTTTGTTGAGAAGGTGCAGATCAGGTCAGTTCATATTGGAATTATTATTATTATTACCATTATTTTAGTAGCATGCAAAACAATATGTAGCAAGAAGAAAAGCAGTAAGGAATAAAAAGCAAATAAAACAGTTTATACACTGGTACCTAGGTTCTTGAACAAAATCCATTCCAGAACCCTTTTTGGCTTCCGAAACATTCGAAAACCGAGGCGTGGCTACCCATTGGTTGCAAGAGCTTCTTGCACTCAGCGGAAGCCACATCGCACGTCCGGGTTCTGAAAAATGTTCAAAAACGGAAGCATTTACTTCCGGGTTTTCGGTGTTCGGAAACCGAAATGTACGACAACGGAGCCATTCAGGAACTGAGGTTCCACTGTATTGGGATCTGAGATAAAAGCGACCCTCATGCATCCCTAGACACTGTAGACCATACAAATGGTCGCTAATGCAATTTTCTAAAATATGGTTAATCCTGCCTACAGGTCTCCCACAGCGTGCCTAGCCTGGCCCGAAGCCTCTAGTGAACTTTGCAATAGGGAGTAGTTGATTATCATTAAATAATTTCTCTTCTCCTGTTGCTTTGTTCCTTTCCATAATAGCTGCAACACTTGAGTCAGCACAGAAAAGTATCCTCCCCCCTTGCTCAGTAGTTCCCAACATCAGTCTTTGTCAAAACCTGAATGGGAGCTATCATTATTTTGGATAATGGCATGTCAGTACCACTTTGTTTTATTCTGTTTCCTGTGGAAAAAAAAGAGAGGGTTAGCCTTTTCTCCAGGGCTCTGCTATTAACATTCCTTCTGTGCTTCCTATGCAATTGGATTTTATTTTATTTCTTACAAAAATCAAAATCTGCAGAGCAAGGACTTGGTTAATTTTTTTTAAAAAAAAATAGTTATTTTATTTCATTTTTTGTGGGAAAATCGCAAAGGAGCAATCAATATTACTGGAGTGAATTGGAACTGTGTTCTGTGTAGGTGGGAACGGCTGTATGGATCTTTCTCAACCGGACAATAGCGTCTCTCCCAGTGAGTATCAGTTGAATAGGAAAAACCACTATGATTGGCTTAACCACCTCTTCATGGCTGTATTATTCACATATGTGCGTCTGCACCATGAAAACACAGCTGGCAGCTGTGTGTGCACGCAAAAAGTGTGATTTTTCTACAAAGAAATCTGTTTTGTTAGTGTCTTTTATTAAAAGAAAGAGTCATTCAATTATTCTCCAGATAGTTATCACTGGAGAATTGGACAAATACTGTCTTTTCTCTCTCTCCTGTACTTGTCTTAGTTTTATACATTTCATGATACATTCCTTTGAATCTCTCCTTCAATGAAGAAACACTTTGTTTAATGACTCCCCATTGGAAGCTGCAGATTAATCTGTCTGAATACCCCGCTGAGATTTAAAACCAATAGATATTTGCTGTGATCAAAGGAACTGAATTATTTGTCAAAGGAAGGAAATGATAGCAACAATGGAGAGTAGCCTACAGACTCAATCATTCAGTGGAACACTTTATGCTTGCTTCGTTCAAACTGCCCCCCCATCTCCTTTCACAACACCCACATGCCTACCCATCTTCCCCATCCTATGGGAATTTCGTAAGATGGTCTTCTTCTCCTTCACATGGAGTCAGAGCAGAGAGAGAAGACATTCCCTTCAGGGTGTGACTTCTTGAGTTATTTCTTTTATTTCTGACAACAAAAAACTCTAATGAGATTTTTGAAAATGATACTCCCCAAACCAGTAACCTTTGACATACCTTTCTCTGGTATGAATATTGCCTAGATATTGACGTATCAGTTTCTGGCATTACTTCCTCCTCTTCTTTGGCGATTACTTGTAGCCAAGTAAGATTGTCTTCCATAAACACAGCTTTAACAAGGAGTCTGTAAGTGACTGTGGAGGCCAATTCTGGATCCACATGTCATTCCACAGTGGGAACATAGGTTTCCGGATGGGAGTAGATCATGGGGAGGGTTTGGCAAGCGTGCCTTCCTCTTAGCACATTTCTCCCTTTCGTCCTGAGTTTGAGTGTCCTCAAAGCCCATGATACCTTTGGTAAAGGCTGTTCTCCAATTGAAGCACTCACAGGCCAGTGTTTCCTAGTTGTCGGTGTTTATACTACATTTTATAGATTTGCCTTGAGAGAGTCTTTAAACCTCTTTTGTTGACCACCAGCATTACGCTTTCCATTTTTAAATTCAGAATAGAGTAGTTGCTTTGGAAGATGATAATCGAGCATCCACACAACATGACCAGTCCAACAAAGTTGATGTTGAAGAATCATTGCTTTGACACTGGTGATCTTTGCTTCTTCCAGTACACTGGCATAGGTTTGCCTGTCTTCCCAAGTGATGGCATTTCTTCTGCTACTGCTGCTGCTTCTTTGGCGATCACTCGTAGCCAAGTAGGATTGTCTAAATATTGACGGATCAGTTTCTGGCAGTGCTAGAGCACCACGAGTGTCATCCCAGAGACCAAGAAGAGACCAAGAGAGGGGGCAGACCTTGGTAATACGGCCCCTGTGCAAGGCAACCAGCCCACTGCTGCCGCAGCCCTCGTACCGCCTTCCCACCACCAGGTAAGCAAGGTGCCAGGCTTTGGGAAGGAGGTGTGATGATCTGGCAGGGTTTTGAGCCATCTCTTCTCCTTCTCAAAAGTGGGAAAGCGCTAACTAGGCTTTGGGAAGGAGAGAGGAAGACACTCCATTGGCCCCTGTACCCTGTGAGGAGAAACCAGTTTTGCTGCCCTAAATCTGCCTCTGCCAAGAGCCCCAGCATCATTGAGTCTTTGGATGGTGGCCAGAGGGATCCATCTATTACACCAGTAGAATTGCACTCACCACTTTGATAATGCCTGGAAAGGACATCAGAACGGCTTTAAGGGCAAATGCTTGGAGATCAAGGGTGAGGATAGTGCTATATTTTGAGGAGTGTTTCCTTTTAACTGCAGAAATGTTTCTGGGCTGTGGTTCAGTCCCATTTCTGACCTTGATTTAGCTTTCATCCAGAAACAATCCTCCATGCATACAGGGGGCTACCCACAATGGTGACAGTTTTCAAATATTGCCATCTGCAGTCATCAAATGAGGCCAATATTTGAATGCCTTCTGAATAAGTAAAGGGGGGGGGGACCCTATCCCCTCCTTCCCATATTGGTCAGATGTTGGCAAGAGAGGCAGACAGTGAAATTAGCATATTTGGAAAGCCAAATGTTAATTTAATTAGGCTAGCTCTCGCTATGTACTTTCAGCATTCTAAAGCAAACACACAAACAAACTCCCTTTCAACTGCTTAAGCACCAACAGAACCTTTAATCCGCCAACTATGAAAGGATTATCCTTTTGGAGGGATGAATCGGAAATGGGAGCGAACTTCACACGTACTGTTTTATGAGCCTTTTTTCTCTCTGCGTGGTGCTCCCCACCACAGAGAGAGGGACGGTTTTGAAAGAGGATATTGCAGCTGGTTTTTTCCTCTTTTTTTGCTTGCAACATGCCTGGAGAGCGCCATGCAGAGATGAGGCTGGCAGTGGGAATAGAAAAATGCATATGCAAAATGAAAATATCCTGTATTTACATGTGATGCAGGGACGGCAGATGTAATTGAGCTGTACCAGAATAAATTGAACTACTCTACTGGACAGGAGTTATATTAAAAACTCTTCTGCTTGTTACCACTGGCATGGAGCACTCAGTCAATATTTAATCAATGTACTGGAGGAATGATCCATTCATGTTCATGTCCCGCCCTGCTTTCCCTTAGTTCCAGATCTCCACTAAATCCAAGCTGTTGATGTTGGCATGGCAGCACTCACACAATGCCTTACATCCCAATATCACACTATAAGCACTGGGGGTCTCGAACCAGATACTTCAGTTGCTGCGCCAGATACCTGACTCTTTCTGCCACTGTTCTGGCTTGATAAACTCAGAAGGGCAGGATGTGCATTTAAATAAACAAACCACAGGTTTTCTGCCTTGCTTCTCTTCAGATAACCAGAAAGACCTGAGCAGGAGGCAGGTGACCAAGGGACCAACATGAAGTTGCCTCGCTGTGCAAAGCTTTTAAGCCTAGCCTAATTCCCCAGTCTGAGTAACTTGCCTCTCGGGTGCTTTGTTTGAAAGTAGATACAGGGAGTTGTAATGCTTTTCACAGTTGCTACTTGAAGAAAATTGTATGCAGGGGTCTACTGTGACCTGGAGATATATTGCATAGCATGAGCCATGCTCTAGTATCTTCCCAACTTGATTACTATAATTTAGTCTAAGTGGGACTTCCCTTGAAGGTGTGCAGGTGATACTTGGAAGGAGGTTGAGAGCTGCTGGAGATGTCCTGTTGGTTGTGTCATCAGTGATGGTGAGGCATCTAATCATAAGCTTGCATTTTTATTAAAGCTTATATGTTTAATCAGGGCTTGTATTTTAAGAATGAGTTTAAAAATGTTCTGTTTCATGCCAGGCAGAAGACCAGTTGCCTAAAAACCTTGGCAAGATGTTTTACTCCTAGACAAGGGGCCCCCCCTGATTTATAGCAGAAAACAATTCTCAAAGTCGTAAAAAGGGAATTACAGGCTGACAGCCAAGGTTACACTGACCCTACAAATTAAGGGTGGATAAATAGTAAAATGAGCCATATCTTCTTCCTAAGGTTAAGAAGGTCAAGAGCAGTGAAAAAGCATCTAGCTGGCAGAAAGAGAACATTTTTGGGAAGACTTTTTCTAAAGCTGTTTCTTTCTTAAACTAAGATCCTTTTAAGATTTCTTTTCCTTTTAAAAGGTTGTTTATGTATTAAATATATTAGTTTAAATATAATTATGCAAAGGATTTAAGAAATGCTAGATTCTTATTTCATATAGTTGTAAGAGTTGTAACTATCCTGAAATTAAGTCAGCCACCAGCCAAGCCCCTTGCCAGACAGAAGACGCCAATCGAGCACTCCTGATATATGGTTGTCAGGCCTTTTGTTTAGAAACCTTCAAATGAAGGAGATCTCTCAATGTTGATGTGAACTCAATCCTTGACATATGCATAAGATAAAAATTCAAGATTAATTATCTGTTTTGGAAGGCAATAGGGCAAGGAGGGCAAGAGGTGAGCTGGTAATTAAGATTCCTTGTTGAGACACATGTAAGATATATTACTACTTATTTGTCATTTATAGATAGAAGAATATATAGCTTTTTATTTTCCATAAAAGGCAAGAGGAAATGGGTGTATCTTTTGTGATTGGTTCTAGCAAACAGCCAATAGGAATTTCAACCAGGCTGATTGGACAGAGGCAGCCACAGGAGGAGCAAGGGGGCTGGATTAAGGAAATATAAGTGCTGGCCAGAATGGCAAGAGGCCAGGCCAGAGCTTGGTAACCATATACCACTGTGCCTCATATTTATTTGTCTGACAAATAAATTACTATTTTAATTTCTCTATTGCTGCGTTGAATATTTCATTCCAGCTAAGCGTTAACCACAAGCAGGGTGCTACAATGGGAGTCTGGTCAGGACTAGAAGCAGGGCCCTCTTGCCCATGGCACCCTGACTTTGGAAGTATGTGATGTCCTATACATGCACGCTCTTTTTGGTGCCTCCTAAAAATATTCCTGTTTAGACACGCCAACCAAGATGCTTAAGAAGTTGAGGTAATTTTAATCTGGTTTAGTATTTTAATCTGGTTTAGTATTTTAATCTGGTTTAGTATTTTTAAACGATCATCACCTGAGGCCCTTCTTTTGTGTCTTCTCCATGAGAGGCCCAGAGAGTGGCAACACAGGAGCAGGCCTTTTCTGTGGTGGCTCCCCACTCTGGAATGTTCTCTCCAGGGAGGTTTGCCTGGTGCCTTCGCTACATATCTTTAGGTGCCAGACAAGAACATTCCTCTTCTCCCAGGCCTTTGGCTAATTAAACAATTTATGGCCTTTTAAACTTGAGCAGGGGAGGAGTTAGTGTTTTTGTTTGTTACTGTTACGTATTTTTGTGTTTTTATATTGTAAACTGCCCTGCAATCTTTGGATGAAGAGAGGCATAGAAATTTTAGAAAAATAAAAAGTAGGGTTGTCTTTTTTGTCTTTTTCGGTAAACTGCTTTGAGGTTTCTTGCAATTAAGCAGTGTATAATGTTTATGAAATAAATAAAATAATAGATAATACAAATTTTTGTCGTGGTATCCCAATGTTCAAGAGTGGAATCAGAGTGTGCTGTGTACAATGTGCTGTGTATTATTGTCCTGCTGGATCTTATAAAATCACTGTAGGGACTGAGTTGGGGTTATGCAGAACCATTCTGCATTTATTGTGTTCAATGATCCAGTGTGGTGGAATGGTTTGGCTGCTGGACTACGAATGTGGGAGACTGCATTTCAAATCACAGAGCCACTAGGCCAGTCACTGTCTCTCAGCCTTATCTGTCTTACAATGTGTGTCTGTGTGTGTGTGTGTGTGTGTGTGTGTGTGTGTGTGTGTGTGTGATTTTAGGATAAAATGGGAAGCAAGAGAACCATGCATCTCACCTTGAGCTCCTTGGAGCATAGAAATGTAACAATAAATTAAATTAACTTAGCATTGTCCTGAATACCAGGACCTGCTCACTAACTTCATCCTGATGTCTGAATGAAGGGATATGTCACATTAAGAATAAATGGGCAAACTTATGAATGGAATGCTGAACAGGGCGGTTAAATTGAAAGCCTCCATTTGCTTAGCCAATAATAATAAATCTAACAGAGACAGAAAGAATAATCCTCTACCCACTCCCATAAGGGGATAATGAAACTAGAATAGTAATATTGGCTTACTTTACAAGATGGCTGCATAGATTACAACAAAGTAATGTGTGTGGCGCTATTTGAACACTCCAAAGTGCTATATAAATAATGCTAAATATTATGTGTAGTGATATTGCTGAATTTTGTATTTTCTGACTCCACAGTATGGAAACTTCAGCACTTTGTAATGCCTCCTTCAAAAAAACAAGCCTTGATAGTTCTTCTCCAGCTTGCGAAACACACACACACACACACACACACACACAACTAAGCTAGGGAAGAAGTTAAATCTAGTGGTTAAGAGCAGTAGTCTCGCAATCTGGTGAACCGGGTTCGCGTCTCCGCTTCTCCACATGCAGCTGCTGGGTGACCTTGGGCTAGCCACACTTCTTTGAGGTCTCTCAGCCCCACTCACCTCACAGAGTGTTTGTTGTGGGGGAGGAAGGGAAAGGAGAATGTTAGCCGCTTTGAGACTCCTTCGGGTAGTGATAAAGCAGAATATCAAATCCAAACTCTTCTTCTTCTTCTTCAATCTGCACACCTGCAAACCTTATCCTTCTCACCCTCTCATTGTATACCATATTTTTCTGTATAACACGCCCCCGTGTATAAGACGCCCCCTATTTTGGGGGACTCCAAATTAAGAACCCACCCTAAGCCTTAACAAGGGAATTTCACTGCATTGTTCATACTAGAAGGATAACAGGTAATAAACAACAACAATAAACAACAACAATTTATTATTTATACCCCGCCCATCTGGCTGGGTTTCCCCTGGTGCTCTGGGCGGCTTCCAACACAATATTAAAATACAGTACTGCCTCAAACATTAAAAGCTTCCCTAAACAGGGCTACCTTATCAATGCTGATCTGAAGAGGCAAGAAAAAAAAGTGGCATTTTCTAAAATCAATAGTTTCCTCAAGATAGAAAATAGCATTAGCAAACCGCCATTGCCCCCATTTTGATACTCTGATAATCTCTTTGGAAACTGGACCAATACCATTACACAGCATTTGTTTGCTATGGCATCGCTTGAAACAACTTGTCCTGCCAAGGTGAAGTTGATGGCTTTCCTCTACATCCCCCCGCCCCCCGCACTGAACATAGAATCCATATTTGACATGGAGGAGGCGGGTAATTTTGGCAGGCTGCATGCCAAGAAAGGAACAGCTGGACAGCAGTTAAAGCCATGTGGAGCTCTGCACATAGGTCTGAGTGGACAGTTGACCTGTGAAATGTGGGTCAGTTGGCAGCTGTACCACATTACTATCATATCAGGCATACTCCAGCTGCTCTGGCCTGGACCTTGCCTCTGCTTCTCCAGTGACTCAAGCACAGCAAGGAACAGGGGAATTGAATCAGGCACAGCTTCTGCTAAAAAACCCCCCAGGTTTTGTTAACACTGATCTTCCCACAGAAGAAAAAGAAAAGGAGATTATTGCCTTGATGTCAACAACCAAATTCTCCCTTAAATTAAACAGTGCCAACCAAATTCTTCTGGTTTAAAAAAACCTACCGCCCCTCCCAAATAGGGAAATTTTGCTGCCATTTAACGCAAATGAGTTCAATCTTATATTCACTGACTTGTGAACTGAAGACAAATCTGTCAAATTTGCTTTCTCGCTATTTCTCTGCCTTTGATTCAGTTATCCACAGTTCTGCAGAGATTTCCTTTAAAAACAATTGCCACGAAAAATTTGCAGTATTTTAGGGTGACTTCTCCTAATATACTTCTTATTGCAAGCAATTCCCCCTAATGAAATGCATTTTTATATGTTATGTTCACTAAATTATGCATTTGATGCACATTGTCCACACACACACACACACACACACACACACACATAGAAACACAGTTTGGTTGTGGAGAGTCATCACAAAATCTGGAGAAGTGCAGATCTCAAAAGATAATTGTGTTTTGACTTGCATAATGGTTCAAGAAGTGTGAATTAGGAAGTTTCTCATGAAAATGCAAACTAAATTTCCTGCTGAGGCAAACCTCGTTGAATTGAGGAGGACTTGCTTCTGAGTAGATATGTATATAATTCCGTGGACCATGGAATTCTACAGTCTGTGCAATGGACACTGCAGTCTCTAGAACAGCCTTCATAAACATGGTGCCCTCTACATATTTTGAGCCACGGTTTCCATTATGTCTGGCAGAATGGGTATGTAATCTAAACTTCGCTTTGAATGCTTATTTTCCCTCAGCCATCAGAAGCTCAACTCTCGAATGGAGTTGGGATCTGACATACTTCACACCAGCATAACTTAAGCCCATGATTAGGACTGCTCCCTTTGTAACTAAGAACTAGTGCATACCCTCTAACATTTTGAGAGGGGAAAGCAGGACACACAGTACAACCAACCGGCCTGCCCAATTTCCACTCTCTTTCTCCCACCCGCAGGATCTGTGCTCTTGTCCCCCCCCCTCCACCTGCCTGATCTCTTCTCACTCTCACCCAGGGTTGTGGGGAAGTGGGTGGGGGCGATCCGCCCCAGGTGGGGTGGTGACATTCAGCGCACCGCCCGCCCATGACTCCCAAGCCTACCCCGAGCCGTCGCAGTAAGGGAGGAGCTGCACTGCTTTGCCGGCGGCATTCCCCCCTTCCCCCTTCATTTTGACAGCTTGGGGGAGACGCGGGAGATGCAGGTGGGCGGCGCACTGAATGTCTGCCATGGGAGGCTCGCTCCACCCCTGTGGGTGGCTTGCTTCACCCCCAGCTGCAGGCAGACAAGCCACTCCAGGCACCCAAGTGGCTATCCCGTGCCTGGGAGCGCACCCTCTGCACCACAGAACCCCTTGGGAACGCGCCCGCCCTGGGCACCATGGGTATATGCTTGGCTGCTGCTCTTGCCCACCCGTCTTGTGAAACCAGGGTGCTTTGGGATGAAGGCAGAGCTCAGGGCAGTACCAGCAGGACTGCCCTGCTTAAAACAGGGCACTTGACAATTATGCTCATGTCCAGAGTGACTACAGTGGTACCTCTGGATGCGAATGAGATCCGTTCCAGAGCCCCGTTCGCATCCTGAAGTGAACGCAACCAGTGTCTGCACCTGCGCGGGTCGTGATTCACTGCTTCCGCACCTGCGCGTGACATCATTTTGAGCATCTGCGCATGCACGAGCGGCGAAACCCAGACGTAACACACTCCGTTACTTCTGTGTCACTGCGGAGTGTAACCTGAAAATTCTCAACCTGAGGCACATTTAACCCGAGGTATGATTGTATTTCCCTTCTCAATCCCTTCTTCCTTTGTGTCATGCCTTTTAGATCACAAGCCTTTTACAGCTGAATAGTGGCATAAAAATTGTCCGGATAAATAAATATGCCCATACCACGTTATATTATTAACAGCACCGGCCGGCCTCTGTATAGCATCCTCTCCCCCATTGGATACGCTCATACAATCCAGTCCATGTAAATTCTGAAATTGTCAGCCAGGCCTCGCTAGCCAATGAGCATTTTGCTTCTTTAATTACTTCTTTTTACATTGTGATTTTCCTCGTACAGGAGGGTTCAAGCGATTTCCATAATGACAAAGGGCGCTGTTTGCATTTGTCACATTGTCAGCTTCTGTGGCTTTTCTCGAAGCCTTGGACACACTTCTGACTTTCCTCGAGCTGTCGGAGAAACACTGGCAAAAGCAAAGCCTACAACTGTTACTAAAATTAGTCATTTGTCCCTTTTTTTGTTTAGAAATAAAAGGCTGTGTTTGCTTCGAAAGCTGTTGCCTCTGAAGTCCCAGGGAATTGAGCTAATTGTGTCGGTATGCTTATGTACAGTAATTACAGCAAACAAAGGATGCACACAGGAAGGTGTAAGGTCTTTAAAGGCTAATCTCAAGAATGCAACACCCAGGTGTACGTCCCCCAAATCCTGTAATGAAAATAGTAGTCCAAATCCTATTTATCAAACAACGGGATTTAGTCTTATAAAATCCACAAAACACTCTAATTTGCTACCTACCATTGTATGGCAGCAGTCAAACTGGTTGGAACTTGAGGCTTTCAGTTGACAAGATGCTCTGAGGGCTTTGCTTGGAAGCAACGAAGTAGGATCAATTCAGCAAGGGTTTAGCTGCCTTATGGGCCATTTATGCCCCACAGCTAGGGATTTGGACTCAATGGGCCTACATGGGAGCATCTGCCATGGTATCTCATAGACGGCTGCCTATTTTTGTTGTATGCCCCACCCCCTCCGATGAATAATGTCTTATCCCAGATTTATATATTATCTGGTATGCCATTACCCTGTACCATGGGAGGAAGAAGCACGTCAAAAGAGGGCTGTTCCATATGCTCAGGCCCCCCAAGTGTCCTTATTTTCCAGGGACAGTCATGGATTTGCAGAAGCTGTTCCAGTTTCTGATTTGATCCCAGAATGCCCCCCTAGCCAAGGAGATACGTAGCTCTGCAACCTTTAGAAGACATTCAGAAGGCAGCCATTAATGTTTAATGTTTTCTTGTGTTTTTAAATATGTTGGAAGCTGCCTAGAGTGGCTGGGGCAACTCAGTCTGATCGGTAGGGTAAAAATAATAAAATAAAATAACAACTCTATTTTCATCGGATACATGTTGGAGGGTATGCATGTTCCATGGGCCCACACACCTGACCAAGGTGTCAAAGAAGGCACTGGCTAATGTCTGGTCAGCTGCAAGCATGACTTTAATTCAGGTGTGTTGCTTCACAGACCTACTTCCACCATGACCCAGGTTACTCTCAACAATAAGTACAGTTCTTCTATAGGGCTCCTCTTCTAAGATGCCTGCCTTCTGTGCTGTTGGCCTTGGCAAGCTTAGGTCCAGGACTCCTGTGCCTGGTAAATCTGTGATATATTGCTGAGGGGGGCAGTAGAAGAGAAGAGTCTTCAACAACCAGTTATGCCTATGTCTCATCCAGAAAGTATAGCCACAGTAAAGGTAAAGGTAAAGGTAAAGGTAAAGGGACCCCTGACAGTTAAGTCCAGTCGCGACTCTGGGGTTGCGGCACTCATCTCACTTTACAGGCTGAGGGAGCTGGCGTTTGTCCGCTCCGCAGACTGTTTTTCCAGGTCATGTGGCTAGCATGACTAAGCCGCTTCTGGCACAATGGAACACCGACACCAGAGCAGCACATGGAAATGCCATTTACCTTCCCGCCAGAGCTGTACCTATTAATCTACTTGCACTTTGGGCATGCTTTCAAACTGCTAGGTTGGCAGGAGCAGGGACCGAGCAACGGGACCTCACCCCATTGTGGGGATTCAAACCGCCGACCTTTTGATCAGCAATCCCAAGGCCCAGTGGTTTAGACCACAGCGCCACCCATGTCCCCTCCCCTTATAGCCAGAGACATATTAGCACATTTTAAAAATTGACCCAGACAGAAATTTTACCCCTGAAAGAAAAAGGACATGTCCTGGAAAAAGAGGACACATGACAACCCTCTGCTGAAATTAGGTGGAGCAGTAGCAGATTTGGATCTGCTGTAACTTTATGCTGGTTTACACCAGCTTCTTGTGTATAGGATTGCTCCCTAAGCCCCATTTCCATTTTTTCAAAAAAAATCAAAAGCAACTTCATACTCAAAGTACTCAAACTCATCCTCAAAGGATTACTCAAAGCAGCAAGGAGAGGAATACAAACTTTTCGCTCACATCCATTTATCCACTTCAGATTGTCCCTGACATTGTCCCACCACTCTCTTCCTGTGGGATTCCAGATTCAATTTTATAAACTGTGTTTGTTTGTTTGTTTGTTTGTTTGTTTGTTTGTTTGTTTGTTTGTTTGTTTTTAAACCTATGGAGAGGTGGAAGTTACTAGAAGGGGGAATTCTAATGTGAGGACTGGCTAAAAGAGGTTTCTGCAAAATGAACAGAAAAGTCCTGGAAGAGTAATTTGTAGAAAGGTCCCAGGCATCCCACTTTCTTGGACGTGAGATGTACAAAAGGATTGCTCCAACATTTCAACTAGTGAATAATATTTTAATAATGGTTCATTCAAATAGTAGATAAAATATGTATATGAGTATTATGGCAGATGTCATGAATAGTGAAACACAGCACAGTGAAGTTTTTTTATTGACAGAGAAGCAGGAGATCTCGTCTTTGATTAATGCTTCTGCCTTTGTTCCAGGTTGCTATTTTTTATTTTATTTTTTGGTGCATCTATCAGATAGCTGACAAGAATGAGGAAAGGTAGAAAGGAATAAATATGCATGTTTCTCTCTCTCAGCCTTATGATTTCAAAAAGATTGACTAATTTAGAATTAAACCCACAACACCAAACTGACAAATGACCCGAAAGTTTCTCGTTCAGCAGCTGTAAAAAGGTTAGGTTCATATACAACCATTTTCTTCCCATTATTTTACGGACCACATTATGCCCTCCCTGAAAAACATATGCTTTGCTGTCATTCTTCACTGGGAATCCCCATGGAAACTAGTGATGGGCCACCCTCGCCTCAAATTATCTGTTCCAGAAATTGTATCTGATTAGCAAAAGTGATTGATATTGTTGCACATCCATTGTATGGGAAATTAATCTGGCCTCTGGATAGGCTCTGCCACTCGACCATGGTATGAGGCTGTGGCATCATTGCAGGATGGCATTACATGCTGTCACAAACAGGTGCTTCTCTATCTGCACATACAGATGGGATATTAGGGATTCTAATGCATCCCTGCCAAATTTGCATGTCCTGAACCAACCTGCAAACCAAAACACTGCTCTCCTTTGAAATGTGCTTGCCACCATATTTTGTGATTCAGTTCTCCAATGAAAGAATGTGTACACGAATATGCATGTTCATAAAAAGTGCATGTCATACAGTGGTACCTCTGGTTACGAACTTAATTCGTTCCAGAGGTCCGTTCTTAACCTGAAACTGTTCTTAACCTGGGGTACCATTTTAGCTAATGGGGCCTCCCGCTGCTGCTGGCGCACAATTTCTGTTCTCATTCTAAGGTAAAGTTCTTAACCTGAGATACTACTTCCGGGTTAGCGGAGTCTGTAACCCAAAGTGTTTGGAACCTGAGGTGTTTGTAACCCGAGGTACCACTGTATTAGTATATGTTAGAATATAATGTGTCTGTTAGGGAAAATAATGTACCAGAATGCATATACCTGGAAAATGGCACACAAAAATATATTGGAGAAAACATTATAAAACATTACAAACCTCTGCATATGGACATCTGTGGTAGAACTTATTCAGATGTGCAGCCAAACAGCGAGGCAATGGGAGGCATATGCTTCAATGGTAGGAGGCAAGGCTAGCCCACATGGCCTCATGACCCACACTACACTTTGACATTTGGGGTGGTCATCTTCTTGAATACCCATTCTTCAGCATCTATTCTTCATGACCCAAGTCACTAAGGAGGACAGTATGAGGCACATCATGCTATTGATCAGAGGTCGGCAACCTAAGGCCCATGGGCTGGAAGCAGTCGCTTAACCGGCCCATGAGCCGCCCCCGAACCAAGCAGCCCGCTCGGCAAGTCCCCGCGCGCTGCGCTAAACCGGCGCAGCACGGGGACTCTCTTCCACAGTTCCGGAAAACACTTCTGTGCATGCCCAGATGCCGGAAATCTCGTCTGCGCATGTCCGCGGTTCAGGAAATCGCTTCTGTGCATGCCCAGATGCCAGAAATCGCTTCTGCATCTGGGCTATTTCCGGTGCTGCGGACATGCGCAGATGCGATTTTTGGTGTTGCGCTGCGCTGCCCTGGCCCATGGAGGATCTCCACGGGAGTGATCCGGCCCATGCCCAGTAAGCCTTGCTGAACCCTGCTATTGACTGTTTAGGTCAGGAGGGACTAACCTGTAGGCTTGCTTTTGTTGTTGACACTCCAACTGCAGCAGCCTAAGCCAGCATGCCCTGTGGTCAGGAGAGACTGGAGCTGTAGTCCAACAATGCCTGGTTATCCATCCCTGGTTGAAGTAGCATTTGTAGGATATAATTATCAAAGTGGACTCAGGGATTGCCAGCCAAAGGCTA
Source organism: Podarcis cretensis (assembly GCF_951804945.1). Taxonomy (NCBI): domain Eukaryota; kingdom Metazoa; phylum Chordata; class Lepidosauria; order Squamata; family Lacertidae; genus Podarcis; species Podarcis cretensis. The sequence continues at coordinate 83,631,071 of NC_137174.1, read as the reverse complement.
GCCATTTGTTCACCCAAAATATCAGCAGTCACAAGGAAAGAAACCTGGCCTGGCAGCTGCAGAAGCCCACAAATGTGAAACAATGGAAGGCTATGCAATACTTGCATGAAAAATAATCTCATTAAGGAAACAAATTACATGCTGCCAACAGAATTCTGTCTGCCGTCAACTTCGCCAGTGCCATGGGCTTTCAGATCAACCCACTTCATATGTCGAGAGTATTTGGGCTTGCATAATTGGCCCCTGAAATAATCCCTTTGTTTCCCGTTTGATAGAATCACTTGTATCGCATCCAGCAACTGCCAGAAGATTAAGTTGGTAATGAGATTGTACCTTTCCCCATTCTCGTTAGCTCGTCAGGACAAATAATTGATGTGTCATTTTTCGTTCTTGCCCTGAGAATCGATTAACATTGTGGCATTTTCTTTTCCCAAGAACCTGTTTTAAAACATACTTAGCAAGCCAAAGCAGACCAATTGGTCCCTTGTAGAAGACAAACAGGACTCTCTGGTTATTCCCCTGCTTTTTGTAAATTCTGAATTATGTTGTTTCCTCCAATGATGAAATACTAGGGTGGGACTTTTTTTAAAAAAACAGCAAACCCAGTTGTAATAACTAATACATTATTGGAGAATTCCTGTCCTTTCTGCGGTATGCACTGTATATTTCAAGAAGGAGCTACTACTACATTATGGATTTAAACTCTAAGGTTTTCATTCGCCCCCAATAAGAAAGATGGAAATCATAGCTCTGTGAGGTGGCTTTATTTATTTTTAAAATGGGTTGTCACAGCTTTCATCATTGAATCCTAGGAGCTTCATTTTTGCTGGGGTTCTAAAGATGTTTAGCAGATTTTGCAGAGTTGCGATTGCCATCTTTCTGGTGGAAAAGTACCTATAAAATTGTTTGATGTTATGTGCTGCTTTTATATTTCTGCCAGACTTGATTGCAATTTGCCAGCATGGTCACCCCTTCTGAGGAGATGAAGCCCACCCAATTTCAGGATCATGGTTGTTATTCTCTGTGGCTATTCTACAAGGCAGAAATCATAGAAATCATGGGGGGCGGGGTCCTACGGGGAAAGAGCAGGGGTGCCCATGACAGACTGATGGACATCAGCACCCTTCAGCAATGGTGGGTGAGTGTTCCCTCAAGGATTTTGTTGGGGGATGTTATGGATTTGGGGAGATACTTCTTCTTGAAGGATAGAGAAACATCTATTGATTTGCATATGGTAAGCTGTGGTGATAGGGAAAGAAGACAAGAAATCCACAGAAAAGACTGAGAAGGGTAAAATGTCATTCTCTAAGCATGTGGTGGGTTGTTTTTTCTCATCCACTTCTTCTGTAGCATCTGGGACTGATCAGTTTTGGAGAAAATATCTGGCCAGATGGGCATTCACTTTTAGTAAGACGTCGCCCCACTAGAAAGAAGGTAAATAAAAATATTATTCTTGGCTGCAGTAACAAACACAGCTCTTCAAGGCTGATAAATGTGTCCAATATTTAATAACAAGCACAAACCTGTTGTCCTCCCCTAATTTCTGAAACACTTTGATTATTCCTGTGACAGCCTAATGAATGTCATTTCTATTGTGGCTCTTTGTTGGAAATGGTTTACATCTGGAAGATGATAATTTGCCCAGTACATTTATAGTCCGATTAACTCTTGCCTCAATATGAGACAAAATACATATCTCCTGTCTTCAGGGATGGTTAGATCTGCATTTGCCAAGTAAATCTTGAACACTAGCCAATAACAAATAAGCTGAAGAATGATCAGAAATATATATATATAGCAATGCCATCCCATTCTATTTCAGGCAGGGCAGTGAAGCTGAACACATAAATTTCATTTCCTGTAATCCATTTTGGGACACTGGATCTATAACTCTGAGATCAGCACATTATTTAGAGACTCATAGCAGGGGCTCAGTTTACAATTTCTGTTGTGTACACTTTCTGTGACCTAACAAACTGTATTGTGCATTGCTTACTGTTATTTATATGATAGCTTGATCTAAAAGTCACACTCTGTCCTGTGCTAGTATTCCACAGTTTATCTAATGAGATGTGGAAAAATATGAAAAAGAACCATAGAGTTTGACCTCAAAGGTCATCTACCCCAATCCCACAGTGATGCAGAGAATTCATGACTCCAGCATCCCTGATAGGTTGGCCTTCTAGCCTCTGCTAAATAATCTCTCATGACCTCACCTTCATCACCTTCCAAGGTCGCACCACAGTCAAGCAGCTTCTTCAGCGCTTCCTTTTTGGGAGCAGGTGGTGCTGTGGTCTAAATCACTGAGCCACTTGGGTTTGCCAATCAGATGATCGGTGGTTCGAATCCCCGTGATGGGGTGAGCTCCCATTTCTCTGTTCCAGCTTCTGCCAACCTAGCAGTTTGAAAGCACACCAGTGCAAATAGATAAATAGGTACAGCTGTGGTGGGAAGGTTAACAGCGTTTCCATGTGGTTTGGCTTCTGTCATGGTGTTCCATTGTGCCAGAAGCAGTTTAGTCACGTGGCCACATGACCCAGAAAGCTGTCTGTGGACAAACACTATCTCCCTCAGCCTGAAAGCCAGATGAGTGCCACAACCCCATAGTTGCCTTTGACTGGACTTAACTGTCCAGGGGTCATTTACCTTTACCTTTTTTTACAGAACTTCACTGGAAATGTTTAGTCCAAATTCTTTTTTTAAAAAATGATTTGAACACACTGGAACACAGCAGTGGGTGTGGTGTGACACAGTGGCAGATGTTACTGGCCATGTCATGTTCCTTTATGCACATGGGTGATTCTGATCCTCCATGAAGAAGGAAGGAAAGAACTGTCTGCCAAACTACCACTCCAAATTTTGTCACGTGACATGAGCCATGAAAACGAGGAAATTACAGTACAAAACTCCAGTGATTTTCAGTGTTAACAGGGTCACAGGCAGACCCCCCGACACCCCCCCCCCGGAAGCAGTTAACACAAAAATGAGCTCTAAACTTCCACCAAATTTCAATAACTTGCTTTTACATTGTGCAAGCAATCTCAAAAAATGCAGAAACGATTGCATAGAAACGTCAGGGAAATGGAGTGAATGCAGCAATGTGTGATCCAAACCAAACAGCCTCAAGGTTTTGTGTATTCCAGATGAGGTGATATGAAATTTTATTTAAAAACAAAATACGTCCCTTGGAGCATTCCAGCACTAAAGAGACAAAGCTGTGCAAAACTGTTTTCCAGGTAAGTATTCCTACCATTTCTGAGCTTGCCATTGAGGACCCTTTGATAAGCTTCAATGAGTCAGTATTGGTTGGCATAGAGGGACAGAGGTGTTTACTTGACCTCCTGTGTCACTGCTCCTTACTGGAAGAAGAAGAAGAAGAAGAAGAAGAAGAAGAAGAAGAAGAAGAAGAAGAGGAGGAGGAGGAGTTTGGATTTGATATCCCACTTTATCACTACCCGAAGGAGTCTCAAAGCGGCTAACATTCTCCTTTCCCTTCCTCCCCCACAACAAACACTCTGTGAGGTGAGTGGGGCTGAGAGACTTTAGAGAAGTGTGACTGGCCCAAGGTCACCCAGCAGCTGCATGTGGAGGAGCGGAGACACGAACCCGGTTCCCCAGATTACGAGACTACCGCTCTTAACCACTGCACCACACTGGCTCTCTGGAAAGTTGGGGCAATGTGGTGAAGAGGTTAGTGCCGAGCAAATACAGCAGGAAGAGTGCTGAATTGTCATGAAGAGTGCTGCTGGTGATTTTGTACCATGCTAACCTCCCCCTTTGCCTCTCTTTTCCCCTCCTGGTACAGCACTGCTGAAGACAGATGGATCGCATAGGCCTCCAGACTGAGGCTCCAGTGCACCAGACTCCACTGCAGGAAAGAGCCTCTACTCAAGGCTCTTGAGCCACAGCTTGTTAGTCACTACATTAAATTGCTATGAATGAAGTCAAACACATTTCAACCAATACCTCTTTCTCTCTTCTTCAAACAAATATTACATCTATGCCCCTTGGTTCATGGCATGCTAAGTACAGCTGTGAAGGGTCTTAAAAGTGAAATGGTTTAGAAGTGCAATTGTTGACTGTATCTGAAATGATCCTTACTGTGGTTCCTTTCCTTTCTTTGTTTCAGCTTCTCTTTCTGTATCACACAGATTTAACCATGTATTTTGAGATTTCCCAATTGTCTATGTGTAAGACGAGCTCAGCAAAAGCATTTTAGAATATTTAATATGGAAGATTTATACCCACTTCAGATATATTTTACAAGTAATCCCTGATAAATCCACCATCTTTTCCTCCATTTCTGTAACATTACTTTCCCCTCTGAGCTTTGCGAAGAAAGGTTCTTAAGTCAACACCACTTCTCTCTGTTCTTACAGCATTATGCTTTTCAAATGTGCAATATGAAATTTCTGCTATTGCCTGGAAACCACTACAGCCTCGAGAGTTTTCATAACTGAAGTCTGAAAGAATAACTGCTTCTCTCCACCAGGGGAGCACATTGGCTCTTTGCAAATTGCAAAGTAAATGGGGGTGACTTGGGTGAGGTTTTCACATGCCTGAATCAGTTAATGATAATAATAATAATAATAATAATAATAATAATAATAATAATTTATTATTTATATCCCGCCCATCTGGCTGGGCCTTCCCAGCCACTCTGGGTGGCTTCCATAAAAACCAAAAATACAGTAAAATCACACGTTAAAAACTTCCCTGAACAGGGCTGCCTTAAGATGTCTTCTGAATGTCAGGTAGTTGTTTATCGCTATTAGAACTATTAAGGAAGCATTATGAATTGGATCAGGGAATCTCTGCTGTGTGGTCTTGGATTTTTACAGTGACCACTGCATTTATTTATTTTTAAGTGAAACCAACCTGATTAGGCTGAGCTGAACAGAAGTGGGGTATCTTTCGTTTCAATGGACTTTAATCACAGCAAATTATTTTCCAAAGACATTTTAATCACAGTGATTTTGGGGGGAGGGGAATATTGGATTAAATATTTAAAAATTATGTTTGTTTTTAGGTGGATCTGTATGTACACCTTTGCAGATATACTGAGAAAGATCTCTCCCCTAGAGAGAAGAGTTTGCATCCCCAAATCTTGGAGAAGGGCTGCAGAAGCCTACCACTCAGCAATGTTCCTTGAGATAAGAAGAGTCTTGCTGCTGGTGTCATTTTCCCCACCCCAATCATTCTTGAGGATTCAAGCTCATCCTTACAACACCACCAATATACAGTTCTGGCAGAAAATAAAGAAGTTATAGATCTCCTCCTCCTCCTCCTTTTAAAAAACCAACTTAAAAGTCTGTGTGTATCTGCTGACAATCTGAGAGGCTTAATCCACTCTGAAGGGCTCCTGCGCCTATAAATTTCACCCACTTTGGCCAAAAAGGGACTACACTGAAACCACTTTTAGATTCCCTGGTATAGTGAATGGAGAAAACAGAGCTTTGTTTTATACAGAGCAGCTTGAAATGCAGAGCACGGATGTAAGTGGTGACAGCATAATGAAGAGATATAGATACAAGGTGGATTTGGGGGGCCCTTGTACATCCCTACTATAAATCCAGCAAGAAGCATCTCTGTGACCTTGAATTTGGATCAATAGTGTCTTTTTCTTAGGGCTCCACTTAAAGACCATTTAGATGTGTCTAAAACCAATGTTTTTCAGCAGCAGAGCTATCACAATTTTAGCAACTTTATTGACAGTTCAGCTATTGAAGAAAAGAACAGTTGACCTCTATGCACTCTGCTCACTATTTATTTCCAGTTCGCTTTTAGGTATAATTCAAGGTGAGGGATTTAATAGCAGATTTTAATTCGTAATTTCCCCCAAAATTCATGTTATTCAATAGTCCTCTGGAACATACTAATAAAATGAATGAATGTTGATTATTTAGATGGAGAGACTTTCTGTCTTCATTTCTAACCAAAGCATCCCAGGGTTTATGAGTCAACATGATTATGGCTAAGATTTCAAAACTTATTTCTTACTTCTTAATTTAAATCTACCCTTACTTGCCCCCTTATCGCTTGAGAAGAGTAATTTAGGCTGGATCCTAAGCCTATTCAGCTCAGTCATGTGACCTGGTAACCCAGCATAGAAAACTATTTTAAAAGGTTGTTTTCCCTCTATGTTATCTGTGTTCTAATATTATTATGTACACAATTTGGAGATACTTGGTGCTTCGGAGGGCAGAAGTGAGCGAGTTATTGTTTACTTTCCTAATTTCATTCTTACCTGCAAGTGGAAAATAAATCAATTTATGATCATCTCTAGGGTCATTCTAAACCCAATTTAATATTGGTTGGAAAAAATAGTGCACATAGGTATGCAGTTAATACATATAAGTACTTCCAGTTTAAAACACTGGATGGGGTGGGGGCTCACCATTTATTTAAAATATATTTGAAAATTCCACCCCAAATTCTCTCTCAGTTTATGATCCAGGTCCCCACCCCTTTTACTGATACAGCTTTGCCAAATAACTTGGTCCTTAGAATTGATGTTTTCCTAAGGTGTACAGTTCAGGAAAGGCTTAAACAACAGAATTTCTGGAATTTGTACAGTCAGTGTGCCATCTACTGACAAACCAGCAAATTCAGAAATTGCACTGCATCAGAATGTATTTTGCTAGGATTTTGGCTGTTTATGTACTCACTACTTTTCACATGGCAACCACAACTTAAATTCTCAACAGCACACACATATGCTCGTTTCAAAGAAGCAGATGAAAATTAGGAAAAAATAAATTAAAAATATAAGGTGACAAGTGGGAACTGCAACAAAAGATTGCAGTGCTCCCTGTTCCATTCTACCCCTCACCGTCAGTAGTATTCCCCCCTCTCCATTCCCCTCACCACAATGGTTTTCTCAACATTATACAGTCAGCAGGTTGTACACACCGAGCATGCTCAGTCATGATTGAGTTGTGTGGGAGACCTCACCCACCACCCCCATGAGGCAGATTCAGTTGAGAGGCAGCGACTGGTCCAAGGTGACCCCAGTGATGCCAGAGTGGAGATTTGAACCCTGGTCTCCTAGGTCCTAGTCCAACACTCAAACCACTCACTCTGCTTGGTAACACCAAAGTGGTGCACCATGTCACCTCTATGTATGAGGAAGAGGACCCTTGGCACATCCAATATCACAGGTACTACCAAAAAGAGGTATTTCCTCACTGCAGACAGGCTTATAATGAGCATCAAGGTTGCTGACCATGGTAATTGTGGCACTAATTCTATCAGCACTTCACATGTGATTCCTGCCTTAAAATGTTACCAGATAAATGGGATCAAACCATATGAAAGTGATTCTCGTGTTACTCTATTCCGAACTTAAAAATGGAAAGCCTAATGCTGGTGGTCAACAAAAGAGGTTTAAAGGCTGTCTCAAGGCAAATTTTTAAAAATGTAGGATAAACACCAACAATTGGGAAACACTTGCCTGGGAGCCCTCCAATTGGAGAACAGGCTTTACCAAAGGCGTCATGGGCTTTGAAGACACTCGAGCTCAGGACGCAAGGAAGAAATGCGCTAAGAGGAAGGCACGTTTGGCAAATCCACACCGTGATCAACTCCCACCCAGAAACCAATGTCCTCACTGCAGAAGGACATGTGGATCCAGAATTGGCCTCCACAGTCACTTATGGACTCATTATTAAAACCATGTCTATGGAAGACAATCTTACTCAGCTACGAGTGGTCACCAAAGGACATATGAACCAGTCCTAAGAATAAAAATCCTATTGTAGGCATAACTCTGCATTTTTTCAATGGTTTGGCCTGTTAGCTGTACTATGAACTCCTACTTTTGCCCAGTTTCTTTCTTTCTCTTTCTCTTTCTCTCTGTATATGTGTTTGGAATACTGAAATGAACCTGACAAATTAATTACCACAGAACACTTCATTAACTAGAGTACCTTGCATATAGCTCTTCATTGTTCGAATAGATTTGTTCTGAGGTGCCGCACTCACAGAGAATTCTAATTTTGCATTGTTGATGCTTGTTAAGAAGCACCCTTGGATAAATATGTTTAATGCATCATGACATCTAACTAGTTGCACCTAGCCCGTCAGCCCCTTGAAAGATGGGAGTGCATAAAATGCAGAGGATTAAAACTCCCAGAAGAGAGAAGAAACGTTGACTTCTCAAAATGATGGATCCTCACAGGCATTCTCTCCCTCTGTCTCTCCCTGGCCCAGAATGACCCAGGATGATCTATGCTTACTAAATGCTGTCCACAGTCTTGTCTTGTCTGATAGATGGCTAGAAAATGGCGGGTGAGGGCAGGACTGGGTGGCAAGGAGTGGGCAAGCCTGTGGGTGGTTGAAAGGAAGGTCTGTTGGAGAGATGGGGTAGATGTGAGGAAAGAGTTGATTTTGGAAGCAACAGAGGAGAGAGGAAGAGAGGAAGCCAAGAGGAATCGGGTTCAATGTTTTATATGGAGAGGGAAACTGAAAGGCCTTGCTGCTTCAAAGCTGGGAGTGTGCTCCCCTTAGCAACCATGATGGGTTAAATTAAAAATGTCAGAGGAGAGCCAATGTGGTGTAGTGGTTAGACCTGGGAGCTAAAGGTAAAGGTAAAGGGCCCCTGACAGTTAAGTCCAATAACGAACGACTCTGGGGTTGCAGCACTCATCTCGCTTAATGGCTGAGGGAGTCGGCGTTCGTCCACAGTTTTTCCGGGTCATGTGGCCAGCATGACTAAGCCACTTCTGGCGAAACCAGAGCAGTGCATGGAAACGCCGTTTACTTCCCACCGAAGTGGTACCTATTTATCTACTTGCACTTTGATGTGCTTTCAAACTACTAGGTTGGCAGGAGCTGGTACCGAGCAACGGGAGCTCACCCTGTCACAGGGATTCGAACCGCCAACCTTCTGATCGGCAAGCCCTAGGCTCAGTGGTTTAGACCACAGTGCCATCCGCGTCCCACCTAGGACCTGGGAGACCAGGGTTAAAATCCCCACATGGCCCTGAAGGCAAACAGGGTGATTTTGGGCCAGTCATTGCCTCTCAGCCTAACTGAGGGGGGGGAAAGTGGATAAAAAGTGGGGGACCATGTAAGCCACCTTGATCACCTTGGAGGAAAGACGGCATATCAGTTTAAGAGATAAATGTAATAAATAAATAGGGCCTGTGGAGAGGAGGGGAACTGTATTAGGGCCCTCATAAAAAGGTAAAGGTACCCCTGCCCGTACGGGCCAGTCGTGACTGACTCTAGGGTTGTGCGCTCATCTCACTCTAGAGGCCGGAAGCCGGTGCCATCCGAAGACACTTCCGGGTCACGTGGCCAGCATGACGAAGCTGCTCTGGCGAGCCTGCACCAGCGCAGCACACGGAAACGCTATTTACCTTCCCGCTATAAAGCGGTACCTATTTATCTACTTGCACTTAGGGGTGCTTTCGAACTGCTAGGTGGGCAGGAGCTGGGACCGAACGATGGAAGCTCACCCCGCCGCAAGGATTTGAACCGCCGACCATACGATCGGCAAGTCCTAGGCACTGAAGTTTAACCCACAGCGCCACCCGAGTCCCACCTCATAGGTGGAGGCAATTAAAAGAGCTGCTGCCACGGAAAGGAATGAAGTCAATTATCTTGGTGTCAGTGTTGTCATTAGAAAATCATGGAGGAACATGACCCTGGTGCACCTTCAAGGCATTTTCCTGAGGGGAAGTGGTTTATGGTGTTACTGTGAGAGAATCTGGAGAGATACGGGAGGAGGCTAAGTTTGATGTTTCCCTCTGCGTAGAGTTCTGAGAATTTTGTATCCCTGGTATGAGATAGATCAGGTGCAAGGAAACTCAAGCCAGGGGTTAAACATGGGTGTCTCAAGCTGGTAATGTTTCTTGCTTGCCTGGATGGTGGAAGCATAGGGATGTGTGAATGTGCGACAATACTAGCCTGCTGTACAAAGGGGAAATTTACATTAATTGCTCCACTCCGCTCTTCTGTAAACGAGTTGACCATGTTGCAAGTGTCCTGAGCAAATTTATAATAGGTTGCTCTTGAATTTATGAAGTTGGAAGCGATGGATATCCAAGTAAAGCCAATAAACAGCTGCAAGAGCAGGTATATCTGTTTCCAATGTCTTCTCCTACAAAACAGTTTCTGTAACCCAGAGCTCTTGAATGTATTTTATATGCTTTAAATACAATTATCTTTTTTATGATCAACATAGATAGTTGTGTTCTTTCTCTCTCATATGCACACCAGATAGAATTCATACAGAAGAATATGTAAAATTCAGGGAAGTCTGATGAGCTATCACGGATCAAAGCACTCAGAAATAATTGCCAATATACCAAAGTTCCATAATTGTTCAAACACAAAGTAATGGAAAGTGGCACTTGAAGAAGACAGCTCTTACGGAAGTCTTGATTCCTGTAACAAAATGGAATGCATGACTATCGCTCCAAATTAATTCTGCAACAAAGACCACTTATGCCAGTTTTAATTCACACTATGGCCACATCAAGGCTCATGAATACTTATGTGCAAGCACAGCTCATTCCGAACACTGTCTTGCAGCTATTACTTAGTCAGTGTTTGAAATTTGGGAAAAATAACTAGATGAGGTAGTGCATAGTCATCCTTGGGTGAAACATCTCCTCCTGCTTTCGATAGACTTTGTGTCCATTGAAGCAGTTTCCCTCAAATTTCTTACACTCTGAATAATACCCGCATTGATTTGGCGGCTGAGGAATCTCTGTTTGCCGTCTCAGGAACCCAGTATGACACACAAGGTTTTCTGACACTATGCAGGGCACAATCTCAATTCACATTGGCTCCTGACCATGCAGACTGGTCCTCACTATTGTCCTGGGATCATAGACAATGTATCCTGAATGAGTCAAGCACTTTCCCATGGTCCAGTGTTTTATAGTAAGCCTGTAGTGGAAGAAAGAGTGTGTTTCATAGATTCTCGTCCATGCTCATTGTTGAGAAATCCCTGATACATGGTCCTTCTGCCAAAGGAGCATGTTTGATCATGCCATGCTTTTTTGATGATGATCAAAGGAGCTGAAGATTTTGAAGAGCCGTCTAAAATGTGCTGCCATTAAACTATGCCCAGATAGTTTCTTTATTTTGGCTCATGGTGGGTTCAGTCTCAGTTCCAGTGGCCAAAATGTGAGAACTAGTTAGGGTTGCATTTGCAAAGTTCTTCATGGCAGTTCTGAAATAAATAAATAAATAAATAAATAAATAAATAAATAAATAAATATTGCACTCCAACTTTCATTGATATATTGTAACCCAGAATAAGGCCTAAATAGCATCAACAGCTGCATTAAAAAAAATGGAACCAGATTTAGGTAGTAGAGTAAATCTATTGAAATAGGACTTAACTTCCATAGGACTAAATGCAACTGAGTCATACTCTGAGTAGACCTACTGAAATCAATGGATGTGTGACTGACTTAAATCTCTCGATTTCATTGGGTATACTCTGAGTATAACTTAGTACACATTCACACCATCCATTTAAAGTGCTACAGCACCACTTTAAACAGCCATGGTTCCCCCAAATAATTTGGGAGGGGTAATCGGTTAACCATGCTTCGTAGGAGACACCTGTTCCCCTCTCAGAACTACAATTCCCAAAGCTCCCCATGAAAAGGGATTGACTGTTAAACCACTCTGAGAATTGTAGCTCTGGGAGGGGAAATGGGAGGGTCTTCTAACAACTCTCAGCACCCTTACTACAATTCCCAAAATTGTTTGGGGAAGCCATGCCTGTTTACAATGGTGTAATAGTGCTTTAAATGTACGGTGTAAATGTGGCCCTAGATAGATGCAACCCATTGATTTCAATGGATCTACTCTGATTACATCCAGATAGAACTCAATATGAATTGCCTAAATGTTTTTGTTTTTTTTGTTTTCAATAGGCCTTTCACCACATTTACTTTTGCGATATGTTTTCAACCCAAATTAGTGTGTGGATATTTTAAAAGAACTGGAATAACTGCAACAAATATCACAACCTTTGTCCCCTGTGCCTTCAGATCTTGACACAGCCTCTGGATTTCAAGGAGAAAAAACAGTTGTAGGTTGCAGACTAGTCATTACACCTTCTCATGAAAGCTGCACATAAAATGTATGATATATAAAATGTAAACCGAGCCATTGTTAACTAGACATTAATGAATGGTGTTTCAAAAGGTTAAATATAAATATGGATAATTATGGCTTTCTAGTAGCAAGAAATTATTAGCTTCTTCCCCACTTGCATGGCATGGATCCAAAACACCAATCTAAAATAGAAGTATATATTTTGTTCGGCAATCAAAATACGACCTGGAGAGCTACAATTATAGTAGACAGTTAGGATTTCTCTGAATATATATTGCTCTTTGTGCCCTCAGCCAAGATTATTCTTTCCCCTGTAATTAAACCATGCAGTGTATAGTGAGAATTACTAATCCGTAAACTAGGATTTTAATGGCATCAAGAAACCATTTCATTTATTTTTAATTTCAAAATTGCACTTCAAGTTTGCAATTCTTAACTGTAGAAAGGACAAAAAAAATCTAATGCATGCACAGAGAGTAAAAGTACCATCAGAGTCTTTGCTTATTATTAAATGCACCACCAGAGTGACAAAGAAACCAGGAACAACCTGTTGGATTGAAGTATTTGGTTCAGACTTTGCTCGTTTTTAAGCAATGTCAGAGGGTTGGAAAATGCCCCCCCCCTTAAGGAGTGGAGACAAATTCTTAAGAGTACTCAGGGGAGAGATGGGCTAAGCATTCCAAACAAGGTCACAGAAGGTTTCTCTTCCCTCTCCTTTAAGGCCTCATCTGAACTATATACAATTTAAAGCAGTATTATATCATTTTAAATAGACATGATTTTCCTCCAAAGAATCCTGGGAATAGTAGTTTGCTAAGCCTCAGCGCCTAGGGCTTGCTGATCGAAAGGTCGGCAGTTCGAATCCCTGCGGCGGGGTGCGCTCCCGCTGCTCGGTCCCAGCGCCTGCCAACCTAGCAGTTCGAAAGCACCTCCGGGTGCAAGTAGATAAATAGGGACCGCTTACCAGCGGGAAGGTAAACGGCGTTTCCGTGTGCGGCTCTGGCTCTGGCTCTGGCCAGAGCAGCGATGTCACGCTGGCCACGTGACCTGGAAGTGTCTCCGGACAGCGCTGGCCCCTGGCCTCTTAAGTGAGATGGGCGCACAACCCCAGAGTCTGTCAAGACTGGCCCGTACGGGCAGGGGTACCTTTACCTTTACCTTTTAAGGGTGATGATAGTTTTTATGAGACCACTATCTACTCACAGAATGACAATTCCCTGAGTGGTTTAACAATCAATCCCTATTCTCAGGAAACGCTGTAAATTCACACACACACACACACACACACACACACCCCTTTTGTGGTCCCAAAGAACATAGGATTGCAGGGTCCAGAAGTGAGGAGGACACTGTCTTCTGCAGTACTGTACTCCTTCCTCACAAGGGAGGCAACCTCTAAAATGGCCTGGAATAATCTATTTGTCTTTACAGGAAACTTTGGAAATTGTAGCTCTGGGAGGGGAATAGGGGGTCACCTAGCAACTCTCAGCACGCTTAGCAACTGTAACTCCCAGAATTCTTTGGGTGAAGCCATGACTGTTTAAAGTTGTATAATAGTGTTTCACATGTATTGTGTGGATGTGGCCTTTGAAAACCTCCAGAATACACCAATTTCACTGAAAATGTAAGCACTGAAAAGCATCTCTTATTAAAGGCAGCCTTTGTACACCCTGTAATATGGCTATTGAAGCTCTGTGCCAAGCAGTGTAACTACCAGCTTCTGTTGCTTTTCACATATCGTTACCCCTCAGTAACTCTCCAATGCATTTATGGCATTAGAAACGATCCAGTAACATCATAACATAGTGCTAGAGTACGCTGATTCTAAGATGAGTAGATAGCTCTTGGCTGGATATTAACTGTAGCAGATAGAATTATTTTCCATGTCTTCATGGTAGGAGTTTGCCAAAGGCTACGGCAGTTTAGATCTATAACAGAGATGTATATTTGAGTCTGGCAAGAATGCTATTATTTGTCTTGTGGATATTCTGCTAATTTTACATCATTTCACTTTTTTTTTTAAAAAAGACAGATAATTTAAGTGGGTTCATTTGTATAGTACCCCGCGCTTGCTTGCAAACCAAATGCTAAATGACAGAACTAGAAGAGGCTATAGCCCTTGCCTAAAGTTTTAAAGAAGAACTAAAATAATTGCTAGTGTTTGTGATTCTAGAATCTAGATTAGGACCTAGATTATCTATGTATATTTATTATCTATGACTATCTATTTTCAGAGTGAAAGTCGGTCTGGATAATTGCCGAGGGCAAGGCAATGGTCATATAGAGAAACTATCAGATTTAAGCACTGGACACAGAGATTTGCCCGAAATGTACAATATGCCTCCTGAAAAGATCAGATAAAATAAAAAGCAGGTAACTGCAGGCTGCTGAAACTGCTGTAGCTGTTGGCAACAAGTGCTCTGGTTTCAGATAGTTGAAATGAGCCCTCCCCATCTATTGGCTCAGCTGCTATGGTGTGATGGAACATTTGTGACAATTTTAAGCTACTTGTGAATTTGCTTGTTTTAAACTGCCAGTACCCAAGGGCTTGGGACAGAGGTGTGGAATGTGAAACACAGAGCAGTCAAGTACAACATCCATAGAGTGGACATAAAAAAGGGATGTCTGGACCAGCCAATCGGAACTTCCTGTTTCCTCCTAGGCTGGGACAGATTTACATATCTTACATATGTATTTACATGTAACCAGAGGTGGGTGTGTGGCCTCACCTGTGCAGGTTACAAAAGCATAGGACTGGACGCCATCTCTCTCTCTCTGACTACATTCATTGAAGAAGCAACATCTGCTTAGCCTAAGATTCTCTCTTGGCTTCCAGACAAAGGAGCTGTCTCCTTATGGGATAGTTTCCAGGTATATTACTTTTATAACTAAAGTCTGCCTTCTGGGATCCATCTGTGAACAGAATGTGAGTGAGTAAACTCTTTTTATACGTTTATAGAAGACTGTGTCGTGTCTATTTCTTTTATGAGGGACTAAAGGGGAAATTACCAGGTAACTTATTTTAGAGGCTTTAGTGAGCCTGAGCAAACGCATCCGCTGTGCAAGTTTAAAAAAGGGAAATGTTACTCTGCTAAATTGTAGAACTTGTTAACACAAGTTGGAAAGGATATAATCAAACAATATATCCTCTCCTACCTCCCTGAACATTCCCACAAGAGGGGGCTGTTGGTAGGACTAGATGCAGAGAGGGAAGGAAGCAGCACCTTGAGTATTTGACTGTTGGACCAAGAAGCTTATTTTAACAGGTGGATGGATGGATGCTTGGAGACTGCAGCAAGTGAAAATACTGTGTGAACACTGACATGAAAATGAACAGGAGAAAAGGCTACAGCAGCTGTTTGCAAATCTCTGCTTCTAACATGATTCTAGTTTTCTTTGTGTAGGGGAGAATCCTCCATTCTATCATAAGAACGTAACAGATTAGATAATATTAGATACGAACATGTACATGGTGAGAAAGTTGTTGCTGAAAGGAAAAAATATAGGTCTAAAAAGAGAATTCATGGATGGCAAGATCCAGATTTGAGGCAAGTACTTTTTGGGTAAGAGAACTCCAGGAAAGATTCAAAATCACAACATATGCACCAAAGGAAAATGTGGAAATATAGGCTGTTAGACCTTTAAAATATGCTCTTCCATCCAAAGTCCCCCTCTTCCCCTAGCATAGAAAAAGACCACACGTTTGGTAAGTTAAAAATTGTTTACTTACAAACTCTCCAAATGTCAGATTTATCTGCTTTTCTATACAACATTTGGAAAAAGTTACACAGGCAGTAAAACTTTGCTTAGTTACAGCGGTGAAAGTTCATAAATTATTGGTATAGGAGCTCAAGAGTGGCTTGTAAGAGCCATGTGGTCAGAGCTTGGAGCAACCAGCTCAAACATCTTTACACACTGAACTTCTCAGGTAGACTAGAGAGAAAAATAGGCTTGATTACCTGTTTCCTCTAAAGGTAAAGTAAGCCTGGCAGGACAGCTTACTCTATGGTCTTAACCCTTCATGCATTAACTAGACTTAAGCACGTTGGTCATATGAGACTGGTTATCCCACAAAATTCAAACTGAAATGCTGATGAATTTACATGAGACCCCTTTTTAAAGAAAAGAAAAGAAAAGAAAAGAAAAGAAAAGAAAAGAAAAGAAAAGAAACAACGGTAGCACAGATAGCTGTGGAAATGTAGAGATATTAACTTTTATGACTGGGAAAAGGATAAACTGAGGCAAATAAAAATTGACATTTTTACCCATACATGTGACAGTCCTATTCAGGACCCTGATCTGCAACAGGCCCCATCTACGTTTCCCACCAAATATCATCACATTTGCTGCTGCTATTTGTTTGCAGTAAGCAGCATCTTTGGTAGAAAATTGTGGTTGGAGTGTGTGGGTATTAATTTTCAGTGGGAAAATGGTAGGAGCCCCTAATCCAGATCAAGGGCACATTCCAGAATGGGGCACTGCTGCTGCTTTATTTCTCTGAAATAAAAGCAGCCATTTTTAAAGTATGCTTTAAGGGGGGGGGGGGTTTACATGTAGCTTGGCAACCAGGACTGGCCAAGGCTTTGAGTTGAATGCATTGTTGGTGTTACTGCTGTGTAATGTATGAAACAGCCCAAAAGGTGAATGTGGAGAAATATATAGGAGATTCTTGTACAATTGTATAAAATGAAATGTGGCTTTTTCACTTGTGTTACTTATTATCCTATTAACTGACTTTACTAGATGCACAACAGTTGCATGATTATTTGTGTTCATCCTCACCAAAAATCTCTTCCTGTTTGACTCTATTTTTCAAGTGGCTTTGGCACTCTGTCTCTTCCCCCACTACCGAAATACCCCACTTATTAAAAATCACATTTTGTCACCAACACATGACTTGGACAGATTGTCGAAAGTTGTCACGTTGGAGAGATAGCCTCTATCATTGATTTACAGCATGATGTTTTCTAAGCACCAGGAACCAATATGTTATAAAGGCCCAATTTGTCAACTCAGATGTCATTATAAATTACTAAACATGTCCCATGCAGCACAAATTCATCTCCCATAATCCCTTCCTATTGAGAGCTTAACCAGGATAGGAAATTGTATTGCCCCAAGTCTGCAGATTCCATTGTCATTTTTAATTTCTAAAGCCCTGGGTTATCAACTCACTTCAATGTAGCATATTACTCTATAGCTCTGGGGGTCTATCAATTAATGCATTTAATGAAGTTGACTGATTACATCATGCAACTATTACTTGTGGAGACACTAGAAAGGTTTTGGTGGCCCCTAATAGAGTCAAATGGATAGCTCTCAGTTTTGCTTCTCCTTTTTGTGTGTAGGTTACTATTATGCAAACAGTTGCCTGGAAAGTTAGGGGCTATTTCAGTGGAATAAATGTGGAAATATTTTAACTTGTTAGTGCTTTATGTCAACGGAAGTGACAAGTGAGGAGGAACTCATTATAGCTTGTCCATATGGAGTAACATCTCTTCCCCACATACATCCATATTTTTATCAAGTGGGTTGCCCATAAATATAAATTCAATACTCTCTACAGCTATAAAAGACTAGAGAGCTAGAATATATATGACAGAAGTGGAACAAGCACAACAGTTCTACAAAGTGGTGATGGCGGATGAAGTGGTGGGACACCCAGCCACAAAAGTTTGAATGTGTGGCAGTACTTATGTTCAACATCAAATAGAAATGTTTTGACCACCTAGCATCCATCTAACCTGGTGTTTCCCAACCTTAGGAAACCTTGGAAACACTGAGAACCTTGGGAAACACTGTTGTAACCCATGGGGGGGCATGTGGTCCTCCAGATGTTGCTGGACTCCAACACCCATCAGCATGGCCTTTGGTCAGGGAATGTGAGAGTTGTGGTCCAACACAAGGCTAGATTAAGGTGGTTGTGGGCTCTGATGCAACATTTTCAAAATAGAGCCCATTTTCTCCCACAAAGGAACACGTGAAATAAGATAACACAGCATAAGTCCAAGACACAAGGCTAACAAATTTATTATACTATAAGCTTTTTGAGGCTACAAAAAATACTCCAAGGATGTACATTTTCATATTTTACTTTCACTTAACTCATCATTGTTTTTGCTCATTTCCTGCCCTGGGCCATTTACCAGCGTTCAGCATAGTCTACAACACACAGCTGCTGTGAATATATATAAGGAAGTATAAAATGACTGCAAAGGGGGACTTAATATTCATGGCATCAAATTTTGGTTTCTTTAATCAGAGTGATGCATCTTTGTATTAAAAAGGCCATGTTTTTCTTCCTCCTCCCACTCAAATTAGTATAGCTCTAAACCACTGAGCCTAGGGCTTGCCAATTGGAAGGCTGGCGATTTGAATCCCCGCAACGGGGTGAGCTCCCGTTGCTCGGTCCCAGCTCCTGCCAACCTAGTAGTTTGAAACCACGTCAAAGTGCAAGTAGATAAACAGGTACCACTCCAGCGGGAAGATAAATGGTGTTTCCGTGCGCTGCTCTGGTTTCGCCAGAAGTAGCTTAGTCATGCTGGCCACATGACCCAGAAAAACAGTCTGAGGACAAAAGTCAGCTCCCTCGGCCAGTAAAGTGAGATGAGCGTCGCAACCCCAGAGTCATTTGCAACTGGACTTAACTGTCAGGGGTCCTTTACCTTTACCTTTTTAATCCTTCAACCAATCTTAATCTGGTCTGATTATTGAATGTTTTATATTAGTAAATCCCACTTGTGATCAATTGAGCTAACTTTGAGGTGAATGTATGCAGAGGCCAGATTCCTAAGGCCTGTAGCCACTGGGGGTGGGGGCTGTGAAAAGCAAAGTGATTCTTTCATTCTTTTTTAAAAAATATGATTGATTGGTTGATTTTTTTATCATCATTTTACAGGCAAAGTGGTAAGGAAAAACAGATAGGATTTTTCCTAAGTGCTCTGTAAAAAAATAAAACCTACTCTCACTTTCCAATGTTCAGCCCCAACAGCAATATCAATGAGATAATTAACAGGATTTTAAAGTGTTATAGAATATTTTTTATTTATTAATAATGTGTTTAAATTATTTGATTTTATACCCTTTTTATAAATTAAGTTTGAATATAATGGACTACCTATATTTGAGTTTTGTCTGCCCCTTCATCATAAGAAAGCCAAGCTGCAATCCTGTATCCACTTACCTGACAGTAAAAAAAAGGTAAAAGGTAAAGGACCCCTGGATGGTTAAGTCCAGTCAAAGGCGACTATGGGGTTATGGCGCTCATCTCACTTTCAGGCTGAGGGAGCCGGCATTTGTCCACAGACAGCTTTCCGGGTCATGTGGCCAGCATGACTAAACCGCTTCTGGTGCAATGGGACACTGTGACGGAAACCAGAGCGCATGGAAATGCTGTTTACCTTCCCACCACAGCAGTACCTATTTATCTATTTGCACTCGCATGCTTTCAAACTGCTAGGTTGGCAGGAGCTGGGACAGAGCAATGGGAACTCATCCCATCGCAGGGATTGGAACTGCCGACCTTCCGAGTGGCAAGCCCAAGAGGCTCACTGGTTTAGAATACCATCGTTACTTGAAAGAATAAGCCCCAGTAAACACACTTGTGCAATGTGACATCCCACCTCCCTGTGTGTGCCCCTCATTCTCCCTAAATGTGCTGTGGAGGGGTAGGGGAACCCATAAAACAAATTGAGAAGATGTACAGGAGGTATAGAGGGCAAAAGCCCTGTGGCGCAAGCAGAAATGTTTGCACTGATGGGACCATGATTTAGCTGTACTTTGGATACAACCCCTGCTAATTTTCAATGAATTAAAAAGGGTGCATACACAGACCCCCCCCAAAAAAAAGCCTTTCCTGGCTCTTAGATGTATGTGAAATGTAAGTGTGCATCTGAACACATGAACTTGCCTTATACTGAGTCAGAACCTTTGTCCCCAATGAGGAGTTCCTTGAGGAATAACTCAACTGCGGAAAGATGAAAGGACCTTTCTTGAATTACTTAGGTAAAGGGACCCCTGACCATTAGGTCCAGTCGTGACAGACTCTGGGGTGGTGGCACTCATCTCGCTTTACTAGCCGAGGGAGCCGGCGTACAGCTTCCGGGTCATGTGGTCAGCATGACTAAGCTGCTTCTGGCGAACCAGAACAGCACACGGAAACGCCGTTTACCTTCCTGCCGGAGCGGTCCCTATTTATCTACTTGTACTTTGATGTGCTTTCGAACTACTAGGTTGGCAGGAGCAGGGACAGAGCAACAGGAGCTCACCCCGTCATGGGGATTCGAACCGCCGACCTTCTGATTGGCAAGTCCTAGGCTCTGTGGTTTTAACCCACAGCACCACCCGCGTCCCATATTACTTGAATTACTTGGCCACTACCAAATAACTATTTTTAAAGGGAGATTGAAAAGATGAAGATGCCCTTGAGTAAATGATTTGCAAAGAAAAAAATCTAGTCACTTCTTGAACAGTTCTGATTTCATTCCTTGACTGGCAACTGATTTTGAAACAGCTTTTAACTCCAGATTATTATTGCTTATCAGGAAGAAAGAGAACATTAGGCTCTTATAAAAAAAGTAAAGAATTCTGGTAGCCGGTAGTTAAGTTAAATGAAAGATGTCTGCGCAAATGACAGGAAAGTGCTTTAACAAGCAGAATATGGCACCTCAGTCAGGGCTTGGGGGGAGGAGAGAGATCCACTTGACATTTAAAGGAAAACCTACTAAATTTCTGAAACAGTATGCAAACCAGAACACAGCAACCCTTGAAAATTCGCACTTCTCTGAATTTAGCACTGCTATTCTGTAGCCAAGTGATGTGTATAAAATTGCATCCGCTAGAGTAAAGTTTACATATATTAACAAAAATAGGATAGGAAAATCTACTACTATATTTTGGAAAGTTGTTTATTTACAATACATTTGGATACATCTTAAGATATCATAACCATATGCATCTTCCACAGTATTTTGGTCCTAGCATCATTCTGGGGCATTGTTTCAGGCAAATGATTGCTTACACACACACACACACACACACACACGGACATTATAGAATATTTGGAGAAAATTCTGCAACATGTCCTCCTTTTTCTAAAGGGTAGGAAAAATAAAAATATAATAAATTTTCTCAGAAAAAATACCTTCAGAGAAATGTTGCTTCAGTTTTAATAGTTTTCCTTGCACATATGATTATGTGCAATATATTTGTATGCCTTGTTGAGTATATTTTGGATAGAAAATTGGAGTAGAAAGTACATAGAATTATTAATTAGCAGATTAATTAATTCTGATGCACTCAACAGGGTGGATAATTATAGTTTTTCTCATATATATATATATATATATATATATATACACATACATGCTTTTTATATTTGAAAAAATCATTTTCATGCTGATTTCTCATCCCTGCCCCCTCCAAAGAAAGTAAATGGGAGCAACTGCCTTTGGCCGTACCACCTGAAATATAATTATCTCATCCCTGCCCCCCATGATGAACAAGTACCTGGTATTGAAATAAATCGATACCCTGCTAAGGTTCAGCAGAGATCAATTACGTGCAAAAATCGTTGCATGGAAACAAACAGAGAACAGTAGGATACCACTACACAAGCTTAATTGCTTAGATTTCTTAAATTTCCAAAGTGAAAGGTAATGCATTAAGGAACCTAATTAGATATTGATTTAAATAAATTTAGCCTCCCAGTGGCTAAACTGTGTTTATTAAAGATCTTGATGTAAATTAAAAGCAACAAGGGAAAACCAAACTCCCCCCCCCCCATCCTCTGTTTTCAGCAAACCTCACTAAAATTGAATACAAAAACAAAACAAATGTCTTATATTTGTTTTTTATGAGGTTGGAAACTCTCAGAATAGTTAGTAAGATGGGTGTTATATTGGTGGCAATGGTAGCATTCTTTAGGCATTATAGCCATGCAGGGCAAAATAAATACAAAAGGGTGGAGGGGGATGCAATTTACCCCACCAAAGACTGGCTCAAGGCATTTTGCTGCCTGGCATAATGGCACCATCTCTCAGTTCCATGTACATAAGACAGCTATACTCTCTCTGAGTCTGAAACCCAGCACCTAGAGTGACCATACCACTTCATCCATCATTGAGTGACATTCCCATTAGAAATCTAGATGTAATGGAATATGCATTAACGGGGAAATTTTGACAACAGGGCGATGAAACATTTCAAAAAAAATGGGAAAAATGTATGTCATACATAGGAAGGCTAAGGTGAAATAGTGAAACCAGTAGAACTGAAATAAACCTCATCATGTGAAATACAAAGAAAATTTCTGGATAAAGAAAATAATAAAAAGTAAAATGTATACTGTGGTACCACGGGTTACATACGCTTCAGGTTACATACGCTTCAGGTTACAGACTCCGTTAACCCAGAAATATTGCTTCAGGTTAAGAACTTTGCTTCAGGATGAGAAAAGAAATTGTGCTGCGGCGTCGTGGCAGCAGCAGGAGTCCCCATTAGCTAAAGTGGTGCTTCAGGTTAAGAACAGTTTCAGGTTAAGAATGGACCTCCAGAACGAATTAAGTACTTAACCTGAGGTACCACTGCAATGTGATTAATCTAACCAATGCTAGTTGTAAATGAATACAGACACACAATAAGAATTGCATATACAGGAGGATTTATTTGGCTATAGACACTCAATGGACAAATACGAAACAAGAACAATAATATACAAAATGGATAAAGACAATGCGAAAAATTTAGATGTGATATAAAAAGCCAGAAGAAGGAAGGAAGGAAGTCGGCTCTTAGGAGCAAATATAAATGTAAAATGTAATACAATATGTGTATGTGGAGTATGTAAATGAAAATCAATAAAGAATATTATGGTGGTGGGGGGGGAGAAATCTAGTTGTCATGAGACAACTCAGGAGACAAGAAGAGACTGTGAGGAAACTTAGGACAATGACTGCAAAGCCTGTTTAGCATTAATTTTTGAGCTTGAACACCAAGTCAGTCATCAAGTTCCTGGGGGAGGGAGGAACTATCACCTATGAACTATCCCCCTCCCCAATCCATTTCATTGCTTAATTACAAACCCTGTTAAAAATGCAGGCCCTGCTTCTTAGTTGAACTTTGCTGACTCCATCTTCCTTTCATCCCAGTCAGATTTGCCAAGGTGGTTCCCTCAAGATTCCTGGCAAACATTCCCCCAGTTCTCCCACAGATTGTGCTTCTCACTGTAATTACTTCTTATTTGTGAGTTGTCAAATGCTTGCGCCTGTGTTTCCCTTTTCACTTTCCAGCTTCCCAAAGCATCTGACCTGAACAAATAAACCACAGTAATGACAAAAAGAAAGAGGGTGGGTGGGTGGGTGGGTGGTATTAAACATCTTAAAAATAGACATTCACATTTCAATACCTTCTAAAAAAATAAAACTTAAACAACAGGTAAAACTCCTAGTACATGAATTACACCCTCCTATCTCTATCACAAGAGTTCCAAATAAGTCACAATATTTATGATTCCATAAGCCAAGCACTGGTGTGTGGTCAGTGGACTGGGGGACCAGGCTAGTCCCCTAAATGTTCCCCTGCTGTCTCGTTCTCAAAGCCCGGGAATTTTGTGCCCAGCTTAGGGAGGGAGGTGTGATACTCTGACTCATCCAAGAGCCCTCCCACCACCTTCCCGAAGTTCACCTGGCTTTAGGAAGGAGGCAGGAGGACTTCGGCATGCTTTCAGAGCCCTGGTGCTTCCTTCTCAAAACTTAGGAAACTTTGGCTGAACTTAGGGAGAGAGGCTTGATGCTCACCCGCACAACGTCACAACGTCCCCCCATCGGCATCACAAGCTGGCGTCTCTGGCCCTAACTGTTCCCTTATGAAAAATTTCACCCTATGCCACTGAAGCCAAGCCAAGTAAACAAGCAAACAAACACAAACAATAGATCTCGAGGAAAACTAATCCCAAATGTGAAGAGGTAGACTGGCTACTTAGTGATTCTTTTGGACATGCTCGGTAGCATCCTCTTTATTGTTGTTGTTGTTTAGTCATTTAGTCGTGTCCGACTCATCGTGACCCCATGTACCAGAGCACGCCAGGCACTCCTGTCTTCCACTGCCTCCCGCAGTTTGGTCAAACTCTTGTTCGTAGCTTCAAGAACACTGTCCAACCATCTCATCCTCTGTTGTCCCCTTCTCCTTGTGCCCTCAATCTTTCCCAACATCAGGGTCTTTTCCAGGGAGTCTTCTCTTCTCATGAGGTGGCCAAAGTATTGGCGCCTCAGCTTCACGATCTGTCCTTCCAGTGAGCACTCAGGGCTGATTTCCTTTAGAATGGATAGGTTTGATCTTCTTGCAGTCCATGGGACTCTCAAGAGTCTCCTCCAGCACCATAATTCAAAAGCATCAATTCTTCGGTGATCAGCCTTCTTTATGCCTGCCATTGTGATTTATTTATTTACTGACATTAAAACCCATGCTTTGTTGGTCACACAACATCAGAGTGAGAAACAATGTTAAAACAGTGCAATAAAATAGTATTTGATTTAAATACTACAAATCAAAAGCAGAGAATATGACGGGAGCTTGTGTATGGTGGAGCAGGAGGTGGGGGGCTTTTTAAAGCAGTACTTCCCTTCTAGGTAGCCAGGGGCTGACAGGGTCAGAGGAAAAAGTGGGCAGACCAACAAATGTTTCTTTTTCCTTTGCAGAGTAGACAAGTTTCTACACAGTCATACAATCTCCTTATCCTCCATTCAGGCCAGCAAGAGGCACTCATTATCCAGAAATGTTCAGGTTGTGAAGCAGGACCAATGAGGGGTGTGGCCTGGAGTGAGGGGGCGTGGTCTGTTGAGAGTTTCAAAGGCCAACAGAGAGGTGTGAAGGGCCACATTAGGCTCCAGGGCCTGAGGTGCCCCACAATTGCAGGAATCCATAGGGGTATTCTGTTGCCCTTTCGTGGATAAGGATGTCACAAGCGTTTGAATGGGGTTCTCGCGAAAGCAAGCACCCCCATTCAAATACTCATGGGTAGGGTTGAAATGAGCATGACTGAAGGATGCTACTTGCAACTTTCTGCAAACAGGGCATAGCAGGTCCTGTTTACCTTGATCCTGTGAGTGCCATCACGACTTCTCTCTTCTGCTTGAGTTTACTCTGAAGGGAAGGAGTGAGGAGAGGGCCAGTGGATGTGATCCCACCCCCCACCCCACATGCCAACATTCATTTGTATACAGTAACAATTTCCACTGGGCTAAAGAGAAAAAAATGCTGGGAACAGGCTATTGTACACCCAAATCCTCGTTTTCTGTGGCTGAATTCTGGCAGGGCTTGGCTCAGATCAAAAACAACTCCTCTCAAAAGGGGAAAAAAAAGTTGCCTGCTGTTTCAATATTCTCAAGTGCTTATAAAAAGCTCTGCTAAATGTCGGCTGTGATTTGTCCATTTTTGCCCATACTGTACATGGCTGGGTATTCATGGCTGGGTATTCACCCAGAGCTCTCTGATTTATTCAATCCAACAATTGAGCTCTAAAGAATTAAAACCTGCTGATTCAGGTAACGGTCTGGCACGATTGATTTTCTTCTTCTTCCCAGAAGAAGCTGTGTCATTATTGTTGTATTATTGATCTTGCTCAACATCCACATTTGCTCTGCTCTGTGCGTATGTGTGTGTGTGTGCACTTGCCAACAGGAAAAGTGCTATGTAACGTAATGATCCTATATGGGTGGCGGGAAGAGTAGATATCCCCACCCCCTCCACACTATTCTGTATTTCTGTCTGTTTAACTCCTACATAGCATTTCCATGGGAGAATTGCTGGATGCCTACGCACATTAATTTTTAGTACAGCAGGCCTCGAAAGCCATCATCTCCCAAGTATGTCCTTTTATAGACTTGTCAATCAATGTATAATTAGCTGGATTTACATGCAGAGCAGATGGGAATTTTGGAAGTGTTTCTTTTTGACTGATGCTACTTGGGAGGAGGGAAAGGGAAAGAATCCTGACATAGGACTGCATGCACATGCAGAGACACAGACGCACCAATTCCAAATAGCAAAACTGAGATTGCCGAAGACCTATTGGTTTGGAACCACCCAAAAATAATGTAGTGGCTTCTAGTACATACTCGGGAGATTCTCAATTTACAAAGAAGTATACAGGTTTGTAAAGGACAGCTAGAGGGCAAGTGGCCAAAGACATCCTGTGAAGCCAACCAAGCATGAGTGACAGCAAGAGCAGCAAAGGAGGCCCACTACTCTGCCTCCATCACTTCCTCAAGTAGCCATCCAGTGAAACATTTTCATGTTGTCCAGGTTTGTTACCATCTACTCCAGGGAATGGAATTTTAGACCCCTCAGAAGTCTGCTGTGAATTGCTGACAAGTTGCCAACCTTTGTAACAATCTTGATGCCACATCTGCACCATAGAAGCCAACCCCTAGGACCCAAGGTCCCTTTGCCATATATATATATATATATATATATATATATATATATATATATATTGAGGAGGCTGCCCCCCCAAAAATGTTGATGGACACTGGACAAAGTTGATGGATATGGTCCAAATGAAGGGAAGTAATAGCCCCATTCTCTTTTGCCTTGGTCAGACCACACCTGTAATACTGCGTCCAATTCTGGACACCGCAATTCAAGGAGGATGTTGACAAGCTGGAACGTGTGCAGAGGAGGGCAACTAAGATGATCAAGGGTCTGAAAACCAAGCCTTATGAGGAACACTTGAAGTTGCTCGGTATCTTAAGCCCAGAAAAGAGGAGACTGAGAGCCATCTTAAAATATTTCAGGGGCTGTCACATGGAAGAGGGAACGAGCTTGCATTCTCCTGCTCTGGAGGATAGGACTTGGACCAATGGCATCAAGTTTCAAGGAAGGAGATTCTGACTAAACATCAGAAAAAGCTTTCTGACAGCAAGAGCTGTTTGACAGTGGAACGGTCTCCCTTGGGACGTTGTGGACGCTCCTTCCTTGGAGGTTTTTAAGCAGAGGTTGGATGGCCACCTATAATGGGTGCTTTAGCTAGGATTCTATGATTCTATGAAATGGAAAACCTCTCAGAGGCTGTACTTCCTAGGCATGGAACAAGCAGAAGTGTGCATAAGCCCAGACCCTCCAAGTGTCCCTATTTTCCAGGGATATCCCTGAATTAGAGAAGCTGTCCTGATTTCTGATTTTATCCTGGAATGTTCTGCTTTTCCTTCAGATGTCCCTATTTCCATTGGAGAAATGTTGGAGGGTATGGAGTTGTCCAGCCCCAAAGCTGTCTGAAGACAATCCTTTATAGGAAAGGTTGTTTTAATGTTTAATGTTTAATTATGTTTTTATATATGTTGGAAGCTGCCCAGAGTGGCTGGGGCTCCCCAGTAAGATGTGTAGGGTATAAATAGTAAAATTATCACTATGGAATGGGACCTCCCTATTTTCATCGGAGAAATATTGGAGGGCATGTGAGCCCCTAGGCTTCCATGTAGAGCAAGTGCATTCAGAACATTATTAAGAAAATGCAACAGAGCTGAAATATCATGCCCGCTTTCCTTCCACTGCCATACACACACACACACACACACACACACAAATTTTATTAATGTGCTCAAGAAAAACAGACAAACAAAATGTATTAGGAAAGACTACTAAACATATAATAACCAACCACCTTTTCACAGTTCATGGATTTGGTACAATAATATATAATCTCTAAAGTAATTAATCTTATTTACAAAGTAAATAATTATGTTTCTCCATTTTCTTCCTCTTCTGTAAAAATTGTGTAAAAACCCAATTAAATTACAGGGATGAATAATAGAAAATAGTTGTTTTTTCCACCCTTTCAAAACATTGCTTTGTTGCTACTTTAAATTTATGGCCTCCACATTTTCAAGGCTGCTGAGCATGGTGGCTATTTCATATCTTTCTGATTTGTGTATGAAATAAAGGAATGCTGCACTACATAAAAATCACATGGCCTGCCTATGCCTCTCATTAATCTGAACTCACATTGTTGTTGTTTTCCAGCTGCTGCACTTTCCCAGACATTTCTGTACCACAGAGCTTTGTTTCGTTCTCCTGAGGATTTCCATTTTTGTGCAACAGATAGTCTGCCTTCTGTGATAAGAAGTATAAGCAACTGTACAGCTTCAATATCTAAAATGGAGCCCTTAAACTGGGGTGGCGCATCCCATTTTGCCACCTGAGGAGAAACAGGAAGTGCCGCTTGGCCCTGCCGCTGCTGCCACTCCTACCACCACCTCCCTGCTCTTGCCACCAGCACCACATGCCCCATTGCACCGCCATCAGCGCCAACTTTGGACGCGCTATCCCTGATTTCAAATAAGATTGCACCCAAAAGGGACACAATCTTGCCACTGGCAAAGACGGTGGGACAGGCTGGGCATCTGGGAGCATTCCACCTCAGGGGATTCTGCCGCCTGGAGCAGTGTCTTCACCCTACCTAATGGCAGGGCCAGCTGGGCCTCAAACAAATATAGTAACATTAATTGAGATGTGAAAGTTAATGCAAACTGATAGAAAATGTAAGATATTTGAAACACAGTGTACTGTGTGTTCTGCTCCTTCCTGAACGCTCATTTGATTCCCTCCCCCTCTTCCTTTTTCCTTTCTCCTCCTGTGATGAGGCTGCATTTTAATATTTTAATGTTTCAATATTTTAATGTTGTCTTTTAATCTTGTTTTTAAGTTGTATTCATTCAACTTGTTTTTATTATTGCTTGTTAGCCGCCCTGAGCCCAGCCTTGGCTGGGGAGGGCGGGGTATAAATAAAAATTATTATTATTATTATATTATCTATTTGTGGTTCCTATTCTCAAAAACAAACAAAAAACAACAACAGCAAAAAACCAAGACCCAGCTTACATTCAAGACCACGCATGAGCATTTTCTTTTCCATTGACTTCAACTAAAGAGAGATCAGACCCTTTTTTAAATTTATTTATTTTTATTTATACAACAAGAAAAAAAATCACACAAAAAAACACAAATACCAAATTACACACAAATTACAAAAATAACCATAGACACATAATTTTCTTGGCAAACAATAAAACATCTATTGGTCTTAACACTAAAGACCCAACTTCCCGTCTATTCCATATTTCAAATTCATATTACTTATTGCCAATACACATTTTTTTCATAATTAAACTTATTCTCAATAAATCTAATTTCTTCTATCTACCTAGCAACTATTACTGAAGTTCCTCGAATGCTGCAACAGAATTTAAACTACTATATTTATTTTTCAGATATTCTTTGAAAACCTCCCATTTAGAAACAAATTCCTGTTTTGATTTATTCTTTATTTTTTCTGATAAACCATCTAATTTGGCATATTCTGTCATCTTTTGGATCCAATCTTGTATAGAGGGGATTTCATTACTCTTCCATTTTGCTGCGATCAAAACTCTTGCTGCTGCTGTCACATATAAAAAGATACCCTTCCTCTTTTGTGGAATATCCAAATCTATTATTCCCAGGAGGTAGGCCTCTGGTTTTTTATTGAAAGAGATCTTTAGCATTTTTTGCAGTTCTGCATGTATACTCTCCCAGAATACCTGTATTTTCCTACATGTCCACCACATATGGTAGAATGTTCCTGGGTCTCCGCATCTCCAACAATTACTTGACACATTTTTATACATTTTTGAAAGTTTCCATGGTGTTAGATACCATCGATGTTGCATTTTTTGAAAGTTCTCTCTAATCGTGTAACAGTTTGTGAATTTCCAATTGATCTTCCATAAATTTTCCCATTGGGCCATGGTTATTGAATAGCCAAAATCCTGGGACCACCTCACCATTGCCACTGTTACCTCCTCCTCCTTGACTGTCCAGTCAAGGAGGAGTCGGTAAGTTTTGGAAAGAGTTTTTCTTTTAGAATTTACAAGATCAGATTCAAATCGGGAAATTTCTACTGAGAACCCCTTTTGTTTGTCAGATTTAAATTTTTCAAATAACTGATGGTATTGGAACCAGTCTGAAATGTGTTCTCTTATTTCCTCATTTTTTAAAAAAATTTATTTGGTTATCTTCATTCTTTAGAAGTATTTTATATGTTGGCCAGTTTTCCTGAGTATTTTTCCATTTTACTGCTATGGCTTATACTGGAGAATTCCACCGCGGGACTTTAGGCTCCATCAGGTCTTTATATTTTTCCCATACAGCAAAGAGTGACTTTCTTATTATATGGTTGGTAAATTTTTTATGAATTTTCGCTTTTCCATATATTAGGTAGGCGTGCCATCCCCAACGGTTGTCAAAACTTTCCAGGTCCAGGAGGTCCGGATCCTGCAATGTGCACTAATCTTTTAGCCAGGTGAAACAGGCTGCCTCGTAATAGAGTTTTAGGTCGGGTAGGGAAAAGCCTCCTCTCTCTTTTATGTCTATTAAGATCAGGTGTTTAATCCTAGGTTTCTTCCCTTCCCACAGAAATTTGGAAATTTCTCTTTGCCATATCTTGAGATAACCTGCTTCACTCAGTATCGGAATCATTTGAAATAAAAAGATTAATTTTGGAAGCACATTCATCTTTATAATGGAAATCCTACCCAGAAATGTTAATTTTAGTTTACTCCAGGTTACCAAGTTTTTTCTAATCTCTAACCAAGTTTTGGTGTAATTATCCTGAAATAAGTTCATGTTCTTGGGGGTGATCCAAATACCCAAGTATTTCGCTTTTGAAGAGATTTTCAGGCCCAATATTTTTTCTAAGTCGTCCTTTTCTTCTGTGGTTACATTTTTAACAAGCATTTTTGTTTTTGTTATATTCAGCTTAAAGCCTGCCACTTCTCCAAATTCTTTTATCAGTTCCAGCACTCTTTTCAGGCTTTCTTTAGGGTTTTCAGTCATAACAAGTAGATCATCCGCGAAAGCTTTAATTTTATATGTTTTGTTTCCCAGAGTGATGCCTTTAACAAGCTGATCCCTTCTTATCTGATTGTTCAAGACTTCCATCACCAAGATAAATATCAGCGGAGACAGTGGGCAGCGCTGTCTGGTTCCCTTGTTTATTTTGTACTCCTCAGTAATTCTTCCGTTGATGATCAATTTTGCATATTGTTCCAAATAGATGGCATTTATTCCTTTACAAATATTTTCCCCCAGTCCGATTTCTTCCATAAATTTTTTCATAAACTTCCAGGACACGTTATCAAAAGCTTTTTCAGCGTCTACCAACATAATAGCTGCTGGTTTATCAATTTTAATATCCAAATATTCTAATACATTAATCACACATCTAATATTGGATTGCATAAATCGTCCGGGAAGAAATCCGGTTTGATCTTTATGAATTATCTCTTTCAGCACCATTTTTAATCTATTTGCAAGAATGTCTGCGAATATCTTGTAATTGTTATTTAGCAGTGCAATGGGTCTGTAATTGGCCATGTTTGAGGCATCTGTTCCCTGTTTATGGATAAGAGTAATAAAGCTGTCCTTCCAGGTTTTCGGACGTTTTCCATTTGCCAGAATATTATTCATTAGGTCTTTCATGGGAAGAAATAATGCTTGTTCTAACTTTTTATAGTAATTAGCTGGAAGACCATCTGGGCCCGGTGTCTTTCCTAATTTTGATCTCTGCTTGTTGCACCTCCATAGCTGCTATTGGTGAGTTCAAGATTTCAGTTTTTTCCTTAGGTATTATTGGTAGTTTATTTTTGCCCAAATAATCAATTATTTTTTCTAGAGTCTCTGGACCTTCTTTATATAGTTTTCAAAAAAAACTAGCAAAGTTTTTACTAATTTCCTTCAGTTCTTGAATCCATTTGTCTTCAATTTTAATTTTATTGATAATTCTATCTTCCTTTTTCTTCTTTAATTGCCAGGCCAGAAGTTTACCAGGTTTATTTGCAAACTCAAAATTTCTATGTCTCAACCATTTTATCGTCCATTCTATCTCTTCATTTATTATCATGGAGAATTGCATCTGTAAAATTTTTATACTTTGCTTAATTAGTTCATCATCTGGTTTTTGGATAATAATAATAATAATAATAATAATAATAATAATAATATCTATTTGTGGTTCCTATTCTCAAAAACAAACAAAAAACAACAATAACAAAAAAACAAGACCCAGCTTACATTCAAGACCACGCGTGAGCATTTTCTTTTCCATTGACTTCAACTGAAGAGAGATCAGACCCTTTATTAGCATGCATTACCATAATAATGGGTAAACATAATATGATTACTTCCCAGTGTTTGTTTGATTTATTACACTCAAGTAGGAAGCTGAAGGTCAGAGTATATGCATTTGTTTATTATACATATCTCAACAATTACAAATAAGATCCTACCTACTGTATGGAAATATTAAAGGAAGGAACAGGGGAGACCTGCTGCTTTTGCTCTGTAGGATACAAAGTATAAATTAATTAAACCTTGACAGGCAGCTTAACTCAGAGGTCCTTGGGGGATGAGCAGGAATAGGCAGAGGACATTTCTTCAGCTGTTTGATATTAGGGTTGCCAATTTTCCCCCCAGATGTCAATTCCGCCTTTGGAATCCCAGTATAGCAGCCTTATGATACATCCAAGCATAAACGGGAAGTCATTTAAGTTCCCTAAATAGCCAATAGGCATCAGGAAAAGAGATAAAAATGCACTCCCAACTGGAACTGGTACATACTTGGGCAATTGTCAGGCATCGAGGATGGAGCTGAGTGACGCATTCAGGACTCAGGCTCATTCGAGAGCTGGAGGGCTTGCATATTTAACAGCAACATGTAATTGGCATTATGTTCAGAATCCTGGCAGAGGAAGCTTTTCTCCTTGCTGTAGAAATTTCAAAGTTCAATGGCGATTTTTAAAAAAAGAAAAGAAAAGAATTACACTAAAGAAAGCAGCACTCGTTGTCTGCAACTATCAGCCCAAATGGGCACATGAAAGTTTTGTGCATTTATCTTATTGTAAGAAGCTTCGTAGGGACGCAGGTGGCGCTGTGGGTTAAAGCCTCAGCGCCTAGGACTTGCCGATCGAAAGGTCGGCGGTTCGAATCCCTGCGGCGGGGTGCGCTCCCGCTGCTCTGTCCCAGCGCCTGCCAACCTAGCAGTTCGAAAGCACCTCCGGGTGCAAGTAGATAAATAGGGACCGCTTACCAGCGGGAAGGTAAACGGCGTTTCCGTGTGCGGCTCTGGCTCGCCAGAGCAGCGATGTCACGCTGGCCACGTGACCTGGAAGTGTCTCCGGACAGCGCTGGCCCCTGGCCTCTTAAGTGAGATGGGCGCACAACCCCAGAGTCTGTCAAGACTGGCCCATATGGGCAGGGGTACCTTTACCTTTACCTTTAAGAAGCTTCGTAGTTGAGGACCTGTTTTCCATGTAAAGCGGGCTTTGGGAAGGTGGCGGAAGGGCTCTTAGCCCTGTTGGAGCATCACAACTCTGTCCCTAAGCCGGACAGAAGCTTCCTGGTCTTTGGGAAGGAGGCACCAGGCTTTAATACTTAAATATACCAATTTACCAGAAACATTATAGGGACACGGGTGACGCTGTGGGTTAAACCACAGAGCCTAGGACTTGCTGATCAGAAGGCCACCAGTTCGAATCACCGTGACAGGGTGAGCTCTCATTGTTCGGTCCCTGCTCCTGCCAACCTAGCAGTTCGAAAGCACATCAAAGTGCAAGTAGATAAAGAGGTACTGCTCTGGCGGGAAGGTAAACAGTGTTTCCGTGCGCTGCTCTGGTTCACCAGAAGCGGCTTAGTCATGCTGGCCACATGACCCGGAAGCTGTACGCCGGCTCCCTTGGCCAATAAAGCGAGATGAGTACTGCAACCCCAGAGTCGGTCACAACTGGACCTAATGGTCAGGGGTCCCTTTATCTTTACCAGAAACATTTAGGAGACTAGCCTAGTCCCACTATTCCCACTAGACCACAAACCACTGTTCTAGTTGCCGAATCCTGGCAAGATAGTCCAACACAGACATCCGGTACCATGATGCTTCTCCCTTATTCATTTATTTCCATCAAGTTTTTCTTCCTTGCACAGTTGACTACCTTAATCTGACCCAGTGGCAAGGTTTATTTTCTTCTATTTTCCTATCTGGGATCAGCCCTTCTCTGGGGTGTTCCCTAACAAAGACTCCAGGCAGACCTAATGCTTTGTGATGCATGAAGATTAAAATAGGGACAATAAGGTAACCTCTATTATAGAAGCAGTGTCAGATTCTTTTCTTTTGACACGTTGATGTTGAAATGTCACACAACAGCCAGAAGACTTTGCCTCCGTTTTTGACACACACACTTCCTTTCACCTGCTTCAGCCCCAGTACAAAATGCCACAGGTTGTTTTCTGTCTGGGTACATTATCAGAGGACATTGTATGGGACATTTGCCTGTACCTTGTCCCACCATTGTGGCAGCCTTGTAGATGAGTCCACAGCCGCACCTCCAGCCTTCAGCAGAATTATACCTTGGGGAGTGATATTTAAAATAACCATTGCTCCAGAAGAGCAGGTAGCGATTTTCGCTGTCATTAGCATTTGGACATTTTTAATGAATGCCGATGCTAATTTCTAAAGGGGAAATGGTTGCAATTTGCTCAGGAAAGCTCGAGGTGGGAAGAGCGCCTTGCAAAATCACTAAAGTATGAAATCTCAATTTTCCCACTGAGTTAAACATGACTTGACAATGCCAATGAACTTTTGAGAGAAGTGACAGGCAAATTACAACATGCTTTCACCGAGGCACATGGAAACTTCCAGTTCTAAAAGGCATACTGTCAGTAATTGTAAATATTACCGGCTAACACTGAGAAAAACATTGCATGTGCTTTCCATAAAACAGACTTATGGTATAGGCATAGGGCATTATGGGAGTTCCTGTTGCACAGAATTAAACAAGACAAGGAACAACTTTTTGTACTATTTTCATTTCTTCCCTATGTCTTGATAAATGAGGATTTATATATTTATTTATTTATTGCAAATTCTGATATGAACTGATCAGATCCATACCTCCCTCACTAATGTGTGGATCAGCATGAAGTTGTAATTCAGATTTTTCAGCACTATAAATTTTGCAGTGCAATTCTTTGCTCAAAAACACACAAAAACAAACAAACAAACAAACACCACAACGTACCAAAATGCATATAGAAGTGCCCGCCTTAGGATAATGTATGTTTTGAAACGTGTAATTTGTGGTAAAATAGTATTAAAATATTTAAATACATGTTTAAAAATTAATCTTTGAACAGATTCTTTTGTTTTTAGTAGAGTAAGGCAGAATATACTTGGAAAAAGTATGAATGGATACTTGCAAAACTAAAGGTAAAGGTAAAGGTACCCCTGCCCATACGGGCCAGTCTTGACAGACTCTGGGGTTGTGCGCCCATCTCACTTAAGAGGCCAGGGGCCAGCGCTGTCCGGAGACACTTCCGGGTCACGTGGCCAGCGTGACATCGCTGCTCTGGCCAGAGCCAGAGCCAGAGCCGCACACGGAAACGCCGTTTACCTTCCCGCTGGTAAGCGGTCCCTATTTATCTACTTGCACCCGGAGGTGCTTTCGAACTGCTAGGTTGGCAGGCGCTGGGACCGAGCAGCGGGAGCGCACCCCGCCGCAGGGATTCGAACCGCCGACCTTTCAATCGGCAAGTCCTAGGCGCTGAGGCTTTAACCCACAGCGCCACCTGCGTCCCATACTTGCAAAACTACCAAGGACCAGAAATGAAGTAAGCTGTCCATCCCTAGCTCTGGCTGAATCATTATGTAGATTGGGTGCTGTGTGTGTGTGTGTGTGTGTGTGTGTGTGTGTAATCTGATAGTTTTAATTTTGATCATCTTTTTATTGCCCCAAAGGCAGAATATAAAGAGTCAGCTAGGGACGTGGGTGGCGCTGTGGTCTAAACCACTTAGCCTCTTGGGCTTGCTGATCGGAAGGTCAGCAGTTCAAACCTAGCAGTTCGAAAGCACACCAGTGCAAGTAGATAAATAGGTACTGCTGCAGCAGGAAGGTAAATGGTGTTTCCGTGCGCTCTGGCACTCGTCACGGTCCTCCATGCGCCAGTAGCGATTTAGTCATGCTGCCAACATGACCTGAAAAGCTTTCTGTGGACAAACGGCAGCTCCCTCGGCCTGAAAGTGAGATGAGTGCCGCAACGCCATAGTCTCCTTTGACTGGACTTAACCATCCAGGGGTCCTTTACCTTTTTTACCTTTACCTATAAAGAGTCAGCTAATAAGTAAATATATTAGTAAACAAAAAACACTTCAAACCTAAAGTAGGTCCTTTCAGGTAAAAGCATAGCATAAGAACATAATATGGGTCTGCTGGATCAGGCCAATGGACCATGTAGTCCAGCATATTGTTCTCACAGAGGCAAATCAGATTCCTGTGGGAAAGCAGCAAGCAGGATTCGAGCACAAGAACACTTAGTCCTCCTGTGGTTTCCATCCACTGGTCTTCAGAAGCTGTTGAGGCAGAGCCATCATGAGGAACAAACATAGATACCATTTTCAGAGAGCAGCCTGCGGAAGTGTGTGCTGCCCCATATTAGACCACACTTGAAGATAACTTACGATAATTTATTTACTTATTACAGATATTCTTCCACTCACTCTGGCTCTTCATTGCAAATGCTTTTTTTGAGTGGGGTGTGCGTGCGTTACCTTTTAAAAGCATTGTTAAGCGTAAATAATGTCAACATAACTCAGAACAGCGGCAACCAGGCAATCTCAATAAACAGACAAATTATACTCCATCATAAACAGAGATCTAAACATTTATATTAAAAGATGCAGGCAAAGTGAAGCACTGGAGTTGGCTTAGCAATAGATGTCAGAATCAGCACCAGGCAACTGGGTTGCAAAAAACAGGCTTATATTGTTTCCTTAGTCATTACCTATCTCAGCTACGTATGTACAGATTTGATTATAAATGAAGCTGTTCATCATCAAATAGGGATAAAAAATGGGGAGGTTAAAAAACATGAGGGGTGGGGTCCATGCAGGTCAGCCCACCTCTCACCATTGTTGTGCCAGTTGCCCATGTTCTCCAGCTTGCCCTGTGATAAGAACAGGGCCATCTCAAGACATTTTGGCACCTGAGGTAGATCCCCAAATAGTAGCCTCACTCCCTGCCAGGGAAGAATGGATGAGGAAGGGAGAAAGATTGATATTGGGATCTGTTGTCCTGGTGAATTCTGCCGCCTGAGGCAGTCACCTCACCTTGCCTCATGGGTGGGCTCGACCTGGATAAGAGGCATTATGCATGTACTGATGTACTCACAAAGAGCTCCTTGAGGGAAGATGCTAGGAGCACCCTTCCTGTCAGAAAACTTGTCCATTGGTGAAGAAGAAGAAGAAGAAGAAGAAGAAGAAGAAGAAGAAGAAGAAGAAGAAGAGTAGTAGTAGTAGTAGTAGTAGTAGTTTGGATTTTATATCCCGCTTTATCACGACCCGAAGGAGTCTCAAAGCGGCTAACATTCTCCTTTCCCTTCCTCCCCCACAACAAACACTCTGTGAGGTGAGTGGGGCTGAGAGACTTCAGAGAAGTGTGACTAGCCCAAGGTCACCCAGCAGCTGCTTGTGGAGGAGCGGAGATGTGAACCCAGTTCCCCAGATTACGAATCTACCACTCTTAACCACTACACTATGCAAAATGACCAAAACACCCATTTCAACTGAGCCCCTCCTCTCCCTTTTAAAAAATGGCAGGTGCTGTTAAACGGGCAGGAGCAGGGCTCAGTACTACTATCTCTTTAAACAGCATCTCTTATTTTGGCAACTCCGCCAAGGTTACCAACTTTACAAAGCTGAAAAGAGGAGCTCTGTCGCCCACCAGATGGCTTTTTAGTAATGATTTCATGCGTTCTGATTGCACATATTCTTAGAAACACACACACACAACGTATTTGTTGTTGTGACTGTGGGCACTGGCATTTAAGAAGCTTTTCTAAGAAGAAACATCAACACAACCTCCTACAGCTGCACGCCAGTAATGCTCAGACTTTAAAGAAGTCTGCATTTGTGACATTGTGTGACATTTTGCATGCCGATATCAGTTGTACCCATCAAACAAATAAAAAACCAACATCCCACAAGCACACTGGTGGGATATGATTTAGGGCGGTAATGTCAAGGACAGGAATATTAAAGGCGGTCTAGATGTTAAGGTTGCCTCTGAAAGATTAGTTTGACTTCATTCCCATCATATCTATTATCTATTTTCAATTTGATGAGATATGATTTTGCTTTTGTTGCATGTGATCAGCCCACATGAAATCTCTTTGGGATATGGGAGTCACTGCTGGATTCTAACTCAACAATTTCACAGAGAATGAATGTGTGGAGTGAGGAATAGGGAAAAGAAAATGGGAGCCAGTGTGGTGTAGTGGTTAAGAGTGGTAGTCTTGTAATCTGGAGAACCGGGTTCGCGTCTTCGCTCCTCCACATGCAGCTGCTGGGTGACCTTGGGCCAGTCACACTTCTTTGAAGTCTCTCAGCCCCACTCACCTCACAGAGTGTTTGTTGTGGGGGAGGAAGGGAAAGGAGAATGTGAGCCGCTTTGAGACTCCTTCGGGTAGTGATAAAGCTGGATATCAAATCCAAACTACTACTACTACTCTTCTTCTTCTTCTTCTTCTTCTTCTTCTTCTTCTTCTTCTTCCCTTGTGGGACAAACTGTGGTTAAAACTGATTATATGTATTTAAAATATAACCCAAAAAACAGGATCTGCCAACCAACAAATCAAATTAACTAGCTGAATCAAAATAATACCTGGGCACTTGAGTCTAAGCCAACAGAGCCTCAAGCAACATCAATGGCTCCAGGAGTGTCTCCAAGCTACGTACCAACTCCCTCAGAGGAAGTGTAACCCCCATCAAGAGCAGGCAGCCTCTCAGCCATCTGCTCTAGGAAACCACCCACTAACAGTCTTATCTGGATTGAGCTTCAGTTTGTTGGCTCTCATCCAGTACATTACCAGGGCAAGACCAGGGTCCAGCACCTCCACTGCCACAACTTCAGATGTAAAGAAGAAGTAGAGATGTGTGTCATCAGCATATTGCTAACAACACACTCGAAAACTCCAGATACTCCACATTGAAGTCTCCTCAGGGCTGAAAAGCACTCCCCAAGCATCACTCTCTGGAAATGACCACCCCAAAAGGATGATGATGATGATGATTATTATTATTATTATTATTACCCCACTGTAATGGTTGTAAGAGGTTACTTGTGCATAAGTTCCCTTCAGTTTTGGTTAGGATGCCTGGCTAACCGTGCCTTGGCTGACAGCCCACACTCCGTGGCCGGTCAGTCACTTGCAGAATCCGTCAGTGGGCGTTTCTTGAACCTCATCCAGCATAAGAGCTGTTTGACACCAAGTCTCCTCCTACTTTCCCTGCGAGGAACTCGTCTGCGCAAGTAAGGGGAAGGCAGAGGCGTGTCCGCGCTCTCCCCACTGGTCTCAGGTGAAGGGTCTTGGAGACCTCTCTCCGAATCCTCCATCTCCCTCCCTTCTCTACCAATGTTACGCTGAATTCCTTCCCCCCTGCTGGTCCCCTCTCCTGCATCGCTTTGGAGCCTTGCCTCCTCCTCTTGATCCGATGTCAGTTCCCTGACACCCGCCTACTTGGTTGAGTTTCCCCAGCCACTCTGGGCGGCGCCCAACAGAATATTAAAAACATGATAAAACATCAAACATTAAAAACTTCCCGAAACAGGGCTGCCTTCAGATGTCTTCTAAAAGTCAGATAGTTGTTTATTTCCTTGATATCTGATGGGAGGGCATTCCACAGGGCGGGCACCACTACCGAGAAGGCCCACAGCAAAGCAGTGGTGCCCATCCTCAACTCAGACAGCTGCTACAGAAGGATGCAATAGTTGGTGGTATTTAAAGCTGCTGAGGTTGAGGAGAATTAACAGGGTCACATTCCCCCCCTCTCTCTCCCAACAGAGGTCATCATGCAGGGTTACCAAAGCAGTTTTTGTGTGTGCCAAAACCGGCTGTAAACCCCGATTGAAATGGATTTGGAAAATTGGTTTCCTCCAAGAGTCTGTGATCACCCACTCAAGAACTTTGCCCAAGAAGGGGAGATTGGCAACTGGCCAATACTTACTTAGTGTACTGGAAGAAGCAAAGATCACCAGTGTTGAAGCAATGATCCTTCAACATCAACTTTGTTGGACTGGTCATGTTGTGCATATGCCTGATTATCACCTTCCAAAGCAACTACTCTATTCTGAACTTAAAAATGGAAAGCACAATGCTGGTGGTCAACAAAAGAGGTTTAAAGACTGTCTCAAGGTAAATGTTAAAAAAATGTAGTATAAACACCAAAAATTGGGAAACACTTGCCTGCGAGTGCTCCAATTGGAGAACAGCCTTTACTAAAAGTGTCATGGACTTTGAAGACACTTGAACTCAGGATGCAAGGGAAAAACATGCTAAGCTGAAAGCACACTTGGCAGATCCACACCGTGATCAACTCCCACCCAGAAACCAATGTCCCCACTGTGGTAGGATGTATGGATCCAGAATTGGCCTCCACAGTCACTTACGGACTCATTGTTAAAACCGTGTTTATGGAAGACAATCTTACTCGGCTACAAGTGATCGCCAAAGAAGAAGAAAGAAGGTGATTTTCCAAATCCAGGGAGGGCTTCTTAAGGAGTGGTCTTGCCACTACCTCCATCGACAAAATGGTACCCAGTTGTATCCAAACACAGACCCCCCCAAAATTCCCTGCTATTTGATCTCAGAAACCATCAAGGAAGATTTGGTAGAGATACCTTAAGAGGTGTCTGCATGCTTAGCAAACAGACAGGCAATTTTCCAAAATGTATAGTAGATATTATACATTATTATACATTATACATTGAAGAACAGCATTTTTGACAGGTCAAGGTAACATTTCCCCAAGATACCTTATAAAAACAACAACAACCACACACATCAATAAATGAAGCAATGAAATAATGACAAAATCCTGCCGCGTTTTAATATCTGCTACACAACTGCAGATAGCAGAGCAACCCTTTTGTCTATGTCTGTCAGTGTCTCCGCAGAGATAAATAGCCAGTACTGCATCAGATGGAGTGACCTCACTAGCTCTGTTACAAAATAAACATGAATAGATGGCATCAGCATTGACCTAGTAACACGGCCATGTGCTTCAGGCCCAGAAGTCATGGCTTGTGAAATAATCAAAATTTCTAATTCCAGCAAAAGCAGAGGTTTTTGCTCCACAAATAAAGGGGCCAGGGAATCGTGTGTTAACAGTCCCAAGTTACAGCATGGTAGAAGGTGAGTGCCCCCTTCAGGTTTCCAGATGAATAGCACTGCAAGCATTTCACAAAGCTGGAAAGTGACTGATTTCACAGCTCCAGAGCACCCAGGGTTTGTGCTTTTGGTTTCCTCCCCCTTTCTAAATTTTTTACAATGCAAAATCAAGCACAGAAAAAATAACCACAGAAGACAGGTGTGAAATGCTGAAGCAAAAACAAAAAAGGGAGCCATCAGTAATACATTCCAAATTTTCGGTATAATATACATTATAACAAATATTATTTTCCAGTGGGATGAGCTGCATTTCCAGCAAATCTTAGTTTGTGAAGTTCTGCACATGTTCCTGTTTTATTGCATTATCCACAGCCATTTATAGGCTGGGGACATTGTCTATGTTCTATTTTATTAAGACAATAAAATCATACCAAACAGAAAGGAAGTTGTCCTTACTTTTTTGACTTCTAGAGGTCAAATTGATATGCCAATTTTTTTTTTTTTCTGGTCGGGCTGATTCCTATAACTTGGTGTATCAGTCAGAAATGTCTGCTCTGGCTAGATCGCTCCAAAATCAGACTTATTGTGGCTTTGGCCGCAGTTAGCATATAGATAATCGACTCCTTGAAGCTTAATCCTTTATCATTCTCTTCAAAGATGTTTTAGAAGAGCCAGTTGTGGGGTGGGTGTTACATTGCAATTTGCAATTTCATTAATCTCTTGAAAAATAGAAAGCCAATTATCTGGTATTAAATACAATACCAAAGTCTCCCCGATGTCTTTTGTCTAAGTTCAGAAAACAGGGACTGTTAATAATAATTATGTGTATTTATGCCTATTTCAAAGTGTGCCTCATGTTTCACATAAGGCCTGTTAAGTTGCACTAATAGTTTCTCCCCCTCCACCTGCAGTAAAAATGAGTGGGGCAGAATGCAGGAAACAGGGGCAGGGAACAGTTTCTGAGACAGAAGCACAGGATGATCAAAGGAGCTGCAATTTGTATTCAACATATCGCTGTAACTGAATCATTTAAGGTTACAATAAAATGTAGAGGGTCCTTGAACATTAAAATAAAATGCATCGTCGCAAAACAACCTGATGGCTTGTTTGTATCAGGGGTCATGCTTGTATAAAATGAAAATAGCATCAGAAAATCCATCCAATCACCAGACTTCAGGTTTTAAGGATGAAAAAATGATTAAGATGTCCAAGCACCCACTGTAAGACACTGGAGTATCCAGTCACATTACATCCTCTG
Source organism: Podarcis cretensis (assembly GCF_951804945.1). Lineage (NCBI taxonomy): Eukaryota > Metazoa > Chordata > Lepidosauria > Squamata > Lacertidae > Podarcis > Podarcis cretensis. The sequence continues at coordinate 83,588,485 of NC_137174.1, read as the reverse complement.
CCTATCTTTCTGGTCTTTCAAAGTCTGCTGATATAAGCAATCCTGAAATATTAGATAATCAGGGTCCACTTATCAATACATGTCACTGAATACAATTATACGGTCAAACCTGATTTATTGATTGATTGATTGATTGACTGACTGATTTCATAAAACTTGCATTAAAATTACTTCAACTTTCTAATCATTTGGGTAGACATTTGCTAACTTTCGAGTGCTATGGTTGTTTGTTTTAAATATCAGGTTTCTTTCTTTCTTTCGTTCGTTCATTCGTTCGTTCGTTCTTTCTTTTAGAGCTCAAGAAATTTACAGCCAACAAATAGCAACAACTTCTTGAGTTACTGTTATGGCCAATCATGAATACAAAAATGACATTCTTGGAGAGTCTGTGATGGACAAAAAAGAAAAAGAAAAAAGTACCATTATCCCAAGACATTCCAGCAGAGGGATATGTGCAGGTTTATTCCATATTTGTTTTGTTTAATATATACTCAGAGTCCTGCAGTGATTTCATGCTCTTTATTGCAGCTGGTAAAACAGTGGTTGAATTGCCTCCCAAACCTCAGGCTTTTATATACATTATTTACACAATGAGTCCCATCTGATTGGCTGATTCTGCTTCCCTCCTGGAGCCTGATTGGTCTTTTCCTGCATGCCAATCAGTTGTTGCATTCTACGATCCTACCAGCCTAATAGGCTAATTAACTTCCTCCTAGAGCCTGATTGGTATTTTCCTGCAGGCCAATCAGTTGTTGCATTCTAGGATCCTACTTGCCTATTGTTCTAGGATCCAAGCTTAGCACATAACACCTGTGTTAATAAAAGCCTGTTCCTCTGAGTGTCCCTTTAAAGCTTTCAGCTAGCAGCATGGTGAGCCTTTCCCTTCCAGCTCACTGGAAGGACAGATTGTGAAGCTGAGGCTCCAGTACTTTGGCCACCTCATGAGAAGAGAAGACTCCCTGGAGAAGACCCTGATGTTGGGAAAGATGGAGGGCACAAGGAGAAGGGGGCAACAGAGGACGAGATGGTTGGATAGTGTTTTCGAGGTTACCAGCATGAGTCTGACCAAGCTGCGGGGGGCAGTGGAGGACAGGAGTGCCTGGCGTTCTCTGGTCCATGGGGTCACGAAGAGTCGGACACGACTAAACGACTAAACAACAACAAGTGTGATGTACTACACCTGTTGTAGCCCCCTCTCAAAGGTAAAAGCAGTCAAGTGCTTTCCCATTTCCAGCTATTACCAGTCTAGCCACAACCATCAGAAAGGTCACACCAGGTTGCCTGGTTATTCTCTTCTTTATTTCAGTCCACAGTGTGTTTTATGTGAACAAACACACTATACCTTATTGTAATTTTAAATTATTCCTGTGGAATTACTGCATATTCCTGCATTACAAGGAGTTGGACTGGATGATCCTCAGGGTCCCTTCCAACTCCACAGTTCTATTATTCTATGTACAACAATATATTGTACATAATGTGCAGTTATTTGGATGGTAATAATGAAATGTTGCTGCATCGGGTGTCCCTGTTCAGCCAGACACCCATACTGTCTTCCAGGATTCTTTAAAACACAGTTAAAACCCCAGCTTGTTTTGCAGCCATTGGCCCTTGTTTCCAGGTTTGCATGCAACAGGAAACTATGGTTAAGTGCTGAATCCAGACTTAAGAACATAGGGAGCTACCTGAGTACAATTAGCTCAGTCTAGACTGAGGGTTTCAGTCTAGGTTTCCAAGGTTTCAGACCTGGAGATGCTGGAGATTGAACCTGAGGACTTCTGCATGCAAAGCAGATGTTCTATCACTAAGCTAACCTCCTTCTCAAACTTGTTTTGCCAGGGATGTGTGAATTGGCCTAAAAGGGGGGGGGCTGTTGGGTCCTACAAGCAGTTTGTGCATACTGAGTCTTATGAAGTCAGAACTTTCGGTTAAAGGTTGCATACAAACTGGCTCCAAATGAAGCTTTATGCATTTTTCTGTATGGCTGAAGCACATGGGAACTTCAAGAGCATCTTCAGTTGCAAAATTTGGTTGCAGAGTGATTCAAAGTGGTCTCTGGAAAGTGTGGGTGAGGCAGGCAAAAGCTGTGTTCATCTGCAAAAGTGTTTGCAAATTCTTAAAGTGAGCCTGAAAATCAGGATTATCATGCTTGGTTGCTGATCATCTTTATAAACATCATCTTTATAAACTTTATAAAGTTTATCTGGGGATAAGCATAAGATGCTTAGGTCCCATTTTAATTAAGTGACTGCATTCTCCAGCTTTGTGTTGTTGTTTAAAAAATAACTTAGAAACTTCAAAACTATGTGCACTTTGTCCACCAAGCCAAGTTGCGACAACTGCCCAACTTCATAATGAACTAATAGGAGGAAATAATGAATTTTCTGAGTTATCCTAAAATGCTGCTTTATGTGGTGCAAACAGAAAGAGTTCTAAAAGTGGGTGCCCATCAGGAAGTCCCCCAGAGGAGTTCAAATGAAAACCCTGAAACCATCTTGCACACTATTACAATGGGACTGTCGTCATTCATTTTAACCTGGGTTCAAATAGATTGGGTGAAATGACCTTTCCCAAGTCTCTCTCTCTCTCTCTCTCTCTCTCTCTCTCTCACACACACACACACACACACACACACACACTTTCTCTCTCTCTCTCACTTCCTCCAGCTCTTTGTAATACGAAGCTCTTGAAGAAGACCTGAATGAGGGGGAAAAATAGGTTGCATCTTCATCTCTCTCTCTCCCTCTCTTTTAACTGGGGGAGCAAATTCAAGAGTGTCTGTCCTTCTTTAACTTTTAGAAGTTGCAGACTTCTTCATTACCTCAAATGAAAAATAATCCTATCAAAGGCACGAATCCTCATGTTTCTGGCCATAAGCTAACTGAGACTGGAAAGAAAGTGTAAATAATTTTACCCCCTCAAGCCATTCCAATTATTGTTTCTAACAGGATTTTTAGTCTCCTCTGAGATGTATGGAGCCGGCTGTTACAGAGAAAATACTAGGGAAAGAGAATGGCTGCCAGGGCAGCATTTAGAGAAGGTAACATGACTAGGGGAGCCTACTGCACAGTTTTGAGGATAATGTAGCCTAACCCCTCTGAACTCCTCAGAGGAAGGATGGGATGCAAATGGGATGATGTTATTTGGAATAAAGGTAAAGGTAAAGGGACCCCTGACCATTAGGTCCAGTCGTGGCCGACTCTGGGGTTGCGGCGCTCATCTCGCTTTATTGGCCGAGGGAGCCGGCATGACTAAGCCGCTTCTGGCGAACCAGAGCAGAGCACGGAAATGCCGTTTACCTTCCTGCCGGAGTGGTACCTATTTATCTACTTGCACTTTGATGTGCTTTCGAACTGTTAGGTTGGCAGGAGCAGGGATCGAGCAACAGGAGCTCACCCCGTCACGGGGATTCGAATTGCCAACCTTCTGATCGGCAAGTCCTAAGCTCTGTGGTTTAACCCACAGCGCCACCCGCGTCCCTCTGTTATTTGGAATAGTGACCTATAAAAAGGCTCTACCCTTTAGGAGAGAAAAAATCAAAGTACTGAGAGGAGGAAATGTTTCTCATGTCCAACCTAGCATTGGAGGTGGGAGGTAAATAAATGTTGGATGAAATATGAATCTGTTATATTTCTAGAAATTTACATGCTGCATAATGTTTTCATTCATAAAGGTGAGAGGCCTGATTTATCACTGAGCATGCCTAAAAGTGCATTTTTAATCATGCAATGAGAATTTGATGATCTGTTGAGAGGAAACCTCTTACCATCAATTTTCATGAAATACCACCCTTGGGATACATTGCAGCATAAACAGAGAGGGTTTTAAAAACTATCAACAAGTAGCACTCAAGCTAGGGCTTCAAGAAGGAGCATTATTGGATGATAACAATAACAGCTTCCCCAAACATAAAATTCAAGAAATGAAGCTATCAAAACTGCAGATCTCTCCCTCACACCCTAACAGACCAAGGAAACTTTTGTGGGATGTAATCTATTGGAGCAGTCAAATACAACATTCCTTGTTTCCCTAGAGTGGACACAGGCAGGGAGGTGTTATTCCAGTCAGTATAACTTCCTGTTCCACTGGCCTGGAGTGTCTTCCCCCTTCATATGACCAGGGAGAAGGGCATGACCCTGGCTGACTCCATAAAAGAGCCGAGTCATGCAGCCATCTCTCTCTCTTGATTCCATGCTGTTCTCCTGCAGCCATTTTGTTCTCTTGATGCCGTTCTCTTAATGGATTTTGCTGTCTGCTGGCTCTCAGCCAGCAGCACATGGGCTCCATCCCCATATGGGATCAACTCACAATATGTTCTGTAACTACTAGCTAAAGCCTGCCTTCAGGGATCATACTGTGAACTGAATGTGAGTAAACTTCTTATTACTTTTAAGGAAAGACTCTTGTATCTTTATTCTTTTAAGAGGGGATAAAAGGGGTCACCAGGAATAATCCAGCCTGATCAAGCCAGACTGGATTGCTTAACTAAAGAGATTCAAACGAATCTGCAAACTAGCTTCCTGCTGTATTGAAGGGAATCTGCTCTGCTACATTACTCAATAGCGTGAGTGAAGGAAGGATAATATTTAATCAATATATCCTCTCCTACTATCCTTAACATACCCACAACTTTGCAACGACATAGTTTCCTGAAGCACCTTCATTATACAGTTACTGGTGAATGTTGATATGGTAGATAGTGAATGGAGATCAGGTAGGGTCAAAGGGTCCATGCACAACCCTATTGCTGGAAACAGCAGTAGGGAAATGTGTTGTTGCACCCAGGTCCTTAGTGCAGGCTTGTCATAGGCATCTAGTTACGCACTGTGAGAACAGGACACTAGGCCACTGGCCAAATCCAATTGAGTTATTCTTATATTCTTATTTCCCACTGGATGTTTCATGCATTCTACATGAAAATGTCATTTTTTCCCCTCCATGGATCCATGCAAACCAGCCCCCTCACTCATTTGTGAGTGGAGAAACAACTTCCAGGTCATAGGATGCCAGGCAGCCTGGCACATCTGTTTTGAGAAATTAAATGCTTAGAAATTGCTCGGACCATTAGCTCATATTTTATGAATCACATAAACATGTCTCCTACTTTTCTCGGCTCCCCAGTCTCATTATTTATAAATATCCTTAATGTTACACACTTGACTCTCGTTCTTTGCTTTTTAATGTCTTGTAGATAAGAGCGGATTTATTGGATAGCCTCATATAAAAGTTTCTTTGCTGCATTTAGCTGATGAACTTTCATGCTTTTTTTAAAAAAAAATTACGAATCATTTGGTTCAGCTGTAGTGAATTTTTCTTCCCTTAGGATGTTGGGAATTGTAGTCCAAACATACCTGGAGAGCCACAGGTTCACCATTGTAGTTCATAAATGCTTTTTCCTTTTCTTTTTTTCATGACAAGGCATGCTTTCCTGAATCATGCTGTAGGTCCTGGTGGTAAATCAGGATTTTTCTCCTAACGGAAAGTCTCTCTAAGAAGATTAAAAATTAAACTCTCCATGAATTTTTCAGTGAAGTGTCTTGGCAGTTTGGGATGGCCCTTTTCCCCTTCCTTAGTTAAATTACCAAAATGAACTTCTCCCTCTTGAATCTCTCTATCAAGTCATGTTCTTTTTTTTAAAAAAAAACCCACACAAAACCAAGTCATGATTGAAATTATCTTCAATGTAGGAAGAGAGAAGTTATTCTAGCTGTGTGAGGAGGGGAATAATCTAACTGCAGTGAAATATAGAATGCGATAGACAGACATTGCATGGCTGGTAATTTCTCCCTACTGAACCTGCATTCCTTTTCATTCCAATGCCTTGTAGAATTTTGGGTCTTAATTTAGTTTCGTTAGAAAAAAATGGCAAAGTTAATATACTTTCACTCCTTAGGAGCCACTTTCAATAATTATTAACAATGCATCTTACAAACTCATCCATATTTCAGAAGTATATTTCAGGTATGCTTCTTTGATATGTATTCCCCCTTCCCCCTCCCGCCCACCGTACTTGTCTCAAGGAATGCTTTTTAAAACTATTGTTGATAGGAATTCAGGGAGAAATGAAAAGTTTCTCAATTTGTCCTTTAATGTTTCTGCAATGATGGCATTAATACATTAAACTGCTTGGATGGACCTCTCTATTATCCCAGTATATTAAATTCCTTAAACATCTTTGAGCAAAAGAGATTTTGTTCTTCTGACGGTAGAAGAATAAATCTTTGAAAAGGACCAGATTGGAAATGGAAGTACGGGTTACGGTAGAAGTGGAAAAGGGGAATCAGAGAACCTGGGCATTTAAAATAGCCAAGAAGGTATTTTAGGCATATATTTCTTGGTGGGTGGGGTATCAGTGAATATTCAGAGGTTGATCCTTGCAAATTTCTACTACTTTAATTTTCAAGTCTCTCACAGAAATTGGTGGTGGGATGCATGTCTGACCGTAACACTGTTACAGAACATATTCCACTGTAATAAATGACAACAGTTTTAAAAAAAGAATTTGATTACCACAATCCAACAAACAGCACAATTCAACCAGCATCTGAGACAGAGTGGGAGCCATCAGAACTTACTAGTGGGTATCAAAAGGTTGAATGGTCTCCTTGCCTCCAGGGCAGTCTTGAAATGCTCCTCTGCTGCCACTTGACCGCACTAGCCCATTGCTTACTAGAAAGAAAGCAGCCGGGATGATGGGGAATATTGAAGGCAAGTTTGATCAAAGGTGGAATGGTTCTAAGTGTTGAAGATGCAGAGCCTGGAGAGGACAAGGCTAAAGAGAGAGATTACAGTGGTTTTCAAATATCAGAAAGGCTGTCGCACAGAAGATGGAGCAGAGGACAGAACTAGAATCAGTGGGTAGAAAGTGCAAGGAATTAGATTTTGACTATGCATGAGGGCAAGCTTCCACACAGCAAAAGCTGCTCAATAGTGAAACAGTAGGAGGAGTTGGTGGGTTGGAAATATTTAAGCAGTGGCTGGATGACCATCTGTCAGGTATACTTTCAGGTAGCTTCTTGCATTCTGCCAGAGACAGGGTAAGATGACTCAAATGTCTCTTCCATCTCTAAAATCAATGCTATGATTTTATGAAAGCACCTCATTGGCCACCACAAAATCCAACAGAGCTTTAAACATGCTTAAGCCCTTTGAAATTAAGTGACTTATGTTTACTAAGGCTGTGTTGAACAGTGGCCTCACCCTGGAAGGTTATATGAAGCATGAGATCAAAAGAAAATCCAGAAAAGAAATCTATAGGTCTAGGTACTAAGCTTTTTCTTAGATGACCAGTAAGAGAATTTCTAGTTATGGATGTGTGTTTACATTTTGTTGTTGTTGAGTGGGCTGGTTTTCGGCTGGTCTTAAGATCTCCCCTACTACAGCTTCTAGAAGTTCTTCATAAGAGCTACATCAGATTCACAGAGATCCAAATGAAATTACAGGACAGTCACAATACAATGTGTCTTGAGTCTAACAGTTAACAAAAGATCCAAGCCAATCTAATTCTAGTTTCTGCCCAAGGAACCATGCCAGCTCTATTCCCAGTCCAATTATTGCTTTTACGAAGTGCTCTATATCTGTCAACTGGCTAAAGTGTGAAGTAGAATGTAATAAATGCAGTTGAAAAAGCAACTGGTTCACACATTCAAGGAAAAGCCATGTAGTGATGGTTACTTGAAAGGGGCAAGTGTAAAGTACCTTGTCATGTGGCTGCAGTGTTTTCACTTGCACGATGTGTGTGCCTGTGTGCATGCTTGTTTTGAGGTGGCTGAGTGAAAATCATCCAAACCACACAGTTTGTCACGGACAAGATCCATGCTTTTTACTGATCACCTTTAGCCCTTTTTTTCATGGTTCACACACTGTTGCTGTTGCATTCACTAGATGGGGAAGTGTTAACAGGGAGGGGGGACTGATGTGACAAGCTGTAACCTCACAACAAAGCTGTATGTTATAATGTGATTGCAATCGTAATTAGTTGTGCTACTAAAAAGCTGTTCTATGTAGAATGAGGTAGTAGCCTTTCGTGGTCATATCTTGGATTGTGAGTGTCAGGGGCTCAGGAGCAGAGGCACAGGGGAGAGAGGAGATGGGGAGCGAAGAGGAAGAATCTGAGGGCAGTGTAGGGGAGTGGCAGTGTAGGGGAGTGGAGTGTAGGGGTGCAAAACAGTGGCACGAGAGATTCCATGAGCTTCTCCAGCGAATCAGAAGATTCCCAGAAGGGGGCGCCAATGGCCAGGGCAAGGGGGGTCCCAGGGGAGACACACCAGAAGCAAGGGGCCAGCGGGGACTCCCAAAGCAGCAGCGGGAGATCAGGACCAGCTCCTCCACCAGAGCGTAGTGGGGGGGGGGGAAGAGTCCCATGTATCAGGGCCAGCTTCTCCTCCAGCAGGGAGAGAAGATGAATCAGGGCTGGCCACGCCTCCATCGCAGAGTGAGGGAATGGAGGGGGAGTCGGGTCCAGCTAGCCTCTCCGAAGGGGGAAGTAGTGACAGGAGCAGTGTAACGGTCAGGAGGAAGGTTGCCGGCTGGGCGCGCGCGCCAAGTTCAAATGTACAGGCGCGCGGCACAGCAGATAACCCGGATTGGGAAGCAGGTCCCAAAGCCCGCCGGAGGCAGGGGGAAGACTCAGGGAACTCAGCGTCAGAAGAGTCTAGAAAGGACAAGACTCCAGCGGACAGGCGGACCCAGAGGAGGAAAGAGCAAAGGAAGAGGTGGAGCAAGGCTAGAGTCTTAAACTGGTGTCTGGGGGGAGGAGATTCAGATGGAGCTTCAGCAGTCTAGAGTTTAAGACGTAGAGCTGCGCACCACGGCTTTGAAATCGAAACTGCACTTCAATAAACACTTTTATATATAACAACGGACTGGCGTTGGTCCTTTGTGAGCTGGGAACTTGGGCAGCTCTGACAGTGAGGAATCACATTTTTGAATGCTTCTCATTTTTAAAAGTCTCTGTTTTATAAAGGAAACTAGCACATAGGAAGCTGTCTTAAGCTGAGTGGTCCATCTGGCTTGATATTGTTTACACTGTCTAGGAGACTTTCCCTACTTGGAGATGCCAGGGATTTTACCTGGGAATTTCTGGGTGCAAAACAGTAGCTCTACCACTGAGTTATGTCCACATGAGATAGAAGCTTACAGCAGAATCCTGTACGTGTCTACTCTGAACATGTACACGATCTCCTTGAATTCCACTGAATTCCACAAGAACATGTCCAGTATGACTGTCCATCCTTGGGTGCCTTCCCTATAAAGAGTAGTGTGAAACACAGCTGTCTTCTTGTCCCAACAATCTTTGACATATTTTTCTCCCTGGTGTTCTCATATGCCTTCAGCTCAACTGAAGGTGATGTGGACTTTCACTTAAGGAGTGATGGGAGTCTGTTCAACCTGGCATGTCTCTATGCCAAGACAAAAGTGTGGTGGATCCTTATCCAAGATATGTTGATGCACGCTTTGGGGGCCTGATCTGGCCTCCGTTGCAGTATATGTCCTGGGGTAAAATCCTAAACAAAGCCCAACAACTTTGATCGGCCCTCACCCATGTTCACTTCATCAAATCTGGCCCTCTTTGAAAAAAGTTTGGGCACCCCTGCTCTGCAGAGACTCATTAACCATTTTGCCCGGATTGGCCTTACCAACACCCTGATGAAGATCAAGATCCTGGGTCAGGATATCACCAGCACTCCACTCGTCAGCATTGGTGACCACAGGCTTGAGGTGGTAGACAATTTTGTCTACCTGGTTTCCACCATAACCAGCAACCTCAATGGAGACACTGAGCTGGAGAAGCATACTGGCAAGGCAGCTAAGGCAATGGCTTGCCTCTCCAAAAGGGTATCAGAGAATGTGATGCTAATGTCCAGTACCAAGATGAAAGTGTACCAGGCTGCTATATGTAAGTGCATTGTGGACAACTTACAGCTGCCAGGATCAATGCCTTCCAAATGCACTGTGTCAGGACGATTTTGGACATCACATGACAGAACAGTGTCTCAAACAAAGATGTTTACGCTCCTGTCTCAGTGACATCTGTGACATTCTGGCCATGTCCACAGAATAGAAGATGGAAGGATAATCAAGGACATGCTCTACAGGCCCATTGGCAGACCAACTCTGCATTACAAAGATGTTTGCGAATGTGACATGAAGACTGGTAACGTTAACCCTGCCATATGGGAATCCCTTGCAGGCAACCGCAGTGCCTGGAGGCAGCCAGTCAGGTTATGTGTCCACAGAAGTGATCAGAGAAGGAATGACTTCTGCGAGGAGTGCAGAAAGAAGAAATGTCATGGTGCATCTGCAGGAGCACAACGGAATATCTTCATCTGACCCAGCTGCAACAAAACATGTCTCTCCCGTATTGGTCTGAACAGCCACAGCAAGTGCTGTAAGTTTTACTTCACCGCCAAAGATGCATTCTTCCAACATTGCCTGAGACAGATGGATGCCAACAATAATGAAGCTACCATATACTGACCAAGATCTTTGGTTCAGATCATGCCTGGCAGTGCTCTCAAGGTCTGTGGCAGAAAAAGAGTTTTCCAGCCTTCCTACCTAAGATTCTTTTTAAACTGGAGTTGCTGTCAACTGACACTTGGTATGCTGTCAGAAGTGCTGTGGGCTGCTAGTCCCTGTGGATTTACTTGCAAGACTGACCTAGACATATTGAGCCATCACTCATTAAAAAATAGAGGAAGTGTGTGGGTATAGATGATGATACACAATTTATATAATGCAATATTAAAATGTAGCCAGCAGGAGCCCTGAAGGACTTTGCAATTAACATTTTTAAAATAAAAATTCTTGTCTTAATTGACAAACGCAAGAGTGTATCTGAAGTGTGTGTGTAGATGTATGAACATTTTTAAATCTTCAGTAGCTATTAAATTCATAATAATATAGCATCTTATGGGTGCTAATAATGGTTTCTTCTTGAATTATTTGTTGTATACAGGGGGAGAGAACTTGTTCTCCTCTAGATGTTGTTGGACTCCTATTCCAATCAGCCCCAACTAGTGTGGTCTTTGGTCATGGAAAATGGAAGTCCAACAACATCTGAAGGACAATAGATTTGTTAAGGACTGCCAGGAATGGTAACCTTGTGAGGAGTAGACTACAGTGCCCAGAATTCTTTAGGGAAAGTATGTGTTTTGAATGTGCTTTAAATCTATAGTGTATAGGCAGCCTTCTTTGTGCAAACAGACCTATGCAGCTGTTTAGAAACTTTTGACTAGCCAGTTATTTTAAAGAATCATTTGATCTGATTGTTTAAAAATGCATTCAATATTTTATCATATACATATTGTTGTACACCTTCAATATATTTTTGGAGAAGCAGGTTTATTTAAAAAAATGATAAAGAAAAGTAAATAAATGAAGAATTACAGAAACATTATAGCATCCCATGTGAAATGGGCTTTATTGTCAAGGTCCATTTTCCCTATCTGTGGCTAATAGGACAAGGCCCCAGATAAACTGTGGCTTGTTGGACATTTGGCTGAATTTGCATGTGCAATTTGCTGCAATGACCTACTTTGATGGATTTCACTCAGGAGTTAGAAAGGGAGAGAGAGAAAAATACTTTACTTTTTTATTCTTAAAAATATTTTTAAGCATCTGTGAATAGGAAAAATCTATAATCATCTAGTTAATTATTTTTCCACCAGTGAAAACAATACAAAATGTAGCTATGATTGTATTTGAGCTTCAAGTAGAATTATAATATTCTTATCCAAAGAACAAACTTCAGACATGTCAACTCTTTTCTGGAATAAACAAAGACTTATGCACGAACTGTTAAGATCCATGGTAAATAGGGCATTATGATATTTACTTTTGAACACTGTGGGCTTAATCCACTTGGGAAAGTCAAATAAATTATCTCTTGCTATCAGCTAAGGCAAGACATAATAATCACATGCATAATGTGTGCTTCTTGGGGGGGGGGGGACATGGAAGGTGATTTATGTCACTTGTATTCCCAGAGCGTCTATGGCACAACTTGGTGTATAGCTGACTGACAAATCCTGGCATGACTTAAGCCAGCGGTGGGAAACATTTTTTCAGCCCAATACCTGTGTTCTCTGGGGGGAAATATTTGGGAGAAGGGCTTTGTGCCCCTGGTAGAAGAAGGGCAGAAACATAGGTGGGTGGGAACAGAAGGAAAAAATGATCAGCACAATGGATGTGACACTTATCTTTGTGGAGTAGGCTGCATTGTACAGTAGGCGATGTGTCTCCACCCCCACCATTCAGCCCTGACCCTGAAGTCCAGCACCGAGGGCCTTCTGGCGGTTCCCTCATTGCGAGAAGTGAGGTTACAGGGAACCAGGCAGAAGGCCTTCTTGGTAGTGGCGCCTGCCCTGTGGAACGCCCTCACATCAAATGTCAAAGTAATAAACAACCATCTGATGTTTAGAAGACATCTGAAGGCAGCCCTGTTTAGGGTAGTTTTTAATGACTGGTGTTTAAATGTATTTTAAATCTTTTGTTGGAAGCCGCCTGTGGGGAGACCCAGCCAGATGGGCTGGGTATAAATAATAAAATTTATTTATTTATTTATTTATTTATTTATTTATTTATTTATTTATTTCACACACACCTCCATCCTCCAGACTGTCAAGAGGCATCTTTTGAGTTCAAGAACTCTAATGGCTAGAGTTGGCAAATATTGTCATAGTTTTAGTTGGAATAAATCATGCTCTCACAATGTTACCATTTATCTGAAGCTAGAAGACAAAGTATCCAATGGAACAGATTTCTTTCTCTTTCCCTCCCTCCCTCCCTCCCTCTCACACACACTCCCAACCACCATCTGAGACTTAATACATTAAAAAGATGATTCTGCCATTCCCCCCCCCCCATAATAATGAACTCATTTTAATGTATAATCCTTTTATTCTAAATGCATCTAAAGCTCTCTAGTGCCTAATGGGCAGCTGAACCAAAATCCATTGTCTTTATATTTGAATCTCTGGATAAAGCATATGGTAAGTAAGATAAACCATATTTTTAAAAAAGTTACAATGGTGGATTTTTTTAAAAGAGAGAGAGAACAGATTAACAATTAGGTATTAACAATCTTCTCATCCATGCTGGCAACAAAGAAATAATTAAGATAACAGATTGCTACCCAAGATAACATTACCCCCAAAAAGTATGTGTGTGGGGGGGTTAGTAATAAAAATTTTGCTCCCCCCCCACTCCAATTTGCATTATTCTTTTCAGGTGAGTAATGACCGCACAATTAATTATACTAATTACAAGGAGTAGGATAAGAGTTTCTGCACTTGTAATACCTGTGGGGATCTGAGGCGAAGAATTTCTTCAAGTTTTTCCTAGGTATGCATCAAAGCAGGACAGCCGACAGAGAACAAAACCAGAAAGCACATTAAAGCATCCATGAAATACCACGTGGTGTGCCAAGTTCTTATTTTACTAAGTTATCTTATACTCTTGCATTTCTTTGCTGAGGAACGGAGGCTAGAGTGGAAGCTTTTGTGGGTTTTTAGGTGACGTATTGCAAAGACCACATCATTTGGGGCTCAGATCTAGTTCAGGGTGGTCCCAGATCAGTCCCAGTTGGGGCCATTTCAAAGTCCCGGATGGGTTTGTGTGCATGTGTTGCCCTAGTTCAAGGCAAGGTTCTAAGTCTGTAGAACGAGATAGAGAGCACCAGGCAAGTGAAAAAATGCTTTTTTCAGCTGGAATTTACTTAAACTCAGTTCTGGCACCTCTCAGGTGGGTGCCATTCTTAGAGAACAAGGTTGGTCTTGCAACTTTCCCCCCTAGAAAAATAGCACCCAAACTACTCCATTGCAGATAGAGTAGGGGAGTGTTGGTTGCACTTTCAGTTCATAGCAGATGGGTGGTTTATAAATAATAAAATTATTATATGATAGTGATGATGAAACTGACTGGCCAACATTCCATATTAGGTGAACGTGAGCCCCAGATGATAGGTCAAAGCAGAGAGAGCACAGAGTGACACAGAAGTAGATCAGAAGTTTTATAAAATGCCCATATGCTGTTTCAAGGCAAGTATTTCCCCGATGAAAATAGGGATGTCTCATTCCATAATGATCATTTTACTATTTATACCCCAGACACCTTACTAGGTTGCCCCAGCCACTCTGGGCAGCTTCTGACATTTATAAAAACCTAATAAAACATTAAACATTTTTTTTTAAAAAAATAATCCTATACAGGATTGTCTTCAGACGGCTCAGGGGTCGAATAACTCCATGCCCTCCAACATTTCTCTAATGAAAATAGGGACGTCCTAAGGAAAAGTGGGACATTCCAGAATCAAATCAGAAACGGGACAGCTTCTTTAAATCAGGGGTGTCCCTGGAAAGAATGCATGTCAACGTAAACTTACCTTTCCAGCGCTTACAAAAGCAATTCGCAAATGAAAACACAGCTGTCCTTGGAAATTGGCATTTCTCAGAATTTTGTGATACAATTCTCTACCCTGAAAGATTTGCACAAAAATCTAAATATTGGGGAAAGTGTACGTGAAATGTATCCATTAGTGAACGTAGCATTAAAAAATGTGTATATTAGGAGCACTAAAATTCAGACAACTTTTTGCAATGATTGAAACAAAAATTACAAAGTGATACAGAGATCTGGAAAACTGAACTAACATTGGGAAAATGAGAAACTGAGAGAAACTGAAACTGACAGATTCCTCCGTCTCTAATCTCACATCTCACTCCAAATCCAGCATTGTGTTTAGCCAGGCAAACCCAAAAGTTTCCACAAACAGGCTAATTCCTGCTATCTTAAGTCTTTTAAAAGTTTTCCCTCATTGATTACTTTAAAATGGGTCAGATTTTGCCTCCATTAACCATGTACTGATGCAGTCCCTGCTGTATAAACCTGTGAATACGTAATTAAAGTTTCACTGTGATATAACCCTTTAGGTTTGTTTGAATCGATCTTCAAGGTCCTTAAGGCAACGTACTGCCACAAGACAGCAGGAGTCTATTATTTTCTTTTTTATATCTACTAAGTTCATTGGGGACACAGCCAGAAGCTTTACTGAGGCAATAACAATGCCGTCACTTTAAAATTCTAATAGACTCAGAGGTCCCACCGGACCCAGCCTCTCACACATGCATCCACCCAGAGTGAGATTTTCAGAGCCTCTTTCCTTGTGAGAGAATTAACATACTGGCAGCTTTAAAAGCTTCTCAAAGATAGTACCTGGATTTCTGCTCTTTTTTATGATGGAATATAGCTGGTGGCAGCCAATAATCTGGAATGAAAGATGTCACTGTTTTTGGGTGGTCTTCCCTTAGCACTTTTCAGCTGATAGAAATGGATCCAAAGTTAGAAGGGTAAATTATCCCGGCAACTGTTATCATTTTCTGTCTCCCATGTGCGCACGCAAGCAAGCAAGCAAGCAAATGCATACCTAGGGCTGAAGTTTGGTTTGAACACAATTCAAAGTGTTGGTGCTGGAAGTAAACAGACATGTGACATACAGCAATCCACACATCTGTTCTAAAGGTGGAATGGAACTATATCCTAACAGTGCTGAACTTTAAAGCCCTAAACGGCTTCGGCCCTGTATACCTGAAGGAGCATCTCCACCCTCATCGTTCTGCCCAGACACCAAGGTCCAGCTCCAAGGGTCTTCTGGCAGTTCCCTCACTGCGAGAAGAGAAGGTTACAGGGAACCAAGCAGAGGGCCTTCTCAGCAGTGGTGTCCGACCTGTGGAACACCCTCCCATCAGATGTCAAGGACATAAAGAACTACAGTGGTACCTCGGGTTAAGTACTTAATTTGTTCCAGAGGTCTGTTCTTAACCTGAAACTGTGCTTAACCTGAAGCACAACTTTAGCTAATGGGGCCTCCTGCTGCTGCCACGCCGCCAGAACATAATTTCTGTTCTAATCCTGAAGTTCTTAACCCGAGGTACTATTTTTGGGTTAGCGGAGTGTAACCTGAAGCGTGTGTAACCTGAAGTGTATGTCACCCGAGGTACCACTGTACACAACTTTTAGAAGACATCTGAAGGCAGCTCTGCACTGGGAAGTTTTAAATGTTTGGTATTTTATTATGTTTTTATATATGTTGGAAGCTGCCCGGAGTGGCTGGGGAAACCCAGCCAGATGGGCAGAATATAAATAATAAAATCATCACCATCATCATCCAGCATGATCAATGGTCAGGGATGAAGGGAACTGTAGTCTGACATTTAGTGAGCTACAAGGCACAGTCTCCCAGCATTGACAAAGAAGCTGGTGTTCATGGATGTGTGACCCACCTAGAATTCCCAGGCTAGATTTAGTACCGGTGGTGGGTTTTGAATGAGATAACTAATTATATTTAATTGACATATTTTCAAAAGTATGACTGGAGCATGCACACTGCTATTTTTGGCAGTACGGATGAGGAGAAATAGACTAGTTCTGGTTTCTGGACCTGTGCTATTCTTGGACTGCAGAATTGAAAACTTTTCCTGATCTTGCTTCAATCTGGGTAGCGATAGACAGGCATGGAATGTCATTACTGTCATGGCAGCTCTCATATTATTTCAACAGCAGAGAGAGTTCTAGACATATAATGAATATCTTATACTGGCAGTTTACCCAGAGGCATATTTGGATAGCCTTCTCCTAATGGAGCTGTGATGAGCATGCCAGCCAAATTTAGCCCGAGAACTTGGTTTGCTTGAAAGGGAACTCTCATCTATCCATCCAGGTATCAATTGGGAAAGGATGAGTAATTTGAAATTTGATGCCATCCCTCCCCCCTCTGCTTGGTAGTTTCCTACAGCCCAGAATGCAAGATCATTATTTGCAGCTAGAGGAATGGAGAATGAGCCATGCCTTTCATAATAAGCAGTGAAGCAGTGAAAGGCCTGCTGAACAGAGATGTTTATGAAGCCTGGTTGATGCAAAAGCAGCAGTAAATTTGTGAGAAATTCTTCACAAATTACTGGTGTGTAATTCTTAGTCATTTTCAATTGTGCTAGCGCCATCATCTTAGTAGAGTTCTGATCTCAAACATCACAGTCTAAAGGGCTATCACACAGAAGATGGAGCAGACTGTTCTCCTGTTGCTACAGAGGACAGAATTAGACTCAATGTGTGGAAACTTTAAACAATCACATTTCAGCGAAACTTTAGGAGAAAAGTCCTAATGGTAAGAGCTATTCAGCAATGGAACACACTGCCTAAGGATGTGGTTGGTTCTCCTCTGGTGAAGCAATTAAGCATAGTATGAACAACCATCTCTCAAGGATGTTGCAAGTTGCACGATCCCTGCACTGAGCAAAGGATTGGATGGTGTGATCCCCCTTCCAACTTCAACATTCTCTAACAATTATATGATGGCCTGTTAAGGATGTAGGTCATGGATTACTTGGTGCTTGCAGAATAAAAGCCACAACATTCAATACCAATCTTGTTTGCTGGAAGGATTTATGTTCAAGAATTGGGGCAAATAAGGGGAAACTGGCCATTTCTATTCCCGTTTCCATTAAAATTTCTCAACACTTCTATACCCAATACGCAACACATATGCTGAAATGATGTTGCATGCAGGCTGTCTGTGAGCTTTGCTTTGACCCTGCACTCTCCAGACATGCCATTATTTGTAAGTCTATCCTTAGCCCTCTTGAGAGTAGCACTGCGGGAAACTGGTTCTTGAGCTGCAGCTCAGCCATAGAAGCCCAAGAGCCACAAAATCCAAATGCTCTCACATTAGCCAATCTTGGGTTTGGATTGTGCTGCAAATCTGTTAGCATGCTGCTATAATAGTGCTGCAATATGTGGTCTTTCCATTCTCTTGTTCTGGCACGTAATAGACACCGTCGGAACCTGACTGCAAGCATTGTTAATATTGCAATGGTTTTGAATAACATTTGCCGTTCTCTTCTAGGTGTTAGACTCTTAAATGCCTGCCGTTAATCCCCACGATCCCTCCCTGTGGTGCACGGTCAGCCTTTCCTTATATACATGAGGACTTCATTCAGGAAAGGAATTAAGTTCCTTGCCTTTGGGGGAAAATACTTTCTCTGCATGTGTTGGGGTGAAGCGACACACCTCCCTCCCATTAGTGCTAATGGATGCCCCATCCACGCTGGCAAATGCAGTACAACAATTCTGAGGAGAATACTTTCCTTGGCGTACATTGTCCCCAAGGGCAATATTCTTCTAAGCTCAGGAATAATGCAAAGAGTGTGGCACACATAAGCTGCAGCCCTGAACACATTGGCCTCTAAGTCCCATTACAAAATGCCTTTAGGACTGGAATGTTGTAAATCTCCCTGATTCTCTGAAAATCCATGTGCATAGGATGGGGTAGACTTCACCCTCTATCCCTTGTAAGACAGCGCAGAGAAGGGAGGATGATACTAGTATAGTCTGTCGTCTGTATAACCTGTGCCCAGCTGTTCCCACCCCATCATCTTCTGCAAAGCCAGAACTGCAGGGGAGAAATTAAATCAGCTCATACAAAAAAAGGAAAGGGTTTCTTAGAAACACAGCTATCATTCAAAACTTGCACTTCTCCAAATTTTTTGACGCAGTTCGCCACACAGTGTACACAAGGAAAATGCTTCCCCCCCTCATTATTTCCATAATTTATATGCACCGCAATTAAGCATCCCTATAGAATAGCACTTTCAGCTTCGCAAGGTCAGAGCGGCTAAAAATGAATCAAACACTAATATGTTGGAATCATGTGTATACATTTACTGTGTGTGCATGTTTGATAAAATCAAGAGGCACCTACCTGTTCAAAGATTTGACATTTAGAGACTTAGGGGAAAACATTAAAACAAGGGCAGCCAATGTGGTTCCCTTCAGATGTTATTGGACTTGTTATTGGACTAAAACTTCTCATCATCCCTTGATTGCTCATGTTGAAGGGAGTTGGAGCTCAACAAAAACATCTGGATGGTACCTCATTGGCTACCCTTGTCCTAAAGAAATAGAGGATAGAGCCACAGCATACATTTAAAGTACATCTAATGTACATTTAAAGCTGATGAGTCCCTCTGAAAGAATTGTGGGAACTAATTGGTGATGGATCCTGCGAATTATAGTTCTTTGGGGGAAACTACAGTTCCCAATATTCTTTGGGGAAACTTGTGTATTTTAAATGTGCATTGAAGTTGCTTAAAATGTATGGTGTGGGACTCATCCTATTACACATGTAGGAGCCTATGAAGCTGTGCTATAGTGAGCCAGGCCCTTGATCCAATTCTGGCCCAGAACTTTTTATGGAAGCTGGCTGTGACTTTTAAAGAAGTGGGGCAGAGTATTTATCAGACTTATTGCCTGAGATCCTGTTTAAGCGAAGATCCCAGGAACTGAACCTGGGACCTGTTAGTATGCATTGCTTGGTTTCATAAACTCCTGCCCACCGGCACAGAGCAGCAGTCTCTGGAGAAGTGATGGCAATCACTACGGTTTGTCAGTTCAGGTAGTGTGCCAGCACTTAGCATGCCAAAACATCATTAGCATAAATAATGGTTTTCAGACCTTGGTTTGACTTGATAACTAAATAGAGCCACAGAGAAAGCAGAATCTTGTTTACCTGCAAGCAATTTCAAAGGAGAGATAGGAAGAAAGAGAGAAGGGTGATATTTTCTTTCATAAGCATATTGTTTCCTAAGCAAACTTTTTCACAGGACTTCCAAATATAGCAGATGCTCATTATGGATGAGTGGCTTTCCCTTGTAAAGGTGTAATCAAATCAATCTATAAAGTCGTGGAAGCGGGATTCTAATTCTTCTGCATATAAGACAACAGGCAAATAATTCATGCTTTATAAGTGGGTGCTTAACTTAGGCAAAAGGGGGTGTCTTGTCTTCTTCACATTAATGCAAGCTGCTAAGAGTTTGCCCACTGCAGAAAGGAGGATGTATGGTTCACTTTGTGAAATGTCTAGTGATGGTTCAAAACTGGGGGAACACGCAGAGCAGGTTTTTGTTTAACATTCTAGCATTTTTCCATGGAGACTCTAACGCAGTGGTGGAGAACCAGTGGCCTTCAATATACTGATAGACTAATTCCCAACATCCTAGCCATTATGGCCAGTGGTTGGGGATGATGGAAGTTGTATTCCAGCTACATCCAGAGGTTTGCCACCACTACCATGACACTTTCTCATTTCTCTCCAGCTGACCTGGCCCTAGTAAATAGTTTGTGATTTGCAGCTTAATGAAACAACTCAGAAGCCTTAAACAGCTTTCTCCTGGGCTGGTTTTATAACCCAAAGTCAGTTTCTGAAAATAAAACCTTAAAGTACTTGAGCTTAGCAGCTATTTTCTATTCTTGTAAATAGTTTTGTGCAGTGCATACTGTACCCAAAGAACCATAAATACCCATTGTAAATCAGTGCCTGTAAGGCATAAAGGGATGTTTTTGTCACATGAGATTATCTCATGGTTTCCCCATTTGTTATACTGTCAAAACATATGCCTTGCTGTACAACTCTTTTGCGATACTTTAGGATTTCCACAAGGCTGACTAATGTGATCAAGCCAAAATTTAAAGAGATTTGTCATTTACAAATCTCCCCTACAAAACAAGGACTTGCCAAGTTCTAGTAGAGAAATGGATTCTTTTAAGAGAGAGAGAGAGAGAGAGAGAGAGAGAGAGAGAGAGAGAGCACTAGTTCAGAATGGCATTGGTAGAGGGGTTTTTTTTATTTTTTGTATCAAACTGGACCTGAAAACCAGTTAATTTAATGTTAGGCTGAAATCTTAAGAACACTTTGTTGGGAGTAACCTGAAATCAGTGAAGCATTCCATTACTGCATTGGCTTGTGTCAGGACATTGAATGGAGGAGAGAACACTAGCAGTTTCAGTTAGAACAGCATCTTCCAGCATCTTCAAATGGATTAAGTGATATAGGACAGGCAATCCCATACCACAGCTTCCTCTATAGTTCCACCAGGCAAACATGGCAGCATGCTAGTGCACTCTGCTACAATCATAGGTGCTTCATTCCTCTCCTGCTCAGAGAGCTAAGCCATGGTTTTGCTTAGCTTTATAGCCAAACTTTGGATCATGAGATGTGAATGAAGCCATCAGTAACTAGCAATCAACAAGACAAGCCTATGGATCTATCAAATGTGCATGGGTTGGGTATGGAGTCTTCTTCCACAATCTCAGGTCTTCTGCCTCACACATAAGGATATTCAGTTGGTGCAGATTCATTATCTGCGAAGGGTGGGAGTGAAGTTCCCCCAATTCTTGTGATGCCAGGGTAGGAAACAATTTAGTCTATTCTGAGCTCTGTATCAAATTGTGTTTCTTGGTTATTCTAGAACATGATGGAATCTTGCAAACTAGCTTTTAAACGAACACAAGTGGGATTTGCAGTGAAATATTGTGGCATGTTGTGCTCCTGTTCACAATTTCAGTCAGTGAATTCTGGTACTTTATTTCATGCCCTCTGGTTTTCCACTATCACTTAAGAGGCAGGGATCTTCTTAAACTGGGAATGGAGAACTTGTGGTCCACCAATTGCCATTGGACTCTATTTCCCACCAGCCCCACCCACCACGGGCAGTGCTCAAGGCCGATGCAAGTTGTAGCCCATCAACATCTAGAGACCCACCCCTGCACTAGAGACTAAACCTGGGACCTGCTGCATTGAAAGCAAGGATTCATCACAGAGCAATGGCAAATGCCGAATTAAAAACTGATTACTTGATGAAAGTATCATTTGATTCAGGGATGGGGCATTTTTTACAATTAGTTTTTATTAAATATATTCTTGTGTGACAAGACAAACAGATAAAAAGGGGAAAGTACACTCATCACCTCCACTTTAAATTCATAGAGTCTTTTTCACAGTTTTTTTACATTTAGTGAGAGACACTTTTGTCATAGACTTTGAACTATGGCACCCATCAGTCCTGGCCATTAGTTAGAATGGCTGGGTTGATGGAAGATGGAGTCCAGAAACAACTGGAGGACCACAGGTTCCCCATCTCTGCTTTCATGAATTTGATAGATATAGTCAATACTATTTTTCTAGAGCTCACTGTGAACTTCTCACTTGTTCTCCTGGCAATGGCATCCACCCGAGAGGTGCCAGAACTGAGCTCCAGATGAAAAAAAAGCCCTGGATATAGTTAAAACAGTTTTGAACATTTGTGCATAGATTCCAGAGTCAGGCACTAGTTACTGACTTATGGCCTCTTTCATTTGCCCTTGTCTTCCAGTAATATTGTTTCTCCTGCTGCAGTTCTTTCGATAGATAGATAGATTCTTTATTGTCATTACACAAGTGCAACATTGCACAAGTGCAACGAAATTGGATGCCATCCCTTAAAAACAACAAAAGCAAAACAACAACAACAACCAAACAAACCACATTCCAGCCACACCCACACCCACACCCATCAAACTCCCAGGTCACACTATCGAGTTACAGCATTTAAAAAGGCCACAGCTCTTGGATAGAAACTATTTTTCAGTCTATTTGTCCTTGACTTGATGTTTCTATATCTCCTGCCAGAAGGCAGTAGTGCAAACAGACTGTATCCCGGGTGAGATGCATCCTGCAGGATGTTGTTTGCTTTCCTAAGACAACGGGAACTGTACAGTTCTTCCAAAGATGGGAGAGGATGACCAATAATCCTTTGGGCTGTGGTTATGACCTTCTGGAGCACCTTCCTCTTCCTAGCTGTACAACTGGAGAACCAGGCACAAATACAGTATGTGAGAATGCTCTCTATGGAGCCTCGGTAGAAGGACACCAGCAGTCTCTCACTCAGATTGTTCTTCTTTAAAAGTCTGAGGAAATAAATTCTCTGCTGGGCCTTCTTCACCAGAGCAGTGGTATTTGCGCTCCAAGTCATGCCCTGATCGATAGTCACTCCCAAAAACCTGAATTCCGCCACCCTCTCCACCCGTTCCCCTTTGATATACAAGGGCTGAATGTCCGCCTTTTTTTTCCTGTAATCCACCACCAATTCCTTGGTCTTAGCCGTATTAAGAGCCAGATTGTTCTCTCCACACCAAACACAAAGCCGCTCCACCTCGTCCCGATAGGCGGACTCATCCCCTCCTGAAATGAGCCCCACCACCGTAGTGTCATCAGCAAACTTGATGATTTTGTTGCTGGGATAGATGGCTGTACAATCATACGTATAGAGAGTATAGAGCAGGGGACTCAACACACAACCCTGTGGTGAGCCGGTGTTAAGGCTAAGGGCTGTGGACATATGTGACCCCACTCTAACCCTCTGAGAACGTTCTGACAAAAAATCCAAAACCCAGAGACAGGTGGAGTTGGAGAGTCCAATCGCCTCTAGCTTGGACACCAGTCTATGGGGGAGGATAGTGTTAAAAGCAGAGCTAAAATCCACAAACAGCAGCCTCACATAACTCCCCGGCTGCTCCAGATGGGACAGAGCAGCATGGAGAGTGATAGTGATAGCGTCTTCCGTGGATCTATTTGCCCTGTATGCAAACTGGTAGTTGTCAAAAGTTGATGGAAGACAGGAAATTATATGACGGCGCACCAGTTTCTCAAAACACTTCATGATGATTGGAGTCAGTGCAACTGGTCTGTAGTCGTTCATACTACTGATTGTAGATTTTTTAGGCAGAGGAACAATAGTTGACGACTTCAGGCAGGGTGGGACAATAGACTGGTGTAAGGACTTGTTGAAGATCTTAGTAAAGACCTTCGCCAGCTGATCCGCACAGCCCTTCAACACCTTTCCCGTGATGCCATCAGGTCCAGCAGCCTTCCTCGGATTCACCATCCTCAATACCTGTCTCACCTCATGCTCCTCTACAGTGAATGAGGGGCCCCTATGGGCTGGTGGCTGTAATACCGGCGTCTCAGGTGGCTCCTTCTCGAAGCGAGCAAAGAAAAAGTTAAGCTCCTCCGCCTTTCTCTTTTGTCTTCTGCCTTTAAACTCAGGGTCAGGCCATTTGTGTGGTCTGGCAGCAGAGTAAGGGATGCTTATGAAAAGCCAGATAAGCAGTTCCTGTCCCTATTATCCGTTTAGTGTGGGTAATGGGGTAATCTTGAAAGGAAAGGTCTAATATGAAACAAGAAAGCTAGAAGGAGCCCGAGGCTTAAAGGGCAAACTGTGAAACCAAACAAAATAAAGAGAGAAAGAAGGTCTAATGTCTAAATGTTCTTTCAGGATCTCTTAGACTATTCCTTGGTAAAATAGCTCACAACGGTGGCTGTGGATCAGTAGTGATGGTGAGTTCACTCAGTTTAATGCAGAATGAGAGCCTCTTAGCCAAGCTCTTTCTTGCTCAGTTTTGTTTAGGCCGAGCTAAGGCCCTGCCATACTCCTGTGATGTCATTGAGAGCACGAAGGGGATTATTATCATTATCATCATCATCATCACCATCATCGATTCATGAATTGCCTTCTAAACCACCATCTCAAAGCAATTTACATGCAAGATAATAAAGGACAGTTAAAAACACAGAAACAACAACAAAAAATGTATCTGAAACAGGACTAAAACTCCAACAAGTGAACGTTTGTGGTAAAGACCCAGTCATAGAATCATAGAATGTAGAGTTGGGAGGGACCTCAAGGCTCATCTAGTCCGACCCCTGCAATGAAGGAATCTCAGCTGAAGCATCCATGACAGATGGCCATCCAACCTCTGTTTACAAACCTCCAAGGAAGGAGAGTCCACAGCCTTCTGAGGAAGACCATTCCAGTCTTGAAGCCTCTGCCTTAATGAACTGCCACCTATTATAGCAATAGATTTCAAAGCCCACCAAACAGTATCCTTTACCCACTGCAGTTCACAACTTGGTGTTTCCACCCTCTGGTACTATTCACTGCCATTTGGGGGCATTCTTGTTAGCTGAGTGTCCTCAACCACTCAGGGGTCACCAACTTAGTATGTTGACATCACCACCCCATGGAACAAATCCGTTTCAGTTCTCTGATGATAAGCCTTGGTTATGCGGATGTGTTCTTTATTTCCCATGAATATTTCCATCTCCTTTCAAAGGCCTCAACAAAAATTACCAAAGAATGGTATGGTGTGCATGCTTGGGATGGAAAACACACACACACACACACACACACACACACACACACAATCCCAAAACTCAGTCATCCTCTCTCCTTATTTTCAAGACAGCAGTACCTTCTTCCTCAGGAAGAAAGGAATGTTTGAATCTGGTCTAACTTTTATTTTGTTTTCTTTTTTGGAGCATGACAACCTTCAGCTGTAAATACCCAGGAGAGAGGACCTTTCATTTTAGTTATCTCTAATGCGCAAGGCCCACTTATTATACTGTATAAATAACACAGTCTAACAAGAATATTATTATACAAGACTTTTCTGCTGAAATCTGCCATTCCGAGAGCTCTTGGGAATCTGTGACAGTTAAGTATGCTGTAATACCTAGATTAAAAAGGGAGAAAGCTTTGAAACCTGTAATATAGAGGAGACCTTTGCAGAAAGGCAGAGTGTTTATTCAGAGGGATTTGTGCTGGTCTGCAGGAAATTTACACTTCGGTACCTTGTCCCCTAAGCAGCATTTCTTATAAAGATCCCACTGCTCTCTTTTTCAACAATCAATACTGTGTGAATGGATTCTTAAAATAAAATATGACAATTCCACTTTGCAAGAGTTTATTTTCTCTCTTTTGGCAGCTAACTCAGCATCCAGCACTGGGAAATCATTACTGTGTAGATCACCCAGACACTCTTTAATTTCAAATTATTTCTAAATCACTTCCTGCAGTTGTTGTTTTTTTAAATATGTTGCTTCTCTGTTTCTTTTTGCTCATATAAAACACAACACTGCCACATTCTGATGCCTTGAATTACAGGTTTCCCATGTTATTTTTACTATAGCCGGTTGTCTGCAAGCACTCTTGATTAAATTGCTTTAGTTTCTTCAGAAATAATAAAGTGAGAGCTTTTTATGCTCTATTTAAAATTTGAGCATCAGCCAAGATTTTCCATTGTGAGCGCTCTCTCTTTCAGCATCCATTGCAAGTGTTATTTTAAAAAAAGAAAAAGGAAAAAACAGCAGAAGCCTTCATATTATAAATCCTCTTTTCACTATCTCTGCTGATAACTCCAGAGATCCCGAGAGTGGGAAATTATCAGTCATGCTTCTCTAGTTATGCATCCCCCAAGAATCTAGCCCCAAGGAAATTCATGCTCTGTTCTCTTATTCCCGCTTCTCTCGAAATAGAGAGCTCTCGCAAACAGATGGCTACATGTAATTTAGAAGGTCAACTCTCAAGGAGTTTTTATTATTATTATTTTAAAAAAAACTTTAGCTAAATACTTTCAACATGTACAGCATGTTTGGTCACCTATTGACTACATTATGAGAGTCTCATGCTATAATTTTGCCTTAATCATCTTCTCATCTAACAGTCCGCAGGGTATAATATCAGGTTGTACGGCAATCCACAGGCATTCAAAGTCAAAAGAAAGACAGAAGGACAAAAACTAGGCAAAGCTGAGCATTTTGAAGACCCAGTAGATTCCAGTGTGGTGTAATGGTTAGATGGTTGGACTTACCTCTGGGTCGAAATCTGTCTTTTAATTCCTCAAACACTTCCTGGAACAACGCTTCCATTTTTTTTCTGTCTCATTCCTGGATAGCTCAGTTGGTTAGAGCATTGTGCTGATCATGCCAAGGTTGTAGGTTCATGATGGGACTAGATGATCCTCAGGATCCCTTCCAACTCTATGATTCCTAGGCATTTTAGCATTTATTTGGGATTTCTGAGGAGGCAGGGTTTTGAGGTTACTTTATCATTGCAATGTGGCCGGAGGTGGCATGATCTTAATAAAGATTTCTCTAGCACTCTACATCCTCCCTGGCTCCCCATGCTTACTGATCTGAAACAGCCCTGTGGGAGGAGCTACCTCATTGTATGTTTCCGAGCCCAATTCAAAATGTTCGTACTGACCTTTAAAGCCCTAAACGGCCTTGGTGCAGTATACCTGAAGGAGCGTCTCCACCCCCATCATTCTGCCTGGACACTGAGGGCCTTCTCGGTAGTGGCACCTGCCCTGTGGAACACCCTCCCACCAGATGTCAAAGAGAAGAACAACTACCAGACTTTTAGAAGACATCTGAAGGCAGCCCTGTTTAGGGAAGCTTTTAATGTTTAACAGACCACTGTATTTTAATATTTTGTTGGAAGCCGCCCAGAGTGGCTGGGGAAACCCAGCCAAATGGGCAGGGTATAAATAAAATAATAATAATAATAATAATAATAATAATAATAATAATAATAATAATAATAATTCCTTCTCCTGGACTTTAATTGCAGGCTGTAGACCACTGGTGAGACCACAAAAGTGAGGTAAGCATGGCAAAACCCCTACACCCCACCCATAATAATGTCTTTGAAATATTTTCTTCCCCTTTGATAATTTTCAAATTAAAATTCTATTCTCATTAGCTGGTAGAGGATGGTTAGGAGGGGGAGGGGACATGAGAAAATTGTTTGGCTCAGCAATGGGAGAGACCCAGGTTCAAATTTCCATTCTGCCATCACACTTGGGCCAGTTGCTGACTCTCAAGTTGGGACCAGGAAAAAGGTGAACGGGAAGGAGTGCTTCATTCTTTCTGCTGGAAAGAGTGAATTACCTTTTCCCTGCCAGCTATTTCCTTTCTCAAAATTAACCTCATTCAAGCTTTGAGAATCCTCCTGTATCTCTCTCTCCCCCCCAGTACATACAGAAGAGTAGCTTGTGGGAGGATGGGTGGTTTTTATTCACAACTGCACTCTCCTAACATATCAACCCTATTAAATTACCATATCCTTCAGTCCTTCAATGGCTGCGCTCGTTTCTCTCTGGTCGGGGACAGAGGGTGGCGCTTGGGGGGGGGGGGAATTGTCATCCCGCCACTCCTTGGTGTGTGGTGTGCCCCAGGGTGCAATACTCTCCCCGATGCTTTTTAACATCTTTATGCGCCCCCTCGCCCAGCTTGTCCGGAGTTTTGGGCTGGGCTGCCATCAGTATGCTGATGACACCCAACTCTATCTGTTGATGGACGGCCACCCAGACTCGGCCCCAGACACACTGATCAGATGCTTGGAGGCTGTGGCTGGATGGTTACGTGGGAGCCGGTTGAAGTTAAATCCTTCGAAGACAGAGGTCCTCTGGCTGGGACGGGACGACATGTGACTGAGGGGGCAACTCCCATCTCTTGCGGGGGTGCAATTAGTGCCAGCACCGTTCATGAAGAGTTTGGGTGTAATCTTCGATACCTCCCTCTCCATGGAGGCGCAGATTGCAGCTATAACAAAGGCGGCATTTTTTCATCTCCGCCAAGCTAAGCAGTTGGCTCCTTACCTCTCTCGCCCTGACCTAGCCACTGTGATCCACGTGACGGTCACCTCCAGACTGGATTATTGTAACTCGCTCTACGTGGGGCTGCCCTTGAGACTGACCCAGAAACTCCAGCGGGTGCAGAATGCCGCAGCGAGACTCCTTACGGGGTCTTCGCTTAGAGATCACATTCATTCGGTGCTATACCAGCTGCACTGGCTCCCGGTGGAGTACAGGATCAGGTTTAAGGTGCTGGTTTTAACCTTCAAAGCCCTATACGGCCTAGGGCCCTCGTACCTACGGGACCGCCTCTCCTGGTATGCCCCACAGAGGAACTTACGGTCTTCAAATAAAAACACCTTGAAGGTCCAAGGCAACCAAGAGGTTAGGCTGGCCTCAACTAGAGCCAGGGCTTTTTCGGCTGCGGCTCCAACCTGGTGGAACGCTCTGTCACAAGAGACAAGGGCCCTGCAGGACTTGACATCTTTCCGCAGGGCCTGCAAGACAGAGCTGTTCCACCTGGCCTTTGGTGAGGGCGCAGCCTGACTCCCTCCTTTGGCAATCTTTACAAAACTTTAGTTTATGGTTGCCATCAATTTTGATTTTAATTAATTTTTATAATGTTTTATAATGTTGTACTGTTTTAGTGTTGTTAGCCGCCCTGAGCCCGGCTTCGGCTGGGGAGGGCGGGATATAAATAAAAATTATTATTATTATTATTATTATTATTATTATTATTATATGCCCATTCAACACCTTCAGGCATCTCTCATATCACTTTGGAGGGCAGAGCTCCATCAGAATCCAATAATCAAACAGTCGGTTAGGAATTTTGATAGATTCTGGGACCCACTCCCTCTAAAAGAAAGTGAGTTGGATATAGTACGCATGAGGCTCTCTGTGGGCATCCTGATTATTTGGAGCTCTCACTGTTCAATGATACATGTTCCTTTGCACATTCAGTCCCCAGTCAATGTGCAGATATGAAGGAGAGTGCTAGCCTTGAAGTTATAAAGCTGGAGCATGGCCAGGAGCATGACACACAAACACACTTGGTTACATAAGTAACAGGCTTCACAAGGAAAAGGTGAATCAATGTATTTTGCACTCCTCCGAAATGGCGAAAAAAACCAAACCCAACAACTTCAGAATCTTGGAATAAGTCTTTAAGCTTCAAAAGAATACTTGCTGCTATGTTGTGTGATAATCTCTTCTGCCAATTCATATTTTATGAAGTTGCGTATGCCATTACAAGATAGAGATACAATGCTACCTAAGCAAAATTCCAGCCAGACTGGTGGAAGTTCTTCACCACAGCTTTCTAAAATAACTGCTGAAAGTCAAACCTTCAGGCTTTCCCAACCAGTTGCTCTGCAGATGTTTTTCCACAAATGGTTTATTAAATTTATGCCCCGCTTTCCTTCTGAAGAAATGGGGCTTCACCATCTATCAGCCCAACCACCATGGTCAAAGGTCAGTGATGATGGGAGTTATAGTCCTGCAACATATGTAAGCAGATTCTCCAAGTGTCCCTATTTTCCAGGGACATCCTGGATTTACAGAAGCCATCCCCGTTTCTGATTTAATCCCAGAGTGTCTAACTTTTACTTAGGACACCCCTATTTTCATTGGAGAAATAGTGGAGGGTATGGAGTTATGTGACACCCGAGCCAAGGACATAAGTACCTTTAGAAGACATCAGGAGGCAGCCCTGTATAGGGAAGTTTTTTTAAAAAGTTTGATGTTTTGTTATGTTTTTATATATGTTAGAAGCCACCCAGAGTGGCTGGGGCAACCCAGTCAGATGGGGAGGGCATAAATAAAATTATAAAATATTATTTTGAAATAGGATGTCCCTATTTTCATTGGGGAAATGTTGGAGGGTATGTGGAAACTGCAAAGTAGTAGAAGGCAGCAGTAAATCACAGACTCTGCTTATTGAATAGTGTGTGTGTGTGTGTGTGTGAGAGAGAGAGAGAGAGAGAGAGAGAGAGAGAGAGAGAGAACACACTATGCAAGTTGTAAAAGGAGGCTATCTACCTTTGGATAGAATGCAAGGGCTGTTTTTCTAAAAGGAAATGTTGGATAAGAAGAGCCCTACTGGATCATGCCAAAGAACCATCTAGTCTAACACTCTGGTCTCACAGTGGCCCAACCAGATGTCCATGACAAGATCTCAATTGCAACAACACTCTACCCACTATATGACCTTTGACAGTGAAAGTAAAACATAGCCATCAGGATTAGTAGCCATTGATAGTCTTATCCTCCAGAGCTGATATATTCCAGTGGCTAAGAGTGTGAACTGAAAGCTGGAAAGTCCCTGACTCAGGACTAGTTCCTTGCTATGGACTTTGGCTATAATGCAACATTTTCTTGTGGCTCCTGTCTCTGCTGCTTTCATTCTATATCTGCAGATATTACACTGCACATTTTAAAAAGCAGTCTGAGGAACAGAACTGGCCCAATAAAGAGTTGAACATCAATGGATCTAAGGAAAGAAACTGGCCGGATCAAACCCCTAACACTTCATAACATATTAGAGAGATGTTTGAAGTTAGGATTGGTGGATGTACATCTGCATATTTCCATTGACTTACTGAACTGTTTGTTTGTTTTTCTTTTTGGTAAACCTCTCTGTGTGCTCAGAGAGAAGAAGAGTAGGATATAATAACCATCACAATCAAGAATGAGTTTTGTGGCATCTTCATTTAAATGTGGAATAAGGGTTCATGGATTATACTCCGTTTCATCAGGTGTATGTGTGACTTAATGAGGGTGAAAGAGGAGATTGCTCAACATCAAAAAACCGAAGATCATGGCCACTGGTCCCATCACCTCCTGGCAAATAGAAGGGGAAGAAATGGAGGCAGTGAGAGATTTTACTTTCTTAGACTCCATGATCACTGCAGATGGTGACAGCAGTCACGAAATTAAAAGATGCCTGCTTCTTGGGAGAAAAGCGATGACAAACCTAGTCAGCATCTTAAAAAGTAGAGACATCACCTTGCCAACAAAGGTCCATATAGTTAAAGCCATGGTTTTCCCAGTAGTGATGTATGGAAGTGAGAGCTGGACCATAAAGAAGGCTGATCACCGAAGAATTGATGCTTTTGAATTATGGTGCTGGAGGAGACACTTGAGAGTCTCATAGACTGCAAGAAGATCAAACGTATCCATTCTGAAGGAAATCAGCCCTGAGTGCTCACTGGAAAGACAGATCCTGAAGCTTAGGCTCCAATACTTTGGCCACCTCATGAGAAGAGAAGACTCCCTGGAATAGACCCTGATGTTGTGAAAGATTGAGGGCACAAGGAGAAGGGGACGACAGAGAATGAGATGGCTGGACAGTGTTCTCGAAGTTACCAACATGAGTTTGACCAAACTGTGGGAGGCAGGGGAGGACAGGAGTGCCTGGCATGCTCTGGTCCATGGGGTCACAAAAAGTCGGGCATGACTAAATAACTAAACAACAGCAAATGTGTGAATTATCTTGGGGATCATGACAGTACATGGCCAAAGTTCCTTCAAAGATATAAAAGGCCTGCCAAACCTCTCCTTCTCCCATGTTTCTTCTTTCTTAACTAAAGAAGACAGTAATATTTTGCACCAGAGATCAAAGTGGTTGAACTACAACCCCCATGATCCGCAGTGGGGGGAAAACACTGCCAGCATCAACAACACTGCAAACACCTTCAGTTTTGTCTACCTATTATGGCAGGGCTGTCCAAAGCCTCAAGTGGATATCTTTCCCATCACCAGACACCTGATTTAGGGAACCTTTCTGATCTTCAGATAAGCCACCATCAGTAGCTATCCTGTCCTGGCCCCAGGTTGAAGCTATTCCTGCTTGAGAACAAGGACAAGGTGACAGGTGGTTTGTGACTGTGTGCAAGCAGAAGTGTGGTGAACAAGTCACTGGGAAGCTACTTGCGCTCAGCTGTCAAGAGATGGTCCCCTCAAAATCCACATCCCATCCACTGCTATAGATCTAGTTGTGTTGTTGTTGTTTAGTCATTTAGTTGTGTCCGACTCTTCATGACCCCATGAACCAAAGCACGCCAGGCACTTCTGTCTTCCACTGCCTCCCGCAGTTTGGTCAAACTCATGCTGGTAGCTTTGAGAACACTATCCAACCATCTCGTCCTCTGTCGTCCCCTTCTCCTTGTGCGCTCCATCTTTCCCAACGTCAGGATCTTTTCCAGGGAGTCTTCTCTTCTCATGAGGTGGCCAAATTATTGGAGCCTCAGCTTCAGGATCTGTCCTTCCAGTCAGCACTCAGGGCTGATTTCCTTAAGAATGAATAGGTTTGATCTTCTTGCAGTCCATGGGACTCTCAAGAGTCTCCTCCAGCACCATAATTCAAAAGCATCAATTCTTCGGCGATCAGCCTTCTTTATGGTCCAGCTCTCACTTCCATACATCAGATCTAGTCGTAGCCACAGTTAAAAAAATCACGCGAGCAAAAATCTGAAAGACAATCCAGAGGAAAATTGCACTCCTTTCAATCATACATAGAAGACCTTGGAATGATCTTCTCAGAGTGTTGCCAGAAACATTTCACATCAGATTGGCCCAAATTAGGCTGCAGAAAACAAATCTCAATTGGCCGGGAGTGGAATTGCCAAGTAATAGTTCTTATCCTTCTCGATCTTCTGATTCTACTATCAGAACAATGGGGGGTGTCAACTTCAAACGAAATTGCTTTAGGGAAGTTTTGCTCAGGCCTCATTCTGTTATTCCCAGAGATGTTTCTATGAGATGAAAAGGACCTCCTGCAGATGCCGTAATGGTATTATGAAAAAAACATGCACTTATTTGGAAAGTAAATCTATTTGAGATGTTTGCAAGCTACCTGTGGAATACAATACAGTATAGGAAAGGAAGGTGATAGCAGCTGGAATGCACTTTATAATGCCAAAAGAAATCCAGGCTAACTAATGTCTCTTTATTATGGATTAATTGAAATGCTAGATTTCTATCAAGAGGAAACTTGTTTGAAATGAGATATTGTTTCATGCCCCAGTGGTCATCTGTAAGTAAGAGATAAATGAGCATATTTTGAAAGAGAATATGTAAAGTTGTTAGCTGATGGATATCACTTGGATATTTTATTCTGTGGGATCCGCCTGAACCGATACACTTCTATTTTGGCTGGGGCAGTTTTACTTCTTTTCATATCTGTAGGCATTTTACCTCTTCACAATTGCATATCTTATTGTTGTAACCTTATGGTGAAAGCCAGATAAGAAATCTTATAAATAAATCTGAAATAATAAATAACAACTGGTTTTCAGTATTAAGGTGAATGGTGAATGAAAATATATTGAATAATAATAATAATAATCAGTTTCATGTCACAAGGAACCTACAATCTGAAATTACACCCGGGATGAGGCAAACGAGGAAGAAAAAGAACATGGGAGTGAGTAGTCAAAGGGGAAAATGTGTCTAAGGGTAGTTTCATTAGCAGCTGGGACTTAAGGCCTTTACAGAATAGGTGGCTTTGAGGAGAGATTGAAGGAAGGAAGAGTGGTGTATGCAAGGTCAGTTTTCTCTGAGGTGACAACAACATAAATAGTGTTTTGTAATTTTAACTTAGTTGTGTCTTTGTTCTTTGTTCTTTTTTATTTATTTATAATAAATATAAATGTGCACACCACCCCCGAGACCATTCCATTATAAATATCCAACTTTTCAAGATTTCAACACCTCTTGCGATGGTTTGATCCCTTTCCATTTTAGCAGCACAAATTCTACAAATACTTTCCATATCTCCTCAAAATCATTTCTCCTGCCTGTTCCCCGTCTTACCTTAACAGCACATGTTAATTTATCATTAATAGCTATATCCCATGCCTCTTTATACCATTCTTGCATTTTACATTCACCTTGCCCCTTCCACTTCCTAGCTATAATAACTTACCTTAACATGTTAATTTATCATTAATAGCTATATCCCATGCCTCTTTATACCATTCTTGCATTTTACATTCACCTTGCCCCTTCCACTTCCTAGCTATAATAACTCATGTAGCTGTCAATATGTTTGTAAGTCCTTCATAGCCTATGAACCTTCCACCCCATTGTAAATCGATAACAATGCTGCCTCTGGACTTTCAGTCAATTTTAACTCTGTGATTTCTGTTATCTCCTAAAACATCCTTTGCCAAAAGGTTTGTACATATTTACACCCCCACCACATGTGAACATAATTCCCGGTTTCCTGGCAGCCCCTCCAACATAACACGAAATATTTATTCTCATTTATTTAATCTTATTGGTGTTAAGTACCATCTCCATACTAACTTGTAGTAATTTTCTTTTATCGTTATAGACAACATTTCCAGAGTATGTTTCTCCCATATTTCCCCCCAGCTTTGACTATTTATCTGCCCTGTTGTCTCCTTTTCCCACACCTATTTTAATTGATCTTGTTGATTCTCCATTTCTACTAATACTTTATAAATTTCACTGGTTTCCCCTTTTTATAACTATATTGTCTTCTTTATCTCTCGTTTATATAATCATTTTTCAAATTTTGTATATTCTTTGCTTATCTTGTTTTCCCTTAACCACTTCTTTGTCCATTGCTCCAGTTGTATACAGTAAAACCAAGTTATTTTGCTTTCTGTTAGAGCTTCTCTTATTTGTTCTTTGCTTCTCATTTTCTCCACCCATTCCTTTATTTTAGGTATTTTCCTATCTTTCGCTTCTTTTCCAATTTCCTTTTTTAAATTTACTGGGAAATCTATCATCACCATCGGGGTTAGTGGGGAATTTACGGGTATCAATTTTCCTTTATATTTCGCCCATATCTCAATGATGTTTCTTAATAAGGGATTTTCAATATTCTGCCACCATTGCCTATTTGGTTTGATAAAAAATATATTCACCAACTCCCTCATTTCTTGTGTACCACTCTCTAACCATTCTAACTCTCCTTGTTCTGCTATCCCATCTATAATATATCTTAACTGATTTGATATATAATATAACTTTATGTTGAGGAGACCCAGTCCACCTATTTTCTGGGGTTTATACCATCTTCTTTTATTAATTCTGGGTTTCTTATCCCCATTACAAAATTTATTAATCATACTTTGCCAACCCTTTATCTCTGTCTCTGATATATTAATTGGTAATATTCTAGAGAAAATTATTCTAGAATTTAATTTTCATTTTAATTATCACTATTCTTCCAAACCTTGAAAGCTTAATTTTCTTATATTCCTTCAGTTTTTCCTTAATTCCCCTCTTTAATTTGTTACAATTCTCTTGTTCTAAATTTTCTAAGTTTCTTGTTATATTTATTCCCAAGTACTTTATTGCATTTGTTACTTTTATACCTATTTTTCTCCCTTCAAAATTTTTTGGTTTTCATCTTCATCGTAATTAAATATCATGATAAGTTTGTTTGAAGATTCAGATGCTCATAAAATGGTCTGCAAGTTAGCACAAATATACTTGGTGTTTGAGGGACATTAAATTTTATTACTGTTAAGTATTTGCTAACAATAAAAAAGATTATTATTATGTTTTAGCCAACTAAGTTATATGCAAAGTAGACTGTTAGCAAATTATGAACTAAGTTAGTACTGTCCATTAATTTCAATGCTTCTACTCTGAATATAAGTGAGTAGGAATTTCTGAGGCCAGACCCATTTCTCTGAATATGAGTGGGCGATCTAGTGCCTCCTATGGCCTCAGCACACTTCCCAGGGTTCACAGGAGTGCAGGGTTAATTAGTCATGATTCTTGGGTAAAATGTTAAGTGTCACTAGGCATGAAGAGAAATGTGGTACTGTGCACTTTTATAGCCAAACTTCCCTAATAAACACTTTTCAAAACTCAGCCATCCCTTAAAAGCTACACTTCTAATTTTGTAATGCAGTTATCCAGCTGACTAATGTCTAATGCTAGAGAAAAAAGCATTTATAAATGCAGTATATATGGGAAGCTTGTTTTGCTAAAAGTATGCTAAATTGTTTACAAATCTGTGCATATTGAGGAAGAAATTCACACCAGTACATTTCCAAGCACAATTCAAAGTGTTGGTGCTGACATTTAAAGCCCTAAATGAAAACAGCCCAGTATACCTGAAGGAGCGTCTCCACCCCCTTCGTTCAGCCCGGACACTGAGGTCCAGCACTGAGGGCCTTCTGGCAGTTCCCTCACTGCCAGAAGTGAAGTTACAGGGAACCAGGCAGAGGGCCTTCTTGGTAGTGGCGCCCTCCCTGTGGAATGCCCTCCCACCAGATGTCAAAGAGAACAACAACTACCAGACTTTTCATGTGTAGAAACATCTGACTTTGGCATAGCTGGAATATAGCCTACTGTGCAAAGGTAAGAATCACATACATTGCTTGTCCTACTTTTGGCTTGGGCCCTGCCCAATTTTAGCCTCCTGCTCCACTTGTCACCAGCATTCAGCCCCTGGAAGGCTGCCTACTAGGGAATTCTGACCTCAGGCTATAAAAAGTTCCCCACCTTTGCTATATGGGCTTCTTTTTGTCCTGGTGGGTTGACTGTTGGTGTCTTGTGGAAGTCAGCTGGTAGTTCATCACAAATCAGAAAGTGTGATGTCTCAGAAGAATGCAGAGGCCCAGCAGAGTCTTCAGAGATTTCCTGTTCCCAGCAGAGCAGCTTCTTCCATAATCCCCGGTTAAAGGGAAAACTCCTCTCCCACACAGTTCAAAGCAGCAGTGTGTCTCCAGATGCAAGACAAAGCTAATTTACTATATACAGGTCTTCTGGTCTTTGGAGTAAAGATACATATGTACAGATCTACTAACACTATCACTATGCTAGCTAATGCTGCTGTAAATCCCACAGCCTCTTCCCCTGACTCTCACATATTCAGAGTCAGAAAAAAAAGGACAGGACACAAATACAAAATAGAACTAGACGTAATGAAAGCAATGCTCTAGAGACTATTATACCCACTCTACATTTCTGAACCAATAGGAGTGTGAATTAATCAGGAAGTCATACACTTGACCTCTGCTCTGTATGACTCTGTAACCCAGTGCACCTGTTTTCTTATCTCTGAACATCCATGGACCAAACACAGTGCAATTTAACCCATTGTTCACATTATACCAACACTGGCTGCTACTGTAAATTCACATTTCAAAAGTGGAATCCCATTTTTTGGTGAACTACCACAGTAGCTGTCCACCTGGTCAATTCTCTCCTGCTTCCCATCATAGGTTTTTTTTAATATATATATATATATATATATATATATATAGCTAGAGAAAATAAAATAATGGAAATACTCTAAGTTGCCTTTAGATGACAGTGGGAGATATAATAATAATAATAAAGCCCTAAACGGCCTCGGTCCAGTATATCTGAAGGAGCGTCTCCACCCCCATCATTCTACCCAGACACTGAGGTCCAGCACCGAGGACCTTCTGGCAGTTCCCTCACTGCGAGAAGCCAAGTTACAGGGAACCAGTTAGAGGGCCTTCTCGGTAGTGGCGCCCTCCCTGTGGAATGCCCTCCCACCCGATGTCAAAGAGAACAACAACTACCAGACTTTTAGAAGACATCTGAAGGCAGCCCTGTTTAGGGAAGTTTTTAATGTTTGATGTTTTATTGTGTTTTTAATATTCTGTTGGGAGCTGCCCTGAGTGGCTGGGGAAACCCAGCTAGATGGGCAGGGTATAAATAAATTATTATTATTATTATTATTATTATTATTATTATTATTATTTGTGTCTGAACTTTTACAATGACTTTTTTTTTAAGAAGAAGAAGAAGAGCCTGTGGGATCAGGCCTGTTATGTATTAAGATTAGCTGCAGTTCTCACTCAGGGCCATCAGTATGCAAATGAAGGATTGAGAACTGTTGCTCACTGATTGGTTAGCTAGCTGGGAATTGTTACTGTTACAAGTTACTTAGTATTATATAAAGCAGCCAGCTAGGGTGCAGTCAGTCTGACTCCAGGAGCAGTTCTAACTGCTCTAATAAAGAGCTGTGAATCTAACAGAGCTGTGTTCTTCGTCCATCTTTCCCAAGGCTATTTATCAAGGCCAATGGCCCACATCTAGTCCTGCATCCTGTTCTTGCAGGTGCCTGTGGCTGAACCCGCAGAATTCTCCCCTCCTGTGCTTCCCAGCAATTTGTATTCAGAGGCATTATGGCCTCCAAGCATGGAGACGAAACATAACTTAAGAGTGGAAAAAATAAGAAGCTGAGATAAACCAAAATTGGCAGATTTCCCCACCCTACCCCCACTTGCCACCCATTTTCCAAAGCTCCTACTATTACACAATGGGGGGGGGGGAGTCTGATAATGAGCAATGCCTGTCCAGAGGTGTTCATCTCTCCCCATGGCTAAGTGTTTAATGCTACAGAAAGAGCTTGAGAGACAACCGGATGTTCTGTGAAGATCAGTAGAAGGTGCTACAATTAAGGTCTCCTGCTTATTCAGTCCCTGATTAAATCCTCTGCAGCATAGCAAGTTAGGCTTGGTTATGATGAGCTTTTGTCAGAGACA
Source organism: Podarcis cretensis (assembly GCF_951804945.1). NCBI lineage: Eukaryota > Metazoa > Chordata > Lepidosauria > Squamata > Lacertidae > Podarcis > Podarcis cretensis. The sequence continues at coordinate 83,549,693 of NC_137174.1, read as the reverse complement.
TCTGTCAAGCAAAAACTGGATTGAGACAACAAACATTTCACTCAGGTTGCCGAACAGCGCTCATACCGTAATGAATTTCACACAGCTGCTAAGAGCTTTGACTTCGTATGGTATATTGAATTTAATATTCCCTTATGTAGACATGTAATCAATTTTTAGGCTCCAAAATTTATTACCTCCCTTCGCCGGAGTAAATTTCCTGAGCAGCAGAGGACATGTGTGGGCTGCCTCAGCTGTCATTTTGTGGCCTAGAATACTGAATTTCTGAGGTTTGCATCTGCTGTGTAAAAAGGCACAACACGGTTGTGGCCATCTTTATTTTATTTATTTATTCCTGTTTATTCAATTTATATAGCCACCCATCAATAAATATTCCCTAGGTGGCTTCCAACACAACACGATTAAAAAATTACATTTTTAAAAAGAAAGAAACCCAAGAATAAACAGTGAAAGACGGGAAGGAGGGGAAGTTCCTTACAATGGAGGTACATGGAACAAGTTTCAGCCCTGGCTTAAAACACAATTAAAAAGCCCAATTGCATAAAAAGGTCTTCACTAAAAAGCATAAAGAAAGTGTCAGGCAGTAAAGACTTTCTCAAGAAGCTATCCCATAGCTAAGGTGCCAGAAACCATCATAGGGTCTGTGTGGTGTAGTGGTTAAAAGGTTGAACTAGGACTTGGGAATTCACGATTCAAATCCCTACTTGGCCATAAAGCTCATTTGGTGACCTTGGTCCATCACCAGGTCTCAGCCTGACCTAACTCACAGGGTTGTTGTGAGGAGCATAAGGTGTGGAGGAGAGTTATGTCCTCCTTCTTCAGCTCCTTAGAAGAAAGGTGGGATATCAAGGCATAAATGGATATGTAGAAATAAACAGTGAGTTGTATCCAGTGAATTTGCCCCCTTCCCATAACGGGATGCCCTGTGTTCCCTCTGCACTGCCTCCCACATGTGCTCTGAAGGTTTTGAGGAATTCCCAGAATATATTGGGAGGAGGGAGGGAGGGAGGGGAGTCCCTTTGTACAAATGCAACTGCTAGTGGCATGACACAATTATTAAAATTTAAGGACAGAAATGATCAAACGTGTGTATAATTCAAAGCAGAAGCACTTTATTGCAATTATTAATAATTGAATACTGAAAGCAGGTACCCTACTTCAATGATTCTTGTTTGCTTTCGGTGTGGTGAACATGTTGATTAAACTGTTAGAAGATCAAGTGAGCCTAGTCTGTTTTACTTTCTGCTGAGGACACAATACAAGTGGGAATGGGGAACTTCCATCCCATAGAACAAACTTGGTCCACACATGACACTATGTATGGCAAAGCTTCAAAACAACAAGAAGCAGGAGCTTAAAGTGGGTTTCTAGTTTCCTTTCCTGGAGCTCAGCTGATGGGCAGTTGGAGTTTGTCTTGCTCAAGGAGAGAAAAACCAATTTCCATTCAATGGAAACCTGTTCTTGCTCCCAGTTCTTCTCTCTGAGGGTGGGGAAATGAAGGGAGGGGATTTCTGCTTCATTTATATACCTCCCTATACCCAGAGGTCTCGGGGTGGTTCACAGAATAAAATGAAAATATAAAACCACGAAATACATAATCAAAATAAAAACAACAACCCAATGACCTCCCTCTTCCCAGCCCCCTCTGCTGTGGAAAGTGAAAGAAAGAAGCCTATATTTTAAAATACAAATTTATTCAATGGGTTTCCTGCAGTGGCAGTGGGTGCTTCAGAAACCAAGCAAGGGATTTTGACAGGTGGGGAGACAACCCACCTGTCAATCATGTGGCATCATGTGATCGATGAAGTCCTACCCACTTGTCAACTATGGCCTGCGAGGCTGATTGCATGATGAGCCTTTCTTGCATTGTGGCATGCCTAGGCAATTCATTACCAATTTGGAGCTGCAAGTATCCAAACGCTTTCCTGGGAGAAAGATCCATGAAACTAAAGCTGGCTTACTTCTGAGTAAACATGTATGATGATTGCAATGGCAGTTTACAGATGATAGTTTACTTCTGAGGATGAAGCATATCTTTGCACAGGTTCTTCTGATTTTGGGCATGAATTTCATTCAAAGCAATCAACATTCTACTATCTCTGTGAGAGTAGCAATCAACAAAGCTACCAGATTTTCCTCCACCCGTCACATGCATTTGCTTTCACACACAAAGAAAATGCATTCCTCATTTTATAAATGGTAAATGCTACTTCAGCAGATCCTACAAGCCAGGAAAACATCCTGCATGGTTAATAATACAGGATGTGGTGTGGGGGAGGGGGGCAAACAGAACATTTATATAAAGAAACAAACTTATCATTAATTTAATATTGTTATTTATGAGCACCTATGCAATATTCACAAGTGTTTCCTCAGCTGCTTGAGACAATAACTCTAATTACTTTAACTTGCTCCATAATGCTATTTTTATATGCCAGGATGTGCTGCAATTCAAGATCATTTTGCGATTCAAATGGAAGAGGAGGAAAACAGATAAACAATCGTTTATCATGCATTATTTATGTAAATACATTATTCCATCTGCAAGAGACACTCTTTCTAAACAATGTCTTCTTCTGATAATTAGAGTTTAGTAGAAATTCTAGGAGAGATTAACGTTACTTTCTTGCCACTGAACCAGGTCGCTGAATCATAGTTTCCTGTGGTAGCAGCAAATTTCACAGAAAAAAGGCGAGGCTTCAAATGTGAATTTATGTATTTTGGACCTGATCCTGAGCTCACTTCCAAATAGGCTTCAGACCTAATTTAGTAGAGCCTGACCATGCATCATCCTCTCTTGTCACTGCCACAAGAGTAGCAATGAAACAGCCTCATTGTATGTTGAGGGCTGTCTGCGTTCCCTCTTTTTTCTCTCACTGCAAACTCCCAGCCAATCAAGGATCATGTAGCAAGTCAGATGGCATCACACCACTAGGTAACCAATCAGATTGTCTATGTAAAAGTGGGGGGTGCACCCAGTTGCTTAGACCTTGTAGGCATATGCAAAAAGATGTAGGGAAGATGTCACCTAAACAATTGAGTGATTCTGCTTGATCTTTCGTGCTGTTCTGCAGCAATTTCATTACAGACCCTGCAGCACCAGAAGAGATGGAATGCAAGGACACACTTCCTTGCACTGTGAGATCAGTAGTCTCTCTTTACATAAAGGTAAAGGTAAAGGTACCCCTGCCCGTACGGGCCAGTCTTGACAGACTCTGGGGTTGTGCGCCCATCTCACTTAAGAGGCCAGGGGCCAGCGCTGTCCGGAGACACTTCCGGGTCACGTGGCCAGCGTGACATCGCTGCTCTGGCAAGCCAGAGCCACACACGGAAACGCCGTTTACCTTCCCGCTGGTAAGCGGTCCCTATTTATCTACTTGCACCCGGAGGTGCTTTCGAACTGCTAGGTTGGCAGGCGCTGGGACCGAGCAGCGGGAGCGCACCCCGCCGCAGGGATTCGAACCGCCGACCTTTCGATTGGCAAGTCCTAGGTGCTGAGGCTTTAACCCACAGCGCCACCTGCGTCTCTTTACATAAGTATCACCAAAACAGAGCCCCCTATGCAGCCTGCAAACAAGGCTGTGATGTCAGGTGTAGCACTCACTCAGATATGTTTATTTTTTGAGAACTTTCAGCTCAGATTCACCAACATATATTTTTTTTTATAAATTTTTTTTATTAAGAATTTTGTTAATACAATAAAGAAAAGAGAGACAGAATAAACAAAGAACAAACAAAGAATAAAACAAACATAAAGTTATACATCTTGTAATAACCATCTTTTCTTCATTTTTTTCCTTTTGGACTTCCTCACGTCTCTCGCTCCTACTTTCCAAGTTAATAAAACTTTAGCCAGCAACTTATCACCTTATTTTCATACTTATTGTACAGAATTCCAATATTTTATCCATAACTTTGAATATTTTTGTCAAAATCCTAAATACCTAGTTTTAACATGATATTCATTTAAAATTTATCTTTCTCATGAAATTCACTCATTCTCATAATCTTTTCAGCTAACTTTATGGTGCCCTATTGTTTTCAATAGGTGTAGCACTCACTCAGATATGTTTATTTTTTGAGAACTTTCAGCTCAGATTCACCACTCATGACTTAAACCTGCAGCCAATCAAACAAATTAACCAAATCATAAAAGTCTGAGTACGTGAGGTTAAATGAAGACTTAAATCCCTCCCTGTTCCTGGTCGTGTTTACAGATTTACATGGCAAAGGAAGTAAATTCCTGACTTCCTTGCTACATGTGAACCTGACCAGTGTGCTCTGTCTCTTCTGTCCAACATTCACTGAGGTGAGCATGTCAAGCCTAAATGGCACCTGCATGGAACACCCAAGACAAAAATGATGATAGATGATCAAGGAATTCCCTTAACGCAAGGATGCCTAAGGTTTAATCAGCCAGGTCTTCCAAATGCCTTCACTTGCCTGGACTAAATGCCAGTTAAAAAGACACATAAATCCCAACCCAATTTTGCAAAGAAAGACAAAACGAGGAGTCTCAAAGGCAAATCAGGGGTTTCTCCAAAAATTCCTACTGAACCCCACAAAACGTAACTAGCAAAGCTCAAACTTCATATGGAGTGAGGGATGAAGGGAGGGAGGAAAGGTTCTGAGAACAGTGAAAGAGGAAGAAGTTAGGGAGGAGCTGGCTTGTGAAGCCTGGCAACTGCCCAGTTCCCATTGGAAACTTCAGCCCATGTTCTTCTTCTTCTTTGACAATCACTCATAGCCAAGTAAGATTGTCTTCCATTATGCACAGTTTATGGAAGTCCATAAGTGACCATAGAGGCCAATTCTGGATCCACATGTCCTTTCACAGTGGGGACATAAGTTTCCAGGCAGGAGTTGATCATGGTGAGGGTCTGCCAAACGTGCCTTCTTAGCACGTTTCTCCCTTTCATCCTGAGTTTGAGCGTCTTCAAAACCCATGACACCATTGGTAAAAGCTGTTCTCCAATTGGAGCACTCGCAGGACAGTGTTTCCCAGTTGTCAGTGTTTATACTACATTTTTTTAAAAATTTGCCTTGAGACAGTCTTTAAATCTCTTTTGTTGACCACCTGTATTATGCTTTCCATTTTCAAGTTCAGAATAGAGTAGTTGCTTTGGAAGACGATAATCTGGTATCTGCACAACATGACCAGTCCAACAAAGTTGATGTTGAAAAATCATTGCTTTGACACTGGTGATCTTTGCTTCTTCCAGTACACTGGCATTAGTTCACCTGTCTTCCCAAGTGATGTGTAACACATCAGCCTATGTACCTCGGGGCATCCACTCCCTTGGGAGAAGCCACACCAGGCTTCTTCACAAAGGGTGTTGGTTTAGCAAATTCACCCCACTCTAAAGTGGGAGCAGCATTTGCCATGTTTGGGAGTGGAATAATAGGGTGGTATTAAATATTGCTCTGTGACAAATGTTCTGTCTGTGCAAGCACTGCAGTTTGCCAGAAGGAATGATTCCTGCTCACTGACCACCACATGCTGTTCCGGGGGTTCTCACATACACACCAACCCAACTGCAGTGAGAAGATGGAGGAATCCTCCTTGCAGAAGCAGAAGTCTTTGCACAGGGCTTCCACTGAAGGGGCCCATTAGATGAATTCCACCCAAAGATGGACTTAAGATCATGAGCATGTGGGGAGACAGGTAGAACAGTAGGTAAAACAAAAAGTAAATGGCCCAGAACTAGAATAACCCAATACCACAAATTTATATTCATTACGATTAAATCTGGACTGGGGAGTTTAATGTTTGAATTCAGCACGGTAATTCCTCTTGATGACAGAATCAACTTATGCAAAGAGATTTAATAGCACAACAGGAATCCTTTCTGGAAAGTGAAGTACTGTGGAAGGCAAAAAGTCAAAACTGCATGACTTATTGTGGTGACATCCACAAAATGCAGGAAAATGTTATGCAAAGTATATCAATTATGCAAATAAGCAATCATCAAGTATTTCCAAGGGGGACATCCGTTCTAAGTCACCTTGCACTGCATTAATAATTTTGATGCTATACATGTATTTAATCATTATAAATCAATTAAATGACCATCAATTAAGTGCCCATGATAAAATTATAGAGTTAGAATATAGTTAAAAGGGCTGTCTTGTCCAACCCCCTCATATTTTCAACCTTTACTTGGAAATCTTCTGTAAAACATTTCCCAGGTAACTTCTTATGCTTTGAAAACTACTCTTATAACCAGAGAGACATAATTCATCCTATTGCAATCACAATTACTTTCCATTTGAATTCCACAGAATGGGACTTAGGGTGATATTCAACTATTTTTTTTCCTCCTAGCTTTCTTCTCCTCCTTCTCTGTTGTCAGTTCCACATGAACTATGTCTACTTCTTTCTGCCTACAAAAAAGAGGGATCAATCCAAAGGGCATCTCATTGAGCTCCCTGTCTCTAAACAACTGAAATCATGTTGGGAATAAAAAAGGGGCACGGTCTAGGTTTGCAAGTAGGGACAAGAGTAAAGACCTTCCACTTGCATTACCCTCCTTTTCTGGGCACTGGTGTGGATTGGACCTAGGAGGCAAGCCAACAGGTGGTGATTGTGGCAAGGAATCAGGCCAAGTCAGGGAGACAGAGCAAGTATTTTAAGACTGGATTCAATCCAACCCTAGAACAGCTAGGTTGTTGTGGCAGTGGGGAAACCTGTCCAGCCAATGCATTCCCTTCTGGACTACTTAGCAAGGATCACATGCTAGTGGTGCTCAGGGCCAGTGGCAAAAGTGGGTGGAGCCATATATGTAAATTTTACATTTGGATGGCGGGCTAGTTTCTACACACACTCAGCCCCCTCTATCCTGCATCCAAACAAACAAGAGGCAAAATTGGAGTTCAATCACACATTCCAGTCAAGCAAAAATATTCAAGGAGGGTGCAAACAGGGCTGATTAGGGTATGGCCTGTAATCTGGGGATGATGGGAGTTGTTGTCCACAACACCTACAGTGCACCACATAGGCTATGCATGATCTAAAGTATCACCACCAACAGGATGATATTGCCACAGAGTGTCACAAACAGAACTATTTCTGCATTCTGTTCCTGCCACTGGAAAACATGCTGACATATTGGTTTGCCCTACACTTCCACCCATCTCTTGGAATTAGATGTGGCCAGGGAAGGGAAGGGAAGGGAAGGGAAGGGAAGGGAAGGGAAGGGAAGGGAAGGGAAGGGAAGGGAAGGGAGGAAGGGAGGAAGGGAGGAAGGAAGGAAGGAAGGAAGGAAGGAAGGAAGGAAGGAAGAAAGAAAGAAAGAAACCAAAGGCAACTTTTTGTTGACGTTCCTTTCTTGTACCCAAAAGGTTCCTGTTTCTGCTTGAACTACCAAACTATCAAAGGCAAAATATGTTCTCAAAAGTAAACAAGACGACAGAGAGCAAGGCATCAGGCTTTGAGTTTTAGGAGAGATAATCAAAACGACAGCTACCAAGAGAAGCTCTTGACAACAACTAATAGAATAAAGGCAAGTTGGTGTGTACATAACGTCATAGACACCCCCCCCCAAAAAAAAAAAAAATACAGGAAGACATTTGGCCTGCTGAGTAGAAAATATTATATGATTTGCATTTCAAAAAGTTTTAAAAATTGACTTGCAATTTCCCCACAATCAAAATGACAAAACCCATACATTATTGCACAATGACATCAAAGAATGGACACATATGAACAGCCAGTGTTTTTTTTATTATTATTTCAAAGAAAAAAACTTTCAGCTGTAGGTAAAAATCACAGCAACATTTTAAAAACTCAACTGCAAATCACATACAAGATTTAGGATGTCTTTGAAATAATAATAAAAATGATGTGGAGTGCAATCCTATGGATGTTTACTTAAATGTGCAAATGCTGGACAGCTACCATAATCTCTTACCACTGGCCATGCTAACTGGAGAAGATGAGTGCTGGAGTCCAGCAACATCTGAAGACCTATATGTTCCTCACTACTGGATCACTGCATTAAGTTGGCATGAATTAGAAGGGGTTCTCCCATGCTACATATATTGAGTGCACAGTCTATGTACAAGATAATTTAGATGTACATTTGTATAGTTATTCATACATAATGTTCAATGAGTGTGCAATCTGTAGCACACGAACAATCCTGCAGTGGGGGTAGAAACTGAGAGAAGCTCCCCAGTAAGAGAGTTCAACAAGAGGTTCAAGCAGCCCTACCCTAAGCCTAGCCAATTGGGAAACAGTAAATTAGCAGGCAAACCCCAACTGGATGACATCAGTAGGATACACCAGCATAGCATGTGATTTCTGGAGCCAAACAAGTTTCACCAGCCCTGTGTGGAGACCCACATGGGTCTCAGGAGTCCTGGGTCCCATCCTGATAACACAGCAAGCGTAGTTAATTAAAAAGGAAGATTTATTGCAAAAACAGAGTTCGCCGGATGGCTCTAACAAGCCGCCACCCTCATCAATCATGATGACCCTTCTAAAGTCTGCTTCCTGCGAGACCAGAAGCAACTGAACTTTCACTTCTGACATCCTTTGTTATGCTTCCTGTCTTGGAGCCCTCCCATTCACTGACACCTTGGGCTGAGAGGGTCACCTCCCACCTCTTCCCCCTTCTCTGAAAGGCTGTCTCTTAGCTCTTTCCTGCCTGATAAACTGCTTCCTTCTCTGTTTGCGGCACTTTACACTTCTCAAGAGTGTTGGCAGGGTTCCGTCTTGCTCTCAGTCATTCCCTTATCAGCCAGCATTCCAAGGGCGGGGGAGTTGGCACTAACTGATGCTCCTCCTGCCTCGCAGTTAACCCTCTCTGTTCCTGGCTGCTTCCTTCAACTGGTTGCAAACCTTCCCTGGGAGCTGGCTCATTTATGACAATGGGCCTCACGAATCTCCTGTTTTGGCTGCTTGCCTGGGATTGCAAAAGAGAGAGTTGCTAGATATCTGGCAGGCTAAAATATATGGCTAATGAGCTGTGTTCACTTGGATCAAAAGTTGAAGCAGGTCTGCCCTAGGCGATGGAGAGGGATATGTGATTCTTAAGAACTCTAAGCAGACATTGGAACTGTATATTTCTAGAGAGTAAAAAGAGTTTCTAGAGAGAAGAAACAGAAAGATGCCTGAGCAATTAAGTTAGAGGGTTTTCATAATACTCGATTCAAAATCCATTCTAAAGAACCCAACCTCTTTCAGCACATTTTGTCTATTCGCATTAACACACACATACGTAAGATGCAGCATATTTGCCAATGACTGACACTACTGTGCATTCAAAGCCTTTAGATGCTGTTTCCTTCACTTCGAGGAAGATAAATCGCCACATCTCTTTGAAGACCCCAGGGGAAAGGATGATTAAGTGAATCAAAACATGTTTCATCATGTGGATTTGGCAGCTATGCTAGGGTTATTCAGGGGCATCTAAAAGTAGCTTCAACCTCAGTAAAATTACGCACACACACACCCCATAAGCCTATCTGGTCCAGCATTCCGTTTACTGCACTGGCCAACCAGATACCTATGGGAAGACCACAAACAGCACTGCAATATTCATAATTACTAGTAGCCGTTGGTAATCATTATTGCCCATGAATCGGTCTAATCCCCCGTCTAAGTCAGTGGCAATTAGCATATATTGTGTTAGCAGATTCCATGTACTCCCATTTGTCTGTCCTAAACATCCCATCATTTGTTTGGATGTTTGGATGACCCCAGGTTGTAGAATTATGAGGGATGGAGAAAAAAGTGTTGACTTTCTCTGCACAAGGTATATTTTTATACATCACTGTGGGTCCGTGGGTGAGAAGCCAAATATTTTGTTATGTACTATTGTGTTTTTATATGGTAAACCACCCTGTGATCCTCAGATGATGGGCGGTATAGAAATTTAATACATCAATAAATATAAATGATTCTATCCAGCAGACCGTACAGTATGTCTAGAATGTGACTAGTTAAAAAGCAAGAGAAAATGGGAAAACATTGGGTACCGTGGAAGGTTAAGTAAAGTAAGCAGCAACACTCTCCTGAAAATTCATCCTTCCCAACCCATACATTTTGGAGAGGGTTTCATTTCACTCCTATCCATCCAATGCAAAGTCAAAATACAATTTTCTCAATTTTTTATCGCACCTCTAAAACACAATCTGTCCACTGAGTTGAAAGGAGGCTATCCCACCAGGATCTCTCTTGATAACGTAGGAGATGGGGGAATAGTTTTAAAAGGTGGAGCAAAATGTATGACATTTGATTGTCATTCCAAAATAAATAAATCCAAACAGTTCTGCCCAGATGTCCCCATTATCAAGCTAGTTTCAATTTCTGTAATGGTAAAGATTTTTAGCCGCTAGCTGTGATGTTTTGGCTTTTTCCTTTTTATCTTTTACTGAGCACCTAAACAGTATGCCTGGAAAGCATGCTGGGTAATAACAGTATAACTTTCCAATGCAATTTTTAATACTTTGGTTGTTGACTGCATGCTTTCTATATTTTTCGCTAGTTAGCTAGTCTCATCAGAGCCTGCCAGCACTCCTATGAACATTCTGTATTCTTGACCTTGATAAATAATTTTCTGTGATCTTACAAGGCTATTCTAGATAAGTGATAAATATATTGTGTGCCTCCTCCACGAAAAGTCTGGATGGTGGCAGCATAAGGATGGGCCTTTTAGGCAGTGGCTCCCCATTTGTGGGATGCTTTCCCAGGGGAGATTCATCTGGTGCCTTTATTACATATCTTTAGGTGTCAGATGATTACTTCTCTCTATAAGAAGGCCTTTGGCTGATAGAACATTCTATGACCTTCTAAATGTGTTTCTATGGCACAAGGGTTATTGACTTATTTCTGTTTCTGTTTCTGTTTTATTATGTATTTTGGGCCAGGATGCAGTTAAAGGCGACAGTCTCTTCCACTCTCTTTCAGCAACCGCTTGATCAAAGCATCAGACATGTTAGATTTGTTGCCAGAACTTCAGTGGTGATGTCACCACTCTGTGCCAAATGAACATCTGCCATCAACTAAGCATGAAGAAAGAGAGAGAGAAGGTGAAGGTGAAGGTGAAAGAGGAGGAGGAGGAGGAGGAGGAGGAGGAGGAGGAGGAGGAGGAGGAGGAGAAGAAAATAGTAGCAGTTATGAGTGAAATGGTCATCAGGCCTACAGCCAAAATATTGCCATTAGTCAAGAGTAGAAAAGGAGCAGATTCAATGGAAAACCCTAAGTCCACATTTACAGCAAGCAAGCAGCAAGCCATTTTCATAGGCAGGAAAGTTTATTTGTCTATTGGGAAGCCTACCCCTTCCACACCCACACACCAGGCACCCCATTCCTCTGCTTTCCTCTTACAAAAGATCTCAGTACTTCCGGTGAAAGGTGCAGCTCATCCAGATAGTCAGCAGAAGGGGGTTGACAGGTAGAGTTGAGATGCTGCAGCTTGCTGGCAGGTGTGTTGCTGTTGCTTATTGGAAAGGAAAGTGAGCTAGGCAAGATGGCGGAGAGGTCAGCACAGTGCAAATACACCAGCAGGAACACAGGGTTGACTGTGCCACTGCATTTGCCCCACACCAACCTCCCCACTATCTTGACGCTCCTGCTCCTAGTAAGCAACAGTGTCCCACCTGCTGGAAAACTAAAGAAGAGATTCCAACCCACATGGCATTCTGTGTCTAGTAACCAATCCTGTTACCTGAAAGCTGGTAAATTGTAAAGGATCCAGCTGTAACCTGTCAGATTTCACACTTGCATCCTCGCCACATTCCTCAATGGGAATATTCCATCTTGCCTCAGCTCTTCAAAGGCTACCAGGTCCTGCTCCAAACAAGTGTGTTGTCTCACTTTGTCCTGGTTTTATCTACTGACCCAACCCAAAGTGGAAGGCAAGTGCTTTCATAGAATTGCAGAACTGTAGAGTTGGAAGACAGGATGCTCTGGTCCATGGGGTCACGAAGAGTCGGACATAACTAAATGACTAAACAACAACAACAAGAGTTGGAAGGGACCTCAAGGGACATCTAATCCAAGCCCCTGTTTTGCAGGAGTCACAGCTAAAGAATTGCTGGCAGATTACCATCAAGTCTCCATTTACAAACCTCCAATAAAGGAGAGTTGGTCACCTTCTGAAGTAGTCCATTCCATGGTCAATCAGCATTTACCACCACATAGTTCTTCCTAATATTGGGTTGAAATCTCTGTAAACCCATTGGTTTGGCCTCTGGAGCAACAGAAAACAAGCTTGTTTTATTTTCCATGTGCAGCCCTTTAGATGGTTGAAGTTGGCTATTATAGCACCTGTCAGTCTTCTCTTCTTCAGGCTAAACACTCAACTGTTCCTCATAAGGCCTTGGTTTCCAGACCCTTTAACATCTTGATCGCCCTCTTCTACACATGTTCCAGTTTGTCAACATCCTTCTTAATTTGTGGTGCCCAGAACTGGGCACAGCACTCCAGGTGGGATCTAACCAGGGCAAAATAGAGTGGTACCATTACTTCCTTTGATCAGCACACTTCTGTTAATGCAGCCTAGAATAGCATTAGCTTTTTTTTGCTGATGCATCACACTGTTGACTCATATTAAGCTTGTGGTCTACTAAGACCCCTAGATCCTTTTCACATTTACTACTGGCAAGCCAGGTTTTCCCCATCTTATATTTGTGCAGCTGGTTCTTCCTGCCTAAGTGCAGAACCTTATATATGTCCTATTGAAATTCCTTATTTATTTATTTATTTATTTAATTTTAGTTTAGTTTAGTTTAGTTTTGGCTCAGTTTTCCAATCTGTTAAGGTCATCTTGAATCCTGATTCTATCTTCAGAGGTATTAGCCAACCTTCCTAGTTTGATGTCATCTGCAATTTTTTTGAGCAACCCCTCAATCTTTATCCAAATCATTTATAAAGTTGTTGAACAACACCGGGCCTATGACAGAGGCCTGCAGAATCCTGCTCGTCTCTTTTCCAGGAACCATTGGTGAGCACTCTTTGGTCTCAAGTCAGTCAACCAGTTTCAAATCCACCTAACACGCCACATTTTGCTACCTTCTCCACAATGATATCACGGGAGATTTTCCAAACTCAAAACCCCGGGGTCAGAGTCACAGCCCTTATCCAGTCATCTCCTTCTGGTTCTTAGGCCGGTCTACGTCAGAAGCCTAGGATTCCATTTCTTTAGCCCAAAGAAGAGGAACGAACCTCACAAGTAAGGTTTCTTAGTCACCAACTGTGTGAGTCAAGGCCACACGCATCATGAGAGAAAGTTTGCAGGATGAAGTGCATAAAAAAGTAAGACAGACTAGCTTATGAGGCGTCTTTGAACATTTCAAATGTTATCTGCACTTTGAAGAGTTTGTGATATTTAAAAAATGCAGGCATAAGAGAGTCTAGTAATCATCAAGACAGAGAAAACATGATCAAAATTCCTTTTTTACATCACCCAAAGTGAGAACAAAGAGATCATTCACCTCTGAACAATATAGTATATCAAATAGTTTGCAAATATAAATGTCATAAAAGCACTGGAAATTCCTCTTGTTAGCAACGGTCCCGAGAAGCAATGTTATAAGTATAAATGCTAATATAATCAGAGCTGAGGCCCAATTTCCCTAGTTTTGAGGTGAGGAGTTGCATTCTCAGTTATTGTTGCCTCCCTATAGTAACATATGGGATAGCCTAATTTGATTTGTTATGCAGAATTGTGAAGGCATGCTGTTCACTTCATGGCATGCATGACAACTCCTGGGGGCCGAGGTTCTTTGGGGTCCCCTGAACATTTTTTTAGAAGATGGCACCTCTGCTTCATGGCTGCGTGGAATCTCTTTGATGACTTTTGATGACTAATCCAGGAAGGAAGGAAGGAAGGGAGACATAATGAAAATAGAGTCAAAGCAACAGCAACAATGACAAGGAGCATTTTTCTTATCCTGCAGACATTTTAGCTTAAAATACTACACGCATTTCTTGGTCCTTTGGCCATTCTGAAGTGTTCTTTTCCTCAATCCTATATCCAGCTGACAACAAAAGATAACAGTTTATGCATCCAATGAAACAGATTTTAGTTCATGAAACTTACACCATATGTAATATTTAAGATTCCACTCAAGTCCTTGGTTGTTGTCATGGTATTGACGGAGAATGAAGAGGAGGAGGAGAGACAGGCAGAGGAAGGGGGGCAGGAAGTGGCGGTGGAGGAAAGAAGGGAAAGCCAGGAGGAGTGCCAGCTCACAGAGGTTGGAACAGAGCCTCAACACCGCACAGGAAGTTCTGGCACAGACAGTGAAGCAATGCCTGTTCCGTCTGCCCAGGAAAGGAGAGTGTTAAAGAGGAGGGGACAGAGACATCACATGAAAATTCCACGTCTTTTCTGTTGGAGAAGGGGCGGGCGTAAGGCACTCCAAGAATCTGAGCCAAAGGATTCAGATGCATGATTGTAACATGCTGCTTGTACATATGTAAAATAAAGACTGTATATATGTATCTCTGAGTGAGCAGAGGCATTTCTTGTGGAGAGCGTTCACAAGCCATCACAATTGTTGTTGTTGTTGTTGCAACTGACTAACTTGGTTATCATTTTGAAAGTGGCACGAAAGAGGACTGATTAGAAACAAAGAAAAAGATGGCTATTAGTATAATCAATGGATTGTTTCTAACTCAATCATTATCAGAGTAGATTGATTTAAATCAATGGGCTTGACTGACTTGATCAAAATCAATCTACTCCGAGTATGAATTATTTGGATAGAACCTTATGCACTTTGAAGAGGAAAATATCCATTAAAATCACTACTTTAATATATATATATATTTGTGAACTTTAAAAATAATAATCAGAGGCATAGCACAGTTTGTTTTCTGCAGCAAAAAGAATCCAAGATTCTTAGCACATCTTAATGACTATCAAAATTATTATGGCAGCTGCTTTCATGGGCTAAAACTCACTGTCAGATGGATGATGTAAAATCTTTATAGGTATATAAAGATGCCTATTTAAGACATACCGGTATTTAAGTTGTAGTTATCACTGACTGTAATTTTTGCATTTAATTGCCATTTTACTCCCATCTTACAATTATCTCCTTTACATACCTGCCAACTGATATTTAACTTCATGCATCTGATGAAGTGATTTGAGTCCATGAAAGTGTTTGCCACGATCAATTTGTTAGTCTCTGAGGTGACAGAATGCTGTGGCTGCCACTTTTACTACTGATATAATTATTATTTAGCTATCATTCACCTTAAGATTCCAAAGTGGTTTACAACACTTAAACACAATGCTAAAATGGTTTAAAACAATGTACAATCATAAAAATAAGATTGGACCTAAGAATGTACATCTCAGGAATTAACAACCAGACTAGACTCTCTTTTTTCAAAAAAAAAAAGAAAAAGAAAAAGACCGCATGACTCTTAAAAATACATATAAAATAATAACTGTTCATTTTGATGTCCTATGGCCCATCCTAAGACCCTTGGGAGAAAGTCAAGATGCAATTTAAATAGCTAAATAAAATTAAACCATACATTTTCTCAAAAAAATGAAACTGCCTAATACTTGATGCAACTCTAGTCATAATATATTACTAAAGTCATCGACTGCAAAAGAGCATAAGACATACATTTTCCATTATTCATTGCAGATGTTTCTAATGTCTCTAACTACATTTAAATGATGCATTTAAGGACAGCAGAGCAGTCTGCCCAAAGCTTGAAAGCGTTTCTTCTGCTTGATGAGTTCTAAACCTAAGATCAAATGTCAGCATCTCTAGAAATGCAGTAATTAGGAGCTCCCGTTAATTCCTGCTCTTTTAAAATAAAATAAAAACCCAGTTGCTAAGGTACAAATTGAGTTAGGAAAATTCAGAGAATTTGGATTTTCCATTTACTCTGAATATCTCTCTCTATATATAAATAACCCCAGAAGAATCATACATTGTGTGTGAGCTAGGCCTCACCAATAAAAATAACTTACTTGAAAACTGTATTTTTAAAATAAATGAATGAATAGTTCACCTGCTTTTTACAGCACGGATAACTTGAAGGCTGCAACCCCATGTATACTTATCTGGTAATAAGCCCAATCTAACATAGTGTGATTTACCTTCAAGGAAACATGCACAGACTTGCATTCTAAGAGGTTTGCCAGCAGGCAAATATTAAGTGGCAGAGATGATCAGAAGCTCAATTGGTAGACCTCTTGCTGATTTGCAATAGATCAGCAAGGAGTTCTGATTCCCAATAGTTTAAGATAAGCAAGTAAAAAAACCAAAAAAAACCCCTTTCATACAGCTTGCCTTGGTGCTAATCAGTTCTTTCTCATTCTTGGTGTTCCTTGTTAATTGGTTCCCTTTAACAAGGCAGTGCTTTTTTTTCCTTTAAAAAAATGTTTAGGGGTACTCTCATTTTGACTCAAGAAAATCACCATTTTATAGTTCAAATCAGGAAAAATAAATACAGTAAATGGACAAAAGTACAAAGATTCACAAAATGTTTAGGGGTATGCATACCCCTGCGTACCCCCAGAAAAAAGCACTGTAACAAGGTCTTTGTGCAGTTCTGGAATGGGCAGTTTTAGACTTTTCATTAGAATCCCTGTAGTTACTACAGAAGCAAAGATTTAACACAATTTGTGTGTTATGCTTAGATAGACAGGTAATCTAGGTATATGGCTGAAGGAGTACAGAAACGGATTGGCACTGCCCCCAGAGACACAGTTTTCACTCAGTTTCGGCTGGGGGACCAAGTGCACAGTAATCAAGCAGATCCCTTGAGCCTGAAGTCTGCCTGATCCTGTAGTAGCACTAAGGAATTTGGAGCATGTCCAGAGATACATATACAACTCAGCTTCGACATCTCTTCTCTTTGGCGATGACTCATAGCCGAGTAAGATTGTCTTCCATAAACACAGTTTTAACAGTGAGTCCATAAGTGACTGTGCAGGCCAATTCTGGATCCACACGCCCTTCCACAGTGGGGACATAGGTTTCCAGGTGGGAGTTGATCATGGTGAGGGTTTGCCAAGCGCACCTTCCTCTTAGCGCGTTTCTCCCTTTCGTCCTGAGTTCGAGTGTCTTCAAAGCCCATGACACCTTTGGTAAAGGCTGTTCTCCAATTGCAGCCCTCGCAGGCAAGTGTTTCCCAATTGTTGGTGTTTATACTACATTTTATGGGACGCAGGTGGCGCTGTGGGTTAAAGCCTCAGCGCCTAGGGCTTGCCGATCGAAAGGTCGGCGGTTCGAATCCCTGCGGCGGGGTGCGCTCCCGCTGCTCGGTCCCAGCGCCTGCCAACCTAGCAGTTCGAAAGCACCTCCGGGTGCAAGTAGATAAATAGGGACCGCTTACCAGTGGGAAGGTAAACGGCGTTTCCATGTGCGACTCTGGCTCGCCAGAGCAGCGATGTCACGCTGGCCACGTGACCCGGAAGTGTCTCTGGACAGCGCTGGCCCCTGGCCTCTTAAGTGAGATGGGTGCACAACCCCAGAGTCTGTCAAGACTGGCCCGTACGGGCAGGGGTACCTTTACCTTTATACTACATTTTTAAAAAATTGCCTTGAGACAGTCTTTGAACCTCTTTTGTTAACCACCTGCATTACGTTTTCCATTTTTAAGTTCGGAACAGAATAGTTGCTTTGGAAGATGATAATCAGGCATCTGCACAACATGACCAGTCCAAGGAAGTTGATGTTCAACATAATTCGCATACTGCATACCTTAAATTTCTCCCAATGAACCCAAACATGTATCAATTCCTCTCCTATCTGGAGATCATGCGGCAACACCTTTTATTTATAACTTAAGTTTCCTTCCTTCCTTTGTTCCTCAACCCCATACCACAAAACCAAGGCTATATTTCTCATTTCTTCTTCAGGTTGTTCTTGTGGATTCTTCAGCTCATCAACAACTTCCGTAAGCACATTTCTGTTCTTATTTAGCATGACCCCAGCCAGGTCCTAAGAGACTGAGCTTCCTGTTACTTATTAATTACTTGCTGTTGCTACTTGTCACAATAATGTTACTTGTCCTAAGAGAGGCGGCTTTGTGCTGACTGTACACTTTGGTTCCATCCTCCCCCATCTGCAATAACATTCCCTGTGATGTCCTCCCTAATCAGCAGTAACATGTTCAAGTCATAGTGATATATTTCAAAGCTGTGCATTCATTCCTCTTCTATGTGTGGGCCTGGCCTGGCAAATTAAAGTGTTGTCTTTGATAATAATTTTTGCTCTAGGCAAAATGGCTTTATTTGGGTGTCGATCAACTCACTGCTCCACTTGCTGCAGATCATGTCATTCAACACCCTGTTTTACACGCTTTACCCTAAGAGCTCATGCACTAGTAAGCCTCAAACAAAAAGGGTCCCAGACCCCAGTTACTAGAGACCAAAAGCAAATGAATACAAGAAGGGGAAACCCCTTCTCCTTATCCCTATATTTTAAAACACGCAACAGGGACTTCCTAACAAATCGTGTCCTCCATCATGGAGAGCACGTGTTGTGGTGAGATCACCTAAACTGCCTCCCTGTTGTGGGGCGGGACCATTTGGATAGCCACAATACCCCATTGGTTGCCCCTCAGTTGCTGGGGCAGAAATTTGGCCTGTTGGGTCGTCTATTGGCTACCAAGGGGCTATTTAAGCTGCTGCACATTGCTGGGAGCTTTCTCTTTCATGCGACGTGCATTGGATCACCTGCCCTCCCAGCCTATATTTAGGGTTCTTCTTTGGCCTTGCTATGCCTGTCTAGGGGTCTTCTGTTTTGGAGCAGGGGCACAGTAGGAATTTTGCCATTTGGCTGATTGGCTGTTGCCATTTGGCTTTTGCCTACCGTGTAGCAAATCGTCACAACTTTGTAAGGTTGGCAGATAGGCATTGGCTCAATGTTTTGTGGAGGGGAAGTGGTTGGCTGTGCCTGCCCCTCCATTGCTGCTGCTAGGGAATTCCATAAAGGAATCCAGGGACTTGCCTTGCTTTTGTCCGATCCCCTTTCAGGAGTTAGGGCCACGCCAGAGTCCCTGGGAACATATGGAGTGAACTGGAGCCTGCACTCAACTCCATGCTCCCCCAGTATGTTTTCCCTTACTGACCTCTAGTGGAGTCCAGTTGTCAGTCCTGTCCTGCCACGGTGCGGGGTCAGGTAGTCGGGAACCAATGCCTAGGCAACCACTCACATGCTGTAATTCAATAAAGTTGTGGCCAGTGTGGTGTAGTGGTTAAGAGTGGTAGACTCGTAATCTGGTGAACCGGGTTCGTGTCTCCACATGCAACTGCTGGGTGACCTTGGGCTAGTCATACTTTTTTGAAGTCTCTCAGCCCCACTCACCTCACAGAGTGTTTGTTGTGGGGGAGGAAGGGAAAGGAGAATGTTAGCCGCTTTGAGACTCCTTCGGGTAGTGATAGAGCGGGATACCAAATCCAAACTACTACTACTACTCTTCTTCTTCTTCTTCTTCTTCTTCTTCTTCTTCTTCTTCTTCTTCTTCTTCTTCAAATTATTGCCAAAAACCTTAAACTAAAATTCTGTGTCTATTGTGTATTTATTTTGGGGGTGGTTTTTTTTGGGGGGGGGTCTTTACATGCAATAAAGCCAGGCCTACGCTTCAGTTAGAGCACAAGGCACATTGGGTCCCCCAGTCATTGTGGAAGTGAAACTACTTCTGCCCACACCATAGCGCTTTTCCTCCCTTTCCCTTCATACCCACCCCAATTTGTTCTGCATTTCCCCCCAACCCTCTAGAGCAGATCTGGGGGCATCACAGAGGAAAGGGAGAATTTGTACAGTAACGATGAAAGGTGTTCCACTTGTGCAGTTACATATTTATATTCCACACAATATATCTTATGCTCTGGCCTGCAGATATGGCTGAAGTCTCCTCTCTGTGTTTCTTTAAAGATGGAAATAAGGAGAGAGGTTTTGCTCCTCTGGTTTTTGTTTCCCTTTGGAGCAAAGTCACCCTAACAGATGTGTATTAGCCACACTTCTGAGGTAGATATATGAACACTCTCAAGGTCATGTGTGTATACTATAGATCAGCGTTCTTCAAACTGTAGGTTGGAGGGCCACCAATGTGCTAACATCCACTTTCAGGTGGACTTCCTTGCTCACTGACCTGTGACTGTAGCAGCCCCTTCCCACATTTGCAGTGCAAAGTAGGCATGTGTGGGAGCAGCAGTTGGAAAGAAGAGAGAAAACAGACAGTGGATGGACAGGGGATGAGCTATGTGAGGGAAGTGTGAGAAAGAAAAGGAAGATGATGACGACAAGGAGAGGGATGATCAGAATGAGGAAAGGAGAAGGAGAGGAACCAATGGTGCTTATTCACCTTCTGGTCCCACTATATATAAAACATAAAAAACAATAAGAACAACATGAAAAACCATAAGAACAACATGTGAGAAACAGAATGCAAGAAAACCAGACAAGGAATCCCTGCAGTAGATGCCAAGTGTAAATGACTTATGCTAATTGTCCACAAATTGCTGCAAACCCGGTAAAGTACTGAATTTAAGATTGTAAAAATCAGAAACCAAGAGAATCAAAGTTCACAGGGCCTATCTTTTAGTACATTTCCCCCAACTGGCCTTTCAGCAACTGCAAAATGTTTGATGGTAATGAAAACTCTATGCCTAACTCTAATTGGGTAAACCTATGCCTCCTGGGTGTTCTTTGCAACTTTGAAACTCATCCTTCTTCTGTGACTAATCCTTCATGATGGAGAAGTTGCACAGAAGGCAAAACAATAAACCCATCTCTTGCATGAGGCCTGCCAAAGACAATTACATCAACAGTGTGTTATTTCCACAGCAGGTATGACATCCATAGCAGGTATTTACTCTAAGGGAGTGTCTTAATTCATGACTTCTGAAGCCAAGACTAGTATCACACTCTAAACTAAGGTTGCAAACCAGGATCAGAACCATGGTTTGGTATTTTCATTCAAACCCTGGTTTGGATGTAGTAGCAAGTTATTGTTTGATCAAAGCATTCTATTTATATTAGCAGAACAAGACTTTCTTTTAACCAAGAGAATGAAAAGATGAGGGGAGGGAAGGGAAGAGGGCACAGGGAACACATAAGGACAGAGCTTGTTCCTGATCGCCATGAGCATGAAATTTTCATGCCTGTGATTCATTATTAGTTTGTTCTTGGATAAGAAAGATGGCAGGCACTGGAGCAGATTCACTGAGGATCCCTCCACAAGTTATATTTTTCCAGACATAGAGATTAATCTCTTTTCTCTCCTTCCCCATCCATGAACTGAAGAAGTGGATTGTTCTAACTTGACTATGTAGCTTCTTTGCTTGAACCAGGGGTATTGAACCATCTTTTGTCTAGTAGGCCAGAGGAAAAAAATCAGACACCCTTCTGCAGGCCTCTTTTGACAGGTGGACAAGTTGACCATCCTTTTAGTCACTTGGCTTCATGCAACATCAAGTGATTTCAAGCTCACCACAAACCAGCAGGGCTTGCATTCTGTTCTGAATTTAAACAATGCCAAATGCAAGTCCCATTGCCTTGAAGAAATTAGGCAGGCACTATAAGCCACACACTCCCAATTCTTCCTTGGCAATGGGAGTTGAATTCAATGCTATTTAGATTCAGCAGCAAATGTGAAAGCCCCACTGCTGTCTGCAGCGATTGCACCACTCAGTAGCACCAGAGCTGAACCTCTTGCAGCCAGGCTTGTCTTCAGCACCAGATTTATACAGTGCCAAATCCAAGCCCCACTGCAAAGGAATGATTGGGTGTGCACTTGCGTGCTCCTGGTTTTTCATTGGCAGCCATGGCTTTACCTGGCCCACACTTGATTTCATATGACACTGGGTGAATGGCAAACAGACATAGCCTGCCAAAAATGGCCAAACTGGCCAGCCTAGTGAGCCTAATTTGGCTCACAGCCTGAGGGTTCCCCAACCAAGGCTTAAGGCCTTAGAGCAGATCATCTTACTCACCTCAGTGAGAGCCTGTCACTCACATTTATGAGAAATGAATAAATTAATCCACACTTCTGTGATTAAAAAAAGGCTTGCCTACCTTATTAGGCTGTTGCAAGAGCTTCTGAGATGTATTATGGAAGCCCAGTGCACACTTAAAAGTGCTGCATTAGCACTTCTTTGGGTTATTTCCAATTCAAACTGATCAATATTCCAAACCACACTTTGTCTTACCAGCATTATAATACACCTCAAAGTAATGGTTTGACCCCTGGCTGACAGTCTATTGAATGTTGTCAGCAAATACTAGATCATGTTGTCAGCATATGCTAGATCTTTCTAATGCAATGATTAATTGACTCACTGGGAATGTTTAGCAACAGGTAATGAGATATTGACTATATCAACCATACTATGATCCGGCTGCCATGAGTAGTGACTAATATACCCAGTCCTAAACATATCACATGGTTATTTAACATATCTTAGCTTTGACATAAGTGAGATTAGGATTGCAACCCAAGGTGTTCTTTTCTGGCTTCCAAATAGCACTACCATCCTATTTTAACTGTTGGTTGTGTGTGTGAATTCAAATGTATGCATCATTTCCTTAAATACCCTAAGGAGTTTCCATTTAGCTATCCTAACTAAGAGTTCTTGATATGCCTTTCATAATAGGTTTCCTCCCTAAATTGCATTGGTAGTAGGTCCAGTCATTTACCCCCTAAAAATCCAGTGCTAAGGGATATAATAATTAAAACTCTTCTAGATCTCTTCTAGAAAAGGACTGTGATCTGCTGTTCAGTTTAACCTTTCTTATGGAACACAAAAACTGGTTTAGCAGCAATTTTCCCAGGTTTCATGCAGGTGTCTTTCATAATCCTGGTTCAGATCTTTCAAATTTGCAAATACTGTCTATAGAAAATGTATGTAGTCATCCCTCATTTTTCTTTTCTCTGTCAGATAGCAGCTATCTTTCTCTTTTTGTGACTTCTTCCCATTTACAAAAAGTTGGAAAAACCCATCGTATGCAAAATTCCATGTCAGATTTTAAACATGAGTTTAATTATTTCTTATGCTATGGATCTGTTGGTTATAATGAAAATGGTTGCATCTGGAAAATGTAATGCGAGTTCTATCACCTATGCGACAATGCTTCATAGAATCATAGAATCATAGAATCATAGAATCATAGAGTTGGAAGAGACCACAAGGGCCATCGAGTCCAACCCCCTGCCAAGCAGGAAACACCATCAGAGCACTCCTGACATATGGTTGTCAAGCCTCTGCTTAAAGACCTCCAAAGAAGGAGACTCCACCACACTCCTTGGCAGCAAATTCCACTGTCGAACAGCTCTTACTGTCAGGAAGTTCTTCCTAATGTTTAGGTGGAATCTTCTTTCTTGTAGTTTGGATCCATTGCTCCGTGTCCGCTTCTCTGGAGCAGCAGAAAACAACCTTTCTCCCTCCTCTATGTGACATCCTTTTATATACTTGAAGGCTTCAAATACTTGAAGGTAGCTTTTAGTGCAGTGACAAAATATGTCCTGATATTTCTTAACATTTTTCTTTGCCTGTGAAAGAAGTATCTGTTTTCCTGAAACTGAGAATCTCTGGGTGGGGTGGGGGGAATTGAGTTCATTTTTTGTTGCAAAATGGTCATGGGTGTTGTGTGTTTCGGCTGCCTCCCGCTAAGCATTCCCTCAGAGCTCAGCAGCTTCTGTGGGTGCCTGAATGTTCTGATCTGGGGGGGGGGGGGAATCCCATGGGAGCTTATGACATTTTCTCCTGCCACCTCCCCAGGAGTGGTTGGTGTCAAGGGCTGGCAGCATGCATGTGGCCTGCTGGCAGCAGAGCTGTTGCCAGTTAGCCAATGGGAGAAGAGCAGGTGATGAGGAGGCAAAGGCTATGTGGATGCACCAGATTGGCTTTGCTGATGAGGATGCATAACATCTACTTCCCTGCTACTTTCTTCCTTTATTTTCTGATAAGCTGCAGCTAATCTTCTGCTGTAACGTCAGGTTCATGCTCCTACCCCTCCTCAACGACCGCTCCTGCCACCTTCCTCTGGTCACACTTGTTAGCTAAGGTCCTTCTTAAATTATTGTGCACAGACCTGAACACAGTACCCTGGCTGAAGCCTGGTCACAGTAGAATAGAGTGATACCATGACCCTTCTCACAACACTACCATTCCGTTGATGCAAATCTGGAATTGCATTAGCTTTTTCAGGCACCCATATTGAACTGCTGTCTCGTGCTTCATTCCTGCTATACTCACACATTGCATGCCTATTACAAAAACACCTGAACTTTCCTGGCTATATAATTGAAAGGCAACTAAACCTCAGTGTGCTGACCATGGTATTTCTCAGGGCACAGGTAAGTAAGCAGCAATATGCTCAGCAGGACACGTCAGATTTCATTTTAGGCACAATTTGGTGTCAACCTTTGAATACAAAATTCATCCCGTTTTAGTTTGGAAGGAAGCAATTTTGGCTGGGTGGAGGAAAATACTATTATTGTCTAAAATTATCACAGTTGATCATAAACTTGCTTTTCTGTATAGCCCTCCCTCATTAATAATATTGACCACATTAGGATTATTTTTAATGAAATGAAGCACAAGCTTAAAATAACTTGTGCTGGACTTTTTGAACTGCAGTCTTACATTCTGGCTTTTAAAGCATTCTGCCACTGGGAGCATCATTTATTTCAATAGGGCTTGGTGCCAACATAAGTCCTGAGTGCGATGCCTCACCTGTAAGAAAAGATGCTGTAACCGGTTTGAAAATGCTGGCGTCGGATTTTGCCTCTAGCAATCTAGTACACAAAATGATGGAGTGTGGAGGTCATATTCAGACTATAGGAGGTTCCAGCCACCTTTGAAAACTTGTGCAAAAGTTCACTGAGGATGTAGAAAGTTGGGGGAACAGTTCTGTCTGCTTCTGTCTGCAGAATTTTATTATACATCTGCTTTTGAGCCTGAGAATAAAGCAAGGCCTACCAAACTGGATCTCTCTTACAAGGTGGCTGCAAAGCAAATAGACCACTCTGTGTAGCTTGGAGAAAGGATTAACATAAATATATATTTATTTAACTGGCTGCAGCTGATGAGAGTTGTTGCACTACAGCTCCCATAAGCCCAGCCAGCATGACCAATGGCCAGAGATGATGGGAGTTGTAGTCCATTAAGACTTGGAGGACACCATATTAGCTATCCCTGTTGCACATCAACCTATGCAAGAAGCCTCTTCTTTGCTTTCCTTAACATCTGCATTAAGCAAATGGGGAAGTCTTCTTGCACAAAACCTATGTATGGGCATTGCATTGGAAACGGCATTTTGGGGTGACATATCTCATCTACATTCCACTACTATTCCAAGGAATCTCAGAAAAAATGCAGGGATTATTGCTGTTATTGCAATTTATTACTCGCCCTTCACTTATTATTTACAGAAATTAAGGTGGATCCTAAAAAATATACATCTCAAGCGTCAAAAGCCAGGGGATTGAGGTGCATCTCCAGCATTCACTGTATCATGAGAATGTCAGATACACCTCTGTGGGGAAGCAGTTCCACGACTTAGGGGCTGCCACAGAGAAGGCCCTCCCATGGGCCACTGCCACCTAGAACATCTGAGGATACTAGCAAACCAATACAGTCTGTTGGGAAGGATGTGGTCTTTCAACCTGCATAATCCAGTTTCCAAATCATGTATGCACAGATCAGATACCCTGCTATAGATTTTAGCCTTCCAGTGCACAGAAGGCAACAGGGCAACAATCCCATACTCACCCTCACACCCTCTGAAGAAGTGTGCATGCACACGAAAGCTCATACCAATAATGAACTTAGCTGGTCTCTAAGGTGCTACTGGAAGGAATTTTTTGTTTGTTTGTTTCAATATTCATCACTGGATGCCTAAATAGGGCTTTGGTCAATGCTAGCACAGTTTGAGCTCATTTAGCAGTGGACAGATACATCAGCTCCAGTCTTGGTTTTTCAGTCACTGCAAGAAAAATGACATGTCTTTTCATGTGCACCATCACTTAAAATATACATTTTTTTGTATACAGTTTCCCCTAATATGCAAGTTTGTACATTATTTTCACAACTCTAAGCAATTTTTGTGTGCTTGTTCTCCCCTGAGAACTTTTTGTTCTCACTTTTTGGTTTGAGAACTGGATCACAAAATTCAGGGAATTGAAGGTTTTGAAGGAATGTGGCATCTTGGCTTCTGTATCGTTTTGTGAAGTGCAAATTAGGTGGGATGACTCTAAAACGCAAAGCAAACCATTTTCTCCCCCATCCCCTAACTCACAAATGCATGTAAGTCATATTATTGCATCATGGACCAAAATGAACTGCTTTAACCAGACATATGATACGTTTGTCAGAGACATTTGGTTAGATGAATCTTTAAGAATGTTGTGAATGCTACTGGCCAATGTGCTATGAAGACTGTCGAGGTATATAAAAATCTTGGCGGATGACAAATTGCCCAAACTTGGAGATGTACTTGGAGATTCGTTTTACGTGCAATGCAAGGAAAGGGAGAAGTTCATAGATAATATTTTTTAACAATAAGGTGGAAACCAAAATCCCTCCCAGGTAATCAGGTAACACTGCCATGTGGTAACATGATAAATGAGATAGGAAAGGAAAGCTATCCTTCTGAAGCGGCAGTCCTACGAAAGATTGGATTTGAACACTTGAGACAGGAAATGGCAAATGACTGTGAATGAAAAAGGATGAGGAAGAACTAAGTAAATGAATGGAGAGAAATGGGAATTGGGAAGAAAGGAAGAAATAAACTGCGCCGAACTTAACTGGGCTCAATGTTAAGAGAATCACACAGGTAGACGATTAGCTGTCTAAAATATCAGAAGAAAAATGGATTGCTTCCGTTTACCACAGTACAGCACATGCAGCTCAGGCTTTTGACTAAATGTAGGTTAAATTATCTGCAGCTGATGGAGGTGAAGGGGCATTATAGGGCTCAAAATGGGATGAGTAGCTCTTGGCCCAGCTAGCGTTGAGGACGTGGTTCATTTCTTAACAAAATATCTCTTGTACTTAGATCTCAGGACTCGTTCTGTGGAGCCCCTAATAGTTGGATTTAGTCCTGACTCCCCTTCAGATAGGGACGCAGGTGGCGCTGTGGGTTAAAGCCTCAGCGCCTAGGACTTGCCGATCGAAAGGTCGGCGGTTCGAATCCCTGCGGCGGGGTGCGCTCCTGCTGCTCGGTCCCAGCGCCTGCCAACCTAGCAGTTCGAAAGCACCTCCGGGTGCAAGTAGATAAATAGGGACCGCTTACCAGCGGGAAGGTAAACGGCGTTTCCGTGTGCGGCTCTGGCTCGCCAGAGCAGCGATGTCACGCTGGCCACGTGACCCGGAAGTGTCTCCGGACAGCGCTGGCCCTTGGCCTCTTAAGTGAGATGGGCGCACAACCCCAGAGTCTGTCAAGACTGGCCCGTACGGGCAGGGGTACCTTTACCTTTACCTTACCCCTTCAGATAAAACACTGTTTCTTTTGGTGGGAGCATATTATTAAGCAACATATAGAACGGCTATGGAGAAGCAAATATTGTCAACTACATATGTGATTGCAAATTGTTTTGAACCATTTTTAATTTTGTGTTTTGATTGCTGCAACCCACCCTGGGACCTTAAGGATGAAGGGTGGGTAATTAATAATAATTGTAACAGGACACAAGTACAGCAGGATGTCTGCTGCAAACCTTCTCCTCCAGTGTATGGAAGGCAATAGGATCAGGCAATGGGGATACAATGGAGAGGGCAGAGACAGGGCTGACGAATGGTCCTTGCATTACTTTGGCAACACATTGCTACACCGCTGTAGCTTCACTTGTGGGAATTTTTTTAAAGTAGGGCCCAGGCTGTTGTGTTGGGTTGAGTGTGTTTCTTGCTTTGTTTTGCATAGCACAGGATATATTTTTTGTAAAAATACTTAACAACTTCAATTGTCGTTTGCTTTCATTCATTCCTATCTCTTTCCCCAATGTTGCACTTGCACAAAAACTTTTGCACTTTTCTTCTCTCTCTCTCTCTCTCTCTCTCTCTCTCTCTTTGCAGTTTCTTACTGGGAGAGAACTAGCTTGAAAAATTAATGCTCTCCTTTCTTGCTTGCTCTTTTGAGCTACAGAGGAAACAAAGTCATCTTTTTTATTATTTACTGCTACCTTTAATTTTTGATGATCGCCCAAATAAAACTTGTTGCATAAAAGTAGCAGGATTTCATTATGTAATGAGAAAGTTAATAAGTGAGCTCGTCGTGAGCATGCCAGAGCCACATAAAAACACACTGACACACTTGGTCTTGTAAAATGAATCCTGTGCCTCTGCTGCAACCTTGCTTGTCAAGTAAATTACTGAAGCAGTAAATGCAAATTAACACAGATTATATGATAAACCGCAACAGAGAAAAATCTTGATTTCCAATGTTCCCCCCTTTTTTTTACAAGCACTAAGGACATGAACATAATTAGACTGTTGGACTAGGATTCTGGAGACCTGGATTGACATCCCCACTCAGCCATAAAGCTCACCAAGGCCACATTCACACCATACATTTAAAGAAATGGGATACCCCTTTAAACAGTCATGGCTCTTTGCAAAGAATTCTGGAAGCTGCAGTGTTTTGAAGGTGCTGAGAATTAGGAGACACCTCCCCATTCCCCTCCCAGGGCTCAAATTCCTAGAGCTCTCTGAGAAGTGTTGGCATGCAACCAAGGAAACGGGGGCAATTCATAGAATCATAGAATCATAGAGTTGGAAGAGACCACAAGGGCCATCGAGTCCAACCCCCTGCCAAGCAGGAAACACCATCAGAGCACTCCTGACATATGGTTGTCAAGCCTCTGCTTAAAGACCTCCAAAGAAGGAGACTCCACCACACTCCTTGGTAGCAAATTCCACTGTCGAACAGCTCTTGCTGTCAGGAAGTTCTTCCTAATGTTTAGGTGGAATCTTTTTTCTTGTAGTTTGGAACCATTGCTCCGTGTCCGCTTCTCTGGAGCAGCAGAAAACAACCTTTCTCCCTCCTCTATGTGACATCCTTTTATATATTTGAACATGGCTATCATATCACCCCTTAACCTCCTCTTCTCCAGGCTAAACATGCCCAGCTCCCTTAGCCGTTCTTCATAAGGCATCGCTTCCAGGCCTTTGACCATTTTGGTTGCCCTCCTCTGGACATGTTCTAGTTTGTCAGTGTCCTTCTTGAACTGTGGTGCCCAGAACTGGACACAGTACTCCAGGTGAGGTCTGACCAGAGCAGAATACAGTGGCACTATTACTTCCCTTGATCTAGATGCAATACTCCTATTGATGCAGCCCAGAATTGCATTGGCTTTTTTAGCTGCCGTGTCACACTGTTGGCTCATGTCAAGTTTGTGGTCAACCAAGACTCCTAGATCCTTTTCACATGTACTGCTCTCAAGCCAGGTGTCACCCATCTTGTATTTGTGCCTCTCATTTTTTTTGCCCAAGTGCAATACTTTACATTTCTCCCTATTAAAATTCATCTTGTTTGTTTTGGCCCAGTTCTCTAATCTGTCCAGGTCGTTTTGAAGTGTGATCCTGTCCTCTGGGGTGTTAGCCACCCCTCCCAGTTTGGTGTCATCTGCAAATTTGATCAGGATGCCCTTGAGTCCATTATCCAAGTCGTTGATAAAGATGTTGAATAAGACCAGGCCCAAGACAGAACCCTGTGGCACCCCACTAGTCACTCTTCTCCAGGATGAAGAGGAACCATTGATGAGCACCCTTTGGGTTCGGTCAGTCAGCCAGTTACAAATCCACTGAGTGGTAGCATAGTCAAGACCGCATTTTACCAGCTTCTTTACAAGAATATCATGGGGCACCTTGTCAAATGCCTTGCTGAAATCAAGGTAAGCTACATCCACTGCGTTCCCTTCATCTACCAGGCTTGTAATTCTGTTAAAAAACGAGATCAGGTTAGTCTGTTATTTTTCAGAAATCCATGCTGACTATTGGTGATCACAGTATTCCTTTCTAGGTGCTCACAGACTGTTTGCTTAATGATCTGCTCCAGAATCTTCCCTGGTATTGATGTCAGACTGACTGGGCGGTAATTATTTGGGTCCTCTCTTTTCCCCTTTTTGAAAATAGGGACAACATGTGCCCTCCTCCAGTCTGCCGGGACTTCGCCTGTTCTCCAGGAATTCTCAAAGATGACTGCCAGTGGTTCTGAGATCACATCTGCCAGTTCTTTTATTGGCAGGCCCCCAGCTGGCTCCAGCCCACCGGCCGGTGTGTCAGGCGATCTCCAGTCCTTGATGCAGCTTCTGCGACCCGAGTTTCAGAAGCTAGGGCACACTACTCAGCAGAATAAAGGCTACGCAACAGAAGTAGCAGGAGAAGTTGTGTGAGCATATTTACAAGCAGTTTATTCGGCATAGGTAAAGGTAAAGGGACCGCTGACCATTAGGTCCAATCGTGACCAACTCTGGGGTTGCGGCGCTCATCTCGCTTTATTGGCCGAGGGAGCCGGCGTACAGCTTCCAGGTCATGTGGCCAGCATGACTAAGCCGCTTTTGGTGAACCAGAGCAGCACACGGAAACGCCGTTTACCTTCCCACCAGAGCGGTACCTATTTATCTACTTGCACTCTGATTTGCTTTAGAACTGCTAGGTTGGCAGGAGCTGGGACCGAGCAACGGGCGCTCACCCCGTTACGGGGATTCGAACCGCCGACCTTCTGATTGGCAAGTCCTAGGCTCAGTGGTTTAACCCACAGCGCCACCCGTGTCCCTTATTTGGCATACATCAGGACAAAAGGAAACATGTCTGATCTCCTTCGTGTCCAAAGCAAGCAGCATAAAGCAAAAGCTATACACAAACAGAAGTTCCCAGCAAGCTGTGCTGGAGTGTAAACAGACACGTGACATACAACAATTCCACACATCTGTTCTTAAGGGGAACGGAATATCCCAACAGGAAGATGGATTGATCATTAAAGCCCTCTGAGGAAGTGCCCAAGGAAGAGAATCCCAGGGAAGGTCCTGGAGGGAGGGATTTCTCTCATCTCATCCCTTTCCACCTCTACTAGTCACCACAGTGTGAGGCACAGACTCTGACTCCATCCCTGGAGGTGTGAGAGGATGGTCTGGCTATTGCCTATTGTCCTATCACCTCCAGAAATGTCAGAAATCATGTCTAGTATCACTTCTCTTTGTGGGTGGTGCTATCCAGGCAGCCTGTCTGCCTCTGAGGAGGCACTAACACCTCCTTCATCACCCAGGTCTTGAGCAACAACACAGATGTGTACAGATGGGGCCAGTGCAGCCATCTTGTGGAAGTATTAGTTTGCTTACTCTGTCTAAGGATGAGAGCTGCTTGCTGTTGTCTGACCCTTTCCTTCATATTGGGGTTGTAGGGGGCATTTTGCTGCAGGATCAACATATCTGTTTGTGTAGCCATGTGTAGCACCTGCTGAGCCTTTGAACTGCGTTTTACCTATGTATCACACTGATATAAGCATTAAAGATTTGGGTAGAAACAGTGACCAGCATTCAAGTGTGGGCCAGGACTGTGTGGAGGCACCAAAAAATTATTTGCTGTCCACATATTTGTAACTTGCTACCTAAAGCAGCATGGGAACACGGGTGGCGATGTGGGTTAAACCATAGAGCCTGGGACTTGCCAATCAGAAGGTTGGTGGTTTGAGCTCCTGTTGTTCGGTCCCAGCTCCTGCCAACCTAGCAGTTCGAAAGCACGTCAAAGTGCAAGTAGATAAATAGGTACCGCTCCAGCGGGAAGGTAAACGGCGTTTCCGTGCGCTGCTCTGGTTCGCCAGAAGCGGCTTAGTCATGCTGGCCACATGACCTGGAAGCTGTATGCTGGCTCCCTCAGCCAATAAAGCAAGATGAGCACCGCAACCCCAGAGTTGGCCACGACTGGACCTAATGGTTAGGGGTCCTTTTACCTTTACCTTATTTCAATATGAATAGGAAAATAAGAGTACCCCTAAACATTCTTTTTAGGGGGGGGAAAGCACTGCTCTGTTTCTTTCATTTTCATGTAATAAACTAATCTTCTTCACTTCCTGGTGTGGCAAGTTATTTATTAGGTACAAGGGTTTAAAGTATATACACCTTTCTAATTGACATACCTCCTGTCTCCATGTTCCATTCTTCTCAGTAGTGCACCTTGGACATGTGTTCGGGTTGAGCACATACACCTTGTAACAAATTCCATACTAGCTTTTTATAAAAAATGTTTTCTCCATAAATGGACAGGTTGGGCAGATGGGAAACATGCAATATAATTGATGGGAAACAAATATAATTTGTCATATTTAAAAAGTTGCTTCGGTCATGAAGAACCTCTTAGCAACCTTTTCAAGAATACTCAATTTCAGACAATGTTTGCAGATGTATGTTGTAAAGTATCTTTAAAACCTAGGAGGGCAAAATTCCCTCTCCCCTGAATCAAACTTATAAGAACTGAGAATATTAAGGACCAATCAAATGCTGAGTGCCCATTGGAAAAAAAAAAATAGAAGAGATGGAAAGAAGATAAAGTCCCGACCAGAGAATGGCAGATTAAGTTGATAGACTATGCCGAAATGGCAAAAATGAGCGGAAGAATCAGAAATCAGGAAGACCAAAATTTCAATAAAGAATGGGGAAAAATTATAATTTATCTTAAAAACCATTGAAAATAGTTAAAATTGTTAGTAGGATTGGAATAACACTTGTTGTTTAATGGGGAGTTTTGGATATAATGGAGATGTAAAAGATCTGGATTATTATAAAAGATGCAGGAGGAAATTATTAACAATAGGACCCACGAAGGGAAGGATGGAAGTCCAGGAGATTCTGTGGAATCTTGTCTTGATGTTGTATGTTGGATATGTGACTGTAAAACTGTAATTTGAAAAATCTAATAAATATTTTTTTAAAAAGGAAATGGAAAGCTGGGTAAGAATGGAATGCCCTGTCTGGAACCTTGTAGAGCAGGGTTCCTCTTAGGAGGACTCATGCACTGCAAGATTCTGCTTGCATCTCCTACTTGTTGATTCCTTTCTCCGTGATCAAGTGCCATGCTATTCAAAAGCCTAGAGGGAGAGGGTCATTTTTCAGAGCCAAAGAGCATCCTGGCATTTATTTATTTTTTACTTTGAATTATTTCACAAGCCAGTAGTGAAATTGGACCCACGGGTCCTCAGCAGTTACAGCTAAAACAAGCTGATAACAAGTATGCATACATCAAGACTACTATCTTTTAAAGAAAGGACTTGTCTAAAAATTGGAATGGTTTTTAAAATGTCTTTTTATTCTTAATGATCTATTCTCAGATGCATCTACCTCTTTAAGCTGATGTACATTATTACCGTGTGATAATAAACCAAACTCTGCAGTTTGATCCCAATGCTTCTTTTCTGTTTTATTGGTGTTTGGATCACAGTAGCAGTTTCCAAACATATACAAAGCTTGACCCTTCTGCAGTTTCTCATTACTGTATAGGCAAAGAAAGTCATTCATGCCTAAAATCCTCTATCCTCACACTTTCACATTATAGCTTTGGGCTAGGACACCACTTAGCTTGATCAGTGAGAGCTGATCAGGACTGAGCTAGGATTCAATATGGAAGATGCTTTGCTAATAGTGTAGAATGCTGGTGATCTCAAATTTGCCTACATTATAATGTGCTACAGGATTTGTTCTCCACCAGAGAAATACAAGGCTGATGAATGGAGAGGAATCCCTGCGGCCATTGTCTTCTGTCCAAGTTCCTCAATACAGCAGCTCAAGGAGTGTTCTGTGATAGGCTTCTGTAAACATGTTTACTTGTATGTAAAGCTGAGGCTGCTGTAGACACCAGAGGCCATCTTGGCTGTGCAACCTGGAAGACCTGCTCCCTGCCTTGCAGGCCTTTTCCCACCTGGCCAGGAAGTGTGGGGCCCTGACTGACTCCAGCTACAAAACCTATTCCTTCAAAGGTTATTGCATAACCAGGTTGCAACAGCCCCAACCCCCAGGGATCACAAGAAAGGAATAAAGACTGACAGCATGTTATGGAATTAAAATTAGGCCACAACTTTATTAAACTTCCAAATGCAGGAAGAGCTTGGCTTAGGCCTTTGGCATGTAGCCCTCCCAGCCCCCCAGCCAGGGGAACTAGGGAACACCAGGGTAAATGGGATATGGGGGTGCACTGAAAGATGTATGTGTAGCAGGCAGCCCAGCCCATATCACCGCAGTCAGGGTAGTTCACTGACAGCCTTTTGGTGTATGGCCAGTGACACCCATTATATAACCCCTTTTAAGAGGAATCGACGCTGCACGGAGTGAGTCACCACTTCACACACACACACACCCATTATAGGGAAGAAAAGACTAAAGGATTCCACCCAAGGCCATAAATCGCCAAAGTTGTGATGAATTGCTATGGGGAAGACAAAACCTGCCAATGCAGGAAAATTTCTTCCTAGTCTTTCAACAGCAACCAGTCAAAGACCACAGTACGGCCCACTAAACAGGAAGAAAAAGTTAACCTGCAAAGAAGAAAACATTAAACTAAGGGAGGGTAGGGAGGGTGAATCTCCTGAGCTGACTGCCTGGCTACTCTCGGCTCCACCCCCTATATATAAATGGGACTGGCCCCACCTCCCAGCAATGAAACTTGACTACTGAGGCTGGGCGTGAACCTCCAAATAATAACACTGAGAGACACTGTTTGCCATTAAGTTCCCTGGGAACTGTAGCACCGCACGCGATCCCACAAAGGGCACCCACAATGTAAAGTGTGAGTGCTCATTGTCAGTGCTCATAGGTGATGGAGAATGTGCATTGAAGGGGCTAGAGCCAACAGGACAATCTCACCCCCTCACTGTGCATGTGTACAGTTCTCTAACACGATGTTCCTCGATACATGATTTCAACATAGCCAATGGGGTGTAGTCTTTAAGGCGCTGGATTAGGACATGGGAGAGCAGGGTTCAAACCTCTGTTCATTCTTGAAAATCCTGAACTGTAATTTCTCCAAGTGCCAGTCCAGTCTACTAGTTCCTTCTGCTGCAAATTGCTACTGCTGAAGGACTGGTCTGTTCCCCAAGTTTCTAGCAGTGTGAAGTTCTGTGCATTTCTACTTATCCCAAATCATTTTCTGACTTAACAAGGCCATTGAAGTCTGAGATAAATAACAGACTCCAGTAAGCAACATCAGCACACTTTTATGTTGTTTTAAAATGTGGAATTATTACATTTGGAAATAAATGTCACACTCAGCATATTATTATAGCACTGGCCAGTGAAACATAAAGTAAAAATTGGGGAAAACATTATGGGGACCCAGAAATTGTAGCAATAAAAAAATGAAATGAATGGAGATGAGAGGGAGGGGGGAATACACAAATAAAACAGAGCAATTATTCCTCACTCATAGCCAGTAAAATAGGACAGCGAAGTAAATTATTCCCAGACAATATTCAGATAATAGCTTGAAGATACACAGTGCATCTCTATTCTTGCAACTGTGAATTAAATCCCCAGGTTTTGGGCTAAATGTCCCATCATCCCTGCCCATTAGCTATGTTGCCTGGGGTTGATGGGAGTTGTAGTACAAAGCATGTGAAGAGCACCAGGCTAGGGGAGTACTCTATAAACTTTGTGGCTGTGAAATTGCCTAGTAACAATATATTAGCCACATTATGCACCTCTGAGCAAGAGTAGAATAAAACTGCAGCCAACCAACTGATTAAATCAATCAATCAATCAATCAATCAATCAATCAGTCTTGTACCTCTATTCATTCTTTTTCTTGTAATCAGCAGGCATCCCAGACTGCTAACATTAGGTTAAAGAGCTGAACTACTGGTTAAAAAAAAGAGAGAGACCCAACTGAATGATTTAATTCTGGGAGGGGGAGTTCTACCAAAAGCCAGCCATATAGACATTTTCCACCATTATTTTACTAAGGGAATTTTCTAAGAAAACTTCAATGTTAAGAACATGCTAAAATGTATGCAAATCCTGTGATTAATGCATCTGTGCATGTCACAACAACTATTTATGTATACAGTGTGGAAATTAAATATATGAACAAACTCAGTTATCTCTCGCTTGGACTGCTGCTATGTGCTCTATGTGGGGCTACCTTTGAAGGTGACCCAGAAACTACAACTAATCCAGAATGTGGCAACTAGACTGGTGACTGGGAGCGGCCACCAAGACCATATAACACCAGTCTTGAAAGACCTACACTGGCTCCCAGTACGTTTCTGAGCACAATTCAAAGTGTTGGTGCTGACCTTTAAAGCTCTAAATGGCCTCGGTCCAGTATACCTGAAGGAGCATCTCCACCCCCGTCATTCTACCCGGACACTGAGGTCCAAAGCCGAGGACCTTCTGGTGGTTCCCTCACTGTGAGAAGCCAAGTTACAGGAAACCAGGCAGAGGGCCTTCTCGGTAGTGGCACCCACCCTGTGGAATGCCCTCCCACCAGATGTCAAAGAGAACAACAACTACCAGACTTTCAGAAGACATCTGAAGGCAGCCCTGTTTAGGGAAGCTTTTAATGTTTGATGGACTACTGTATTTTAATATTCTGTTGGAAGAGTGGCTGGGGAAACCCAGCCAGATGGGCGGGGTATAAATAAATTATTATTATTATTATTATTATTATTATTATTATTATTATTAACCCAGCCAGATGGGCGGGGTATAAATAAATAAATTATTATTATTATCATCATCATCATCATCATCATCATCATCATCATTTTGTTAATGTTAGGAAGTAAAAAAGTGAGAGCTGCAACAAAATGTTGCAGTATATCCTACCACAAAGAGGATCACTCATGTTCAGGGCCATTCATTCCCTCCTCCAGGATACTACAGGTTTAAGCAGGCAAATGCACTATTCAGTCCCCCTCTCATTTTCCAGTTTTTTTCCCCAGCTGACACTAAACAACCCAAGGCTCCTTGAAGCTATTAATCATGCCTTGCTCAGATTGGAATGTTTTGTGATTTTTTAATGCCTTTGTTTTTGAAATATTGTGTGTTCCTGCCTATCTCAATGTTCATGTGAACATGCGTATACATGCTTATACTTCCTTTTTGTTTCTAAGTTACCCTGTTTGGGGTCCAGTCCTGCTGCCACTTGGTAACCTGAATTTGTTAAACTAACAATTTGTTGTTGCTAGTTTTAGGAAGAATTTGTAGTAGTATATCAATACCAAAACGTCAGAACCAAAACATCATATCCTCCACAATGACCAATTCCGACCATATAGTGGCAGTAATTCAAGGTTACTGAATTCCGGGTTGAGAATCACTAAGGGTCTGCTACCAGCTAGAGCCATGAGGAGTTTTCAGTCCAAGTAGCCAGATTCAGGTATGCACAGGCAGGGTTGAGCAGACAGCTCAATAGAGAAGTTGGGAATAGCAGGCAAGCATCAGGACCATGGACAGATCACAAGAGAATTAGAAAGCCGTGACAGTAAGGACTGACACAACCCGAGACCAGGAAAGAGGGACGTTGGATGAAAATTGGAAAGTCTATAAAGAATTTTTTTTAATTTGGGGAAGTAGTGTAAAATTAATGAATATTAGGCGAAATGTTGGAATGAAACTGTCTGGCTTTAGTAGAAATGATATAAAGAGTTATGTATAAATAAGCATTAAGTTTTAAGTTTCAAGGTGTTTTATGGCAAGATAAGGTTAAACAAAGTAACGCAAATTTTTAGCAGCAATGTTACAGAATAAGGTAAAATTGGATTATGAATAGGTGAGAATGTAAAGTTATAATATATTAAGATAAATTATTAGGATAAAAACCAAAATGGAAAGGATTTGCTGAAATTGTTAATTGAATTAGAATACAAAAAAGGGAGGTGTGAGGAGGTCAGGGAAACAAGTAAATGAAAGACAAGACATCGAAAGATGGAAATGTTTTTAATTGTTTTTATTTTTTTCTGTATTTTGTTATTTTTTCTTTTTATTCTTTTTTGCTTTTGTATTTTTGTAATGTTTTTGAAATTCTAATAAATATTATTTTTTAAAAAAGAGAGGGAATTAGAAAGCCTTATGAGCAATAGCTTCTTAGGATGGAGGTCTCATGAAAATTTTCTTAAGTTTGGGGATCTTCTTCCTCCTTCTGAAATCCCAGGGTTATATGTATTCATGGCACATTTTTTTAAAAAAATAATAATAATCAAGTATTGGGGGCATATTTAGTCACATGAATGTTTCTGCACCTGAGCATTTATACGTGTTCGTTACCCTCTTGTATTTAAATTCATTACTAGTCCCCAGTGACATCTTTATGGTGGCACAGTTGTGAGGTAGATACATAATTTATTAAATGTACCTGATTGAGGTGCATTTGGAACATTGAAAAAGATATCGTCAGAGAGATAAATATTCTGCTTACAAGACTGAATTATCCAAATCTTATTGACAGTGAATATTATATCACGGGGGCCACCAGGTGGCGCGTTGGAAGATGGCCGACAATAACATCTCTCTGACCCATACAAGGTAATTAAGGGGCTGCTATGGGAAGTATGCAGTTTTCCTACCCCCCCCCAGGAGACGGGGGCGCTGCCTTGCCAGCGGTGTTCACAATGCACCCCCTGATCTGAGAGATGGGGATGCCAAACACTTGGCACGAGCCCTCGGTAAAGTCAGATCTTCCTGACTCCGATTCCAATTAGCGCGTGCTGGTTAGCTTCAGCTCGGAATTATAATTGGAAACATATGATTGGAATGAAGCTGAAGCACATACATCAAGTAATGTTCGAGAGATAAGACTGCTGATTAATGGATCTCTGTGACCGGGAGTGACGGATGGATAAGTAAATCTTCTGATGAATCACCACTAGGAGACTGTATGTTTGGAATGAAGGGGGGGTGGAGGAAAAAACTTTTTT
The DNA here is from genome assembly GCF_951804945.1 of Podarcis cretensis. Classification (NCBI taxonomy): domain Eukaryota; kingdom Metazoa; phylum Chordata; class Lepidosauria; order Squamata; family Lacertidae; genus Podarcis; species Podarcis cretensis. Next base: position 83,510,864 of record NC_137174.1, on the reverse strand, counting down.
TTTCTTTGCACGATGTGATATTAATAACCCTTCACCCCAGATAGAAATAAGATCGTTGCATTTTTATTAATCACAAGCAGGAATTCAAGAACTGTGTGGGATGGATTATAACAGGAGAGAGGATTGGTGAACGGTGAGAAAGAGGAAATTTTTTATGACACAGTTAAAAAATGGCGTCTCGCCAAGACAGGCTTGCCGGAGAAAGAAGGACAGGGGGAGGAGAATCAGGATCGTTCGAAAGAGAAGGAATGTTGGAACGCAAGCTTGACCTGACAGAGCCTCCTGATTCATTTGATTTATTTGGCAAGCCTGAGAAAAGTAAAGGACAGACTGAAGATTTTTATTTTATTTTATGGAATCGTTGAACAGAGGCTGTCCCTGAGCGATATGATGTTTGAAGAGTACAAAACCCACACAGAGGATGCCTGTTTTCAATCTGTTTGTGAAAATTATCAGAGATCGCAAAGAAAGGAATATACGATAACAACAAGAAGAGAAAGAAAGTAATAAAGGACTATCTAGATTGAACTGGGTAGAACTGTCTAATTAAAGCAGTAATATAAGTGATGTTTGGATTCGTTCGGAGTTTTGGACTCGTGTGGAACTTGATGTATGGGTACCCCCAACAAAATTTAAAATTTGGCTGTATAATTTGGAACTAATGTGATTTGGATAATGTGATGTGATTGGCCTGTTAATAAAAATTATTTAAAAAAAAAAAAAGAATTATCCAAATCTTATGTAAGAATAGCTCACATGATTGTAATATAGTGATGACTTGAGAATGCTCACATATGATTCTAGATTCTTGGAAAGTTCAGGAAGGAGATCATGATCCTCTTTGTTACAGGATTTTAAGCAGAGGCTGGATGATTAGCTGTAAGCAGTTCTGTAGCAGTGGAACAAGGGGTGGGCTAGGTAATCGCTGAGGTAACTTCCGCCTCTATGGTTCTATTATTATTCTTGTCAAATCAATCAACCACTGTCTCAAAGCTTACACTGGATCAGAGATGACATCTAGTGAATATGTTTAAAGAGCAAGCGTGCAAAGATCATTTCATAGATATTGCATGGGGAAAAAATTATAAACAATTTTGAGAGTTAGAAGCACTCTGCTTCCTGTTGTTCTCAACAGCCATCCATCAATCACTCCCTGTTGCCTTATAATTCACTTTACATGACTGTGCAGAAAAGCAAAGTCCTTTCTCTCTCTGCTGTACTCCCTCTCCCAATTCTCTTTCTCCAACATTCTATTAAAAAGCACATGGTTCTATAAGAACAGATGTATGGAAATCTATCAAATGCATATATTTTAATAGATCTGAATTTGTTTTCATTATTCACAAAATGCGTGGGTGTAGCATTTTGAAAGACATCTAATCATTTACACCATGGTATCAATGCAACATCAGTTGGCTCATTTGCATGTATGCTAGTGAAAAGTGGAAGTCAGAAAATTCTGCAATCTCTCCTCCCTCTTGAAGCAAAAAACAAGAACCAACTTCATTCCACCTTCTGTGCCATTCCAAGAAAATCCTATTACTATATGCTGATCTTGTTACATTGTTGGGTCTAGAGAATATACCAAGGAAATAATTTGACTGTGTGGGTGTCATTGATTTTTTTAAAAAAACAAGCCTATGCTAAACAAGGCTATAAAATACTTCCAGGAAAAATGCAAGTGATGGAGAATTATCCTTAAGTACCAATGATGTTTACTCTCCTGATAAAGTTTAGTATGAGAGAGAATGGTTATTTTGTTTGTGACATAGCTCTGTTTGGCCAGCATTGGTTTAATTAAACGGGGGAGGGGTGTGTGGAATGTAGAAGAAGCCAATTATCCAACTGTTCCTGGACCAACTGTAAATGCCACCCTCACCCCCGCCCCCAAAAGCCTCCTTGACTGATTTTGTTCGAGCAAACAATATACATACACACAGCTTTGAACAAACTGTTGCCAAAGATCAAGGGCTGGAGTTTAACGGGGAAAGTTAGGAGTTTGCCTTTTGACTGCAAAAAGCTTTCTCTTTTTTTTTGAAGAATGAATTAATGAAGCAGAGAGAAAAATGAGCATTGGGGGGTCTGTGCTAGGCTAACAACAACAACAACAACAACAACAACAACAACAACAACAACAACAACAACAACAACAGAAAAGTTTGCTTAACACATATGGGGAAGGGAGCAAAGGAACGACAATGAAAAGCAAAGATCTGCTTTAGAGTTGAAAGCAAGGTTCTAAACCAGGATGAGGTCATCTGAAGGAGGTTGACAGCAGGAAGACATGCCTTCCTCCCTCTTACCATAGCACAGTGGGTTCCCCCCCCCCCATGCTTTTCTGTGTTTTTCTATTGCTGTTTTCCTGATTTTATGTTGTGTTTTTGTTTAAACAGTTTAATGATATCACTTCTGTTTGTTTTTGCTTAGAGATATTTTGGAGTGTTAAGAGGTATATCAAGGCTTTTCAACAAATAAATATTTTGAGCAGACAATTTCATTGCAGAATTTGGAGAAGTGTGAAACCCAGGCAATAACTGCAGTCTGATCCGCATGCTAGTCTGGGAGCTGCCAATGAGGTCAGTACATATTAGAGTCTGCAAAGAACGAATTCCTCAAGCATCTCTATGGACTCTGCAACCGCTCTCCCTCTCCCCCTCTCTCTTTCTCTCTCAGCTTTGGCCTTGGCTAGATCTGTGGCTCTGGGGTTTATTTTTAAACACAGATAACCACAGATTTCTTCAGTGCCATTTGTGAATGCAGCAGAGCTGTCACTGGTTTGCGCATGAAGGGTTTTAAGTTTTTCGGGGTCAAAATGTACTTGTCTTTCTTCACATGAGTAGCCCAATTTAGCTTCCCTATGACTATTTATATGAGCAAATTGAACATGCTGTGTTTCCCCCTGGATGTTCCAGCTTGCAGATTAGCAAGGGCACCAGTCTCTGTGTAAGGCAGAACAGAATCGCCACTCAGGCTGACCCAGCTGCGTTTCCAAGCCTAAATGAGCACAGAAGCAAAAGAGGTTGGTAATGAACTGCATGGGCATTAACCAGAGGGCATACTAAAACCCCTATTTCTTAATTGAGACCGTTGCATTTTCACAGCTGTCAAGAGAAAAGAAGTGGGGAAACTACAGTGACTGCGCGCTGTGACTTCAGAGTCATTTTATGAGGAAAACTAATAATTTGCACACAAAAATGCTATTAGCAAATGGATGCCATTATGACGAAGGCAAGTATTGTACAAGGGCTTATGAAATGCAAGGATCTTGAGTGGATGCTATGCTTCTCTAGGTTTTCTTTGGACTTCTCTGTTGGAGGGATGTCTGTCAGTGAGGATGAAGGATAGGTGAATCAGTCTATTTTCAATCCATGATCCACTTCCACACATTGTCCCATAAATTTGTTTTGTCCTGATTCTGCATGTGTGTGTGTGTTTAACAAGTGTTTTTAAATATGCGTTGTTGTTTTCCATGTACTCTGAAGCATATTTTTTCCTCAAAATATTCATTTCTCAAAAGAAGCATTTAAAATCACTTTTGATACCCACATTGGAACATTGGGAAGTCTCTCAGTCGGTGGATACCAAAGTTTTGATATGCATGTTAGTCTGGGAGGTGTGGATCAAGAAAGCTCCTTTCACCATACGCAAAGACTGAATTCAATCACCTCTAGTGAGAATGAGGCCAACCAGTGCTAACAAGGATTTGGCCTTCATCATCATACACACACACACACACACACACACACACACACACACGGGAAGCATCCAGCAGAAAGGAGAACCAATCTCAAGAAGCAGAAGGAAGAAGAATTAATTTTTAAAATGCACTACCCTTTCTTCAGCATCTGGAAGTTGGTTTTCCTTTCTTGCCCTTACCACCACAGTGTCACAAAGTATAGAGTTCTGCTTCCCCTCGCCCAAGCATTCAATGAGAGAAAGATGCATTCTGGCCTATTAGGAATCAGAGCTGCTCTGAGTATCTTCAGTGGTCCAATGTAAGTGTTGCTGGTTCATATAGATGAGGCTCATCCCCACTTCTCCTATTGTTGTATCTGGAGGGCGACACTTGTAGGTACCATTTGGTCAGGGTTAAAGCTCATCCCAGCCCCTTCCGACCCTATGCATTCTCTAATCTCCACAATTCCTTCTTAGAGTTCTGTTTCTTGATCCTACTGGAGTCTGGCATCTGATGAAAAGCTGGAAATTGGTTTTTATATATAGATAGGTTTTGATTTTCATAAAATAATGAAAAGACAGTCCTTTTCCTCCCCTACCTGCGGCTATCTCTTTGTATGCCATTCAAAAGTCATTGTTAACCATTCACCTAGGCAAACATCTACAATGTTACAGCTGATACAAGAAGACGGGCAATGCAAAATTACAATATTAGCATATAAGTCACCCCATGTATAATTTATAGCAGCTGTCATTTAAACTCCCCCTCCTTCCCTCCCTCCATATTGTGCTCTAGATACAGTGTTCAATTTCAACTCATCTTTTCATCTTTTCTCACTCTAGGTTGTGAAGGTCAAACTGAATGCAGGATTTCCTTCTACAACCAGAATCCAAGGTCAGCTTTTGAATTTGACGATCAAAACGTCCCACAGGACTGAGGGGCAAAAGCTGACAATCAGTTTCCAAGCTCAAACAACTACTGGCTAATTGCTGAGCGAGTTTTTCTTCTGCAGATGGAGCTAAAACCTTTTATTTTGTTATGAATGTAATAATATAATTCACCACGTTTTTCATCATATGCATGGCAAAGGATAATCTGTCATGCATTAGGCCAGACCTGTGTGTAATCCACACTAAGTAAATATATAAATCTAAACAAAGTTGATCCAAATCCTCTACCAAGGGCAGCTGCATGCTGTGGCATGTGTATGTTGTGCTAATTTGAATTATTTGTCTAATTTTGCATAGTTTGTTCTTTAATGTTGGGTTTTTTTGCTAGTCGTGGGATGGCAATGACACTGAAATCCCATTCACCTGTCATTTATGGAATGTGAAATTGCAACAGGAATTATCACATCCATTAAGTCTAGAAACTTCTTCTTTGTCTTCTTTGTCTTCTTTGTCTTCTTCGTCTTCTTCGTCTTCTTCTTCTTCTTCTTAAGCAAAAGCAGGGCGTTCAGGAAAATGAATTTTGTGTCAACTACCAACTCTGCAAACCACCACACACCCCCACCCCACCTTGCACCAATCCTACAGAATCCTGATTTACACAAAAACCTGCAACAGTCTGAGAACAAGTCAGGATGTTCTCAGGCAGTATGATTTGAAGTTGGGATTGCTTTTCAGAAATGACATCTGCCTTTATCTGACTGCCTTTGCCCTGAGCAGAGACAAATTCTACTAGTTGGGCCAGGAACTTACTGCAACAAACCTTTGTTTAGATAAAGTGTTAGATATCCTCCCAAATGTTCACTTCAACCACTTATCATGTTTTTGTTTTTGTTTTTAGGATATATATATATATATATATATCACCATTCCTTCAAATGTGTAAACACATAGCTGGCAAAGCATGAGATGTACCTCTGACATTTTAACGTACCTCTGACATTTTAAATGTTCTCTACAATTGCCACTTTTTAAGTTGAAGTCTATGGCTATAGACACATGCACAGAACCTATGAAATGGAGGAGACAAAGACCTAAGACGTCACCTCATCCACCAGAACCCTGACATAAAACATTTTTTGCTGGGAAGGCCCACAATCCCTCCTGCCTTAGGGAACTTCCTTGCCCAGATTATATTTTGATTTGGCTAATTATACTTATTTGGTTTCCCCACAGTTATGGTTTCTTGAGTCTTCTTTAAGGGTGTGCTAGCAATCCCCTATTTAGGGGGAAGGAGAAACTAGCATTGCATGGAGCAGATCCTGAACATGCTAGATTTTATTTGCAAAGGCAGCTGATATGTTTGCTTTTTTTTTTTAACAGGAGAGAACATCTTTAAAAAGGTGGAACCTGCATTGTGTGTGGATTAGTCCCAAAAAGACACTATGTTGCATGTACATCAACTAATAGGGAAATTTCTGTTCCCATCAGAGACATCAAACTGCCCATACAGTCATGTACACGGAAGATATTTGAACAGACTTTGATATCTGCCTTTCACGTTGTATGTACCAGTTCTGATGGATATTCTTCCGATTTCCTCAGAAGTGGACAGGTCTACGTGATATTCAGACCCTTTATGGCCCCAAAATTCTGCGACAACAATAAGCAAATTAAATTCAACGGAAAGAATTTTACATGAATTGGTTCATGGACCGAACACAGCTAGATGAATGGAGAAAAGGATCTCTATAAACTGTAATCAGTCTCTGTCAGTGAGCTGGCCCAGAATAATGTTGCTTTCACTAATCTCATTTCCTGTCTTTTTCTCCTTGCTTTTAAGAAACTTATCTTCACTAGGATAATATAGACGAGGTTCCCAAAGGAATTTCTTTCCCATTCCTTTTAAACCACATAGCTTATAACTTAGTTTTTCTAAGGGAGGGGGGGAATGTAACTGAAAGGGAAAGGATTGGAAGAGAAAGATATAATATGAAGATGATAAGAGGGGGAGATAATTCGCACCAGAGGCAATTGCATTCAAGGATGTTCCATAGCTCAGCGGTGCAGTTCATGCTTTGCCTGCATAAGGAGATATACATAGTTCCTGCCATGCCCAGTTCAAAAGATCTCAGGTCACAGGGTTGGGAAAAGCTGCTAATCAGGATAAAGATTATCAGGCTAGAAGGAGCAATGATCTCCGTACAAGGCAGCAATAGCCAATGTGGCAGCAAACTGATGTTGTGGACTACAACTCCCATCATCCCTGACCATTGGCTATGTTGGCTATGTTACCTATGAAGAGTACCACACTGGATACTCCTTCTATAAGGGAACTTTATATGTGCAAAACTCCCTCTTGCCTTACTTTACTGCATTTTCTGCACATATCATTTTATAATGTGTATCTCTCTACAGTGGTACCTTGGGTTAAGTACTTAATTTGTTCCGGAGGTCTGTTCTTAACCTGAAACTGTTCTTAACCTGAAGCACCACTTTAGCTAATGGGGCCTCCTGCTGCTGCCGTGCCACCGGAGCATGATTTCTTGTCTCATCCTGAAGCAAAGTTCTTAACCCGAGGTACTATTTCTGGGTTAGCGGAGTCTGTAACCTGAAGCGTATGTAACCCAAGGTACCACTGTATATATAAACAATTGGTTTTTGGCTTGTGCATTAGTCATGGGGAAAGTGGTGGTGGGGAGATAGAGGGGCCTTGAACTGTTAGGCATATTCCTGGACTCTTCCCTGAATTTTCAGGTTTTAAAAAAGAGAGAAAGTTTCTAACCCTTTGGCTTTTGGAGATATAAGTATGCAAGCTGTATTCTCTATCCAATTGCCCGTTGAGACTCTAATCCTAAATGCACTTACTAGGTTAGGGAGGCAGTTAGTCCAGTTCCACACAGTGGGGCTTACTTTCAAGTAAAAAAGGCTGTAATCCCAAATCCAATTATTGAGCATAAAGGGACTTACCTTGGAGTAATCCTGCATAGCATCACACTGCATAGGAAGCAAAACAGTTCCTGCCTCCTAGTCTTCCAGTAACTGGAATGACGGATAAGCATTAAGTGTGTGTCTCTTCTCTGTGCGTATTTACTTTTTTTTAACACTATAAAATTAACATTTATTTTATGAATATTAAATACATTTCAAGTATAAGTAAATAATGCTATTAGGCTACAAACTGCTCTATAATACAATCTGACTGCTCTGTAATAATTTTCTGCCCACCCACGTGCACACATTCCCAGTGTGCCTTGGATGCCCTCACCAAAAGAATGCTAACTATGATGCTATGAGTTAATAGATTTAATAAGCCTGGGAAGTTTCAGGGACATCCTAAGCTATAGCTCCATGGTAGAGCATCTGCTTTGCATGCAGAAGGTCTGAGGTTCAATCCCCAGCATCTCCAGGTAGGACAGGGAAAATCCCATGCCTGAAATCTTGGAGAGCTGCTACAAGGCATTCTCAGTCTAAGGCAGTTTCCAGTGAATCTGGGATACTGGTGCACTGTATGTGTATTTGTTGGCATCATGTGAGAAAAGCAGCAAGGCAATTCTTATGTCAGATCAGCCTAAGTTGAGATTCATCAAACTAGATGCAGCCACATAAATCTAACACCACATAATAGGGACTTGGAGGAAAAATCAAAACTGGCTTCAGCAATGAGGACGGTGGTCTCAAATCTTCTTTTCAGATCCATATAAACCTAGGGCATGACTTCAAAGCACTGTTTTCTAATACAGGGTTGACAAGTACAGTGGTACCTTGGGGTACATACACTTTAGGTTACAGACTCCGCTAACACAGAAATAGTACCTCAGGTTAAGAACTTTGCTTCAGGATGAGAACAGAAATTATGCTCTGGTGGCGCAGCGGCAGCAGAAGGCCCCTTTAGCTAAAGTGGTGCTTCAGGTTAAGAACAGTTTCAGGATGGCGACTTCCGGGTTAGCGCCTCCGGTAATGGGTGAATTCCTCTGATCGGGAGGAATTTGCCTCGTGGAAATCTGGGTCTGGCCGCCACGGCGAAGGCAGAGACCCACTAGAAATCACAGGCGGGTGAAGCCTGTGAACGTGGGATTCGGCTGGCACCTTTTGCGCCTCCCCTACTCGTGGGGAGACCCGGTTTCAGGGATCCGGAGCGACATGGGGTGAGCGGCGCGGTGCTTCGAATTGACTGCTTCTTCCACGGAGCGAAGCCGCATTGTTGTTGCCGGAGAGCGCTGACTTTTTCCTGTGGACAATTTGATCTTAAAGCAACTACCCATGAGTAGAACTGAGAATTGAATTTTTAAACGTCTTAATTTGGTGCCGAAACGGGGAGGTCTAAAACAGGAAGTCCACCTTCCCCTTTTGTAAATAGAATGAAACAATGAGGATGCAAGCTGAAGTCTCGGAAAGCCTATTGTAAAGGATTAAATTTCCATCAGTAAAAAATACTAAACCCCCCTTGGTGGCAGGAGAAGAGGGGGAAAATTTTGGACTGAGTATACCTGCAGGAGTGAGCAAACAGAGTTAATATACCACCGCTCCGATCCTGGAAACAGGCTGCCAACAGGACTGCCGTGATTAGAACGTTCACTGACAGTTAGTTAAATAAGAGGAATACATTGTTTCCATGGTCTCCGTCTGCGTTTAAAAAGGAGTAAAAGTAACAGAAAATTGAAACTAACTCTGTTTTTTGAATTGAGTTTAAAAGGACTAATACAAATAGAAACTGTTTCCCTCTAGAGGAACTGTTTCCCTCTAGAGGAAGCTTTTGAAACTGTCACAAGAGTTGAGCTGGGGGAATCTCCAGCTGCAAGATAAAAACCTGTGAGATTCTGGGGACCTTGAATCGGTTAAGAATGTTGACAGAAGAGGCCTTAGTGGTTGTATTATGTAAGATAAGTGACTCACTGGAACAGCTTCACAAAAAGGTGGATGTGGTAACCACCAAAATTGACAATTTGGGACAAAAAGTGAACACCAATATAGAAACTATTCAGAAACTGACACAGGAATCTACTTTGACATGGCAAACTGCGGAGAAGGCTAGGGAGAAAGTTATTTCCGTTGAACCTAAAGTAACACAATTGGAGAGAGAGAGAGTCCCAGCCTTACAGATGCAATTTGATGATCAAAAGTTGATGCCTGCTATGATTGAATTTAAAGAAAATCAGATTTTGAGGATCAGAGCCCTACCTGAACTGGAGAAGGAAAGTTTGATAGATTTCCTTACACAGGAATTTGATGACTTTTGGGACCGGGACTTGGGTCAAGAAGAGGTTAAAACTGTGAGGGCTCTCAGACTTGGAAGAGGAGGGGGAAAAGAGAAGAACAAAATAAGAGATTGTTGGAAATACCAGAGGAACTTAGAAGAACAACAGTCAAGAGTGGAAATTTTGAAAGGAAAGACGTCCTGAAATACCTTTCGGATCTTAGATTTAACTATGGAGATTTGGTTGCCCTGTCGAGAAGGAATAAAATCATCTTTAGGTGGGAGTTTCCCCGAGATCTGCTCTTTAGCCTCAAAGGAAGGAAAATGAAAATAAGATAAGTGGAAGACAAAGTAAAGTTCATATATAAATATGAAGAAGACTCGCAGAAGGGACTTGGAAAAGAGTTAAGAGCATCGGACAGAAGATCACCAGGTTGATGGACTATAGGGAATTGGCGGATATGACTGGCAGAATCCGGGACCAGGGAGAAGAGTCGGTGGAAGAAGATTGGGAAAAGTTTAAAGACTATTTATAAAAATATTGTAAAATTAATGAGTGTTAGAGAAATGTTGGAAAGGAGCTATATGGCTTCAGTAGAAATGTTACAAGGAATTAAGTACAAATAGATTATTAGAGTATTAAAGGGATAATAAAGTTAAAATATGTTAAGACAATTATATATTAAAGGGAAAAATAAGGTTAGAATATGTTAAAATAATTACAGGACAGAAAACAGAGGAAGATGGAAAGGAATTGCTGAAACAGTTAATTAAAGTTGAATACAAAAAGGGAGGTGTGAGGAGGTCGTTGAAACAAGTAAATGAAAGTTAAGATACTGAACTTATTAGATGTGTTTTAAATTGTGTTTGTTTGATTTCATTAATTTAATGTTTGGGGGTTGGTGTTGTGTGGTGTTTTTGTTTTTGCATTGTATTGTTTTGTTCTGTTTAATTTTTTGTCTTTCTTTTACAGTTTTTAAAATGTTAATAAATATTATTTTAAAAAAAGAGAACAGTTTCAGGTTAAGAACGGACCTCCAGAACGAATTAAGTTCTTAACCCGAGGTACCACTGTATCCTGTAAAAGGGACTGTCTCTGGCTTATAGCGTATCACCAATGAACTTCCTCTGGAAAAAGAACAAGAGAAGATTTGGCAAGGAACTGGCAGGCTGTGTGGGCTTTGTTTGGCTTGTCCCAGGTTTGTCTTACATTGTAAAAGTAAGATATTGCATTTTATCAATGGCAGGAGGCCAGACTCAAGTTCCTTTTCAATTGAGGCACTCATGTATAGTTCCCATTCATTTCACTCAGTTTGCATATGAAAACTTCCCAGTGGATTATGCCCATGGTGGGCTTTTGTGCAATGCAGGAATGTCCCGCACTTTGCAGAATCAGCAGAGGCTAGCAAAAGTGCAGAGCAGCGATGAAAGCAAAGGCCTCCTTCGTTCTCATTGAGGCTCTGACACTGAAACCATACAAAATTCATTTGGCCTTGGTTTTCATTACACATTCAGACCAAGTTTGTAAAAAGGATTGCTGTGGTTCATGAATCTTTCAAGCAAACTTGTTCTGATCTATGCTTTTGCATAGCAGTCATGCAAAATTCATCACCTTCTAAGGGTTCTTGACACAAAAGTAGGTGGCATTAGGTGTTTTTTGCACGGATTTGGCTTTCAGAATTTTCTGTAAGGGTCATAACCGAAATTCAAAGCAGAACCCACAAGGAGCAATGCCAATGCTGAAAAATACATTAAATAATATTCCCCATTTTAGAACTCTTGTCTTTGAGGATTCAAATTGTATGAATGGCTAATGATTCTTCAATCTCTCTAATGCATATATTCTTTCCTTGCTTCTGCTTAATATCTGCCCAGTAATATTGAATGGGGTAGGTTGGGGTTGAATCTATCTATCTAAAGCACCAGTGATGGAACTTTTCCAGCCAGCCTAAAAGCTAAAGGTGTTGATCAGATGTGAGGATGCATGGCTTCAGTCAGGTCCACAGACAATCCATTTAAACCAACTGTGCTCAGGGGCAGTAATTCAGTCTGTCATCGGATGTCCCACCCGCTCTTCCTGCATGTTTGGCCCTACCTGAAGATGAACAGGCAGAGCATGTTCATGACTTGCTATTCTTTTCAGTAGCCTTTCTACTAAATGCTTGACTAGTGTAAGGTTGTGTTAGTTACTCTGTGGAACAGAGATGGGCAAGTGATCTGGCTGTCAACATCCTGTTTCCTGTTTCCTGCTAGTGAACCAATTAACCACTGTATTCGACGCCAGGGAGGAATTTGCCTGCAAACCAATTAGGCTGGGCTGGGGGTTTTGCCTACCTCATAGCAACTATCACAACTTGTTGGGGGGGGGAGGCATTGGGTTGGATCCTTAGTCTAAACGGGGGGGGGGGATGAGTCTTAACCCTATCTCAGGATCAAGTATCAGGATATCCCAGTAAAGAAGTCCAGGAGGAAAGTTTCTGTCCACATGGGGCTAAAGGGCCACAGAATTCCTAATGGCGTCCCAGGAGAATCGCTCCATTTGATGTGCATTAGGGTGCGAACCTTAACCCAAGATCAACCCTAATGTGCTAATCAACCAGCACTCAGGCTCGTTGATTCAGAATACGGTACATACCCAATGCCTAAGCCAAAACTTACTTACATCTGTAATCCATAAAGTTATGGCCATTTCAATCCCAAGACATTGTCAAGATATTTCTTCTGTTTACTGAGCCCTGACCCAGGAGGCTCTGAGCTCACTGTGCACAGGCCCACAAACAAAACAGGGCACAGGCTCTTGTTCAATACTGAACCCAAAGATGGAACATCTGTCTAGGAGCATTCAGAAACTTAATTTGGTAAAAAGTGTGTTTGGTCGTACAGGGTACTTGCAGAAGAATATTTGGATTTCTTTGCAGGGCTGAGTTGCTTATCATGCAAATATCATATCCAGAAGAGCTGTGGGGAGCCTTTGGGCCTCCAGAAGTTGCTGAACTACAATTCCCATCAGCTCCAGGAAGCGTGGAGATGATGAAAGTTCTAGTTCCACAGCATCTGGAAGGGGTGCAAGTTCCCCACATCTGATCTGTATAAATAATGTGCTTCTTCCAGCCATCCACTCCAGCAGAAAAATGCTGTTTGCTCTTTGTGATAAATATAAGATGGTCCAAGGCTTTAAATTATGTGAGAACAATTGAATATTATATCTACCAATTAAAGTTCTGGTTTTTGTTATTACTGTTCTCTGTATTACTGGTTCCATTACATGTGGGGATCTCACATATATTTTTTCAGTTGAAATAAATAACTTTTTTCAGCCTTCCTATTTGTTATATATGTTACAGTCATTAATTTGATGATTAGGGTGGGGTGTATTTAAGTGATGTATCCTGCTAAATTAATCTCAGTGCAGGCTCATTGAAATAAATTGGCAACTGAAAATCCATGGAGTCCAATGGATGTACTTTATGTTCAACTTAACCAAAAACAACACGTTTATTATTTAGTAAGGTGAATCTTAACACTATTCTGTTAAAGTACATCAACACAAGTTAAGATTTAAGGGCCTGCTTGGAATGGTGGGAATTGGATGAGCTCAAAGAATATATCTGAAATAAACAAATAAGCATTTGTAAGTTTTCAAGGTGATCAAAGATTGTTAAAGGTATTTTCAAAATATATTTCCCAGTGTAGTACAGCCAACTGCAGCATTTGTCCTTTCATCAATGAAGATTGATGCCAATATAATGTGGTTCTCTAAATATATGTCACTTGCTAATGACAAAGACTGACAAATTACAGTTGCTTCTAATTGTTTAAATGAGAACTTGCTTCAGTAAGGGGGGAAGGAAGTATCTTCCTCATTTCATCCAGAAGTCTCACTAATCCCAGGGTTATTCATCATGGTGAAGTAATACCAAATCTTAACTTTGGAATCAAGTACATTTTTGTGCAATTTCTGTGGAACTTTAAAAAGTGTGGATTCAGTTTTGTTCAATGTAGGGATAAGATATTTCCCCCCAGTCTTTTCTTTTACTGTTCTGACAATTTATTCCACTATACTGTCTGCCTGAAGGTACGGTGGAATAAATACCTTCTACAGTTGTATGATTCATTGCAGAATTAAAGCATGTGCAATCTACTGCTATTTTCGGTCCACCTGGTCTATCAGCAGCAGCAGCAGCAGCACATTCTGGTGCAAAAGCACTACTAAGAGTGGCTTGCAACATTTGAAATTGCAATTGCATAACAACAACAATCTGAAACAATCAGCCAAGGGGACGGGATCAGCAGTTCCAACCAAGCATAAAAATATGATCCGCCAGTTGCCACAAAGAATCCAACTGAGCACAGGTAACCCCTTGTATGACCAGAGGTCAGGAAAAGGGGCACAATGGGGTGCATCCCCTCTCCCCAACAGATGTTCATTTCTTCACACAAGGACTCCCGAACAGAGCCATGATCTCATCAATATAACTGAGATTAAGGAAGCTTTTAATGTTTAATAGACTATTGTATTTTAATATTCTGTTGGAAGCCACCCAGAGTGGCTGGGGAAACCCAGCCAGATGGGTGGGGTATTATTATTATTATTATTATTATTATTATTATTATTATTATTATATCTCCCACTGTCATCTAAAGGCCACTTGCAGCATTTCCATTATTTTATTTTCTCTAGCCATTTAAAAAAAAAAAAAAAAAACAACCTGTGATGGGAAGCAGGAGGGAATTGACCAGGTGGATAGCTGCTGTGGTAGTTCACAAAAAAATGGGATTTCACTTTTGAAATGTGAGTTTTCAGTAGCAGCCAGTGTTGGTGTAATGTGAACAATGGGTTAAATTGCACAGTGCTTGGTCCATGAATGTTCAGAGATAAGAAAGCAGGTGCACTGGGTTACAGAGTCATACAGAACAGAGGTCAAGTGTATGACTTCCTGATTAATTCACACCCCTATTGGTTCAGGAATGTAGAGTGGGTATAATAGTCTCTAGAGCATTGCTTTCATTACGTCTAGTCCTATTTTGTGTTTGTGTCCTGTCCTGTTTTTCTGCCTCTAAATCTGTAAGAGTCAGGGGAAGAGGCTGTGGGCTTTACAGCAGCATTAGCTAGCATGGTGATAGTGTTAGTAGATCTGTACATATGTATCTTTACTCCAAAGACCAGAAGAACAGTATATAGTAAATTAGCTTTGTCTTACATCTGGAGACACACTGCTGCTTTGAACTGTGTGGGAGACGAGTTTTCCCTTTAACCGGGGATTATGGAAGAAGCTGTTCTGCTGGGAGCAGGAAATCTCTGAAGACTCTGCTGGGCCTCTGCATTCTTCTGAGACATCACACTTTCTGATTTGTGATGAACTACCAGCTGACTTCCACAAGACACCAACAGTCAACCCACCAGGACAAAAAGAAGCCCATATAGCAAAGGTGGGGAACTTTTCGTAGCCTGAGGGCAGAATTCCCTAGTAGGCAGCCTTCTAGGGGCTGAATGCTGGAGACAAGTGGAGAAGGAGGGTAAAAGTGGGCAGGACCCAAGCCAAAAGTAGGACAAGCAACGTATGTGATTCTTACCTTTGCACAGTAGGCTGTATTCCAGCCATGCCAAAGTCAGATGTTTCTACACATGAACCTCTCCACCCAGGCAAGCAAGAGGCATTATCACAATTCAAGAACACATTCCAGCTAGGCCCAAGCAGCTGAAGAGCATATCAAGCAGGGGCAAGGAGGGTTGTGGCCAGGGGAAGGTCCTGAGGGCCAGGTAAAGAGACCTGGGGGCCACATTTGGCCACAGGCCTGAGGACACCCATTCCTCCTGCATAGTTCTGTATATGACTCTCCTTCCTTGGAGGTTTTTAGGCAGAGGTTGGATGGCTATCTGTCAGGGATGCTTTAGCCGAGATTCCTGCATTGCAGGGAGTTGAACTAGATAACCCTTGGCGTGACTTCCAACTTGATGATTCTATTATTCCCCAAATTAGGGAAGTTACTTCTTGTGGCCACCTTGGCTCTGTCGTTGCAAAGTGAATCACTAGAACCAAATCAAATGAATAATAATGTAGTACGGGATTTTTCTTCTTCTTCTCTGGAGCACAATATAGCTGAGTTTCCAGAGTAATCCTACAATGATTTATCTGTTGTTCACACCCTCTTGGGACTGCAACAGAAAGAAATGCCACAGGTAAATATAATGTCTCCGAATTCTAAAGGGTATCTTCTCTACAGAGAGGAGAGACTGAAAATTTAGGAATATCTCATCCATTCAGAAGGTCATCTAAAAGTCTGTGCATGGATGTAATGATACAAAGATGAAGCAGAACTGCCATCTTGTGATTGAAAGCTGCAATAAAATCTGTACAAACACAGAAGGTGTTTCCCCCCCCCTTCCTCCCCTCTATGTTTAAAATTCCTTTTTTAAACATTCAAAGCACAGTTTGTTCAACTGTGAATAAAAGCTGAAGGAAATGTGGTCTGTATGATGTACAATGTTACCACTCTGCTCCTTGGTCAAGGCATATCTTCACTGTGATGTCCAAGGTGAAAGATCCAAACGTCCACTTCAATGGTGATCAAAACACAACAGCAAAGATGCAAGATGTAGCATTTTGCTGCCTTTAAATCAGGGGTAGGGCACCCAAGGACTGCTACTCCTTCTGAGCAAGCTCCCAAGAGCCACATGTTAATGGTGGATGAGGCAAAGGGGGATGAGGCAATGAATGAAAACCTGCCTTGTAGGAATGATCGCTGGGTGCGGAGCATACTCCCTGCCCGCGGGCAGCCTCAGTTGTCTGCATGCGTGACCTTGGGGTGCGGGGCACACTCCCCCTCACAGATAAAGCCACAGCTGTATGAACATCTTGCTCTCTGTCTAACCTTTTGTGGTCTCAGTAGTCTGCGGTGTCCCGTCTGTGATCTTTGTCTCTGATACCTTTGTCTTCTTCGTCATACACTGTGCAAGGGGAAAATGATGCAGTGGAAACAGGTGCCAAAATAACTTTGTACCACCCCATGATCTCGGGACTGGAAGATGTGTAAAGGTCACAGCCCGAAATGTATCTGCCTGGGTTTGCATATTGTGTCAATAAAAGGAGCCTCCACAGAACTGGCCGGCAGCTTGCTTGCAGCTCACCTGTGCGCAGCTCACCTGGATTATCAACTCCTGCCTCATGTCCTTCACTTCACTGCTTTGTATGGGAGGCTGGTTTCTACACCATGGAGAAACATGGGCTGTGGAAAGAAGGGTGGCCTAGGGAGAATCCCAAAGGCCAGATAGACAGACATGGAGAGCTGCATTTGGTCCCTGGAACTGAGATTCTCCACCTGTGTCATAAACAGCATATCAAAATCAGCACTCACCCTGGCTGGTGGTTTTCATTTGTTTATTTATTACAGTTAAATCACGCTTTTCTTTCATCATAGAACTCAAGGTGGCATACACTGGATTGGCAGTGGGTTTCCCACCCAGACAATGTCCAGTCAAGGACCTGCTTAGCTTCACCAAGGTGCTTGGCTTAAATGCCTTCAAACTATGCACTGGGGACACAGCAAACCACAATTCTGCAAAAGGTTATCAGTACCAGATTTTTAAAAAAAAATCTGAAGAAGGCTTTCATTTGCAGAAATAACAACATGGACTTCCAGCTTTCAGTCCTGCCAATTCATTGGTCATAAATCTAAGAAGGTTGGTATGCAATAGGGTTGCCATATTTTGAAGAGCAAAAAAAAAAGAGGACACATTTGCTGACTTCTACTTTTAACTATGGATCGCTATGATTACCCATGAAAGAAAGGATGCGCCCTGGAAAAAAGAGACATATGGCAACCCCTGTAAACCTAAGCCGCCATGGTGACAGAATCAGCTGGGTGTATGTATAAGCAGAAGCATTCATCCAGCCAGCATTTTCTTCTGCTTAATTAGAGGAACTATTACCGTATGATAAATACCGTACTTTTTGGAGCAGTGGTGTTGAATCAGTGTCCCATAGGCTAGAAATGACCCATGAGTACTCGCTCTCTCCATCGTCAGTTCACAGTGTTTCTATGTTATCTGGTGAGAAAGAGGAGCCCCTTTCCTCACCTCACAGCACAGAAGCCAGCAAAAGTGTTGGAAAATGCCCAGGGAGAAAGAAATTGCTCTCTCTGTGTGAGAGAGAGTTGGGGTGAATGAGTTTTGTGTGTATGAATGATGTGTTTATGTGCAGATGATAGGTGTGTAAGAGAGAGATAGTGAGGTCTGTAGGCTTTGCCCCTGCCCCTTTATTATCCCTGTCCATCCTTGGTGTGTTCACACATACCATGTAACATAGGACCCAAATCCTTGGGGCTGAGCTCCCTTCAGCCCCCCCCCCTTAAAATATTTGAGGGAGCCAGCCCCCCTCCCAAGTTGAAGGGAATTACCATTCAAATAATGTGTGTTCACCATATCATTTCATCATTTATTCGGGGCAGGGCTTACCTGAGCCCCCCAATATTTTATTCAAGTTGGCACCTCTGCCATGCAATCATTTTCTTTTGAGGGAATGCAGGTCTCAAGGGCAAAAAATAATGTTTTTCACCCATACCTTGAGAGATTATTGCATCCTTGTTTAAGTATGTTCTGTATAGAGAACATTAAAACCACACAAAACATATGCTGTAGACAAAGTAGATGCTAATATCAAAACCATCATATGAAATGGTCACAAGACACATGGCATTTAAAGGAATTGTGTGTGTGTGTGTGTGTGTGTGTGTGTGTGGACAAAGTGTGTGACTGGTGAACAACATTCATTCATAGAAAACCTTAAAAGATAAGAAGCAGCACTATCTGGATGGAGTTGTTTGAGATAACAAACGGGATTGTCAATCTACCACTTGAACTTTTTTTTTGTAATGACTATATATATATATATTGCATGGTTGCTTGACATAAATAGGCTGCAGTCCAGAAGTATTTCTTATCATTTGGCAGCGGGGGGGGGGGGGAGACACATTGACACTGAAATCGTTGTCAGCAGAGGTCATTTCTTCATACAGCAGCTTCACATTTCAGACTCGCTTCTTTTGTTTCTCAAGTCCTGCCTCTTAAATCCACAGTAAGGAGAGAAAATAAGGAATTCTTCTCAACACTGACACCACGGTGTATTGCCACTGGCTAATAAGGGGCCCTGTCTGCACTGTGCATTTAAAGCTGTGTCAGATTCCCTCAAAGAATCCTGGGAACTGTAGTTTGTTATAGGCGCTGAGACCTCTTCCCCTCAAAGAGCTACAGTTCCCAGAGTTCGCTGTGATGAGGGATTGATTGTTAAAAACCTCTCTGAGAACGGTAGCTCTGTGAGGGGTTTCAAATTGTGAGGGATGCCTCCTGACTACAGTAGACTCCCTCCACTTCAGAAGTTCACACACACACACACACACACACACACACACACACACTGCAAGGACAAAGACAGAGACATCAGTGTGGGTGGGGAGCATTAGCTTGCTCATTTCTGCTTACATGCTGGTTTTACACATGATCTCAGAAGCAGACCACCATCAACTGCGTACTGTTATGCTGCTGGCTGACTATATGTCATTCCTTTGTTGCACAATAAGCTAGAATGGGCTGCTGACAGGTAATAATGGTTAGGAGCTTTCCGTCCAATGAAATACCTGTTGGAAATATATTCTTCACATATGCCCAGTGCAGTAGCCAAGTGTATCAACACTTCAGGAAAAAACTGTCTTTTGTTGTTGTTGCCTATGCTGATGTTTCTTTCTGAAATATATTCAAATGTGTGTGTATTGCCTGTTGAATTCATTGTTAATGATTGTGTGTGTGAGAGGGGGGGTGCTGTGTTGTGAGCTAACCTGTAAATACCTAGCATTAAGCACACAAAATTCCTTACTAACCTAGTCTGAGGATGCTTGTGGAATTAGATTTCATGGATTCTGATAATGTGAAGAATGCAACAGACTTTTCTGTTGGCTTTTAATTTTCACACATATTCCGATGCAGGTTTTGGCCTTTTTTTGGTGTGTGGGGGGAGGACCAAAACTAGAATATATTTGCGCATTTCTTTTGATTCACCCATCCATAATCTAGGTTTGATGAATGCCAGCCACAGATTAGGCCATCAACTTGAAATGCATCTTATTATTAACTGAAGACTGAGCATTGCAAGGTAAAAAGAATGATAATGAGGCAGAGCCATCACTCAGTGGTGGAACAACTGCTTTGCATGCAGTATGCTTCAGGTTCAGGCTCCAGGTTGGGTTGAAAGAAACTCCTGCAAGAAACCCTGGACAGCTGCTGCCAGCCAGTGCAGACAGTCCTGAGGTATATGGACTAAAGGTCTTACTCATTTTAGGGCATCTCCCAATGGTCCTATGTGTACAGATTAAAATATTAATGGGGGAGGACCTTGCATGCAGAAGGTCCCAGGTTCAGTCCCTGGCATCTTCACATAGAGCTGGAAATGCATTTAGTCTGAAACCCTAAAGAGTCACCATTATCATGGACCTAAGGATCTGACTCTGTGACTCCATGAAATGCAGTTTCCTATGATCCTAATAATGAACCAATATTGCATATTCTTATTACGAGCCAATTATTTGTGAATTTCATCAGCATCGTGTGTGTGTGCATGTTCCTCCTCCTGACTAGCTGGCACCTGACAGCTATATTCACAACTTCCATAATGAATTAAACATTTGAACAGCAGCAGACACTCTGAAGTTGCTACAGTAGCATGGAATGGCACAGCATAGATTAAGCTGTACCTGCGGCTCCAGCAATTAGCCATTTCCCCCCCATCAATCAGTCATTAGAAATCCTTTATATTTCCTCTTAGACATAAATTTTAAAAAAGGACTTTAAGTATGCAGAGGAATGTGTTCTTTTCTGCTTTTTCAGAAATGGTAATGATCAAAAATTCTATTACTGGATATTAGAAGAATCTATCTTTCAGTGCAGTCAACATATGATGATAAATAGTACCATTGTCAAGCATCCGAGATCTTAGCTTAACACATATATGAGAATCCAGAAGTTCACCCATTCCTATTTCGTAAGGTTTGATGGTAAATTATAGCACAATTCCCCCCCCCCTCACATCTTAGATGTGTTTCAGCTCAGTCCTAAACGCATATTGACCAGCTTCTGGAACCACCTCAAGGGTAGCCCCACAGAGAGCACATTGCAGTAATCGAACCTTGTGCCTACCAATGTATAGAAAATGCGGGCTACATGACCAATAGCATTGTGTGGCAAGGCATCCCCCCTGCCCTTTGGACTGCCCCAATTTCCAAGAACAAGAGGGATGACAACTAGCATTTTGGGTAAAACCGGGCCACAACTTATTACTGAGTACAGATGTGAGATGTTTGGCGTAGGCATTGGTTGGAAAAACCCCTCCCACTTCCAGCCCACCTGTCAAAAGGACTTACATTGGGGGTCAACTGGAAGTGAGGAAGTCCCTGCTGGGTAACTCCCCTGCTGGATTGCACCTGGGGAGTGCTGTGGTTCCTCACCCCCACCTGGGCATCTGGACAAAAGCATCTCCCCTGGATCCCTTTAATGGTATACTCCATTCTCAGATGGGCAGGCAGAGGCTACAACTTCCTCTCTGTCCAAGACTGCTCAACCAGTGCCTAAACCACCGAAGTTGTGACGATTGCTCTTAGGATGGCGGAAACCAGAAGGCTGGAGCCAATTTACCAAATGGGAAAATTCCAACTTGGCCCTGAATATGGTGACCAACTATGCCTTGGTCCAGCAGAGCAACATGAAACAGCAATGGAGGGAGGGAGGGGTGGAGATCCAATGAAGAAATGGCAGTGCAAGCCACAAACCTTATTTATATACTCCCCCAGGAGAGGCCTGCCCACATGCTCGTTTGTGATTTCCCAATGGCGCACACCAAGATGGGTGAGTGGTCCTCACATACTGAACTTTGGCAATAAAGGGAATCATATACCAGAAAGCAGTCAAGCTGTACTAGGAGAGTTTTTCAGATGCTGTCTTGAAGCTGTCTTGAAGAGAATCGATTTACTATAAAGGAAATCTTTGGCAACTTGATAAAAAAGTCATGAAGTTCAATCAAGTTCATAATGTCACATGCTTATTAATTCAAAACAAAACAACATTGTGAGGAAGAGACTTCTTCCTACATCACATTCAGTGTGATTTGGATTTCTTCCCTGATGGAAATGGAGTCACAGTCAGTCTATGTTTTAGAGCTCATCAGTAGCTATAATCAGGCATCAATATGTATTGGCAAATCTTGCTAGGGTATAAAATTGTGGTGGAGATGAACATCGCACAGACTTGCTAATCATTTAAAAATGCAGTTAGTCTATGTCTCCAGGAATTCTTTCTGCCTTTTGAAAGTCTTTTTCTCTACTATAACTTCAACATAAACATAAGGGAATCCGATGTACTCTTAGGGGGAGAGTTAAAATTTAAAGGCAATTCAGCACCTTAATCTGTGTCTTGGTGGGCTTAAGTTGACAAGACTAAAAGGAGGGAACTCTGCTTCTTTCAATTCCAGTCTATTCATTCATGTTTGTGTGTGTGTGTGTGTGTGTGTGTGTGTTGTTTTCCCTCTTTCAAAAGCAATGGGATGGAAAGGAGAGAGGGAGATCTAGGCATGATCCTCAGCATGTCTAAAGGTCTCTCCAGATTGGAAGGGAATCCAGGAGAAGGACCCTTCTCAACAGACAACCATTTTGGCCCTACTAAAGTCAGATTGGGGCTCATCCACATTTTTGTTTATTCTGTGATTTCTAGGCACAAGTCCAAGGGGTTATTTTTTTCTCCCACCACTTTCCCCAGGAAAACTCACGGTTTACTACTGAATTGGAACAGAGGTCAGTCAGGTTTCCTGTAGTGTCTGAAAGAACTCTGATCTGTTTCAGAGCACTGTGCCATTCCGATTTGATCCATTATTTGGGTCCAAATCTGACCTGCTAAATCCTAAACTGTTTTGTCCCCATAGTCTATAATGGGAAATCTACAAACATTTGTAACTTTCTGCCAAGACCTTCAGCATTTTCAAGTGCCTATGGGAAAACAAAATTGGGAACCAATATTCTAAATAATCGAAGAAAAGTTAGAAGTATCTTCATCAAAAAGAGTTTGTCTTACTGTCTGTACAGTGGTACCTCGGGTTAAGAACTTAATTCGTTCCGGAGGTCTATTCTTAACCTGAAACTGTTCTTAACCTGAGGTACCACTTTAGCTAATGGGGCCGCCATGCCACCGCCACACAATTTCTGTTCTCATCCTGAAGCAAAGTTCTTAACCCAAGTTACTATTTCTGGGTTAGTGGAGTCTGTAACCTGAAGCATCTGTAACCCGAGGTACCACTGTAGAGTCAGTGTAAAGATTTACATACAGTGACTGCAAAGTCCATATAACAGCACAGAATACTGATTCCATGGGATGTTTTCCATTTGAGCCTCAAAACTGGAAATACTATTGTCAGACTGTTACCTTTGTTGCAAGCCAAAAACATAAATTAGCATGTGCAAGACTCCCTGACATGGTGTGAAAGCTGATTTCATACATCATCCAAACCCATGGCATGAATTAGATATACAAAGCTACATATTCTCCAATGTATTTACAGAGAATAAATGAAAAGCATATGAGAACTGTTTCCTTATTTACTGCTGACTTTGTTCAAACCTTGATTTGTTTGGCAGCTGAAAATTCTACTGCCAAGAAAACATATTTTACTTCATTCTTTGGAAAATGTATTTTGGTTCTGCCAGACCCTTCACCTACTAAAATGACATACTGCCACATAAGAAGGAAGAAGGAAGGAAAGCAAGGAGTTACTACAGCAAAGAGCTGTTGTATCTCACTTCCCCTGCTGGGGACCCCAGTTGACCATTTTAGCAAACAAAAGCAATGCCAGATACTATATCTGGATGAAGCTTGACTTCTAGCCAGGAAGGAACCATTTCCTTGAGTCCACTGACGGTTTGTACACATGATTGTACACAGTTGCTTCCTGCACCATTTTTAAGTGTTTTTACTTGTGCTTTGAGGCTGCTTGGAGCAACTTTATAGTGTTAAATCATAAAGAAAGAGAAATATTTACCTCATTTCTCTGTGTGCTTTTGTTGTTATTTAGTTGTTTAGTCATGTCCAACTCTTCATGACCCCATGGACCAGAGCACTCCAGGCACTCCTGTATTCCACTGCCTCCCACAGTTTGGTCAAACTCATGTTAGTAGCTTCGAGAACACTGTCCAAGCATCCTGTCCTCTGTTGTCCCCTTCTCCTTGTGCCCTCAATCTTTCCCAACATCAGGGTCTTTTCCAGGGAGTCTTCTCTTCTCATGAGGTGGCCAAAGTATTGGAGCCTCAGCTTCACGATCTGTCCTTCCAGTGAGCACTCTGGGCTGATTTCCTTCAGAATGGATAGGTTTGATCTTCCTGAAGTCCATGGGACTCTCAAGAATCTCCTCCAGCACCATAATTCAAAAGCATCCATTCTTCGGTGGTCAGCCTTCTTTATGGTCCAGCTCTCACTTCCATACATCACTACTGGGAAAACCATAGCTTTAACAATGCGGACCTTTGTCGGCAAGGTGATGTCTCTGCTGTAGAGATTTGTGAGGATTTCCCCAGAATTATCTTTAAAAATTATCATAGGAACAGGGTGGGCAATACTTTAAGACACCCACAAAGTGAACCAGGAGAGGATAGATTCATCCATCCTGACAAACAATACAGCTAGCTAGCTGCTCGGGGAATTGTGCACCTAAAGGGATCTGACCATGCAAGCTATCAATCTGACCCAATAGCTGTGGTTGAGAAACCCTTTTACAAAAGTCAACATTTCCACTGACCAAAATTTCAGCGTTTCCTTTGCCTGCTAATCAGCAACATCTCAGTTCTTTAAAAAGATGATACATGCACTTTTATTGAACTGGAACTGATGCAACCACATGAAAGTTGGGTTCTGAATTTCTGAACTGATATGTGCTTATACTTGTAAAGATTCTTACAGGAAAAGGATTGCTAAAGCTGTCTATGGAATTCAAGTCTTTACTAGGGAACCTTCATCTGTGGAAATCAATATGAGAACTGTCAATGTACCTTCCTAACTTTTCCTGAATTTTCAACACTATCTTCTTAATAGCTGTGATATTGACAAGCTACAAGGCTTTGAAGCTTCCATATAAGAGGAAGAGAAATTGCTTCCCTGCTTCTAAGACAGAAAAAAAGGGGGATGCTTTTCCTTGCTTTCGATTCTTTGATTGTCTCTTCTGCTCAGAAAATTAAATTTCATGAAGCTTATTCTTATAGATTGAATGCTTTCTGTGAAAATGAATTGGTATAGTCTTTTTGGTGCTTTCAATAAATTAAACCTAAAGGCTCAAGCCAATTTTGACGTGACGCAAATTAGATTCACCAAGAATTCCACCCCCCTGAATATATAACCTTAATAAACAAGTACCATATTTTGCACCTGCCACAAGATGCGTATTGCTTAATTTCATTACCATGTGCTGTCAACCATTAATTCAAATTGTTTGAAGGCTTCTAGTATTTCCCAGCTTCTTGGATTAGATTTCTTCACCTTGAAAAATTATTCTTAGTAGCCATTTGAATCACAAATCCTGGTCACAAAGTAGCCTGTAAGTTGTGCTGATCTTAAGGTCCTGCTTTTGGATACAGCTCTTTCCTTTTATAATTAAATGTGTCTGGAGAAGGCTTTCTATGCATCTGGCCAAAATGCCCTGTGAGAATGATATTTCAGAGGAAAATATGCTGTTAAAAGTGATAACATGGGATGATTCTATAGATAGGATGATCCTGTGATTATGATGAATTCAATTTTCATTTAAAGGAAAATCTACCTACCTCACATGTTTAAAAGCAATACACAAACAGGCACAGCTGCACTTTGAAATCTGTACTTATGCAAGTTTTGCGACACAGTTCTCAGACCAAGTTATGTGTCCAAACATTGCACCAGAAAGTACTCAAAGGAGTTAAGTGTGCATAAAAATGCATATACAGTACTGTATTCCTTAAAATAACAAAAATGCATAATATTAGGGGAAATTGCCCTGCAAAAATGTGCATATTTGGCAAAATCACATATTAAATATGTGTCTATTGGGAGAAATTTGTACTAAAATGATGATGGATTTTCCACCAACGTGGAAATGTCAGGTGAATGTTAAGATTGCAAAAATGAGAAAGTGAGAAAAATGAAAGTGACAGATTTGGTGATCTGTACTATGAGAACAGATGGGCCTTGGGCCTGGCACAGCAGGACTTTTCTGGTGTTCTTAGCAAGCTCTCTCGACACTAGAGTGGTTCCATGGAGCCTCTCAGCGGCAGCAACTGATGCACAAAGAGTGTTTTTCCCTCCAGGACTCAAAGAGCAGAAATAGATATGACTTCGAGAAAAGACCTGCTCAAGAGGAGAGCTGTGCTTCTCTCAAACTGGAGTTGATATTGGCACCTCCAATGCCAATAATCACCAGCCCCTTCTCTTGAGCAGCAACCAGTCGAAATAGATTGGTGATATGGACTGAGAGCACTGGAACATAGGAATCTGTCTTAGACCAAGACAGTCCATCTAGCTCAGTATTTTTTACAATGTCCAGCAGTGTCCAAGGTTTCATACTGGGGATTTCCCCCCAAACCTACCTGGGGATTGAACCCAGAATTTTCTGCAGATGTTCTTCCACTGCAATATAACTAGTAGACGTCAGTGGCGTGGCACAGGTGGGGCAGTGTTGCTCACCTGCCTTCCAAACACCAAGTGTTGCTGCAAGTTCCTGAGAAGAGGTGTGACACAAGGCATGACATGGACTCATTGTCAGGAGCATCAAATTAGCTCTGCCGCTACCCCTCTCCCTCTCAGGAGCTGGCGAAGATGCTCATTGTTTGGAAGGCAGATGAGCAACCTACCACTAATGTCTACAACCTTTCCCCACTTCTCCATTTTCTTTCTGCAGCATTTTGAGGCAAGGGGGACACAAAAATACCTGAATATAGACAGTGATGAAATGTCTTCTCTAGCAGAGTCTGGACCCTGAAGGATTTATACCACAACAAGGACAATACCTTTGAGGCGATATATTGCGTTTGGGCTGTGCTTGTTCAGAGTTGTTGTCAAACATCCCATGGGACATTGTTCTTTCTTTGCACACACTCTGAATCAGCAGCTCTGAATGGCAGCCAGCTAAGGATATCGCCATCTCAATTTTCCAAGAGAACCTGCAATAAAATTTAAGGCTTTTGTCACAGGTCTAATTTTACCTTGGTAAACAGTGTGATACCACATTTGTCAATTCTCCGGTTCACTATTTGCAATGAGAGTTCAATTATCAAGAGCTGAACAAACAGACAAAATAAATATATTTGCCTCCAGAGGGAGCAGAAGATATAGTGCCATCCCTTTTGAAGCGTTCTTCTGAGGTGTTGAGGAAGGAGAGACTGCTT
Organism: Podarcis cretensis; assembly: GCF_951804945.1. NCBI lineage: Eukaryota > Metazoa > Chordata > Lepidosauria > Squamata > Lacertidae > Podarcis > Podarcis cretensis. The sequence goes on along the minus strand of NC_137174.1, from coordinate 83,483,668 downwards.
AATTTAATTCTATACAAAGAATATCTGCTGAAAGAGTTTCCCGAGTCAACATAACAACTTTCCTAGACAACTTTCTAATTTCATTAGGGGCCACATCTACTGACAGATTTCTAGGGACACTTTTTTGGAGGGCAAAAGATCTGACTGTAATTTTGAGAAGTGGAATTCATGCTTCATCCTTCAAGCTAAATGGAATCCCTAAAGCAACAGGCCTAAATTTCTGAATGTGCTGCCATACGGCTTCTCAAGCTGATTGGGATAAAATAACTCTTTACTTCTGTAGAAAGCTCCACATGATTGGAACACTAATCTGGAAGGTTATTCAACAAAGTAATTCCACTAGTGCAAAGACTTTTGGCTGTGAAATTGAACTTCCCCTCTCTTCTCCTCACATGCTCTCCACAACCCCAACTAAATCTGTTTTGGGTTTCCTCCCAACCCTCCAGAGCAGATTGGGGGAGGATGTGGGGTGAATATGAGATGAAGTTATGCTGTGTAGGTGGAAATCCTGGCACTAGTGGAAGTATGACACTGGGGACAGTGCCGGCTGTTCTAATGAGACATAATGAGCTGGACTGGGCTTTCTGCTCAATCAACTGAGTGCAACATTTAGTTGTGGTTCAAGGACCCGACCCCCGCAATGTGAAATGAAGACACAAGGACACGTGATATAAGGTTAATGGGCAAGAAAAGGCCACAACTTTATTGGTTACAGCAGTGAAAAGGTATTGGCTTAGGCATTGGATCTGTAAAACAGGTGGGTTTATTCACCAGTGGTTCATCACCTGTTGATGCTAATCCAACTATAGGCTCACCCCTGATGACACCGAGGGTCGTGCCATGGCCTCCCGCCAAGCAGGCATCGGACAGAATACACGACCGCCAGATTCCTTTAACGGAATACCCAAAAATTGAAGGCATAGGCGATGGCCACACCTAGCACTTCGACGCACCACAACACATTATTCCAATGCCTAACCGCCACCCGAGCCGAAAGGCTCGCCGCCAATACCCTCACGGCTGCAACCAATCCCAGATGCTTTTGCTGACACTATCTAACCAAATGTCGTTCCCCAAGACGACGGTGAAGAATGAGGCCGGGGAGAGGCTGGCGCTGCAGCAAAAGGCTGCTGAACACGCCCCCTCTGTGGCACCTGGTTGGATGCCTACCGGGGGGGCGTGGGCGCCAGCCAGGTGAGGTGGAGGCAGGGGGCTAACGCCCCCTGCTAGGGGCGGTGCTCGGGCTCCCGCCCACAACCACTCCCCTCTCTTCCAGGGAGGAGAGTCTTTATGGGGGGAAGGCTTGATGTCAGGGGCAGAGCTAAAAGCACAAATGACTCACCAAGTGAAACAGCATCCCAGACTAGCATCCAAGAAGCTGGGTTGCTGTTGCTCACCAAGAGAGAGAGCAAAGTGCTGAAGTAGTAAGAGGTTGGTGCAGTGCAAACACATGAGCAGAAGTGCTAGATTGGCTCAGTTGGTCTGTTTGGATTGTGTAACCTCCTCTCTGCCTTGTTCCTGGCCGTACCCATAAGCAACGGCAACCCACCTGTCAAGAAGCTAGCACAGCAGCGCCACACCACTTGGTGAACCATTTCTGGCTAAAAGCATGGCCCCACTCTTGGCTCTAGATGCATATGCCCTGCACACAAGTAATGTGTGAATAAGTCTACAGATTATAAAACATACAGGGATCTTGCTTGAGTAGTGTTGGGGATACCAGCTGCAGAGGTTCAGCCTCCAATTTGTGGGAGATTGCAGAGACTTGTCAGAGGGGCTAAGGCCAACAGACCTGTCCGGGCTTTCCCTGCTTGTGTAATGGCAACTTTGAAGCTGGGCCAATCATGCATGTCAATAATGCAACAGGACATTTCTTAAAATCTTGTGTCTGACTGCACCATCTCAGCTATTGACTAAGTATGTTTGGTTAATAAATTTTAAGCCTAATAGGCCAGATTCTGACATGACTATCAGTACAATTTAACAGCTTCCATCATGCATGCTGATAGCTGGATATCCTGTTCCAAAAGTAATGTTGAAACCATCATCACTGCAGTTTTGGTGATTTTCTAAAGATTTTGGTCTATGGTGACAAACTTTCAAGCTAATAATTTCCATTTGATAATAACCAGTCTTGCTCCATCCAAACTGTGCATGAGACTGGTATTTAATTACCTAAACTTTACATTAAGATCATTAGGCAGCAGTTTATTATACCCCAGAGTGTCTTAGCACTATAATGAAATAGCTCACTTGAATTATCAAAATGTTTTCCCCCCTGAAAGAATCAACCTCAGAGAATGTTCCTTTCCTCATTCTCCCCTTGCCCTAAGCGTCCACAGAATGTCCATTTCATTCCACGATGTGATTTGTTTAATCATGACACATTGAAATAATGTGTATCCTTTTTCTTTCAAAAACAGATAATGGATAATAGTTGTCTGTTCTTATAGGATCTGCATGATGTGCACCGCTATGCTGAATACAGGTCACCAGTGATGTTGGGCATAGGGACATTAGAAGCTGTCTTCTACTGAGTCAAACCACTGTTCCATCTATATCAGTATTGTCAACAATAATTGGCAGTGCCTCTCTGGGGTTTCAGATGAAACATTCCCAGCCCTACCAGGAGATTCTGGGGATTGGACCTGGAACCTTCTGCATGTAGAGATTCTCTAGTTCTGAGCTATGGCCCTTTCCCAATTTAACCAGGTGGAGAAGCAAGATATGTGTGTCTGCTACATGTTGAGTCCAACATTGCCATGGTTGCAGCAGAAAAATTGTGAGGCAGCCTTGACCATATGGCTAGAAGATGCAGACATCTCCCTCCCTCCCTCCCTCCCGGTGATTAGAACTGCTTTTAAACAGCTGTTAGATGGTTAGGAGATATCTGATTCTACCCTAAGAATCTGCTGTGTGAACAGTCCATCAGTAAGAACCAATTAGTTCACACAGCCAGGGCATACATTTATGGTCACTTTATCACTTTTATCCCTACTATGCCATAATTCTCTTTTCAGCATCTAAAAAGTGTTGGAGAGCTCCCCAGCCATTCCACAGAAGAAGAGGCGAAGCGAAGAGGGAAAATGCTTTTGCATCCAAGCAGCCTAAATGGGAAAGCTAATTGTCCCTCTGATTACAATATGTGGGAGAAGTTGTGAACAAAGAGTTATGAGCAAGGGAAAGAGAGGACCCCATTAGAAAACCATGCCTGGTGTTTCCTATATCTAGGTGTGTGATGTAACATATACAACATGTCAGATTCAAAAAATAGGCACACTAAGTGAAACATAATCTAAAGAAGACTATATGAGCAATGTGTAAAGGAAATGGATTTCCCTTCTGAATTTGATTAGCTGACTGGACTTGAAAAATACTGGGGGGGGGGGTCGGTCAATCCATCACAATTTCAGCAAAGTTTCAAACAGATCAAATTTGCCATGAAGAACACGAGTGGAGTGAATGAATTAATTTCCTGTTCATTGGGGGGGGGGGGGCGGTTGGAGATATTTTTTACTTCTGCTCCTGTCAAGTAGTAGTTGGAAGAAAAGGTAGAAATAGTAATAATAATAAGAAGAACCATCATTTGCTTTTGTTTTCCTGGTGCAATGTATGATTTATGTTATGGTAAGGTCACTTCTGTAACTCAATCTGATTCCTGTGCATTTGAAATAATAATATGGATTTACTGCATATGCACCACTGTTATGTATGTGCTCAGGAAATCTTTTCTCTCAAGAGAACCATTTTTGCAATAATTCCCATTCTAGCTTCCATTTCCTTTCCTTCCTCAGATTTCAATGCAGCAGCCCACAGCATGGCATATCCTTTGGAATTCTCCCTTGCTACGCTCCATATGGCTACCAAAAATTGGGAATGCTAGATATAAGGCTGTATATTATGGTGCTCAAGATTATTTATATCTTTGGATAAAGCCACAGGCTGGCAAACAGATAAATACACCCAAAAATGCAGTCCTTAAAAACACATAACTATTACGAATAGCAGCAAAAATCAGATTGCTCCTCTTCCAAATGCTTGCCAAAAAATATGTGTCTTAACATCTTTATCCAGTATCAGACAGTGGAGTGAGGCAGTGGTACTTATCTGACCTCCCAGCAAGTGGGTTGCTGGTGCTTATTTATGAGGGTGAGAGAGAGGGGTGTGGTGTGGTTGGGAGGCCAATGCTTGCAAATGCCCTGGGGAAACTGATACGACACTCTTGTCAGTGACTTTGCATAAAGCCAACCTCCCACAAGTCACTCTCCTTCCCTTTAAGCACCATAATGTGACGGTGGTTGCTTCCATGTGTTTCTGTGCGGCTTCTGGGTTATTCAGGCAAGCAACACTGAAAGTGCCCTTGGTGTGGATAGGCCTCCAGGTCAGAATGACAACATGTGGTTGTAGGTCGGTCACCATCCAGAAGCATAGGCTGCCCTGGTGTGTATTTTTGGCCATACAAAGCTTTTAGACTTAGGAAAGTTCGTTTGCGTACCATTTTTCTAAGGAAAAGGTGGCAAGCAAATGTACATTATTAATGTGGTGCTGCCATTGCAACAGAAGCCATTCTAGCAAGACATAAACATTAAGAGAGGATGTAAGGTAAGGCATGCCAAGAAAGTCAGGGCTGATGATGAAAATAGTACCCCCTACTGGCTTAGTGGCAGTGACTGCTCTTATTCTCTGCACTGGGGAAAATTAAAACAGGATTACTCATTGTGGTATGGACAACCTCCCATCTTCCTTAATTGTTTCCATGCTGTTCGGGGCTGATGGAATTTGCAGTCCACAACATCTGGAAAGCACTGTGTTGTCTACCCCTGGTAGTATTATCAGATGCTGCGGTGTCCCACAGAGTGCAGAATTTGTTCATCTCTGAGCCTGGATGGCTGTAGTAGTTGTCATGGTCTGGGCTACAGGCAGTCGGAGTCCCGGCTTGGTACATCAGGACTGGGGTAGAGGTAGGGAAGCAGGAATTAGCAGTCCAGGGTCAGCAGTCCAGGGGTCAGGAAGCCAAGAGTCCATGAATCAGGAAACCAGGAGTCAGGAAGCCAAGAGTCCGAGGGTCAGGAAACCAGGAGACAGGAAGCCAAGGGTCCAAGAGTCAGGAAACCAGGAATTAGGAAGCCGAAGCACAGCTAGGTGGGTAGTGTGTTGCTGTGGCAAAGAGCCAGAGGGAAATGCTGGTCTTATATACCCCTCCCGGCCCTTGTCACCAGGTGCTATGAGTCTTCTGTCAAGCCTCACCTGTGCCAGGCCAAACTCAGGAAGACCTCAGTCCTGTGAAGCCCTACCAGTCACAGGGCCTGGCTCCTGCACGCACTCCTAACAGTAATCATATTCTCTTAGAGGTGTTCCAGTCACTGTACTTTCTTATTGCATATTGTTTTGTTGTGTAAGCATGTAGATTGTGCTTTCTAAGCAATGCAGCTGGAAGGAAGCAAATGTTTTGTCTCAGTTTTAGATTCAATACGCGGAGGGGAATCTACATCTCCTTTCACATGCCTTCTTCAGAGAGTTGAACTGAATATTCATATGAAGTCCTATAACTGTTGAATTTAATCAATTCAAATAACACTAGAAAAATAATAGTTCAAAAAGAAGCTCATTCACATTTTTAAAAAAGAATTTTGGTGCTTTGGACCTGTTTGGGGAAAACTTTAACATGCACACATACCAAACCTCACCACTTTTAGCCTACTTTTTGAAGGACTTAGTAATTTCTGATGGCTTTGGACACCATTGAAGCTGATAGTAATAGTTCATCATAGTCATTGACAGCCTTCTCTTCTTTTTGTCTGTCCCAAATCTCCCACCATTGTCACATCACTCGACCCCATGTTCTTGTATCACCAGAGCGAGGCAAAACATTTTCTTACCTTTTACCTGTGGAGATGGTTTTTATAGGTTTCAGCCAAACACACTGAGCTGCTCTGTGGATGAAAGTGACGTCTGTCACTCACATTTGTGGATGGAGGGAAATGCCCCCTATCTGACTGGTCTACCAAACAGCATGACTCAGAGCGGACCTCGATTGCCGTTGCCGGCATTGTTGCAGAGAGAAGCACCAAGCACAGGCAGCACTGAGCACCTCGTTCTTTAAAAGCTGGATCTGGATGGTTTCCCAGAATACACATCTGCCCCTATAATTTACATCTAAGATAATGTCTGACTCGAGGAGGTAGCAACAATGAGTACATTTATTCACAGTGGGTGAATTACTCACTCTCTGTGTGGCTATGCCATGCTTCTGGGTGAGCTCTCCCATAACTAGTTATCAGGCTAACTAGCAAATGGGAGGAGGGGCCCTTCTGGTGAGCTCTAAATGTGTTAATGTGCTCCATCTGTAAAATACACAATGTACCATCTGCCAGTTGGCAGGGAGTGGATGCTGAGTCTTACTTACTTATGTATGTGCACTTTTCCTCTGCTCTCTGATGATCTGAAATTCTTCAACCAGATTAATGTTCCTGCTGTCATGATATTGGTGATGTTTGATAATGTGCCGCTGACAGTTTGGAGGGAGGTTGTTTGCAATCTCTCGTGGAAGGCGATAAAATGAGAACAAACTTTTCTATCTTGACTTTGTGTTAGAAACATAGAAGTAAAGAAAGCTGCCTTATACCGTGGCAGAACATTGGTCTGTACTGGTCAGTATTTGTCTTCATGGGCTGGTAGAGACTTCCCTGAGTTTCAGAGATAATGTTGACATTGCTGATATATTGCCCACATGCTGTATGATGTTGGGAATTACTAAAAATTTTATTTTATGATGTTTCGCTATTTTCTTTTGCAACATCCAGAGAGTGACAGGTCTTGGGAAAACAACAAATAAATATTATTAGGGGCTCTGTGAGGGGGAAAGGAACCTCCTAATAACTCTCAGCATCCTTAATCAACTACTGCTCCCATAATTCTTTGCAGGAAGTCATGATTGTTTAAAGTGTTCTAATAGTGCTTTAAATGTATGGTGTGAATGTGGCCATAGCTGCCATGATACATCTATGCACCTGTCTATCAGTATCAAGGGCACAGGAAGAGAACATTTGCATGCCTAGTCAATCATAGCTGGGGGCAGGGGATGGATCCAGATCTCTTCGGTCATGCAAATTTCACCCTAGGTTACTCCAGTCCTTGGAGCAGCAGAAAAAGGAGAAATAAAGGAAACATTAATTGATTCTAGGTATATTTTAAAGATATAGAAAATGCTGCCACATATTTGACTTGCTTAAAGATTATTCTAGATAATAGCACTTAATGAAACATTTATTGGAAGACTCTCTTGAAATAGGCCATAGTCAGTTAACTCCTTTTGAGGTCAATAGTATGATGTTAATGGAAAAGGAATAATGAGCCCGGTAGCATTATGCAAATAAGTCTGAATACCTGCAGCAAATCTTAATTTGTCCAGTCATAATTGCTGGTAACCAAATTGCCATATTATCGCTCAATTGCTTTTTGAGAACCTAAAGTAAAACAAACATTTAAGGAGCTAATTACACAGACAAAGTCAAAACAAGACTGGAGTCATTTTGAGATTTAATATTTCACTCCTGTTCCTTTTCTGCTTGAAATCGAAAGCACATGGAATAAACTTGTAGCCATCAAATCACACAGTTTTTATCTGTATATTGCATTTTCAAAGCACATGATAACCCACCCTTTTGAACTCTTTGTTAAATCATGCAACAATAGGCACTTACTGGTTCCTTAAGCAACTTTGTACAAGGTGAGAATCATAGAGTATGATCTTTCCTTTTACCCATCACCATGGATTGAATGGATGAGAAATTCACTCTGAGTGGCACTCCACACCACAACATTAGTGTTTAAAATGAAGGCATGTTACTGCATGTATGCCCTATCACATGAATGTGTGTCATTTACACACTTATCTCCTTATCTCTCTCACCCTCACCTAGCCACTGTGATCCACGCGACAGTCACCTACAGGCTGGATTATTGTAACCCGCTCTACGTGGGGCTGCCCTTGAGACTGACCCAGAAACTCCAGCGGGTGCAGAATGCTGCGGCGAGACTCCTTACGGGGTCCTCGCTGCAAGATCACATTCACCCGGTACTATACCAGCTGACTCCCTCCTTTGACAATCTGCACAGAATTTTTGCTTAATGGTTGCCATCAATTTGATTTTAATTAATTTTTATAATGAAATGTTTTTAGAATGTTGCATTATTTGATTGTTGTTAGCCGCCCTGAGCCCGGCTTCGGCTGGGGAGGGCGGGATATAAATAAAATTATTATTATTATTATTATTATTATTATTATTATTATTATTATTATGTTACATCACCCAACCTGATATTTGAAGGCTTCAAACTGGTTAGGCAGTGTGAGAGCAGAACATGCAAGCATACCAGTGTCCCAGCTCTTGGGCACCCCTAGCTGCCTCAGCCCCTTAGAAGCTTCTCACCATTCACAGCCTCAATGTGCGAGTCATCCCTCAAACCTCAAACCCTAGCTCATCAACACCACTGAGAGCATGTAGGAACATGGGAAGGCCATTAGTCAATGCAGCTTCCTCTTGTCTACATCAACCGGCAGCAGGTCTCCAGGGCTTCATACATGGGTCTCTCTTAGTTCTACCTGGAGATGCTACAGGCGGGCATGAGAATTTGTGTATGCAAACTGTATGCTCTGCTAGGGTGCTGTGGACCTTCACCATGTGGAAAAGACACATTTACAATTACAGTGACTCCAAAGGAGTTCTTTACCAACTGACAGCTGGCAAGAAGTATATTTGTGTAGCTGGGCCATAAATCCATTGCCTTTACAGAGGTTAATTAACACTTTCCTAAACGCCTGTAAATCACATCCATCACAAATCTGCCTCTGTTGTAAAATAGTTTTCCTTCTGTTCAGATGCTTCAGATGGAGCAGCACTTTTTCTATTGCTTGATGCAAATGCTAATTAACTCTTCCTGAAGGTGAGGCAAATCAGCTGCAAGCCTATTCTTCACACTTTGTCCTCTATGAATGTTGTTGTGTGTGTGCAGTACTGCACCACTCAAGCTCTACTGCTACATCTAAAGTAGACTTCTCATTTTGTTGCTATTAAAAAAATAAATAGACATTTTGGTAAACATCACTGATCTATCACCTCCAAATTCTTATTCAAAATACCAATGGTCATTCTGAGATATGCCTTCTTTTTTCTTTGCAGATACACTCACAAGTCACACTTGCATGAAGGGACACAATACATGATCATAGTGTTTTGCTTGAATTTTGCCTAACTTGAAATTGAATGCAAATTCGGAGGATCCTATTTGGGCAAAACATCCAAAGAACGGCAAGAGAATAACTATTGTTCCTTCTACAGCTATTCTCTCTTAGAGCAAATTCAGGTCATTGAGCGCCAATGTGAATGGAACCAAAACATCACAACAGCAACTATATGTTGGGCAAACCCCTCAAAAGGGGAAAGGGGAACAAATAAATTGGGACAGGTTCAGGGGAAAGGTGTGCCAGATGGTAAGAGGTTTGGGAATAAAGTCCTGTGAAGAACAGGTGGATATGCTTAGTCTGGAGGAGGGAAGATTAAGGGGGATATGCTAGTGATATCAAATTATCTGAAGGGCTGTCGTGGAGAAGGGGGCAGTTCTAGAACCAAAGGGTGGAAGTTACAGGGATGTCCAAAGGGGAGTTTCCTCATATCTTTATGAGCATTTCTTGTGTATATTCATTTAGTATAGTTCTACTGTGATTAATTCTATGGTAATGTACCCAAATTCCTTATACTGTGTAAGCCAAGCCTAGTAATTATTTACTTTCACAGTTCACAGTTCACTGAAGATAAGCAAATCTAACACCACCTGTTCCTTAATACTTTCCAAGATGCATCACCTTCAAATCCCACACATAAATTCATGTCTGAGAAAAGTCATTTATTCAGATGTCAAGCTCACCTCATTCCCAAATGGTAACAAAAATATAAAACTGCCAGTAAAATAGAACAAAATCTAATACTGGCCCAAGACATTTTTATGCCTGAGACATAGCAGAAAATGGTGCCCCACCCTTACCTGTTAATGGTGCTGAATTTATTTTGGTACCTGAGACATAAAATCCCACAAGGGAATCTTCCTCCCTCTGATGGTAATTGTAGTAATAGTAGAACTGGTACCAAATTGCTATCTTTTCATGTCACCCCAAATCAGCTGCCTGAAGTGGCATCCTCAATCTGCCAAATGGTAGAACCAGATCTGAACATTTTTTAAAAAAATCACCTCTATGCTGACTTAGCTCTGAATCCCAGAAGCCAACCTAAACAGGTAGTTTCTTGTGTAATATTCTTGTATAATATTCTTTCAGCAACACATTCCTATTTGGATGTAGGTTGCCATATTTGGCAACAGGTGAAGTTTATCAGCATTTTTTAAGGATGATAAAGTGCACTCGCACAAGAGATAGTGATGGTCACCAACTTGGATGGCTTTAAAATGGGATAAGACAAATTCATGGAAGATGGGGCTGCCAATGGCATGCTCTACTTCCACTGTCAGAGACTTTATGCACACATTATGGGCTCAGGTTCTATTGTGGGTCTCCCATGTGATCTGGTTGGTCACTGTGAAAACAAAATTCTAGTTTATCTGGATCTTTGGCCTGATACAGCAGTGCTCTTCTAATGCTCTTTGCATGCTGCGCTAATCTTGTCATAAATTAGAGTAAGAAAATAGGAAGATCTCTCTTGGACAAATGGGTGCATTTGTTCCCAACAATGATTGGACAAATTCTTCTGGAAAGCTGACAAGTTGGACATGGAGAAAACTGCTACCTCTTGCCATGTTTCATAATTCATGCAGACATGGATTATAATAGCCAGAATCTCATTTAACAAAAAGTATTACAAATAAGGATTTAAATATGAAATACATAGTTATACCAATATCTGTACTTCTATGTTTATACATAATTCAGAACAGTTAAAACAATAACTAACTTCTTGCTTCTGCCCACCAATCAACAGTTCCAGCAAAATATTGCTCTAGAGTATTGTTGTCAAAGTAATTTCCTGAACTATTAGGTCTTCAATTAGAAACACAGAGTGAATGTGCCAAAACAAAATCCCCAAGAATTTCATGTTTACTTTGCTTATATGAAGAATCATGAGGGTTATTTTTCATGGGCAAAAGGTCAGTTGACAAAGGTACTTGAACACTGATTATAGGAAGAACTAGGGTTGATTATGTGAGCAGGTTACAATGGCATCAATAAACATTAAGCACAGGGTGGCATTCATTAGTTTTCAGCAAAGGTTACATTTATTATTCCAAAAATAATGAGCATGGTGTAAGAATTCAATTTCAGGAAATTGGGTGAGGTCAAAAGCTGGTGTTTGTTGCTTCAATTGCAAATCTCTAGTGACTTCATATGGGAGCTTCAGCTACAGAACTCTTAGGAAGAGGATCCATCTTTACGAGCTGATATACAATGCCTGTCTTCATTAATGTAGTTCCGTTAATTTAAATTAGTGTTCCTCAGAAATCAATGGAAGCATATTAAAGTCCATTATTAATCAACTTTCACCACCCTGTAATGCACAAGAATTATGAAATTCCTCTGCTATCCAGTAATATATATATATATCTGTAACCAAAAGAAACTAAAGCCTTTTTGGAGCCCAAGAAATGATTAAAGAGTTCGGAAGTTATATAAAAGTGCTGCTCCCTGTAATGAGCATGTGTACAATGTATGTGTTTACATACACACATACTCTGTGTGTGTTCACTATAGGATCCCTGTACTGTCAAAACTGTACATATAGAGCCCATAGCCTCAGCAGAAACTGTTGGAGAGACAGTTTTGGAAGAGAGATTCCTACTTTCCAATAGCAGAGTTAAGCACAATGGTGATTGCTAACAAGCACATTAAAATACTTAGGCTAGAATAAATCACAGGGACTTAGCTTTGCAAACAAGATAATATTTTACTTACACGGTTTCCAGAAGTTACATCAGACAAGTCTCCATCCACCACTAGTAAAACAAAGATGAAAAAGCTTCTGCATGGCATAGGGCAAAAGATTTCTGCATTGCAGAGGGTTGGACTAGTTAACCCTCATGGTCCCTTCCATTTCTACAAATGATTCTAAGTAAGCTTGCATAAGATTGTGCTGTACGATGTTTACCATACTAGAATAAGAGTCCTTGATTTTGACTAGTCTTAGCTGAGTCAGGTACAGCTTTATTATGATCTCCTTTATTGCCAATTGAACAATCACCACAGCTTCCTCCTATATTTCATGGTCCTTTTATTAAAACACCATTTGTCTTGCTGCTATTGAGAAATCCCATTACACCTGTTGTTTGCCTTCAGGGGAATTGTTGCTAAACTGGTCATATTCAAGCTTAGCTTTATGCACCAGAAACTAATAAAATATAACATTGCTCTCTTTGCTCAAAATATTTGCTGTTTAAAAGACAATGTTCCCCAATATTGGCCTATATATTTTACAGTGATATATTGCTCAGCCAGAAAGCAACTGTCTGATATATTTACCAATTCCACCCTCCTGCACCTCAGATTTTTGCAAAACACTTTGGGCATATGAGCTAACATAAAGAAAAAAAGTTTATTCTGTAATTTTGAAAGTCTTCAGCTGGACAAAAAAAAAGGAGCAAAACCTACTTTTCATCTTAGCAATAACTATTTGGATTCTGTTCAGCTTTCATGCAAAATCCAATGTTTTCAAGATTATAATTACACAAGATGATGCCATATGTTCCAGTAAATTAAGATGCACCTCATCCCTTAACTAAGTACAATTACTATAAAAGTAGAGAGACCTTTATGAAGGCAGCTGTGTGAGAAGAATGTCAGTGAGCAGAAAACAACCTAACAGCCCCCTCCTAAGAGCTGCTGTGCCAACCAAGTTTATTGCTTAAGACTGAGTGAACTGTTTTCTTGTGCCAATGGCAACGTTAGTTGTGCAATGATGGCACCGCAAGTTGGCACAGGTGGTCATGAAGATGTAATGTTGGCCATTTGACACTAGATAGTTGAAAATAACACAGTAATGGTATTGTTGACCCTGTTCTCTCACTCTTGTGCATGCATGGACACAAACAGAATCCTGTACATGCAGTAGGAGAGTGAATACTTGCACAGTCTTCTCAAAGGGTGAGAAATGTTGCAAGACGTGCAGAAGGCCATGGGGACAGCCACCATTTTCCATCCAAAAGATACAATCTGAAACAACTGCATATCATCACATACCACCTACTCCTGAATAGACATGTAAATTGACTTTGACCATGTGATGAAATTCTTCTTGTAGTGCCACACTCTACTTAATACCATAGGGTGATGATAAAATTATTATTCACAACTTTTAGAAGACATCTGAAGGCAGCCCTATATTGGGAAGTTTTAAATGTTCAACTTTTTATATGTGCTGGAATCCATGGCTGGGGAAACCACCGTGGCTGGGGAAATTCACCTGAAAATGGGCATTTTCCTCTATTGACTTTCTACTTCGGAATGCCCTCCCCTCTGCCATACATGAAACAGCAACCACAAGTTGTTCCAGATGCCTTGCAAAGAGGCATTATTTGCCAGGCTTTCCATGACCCATACGATCAGACTCTGTTTTTATCCATATGAGTTACAGCTTGTTTTTATTGGCTTTTATGTGCTTTTATACTACAGTTTTATTGATTGTGTTTTATGTTTGTTTAAAGCTATGGTTTATGTTGTACAATGCTTAGACTTTTTTTCAAAAAAATAGTAAGTGGTTTATTAAAGCTTTAAAATAAGTAGAATGCAACACCCCTTGTTCTTAGGTAAGAGATTGACACATCCTGGAGGGAGGAATTTAGGTTAACCTAGCTTCCAAGTGGGAGATGGAATGCTGGGGAGCTGAATTGGTGGTGATAGCATGAACGCAGCTTACAAATACGTATCTGGTGTGATTGGTGGGTATTTAGCAATTTGGCAATTTTATGTTGTTCTGACTGGTTTGTTGTGCCTGTATTGTTCCATTCTTTTGCATCAATATGCTGCCCCCTCCCCCTCCCCCACTTTGGGAGCCTTTGGAAGCCAAAAAACTCTATATAAATAAACGATCACATCACATAACAACATAGCATACCATCATGCCTAGGGGTATTTGTGGATTTTCAAAACATGGAGCAGACAGGCTGGGCTTTTAAAAGAAAGAAGAAAATGGGAAAAGCCATCAAACCACCTTATATATTATGTCAAGTACCTAAGCACCCATCAGAAAGCCGAACAACTTGCACACACATCCCTGAAGTCAAACTGCTGTGTTAGCCCTGAAGTGACCTCCCTGGGCTGCAAGCCTGGGCGGTGTGTATGGAAGTCCTGGGCTGTCCAAATAGCAAGACCCCACTCTCAGCCTCACTGATGTGGTCCAAAGGAAAGCAGAACAATACACTTGGCACCAGCTTGGCTGCAGGTGTTTCTGGAAGGAGGTGTACAAAGTGCCATCCAACTATCTTAAGCACTCACTCCAGAAAAGGCATTGCAAATGGTGGTGGCTGCTCTCTCCTTGTCCTGTACTTCAGACAAGAACAATATCACAAGGAGGATGTTTAAGAAAGTTTTCTATAGTGCTCTGGGGATCAGCAGCAACTACAGTGGTTAGAATGCTTTTTCCTATGTGATGTCTCATTAAGCAGGAAATTCATGAGTTTGGACTGAAGCTCTAATTTATGTCTTATTGAAAGCATTAGCCAAGTATTCTCCTTGAAGAATGTGGCCCTACTTCTCAGAATGGCAGCCACAGAAAGCAAGCCACAGTGCAAAGAATTCTCTAATTGCCCTATTTCTCTGAGGACTTTGTACCAAAGTCATGCATAAATTGCACATTTTAAGAAGAGCTTTGTACACTTAGATATTTTATCTCAAGGTCAGGCATATTTATTTAATATAACAAGCTCTCCATAGCAGATGATGATCAAGCCAAGATTCAGCTGACCAGCCAGTATAAATGTCTCACTGATGTATCTCAGAAAGTTAATCTTTCCTTCTCTTCTTAAGCATCATTTATCATTATTTGTTGGTGCTGAAGTCACAGATTCTTAGGAGAAGGTACCATATCTGCACAGCAAAGTCTTTCTGCTCTACAGTTCTGGCCCATCCCAAATTATTTGTTGCTGCTGCTAGAATTGTATGTGATTCCACATCACCAGTGATCAGTGCTTCCTCTGCAGCTTTCCCAGGTAATTTAATTAAAGCCACAGGATACATGATGAGATGGGACTTTGCTTTCAATCAAGAAGTCTGGACAAACAGGGAGGCTTGAGAAATGTTTCCCAGAAAGAAAGATGCCCATACTCATTTCACAATAATAAGGTAAGTTCAAAACCCTGCACATTGCAATTATAGGGTATTGTGAAGAGATTCTGACAGATGCTGGGACTTCCTGCTTGAGTCAGCAGCTGAGCCAACACAGAGGTGAGGAGTGGGAACCAGAAGTAGATAAGGATGGTGAGAGCATCCTTTGGGAGATAAAAGGCCAGTGTCTGAGAGCTCGCTGGCTGGGTCCAGAAAGGGAAGAGGAAAGGGGGACGGGAGTGATGGAGGGAAGCTACAAGCAAAGAAAAGGGGTGAGGTACAAAAGGAATCTGGGCTGCTTCAGCAAGGACCATGAGTTGGGGAAGGAGGAAGAGTAATTGGATAGAAGGACCAGGGTTGTTATTCCTAGTGGCAAGTCAAAAAAGGAGAGGGATAAAAAAGCAGGCAGGATGGGGCACGGTGAAGAACAGGAGAAGATAGGAGAGAACCTAGTGTCTATAAGACCTATTTGCATTATTGAGCTTCTGTAGGTAAATTCCATTAAACATTGAAGAACACCCATAATGGTTTAGAGAAGCCAGCCAAACACTTTCTCTCTACAGAGTTATTTTAAGAAGCTGATTTGCTGTGTGCCACTGAGGCGCAAGCCACTAAAATACAAAGCCGTCCCCACATGAATCTGTTCCGTTAGTTCTCTCCTAAGCTGTGGTTCATGCCTGCGAGAAATCATACAGTCCTGTATTAGGTCCCTAAGTGGGGGTGGGGGACAGGGAGACCGTCCTGCGGGGAAGGCTTTGAGGGATAACAAATGGGCAAAACAATCAGGTCAAAGAAATTTCATTAACTAGTCATTTCCAGACTAGCCACTGTGTGAATACAAACAGCTGACATTTAGACAGAGCATCTTTCTGAGGTCTTTCTCTTCCCCACTCATTGTCACAATACTTATTACCAAAGGTCATTTAAAAAAAAAAAAAGGAAGAAGAGGAAAGGTGGAAAAACACAAAATTGTTTGAGCAGCCAGGGTTTCATGGGAAGCTTTTAAAAGTTCAGAACACTCTGACCCTATAGTTGTATGTTTCCAGCCTTTCTCTAGTTCCTTTTTTATATCCTGTTTCTGCCCTGTCCAATGTATCCCCTAGTTTTTCATCCTCTGCAATTGCCATTAATGGACTATGACTCCCACTGCCAGGTCATTAATGAGCGAGGAGCAATTGCCTTCCCACAACATTAGACATTACATTATCACTTGCTCTCGTTATGCTGTGTTTATAGCACAGGCAGCCAATGTGCTATAGGTCCCATCATCCCTGACCATGGGGTCCATAGGGGCTAGGACTGATGTGAGCTGAAGTCCAAAACGTCTGGAGGGGGTCGTGTTACACCTACACACACCCCACACACATTTCTTACCTTCATGGCAGATTTATCATCCTAAAATCTGTTCTAAGTTTGCATATTGAGGAGAGAATAAGCACACATGGCTGAACAATAGTGGGAGAGGGCCAAAGCCCTTATGTCCTGCTTGCCAGTTCCCTAGAGGCATTTGGTTGGTCATTGTGGCAAATTAGAGACCCTACAAAGCCAGAAAATACTGGGCTACTGTACACATAGTTTGAGATCAGCTGGGATATCCAGGAATTGCAGAAGCCATGTCAGCTTCTGGTTTGATCCTGGAATGTCCCGTTATTTGGTCCAGCACTCTTGGGCAAGTCAGCTGGCTCTTGTGAGAACTCGGGACCAAATAGCAAATGTCCTGATTTTGAATAGCAGGATGTTGGAGGTATTGCCAGTTAAGAGGCACTTTCCATTTTCAACAGGGTGTATTACAAAGATGTCTAACATGGCACTATATTTTAAACTATATACATCTCATACATTTTCATTTTCATTTATCCTCACTGCCTAATGTCACATTATGTACTTTATAATGAAACCTGATTACAATGAAACTTGCAAGCCAGCTGTGTTTTGTAATCTGAACAGCTTTCCTTCCTCCCCCGCCCTTTCTCCAAAACAGCTTCATCTTCCTTCAGTTCCCAAAGAACAGCAGATGTTCGCTTTGGGGAAATCACCTGATGAATACCATATTAGTTGCATGACACTATGAAACAAGAAGTGGCAACAAAGAAAACTATTTTTCACTCTATAAGACGCACCAGACCACAAGACGCACCTAGTTTTTGGAGGAGGAAAACAAGGAAAAAAATATTCTGAATCTCAGAAGCCAGAACAGCAAGAGGGATCGCTGCGCAGTGAAAGCAGCAATCCCTCTTCCTGTTCTGGCTTCTGGGATAGATGCGCAGCCTGCATTCGCTCCATAAGACGCACACACATTTCCCCTTACTTTTTAGGAGAGAAAAAGTGAGTCTTATAGAGCAAAAAATACGGTACATCCACCCACCCATCTCCATCTGTCTATTCCAGGGGTCAGCAACCTTTTTCAGCCGTGGGCTGGTCCATCATCCCTCAGACTTTGTGGTGGGCAGGACTATATTTTGAAGGGGGGAGAATGAACAAATTCCTATGCCCCACAAATAACCTAGAGATCCATTTTAAATAAAAGGACACATTCTACTCATGTAAAAACAGGCTGATTTCCAGACTGTCTGCAGACCGGATTGAGAAGGTGACTGGGCCACATCTGGCCCACGGGTCTTAGGTTGCCTACCCCTGGTCTATTCTATATTTCCTATCTTTCTTCTTCTATATATTTTAGAAAGTTGTTTGTCTGCTCTCTGAGCATTCAGACACCTCTTGTGATATCATTACCAAATTTAGCATGCTGGCTCCTGAGACCAGTCTTACTTTCAAACACAAATGAAAATCCAACCCTTGTTCTCAGGAACCATCCTGCAAATTTGGTGACAATGTGAAAACATAGTCTTGGGAACCATTGTGCCAAATTGGGTGAAGATGTCTCAAAAGGTGTGCCAATGCATAGGGACAGACAGATAGACAACTTTCCAAAATGTCTGCCATTGGGCACCATTTTGAATCCAGGTAGCAGACTGAGCATTTTGAAACTGCACAGATTTGGACACCTCTTAAGGTGTAACCTCACCAAATGTGACATAATATGCTCCCTCGTGATCCTAGTGCAACAAAACAGCAGTTGAAGATATGGTTTCCGCAAGCAGGCCTTAAGCCTGATTTACACAAGAGCCTAGCCCTCAGCTGCTACTTGTGTGAAGAGCAAGAGCAAGTACCAATGCTATGCTATTGGCTTTTATTGGAAAGAGAAGGCTAGATTAGGTAGCTCTTGATCTGATCCAGCAAGACAGTTCTTATGTTGCTACCATCATGTAGGATTTCTCCGACACAGTAACAAGCCACCCGACTCCACATACCGCATCTCCTGCTGACAATTTTAAATGCTGACAAAAGCGAGTAAATATTTCACTAGAGATGCATTGTGGGAATTTCAGGCAGCCTCTGAATACTCACCGGTTTAAATTTGGAAACAAAACTCCTATCATTAAAATGCAGGAGAGAGGGATTTCTGCGGAAGCCTCAGCACAAATGTAATTATAGTGTTGCCATCAAAGCCTTTCTAATATTATTTACTTGCACACCCATCATCCTAATGAGTTCTAGGGAAAGGGTTTGAAGCCTGCTGGAGACAGAGCACTTAAACCAGAGTGTGGAAACCACTGGAAAGCTGAAGCTGAAAGAGAAACTGAAAGATTTATGGCACAATATTGAAAGTAGTCTACTGGCACAAGTTGGGTTGGCTGAAGTGGAATTGGATCGGGGAAGTATTGTCGGATTCTAGCTTTCAGAGAGCCTGATATGCTCAGATGAAAATTCTGGAGTACATATGCTGAAAAGAGACTTCTGTCTAGGTGCCATTGTTCCAGTTAGTGGTTGTAACACACTTTCCAATATGGCAGAATATGACTGTATGAAATTTGCAATGAACTGGATCTCCTGTGGTGATCACCAGGCTTGAAGAAAAGATTCTTAATTCTGTACATTAAAGGGTGCATAAAATCTAAGTTTATTTTCCAAGGTATTTTGATATTTGTGTCTTATAATCTTTTACCAGCTTGGGTCATTGGGTATGCACAAACTGGGGTCCAATTTTGAGATTTGTTTTTCAGAATACATCTTCTTCTTTGGCAATCACTCATAGCCGAGTAAGCACATTTCTCCCTTGCGTCTTGAGTTCAAGTGTCTTCAAAGCCCATGACACTTTTGATAAAGGCTGTTCTCCAATTGGAGCGCTCGCAGGCAAGTGTTTCCCAATTGTTGTTTTTAAAAATTGCCTTGAGTCAGTCTTTAAACCTCTTTTGGTCTGGCCACAAACTTCTAGATCTTAAAGTAGCTGCAGGTCTCGAGATCAGATATTTATTTCCCTTCGTCCCTACACAGACCTCGATTATATATTTCTCCTGCTTTTGCACAATTTTTGCTTCAAAAACAATTTTTACTAGCTTTCATGACATTCCTTTTGGGTTCCTTCAGAATTCCTCAGCAGATTCATATATAGATGAAGGAACCTCCAAATCTGCTTTTGATTGATTGTCCACCAGTTGCCCATTTGTAGTTGGCTCTAAGAAACACAAAAGACATGATATTCACACATATACATATTCATTTTGGATTCTACTGCCCTAGGAAGTCTACAGCCAGACCTCCTAGGGCAGCCAGAACCGCCTGCTATTTTTAATGTGCATTTTTGTTCATAATTGGCAGGTATGAGCAGTGGCCTTTCCTCAGCTTATAAAACATAAATAGACAACTACATCTATGTTTGCATCTGCCATAAATAATACTTTTTTGCACTGCAATTTACACCGCTTAAGCCATGAAAAGAAAAATCATGTTTTGTAAAAATGCATTAAAATGCATTTTTAATGACAAAATCTTGTAAACCCCAAATTAAGCTGGTATACAAGTCGTTTCTGTTTTGGAAAAATATGGCAGAGTAAGTATTTTTAACCAATCTCAGAAAGGTCATGCATCTTCAAAGCGCTCATAAAATGATGCTCATGTTTTGCTTTCTCAGTGTTTTGAAACTAAAGTTTAAAAGAATGGTGAGTGGGGAGAAAGATTTAGCAGTTTCATTTGGTGATATTCCCCATATTGCATGCCTCTGTCCATCACCACAAACATTTTGTCCTCAGAAATGGATTATGATTTGCCAAGAGAAATGTGCTTACTACAAGGCAATGTGAGCCAGTTTCTTCAAGCAACAGATTTTACGTGAAATTAAGAGAAAAATAATTTTGATTTAGGTTAGGTGGAACTTCATATAACTATATATCTGATATTGCCCATAACACTAAAAGTGGGTTGTAAGGGTGAGAAAGCCTAGACATAACCACTGTCAGATAGTGCCATACTGGATAGAGGAAGAAGACCGCAGTCATTACACAATATGCTTCCACATCACAAGTACATCTCACTGTTAAAGAATGAAAATTCAGTTTGGCCAAATGCACATATTAGGGGCAAAAGAGGAGGCTAGTCCAACTGGGATTTCCAGTGATATGCTATCACTAGATGTGTGGCTACGGGTAGAAAAAGCGTACATCAGAGCATATGACAATAAGTTTGCTTGACAATCAGTTTGCTATGTGCAGGAACAGCCAGCATTGAGGGCCTGTGCCACGCTGCCACCCTTCCAACTGTTAGAATTCCTGCTCCATGACTGCAGTCATGGGATTGTTGTCTTTCACACGGCGCTATATGTTTTGACTCCACAGAGTGGGAAGTGACGGAGACAGGATGTTTGTGTTACTGTGTTCCGTGAAGTGGGACCATTGTCCTTTGTTCTTTTGCTCTTTGCTGTCTGATGCTGCAGTGTTCCGTGTGTATTTATATGTAAATAAAGTAGATTAGCCAAAATGCTGAGTTGCTGAGGTCTGTTACGCAAGTTGCGCAAACTCTGCGGATCCCTAAGTGTGCCGGTGTCTGTTAGTCACTGTGATGTTCGGGCTGAAGAAAGCTTTTGAAGCTCCTGAACAAATGACCAGGAGGGAGAGAACATGCCAGTCGGGCATGTGTCTCTGCCAGGGTCCTACTCAGTGTAGGATGAGCTCCTGACACCAACAACAGAATCACTGGTACTTACCAAGATAATTCCAGGGCAAAGCAAGGGAGCAGCAAGATCAGGGCACTGTGGGAACCCTTGCACAGCCAAACTGATTCACCCGCTGATGCACTCACATAGCCCCTATCTTGCCACTGCCCCAACCTCACACCATCCCAGTAAGAGGCAGAGACTCTATTGTCAGGAAAGTAGTGGCACACCGGCTACTCCTCGCTACAGGGGCAATCTTATAGCAAGGCCTGCTGGGATAGGCAGAATGCAGCTCAGCCGCCATTATGTCCCCAATCCTGGATCAGGCAAAGGTACACTGGTGCAACTTGCTCCTGCTGGCACAGCTGGCTGAGCCAATACCAGTGTAAGTCCCAAAAAAGAGGGCATTGTGGGAGGGGGGCATGGAAGAATGGAACCAGAGAGGAGGGACTTAGGCAGGATCCTAAGCCTGTTCAGCTTGGTGACATGACCTGGCAACCTGACACAGAACACAATGTTAAAGGCTTGCTTTCCCTCTGCCAGGCTTCCCTCTGAACTGCTCTGACAGTAAGAGCTGTTTGACCATGGAACAGTCTCTCTCGGGAGGTAGTGGACTCTCCTTCCTTGGAGGTGTTTAAGCAGAGGCTGGGTGGTCATCTGCCATGGATGCATTAGCTGAGACCCCTGCATTTCAGGGGGTTGGACTAGATGACCCTTGGGTACCTTCTTACTCTAAGATTCTATGATCCCAGGCTTAGGCAGACTGGGTTTGGATTTGGTGCAACTTTATGCCGGCTTATTTCATGCTGGCTGGCTTGATGCCACCTTCCTGCTCCTGGAATTGCTCCCTATGCAACACAGTGGAACAGGGACAGTCTTAGAGAATAAAAAGTACAGAGCTCCTTGAGCTCCCAGAAATGATTCAACCGCTATTGGGATTCTTGTCCTTAGCATGACTGTCCAGGAGAGGACTATATGGCATAAGTACATCAGTCACCACCCTGCCCACACGCTTGGGGTGTTGCAGGATTTTTTTCCAGCTATGATCAACCTAAATGCAGCCTTTCAGGCAGAAGCTGTTCGTTATTCACAAGCATTCCATAGCTGCCTCTTCTGATTTACTCATTGCCTTGCAGCCATTTAGGTTTACAAAGGAATAGGCCATTGTTTTGATAAATGCTTCAGTTAAGGGGCCATAAAGAATACAATGCGAGAGAGACTTTAACTCTTTCCATCTTACACTTTTGCTGGTATGGCCATGCAGGAGGAAGCCATGGGGAAGGAAGCAGGAGGTCACCCTGAATAGAAACAGCAGCTAGGGCTTCTTCATTCCCTCAGGAAAGAATGAGAAAAGATTCCTTACTGTTTCCAATATTCTGTCTGAGGGGGGAAAAAATCACGATTGTTCGACCAGGCGGTGACAGCCCCCCAGGGATCACAAGGAAGGAATAAAGACTCTGACAACATTATATGGAATTAAAATCAGGCCACAACTTTATTAAACTTCCGAATATAGGAAGACGTTGGCTTAGGCCTTGGGTGTATATCCCTCCCAGCCTCCCAGCCGGGGGAACTGGGGCACATCAGGGTAAATGGGATATGGGGGTGCTCTGCGAGACGTAAGTGTAGCAGGCGTCCAAACCCATATCCCCACACACAGGGTAGTTCACTGATGACCTTTCAATGTATGGCCAGTGACACCCATATACATAACCCCTTTAAGAGGGGGACTCTGGAATCGCCGCCGCAGGGGGGTGAGTCACCACTTCATGCCCCCCCCCAAAAAAGAGAAGAAAAGACTAAAGGATTCCACCCAAGGCCATAACCACCAAAGTTGTGACAAATTGCTTTGGGGAAGACAAAACCTGCCAGTGCAGGAAAATTTCGTCCCAGTCCTTCAACAGCAACCAGTCAAAGACCATAGCAGCGCCCACTGAACAGGAAGAAAAAGTTAACCTGGAAACAAGAAACATTAAACAAACGGAGGGGAGGGAGGGTGAATCTCCAGAGTCGACTGCCTGGCTATTGTCGGCTCCACCTCCCAGCAAGAAACTTGATTAATGAGGCTGGGCATGAACCTCCAGAAATTAACACTGAGAGACAAGCCAGCCCCTGTTTGCCAGTGAGCTCCCTGGGAACTGTAGCACCACACATGATCCCGCAAAGGGCATCCACAATGTAAAGTGTGAGCACCCATTGCTAGAGTCTCTGTGTGCTATGCAGACCTCTGATCAATAACTCCCACTTGAAGATTCTAGAAGTTTCCAAAGGAAATGGTGCCCTCAAGAGTCTCTTTGATTCATGTTTTACAGAAATGAGGAGAATAACCATTTAGAGAGAGAAAACACAAACCATTTCCACCTTCTGTTCACAGATCTGCACCTTAACGTGATGTGATTCATGGGCAATTTAAAACCAGCGAACTGACACTGAGAAAGAGATGGTGAAATGCTTAGGGAAATCATGACTATTTCAGATAAACATGGCCAACTCTTCCTACTGCTCACTGTGCTTAATGCACCTTCAGTACTCTACATCATAAAACAAAGGGGGGGAAATCAAGTTCTTCATAGGCATAAGCATTAATACTTCATATACTCTGATATACGCTTCCTCCGAGGTAATTTTATAGAAGATACTTTCATCAATTGTCTTCCTCCTTGACTTAAAGGACACAGTAGGATGCAAAGCTGCTTTTCTGATTCAATTAGTGATTAATACTGAATGATGTACAATTATATTGTCAATGATAACAAGCAGTTTGCTGGGAGGACTGTTTGTGCTGGAGCTCTGGAAATGCAGAGGGAAAGGGGGGGGGGGAGAAAGTGCACTCTCGAAACTGCAGAGTTATTTGAGATGTCAAGAAAAGATTCATTTTCTTCTATTAAAAATAGCACTTCAGAACCACCCTATTTCCAAAGCAGAGGCAGCCACATTCCAACAAAGAAAGGCATAAGTTGAAAGAAAAGGATTGTTTAGTTTTAACTGACAGAGGGAATAATATGGAGGGTGTAAATAATTTACTGTGTCCTTGTCCTATAGGGAACCGACAGAAGCATGCAACAATCATTAAGATTCAATACATAATTCAGCCTTTTCACTTTCTGTTTTATCATTCCGCTCATGCGGCTTTCAAATGTGTGGGCCCATATTCTCGTGCTCATTGAAAAGATGTTAAGTGTCTTGTCCTGATGCAACCAGAACTGTAAAACTTAATGAAATCTTGGGATTGTGCTCTTTACAGCTCCCATCCCTGCCTGTTTTTTAGTGAGGAAGCATAAAGTACAATGGAGAGTTTGTGCCACTAAACATTGACAAATAGGAACAGTTGCTGGGTTGTGATTATGAATGATGTTTAAATGTTTTGGATAAATGTGCATTTCATGAAATATTTGTGCTTAGCATTCTCTTTGTTACAGCCTGATTTACTCAGAACTCACCTGGAATATCCTTGGAGAAAGAAAACAGACCACTCTTAACTGGCAAGTTGTGAAAATGAGACAGCCCCCATCTTTGTGCTTCTCAGTGTTTTTTGTTTATGAAAGCCTACGAGGACATGTACCGGTAATTTTATTACGTGTATTACTTTTTAAACTGTTGGCTTTATATCTGGATAATTTTATGGTGACTACTCGTCTTTAATATTTCTTTAATCATCATCATTTACTTATTATGTTGTTATTATTATTTGAAGAAAGTTTTATGGGTTTTAAGTAAATACAAAATTAATGGGTTTTAAGTAAATACAAAATTAAATCAGCTCAACAGAATTACCTCCCTCCTTTCCTCCCTCAAGCAGAACAAAACGGTTTCAACAGCAAAGCACATTGTTCCATAATCAGGCATGTGTATGTGGTAGGTGCCAAATTGTATTGTTTTCATCTGAGAAAGTTATACGTGGATGCCAAGTATACCTTTACCTGTTTGGTAAGTTTTCCCACCGAAACAACCGTCCATACTTTCTGTCTCCGTAATATAAGCCCCACTCCAAGCCTTTTTCTGGGCTCACACTGGCTTAAGAACGTCTAGGCTCAGATCAGCCCATTGGGTCCTGGCTGACCAGGATGAAGGAGATATACTGGCATTTCTCCGGCTAAGCCAAGGATGAGGATGCTAATCTGGTATAGCCTGCCTGTGCCAGGAACCTTCCAGGTTAGCTGGAGATCCACTGAATCTTAACTGGTTCATATCAGCAGATCTTGCTATCTTGCTCCCTAATGGTGTGCCCAGTCATTATGTATGATAGAGAATATCTATTCAAAAGTGATGTGAGTAAGGAGATGGGAAATGAGGAATTGCTTCCTGTGTCTCGAAGTATACACCCAACCATTCTGCAGTATTTTTCAGCGTGGAAAGCACAGTTTGTAAAACGAATGAAGAAATAAAATTAAAGGGCTGCTTGCAGAGGTCTCATTCAGAATACTGTATGACCTTATTTGCACGAACAGTTAATTGAGGGATACCATGCCCTAGGTGGGATGAGAAAGAAGGACCCTGAGCTCATTACACAGTTGCTGAGATCAGGAGTGGATGTTATGATTATTCATCTTCATGCAATTGAAAGACAGATGTACGAATGATAGTGGGTTCTTAGGATCCATTAAATTTATATTTTTCAATAAGAAGAGCACATTATTTTTTAGTGGTTATCTGAGAATTACTATTGCCAATGCACAATATAACAGTAATTATTCTTAAATCAATGACACAAAATGGTCCATTTTAAATCATATTCTTGTCATTGGATTAAGGTGGTTATCAGCTGTACAGTCAGACAGCAATTACTCCACCTTAATTACTTCTGGACTTCTGGAGGTGACAGAAACTTATAATGCATGCTAGTGTGGCAATGATTTTTTAAAAAATAGATTTTTCCCCCTATGATGTGAATGCGGTATATGTTTGAATGGAAGAATGTGTGTCCTTGCATATCAAAAAGATACTGTTCGAGAAGCTACTGAATATTAAGATAAGGAAAAACCTGACATTCTTCATATCTGTTGCCTTGATTCACAATATGAAAGTTGTTTTGGAATCATCAAATCTTCTAGCATGGGAAACCTAATAAGATCAACTTTTCAGCATTAGAAAATATGTATAAAAAATAATAATTAACACAACACAATCAAGTATGATTCTATGCAACTGAAGGCTGTGATCTTTTGCACACTAGGACTAAGCCCTGTTGAACTCCATGAAACAAGCCTGACCCTAGAGTTACAAAGATAAGCAAGCTGGGATGTGGTAGATCTTTGACTCGGTGCTAGTTCTCAGCTCAGCTGAGCTGTGTCAACATAAGACCCCAACCCCAGCTCAGCTGGAGTTATACCATCATATCTTCCCCATCTTAGTCCAGCAAGCTAGATTGAGCAAAAAGTGTAGGGTCTGGATGGTTGTAGACCACACCTTTCTCTGGTCCTTCATCCCCCTTGGTGGTCCTTGACCAGCTCCACCTGGTACGCAGGCTAAGACCCTACCTTCCCGCGGACTGTCTCGCCAGAGTGGTGCATGCTCTGGTTATCTCACGCTTGGACTACTGCAACGCGCTCTACGTGGGGCTACCTTTGAAGGTGACCCGGAAACTGCAATTAATCCAGAATGCGGCAGCTAGACTGGTGACTGGGAGTGGCCGCCGGGACCACATAACACCGGTTCTGAGAGATCTGCACTGGCTCCCAGTACGTTTCCGAGCACGATTCAAAGTGTTGGTGCTGACCTTTAAAGCCCTAAACGGCCTCGGTCCTGTATACCTGAAGGAGCATCTCCACCCCCATCGTTCAGCCCGGACACTGAGATCCAGCGCCGAGGGCCTTCTGGCGGTTCCCTCATTGCGAGAAGTGAGGCTACAGGGAACCAGGCAGAGGGCCTTCTCGGTAGTGGCGCCCGACCTGTGGAACGCCCTCCCATCAGATGTCAAAGAGATAAAGAATTATTTGACATTCAGAAGACATCTTAAGGCAGCCCTGTTCAGGGAAGTTTTTAATATGTAATGCTGTATTGTTTTTAACACTGATTGGGAGCCGCCCAGAGTGGCTGGGGAAACTCAGCCAGATGGGCGGGGTATAAATAATAAATTATTATTATTATTATTATTATTGAGATGTTTCAAACTGTGCTACTGTGTTTTTGCTTTGAGTGAGGGGTTGATTTCATGTTTTCATCTGGTATTTCAGCATTTTACTTTCACTGATATTTAAATATCTATATATTAGGGGCTACCATCCTTGTTCTCATTGCTCACCAACACTGCCTATCTTTCTGTTACAGCTTCCTGGAGAGGGGGGGTTCTGTGTTATAATTTATTTTTTATTTCTTACCTGCCATATTCTATTTGTTTTTGTTTTATTGGATTATAGGGTTTTTTTTTAATATAAAAAGTGGTGTGAGCCATCTTGAGTATTCAGGTGTATGTAAGCATAGGTAGCTTAGTGAACAAACAAATAACAATCACCCTTAGTTTTGTTTTCCTGCAGGCGCCCCTGAGTTAGCTTGGAAATCATCTCTAGATTCGGTTTGATGAATATGTGCAAAATGAGCCCATTAAAAGGTACTTGGAAAGCAAGGCGATTGTTACATTTGACCCATCCATGTGCAGATTGAAATCTGAGTGAAAATTACCAAATGCCATCTAAATAAATATGCAGCTGGCATTTCTTCTACCAGCAATCAGTCATTGCTGGGTTGTTGTTACATGGTGTTTGTCTCTCTCTGTGTGTGTGTTTTAAATGCATGATTTCACAGCTAAAAAAAATACACACCAGAAAAAAAATTGACTGGAAGAAATTCAGAATTTTATAAGATAAATATCCATGCCACTCAAGGTTTTTTCTCTTGTTAGAATTCTAGTTTTGATCTCGTTTTACCCTTCTTTGTAACCTTTATTTTGACAGGAAAGAAATACATTAATCAAGTTTTGAATATGATTAAATCCGGGGGGGGGGGGGTGTTGTGTGGGGAGAGAATCATATGACTCAGAGCAGTCCATCAGGTAGCTGACACAATTATAACTCCTTGCTCCTTATGTTAGTGGCTTGAAAATTGTGGCAAACAATCTGGGGATTGTTAACAATCATGATAATCAATTAATCAATTAACAAAATAACCAGAGTGCCTCACAGTCTTTATGATGCTTGTGATCCGAACAACCTTGAGAGATAGAGCATGTTACTCACATATTCTTCCCATTTTATAAATGGACAACTGAGTTAGAGAGGTTCACCTGAATCTACAAAGGGGATTCCATGGCTTTCCTGAGCCTCTGAGTCCAGGTGTCCCACACCCAGAAGCCAGAATACCCACTGACCGTGGGTATTTTGACAAATAAGACAGAGAAGAAGAAACGACAGAAATTTTGTTCGCTGAATGTTTCCCCCTCCCTCTCCCCCAGCTTCTGAACTTCCTTTCCTTCACAACTACTTATTTCAACAAGGAGCCACAGGAATATGGTTGTCATTTCAGCCTCTTTGACGGCCATGCCGTGCCCATATGTAAACTCTCATTCCAGTTGTTGAGAGCCAGAAGCTAATGGTCTGTTACAAATCTCAGCCTTCAGAGTGTCATATAAGAACAAGAGCACAAAGAAGATGTTTGGCCACAGGCATATCTTTGGATCCCAGCCTCATGGGCTTATTAGGAAGATACCAGCCAAACATGAAGTACAAAGGCATGCACTTACGATTCCTGTTGTTGCCCTCAGCATTAATCCTAGAATATGTCAACGATTGTAACAAAATAATAAAATTGTGAAGGGCTTGATAGAACCTAAGCACAGATAGACAGGCTGCCATATTGAAATAAATTGTTGGCAAGATTGCTTTCCTCTTTTCTTGACTGAGATGGGAGCTGCTGCTGCTGCTGCTGCTGCTGCTGCTATTATTATTAAATTAAATTAATATCCCACCCTTTCTCCCAAAGGAGCCCAGGGTAGCAGACGAGCAGATGCTTTTCATGAACAAGGTCCCAGTCTCGTGCTTTTGACCACAGACAAAGCACCTTTTTATTCACTAAGGCTTTTAAATTGCCCCCCCCCCATGATGCTGTCTCTAGATGTGGAATTTATGTCAAACACATTATCAGTGAGGCTTGTGTTATGTACAGAAGAGTGAACCCTGACCACAAAACTGGTAAGAACCAGTTAAGGAAGAACCTAATGGCTGGATGTTAAAGTGAAAAACAACTCTAGATAAAGTGCAAGGAAGGTTCTAACACATACAATAAAAATGGGTTGAGTAAGCTGCATTTCAAGGGTTGTGGTTGGTTGAGAGATGATAAGTTGTGGGATTGCATAAAGAATAAACAGCTAAAATGATGCATTATTTCCCTATGTGTAGTGTGTGTCCTAATAGAAAGCTATTGCTGACTCTTTGAACCCTGTCCTGTAATGCATTACTGAATAAAATCTGTCCAGCTAAGAATTTGGTGTAAGCCTAATGAACTCCAAATGAGAATTTTCCCCCACACTCTTGCAACAAAAGATTTCCCCCTCCTGACATTGATTGCTCTTTGTTGATTTTACTTATTACATATTGCATTTCTAACATTGTTTTCCTTGTAAGCTGGAAAAATTGACTAGTGGCTATATAAATTTGATGGCGATGGTGACATTTTCAGCAGCCACACCAAGTCTTCTGTAACTTGTATTCTGGTCCTTAGGCTCATAAATTCCATTGACCTTTATGGGCTCCAGATTCAGTGATGAATTGCTAGCAAACCCTAAAACCTTTCTCCTAAGACACATATGCCAACCTGCTTTGCTGGCAGCTTCCACCCTTTTCCCCATACCCAGAAGGAAGATTCAACGAAACAGGAATTGGTAAAAAGGTTATACTTATTAAAATATAACAAGGAAGAACTTGTGCCAGTCACATTTAATAAGTGCAGGCAGGTAGAAAATCAGATCAACCAGATCAATTCTATGACCCAAGCTGGTGCGATGGGAGGCAAATAGCATCTTCCTGTAAAGAGACAGGAAGCCAGACACCCGCACTGTTCAGTCTTCAGCAAGTGGAACATACCAGGTCCTGAGCGCACCAAACCAAGCAGCTCTACAAACCAGTTGATGATATAAGAGGTGTCTAATGAAATGCCCCCCACCCAATATGTACCAGGCTGCCAATCGTGCTATAAGTCATATACTGGCCCTGACTAAAGGCCAAATAAACCAGTCAAAATAAAACCCCTGCCCATCATCACTCAAACAAATTAAGAGCAGTGTGAAGTAGGCAGGGGGGAAGTGCATCCACAGGCCAATCAGAGTGCGCCCCAAAATTTCTACTCAGGCAAAAGGGGGACAGTGGGGGGAAATTTCATCATCATAAATGGGAAGCCAAATCCCCAAAGAAGTATGCGATGGCATAGCTATTACCTTACTGTGGGACAATCTATCAGAACCTGAACATTCCAGACAAGTTATCTCTGACCTTAAATCATTGTGATAGCATGAGAAGATGGCATAATGTGGGAGCCAGAGTAGTGGTTAGGAGCGGTGGACTCGTAATCTGGTGAACCGGGTTTGCGTCTCCGCTCCTCCACATGCAGCTGCTGGGTAACCTTGGGCTAGTCACACTTCTCTGAAGTCTCTCAGCCTCACTCACCTCACAGAATGTTTGTTGTGGGGGAGGAAGGGAAAGGAGAATGCTAGCCGCTTTGAGACTCCTTAGGGTAGTGATAAAGCGGGATATCAAATCCAAACTCTTCTTGTTATTGTTGTTGGCACACCCAGTATAAAGCCGCCATTTCCAAGACTGGATCCCTCATCGGACTGAATGGGAAGGTACCTAATTCTCTGCTGTACACATTGGTGTACAGATCCAACTCTATGTGGTGTGTAGCAGCATACATAAACCAGAACAGAAAGTATGCATTCATGTTCATCAATTGTTTGTCAGAGAGGGGAAACCAATGTTTTCAATCCAACTGATGTTCCTCCTTGTGATTAGTGCCTATTTGGTAAACGGGCTACATATGGACAGTCTTAGCAGCTGAATCAGGGAAGGAAGCTGTCATGTAGCACTTATTTGAACATAGAAACACAAGAAGCTGCCTTAAACTGAGTTAGACTATGGGTCCATCTAGCTCACTGTTATCTACACCAGGGGTAGGCAATGTGGTACCCTTTGTCAAGACTTACCCTTCACCCTTCAGATGATTTGAAGTAAAACTCCCATCAGCCCTAGACATCAAAGCCAGGGATAATGGGAGGTGTAGACCAGGGTTTCCCAAACTTGGGTCCCCCAACTGTTTTTGGACTACAATTCCCATCATCCCTGACCACTAGTCCTGCTAGCTAGGGATGATGGAAGTTTAGTCCAAAAACAGCTGGAGACCCAAGTTTGGGAAACCTTGGTGTAGACCAATAACATCTGGAAGGTACCAGCTCATTCCCATGACTGGTAATGGCTCTCTGGGTTTGGGGCAGGAGTCTTTTCCGCCCCTACCTGGAGATTTCAGGGACTAACCATAGGACTTTCTGCATGTAAGCCTGTGCTCTACCATTGAGCTGTGACTCCTCCCCTCACTTCTCACCCAACAAAGGAAATGTGTACAGAAGTTGCCCCACCACTGAATAAGGATTGTACTACGTAATAGCAATGACTTTGGAACACTCCAGCACGCGGTCCCTGTAGCAATGCTACACTGAGGTTTTAGACAAAGATGCCAGCTCAAGCATTTAGAACAGGAGTGCTAATCATGACAGGAAGACGATACCCTAATCTCCAAACAGTTAGTTCATCTAGCAGTTGTAAAATGACTTAACTGATGGAACTGCACACAGCTGTCATGATCAAGGAGCCAAACTCTCTACTGAATCATTTGCTTTTGGCGTTACTATGCATATACAAATTGATGGCCAGGAAGCAGTTCACTAGTGGGAACTGCCAGCCATCCTTGCAAGATGGCTGAGAGAGGAGGAGGATTCCTGGGCTGATCGGTAATGCAGTGATGAAGGTAGGGGGCGGGTCATTGCAGATAATATTGGCTGTTAGGGTTGAGCTATAGGCAGCAGCCTAACACCAGCCAGTAGTCAAGATTGAAGGACAAATGAGAATTGAAGGGGGAAACAAGGAGGGAGGGGCAAGGGGCAAGCTGGGCATCAGGACCCAAGAAAAAATGAGGGATATGACAAGACACTAGAGCAAAAGAAGGCCAGGTTACTCAGTCAGGACTTGGAACAGGAGTTCCAACGGAGAACTCTAGAATGCAACTGGTCCCAGTAGGCTTGCTATCAGGGCTGATCAGCCCTGCTTGCAAAGTTTACTTTAAGTTTCCAGTTATCCCTTCGTAGTTACATCTTTGTGTGACTCACACCTGACATCATGGGTGAGTGAAGTTTAGGGAAAACAGCCATGCAGGTAAAACTGGGATCTGTGTCAGGCCTAATTCTGCCCACCTGCATACATGCATTCAGGTAACTTCAGTTGCAATCCTATACCTATCTGAAAGTAAGTTCCATTGAACTCAATGAGGCTTACTTTTGAGTAGGATTGTAATGGAAACTGCCAAAAATGGTCAGTTGGGCGCATGCCATTGCATTGATAAAATAAATATAGGACTTTCTATCCCTCTCTCGCTGTCTTTTTTAAAAGAGAAGATGTTGTTATTTTGATAGCATCCCTGTGGAAAGAAAGTATCAAAGTCTTTGTCACTGAAATAAATGGAACTTAAAAGTCCTTAGCTGTGGCTGGACTGTGCTCTTAACTTTAAGGTGAAACTTTTAAATCCATAAGGCATTCAAGAGTGTGAAGTATATTTCAATTGATAACCTTTACTTAAATAACTAAACGCATCCAAGTCCAGCAAAAACAATTTCACACTCAACCGGTGATAAGGTTGAAGGATCCAATAATGACTTGAAAGGTTTAAAAGGAAGTAAAATATAGACTTTGGTTCATCCAAGCTATGAATCTTTTATGAAGAAAGCTTTGTCAACAGGTTGTCCTATACGGTTGAGAATTTCATTTGAATCCATTGTTTTGAAATGAAACAATGCTTTGCCGTGCCCCAGAACAACCTTGGCTGTCACATTATGTCACAACCTAGTGTGTTATAAAGTAGGGCTGCGTACAGGCCCTTTCCAATCTGATTTGAGACCTGATCTGGTGCTTTGGAGCAGCCCCTCTCAGAGGCGGAGCTAGCTGCTCCGGCACTTGGAGCGGTGCACATGCTGTGCACCCGGGGGTGGGTAGGGTAAGTCACCCACGGGGATGGCACGGCGAGCACAGGGATGGTGGCACCCGCGGTGAGCATCCTAGAGGGGCATCGCCTGCAACGAGCGTCCCAGGGGGGCAGCGGGGTGATGTCACCCGCCACAAAGATGACACCCGGGGCGGACCACACACCCCGCACCCCCACCCTCTGCCAGTGGCCCCTCTCTGTCCAGGACAATGCAACTCAAGTCCTGAACCCATTTGGGGGGCCTTGCACAATCATAAGATCAAAAGCAGTTGGGGGGGTTGAGATATATGCAGGCTGCCTATGCATCTCCTTCTGCCCCTCTCCTCACTGCCAGAATGTTCTCCCTTTTAATAGAATGTTCTCCCTTCACACAACCCTGTTATGCAATTATATAGAACTTCCCAAAGACAAGATATAAGACTAAAACATTAATAATAATAATAATAATAATAATAATAATAATAATAATAATAATAAATGTTATTTATATCCCGCCCTCCCCAGCCGAAGCCGGGCTCAGGGCAGCTAACAACACTAAAATAGTGCAACATTCTAAAAACATTATAAAAATTAATTAAAATCAAAATTGATGGCAACCATAAACTAAAGTTCTATAAAGATTGCCAAAGGAGGAGTCAAGCTGCGCCCTGACCAAAGGCCTGGTGGAACAGCTCTGTCTTGCAGGCCCTGCGGAAAGATGTCAAGTCTTGCAGGGCCCTTGTCTCTTATGACAGAGCGTTCCACCAGGTTGGAGCCGCAGCTGAAAAAGCCCTGGCTCTAGTTGAGGCCAGCCTAACCTCTCGGTGGCCTGGGACCTTCAAGATGTTTTTATTTGAAGACCGTAAATTCCTCTGTGGGACATACCAGGAGAGGCGGTCCCGTAGGTACGAGGGTCCTAGGCTGTATAGGGCTTTGAAGGTTAAAACCAGCACCTTAAACCTGATCCTGTACTCCACCGGGAGCCAGTGCAGCTGGTATAGCATCGGATGAATGTGATCTCACAGCAAAGACCCCGTAAGGAGTCTCGCTGCGGCATTCTGCACCCGCTGGAGTTTCTGAGTCAGTCTCAAGGGCAGCCCCACGTACAGCGGGTTACAATAATCCAGTCTGGAGGTGATCGCGTGGATCACAGTGGCTAGGTGAGGGCGAGAGAGGTAAGGAGCCAACTGCTTAGCTTGGCGGAGATGAAAAAATGCCGCCTTTGTTATAGCTGCAATCTGCGCCTCCATGGAGAGGGAGGTATCGAAGATTACACCCAAACTCTTAACGGACGGTGCTGGCACTAATTGCACCCCCGCAAGAGATGGGAGTTTCCCCCTCAATCCCATATCGTCCCGATACTTCACCAAGTCTCCATTTCTTTAAATATAACTTTTACATACTGTATGCAATGCCAAAATCATGTTCAAGTACAATATGGGATATATCCCAAAACCAAAGTTCCATCCAAATATTCCTTCATTCAATAGAGAGAAAAGACTCTCCACAGGTATATTTGTTTTTAAAGGATAATCCACAGACGGGGGTGGGGGTGGGAAGTGTCCACATCCCCAGGAGTGTTGTAGCGTTGCTCTCAGTCACTCAAACCACAGTGGCAGTGCCCCAGCTGTGTGAAAGCAGGACTCCGACGATGAGATCACAGAGATTTGGGGATGTGGAAAGTTTGAAGGGAAAGTCGAGCCTTCTGCCCCTTTCACCATGCTTGTATCCCTCATGAGAGTTGTGCCTGGAGAGGCATACAGTCTCATTCCGCAGAGGCTGGGCTGACTATTTGAACCTGATACTAACTGAAAAAAGCTCAAATGGATAAATTGATATCAGACAGATGTCCATCACAACCTTAGGCCTGTTTGTGCAGCAGGATGTGTCTGGCGACGACCACCCTGAGAAAGGTAGTAGGTCATCTGCTCTGCAATCCTACCATCTCCAGGTTGAGAAGGGAGAGAACCAAGTCTGATGCCTTGGAGAGCTGCTGTTAGTCAGAATAGGCAGAGCTGAGTTAGATGAACTAATGGTCTGACCAGTAAGGCAGCTTCCTATGTTTCTAAGTATCCTGCACTGAGCTGAGGGGTTGAACTGAAGGACCTTCAAGGTCCCTTCCAAATCAGTAATTCTATGAACATTCCGAAGACTAATCCAGCAAATCTCTTTTGAGGGTACTTGCTCCTGCATGCTCAACATAGGACTGCAGCCTTACAGTCAACCCAAACTTCCACCAGAGATTTTGCTCAGTGTCTTGCAATGGCTGCGATTCACTCTGCTAAATACAAACTCTTCTCTTTCTTTCATTCTTTTACAGAATAGCATGTGTGACAGCCATTATCTCCGTGCAGCTGATCTTATAAAATATTCATTTGAGAAGTATTTGATTTATATTTTAAATAATACTAGCTCCTCGGCTCACACATTTAGGTCAATAAAAAGGGTGATTATCAGCACACAATGACCCAAAGTATTGGTACCTGAGATAAAGAATCTTAGGCATCTGTGCTATTCTGCCTCTAGGCTATATTCAGCGTTATGAAGAACTAAAATACAGCAGTTTGGGCACTCAGATTCAGTCCTGGCGGCACAATTTCTGATAAGCCAGCAAATATGCACGCTCTCAAAAGACATGGCTGGGATTTTTTAGCTTCAGAATAGATTTCAGCTTCACTGGGAACCTGGGACTAGGCATTTAAACACCTGATAGCAGTTGTTCTCTCACTGATCCCCAAACACATATACCCACATATATATTTTATTTATCTATCTATTTATTTGCCTTAAAGTAAGATTGAAACCGATGCAGACCTGCTCAGGAAAAGAATGAGAAAGCTGTTTAACAGAGAGCAGACCGAGTGTTGAATAGAATCTTTTGATTTCTTAAGGACTCATGGCTTCAGTGCAACTTATGCCGCCATGAGCTAGAGCCCACTTCATCAAATGTGCAAATGTATATAAAAACAGGCAAAAGCCCAAATGAATCAAGAGGTACAGCCTTTACCTTTTTGATTTTCAAACACTGAAGTGGCTCAGCAGTTGGGGTAGAGGTGCTACTCAAGCTTCCCTTCATGGGGGTTGCTGTAGCTTACTGGAAGGAGTGAGATTGCTGCAGTGCAAACACACTAGTGGAACCCATCCAGCACTCCTGCCTGGAACAACCTGGGACAACTTCTTCCAGCATGAAGTGTTCCTGTTTCATATTCCAGATGCTCCATTCCATTTCCTCTTTCTCCCAGTTTTACCATTTTACTTCTCAGTTATCCTGGTCCAAAACTGTTTTATACGCTAGTAGCAAAACCCTGGGTGTCGTCCCCCCCCCCCGATTGTTGGAAAAATGCCCGCCTGGGAAGGTTGCCAACATCCCAGGCACTCTGGGGCCTTTCTCCAATGGTCACTCTCTGGCTAGAATCCACCTTCAGTCCAGAGAGACCAGCAATAAGCG
This sequence comes from Podarcis cretensis, assembly GCF_951804945.1. Taxonomy (NCBI): domain Eukaryota; kingdom Metazoa; phylum Chordata; class Lepidosauria; order Squamata; family Lacertidae; genus Podarcis; species Podarcis cretensis. The sequence goes on along the minus strand of NC_137174.1, from coordinate 83,446,756 downwards.
ACCCCTCCCTTCTGAGAGGAGCACACTCCTAGAATCATAGAATAGAATCATAGAATCATAGAGTTGGAAGAGACCACAAGGGCCATCAAGTCCAACCCCCTCCAAGCAGGAAACACCATCAGAGCACTCCTGACATATGGTTGTCAAGCCTCTGCTTAAAGACCTCCAAAGAAGGAGACTCCACCACACTCCTTGGCAGCAAATTCCACTGTCAAACAGCTCTTACTGTCAGGAAGTTCTTCCTAATGTTTAGGTGGAATCATCTTTCTTGTAGTTTGGATCCATTGCTCTGTGTCCGCTTCTCTGGAGCAGCAGAAAACAACCTTTCTCCCTCCTCTATGTGACATCCTTTTATATATTTGAACATGGCTATCATATCACCCCTTAACCTCCTCTTCTCCAGGCTAAACATGCCCAGCTCCTTTAGCCGTTCCTCATAAGGCATCGTTTCCAGGCCTTTGACCATTTTGGTTGCCCTCCTCTGGACACGTTCCAGTTTGTCAGTGTCCTTCTTGAACTGTGGTGCCCAGAACTGGACACAGTACTCCAGGTGAGTACTCACATTCTTCTGCCAATCCATCAGAGAAGAAAGAGACAGTCCGTAGTCTACTGCTACTTTATTAAGACTGTATAATCGTGTCTGCTCTCCGAGCAGCAAAACAACAAGAGTCTCCGACTTGACTCTAGCTTTGACTCAGAAGCGAAAGCAACACTCAGTAACTCCACAGTTACAATGAGAACTGGCTGAGACTTCCTGTCTCACACTCAGAGACATCACATGATGTCAACAATGTAGCTGCTCCTCGCAGCTGGTGGGAACTGAAATCCCAACATCGACATCCTTTTTATTGTGTATTCAAGATTATTTGTGCTCCTAGTGATATCAGACTGTTATACATGACCCTGTGTATGGGTGTTAGAGGAGGGGTAGTACCTCTGGTGGGGGGCACATTGTGCTCCTTCTGGGGCAGTTTGTCCACCTTTGGTCCCTACCCTGCACTCAGCTCTCACCTGTGGCTCCTAGAAGCTGCCACCATGCAACAGCAACCACAAACCGGGAAACAGCTTTGAATGGCTGGCTAAACCAGGTGAGGGTAGCCAATTGGTCTCAAACCCTCAGGGAGTTAGAGACTTCCCCTGCATGAGAAGACAGGCTCCAGCGGATTGAGCAGTCCAGACCAATAGCCAGTCCATTGGTCAAGATTGGGGTTTCTGCATGTGCTGTAGAGGGAATTGTGAGGCCGATGGAGCTCGTCAACCTGGGAAGGTATCCCATCTAGGAGAAAGAAAAGTCCTAAACTTCCACTGCCTAGCATGTTATCTTCGGGAGAAGAAATCAAACCCTATACAAATCCAGAATGGAGTCCCTAAGTCGGCTTGTGCACCTCATTCCAGCAATTCCTGCAGCCAAGCTGGTACCAAATGTATTGATTTCCTTTCCTTTGGATCACATCAGCAAGTCTGAAAGGGGGTGGGTTCCCTGTCATCTGGGTAGCCCAGGACCTCCATACACATGGGCTTGTGCCCCAAGGAGGTCACTTAGTGGTGCTAAAGCTGTGGTTTGACTTTGCACTGCGGCATTCACACAGAGCCCCCTGTCGTTCCATGGACTATTGACCCTGCACCACCACGGCTTATCCTTTTTCCACTGCCACCAACCAGGTTTCCCCAGACTCAGTCAGGTTGGAACATATTAGCAAAGATTCCAGTTTATTGTGAACCCAAACAAGTTTTAAATACTTTGAAACACTGTAATCCGATTCACTCTCTCTGTCTCCTTCTGTCTCTAACTCACTTTGACTCCTATGCCTCCCACCCACAAGAAACCAACTGAACTAACTGCCAAAACCCCTGTGTTGAACCTTAAACACAGTTAGGCTCCACCCCTGGGCTTTCTTATTGGTCAGCCTATTAACCCTTTCTCTCTCTCTCCCCCAGTACAACATCTCCGTAATGAGTGGGCAAACGCCACACACACTCCATTGTCTCTCAAGGCAGGCAGAAGCCAACAACATTTTCATTACTGTTTACACCTGCAAAGGTTTTGGGGCATACATACTACTTCATTTCCAATCAGCGCATGTTCTGTAGCTTCCTTCTGAAATCCTGTAACTTTTCACACAACCCTTCCGGAAGGCAATAATATTGTGACATCAGGGAAGCATCACAGCACAAGGAATAAAGCAGAATGGTGTGTGGATGGTCCAGTATAAATTCATCACTAAAGCACTATTATTGCATCCATGTCATGCTGCAGAATTTGCCCACAAGAAACCACCAGTCTGTTGAGGGTCCCTGGAATCCAGCTTGATAGCAAATTGGCAGTATGTATGTTGTTATACAGTGTGCTGTGAACTGAGGAGATAAATACTGCAATGGAGTGTCTGTTCTCCTTTTTCTTTCTTTCTAAAGCAGCAACGGAAATCTCTCCTGCCAAGTCACTTAGAAATACAGCTGCTAGCTGCATAAAGCAAGCTGTTCCTGCTGCTATTTTGCTTGCCGAGAATGGTGATATATTTTACTTGCTTGTCAGGCAATAATGTACATTTTGTTGACATCTTAAGGCTCCAACTGAGACGAAGGCCTCAATCCCCCCTGATCTTATGAGTCAAGGCTCTTCCGCTGGTGCCTATGGGTTGACTCTGAAATTCAGAGTTTCAAAACCACCCTTTCATATGCCCCCCTTTGCTTTCTTTTACACACTGTAGAAGCATATGGTGAAGCAAGGTTGTCTCCTGAAGTGCTTCTAAATTATTGAGACAAAGCAAACAAAAGGTGGAGGAAGAACAGTCACAGGGACATAAAATGCTGCACCCGAGGAAATGAACTTAGATTTCTGCCTCCCACTTTAGTGACCTTTCCATCGGAACAATTGTGGAGAGACTTGAAACTTTCAAGCTGAAAACTTTTCCAGATACAGTGGTACCTTGGATGTTGAATGTAATCTGTTCTGGAAGACTGTTCGACTTCTGAAATGTTTGACAACTGAGCTGCAAGGGTCAGCAAATCTCATTGAGGAAAATGAGAAAGGCACCTCGGAAGCCATTCGACTTCCAAGGCATGTTCAAAAATTGAAACATTTACTTCTGGGTTTTCGGCATTCAGCTTCCAAAATGTTTGGCAGCTGAGATGTTCAAAAACCAAGGTTCCACTGTAGTTCATTTACTTTTAAATAGGTGGGATATTCATAAAGTTGGGGGGAGCTGAATTGTCAAGTGCCAGAATCACAAGATAATATTACTATTACTACTACTACTGATACATTTATATCTGACTGAGGGACGCGGTTGGCGCTGTGGTCTAAACCACTGAGCCACTTGGGCTTGCCGATCAGAATGTTGGCAATTCAAATCCCCGCAACGGGGTGAGCTCCCATTGCTCTGTCCCTGCTCCTGCCAACCTAGCAGCTCGAAAGCACACCAGTGCAAGTAGATAAATAGGTACCGCTGCAGTGGGAAGGTAAATGGCATTTCCGTGCACTCTGGTTTCCGTCACGGTGTCCTGTTGCACCAGAAGCGGTTTAATCATGCTGGCCACATGACCCAGAAAGCTGTCTCTGGACAAACACTGGCTTTCTCATCCTGAAAGTGAAATGATCACTGCAACCCCATAGTCACCTTTGACTGAACTTAAGGGTTCTTTACCTATAGATGATAGATAGATAGATAGATAGATAGATAGATAGATAGATAGATAGATGATAGATAGATAGATAGATAGATGATAGATAGATAGATGATAGATAGATAGATAGATAGATAGATGATAGATAGATAGATAGATAGATAGATAGATAGATAGATAGATAGATAGATAGATAGAGATAGATGATAGATGATAGATAGATAGATAGATAGATAGATAGATAGATAGATAGATAGATAGAGATAGAGATAGATGATAGATAGAGATAGATAGATAGATAGATAGATAGATAGATAGATAGATAGATAGATAGATAGATAGAGATAGATGATAGATAGATAGATGATAGATAGATAGATAGATAGATAGATAGATAGATGATAGATTAGATAGATAGATAGATAGATAGATAGATGATAGATAGATGATAGATAGATAGATAGATAGATAGATAGATAGATAGATGATAGATAGATAGATAGATAGATAGATAGATAGATGATAGATAGATAGATAGATAGATGATGGATAGATGATAGATAGATAGCTAGATGATAGATAGATAGATAGATGATAGATAGATAGATAGATGATAGATAGAGATAAATAGATTACAGACAGATATGTGAATCTATCAATTTCAGTTCCTCTCAGCTTCTCATTTTCCCAGATTTCCACATCAGTTTGCACATTTTTTTTTAAAAAAAAGAAATGCACACACTTTTGTATGCAGATTTGCCTAACATAGACATTTTTGCAAAGCATTAACTGCTTCCATAGCTAGACAAATTTTTCTGTAGGCCAAACTGTTGTTTTTTATGGTGGGATAAATATTCCTCCTGCTTCTTCATGAAAGCTCAGCACCTTGTGAGCTCGGGGTTTCCACAGCTGTTATAATGCTGCCTTGTCATTTTCTCGCCTTGCACTGCTCACATATAATGCAGATGAGAGAGGGAGGGAGAGGCTCGTGGAATAGCAATGATGAAGAAGAAAGCAGTGAGCTGGAGGATGCTGCAAAGTCAGAAGGGGAAATAAAACAGATGCTCTGGCCCTGTTACAGTCGATGGGGGCTAGCAGCTCTCTCAGGCTGTGCCTGGGTATTCAACCATGAGGTTTTGATCTGCCCTCAGAAAGGGACTGTTGCTATTGGCCACTTAACAAGAGGGAAATCAAACACTTGGGTGCCAGAGATGAGCCAAACTAAAGCAGTCCTGGTCCATTTGCAGAACAATATGACCAGCTGGACTACAATGGTTGCTTTTCTCGGGGGTGGTGAGCTGGCCCTCCAAATGACAATATATTATACTGCATGTGGATTTGCTGTTTGTTTGTTTGTTTGTATGTTTGTTTGTTTGTTTGTTTGTTTGTTGAAGCGGTCTTGTTCTTCATCCTCCTCCTGCCTTGGGTACTCATTTGTATCTGTTCAGACTTAAGTGATCGCGTTTGGTAAAATATTAAGCCCACTTTATGCAGGCAGAAATCGCTCTCAGAGACTGAACCACCATCAAGCATCTGGGCCAATGGGCGTATCTTTCTGCATTTGTATCTCATCGCCTTCATTTTCAGATGGATGGAATGAAGCCTGAAAGCTGATGGGAAGGGATGATTGCCTCCTCGAATGTTTTCACTTGAAAATATTCCTTTATAACATAGACTGTCATTTTAGATGCTTCCCTTCAGCCTGTGACTTTAAATGGGTGAACTGGCCTTGGGGAACACATGGCTTCCAGATCCTGAGTTCTTTAACCAGGAAAGAAAAGCCCTGCAACTGACACGCCTGGGTTAGAATGCCTGTACTCCGTACCCACGCATACAACTGAATACATCAAGGATGGATAACCAGTGCCTCTTCATATGTTTCTGTCCCATCAACCCTGATGCAGGTTGTGGCTGATGGGCAGGGCCAGCCCAAGGCATTTGGGCACCTGAGCCAACCCCCCCCCCCCCACCAAGTGACAGCATTCAGACGGATTGACAATCTGTCAGGATGCTGTCAGTGGCTCCCAGCTGGTTGCCCAGGGAAGTGTAAAGACAAGGAAAAGTTTCTTACAATCCTTTTTTATTTCAAACTTTACAGAGAGAGGCTGTAGAACCCAGCTGCTTGGATAATGGCATTGTCCCAAGTGAATCTCCACCCTCCTTCTCTCCCACTTCCTCATTCATCACCATCATCATCTCCTCCACGGGTGCTGCTAAGTGCCCTCTGTCTTTGAGCTCTTTGCTCTCCTACTTTTGCCAGGTTCTGGGAGGTGGTGGGTCTGGAATGCTTTCTAGTGACCACGTATCAACCAGGGTGCTCCTGGTTGCTCTAGGGATACGAGTGGAAGTGGTCTAAACCACTGAGCCTCTTGGGCTTGCCCATCAGAAGGTTGGCGGTTCAAATCCGCACAACAGGGTGAGTTCCTGTTGCTCTCTCCCAGCTCCTGCTTACCTAGCAGTTCAAAAACATACCAGTGCAAGTAGATAAATAGCTACCACAGTGGCGGGAAGGTAAACGGTGTTTCCGTGCACTCTGGTTTCCCATTGCATCAGAAGCACATTAGTCATGCTGGCCACATGACCCAGAAAGCTGTCTGTGGACAACCACCAGCTCCCTTGGCCTGAAAGCAAGATGAGTGCCACAAACCCATAGTCACCTTTGACTGGACTTAACCGTCCAGGGGTCCTTTACCTGTACCCTTTTACCTTTGCTCCAGCTCTGCCTGCTGCTCCTCCTCCCATTATTTCCCAACTTTCCCCCTCATCTGCCTCTGAGCAGTGACCTCCGGCAAACCACTGTCCTCCTCCTCCTCCTCCCTGGAAGAGTCAGGATGGGGAGGTGGTCTCCACCACTCCTCCTCTGCCCAGCCCCTGACACCAAGGATGAAGGGGTGTGTGACCAAGGGAAGAACAAGGAGGAACAAGGGGAGAATAAAGATTGACATCGTGAACGAGGGTGGGAGGAGACCAGCAGCACCTCCTATTCACCAAGAGGCCACTGTAGAGGTGGCATAGGGTGGAGGGGACTCCTGAGGAGGCAGAAGATCTGGTTTCAAGGAGTGTGCCACAGTCGCCACTGCTACTGTGACTACGGTAGCAGCATCAAGCAATGCATTCCTTGGAGGCCATTTCTGCTGCCCTTCTGGATCCTGCCGCCCGAGGCAGTGGTCTCAGCATGCTTCATGGGTGGGTCCGACTTGGGGTCTTGAGGGAAGAAAGGTGATTATGAGTTGATAGAGGGAAGGAGGAAATGAACAAGGACTGGGAAAGGAGAAGAGGGGAAAAGGTGAGAGGTAGAGCTGGGGTGGTCAAAGCCCAAAGTCTAATTCATCTCCGTAGGGTTGCCAACTTTCAAAGACTGAAAATCCTGGCAGAAAAGATGTTGAGCCATTTTTCAGCTTTTTTAAACTGAAAAACAGCCGACATGGGCTGCCGTACGTCCAGATTTTCCCAGACATTTTCCTGATTTCTGCCCAGACACTGTATTTCAGATAGGTCTGGAAGTTTGGCAACCCTAATCTCCCACCTGCCAACCACAAAAACACCACATCATTTCAACCCAAAGAGAGTTAAATGATCACAGTGCAAGAGAACGCTGACCTTTGTTTTGAAACAAAATAAATAAATATCTAGCAAGCATGCAATGCAATGTATAATGGACAAAGTGTTACATATTTGAGGGGGTTTCTTTTGTAAAATGTGATCAGCAGAGGTTAGCTATACCAACCTGCACAAAAGCAAATTTTGCACCACTTTCCCTAGCCACTTTCCTACCCATTTCAGCTCAAGCTTGTCTTGAAACCCACATTATTTTTCCAGTCCTGAACAAAAGCTGCCATTCATGTTGAATTGGGTATTGATTTTGTTCATGTGAAGGAGCACGGATCACGACAAAGCAAGCGGTGACCTAAAACTGCATTAAAGCAGAGAAACTCCAGAATGCACACACACAAAAACACAAAACACCAAAGGTCTGCTGTGTTAAAACTCTGTGAGATCCGTCTCCAGGCATTCTCCTAATAGGAAATAAATACCTCATGATAGGTGCGATATTGTGGTTTTGAAGCTTAGTGGCAGGTATGGAATTAAACACTTGCTCCTTCTTTTAACCCAGCTGCAACCCTCAAGTGCCGCCACTGATGAAAATTGTGACAGGAATCAGTCTCCACAAGGCTGGTGGTTCAAGCCAGGTCACAGCAGTTGACTTTTAGTACAGCATTGAAAGCTGTGACAGCAATGCAGGCGATCTCATCAGCCTTCCAGTTTGTACATATTTGGAGGGCCGTTGGTTCCCCACTCCTTCCCTGATGAGACCAAATGTCTTGAGACAATCGTTGGAAATTTCATCAGTGTCCCTTGCATGCCAAGGCACCTGAGCCACAAAGTTCCCAGGATTCAAATAGGCCACAACTTTATTGGTTACAGATGTGAGCAATTTGGCTTAGGCCAGTGATGGCCAAACTTGGCCCTCCAGCTGTTTTGGGATTACAACTCCCATCATCCCTAGCTAACAGGACCAGTGGTCAGGTATGATGGGAATTGTAGTCCCAAAACAGCTGGAGGGCCAAGTTTGGCCATCACTTGTTTAGGCATTGGGGTGAAGCCAGGGAGTCTGAGGGAGTCCACTTAAGGGTAAACCACCGATAGGAGGTGCCTTATGACTTACCGGTACATCAGAGTGTGCTGGTTGGATACACAGCGTTTAAATCGCCCACGGCCACACCCACCCTGCTGACTGATGGGCTGGGGCTGTCCCATGGAGGGCAGAACCCCCAGCAATGATGACTCAGCCAGCATGAGATGGGGAGAGCTGGCGTCCCTCTGCCCCTTTGGCCTGGAAACTTTTGAGACCCTGCTGCCTGGCCGCAATGCCACCCACCAGGTAAAAGGTGACCAGACCTTTCAGACTTATTGAAATAATCCTTTAAGAACATAACAAGAACCTACTGGATCCATCATGATAGTAGTTGTCAATAGCTGTATCCTCCATGATTTTTTCCTCAATCATCTTTTAAAGCCATTCAAGTTGGTGGCCATCGCTGCCTCCTGTGGAATAGAGTTCCATAGATTAACAATGTCCTGTTTGGAGAAGTACTTTTGTCCTGAATCTTTCAGCATTCAGCTCATTGGATGTCCATGGTTTCTAATGATATATATATATATATATATATATATATATATATATATATATATGAGAGAGAATTAGACTTTTCTCTATCCACTTTCTCCATGCCATCCATAAATCTATAAACTTCTGTCATGTCACCTCATCCTCACCTTATTTCTAAACTCAAATGTTGTAACCTTTCCTAACAGGGAAGTTGCTCCACCCCGTGATCATTTTGGTTGTGAGAAGGCAAGTACCATACAGTCGTACCTTGGTTTTCAAACAGCTTAGTTCTCAAATGGTTTGGCTCCCGAACACCACAAACCCAGAAGTGACTGTTCCAGTTTGCAAACTATTTTTGGAAGCTGAACATTCAACGGGGCTTCCACAACTTCTGATTGGCTGCAGGAGCTTCCTGCAGCCAATCTGAAGCCACACTTTGGTTTCCGAACGTTTTAGAAGTCGAACAGACTTCCAGAATGGATTCTGTTCAACCTCCAAAGTACGACTGTACTGACATTATGTTATACCACAAGACTATTATGTATGAAAGAGAACTCTATCTAAATACATGTCATTAGAGTCATTTTAGTTTATGGTAATGGGTATAGCCTGACGATCATTCATCTGAAAGATTTTTGGGTGGAAACACTGATAGAATTAATCCTTTGTGTTTTGTTTTTTGAGAGTGTAAGTCACAATTTCAAAGGGATGAACTGGAAATTTAGTATTATGCTCTCCATTATAGTTCCATCAATAAAGCCATATGTTACAGTCAGTACTAAAATCCAATAATGAATTCTGATTTGCATGGATTTCCTTTATTTCATTCGCACTTTGCTCTTCTTCCAGAGAGTGGGAAACAGCTTACTCCTGTTTTCCAGGTGGCCTTTCCTTCAGGTAATTTATGGCTGCAGACCCTCTGAGCTCAGGGTGATGAACCCAAATCAATCACCGAAACCACCTGCAGAAGCACGATTCATGGTCCCTCATGGACCAGAAGCACCACTCACTTCACTGTTGTGTGTTCAACTCTGTGGAACTTCCCCCCACTAGAAGTTAGACAGGGACCAATCATGCTGAGTTCCAGATACCTGGTTAAAACCATTTCATTTCGGGAGTCCTTTGCATCATGAATGCTTCTCTTATCTTTCATTTTTTTGATGATATTCCTTGTTTATATTCCTGAGATTTTTTTAATTTCTGAGGTTTTACATATTTTTATTAAAGATTTCTTGGTTTACAAAAGTATGTGCAATGTTTATTTTTTTGAGTTACATTTTCTACAGATCAGTTTCATTTTTTGAGACATTAGTGTTACCTTAGGAAGAAAAGGGGGAAAGAGATGGATGGGGAAAAGGGGGAAAGAGATGGAAAACTTTGTTTTCATGTGTGAGTGGGGTGGGGGGGTTTCCGACTCTCAGCAACCAGAAACATGATACCCAGACACTGGAGAGACCTGTCAGGAGTAAGCATGGACTAATGGTACCAAATAGTATGGGAAACAGCCTTATTAGAAAAACTAACCAACAAACTGAAACTGACACGGGGACAAATAGAAGAAGACGCCTTCACCCTGGTATAGCTCCCCTTTATCACATACACAGCGCAACAAGACAACAAGAATCCACCAACAGCATACGAATCAATATGGTTACATTTTTGAGATTTGTCTTATATTCTGAATTTTGTATTTTGCTTATTTATTTATTTTTGTCGGGAGATAAAAAGACCTACGTGGTGAAAAGCAGGATGTACAGATTTTTTAAAAATAAACCCTCAGCACTTCAGATGTTGTCATACTCTTCCCATCAACCCCAGCAAGCATAGTCAATGGTCAATGGTCAGAAACAATGGAAGATGCAGTCCACAGGTTCCCCAGTCCTGATTTAGATCTCATCATACGCCTTCATTGCTAATTCACCCACGGGGGGCAGGGGGCAGAATTGCCAGCTGCATGGCAGGGCTGGGCAAGATAACTGGCAGTCGAATTTTGGGTCAGGAAGATTTTCCTGCCGCTTTCCCTCTTTTCTGCTATTCCTCTTGTATTACAGTGTGGATGGTGAAAGTTCTTTAGCGCAAGCTGGTAGAAATAGAATTCATTCTCCTGGAGTCTGTCCCCAAAGGCTCCGGCGTTAATGTAATAAAAGTGTTTTGCTTTTTGGTAGCTCTTGCACCTGAATCCCCCCAGAAAAGTGAGACAACAAATAACAACAATGTCAACAACGGAATCCTGGCATTCCGAGTGTCCCCGACAACGCGGGTTTTATGTGTACACAAGGGAGAAGTGATACATTTTTATTGCAGGCTAGAGAAAGTGACCAGAATTGCTGATTGAGTGTGTGCTTGAAACAATGCAACAAATTCAGGAAAGCGGTGTTTGTTTGGTCTTTTTGATTCATAGCCCGCCTTTCAACCCAAGGCTGCACCTCAAGGCAGCTCACAAGTCACACAATAATTTAAAGGCATTCTAATAGCAACACAGAGTATTTATGTGGTGCTTCCGAGTGTTCAGAGGGCTTCTTGCTGATTCATTATTTCATAAAACAGCACATAATGAATGTGCCGCCGCATCGTACGGCAACAGCTATATGCCTTTGAGGTTGTTGAAGGAGATTAGACAAATGCACAATGGGCAAGTTGATCAATGGCTACCAGACACACAATGGATACATGCAACCTTCGGGTGGAGAGGAAACATGCCGCTGAATGCTATTTGTTGGCAAAAATGGAAAAAGGCTCTTTCTTCATGCTCTTCCAATTCTTGGCCATTGGTTGTGAGTCCAGAAAGACCTGCTCCCTGCCTTGCAGGCTGTTTTCCATCCAGCCTGGGAGGGGAGGGCCCTGACTGACTCCAGCTACAAAAGCTGAGGCTGCTAAAGAAGCCGGAGTCCTGGAATGCCTGCTCCCTGCCTTGTAGGCCTTTTTCCACCTGGGGTGGGATGGAGGAGCCTTGACTGACTCCAGCCACAAAAAACCAAGTCTGCTGAACAAACACTTGGGCTGGGGTACTGTTTAGGAGGTTTTGCTGCTGCAATCGATATTACTTTTTTGTGTCTTCATTTTTAGATCATATTATGTGGAAATTGTTCAGTTTTGTTGTGGGCTTTTTGATGCATTTTATTTATTGTTTATGACTACTTATGCAAATCTTTTCATGCTGTAAGCTGCCTCAAGCATGGTTTTAACTATGGAAAGGTGGCATACAAGTAAAATGACGAGGGCGAGAACAAAGCTGCAAGATTTTGTAAGATCCATGACTGCTCTTCTAAGGTTCTTGTGCTCAGTCTCTTCCCCGTTGTGCTGCCCTAGTTCTCAACAGTAATGATGATCAGATGATGATACATAGACAAAGTAAGGTTTGATATAGACAAAGCCTGACCTCTCAATAAAAGAAAGGACAAGAACTCTGCATACATGGCTGGACATTAGCTTTCCCATCCACCTAACCTTGTTGAGTGACTGTATGATCCCCAATATATAGACAGGACAGGTAAACATAGTCTCTAGTGTCAGACACAGTGTGTCTCTGAATATCAGCTACAGGAATCACAACTGGGGAGGCTGCTATTGCACTCAACTCTGGTTGGCCACTGTGAGAACAAGTTTCTGGACCAGCTGGGTCTTTGGTCTGATCCATCAGGGATTCTCTTACATTTTGCATTGCACTGGTGCACTTACATTTGCAAGGTTGGGCTCTAAGGCTACAATCTAGAATCCTAAATACACTTACTAGGGAAGACTTGTTTCTGAGCAAATATCCTTAGGATTCTGCTGCAAACTGGTAAATTCAGTAGCCTTTAAAGTATCAGTCTTCTGGTAGAGAGACTCTTTCTCCGTTACAATTTACTATAGGGCTAGCAGATGAGGATTAGAAGAAGAGTACAAAATCCCAGAACTCATCTACTCGGAAATACCATAGGGAGAGATGTGTAACAAATGACCGGATGGTAGAAAGGGCAGCATGTATGACATGTTAACAAGTCTCAGGTGTCTAAAAAGAAGAAGAAGCAGAAGCAGGCTATCATCAAAGTAGGAATCAATTAGTACTGGCCATGTTGCTTGCATTAATTAACTAGCCCTTATCGCCAGATTACATTGCTTGTTTGTGCAATCCTCATTTTATTAGAGCTAATTGGAAATAATTATAAGTGATATGTTAAGTGCTTAATTAAACTGTTTATCTATCACTGCTGCCATGATCCCATATAGACTCAGGAGTATCCTAAGCAAGCTTGCACCAGAAAGCTCTGTTTGGATGAAAGGCTTCTGGCAGTATCCCATATCTGTTTCTATTTATAGGCAGCACTTATAACTAAGAGTGGGGGAGGTTCTATTTCAGTTTATGCTTTGGAGCAAACCTACCCATTTTGCTCCCATCCTCCATGTGCGGAGCAGAAAATGAAGCTGCAGATGAAGTACCATAAGTGATGAGAGATTCCATGCATGAGTCTGTACTGTGCTTACAAGGTGACAGTGGTGGCTGGTACCCATTGAAACTAATAGGGCAGAAGGCAGGGAGAACAACACTAGGTGGAGCTAGAGCCAATGGCAGGCAAACTAATTCTATTTTTGATCCAGTCTTCCTCCCTTTTGAATTCTATGGGGATGAAGGAAAAGGAAGGGCCACCTCCTACACTGGCTGCAAGGAAGAAGATGCGAGGGAATGGCAGGATGTTGACGAGTGTGCACCAGGGAAAGCGGGGCTGGAGTCTGACTCAGGAGAGTGGAGCAGTAGTCTGTGGGGATCCGTACCAGTCAGGAGGCAAGATCAGAGTCAGTAGAAGCTTCAGATCTGGGGGACGAGAAGCTGGAGGAAAGCCAGGCAGGTAAAGGGCTGGATGCTTCCCCTCACCTCCCCTGCACCACTATCTTCCAGAACAAGAAGGGGACTGAAGAGGGAAGAGCAGAAACAGCTTCCACCCAAGCGTAGTCTCCAGCTATGTTTGCGCAGCCCATCAGAGGAAGGTACATAATGGAAGAGGGAGAGTGGTCCCCAGCTGCTGCAACTGCTCCATAGAGCATGGACCTGGAAGTAGATGGGGTGGTGGTGATAGGTGAGCATATGTCTTCAGACCTGTAGAAGTGACTATGTTATCTTTGACAACAAAGAGTTAACTCTCTGACATGTGCATTCCTTTGACTGGGAAGCATCCTTGACAGAAGATGGGTAGATTGAAGTTGGTGGGCAGTGCCCCATTCGCCCCAATGAACCAGCTTCCCTTGTCAGGTAGTCCCGGTGGTGTCTTTTTCATTCTCTCACAGCTGCTTAGAGCAGCTAACAGATGTTTAAAGATGCTCCTAGGTAGTAATTGTACAGAGGAAAAGATGGCTGCTCTCATGGGCCTACAGAGGTGGCCATCTTTTCTCTATACACAATGTCCCTTGTAGCCTTACAGAAAACAGGACTGGGCTGCGTGAGACTACAACTCCCATTGGCCCATCCTGGTTGGGCATGATGGGAGCTGGAATGCAATAGCATATTGAAATCCTCAGGTTAACAACCCCAGCTCTGTAGTCTCAATGTTAACAGTAACAAGTTATGCATGTTTTGCTGTGTGCTGTATTATAGCAAATAGATACCAAAGGATGCAATTGTGGAACCGAAAACTTCTTTCAGAGTCTGTTAGCCTGAGCACTAGTTTCATATATCATATACATATCTCGTGAATACTCAGCGCATGTCTGCGATAGTCCCTACTCTCGCCTTTCACCATTATTAATTTATACATAGTTCTAAGGTGTCAAAACGTCATTTGAGGCCTATTGCCACCCCTGGCTTCTGCCACACCACCACCCTCAAAAATTAAGGCAGCAATGGCATTGAACTAGATAGATAGATGATAGATGTGTGTGTGTGTGTGTGAGAGAGAGAGAGAGAGAGAGAGAGAGAGAGAGAGATGATAGATAGATAGATAGATAGATAGATAGATAGATAGATAGATAGAAGCCATTGAAATCTAAGCTCCATCAGAGCCCTGTACATTGTCATTTTTTTAATGCTGGCATTATAAAATTTCTTTATTATCCGGCAAGGTGCTGAACTAAAATTATGATTGCATTTATCAAGCATTTTGTACACAGCCTGGCCTCAACCTTTTGCCACAGGAAAGCAGAAGAATCAAAGTAAGTAAGAATTTCTATTTAAAAAGGAATAACCATCAGAGGGGAAACTGGCTCACATTAGCTATTCTGCTTATACCAAAAAAAGCAAATAGGACAACTAAGTTGATTCCTGCAGGGGGATGGACTAGGGAGTTGCCTAATTTTCAACATATCACAGATCAAAGTAGGGACATTTACCATTAGGGTCCCTTCCAACTCTACAATTCTATTATTCTGTTACTCTAAATCAAGCTTGTTTATGTTTAGGGTTCATCCAAACTTCCACTTGCCCCACCACTTTCCCCTGGAGAAACCGTGTTTTTACCATTGAATCAGAGCAAACACTGGTACAGTGGTACCTCGGGTTAAGTACTTAATTCATTCCAGAGGTCTGTTCTTAACCTGAAACTGTTCTTAACCTGAAGCACCACTTTAGCTAATGGGGCCTCCTGCTGCCGCTGCACCGCCGGAGCACGATTTCTGTTCTCACCCTGAAGCAAAGTTCTTAACCTGAAGCACTATTTCTGGGTTAGCGGAGTCTGTAACCTGAAGTGTATGTAACCTGAAGCGTATGTAACCCAAGGCACCACTGTAATGTTTTCAGTGGATTGAGATCTGCTCCAATTTAGTGCTAAAGAGTGGGCTTTCCTGGGGAAGGAAGTGGAGCAGATGGAAAACAACTCAGAGCCGTCCTTTCTAGGCATGGTGAAAGCAGAAGTGTGGGTGACCTTTTGGTGCTAGTCAACTAAGTTTTACTCAGAGTAAACCTGTTGAAATTAATAGACACTTCTCTGGGCCCAAATGTTTGTGATCATGGTTCGAGGCATACAATTCCACTCACCATTCTTCTAAACTTTAGTTTTAAAGCACTGAAATAGCAAAACATGAGTGTCATTCTATGAGTGCTATGCAAATGCCGGACCTCTGTGAGATTGGATAAAAAAATACTCACTCTGCCATATTTTTCCAAAGCAGAAATGACTTGTATACCAGCTTAGAGTTTACAAGATTTTGGCATTAAAAATGCATTTTTACACAACATGATTTTTTTTTTTTAATGGCTTAAGTGGTGTAAATTGCAGTGTAAAAACTCCCTGCCTGCCATCCAGTATTATTTATAGGAGATGCAAACATAGATGTACAGTAGTTGTCTACTGATGTTTTATAAGTTGAAGGAAAGAATGCTGCTCAGACTTGGGAATTATGGACAAAAATGCACATTAAAAATATCAAGAAGGTCTCACCTGACTGTAGACTTCATGGGGCACTTTAAAAGTAAAATAAAAAATTAATGTGTGTCCATGTGAAGATTTTCTTCTTTTGTGTTTCTTATGGCCAAATACAGATGGGCAACTGGCGGCCAATCAAAAGCAAAATTTCAGGTTTCCTCATCCTTATATGAAACGGCTGAGGAATTCCAAAGTTTCAAGAAGGCTAGTGAAAATTCTCAGCATTGAAAATATAGACTTGGCAACCTCCCTCTGACACCTCAGAGGTGGAATTCCAGAGGATGGGACTCAAAGCCAAATCTGTTCAGGATAAATATATCATCAAGATGGTTGGCATCTGTTGTTACAGGAAGAAGCGGAAAGAAATATCTGACATTGAAATTTGCAATTGCTTTAAGATCTAGAAATGTGTAGTCGGTCCCGTTACTCCAATTATGAACAGTTCTCCTCATAAATAAGATCTCAGAACTGAGCACCAGTTTCCCTTGAAGGGAGGTTCTGCACCCTGCAAAGCACAGTACAGGTGGGGAATGAACTGCATGGTGAAATTCAGAGGAGGATGAATTTTGAAGGCAGGCTGTGTTTCAGATCACGTATTGTTGCAGAAAGAGTGGATTTGGTAGAGTTGCCTCTGTATGCAAACTGAATTGAATTTCTGCTCCATCCCTAGCCATGGCTCTGTGCCCCAAGTATTTAAAGGACCCAGCAATGTCCCTGTGGCTATTTGCTGCCAAACACAGGTTTGGAAAAGACACCTTGCCCCCTTCCATATGTTAACACATCTCCTTCCACTGAGGGAAACCAGGTGTGCTGTATGCGCCAAAGTACTTTATGTCCATCCATCCATCAGTATCCATCGGGAGGGTGTGTAGTTCAGTAGTAGAGCACATGTGTTGAATGCAAATGCTCCCAGCTTCAGTCCCTGGCAGCTGCGCTGAAAATGATCTTGGGTTAGAACCAGAAGAACAATTTTATGCAGTCTGGTGGGACTTTATATCTTATGGTTCAAATAACGACTTACACAATTCCTTACCTGCACCTAATAAAGAAATATGGCTCTCCTGATTCATGTGCTAGTTTAATATTAAACCAACCAGTAATTAAGCTGCGCAATAATTAATTTAGTTTAATATTAAGCAGTGTTAGTTTAATACTAAGCCACATTATTATTATTATTATTATTATTAATAATAATAATAATTCATATGTAGAACTGTATTTACATTGTATAAGCATCTCTCTGATGACTTTCCATGCTCTCATGTTGAAAAATAAAATAATATATCATTTTTAAATAAAAAATAAAATAAAAAATTATCTTGGGTACAGAGGAGCCAACTCCTTGGGGCTGAGGTCTTTTCAACACCGCCCCTAAAATATGTGAGGGGGCAGGGGGGGCAAACGTTGATAGACATTGCCATTCAAATTGATTGATTATGTGGGCAGGGCTTATTGATTGATTATGTGGGCAGGGCTTACCTCCCCCCCAAAAAAAAATCATTTTATTCAAGTTGGCACCTCTGCTTGGGTACAAGGACTGGGAAAGATATTGGGAAACAGCTGTCAGCCACAGGAAGTGACTCTGCCAGATAGACCAATGCTCTGTCTCGGTACAGAACCATAGATCCAGAAGAAGACTTTAGTGGCAGAAAGTTCTCTACTACAGCATTTGAGTGGGGTGGTCCAGGAGAGGGCCTTCTCTGTGGCAGCCCCTAAGTGGTAGAATTCCTTCTTCACAGAGGTGCATCTAGATGGATCAATGGTATGACTCCGTATAAAGTAGCGTTTTCTGTGTTTTCCTTCCAAATATAAGCCAATTCAATGTCGCCAATGCAAATCACTGGATGGTAGTAAACATTGGCCCTTAGGTATGATTATATGAAAACAAATCTAATCAGGAAAATTGCACTGATAACCAAGTTTGAAATTTGGGGGAGAAAGCATCTGTAAACTTTCCCCCCAGATTCCTTCTGTATTTCAAAACATCAGGGTGTCTTTTCTTCTAACCTTGATGTTCTCTTTGAAACAAGGCACATGCTCCTAGAGCTAGCCCCGTCTTCTCTCTGATAGTGCCTTGAGACATCCTTGCTATTAGTGATAATAGGGACCAGTGAGGAATTATTAAAAAGGATTGATTGAGAGTGAATGGCTGTATCAGGGCATCGCAGTAGGAGACTCAAGCTTGAAGTCATTTTATACAGTGAACAGAGGCTGCTTGGAACTGGGGGGAGAGAAAACACGAAACCCTTTTCTGAATCCATGATGCTTTGACATCACATCAAAGCAGGACCATCACACAGCAATGCGGAAGAAGGAACCACAGCATTTTTAAGATGACAGCCCTAATTTCTAAACTGAACTTTTAAGTGTTGTCAAATAAATTATTACTGACTCTAACACTTTGGTCGTTGATTTTATGGTGTGTAATTGGCCCTAGTAAATTCTTTCAAATGGCCCAGGGGAGTTTTAGCTGCGGGATTTTTTCCCCTCTCGGCACTGAAGATAAACAAGAACAAGTCTCTCACATAAGGGAGCTTCATTCTGGTTTAAGGTTTGACGAGAGCATGTGGGAAGCAGGCATTAATGGGCAAAATAAAGTGGGTTGCCTAATTTTTGACATTTCACAGATCAAAGTAGGGTCATTTATTCGCATATGACAATAAACGGACTGGCCTGAATACATGCAGGGTCCCTGTGCATGATCCATCTGAACCAGGGGTCAGCAAACTTTGTCAGCAGTGGGCCAATCCACTGTCCCTCAGACCTTGGGGGGGGGGGCTGGACTATATTTTGAAGGGAAAAAATGAACACATTCCTATGCCCCACAAATAACCCAGAGATGCATTTTAAATAAAAGGACACATTCTACTCATGTAAAAACACGCTGATTCCCAGACCGTCCGCAGGCCGGATTTAGAAGGCGATTGGGGTGGATCCAGCCCCCGGGCCTTGGTTTGCCTACCCATGATCTGAATCCACCATTTTTGCTGGTCTGGATCACTATTCACTTTTGCTCCCATACAAATAGAATGAACCTTGAATCCAGGAAGATCAGAGCTGAGGCCACCAAAAGCAATGACAGGCCAGCCCTACTATTAGGCAGAGAAGTAGCTGCCTCAGGCAGCTGATTTTGCTATCTTGAAGGGTGACAAAGCCACTTCCGACCTTGGGAGGAGGTGGTGTTGCGGACATCATGCCCCAACACACACGCGGAGGCTGGCTCCCAGCCCCGCACGATCTGGGAAATCCTCGGTGCGCTATGGACCTCGGTTGGTCGCCGTTAAGGGGCCTGGTAGGAATTTTTTCCACTTGGCAAATTGGCACCAGCCATTTGGTTTTTCGCCTACCTTGTAGCAAATCATTACAACTTTCTCGGCTTTGGCGGTTAGGCATTGGTATGGATATTGTTATGTAGATGTATGGGGGGGAGCACCATCACCTCCCCCACATATTGAAGGGTAGTCCGGTAAAGGATTCCGGGGGGCGTTGCCTTGTCTGAAGCCTATGGAGGTCAGGGCCTAAAGCGTGCCCCTGAGCGGTGACCCCGGGGGAGTCCCTAGTTGATGTGCATCAGCAGGGTTCCCCCTGCTGGTGTTAACCCTTCCCAGTCTTCAAGCAATCAGGCTGAAGCCGGATAGTCGATAGGATCAATGCCTAAACCAATACCGCTCATCACCTGTAACCAATAAAGTTGTGGCCTAATTTTAGCCCATTAACCTAAATTACTGTGTCCTGTGTCTTTATTTCTACTGGTGGGAGGCGTGAACTCGCCACGCAAATCACTATGCTGGCCATAGTGGCTGGGGCAACCTAGGTGGGGTACAAATAATAAAGGAGTGGGTGGCACTGTGGTCTAAACCACTGAGCTCTTGGGCTTGCTGATCAGCAGTTCAAATCCCCGTGACGGGGAGAGCTCCCGTTGCTCCGTCCCAGTTCCTGCCAACCTAGCAGTTCAAAAGCACACCCGTACAAGTAGATAAATAGGTACTGCTGCGGTGGGAAGGTAAATGGCATTTCCGTCTACCAGATTTATCATCTTCATTAGACACTTAGAAGATTATTTCATGTCACTCTTCTAAGGAATACGTCAGACAGAAAAACACAAGAGAAGATGAAGAAATTAGAAGTGAATGTATTACGGCACTGACAAAATAAGATTTGTATTTTGTTCATAATGGACTTGGTTGTCAACTGAATAAGCTACATTTTAATATATTATGCCACGATGTTGATTTTGACAGTATGAGAAGCTGTGTCTAATTTTTTGTGAAGTAGTTTCTAGTAAATAACTTTGCAATTGTTATCATACAGCCTACTGCGTTTTTGTGGAGAAATGCTGGCTCCCTCGGCCTGAAAGCAAGATGAGCACCACAACCCCATAGTCATCTTTGACTGGACTTAACTGTCCAGGGGTCCTTTACCTTTTTACCTTTACAAATAATAAAAGCAGTGGTATTAGTACAGTGGTACCTCGCAAGACGAAATTAATTCGTTCTGCAAGTTTTTTCGTCTTGCGATTTTTTTCGTCTTGCGAAGCACGGATTTTGGAAAAGCTTCAAAAATCACCAAAGTCTTCAAAAACCTCAAAAAAGGCTACCACACCGCGTGCTATGAGTTGCTCCTCGAAGTCAAGTCGCAACTGCACACCCTGAATGCACGGTTTCAAGAAAAAGGAAACAAACTTGCAAGACAAAGGAAACAAACTTGCAAGACGTTTCCGTCTTGCGAAGCAAGCCCATAGGGAAATCCGTCTTGCGAAGCAACTCAAAAAACGAAAAACTCTTTCGTCTTGCGAGTTTTTCATCTTACGAGGCATTCGTCTTGCGAGGTACCACTGTAGTTGTAAAATCATCACCTCTTACTACAAACTAGACCTGCCGGTCACCAAGGAAGAATCTAAGTCCTGGCATTTTTCTTAAACTAGAAATCCATAAGTTTGGATTTTACTCCTTGCTCCCTTATATGGTAAGGTTAGGTATATACTTTTTCTTTTAGCAGACACTTTCCTGCAGCTTTTTCTTTTTAATGTCTGGATTGAGATATTGTAAAGAACTTCAGGAGTACCTGCCTTGACTTATGCAGCCTTGTACAGATCCCGTGTCTCCTCGAACAAGCCCCAAATCCCTCTCATCTCCTTGTCTTAAGTCAGAATTTGTCTGACTCTAACCCTTATTACATTGCTTCAGTGAATGAATACACCCCTTCTGCCAGTATTGCAGTTCAGTAATTCCCAAGGCTGTAAATAAATCTGTCTTTCCCAAACAGCCTTTTAAGGTGCCAAGGAATATTTTGATCACATTCTTATCTTGGATCCATGAGCCAAATGTTCTCTCTTTCCTGCCAGGCACATTTGTCAAATCTGAATTTCTCAGCCTCAACCAATTTCTCAGACTCAACCAAGGGAGTCTGCAGACATACCCACGACAAGTTTAAATAATCTATCTGCCAATTTTGGGTGTGTGGGTTGTGAGTTTTTTTGTTTGTTTGTTTTGCTTTTTTGCATGCAACAATAAATGAAATGCATTTTTGTCTTTGTCAGGTGTGCGTGCAGGAGCCAGGCCCTGTGACCAGTAGGGCTTCACAGGACTGGGGCCTTCCTAAGTTTGTTCTGGAGAGACAAGTCGCGGCTGCACAGTTGAGGCTGCTTGGTAACTCGCTGCACCTGGTGGCAAGAGCCGGGAAGGGATATAAGGTCAGCATTTCCCTTTGGCTCTTTGCCACAGCAACACATTTCCTGCCTAGCTGCGTTTGGCTTCTTGCTTCCTGATCCTCAGACCTCGGCTTCTTGACTCCTTGCTTCTCAACCCTCAGAACCTTGACTTCAAGACTCCTTGCTCCTTGACCCTCGGACCCTTGACTTTGTGACTCCCTGCTTCCTGACCCTCAGACCCCTGGCTTTTGGACTCTTGTTCCTGCTCCCACCCCGCCATCTTGCCCCCCGTCCCAACGTCCTCAGCCAGGACTTTGATCGCCCGTAGACCAGACCATGACAGTCTTCATGGGGAAGAATTTTATCTGCAAGTGACACATTCTCAACTCTAGCTCTACTTATGTGAAAGGGTGTCAGGTTGCTATCAACTGAACTGACTTCCAAATTACTGTGTTCAGGATTGTCGTCTTGGGGTACAACCTCACGGTGGCTTTAAAGAGGCCCACTTTATTTGATTCCTGACTTCCAGGTTAGTGCACAAGCTGTGACGTGAGAGCTCCAGGCCCTCTGAAGCGAGTTGCTCATAATAAAGTTTGACCAAACTGTGGGTTTGTGATGGCACAAAGACAGTGATTTTTCCCCCATGAAGAAAATCCCTGAAGGCAGGTATTTCATTGCTTGGATACTGTGGGATAACCAGCCTCATATAACCAAAATTGTTATTTTGGTTCACTGAGCTGTAGCTTTTCAAGGATTTTGCCTATCGGAGAAACTCACCCAAGGACTGTACTTGTCAACTATTGAAGTGTTGATGTGCATCTTTGTTTTTAAGTCCTTGGCAACTTCATATTTTGCTAGGAGTACAAGCTGACCCTTATCAAAAATGTTCGTTGACTGATTTCTACTGCTTAGAATTTGCTTTCTGTGGAGTTTTGCATGACTGAAAAGGAAGGAGGTTAGGAACTTTGGCTTCATTTTATTAAGGTTTCATTGGCATTAGCGCTACACACAGTTAGAAAATGGAGAAAATCAATATATTTTGTTCAACATGATTGAAGTCGCAGAACAGAGTTCTATTTTGGTCTAGGAAAGTACAGCAAAAACAGAGTTGGGTGATAGAAATCAATTCAAGCCTGTAATTCAGAAACAATTGGGTGGTAAAAGTTTTGTTTTGCTATGATTCCTATTAGTTGAAGTTGATTGATTCCGTGAATAAAAAACTACATGGAAAAAAATTATGCAGCAATGAACAACTTTCTCATTGATGATTTGTTTCAAAACCCACTGATACAAGTGAAACTATTATTTTATTTAAAGGGGGAAACTGAGGCAAGTCCCATCTTTGGACTTTTCTCTGGCTGCCAGAAGTGGGATTTGTGTCCGTCTGTAAGTCTGGCATACAGAAAGCAGATCTCTGCTCTGTGATGCTCAGCAAGATAGGATGCCCACCTAAGTTTCATGATGATCATGTCCTCCCACAAGAACACGCATGGCACAATCCACTATGACAGCTCATCCTCAGATGCCTTCCCTATTATGAGTGGTGTGAAACAGGGCTGTGTTCTTGCCCCAGCTCCCTTTAACATATTCTTTTCCCTGGTGCTCTCATATGCCTTCAGCTTGACTGATGATGGTGTGTACTTTCATTCAAAGGGCAACCTCGAAGCTGCAACAAAACATGTCTCTCCCATGTCAGTTTCTACAGCCACAGCAGGCACTGTGACTCTGCAATGTTTTGACTTCACCCCTAAAGGTGCATTCCTCCATTGACTCCCAAGACAGACAGATGCCAACAACACATGCTGGCAGTGCTCTGCAGGCACAGGCTGGCAGTGCTGGTGGAAGGAAACCAGGGCACAAAGTTGGTTTGGAAGTGTGAATTAGACTAGTTTACTTTGGAATGTGGAGTGAATGGAATTTTCCAGCACCCCTAGTCTTCTGGCTGAGATCTGGGTTTGCAGAATCAGGACTGGATGTCACTCAATTGCAACAAATAAGGTATATTTCAGGGTTAAGAAGATATGTCAGTGAAAACGAGAACAAACGAGCAAACACTTTTAACAACTTGCATCGGAAGTATAAGTAACAAAGACATCAAGTGGCAGAAATGCCTAACATTTACTAAGGTTTAGATTCTAAATTCACACACGTATTCCTGGAAAAATAATTACAAGACAAACTGGCTCAAGAGACATATCAAGCATACTAAATTCACAAAGAAAGAAAACAAGCTTTGTCAAAAACTTTGATGTCTGTTCCAGACATCTCTATTTTCATTTTGTTTTACTGTCAAACTCATCGTAGCAGTGGTGACACTTGAAAAGAAACATTTGAAAAAGTTTCAATTTGACTTGTAGTTCGGTTGATACAACACAGTAGATAGCAAAGTTTTCTATTCCTGATTAAAAGCTCCTTTAAATTCTGGTAGTCAAATACATGGTTTCAGGGTCTAGTGCAGTGAGACGGTTTTAAGCCAGAGAGGACACTTGGGAATATGTGTCGACTGAGGCTCAAACTGCAGGTTCTCTATCATTTCATGCTCAGAAACTCCAAGCACAGATTCCTTTTTGAAGGGATCAAGAACATAAGAAAAGAAAAGGGAAACTGTGGGGGACAATGCTAAGATCTGCCAGGATGAACAGTTTAGGAGGCAGCAAATCTCTGGCTCAGCCAGCTGGTTCCTAGCTCAGCCAGGTTCAGATGGTGGGAAGGCCTCAACACTGATTCAGCCAAAAATATACCAGCATAACTTGTTCATCCTGGCTCAGCCAGTGCAGGGTTCACTCCCTAAGCATTTCTCACAAATTAGTATAGGCACAAAGCAGTAGAGGTTTAGGATCAAAGTTTTCCTTCTCCTAGGTGGGCTACCTTCCCAAGTTGGCAAGTCCCATCTTCCTCACTCTTCCTTCTAAAGCATGTGCAGAAAATGCCTTCTTGATTGTTGGACACACCTGTCTACTCAAGCCTGTCTTTGCATGCAGGGGAAGTCCCTGGTTTTTCTACCCTCACCTGGTTTAGCTAGCCAGTAGAAGCCGATCCAGGGGTGTCATCACTGTTGCATGCCGACAGTTTCCAGGAGCCATAGATGAGACCTGAGTGCAGGGTGGGGACCAAAGATGGACAAAGTACCCCAGAAGGAACATGATGTGTCCATTACCAAAGGTATCCCTCCCCTAACACCCCATTCATCCCATCACTGAACTGGTCAGTTTATATTAAAATGGGAACTGGATCAAACCTTATCACACCTTTCATTCCTATTAATACCATTTAACACCTTGGCTGGTACTAAGCTTCCAGGTAATATCCATTCCTGCATTTCTGACCTTACATAAAACAGCCAGTGATTAGGTGGACTATGAGACATCATTTCAGTTACATATGGACCACACATCTAATGCCAAATACTGGAAAGAAAAAAGGGGAACATGTCATGTTTGCTTCATCCTACCAGAATACAACTGATGGCATTTTGTTTCAGCTTTAACTTCCAATGACTGTTGTTGTTGTTTAGTCGTTTAGTCGTGTCCGACTCTTCGTGACCCCATGGACCAGAGAACGCCAGGCACTCCTGTCCTCCACTGCCCCCCGCAGCTTGGTCAGACTCATGCTGGTAACCTCAAAAACACTATCCAACCATCTCGTCCTCTGTCGCCCCCTTCTCCTTGTGCCCTCCATCTTTCCCAACATCAGGGTCTTCTCCAGGGAGTCTTCTCTTCTCATGAGGTGGCCAAAGTACTGGAGCCTCAGCTTCACAATCTGTCCTTCCAGTGAGCACTCAGGGCTGATTTCCTTCAGAATGGAGAGGTTTGATCTTCTTGCAGTCCATGGGACTCTCAAGAGTCTCCTCCAGCACCATAATTCAAAAGCATCAATTCTTCGGCGATCAGCCTTCTTTATGGTCCAGCTCTCACTTCCATACATCACTACTGGGAAAACCATAGCTTTAACTATACGGACCTTTGTTGGCAAGGTGATGTCTCTACTTCTCAAGATGCTGTCTAGGCCTGCCATTGCCCTTCTCCCAAGAAGCAGGCGTCTTTTAATTTCGTGGCTGCTGTCACCATCTGCAGTGATCATGGAGCCCAAGAAAGTAAAATCTCTCACTGCCTCCATTTCTTCCCCTTCTATTTGCCAGGAGGTGATGGGACCAGTAGCCATGATCTTCGTTTTTTTGATGTTGAGCTTCAGACCATATTTTGCACTCTCCTCTTTCACCCTTAATAAAAGGTTCTTTAATTCCTCCTCACTTTCTGCCATCAAGGTTGTGTCATCTGCATATCTGAGGTTGTTGATATTTCTTCCGGCAATCTTAATTCCGGCTAGGGATTCATCCAGCCCAGCCTTTCGCATGATGAATTCTGCATATAAGTTAAATAAGCAGGGAGACAAAATGCAGCCTTGTCGTACTCCTTTCCCAATTTTGAACCAGTCAGTTGTTCCATATCCAGTTCTAACTGTAGCTTCTTGTCCCACATAGAGATTTGCGTGTTGAGGTCCCCAATCCACCCCCCAAAATAACTCACAACGGACACGTAATTTTTGTTTAAGATTTTTGGCATGATTTTGGCCACAACTTTATTAAAATACAAACTGTGAGTGGTTGTTTAGGCATTGGTTAAGACTATCTGTCCCCCCGCCTGGGGACAGAACTGACTTCCGGGCACCACCGAAAGACAGTGCGGGGGAAAGCAAGTCGGGGAAGAATTGGAGCTGAGACACAGACCCTCAACTCTCACCCGCCTGCTCCCCGAAGGCTTGCCGGCCCTAGTCCCATTCCAGGGATTGGACGAAAAGATGGCAAGCCCCAGGATTCCTTTAATGGAATTCCCTTTCCGCAGCAACCATGGAGGGGCAGGCCCAGCCTATCCTGAACCCCTCCATGGAGGGGTAGGCCCAGCCTATCCTAACCCCTCCTCCACCAGATTTATAACCAATGCCTAACCACAACCTTACAAGTTGTGACAATTTGCTACGCAGTAGGCAAAAACCACCCAGCCAGCCAATTTGCCAGGTGGAAAAATTCCTACCAGGCCCCTGCTCAAAGGCAGACGACCCCATGACAGGCATAGCAAGGTCAACACAACAAACCCCTTATTCTAGGGCGGGTGGGCGGGTGATCCGTTGCACGCAGCAAAAGAGAAAGTACAAGGCTGTGTGCAGAGTATTTAAACCTTTTACCCCTCCCACCAAAATTGCAACATAACTTTTGCCCCAGCAACTCGGCAATCCAATCAATGCCCCCCGGCCATCTTGGAGAACTTAACCAGCAACAAAGGGGTGGCTCAGTAGACCCCACCGCAACACGTGCTCTCCCTGAAGGAGAACACGCTTTGCGTGTTGAGGTCCCCAATCCACCCCCCAAAATAACTCACAACGGACACGTAATTTTTGTTTAAGATTTTTGGCATGATTTTGGCCACAACTTTATTAAAATACAAACTGTGAGTGGTTGTTTAGGCATTGGTTAAGACTATCTGTCCCCCCGCCTGGGGACAGAACTGACTTCCGGGCACCACCGAAAGACAGTGCGGGGGAAAGCAAGTCGGGGAAGAATTGGAGCTGAGACACAGACCCTCAACTCTCACCCGCCTGCTCCCCGAAGGCTTGCCGGCCCTAGTCCCATTCCAGGGATTGGACGAAAAGATGGCAAGCCCCAGGATTCCTTTAACGGAATTCCCTTTCCGCAGCAACCATGGAGGGGCAGGCCCAGCCTATCCTGAACCCCTCCATGGAGGGGTAGGCCCAGCCTATCCTAACCCCTCCTCCACCAGATTTATAACCAATGCCTAACCGCCAATCGAGCCCTTTACGCTCGCCGCCAACCACTCACAATCCCAACCCATTCTTCAACCCTTCAATTACCGCATCCAACCAGACATCATTCCCCAGCTCGGAAAGATGTACCCCATCATTGCGGTAAAGGGCCAGAGCCTTGAAGGTAATATCCTGGTGGTAAATCACCAAACCACCCAATTCCGTTACCCTCTTGCTCACTGCGGAATTAATGCGCTTCCTGGCCCTTTCAGCAGCCTTGGGTTGAGAAATGCCCTGCCAATTGCTCCTTTGCAGCAATTGTGACCAAAATATTTTAACGGTAGGTATTAAGGTCACCAACTCCCCCAAGTCTCTTTGAATCGTGGAGCGCAAAGTGGAGCAATCAACCTTTGCCATATCATTCTTCCCCAACTGCACTACAATCGCCAAAGGGGGACCATGTGAAAGCACCCTCCGCTTAATTAGTGGGATGAATTCACTCCACCGCATTCCCCGTCTGGATATCCACTACACCTGTACGTGCTGTGGGAAGCCAAGATCCGGTCCCCTTCCAGACTGCCTCGCTCTGATGCCAGCCCAGTAAACGATGCTGTGCCCCACAATCCAAATGCGGACTGGAGCTAGAAACATGGGCAGGAAGGCCAAGATGGCGCCCCCAGTCCAGACTCGTCAGGGTGCTTGCCAGCTCAGTGCATGATGCTGTGGCCGACAATCCAAATGCGCACAGCTGCTCCTATGAGGGGAAAAATAAAAGGAATAACAGACAGGCATCATTGGCGATGCTTCCTGAGATAACCTTTGTCAGCATCATACTTCCAATGACCCGTATTCACAATCCTGTCTACTAACAGGCCCCAGTGCGCAGCCTTTGCAGCAGCACCTATTTGGAAGGAATGAGGCGTGTTCAGCGGTAGGCAAGCCACAGGCTGCAATAACTGGTGCACGACGTGAGCAATTAGATGCCCGTCGAACTGGAACCCATTTCTGTGCACTAGGATCGAGCCAGCCCCCAGGGGAATGAAAAGCCAAATATTTCCGGTATCCAATAACAGGGCAAGGGCCCACCTCACCTGCGACTGGAAGCCTGATGGTGGCAACCCTGCTCACTAGGTCTGACTCAGAGCTCCAGACACTTATGACAAGCTCCAAAGCAGATAAGGAAAAGTCCTGAGGCAATAAGCCTCCAAACTTTCAGCCCCGTGCTGGCTCCAACACAATTTCCCCAACCCTCAGTACACCAAAATTACAATGGAATACTGAAATAAGTCTCGTCTTGATCTTGAACCAGCCGACAAGTCTTAACTTGTTGCGGATACTGCATAGGTCAAAGATTGACCGGCTTCCTGCCTGCTGTCCTGTGAAGGTTGGAGCTTATTCCAACCTTCCGAGACCCTGCGCACGACACACTTTTTGAAGGGTCTCTGAAAAATTAAAGCTTTACTCTAGCAGACATTGCAGCGGACTGAAGTCTGATAGTTTTAACACTGCATCCGATCTGCAGCAGGTGGGCGAATTACTGCAGGTCCTGCTCAGAGGATGGGGGCAGGTTCCTCTGAATGGCCGAGGACTGCCAGCTAAATTTTAAGAAATCAGTCCAGGCCTTCTCAGAAGACCTGAAAGCGAATGGGGAAACGTAAGCTACTACGCCTCATAATTATTAATTGTTGCCAAGTGCCACAGGAGCTCCAGAAAAATCCGGCTATAGCTGGGTGTCCAGAGCCCAGGATCTGAAGCTCTCCAACTGAAAAAACAGGATAGAGCAACCGCAAAAACATTAGATGATCCCGAAATAAAGCGAGCAGAAACACAATATTAAACCTTAAGCAGTGCGAAGACTCTGCCAGAGCATGAGGACTGTTTTGCCAGGACTCTCACACTGCCTGGTTATCAGACCAAGACAGACCCGACAGTCTCTAAACTCCTCAGTCCAGATGTGCGCTGACACTACAATGGGGAAAACTCGCGAAAAGTTAGGTTACATGTGATTGCCTTGCCCTGCCAGGCTCAAGGCCACTGTACATGATGATGAAGGAACCCCGGGCCATGAGACCACCTGGTCAAGCAGGAATGGAAGGGGCAGCCTGGAGCAACCACCCTGCATGCAAAATTTAACTGACCTAGGAATGATAGGATCTAACAAAGCAACACTTGCTTCAGAGGAAGCATTACAAGAATAACATCCTTCAAGGCAAACAGCTTTTCCACAGGCCAGAAGTTTGAGCAACGGTATCCAGCTAGCCCCCAAATACATTAAAAGGGGCAGTAGGACCCACTGTCCTCCATTGCCAACAGAACACCCAGCTCCTCAGGGAATAAAGGGGCATCTAGTAAGCTAAGCAGAGGCTGGTGTCACATGAACCAGCCAGTAAAACAATCCACATAACGATACCCCCAGTTAAACGAGTCTTGACTCGCAATGTACAATCCAGAAAGGCACTAAAGGACTCAAGTGCTGCACAGCCTATTGAGCAACCCACTGGCATCGCCTTATCAATATAAGGACCATCCAATTAAAGCCTAACTACTTAAAATCTTGAGGGTGAACCGGCAGTAGCCTAACAGCCGATTCAATATCGCATAATGCCAACAAGGCACCTCCTCCAATTTGTTGGTAAGCTCAACTGCCTGATCCAAAGATGCATATTTCACGGAACAATTCCGGAGACAGAGCATCATTCACTGAGGTGCCCTTGGGATGCGATAAATATGGATCAGATGGAATTATATGGGGCTTTCTTTGGGACGATCCCCAATGGGGATAAATGAAAATCGGGACTAGAAGGAGAATCAAGGGGATCCCACCATACGTCCCAATGCAAGCTGCTTCCTAACCTTCTTTCTGGCTACCACAGGTAGCTCTCTAACTGGCTTTTGAGTTGCTGTATTCTGAGCCACTGGCTGAAAAGCCAGAGGAATCCCAAACCTTGGGAAAACCCTTCCCACAAGCACAAAGCTACTGACCCATCTAGATAACCTTTTAGCCAGACTTTCAAGGGCGATATTTTTACGGAAATATGGGCAAGAGGTATTGAGTTATTGCTTGCCAGCCCCCGCTTGGGCAAGATGCCCTGCCTTGTGTTGCCACCATGATGTGTAAATTTACAGGGCCAACACTGGCCAGAAACCCTAAAGAAGTCCCAACAAAGCTGCCACCGGGCCAGCTTCCTGCATACCAGCTTCCGGTTCTATTGCTCAGGGAATTTCCATTTGAAATGTGGAGCTGCGCAAGTGGTCCACATGTCCCCGTCCCTGTGATCCTAGCGAGCTAAGGGGATGATGGCAGCCCTGCGTCTAACATTCCCATCATAGTGAATTACCACTTATAGAATAGTGGGGTTGGAAGGAACAGTAAAAGCTTCCCTAAACAGGGCTATTTTAGATGACTTCTAAAAGTCTGGTAGTAGACATCGGGTGGGAGGGTGTACCACAGGGCAGGTGTCACTTCCGAGAAGGCCCTCCAACTGGTTCCCTGTAACTTGGCTTCTCACAGTGAGGGAACCACCAGAAAGGCCCTCGGCGCTGGACCTCAGTGTCCGGGTAGAGTGATGAGGGAGCATGCAGCTGTCCCATACAGGGACCAATCCTGCAACCTAGGCATTACCGGCACCATACGCTGACCAGCTGAGCTATCCAGGATGATCCCTAAAGACCTGGAACAGCCTCACCCTGACCCCTGGAGAGGTCCAAGGTGATGTCTGAGTCATCATCAGAGCCCAGTGGTGATTTACCTGCAAGGAGGTGTAAGCATCATCCCTGCTCCGCTTTTCCTGCCTCTGAAGACCTTCCTTCTGGAAGAAGGCATCTGGGGCATCAGCAAGTCATCCTCTGCAGGAGAGGCAAGCTCTGGAGGCATCTGCAAAGGCCCTGTCATAGTCTGCAAAAGGAAAAAACCTAACCAATGTGAGGAACAGGTGAAACTAATGCTTTGTGCACCACATGGGGACACTATTCAGGCCAGAAACGCTGCCAGAGGCCATCAAATTCTAGGGCCAAGCGGGCCAAGCCCTAGGATCACCTGCCAGACCAGACATAAATGTTTTCAATGAGATAACAAACTCGAGGCAGCCCACCGCCTGTCCAGGTACCCCTGTTTGCCCTTTTGAGGGAAGCACCCCCTCAAGAAACCCTAAGTTTGTTTTTTTGTTTTTTTGTTTTTTTTTGGGGGGGGGAGCAATATCACAAATGGGCCAAACTACCCAGCAACAAAATAGTCCAAAAGGAGCAGCTTGTTTTGCTTTGTTATAACAAGGGCTAAGTGGGGGATATGAACCCTGTCTCCCAGGTCCTAATCCTGTACTCTAGCCACTAAGCCACAATGGCTCATCTCTAAAATGGCAGTCGCCACTATCAGGGAAAAACAAACTTGAAGAAAATAAACTTGTTCAGAAACAGCATAGTTAAAGAGCATACAAAGAGTGCTCACTGGAGGCACAGAGAGCCTCTGGCTCCACTCTGTCTGCCTAAGATATACATTAGCAACAAGTGAGCCTGCAAACAAACAGATACATTCTTAATAGAGAGAATGAGTCACATGTCACAGAGACTTAACAATTTACTGTACTGCTAACTGTAGCAGGCATAGGCTTGAAAAATATGTGCAGGCCGAGCAGGCCGTGAAGGCCTCCCTGCTTCAGCTCTCTGCCTTTTATAGTCTCATTGCAATATTAAAGGAACTCAATATAGAGTGCCCACCCAAGGCTAGATTAAAACTCGGCCAACAGCACTGCATGCACCCAAAATAAAGCCAACCTATGAGGATACTATAAGCGAAAGTGATCCCAGGTAAGCTGGGAATGTATTGTACTGCTAACTGTAGCAGGCTAGGCTTGAATGATATGTGCAGGCCGAGCAGGCCGTGAAAGCCTCCCTGCGTCTGCTCTCTGCCTTTTTTGTCTCATTGCAATATTAAATAAAGGAACTCAAAATAGTGCTCCAGCCAAAGGCTAGATTAAAATTTGGCCAACAGCACAGCAATCACCCAAAATAAAGCCAACCTATGGGGATACTATAAATGAAAGTGATTCCAGGTAAGCTGGGAACAGCCCTGACTAGCCCCACAGTTAAACAGGCGAAAATGGGGAAAACCTTTTTGCAAAAGAAAGCCCCTAATGGGGGCTCTCTCCCTACTGGGAAAGGCAAGCCAAGGAGGATTATGCCCAGGCAGCGCTCACAGGTACAGGGAGAATCTTCTCAAAGGGCAGGGTAAGGGGTGGGGTGGGAAAAAAAAGGGGGGAATTAAATTAATTAAGGGACTAGAGAAGATTAAAAAGAAGGGGAAAATAAAGAAATGTAACCAGACAATGAGACAATGAGAAGAACACTCCACTGTCCTCCAGACGGTCCAAGTGCTCCAGGTGATCCGTTGCACGCAGCAAAAGAGAAAGTACAAGGCTGTGTGCAGAGTATTTAAACCTTTTACCCCTCCCACCAAAATTGCAACATAACTTTTGCCCCAGCAACTCGGCAATCCAATCAATGCCCCCCGGCCATCTTGGAGAACTTAACCAGCAACAAAGGGGTGGCTCAGTAGACCCCACCGCAACACGTGCTCTCCCTGAAGGAGAACACGCTTTCTCAGGAGACAGATGAGGTGATCAGGCACTCCCATTTCTTTAAGAACTTGCCATAGTTTGCCATGGTCGACACAGTCAAAGGCTTTTGCATAGTCAATGAAGCAGAAGTAAAGGTCTTTCTGGAACTCTCTAGCTTTCTCCATAATCCAGCGCATGTTTGCAATTTGGTCTCTGGTTCCTCTGCCTCTTCTAAATCCAGCTTGCACTTCTGGGAGTTCTCGGTCCACATACTGCTTGAGCCTTCCTTGTAGAATTTTAAGCATAACCTTGCTAGCGTGAGAAATTAGTGCAATTGTGCGATAGTTGGAGCATTCTTTGGCACTGCCCTTCTTTGGGATTGGGATGTAGACTGACCTTCTCCAATCTTCTGGCCACTGCTGAGTTTTCCAAACTTGCTGGCATATTGAGTGTAGCACCTTAACAGCATCATCTTTTAAAATTTTAAATAGTTCAGCTGGAATACCATCACTTCCACTGGCCTTGTTATTTGCAGTGCTTTCTAAGGCCCATTTGACTTCACTCTCCAGGATGTCTGGCTCAAGGTCAGCAACCACACTACCTGGGGTATATGAGACATCCGTTTCTTTCTGGTATAATTCCTCTGTGTATTCTTGCCACCTCTTCTTGATGTCTTCTGCTTCTGTTAGGTCCTTTCCACTTTTGTCCTTTATTATGGAAATCTTTGTACGAAATGTTCCTTTCATATCTCCAATTTTCTTGAACAGATCTCTGGTTCTTCCCATTCTATTGCTTTCCTCTATTTCTTTGCATTGCTTGTTTAAGAAGGTCTTCTTGTCTCTCCTTGCTATTCTTTGGAAATCTGCATTCAATTTCCTGTATGTTTCACGATCTCCCTTGCATTTTGCTTGCCTTCTCTCCCCCGCTATTTGTAAGGCCTCATTGGACAGCCACTTTGCTTTCTTGCATTTCCTTTTCATTGGGATGGTTTTCGTTGCTGCCTCCTGTATAATGTTACGAGCCTCCATCCATAGTTCTTCAGGCACTCTGTCCACCAAATCTAAATCCTTAAACCTGTTCCTCACTTCCACTGTGTATTCATAAGGGATTTGACTTAGATTGTATCTTACCGGCCCAGTGGTTTTTCCTACTTTCTTCAGTTTAAGCTTGAATTTTGCTATAAGAAGCTGATGATCTGAGCCACAGTCAGCTCCAGGTCTTGTTTTTGCTGACTGTATAGAGCTTCTCCATCTTTGGCTGCAGAGAATATAATCAATCTGATTTCGATGCTGCCCATCTGGTGATGTCCATGTGTAGAGTCGTCTCTTGTGTTGTTGGAAAAGCGTGTTTGTGATGACCAGCTTGTTCTCTTGACAGAACTCTATTAGCCTTTGCCCTGCTTCGTTTTGATCTCCAAGGCCAAACTTGCCAGTTGTTCCTTTTATCTCTTGACTCCCTACTTTAGCATTCCAATCCCCTATAATGAGAAGAACATCCTTCTTTGGTGCCACTTCTATAAGGTGTTGTAAGTCTTCATAGAATTGGTCAATTTCAGTTTCTTCAGCACCAGTAGTTGGTGCATAAACTTGGATTACTGTGATGTTAAAAGGTCTGCCTTGGATTCGTATCGAGATCATTCTATCATTTTTGAGATTGCATCCCAGTACAGCTTTTGCCACTCTTTTGTTGACTATGAGGGCCACTCCATTTCTTTTACGGGTTTCTTGCCCATAGTAGTAGATATGATGGTCATCCGAACTGAATTCACCCATTCCCGTCCATTTTAGTTCACTGATGCCCAGGATGTCAATATTTATTCTTGCCATCTCATTTTTGACCACCTCCAACTTACCCATGTTCATGGTTCTTACATTCCAGGTTCCTATGCAATATTTTTCTTTACAGCATTGGACTTTCCTTTCGCTTCCAGGCATATCCGCAACTGAGCGTCCTTTCGGCTTTGGCCCAGCCGCTTCATCAGCTCTGGATCTACTTGTACTTGCCCTCCGCTCTTCCCCAGTAGCATGTTGGACGCCTTCCGACCTGAGGGGCTCATCTTCCAGCGTCATAACTTTTATATGCCTGTTGTCTTTGTCCATGGAGTTTTCTTGGCAGGGATACTGGAGTGGCTTGCCGGTTCCTCCTCCAGGTGGATCACGTTTGGTCAAAACTCTCCACTATGACCTGTTCATCTTGGGTGCCCTGCTCGGCATAGTTCATAGCTTCTCTGAGTTCTTCAAGCCCCTTCGCCACGGCAAGGCAGTGATCCATGAAGGGGCAAGGCACGGCAAGGCAGTGATTCCAATGACTATTGAATAGCAAGTGGTTATGGGAACAATTGAGTACAACTTTATTACTGAAGGAAATTACTGATAAATAAGAGACTCGGTCAAGAATTTATCTCATCAGATAAAGTAAAGAAAAGAGGTGTGGTGATCTATGCAAAGGAAAAGTTGGCTCCAAAATTGATATTTAAAGATGAACAAGGAAGATACCTGGCAATTGAAATACAAATTCAAGGAGAAAAGATATTAATTGTGGGAGTTTATGCCCCAAATGAAGGGAAGGCTGAATTCTTTAGGAAGTTGCATGAGACATTAGTTGACTTTTTAGATTATAAAATCCTAATGATGGGAGACATGAATGGAGTTGTCTCAACAAACATGGATAAAGCACAGAGACAAGTGATCTCGAAAGAAGGGAGACTACCAAAGATCTTTTTTGAAATGACTGAAACAATGGACTTGATTGATATCTGGAGAACAAAGAATCCTTTAGAGAGAGAGGGAACTTTCTTCTCAGAAGCAAAAATGACATGGACAAGAATAGACCAAATTTGGATTTCTAGCAGTCTGGCGTCAAGAACAAAAAAAGTAGAAATATGCCCAAAAACGTGCTCCGACCATAATGCGGTCAAGATGGAGATGAAACTAACAACAACTGGTTCCTTTAGATGGAGAATGAATGACACCCTATTCAAGGATGAAGAGATCCATAAGAAGGCCCTTAAAACATTAAAAGATTACTTTGAGATCAACAGGAAAACAGATGTGGAAAAAAGAATAATTTGGGACGCAAGCAAAGCCGTGATGCGAGGTTTCCTAATTCAACAAAATTCTATTAAGAGGAAGCAACAAAATGAAAAGAAGGAAAAATTTTTAGAAAAAATAAAAGAAGGAGAGAAGAAGTTGAGGTCCAAACCAAAGTCCCATGAGATTTTGAGAGAAATAAAGTTTCATCAGATGCAATACATGGAGCTCATGAACCAACAAATAGAATGGAAGATAAAGCAAATGAGACAAAGAACTTTTGAATCAGCGGATAAATGTGGGAAACTTCTGTCATGGCAATTGAAAAAAAGGCAGAAAATGAATACGGTAACAAGTTTAGAAATGGATGGAAAGATTATCCACAAACCCAACGAGATCAACAATTGTTTTCAAAGCTTTTTTAAGAAATTGTATGCACAAGGGCCAACCAACGAGCAAGAAATAGAAGAATTCATCAGAAAATACGGTTTACCAAAAATCTCAGAACAAAGTAAAAGGATCTTAAACGAGGAAATAACAGAACAAGAAATAGAGGGTGCCATTCAAAATATGAAATTGGGAAAATCACCAGGACCAGATGGCCTGACGGCCAAATACTACAAAATGCTGAAAGAATGGCTGATACAACCATTGAAGGAAGTTTGCAATGAAATTTTGAAGGGGAAAAAGGCACCTGAATCGTGGAAAGAGGCTTTCATCTCACTTATACCGAAAACAGAGACTGAAAAGAACCAGGTCAAAAACTACCGCCCTATATCTTTACTTAATGTGGATTACAAAATTTTTGCAGACATTTTGGCAAAAAGATTAAAGAGAGTTTTGGCAGAAGAGATTCATAAGGACCAAACAGGCTTTCTCCCAGGTAGACATATGTCAGACAATGTGAGAAATATTATAGATATTTTGGAGCTGCTGGACGTTGACATTAATAGGAAAGCAGTTTTGATTTTTGTGGATGCGGAGAAAGCCTTTGACAACATTTGTTGGATTTTTATGAAAAAGAATCTCCAAGGGATGGGGGTAGGCCAAGGTTTTGAAAACGGTATAGGTGCAATATATTCTCAACAAAAAGCCAAATTAATTGTAAATAATGTGGTAACAGAAGAAATACCTATAGAAAAAGGTACACGACAGGGTTGCCCAATATCCCCTTTACTTTTTATATCAGTCCTGGAGGTTTTGTTAAACATGATCAGAAAGGACCAGTTGGTTAAAGGAGTTCAGGTCGGAGTTAGACATTATAAATTAAGAGCATTTGCAGATGATCTAGTATTGACCTTGCAACAGCCAGACACTAGTACTAAAAGAGTATTAGAACTAATTGAAATATTTGGTCGAGTAGCAGGTTTTAAATTGAACAGACAAAAAACGAAAGTGTTGGAAAAAAATTTAACAATGGAAGAAAGAGAGAGTTTTCAGAATGAAACAGGCTTGGAAATAACAAAAAGGGTAAAATACCTGGGGGTAAACTTAACATCTAAGAATGTGAATTTATTTAAGGATAACTATGAAAAATGTTGGTCAGAAGTTAAAAAGGATCTGGAAATATGGTCAAGGCTGAAACTTTCCTTGTTAGGCCGAATTGCTACTATTAAGATGAATGTATTGCCTAGAATGTTGTTTTTATTCCAGACGCTGCAGATTGTGGACAAGATGGACTGTTTCAAGAAGTGGCAGAAAGACATATCAAAATTTGTCTGGCAGGGCAAAAAGCCCAGAATTAAATTTAAGATTTTAACTGATGCAAAGGATAGAGGGGGGTTTGCCCTGCCGGACTTAAGACTCTACTATGAATCAGCAGCTTTTTGCTGGTTGAAACACTGGCTACTTCTTGAGAATACTGACATTTTGGATCTGGAAGGGTATGACAATAGTTTTGGTTGGCATGCATATTTATGGTACGACAAGGTAAAGGTGTATAAAAGTTTTAAAAACCATATTGTAAGGAAAGCATTGTATAACGTTTGGACTAGATACAAAGATTTGTTGGAAAGTAAAACCCCTAGGTGGGTGTCACCAATGGAAGCTAGGGAAGTAAAAAAGCTTAATATGGATTCTAAATGGCCAAAATATCATGAGATTATAGAATACGATGGTGAAAGGGTGAAACTTCAGAGTTATGAGAAACTAAAACCTAAGGTTCGAGATTGGTTGCATTACCATCAGATAAATGAGACGTTTAAACAGGACAGGAAAATAGGATTTCAGAAAGAGAAGTCAAAATTAGAAACAGAATTGTTGGAACCCAATACTAAGAATTTATCAAGAATGTATAACTTGCTGTTAAAATGGAATACACAGGATGAAACGGTGAAATCAGCTATGATTAAATGGGCACAAGATATAGGTCATGATATTATGTTTGCTGACTGGGAACAGTTATGGACCACCGGTATCAAATTTACTGCATGTAATGCTTTAAAAGAAAATATTATGAAAATGATCTACCGGTGGTACATGACCCCAGTCAAGCTAGCAAAAATTTATCATTTGCCTAATAATAAGTGTTGGAAATGTAATGAGACTGAAGGCACTTTCTACCACCTTTGGTGGACCTGCCCAAAGGTTAAAGCTTTCTGGGAAATGATCTATAATGAAATTAAGAAGGTCCTTAAGTGGACTTTTCCTAAGAAACCAGAGGCTTTCCTCTTGGGTATGGTGGGCCAAGTGGTGTTAAGGAAGGATAGGACTTTCTTTATGTATGCCACTACAGCAGCAAGAATTCTACTGGCAAAGTATTGGAAGACGCAAGAACTACCTACTCTGGAAGAATGGCAAACAAAGGTGATTGACTTTATGGGACTGGCTGAGATGACGGGCAGAATCCGGGACCAGGGGAAAGAGACAGTGGAAGAGGACTGGAAGAATTTCAAAATATATCTTAAAAATAACTGTAAAATTGAGGAATGTTAAGATGTCAGGGGGTAAGAAGTAAAGAATTGCAGCAGTAAACAAAAAAACTTAAGAAATATTTACGAAAAGCAACTAAGACAATGGACTTAAGGGTTGCTAAAGAATTATTAAACAAGGATGCAGGGATGGGGAGGTATGGGGAAGTCAAAGAAAAAAGGCTATGAACCGATGAGTATGAAGTTATATTGTGTTACATTGTTCTTTATTTTATGTGTGGAAAATTAATAAAAATTATTATAAAAAAAAACAACAACTTTATTACTGAAGTTCATTCACAATCCTATAAATGGGTCACATGGCAAATTATCTCTCTGCTTTGGGAAACAGGTGTGCCTCTAACGACATACACCACCCTACGTGGCCATATCCTTGCCAAGACGAGGTACTAAGCAAACTGTGTTTGTTGTGCCCAGTTTCCAAAGCTTTGCTGTATCTGAAGGAGCAGCTACATTGCACTGATGAAAAATCTCTACTTCATCCCTAAGAATGTCAACTGTTCAATAGCCTCGGCATCCAATCACTGGCTCTACCAAAAGCATTACTTGTGGAGGGAAAGTGAGATAGTCTGGCTCTGCACAATGTTTGCACGTACAAGCCACAGCTCACTTTCTGCTGAAACAGATTAACAAGCATGGGACATCATCATAGAATTTGCAGAGTTTGAAGGGCCCCAGAGGTCATCTGTTCTGCAATGCAGAAATCGCAGCTAATGAAAAGCACAAACAAATAGATTTGTAAATAAAACAACAAACGTTTTAGCGATAAATAATAATTATGTTCTGCGTAACGCCCAAATAGTCTCCTAAGCAGTTTGCGAAGTCCAAAATACCAGCTACGCAAACATTAAAATATAAACACCCATAATTAAAACGCACAAGAAAACAGTGTCATTAAAACAATACAGCAATTAAAAACTGCAGACTGAGAATTCAAGCATACGCCTTTGTAGATGCAGGTGCACCTACAAAAAAAGAATAGCACTAACATCTTTAAAAGACTGGCAAAGCAATGCTATAGCAAGATCCCACCGGAATAAGTGGAGTAAGGATCCAGCAGACCTGCAGGTGAAGTGAGAGGCTCCCAGCACAGCTGAGTTATGCCAGCATAACTCTCCATCCTCAGCTTGCTCAGCTGCAGATGCTGCAGTGTATTCCCCCCATCCTTTCCCAGCTGGGACCCAGCTGGCTCAGCCAAACCAGGCAAATCCTATATTGGCATAAGCCTGAAAAGGGGGTGCTCTGGGGGAAGGGTGGGACCAGAGAGTGGGGATGTAAGCTGGATCCTAAGCCCATTCAGCTGAGTCACAGGACCAGGCAACCCAGTGTACATTAAGTTGGCAAAACAGGTGATGTAACTCAAATCCTGTATTAGGCACATTGGTACCCAATGCTCTAAGAAACTAGTAAAAATTATCATCTGCTTTCTAGTTCTCTTCCCTCTACTGTTCAGGCAGTAAGTTA
Source organism: Podarcis cretensis (assembly GCF_951804945.1). Classification (NCBI taxonomy): domain Eukaryota; kingdom Metazoa; phylum Chordata; class Lepidosauria; order Squamata; family Lacertidae; genus Podarcis; species Podarcis cretensis. The sequence continues at coordinate 83,406,309 of NC_137174.1, read as the reverse complement.
TTCTTCCAAAGCATTTGGAAAATTGAACTCTACTTAGCAGAATACCTCTATCAGAGGAAGGGAGTCCTTCACCCTGTCTAATGGCTGGTCTGTCTCTGCATCTGACTTTCTGTAGTCTGCTGTCATTGCTGCTGATGATGCAAGACTAAGGCTTAGGATATTGGTCACCTGAAATCAGTGGGGCTGAGTAATTTTCAGCCCAGGAATTCTGGTGTGATTCTTTCACAGACTGAGCTATGGCAAACTATATGCAGAATGGGAGCCTGTTAAGCTGTCCTATAAATGTGAGGACTGACAAAGAATGCCTTTTGGTGTGATATGCAAATATTTTGCTGAGGCTTATTTGAGATGACATTCAGAGAAGGGCATCCCAACCTCATTCTAATGTGGTCATTAAGCCACATCACCATCTATTCTCTGTATTTATTCTTGGCACATATGATTGCACAGCTGAGAGAAAAGGAAGAGGGGCTCCATGGTTTATGAGATTTTGCTGCCATCTTCTGATTAACGGGCGTTGTTTGGGGACAGAATGATGCTACTCAGTTCAAAGAATAAATTGGTCCTGTCCCTTAGTGGGGCAAAGAGGCAGGAGTAACAAACGCAGAGATCACAGACATGATGAATGCCTGTTTATATTTTTCCTTTCTTTGCATCCTTAAAAACATAAGAGCCTACTGAATCAGGTCAATGTCCTATCTAGTCCAGCATCCTGTGGCCAGTCAGATGTCTGTGGGAAGCCAGCAACAGGACCTGAACACAAGAGCATTTCCCCCTTCTATGGCTTCCAGCAACTGCTATTCAGAAACATTTCTACCATCTGCTATGGAGGCAGAACTCAGCCATCATGGCTCCCAGTGCGTTTCCAAGCACAATTCAAAGTGTTGGTGCTGACCTTTAAAGCCCTAAACGGCCTCGGTCCAGTATACCTGAAGGAGCGTCTCCTCCCCCATCGTTCTGCCCGGACACTGAGGTCCAGCTCCAAGGGCCTTCTGGTGGTTCCCTCACTGCGAGAGGCCAAGTTACAGGGAACCAGGCAGAGGGCCTTCTCGGTAGTGGCGCCCGCCCTGTGGAACGCCGTCCCATCAGATGTCAAAGCGATAAACAACTACCTGACATTCAGAAGACATCTGAAGGCAGCCCTGTTCAGGGAAGTTTTTAATATGTGACATTTTAGTGTACTTTTCATCTTTGTTGGAAGCGGGGTACAAATAATAAATTTATTATTATTATTATTATTATTATTATTATTATTATTATTATTATTATAGCCTTCATGAATTTCTCCAGTCCTCAGTTGAAGCCTTCCAAGTTGGTGGGTGCACACCAACTTTTTTTGGAGCAAGCCCCACTGAAATCAATGGATGTTACAGTTGAGTAGACAGAATACACAATAAAGCTGCATGCACACCACATTTTAAAGGCAGGTTTAAATCACATGACTTCCCCCAAGAATCCTGGGAACAGTAGTTTGTTAAGGGTGCTGGAAATTGTAGTTTTGTGAGGGTTAAACTACGGTTCCCAGGATTCTTGGGGGGTATGGTGTGTATACAGCCTCAGTCTTAAATAACATGCTTCCAACTGAACATACATAGGACTGAACTGTAGAAGACAACTCCATGAGCACTACAGGAAGTTGACTGTACTGATAGACTTGCTGTGGAAAGCATCTAGAGGCAGTACCAAACTTCAGAAACTTCAGAAACCCACAGGTTTGCAATCTAGACTTCAGCCTTTTATGTCAAACATTTAATACAAAAATAGCACAGCAATAAGGTCAGAGCTGCAGTCCCTAGCATACCAGTATCTTTCAAGGCATGCAATTACCCTGAGAACAGAGCCTCTCCGTACTACATGTAGAAGAGATGTCTACAATTCAGCTTTCTTCTCACATATACTAACCAATATCATCTTTAACTTGCTGACTTTTCCAATCCTCAAAAGAAAGCTCATCTCTTTATTTCCAAGTCACTGCTTTGATCCTTCTACAAAATTAATTCTTTTGATGAGCTGCGATAGCCTACTGATCACACCAGCGCCGAGAACTTTCCTTCACTTCTTTGACCTCTCTCCTACCTTAAGCACACTTGAAATTCTGCATTGACTACTTCATTCTGCTGATTAATTGATATTTTGATCAAGTTCATTTCGGGGAGATGTTACTTCTGTCTTAGAAAGTATAAAGTGAAGGAAGACGGGGGAAATTGTACTTTCATGTTATCAATTATGTATTTTAAGATATAGCAAGGCATTGGCCTATATTTTAGAATTTTTACACTACACAGATGAAACTGAGATAAACTGGAAGGTGGGAGGCTGCAGTGTCCAGCTGCTCCTAAATAATGTCAATCAAAGATGGCAGAAGATGCCCAGGATGCTGAGAGATGGACCTGATATAAATCAGTTCCCATGTTCTCTCCAGGAGAGCCTAACACTACAGTATTAAATTTTTGCATTGTTTGTATATCATTCAGCAAGCTTGCTCAAAGACTAGAAAACGAGGGTGACTCTTCAGCTCATAAAAATGGCACATAAACAGAAGCAAACCAACAGTGTTCAGAATGTGACAGATTGTATTGTTTATTATGAACACGGATCTCCAGTATTACCAGCACACAGAGAATCAAAAAACACTGCTGACCACATACCACAAATGGACCTGCATTTTATCAGAAGTGGGTTGTTGTATGCCTGGAATTTGCCAGATATATACGGAATATTGCAGTCGGAAGCAGTGTCTGGGCAGAAATCAGTGAAAATGTCCAGAAAATTGTTCATCTTCCATTCCTTGAATAATTGCTGCATTTTAAAACAGGGGCTTAATGGTTTCCACTCATTTAAGCAGATGGCCTGGGGTCTTTGGGGTGAAAACCAGGGCCTCATAAGCAAAAGAGCTCCCCTTGCGGCCAAATCATTGTGAAACATTCCAAATTCCTAGCATTAAGATCAAGACGCAGCTTTCCAGTTCATGGCACTGGCTTTCTAGGGACATCAAATGTACTCATGCAGCAAGTTACTCAATGCAGTGTTCAGACCAAAAGTCTGTATAGCACTTAAGGGCCAATGAGGATAGCTAAATAAATTGCATATTTATTTATTTATTATTTTGTAATTAGGCAAACAAATACTTCTTTCTCTTTTTTTGCTTGTCACGTTTGTCAAATGTGTTTATCCAAGAACCAGTCTTGATCGATCTCTTTGGAAAAACCAGTTAACTAACTATACAGTTGCAAATGTGTATTTTAACGTTTTGGTGAAATAACTTTATCATGTATTTTACTTATGTGTGTTTTGTATTTGACTTTATACTTGTGAACCACTTAGAAGCAATTAATCAGTATGTAAATTAATTTAATCATCGTCATTATAGAACCATAGAGCTGGAAGGGTCTCTGAGGAACATCTATAGTGTACACAATTTCACTTGTACTTTTCTTTACAATTCTTCCACAGACTGAGGTCTCATCATTATAGCAATTCTTGCTGATTTGAGGGGATTAGAGCATCTAGCATACTAGCAGAGCCTGTAACCCAAGCCTTAATTAAATTCTAACACTTACTGGACCCAGGAATTTAGGGGAGCCTGGCACCCACCAACTCATAACAGGGGCATTCCTACCAAACATGAATAAATGAACCAAGTTTTCCACAACTTTTCCAACACAAAGGGGAAAGGGAGAGATTATTTTTTGCCAACCTGTCTGGCATTCTGTACCAGAATAGGATGACCTTGAGTGAGGCCACCTGTAAGCCACCAGAGATGGTTTTAAAAGAGGGAATTGTCCAGATACCTTCTCATTGGTAATATTTGATCTGGTGGCCTATTTCTGATTCCCATACAATTTGACAGCTTCCAACATCCCCTAATACAGAGCAATCCATTAGAACAAATGTCAGTTTTAAGCCTCAGAATGAATGCTGCCTTCATCCTGGACACAGAGACACTCTATTCATTTTATGAACATCTCTATGTTTTAAAAAGTCCCACTTTCTTCACCTTCTCTATCAAAAATGTCAAAGAGATTTTGTTATGTCAAAGTATTCAGCTTAAGAAAAAGCTCTCTTGTTCCAGCAGCTAAATTTCTTCGTTATGAAATAGTTTAATCTTTTCTACTCACGTTTCACAGAATGACATTTTTTTTTACCGCAAGGTCTGAATAAACTTAAGAACTATATGAAAAAATAATTAAAAATAAAAAAATAAAATTGCCTAAAGAAGGAACCTTATATTTTTCACCTCTTTCAATATATATAAGTTGTTCTGTGGTTAAAGGAAAACAGTTTCAAGATTAGAGGGGGAGTCAAGTAACACTGAAAGGAAGTGGGAGGCAGAGAGAAAATATAGGAAGGATTTGATTTAACGTTTGATTTTAAAAAAACACTTTAAAAATACAAAACCTAATAACTGCAATTGCATAGCAAAAAGCAAGATATCACCCGACTAAAATACAGTATAAAGATAACACACAATAATCAGCCATACGCCATTGTTATCCAAACATAAATAGAGTCAAGGTTTAGAATCTAGTCCAGTGGTAGTTTATTTAGCACTTAGTCTGTGCAGGTAGCAGCATATTGAAGAATATGTTGGTAAAACCTGAGATGTTATTGTCTTTATCGTCACCTTCTGCTGTCTTTAGCTTGGATGATTCTTGGAGGTGCCCTTTAGGCTTGGCGTGCACAATTTAGTCGATACTGGGCAGCAAGTCCAGATTACACAGGTCAGGTTCACACACCCAAGGTTCATATAAAAATGAGGAAGAATTTACTTCCAGTCCTTTTTCGATTTCATTAATTTATTATATTTCTATGCTGCTTTTCATTCAAATGAATCCCAAAGTGGCTTACAAACCATAAATAACCGTAACATGATATGACATCACAAATACATTATAAACCTTATAGAATAATTAACAAATCATCAGTGAAACAATTGCAATCTATAAACGCTTTTAAAGCAACAACTAAAAAATAAGCTAAACATCACAATTAAAGCTATGGACTCACAGGTCTGTGGGGAAATGGAAATTGTGTACCTTCTCTACAGTATGCTAGCTGCAGGTACACATAAGATTTTGGCCTTGAGATTGAGCTTGTGAAGCTATCCAGATAGCAGGTGCAAAGGATTATGTATTGAATAAGCCACGAGGAAGAAGTATGGAGAAATCAAAATTATGAGATATAAGCTTGTATTAAAGTGGTCATCAAGAATGTTTCATAGTAACAACAAGGAAGCCAGATATCCCATGGGCAGAAGTCAAAATTTAGAAAGTAAATTGGTTTTAGATGTTAAGAACATGTAAGCTTTTTATGGATTTCCCTCTTCCCAAAGAATGAGCTAATAGGTACCAAAGAGATTCTACATTTGTTTGATGTATGGTTTCTGGGATGTCACAAAGCAATATAATGTTAATGTTAAAGGTGGTTTTTGTGTGTGCGCACACTTTAGAAAAGATAAATCATAGGCACTTGACATTTAAATGGAGATAAAATAAAGATAATTAGAAGTGAGGAGACCTACAAATATTTGTGAACTGTGGATTAATTTGACACATTTCAAAAACAGATAAGGGAAATTAATATTATTATTAATTTGATTTATTGCATTTTACTACTAATATGAAATTATCTAAACACATTCTCCCTGCAGTGAAGATTCAACACATATGAAATCTGTCAAATAAGTAGTCTGCAAGTCCCAGCTAACTGCATGCAAAACATATAATAGTTATATTTTGTCTATTCTAAACCCAATACAAAAATCCTAGCATATGCTGAATGGATTATCATCAGTGAAAGACACATAAATGGTTGCCGTTTTATCTTACCAGCTTTTATAATGAGTTACTGGGCTATTTCAGAACCACATTAAGATAACTTTATCCCAATGTCTATCAAGACAATTATAGCAATGCACAAAGTCATTCTACTGAGGCACCATATTGCAATTGTATGATCATTCATTTGGGTGGAGTGTGTGGATCTACGGAGGATAGTGACAAAGATTATTGAGGTCAGATATCCCATCATCCCTAGCCATTGGCCATGCTGGCTGAAGCTGAGGGGAGTTGGAGTTAAACAGTATAGAGAAGGACAAAGATTTCCCATACCTGTTTTAGATTCTGGATACAATCCTCCAAAATATATTTATTTAATTATTTAGGGGGAAACAATCCACACTGAAATAAATCGGGCTTGCTGCTTTTTGTTTTATTGTTGAGTATTAGCATTTCTTCTTCTTCTTCTTCTTCTTCTTCTTCTTCTTCTTCTTCTTCTTCTTCTTCTCTTTTTTCTCCTCCTTCAATGAAAGAGTATCTTCTAATATTACTTAGGAGCCTGCTACTGATTTAAGTTTTTCTATATACTCCAGTTAAGGAGAAGCAATCAGTTGAATCAAAACATCAACCACTCTCTTGACAATGTATCATATTATTTTGACAACTAATTATCATTATTGTACAACATAAAGTGTGATAGATGTTTACAAGTAACCCAGAGGTTGAATCCCTCTAAAGATATGATCAAAGCAATAAAGCTGATAGATTTATGGCATGACAACAAAGGATAGGCAAGAGCAAAATGAGAAAGATTAAAACAGTTAGTCTTGTCCCTCAACATAAAATCAGAATAAATGTGCATTTGTTTTATTACTCAGTATGTAATATGTAGTAAGATAATGGAGCAGTGAACTTTAAAATGGAAGTTGACAACTACATTTATATATCCTATTTCTAAAGTGGCCTCCACACCCTAGGGTGGAAATATATGAACATCATCTGTTGATGTCAAAACTCAGTAAATGGTGGTTTGCTCAGAAAGTGGTTTATTAACAAGGCAGGATATCCAACCAGGACCATTGTTTCTGGTTACCTCTGAGCTGGACCATAGGGTTACATCTGGGGAATTGGGAGGAAAGAGGGTGTGATCAAATAAAATGACCTGGTTTTCTTGACAGCAACACCACAGGATCCAGGTGGTTGAATGCTCTTCCATTCAAAATATTATCCTGCACATAGAAAACAAGCACATTGGTGGACTAGAACCCCTCTCTTTAAAACATGAATCAGTACAGCTGAGTCTCAGATGGATCTACCACTTGCTGGTGGTGAGACCTAGGGACAAAGATGTAGTGACCAAAAAAGGGAAGACGTAACAACGGTACCTAACCAATCTGACTTGACTGATGTCACAGGGCAAGTGGGGGCAACTTAGAGTGCAGACAGATGAGGACAGCTGTAGATGAAAAAGAGCAAACATTTTCACAAGGAGTGCCAAAAAGGGCAGGATTTTCTCGATACTGCTGGGAGAGCTCCCTTACCTCTCCCCCAACTGCTGTTGGGATCTCCGCTCGGCCAAGCTGATAAAGCTCATCTTCCGGCTGAATCCTTCAGAATCGCCCTCCCAACGAATAATTAATGACCTGAGCCTTTGATGAGGCTCCAAGGCACGTTCCCCCGTTCAGCAGGTTTTCCAGCACAGGAAAGAGACGAGAGGTTTGGGCTACATTGCTATTCTTTATTACTAAGCCATGCAGAGAGCAAAGAAAAATACATCCTCTCTCTGTGAGAGCAGAGAGCAACTGAACAACAAAGGAACAAAGGAAACAGGAAACCAGTAAACATCACATCCGTCTCCTGCCTCCGTGAGACTTCCAACAGCCTGGAAGGTCTCTGGAATGTAAACAGAGTCCTGTGACTCCAAGCAGCTGCTCAGTGGCAAACAGAAACTAACATCTGCTTCATCTCATCAGTGCCAGCAAAAATCCAGTGTCATAGCAACTGATCTCCTGTAAGATGATCAAATACATTTTGTCATTTTTTAAAAGTGGTGGTTCTATGCCACCAGTTCACCCCCTGAAGATTCTTGTCAATTTCCTGGAATCATTTAAATCATCCTCCAACCCCTGTAAGAACAATTTAGCCTGCCTATAAGAATGTTGTGTTGGGAACTGGACTGAAGTGTCAACTTCTTGATGCAAGCTAGCAGCCATTTACGAAGGTGTAAGTTCAGCCATCATGTTACAGGTGATGAAGATTGTTCTGCACTAATATTGAATGTAGAAGTTCTTTTTAAAAAAAAAATTCTACAGCAACTTTGAAAGTACTTGCCAAAGGAAAGGTGCATTATCAAAATGGTGAATTTTTGAAATCATTCCAAGAGAGAGAAATTTATGGTGAATTTAATGTTAAGCCATCATTCATAGCACAAAAGATGATAGAATAACAGGCTATCTAACTAAACTCTCTTCTCATTGCAGGAAATCCAGAATTAGAGTATCCTCAACAGATGGCTATCCAGTCTTTGCTGGAAAACTACCAGAAAGGGGGGGGGGGGGCATTAGCCTTCTGTGTAACTGGTTTCATTGTTAAACTTACCATCAATAGGTTTCTCCTAGTGCTCAGTTGATATTTGCCTTCCTGTATTCTAGCCCCATTCAATCCACTTCTGCCCTCTCTGTAAGAATGGAAGAAGCTATCAGTTTTGGTTCTCTCAGGTTCTTATTTTTTTTCCTCCTTAAATTAGCCCTCCATATTTCTGCAGCAATTTGCAGATTTATTTATTTATTTATTTATTTATTTTAAAAAAACATTATGAAAATACTACAGCACTTTGGAGTGAATTTCACCCAATAAGCACATTTTTATATGCAGTTTGGACTAACACACACATTTTTGCAAGCGACTTTCCCTGTCAAAATGCATGTTGTATGCTATTTTCACAAATATATTCATTTTTATGCGCCCAGCATATGCATTTCTGTGAACCTTGGTTGGTTGGAGATATGCATAGCAAAATTTGGACAAGTTCAAATTTTGAAGCATGTCTGTGTTCTAGTTTTCATTTTGTTTCAGAAAGTGTGCACGTGATAAATAGAAGTTTGGACTTAGGCCCAGGTTGAAATGTTGTTGGTCATGAAGGTTCCTCGGTGGCTTGGAGCAAACCCCTTTTTCACACCCTGTTAGTGATAGGATCGTCATCCTTCAGAATGTACTGGCTCTTTCTCAGCATTCATTGCTGCCACCAAAGCTGCCCATTATCTTCCCTTATTTTCTCTGGCGTGCTCTGGTCCATGGGGTCACGAAGAGTTGGACACGACTAAACAACAAAACTTTCCCTATCTAGTTGTGGGGCAGTGGTACCAACTTGAATAAAATATTGTGGGTGCCCAGGTAAGACCTGCATAAGCATAATAGAGCACATGGCGCAGTGCGCATGCACCATTTGAATGGGAATGCCCATCAACTTGGGGGGCAGCCCCCTCAAATATTTGATTGTGGGGGCCAAAGCCCCCATGGCCCCTGGGAGTTAGCTCCTATGTTGTGATGAGGAAGAGGAGAGAAGGGAAATGGCAGCCTAGCAGACTGTTCAAAGCAAAGCTCCTCCTCTGCCATAAAGTCTTTTCAAATGCTCAGGATCTCTGGCAGTTGCCGAACACAAACTACATTTCTCTGTTATACCTGAGGAGATGGCAGTACATAAGACATGATCAGAGACATCTATGGCACATCAGGGACAATGATAGGTCTTAGCATACATTTCAGCCACTATCACAGAGTTTGGGCATTAGACATACAAAAACCAAGCTCAGCTAGTTCTTCTTTCTATGAAAAGGGTGTCAGCAAAAGCTTTTTTGCTGATGGTGCAAATTCAACCACTCCACTTTAGTTGAATTTTTTATACCACATTGAATTTACCACAAATAATGCTAATGTGAAGATAATTCAGCGTGACCTTTCTACCATTTAAAACCAACGGTCCATTCATGTGTAAATGCACAAAGTTGAGGGAAAGGCATTGTGCAGACATAGTAGCCCGGATCTCTCTTTTTCACCCTCTCTTCAGTAGTAGCACCCTTGACCTTTAAGCTATCAGCTTCACCAGAATTTTGTAACAAATAACATAGGGTAGACAAGGGAATAAACAGGCTTTGTAGAAAAAATGTGTAAGGAGATATTGCCTCAAAAGACAATTCTGAAGCACAGGACTGGCTCTGGGGTATATAAGAAGGCATCCATTTCTCTTCCAACCTGTTTGCCACATGCGATGCTGTTTCCATTCTGCTGCAATTCGATTTCCAACAAAAATTATGTTATTTGTCTCATGGTCCACTGTGGCCAAATTTAATATAACAAATTGCATTAATAATTATGTTATCATTACAGTATTCCACACCACTCTTTTCAATGCAAAGGAAAAACAAGGCAAATGCGGGTTGGGGGCCAGCTGCAGAATATAATCACTTATGTATTATTTGCTGACCAAAAATAGCAGCAACAGCAGTGAATACCCGTCGTATTTGCTGGATCAATTGATCTGTTCCAGACATGGGACAAACAAGCGAATATCGAAAATTTGCACTCCTGTTTCCATCAGAATTACCCGATATCCCTTGTTATGCTTATCATTGGGCAGCATGAGATGGGAAATCCTAGAGAGTTGGGGGAGGGAATAAGAACATAAGAAGCACTCTGTTGGATCAAGCCAAAGTTCCATCTAGTCCTGGACTCCGTTCTCACAGGGGCCAACCAGATCCCCATGGGAAACCGGAAAGCAAAACCAGAGTGCAGCAGCACTCTCCTCACTGGCAAATCCCAAGTAGTTCAGCCTTGAATTCTGAAGAGGGAGGGAATTTCACAATTTTAGGGGACCACTGAAAGTATGCTACTCTCCCTAAATGCCAGATTCATCGCAGATGTAGGAAGTAGACATATTCAGCCTTTTCGGGCCCAAGGCCTACCTTTAATGCCCAAATGCAGATGTGGACCTACTTTTACATTTTTACTACATCTCGCTCCTTTCCATCTTTTTTTTTTTCAAATCTCTCTCTCATTTCACCTGCCTACCAACCATAGCATCTCCTCATAAGAAGAGCCCTCCTAGACTAAAGGCCTATCTATTACTTTAGCATCTTTTTCACTCCACAGTGTCCTGCCATATAACTATGGGATGTTTCTACATGATTACCTTCCTGGGGTTCAGCTGATTCATTAAATAAACACAGAGTGCTTACCTTCTCTTGTAAAAGGTGCTTAAGTCAACAGCCGAACTATTCACCTTGACACTCTGCCATTTGGCTTCAGACACTCCATCATCTGGGGTTCCCCCCATGCTCATAGAGGTCAGGCTCCAATCTTTGGAGCAGGGCTTGTAGCTCAGTGGTAGAGCATTTGCCTATGGCAAATGCTGTCCCTGGTTCAATCCCTGGGATCTTGAGGTAGGGTTGAGAGACACCTAGTCTGAAAGCCTGGAGAGGCACTGCCAGTCAGTGTAGGTAATCTTGAGTTATATAGACCAATATAAGGCAGGTTTTTATGTTCGTATCATGAATCAGAGTACACCAGCTGAATACCAAAGGCGTAAAGCATGAATGGTCAATGTAATGCCCTCCAGTTGTTGATGGACTCCAACCATTGGCCATGCAGATGTGAACTGGAGCCCAACAACTTCAGGGGGCACCATATTAACTCCCCTTGTTATAAAGAACAGCTTGGTATTAGAATATATGTGTGGCACTTAGATGGCCCCAAATTTTATCCATGGCATCTCCCATTGAAAGGCTGTCTGGTAGCAGAGTTTGCGTGAGAGCTTTGGAATCTGCTGCCACTTGGAATAGAGAGAAGTGGGGTGGAATATTCAATGGACTGACTCAGAATGTCAGCTACATATGTTTAGAAATCCACACTCACAATGTGCCAACAGCTTATTTATAGCGGTAGAAATTCTCATGCCCCTCAAGAGAAGCAGCAGCCCCTAAAATATGAGATATCAGAAGGCAGGGGGTTCTTTTTGTCATCTCCCCCCCCCCTCATTCAGTCCTTTGCCAGGCATAACCATCCAGATCTGTTTTCCTCCTCCTGGGCTTCTTCTGCTAGATGATGCATTCTTTGGCATGTAAACAGACATCAGATCTGATCTTGCAAATGTCAAGAATGACTTCAGGAGCTATATCTTGAAATGAAAGGTAAGCAAAGGTAGCTTGCTGCCTTGCATAGCTCAAGTCAAGCAGAAAACAGAGCAAATTTATTCATTTCAAAGAGGGCTTATGGCATCTTGGTGCCACAAACTCACCTGCTCACTGTGTGTGTGAGAGAGGGGGGGAGGAGGGGGGAGAATGGGTGAAAGGGCCTATGACATTGAGACATCTAAATCATCGTCCAGAGTATTTTGCCCTGCCAAAATTCAGAACTATTTGTTTGTGTGTGTGTGTGTTTTATCCTGTCTTTAACTTCTTGAAATTATATTTTTAGGGACAAACAGTATTCTCAGTATTCCCAAAAGTGGGTTATACTCAAACACATCAGACTGGGCTGACTCTGTCATGTCTCATTATGTGATGTAACATGATAATACAGTTCAATGAACAAACCAGATATGACACACACACAAAAACTTGATGGGAAAAGTCTATTCTTTAAAGATACGGGGAGGGGAGCCAATGTTGTCAAGGAACTTCATGTATTCTCTACTGTGGAATCTTCGGGAGAAATGTAACCAGTGACTCCCCAAGGTGGTGGTGAAGTTATTATACCATTTATCTAAATCAGGCTCCTGTAGGTCAGCTGTAGAACATCTGCTTCGCATGAAGAAGGGCTGGTAGAGAGCCCTGCCTAGAACCCAGGAGAGCTGCTGCTATTCATTGTAAACGATACCAGGCTGGCTGGACCAGTGGTCTGAATCCAGGCAACTTCCTATGTTTATTGCAGCCACTCACCTTATCCTAAAAATGGGACACCCTGAACTGGACTTCTGGTGAGCAGCTTAACCACCAGATGGGTCTGTACAGAAGAAGATGCTGCAGACTTATTCACAAGGATGAGCAAGCATTCTGAATTGTGCCCCCAAACAAACGGGTAGCAAATGAGGTTAGTTGGGTAGTGGCAGGGTATGCTTGCCCCGTTTGTGCCACTTAACAGCCTCTGTGACTGTGCTACTTTCTGAGCCAGTGGAAATTTTCCAATCAAGGTAACATGATGCAAACAAACAAAGCATCCGGCCTAGAGCCTGGATAGCTCAGTTGGTTAGAGCGTGGTGCTGATAATGCCAAGGTTGCAGGTTTGATCCCTGTATGGGCAGCTGCATATTCCTGCATTGCAGGTGATTGGACTAGATGACCCTAAGGGTCATTTCTGAGTCTACAGTTTTCTGATTCTATGGGGGGGGGGTAAAAGGGACCCCTGACCATGAAGTCCAGTCGTGACTGACTCTGGGGTTGCGGCGCTCATCTTGCTTTATTGGCTGAGGGAGCCGGCATACAGCTTCTGGGTCATGTAGCCAACATGACTAAGCCGCTTCTGGTGAACCAGAGCAGTGCACAGAAATGCCGTTTACCTTCCCGCCAGAGCGTTACCTATTTATCTACTTGCACTCTGATGTGCTTTTGAACTGCTAGGTTGGCAGGAGCCAGGACCGAGCAACGGGAGCTCACCCCATCCCAGGGATTCGAACCGCCGACCTTCTGATCGGCAAGCCCTAGGCTCTGTGGTTTGACCCACAGTGCCACGCCAAATAGGCAGGTTAAGCCAAAAGCTTCCCTTTGCCAGCAATGATCAATTAATGAAGCATATAATTTGAGTGGCCTTCCCCAACCTAGTACCCACTAGCTGTTTTAGACTACAAGTCTGATCAAGCCTAACCACTGGATGTAGGGGTCGAGGCTGATGAAGCTTGTAGTCCAAAATTTCTGGAAGGCACCAGTCGTGGTAGGCTGAATTGTAGCATTGGTCAGCTGCCATTCCATCAAGTTGACAGAGCTTTACCTCATTGCAATCTCCCTCTAGTTCTCAGTGAATTTAAATAAAACTTTGACAAATGCCTGAAATATGGAAACTCTCAGTCAGTTTGGGTTCACCTCCGTTGTGGGCCAAAGGGAATAACAGCATCAGCAGATTTACAAACTGTTCCAAAAGGGCTGCTGACATGAAGAGAGCTGTGGTTGGCAACTTCAGCGCTAGATGCTCTCTTCACAAGCAGCAGAGTCAATGAACTGGGCAAAATTGCATTTTCCACATGAACCTCAGAAACCATCATGACATTCAACGTTTGCTTCAGATGCCCGGGACTAACAACACTCAGACTAGCTGCTTAATATTGCTGAATGGTTCACCTGTTCCCTTCTTGAGCCTTAAAAATAAATATCCCTTTGCATCAGGTTATTTCAAGTTGTGCATCAGGAATATCTCCTGAATATTATTTTTGGGTTTCCGGGTCATTTATGATAGTTTGTCTTCTGTTGAATTATTGTCAAGATTAGGAACAGACTGGGCTCAATATCTTTTCCATCCAATTTGAAACGGAAGATGCAGGGGTTTTTAAAAGCAAGGTTGCCCAAACATGCATTGAACCAGGCTAGAAACTGGGCATTATTTGCTTCTCCAACTCAGGCAGCAAAATGTTTCTGGACAACCTTGGGTGTGGGATGAATGCAGCTGTAGCTGCCCCAGACACACAGAACCACAGAGAACTTGGGGTGTGAGTAAGGCATCTCTTGTTCAATAAGAAGAAGATGGACAGTTTTCCATCAACTCATATCTGTTCTATATGAATGGGGTTTTTTAAAAAAATTATTCTGAGCCATTTTGTTTGTGGGTAGGCAAGGCTATGCATTGTTGCAAAATATCATACACTGTATGAAATGCCTAATGGCAGGGCTGGCCAATGTGCCCTATTGTCAGGGACTGGCAAGGCTCCAAAGAATGTGGGGCAGACACAGGGGGCCAGAGGAGTTACCCAAGAGAGGGCACCTGAAATGTATGGGGTTTGTGGCTGCCTGGAGGCAGGAGCCAATGCACCGGGAGGAGGAAGAGTCAAGGCAGTCCGAGATTGAGAAAGGCACACAGGATGTTGTTGAAGAAGAATAGGCTGTTCTCATGACAGATGAGTCAGTAGATGGATCATCTACCCCTGCCCCATTGTCTCCTAGAACCAGGAGGCACTTGAAGTGGCAGGAGCTGTGGCAACTTCAGTGCAGGAGAAGTCTGGGGTTGAGGGCACACAACCCATCAGGGGAGGGTGTATAAGCTGGTAGAAGGGACTCACTGTTGCTGAAACTACTCAGCGGGGCACAGATCCTAGGGACAGCTGCCTAGTAGCTTGAAGTATATGTATATGGCAATCCAGAGCAACATGGGAGTTGCTCTACATCAGACATCCCCAAACTCGGCCCTCCAGCTGGTTTTGGACTACAATTCCCATCATCCCTGACCACTGGTCCTGTTAGCTAGGGATGATGGGAGTTGTAGTCCCAAAACATCTGGAAGGCCAAGTTTGGGAGTACCTGCTCTACATGCTTCTTTTGTCCATAAAGGCTTAACTAACAGTTGGGTCCCTTCCTTAGCTGGGATGGGCAGGGACACTCACTATCCCTACAATCACATTAACATTGCAGTGAACCGAGGATACACTCCAGTAAACAATCTAGCAAGTCAATTCTGCTGAGGCAAAATGTGATACAATGATGATCTTAGCTGGTTATGGGTTGTGCTGTGACGGCTGGGGAGATTTTACTTTGGGGTTCACTTGGACTGATTCCCTCCTGCTATCAAGAAATAGAATAAGCATCGCAAACTTGCTGTGTTGCCGATGAGGTCACAGAAGACTTAGTGGCACAGCTTGCATTAGTCCATTCTCTCTGCATATGTGGATCAAACGTAATTTAGTGAATCAGATGCACTGAATTACGTTGCCAGTCACTGGCCTGTAAGGCTGAAATTTTGCCCCATTAAGCAATCTACAAATCATCATCTTTCTGGCTTTATTACACAATTTTGCAGCCATTCCGGGTACTTTTGGCTTGCCCTGTCCGTTACCATACAAAAGGTAGCATCATCAGAGTAATTACAACCCACTGAGATCAATATTTCAAGGTGGTTTCTTAACGGGAGAAGAGATGGCTTTCTGCAGGATCCCAGAAACCTTTCTTTTTAAAACAAGAACATTTAATTAGTAGATAAAAGTTACACCTTCTCTCAGGACAGTTAATGGGCCTTGAGGGAAATGTCATCCCTGTGAAATTGCCCTATATAAAGAGGGGAGAAGATATTATTTTTATTTTAAGGAAGAGAAGTCCCCTTGGATACATGGGTAACTGCTTAAATATACTCACTTTGCTACTCAGGTAATGAGGATAACTCATCATCTGCTATAGCCTTTTCCTCATTATGGAGCTGAAAGGTGTGCTTGGATGCTAAGTGACAGATAAGGTGGGGGGAATCTCTGCCTTTTCCATCTTAAGCAAAAAGGAATCTTGTCGAGTGCAAGAGAAGGTCAGAGAAGACTGTCATCTCTTCACAATAATGACTACATGCATTACATTGCAACTGCTCTACATCCTTATGAATCCTAATCAACACAGAAGACAGAAAGCCACTCTAGATGTATGCTACAGCTCTAAAGGAAACATATGGCTGGCCTTTGCACAGCTCTGACTTGGATGCTAACTATGTTCTTTGCTGGACAAAGCAGATCTGTCCACGGTTACCGATGCCTCACATCCACATTACATTACTGCAGCACACTCAACAGATGCTGCTCTTGAAAAGCATTAGGAAACTGCAATGAGGGCAAAAATTATGCAGTGGTTGAAAACAATTCTGGTGTTCAATTTTCCAGACCACATCAAATATATTTAATTTCCATTCACTTCCTTTGAATTTCGCATCTTGATTCAAGGAGCTACTTATTACCTATAAAGTCCAAAATAGTTTGGGATCAGGATATCTGAAGAGTCACTTCTTCCCACATATAATACAGAGATTTTATTTACTTATTTTCATTCAGCAGATTAATACCCAACCTTTCTTCAACAGAACTCA
Organism: Podarcis cretensis; assembly: GCF_951804945.1. Lineage (NCBI taxonomy): Eukaryota > Metazoa > Chordata > Lepidosauria > Squamata > Lacertidae > Podarcis > Podarcis cretensis. The sequence goes on along the minus strand of NC_137174.1, from coordinate 83,389,498 downwards.
AGGTGGCATGGGGATTTAAAATGCAATCCCATTCATGTTTACTTGGAAGTGAGTTAGAAGTGGACAAATCTAACAATTTGGTTTCTCTTGATTTCTCATTGTTCCAATCTTAAAGTCAGTGAAAATTCAACGACATTTTAGTGCAAATTTATCCTAGTAAACACATTTTTGTATGCAGTTTTGACTAATATAATGCATTTTGGTATATTGTTTTCACAAAGATCCACATTTTTATGTAAACTTTCCCCAATTTTATATGCATCGGTTAGTTGCAGAAGTGTGCATTTCAAATAGTAGCTGTGTTCCGGTTCGTGAACTGGTTTGACAAGTGCCAATAAGGCAGCTTCTTAATAAAACACAAACAAAATTAAATTTCTCCCCTATCACTGAGGTTTGTCTTACTGGGTTCAGTGGCTCTTAATCCCAGGTAAGTGTGCACAGGATTCCAGCCTAAATTCTCATATGGTCTCCCCTCCAGGCACAGACCAGATCAGATTTCCTGAGCTTCAAAGAGGTTGCTGCATCATATACTTTAAGACCAGGTCTTGAGTCTTGGTTCACATTTTTATGTTGCCACAGTACCACTGAGAACAGAGAGTGCATCTCTGAATGATGTGCTTTTGCTCTATTATAAAATCAGTAGTGGCCCAGTTTCAGCACTACTTTAAGGTTCATTTAAAGACATGGAGAACTTTCTGAATTCCAGAAACTCTAAGAATAATTGGAGGGAAATCTTAAACTCATGTTCCTAATATTCTGCAGATTTTCCACTCTGTGGTTATCCTCTGTCTTAAAAGACCCAAGCGTTGGCTAATAGTAGGGAAATATACTCAAGGCCAAATTCTCCCTAAGCTTCCCTACTGAGTCCAAAGTAAAGCCGTAGCTCAAGGCAAGTTTTAGCTCTATGCTTATCTAAAAAGGCCACACAGTCTTTAAAAAACCTCCCAGGGCAATTCTTATGTATAAGCTCAGTTCATGCTATTGTTTTGTGCCCAATTATCAAACCAAATTCTTCTCTGAAAGAAGCTGACTGGGCAAGAGTACCTCAAATATGTTACCCAAAAGCCATTTAAAATTAAATGGGCACCTAATCGAATAAAGCATAGTGTATAGACCTGGAATATATTTTGTTTAACGGGTCCAAACCTTCCTGGGTACCTTTATGAAATATTTCTTCCTCCTAAAAGATAGATATATTGTTTCTCTGATTGTGTCTCAGGACAATGGTTGAAACCCTAATCCTCACACAAAATAATCTGAGGAATTTGGCTGTTCCTCCAACACTACTTGGCAAATCATTGGCACAAGGCCCTGATGACACAGGCCATGTTGCCAACAAATCAAAATAGGCTTCCAAAAGAAGGAAGAGTTACAGCACATCCCAAACACAAGATCAACCAGGATGAGAAAGTTTGGATTCAGCCAAACTTGGGCTCTCCCAGCTGAGTCCCACTGACATAAATCATTCACCCTGTCTTAGCCAGGGCTCTGCCAGCAGAATTTAAGCCAGTGTAATTTATGTTGGTATAGGTCCCCCAAAAGCAGCTCTCTGGGGTTTGGGCAGGCCCTGTTTCCTGGTAGGTTCACCTCCATACATGTCAACAATGCTGCTGCCATTGTTAATTAAATGTTGTGCTGTGAATCAACCCGGGATCAATTGGCCGTGAAGTGCAAGGCATAAATAAATTTGACAAATAAAGAAATCACCAGTGAAAACACTCCTAAATCCCCACCTGTGATCTCTTTTCTAGGAATGTTGTTCCTCCATTATCAGATTTGGAAAGGCAGCGTAACTTTGGTAAATGAAACCATCAACCTAGAGGTAAACTGTTGGCCATGCATCCACGTCCTGGATAACTTCCAGCTCCATAATGATTAGTTTACATTAGCTAGATAAAGTGGAAATAATCAGTGAAGGGAAGATCTGTTTCTGCTCCTGTTTCCAAACCATTATGAAAATGAAATTTCATTCTCAGAATGACAAGTTGCTCTGCTCTGGTTAAAAATAAAAGCCTGTTTCTATCCCCACACACATCATTTTGTGCTCATGTAGATAGGATCTTTAATTACCAGCTGCTGTAAATGATCTTCTTATGATGATTAGCTGCCAAACCCTGAAACAGTGCTCCTCTTACTGCCCTCTGTGTTCAAATAGTCCACCTGTTTTTGATTAGTCAAACTACCAAAGCCTACCTATGGTAAGATTATTTAAATTATATAGTGCAGCTGCTAGAATCCCTCCAATCCTATAATGTCAACAACAAGATTGTGTTTGCTCTTACACGGCACCAGCTTTCGTCACAACTTCTGTGACTAAGATCACATTTTTTTAAAAAAAAAAAACCCTTAAGAACCAGTAAATATTTGAGTTGAAAGTAATCTAATGCCCCTATCCCTCGAAAAATTCTGCTCTGCACATTTTGATGATCAAAGATTCTCCAAATAAAGACTGCACTGAGTCACTATTCATTCATGAGCACAAAATCTTATCACCTTGTTAATGAATGGGGCTCCAGAACAACAAAATCCTGGTCCTTTAACGATACTGGCAAGTGCCTTAATCACAAAAGCTGAGAGATGTTTCTGAGCAGTCCAGAAATACCCGTCTTGCTGGACTAAGCATTAATGCATTATCCTCGCTGCAATCTGTTACTAAGTCATCTTGGAACAATGAGTTCCCTTTTCAGCAACGGATGAGATTCTTAACTGCCCTGACATGTTCTTGTGGTTATTAATTTGTGTGTGTGTGTGTGTGTGTGAGAGAGAGAGAGAGAGAGAGAGAGAGAGAGAGAGAGAGAGATATGAAAGACTCTGTACAATTGCATAATACTGTACAATGGTTTCAATGGTTTGCTATTCATTGTCAGAGACCTTGGCTTTTTTTTATATATACTTCCAATATATCTTAGGGCACCCTATATTCACTTAGCATCTGACAGTTGGCTTGCACCAGCAGTTACCATTTAACAATACACAATAATGATTAGTAACATTTGCATTATTCTCCTATATCCTAGCAATCAATCAGAAAGATAAGTGAGGACACCAAACTGAAGTGTCAAAAATAATAATAGATTCTTCTGGTGGAGGTATCAATCTTTTCAGTGAAGGGTGCTAAGTTACCATGTTATATAAGGGTGTCTTTTGTAGTTTGAGTCCTTTAAAGAAAAATAACTTTGTAACATTCAAAATGTAAAAAGCTTTCTTGGCTGTAGATTAGGAAATTAACAAAAATGACTCCCACCACACACAAAAAGTACATAAAAGTACATAAATCCCTACACACTAAACATTAGAACTAAACATTAATAAATGTGTATACCAGTCAAGTATAAGCCTCTCCAACCTGTCCTTTTTATTTTGAAGCCTTGTACATTTTTCTAAAATGCAGAGAATTTTTGCAATGAATTGTTTAGTATGTTGGTTGGCCACCAAGGAACCATGAAAGTTCCCAGCTATTTCAAAGCCATTGATTCCAGATACAAGGAAAGAGCAGTACAGAAACTAAAAGGAGGTTATGTATTGGTATTATTATAGATTAACACTGTGTTTCATTTGAGGTTTGATCTCTGTTTGCATGCAGAATAGCAACTGCGAGAGCATGATCTGCCCAGAATTTATTCCATGCAAGCTCCGTTAAAATGAACAGGGGTTGAGCAAGAGGACATTGGCTGTTGTGAAGCAAAAGTTCCCAGTGGATTGTGCCCTGAAACTTTTAAAGCGACACACAATCCCCCAGAACCTGGAGGTATGTCTGGAATTAAATATGCTATTCAACCATTCCATATAGGAAAAACTGGGTCGAACTTGAAAACCCAATGTTCTTTTGATTTCAAGTTCAGAAAGCACAAAAGGTAAAGTTTTGCAAGCAATCCGCAGGTTAGGGCTCTCTAATTTTGTTGCTGTTCTTGTCTGCTAAGTGAGTAAAAAATGCTCAGTAGTGCAGTGGATCTGACAGAGAGATGGATTCAGACTAGCAAAGGATGCAGTTTTTCTCTTTGTACACTCCTCTCCATACTTCATCCAGGGTAGCAAGAGAATCTTTAAAGGACTCATTCCAACCAAGCCAAAACACTCAAGGAAGTTACAAAGTGGGCTAGTGAGGGGTGTAGCTGAAGAGTGGTCAATTAGAGAAGCCTGGAAAGCCTCGTGGACCCCACTAGAAACCATTTCAAAGGCTTCAAGTTGGGCACTAAGTCACATGGTTTGGTGAAGGATGCCCACCATCTTCCAGGTCACATAAGACACCTGATAAGACACCCATAAGGCAGAACTGTATACCCCACTCACACCTTCCATTAGGACAAAGGGATTGCCATTTAGAGTGTTTTTCACAGTGGGGCAGAGGATGAAATGAAGTCAGTCAACGGGTCATTAATCAGAGCATTTGACCAGGTCTAGAAGAGGTGTTTCTGCCCAGCAGGAGATTGTGCAGGGCAACTTAGCAACAATGGTTTGGCACTTGAGTCTGATTGACCATTGATCATTTCCAAGGACAGAGTCCATTACAGATTTATCACCCACAGGGATAAGAAACCCTGTTGGTCAAGGAGGCAACATTTCAGAGAACTGAACTGTACCCTGAATGACAAGCATTACTTTTCCAGAAACAGGACAGAGACATAAAAAGGCACTTTGGGCAGGAGAAATTATAAGCTAAGAATGGAAGCTTAACTCAGGGCATATCTATTATATACATATTCCAAAGTCTTTCTGTTATGGTGGCTGTTTGCAAATATAGAGCAATGGAAGAAGTGACATGGGACCCTCCCCACCCCCCTTAGCTTACAATGAAGTAGGCAAACTTCTTTAGAGATTGTTGGACCCCTACTCCTATCAGTCCATACCAGCAAGGACAATGGCCAGAGATTATAGTAGCTGTACTCCGAGAACATCTGGTTCCCCATCCCTAGTTTTCATAAACTATTACCATACACATTCTAAGTTTTCCATTAAGCACTCCGCAGTCAAAACCAGGCATTGTATTTCCTAATCTTATCCTCTGGAAATATGCCTTTTGAATTAAGACATTGAATTTAAGATCCTTAACAACATGGAAAATAATATCATATCCATAGTGGGCCTCCTATTAGTCATTTCAAAATAATGACTTTTTGTCGCTGCAGGTGTTACTCTAATGGCATCCTCATAAAGCTTATCCATTAGGGCATTGAGGTTCCTAACAGAAAGCAACAAAACCTCTTCAGGGATTTATCTGTTGGCTGTTTCTATTAGAATAGTTTACAAAGTTGTCAGTAAGACGGAGCTTTCATAATAAGTACTTTACAGTGCATTCTTCCATAACATAAAAGGAAAAAAGAAGAATTACTACAGTGCAAAGAAGCATAATACTTTAAAGAGTTTTGGAAAAGATTATGTTGTTTATGAAGAAATAGGATTAGAAAAAGATGTGGAGAGAGAGAGAGATTGTATAGCACAGACTGTTGTTCTTCATGCTTACTCACAAGTAAGCCTAGCTTTTTTTCTGTGGGGCTCACTCCCATAATTGTACGGTGGGTTGCAGAATTATTCACTTTGGTGCTGCAGAATAATCAAATGTAAGAGAATGGCTTGGATCCAATGCAGCCTATTTGGGAATGGAAGGAATCTTCGCATAAAAGGAAAGGTCAGAAGTCTCTGCTCATTTAAAGGAGGGGAAGATTTTTATATATTCTCTCTCCCTGCTGCAGCTTCTTGTGCCACTCCCACAGTTATGGAGAATCTCCCCAACTTCCAGGGCAGATTTTTTGGCAGATGTGTGCAATGGGCTCCCGATAACAGATAATAAATAGGAAAACTCACTCTTCCATGAACCACAGAGGATGATCTCACTTGTTTTAGGATCCAGCCCGATTCCACTCATATAAAATTAATTACCCTAACAGGGTTCACAGAAAATACATATTTTATTATTATTATTATTAAGCATCATATAAATTTTGATGGACAAATAAGCAAACAAACAACTACATTAGAGGATTCATGCTCCGAACTGCAAAATTCAGAGACGTGTGAATTTCAATGGATGGCTGTATTTTGGTCTGCGTATTGTTTCAGAAAGTGCAAATCAAAGGTTTACCTTTGAATGCAAACTGAATCAGATTTCTTCAGAAAATCTTTCTGACAGTAAGAGCAGTGGAACTGACTCCCATGAGAGGTGGTGGACTCTCCTTCTGTGGAGGATTTTAAGGAGAGGTTGAATGACCATCTGCCATGGATTCTTTAGCTGAGATTCCTGCATTGGAATAAAAGGTCAAACATTAAAACACAATAAAAGGTCAAACATTTAAAACTTCCCTAAACAGGGCTGCCTTCAGATGTCTTCTAAAAGTCAGATAGTTGTTTCTTTCCTTGACGTCTGATGGGAGGGTATTCCACAGGGCGGGCACCACTACCGAAAAGGCCCTCTGCCTGGTCCCCTGTAACCTCACTTCTCACAGTGAGGGAACCGCCAGAAGGCACTCGGAGCTGGACCTCAGTGTATGGGTTAAACGATGGGGGTGGAGATGCTCCTTCAGGTATACTGGGCCGAGGCCATTAAGGGTTTTAAAGGTCAGCACCAATACTTTCCCTAAAAAAGCTTTTCTGTGCTTTCAATGGAACAATTAATATATTGCTCAACCTCAATCACCCTCATATGCACTCCCTCAGCTAGCATTAGGCAGCTATTTAGCAGCCCCCTAAGGACAATTCTACCTGCTCATATAGTCTGAGGACATATTCTGTCCCCAAGTTGTACCATTGCAAGATGCCCCTCGTTGTTTTGTAATAGAAACCCCTGGAAGCATTTTCTAATTGTTTTGAAATCCCATCGAAATAAACCATAAAAGCATTTGAGGCAGAAAAGAACAGTGGGATTTATTTGCTATCTAGAGCCTCTGCAGTTTTATTAACTTAATACTCAGGCTCAATACAAAGAGAGAGGGAGGGAGGGAGGGAGGGAGGGAGGGAGGGAGGGAGGGAGGGAGGGAGGGAGGGAGGATCAAAAGAGAATAAATATTAATTTTGATGTTTACTCAGTTTTTTAAACAAGTGTTTACAGTTACCGTGGTACCTTGTTTCCCAAAACACCGAAAACCCAGAAGTAAGTGTTCTGGTTTTCTAATGTTTTTCAGAAGCCAAACATCCGATATGGTTGTCAGCTATTGTTTCCGGGGTGTCTGCACCAATCAGAAGCTGGACCTTGGTTTTCAAACATTTCGGAAGTCAAACGGACTTTTGGGACAGATTAAGTTTGGCGCTTTTGTTTTTGCTATTTATTGTGCATTTTTTGTTTTGAGGCTTTTTTGGTTGATTTGTTTTTGTGACTGTGTGGAACCCACTTCAGCTACTGATTGTGTGACTGTGGAAATGGATAAAATCCCCCCATCCAAACAATGACTATAATCAGTGCAGGTAAGAAAATAATAATAATTTTAATTTTTAACATCTACAATAATGTCTTATTTATTTTATAGTACAGTACATTGATTATTGCTTTCATTTTATGGATCAATGGTCTTGTTAGATAGTAAAAATCATGTTAAATTGCTGTTTTAGGGGTTGTTTTTAAAGGCTGGAATGGATGAATCCGTTTTGCATTACTTTCTATGAGAAAGCACAGCTTGGTTTTGGAACGCTTTGGTTTTGGAACGGACTTCTGGAATGGAATGGATTAATTTTGAGAACCAACGTACCACTGTATCTCAATTTCAAGAAATGCATGGTACTTTATTCATGGCATTTATATCTCAGCTTTCCTCTAAGGAGCTCAATGGTACACAATGGTACACATTGTTCTTCCTCCCTTGCATTTGAAACAACAACCCTGTGAGGTAGGTCAAAAAAAATATGTGCCTGGCCCAAGGTCACCCAGCAAGCTCTGGTCTCCCAGGTCCTAGTCCAACACTCTGCACCACATTGGCTCTCACTTTGGCCAAATATGTTTTCTTGCCTGGCATTTGGTAATAAGCTATAAATCATCATTAATTAGTTGTTTTTGTTTACTCGGGATGTTTTTTCACTCGAACCAGTTTTGAGTAATGAGAAATCTGCATCATTATTTTCTTCCATAAAGAAAGCTTTACAATCTTATTATATCTCCCAGTCTGTTCTCCTGGACGGTTGCTATAGTTTTCAGATTGCTTAACAGCAGGTTGGGAGTTCTCAGGATGAAAAGTACAAAAGCTACACATTTGGGTGGGTGGCATCCAAGCAATGCCAAGTTTCAATTATAAACTCAAATGTCTGGGAGATCATACCCTAGGTCACTACTGATTGGCCCTTGCACCATGAATCTAGTTGAGTGATTCTACATACCTGGAAAACCATTTTCTCAACATACTTAAAAGAAAGGAATTTGTAACAACAACAACAACAACAACAACAACAACAACAACAACAATAGGGTTGCCATATCTTGAAGAGCTAAAAAGAGGACAAAGCCGCTGCCAGTCCAAGCTATTTCATTTCACTACTAGATTGTGAACCAATTGAGAATGGCATCACTTGTTACATAAACCCCACCAGTTTATAGGGGGGTCCAGTAAAAAGATTAAGAATGAGGTGGAGCAGGACTAAAGAATGGCAGAGCAACCAGAGGTCAGGTGAGTGCTGCCGCCACCCCCACCCCCCACCAGTTAGCTTGGGAATGAGATAGTGCTTTCTCTGTTGCTATTTTATATTATGCAGCCATTTCCATATTAACTTCTCTTTCGTATACTTCTTTGAAATCGCTTTAAGGAAAGAAAGGAGGGATGAAGGGGATACAGCTTTGTCTTTGCAGCAAAAAGGTTCCGTGGAACTTCTTGAGGTCGCTGTGACAGCATTGCCTTTCTAGTCGTTTCTCACAATGCATCTGAAGCCTGTCTTCTGAACTGAAGGGAGAAGAAACTCTCTCAAAACTTTGAACTTTGGTGGTAAGGAGGGTGTGGTAGCAAGAGGAGAATGCCATCAAAGCTGCTATTCAGAGATCAGCAGAACCTGAAATGCAACCAGAAAGAATATATGGCTCCTAGATTATTTGATGTATTTTTTATAACAAGGTGGGATCTGGCTGGTGGAATCTGCCACATCTCATCCTCCACTTTCCTTCCTCCCTCCCCCAACAAACCCCCTTCACCCTTTTTTTTTTTTTTTTTTGTACCGGAATACAAATTTATAAGGTAAAGGGACCTCTGACCGTTAGGTCCAGTCACGAATGACTCTGGGGTTGTGGTGCTCATCTTGCTTTACTGGCCGAGGGAGCCAGCGTACAGCTTCTGGGTCATATGGTCAGCATGATTAAGCTGCCTCTGGTGAACCAGAGCAGCACACAGAAATGCTGTTTACCTTCCCGCCGGAGGGGTACCTCTTTATCAACTTGCACTTTGACATGCTTTTGAACTGCTAGGTTGGCAGGAGCTGGGACCGAGCAATGGGAGCTCACCCTGTCGTGCGGATTTGAACTGCCAACCTTCCGAGTGGCAAGCCCTAGGCTCAATGGTTTAGACCACAGCGCCACCCACATCCCTTACAAATTTATACTGGAGCACAAATTGCTACGATCCATTGTTGATATTCCTTCTATTGTTTTTATTCATTGATTCTATTGTTAAGGAAAGCCCCCCCCCAAAAAAAAACCCCCCACCAAATACAGTGAGGAAATTGTCTAATAATCTAGATATTTAATGATTAACCAAGTACATGAATTATAACATGATAATTTTCATTTTGATTGTCTGGGTTTGTCAAAGGGGCATTAACACAAAGAACTGGAGGATAATGGGCATCGTTTTTGAGGAAAATTGAAACCAGAACATTCCTGTATTTAAGCTGCAGTCCTTCTTTCCTTTTTTCTGACAAAGAGCCTGATCTGTTTCAAAGCAAGTCAGAGGCCAAAGGTGAAAAATTAATAACACCGTGACACGGTCTGGCACGGCTTGCAAAGCACCTGTGATGTTTATGCTTTTGCCTATTTACTAGCGAAATCAGAGCATGTCCCAGGCAACATTGATTTTAAAAGAACAACAGATGATGCCAGTTGGCATTTTGCAGTAGAAGTAACAGCTCTGTATTTGATACCCCATAGGATACAAGTGAATATACAAAAAACCCTCACCCAACCCTGCAGTAAATGTGATTAATCATCATTATGTCTGTCATACTTTCAAAAGCCTGTATTAAAAAGGAGGGGGATGTTATGACACCCAATTGGCCTCATTTATTATAGCAGTAACTAGAAGTCACATCTCTGCAGTTTATGGTCCAGTGCTGTGCTTTTATGAAAACAGAAGTTCAGGAGAAAGACACAAAACTTGGCTTAATGTTTAATTGAGGTTAGAAAGCAGCCATAGAAGTCAATCCACCTGAAACCTGGTGCCTTATTGTCTTCCATAATTGTGACCGACAGGCTTTGCCCAACAGTTGTGTTGTTATTGCATTGATGAAATTTTAGTTCTAAAATAAATCCCATGTGTCAGGACTCAGGAACCACAATGCTCCTATGGCTCTGAAGTGTAATTGGCCCAGCTAGAAATGCACATATCAGGTTAGAAGTGCTGTGATGGTGCAATGCCACTAGCACCGCTGCATGAGAACCATGCCAACTTCTTCCCATCCATATAAATGCTCCTTACAGGCTGGGTGGTTTGGTTGGAGGGCACTCAACAGGAGAGAATTCCTGTACTCGGTGCTTTTTCCTCCAGCTGAAGTTACCTGGAGTAAGGTAAGTCCTCTGTCCAATCCTAGCTGGTCAGAACCTACAGGGGGCACTGTTGGACACAGCTCACACAGCTCACCCAAAAGGCAAGTGAGAGTCAGTAGGCAATAGGCAGGTAGGCTTCCCTACACAAGGTCAGACACAGGAGAGCAATGAAAGAGCTAAGACAAATCTGCCCACTCGTTGAAATCATCTGCTAATGCTCACCTTCAGAGGTGAGCCTTGTGACAACCAGGGAGGGAGGCTTGGCTGGGGCACCCCATTTCTGGAAATCCTTCCTCACGGGATTTGTTGTGCTTTAGACACTAGGAGAATTTTTATTCTTATTACAGTAGACCCACAACTTCAGCATGATTCGCTTAAACAATTGCAGCTTTGCGCAGGTGGCAGAAAGATAACTAAATAACTAAATGGGGATTGGGGTGGGGGGACAGCCAGAAGAGGCTGTCCATTATCTTGCAAAGGCCCCACAAGATCTTCCATGACCTTCCCACAGCCCAGTAAACAAGGTGGAGGGCCCAGTCTCAAACCTTCCATTCTTGGGCAAGGTGATTGAGCGAGTGGTTGCTGAACAACTCCAGGCACGCCTGGAAGAAGCGGACCATTTGGATCCCTTCCAGTCGGGATTCAGGCCTCATCATGGGACTGAAACTGCCTTGGTCGCACTGGTTGATGATCTCCGGCGGGCTAGGGACAAAGGTGAGAGCTGTTTCCTAGTTCTGCTGGATCTCTCAGCGGCGTTTGATACCATCGACCATGACATCCTTCTGGACCGTCTTGAGGGGCTGGGAGCTGGGGGCACTGTCATACAGTGGTTCCGCTCCTTCCTCCTGGGCCGTGTTCAGAAAGTGGTGGTGGGGGATGAGTGTTCAGACCCCTGGGCTCTCACTTGTGGGGTGCCTCAGGGTTCTGTCCTCTCCCCCATGCTTTTCAACATCTACATGCAGCCGCTGGGAGGGATCATCAGGAGGTTTGGGCTGGGTGTTCATCAGTATGCAGATGATACCCAGCTCTACCTCTCTTTTAAATCAGAACCAGTGAAGGCGGTAAAGGTCCTGTGTGAGTGTCTGGAAGCGGTTGGAGGATGGATGGCGGCTAACAGATTGAGGTTGAATCCTGACAAGACAGAAGTACTGTTTTTGGGGGACAGGAGGCGGGCAGGTGTGGAGGATTCCCTGGTCCTGAATGGGGTAACTGTGCCCCTGAAGGACCAGGTGCGCAGCCTGGGAGTCATTTTGGACTCACAGCTGTCCATGGAGGCACAGGTCAAATCTGTATCCAGGGCAGCTGTTTACCAGCTCCATCTGGTACGTAGGCTGAGACCCTATCTGCCTGCAGACTGTCTCGCCAGAGTGGTACATGCTCTGGTTATCTCCCGCTTGGACTACTGCAATGCGCTCTACGTGGGGCTACCTTTGATGGTGACCCGGAAACTACAACTAATCCAGAATGCGGCAGCTAGACTGGTGACTGGGAGCGGCCGCCGAGACCACATAACACCGGTCTTGAAAGAGCTACATTGGCTCCCAGTACGTTTCCGAGCACAATTCAAAGTGTTGGTGCTGACCTTTAAAGCCCTAAATGGCCTCGGTCCAGTATATCTGAAGGAGCGTCTCCTCCCCCATCGGTCTGCCCGGACACTGAGGTCCAGCTCCAAGGGCCTTCTGGCGGTTCCCTCACTGCGAGAGGCCAAGTTGCAGGGAACCAGGCAGAGGGCCTTCTCGGTGGTGGCGCCCACCCTGTGGAATGCCCTCCCATCGGATGTCAAGGCGATGGACAACTACCTGACATTCAGAAAACATCTGAAGGCAGCCCTGTTCAGGGAGGTTTTTAATATGTGACTTTTTAGTGTATTTTTCATCTCTGTTGGAAGCCGCCCAGAGTGGCTGGGGAAACCCAGCCAGATGGGCGGGGTACAAATAATAAATTATTATTATTATTATTATTATTATTATTATTATTATTATTATTATTAAAAACTCTCTCTGTGCTGGGTTTTCCTGCTGTAAAGAGTTTTTTTGACCCCTCCACATTGCTTACCAGGCTCTTGGAAGGTCACCTTAGCTCAGTGGTAGAGCCTCTGCTCTGCATGTAGATGGTTCCAGGTTCAATCCCCAGCATCAGATAGGTCTGGGAATGTTCCCCACTGGGAATTCCCAATGCTAGCCAGAGAGGTCCCTAATTACAGCAGCTCCCTAGGTCCATTTCCTAGCCTTGAGTCTTGTACTCTGGCACCAATTAGTTGCACACATTGACTTCTTTGACAAGGGGGAGCAAGAGATCACTACTTATTCATTCATTCATTCATTTAAAAAATCTGAGTCTTTTCTCGTGAAGTCTGCCCTAGTTCTACTTAAGAGTAATTACATTTTAGTGCAACCCGCGTTTCTCCACTTGAAACATGACAATAAGGCCGCCCAATTTCAGAGTACCATAAATTAAACATTGTACTTCAGATTTGACTCTTCCATCATTACTAATTTAATGCTTATCCCTTTAAAATCCTCTAATTGACTCATGTCACATAGATTCTTTTACTGTTTGGACTCAGTATATAATGTAATGTTCCCCATGTTTGGGTTGTAGCTGATCTATAATTCACAAGCTATGACTAGCAAATAGGGAACATTTCAGCTCACCTACAAGTTCAGGGGAATACAAATACCAAAGATATCTCCAGGTGGATAGGAACATAGGAAACTGTTTTATATGGGTTCAGATCATTGGTCTATCTAGCTCAGTATTATCTATGCTGACAGGCAGAGAGACTGCAGACAGGCATCTCTCCTAGTCTTACTTGGAGTTGCTGGGGATTTAACCTGGGACCTTCTGCATCCCAGTCAGATGATCTGCCACTAAGCTAAGATCCTTTCCCTTGCACAGCTTGGGCCTAGATAGCTCAGTTGGTTAGAACATGGTGCTGATAACACCAAGGTTGTAGGTTTGATCCCTGCATGGGACAGCTGCATATTCCTAAATTGCAGGGGGTTGAGCTAATGATCCTCAAGCTCCCTTCCAGCTCTAAAATTCAATTATTCTTTTTTTTTAAAAAAAATGTATTTATTATGCTTCGTAGCCAAGATCATTATACATCAAACAAGCTTGCATGTCAAAGAAAACAAGGAGTGTGGGGGGTGGGGGATATGTATGCTTCCCCCATGTGTGCCCCATGCCATCCCTAGATCTGCTCCAGAGGAGATGCTCCACAACGAATTTAGGAAATACGCAGGGGGTGAACATTCTGGGGTGCAAGTAGAAACCCTGTGCTGAACGAATGAGAGACTTTGTGCTGCACTGGATTCCACTTTCAGTAATCTTCAAACTGATGCCTTCAGATTCCAGGAAAACAACTCAAGCGCAGGCGGCAGACTCATGCTTAACCACTGCATTGTATTTTGCAGGATAAAGAGCGTACATCTCTGGATTTTGAAGCAGAGGTACCTGTAAACGAAAGCAAAGAGAGCCTGAAACAAAATGTTAACCACATTTTGTAACATAAAAAAGATACCTGTAAAATCATCATAGCCGCTTATTATTTTATATTATTTTATTTTATAGCCCCTACCATGTACAAGTAGGCACTGCAGATGCTGTTAGGCAGCCAGAGGCTTACATTCAAATTAAAGACAAATTGCCACAAGGAGAGGAGAATGATAAGTAGAAAGAAAGGGACTCAAAATTTAAGGTGAAGTTGAAAACAAAAACCAAAGTGCTTTGTGGGGCATCAGAGTACAATTACTGTTGAATGGGTAGTGGCTTGAAGTCTGAAGTCTGGCTGGATTAAATAAAGGCAATGGGCATTCCATGTGTCTTTATACTCCATTCATTCATACATGTGCCAGCAAGGGAAGACTTGCCTCCAACATGGGCTGAATGAAATCTGCCTGCTCAGTCTCACTCCCTTACCTCAGAAGGCATCCATATGAACTGTAATAGTTAGCTCTCTGTATCCCTAGAACAGGAGTTAAACCAGCATAACTGATGTTGACTTTGCATTCTTAGGATTCAAGTATGGACTTCTTGAAACAGGAAATTTAACCCTATTTGTGTCTCTTCTTTCCTCCTCCCTTTCTAGCCAGTTTGTTCCATTCTTCTTAAGTCAATAACATTCTGTTCCACTGAGTCCTAATGGGTTGGTTTTTTGGGAGGGAGGGGCATGTGTCACTGGTAAACCTCAGGGTTTCCCCAAGTCTCCCGACACCTCCATCATGTGTCTAAGTGACGCTCGTTTGGCAACTCCTTCACAGCCAGTGTAAGACTTGAATCGGAAATAGAAGTACAATAATGAAAGGAAAAGTTACCATGGTGTAAGAGCTTCAAGGTAATTCAGTCATGATTCTTAGCCGTCAGTGAGAAGCATTTCCATGAAGTGGCCATAGAAGCATTGCTCATCCCTAGTGGTGGGAGGATAAGAACCCTTGACAGATTCTCAGAAATCTCCAAATGGCTATATGATTGAGGTAAGGCTGAATACACAGAGATCAGCATAATGAGGAAACAGCAAACCACCTTCTCCAGGGAAAAGAGATCTAATTGTCTATAAGAGGCAGCCAGGGCCTGAGACAAGCTGTATGGGATGATGTCCTGAATAATTCTGGTTAAAGACCTGCAGGTGGTCCCTGAGGAAAGACAGTAGAGAAGTTGAAAGCCAGATGCTGTGAGCCTCTGCTTAAACAAACCTGGGGGCAGTTCCTGAGGCATGTGGCTCAGCATTCCCAGATTAAGGCCTTCCTGAGGCAAAATTGGAAGACAAGAACCTGCTGATAAACATACTGGGGACTTTACAGCTGACTAAGTAGGACTTTGGACAAAAATATGAAAGAAAACAGAAAATTAGCTATTAAACTAATTGTGATACAACATTGTGCATAGTGTTATACAACAGTAGATCTCAGAAACCAGGATTTATTTATTTATTTATGGCTAGAACCTCTTATTGCTATCAATGTCTCTAATCATTTTTGCTAGGAAGTAAGTGAGTTCTTTAGTAAATGTCCTCATGCTTGCCACCTCAGTTTACAAGGAAACAGGTTGCATTAAGTCTTATTGAATCAGCTGAAATCATTTCTGAGAAGACATCTGTAAGATTGCACTGCCAGCTTCTTTGTTAGTTGGTTCAAGATGTACATTAGGTTTAGGATGTGGTTGGGCAATATCAGGGAGCAGGGAGAGAGTGTCTGAGAGAGTCTTAAGGCCAAATGGTAATAAATGACTGTATTATTTTTTAATCATATATGTTCACCTTGCGTCTTTCCCTTTCTTTATTCTCTCTTTTTTAAAAAATCTGTGTTTCTTCCTTCTATGCATTTTTGCTACCTTGCTACTCTGTTCTTATTCTTATTTAGTATTTGCTACTTTAGGACCAACAGCAGAACTTTTTGAAGTACTTGTGTAGGAAAAACCAATACTACCTTTGGACAAACACTTTCGCACAGTAGAACTATCAAGTCCAAAACTACAAAGTCCAATTTAACCTTCAGTTATGATGGTCAAAAAACACAAAGGAATCATCCATACCAATTTAAGAATAGTCTGTTTGAGTCTGTCAAAACCCATCTGGTCCAACTCCCTGTTCTCACAGTGGCCAATCAAATTCCCATAGGAAAGCCACAAACAGAACCCGAGAACAATAACACTCTCTCCATCTGCAATACTCAGCAACTGGTACTCAGACATTGAGGGATAACATAGAAGAAATAGAGCATAGTCATTAATAATTGTATTTCCAGTGGTCATTGGTAACCTTATTTCTAGTACAATAGCCTCCCATGGGGTAGGCAACATGACAGCTTTATGCATTTGAAGTCGAATCCACATCCATGCCTCCATAATTGCAAGTCCACAACAGGTTCCATCCTATTGCTGTGATCTCACACTTGTCTTCGTTGTTTTGAGTGACCTAAGCCGGAGTGGGCAATTGCATCTACTTAGCAAAAGCCTGTTAATCCCATTTGGTTATTTACAGGCAAGTGGCAACCCAGTGACTTATTGATATGCTTCAACGGAGGTACAGAAAACTAACCATATGCACCCAAGTTTGAAACTATCAGCCTTGCAAAAGCTGACATTTATCCCGAGGTCAGTTTAAACCCCTGCTTGTTTTTCATTATCTGAGCTCACCCAGCATGTCCTTATTTGGCATTTCCATGGAGTTCCATTGTTTCCACACTCAAACATTAGCTGGAGCACTCTGCATGAACAATACCCTTCCATCTGAGAGCACCATACCACACTCTGCAACTTAAAAGTGGCAAACTTTGTGGAATAAATGCTCAGGCTGTGCTGGCCTTTGAGTTTGTTACGGTTTTATCCTAGTTGTACTTTGTTTGCTGTCAATTAAGGCTACTTTTTCTGGAAGCTGTAAAAATTGAGGCAATGTTCCTGGGTTTCCTCCCTTCTTCACCCCTTCTCTTAACTTTGATGGATTTTCTTCCATAAAGTTATTCTTATTGGATAAAAGCATTTGGTAGACAATACTGTGCAGCTTTTGAATTACAGCGACTATATTAATGTCAGCAAAATATGCCAAACTGTCAAGCCATTTCGATAAATTGTTCATACCAACATTAGAAATGACACAACCCAGAGTGAGAGTTTCACCACGTAGAGGGTACTGTTTTGGCTCTCTGTCAAAGGCTTCATTCTTATGCAAATAACACACAGTTCTAGGTACTCCCTAGGAAGAGGAGATTGAAGACAGGAAATCGCCACAAGGACTGTTCCCACTTCCAAAGCAATTTAAAGATTCTCACAAGGCAAATCTTTTTTTTTTTTTTAAGTAGTATAAACACCGGCAATTGGGAAACACTGGCCTGCGAGTGCTCCAGTTGGAGAACAGCCTTTACCAAAGGTGTCATGGACTTTGAAGATGCTTGAACTCAATACGAAAGGGAGAAACATGCTAAGAGGAAGGCATATTTGGCAAACCCTCACCTTGATCAACTCCCATCCGGAAACCTATGTCCCCACTGTGGAAGGACGTGTGAATCCAGAATTGGCCTCCACAATCACTTATGGACACACTGTTAAGACTGTGTTCATGGAAGACAATCTTACTCAGCTTCAAGTGATCGCCAAAGAAGAAGAAGGTGTGGATGCACAGAGGCATAAATAAGCAAATTCCTTAGAGCGCTTCATTCGGAGGAAGGATGGCCACTTCATGTGTTAGCATCCTGCTTCAGGCAGAGCCCATGAGCAGAACTGCCAAAGCAGTCCATGCAGTTTAAACAGGCAAGCAGAACCAAAGACTGCTTCCAGTGGAACTGGGAGAAATTCAGACTGGATGTAGGCACTCAAATGCAGACTAGGACGTTACTCCAGCAACTGTCGGGAGCCAATTGAGAATGTTAAATACTCTTGGAATGGCTAAACCATCACCTTGGCCAATGCTCCAGGAAGCACATGACACCAAGGGATTTTATTTCACACTGAGAAGGGGGAGGGGTGGGAGAGAGAGAGAGAGAGAGAGAGAGAGAGAGAGAGAGAGAGAGAGAGAGAGATCTTCAGCTGGGTTCAATCTTCAGCATCGCCAGGACAGTGCTGGGAAAGATTCCTGACCTGAAACTCAGGCAAACGGCTGCCAGTCACTGAGAAATTTGGAATCAAAGGTCTGACTTGGTATAAGGCAACTTCCTATGTTCCTATATAGTATTGTGCTGTGATTTATTTACCTTTTTAATGTGAATGTACTGTACTTTCATTTACACAAGAGGGCTCCAGGATTCAAACCCTTCCAGGATTCCCAAGATATTAAATCTCTGAATGCAGAGCAAATGCATTTTGACTCTCATGCATATTCATGCCTAGCTTGTGCGTGGAAAGGAAGTTACAGTGCACTCCTTTTCTTCCAGCCCTTCCCTCCATAGCTGCCTATTCAAATAGTGGGGGGGGGGAGGGAGAGAGATTGTGTGTTGTTAATAATTGTGTAGAAGAGGAAATTTCAGCAGGAGAAAAAGCTTTACCTGCTAAACAGGGCTCTTTCATGGATGCAAAAGTACCAGCCCTTTGATCAGAACACAAAACATCCACATTTTGTAGGCACTTGTACAAAGATAGGTGAGGTTATTGGGTTCTGGTTTAAACTCATTCAAGGAAAAGGGGAGCGATTTATCATTCTTACCAGGCTGCCAAGAAAACAAAGGTGCATCCTTATTGTTTACTATCCCCCTTTCCAAGGGATGATAGGGTTCTCCTTTGAAGGTGAAAAAGAGCAGCAGGGCAACATTCAATTGCCTTTTCCCCCCTTCTTTTTTTTTGCAGTGAACCTTTAGAATCAACATCCCCACTGTAATTTTTAGTGCATCATTTTGTGCAGCTGGAATAGACACAGCTTCAGCAGGAGTCACACAGCTCATGCAATGGATGTGTCAGGTTCTCTCACACTCTGATCTACTGTGCACAAGCACAGCAGGCAATTGATAAAAGTGGCCTGTCAGAGTGAGACAGATGAGAAGGCATTTCATTTTCAAACCTTCTCCCTGGCTAATGATAAGAAACAAGAAAAAACATAGAGGACATAATTCAGGAATTTACTGGGTCCCTTTTTCTTTCTTCTTCTTCCTCTAATTCAGTACATCGTTGTATGTCAGGAGTGGAGAACCTTTTTTTCCAGCTTTTTCTCTGAGCATTTTTCAGGGCCCACAGGCTGAGATGAGCCGAGCCAGAGGCAAAAGCGGGTGGGGCAACGAATGTGAATTTTCTCCTTGTACAGTAGGCTAACATGTACTCAGACACACCTTCTCCCATCCAGACAAACAAGTAACATTAGCAGAGTTCAAGGACACATCTCAGCCAGGGGGGAGCAGTCAAAGGGGATGATGGGAAGCAAGGGTGGGGCTGGGAAGGGATGCCACATGAGGAGAGTCCTAAGAGAAATTCCTATTTGGGCACTGGGCCTTAAGTTCCCTGGGAAGATGGGTTGGTTGTGAAAACACTCTGGGAATTGTAGCTCTGTGAGGGGAACAGGGCTCTCCTAGCAACTCTCTGTATAGTTAAAGCTATGGTTTTCCCAGTAGTGATGTATGGAAGTGAGAGCTGGACCATAAAGAAGGCTGATCGCCGAAGAAATGATGCTTTTGAATTATGGTGTTGGAGGAGACTCTTGAGAGTCATGTGGACTGCAAGAAGATCAAACTGATCCATTCTGAAGGAAATCAGCCCTGAGTGCTCACTGGAAGGACAGATCGTGAAGCTGAGGCTCCAATACTTTGGCCACCTCATGAGAAGAGAAGACTCCCTGGAAAAGACCCTGATGTTGGGAAAGATTTAGGGCACAAGGAGAAGGGGATGACAAAGGATGAGATGGTTGGACAGTGTTCTCGAAGCTACCAGCATGAGTTTGACCAAACTGCAGGAGGCAGTGGAAGACAAGAGTGCCTGGCATGCTCTGGTCCATGGGGTCATGAAGAGTCGGACATGACTAAACGACTAAACAACAAAGCAACTCTCAGCAACCTTAACAAATTGTGATTCCCAGGATTCTTTGGAGGGGTGTGTGTAACATGGCTATTTAAGGGCGTGCGGTGCTGGCTTTCATTCCACAGTGCAGATGACCACATGGCATGGGTTTCTACACAGAAAGAGAAATACCCTGCTCTATTCAGGCAAGTAAGAGGCAATATCACAGTTAAGGATATGTTTTAGCCAAGCAAAGTTTTTGAGGAGGGTATGGAGCATTGGCCACAGAGTGTTGTGGCTTAGGGAGAGGGGCATGTCATGAGGAGGGGGCACAGCTCCTAGGGAAAATCCCGCAGGTATATGTTAATAATAATAATAATAATAATAATAATAATAATAATAATAATAATATTTTATTTATACCCCGCCCATCTAGCTGGGTTTCCCCAGCCACTCTGGGCGGCTCCAAACTGAATGTTAAAAACACAAATACAGCATTAAACATTAAAAACTTCCCTAAACAGGGCTGCCTGCAGATGTCTTTTACAAGTAAGATAGTTGCTTATTTCCTTAACATCTCCTGGAAGGACGTTCCACCAATACCGAGAAGGCTCTCTGCCTGGTTCCCTGTAACTTCAATTCTCACAGTGATGGAACCACCAGAAGGCCCTCGGCGCTGGACCTCAGTGTCCGGGCTGAACGATGGGGGTGGAGATGCTCCTTCAGGTATACAGGACCGAGGCTGTTTAGGGCTTTAAAGGTCAGCAACAACACTTTGAATTGTGCTCAGAAAGGTACTGGGCACTTTGTTTCCTACACACCTTTATCGGGTGTTTGGGAATCCTCTCCATAGGAACATAGAAATATGCTTTATACAGAGCCAGACCATCAGACCAACAAGCTCAGTATCAGCTACACTGGTTGGCAGTGACTTCCAAGGTTTCAGACTGGGGATATTCCCAGCCCTACCTGGACAAGCCAGGGAGTGGACCCAGGACCTTCTGCCTGAAAAGCAGGTGGTCTACCACTCTGCTATTGCCTGATTAAAGGCAGTTCAGAAATATCTGAAGCAAACAAGCAAAATGCAGACGTTCTAAAGATCCCGTCGCACAGAGTTTGGCAAATCTTCCACCCTGAGCCCTGTTTATACATATGGAAAAACTTTTGCAGCATTTCCACTCCTCATCAAGGAGACTACTGCACTAGAGATTATTGGCAATTCTAGACAGTTCTGCTATTTATTCTGAGGCTATAATTCAATTAACACTAAAAAGAACAGAACATACCAAACTTGGGCTGCTCTAATTGCTAGAAAACTAATTGATTATACCCAAGAAATGATATGTACTGGACAGATTAATTTATCCCTCAGGCTACATGCCGACATCATTAATGTCATCTCCAATTCTCGGTTGTAAAATGTAATGTAATCTGTGGATCATTGTGTTATATAAAATGGAAATCAGATTATTGCCATTCCAAAACTTTGATCGCTTTACGGGAAAATCTTCATTTTTCCAGTATTCTGTGTTGGCAATGGAACATGAAGAAGAGTTAATGAAATCAACATATTCATTACCCATTCTTTGCAACAACTGAGAAAAGATAATATACTTTGCTATTTTTCTCTTTTCATTTTGCCTCTGAGAAATTATGGAGTCATCTGTTGTGGAGATATATAGACAGGGTTCGGATTGTTGGTGTGTGTGTTTTTTCTTCAGAAAAAATAGAAAAAAGGAAAATGTGTGATTGGAATTTTGTATGAGTGCTTCATGATTTTAATTTAATTTTATCTCATTTGTTTTTGTTGCCCTTGTGGAGAAAACAGCTTTCTTTGGGTGAACATTCTGAAAGTAGTTCATTTGAATGTAGATAGGAAACAATTGCCTAAGGCTGCAATCCAGCTCACACATACCTGGGAGTAAGCTCCAGTGAAGTCAATGAGAGTAGACAAGTAGAGGTTTGTGCTGTGAAACACAGTATTGGTTACGTTTCAATATAGTGCTAAATGTAAAGGTAAAGGTAAAGGTACCCCTGCCCGTACGGGCCAGTCTTGACAGACTCTGGGATTGTGCGCCCATCTCACTTAAGAGGCCAGGGGCCAGCGCTGTCCGGAGACACTTCCGGGTCACGTGGCCAGCGTGACATCGCTGCTCTGGCCAGAGCCAGAGCCGCACACGGAAACACCGTTTACCTTCCTGCTGGTAAGCGGTCCCTATTTATCTACTTGCACCCGGAGGTGCTTTCGAACTGCTAGGTTGGCAGGCGCTGGGACCGAGCAGCGGGAGTGCACCCCGCCGCAGGGATTCGAACCGCCGACCTTTCGATCGGCAAGCCCTAGGCGCTGAGGCTTTTACCCACAGCGCCACCTGCGTCCTGTGCTAAATGTACTTGCACACAAATAGTACAATGGGTTTAAGCAGGGGTAGCTAAGATGGTGCCTTCTTTAAGTTGCTGGACTACAGTTGCCATCAACCTTGAACATTTTCCATACTGGCTGGGGCTGATGGGAGTTGTAGTCCAACAATATCTGGAAGCCATCATGTTGGAGAGATTTACAGCAATGTTTCAGCAAAACCAGCATAAGTAACATAGTTCGCATTTTCTCGTCCTCCTCCTGACCAAGAAAGTTTCAATTCAACACTCTTCAGGATTAGCAATGACAACAGTGCTCCCACTGTTGCCAAGAACATTAGATGGATCAGGGCAACGGTCTATTTAGACCTATATTCTGCTCCCATGATGATCAACCAAATACCTATGTAGAGCAGATGTTCCCCAGCAACATCCTCTTATACAGTCGTACCTTGGAAATTGAATGGAATCCATTCTGAAAGTCTGTTTGACTTCCAAAACATTTGAAAACCAAAGCCAAAACCAATCAGAAGCTGCAGAAGCCCCGTTGGACGTTTCAATACCCAAAGACGTTTGGCTTCCAAAAGAACGTTCGAGAACCGGAACAGTCACTTCCGGGTTTCAATCGTTCGGGAGCCAAAATGTTCGAGAACTAGGCTGTTTGATTTCCAAGGTACGACTATACTGGAAGTAATACATGCAATTGCACCTTGAATTATTTGATTCCCTTTTTATAATCACCCAAGCCACTATATCTATAGCAGGGAAATGTTTTTAGCCTGAAAGTCGCATTTCTTTGTGGGCACTTATTCAAAGAAATGGGCAGGGCTGGATGCAAAAGCATGCAAAACAATGATATGAATCTTACCTTTGTTCAGTAGTTACATTCCAGTCATGCAAAAAGTCAGATTTCTACAAGAACTAAAACCCAATGCTCTTCCAGATAAGCCAGAGGACATCACATTTCATGGACAGTTGCCTATGGGAAGACCACAAACAGAACATGAGGGCAACAGCATTCCTCTGCTAGTGGTTCCTGGCAACTGGGGGGTATTGTATAACAATAATGGCTAATAGCCTTTGAGAGCCATGGCCTTCAATAATTCATCTATAGATTATTAGAGGTTTCACATTATTGCAACAGAACAATACAGTCCTTTCTTTCCACTCCCCTTTCCCAGCTTCCCCTCCCCTTCCCACTCCCCTTTCCCAGCATGTTCACCTCTCATATCCAGTTGTTTAGCATGCTATACAGTGTTCAGGTTTGCAGGCTCAGAAAAGAGTTAGGACAAATGAGTGTCGGTGTTCTGCTGGAATCCCAGATTGATATTCATTAAACTGGGGGAGTTTCCATTGCTGCATTGAGCCTCTCACTGCTTCTGCAGCAATTACTTGGTGAAGAGTTGCAAAGGAGCACTCCAAATCTCTTGGAGACTTGAATTATGATGTAGGTTATAGAGTAGAATTTTCTCATGGGCTGCTAGTGGCAAGAGGTCTGCTTTCGAGTTTTCTGTGCTTGGGGTAGTCTAGGCTTTCCAGTGCTGAAGGATTATTCATTTTTCTGCCAGTGTAGCTAAGTGATATCATACCTCCTGTCCTTTTGGTAACCTCCTATGTATTGATTATTGTGTTGAGAATTTGTCCAGAACAGGGATTTGTCCAGAACCAGGTTCATTAAAGCCTGTACAGTCATACCTCATGTTGTGTCCGCTTCAGAGCCAGTGTGGTGTAGTGGTTAAGAGCGGTAGTCTCGTAATCTGGGGAATCGGGTTCGCGTCTCCGCTCCTCCACATGCAGCTGCTGGGTGACCTTGGGCCAGTCACACGTCTTTGAAGTCTCTCAGCCCCACTCACCTCACAGAGTGTTTGTTGTGGAGGAAAAATGGAAAGGAGAATGTTAGGCACTTTGAGACTCCTTCAGGTAGTGATAAAGCAGGATATCAAATCCAAACTCTTCTCTTCTTTTTCTTCTTTTCAAGTTGCATCCTGAGGTAATCCAGAAGTACTGGAACGGTTTTCACTCACGCATGCGCAGAAGCGCTAAATCACGCCGTGCGTGTGTGCAGACGCAGCGCTTCTGGATGTGAACGCTTCAAGTTGCAGACGTGCCTCCATGACAGATTACATCTGCAACTCGAGGTTCCACTGTACTTCCTTCCAGAACAGTTGGAATACTGGTAGCTAGGCTTGTTTGTGGTTGTTGGCATCTCCAGTAGTCATTTGCGGGTGTGATGTTCCTGTAGTTAAGGCATGTTGCTGTCCAGTAGGCTCAGAGAAGTGTTTTCTGTTGAATTAATCTCAGTCTAGCTTTTAAAGGGTGCCTAGCTTTTAAAGACATCCAAGATGGTGTTCATCACCACATCTTAAGGTACCAAATCCCACTGGTTAACTATGTGCTGCATGGAATT
Source organism: Podarcis cretensis (assembly GCF_951804945.1). NCBI lineage: Eukaryota > Metazoa > Chordata > Lepidosauria > Squamata > Lacertidae > Podarcis > Podarcis cretensis. The sequence goes on along the minus strand of NC_137174.1, from coordinate 83,364,662 downwards.
TTGAAGTCAGAAATTATTCAGAAACTATGTCCTCTGCATTACAAAAGATCACCATGGGTGGACAAGCAGTCTTCCAACTGCTCTTCTCACTGAGGAACTACCAAGAAGCTATCAAGGAACACCTCATTTGAAAGACACTAGTAACTCATATTTGATAGGCTCTGATCAATGGTATGCACTGGCATCCAGCATTGTATTTGATAGCTGACAAGTAATGGTATTATTATGCGTGCATGGAGGCACACACACACACCACAGCTACCCCCACCTCAAGCTCCCCATGGACTGATAGCTATCTCATTTAAATGCAAAGGTAGGGATTCAATGTTGCACTAATTTAAAGTCACTTAGCAGTGTACTACTTGCACTGGTGGAATGGCTTGCACAGGAGAAGGCACAGGAAGCCACTGTGGTTCTTGTTGGTATAGTATAGTATAGTCCCAATACTTACTGTTGCACAAGCTTCCCCTAGGGCAGATGCTGCACCACATTTCATATTACATAACCTTTATTTTCATCCTTTTGCGAGTGCAACAGCCCTTTCACTGCTGTGAGGGTAGACTGAATCCAGATTCTCAGGTATCTTCTAGCCATGAGCTCCCATCAGCTGGCCATTCTGGGCTATTAACCAGCAATCTGCCTGACAAAGGAATGGATTGGCTCATAGCCATAACAGGTTTTGGTCTTGCAGCATCTGATAAATGACATGCAATTATACTTTGGCAACTGAGCGTTTGTGAGATTTTGAAGTCTGATGATCAACCGATACCAGCAAGGCTAAGGTCGCAATACTATACGTAATTTTCTGGCATTGAATATAATGGTGATCATTGAGTAGACATGTAGTGTTGGCATACACAGTGAAGAGTTCAAATTAGGAATTTTTTTTTGGGGGGGGGTTAATGCATACCTAACATTTTAATATGAATTTTGCCTCAGCACCCCTCATTCATTCAAAAATCTGAATGGTGAAACTGGTAAATCTGGAAATCTTAAAATGTCAGCTAATGTACTTTTCAGCTTTACATGTCATTTCCATTTCCCTGTGTTGGCTATATTTACCTGGACTGTCAAGTAAGCTTTTAGCAAACACCAGCGCCCATGTGCATGCTTTTTGCAAGGGCAATGAGTTGCACATTACCATATAAATCTGTTGTTCTCAGAAACTCATTAAGTTGCAAATCTCATCATTACTCAACTTCCAATAAGTGGCATTTGATTTGTAACATTTTAACCATTCTAATATAGGACGGGAATTATAACAATCAAATCTGTTTGCTCCCCGCTCCTCCCCAGCCGCCCTTTTTTGTCATTGTGATCCTTGTAGAGAAATTATGGAAAGAACAGAAAATGTAATTTTAATTAATAAGAAAACACTGGTTCATAATTTGTAGCTATTCACAGTGTATATTTTGCAGTTTGCAGGTCTCTGCTGCAAACAGGACTTGAAAGCTCCAGCAAGAGGAATCAAGGATCCATTGATTAACCTCGTGCTGTTCTGCCACACTTGTTACCCATGCAGGAAAGTTGTTCCTCTTGCCAACAGCTTCTGTCCTAGAAAAAAAAATATTAATATTCATTAGAACTGCCATAGCTGTCTAGCAAAATTAATCAGTACATCATAATTAGCTAGGGCTTTGCACATTTTTAGCACACGTCTTAATCATTCTTAGAAAGTGATCTAAAGAATTTAGAAAATGGGAAAGGGGACTAGCTAAGCTCTTTTTATAGCAAGGGGGTTATCTTGTGGAACAAACAGACTGTCCAGATTCCTATATTTAAGAGCCTCTTCCCAAGCTTCTTTCACAATCTGCAGCAAAGAAGAAGTCAGCTAGGACTATGAAAAATGGAAGGGGCTTGATGTGAATTTTAGGGACTGTGAGGCACCAGGCAGTATAATGAGTAACACTGGCGTCTCTCTCTTCGGCCTTAGAATTAGTCCATCTCTACAGCAGGTGGTCTGTGGACAAAGAGATAAATGAGCAAATGAGACACAAACTTTGGGAAGTCATACTTAGAGTAGATCTGTAGAAGTGATGCAGCACATAGGTAAACAGAAGGTAATTATTCACACAGTGCATAATTACGCTGAGGCTTTTACAAGATCTTGTGATGGCCACCATCTTGGGTGGCTTAAAAAAAGAGGATTAGGCGATCCCATGAAGGATAACGCAACCAGTGGCTCCTAGCCATGATGCATATGTTGTCTCTTCACTATTGGAGGCCTGTCTGAATACCAGTGGAGAGAGTGATGTTGGACTCACATCCTGCTTTGGGCCTACCTACTAGCCACAGTGAAAACAGAGGCTGGACTAGATTGTCATTTAGCATGATCCAACACAGCTGTTCTTATAGAATCAGTGAACTTCACTTGGTCTATTAATTTCATTGGGTCTGTTCAGAATATGACTTAACATTGGACATTGCCCCATAATAATAATATTCCACTCTTCTAGTAGTACCTGGAAGAGAACACAACATAAATCACAAAACCATATAATGTTGTTTTTGTTGTTTTGTTTTATTACCCACCCTTCGCCATAAGGTCCCTGGACAAGTCACAACAATTTAGAAATACAATACTAAAACTAAATTAAAGCAAATTAATAAACATAAAGAACAAATAAACAATTTCTATAACCAAAGCAAAACCAGCACTTTGAAACAATGATGCTTCACTGAAATGGCTCAGCAATGTTCCTCCAAGGAGAGCACAACCTCACTCCAAACTAGTGTTCAGATCACTCGAAGAATAGCTCTGGATTAAATTTCTCTTGGCTTAAAGTTAGTTAATTCCCCGTTCACTCTTAAACTGACTCCAGACACCAGTCTATCACTTCCACAGCCCTTCTGGGATCAAGCAAAGGGAATGAGAGGCAGAGCTGTTCATCATCTGCACACTGGTGACATGTAAGCCCAAACCTCTGCCTGACCTCATCCATCAGTTTCCTGCAGGTATTAAAAAGCGCAGAATTCATATAAGGGATCGTGATATCTAGAGATACTCCATTTAGTTCTGAAGCAGAGACCATGTTTATTTATTCACAGAGATATTTATAAACCTCCAATTCATTAAAAACATCAATTTAATAAAAACATTAGAGCATCATGAAACAATTAAATCACAAAATTATGAAATATTTATTAAAAAACAAACAAACACAGAACAAATGACCAACACTGAATCACATTAATTCTCTAAAAATGCTTGGTGAGATGAATATGTTTTCACCAAGCAATGAAATAACAAGACTGTAGGTACCTTTCTCGTTTCCATAGGAAACCTGAATGAATATCAGGTTACTGTGGGGCAGTCACTCCTTCCATATCATCATCATCATCATCATCATCATCATCATCATCATCCAATACCTCATGTTGAATTGAGGGAGGCCTTGTTTGTGACATCACCACCCTGAACCATTTGACTCTGGATGAATGGGTGAGTCAGGCAGGCTGCAAAAGGATATCTGTCCCTTTCTTGTGGGTCCATTACCCCTGAGAGGCTGATTTGAGGAAACGCCCTTCATTCACCAATATTCTTTACAATTCTTTATTCATCTGCTTTAGGTGCTGCATCTTCCTGATTTGAATAGAGCAGAATAGGATAGAGAGGAAGAGAAACCCTACTCCAAGGTTAATGTGGTTTTGGGAGAGAAATTTCTACTCAGCCCCTGGATTAGGCCTATACTGAAAACAAAGGAAAGTGGGTAGGTGCTGAGTTGCCTGAAAGTGTAGGTTAAAGGTAGATCTTCTGGCTTGTATGTTCCCTCTCATGGGTTGCTGTGTCATGAGGATGAGAGGCCAGACCTGACCATGGGTAAGCATGAGTTCCTGGAGCGGAGCCTCAGCTGACCATCTCAACAAATGGAGAGGTCCATACTTGAGTAAGCAGTCCCTTGGATATCCTGGTCCCAAACTATACCCAAGAAAGGTATGGAGAACCTGTGGCCCTCCAGATGCTGTTGACTGCCAACTACCATCCATCCATGAACTTCAGCCATGTTGGCCAGAGTTGATAGGAGTTGGAATCAAACAATATCTGCAGGATCAAGTTTCCCCACACTAGTTTAGAGCTTTATAAGTCATTGCTAGAACTGTGAATTGCACCCAGAAACAAACTGGAAACCATGGAAGATCTTCAAACACATATGTTCAGGGCAACAAGTCCCGGTTAGCAAGATGGCCAGCTGTGGCTTCCAAGTGCTTTTCAAGGTATGAATGGAAGTTGAGCAGCAGCAGTATTATGTGAATTGTTCTGCAATGATGTGACTACTGTTTGGTTAACAATAAGCAGGTTGCTCTGATCTGAAATGCCTTTGCGTCCTTTGATGTTTAGTAGGGCAATTTAATGTTAATTTTAGCTAATTTTAGCAGGGCAACAAGAAGCTGCTGGCACATGTCTCCAGCATCTATGGATCTGTTATGACAACTGAATCATTTAGTTAATTTAACAATTTGAATTCATGCAACTTATTATTGCATTAAAATCATTGTAATTTACTCTCCAATAGGGCTCGACGTGGATCTCTCTCATCTAGCTATTTTTCAATAATTTTAGTTGACTGTTTGAGGCTGCTTCTGTACAGAGAAAACAAACATTTGTGTGTGTGTTTTTTACAAAAACACACCACACCATCCCATTTAATTGAGCAACTGCAGTGCACTAACACTAGACAAGCTGAGGAGTCAGAAAGGAAAATGTATGCTAATGAAACCTAATCCATAATAATGAGGTGGTGTTTGCTGCCTCATTAGTATTCATTCTCCCAGGATCCCTTGCATTCTATTTACCTCCTCTTTAGGCTTTCCTTAACTTAAAATGCAAGAATGTTCAGTTTTGCAAAAATGCACAGTGCACTATTTTCTACTTTATAAATAACATGCATCCCCTCAGAGTGTGACAACTTCTTGTTTGGTCACCTCATTCACGACAGCTGTCACCAAAGGCTAGTCTGTGTTCTTTTCTGGATGCTTTCTTTTGTGTTTAGAAATCCTTTTCAGGTAATTGCATACAGTACATTCAATTAATGCAGGAAGCATTCAAGGGGGGTAGAGAGCTTACGGTCTCAAACTGTTGTTTGAAATTGTTTAGCTTGGATGTGTTCCTGCCCAAATTTCCCCTCCGCTTTCAGTCCCCATGAACGTGAGGTGCAGTTCTCTTTTCTCCAGGTAGAAAAGCAGGGTGTCAAGTGAAGGATAAGACTATGAATGGTTATTAGTAATGAGGACTATATTATTGCCAATGCCAGAGGTGATGTGAATACCAGCTGTTGTGGATTATGAGTGAAAGATAGCTATTACAGAGCTTCCAGGTTTCCCTATTTTCCAGGGACAGTCCTGGATTTACAGAAGCCGTCCCAGTTTCTGATTTGATGCGAGAATGTCCAACTTTTTCTGAGTACATCCATATTTTCGTTGGAGAAACGTTGGAGGGTATGGAGTTATGCAACCCCTGAGCCAAGGAGATAAGTAACTATACAACCTTTAGAAGATGTCTTAAGGCAGCTCTGTATAAGGTAGTTTTTAATGTTTTATTATGTTTTCATATACGTTGGAAGCTGTCCAGAGTGGCTGGGGAAACCCAGTTGGATAAGCGGGTTATAAATAATAGAATGATTACTGATATTTTTAATGGAAAAGAATGTCCCTATTTTCACCAGAGAAATGTTGGAGGGTATGCTATTATGTTCCTACTGTGCTTCCCATATGCATCTGGTTGGACACGGTGAAAATGGGATGTCAAACTAGATAGGCCTTTGGTCCAGTCCAGCAGGGGGTTTTTATATAAGGATCCCTCTGATACCTTCCATCTCCAACACAGATTTGATGTTAGTTTATAAATTTTAGCCAGTTTTACAGGGGTTAAGTACCCCCTGTAAAACATCTTCATGGTGTTTTCTTTGATAGTAATGCATGCGGTGAAATTAGTATCTGATTTCCAAAGTTTTTCCCAATGATCTAATGAAATTGCGTATCCAAAATCCTGTCCCCGCTTGATCATTACTTCTTTAATTGGTTCATCTTTGAGTTCCCATTCAAGTAATAAATTATACATTTTTGATTGATTTTTGGGGGGGAATGTTCAAAAGTTCCATCTGCATCTTTTTATTTTATTTTTTGTCTTTCCTCCTTGCCTTGCCATCACCCTGGATGCTTCGAGTACTTGGGTCATGTAAAATATAGTAATTTCTGATATGGCTATTGTGGCAAAGTGATTCCCCTCCCCCCCAATACAGCTCCTTGCCAATGGCATAAGGGACCCTAGGTACATCTCTGATTGCAGATGGGTCATATAATATATACATTTTAATGCATACTTTGCCCCAGTATCTGCATTTTGTACACATTATCGGGCTTGCAAAATTTGGACAATTGCATGTTTCAAAAGATAGCCATGCTTCAGTTTGCATTCCCAGCCACTCAGAAATTGTGAATTAGGTTGACTTGCCTTTAGATGTGAATTATATTGAATTTCTTCCCCATCCCCAGGAGTGGAGGGGATATTTGCTGTCCCCTCATCACCAGAAGCTAATAGCCATCAGCTATTAAAGACCAGGTCATGGACGCAATTTCTTTAGCTAGTTATTATGCCATTTTCGGAGACGGCTCTCTCTTCTTTTTGAGATGACAAAACAGAATTCCTGTTGCCGTTTTATTCCAACTGGCTGGAATGTATGGGTTTTAAGACACAGACCCAACTCTTTCAGATACCATTGAAAACTGCAGGTGTTTTATTTGACGGGTTCAGCAAATGGATGAGCAGTATACTTTTCTGCATAAGTAAACAACATCTAGCTATAGAAAGAGTGGGAACAAATCCATCCATGCTCCTACCAGTTCAGAGCAAAAGCTTGGGAATAGTAGAACTGTAGCAGATTTATTTTCCTGTCACTGGCTTTGACCCCAGTATTTGAATGCTCTGGAGTTTAGCAGTAATACTCTAAAAAAACATTCCTAAGACAGTATGTCTATCGGCAAAGGGAAATAGATACACTTGTTAGGTGAACAAGGGGGTCATGGTAGGAGATCAGAGAAGATACACTGGGCTCATGTGTACCTTCCTACTATCAATGGAGGGTCTGGTCCAGGCTTGCTTATTTTCCTGGATGGAAAGAATATCCTGCTGGTATGTGGGTGTTAGTTGTTCTAGTGGGGACCCATGCTCCCATTATCCCTTGACAGGGAAATGGTGGACCTGTAAAAGGGTAAAAAAAGTATTGGGAAATAATCCATAATGAATTGAAAAATAAATAAATTTAAAAGTACTTTTCCAAAACAAAAACAAAAACCAGAGTCCTTTTTGTTGGGGATAATTCAAAGGGAAATTCCCAGGTGTCAAAAAAGATTATTTATGTATGCCTACTACTGTGGCCTGTGTTTTGTTAGCCCAAAAATGGAAAACGAGCGAGGTCCCAACTAAAGAAGAATGGCAACTTAAACTGATGGAATATGCGCAGCTTGCAGACTTAACATATAGAATAAGAGAACAAAAAGAACATATGTTTAGAGAAGACTAGAAAATGTTTATTGAGTATATGGGGGGAAATTGTGTTCACTTGAAAATGTTGGCAGCATTAAGATAAATTCAACAGTGTAAATAAGTTTTCATGGATGTAATAATGGAATACTGAATGGTTTAGTTTATGTAAAATATGCAGGGATGTATGGTATGCAAAATGAGCCATAGAAAGAGAAGAAGGGAAGTCATTGATAATTGAATGATGTTTAAATGAGTATTCTAAATTGTAAAACAGAAAATTTAATAAAAATAAGAGAGGGGGGGATGTAGACATGCTAGGGTCAAGCTCCTTGGGGGAAGAGTTCCACTTGGGTGCATGATGCTACCTTATGCTGCGTCAGACCATGGGGAAGGGCCATAGCTTGGGGGTAGAGCATCTGCTTTTCATGCAGAAGGTCCCAGGTTCAATCCTCAACATCTCCAGGTAGGGATGGTACTCTCCCCTGACACAAACCCTGGAGATCCACTGCCAGTCAGTGTGGTCAGTAGTGAACTAGAATAATCAAGGATCTGACTCAGTCTAACGCATCTTCCCATGTTTCTATGCCCATGTAGTTCAGTAGGGGGTTCCAAAATGTAGTCCAGGAACCACCAGTGGTCCACAAGTTTCGTTCAGGTGGTCCACAGCGGGTCTGTAAAAATGCACTTCTAAATCCTTCAGTATCTGGCAGAGCACATTATAATTGCTACAACAGGCAGAAGAAGAAAAATACTAAGTGGTCTGCCAAGATCCTTGTCAATTTTCAAGTGGTCCGTGGTGAAAAACATTTGGGAACCACTGGGGTATGCTAATTGGCAACAGCTCTCAAGGGTTTCAGGAAGGGATTTCTCCCAGCTGTACCTAGAGATGCCAAGGATTGAATGTGGGGCCTTGTATGGAAAGCCTGTGCTGCTCTACCACTGAGTGTGTGTGTGGTGTGTGTGTGTGTGTGAGAGAGAGAGAGAAACAGCGCACTTCAAGTTAGTGTCTCGGCTTCCATGCTTCTTCAGCTGTCTTAGATTTCAAGAACCCTGGACCAACCCTTTTTCTCTCTTCTCCTAATCTAGAGCTACCTGAACCAGTTTAACCAGGGCCAGGAGGAGTCCAGCAAACAAAAGGACAGGTGATAGGTAGACTCTTTTCTTACATGCAGACTGGAGGAAAACTGGAAGAAAATGGATGTTTTACCAACTAAATAGGCACAGAAGGAGGTTTGGCAAAACAAAATCGGTGCACCTCAAGAATGGCTTTACTTTCCTCTTTGAAAGTTAATGAATGAAGAGATGAAAATGACCATGGAATTTAAAACTGATGGACCAAAGTCCTTATCAGTAGATGTCATCCTTGCCATTCTTCTAAGGAATATAACCCACAAGCAAGATGTGTTACGTATGCCTGTTCACAGATTCTAGCTTCTGGTGTTAAACAGTTTAAATCTACTAGAAGACAAACCATCAATTTTCTTGAAAAGCTGTTGCCTTGAATCCAATTCATGCATTCATCTCTAGTAATGATGCAACCTTTGTGAGAGGGGTATACCAGCTTCTTCAGGTGAGGTGAGGTGTTAATCTAAAAACATCACCAAATGAAAGCCAGTTTAGCGAGAATGCAAGTTTTCCAGTCTATGGTGATGCTCCATCATTTTTCTGAGACTGGAATCCATACGTGCCACTAATGACTGTATAAAGAATGAAAACACACACAACCCCCACACCCACTCCATTCAAACTGTGCCCATTATAAGGAGGCACAAGGAGAGGGGGAGATTTTAGGGAAGAAAACAAAACAAATGTGACAATTTCTTTCGCAAACTTCTTCATGCTGGCATAATCTGATTGAGAACTTGCCCGCCCCCATCCTCCAATTATTTCAGCTTCAGGCGATTAATGCAGGCTATTTCCAAATCACACTGTAAATCAATGCGTCTATGTCCTACCCCAGCAAGGCAGCCCAGAAAGCTACCATGGTCAACAGTATCAAAAGTCACCAAGAGATCCAGCAGAACCAACAGGGACACACTCTCCCCATCTAGTTCCCTGCTCAAGTCATCTCTGTCCCACAACCAGGCTTGAAATGGATCTACATGAGCAGTTTCCTCCAGAAACACCTCAAATTGAGATGCCCCCAAAAGAGAAACTGGAGACTGGCCAATAATTATCCAATAAAGTGGGAGGGCTTTTTCAATTGAGGTATTATTACTGCATTCCTTGGGACGCGGGTGGCACTGTGGGTTAAACCACTGAGCCTAGGACCTGCAGATCAGAAGGTCGGTGGTTTGAATCCCCACGACGGGGTGAGCTGCCGTTGCTCGGTCCCTGCTCCTGCCAACCTAGCAGTTCGAAAGCACGTCAAAGTGCAAGTAGATAAATAGGTACCACTCCGGCGGGAAGGTAAATGGCATTTCCGTGCGCTTCTCTGGTTCACCAGAAGCGGCTTAGTCATGCTGGCCACATGACCCGGAAGCTGAAAACTGGCTCCTTCAGCCAGTAAAGCGAGATGAGCGCCGCAACCCCAGAGTCGGTCACGACTGGACCTAATGGTCAGGCATACCTTTACCCTTTACCTACTGCCTTCTTTAAGTTTGCTGGAATCCTACTTTGTGTAAAGAGGCATTGGCATTTATGCACTCAGCCAGTCCCCATGGGCCTGTTTTATGAGGCAGGAAGGGCAAGGATCTGGCACACACATGTCTACATCCTCTAAAGAATACCGTCTACAGAGACTAAAGAATACCATCTACAAAGTAGGCTGCAAGAGTTGTGCTTTGTGAGTACATTCCAGGAGAAACAGGTAAAGGTGCCTTTGACGAGGTGTCTTATACAGCTTCAACTCAACAAAGCCGAATGTTGGCAGAATGCCAAACTAGAACCTGACAATGCGGGGGGGGGGGGCAATGGTGAGGAAGGAGATAATAAGGTTCAGCCATTCAGAAATATTATGCCGCATGTAAATGAAAGAAGAATGGACTCCCAAAGGATCGAGATAGCCAAGCAAAATAGCTTGCCACACTGAAAGCAGCTAACTCACAGCCGTCTGGCTGAGAGCGTGAGATTAAAAAAAAAAAACCCTAATGAAAGAAAACAAGCTAATTAGATGCAGAATGGAAGATCTTAACGAGGAGCATAGGCAGGTAGTTGCCGGTTACCAAAGACAACCGCATGCAGGGTGGTTGGGTGGGGGTTAAAGCGTTGACCTTCAATCCCACGTCCAAATCCAAAAGCCCAAAACACAGCTCATTAATAACAAAGTCTCTGATGAAATCATATTCTATAGCCACCTTCCCCCCACCTCCCGACTAATGTGGGTTGTTCCCATTTCTAATAGAGCAATGGTGTTTTCGGGTTAAATAAAACAACAACAGATAGCAAGAAAACCCCATAACGGTTCAAGTGAACATCTGAGGTTTGAGTTGACATCAAATATAAGCATCTATGAGGTAAAAGTGCCATCTTGTGGCTACTTCATAAAGAGCAATTGTGAACATATTTCCCTGTCTGTTTCACCTGTGTCGTTTTTTGTACGCTTATGAAGCTGTCCTCCACAGGGCTAGCACCACGACTTGAAACCCTTGGGCAAATGCTAATAGATTCCGGCAGGGCGCACCATGGTTAATGCTGAGCTGGGTCTGGGCCTCTGTTTCATGTTTCTGTTGTCAGGGGAATTGGAAGAATAGCTGTGTGGGCTACACCAGGCGCATGGTTCCAGTGCTCATGTCAAGGATCTCGTTGATGCATGCTTGCTGTTCCTGCGGCTGAAAGCAGACCAGCCACAGCTCTGACAGGAGTGCTGGGTCTGTAAGACTGGACATGCAACTGCCGCTTTTATTTCTCCCATAACTACATTACACATTCCATTGCACTGTGGAGAATTAAAATGGCTGCACTAGCAAGCCCAACTGCATGGGCTTCGACAGCATTCCTGCCAATCCCCATTGGGACCGTTACCAACTGCCTGGTAAACCTGTTGTGGGGAGCAGTGAGAGTACCCTCCAACCTGGACTGAGCCTAGCTTTTATTTGCTTTTATTTATACACTACTTACCGGCAACAGTGGATGGCATTCAGTAAAGATTTATTCAGAGTAGCCCCACTGATATTAATGGACCTTACTTAACTGTGCTCAGTGGGTCTGCTCCAATTAAAACTTAGCTGAATACCCCTCAATACCTCTAAGTGGTTTACATAAAATAATATAAAATATTCACAAGGAAATACAAATAAATCCAAACATTTAAACCAATAATAAAATTATCAAAATATAGATAAAAGCAACAATTTTAGACACAAATATACATAATAAGGTAGGCATGCCATACGTCTGGGTTTCCTCAGACACACCTGGAAATCAGGCTGTCAAACCGGCATCTAGACAGATTTTCGCTGAATTGGCAAAATGGCTGGGCTTTCCCCAGCCATATGACAAATAGGATGATTTTTTTAAAAAACAAATGCTTAAAAAATCCAAAAAAAAAACCCCCAAACTTTTTTTGGGGGAAGGGGAGATGTTCAACAACTTTCACCAAAATAAAAGCTCAACAACTTTGTCCGGATTTTTATTTTTGGGACTACAGTGGTACCTTGGGTTACATACGCTTCAGGTTACAGACTCCGCTAACCCAGAAATAGTACCTCGGGTTAAGAACTTTGCTTCAGGATGAGAACAGAAATCGTGCTCCGGCGGTGCGGCAGCAGCAGGAGGCCCCATTAGCTAAAGTGGCGCTTCAGGTTAAGAACAGTTTCAGGTTAAGAACGGACCTCCGAAACGAATTAAGTACTTAATCTGAGGTACCACTGTACATGGCAACCCTATAATAAGGTAACATATCTGGGTAGGCTTGCATCAAAAATAGGACAACTAAGTGCCTGCCTAATGTTAATTAATATAACTAGAGAAGTCATGCCATGGATTTGTCTTGTCCAGTATTGTTTCCTTTAACTGGCGAAAGCTCTCCAGGACCTCAAGCCTGGTTCTGCTACTGGAGACCCTTTAACTGGTGACACCAGGATTTGACCTAGACCCTGAAGCAGGAGAGACCTGTGGTCTGTAGCTGAGCATGTTGCCCTATCGGTAGCAGTGGGACAATATAAATAATACTACTATTAATTCTGGCCTTGGTCCATGCATACATGTTTCTCCCTAGTCTAGCTAGTCAGCTCATGACTTTGGAAGAGCCAGTCATCTGTTGAAGGAATGAGGAACCTCAAATCCATCTGCCTAGTCCATCTATTGATAGGAGAGGATGTGGACTATTCCTCCCAAACAGCTGACCAGCAGTGACAAAGCTGACTGCACCCATCATCTGTTGGGTACTATGCACACTATGCCAGTTCAATGCGCAGTCCCAGGTTCTTCATAGTCAGCCCAATCATTCAGAAGTTCATGGAAGCTCACTTCAGAAAACAGTTTTTGGGTCTGAACACAGGAGGAAAGGAAGAGAACAAGGAACTGGGCAAGGGCCATAGCTAAGTGGTAAAACATCTGGATAAGGTACTCCAGCATCTTCAAGTGGGACTGAGAGACCGCTGCTTAAAAAACTGGATAGCTGTTGCCAGTCAGTGCAGACAATACTGAGAAAGATGAACCAATGGACTAACTCATATGGCAGCTCCCTATGATGTGTAGAGTCGTACACAGCAAAGTGTGCTGAATTGAACTGGTTTATTATTATTATTAGAGACATCACCTTGCCGACAAAGGTCCATATAGTTAAAGCTATGGTTTCCCCAGTAGTGATGTATGGAAGTGAGAGCTGGACCATAAAGAAGGCTGATCGCCGAAGAATTGATGCTTTTGTATTATGGTGCTGGAGGAGACTCTTGAGAGTTCCATGGACTGCAAGAAGATCAAACTGATCCATTCTGAAGAAAATCAGCCCTGAGTGCTCACTGGAAGGACAGATCCTGAAGCTGAGGCTTCAATACTTTGGCCACCTCATGAAAAGAGAAGACTCCCTGGAAAAGACCCTGATGTTGGGAAAGATGGAGGGCACAAGGAGAAGGGGACGACAGAGGACAAGATGGTTGGACAGTGTTCTTGAAGCTACCAACATGAGTTTGACCAAACTGCGGGAGGCAGTGGAAGACAGGAGTGCCTGGCGTGCTCTGGTCCACAGGGTCACGAAGAGTCGGACATGACTAAACGACTAAACAACAACAACAACAATTATTATTATTATTATTATTATTATTATTATTATTATTATTATTTGTAAAGCTAATAAATATAACACATGCATTTTATTCAGCTTACTGCATTGAGCACAGTCCTTTCTGTGGATCCTGCTTGATGTTGTCAACTTCCTCTTGTAAGACACAGACCTATTTCTCTCAGAGCAACTCAGAAAACTCCCTTGAGCCCAATAGCACCACATGCATTCATGCTGAGTAACAGCTTCTCAAAGCAAATGGCAACAAGGGAAGCCGAGTGTAAATAATGAGTAAAGCAAGAGCAACCAAGACAGAGAGCCCTGTCTCAAGATGCTACCACGGTATGGAGAAGCCGCTTAGTCCAGAGATATTGGTGCCCCCATTATAACACAGCAGGGCGATACCATTATAGCTTAAGACCTTTAGTGGCTTGCAGAAGAAACTGCTGGCAAGTAGGATCCTAGTGGGACCTTTAGTATTATCAGTCTAGGCATTTCTTACATTAAGGCTGTCGCTGCTGTGGCAGAGCTCAGTTACAAGCCTTCATGCTTTGTGTCATGATGCCTTGTTCTTTAGTGTCACCACGGCAGCTTCCTTTGCAAGATTTGCTTATTTTGCCTTATTTCCTTGTTCCAGCTTTATTCTTCAGTGCAATGACTAGGCTGTTCACTGCATTAATGGGAGGAATTGGACTTCCTAAGCCCATGAAACCTAGAGCTGAGACAACACACTAAGAGAGAATTTTCTCAGGTGACAAAAAGACTCACCCCAACTCTCTCTCTCTCTCTCTCTCTCACACACACACACACACACACACACATTTTGCCTGACGTACTTAAAGTACTTCAGTGTTCAGACATGAAGCTGGCCACAACAGTAGCCATACTTTCCCTCTTTCTCCTGCGATGAAATTCAGGAAGCATATTGGAATTAACTGCATTGTCCTTGAGAGATGCCACAATATTGAATCTGGTGCTCTGCTTTGCATCCTGAACATGATCTCTGATTGGCTGGGATCATTTGCAAGTAAGTAGTCTCAGTAGAAGAAACATGGCACAAGCAAACAACATACAATCACACACACACACACACACACACACACACACACATACTTCTTTCAGGAAAGCCTTTATTTTCAGGGGAGGGGATGTTTGTGTGCAAATATTTGTCAAAGTTATAGGAAGGCCCTAGCCATTTGTCCGTGTACACTGCCTTGTTCATAATCTTAGCAATAGTGCCAATCGCCTGTTTTGTTACACAGAGGAAGAAAGGGGCTGCATTTAGTCTTGTTATTGTCCCTGCCTACCCAAATAAGTGGTTGGTGTTGCCATTCCCAATAACTGACTAAGGGGACAATCCCATAGCAAGATCCACTGGGCTCAGCTGGAGTCAAGTCCCCAACTCCAGCTCAGTTGAGATGTCTGCATAACTTGCTCATCCTACTGAGCTGAAGTTGACTGAGCTTGTGTGAGTTCCTGCAAAAAGGAGGGGGGAATTCTGGGGTTTTGGTGAGCCAGGACCAGAAAGTAGGGACTTAGGCTGGATCCTAAGCCTGCTCAGCTTGGTCAAGTGACCTAGCAACCCAGCACAGGACACTATTGTGGATAGAGCAGCAACAGCAGCCCAGGCTTTGGATCGGGTGCAACTTTACCACAGCACAGCTGACACCAGCTTTCTTTGCACTAAATGGCCTCAGTCCAGTATACCTGAAGGAGCGTCTCCACCCCCATCGTTCTGCCCGGACACTGAGGTCCAGCGATGTGGGCCTTCTGGCAATTCCCTCACTGCGAAAAGCCAAGTTACAGGGAACCAGGCAGAGGACCTTCTCAGTAGTGGCACCCACCCTGTGGAACACCCTCCCACCAGATGTCAAAGAGAAAAACAACTACCAGACTTTTAGAAGACATCTGAAGGCAGCCCTGTTTAGGGAAGCTTTTAATGTTTAATAGATTATTGTATTTGAATATTCTGTTGGAAGCCGCTCAGAGTGGCTGGGGAAACCCAGCCAGATGGGTGGGGTATAAATAATAAGTTGTTATTGTTATTGATATTGTTATTATTCTGCATGGGGTTGCTCCCTCAGAGTGCACACCTGTAGCTCTAGCTCTCTGCTCACGGATGGATGGAGTGTGGGGTATTCCCTGACCATGTGTTCACACTTTATTCCACAGATGGAAATGTGTGTAGCTGAATTATAGTCATTCAAAAGAAAACTCATCACATGTCCATCCAACCAGGTATGTGGCCTTTTAGGACCTGGCACTTTTCCAGGTATGTACACAATTAAAAAAACAGAAATACATTGGAAAAATCTCTCTGTAATGGATATCAAAACATGGGCAAGTTAGATCAAGCAACCCACTTCACAATTACATAGCACATTCCAAATGGTTTATTTTACATTTTTTAAAATAGTTCAGCTGTTCGGTGCAGTTCACATACATAATTGCAGTCATCTTTATAGAAGCCCTATAAAGTATGCCAATAATAATAATAATAATAATAATAATAATAATAATAATAATATCATCATCATAATACAGGTACATTTATTTTCTCTGAGTTTAGCACTGAGGAATTGTGGGGAGAGATTCCGTAGCTGATATTAATAGCGGTTCTGTATGAATTGTCTTGATTTTCTCGGCATGTTTTATTTATAAGATTAATGGGTGGTCCTTATTTTTTTCATTCTATTTTTTAGAGGAATTGCCGCATCTGTTATAGTAGCTGTTTCAATTTGTTTTGTTCGCCAGAATTACAACTGGCCGATTGTAATCTATTTGTTTTATCTGTTATAATAGTTATAATAGGTTTATCATCCCAATACGAAGTGTAATCATCACCATTCCAAACAACTGGTTCGGGATTATATATTTGTACAAAAGGGGAGCCGCTTCCTAATGCATACGAAGCTAGTGGGGAATTCTTTTTTGCAACCAAATAGTGCTGGGCAAAATATTTCACATTGCCGAAGAAAGGGTAGACTATGTAACATGCTCATTTCTAGGTTTTCTTGGCATTGTTTTTTTACAAGGGGCAGTTGTCTTATACAAACATTCACCTTAATATGTGAGGGGTGCAGCATGCACACAAGTCGCTCACACATCATCCGCACAAATGCAGACTCTGCTTTAGAACTTTGCACATCCATCGCCAAAGTTTTCCATTGCCGTTTAAAAAATGCAGTGGTGCCTCGCAAGACGAAATTAATCCGTTCCGTGAGGCTCTTCGTATAGCGGTTTTTTCATCTTGCGAAGCAAGCCCATTGACAGCTTAGCGGATTAGCGCTATTAGTGGTTTAGCGGCTTTTAGCGAATCAGCTGATAAGCGGCTTATCAGCGGATCAGCTGATAAGTGGCTTAGCTGCTTAGGAAAAGGGGGAAAAAGGGGGGGAACCCGCAGGAACTTGCAAGACATTTCATCTTGCGAAGCAAGCCCATAGGGAAATTCGTTTTGCGAAGCGCCTCCAAAACGGAAAACCCTTTCGTCTAGTGGGTTTTCCGTCTTGTGAGGCGTTCGTCTTGCGGGGCACCACTGTGTTATTATTATTTAGCTGGGAATGTTCAGAAGCTTCCCTATGGCTGGGAAATTAAAGTTCTTGATCACGGGGAAGCGTCTACCCTCTTCTGGCTTTTATATTGAACATGTGAAGGGCTGAAGAGGTGCTCTCACACATGAGACAAAAATCCACACTTGGGGATACTGGAGGTGGGAATTGTGTGCATATCTAGGCTTTAAATCATCACATGCTCTGAATAGGACTTGAGCCTGTGGCTTTTGTTGTATATTTTTGATAGTTATTGTTGGCAATTTCAGGAGACTTGAGCATCAGTGCTCAAACCTAGCTGTCACAGCCCTATGCATGTCTACTCAGAAGTAAGTGCTACACTCACAAAAATGTGAACAGGATCAAAGCCTCGGTGATTTCAGTTGGCTTGCTGCCCATTAGCCACTTACTCCATTGATTAGATTACTTCCACAGTTCCTCCATTAATGGCGGTATTCTTCATGCTTTCGATTTTCATGTTTCAATTCTTCCAGCTGGCCAGAATGGTTTTTCTCTGAAGGATTTTTCTTTGGGGTGTGTGGGGGTGGGGTGGAATAGTGTTATTGAGCTGAAAGTTCTCTGTTTGAATACTCCACTCCAAATTGTGTGACAAAATCAGGGACTTGTGAATCTGACTTCATGGGGAGGAGGGCAAAAACATTAGCCATGTTGGGCAGGGAGGCAAACCAAGTGACGGCAGTGATGGCTCTCAAATGTTACATCCACCAGTGCTCAATGGCTACTTCTGAAATTTTACCCCCACCCAACCTCTCCAAATTTACCACCTGTGAATAGGGCAGACCCATTTTATTTCAGCTCTACAATGCTGATTGGAGAACCATAACATCAGCTGCTACGTCATGAATTTCTATACCTAATGTTTGCAGAATCCATGTATCCATGCACTAATCCCCCATCTCCTTCAGATCTTTAGTCTTTCCACTGAGGCATTCGAATGATGCATCCTGAACTTTGTCAGAAATCTGCAAGTTAATCTATCAAGCTTGTTCAAATAAGCATTAGACCACTTAACGGTACCCATGGAGTAAGTCAGAGCTGGTTCTGCCCAGGTATTAATTGCATTTATTTTATTCTTAGCTTTAAGCTTAGTTTCCAGTATTTTGGGGAGTCCCTTATAGAGATTCTGGTAAGAGGATTTAAACCTGAGTGATCTATTTAGTAGTTCTTCCTGATCTCCAGGTACTTGCAGGTGAGCGGCAGTGATGTGTAGGTAACAAATTAGTGGTTACAACGTGTTCCTGTTGCAGAGGATCTTCCTTTTTTAACTTTTAATTCTGTGAAAAGTTGAATATTTTTCAAGGTCAAGAGGCATTTTTATATCTTCACTGAAAATGGTTCTAGTTGTTATGAAGCTGTCAAGTCTATGTGGAGACTTAGCAAATATTTTCAGCATCATTCATATATTAACAATACACAGTTCTAACTCTTCCTGTGCTTTTCTAAAGTCAGGACTAGGTCCATTTAATGGAGCTGAAACTCCAAGGTACATCATGATTTGTTCAACTTGAAAGGAATTCTCCTCCGTCAACATATAGGATAACTGGTTGTGGTTCCTCAGCAGCAAGAAAAAAGTCATTCTCCACATGCCAATACAACCAATACTTAGGTTGGAGGAAGTGCCATGGTAAGCAACCAAGGGCCAGTCAACAGGTGAGGCTGAAAAAACTATTTCTGTACTGTACTGTACTACTGTATTGTACTACTTCACTTTGCAAGTGGGAGATTACATATTCAAAAAACTCCCCACAGGAAAAATCCCACCAAAAACCTCTGCAGATATGGGCTATCAAATAAGGAGGAGACAGAAAAACCAGAGCTATTTCTGGCATTTAATTTTCTATGTCTACATATGTGAGAGGGTACATTTAGTCATGTGTATTTCACCCTCCAAATTCTAAACTGGTGCATCCCATAAGGAGTTTTATCACCTTGTCTGCTATTTTTGTGAACTAGGCCTCAACCCTGTCTAGATTTCCGCTCCCTACCACAACAACAACAACAAAATTGTTTTGTGGTTCAGATCCACTCAAATTCCCTCTTCCCTATGCCATCCCCACACCAGAAAGCCTACTTGGTGCGTTACGGTGCCCAGCAATTGGCTGGCTTGTTACAAAGGGCACGGCTTGTAATTCAAGTCTAATCTCCAGGAGTCCTTTTCTTTTGAGCAAAAGCTGCTGCTGTTATTGATTTTATCGCCGTCCTTTTCTACACGACTGGAGCCTGCCGTCTGAGCAGTTCAGCGCTTGTACATAACACACTTGCATTCCGACATCCCATACCGAGCTTGATCCAAAAGCTCATTGAAGTTAATAAAACTTCTCACATTGATTTCAAGGGGCTTTGGATCATAAGCAATCTCAGCTGGTTTCCCAGAGTCCCTGCAACAACACAGCTAGTCTATGCATGACAGCAGAAAGTCTTTATTCCTTCGACAGGTCAAGCATTCCATTTTATATAATACAATATCAACAGGGGGAATCGCAGATAAAGGAGCATGTGGTGCAACTATCGTCTTTTAGGCACAAAGGCAACTCAGGGAGGGGGAGAGACTTCCTTTCTTTCTACCTTCCCTGAGTCCTTCCCCACACCCAGCTCACTTTATGTGAGGCTCCTATGAACAATACCACAATGGGCATAGCATGTCACCTTCTGAGTGTCGTAGAGACCGGGGGGGGGGGGGGCTTGTTATGAAAGTTACCGTTGACGTGACAGGTTGAAAGTGAGAAGTCTTAGCTGCTGTAAACTCTCTTGCACTTTCATAGCAATTAATAGCAATTAAAAAGAAATGCTGTCGATTCTTTTTCATTTATAATATATTATGTTAAATGGGGAGAATGTTGTTGCCCTCAGGTCTTGCTTGCGAGATACCAAAAGGCATCTGCTATTGGCATACTGTCAGCAGCTCTCAGCTGGTTGCCCAGGAAACTATAAAGACAATGAAAAGTTTCTTACAGTCCTTTTTTATTTCAAACTTTACAGAGAGTGGCTACAGAAATCAGCCTCTTGGATAATGGCATTGTCCTGAGTGAATCTCCACCCTCCATCTCTCACACTTCCTCATTCGTCGTCATCATCACCTCCTCTATGGGAGCCGCTAAGTGCCCTCTGTCTTTGAGCTCTTTGCTCTCCTACTTTTAAGGTTCACCCGGTTCTGGGAGATGTCAGTCTAGAATGCTTTCTAGTGACGTGTCAGCCAGCGGCTGCTCCAGCTCTGCCTGCTCCTCCTCCTGCCATTATTTCCCAACTTTCCCCCTCATCTGCCTCTGAGCTGTGACCTCCCGCAAACCACTGTCCTCCTCCTCCTCCTCCCTGGAAGGGTCAGGATGGAGAGGCGGTCTCCCCCATTCCTCTTCCTCTGCCCAGCCTGACATCTGGTTGGCCACTGTGAGAACAAGATTCTGAGTTAGATGGCCTTTGGCTTGATCCAGCAGGCCTCTTCTATACCCTCCAACATTTCTCCATCCTACATCCTATTCCATAATAGTAATAGTAATCTGACCGGGTTGCCCCAGCCACTCTGGGTGGCTTCCAGCATATATAAAAACATTAAGCATTAAAAAAACAAACTTCCCTTTACAGGGCCACCTTCAGATGTCCTCTAAAGGTTTTATAGTTACTTATCTCCATGTCAAGGGATGCGGGTGGCGCTGTGGGTTAAACCACAGAGCCTAGGACTTGCTGATCAGAAGGTCGACAGTTCTAATCCCCGCGACGGGGTGAGCTCCCGTTGCTCAGTCCCAGCTCCTGCCAACCTAGCAGTTCGAAAGCATGTCAAAGTGCAAGTAGATAAATAGGTAACACTCTGGCGGGAAGGTAAACGGCGTTTCTGTGCGCTGCTCTGGTTTGCCAGAAGCGGCTTAGTCATGCTGGCCACATGATTCGGAAGCTGTACACCAGCTCCCTCAGCCAATAAAGTGAGATGAGCGCCGCAACCCCAGAGTCGGTCACAACTGGACCTAATGGTCAGGGGTCCCTTTACCTTTACCTATCTCCATGTCTCAGGGTTTGCATAACTCCACACCATCCAACATTTCTCTGATGAAAATAGACACATGCTGAAGAAAAGTGGGACATTCCAGGATCAAAACAGAAACCAGGACGGCTTCTGTAAATCCGGGACTGTCCCTGGAAAAGAGGGCACTCTGAGGGTCTGCCCATGTTATGTATTTTTTATCTTGCTTTTCAGCTAAAAGAGCCCGGAGCAACTTACAAATGCCAGCAATAAGGCAATCCCTGTCTTCACACTCAGATGAGAAGAATAGAACAAGAAAGCCCGGGCATCAGGGCATTCTTCAGGCTACAGAGGCTTTGTAATGACCAGCTGGAAGTGAAATATTTCAATGAGAGGGGGAAACCAAAAGTTCCTAAGCTCTGCAGCAGTCCTATCTCTCTCCCCTCTAGGTGTTTCGTACATCTGTGCAAGCCAGGTAAAAGCTTTTCGAGATGGAGAAGCATAATGACATTTGATGGGGAGGAACCTAGCCACACCTTGCGATTATTATTTCCCTCCTCTCCTTTCTCTGCAGTGCACATTTGGGGTAATGGTAATCCCATTATTGCCCTTGCAGGCACAGGTGCTCCAGCTCCGCTTCCTTCTATTTTTCTGTCTAAATCTGTCAGGCAAAGCACGAAGGTCCCTGTCTCTAGCTGCGAGTGACAGAATGGCAGGTGGTGTCAGCAAGGTGCCTAATGACGGGGAAATTTGTTTGTCTTTTAATAGAATTCAAGACGTTGTAAAGGAAAAACAAAGCAGCAGCAGGTATAGCTCGAGAAAGCCCTTTGACAAGTCACCTTTGCGATGAGGGGGAATTAATTCCCCAAATATTTTTATTCCGCCATGAAAATCATTATTTACATCCTGCCAGCATATCCTTACACGAGGGTTGACTCAGTCCACTCTGTCTCAAAGGGCCGTCTGTTGTAGAGGCAATTGCTTGCAGGCAGCTGACAAAAGGCGGGGCCAAAGGCAGGGATGAGGGAGCTTTTTCGAACTGAGGACCAAATTCCCTTCAAGGCAATCCTCCAGGGGCCACATGGCAGCAGTGTGTGGGGCCAGAGGCAGAAGTAGGAGGAGAAATGAATGCAAATATTACCTTGGTGTAGTAGGCTTGCATCTATGCACACTCCCATTTCTCCCTGTCACGAGTTCTGTGGAGGTGTCTTGGTGGGGATGGTTGGATCCTGAGGAGAAATGGGAAGAGCTCAGGGGGTTGGTGCTGGATGACCCTGGGGAGGGTCCCAGTGGGATGGGCAAGGTGAAACTGGGACTTCAGGAAGGGTCTGAGCCTGGGGATGCAACCAACAGTCTAGGTGGTAGAGAGCTGGATTCAGGGGAGGGACCAAGCAGAAGGATGTCCCACTGCTTTGACATTGGACACCCCTACCCAGAAATTTCCTGCTGTGGAGCCGCCTCTGGTGCCTTCATCTGCTAGTGAGGAGCCTGGGGAAGTGATGGAGACTAAATCTGACCATGAGGCAGTGCTGACCCAGCCTATATTTCCAAGGACGCAGAGACACCAGTGATGGTATAAACGAACCATGGAGAGGCCCAACCCACATGAAGGTCTGCTTGCTCTGGTTGCTTGTGCCCACCCCATTCTTCCAAAGAAAGGTGCGGGGGCATGCCACTTGTTTGATCAGCATCTTAGCTTGCACTTAGCCATATTGTGTACCGGCTATACCTCTTGTGTACCTGCTGCAGCATGTATCTTGTGCTTTGCCTGTGTACTAATCTGATGTATGCAGAAGCCAAGCAAGGAGTCCAGCAGTGAGGGCCATCCTCTCTCCATCTCTCCATCCTCTACCCAGGCAAGCAAGAGGCATTTTCAGAGTTCAGCAAGACTTTCCAGCCAAGCCACAACACGCAAGGGCAGCTTGAAGCCGGACTGGTGAGAGGTGTGGCCTGAGGAGAGGGAGTCTGGCTGGAAAGGGGGTGTGGTCAAGAGAGAGACCCAGGAGTCTAGGGGCACTGTATTTGGGTCCCCAAGCCTGGGGCTCCCATCTCCCCAAGAAACTCACCCCAGGATAGTTTGGCCAATAATCTGAACAAAGCTGCCTTATACCAAATATATTCACTACTGTGGCTGCCAGAGAATCTTTCCATGGTTTCAGGTAGTGGATTTCCGCCAACCATCCCTTCCTGGGGTTGTCAAGGATTGAACAAGGGGCCTTCAGCATGCAAGCCATGTGTCCTACCACTGTGCTACTGTCCTTTCCCACCAGGACTGAGACAACAAAAGGGTTATATAAGCAGTGTTATGAGTTACCACTTGCTAAATGGCGATCTGTATCGCAGTCCCTGACTTTAATTGATTTATTTGTTTGCTGATACCCAGCACTTTGTGCCTCAAAGAGATACTCAAAGAGGTTTACATCCATCAATAAAATGCAGTACATTGAATACAAAGCTATAAATAAGGCCATCAGGCATAGAAAGAAGCATTATAGCAAGCCAGATGACTCCTCTATCTGGTTCAGTATTGTCTTCACTGGCTGGCAGCAGTTCTCCAGGCTGTCTGGCAGGATTCTTCCCTCCCTGGAGGGGATTGAATTGGAGCTTTTGCATGCCACTACAACCCCTACTACTGAGCTACAATGGTTTCCACTAAGGAACAAGGAAAATGGCTCACAAAAATCGGAGTTGTAATTAAATACCCAGTGTGGTGTGGTGGTTAGAGTGTTGGGCTGGGACCTGGAAGACCAGCCTTCAAATCCACACTCAGTCCTCTGGGTGAACTTGGGCAAGGATAACATGTGGAGAACAATGTACACAACTTTGAGCTCCTTGGAGGAAAGGCAGGATATAAGTGAAGTCAAAAAAATAAATGAAATGAGAACTGGTGGCAAGAGATAAAACAATCAAACAAGAGCAATACAGCTGCCTGGAAAGTTAAACACTTGCTGGATTTTTTAAAAAGAATGTGGGGTGGAGGGCCTTCATGAGAAACCATCACAGTGGAAGAGGCAAGTGGAGCTTCCTAGGTGAGGCATTCCACCATTTTGAGCTTCATTTAGTGGCAGAGCTCCATGTTTACCTGGGATCTTCAAAGCAGTGCGGAACGAAGAAGCAATGGGGAGAAGAAGAGTGCAGAACCCTTCCCTACCCCACCCATTAATTCCCACCTTCCTTCTCCCTTGCTGCTTTCCTTCAGAGCTTTCCAGACTCTGAGATTGGAGAGAACGGTTGAGAAAATAGTTGGGGCAGAGGGAGAAACAGAGAGGCTGCAGAATAATTGCAGGCAGGAGAGGGTTAAACACCTTTCCTGCTCCCCCCCCCCCCCCCCGGGTACTGTAGCTGAGAATGATCATCCCTGTCCCCACAAGGATGAGGATGTAAAGAGTTGGCAATAGCATCCGGGCTGAATCTTGAGTAGGCTTATTTAAGAGTACAATGAAGTGGCATAAAGAACTCTCTTTAAAGAGGCCCGTCGTATTCCCCCCTGCTAGTCGGAAGCTCTCCGCAAACGTCTTTACAGCAATGCATACTTCATACCTGCTGCGAGCCTTTATTGTCCACCAGCAGGGCCTCATCCCGTTTTTTCTCATCTTTATCACTTCCCTTAGCAAAAAAAAAAAAGCTGCAACAGCTCCAGGAGTCATTAGCCGAATCAGGTGCGTTATGACGATGCAGCCTTTGCGCAGACATTTTAATAGTCGCAGAGCATTGCAGTCTTGACCTTATTCTTCCTTGCAACCCTTGTCCCTAAGATATTGGTCATTATTATTCCTCCTGCACTAAAGCGAAATGGAATCAGGCAGGCAGTCACTTGTCCAAGGCTGGACAATAAGAACAGATATGCTGGACCTGTGACTATCACAAGAACGCAGCCCCTTTGGCCAAGTGAATATTCATGTTGGTGCAGAATGCTGCAGCCAGGTTATTGCACCGTGCATATAGACGTGAATGCATTGCACCTACACTGACAGCTGATCAGTTACTGGATCATGTCCAAGGCCTTGTTATTAATGTATCAAGTTTGGGACCAGGTTAACTGAAGGCCCACCTGCCTCTGTTTAGACCTGTAAGATCACTTAGATCATCAGAGAAAATTTTATTCATAGTACCACATCCTTCAGAATGAGCAGTGACCCAGAAATAGACATTTTCTGCTGTTGCCACAGTAGTCTGGAATGTCCTTCCTTTTGCCATACATGAAACATCTTTCTTTTCCCTGTGTTGTATTATTCTATACCACTTGGAGATGTTTAAATATTCAGCATTTTAAATATTAAATTTTTGATTATTTGCTGCAGACATCTTGTAAAGTTTTCCCTGAGCCTTGACCCTGCATATATCCCCCTGTTTACATACCACTCTCTATTTGCCATCTGGCAAAGTAACAAACGTTAACAGACTCCAAAGGCATATTGCAGCCAGGCAAAAACACTCAAAGGTACAAAACAAGGCCTCTATGGAATGTGGTTGGGAAGTAGACATAGCTTAAGAAGGAGAGTCCCAAGGCCAAGACAGAGTAGCTTGGGACCTATTTCAGCACCTCGGACAGAGGTTCCCAGCCCTGCTCTGGCCAA
Organism: Podarcis cretensis; assembly: GCF_951804945.1. Taxonomy (NCBI): domain Eukaryota; kingdom Metazoa; phylum Chordata; class Lepidosauria; order Squamata; family Lacertidae; genus Podarcis; species Podarcis cretensis. Next base: position 83,338,918 of record NC_137174.1, on the reverse strand, counting down.
TGTGATGTTCCTACAGAATAGGGAATTATACGGAATTTAAAAGGGAATCAGATGCTCCAATTTGAAGCTGTGATCCGGGGTGGGGGGATTAAAGGAGAGCCCAGAATTGGCCTCAGTGGCATTCTTCATCAGGGTGCTGATGCCATCGCTAACTGGGATTTTCATTTTGAGTCAGCAGTTGATTTTTAAAAAAAAACAAAATGTGCATGGAGTTAGAAATCAGTTTGCTTCGAGCACCTGGCCTACTAATGTTGAATGCAAATGGGTAGGAAGTTGTTTTAACATTCCAATCCAGAGAAGAATTTATGGGAGAAATTATGATTATTAATCATAATACAGACAAACATATACCAGACCATGGAACTATATAGACTAGAATTTGACAACCTGCTGTCCTCCAGATGTTTTGGACTATACTTCCCATCAGCGTGGGTTGATTAAGACTGAGCTAGTCCAACAGTCTGTTTTCAAAGTGGACAAGCAGGTGCTTGGGGAAGGTCACAGCAGCTCAGGATGGAGATAGATAACCAGAATCTCATGTATTGAGTACCTCTCAATAGAAGTGAATGAATCTGACAATGTTCCAGCACTCATTGAAGGATGCATGATGGGGGCAGACCACAAAGCTAAACTTGCCAAATGACCTATCCAAATGTGCTGAGTAGCCACTACCACCCCACTTTTCACACATTTGGCCACTACACTATGTGACACTCTGGGACCTATGCCAGGCCAGAGGTTCTCCACCACCAGCACCTGCTGAACGGGAGGTGAATGGAACTGGTTCGGTCAGATTGAAACAGGAATTGTATGAGTGAACTGTTGTATATAGTTCTGGCTTTGGCGGGGAATGGGGTGTAGGACTTCACGGAACCAGACTGGTACTGTTCTGCAACTTTACTTACTTTTCTGTGTGCTTGTTCACACCCTGACATCAGGGCTGGCCCAAGATACTTTGGCACCTGAAGTGAACCACAAAATGGTGCCTCCCCCACCAGGGAAGAAGGGATGAGTGAAGACCTACAAGGGGGGGGGGGATAAAGATCTACACTGGGAACAAGGGTGGGAGGAGAACAAGAAGCTGCTGTAGGGGTGGCATTGGCAGGGGAGGGCGGCTGCCAAGGAGGCAGCAGATCAGGTCTCAAAGAAGCGCACTGCATCTGTTGCTATTACCACAGTAGCAGCAGCAGGTGGCGATTCATTCCTTGGAGGCTGGATCTGCTGCCCCTGTAGATCCTGTCACCTGAGAGGGTCACCACATCTTGTCTCATGGGTGGGCCAGTCCTGCTTGACATAATGCCAGATCAACCTGTACTTTGGGGCATAATGAAGTCCCAATGTTCTCTGGAATAAACTTGTCTTATAAAGTCTGCTCTGAACAATCCATATCTGGTGTAAACCCCAGAGGCCTAGTATGGTGTAGTTGTCAAGAATGTTGAACTTTGATGAGGGAGACCAGGACTTGCCACCTCACAGTGTAGCTGTTTAGAAGAAGAAGGGGGGGAAACCTGCCACCTTGAGTTCCTTGGATGAAGGACAGGACATAATTGTGATCATTCTTTCCAATAATCTTCTCTGCGTTGCTCAAATTCTCTCTCTCACACACAATTCTTTTACTCCACATTGGAAAGGAGACTTTTTAGCAAGCAGTGAATGTACTCTGCAACAACAACAAAAAATAATGGATGAAAAGATAAAACCTGCAAGACAAATGCAGTAGAAAATCCTTTTCAGAGCTAATGCATATCAGACATTGTCCCACAGTTCATCTGTGACCCTTGTAATACTGCCAAGGTCAGGGAAGGCTGGTCATGCAAGTTAAAGTTGCCTGAGGGATCTTTTACCTCACACAGCGAAAAAATTATCTAAGAGTTTGTAAAAAGTTGAGAGAAGGAGAGACAGCTGCAACTTGAAATGGCTAGGCCAGCTCTTTACATCTTTTCTTTTTAAAACTTTTGCCACCTGTTCCGAGAGAGAGTGACAGTCCTCTGTGTGTCATTTTCAAAATCCATACAAATGCAGAATGGAGATTCTGACATTGCGGAGATAAACCAAGGGAGACGTTGTACACTTTCACCTATATTATAAAAAAATCTGACACTGGTATAGTTTAAGCGAAACTAGAATAGAAATTCAAGGCCCCCTCTCTCCTCCAGTCAGTTGGAATAACTTCTACTAGAATGTCAGTTTTGGGAGGTGGAGGAATTGAACGGGATTTTGGGTCCTGGAATGGAACCTAAATTGAGCAAAAGTTTGGACTCTTGAAACAGGAACCAACCTTTAAGAATGAATGGAATCACTGAAGTCCAGTCCCTCCTATTGCATTTCCAGGCAGATTTTTAAAGGGAAATCTGAGCTGCTTCCATCTATCTCCCCCTCCCATTTTTCTCTCTTCTGAAATAGGACCACCTCATAATGGACTGTGGATTCTGGAGTGGATCACTGATCCAAACTGCATCGAAATCCTCCAAGATTGGATTAGGTGATTGTGTTTTGGAATCCAAGTGGGGTGGACTACTTTGTCTCTACCAATTATTCACAACTGGAGGGGGCATAGCTCAGTGGTAGAGCAACTGCCTTGCATGGAGAAGGCCCCATATTCAAACCTCAGCATCTCTGAGTGGGACTGAGAATGTGTGAAACCCTGAATAGCCACTGCCAGTCACTGAGTTAGGGCAGGGATGGGTAACCTGTAGTCTTTCAGATGTTGTTGGACTGCAACTCCCAACATTGACCATGTTGACTGGGGCTAATGGGAGTTGGAATCCAACAACACCTGGAGGGCCATATATTTCCCATATTTGAGCTAGGTGCACCAATAGGTTGACATCCAGGGCAAGTCAGCTCCCAATATGGCTTCTAGGATTTGGTTCTGTCATGCCATCAGCCCTATCCTAGTGATGGAACACAAATCTAGCCCCACCATTTTGAAAACTGGATTGCTCCCTGCTTTCTGGGATGCTTTGTACCCAACAAACCCAATCAAGTTAGCATGTTGTTGCTTATTCAAAAATGGTGAAAATAATAATATATGCATTGAATGCAAAAGGAAACATAATAGCTATCTCAATGGGCTCAAGAAGTGGAACCAACTCATCTTCTGACAAAGGCATCCAGTCTCATTTTCTTCTGTTCCTATGCTTACTGATGTTGTTAATGGGCTCTGCAAACAGGTCCTAGATAAGGAATATGAACCTGATCTTTTTAAGATTCACTGTACCTCAAATCTCTTCTTCCTTGACTGTGGCAGCTCTAGGGGTTGTATTCAACTTTTAGCTGCACAATGCAATGTCCCACTCTCTTCTCTCCCTGCATGCCCCCCTAATAATCTCTAGGGGTTCCACCAACCCTCCAGGGCAGATTTAGAGTGGCATGGGGGCACACAGAGAGAAGAGAGGGCAAGGAAGTTACCTTGTGCAATTAAAAGTTGTTGTGCTAGTGTGATTCTTTAGTTGAATCCTACCCTAGGTGACCCACTGTGGGAGTGGCCAGTGTGGTGACACTGAGCCATTGCGCTACCCTCCTGACACTACTGCAGATTACCTGGATGGTACTGGAGTGGGACAGGCCAGTGGCAAGATCAGGGCTTCATGGATGCCCCAATGGGAGCTCCAGGTTGGCTCAGCCAGTGTCTTCGCACAGATTCAGTCTACCACCCTGCCCTGCCCCCCCCCCCACTGCCCAGGTATGCTGCAGCGAAGCTGGTGTCAGGAGGGTGATTCTCTGTAACACATTTTAAAATGCTATGATACACATATCGAGATATGTAATTGATGTTTGCTGATTAGTTAAAAGCCAATGGACTTTGATAAATCTTTTCATCAGCTGCTAGTCTTCTCAGCAAAAAAATCATTTTCCTGGATGCAGTCCTATAGCTAAGTGGAAAATATTTCATATGTTCAGAGAACTCCCTGTTTGTGATTCGAGGACCCGTTACCCGCTTGGCAATAATAAAGTCACATGGACACAGCATATTAGGTTAATGGGCTAGAAAAGGCCACAGCTTTATTGATTACAGCATGTGAGAGGTATTGGCTTAGGCATTGGACAACCACAAATTTTGACTCCACCCACTTAGAGAGGGGTGAGTCTGATGAGGGTTAACCACCAGTAGGGGGAGCCTGTTGATGCAAATACAACTATAAGCTCTCCCCTGATGTCACCGGGGGGGTCGTGTCATAGCCCCCAGCTGCACAGGGCATCGGACAGGATCCACCACCGCCGGATTCCTTTAACAGAATACCCAAAAGTGAAGGGGTAGGCGATGGCCACACCTTGCCCTTCCATACACCAACAACCTATTCCAATGCCTACCATTCCAAGGCAGTGCAATGGCGGGGAGAGCTGGCGCGGCCGCATTTGAGCGGCTAAACCATGCTCCCAAGCTGCCCCCTATTGGGTGTTCTTCTGGGAGGTGTGGTGGCCAGCGATGGAGCAGGGCAGGGGCCAGCACACCCCCTGCATAACACGGGAAACTGTTCCTGCTCACAATCCCTCCCCTCCTGGAGGAGGAGAGGCTTTCCCCCAGAAAAATTAAAAATCTGTTTGCTCTCCTTGAATTTATCTTGAAATTTGCTTTTCAAGATAAATTTATTTATAGTTTACGCTCACTACAAAAAGGCCACATGCCCCTTGAACTTTGATGATATCATCTTATTTCTGCCTTAAACTCACTTTCCTTCTTTGCTGCTGCAATTCCATCTTTTACGGTCTTCCTCCCCCCCCCCTTTTTTTTTTAGGGAGAAAGGGTTATAACTCAGCTATAAAAATTTTCTCCAGCTGAATCTTATAAGAGACTCTCAAGCCTAGAAGCAATTTTCAAGAAATATTAAAGAAATTCAGGGGAGGTTTTAAGTGAATAGACTCTACTGGCTACAGAAGTATTTTGCACTTCGATAACTCAAAAGATGTATTGATTTTTTTGGAAAAAAATGAAATTGCACAGAAGAGCTAGTCCCTTATAGACTTTTAAATAATAAACCAAATATATAATACCTACATACCTAGCTAACATTTTATGTCTCAAATCAGGAAATCAGGAGCAGTCAATAGATGGCAATGATTTCAATGGATCTGCTCAAAACAGATTCATGTAGTATTTCCCCTCCCTGAAGCAACAGATTCTAGTTGCAACTTTTGGAGCAGGGGTTATATGTTAAGATTTGTGACTGAAATGTAGACTCTTCAAAACAAGGTCTCATTATTTATGTTAGTACTGTAGGAGTAATTCAAGTCTAATTCAAGAATGCAAATCCTTTGCCTTTTGAAATCTGCATAATAATATTCTTTACAATGGAATACTTTTCCTGTCTAGCTGCAATATTATTATTGTTGTCATTATTTGTAATTATTATCCTCTGTAGGTTTGATTTGGAACTGGAGAACACCCCATGTTTTGTTTTGTTTTGTTTTTTAAAAAAACCATGTCAAATCTACAGTATTTGGCTGTGTAATGGCATCACCATAACTAGGATGAAAAAAAAATTTACAAACAAAAATGGGGGCATAGCTATATTCAGTCTCCACTGTGGACTGACTCCAACTCCACTCCACCAATTGATGTGCATGTCATATTGATAACTGAGATCACAATTTACTTATTTATTTTCAATTGTATTTTTTCCCCTCTTTGAGAAGCTGTTCAGAGCTTCTCTCAGGGGAAGAAAGAGTGTTTCCTTCATACAACAGTGGGAGCAGCATAGGCTGAAATAAACCTACATGCATTTAGATCTATGGCTATAGGCTTTGCCCACAAAAGAGAAAACCCTGATAATGGTATACACTAGGCATGTCCAACTCCCAGCAGGCTGTGATCTACTCCCAGTATAAAAAAAAACCTAGCAGTGATCTACCCATTGTCATTGGAGGGAGGAGGAGCGTGCGTGGGGTGGGTTGATTGCCCAGAGTTGTTGAGCTTTTTTGGGGGGGCGGGAATATTGCACAGAGTTTTTTAACTTTCCCCCTGTAACTTTTTGTACACAATAAGGATCCCGTAATCTACCAGGATCAGCTGGGGATCTACCAGTAGACCATGATCTACTGGTTGAACATCCCTGGTATACATTATAGGGCCATCAGAATTACAGCCCTTAATTTCAATATTGTGTTTCCACACACAACAGTAAGGGAAAAGAATAATAAAAGAAACGGAATGAAGAAAAATGGAATGAAATCATTATTTATTTGTACAATCATTCTGGTATTATAAAATATCACCTTAAAAAGCAACAATCTGTTTCTTCCTAAAAAGTTTCTCGTGTGTGTGTGTATCCATTATATAGCATACCTATGGGCAATGTGGTGGGTTTTGTGTGGGTTTATTTCTCATCTATAATATGTTTACAAGCAGTTTATGAATGCTCCGGAATGTGAATGTTAATTTTATAGCCAATCACATTTGTTGTTCTTCTTCATCTTATTTTTTATTTGACAGGTTTAATGGAGGAATTCATCATTCAGTTTTATTCATGGCAAAATTAAACAGGAATGAGTGCCATTATCTTGGTCCATGGCACTCTCTTTGCTTTTCCTCCTTTGGTACGTTGGCACTTTTAATGAACTTTCCAGCAGCGCTGTAAAAGAAAAATAAGCCTGACTGAAAAGTTGTGGAAAGTGTTCTTTGGATGTGTTTGTGTGTGCGTGTGCGTGTGTGTGTGTGTATGCGTGTGCGCGTACATGAAGGTAGAGTATCCAAAGGTCGCCCTTCCAATTGGCAGGCCCCTTCTTAAGTTGTCAGAGCTTGCTTTGACCCGTCTGGAAGGAGAGATGGATGCCTAGAGGGATCTGTAAAGCTGCCTGCGAAACACAACATGAGACAGTTCTTCAAATTACTAGCCTCTCTTCCATGCCCTTCTACAGCTCTCTCAGGGCACTGGACAACCTTGGGGTGGTAGCTGAAAGGTGGTAGCTGAAAGGTGTCTAGAAATTCAGATGACATGTTTGAAAGTGCTGGGGCCTTCAAGATTTGTTGTTTTTGATGCCTCTGATCCGCTTCAGACAAGGTCACCAGGTTTGATGCATGGAGTGGGGAAAGTTGGACAGGGCTTTCTCTCTCTGACGATACAAAAATTGGGGGGCATCCAATGATGCTAGAAGATTCAGGACAAAATAAAATACTTATTCGCTCAGTGAAAAGTCAAACGGTGGCATTCATTCCCACAAGATATAGCGATTGTCATCATAATTCATAAGGCTGTAACTGGCTACTAGTAATGATGGCTATGTTCATGGTTGGAGTCCGTATGCCTCTGAATGCCAGTGACCTGGGAAGAGAGCTGCCAAGAGAGATTGCACTTGGCTTACAGGTGTGAGGTTCTCCACCTGACTTGGCTGGCTATTCACCCTGCTTCTCCTTCAGCCACTGCCTGCTCTTGAAGGAGTGTCTTATGGATGTGACAATGAGGGTGAGGCATGCATGCTGCCAACTGGGGAGAAACTGTCACTGCAGTTTTACTCTTTGGCGTCAAAATGTAAGGCATTTGGGGAGGGGCTGCATTTGTTCCCGTAGGTGTGAACGGGTGACAGCTTTGTGTGTCAATGTATAGAGATGCCTCAGGAATCTGATTTCTGGGAATGGTGATGTGACCTTACCTGACCAAAAAAACCCAGCTGAATACAGTGGTCCCTCTGGATATGAATTTAATCCATTCCGGGGGTTCATGTGCACCCCCGGAAAATCCGGATCCAGGGGTACTGCTTCTGCGCATGCACACAGCGCGATAGGGCACTTCTGCGCATGTGCAAGTGGCGAAACCTGAAAAAATACTCCCAGGTTTGCCGTCTATGCAACTCAAAGTTTGCATTACTTGAGAATAATATAACCCGAGGTTCTACTGCAGGCATGTCCAAAGTCCATTTTGGGGGTCTAATCCAGCCCACTGGCTGGTTTAATCTTGCCCCTGTGGCAGTTTATTTCCTGGGGTGAAGTCCTTTAAAAAGTTATATCTAAATACTCTTTTGGGGTAAACTACAGTGGTACTCAGGTTAAGTACTTAATTCATTCCGGAGGTCCGTTCTTAACCTGAAACTGTTCTTAACCTGAAGCACCACTTTAGCTAATGGGGCCTCCTGCTGCCACTGCGCCACCAAAGCCCGATTTCTGTTCTTATCCTGAAACAAAGTTCTTAACCTGAAGCACTATTTCTGGGTTAGCGGAGTATGTAACCTGAAGCGTATGTAACCTGAAGCGTATGTAACCCGAGGTACCACTGTATGTGTATTATTATTATTATTATTATTATTATTATTATTATTATTATTATTTTATACCTCACCTTTTTCCCTGACAGGGTCTCCAGAGTCTGGGAGCAGCCACCAATTAGACCCTGTCTTTCCTCCCTATCCTGTGAGGGTGGTGGGACCAAGAGTAGGGCCTCCCCCAAAGGTATCAAAACCTGGGCAGGTTCCAATGAGGGAATACAGTCTTTCAGATAGCTTGGACATAAGCCGTATCTTTTAAAATATAAAATTAAACCTAGATTTGTGTTCATCTTTTTTAAAAAAAATTACATATTAATGAGGAAACAGAATTGAATGGATATTATGAATGAATATATGCTAAATTCACACAATCCAGAAATAGGCTGATCCATCTATGTAGCTAGCAGGGAAAACTGTGGAAAGTGCTCAGTTCAAAATATTTGCATATATTCATTTTAGCTCTGTTCTTTCCAAACTTTAAAAAGCACTGTTTCTTTCATTGAGACATCAAGATTTAAACCCCGTAGTCATATTGATCTCAGTGGGATGAAACCGGCTGTGGTGCAAGAATGTCAGCTTTACTGAGCTGCCAATCATCATTACCCTGCTTATCGTGATCTGGGTTCCACTCTGTTCCTTCTCAGAGGTCCTCACAGCAGCTTCTTGCAGTTTGTGTCAAGCACCCTGCATTGCTCCTTGGAATTTGCTCCCTGTAGGATAATCACATATTCAAATTATGATACGGCGAACGAAAATAAAGAAGGCAGCAAAACCCTTCAGGAAATGATTGTACATCTCCTGCTGCTCATAATCAAATGATTTTGAAAATAAATACATAGCCCAGTTTATATAACTTGAAAAGGTTTTAGTTCGAGTACGGTATGCATTATCTAAAGCTCTCCCATGTAAGACAAGTCCCAAAATGACCAAACATAATGTTTATCCACTGGTGAGTAGCAGCAGGTAGCACTTAATTGAAAGCTGGTTTATATCTCACTATAATTAATGATGATTTTGGTGATATTCATAGTTGTCACATTGACATTAATACACAAAAACTGCATTTAAGTACAGTCGAGATGGCATGATTCAAATCAGTGAAATGCAAGGATATTCAGAAGTGACTCACATGCCGTTATGACAATTATGTCTAGATAAAACACAGGTTAGGGGTGTTTGGAGCTAATTTGCCTTTTCAAATGTGAGGGTTTGTTCAAGTAGATGGATACCTCACTGGCATGTTTAACCTTTTTGATGTCCACAGGTATATTTAACAGCTTGGGAAACATTTCAGCTTTTTTTATCTTGCTAGTCATGAATTGGTTCTGAGCTATTTTGTACTTTACTACTGTTAAAGAGTTGCGAGGATTTGAGTTGTTGGTCTTAGGTTCTGTGTGCGGCTGCTCCATGTGGTGAGCCTAGGTTTGGATGGACTTTGGGGGAGTTTTAAAATGGGTATCAACCCAAAATTCCTGCAGTGGGCAGCAAAAAAGAGGTGATTGTACTCTGTACTAGTGAATAGAATCACACACACACACACACACACACATTAAGGATCAATCAACTTCCCATGACCGTTTTATATCTACACAAAACTGGCTCTGTACCTTTGTGGGTGGATTTTTAGAAAAAAGGAAGGAAGAAAAGATAATTTCCAAGGTGGTCCAAGTGCTGTCTGTCATTAGCATTTTAAAGCTGCTTAGAGCAACTAATATACCAGGCTTCCTCAACCTCAGCCCTCCAGATGTTTTTGGCCTACAACTTCCATGATCCCTAGCTAGCAGAACCAGTGGTCAGGGATGATGGGAATTGTAGTCTCAAAACATCTGGAGGGCCGAGGTTGGGGGAGCCTGCAATATATTGTACAGAAATAAAGAGACACATGGGGAAGTTGTTGTTTTTTTCAATTCCCCCGGAAGGAGGTACATGCTATGACATACAGTTGCCTCCTGGGAGCATCTTGAAACAATTTTTTTTATTAAAAAAAACCTGTGAGGAGGTATTAGCTGGTCTAAAGAACTTTATAATGTTAAGACATTTTAAAGGTTGCTCTTGCTGGAAGTGCAGTAGCAGAGATCATTCAGCTTGTCACTTACGGGTTAATTCTGTAATTAGAAAATCAGCTAACCAAGAATGGTGGTGATGGAGGTATTGCTTAGGCACTAAGCAGAATGGTATAATTTTTATTGAGGTAGCACTTGCTCTGATGAGCTATGTAGTTTGCAGGAAGTTTTTTCTAGCTCCCTGGTATTAAGGTAAAGGTAAAGGACCCCGACGACGCAGGTGGCGCTGTGGGTTAAAGCCTCAGCGCCTAGGGCTTGCCGATCGAAAGGTCGGCAGTTCGAATCCCTGCGGCGGGGTGCGCTCCCGCTGCTCGGTCCCAGCGCCTGCCAACCTAGCAGTTCGAAAGCACCTCCGGGTGCAAGTAGATAAATAGGGACCGCTTACCAGCAGGAAGGTAAACGGCGTTTCCGTGTGCGGCTCTGGCTCGCCAGAGCAGCGATGTCACGCTGGCCACGTGACCCGGAAGTGTCTCCGGACAGCGCTGGCCCCTGGCCTCTTAAGTGAGATGGGCGCACAACCCCAGAGTCTGTCAAGACTGGCCCGTATGGGCAGGGGTACCTTTACCTTTAAAGGACCCCGACAGTTAAGTCCAGTCGCGAATGACTCTGGGGTTGCGGTGCTCATCTCGCTTTACTAGCTGAGGGAGCCGACATTTGTCTGCAGACAGTTTTTCCAGGTCATGTGGCCAGCATGGCTAAGCAGCTTCTGTCGAAACCAGAGCAGCACATGGAAACGCCTTTTATCTTTCTGCCGGAGCGGTACCTATTTATCTACTTGCATTTTGATGTGCTTTCAAACTGCTAGGTTGGCAGGAGCTGGGACCAAGCAATGGGAGCTCACCACGTCATGGGGATTTGAACCACCAACCTTCCGATCGGCAAGCCCTAGTGGTTTAGACCGCAGTGCCACCTGTGTCCTGGTATTAGGGCAATCCTATTGCAAGGTTTCCTCACACAGTGAGTACCCTTCTCAAACCCACAGGATACTAAAATAATAAAGAAGAGAGAGAGATGGGAAGGGCAGCCAAAGGGCAGCACAGGACCTGAACAACAGAGTACTATTCTCATCATATCTAGTAGTAATAAAGATATTATTATTATTATTATTATTATTATTATTATTATTATTATTAGCTATTGGTGACTATTATAAGAATCAAAACCATTGGCATAGCACAGCATTTTATAGGGATATTTCTAAAGACCTTCCTTACTGAGAAAATGGAAGACAATCCTAAATCCACGAAAAACGTACAAGGGAAGAAAACATAAAACATCCCAATTTCTCAACAAAGAAACAACCAGAGAAATTCAAGAAAGTGCAATGTGGTGCAAATAGAGTTCTGTCTGCTGAGTTATTTACTTTATTTTCCTGCTAATAAAAAAAGTAATTTGCAGCTGCAAGAGAGAGAGTTTATAAGGAAACCTGGGGCTTTTCTTTTTCACTGCAAAACTGAGGAAAATAGGTATATTCCCACAAAGACCCTTTTGATGTCCTCACTCATTTCCAGGGCAACATGCTCGATTATTCTGCTTCTTTCTTTGATCGAAGCAATGAGGATTCTTATAGTACAAGGTACAATGTAGTACAATGTAGGCAAAAGCAGAAGAATGCAAAAGCTCCTCCACTGAAGAATGCACATTCCCAAAAGGGACCAGTCCCAATTAAATATGGGTGTGCGGCTTAAAAAACAACAACCCCATGAAAATTCATCAGCATTTTAGTGTGAATTTCTGTTAATATACACATTTTGCATGCAGTTGTGCTCATTTTTTAAAAACAAGAACAATTTCCCCAAATGTATTTTTATATGCTTTCTCCACCAATACACACATTGTATGCACTCTTTACCTAGCATATGCATTTTGTGCACATGTTACTTGACTGGAGACCCGCATTGCAAAATTCAGAGAACTGTGAATTTCAAAGGACAGCTGGGTTTTTGTTTGTGTCTTTCAGAAGGTGCACATTAGGTAGGTTCACCTATAAATGCAACCTGCATTAAAATTCTCCCCTACCACTAAGATGAAGACAAGGAACCTACTCTCATCTAGTTCTTTTTTTTTAAGTATTAATTTTTGGTTGCTTTCCTATGGAGGCTCAGGACAATAAAACAACAAAGCAATGAAATAACAGTTTACTACATAAAGCCATATGTATACATAATATACAGCAGTAAGAACATCTAATAACCAGTCTAAATTTTCAGGGAATTCAAAATACATAGCTAAAGCTCATCGCCTCAAATGGAAAGCCTTTGGATTTGAAGGAGCAGCGGGACATATTAACCTGTCCATGAAATAGCACAAAGGCAGGAGCTGAGGAAACAGTTCTGGGAATGGACTTCCACTTTGTAACTATCATTGCTATAAAAGTAATGCATGAAAAGAGGGGTGTGGAAGTAGGCTGAATCCATAGAGCTTAAGGTCTGGGGAGGGACACAGGAGAGAAGACACTGCCTGAGATCAGTGGTGAACAGGAAAGAGCCGTAGCTCAGAAGGGTTATCTGATCTGCATGCAGAAGGTCTTGGGTTCGATCTCTGGCATATCCAGGTAGGACTGGCAACATCTCATTTCTGAAACCCTGGAGAGTCACAACCAGTCAGTATAGACCAGAGGGAGCCATGACGGTCCCCTCCAGGTGTTGTTGGACTTCACCTCCTATCAGGCCCATCCAACATGGCAATGGTCAGGTATAATGGAAACTGGAATCCTGTAACATCTGGAAGATACATGTCTCTGGTGTAGATAATATGGAGTTAGATGAACCAGTGGTCTGACAGGGTATAAGCTTTCTATGTACCTAATTAGGCAATTGTAGGCTCTGTACTTAATAAACTTACTGGAGGGGGTGGAATCTTGTGCTTTTTGGAGGCACTCCTCATTCTGCTGACTGGGGCCTAGGACTTCTACCACCAAATCCTGCCCTGACAGCACCACTGTCTGGGATTCACAGAACCTTGCAAAATAAGATTTTCCTCTCTCAGGAAAACTGTGAAATAAGCTCAAAAACAGGGAATATAAACTCCTCCACAAAATCACTGTGGGTGGAAATGCCAAGGCTGAAAAGTAAACACGTCCCCTTTGCTAAATATCACACACACACTACAAACTCTGAGGGTGACCTTGAGGTAGAGAAAGAAATCGTGCTGTCCAAAAGAAGCATTCAGCTCACTGCTTTGGAGCCAAAGGTTTTTGGGGTTTGTATTCCTTGGACAGCAACTGGCAGACCACTTTTGAAACTATGGGACATTTCAAAATCAGGAAATATGGTATAGGGCCTTTAGAAACACCATCTTGGCTGTGAGTGCTAGAAGACCTGCCACCTTTCCTATGGGCCTTTTCCCACAGGCTTGGGAGGGTAGGGCCCTGACTGACTCCACCTACAAAAGTTGAGGCTGCTGAAGAGGCCAGACACCATCATAGCTATCTCTTAGTGCAGACCCAGGTCATTGAGCCTGAACTTCCATAGTTCCCACCTGCCATGAACCACCATTGGTAGAACTGGCAGCAACAGCAGCAGCTAAGTTCTATGCTTATGATCAAATGTTATTCTCTTGCTAATTATGCTGTTTTAAATGTCCGTTTCATATTTGACTTCCCTTCGTAATATCTTCTTTTGAAATGTTTCAGATAAATTGTTTTTGTTAACTTAGCTGCGATAAATGTCATTCTGTGGTTAAACTGCTTTGTAATGTTTTATTTTGAAATCTTTGAAATCATATTTTAGTTTCCTGATCATTATGTTGGTGTGAATGTATACTTTGTGTTTGACTTTCTTCTGCAATGTTTTATTCTCAATTGTTTTATTTGATGCTTTAAGGTAGGTTGTAAACTGCTTTGTGCTTTTTTTCCCCTTGACAATATAAAGTGGTACAGAAATGAAATGAAATGAATGGTGATGATGGTGATGATGATGATGATGGTGGATGGGTGCAAACCTATAGATATGCCCACATCTTTCTGTTGATTTTTTCAACTATATCTCTCTTGCAGTGATAGAGATATGAAGTTATGGTTCAAGGCCAGGGAATATCTACCTCTTCAGATGTTGGGCTTCAGTTCTTATCATTGCTGATCATTGGCCATGCCAGCTAAGTTGGAGTTCCAAAACATCAAGAGCGCCCAAGGTTTCCCATCCCAGAAGTTCCATTTTGCTATTTTGGCCAGAAAGAAATAAACCACATAGCATACATTCATATTTATTTGAGTACTGTAGTTTTAGCTTGAAAAATAATTATTTAGAACCCTCTTTAATGGAGGGGAAATACTCCAAAGCATCAGAAAGCCCACTTTCTGCCAACTAACGTATATGTTAGCTATTTGTGGTGCCTTACAAAAATAGTTGAATATAAATCTTTACTTGTCAGGCTGGCAACATTTGAGTAATAAGTATTATTTACAAACTACTCCAGAGAGCGTCCTTCCACCTTTTGCTTTCACGGTCAATATAGAACTAACAGGAAAACCAAACAACTGCCAACTGCCACCTCCTTTCCCCAACACACCACCTAGTATTCTTTGCGAAATACATTCTCAATGAAACTACATTACAAATATTAACAATATTTAATAAGAAGAAACTGTGGGAAGTAGACTGAAATAGGAAAACCTGTTGGAGGGAGGGAGGGAGGTCATTGCTCAGCAGAGTGCTGGATAAGGAATTGTGTGGCTGATTGTTGAAATTTATTGTATTTTGTTTGTTTAAAGTGGAAAATTAATTTAAAAAAAGCCCATGAGGGCAGAAACCCTGTAGGGAGCATGCAGCTATGCATGCCAGCCCTAACTGCTTCACCTCTATCTAGTCTTGTGGCATTGAATGGGAAGGTTGGATGGTTGGATAAATACATTCAGCTTGGAGACCTCCCAGAGACTTGGAGCCCGACTGAGTTCCAGACCTTTGTGCTCAATGTGGGAAGCTGAGGGGAAAGCAGGTAGGGAAGGGGACATTTACAAGTGGCATCTTCACACACTATACCTTCACCTGTCTGGCTGAGCAGAGCTTCTTGACTGTACATGGAACAAATACTCCCATAGAATGCTGAAGCAGCAAGAGTAAAACAAGAAAACTGTTTTCCCCACATTTAATTTGGAGAGTGTTAAGAATCATCAAAGGGATTATTGGAGCCAAGGATCATTAATAATCTCTCAATCTGTATTCATTTAAAGGGATTCTGTCAAGTGCATTTTTATCATTTTGATTATTTCCTACTAGGAATAATTTGTTAAATGTTATTATCCAGCTTCCACTTAGAACTGGGGAATGGCATTTATTTTATTAGTGATACTCTATTTTTTCAATTGACAGAGATGGATTTTTTAATATAAAAAATATTATATATATTCAGGAGTCTCCAATGGAGGCACCAGAAAGACATCTCACTCAGCATTCCATTGACTACTCTGTTTACTGCACACCAGCATAATCAATGTGCTCTGTTAATTATTTATACGCTCCATGAAAATGTGTGGTATTTTATAGAGTTTGGGCTTGTTTTGTGACTATGAAGTATTTTTTAGTACTGCAGTGCCAATAGTTTCAAGTTTGTTCCATTCTTACAGCAACTTATTACAATAAAAGAAACTGAAAAACATGTCTTCAAACATATGCATGTGTTTGTTTAATGCACTTATAGGCCACCCTTCCATAAGCAGTTCTTGTAAAAAGCGATAAAACAATCAATAATAATAATAATAATTTTAGTATTTATACGCTCCCCATCTGGCTGGGTGGCCCCAGCCCCTCTGGGCACGTCCAACAAAATGGGAGACTACAGCAGGACAAGAACATCTCACTGAGTTAAAAGCTCTCAGTGAACAAGAAGATCCACAGCAGGCATCAGAAAGACATTTGACATAAGCGCCTGGCAAACCTTGTTACAGAGATAATTAATTCCATAAGCAGAATGCCACAACTGAGAAGGCCCTTTCCACAGCTGCTACATGCCCCAAATCAGACATGCACATAAATGCTTCCAAATATTATCCCAGGAAAGGATGAGATGGGTAGGTTGATGTGCGATGTTCGGGCTTTCCATAGGCATCTATTGGCCCCTTTGAGAACAGATTGCTGGACTAGATGGGCCTTTGGCCTGATCCAGCAGGGCTCCACTTATCTGAGGCTGGTGATGTGTCACCCTCCAGATGTTACTGCACTACAACTCCCATCAGCCCTGATCATGTGGGCTGGACCTGATTGGTTGTTTTTTTTATTTTATTTTTTATTATTAAATATTTTCTTGTTTTACAGAAGTAAGTGCATTGTCTCTCATATTTTTTCCATGTAACCTGATTGTTGACGTAGTCAACAGCATCTGGAGGGCCACAGGTTACCTACCCCTGGAATTTGCAGTTCAACAAAACTGAGAGGCACCACAATGGGGAAAGCTGTATTCTCACAGGCAAAGAGGACCCTGTGAGCTGGTTCCTTTCCTAGATTCTGAGGGCCCCTCTATTTCCTAGGATTCCAGTTGTTCACAGAATCCTCTGAATCACAAGCCAAGCCAAGTAGCAAGTTCCCAATGCTTTACTCATTCTAAAATAACTATTTGCAATGATTCAAAGCATGACACGATTCATCAAGAATAAAATAAGCAGATACAGCTTAATGTCAAAGCAACCTTAGGGATAAAATAAGCTTCAGAGTAACAATCTACAAAAAAAGAAAGGTTAAACAAGGAATGTCAGGTTGACATATTGGTCTACTTCAGCTTCTGTTTCTTTCACCTGAAACAGCTGGATATTAGCTATGAGCCAGTTTGCCCCTGAACACCAGGTGTGGAGAATCAGAGGTAGGAAGAGAGCCATTGCACTCATGTCCTGTTTACAAGCTTCCCATGGATAACTGGTTGGCCATTGTGAGAACAAGATACTACTTTAGATGGGCCTTGGGTCCAAACCAGCAGGGTACTTCTTACGACAAGTATGTGCCCTTAGTTTAAACATCATATTAGCTCCATAAGTGATTATTCTTTATGGGTTCGTCTCATGGCACTAGTAAAACATCAGAAGGCCTGCAACAATTCAGGCAGGGCTGGGCCAATTGTGTCAAACTTTTCCATGGAATTGGCATTGGGAGGTAATTGTTCCATTGGAGAGACCCACACTATCAGTCCCACCCACCTGGCTTTGGGCGCTTAAATGTTACAGGGCGACAATGAGTTGAAGTCACAGAAATGTATCTCCTATAGAGTTCCTGTCAAGTGTAATGGGCGTCTAAATCTAATCCACTTTTTGTGTTATTAAACACAGCCATCTTTATTTCACTGTACAGGCAGCATCAATCAGATGCCAGCTTAGATGCAATAATAATTAAAGCTGCAGAATAAAAGCCATTTTGAAAGTCACAAATAAAGAGAAGTCGGTGGTGTCCTTGATACAAAGGCACATTGCGATTAATAAACAGCAGGGGGGAGCCTAAGTCGGAACATTAGTATTGTCAAACGTGAGAAAGTTTGAGAGGCTAAAGGCTTTTCCTTCATATTAATGCACAAACCATGTCATTCTACTCCGCTTTCAATATTTATACACTATTTCTAAAAAAGCAAAAGCTCATCACAATTTGCAAAGCCCTTAAAAACTCAAATGGTGCACAATGGATGATTTTTAAGTCTTTTCCTTTACAGAAAAACATCAATCTAGTCTGAAACAATTTATTCAAAAATCCCCTGCTTCCCATTTACAATTATATGGAATAATTTTAAACACCTTTACCACATCAATAACCCATGCGGCGTAGGATTCGATAACCTTCTTTCATTTCTCCTGAGACATAAACTAACTTTTATATAGAGCACTCTTAATTAGATCTAAAAAGTCTTCCGTAATGAAGATTCCTTTTGACTTAATTCAAGGTGACAGCTTGCATTCTGTACACTCTGGAAGATCTTCCAAATGTAGCAAAATATTTGTGTTGGAAACATCTGCCTGGGACATGCCTACAAGCATAATTTGTGAGATTCTGCCATGAGCCTAACTTTGTTCCCAGTGAAATCAATGGGGGTAAATAAACTTCACTTCACTAAAAACTCTGCCTATACTCCCACACAGTGAATGGGACTTTTGCAAGCATTCCATTTCATTTCAAGCTCTATTGCACTTCAGTGGACTTGTTAAAACTAGGATAGTGAATTTGTGGCCTATGTAGATGTTGTTGGACTCTTAACTCCCATCAGCCACAGCCAGGAAAGCTAATGGTAAAGTGGTAGTCCAACAACAACAGTGGGAGGAAAAGCTTGGCCATTCCTGTGTCAGAGAGTCTTTTGTTATAAATAGACTTCACTGGTCATATCTTTTAGTTGTCACCATGTTCCCTGAGTCATTGTGTTGCACTGGAAACACCCATTGTATTATTGAGTGCTTTCGCCCAACAGCTGTGTTAGCCGTTTAGGGCAACCCATTGAGAGGATGGAAATTGTGAGATATAAATATTTTTGATAAATAAGTAGAGATTACTTCAGGATCAGAGAGAATGACATTTGTGTTAGCATTTCTTACAGTCATCTATGGATGTCACACATAGGCCCTGACAGCTGACTCCCCATGCTGGCTGAACAAGCCACAATTCGTTCACTAATGCAATTCTATTGCAAGACTGTCCTGCAAATTGTGCTAAGCAAATGAGTATTTAGCAATTGCTGGACACTGTCTGTCCTAAACAAAACAAAACAAAACAAAACAAAAAGAGTTGGTTGCCAGATGAAATATAGTGAGTGAAGTGAAAGATCTGTGTTTTTAAAAGCTTTTTAAAAATATATATATTCAGTGTTAGCTGGCCATAAAACTTGCTTCTGTACTGATGATTTCCTATATGCTTGATGTCAGCCAGTCTTAGTTAGAAGAGCACTGTGAGGTGCCATTATAATCAGATTTGGAGTTCTAATAACAATTGCACGGCTGGAAGACATTGATATTAAGAGACACTGGAGCCCATAGCTAACTGCTTTTGCTTCAGGAAATTCTGCCAATTTATCAAGATCACTCAACTTGCAGGGTTTGCAGGCTGATGAAAACATTTTATTTATTGGTTCTCTCAAACCCAGGGGCAATGCAACCCAACTTCAATCAGGAAACCACCCTTCCTGCTTTTTAATCTACTCCCAAACTATGAAAAATCATAATAATAAATGACATGTTTATGTCTCCAATTGCAATCCATTACCCAAATCCCCCTCTCCTCCCGCCATTTTGTACTACATCACAATGACAAGCTTCTGTTTTTCATATATCATGATTGTGAAGAAAGCCAAAAGCTTTGGGAAGAAAATAAAATGCATTCTTGGGGAATGCACTAGCTTTAAAACATGAGTAGGAAAGAGCCCACTGTCCTTATCAGAAGAGCCAGAGTATATTCTCCTGGAGAGAAAAAGAGATAAATATAGCACATATTTTAGATATGAAGTCAATAGACTACAGTCCCTATGCTAGTAAAGAATAAAGTTACAAAAGTGGGGTGGTTTTTTTAGATGGCTAGAAGAAAAAAGAACGTGCTCATGAAACTATGATATGTGCTTGCAACCCTTGCTGAGGAATCTTGGCCTTCTCAGAGTCTTATGACATGCTCAGTGCATGAAGTGACTAGCGTGAATAAGAGGCTATCCCTGCCCCTTTGCTTGCATGAAGAAACAGCTATGCACATTGAAGCCTCCCCTTCAGAATTAGCTGCGGGTGACAATCACGCATCACTGGGGCCGATACATGCTTCATCGTTGATGAGACAGGACTAGTTCCACTTATTCCCACTGGTTCCTGCCCACATACTTAAATAGTGCTCAAGTTTCCATAGTTAAATAGTGCTCAAGGTGGCTCACAACATTTAAAAAATGTACAAAATCACAAAAACATAACAAGAATCAAGTAGTCATAAACAATAAATGAAAACATCTCAATAAGTATATGATAAAAAATTACAATCTTCACATAATTCACATTAAAGTCTGACAATAAAAAGACAGAAACACAATACCAGTAACAGTGAAAATTAAGCACCTCCAAAATTAAATCTTGATCCCAACAAAATCTCTGAAACAATAACTCACCCAAGTAGCCTCTAGGCACCCTAAGCAGTAGGTCTTGAAGGATTTGCAATAAAAGATGGTCTTTGGCCCTGGCGACATCAGCAGCTTTTGTAGCAGGAGTCAGTCAGGGCCCCTTTATCACAGGCCAGGTGGAAATAAACCAGCAAAGCAAGGGGTAGGTCTTCTAGGACTCATAGGAAAAAATGGTCTCTCATAGCTTAGTGTTTGGATGAAAATTAACCTGAGGTAGAAATGGAAGCTTTCAAACTCTTCCTCATGGCCATGACCAGGGTTGGGGGCAGAACTATCTACGTACCCAGTGGCGTAGCGTGGGTTGTCAGCACCCGGGGCAAGGCAAGTAATTTGCACCCCCTAACCCGTGAATTTGCGCCCCCTAACCCTACCCCCCAGATGTTGCGCCCGGTGCGGCCGGCCCCCCCTGCACCCCCCACGCTACGCCACTGTACGTACCTCCAGCTTTAACTTATTATATTATATATTTATTACATCTATATCCTGCCTTTCCTCCAAAGAACATGGGAGGGTGGCATGAGTGAGCCTCTCTCCTATTTTATCCTCACAACAACCCCCTGAGGTAGCTTAGACAGAGAGAGGGAGAGGGAGTAAAGTTGACCCACCCAGTGACCTTCATGACGAAGAGGGAGAAGTGAACAACGGTCTCTCCCCTTTCCTACTCCAACCACCACGCCACATTGGCTCTCTTTTAAAAGTTGTGCTCTAGGGAGGAGTTGAAGGAGAGTTTGTGCTTCTACCCATAATTCCGCATCGCAAGTTGAGATTCATGACTTTATACATTCCTCGGCTATTTAAATTAATAGGCCAATGTGATCCAATTAAGAACAGAGAGAACCGAGAGGGATGAAAAAAGCTCCATGCAGCAGAGACGGCAGTTGTCTTACCCAGCAGTATGTTAATGGGAGTTAAGTGCTACACCACACGGTTTCAGCTCATGAGTGTTTCAACTAGAGCTTTAAGTGTTTTCTTCTACCAAGTCCTTTCGTTTGTGCCAACTGCTCCTGCTTTTGTTAAGTGCTGCTAATGGAGACATGGTGATGACACAGAATAATGCCACCTTAATACGGAGCCCAGTGCTCCGCTTATTGCACTCCAGTTACAATTAGGGACAAATGAATGTTTTATATCTAAATACTCCAGCGGCCCTTGCTTTCTCCACTTGACTTTTCCCCGTTCTGTTTTCAAATGTTCATTTTGTTGCCACAACTTAAATTTACTCCTCTCTCCTGCAACCTCTTCTCATAGCCTCCAACATTTCTCTGATGAAAATAGGGACACCCAATTCTATTATTATTATTATTATTATTATTATTATTATTATTACCCTGCTCCAGCCACTCTGGGCAGCTTTTAAGATATATAAAAACATAATAAAACATTAAACATTCCCTATACAGGGCTGCCTTTAGATGTCTTCTGAACATTGTATGGTTACTCATCTCCTTGGCTCGGGGGTCACATAACTCCATACCCTACAACATTTCTCCAATGAAAATAGGGACATCCTAAGCTAAGGAAGGGACGCAGGTGGCGCTGTGGGTTAAACCACAGAGCCTAGGACTTGCCGATCAGAAGGTCGGCAGTTCGAATCCCCGTGATGGGGTGAGCTCCTGTTACTCGGTCCCTGCTCCTGCCTACCTAGCAGTTCGAAAGCACCTCAAAGTGCAAATAGATAAATGGATACCGCTCCGGTGGGAAGGTAAACGGTGTTTGCGTGCGCTGCTCTGGTTTGCCAGAAGCAGCTTAGTCATGCTTGCCACGTGACCCGGAAGCTGTATGCCGGCTCCCTCAGCCAATAAAGCAAGATGAGCGCCGCAACCCCAGAATTGGCCATGACTGGGCTTAATGGTCAGGGGTCCCTTTACCTTTAACCTAAGGAAAAACAGGACATTCTGGGATCAAAACACAAACTGGGACAGCCTTTGTAAATATGGAACTGCCCCTGGAAAATGGGGACATTTGGAGGGTCTACCATCTTCAAACATTCTGCTAGTCAACTGGTCCTTCTTCATAAAGTGGTTCTTCATGCAGCACACAGTGGAACTCACTCCCACAAGAGGCAATGATGGCTATCATCCTGGACGGCTTTACTTAGACAAATTCATGAACTATCGATGGCTACCAGCAATGATTGGCTATGCTCTGCCACCACGGTTGAAGGCAGCAGTGCTTCTGAATACCAGTTGCTGGGAACCACAGAAGAGAAAAATGCTCTTGTGCTCAACTCCTGCTTGCTGGTTTCCCATAGGCATCTAGTCAGCCACTGTGGGAACAGGATGCTGAGCTAGTGGCCTGATCCAGCAGCCTCTTCTTAAGTTCCTATGGTAGCTGGTAGGGGCCACAGCTGTGTGGCAGAGCAGTTGTGTGAGTGAGCGTGTATCTGTGAATCAGTTTTTTGTTTATGGAAATGAACGGAGACTCAGTGACAGCAATACTTGGTGGCTTCCTACCCAGGAAGAGTTACAATTTCCCCATGTGTAAAAAAGAATTTTTTCGATACTTAGCAATCAGATTAGCTGTCAAGCCAAACAAGTTCAATTGTTGCTGCAGAGTCCAGAGAGCAATAAATTGCAGCCAGACCAGAATATGTTGTAGCAATTCACTTTCCTGTTGCACTTTTAGCAATTTCTGGCTACAAAAAAAAAAAAGAAAAAAGAAAATGTGTTCTACACTGCTATTTATATGTAAATCAAAACTGCCTGGATCCTGCATATAAATGTCTGCAAACACGTCCACAAACTCAGAAAAAAGGGTCAGGCTGGAGCTAGCTCTTTGAGTTCTAATTATTTGCATCTGTAATCTGCATGCTTTCCTAATTTCTGATGCCTACCTTTCATCTTATGTAAAAAGAAAGAAATCAAGATTGTTTTTTTCCTATCCCCTCACTGCTGTGTGTGTGTGTGTGTGTTAAGGGATACCCAAAGTATACAAAGTCTAATGGAAAAATCTGGAGTAGGGGCTCTGTATTATCAATAACATACTGCCCAAAGCCCTTACTCTTGTGGCATCTATTTAATCATAGCTTGGCTTTTTCATCTATGCACTGGGAACGTACCTAGGGTTCACACGTCTACTGGATAAATGGTACCTTTGTCACAGGCTTTAGGCATGCAAGGAGTATAGGGTGCTTAGAAAGGAGATAGGATGGTGAACTCTCTTATGAAGGGGCCAAGAACAATGTGAGTGGAATTCAATAATCTAGTAAGAAGGATAAAGAGAAGAAAGGGGAAAGCCTAGAAAACATAGCCCCAGGTAAAGGTGGGGAACCTTCATACTATAGAAGCACAACGTCTACTCAGAGGTAAGTCACAATGAATTTACTGGGGTATATTCCCAGGTATAAGATTGCAGCATAACAGCTTTTAAGTCCCATTAAATTCAATGGCAGAGTCAAGCATGTATTTAACTGACTCACTGACAACAGTGGGACTTGCAGGGGCTTGACTTTAA
Source organism: Podarcis cretensis (assembly GCF_951804945.1). Taxonomy (NCBI): domain Eukaryota; kingdom Metazoa; phylum Chordata; class Lepidosauria; order Squamata; family Lacertidae; genus Podarcis; species Podarcis cretensis. The sequence goes on along the minus strand of NC_137174.1, from coordinate 83,315,153 downwards.
CCATATTATTCTCAATGTCTGTTTGGTTTCTGGAAGGATATCCTCAAGTTTCTGAGAAGGGAAATAAACCAAGCAGATTGCGTTCAGAGACTCGCAATGTGCAACATTTGTTACCTATGTAGCATGGTAATATAGCAGGGAGGGGGAACCTACAACTCCCATCATTCCTGGCCATTGACTATGCTTGCTCAGGCTGATGGGAGTTGTAGTTCATTAACATCTGGGGGGGGTCAAATATCCCCCACACTTGCACTACAGCACGGGTATCCCTGTGAGAACTGTTGCACTAGATGGGGCATTGGCCTGATCCATCAGACTCTTCTCGTGTTTTTATATTTGGTCTGATCTAGTCAGGCAGCTTATTATTTTATGATATTCTAGTGGAATGTGCCTTTTATGCCCATAAAAATGTACTGCGTAGCTACATGACTCACCTACCTGAGGTTAATATTTCTGCTAGACCTACCTCTCTCTCTTTTGGTGGATGAACATAATGAGATGTACTCTTGAGAATCCATGCCATCAGAATAACATGCAATTTGAGGCTGATTAGAAATCCAGGAAGCAAAGTGTGGTCTACACCTGGAATCTGGATCATTTAAAGTTATCCTTATAAAGAATAGTGAATGCTGGCATGGAGGCAGAAGCTTCTGAAGCCATTACTTTGCACTCTGTGACTAGAATTCGGGGTCCTTTACATTTGGCTTATTATATGAGTCAGAAGGGAGAGTTCTCTGATCTAAGGATAAAAGCATAACTGGGTGAGGAGAAAAGGCAGAATGTCATTCCTCCTACAACAGAAGAGCCTTTATGGATATTTGATACGCTAATAGTCTACTATTCTCTTGATAGCATGAAAAGGGGGATATTTTCCTTTTCAGGCACAAGTGGAATTCCACCCTCTGCCTGACTCACCGAGAGACCTTAAGGAGTTCACTTTATCTCCTATTTCTCCATAGGAAAAACTGGGAGACTCATCCATCTTGACATTATGGAGAGGTTTTGTGATGACTGATTAAAATAATCCTGGTGAGATGTGCTGGCAGTAGTCAAGGGCAGTTTGTTCATACCCATAATAATAATGCAGAACCTGGAGAGAGGTATATTTATTCAGGGGTAACTGCTTTTGATTCAAAGGATGCTAGCTCTTGAACAGTCAGAGGGAGCAGATCTCAAAATAGTTTAGAGAGCAGAGTGTACACAGTGACAAAGAATTGTAGAGTTAGAATGGACCTCAAGGGTCAACTAGTCCAACCCCTGCAATGTAGGAAACAAAACTAAAGCATCCATGACAGACGGCCATTCTACTTCTGCTTTAAAACCTTCAGTGAAGGAGCGTCCACCACCTCCCAAGGGAGACCATTCCACTGTTCCAGCTCTTACTGTCAGAATGGTCTTCCTAATGCTTAGTCAGAATCTCCTTTCTTGTAACTTGAATCCATTGAGCCAGTGTGGTGTAGTGGTTAAGAGTGGTAGTCTCGTAATCTGGGGAACCAGGTTCGTGTCTCCGCTCCTCCACCTGCAGCTGCTGGGTGACCTTGGGCCAGTCACACTTCTCTGAAGTCTCTCAGCCCCACTCACCTCACAGAGTGTTTGTTGTGGGGAAGGAAGGGAAAGGAGAATGTTAGCCGCTTTGAGACTCCTGAAGGGGAGTGAAAGGTGGAATATCAAATCCAAACTCTTCTTCTTCTTCTTCTTCTTCTTCTTCTTCTTCTTCTTCTTCTTCAGGTCCTACCCTCCAGAGCAGGAGGAAACAAGCTAGGTCCATCTTCCATGTGACAGCCCTTTATATACAGTGGTACCTCAGGTTACATACGCTTCAGGTTACAGACTCCTCTAACCCGGAAGTAGTACCTCCGGTTAAGAACTTTACCTCAGGAAGAGAACAGAAATTGTGCGGCAGCGGTGGTGGGAGGCCCCATTAGCTAAAGTGGTACCTCAGGTTAAGAACAGTTTCAGGTTAAGAACACACCTCCGGAACAAATTAAGTTCTTAACCCGAGGTACCACTGCACTGGAAAGTCCACTCACCCTTTCAGTGCAGTGTTGTTGCGTGACAGCAGAGGCTCCTCCAAGGCCCCAATGACGGAATTGTGGCATTGGTGCCCCATCCAGATATGGGGTGGGGTATAAGACTGCACCACCTATCAGAAGCCAGATCCTAGCCTGCATCCCGGATCTGCAAATGGAGATGCAAGCTAGGACACGGGCTGGGCTGGCGGGGCAGAGCCAACAGAGCAGGAAGGCTTCCCTCAGGTCCACTCCCTGTTCATTTAAACAACCCTCACTAGGGTCCCCACCTGCTTTTCCCTCGTCGGGTTCCCCACCCAGCCTCCCTTGGTTCAAGCTGATGGTTAAGGACTTCACTGTGGCTACAGTGGTCACCGTTTTATGGAGCCGGGTAGGAATTTGTCCACCAGGCCAATTGGTTACAACCCAGTGGTTTTGCCTAACTCATAGCAATTGTCACAACTGGGTCAGGCATCAGGACAATCCTTTGTCTTGGATGGAGGGGAGGTTGTAGTCTCCGCCTGCCCCTCCAAACGCTGGGGTATCCCATTAAAGGGATCTGGGGGGGAGTGGTCATGTTTGCATGCCCAGGCGGGGCCAGGGTCAAGAGTGCTCCCCCAGATGACGGTTCCTGCAGGGGTCACCCTATTTGATGTAAGTCTTAGGGGGGGGACCCCTGCCCCCACCTGGATTGACCTATGCACCACTTCTGGTGGGTGGGCCGGAAGTATTTTGATTACCCCATGCCCAAGCCAAACATCTTTCATCTGTATTCAGTGGCCTGTTTCGATCCAAACCAGTCTTTGTGGTCCTTTATTTGTCTGCGGGTTGGGGACTGGGGAACACAATGCCTGGACCCACAAGTGGCTCTCATATTTCCTCTCAGGCTCCTCTTATCCAGGCTAAATGAATTCAACTCCTTCCAATCTATTGTGGTCATCTTGAATCCTGATTCTATCTGCTGCAGTATTAGCTACCTCTCCCAGTCTGGTGTCACCCACAGATTTGATTAGCATCTCCTCAATGCCTTCATCCAATTCATTTATAAAGATGTTGAAAAACAGCAGGCCCAGGACATAACCCTTTTGGTACCCCAAATGTCAACTTTTTTAAGGATGATGAGGAACCATTAGTGAGCACTCTTTGGGTTGGGTAAATCAACCAGAAAGGATTACAGGAATTCATAATGCTCACCTCAAACACAAGGAACCCATTACAATTCCAAATTATTATCCATTTTGGATTTTAATTTGAGCCAGAGAAGAATTCCTCATGTGCCCCAGGCGGTCCATACACCTCTTTCTTCCCACCCAGCTCTGGGACAGATATTTCCTACTCCCTGGCAAGAGATTCATGGATCATTCTGGCAGCAAACAGCAACAAAAGAAAGGCAATAAAATCAAGAGGAGAGATGTTTTTGGAGGTCATTTCACACCAAATTACCCATCCTTCTGATTCTGAAGCAAATCTTCTGTGTGAGACTTTGCCCCCATTTCTACTAGAGTTTTGTGCAAAAGGCCTCTCAACATTTGCCAACTATTTGCAGGCAGAAATGTTGGGGTGCAGCCAATTCAGCACATTGTATTCAGAGGGAGAATAAATTATCCAACATTTTCTTCAGTAGCAATAGTCCAGCTTCTTCTTTTTCTCAAGGCTTCGCCCCACATTTTGCTGCTGCAAGTGGCAAAAACAGTGCTTGCAACCTGGCCACCATTTTGTATCCTCCACAACACCCAGGAACTCTAGCAACATTTTTGGACACTGGGAATTGTCACCACACACAAAAATGGTGGAGAACATGTTTTTAAAAATTCTTCCTAGTGGCCTTGTTCTAAGGGGGTGACGGGCAGGGGGCAATGCTCAGAAGTTTTCTCTGTTGAGGAAATGTTTTCCCAGCAATTCTGAATCAGCTTTAATCTCTACTTCAAACGAAAGGTGACTCTGAATGAAGAAAGAGGGAACTGACGCTACTGAAGTATTGGGGGGCGGCAGGAGTCCCAGGCCCAAGGGGCAACAAAAGAGAAGGTGACTCAGCTAGAAAAGTCAAAGCACACACAACAGAGAATGACAAAGGAAGTTTTAAGGAACCACTTAGGTGAGTCACTTCAGGAAAATTGGAAGGCCAAATTAGTAAACATTCAAAAAAGATATGTGGGCCAAACAAAGTGAACTTTAAAGATCAAACTGCAGCAAACAGCAATCTTCACAAGAGTAACAGCACACCCCTTGCCCAAGGCAATGCCCTCATACATCGCACAAGTAAATTATTCATTTGATCAATAGCCTTCCCTCCCCACTGCCAAGTAATTTCACTGTTCAAAGGCTCTTCGTGTCTATTAATGAACTTCTTTAACTTGACTCTTTCCATCTCCCACTTTGGCGAACCGATCATACTAACCGGCAAAGGTAACCAGCAAAGGTTTAACCATCCAGAAAGGAAGAAATATCCTCGAGGGCACTGAACTAAGATTCAGGCAAGTTCATGGATTCATTTTCAGCATTTTGCCAAAATACTGTTGCCATTTCTTTACTGTACAGCTTGATCCTCCATGTATCAGCAATGGCCTAATGGTCAGCCAGATCTGATCCAAAAGCAATTCATCTGGCCCCTGGACACCCTACCAAATCAATCAAAGTGCGGTAAAATGTCCTTTTTTTCACATAAGGAAAAGAAATGTATTTTGCTCCATTGCATCAACACTCAGCCCTTCCTTCCAGTTCATCCCACCCCCAACCCAAGGAACAAAAAAACCCCTTAACTTTCAGAAGCTGTAGGGAAAGGTTCAATAGATATTAGACATATTTTCTTTCTCTTTCTTTCTTTCTTTCTTTCTTTCTTTCTTTCTTTCTTTCTGGGTTTTCAACAGCTGTTTATTCCAAGCATTCTCCAACAGCCAGGCCAGGCCTGTGCCTGCAACTCCCCACATTAACATATCACGTTCACCTACATGGAATTTTGGTGGGTACACTATTGCCTTGCAATCACAAGTAGTACCATAATAACAGATTTTACAGTAAGCTCGCATTTTCAAGTTATTGAAGTGCTGTTGCCATGATGAGGGTGGAAGGAGTCATAGGAAGATGGAGTTCCATAGGAGTGCAGAGGACAATACAGCAGTCCTGCCAGTGAGTTTAAAGGTAAAGGTAAAGGTACCCCTGCCCCTACGGGCCAGTCTTGACAGACTCTGGGGTTGTGCGCCCATCTCACTTAAGAGGCCAGGGGCCAGCGCTGTCCGGAGACACTTCCGGGTCACGTGGCCAGCGTGACATCGCTGCTCTGGCCAGAGCCAGAGCCAGAGCCAGAGCCGCACACGGAAACGCCGTTTACCTTCCCGCTGGTAAGCGGTCCCTATTTATCTACTTGCACCCGGAGGTGCTTTCAAACTGCTAGGTTGGCAGGCGCTGGGACCGAGCAGCGGGAGCACACCCCGCCGCAAGGATTCGAACCGCCGACCTTTCGATCGGCAAGCCCTAGGCGCTGAGGCTTTAACCCACAGCGCCACCTGCGTCTGCACCATGTCAACCTCTTCACCACTTTCCCGCTCTCCCTCTCTGTAAGCAACAGTGACCCACCTGCCGGGAAGCCAGTAAAGCAGCTCCACACTACCCAGGGAGCCACTCTTCAATACAATATCTCTAAAGCTACTGCCACTCTTCAATACAATATCTCTAAAGCTACTGGTTGGATAGTGTTTTCGAGGTTACCAGCATGAGTCTGACCAAGCTGCGGGGGGCAGTGGAGGACAGGAGTGCCTGGCGTTCTCTGGTCCATGGGGTCACGAAGAGTCGGACACGACTAAACGACTAAACAACAACACAAAGCTACTGCTCCTTCCAAAGGCTTTTCGCTCAAACATTTTGATGAGTGCAGCAAAGCAAAAATGTCTTCAGAGCAAGAAATAACTGGGGAAGCTTTCAGATGAGCCAGTTAATTTAAATGTTTGGAAAGCATGCTGATTTTTTGAAAAAAGTTTTTCTTCCTTTTAAAAAATGCACACAGATTTGGGACAGGATTGGGACTGTTTCACCCATCCCTGGTTCAGAGCAAATATAAAAAGCAGGGTAAGGGGTGTGATTGACCCATTAACATTGACCTATAGAAGCTGTACTTGCAAGTTTTTTTGAAAAAAAGAAAAGAAGAAGAAGCTAATTCAAAATGTATTTCCCAGAATTACAGACTTACAGACATTTGTCAGGAAACTGCTCCTGGCAACTGTGAAAAGTACAGAAACATCCCAAAAGCTTATGCACAGCTTAAGTCATGGAAGAATTCCAAAGGCATTTCAGGATGACGGGTTGTTAAAATGTGTGTCCCCAGGGTACATCAAGCCGGATTCCACAAACAGAAAAGTGACTGGAAAGTTGGATGAAGGTAAACAATTTTATAAAAGCAGATGTTTTGTCATTTTTATTCTTCTCTGCGACAGCCTTCTGAAAATGGAGCTCGGTCACTAGGTGCTGAGGAATGCAGAAGCAGCAAATTGCGTTTCAGGCTCCCGAGCGAGTGCCTTCTCTGGGATCACTGTTCTTTTATCTGATTGAAAAATGAATAAACACAATTATGTATAAGAAAAGGCTTAGCGGCTGGGCTAAGTTTAAGATGCTGGCGCTGGTATGCAAAGGCGTCTAAAGCTCAGGACCAGGAGACCTAAAAGATTGCCTCACCTCTTATACACCTAATCAATCACCGTGCTCTACAGGAGAGGGCCTCCTGCCAATATCACCTCACCAGAAGATCTAATTCAGTATGATCATAGCTGGAAGGGATCCTGAGAGTTACCTAGTCCAACCCCTGCAATCATAAGAATCACAACTAAAACAATCATGACCGATGGCCATTCAACCTCTGCTTTAAAACCTTCAGTGTTGATATCCTTTTAAAATTGTGGCACCCGGAACTGGACACAGTACTTCAGGAGTGGTCTGACCAAAGCAGAATAGAATGGTTCTATTACTTCCCTTGATGTGGACACTATACTTCCGCTGATACAGCCTAGAATATAATTGCATATCTCCTTGGCTCCGGGTCGCATAACTCCATACTCTCCAACATTTCTCTGATGAAAAAAGGGATGTCTTAAGGAAAAGTGGGACATTCTGGGATCAAAGCAGAAACCAGGACAGCTTTTGTAAATCTGGGACTGACCCTGAAAAATAGTGACTCTTGGAGGGTCTGCAGAATAAGCTTAGAATAAAACCAGTTTGGTTTGCAGAATAGCTCCGGTCTGCAGAATAAGGTAAAGGTAAAGGTACCCCTGCCCGTACGGGCCAGACTTGACAGACTCTGGGGTTGTGCGCCCATCTCACTTAAGAGGCCAGGGGCCAGCACTGTCCGGAGACACTTCCGGGTCACGTGGCCAGCGTGACATCGCTGCTCTGGCGAGCCAGAGCCGCACACAGAAACGCCGTTTACCTTCCCGCTGGTAAGCGGTCCCTATTTATCTACTTGCACCCGGAGGTGCTTTCGAACTGCTAGGTTGGCAGGCGCTGGGACCGAGCAGCGGGAGCGCACCCCGCCGCAGGGATTCGAACCACCGACCTTTCTATCGGCAAGCCCTAGGCGCTGAGGCTTTAACCCACAGCGCCACCTGCGTCCCCCGGTCTGCAGAATAGCTCCAGTTTAATCTACAAAAGTTAACATAGCATCTGATCAGCACTAATTTTGTGACTAAAAACTTTTTATATTCTGAAATGAGCCTTTCATCGGTGGGCGGATAGGGATTTAGTGCACTCTCACAACACACAGTGTGATTCTTCAACGCCCATTGTGTGGCATTTGGGAGACTGGGAAGGGATAATGGGCACGAATCATTCTTACAGACTTGTTTTGATAAAGCCGTTGATCAGGCCTCATCTCATGAATGCAACACTAATATCTCCCTTTTGTTTAGCTTTCTCCCAATTGCTGCATGGCAGAGGTTGGAAAATGAAGAGAAGAACAGTTAATTGTTTTTGTCATTGTAAATGTTAGTCAGAAATGTTTTGCTTACATTTATTCTCAGAGTAAACAAGGCATTAGGCAGGGACTCAGTTTAGGGGCACACAGCTGAAGTGGCTCAATACAAAGGCCACTGGTACATCATCCCTCTCCTTCTTCTCCCCTCCAAATCCCACCCTGCCCTGCCACTTTCAGGGTATTAACTTGGTAGTGTGACCGCTTCTGCATCACCAAAAAAAGAGGAAATGTATTTCCAGAAAAAGAGGACAACAGAAGATGCAGTCTCTACAGCCACAGCAGGTGCTGCAAATTTCCAACAGTTTGACTTCACCTCCAAAGGTGTACTCCTGCATTGTCTCCCAAGGTTGACAAACGGCAACAACAAAATTTATTGAGCCGCTTTGAGATAATCTGAATGAAAGAGGCATAGAAATACAACCAAGCAATCAATTAATTACAGGAGGAGATTTCAAAGTACCGTATTTTTCAGTGTATAAGACTAGGTGTTTTCCCCTGAAAATTATGTCAAAAGTTAGGGGGCCTCTTGTACACGGGACCATCTCCCCCCATTTTCTTAAATCTGAGTCTCCAAAAATAGGGGGCATCTTATACATGGGGGCATCTTATAGACGGAAAAATGCAGCATATGCATGTACTCCAGTTTTCAGCCTGTCAATCCTAATTCTGTGAACTGTATATTCCAAAACCTTCATGTGGATATCTTGATATTCTTAAGGCTTGATGAACAACTAGACCATATTGTGTGTTTCGTTACACTTAAGACAAGGGAAACAGGAAAATAAAGTTTTCGTAGGAGAACCTGACAGGTAGCAATTTCTGGCCACAAATCAGCCTGGCATAAAGCGTACCCTTTCTCGTTATGCTGTCTATCGAGTGGAAGAGGAGCTAACGGTCCACACAGGACAATGTTTTTGACAACCCTGTGAATATATTTTACTATTAAAGGATTAGGGCAGGAGATGGTTTTCCCATAGGACAACCTGTCATATATTAATTTCTAGCTAACAATCAGTCTGCCAATGAGTTACATTTCTGTTCATGGGCTGATACACCATTCCATGGTCTTGAACATCAGTATTACTTGCCTGAAATTTTGCATGGTCTGGGCCTACTCCCTTTTAGTTTATGAGCCCATCCAGATTTTCAACTTTGTATGAGATCATGCTCTGAATGCCATTCACATCTATGGTTTTGTACAAACCAGAACGTTAATGCACACCTGAGTCACACAGATTCTTTTTCTTCCTGCGTGCTTTTGTGCACGTTCCTCTACACACAGGTGCTTTTGTTTCAACTCTGTCTCAAAGCTTCCCATCCACACCAGTGGGCACTACTTGGGGGAATGCATTCATGGTGTCATCTCCTCAATTAGCACCTCCCCACTGGTAAACCTGAGGTCCCTTGTGGAGATGCATGTAAGTAAAAGGTAAAGGTAAAGGACCCCCGGACAGTTAAGTCCAGTCAAAGGCGACTATGGGGTTGTGGCGCTCATCTTACCTTCAGGCTGAGGGAGCCGGCATTTGTCCACAGACAGCTTTCCAGGTCATGTGGCCAGCAAGACTAAAACGCTTCTGGCAAAACGGAACACCATAGCAGAAACCAGAGCGCATGGAAATGCCATTTACCTTCCCGCCACAGTGGTACCTATTTATCTACTTGCACTGGTGTGCTTTTGAACTGCTAAGCTAGTAGGAGCTGGGACAGAGCAAGGGAGCTCACCCCGTTGTGGAGATTTGAACTGCTGACCTTCTGATTGGCAAGCCCAAGAGGCTTGGTGGTTTAGACCACAGCGCCACCCGTGTCTCACATGAATGCTGGTATATGTTTAGCTTCGCAGGCAGCCAATTTTTCGAGATAAAAGTGTTCTGATATGCCAGACCTGTACAAAACAGAAAGTGAAACAAAAATGAAATAAAGTGTGTGTGTCACACCAGACCACACCAGCAACCCACTGAACACTGCCTTATTAACAGAAGTAGAGGTGAGTGTTGATAGATGGCAGTCAATAGAATATCACCACACAAACACATGAAAAAGCTTTCCCACACAATGCACTTCAGCATTTTCACAGTTGGGTAACATGCCATTTTATGTTGGGTTTTTCCTTGTCACATTATCCTCAGATCAGGAGAATTTGCACTAAATGGGATGGTACTTGGATGATGACTCCACAAGCTATAGGGTGTCCCAGCTGACAAAGTAAGTCTGTGTGTGTGTAATTTTATTAAATTTTCTGTTTTACAATTTAAAGTGCATCCTTAAGATATCAATGCTTTCCCTTCTTCTCTTTCCATGGTTCATTTTACATATCATAAATCCCTGTATATTTTACAGAAACTATACCATTCAGTATTCCATTATTACATCCATCGTAACTTATTTACACTGTTGAATTTATCTTAACACTGCCAGCGTTTTCAGCTGCACAGTTATTTCCCATATAGTCAATAAATGTTTTCCTTTTTAAAAAAAATAATATTTATTCAGATTTTTTAAAAATTACAAAGAGAACGTAAGAAAAGCAAAAAACAAAAAGAAATACACAATACAACACAAAAACAGAAAAATACAAAGAAAAAAAATACAATCATTAAAAAAGAAAAAAGAAGAAAAAAAACAATTTAGATCCTTTACATAACCACTTCCCTTTTACTTATTTTCTTGACCTCCCCACACCTCCCATTTCTGTATTCAAATTCAGATTTTTATTTCAGCAAGTCCTTTCAACCTTATTTTTTAACTTAATAATTTCTTTTAATATGTTATTATTTTACTTTCTCTCTTTCATCCATTTCCTCAATTCATTTTTGCTTAATCTTCTATAACTAATCATTTTCCCTATATATCCTTCCAACCATATTTTCATTTAATTTAATTTAATTTAAAAACCACTTTTGCTTTATCCAATCTTAACTCTCATCCAATCTTATACTTCAATACTTATTCTTATACCATTTCTCTAAGGTCGACCAAAATTCCCTTCAACGATTTTCCCAATTTTCATATAAATAACAAAGCAAAAAGAAAAACAAATTATAATTATATACCCTTTGAGTTCCCAATTTCTATTCCACCCATGCCCCCTTCCCGGTTTCAGTCCCCAACATGTGTCCATCAATCTCAATATACAATCAGCCTGGAGATCTCAAATCCGAGGCTCTTAATTCTCTCTCACTTCCTCTCTGCCGGTCTTTTTGATAGTCCTTAATATTAAAAACCAAGTCTCGGGGGGGCTCCGGCCCAACAGGATCCACCTTTCTTCCATCCAGGCCTTCATGCTTAAGAACTAAGCCTATGGGGTATTCCAAATCTTGTTTCATACTCCTTTCAAATCCAAATGTCCCCAAAGCTCCATCGTCCACCTTAGTCAAATTTGTAATCCTTAGGTCTTCAGATCTCCACACAAGGAGATCTCTCCACTTTTCACTCTCCAATTCAGGCCGGACTTTCCACATCAGGTTTTTATTTTCCTTTGTTGCCGTCATGTCAGGCCTCAAATTACCATTCTCCTTTAACATCTGCAAAATTACAGCTCCCCCTTCCTTTTCTTCAGGGACAGCATATATCTCCTTCTCCAGATTCTCAAAGCTCTCAAATTTCTCTATTTGTCCAGTTAAGTAGGCTTCCTGCGTCAGATCCTTGTCCTTATCAAATTCAATGAAAGTATTCACTGTTAAATCCAAAGTTGTAGCATTTGTAGCCAAAACATCAATTTGACCTTGCAACTTTCCCAAGAGAACAAATGCTCTGTTCAGTTCAGCCTGTATTTTTCCTCCACCAGCCATTCTTTGTAATGTCCCAAAGCCCCCTCTAGGGGAGTTTTAGTTCCTTGATGTTCCTTTCAGCATAAATCCAAAAGTCCAGTTAGTTTGTATCAGCCCTTCCTTTTTCAGGAGCAAGTTGTAACAAAATGTAACCAGCAGAAGCAACAGAAACAAAGTCCTCTTTTTGCATCTTGACAGCTAGTTTGACAGCTGTCAAGATCTTCTTTACCTCATCGCCAGGCTCTCGCGAAACACTCCCGGGTCCGGGGGGGTGGCGCTTCAGCTCCCAAATTTAGTTCTTTTTCTGCAGGTTCCCCTGCTTCCAATAAAGTTCTTATAATGCCAAACCATGAAATTAAGATCTTTTAGGGAAAAAAAGAAGAAAAATTCTCCTCGACCTTAGTTAACAGGTCCTTTGCTTTAGGTTGTTTACAGAGAGGGAAGGCGGACTTCCTGTTTAGACCTTCCCCGATCGTACCAAATTTAAAAAAATTTCTTTAAAGTTCCAATTTCCGTACTACTCACGGGTTGTTGCTTTAGAGTCCAATTGTTCACAAGAAGAAGTCAGCGCTCTCTGACAAATGGCTGTGCGGCTTCACTCCGCGGAAGAAGCAATCGACTCTCAGCACCGCGCCGCTCACCCCATCCCGTTCCAGAGCCTTTAAAAAGGCTCCTTTGTGGCTTGGGGGGTGCAAATGGTGCCCACTGAGTCCCCACGCTCACAGGCTTCACCCGCCTGTGATTTTTGAGGGTCCCCGCTTCGCCGCAGCGGTAAGACCCGATCCCGCGGAGCCGATCCCTCCGGAGCTCAAAGGGAATCCGCCATTAGTCGTTGGCGCTAACCCGGAAGTCCCAGTCAATAAATGTTTTCCAGTCTTCTCTAAACACATCTTCTTCTTCTTCTCTTATTCTATATGTTAAATCTGCAAGCTGTGCATATTTTGTCAACTTAAGTTGCCACTCTTCTTTAGTTGGGACCTCGCTCGTTTTCCATTTTTGGGCTAACAAAACATGGGCCACAGTAGTGACATACATAAATAATCTTTTTTGACACCTGGGAATTTCAGTCTGAATTGTCCCCAACAGAAAGGACTCGGGGGGGGGGTTGGGGGGAGTACTTTTAAACATTTTTTTCAATTCGTTATGGATCATTTCCCAATATTCTTTTACCCTTTTACAAGTCCACCACATATGAAAAAAATGTTCCCTCAAGCTCTTTGCATCTCCAGCACTTATCTGATTCAGTTTTATACATCTTAGCAAGCCTAAAGGTAAAGGTAAAGGTACCCCTGCCCGTATGGGCCAGTCTTGACAGACTCTAGGGTTGTGCACGCATCTCACTCTAGAGGCCGGGAGCCAGTGCTGTCCGCAGACACTTCCGGGTCACATGGCTAGCGTGACGAAGCTGCTCCGGCGAACCGGCACCAGAGCAGCCCACGGAAACGCCACCCACGTCCCCCTTAGCAAGCCTACTCAGAGTTAAATACCGTCTGTAAATCATTTTCAAGTAGTTCTCCTTCAAAGAATAACATGCTGTGAACTTCAAAGTATCTGACAGAGTGTCTTTGGCCTCAGCAACAAAACATGCACACAGGGCTCTCTTTTTTCCAGCCAGAGCTCACTGGAGCTCAGCTCCTGCACCTCTTAGGTGGGTGACATTGCCATTCTAACAGAAGAAGAAGGGAGAAGCTCGTGGTGAGCTCTGGCACCTCTTTTTCTAGAAAAATACCACCAGGTGCCTCCAATCCACTTGAAACTGCTGTGTGTACAAAGCCTAGGGGTAAGTAGATAACAATATTTGGCAAGGTCTTTTCAGATTTGATGAAACCACCTGCACATCAACCTCCTGTTGATGGGGGCATATCAATACACACTATCATAGATCTTGACTAAAGTTGTGCCTCTCACACCAATCTGCCAAAATCTAGGTATAATGAATGCCTACAGCCATGGGCTCTGTCTCTCCATTAGCCCATTGTGATCTGAGAAGGACGAAATCCAGAAAGACCTGCTTCTTTGTTTTTGGTTTTTTTTTATAAAATTTTTTATTAGGTTTTCACATTTTATAAAACAAAAACAAAAACAAAACATATATATTTTTAGACTTTTATTTTCATTACCCCCTTTCCTTGACTTCCCCCCACCCCCTCTTCATACATCCCAATTCCAATAATTAGTTCAGCAAGTTCTTATCTCACATCTTTAACATATTATTGTTATTTTTAAACTTAGTCCTTTTTACTTATCCAAATTTAATTTATCCAATTCTCTTTTAAACATTAAATCTTTTTTTCTAAGGTCGACCTAATTACCCTTCCACGAATTTCTCCCTTTGTAATTTTGTTAATTATATGTCATAATGGCCAAATACAAAAATCATAAAATTTTAACATTCTGTTCTCCCCTCCCTCCCTACCCCAGTTTCCATCCCTTCCCAAACAATTATCCTAGCCCGGAATCCTCACATCAGAGGCCTTCAAGTCTCTGTCAGTCTCTCTCTGCCGATTTTGTTGGCAGCCCTTTTTGTTGGTCCTCAGGTCTCGAAGGAATCCTGTCACAGTCACATCATATTTTCTTCCATCCAAGATACTTAATAGCAGTTGCTGCAAAAAGTCAGTTGATCTCCCATACTCAAAGAGGAAGTCCCAATCATATTTCTTTACTCTTTTGAATTCCAATATTCCAAGTGCTCCCGGGACTTCCTCCTTCATCTTTCTCATCTTTCGCAGATTTGTAATCCAAAGATCTTCTTCTTTATTTCCTGACAATATGGGCTTCTGATTGATATTTTCCTGTACTTTTTCCATTCCTTCTTTTCTCTCCACCGGTTCCAAAAAAGTCTTTTCTGGTTCAGCTGCAGATTCCTTATTAGACTATGCATTCAGCAGAGTCGTTTGTTTTGGGATTCAAGGTCATAAGTTCTTTGTTCATAGCTGTACTCTGCTCTTGCAGGATTCCCACGAGAAAAAACATTCTTTCTATCTCTACCAGTAATTTTCCCTCTGCAGCCATTGTAATGTCTCTAGTTCCCCCTAGGGGGATTACAGTTGCTTGATAGTCCTTTTCCAACAGCCCGTTACTTTGTTGTTTATGACTACGTTGTTTCCAGCCACCTCAGTTCAAAAACAACACTTTTAGTTCAGAGAGTTATTAAATAACAAAGTTCTTAAATTTTAGCCGCCCGTTTGACAGCTCCTTTGACAGCTGTCAAACTCCTTGTTCTTTTTCCTCCGGCTCACACACAGGACGCTCCCGGGTTCAGGAGGGGGGGGGGTTACACAAAAGCTTCCAAAACTCCTCACTTTCTCTCCAGCACAAAGACTTCTTCTGTCAAACTCATGGAAATATTTTTTATCTAACACCAAAAACAATACTCTCCACCTTAGTCCACCGATCCTTGCTTTAGATCGTTTGTAGATAGGGGGGGTGCGGACTTCCCTTTAGCACATCCCCCGGTTGTACCGAATTCAAAGGTATAGATTTTAAAGTCCAAATTCCATTCTACTCACGGGTTATTTGTTTCCAGTCTGAATTTTGGGGAAAAAGTCAGCGCTGTCCGGCCATGGCTTGCGGCTTCGCTCCACTGAAGTAGCGGTCTACTCTCAGCACCACGCCGCTCCCCGTACCCTCTCCGTGGCTCTTCGTGGGTCAGGGAGGGCGCTTAAAGGTGCCCACCGAGTCACCAAGTCTGCAGGCTTCCGCGCCTGCGGTTTCTGAGGGTCCCCGCGTCGCCGGCGCGGTAGGACCCGTCTTCAGTAGAGCCGATTCCCTCCGGAGCTCGGAGGGAATCCGCCATTAGCCGATCGCGCTAACCCGGAAGTCCTTTGATCTTATGTGTCTGGCTTTACAATGGCTCAAATAAGTGCCATTGAAGTCACTGGGGCTTCAGAGCAGATACAAGGCTACTCTGCTAGACTTCTAATGCATTACTTCACCCCCACAAATCCTAGCATGCAGCAGAGAGTTTGGACACACAATTGTGTGCAGTGATCTTTGCTGGGAGAGTGGCACTGAACAGAGGAGCCCCAGAAGGCATCATAAATTTAGAAAGGGAATTTTAAAGTTTGGAGAAACTCTGGATTATAGGAGCTGCTGCTTTAAGAAAGAGTGAGAACCACAAAGGAAGGAAAACAGCAATTGCATCAAGGGAACATAGAGTCAAAGCCCAATCTTGTGTATTAGATTTACAGAGTAATCCTATGCATGTTTACTCAGAAGCAAGTTTCACTATGTTCAATGGAACTTGCATCCAAGTAATGTAATAGTGTAATTAGCATAATTAGTTACACTAATTAGGGTTAGATAGTCACAGCTTTGAAATTCAGTGTCAGCTATTTGCTTGCATTTGCATGAAGTTAATCCCGGCCTGACAATGAGTGAATATGCAAACAGTGGCAATTTCTGTGCCCGTTTCGGTTTGGATTGGAATTATCCAACTTCCGTAATCATGACCTTAGGTATTCCTCCATATGATCATTGGTGAAAAAGATGCAGAAATGGCAACTTTCATTTCTTTGAAAATTATCTAAAGAGACCCTACAAAATTTCAAGGTCCATGCAATGTTTGCCAGAGACTTTGTGTTTGTGTGTGGCATATATGTACTCATGTTATGCATTTTAAGTTAGTGGAAAGAGAGGTGTGGAAGAGAAATTTCTTACTCTCTCATAGCAGAGTTAAGCAATTGCTCCAAACACATTAAAACTTGGTTAGATTTACACCTGCCCTCGTCACATTTAAATGACTGTTGCCCACCAAAATACTTAGGCTAGAATAAATCACAGACACTTAGCTTAGCAAATAAGTGAATGTTTTACTCACAAAGTTTCCAGAGGTTGCAGCAAATAAGTCTCCATCCTCTGGCAGTAAAGCAAAAATAGGGGAGGGAGTTCCAAATGACATAAAAAGTAAAGTCCTTACGAAAAGGATCATACAATCTTTGGGTTAGCAAAAACACAGGCTATAAAATCCCAGGATCAGCTGGGCTGGGAGC
The DNA here is from genome assembly GCF_951804945.1 of Podarcis cretensis. Lineage (NCBI taxonomy): Eukaryota > Metazoa > Chordata > Lepidosauria > Squamata > Lacertidae > Podarcis > Podarcis cretensis. The sequence goes on along the minus strand of NC_137174.1, from coordinate 83,298,430 downwards.
CAAAGCCGCATGGCTCCTTCTTTGCTTGTTCCAGGGAAAGTGGGGAGCAGAGGCTGATGAGGGCCTGCAAAACCCCATCCACTGTCTTATCTTGAGCTCAGGGCTCAGGTTAACCCTTTCATGCATGTGATTTTAAATCAGTAACTGTATATTACAACAAAAACTGCCATTGACTGTAACATTGCTTGATTTCCTCCTCTAGCCCCATTAACCTGCTTAACTCATCTTACCTACTGAGATTCAGGCTCAAAGCAGAAACAATTTTCTCCTGAACTTGGAGCTTTCCCTGAGGAGCTCAATAATTTCATTTTTTTAATTATTAAGTGATTTGAATTTTGGGAAATTGAAGAGCAGGATGGCCCAAGGATACACTTAAGAAAAAAATGAATTGGAAGGAAATGACAGCCAAAGCAGACAAGACACTGTTCATGTAATTAGTAATTAATGGCTTATATTTTTTAAAAAAAATCAGGCACTTGCAGGCGGCGATATATGGATTGGGAATTAGCTCCAATAGGAACTCCCCCTTCCTTGCTGCAAATTGCACTAGAACAAACTATGGATGTTTTCTTATTGGTGGAATGCCAGAGCTTTTGTACTTCTTTTTTTAAAAAAATATTATTATTATTTACAAACAAAAACATAGACATGAAACAAAATTCTTTTTCTTGCTAATTATCAATGAAAATAATGATCTGTGGGCAAAAATTTTGTTGAACTCATTGGGACTTTCCTCCAATGGACTTATAATATACCTAGCAAACAGGGCAACTGTTTACTAAATGAAAGTAATCTTCTGATTTTAACTATGAGACAGCGATGCTAAGTCATGGAAACAGAGGCCCTCACATTTTTATCTGGCTGCACAATGTACAGACAGATGCAATTAAGCATTAAGTCATGTTTATCTGACTGCAGGAAAGGGCATTTCTATGTGCCCATTAAGCAATGTGGGTGGCTCACCTAACCATTAACAGGGCAAATCTCTCTCCTTGTGCTTAGATGCTTCATTAAGGCATAGCTAAGTGATGGTGTAGCTTGAATTCCTAAACAACCGTAACAAGCCTAAGGACTTGTTTTCACAATCAAAAGCCGAAAGTTATCACTCCAGCCAACCCTGGAAGAGATCTAGCCTTCTATTGTATATAATTAAATATTGGGATGAAAGAGAGATTAAAAGAATCTAATACTGCCTATGTATTGTGCTGTTTTGTTAAACGCCCCTCTTAAATGGTGTTAACTTTTGAACCACCTCTGGTACAGTTGTACCTCAGAAGTCGAACAGAATCCGTTCCGGAAGTCCGTTTGACTTGCAAAACATTCAGAAACCAAAGTGTGGCTTCTGATTGGCTGCAGGAAACTCCTGCAGCCAATCGGAAGTCCTGCCGGACATTCAGCTTCCAAAAATAGTTCACAAACCGGAACACTCACTTCTGGGTTTGCAGCATTTGGGAGCCAAAATGTTCTAGAACTAAGCTGTTCAAAAACCAAGGTACAACTGTATTTGTAACCTGAGGGCTCTATACCTTTTCCAATCAAAGCAGAGGAAACACACAAACACACCTATAATAAGATTTGGAATTCTGGCATTCTTCCTCTGTCGCCAGTTCTTTTCAACATTCATAAGAACACAAGAGGAGCGCGCTGGATCAGGACAAAGATCCAGCAGATCTAGTTTACAATGCAGTTTCCACAGTGGCAAACCGGATACTTATGGGGAGCCTACAAGCGGGACCTGAGTGCAGCTGCACTCTCCCTACACAGCGGCAGTCAGTCAGAGGCATACTGCCTGAGAGTGTAGACCATACAGCCATCATTATTTAGTAGCCATTCATCACCTTATCCTCCCCAGATTCGTCTAATCCTCTTTGAAAGCCATCCAAGCTGGTGGCTGTCACGATCGCTTGTGGAAACAAATTCCATAGTTTAACCTGTGTGCTGTGTTTAACTCAAGTTTTCTTTTGTCTTCCCTGTTTCTTCCGACCTTCAGCATCGTGAAATGGCCTGAGTGCTAATATTATGGGAGAGGGAGAAAGAGTTCTAGCTATGCACTTTGGCCACACCTAATTTTATACATCTTTATCATTACACCTCTTTCTCTAAATTAAAAAGGCCCAAATGCTGTAGCCCTTCCCTCACAGGAAAATTGCCTCAACCTCTTGATCATTTTGATTGCCTTTTTTTTCTGAATCTTTCCCTACTCTCTAATATCCTTCCTGAGCAGTGGCGTAGCGTGGGGGGTGCAGGGGGGGCCGTCCGCACCGGGCGCAACATGGGGGGGCGCGCTCGCACTAGCAGCTCTCTGCCCCTACTAAAATCCACGGGTTAGGGGGCGCAAATTACTTGCCTTGCCCCGGGTGCTGACAACCCACGCTACGCCACTGTTCCTGAGATGAGGCAATCAGAACTATATACAGTATCAGAAGCAGCTGCCAATGCCTAACCATAAATAGATAACACCACAGTTGTTGTCTACAAGCAAGTTGCGCCTCTCCCCATATGAACCTACGCGGTCCCTGAGATCATCTTCCAAGGCCCTTCTTTGTGTGCCTCCTCCTCAAGAGGTCCAGAGGGTGGCAACACGTGAACAGGCCTTCTCTGCAGTGACTCCTTGTCTATGCAATGCTCTCCCTGGGGAAGTTCGCCTGGCGCCTTCATTGTACACCTTTAGGCACCAGGCAAAATCGTTCCTTTTTAACCAGGCCTTTGGTTGATCTTATTGACATCCAATTCCCTTTTAGCATGTGGCTTTTCTTTGGGGGGGGGGTTATTGTGTTACTGCTTTTGGTTTGATTTTATATGTTGTGGACTTGTTGTGAGACCTCCGGGTATAGGGTGATGTATACGTTGATAATAATAATAATAATAATAATAATAATAATAATAATAATAATGGTGGTGATGTCCTGTGTGGCCTAAATTCAAAATTAAAAAAAATAACAACACCCACATTTATTTAAGCACAAAACCTGGGAACACTAAAGAGTGATCCATTCACAGGGGAGTTTCTATCATGCTATCCATTTTCCCCTACTGCTGTGTCTCATTTTCTTAGCAGTTGATTAGAACCCATTTGGTTCCACTGGGATACACCCAATGACACTCCCCTGATAAACAGATATACAGGAGAGATAAAAGAAAATAACATATCGCTGGTGGTGCTTAGAAAGTTGTTAAAACCACATATTCAACATCCACTAATCTTTTATGTATACAGATATTTGTTGTGATAAATGGCCCATTATGAAAAGTGATTGTCTGAAGGGCTGAAGCAGACTGTGGACCTGCATACTGAGCAAATCCTTTGACCACTTACTGCTCATCTTTCCTATTATTCATTATGCTGTTCCATTATTTTATGTGCTTCCAGCTTGTCAGCGAAGAGTGCAGGCGTAATGGAAACAAATTCAATGCTAAAGACAATCTGCAGCTGACTGTGATACAGAACTTTTCTTTTTTCGAATGGATGTGCCCCGAATGTTCCTCAGTTAACCACACCTCCAGCAAACAGTAATGGAAACCGCATGGTGTGCAGTGACCAGAGAAGACTGCATAAGAACATGAAGAGCCTGCTGGACCAGGTCAATGGTCCATCACATCCAGCACCCTGTTCTCACAGTGTTAAGTAAGCCTAGAGCCATGGTCTCTCCTTTCTCTGATAAATAGAGTGATAAAGAGCCTGTGGCCCTACATTTTTCAAAATTCAAATCACAAAAACCTAAGCATAACTGCATTTCAATTTGCAAATTAGTCTGGAAATTGCAAATCAGATCTGTTCACTTAAAAATGCTCCAGCATCCTTAAGTATTTCTGTTCCTCACTCCTTTTATAAGAACTCAAGAGCCTACTAGATTAGGCCAATGTCATACCCTCCAACATGTTGAGTCCCCAAACTGGGATGTGTGTGTCTTCCTGGCCATGTCCCTGTGTGACTCACGTGACCCATGCAAGATCACAGAGCCCAAAATGCACTCTCTTTTTTTGAGTACCACACTCCAAAATGCATGATTTGAGGTGTCACAAAAGATCGTAGCCCTGAGAAAAGCACTTTTGGAGGTGTGATTGCAGTGCGAAACTGCTCTTGCACAAAAAACCAAGATGGGACACTTTTAGGGTGTGCAATGTGGCTCATCTAGTTCACTATCCTTTTCTCGCAGAAGCCAGCCAGATACCTACAGGAAGCCCAAAAGCAAGATCTGAGTGGAACAGCACTCTTCACTCCTGCAATTTTGAGCAACCAGGATTCAAAGTATTCTCCCTCCAACAGTAGGGATAGAACTCTGCCTGACAATGGCATTCCAAGGCCTGGGGCTGTGTCCTGAGGATTCCCAGGTAAGATCCTCCCTCTATTGTGTGGGCAGGTAATCCCTCCCCTACCTGGCCTGGTCTCCTTGGCAACGCTTCCCCCAGGTGGGAGTGGACAACTGACTGAGGTAGGTGGAGACCTCCAGGTATCCCACCTATGCTGTTGGAGCCAAGCCTATGCTGTTGGAGCCGCTCTAGATCTAGGGGCTGCGCGCGTCCATGCAAAGGGCGCCCCCCGTTTTAGGCGGGGAGCGGTCATTCCAAGGCCTGAGGCTGTGTCCTTCCCCAAACTTGTTACCTGAGATCTTTTCAGATGGAGATTCCAGGAACTGGGCCTCTGACTTTGTACATGCAGCATGTGAACTTTGTCACTGAGTGATGGGCCTTCTTATTACCACCATTATTTCATTGGTTTAAAAGCATATGGGTCACATATAAGCACAGTGCAGTAGCTCTCTTAAATCTTCCCATTAAATTAGAATACTTTGTATCTCTGATCAGATAATAGTTCATTTTATATTAATTACCCAATCAGTCATGAATTTCCAGAAAGCTGGTCTTACATACTTGGATTTCTTGTATATGTCACAGCGGGAGCCAAGCTACATAGATTTAGCTCTTCTTTCTTTCCCATCCATCAAATTATTGATCCTCCTTGCTTTATATCATTTTTGTTGCCATTCCTCAAATATTGTCTAATTTGTTGACTAGTGGCACACACTTTAAAACTTTGCATCCGCACACTCCAGTAATCAAGGATCCATTATTGGCTTCCACTGTATACAACTCTCGTCAACAGCTATTTTTAACATGGTGAGCCATATGCATTTATTTTGAATGGAGTCCCATCCCTCCTTAAAAATCAGGTTCACAGGTTTGGTTTCACCTGATATTCAGGTGACCTTAGTGGCCAATAGTGTCTCTTCTGACTTAGGTTCTGAAAAAGACAGTCAACAGTAGCAGGGGCAGATTTAGGGCTATCTGAGTGGACGCCATCTCAAAGCCCAGTAAGCGAGGTGCTGGGCTTTGGGGAGGAGGTGTCAGGCTCTGGCAGGATCCTAGAGCTGCCTACCTCCTTCCCAAAGCTCCATTAGTACTTTCCCAGCTTTGGGAAGGAGGTGGGAGGGCTCTAGGCTCCTGCCAGAGCCCTCATGTCTCCTTCCCAAAGCAAGATGCCTCCTTACCCCCTTTTCGGAAGGCAGCATAAGAGCGGGGAGGGGAGGCCACCAAGTCCGTGACTGACAGTAATGCTTCTGAATACCAGTTGGTGAAACTCACCAGAGGGGAGAGTGCTCTTGAGCTTTCGTTTTGCTTGTCCATATCTCACAGGCATCTGGTTAGCCACTGTGTGTCACTGGCTCTTAAAGGGTGCACACACACACACTGAACAGGCTCACAAAGTGAAGCAGCTGTCACCACCCATGCAGTGGTCATAACATTTGCCTTACGTTTAAAGTACTATGAAAGTACTATGATTACTTCCCCCAAAGAATTCTGGGAGCTGTAGTTTAAGGGTGTTGAGAGTTGTTAAGAAGCCCCCTATTCCCTTCATAGAGTTACAGTTCTCAACCCATAGGGGACACCTAACAACTCTCAGCGCTTTTAACAAACAGCATATCCTATAATTATTTGTGGGAAGTTGTGACTATTTAAAGTGATATCATAGTTCTTTAAATGCATGGTTTGGATGTGGCCAAGATCTCCATATGGCAACCATCTTCTGAAACACGGTACTTCATTCTTCTTGGGAGAACTGCACACCAGCAAGTTTCTTTTCCTACTTTGTGGGCTTCTGTTTCTTCTGCTTATGAAATATTTGCCAAACAAAGAGCAATTTTCTCCTTATGCAGGAGTCAGCTAATTAGCATGGTACCCTGTCATTCTGTCACACTGGCTTGACAAACAATATAGCAGATTAAAGAGTTGCTAATTGGCTGATACTGTTAGCAGCAATTTCACAGTGCTAATGTACCAAGAAAACATTAAAAAGTTGCTTTGATCAGAATATGTGGCTGGGAGATGGTGGTATTCCGAAAATGAGTCTTGAAAGAAAAGTCCGTAAGAGTAATGTTATGTGATGTGGAAAAACATGCATTATGACTCGGAGAGACTGGAAACATGGTGAAAGAAAAGATAAAGTGTGAACACAATGATATAATATGGGGATGTAACAGAAATAAATCATGTCATTCACACCCACCCTGCAATGAAAACTTTCACAACTTGAAAAGCTATTCCAGTATATATTCCAAATCCCATATGTTGTGTGTGTGTGTGTGTGTGTGTGTGTGTGTATGATGAAAAAGTTGCTGAGAAGCTCAAGGCAGTTTCTTTTATTCTTCTAGAGAACTGGAGAATGGTTGTCAGTTGTCCTCCATTTGGCTAGGAGAATAAAAGAAACTTGAGATCATAGATGTATGAGTATTAATTTTTACTCAGGGCTGTGCTCTCCACCCCATCTTGGAACTGGATTACTTCAGAATAGAGCTCTACTGGAATCTGTCCTCCAGTTTCTTGGATGTTTTCTTCCTCTGTGAGAGAGACTCTTCTATTTTCCCACCTCATTCTCATGTCACTTGAGAGTTTCTTTAGAATTTCAGTCAGCACTGGGTTTTGAGCTTACCTTATCATTGTGAGGTAGCCATGGAAGGGGTGTGTATCTTTCTTTCTAGTAAAAATCTCGCTGTTTTTTGGTGCTTCTTGATCTGAAAGAAAAATGTTCCATAGGAGGAGATACCCTATGAAGTCTTCCCCTGGTCTTGGAAATGCAGGCACCAGAGAAGATGCAGAGTGCAGACCAGTGGCAAGAAGCTTTGTAAAATGGAAGAAAGGCCATCTCAAAAGTAACTTAAATGCATCAAAGAGCCTGCAACTGCAATCCTGAGAATTTCACCAAAAAATTATCTCCCCTTTGGTAAGTTTTGGATGGATGCAATTTATCTTCTCAGTGATGGATATAGAAGGGTTGGAGGAGGGAAAAACAAAGGAGATACTTTGGGGACATCATTATTTTGGAAATAAGCCAAGCTATTTCGTCCACAAATCGGGAGGGGGAGCGCTGGCTCATATCCAAGCCAATCCTACTCCATTCATCTCCAAGCTGCCACTGCATGCTCCTCCTCCTCTCTCATGCACACACACACACACACACACACACACCATAAACTTCCTTCCCCTGATCCATTCAACATTCAAGTTGCTTCCCTTCCTTTGGACCCCAGTTACCTGGAAGTTACCATTGCTCCAGTGGAAGCAAATGGAAGGAAGGAAGGTCTCTCAACTCCTGTGGTTATGCAATTTCTTGGCAACATCTCTAATAATATACATTTAAAAGCACACACTAGTAATAGTCCAATATAATGGGCTACCACACAAAAATATGCAATATTTAAATGCACTGCCTCATTTTGCACAAGTTTGTGAAACAGGGAGCAAGTGTTTGTGGGAGAAAAATAGCACATCACTTGGACAAGCAATTGAACTAATACTCTGCAGATTGTGGATGGACACATGGATTCTGCTGCCAGTCAGTGTGGACAAATACTTAGATGGACCAATGGTTGGTATATGGCAGCTTCCTACATTCCTATGTTTGATGCTGTGGATTCCAGGGAAGTCCTCTGTGGGTGGCCACATAGCTGCATCCACAGATGAAGATAAAAACTGAGTCTTTTTTATCCTTTGCTCCAATTTATTCTGTGTCTTGTGATTAGCAAAACGGTGCTCTTTGGGGAAACCATGCATTTCAGCTCAAAAGAAGAGCCTTGCAACATTTCCACAGAATTTGGAAAAATGGGACTTGTGTTCCTGTAGCAGAAGATAGAGCACTTTGGCAATGCAATCTACTGAGATCATTTCCCAATTGTTTATTTGTTTGTTAACAGTGAATGACAAGTATGCATGTATATATGCCATAAGACGTGATTAGCAATTAACTTTTCTTCCCTTCACTGCTCCGTACTAATACTAAATGATTAATCCTAAGCAAACCTTCTAGCATGATGATTGGCTATGCCAAATAAGAGTTCTTGAACCTGCAAAGAGAAATCAGGAGAGTGGAGCACTGCAAATAATGGCGCTGAAGTCCTTGATGGGAAGATACAAGTGTGACCACTTTGCTGATTGGAATGAAGAGATCTCACTTGACGCCAGCCAAGAATCTGCCACTGAGGATAATATTGGTTGCATAATGAGTCCTATCAAGAGGTTGAAACTAAGCGCTGATGTCGATAAGAGTGGAAACCACAGTGAACCAAAGTGTCCCAGTAACACAAAGCATTGGTCATTGATAGAGGATAAGGGACACTAATGGTCTATCCGTCTCCTTGACACTAAAGCCACTTTGGAAGATACTGTGGGCCTCAGACAATTCTGGGGAGGTGGGGAGTTTTTTCAAGCAGTTATTTCTTGGAACTCAACCAGACTGGTAAAGAAAAAGCAATTTATACGTGTTGTACCTGCGATATAACATTGTGCCTCCAGATGGCACTGTGGAGTCCCATTTTTCGCTACCTGTTTTCCCTGTTTAAATTTACAATGTGTTTAACTGAAATGCTTGCTTCTTTGATGTGTCTAGATCCAGCAAAGGTTGTTGGTTTGTAGAAAAATGATTAGTGTTGGACTGGGAAGGTGTCAAGGGAGCTTAGTGGTTGTATGGAGTGGGAAGGGGTAACTCTAGGTTGTTAATGTGGAGGCAGTGGCAGAGGGGTTGGTGACTGGAATGAGCAGGTGTGCAGCCCCTAGTAGGTACATGTTGGGTTTTTTTGACTACGTGCCATTTTGTGCAGCTTCACACAGAGTCAATTAAGGGTTGGCCAACAGCCAAGGATGACTGAGCAGAGAGGAGTTATCTGCCTGGATATATGGGACCCTGGAAACAGCTTTACCATTGGTTGAAGTCTCACACAGGCATGGTGACTTATGACCTTACTAACTGGATAGTTTGTTGGTCAGTGTGGAGTCTGAGAGTCATTTGGAGTTTGTTAAGAGAGAGCTAGTTAAGATCTGTATCTGTTCTGTTCTTGTATATGGTAACTTGAAGTCTGCTGTAAAAAATAAACACCTATAAGTAACCAAGTTACTAAAAGCAGCATCTGGTTCCTGCCTTGTCCATTCTGCCTGCAACTGATTGCTTTCTGGAACTCTGCATTTGCTCTGCTAAGGTCTGGCTAAGGTCCTGCAAAAGGTCAAAGTTGCAAAACAGCAACAGTACATATATTCCTTTCTGCGTTTCTCAGTGTTAACACTGTTAGCCATTCTGGAGTCAGGTCTACTGGCAGTAATAATTTCAAAAGACCTCCCCCCCCCACCCGCATATTAGTGAGTTGTGCATGTATTTTTCCTCTGCAACTTACAGTTGTTGAAGGCAATGCAACTGTGGTGTCCTATCAATCTTACGGATGACAGACATTTTTATTAAGGCAGAGCAAGCCTGCCTTCCATGAATAGCAAGTGACAAACAAACCACCCCAGTTTGTGGGATTTCTGCGTGCCAAGCAAATGTCCTTCCTCTGAATGAATCGGCAAAGTCAAACCCACACATCACAACTTAATGTGAGATGAAACATGAACATAATTCTCAACAGGCTCACGAGATGTGACAACAACATAGGTAGTACCTGGAGAGAAAGCTTAGCAATGTTCCAAAGAAGAGAGAGGCAGGAAGGGCAGGAACTTTTTTGTCAGCACTGAGAATGCCTGTAATAAATAGTTAAAGTCAAATAATTATTTACATTTTTTATTATACATGCTTGGAGAGAAAGAGATAGATGTACAGCAGAAATGCAGACAATAATATATTTAAACAAACAGATTATTCAGCCTGACTTGGATCACATCCACAACAAGCCAAAAATATATTTGTTGCCTGTCGCTGAGCTACAATTCCCAGTAGTACCCTTAACAGACTAGAGTTCCCAGGATTCTTTGTGGGAAGCCATGGCTGTTATGAGATGGGATCTCCTCGTGGCTTCAGTTTCTGAACTGTTGGCAAAATAGCATGATTATAATCAAAATGGTAATATGCATTAATAATAATTCTTACCATACAATGGTGTTTTGTTTTGTTTTTTAAAAAAGAAACCATTGAAAGTGCTTAACTTACATTATTATTGTAATTCTTACAGCAATCAGTACAGACAGGTCAAGGTCCATTATCATGCTAATACTATTTCAGAGAATGTGAGGCCACCTACCTGCCCATGGCTCTTCCTGGCATCTTGCCTGGCAAAGCTGAGTTTTCCCTATCCTTACTCTGTGTGCTGATGTGACTGTCTTAAACCTCACCTCACTTGCCAGAAAGGCTTAAAGTCTGCACCAAGTCAGTAAGATCTGCAGCTTGTTAAAATTCTGTAAATTAGAGATACAGCTTGTAACTGCTGATGAAAAAGTATTCTATGTGTCATGGAAGGCTTAGATTCTGAGCCTGAAAGCAGGAGTAGGAAACATGGGCATCTGCAAGGGGGGTGGGGGTGGGACAGTTGCCCATCCCATGGATGAATATGTTTCTAGCATTTGTAGAACCTGAGGTATGAGTCAAAATATAATACAAGCATTTTTCTTCTCAAATTGTTTTGTAAGGAAAAACTAACCTGCTCTCCAATTTCAGGGCTTTGCTTTCTTCCTCTGGAAAAGTTTCTGCCCATGGTGAAGAACTTCTTTCTGCCCAAGGTTCTCATTCCATTCTGGGCAACTTTCCTGTGTCAGATGGGGTCAGAAACAAAAGTTGTTGGAGCAACTCACCTTCATTATACTTTTTTAAGGTAGGCTAATTTACACCCACACCCACAAACACACACACCCTTCTCTATATGCCATCCAAAAAAGCAAGAAACATTTTCAGAGTTCACACTGCAGCAAGGCAAAAACAGGGCATTAATGTGGACCAGTGAGGCTGATGGCCTGGGGACATAAGGAGATCCTTTCAACCAGATGCATATGGAATGCCCAAAAGGCAGATCCTGAGGCCACAGCACTCTACCCACTTGTGATTCCCACAAACTTGCATTCAGAGGCATACTGTCTCTGGAAGGGGAACACAACCATCATGGTTAGTAGCTATTGATAGCCTTATCCTCCATGAATTTGTCCAATCCTCTTTTAAAGCTTTCCAAGTTGGTGGCCATCACTACAACTTGAGGCAAACAAATTCCATGGTTTAACTATGTACTTTCTTCTGTCTGTCCTGAATCTCATTCAGGCATGAGTGTATGCAGCCTGGGGTAGAAACCTATGGGTGAGATAGGAAGGCCTGAAAGTCTACATTTAGCCCCAGGCCTGAGGTTCCCTTCCCCTGCCTTAGAGGATAGACCAGTCAGGAAGCTTGACAAGAACTTTGTGTTATCTCTCTTGAAGAAGAAGATCCAGATGATGCAGTGGTGGTCCAGTTGCCACCTTGTGGCTAAACAATATAAATGACATTATCCACACATTATGTCTCCCAATACCACTATTGTCTTAGCGGATGAAAATCTAGTCATTGAGAAACTGGGACATTTCCTGTTAGAGACACTAATGGGATGACTTCGGGCTGTGAGCAAAAGACACATCTGAACTGTGCTTTAATCTAAACTTCATTTGGTCAATACAGCACATGTTTGCCTCTCAGATTAAGTACATGCTAATAGTCCAAGCATCTTTGTTAATCATTATTCCTTGAGTATGCAATTTTAATATGTAACCTGAGAGATAACTCATATACTCCAGGCCAGGATTAAAGCTGATAAACACACACACAAATGTGTAAAGCTTATTCATGGCTTTTTCCTCTGCAATGAATCATTTTGATTACAGCTAATCAAGCCTTTTTGTGCCACCCAAAGGTTCTGCTCGCCAGACTTTCTCTGAAATTCTCTCTTCCTGCTTCAGTGGAGGCTGGAAGAAACTGTCCACGTATTTTGGAATCTGTTCTGTCTTTCATGATGTTTGAATCCTTAAGAGGATGGATACAGGCCTCGCTCGACGCCAGATGTAGAGGAGCTACTTTTTATAAAAAGCACAGGAGCATAACAGTGTTAACTATAAAGTAGCTTTAAATGTTTATCTGAATTTCAAACAAAACTCCTGGCCAACATGGTAAAGCATCCATGGCACAGGCTGTATCCTGACCACCTCACCCAAAATGGCCTGAGGGAGGACCTTTTACCTGTTTTCAAAGTGAGGCAAGATAGAGAAGTGGGGGCAAAGAAGAGGCCCTCTAGAACAGTGGTATTCAATTGGTGATTGGGTCCACGTAACCCACCCAGGAGATCAGTGGCACTATTCACCATAACAAAAACAACCAGAATATTTGAAAGTAAAAGGGTCCATGGCTTGGCTTTTGAAAAACAGGGGGTCTGCAGTAGTTAGCTAATTGGGAAACACCAACTAGTATTTAGGTAATTGGGGAGTCGCCAATTTACTGACCCGCATACCTGCCGCATGAGGCAGCTGTTTCAGTTTACCTCATGCCACAACCCATGACCCAAAAGCTCAAAGTGACCGACTAGCCATGGTCCGGGCTAGTTTAGTTTGTCAGTAAATCTTAAATGGTGCTGGAAATAGGAGGTCGCAGTACATAGATGAGATCAGTCATCTGTTACAAGTAGAGGTTGATTTTTAAGTCAGGGTTACTGTTGTGTATGGTAATGGGTTAAGTCAATGCTCTAGCTGAGCTTTTCCTTCAGTATAATAAAGTTTATAGTGCCCAAACACTTCCTTGGGCCCCATGCAAAGTTGTACAGTCATACCTCAGGTTGAAGTAGCTTTGGGATGAATATTTTCGCGTTGCGCTCCATGGCGACCCGGAAGTAACAGAGCATGTTACTTCCGGGTTTCGCCACTTGCGCATGCGCAGACGCTCAAAATGATGTCACACGCATGCATGGAAGTGGTAAAACACGACCCACACATGCGCAGACATGCAGTCACGTCTTACGTTTACTTCAGGATGCAAACGGGGCTCCAGAACGGATCTCGTTTGTACTCAGAGGTGCCACTGTATAACAATCCCTTACCACTGCCCCCTCCAACAGAACTGCTTAATCCCTTTTCTATTTTGAAAAAAAATACTTTAAAGTCCTTGTCTGTTCTGAAAAAGAATGTAGATAATTGATTTGTGTCCTTCAGCTTCTTTTAGAATCCTTTGTTTAAGCGCCTTACATTTCTGGCTGCCTAATTTGTATTTATAGCCAGACAGGGCAGCATGGCATGTATATATTTTAATTATACACAAGTGTGCAGTGCCCTTTGATTCTGACTGGCTCCAGACAACTCACAAAATCTGGACACTGCATATAGATGTGGAGAAATAAGTCTGTCAAAGCATAATCAAGCATGTTCTGCAATTTAGTCTCATAGTTTTTCTTCAAAGTAAATGGCTTGCATCCCAGACTGGTCCCCTGTAGAATTTCAGGCCTCTTTAAAGTGTGGCCATTGCCCTGCATGCTTTTGCCCTACAATGCAATTGCTTCTCCTGCTCCATGTTGTTTTGGCACCATTATTTTTCCTGTTAGGATGCCATTCTCCATCTTATAAGGATCCCAACCAATCAGAGATTCCATATTGAGTATGCTGAGGTCATAGTTTTATATAGTCGATTGGATTTGGATATGTGGTGACACCACTGGGAGAAAATGAAATCTATTTATCAGTGCCACCTGGACTGATTTAATGGGAACACTTAGTGAATGATGTTAGTCTCAGATCTGGCTCTGTACTGATGTCATGGGGGCAAATGAAACTTATTCAGAGGGTAGTGTGTGAACATTTTCATCCTCTTCCACAATAACAACCAGAAAATTGCTTAAACTTATCAACCATGACAAAAAAACATTCACAAAATGCATGGCCTTACTTCTAATTTTTCAGATTTTGTTTTAAAAGATTTGTTTAGCTGACCTTTGTCATCAAGAACACTGCTGAGTATTTCCCTCACACTGAGACTGCTCTTTTAAAAAATGCAGTTCTTTGTTTTACCTTGTATTACAGCAGACAGTGAAGGTTTTAAATGAGACATAAAAATTAAAATAAAACACAGAGTCAGTATATAACTAGGTGGGAGGGAATAGAAAAATTATCTCCTGGCTAAAGCTTTGGCTATGAAGCTCTGTGGGCAAAGAAAACTAAGTGAAGGACGATGGCACAAAAAGATATGGTTCTGCATGGAAAGCTTGTGATTGCCAAGCCAATGAGAAATGAAATAATCTCAAAAAAAAAAAAACCAATCCAATTGAAATATGATTAATGTTTTCTAAGTCCCTAGAGATCATTTAGTGAAGGGCACAAAATATGTGTCATATGCCTCACTGTTACAATCAATTAAACATGAGAAGACAAGATAATAAGGGCAATTAACAGCATTTGTACCAGGCAAGGGTTATAAAAATTAACAACAGATCATCATTAATTGTGTTACTTTTACGTAATGTTCTCTTGGACAGGTTGTAAATGGATGGGTTAGTAAAAAGAAAAGGTCAGGCAGGAACCGCAGCAGATCCATTTGCATCTAAGCAGAGTATGAGAAACAAAACCAGAAGGTGGCCAAAAAATGCATTAGTACAATATTATGAACAAGTATTAGACTACGCTCTGAAATTATTGGAAATTTAAGTGGATGTTTTTTCAAAGACATAAATGTCGCCAGTTGCACAGGAACGTGTTCTCACTGAATGATTAAAAAAAACGATCAAGGTGCTTGAGGGCCAAAACAGAAATTACACCACAAGAAAAACCTGTGTGTTTCAATGTGCTTTGTGCCAAATTCCTAAGTAGGAGGAAGATTTAAACTATAGCACATCAGAGGGAGGCATTCAGTTGCTTGAATTCACCTCTCCTTCAAAAGAAAAACAAATCTGCCTCCTCTCAGCTTCTTCTCTTGGCTCTACCAGGAGACAAATATTCAGGGGAAGAACTTACAGGGCAGAAGTGAGGGTCAACATCTGTGCTGCACTTTAAATTGCCTACACAGAAAGGAATTCAGCAGCAATCTGATTCTGATACATAGCTCTTCCGCCATCACATCTATGCTGGTGATCCTTTGACCACACTAAAACTGAAAGGATCATTAATGCCAACACTCAAGCAGTGACTTTGAATATTGGGTTATATAATGAGGATGGAACTTAGGAAGCTGCCTTATACCAAATCAATCATTGGTCCTAAGCTAGATTGCCATGGCCTACACAATGGCTGGTGCCAGCTCTCCATGGTTTCATACAGGACTGGTGACGTTATATGTCTGACTCCTGGTTGAGGCCAATTGGGCCTCTGTAGCATGAGGACAACTAACATCACTCCTCTGGATGATCTCTGGAAAGTAAGTGCTCAAGTGGTTCTTAAAGGATCCTGGACCCAAGTTGTTCAGGGCTTTGTATATCAGCACAAGAGACTTGAACATGCAGAGATGCACACCCTGAATGCTGGACTCACAGGAGAGCTTCTCATTATTACTGCCATGATAGAGCAGGAGACCAGTTTCTGTGGCCACAGGGATGCTCTCTTCGGTTCTGTGGAAAGCTGCTGGTAGCATGCAGAGTTTCCAGATTTCTTTTAAAACTAGCGCACCATAACTCAGAAGGGCTTGGCTTTGGTGGGAGAACATAGCTTGGAAACTAAGAAGAAGCAACCTACGGGACCGCCTCTCCTGGTATGTCCCACAGAGAAACTTACAGTCTTCAAATAAAAACATCTTGAAGGTCCCAGGCCACAGAGAGGTTAGGCTGGCCTCAACTAGAGCCAGGGCTTTTTGCGGCTGTGGCTCCAATCTGGTGGAACACTCTGTCACAAGAGACTAGAGCCCTGCGGGATTTTATTTTTTTTTATATATAAATATTTATTAAGCATTTTTTAAAGCAATCAAAGACATAGATAATAACATAGTAATTTCAAATATCCATGTTTCATGCACCTCCTTGGACTTCCTCACAGCTCTTGCTCCTGCATTCTAGACTTATAAATTTTGCTAGCAAATTATTAAATTGGTTCCATTCATATGATAAAATTTCCCCAAATTAATTCTCAAATTTCGGAATTTAAAATCACACTTATAAAGTACTTAATTATAAAATACTGTTTAACCAAAATTTATCTTTTCTTCCAATTACGCTTAAATTTATGTTTTTTATGTTTGATTTGTTGAAGCCATGTTGTTACTAATCTTACATCTTTCTTAACATTCATACAATTTACAATATTTTTGTAAATAGTCCTTAAATTTGTTCCAATCCTCCTCCACCAGTTCTTCTCCCAGGTTTCAGATTCTGCCCGTCATTTCCGCCAATTCCATATAGTCCATCAGTTGCATCTGCCATTCTTCCAGTGTGGGCAAGTCTTGAGTTTTCCAGCATTTAGCCATGAGTATCCTTGCTGCTGTCGTAGCATACATTAAAAAAAGTTTGATCCTTCTTTTGCACACTCTGGCCGACAATGCCTAAAAGAAAGGCCTCTGGTTTCTTAGGGAAGGTATACTTAAATACCTTTTTCAGCTCATTATATATCATTTCCCAGAAAGCCTTCACTCTAGGGCAAGTCCACCAGAGGTGAAAGAATGTTCCTTCAGCTTCTTTACACTTCCAACATTTATTATCAGACACATGGTATATCTTTGCAAGCTTGACTGGAGTCATGTACCACCTGTATATCATTTTCATAATGTTTTCTTTCAAGGCATTACATGCCGTAAATTTCAAACCTGTGGTCCATAACTTTTCCCAGTCAGCAAACATAATGTTATGTCCTATGTCCAGCTTTTATCATAGCTGATTTGACCGTTTCATCCTGTGTATTCAATTTTAACAGCAAGTTATACATTCTTGAAAGTGTCTTAGAGCTGGATTCTAACAGTTCTGTTTCTAACTTTGATTTTTCCACCTGGAATCCTATCTTTTTGTCCAACTTGAAAACTTCTTTAATCTGAGCATAATGTAACCAATCTCGCACTTTATCTTTTATTTTCTCCAAACTCTGCAACCTCCAATTATCTCCATCTTTTTCTATTATTTCCCAATATTTCGGCCATTTGGCCTCCATACTGAGTCTTTTCGGGGCCTTAGCCTCCATTGGTGATAACCACCTTGGGGTCTTGTTTTCCAATAAATCTTTATATTTCAACCAGACATTAAACACTGCTTTTCTGACAACATGATTCTTGAAGTTCTTATGTATTTTAACCTTGTCGTACCACAGATATGCATGCCAACCAAAAGCATTGTTGAATCCTTCCAAATCCAAAACATCGGTGTTTTCAAGAAGTAGCCAATCCTTCAACCAGCAGAAAGCTGCTGATTCATAGTACAATTTTAAGTCTGGCAGGGCAAAGCCCCCTCTTTCTTTAGCATCAGTTAGTATTTTAAACTTAATTCTGGGCTTTTTGCCCTGCCAGACAAATTTAGAGATATCTCTTTGCCACTTCCGGAAACATTCCATTTTATCCACAATCTGCAAAGTTTGAAACAAAAACAACATTTTTGGCAATACATTCATCTTAATAGCAGCAATACGTCCTGACAAGGAAAGTTTCAATCTTGACCAAACATCTAGATCCCTTTTGATTTCAGACCAACATTTTTCATAGTTATCCTTAAACAAGTTTCTGTTCTTCGCTGTTATATTTACCCCTAGATATCTTACTTTTTTGACCACATTTAATTCTGTCTCTTTCTGAAACCTTTCTGATTCTGAAAAAGTCAAGTTTTTTTCTAAAACCTTGGTTTTTTGCTTATTAAGTTTAAATCCCGCCACTCGACCAAACTCATGAATCAATTGCAAAACCCTTTTAGTACTAGGCTCTGGCTCCTGTAAGGTCAATACTAGGTCATCTGCAAATGCTTTCAGTTTATACTGTTTCTCTCCGACCTGAATACCCTCTACCAACCGGTCTCCTCTAATCATGTTTAAGAGCACTTCCAGGACCGATATAAATAACAAAGGGGATATAGGGCAACCTTGTCGTGTACCTTTTTCAATTCTAAACTCTTCTGTCACCACATTGTTCACTATCAGTTTAGCCTTTTGCTCTGAATAAATTGCCTCTATCCCATTCTGGAACCCCCGCCCCACTCCCATTCCTTCCAAATTCTTCTTCATAAACTTCCAGGAGATATTATCAAAGGCCTTCTCCGCATCTATAAATATGAAAACTGCTTTCGTGTTGATATTTGTTTGCAAGAGTTCCAAAATGTCAATAATGTTCCTTGTATTAGCAAACAAATGTCTACCTGGGAGAAAGCCTGCCTGGTCCTTATGAATTACTTCATTCAAAACTTTTTTAAATCTACTTGCTAAAATGTCTGCAAATATTTTGTAATCCACATTTAGGAGGGAGATGGGGCGGTAATTCTTAAGTTGTGTCTTTTCAGTTTCTAATTTAGGTATCAATGTGATGAAAGCTTCTTTCCACGACTCCGGTGCCTTCTTCCCCTCCATGATTTCATTACAAACCTCCATTAGTGGGTGTATCAGATAATCTTTCAATGTCCTATAATATTTGGAGGTAAGCCCGTCTGGCCCTGGAGATTTGCCCAGTTGCATATTCTGAATGGCCTCTTCGATCTCTAATTGTGTTATTTTATGATTCAGGATTGTTCTGTTCCGCAGAGACAACCTTGGTAAACCATTCTCCTTCAAAAATTGTTCTATCTCTGATTCATTTTGTGGCCCTTGTGTATATAATTGAAATATCTATGGAAGCACTTTCTGATGTCCACTGGGTTCTGAATGTTTCTTCCCTCAATTTCTAAGTTTGTTACTGTATTCAGTTTTTGTCTCTTTTTCAGCTGCCATGCTAGCAGCTTTCCACATTTATTTGCCGATTCAAAAGATCTTTGTTTCATTAACTTAACTTTCCATTCCACTTCTTGATTTATTAATTTTGAATATTGTGCTTGGTAGTATTTAATTTCTCTTAGAATCTCCTTTGATTTCGGTTTCGATCTTAATTTCTTCTCGCCTTCTTTAATTTTCTCCAAGATCTTATCCTTTTTATCATTCTGTGCTTTTTTCTTAGTGGTATTCTGCTGTATCAGAAACCCCCTCATAACCGCCTTGCTTGCGTCCCATACAATTCTTTTTTCCACCGTAGTGTTCAAATTTATTTCAAAATAGTCCTTCAAAGCTTTTTGGGCCTTTTTACTAATCTCCTGATCTCTAAACAGATTGTCATTCATCCTCCATCTAAAGGAGCCGGTTGGCATTAATTTCATATCTATCTTTACAGCGTTATGGTCGGAGCAGGTCTTTGGGCAGATTTCCATTTTTTTTATCTTGGGTGCCAGGCCTCTAGTTGTCCAAATTTGGTCGATTCTTGTCCAAGTCAGTTGGGCTTCAGAAAAGAATGTTCCTTCTCTTCCTAGAGGGTTCTTTGTTCTCCAGATGTCAATCAAGTCCATATTGTCAGTCAGTTCAAAAAAGGTTTTAGGTAGTCTGCCTTCTTTTGTTACATTTTGACTATGTGATTTATCCATGTTCGTTGAAACCACCCCATTCATATCTCCCATCATTATGATGTTGTCATAGTTCAGATAGTCCAGCATAATCTCGTGCAGCTTCTTATAAAATTCCGATTTTCCTTCATTTGGCGTGTAAATTCCTAATATCAAAAACTTTTCTCCTTGAGTTTGAATCTCAATTGCCAGAATATGTCCTTGTTCATCCTTGAATAGAAATTTTGGTGACAGGCTCTCTTTTGCATAAATCACCACGCCTCTTTTCTTTACTCGATCCGAAGAGATAAATTCTTGGCCTAATCTTTTATTTATTAATACTTTTCTATGTAGCCTGGTCACATGCGTTTCTTGTAAGCAAATAATGTCCAATTGTTCTTTTTTCAAAATATGAAATATCCTTCTTCTTTTCTCCGGGATGTTGGCGCCATTTATATTCCAACTGAGAAGTTGCAGAGACATCCTGGTCAAATCTGTTATTGTTCTGGTGGTGGTGTCTTTTTGTCCTGGCCTTCAGGCCCCAAAGGTGTAGGTGTAGGTAAAGACTGTGGTCCAGCCCCTGGAGATGTTTCAATCCCTTTCTGAAGGTCTTCTCCGTAGATATTCAGGAATTTATCTCTGTCTTCAGCTGTTTTGATTTTTACATTCTTCCCTCTGAACGTAAAAGATAGTCCTTGTGGATATTCCCACCTAAAGACAATTGAATTACTTCTCAACAGCCTGGCTAATTCAAGATAGGTGGATCTAAGGTCCAGAAGTTGTTTAGGAATATCCTTGTAAATCTCTGCTCTTTTATCCGAAATTTGAAGTGACTTTCCGTAGTGCAGTCCTAATATTTTGTCCCTTTCCTCCTTAGATCTCAAAGTAATCAAACAGTCTCTGGGCTTGTCCTTCTTTGTGAATTTCCCAAGCCTAAAGGCAGTCACAATTTTAAAATCTTTTTCCTCCTCCAAAGGCCACCACTTGGAGAATTCTTTTGTTAAAAACTCAATTAGGTTCCCTTGTTCGGATTCAAATTCTGGTATAAACCTCAATTTTAAATTGTTTTCCCGAGCTCGAAGTTCAATCATAGACAGATAGGCCTGTTGTTCCCCAACCTGCTTGTGCAGTGGTCTTACCTCCTGCTCCAGTGCCTCAGTTTTCTGAATGGCTTCCTCTGCCAGTTTCCGATTTTCTACAGTGGATTCAGATAAATTGCCAATTGCTTGAGCGTTCGAAGCAACTTGTTCAGTTAACTTGTTAACACAATCTCTGGTCTGGTCAATCTTTGCCGTTTGTTCATCCACTTTTTTATCCAGTCCTTCCAATTTTTCAAGTATTTTGTCTAAGACTGAAGCAGATCCACCTGATGCCATATCTTCTCCCAGCAGGTGTTCACTTTCCTCTAGTTCCAAAACATCAGGAACAGATGATCTGTGCGGCTGTGAAAGTAGATTCAAAGTTGTTTGTCTTTTCCCTTTAGCCGCTCTTGTTTGTCTCCCAGTGCCGCTCATTCCACTTCTATCTGCTTAGTCAAGGTCAAATTGAATATGTTCTCATGGGAATCCACAAGCCCACCAAGTAAACAGGAGGAAAGGAAACCAAAAGGAAAGTCACATATAATTGTAATTCCAAAGTCCTCTAGAGGGAGCCACTTATGTTGCAGGGAAGAAGTCAAGTTGTTAATATCAATTATTTAAAATATTCCAAACTTCAATACTTCAGAAGCTTTAAAAACAATATCCAAACAGCCTTTGATTCCCTAGAGACCTTCAGCTAAATTGTATCTGGCAGAGTTGGTCTCAAAATATAACAATGTCTCAATAAGTGCAAGATGTAGCAGCACAATGCAACAGTTCCAATAAAGCTCAGCAAATAATAACTCCAACAACAAAGTATCAGAGTCTTGCAATCTGACAGTTCTGTTATTTAGGCAGTCCGACTACCTGGGGTTCTTTGTTGATTTGTAAATCCAGCAGGGGAGGTACAGACACAGTTCGTATTTGAAATAAAACTTTTAAAAAGTTGAGTCTTAAATAGCAACTTAAATAGATGTGAGAGTCAATTGCCTTTTAACACCTCTTCAAAGACTTCAAACATCAAAGTCTTTGCTTTAGATCTTAAGCAGTGACAAGAGACAGACTTCCTGTTTTCGTCTCTCGCTTTTAGCCGAATTAGCAAAAGATTTATCCACCAAATCCTTCTTTCATTTCTTACTCACGAGTTGTTGGTTTCAAGCCAAATGTTTCCAGGAAAAGAGGACAGCGCTCACCGACAGCAGCTACACGGCTTCACTCCACAGAAAGAGCGATTGACTCACAGCACCGCACCCCCTTCTATGTTCCGGAGCCTCTTACGAGGTCCCTTCTGCGTTTCGGGGAGCGCTCCTGGTGCCCGCCGAGTCCCACGGCCACAGGCTTACGCTGCTGTGGTTTTCCGATGTGGGTCTCCGCTGCGCCATAGCGGACGACCCGTTCCTGCGGAGCTCCCTCTTCGCAGTTAGAAGAGGGCAGCCATTGCCGGACGCACCGCCTCCGGAAGTCCCGAGCCCTGCGGGATTTGACATCTTTCCACAGTGCCTGCAAGACAGAGCTGTTCCACCAGGCCTTTGGTCAGGGCACAGCCTGACTCCCTCCTTCAGCAACCTTCGCGGAGCTCTGGCCCAATGGTTGCCATTGGTTTGATTTGAATTATTTTTATAATGAATGATTTTAGAGTGTTGTGTTGTGTTGTACTGTTGTACTGTTTTATTGTTGTTAGCCACCCTGAGCCCGGCTTCGGCTGGGGAGGGCGGGATATAAATAAAAAAAATTATTATTATTATTATTATTCCTTCAGCCCTTTTGTGGTAAGAGTCAAGGTGAGAGAAATGAACACCCCAGACCCTGGCATTGTTTGTAGTTGCCCTGCAACAGAGATGGGAAAAGTGTGGCCTCTGATTGTTATTGGATTTCAATTCTAACATCCATGACCATTGGCCATGACAGTTGGGGCTGATGGGATTTGGAGTTCAACTTCTGAAAGAAAACAGGTTTCCTCTTCCTGCCCTACAACCATTTCCTCACAGATGGGAAGGGGTTATGAGATAATAACCCTTTCCTGATTATAAAATGTCTATCTTATTTTAATTCTGTATGACACAGAAGGTGCTGTGTAACTTGAATTTCCAAGCCATTCCTGACCTTGCTAGCTATAAATAACAACTTTTCATACTGTATTGGTAGATAAACTGATGTGGGCTGACACAGGAGTGATACTGAAAGGACATCAAGCTGTCATGTTTTGGTTTTCTTTCCTTAAAATAATAATAAAAAGAAGAGCTTGGGGCACTTTTTCAATTGCCTTAAAAACGGAGCAGACCTTTTGACGTTCTTCCTAATTTGCCACATCACAACGTGAAAAGGGTTTATGGTGAGTTCAAGAATCAGAGGACACAAAGGGACATCTGAGAACATTAATGGTACCGAGATGCACAGAATGATCGGGTGAAGGACCGTTGTATACTGAAAAATCAGAACTGGACTCCACAGGAAGTACTGAACTAGCAACCCGAAAGATATCAGGCAGGAATTCAGCCTGCAAACCACAAACCAGATCTCGTCAACGAAGGGAACCACTGAAGTAAGTCTCTTCGCACCCATAGGCCATAGCGGGTCATGTGATACTCCCTAACCCCTTACAAAGCCTGGGAGGGAGACTCTTTACTTGGTATGGGTAGCTAGGAGATAGGAACAGGAAAATCTGTCAGTTTTGGTTACTCTCCATTGCTAATTTTCCCACTCTTAAGTTCAGTTCTCTTTGTTTCCACATCAGTCTGTGATGATAATTGTAATGGTTCTAGGGCGTTGCTCATGCATTAGTTGCCGCCACTCTTGGCTTGATTGCCTGGTTGAACCCTTTCTGTCTGGACAGCCCTTCACTGCGTGGCTGTCTCAGTCGCTGGCAGAATCCCTCAGTGGGCGTTTCTTAAACTTCATCCAGCAAAAAAGTTCTTTGACGCCAAGTCTCATCCTACTCTACCTGCGCGGAAGTCCTCTGCGCAGGGAGGGTGTGGGCAGCGGAGCACCCGTGCTCTCCCCACTAGTCTCCGTTGAAGAGTCCTGGAGCCTTTTCTCCGATTCCCCCATCTGCCCCCCTTCTCTCCTGGTGTTACGTTGATTTCCTTCCCCAGCAGCTGGGCTGCCTCTCTCCCTGCTGGGACCCTCTCCGGCATCGCTCTGGAGCCTTCCCTCCACCTCTGTCTCTGATGGCAGTTCCCTGACAATAATGATAAAAAACCCATATGAAAATTCATCAGATTTTTAGTGCTAATTTCTCCCAATGTACACATTTTTGTGTTTATTTACTTATCTATTAGTTCCATTTTATAGGCTGTTTACAATCTGAAGGTCTTGAAGGGTTTTTTAAAAAAATGAAAATGCATAAATATATATAAACATGATAAGTGCAATAAAAATGGTGTCAAATGATTTACATAAAAAAGAATACAAATACAGAAACAATGTTTGAACATTGTACATTAAGAGAGCCAGTGTGGTGTAGTGGTTAAGAGCAGTGGACTCGTAATCTGGTGAACCGGGTTCGCGTCCCCGCTTCTCCACATGCAGCTGCTGGGTGGCCTTGGGCTAGTCACACTTCTTTGAAGTCTCTCAGCCCCACTCACCTCACAGAGTGTTTGTTGTGGGGGAGGAAGGGAAAGGAGATTGTTAGCTGCTTTGAGACTCCTTAGGGTAGTGATAAAGCGGGATATCAAGGCAAACTCTTCATCTTCTTCTTCTACATTAACACAATGTCCAGTACAGTGGACCCTCCGGATACAAACTTAAATCGTTCCGGGGGTCCATACATACCCCAAAAAGTCTGCATCTAGAAGCGCCGCTTCTGCACACACACACAGTGCAATAAAGCACCTCCATGCATGTGCACGGAGCACAGAGCACTTCTGAGCATGCATGAAGCACACAGAATGCTTCTGCTCATGTGCGCATGACGAAACCCAGAAGTATACATTTCCGGGCTTGCCGCATTCCCAACCCGAAAGTTACGTTACCTGAAGGAAACGTAACCCGAGGGTCCACTGTTTAAATAAAGTTAGAGAGCATCACAAGGCATTATAATTTTCACCAATATGACACATCTTACTCATACAGCCACTCACCCAGTCTCACTCACCATCTGTTCCAAGAACCGCTATGGTCATTCACTACCTGAAAACATTATTTCTGTCAATCAACCACTCATACTCAACAATATTAAAACCCACATACAAAGGATCACTGCCAAGCACACTGTCCCCATCTCTGAAGCACTAATGGACTCAAGACCCACACCCACTGAAGTACTTAATGTTCCTCTCCCATCTCGCACCTGAGGGGTGCTATGTTCTATACCAGTTTTATGACACTCACTTCCAGTGACAAGCAGAAGTTCCTCCCCGTTTGTGGAACATTTGCATACAACAGCTCTAATATGAATGGGCAAGGCCCAGTTCATGAGAGTCCCATGCTTGCACTGGATCCCAAGAGAGCTTTGTATCACACTGCTAATCCTTAAAATGTAATCAGAGTTCACACTTCTAAATATAGCAAAGGTTTTGCATTCTCTAGGACGCAGGTGGCGCTGTGGGTTAAAGCCTCAGCGCCTAGGGCTTGCCGATCGAGAGGTCGGCGGTTCGAATCCCTGCGGCGGGGTGCGCTCCCGCTGCTCGGTCCCAGCGCCTGCCAACCTAGCAGTTCGAAAGCACCTCCGGGTGCAAGTAGATAAATAGGGACCGCTTACCAGCGGGAAGGTAAACGGCGTTTCCGTGTGCAGCTCTGGCTCGCCAGATGCAGCTTTGTCACACTGGCCACGTGACCCGGAAGTGTCTCCGGACAGCGCTGGCCCCTGGCCTCTTAAGTGAGATGGGCGCACAACCCCAGAGTCTGTCAAGACTGGCCCGTACGGGCAGGGGTACCTTTACCTTTACCTTTAGGGCAACCCCTTTACAGTGCTATCTTGAATCCATGCTCATGGATAAGTTTTATGACTGAAAAATCAATATTCTACTATTAGCATTAAAGATAATAACCCAAACTTAATTTTTTGCACTAATACAAAGAATTACGAAGAAGGTACATCTCAGCAAATGTCAAAATCAAAATCTGTTAGACTCCCTACAGATTTCTGCTACCGAAAAACACTTGCTAATATGCTCACCTGGTGCACAGTGTGACAAGAAAATCCTTACTTTATTTGGTTGTTTCTTTTTTTTCTTTTGCTATGACCTTAGATTACTGTATCTTTATATATATATATTCAATTTCTGGGTCTGCTTTTGTTACTGAACGTTCCTTTTCTTACTTTAGTTACTGAACGTTTAAAACTTTATGTTTTAAAAAATAATAATCTTTTAGAATTCCAAGCAATGAAATTTCAGCTTAATAAAATGCTTTAATGAATTCTGGGGGGAAAATTCATCTGGTCTAATAATACATTTAAAACAAAATATATCTTTTTGATTATTTTCACAGTCTACTTGTACTGGTGATAGGAGACCTTGCTAATCTCAGCTTGTAATTCTGGTCACTACTCTTGGGTTTTCAGGGTCCAATTTAATGCTTCCTAAAAGTTTGCCTCAAACTGGATGGCTAGGTTTCCTGCTTCACAGTCCTTTATTCTCATCATTCTTTAAGATTAAAAATAAAGCAATGAGTACAAATACATATCTTAGGAGAAAAAAACCCCAAAATATAATACAGATTGGTATGAAATCCTTTAAATCACAAATAGAAGAGCTTAAATTGCTCTGACCAAACAGTGAAAAATCAGGTTTTATTTTGGAGACTGACAGATTACAACAATTAATTAAAAAATAAGAACTATTTGTTATATAGTGCCCTCCATTTGAAGGGGTGTCAGAAACGGTCCTTTATTTGCTGGGGCCATTTATTCATAGGGCTGCCCAGTCCAAGTCCAGTTTAAATATTTCTTTTTTAAAAAAAACCTCTAAGGGAGATCATGCAGTTGTCCACCAACCTAGACAGTAAACTTGACAGGCACACCGGACTCCTATAGTCAGATGTATTGTGTGTATAATTGATTATAGCAATTGTTTATAAATATGCAACTCCACATATCTATTAGCATATTCAAATCTTATGCAAATCTCTGTGTTCTTTTATCCTCATGGCCATTGTACTTCAAGCATGCTAAAACTACCCAACATACCTATAGGAAGGTCCCCCTGGACTAGGAATGAGCTAACTGAACAACCTTACAAACTTAATAATGCAGGGAAGACTTGAGCAGAAATAGAGAGGAAACCTTATAAGCTTCCCTTTATATTTAGGTGGCACTGAATTTACATACTGCACACCCACACCAAAATACTCTTGATAGACAAAATGGGAGAAAAATGCTTAGGCAATATAGCCTCTCTCAGATGTGTGAGAGGTGCTCTTGTAAAACTATCCTCAGGGGTTGTCTAGTCAACATTTCCATTCCTCTATCTTGAGCCAGCAAGTAAGAAAACCCTGTCATTGCAATTTGTCACACATTTTGTGAGGATGCATGCTGTACAGCTAAAGTACCATCTCCTTGGCCAAGAGCAATACTGGATGCGGGTGATACAAGAAGGGGGAAATCCTTCATATAATGAAAGGCAAACACCGTTTTTAGGAAAAGGAGAGAGAAAGAGCGCAAGTTAACCCCTACAAATTGACACCCTACCGGTTGTGCTAAGTTTGGCATCATGATCCCAAAGGTCTACCTGTGAGCTACACAGCCCTTTAAAATGTTGCTACTGATGTGCTTGCTGCTGTGTCCACTGTGATCGGATGCCACACAGGAAGAAGATCACACAAATAAATGCAACAATTTCCTTGAGATTTACACCCTGCCTTCTCCGAGAGAACAAGCCAGGTCATAGCATAACCAAGAAGGAACTGCACTGCGATGGCATAAACAGTTTGCTGGCAACCTTGCCGCACAATAGATTGTGCAGTCTGCTGCACAATGGTTTTGCAATAGCACAACTGTTGAGCTGGATTCCTCCATTGTGCAACCTTACAACTCACCTGTCCGGGTTGAAGGAGAAAGAACTTGCCCTTGTGAAGACCACCTGGTGGAAACCCTTACACATATGGTTCTTAATTGTAAACTATATGCTGATCTCCGTCAGCAATTTCTAGATCAACTCTGTATTCCCAAATGGAAACCAGAGTTGGAGGTCATACATTTTCTATTACTGGGGAATGATCAGGAGCTCACCAGGTTAGTGGCTAAATATCTCTATTTGGTTTTTTGTCGTCGAAATACACTGCAGACGTCTGATCTCCCTGGAGACCTAGAGATGTGATCATAGACTGCTCTGCCTCCTTTCTTTTAGCAAATGTTTTGTGCCACTTGGGAAGTGGTAATTCTGTATTGATTTGCTTTGGATGTTTGTATGTGATGATGAACTCACCTGTTCACCAGTGCAGTACACCTTGCACTAGCAGGTAGAGAACATTGGATGCAGCCCAAAGTCTCCATTCCCAATTAGTACTGCTTCTGCTGTGCCCCTCTTCTCATGCTGAGGATTACTACCTGTGATGGAGGTTAGACTTAGTGACTGAATGGCTTTTTTGTCCCAGATCTCTCCAGCCTTTGTACAATGCACTTACCGCTGCATCACAATGGTTCTCTCCCATTTTAACTGACATAGCTTCTCCACAACCCCCTCTATGGGGTTGCGTAGTTGGTTGAGCCCTAGCATTCTTCATAGAACTATATTTCCCATGGTTTCTTGGCATGGGCGTCTTGTTGGATTTTCTTAATATTGATGTGGTCAATGGCGCTACTCAGAGGTGTGTGTTTGTAATTGTAACCTGCATGGCAGCACATCTGTGAGCTTTTAACAATTCAACACACCTGTGGCATCTTAACAATTTAACTAATTAGCAGGGGGGAGTTTACCTGCTGCACCGAATGCAGCGATGTGATAGAGTAATTGATTATTTTGAAAACTGTGTTTAAGTTGACCAAATGCTTTGTATGGTACTAGCTGGTATAGAGTGGTGAGTTGCAGCTGTTTGATAATTATAAAATAAAAGATAAGCAAAGACTTGTTGGTGTTTAGTCGT
Source organism: Podarcis cretensis (assembly GCF_951804945.1). NCBI lineage: Eukaryota > Metazoa > Chordata > Lepidosauria > Squamata > Lacertidae > Podarcis > Podarcis cretensis. The sequence continues at coordinate 83,269,629 of NC_137174.1, read as the reverse complement.
TTAGTCGTGTCCGACTCTTCGTGATCCCATATACCAGAGCACGCCAGGCACTCCTATCTTCCACTGCCTGCCGCAGTTTGGTCAAACTCATGCTGGTAGCTTCGAGAACACTATCCAGCCATCTCGTCCTCTGTCGTCCCCTTCTCCTTGTGCCCTCCATCTTTCCCAACATCAGGGTCTTTTCCAGGTAGTCTTCTCTTCTCATGAGGTGGCCAAAGTATTGGAGCCTCAGCTTCACGATCTGTCCTTCCAGTGAGCACTCAGGGCTGATTTCCTTAAGAATGGATAGGTTTGATCTTCTTGCAGTCCACGGGACTCTCAAGAGTCTCCTCCAGCACCATAATTCAAAAGCATCAATTCTTTGGCGATCAGCCTTCTTTATGGTCCAGCTCTCACTTCCATACATCACTACTGGGAAAACCGTTGCTTTAACTATACGGACCTTTATTGCGGGCAAGTTTTGATTCCATTGCCCCAGTCGCTACGCAAACTCGGTTGGCGAAGAAAAGTCCAACACGTCAGTCTGTAGTGTGGATATGTCAACAGAGATTTCTCAGAGCTTATAACTGAGGAGTTGGATCTTCTCAATATTTGGCTTATAATATATGTGGTTCCAGAGGATACATTCAGAAAAGTATCTTCTTCTTATTTTAGAATAACTTGCATTAATGAAACATCCCTTACAGTCCTTAACAGGCAGATTTAGACTGCAAGTGCCCAGCAGCAAGAATTATGAAGATGCTACAATAGAAAGCCTGAAGCTGTATTTATCATTCAGAGGCTACAGATGTCAAGTAGAGTGGTATTGGGTCTAAAAAGATAAAACTACTGCTTTGTCATTTCTCTATTAGCATTATAATACCTTTGGAAAAAGTAGAAGTTAATGGATGCATTATGGATTTATGTAAATGACTTGTCTCATGCTTAGTGTCATATAGGCTCCAGAGGAGTAAAACGGGGGGGGGGGGGGTCCCAAAATTTCTAAGCAGGTGTATTTGAAATACTTACACTGATGGGTCAAAAATCTATTCTTTGCTAAATTCAGAATAATTATTGCCAAATTTAATGTTCCTCACTAAAGATAGAGACAAGATGTTGCATTATACATAAGGGAATAATCTTAAAATGGCTAACATCTCTGGGGGTTACTAAAGACAAAAATTGTTAGTATTAGAATATTGTCTAAAATGGTTGTGAAACTTACATACTGAACTCTCTTCTCAGCATGCCGGTTTTAGATACAGAGTTCATGTTGCGTCATTGAGCTGGGTCAAAAAAATTCAGGTAAAGAGTTTTCCATCTTCTCTTTTTTTAATTTTATCATTTGACACTTATTGACAATAATCAGGAAAACTCTGCTGCAGAAAAAATTCCTTCAGATCATAATATTCAGCAAGAAAATAGGAAATAACATAACATTACTGTTAAGTTGTGGGTGAACATATCAGACGACACAGCGATTCTTCAAACAGCTCTTGTTTATTTAGAGGCCAGAACAGAACTGAGCTGAAGGGCTCAGTCAGCCTGCTTATATAGAGCTCCAGTACACATAATTGTAACAACTTTCTAAAACTATCCAATCACTGAACGTCACTTTCGATCCCTTATTTGCATAACTATCTACAGTATCCCCCTGCTGGCCCAGGGTGAGAACTTCAGTACATAACAATTACAATATTCCTTCTATAAAAAAAAAGTTCAAGACAGTTGAATTGCTTTCACGGGAGCTAACTATTTTCTTGACAATATTGTATAAAGGGCAACTCATTTTCCTAGAATTTATTTCATTTGCATTTCTTCTTAGATAATATGTTATTTTTACCATTATAGCCAATTCCCAAAAGCCATTCTTTCCAAAGAGGGAGTAATTGTCAGGGCCCGTGCTGAGGAGGGATGCACTGAGGAAGAATGGTGAGAGCCACCCCCTCCTCCTGATCCTGAATTTTCCCAGGAGAAGGAGGACAGTATAGATTTGGAACAGTGGTTTGCAGAGGAGCATAGTTCAGAAGGCAGAAGCTGGGAAATACTGGATGGGGAACAGCTAGCAGAAGAAACACTAGGAGAGAGAGAGAGTTAACAGATTCACAGTCTCTGGACAGCATTCACACATACCCTTCCCGAAAGTCTTGGACAGCTGAGAAAGTGGCAGAACAGAAAACACAGCAGCTCCAAGCTCAGATTACAAGACGTAGGAGTGACGTAGTTGAACAGGGATGGAGTGGGGAGGGAACTAAATTAGGAACACCGCCATTTCTAGGAAGTGTGTTCTTTGTTCTCTCTGTGTGATTATTAAAGTTTCTAATTGGTAAGAAGACTCCTTTTCCTTTGTTCTGGTTACCTACTGCCACGGGGGGGAGGAAGCCGATTACCTGAAGCCTGACAGTAATGTAGGGTTGCCATACGCCCAGGAATTTCTGGACATGTCCTCTTTTGGGGGTCCTACATGCCTATCCAGAGGGAATTTTACATTTTAAAGCAAATGTCCTGGATTTGGGGGTTTCGGGGGGAAATTGTGCGCGAGCAGCTGTGGTTCAGGCTCTGGTGTGGGCAACCCAGGTTCAGACTCAGACTCTAGCCTGGGTGACTCAGGCTTGGCAGCAACTATCGGGCTTAAGAGGCTCAACAACTTTTTGTGTCTGGATTTCTACCTCTTGAAATACAGCAACCCTGCAATATATTCATGGCTGTGCAGAGGAAGGAGATGGGGATAGGAGACAGAGGTTGGTGATATGTCCCTGCTCTCCCTTGTGGAAATCTAATTGCTCATAGTGTCTGACTTTCTGAACTGGGCTGTTATGACTTGGTAATCCAAAGCAGGCAGAGCCTCTGTAGAGGCAGTAGGGTTGAGTATGGCTGTGAATTCCACACACTGGCTGCTTAGTTCAAATCAATCATTTGGCTGCGGGCCTCAATTTCATGTTGCCGCAGAGCTAGGCACAACTTTAATCACCAGCAGATGCTTCATCTTATCCCACCTGCACTTGTAGGCTGCATGTTGATTTACAGGCAAATTAGCATGTCGATTTACAGGTAGAAGAGACAGTAAGGGACAGAGATGCCAAAGAAGGAAGAAAAATATGGGAGCTACTTAAAGAGATTAACTTTCCCATTATTGTGCCTCCGCACATTGTAATTCAAGCAGCAAGTGGCCTCATTTCTGCAGCTATGGATGATTAAATTGGCAAGAGGTGAGGGTGAGAGACTCCTTTTGTGCCTTGCTGTTGTTTCACAGAATTCATGGTTGAAACAACATTTCATTATGTGTCACCATGATTCTCTTTGCAGGGGCGGGGACCCTACAGAGGTTGTTGGGCTCAGAATCCCACCGGGCCCTGCTCAGATAGGCAATAGTGAGGGATGATGGGAGATGCAGTTCAACCACGGGCTCCCTACTGCTGCCAAAAAGAAAGGATTCTCAATATTAAATTCCCTAAGGGCAACACAATACGTTATTGCAGGGCTTTACACAGCAAGCATACACAGTGTGGAAATAATGCATGCACGTACACACACAGCTTTAAATGTTTGTGTTACGTGTACATGCATCTGAATGGAACACTGTGCATCATGACTGCTAGAGGACGCACCGGAACAGAGATGAGAGAACTCTCTGATCAAATGGGAACTGGATTGCAAAGGACCGTCAATGAATGCTTGAAGAAAAGGCCCGCCTGTCCCCCAAATGCTCTCCTTTCCTTCTCAACATTTCTACTTATTCTCACAACTTGAGAATTATAGACAATGTGTTTCCTTTACCAATGCCACAGGCATAAGGGACACATGTGGCTTCAGCAACCAACCTGCACAAAAGCACAGCAAGCAGTCTTGGTTTGGGAATGGTTACCAAAATGTATAGAAGACACCTGAAGGCAACCCTGTTTAGGGAAGCTTTTAATGTTTAATAGGTTATTGTATTTTAGTGTTCTGTTGGAAGCTGCCCAGAGTGGCTGGGAAAACCCAGCCAGATGGGTGGGGTATAAATAAATTATTATTATTATTATTATTATTATTATTATTATTATTATTATTATTATTGGCAGATATCAAGTAAGACAGCTGGAGACAACATCAGGACCAGGGCCAGTCAGACTGACCTCTAACCTCACCACCACTACATGGCCAATGGACACCAGTTACCCTGTGGGAAGACTGGCTTTACATTTTAATATTTAAGTATTTTAACATTATAAACCATCTTGGGTACCTTGGTAGGTAGGCAGCATCTAAATGCAATGAATGAGTACATCTTGCTGAAACAGATAAAATAATGGATATGATTCGTAGGAAGGACAGCATACAACTTAATTTTATTATGTTTTGGAACTCACAGCTTCATAGAATTTCATTTTTGCATCTTTCCTAATTTCCTTTTCTCCTTTCTCCTTATTTTCAGTAATGTGATGGTTTAACTAAAATATTTTAAAAGATTTGTAGTACACATAGTTAAAACATCTTTCATTTCAGGTGTTTGATATAATTCTATATCCATTTTGATTAAAATGAAAACCTTGCAGGTGAATAAATCAGGTTTATATTAACTGAGTTAAAAGCTAGCAGTGAAGGGGAGAAGAAATAATGATACTGTTGATGGTTTTGATTCTACAAATACTCCAAGGGGTGAAAAGGAAGATTGGAAATAATGGTTAAGAATCAGACTGGATCATTTCTTAAACAGAAGCCTCTCCCCAGTGCGATCCAAAGTTTAGAAAGAGGGTGTTTCTCATCCCCTTCCATGGTTTTTTTTTTTTTTATCTGAATACCCTGCTTCTAGTGACACGTTCAAATATTTCATAGTTAGTAGTAGTAGTAATTAATTAATTAATTAAATTTGTATACTGCCCTATACCAGTAGATATTATGTTATATCATTCCTATAACATCACATAATGATATAACATAAAAATATTGTGTTATATCATTTCTATAATACAGGGATGAGGAACGATTTTCTAGCCCTCCTGATTATATTGAACAATACCTCCCGTCAACCCCATCACAGCCCTGGTGGCTGGGAGCTGGAGATTAACATCATTTGGAGTCCCGCAGCTTCCCTTTCTGGCTATAATATAATCTAAAATTGAATGACTTGCCTCAGTGATTCTATGGGTGAGAGGTGGTGCTCAGAATCAGGATTTCCAGATTGAAGCCAGATTTCTTTCCCAGGTGTTCAGTAACACGCATGCTCTGGAAGGCATAACCTGTTCTATGTTGGAAGGGATTATAAATGCTCTCTTTGGCATTCCAATCCTCTTACCGCCCAAAAAAGGCTCACAAAATGAACACTGCAAGTCTCAGGCATAAAAATTGACATCCACCCTACTTTGAAGCCGCCTCTGGGGCAGCAGAAAAGCAGCGCTACATTGCTACTTTAACCTTAGAAGCTGTGAAAGGGAATGTAGAAACCAGCTGAGCAAAAGAAGTCAAAACCCTTAGCTCACGTTAACATGCCTGGGGTATTCCACCCTCTGCTTCTCTTGGAAGGAAGAACCCCTCTCCTGGGTGGGGGGGGGGACATAAAGTGCCAGGAAAAATAATATATTTTTTAAAAAGCCTAGGGATGGACACATCTGTCAATTTTCTCAATTTTAAATTAAGTTCTCCACATTCCCAGATCAGTCTGCATGTTTTTTTAAAAGATTTCTTGGAAAAGCAAGCAGCATTTTAGTGAAAATGTCTCATAATAAACACGTTTTTGAATGTGATTTTTTTCTACCGTGCATACTTCTCAAAAGCTATTTCTCTTAATCCAAACATTCTTTTTCATTATTTTGACTAATATATGCATTTTTATGCACACTTCATCTCAGCATGTGCGTTTTTGTACACAGTACTTGGCCAGAGAACAGCACTGCAAAATTCAGAGAAGTGCAAATTTCAAAAGATGGCTGTGTTTCAGTTCTCACATTATTTTGGAAAATGCAAAATAGGCAGGTTCAGTTTTAGATTTACAGTTCCAGTTCTTCACTTGTTCCTTCACTGCCTGCCCCCAAAATCTACTACAAACCAAAGAAATCATCATGATGTAAGTCACTTATGAAGTATTTATACAAGCAGACCTGAAATTATTGCTGGTTCCTATTATTCGTCAATAAATGTACAACCTCTCTCAACAAACAGACTTTTATACCCTGCAATTTTGGCAGCACGTGTTTATAAAGGATTAAACGGTGGATGTCCTGTGGATAACACTAATGTGCTGCCCTCATTTCTGCATTAGCTCAAGAGATTCCTTAAGCTGGCTTCAATTCTTTTTGGTGATGATACCCCTGTGGTGTCTAAGTGGAAGGCAACTGCTTATGCATGAGTCAAGGGGGGCGAGGCAGTGATGAATTGCAGATAAGAGGGAAGGAAGAGTTCTGTGCTTATAAGAAGCTCTGAACTACAGGTGTCAGGGGGGGGGAATTGTATGGTTTAATGTAATTCCCCCCTATAGCTTCAAAGTAAAAAAAAAAGGGGGGGAGAAAAAGCATTGAATTTTGTCCTCTAAAATCTAAATGCATGCACCATACCAAGCAATTTGACAAGATCTACATTTCAAGTTCAAAAGCCATCTTGAAATAAATATCTGGGGAGTGGAGCGGGCAGAGAGAAAGGAATTGGGTCTCTCGTATTCAAGTGCTGAACTTTGCTCTGACTGCAGTTTGCTGATGCTCAGGAAGAGTTTGCCATCAGGGAGGTGAGCTTTTATTGTGATTCCACAAGGGAGCCATTTGCATCTCAGGTGCCCCTAATGCGTCTCCTTTTCTTCTGCCTGATTAGCACAGGGATCCCCTTTGCATTGCTCTTTGAAATCAAGAGAAGTCCGCTCTTGATCTGATTAGCAGTGAGTATTAAGCACGTTGCTTGAAAGAGGAAATGAGAATTTATCAAATCCCCTTTACTTTTTCATTAAATCTCCTTTACTATTTATTTATTTATTTATTTATTTATTTTAATAAAAAAACTTGCACACCACAATTTTATTTTAAATCAAAGAGGTTTAAAACAATTATATACTGTTAGAACCACATAAAATTTGAAATTTTAGGATGCTTTTGATGTTTATGTTGTTTTGAGTGACTAATAAATCCAGATAACCAGGTAGCTATTACAGAAAACGCTTTCTGTAATTGTCTGGCAGCACAGAAATGTTTTCAGTAAACATTTAAAGGTGAATAGAGGTGATATCTGCTGTGTTTTCTTTTTCTAAAGAAACTGCCTGGGATCACTTCTCTGCGTCTCTCTGCCTCTCCTTCCTTATATGCCTTTAAATCTTTCCTCTTGTTTTTCACTAGTTCATCACCTCCCACTCCCTGTTGCTTATTTATTTGAAAAGATGTAACCCATTCTTTCATAAAATATAACAAGGTTGCTTACAACACACAAAGCACAATAAAATCAGTCTATAAATATCTATGAAACCTAATTTAAAACACCAGTAGATGCTTGTTGGTTTAACATTGGCTGATGGTTGGTTGATGCTGGTTGGCTGTTTAAAGACATGGCTTAAGCATGGGAAATAAACAAGATGAGCTTGAGCTCTTGGTACAGCAAACTAAATATGACATAATAGGCATCACTGAAACCTGGTGGGATAAGTCCCACGATTGGAATGTAATAATGGAGGGATACAATCTATTTCAGAGAAACAGACCAGACAAGAAAGGAGGAGGAGTGGTGTTATATGTCAGGGATGTGTATACCTGTGAAGAGATCCAAGATTTAGAACCTCAAAGCCAAAGTGAGAGCATTTGGGCCAAAATTAAGGGAGAGAAGAATAACAGTGACCTCATTGTGGGAGTTTACTATAGATCCCCAAGCCAAACGGAGGACATAGATGATGCCTTCCTGGAACAGATGGCCAAGCATGCAAAAGGAAGGGAGATAGTAGTAATGGGGGACTTCAATTACCCGGATATTTGCTGGATGTCAAACTCAGCCAAGAGCATAAGGTCAAACAGATTCCTCACTGGCCTTGCAGACAACTTCGTTGTCCAGAAAGTGGGAGAAGCAACAAGAGGAACAGCCATTTTAGATCTGGTCCTAACCAATGTTGATGACCTGGTTAGTCGGGTAGAAGTGGAAGGATCATTAGGCGCGAGTGATCATGCTCTTCTGAAGTTTACTATACAGCGGAAAGGAGCAGCCAAGCATACTAGGACTCAATTTCTTGACTTTAAGAAAGCCGACTTCATAAAACTTAGGGAAGTGCTGGGTGAGATCCCATGGACAGTAATACTAAAAGGAAAGGGAGTTCATGATGGCTGGGAGTTTGTTAAGAGGGAGAGTAAAAGCACAACTTCAGGCAATACCAATGAGACGGAAACATGGAAGGTGCCTAAAGAAGCCAGGGTGGCTATCTAAAGAACTTTTAACTGAGTTAAGATTAAAAAAGGATGTGTACAAAAAATGGAAAACGGGGGGGAAACCACCAAAGAGGAATTCAAACAAATAGCCAGCACGTGTAGACAGAAAGTCAGAAAAGCTAAAGCACAGAATGAACTCAGGCTTGCTAGAGAGGTTAAAAGCAACAAAAAAGGCTTTTATGGGTATGTTCGTAGCAAAAGGAAGAACAAAGAAACAGTGGGGTCACTCAGAGGAAAAGATGGTGAAATGCAAACAGGGGACACAGAAAGGGCTGAACTCCTCAATGCCTTCTTTGCCTCCGTCTTCTCCGATAAAGAAAACAATGCCCGACCTGAAGAATTTGGAGCAAATGATTCAGCAGAGGAAACACAGCCCAGAATAACTAAGGAGATAGTACAAGAATACTTGGCTAGTTTAGATGTATTCAAGTCTCCAGGGCCAGATGAACTGCATCCAAGAGTATTAAAAGAACTGGCAGATGTGATCTCAGAACCACTGGCAGTCATCTTTGAGAATTCCTGGAGAACAGGCGAAGTCCCGGCAGACTGGAGGAGGGCAAATGTTGTCCCTATTTTCAAAAAGGGGAAAAGAGAGGACCCAAATAATTACCGCCCAGTCAGTCTGACATCAATACCAGGGAAGATTCTGGAGCAGATCATTAAGCAAACAGTCTGTGAGCACCTAGAAAGGAATGCTGCGATCACCAATAGTCAGCATGGATTTCTGAAAAATAAGTCATGTAAGACTAACCCGATCTCGTTTTTTGACAGAATTACAAGCCTGGTAGATGAAGGGAACGCAGTGGATGTAGCCTACCTTGATTTCAGCAAGGCATTTGACAAGGTGCCCCATGATATTCTTGTAAAGAAGCTGGTAAAATGCGGACTTGACCATGCTACCACTCAGTGGATTTGTAACTGGCTGACTGACCGAACCCAAAGGATGCTCATCAATGGTTCCTCTTCATCCTGGAGAAGAGTGACTAGTGGGGTGCCACAGGGTTCTGTCTTGGGCCCCGTCTTATTCAACATCTTTATCAATGACTAGGATGATGGACTCAAGGGCATCCTGATCAAATTTGCAGATGACACCAAACTGGGAGGGGTGGCTAACACCCCAGAGGACAGGATCACACTTCAAAACGACCTTGACAGATTAGAGAACTGGGCCAAAACAAACAAGATGAATTTTAACAGGGAGAAATGTAAAGTATTGCACTTGGGCAAAAAAAAAAATGAGAGGCACAAATACAAGATGGGTGACACCTGGCTTGAGAGCAGTACATGTGAAAAGGATCTAAGAGTCTTGGTTGACCACAAACTTGACATGAGCCAACAGTGTGACGCGGCAGCTAAAAAGCCAATGCAATTCTGGGCTGCATCAATAGGAGTATAGCATCTAAATCAAGGGAAGTAATAGTGCCACGGTATTCTGCTCTGGTCAGACCTCACCTGGAGTACTGTGTCCAGTCTGGGCACCACAGTTCAAGAAAGACACTGACAAACTGGAACGTGTCCAGAGGAGGGCAACCAAAATGGTCAAAGGCCTGGAAACGATGCCTTCTGAGGAACGGCTAAGGGAGCTGGGCATGTTTAGCCTGGAGAAGAGGAGGTTAAGGGGTGATATGATAGCCATGTTCAAATATATAAAAGGATGTCACATAGAGGAGGGAGAAAGGTTGTTTTCTGCTGCTCCAGAGAAGCAGACACGGAGCAATGGATCCAAACTACAAGAAAGAAGATTCCACCTAAACATTAGGAAGAACTTCCTGACAGTAAGAGCTGTTTGACAGTGGAATTTGCTGCCAAGGAGTGTGGTGGAGTCTCCTTCTTTGGAGGTCTTTAATCAGAGGCTTGACAACCATATGTCAGGAGTGCTCTGATGGTGTTTCCTGCTTGGCAGGGGGTTGGACTTGATGGCCCTTGTGGTCTCTTCCAACTCTATGATTCTATGATTCTATGATCTATTTGCTCAGTACTTCTTTCCCAAAGGATTTGATTATTTAATTTCTATACCACTTAATATATTAAAAATATCTCTAAGCGCTGTACAAAAAAAACGCTAAACCAACAACAGACAGCTTAAACAAAACATGACAAAAACACAGTTACATCTAATACAAAGTCACCAATATACATATAAATCAATATAATTTTCCTTCTGACACACAGTCCCTCACAACCTCCGGGTTCTCACCCCTGGTCCAAACAAATTCTCAGCTCACCCACAAAACTCTCACAGAAAGAATAGATCCTGGAAACAGTGGACATGACCCTGGTGGGGACATCATCTTTGGCTGATTAACTTTCTATGGCCTTTAAAATGTGTTTGTGGGAGGGGCTTATTGGTTTGTGTTTGTTTTTGTTTTATTATGTATTTTGTGTCCTCATTTTATATTCCACAGACCACCCTAGGATCTTTGGATGGGGGTATACAAATTTAATAAATAATAATGATAAAGGGAAGGTATGCGGGTGGCGCTGTGGGTCACACAGAGCCTACAGCTTGCCAATCAGAAGGTTGGCGGTTCAAATCTCCATGACGGGGTGAGTTCCTGTTGCTTGGTCCCTGCTCCTGACAACGTAGCAGTTCGAAAGCACATCAAAGTGCAAGTAGATAAATAGGTACCGCTTCAGTGGGAAGGTAAACGGCGTTTTCGTTCACTGCTCTGGTTCGCCAGAAGCGGCTTAGTCATGCTGGCTACATGACCCGGAAGCTGTACACCGGCTCCCTTGGCCAATAAAGCGAGATGAGTGCCACAACCCAAGAGTCGGTCACGACTGGACCTAATGGTCAGGGGTCCCTTTACCTTTACCTTAATTATAATGGGAATTACTACTGATAGTGAATGGTAGACTTAAGAAAGGACTGTGGCAAACCAGATTGGGGGGGGGCTCTAGTTTCCATCAACCCCATCTGCCTGCCCAATGGTCATTTATGAAGAGAGCTGTAGTCCAGTTCAGCAACACTGAGAGGACACAAGGTTCCCCAGCCCTGATTCAAGATATACACTTTCCTACTCAAAAGACATCTCACAGCTCTGAAGGCATTCAATTTAGTAGTAGCAGTAGTCATTGGATTTATATACTGGGCTATACCTAGAGGTCTCAGGGCGGTTCACAGAGCAAAATAAAAATATAAAACCACAAAATATATAATCAAAATAAAACAACAATCCAATACGCCTCCGAATAAACACCCCACATTTTAAAAGCGCAAAGGATGTGAGGGAGATTTCAGAGATAATGGCCGTGACTCATAGGCATATGACCCTGTCTATTATACCTGCCCATCTGTTGCAGCTTTTATTCCAGAATGAGTTTTACTTCTGGGTTCTGAATGGATCCCACTGCAGAGTGAAGGGGTATCAAGTCAGAGGTATTGGGGAGCGGGGAGCAAATCTGCTCTGAAAGAGCCTCAAACCTGAAACTTGATGTGAAATCATTTACAATGTTTAGATATAGATTATGTAGATACATAGTGCTTGTGGAGAGGATCATTACTGGCATGTCAGCTAGTTCCGCAGCAACTCTACTGTTGTCTAAAACCATGTATAGATTGTAATTTTAACCCTCAGTTGAACAGAGGATTTCTTACATAATACACTACCTGTACTTAGCTGGGGGAAAAGATACAGATACATATATTTTCCTCATCAGGAGTAAAACACAGCGTTATATGTGATTTTCAGCAGGGAAACAGCACTTCAGAAACTGTGTAAGAAGAAGCCCCTCCTCGCCCACGAATGCCTTCCACTTTAAATTCCTGTCTCAGGAACTGTATTGAGGGGGGTAAGAAAACGAATCACAGAACTTTGCGTAAATGTGTAGTTTCACCTTGCTTCTTCACCGCAGCAGGAAAAGAGCTTTAATAATTCAAAAATACAGATATTTGCTTATTCCTTTTGAAGAGAAAAGGTGCATCCTGCGAGGGTAATATATTAATATTCTTCTAGAATATTGCCATCCAATGAGTCTCTTTTCCCCCCCTCCTAAACAAACACTTTGAGAGGCAGGCGGTGGGAGAGATCCATTTTATGACTCGCTCATTGCATGTCATAATAATTCATCCCGTTCCATTCTGGCATATGTTGAGGCATTCCCTCTTGTGTCTTTTACAACTGCAAACTGCAAAGTCTTCAAAGCTCAAAGGGCAGTAGCGTTATGTGTCATGTCTCATCACTAAAGTCACAGGGAATGCAAATTAATGAAATTATCTCTGTCATTTTCCTGTCTAATTAGGTTCCCCAGTAGGAACTGGCAATATAATCTTTCTTTGGAGTACTGTGTGACTTTTAAAACCTAAGAACAGTATCGCCAAATAATCTTAAACCTGGTGACCTCCAGACATTTTGGACTACAGTTTGCATCATCGCTGACCGTTGGCCATGCTGGCTGAGGCAGGTGGGAATTGTAGTCCAAAACAGCTGAAGAAGTATCTCAATGTAATAAGATACCTTTTGCATATCAGCAGAAGACTGAGCAGAGCCCTAGGGTGGATCTACACACAGAGGGGAAAACGCTATAAAATAAGCCAGAAATTAAATCATTATAACAAAAGGTAAAAAAAAAAAACACTGTGTAAATTTGCATAGACATTTTTTTTGCTCTCCAGTGCCTTCTGGTGTTGCATGTTTATAATACATTCAAAACACTTTTTTTTTTTTACTAATGTAGCACTCCATTGTGTTTCATTTGGAGCAGAATAATTTTCTTTTCATTACAGTGCATAATCTATTGCAAAATGCTTTGATCTGGGGAAAGTGGGGTTAAAAAAAAGAAATCTAAATAAATAAATGCAATAGAATGGAATATTCCATCAAATTATCAAGAAAAGCTGGGGACTTTTCCTTCCCAGGGTGTAATTTCTCCAATTACTGGGTTTGCTTGTAACCAGACATTTTTGAACGGTTTTCCCTTTAAATTACAAATATCCATCTCTACCAGGCTGATCTCCGCAGCCAAGGCCTCCAAATGAGTTCTGAGAGCCATATTGAGAGTTCTTTGCATAAATCATGCCAGCTGAAGATGCTTCTGTACGAATTGAAAAAGTAAAGGGGCTGCAATCAGCAACAGGGAAGACTCATTCAAAAGTTTTTGCATTTCACACACAAAAAGAAAGAGCTGCTATTGAACCCTGCCTAAGCATGTTGAGCAATAATTCATTAGAAGCCTTCCAGTTGAAAGAGCTAAAGGGAAATCTCTTCATTCGTATACGGTGCCATATCATGGGAGCGTAATAGCTCTTTTAGCTCGAAAGAGGGCAGAGGCAAAATTGTCTGTCTGCTCAGTGACATGACAACATGGGATAAATAGAATTTCTTAAAAGGGTGGGGGGGGATCCTATCCAAGCAGCATTCTAAGCCTTTCATTCATTGGTGAATGGGAAAAGCATATTGCAGAGTTGGAAGATGAGTTTCCGTTTCTTAGAATTGCAGACAGCAAGCAAAACTAAAAGGACCTGGTCTTCTCAGCAAAGGGAAACAATAGAAATTTCAATGGTACCTCAAGCTGTGGGTCTGGTTCTGTCATGAACGGGTTGGATGAAGAGGACTGGTGGGAGGAACCAACTGGAGAGCCACCAGGGGAAGAAGGCTCAGAGCACAGGGAGTAGTGGTGGAACAACAATGAGTTGTCAGAGAGGGAAAACTGGGAGGAAGAGGTGTCGAAAGCCGAAGAAGTAACAGGGCTCAGTGAGCTGGGAGAGTCTGGGGCAGAGAAGTCTGGAAGCAGAAGCAGAAGCCAAAGCTGGTGAAGAGTCACAGGTGTCTCCCCTTCCTGCTGTGATAAGCTCTACTCCCCACCTTGTCTTCTAGAACCAGAAGAGGCATGAAAAGGGCAGGGGAGAGGATGGCTGCATGCAGACACAGTCTCCAATTACTTTGGGAAAGGCCAGGAGAGGAGGGGACTTAGATGGCTATGGGGAGATGAGGACTTTCAATCTTGGCAACTGATTTTCATGATGTTAGGCCACTGGGAATGAGCTGCTGTGCTCATTAGGCCTGACACACAACCAAGTCTGTGGAGATCGTGTTTTTGCTAATAAAGAGCTAACTTCAACTTCAACTGTGGTGATTACTGACTGGTACACTCCTGTGACAGGTTCATACAGGTGTGTTTACCATTTAATGACTTCAACACTGACTGGCCTCTTGCATGTGCTTTATTGCTTTTTTACAGTTATGGGGTGGGGGACCTAAGTCCCAGGGGCCAAACACAGCCCCTTGGGCCACTTTATCAGGCCCTTTGATGCCACTTTGCACCTCATGTGGTTTTGCCTGGCTGGAATGTCTCCCTGATAATGCTTCTGGTTCACCAGGATGGAAGTGCGAGAGAGTGTGTGTAGAAACTAGCCCAGTGTACAAAGATAACATTTATAATCATTGCTCCACCCACTTTTGCCTCTGGCTCCACCTACTACTGGCAGAAAGGAATATGGCCCTTGAGCCGAGAATGATTCCCCACCACTTTTATTGTTTCCTGCTATTTCTGTTTTTATCCTCTAAGTTACTTTGAGGCAACTCAGTGTAAAACCTGCTCTCCAGATTCTTCTAGAAAGGCTTTCAGATCAGGTTCGCTGGGCAGAGTAACCACCATATGCTGTTCCATCTACAGCAGGCATGGCCAAACTTGGCCCTCCAGCTGTTTTGGGACTACAATTCCCACCATCCCTGACCACTGGTCCTGTTAGCTAGGGATGATGGGAGTTGTAGTCCCAAAAGAGCTGGAGGGTCAAGTTTGGTCATGCCTGATCTACAGGTTCTATTATGGCCTTGGACCACCCAAGCAGCATAGGGCTCTGGTGTGGTGCATGCTAGTTGTTTTTATCAAGTTCAGAGACAAAAGATATCCTGATAACACTTGACTGAGAACACTGAACAAAAGCAGTGTATAATCTGAGGAGGTTTCATCTGCCTTACTTTGTACATAGCAGGGAGACATGCAGACATGTTTGCAGCCAAACATGCAGAGCAAAAACGCCCACAGAACTACACAGCCAATCAGAGTGCTTGCTACCTCAGCAAACATCATGCCATTCTGCCTGATTGTGAGATGTCTCCACACATCCCTCATCCTGACTAGCTGACTTTAACACTCAGCTGTTGCACTTCCAACAGTAGTCAGTAATACAGACAGTCTCATGTGATTTTGGTTGCGGTCGTGATGGTGCCTGGTCATCCACCGTTAATACTAATAAACACCTGCCAGTTATTCAGCCCAAAGAAAGAAAATACTCCCCTCCTGTTCCAGTTTGTTCCTACCATTGTTGAAGTTCGTCCCAGAAAGGGAAGACTAGGTGAAGAAGAGTTTATTGGAAAAGAAAAGAAAAATACAAGTGAAAAGTCAAACCAGGAATCCGTGAGACCAAAAATGGAAACTTGGCAGATGGAAATAAAATCCACCCTAGAGAAGATCCAGAGAGCGACTTCTTATTTAGTGAAAACGCTGTAACAGCTGCATAATTTAAGCTGCAAATGGAGTCACAAGGGACTCTCTATTCCCTGCGGCTCCATCAGGTGGCTTAGCAAGCATGGCAATGGAGATGTACATTGTACACTAACATTGCAGCTCAGAGGAGGATTGTCTGCTTAATTTGTGAACGAGGTCATGGGTTTCATGCTAGTCTCTGGCTTATGGCTAACTAGGTCTGAGCCCCAGAATAGACTGCATTTCTCTAAATCAAAAACTTGGATCATGCATCTTTCAGGAATGTTTCATTATTAGAGATAATAGCTAGCAGCCTGCTAATTTCTAATTAGGCCCCTTGAGAGCCAGCGTGGTGTAGTGGTTAAGAGCGGTGGACTAGTAATCTGGAGAACCGGGTTCGCATCTCCGCTACTCCACATGCAGCTGCTGGGTGACCTTGGGCCAGTCACACTTCTCTGAAAGCTCTCAGCCTCACTCACCTCACAGAGTGTTTGTTGTGGGGGAGGAAGGGAAAGGAGATTGTTAGCCACTTTGAGACTCCTTCGGGTAGTGATAAAGCGGGATATCAAGTCCAAACTCCTCCTCCTCCTCCTCCTCCTCCTCCACCTCCTCCACCTCTACTTCTTCTTCTTGGATGTCATCTGATCCAAAGTGATTGACCCACTGCTTCCTGATTGCCACCTACTTCCTATGTTCAACGAACTGCCACCAACTTCCTATTTTCACATTATGTCCAAAGTGAGAAAGTGTAAGTTTTACCTGTGGTTGCTCGGGAATATTTTGCAGCCTGAGGTGAAGGGCAAGATGAGAATATGCCTTTCTGTGTACAGAAGTTGACTGAATTCTCATTTGAATCTTATTTCAACCCTGGTAACAGAATAGCATCACCACACCTGAGAACGGCAGACTAACTCAGAGTGGAACACACAGCACTTTGTCCTCTCAATACTTTACAGCCACTCATGACACCCCTAAGAATCTTCTGCCTGAGGCAGGTGTCTCATCTGCCTCATAGTAGAGACGGCCGTAGGTTTGTCCAAACAAGGCATCTTGTAACTTTGATTTGTAATCTTGGCTTGTACAGGTAAACCTTAGCTTTTAAAAAAGCAAACTTCCTGGTTTGGACATGAAAACAAATTGTGGTTGCGTGGCGAGTTCCCGCCTCCCCTCTCAGAAAGAAAGACACGAGACACAAGAATTTGAGTTAATGGGTCAAATTAGGCCACAACTTTATTGATTACAGGAATTGAGCGGTATTGGCTTAGGCATTGGTCCTATCAACTAACCGGCTTCAGCCTGCTTGCTTGAAGACCGGTAAGGGTTAACAACCAGTAGGGGGAGTCCCGCTGATGCACATAAACTAGGAGCTCCCCCGGGGTCACCGCTCGGGGGCGTGCCATGGGCCCACACCTCCATAGGCTTAGGACAAGGCCACGCCCCCCAGAATCCTTTACCGGACTACCCTTTGATTTGGGGAAAGGTGATGGCGCTTCCTTCCCCCCCTCCTTCATCTGCATAACAATACCCCTACCAATGCCTAACCGCCACTCGAGCCCAAGCTCGCGAAAAGATTCCTCAGCCGAGCACAGAAACAAGGGAACGAAAACCTGATCAGCTGAGGCGCAGGAAAGAGGGAGATCCTCAGCCGCGCCAGCCCTAAATAGGGCCGGCCATGCCTCCAGCGCCAGCCAATTGGCTGGCCAGGGGGATGACACGTCCGAGGATTCCCCTGGTATTGCGGGGGCTGAAAGCCAGCCCCCGCGTGTGTGGGGAGGGGTCTGAACCCCATAACCCCACCTCCTCCCTAGCTTGGAAGTGGCTTTAGTTGAAAATGGAAGGGAAAGCTTCCTCTACCCTCTTTGTGGGTTTGCCAAAAGAAGAGAGGTGGGGGCACAAAACTGAGGTCCACCCATAGCACTGTTTGCAGTGCCATGATTTAACATACACATACACACATTCATGTTACACCATCGTCCAACATTCTGCTTCATTGGAAGTCCACAAGTTCTGGTGAGAGGGAGAAAAAACTTTTTTCCTATCCACTTTGTGCAGACAATGCATAATTTTACACACTTCTACCAAACAGATTTCCATTGTGAAAGTGGGCAGGCATCACTGAATGTCACCCTATGGATTTTTAAAATTTGACTGTAAATCAAAAATTGCAGAACCAGCATCGCAACCAAATGGAAATATAGGGATATACTGAATCTTCACACCTTCATTTTATTACCACATTAGCTGTAAGCCGTGGGCTTTAGCTTATGGACTCTGTTTATTTAACCATTAGGAACAACAGCAAAACTTTACAAGCTAATGCATAAATTAATTACATAGAAAGAACAGCTGAGCAAAAACTACACTGCTGCTAAATTTTCTTATCTAGAAATTTTTAGATTCACCATTTCAATTTAATTATAGCCAAATTGAATCATCACTAAATTAAAGCAAGAACCAATTAGTCGTCCAATTCTTGCCTTGAGAATAAATACTGTTTTCCTGCCAGGAGCACTAAAGTACAGAAACAACTTGGAATTGCATCTTCTTCTTTTAAAAAAAGTGTTTGTTAACCTACCTCTAATTAAAACCATTTGTCAGTAGAATATATGTAGTTTGGGCTCTTGCTCCAATAATCATTCTAGGGTAGGCTTGAAGCATTGTTGCTCCCAGCAAAAAAACCCCCAAAAAACTAATGCATGTGCTCACATCAGAACCAAAGTAATGTTATTCAGAGCATGTATCCCCAACTTCCCAAAACTGAAAGCATGTAGAGCCAGCGGTGTAGCTAGCTGCTTGGGTGCCCAGGGCGGCGTGCGCACCCTGAAGCCAGGGGCAGAGTGAGCCACCCATGGGGGTGGTGTGAGCCAAGGCATGGTGCGCTGCGTGGAGCCTCTCCGCAGCCTCCCCCTCAGCTGTAGGGCGGCTGAGGCAGTGGGCAGACGCAAGCCCCACTCTGCTCGAAAAACAGCAAGGAGCTTACAAGCAGTTCGCCTGCCGCCTCCCCCTCAGGAAAGACACATGGCTCAGGCACGCTGCAGGCCCCACAGTGTGGCACCCAGTGCCCCCGCCTCACCTAGATGTTAGAATTCCTGCTCCATGATTGCAGTCATGGGATTGTTGTCTTTCACATGACGGTATGTTTTGACTCCACAGAGTGGGAAGTGACAGAGACAGGATGTTTGTGTTACAGTGTTCCGTGAAGTCGGACTATTGTCCTTTGTTCTTTCTCTGTGCTCTCTGATGTTAGAGAGAGAGGGAGCCTTGTTGCAGTGCTCTGTGTGTGTTTATATGTAAATAAAGTAGATTAGCCAAAATGCTGAGTTGCTGAGGTCTGTCACACAAGCTGCGATCACTCTGCGGATCCCTAAGTGTGCCGATGTCTGTTGGATCAGTCGCTGTGATGTTTGAGCTGAAGAAAGCTTTTGTAGCTCCCGAACGATCAACCAGGAGGGAGGGAACATGCCAGTCGGGCATGTGTCTCTGCAAGGGTCCTACTCGAGTGTAGGAGGAGCTCCTGACACTAGCTACAGCTCTGGATTAGGCAGATTCATGGAGGAAAAGGCAGTTGAAGGCTACTAGCCATAAAGTCTGTGTCCTGTCTGCAAAGTTGGAGGCAGCAATTGCTTCTGGTTTCTGGAAATCACTCGAGGGGAGAGTGTTCCTGCAGTGGCATAGGAAGGGGGATGAGGTGGGTGCGGGAATTATTTTTTCAAAAACATATTTTTCCCATTTTGTCACCCCGCCCCCCTCAGTCATGACACCCGGGGCGACCCTCACCCACCGCACCCCCTTCCTATGCCACTGTGTAGAGCAGATCAATGCCACATTTAATGCACATTTAAAGCATATGACTTCCCTCAAAGAATCCTGGGAACTGTAGTTTCACCCTCAAAGAGCTACAATTCCCGGCACCCTTAACCAACTGCAGGCCCATGAGCTTTAAATGTGCACTGAAGGAACTTTAAATTGTATGGTAGGGAACTGCCCATAGACTTTCTCTAAGGCAGCTGTGAGGGGGTATCAGAGAACAGGAGAAGCAACATGACTGCTGAATTACCATTTGTCTTCTCAACCTGGTTCCCCCCACCCTGGCGTGGGTGGAGCTATCACACTCATGCCGGGGTGGCACCACAATTACCCAGGGCTGGATGATAGTGGAGGAAAGTATAAAAGCAGCAGTGCGTTATATGCCAGGCTCCTGCTTCATGCTGCTGAATACCCGCCCACCCTGGGAGTTTGTTAAGAGGGAGATAGTAAAAGCACAACTTCAGGCAATACCAATGAGACGGAAACATGGAAGGTGCCTAAAGAAGCCAGGGTGGTTATCTAAAGAACTTTTAACTGAGTTAACATTAAAAAAGGATGTGTACAAAAAATGGAAAAGGGGGGAAACCACCAAAGAGGAATTCAAACAAATAGCCAGCACGTGTAGACAGAAAGTCAGAAGCGCACAGAATGAACTCAGGCTTGCTAGAGAGGTTAAAAGCAACAAAAAAGGCTTTTATGGGTATGTTCGTAGCAAAAGGAAGAACAAAGAAACAGTGGGGTCACTCAGAGGAGAAGATGGTAAAATGCAAACAGGGGACACAGAAAGGGCTGAACTCCTCAATGCCTTCTTTGCCTCAGTCTTCTCCAATAAAGAAAACAATGCCCAACCTGAAGAATTTGGAGCAAATGATTCAGCAGAGGAAACACAGCCCAGAATTACTAAGGAGATAGTACAAGAATACTTGGCTAGTTTAGATGTATTCAAGTCTCCAGGGCCATATGAACTGCATCCAAGAGTATTAAAAGAACTGGCAGATGTGATCTCAGAACCACTGGCAGTCATCTTTGAGAATTCCTGGAGAACAGGCGAAGTCCCGGCAGACTGGAGGAGGGCAAATGTTGTCCCTATTTTCAAAAAGGGGAAAAGAGAGGACCCAAATAATTACTGCCCAGTCAGTCTGACATCAATACCAGGGAAGATTCTGGAGCAGATCATTAAGCAAACAGTCTGTGAGCACCTAGAAAGGAATGCTGCGATCACCAATAGTCAGCATGGATTTCTGAAAAATAAGTCATGTCAGACTAACCTGATCTCGTTTTTTGACAGAATTACAAGCCTGGTAGATGAAGGGAACGCAGTGGATGTAGCCTACCTTGATCTCAGCAAGGCATTTGACAAGGTGCCCCATGATATTCTTGTAAAGAAGCTGGTAAAATGCGGACTGGACTATGCTACCACTTAGTGGATTTGTAACTGGCTGACTGACCGAACCCAAAGGGGTTCATCAATGGTTCCTCTTCATCCTGGAGAAGAGTGACTAGTGGGGAGCCACAGGGTTCTGTCTTGGGCCCGGTCTTATTCAACATCTTTATCAACGACTTGGATGATGGACTCAAGGGCATCCTGATCAAATTTGCAGATGACACCAAACTGGGAGGGGTGGCTAACACCCCAGAGGACAGGATCACACTTCAAAACGACCTGGACAGATTAGAGAACTGGGCCAAAATAAACAAGATGAATTTTAACAGGGAGAAATGTAAAGTATTGCACTTGGGCAAAAAAAATGAGAGGCACAAATACAAGATGGGTGACACCTGGCTTGAGAGCAGTACATGTGAAAAGGATCTAGGAGTCTTGGTTGACCACAAACTTGATGGCCAACAGTGTGACGCGGCAGCTAAAAAAGCCAATGCAATTCTGGGCTGCATCAATAGGAGTATAGCATCTAGATCAAGGGAAGTAATAGTGCCACTGTATTCTGCTCTGGTCAGACCTCACCTGGAGTACTGTGTCCAGTTCTGGGCACCACAGTTCAAGAAGGACACTGACAAACTGGAACGTGTCCAGAGGAGGGCAACCAAAATGGTCAAAGGCCTGGAAACGATGCCTTATGAAGAACGGCTAAGGGAGCTGGGCATGTTTAGCCTGGAGAAGAGGAGCTTAAGGGGTGATATGATAGCCATGTTCAAATATATAAAAGGATGTCACATAGAGGAGGGAGAAAGGTTGTTTTCTGCTGCTCCAGAGAAGCGGACACGGAGCAATGGTTCCAAACTACACCACCTAAACATTAGGAAGAACTTCCTGACAGTAAGAGCTGTTGGACAGTGGAATTTGCTGCCAAGGAGTGTGGTGGAGTCTCCTTCTTTGGAGGTCTTTAAGCAGAGGCTTGACAACCATATGTCAGGAGTGCTCTGATGGTGTTTCCTGCTTGGCAGGGGGTTGGACTTGATGGCCCTTGTGGTCTCTTCCAACTCTATGATTCTATGATTCTATGATTCTATAATTTAGATCCTTTGGCCTTGCTTTGGACTTTGGTTGGTTGCCCGGGTTGAGTCGGGGGCCAGGTAGGAATTTTTCCATTTGGCAAATTGGCATGGGCCACTTGGTTTTTGCCTACCTCTTAGCAATCGTCACAACTTTGTAAGGTTTGGCGGTTAGGCATTGGCTTATTGTAAATGAGGGAAGGGAGGTCAGCCATCGCCTGCTCCTCCAGTTTCAAGAGTATTCTGTTAAAGGAAGCCAGGGCCTGGTTCCTGTCCGAAGTCCACTTGAAGGGTGAGGGCCATGCCAGGCCTCTGGGAACACCAGGGGAGATGCACGCGGGTTCCCCCGAAGCAATTTCCCTTTGGGTGGTTTACCCTTACAGACTTCCTGCAAAGAGGACAGGAGTCAGATAGAGTCTTGCCAATGCCTAAGCCAATACCGCTTACATTCCTGTAATCAATAAAGTTGTGGCCAAATTTTTGCCCAAAAACCTTAAACAAAATATCTGTGTCCGTGTGAATTTATTTATCCTAATGGGGGGGGGGGTCGGCTTGAGGGTCTTGCCATGCAAATGCTGGCCACTGCCCCATGTGGTGGCCTGCAGAAGTGCAGCCTATTAGGGAAGACCCTTTCCAGTCTGGCCTGGCTCTACCCACCCAGGCCAACCATGGGCTCTTCCAAGTGGAAAGAGTACATAAGGAACTGTTTTTCCAGCTCAGCCTTGCTTGAGTATTGAGATTACTTGAGCATCAGTGTGTTTTATAATGCTTCAGCCCCGACTCCAGTCTCACTGCCTGTTTTGCCCTCTGAGCCTGGCTGCTCTCCAGTCTGGACCCCTGACTTCTTCTGTTCCTGCTGGTACCACATTGGACCCTAACACAGATTCTGTTTGCAGACTTTCCCTGGCTGGCCACTGTGACAGTTGGACTAGGTGGGTGTTTGATCTGACCCAGCAGCGATCTTATATTCTTATTAGGCAGTGGGCACTTTTTGTGCAGGCCGCGAGATGCGGAATTTATGTGATTTCCATAGCCTACGAACTTAAGCAAAGGAGCCTTCTGAGTGATTTACTCGAACCATAAAGACTCCTGTAAATTTCAGACACAATTAAGGCCTTTACTTTCGCTGTTAGACATAAACCCTTTCTCCAAAGTGCTGACAATGCCTTTAAAGATCTTATAACCACAGTTTATAGATATGTTAAGGCATTTCTGTTTATAAAATTAGATTGAATAAAACTCCACCTAGAAAAGTAAATGTTTGCCTAGGAATCATTGATGTGTCTTGAGGGAAAATACTTTATGTATGCATACTGCAGATATAAACATACATGTGTTTGCATGCCACATTTCCTGTCCCCCTTTTTTTTTCTTTCGCTTTGGGCTATGGGCAAATCCTTCACAATAACTCATTTTTTAAAAAAAGGCTGCTGACATATTGATCTTTCAAAGCATGTAGACAGTCCTGCAAGGCTCTAGGAATGATAGCGAGTTTTAGAAAGCGCTACATTAATTACTTTTGTGACTCCGGGTTTTTCAAACAACGGATTGACTGTGCCTACAGATCTTGTGGATTAAATTATTCAGAACATTTGCACTGCATCGTATGTTTGAAGAGAAAACTACACCAAATGGTTTTGAATTCAGAAGCAAATCACTCATTAACATGCCACACTATTAAATATTTATTGCCTTCCTTTGCCACAGTCGGGGCCAAACTCATCTTTACGTAGGAGAGAAATGAACAATCTCCCAAGAGGCTTTTTAAAAATGGAAAGCAGGCATGGGGAGCTGCCAATCTGAGCAGAAGAATGCAATTTATGTAATTGGCTCAAAATACCCACACACACTGCTTTTCCCTGAGAGAAGGATACTGGAATCCCAAATATTTTCTCTTGTGGTTATGGAAGCAGTAGAAGAGGGGATTTTGAGCATAGAAAAAGCAGGAAGGAAAAACACCCCTCCATATAACTTTCCTACTCCTCCAAAGCTACTTTTCCATTAAAGAAAAATGAACCATTACTGTCCACACATCTTCTGTGTAATGCCAATTTTTGATCTTTTAAACTAGGCATGGGGCCATCAAAGAAACTTTTTAAATTATTTTTATATTATATGAATGTGTGTCTTCGATATATGAATGCACATGTACACACACTTTTCTATCCCACCTTTCTTGAAAGGAGCTAAAGGAACTCCCCTCCCCTGTTTTATCTTCGCAACACCCGTGTGTGGTAGGTTTTCCTCCCTCTCTTATACAGTGGTACCTCCGGTTATGAACTTAATTTGTTCTGGGGGTCCGTTTTTAACCTGAAACTGTTCTTAAACTGAGGTATCACTTTAGCTAATGGGGCCTCCCGCTGCCGCCGCGCGATTTCTGTTCTCATGCTGAAGCAAAGTTCTTAACCCGAGGTACTATTTCTGGGTTAGCGGAGTCTGTAACCTGAAGCGTCTGTAACCTGAGGTACCACTGTAACACTAAAACCCATGGGCATCCAACGAAGCTGCAGGTTGCAAGATTTAGGAGATCTAAAAGAAAGCACTTCTTTGGTTCAACTCACTTCCTCAAAAGGCAGAGCTGGCCACCAACTTGGATGGCGTTAAAAGAGGATTTGACAAATTCATGGAGGAGAGGGTTATCGATGGCTCCTAGCCATGGTGGCTGCGCTCTGCCTCTGCTATTGGAAGCATCAATGCTTCTGAATACCAGTTTCTGTAAACCATGGGAATGGAGAGTGTTCTTGTGCTCATGTCCTGCTCTCTGGTTTCTCCTAGGATCTGGTTGACCTCTGTGAGATCAGGATATTGGACTAGATGGGCCACTGGGCCTCAGACAGTGATGGGCTCAAGACTGCCCAGTGAGCTTTCATGGCTGAGCAGAGATTTGAACCATGGTTTCCCAGCTCCTAGACCAATGCTGAAACTGCTATGAACACACCAGCTTCTGTAAGTAAGTTGCAGTGATTTTCTGTTGTACTATTTTTTGAATAATAATTAAATAATATTCACTCTAGCCAACACACATACACAATGCTGAGTATGTATTTCACTTGCAATTCCTTATAGAGACAGAGGACCTAACTATACTGGTCAATTCTGCATTATTATTTTTAAAAAGGTAAAAGGACCCCTGGACGGTTAAGTCCAGTCAAAGGAGACTATGGGGTTATGGCGCTCATCTCACTTTCAGGCCGAGGGAGCCGTTGTTTGTCCACAGACAACTTTCCGGGTCATGTGTCCAGCATGACTAAACCGCTTCTGGCACAACTTAACATCGTGATGGAAACCAGAGAGCACAGAAATGCCATTTACCTTCCCATCGCAGCAGTACCTATTTATCTACTTGCACTGGTGTGCTTTCGAACTGCTAGGTTGGAAGGAGGTGGGACAGAGCAATGGGAACTCCTCACCCTGTTGTGGGGATTCAAACTGCCAACCTTCTGATTGGCAAGCCCAAGAGGCTCAGTGGTTTAGATCACAGCGCCACCCACATGGTACTTTTTTTACCTTTTGTAAAAATGTAACACCAGAGGGTGCTGTTGAGAAGCCATCCATCATCAATGGGGAATTGCACTGAGAGCTATTACAGTGGTACCTTGGTTTAAGAATGGCCCTGTTTACAAACTATTCAGTATGCAAACTCCGCAAAACCAGAAGTAGTGTTCCGGTTAGTGAACTTTACCTCGGTCTACAAACGGAAGCTGAACGATGGAAGGGCACCCGTGGTAGGAAGCCTCATTAGGAAAAGCGCACCTCGGTTTAAGAACGGCTTTGGTTTAAGAACGGACTTCTGGAACAGATTAAGTTCGTAAACCGAGGTACCACTATATTAAGTTTTTTTAAGCGTTTTTGCAGTCAGTGTAGATCCAGCTATAGCGAGCTACTCTGCCCTGTCAAGCAAACAAAAAGGAATCCAATGTCAACATGCAGAGCTCTATGGTGTATTATGCCAGAACTATGATCCTCTGCATCCTTCATAAATATTCTAACCCCACAGATGCAACTTACATAGTACCCGGAGTCAGCCCAAATGTAACTTTCCAATGGAGCCAGCTCTCACATTCTGCCACCAATTGTCATTGGGATGCCCCCATCAGAGACCATTGATAAACCAATAAGTATGACTTTTCAAGGCAGCGTCCTGTGATCCTCTACATACTTAGCTCATCCTTACATGGTACCCAATGGCAGCCTATATGTAATACTTTTCCAGGGAGCCAGCTCACAATTTCTGCTGCAGTTGGCATGCCCCACCAGAGATCAAGCCATGAAATGTTCTGGTTTTTGTTCCAGGAGCCACTGACGTGATTCCTGGGTTAGGTAGACAGCCCACACAATTGACTGAACACAAGAACCATAGGGAACAAAGAGCAACATATTATAGTTCTATACACACGGAACATCAAACACGGTAGCAAGATCAGCAATAGGGAGACGCATGGGCAGCGAGCATAATAACCCAACAACTGAGGACAACTACAAATATGAAATATTTAGAGGCTAATATTGTTCTGCAGAAGCTGGCTTTTGAAAGGAGTGAGTCAAAAGTTGGATTTGTGCCAGCCTCGGCAGCGATATTCTAAGGGCTTTCTGAACAAAAAAAGAAGCCTTGCAGAACGCTCTGCCCTCCTGCTGTCTCCATTTCGTACCGATCTTTACTCTATTTTAAGTCTTCGGTTTTTATTTTTTTGCACAACAGCTCCAGAGAGTACTCTCTGCAAAGAAGTTTCTTGCCTTTGGATGTCTTTTTTTAAAAAAATACTTGTCAAAAGTAATATCTTTCTTTTCTCCAATTCCTCCCCCTACACAGGTTATCGGTTTCAATGGTTCCCTTACATTATTATTTCTTCCCAAGTATTACAAGTGGTTAATGTTCAGAAAATTATTTTGCCAGCACTCTGCCTTGAGTTGTATTCCTGGTGTTATTTATGTTTTGATTTCAGCAGTGTAGCCTGAACTTTATTAATTGGGCAATTTTGTTGAGTGTATTTCCTGGTTGGTTCAATACATTTGTTCTCTGAATTTGTCTTTTTGATGCTACATAAATGAACCTCCAAGTTCAGCCATCATTAACTCAATCCAATTGCTTTTGGTGTTTGAAAGGCTCAAGACCACATTGAAACTTTAAGAGAAACTATATGAAAATAAGTTTTCAGAGCCTAGCAAGTGTGCTAGTAACTCTATGGGCCAACTCTTACATGAGTTTTTTTGGGGAGGGGTATTCATTTATTTTAATATATTAAATTTATTTCCCACCTTCATTCCAAGGAGTTCAGGGTGACATACACAGTTCCATTATTTCCACCACCCCATTTTATCCTCACAATAGTCCTCTGAGGTAAGTTTGAATGAAAGCATGTTGCTGCATACACCCTGCACCTTTAAAGCACATTCAAAGCACATTCTTTCCCTCAAAGAATTCTGGGCACTGTAGTTTACTCCTCACAGAGTTCCAGTTCCCAGGAACCCATTACAAACTACAGTGCCCAGAATTCTTTGAGGGTGGGAGTGGACCATGAGTGTGCTTTAAAGGTATAGTGTGTGCACAGCCAGTGACTGGCCCAAGGTCACTCAGGCATCTTCATAGCTGAATGGGGATTTGGCTCTGTGTCTCCCCAATCCTAATCCAAAACTTTGACCTACTAAACTATGCCAGATCTTGAATATACAGTGCTTCAGCTTATTAAGTGAGGCCACTGGTCCATCCTGCCCTTTCTATGTACCAGTACTCCAGCTGGAAAATAATAAGTCTCACCCAAGGTCTTCCTAGCCTTTCCTTATGGAGGAGAACCTTTAACAAGTAATGTCAAGGACTGAACTCAGACCCTTATCTGGAGCTCTTTCATAAAACTGGTGAGAAGGGTATGGACCATTTTGCCACAGCGTCTAACCCCACGAACAGGACCAGCCCTAGACATTTTGGCACGTGAGACAACCACAAAATGGCATCCTTGTCCCCCACAGGGAAGAAGATGGGAGTAAAAATGGACAGCTGGAATGAAGGTGGAGTCCTGCCACCTCGTGGGTGGGATATCCAGGCAACTTGCGTCAGGAAGTGCGAGAGAATCTTAGCTCCTGACAGGCCATGGCCACAGAAACGTCCCATCGAGAAGTTTTGCTGATAACCCATTTCAATGTCACTTCTGCCCATCTGTGCAGTTATGAGATCTTTTCAAATAATCAGTGTAAGAACAGAAGGGGCACGCTTGCACTCTTGCTCAAGAAAAGTGGGAGCAGAAAGCCCCCACGATCTAGAACATTTATGGTATAAAGAGTTATAGGA
Organism: Podarcis cretensis; assembly: GCF_951804945.1. Lineage (NCBI taxonomy): Eukaryota > Metazoa > Chordata > Lepidosauria > Squamata > Lacertidae > Podarcis > Podarcis cretensis. The sequence continues at coordinate 83,241,315 of NC_137174.1, read as the reverse complement.
TTTCAGCAAGAGGTTGCAGGATCTGCGATGAATGGAAAGGAAACAGCATGCGTGTCCTGAAACTTTTGCAATATTGAAAGTGGGATCACTTACCACCACCTCAGTATCATGGGCACAGAACATCATAACTGCACGATAAAAGGGGCATCTGTTCGTTACTGTGGCGTTTGCCCGTTCATTTGAAAATGTCTGTACAGGGGGAGAGAAAGGGTTAATAGGTAGACCAATAGAAAAGCCAGGGGCGGAGCCTACCTGTTTATAAAAGGGCTTAGCCTGAGGTTTGGGTTAGGGTTGGTTTTAGTTGGTTGATGGTTGGGAAAGGCAGTTGGGAAAGCAGTTGGCAGACAGTTGGGAACAGAGAGACAGTTAGTGCAGTTGGTTCTTGTGTGAGGAGAAGCAGAAGAGTTAGAGACAGGATAAAATAAGACTAAAAAGGTAAAGAGTAACAATGTTTTGAATGCAGTTAAAGTTTATTTGTGTTTGCAATAAACTACACTCTTCTTTGGTAACTTAAGAACCTGACTGAGACCAAGTGATTTACCGGGGAGGACCTGGTTGGTGGCAGCGTACGGGTCAATAGTCTGTGAGACGACCAGGGGCTCCGTACGAACTCCACAGTTACTAACAGAAAGCAATGCATTTAAAACATTTTTCTTCTCAATGTGCAGGTAAGCATATATGTAAGATCTTGGAGGCCAAACCTTCCTTTCCCTAGTCTTCTTTGTTGATCCTGACCCACCCCCCTCTCTCTATCTGAACTGAAAAGCTATGCCCATGATCTATCTCCCCAAGCCATCTCTCTGTGACATCAGGGCAGCTCAACCAATCACAGCAAAAGGCTTCTTTTTCACCACTACCACTGTTATCAAAAAATCTCTTCCTCTGTTGCAATATGGATTACTATCATTAATCATTCACAACAGACCATCAGGATGGGGCAAAGGGAAACAAATCAATAAAAAACAAATTGTAGCAAGTCTGGGGTTAGAGATGCACATGCTGGAAACATCCAGAGGTGTGCAAGCAATTATTTTTCCGTTCCGTTGAATGAATACTCTAGGATGGACAAAGATAGGAGGCAGGAGTTTTCCCTCTGCACTTGGTAATAAAAATTAAAGAGGGGGGGATAGGAAAATGCATTGAATAAAGAGTAGGTTTTCAAGGAGCTGACAATCATATAATGAATAATGCATTTGGCAACTGCTCCGGAAAATCCTGTGCCTTAGGGCCAAGGGATTAAGTAGCCTAATCCACATCAAGGTAGCGTAGTGATAAGAAGCTCCAGTTTAGTAATCGCAGGTAGAAAATGTTTTCCAAGATGTGGCTTGAAAGTTACTTCTTTCCAAAGCAAGGCATCCTGAATGAAGCTGCATATGATCTACGTATACACACAACACGCCAGTTATGTGCAATCTGCCTTCAATTGCTCCATGCGGCCGATATCACTACGCTGTGAGCCATTTCCCCACAGCAGCTACCTGTGTGGATTAACTTTTTTGTCCCCCACAAAGGCAGTTATAGATGTATCTAATTCCAGGAATCCAGTGAGGCTATTTCCCAGTCCTCACATTCTGAATGTGTTGGATGCTTCATGCTAGACTGGTCTCTCACTAATGCAGGGGTAACCAAAATGGTGCCCCCCTTCCCCAATGTTTTGGACAAGCTCCATGAGCCCCACCAGCATGGTTAATCATCAGAGGTGATGGGGGTTATTGCCCAACATTTCTGACGTACTCCATGTTTACTACCATTCAAGGAGGGTACAAGGAAGGGCTGTTGAAGCTGAAGGGTGTGTGTGGCCCAGGCTAGATAGAGAGACCCCGGGAAAGGGGCACATTTGGCCCCTGGGCCTGATTTACCCAATCTCCGTGCTTAATAATGATGACCTGCCTGCTTCCCGTCATTGTTTCCTGACTCATGGGAACTTGCTTGCCTCTGCTTTGAAAGCACTGGCACCTTTAGCTATCAGTGTATCATAGCATCTTCCTATAATAAGTGCATTACTCCTTTCTTGCAACAAGGCAACTCTGCATTCTGATCTAATCAGGCTGCATCACACAGCAAACAGCTCGATCAACCTGTTAACATCCACTGGGAGTGGGGGGGGGGACCCTTCCAAATCTAGGTCATTAATCATTTGGGGTTTCTGCAGGGGGATGAGTCGAGGAAATAAAAGGCATAGGCGGTTTGACAGAATAGAAGCCTCATGCTTGGGAATTAAATGTGCCTGCTTTGCCTCAATACTTATTTCTGATGAATGCCCTTGTTTCGCTCCAGAGTATATCTGGCTGCAGGGCCATTATCTAGCGACAACATCCTATTCTGAAGACATTATCTTAACGGAGATGGTGTGATCAATTGGAAGAAGCCACAGTATACTCTTGGCTTTGGAGGAAATGCCAAGGAAAATTTCTGCGAGACAAGAATCAATTAGGCAATTTAGCAACTGCTGGTTTATTTAGTTCTTCCCCGAGACAGGAAATTTCTCAAATGCCTCAAAGGAAATAATTTTTGTCTGCAGATTGCGGACAAGTGATTGAGTCCTTTAATATAGGTGTTTGTCATTGCTGGGGTTTGCATTATTCTGAACACGAGGGGCGTAGAGAGAGATTGGCAAAGTTGCATGCAATATATTTATATATATGGCACTAAAATGCTAATGAATTTTTATAAGGACCTTTTTATTTAAAAAAGACAACACAAACTGATGTCAAAATGTAGATGACAGAATTTAAGATTGGGAAAATTGAGAAATGGAGGGAAGCTAAAACTGACAGATTCCCCATCCCCACATCAGCCCCAGCAAACACCATCAATGATCAGATCTGGAAGTCTAGAAGTTCCTCATCCCTAATCTAAGAAAATTAATAGCAGCTTTTTAATAGACAATTTCATACCTTTTGGCTAAAGAAAACAAACCTACATTCAAAGCTTATTATAAGTGTTAGCAATTCAGTAATTGAACAAACGAACAACACTTAGTCATGTTCCCATATTAGATGATTGCATCTACATCAATCTTATCTTATAAAAAAAAAAAAAACACCCCACAGATACAGAATCTTTTAAAGAGATTCTTTTTCCAGGGACAGAGCTCCCAAATAAGATAATGAATCTCTTGGCTCCAAGCATCTTCATCACTTACCTTGTGGTACATCAGCTGCTAACATTTTATTCCATGGATATTTCGGAGAATTTATAGGCGAAATGCTGCTGAACTTTGAAATGGCATCTTCTCCATACACAGAAGCCAACTCCTAGGGGCAAAGGTCACTTCACACACCCCCATAAAATATTTGAGGGGGCAAAATTGATGGGCGTTGGTATTCGAATAGTGCATGTGCACCGTGTCATGTGATCAGTTATGCAGGGCGGGGCTTACATGGGCCTCCCCAATATTTTATTCAAGTTGGCACTGCTTTTCAATGCTGAATCTGAAGACTTCATAGCCAGGAAGAGCTTTGGAGTTGGTGAGAGACAGAATTAAATGAATTCTTTAACCACGGAACTTTTGAATTGGAAGTTATGAGGCTGTCTTTTTGTTTCTGCATACAGCCTGTGCAACCTCTATCAGTATCAGGTCATAGCTTGGATCTTTCCATAGCTTGTTTCCCACCCATATCTTAGTGCATTGTTTCAGTGAGAGCAAATTAAATAGGTTGGCATTAAAATGTGAACCAAACTAAAGTTCTCCTCTCACTGTAGTCAGAAGCAGGAGGTTATAATCCCCTCCACTGACCAAAGTCTGCATCAAGCAGGGTGGGGTGTGGACACCAGCCACTCTCTCACACAAAATAACTGCTGCTAATTGCATTTTATGCATTGTCTGACTTGTATGATGTTAGCCACTCTGAGCCTGGCTTTGGCTGGGGAGGGTGGGATATTAATAATAATAATAATGGTAATAATAATTAGAGGTGTTGTGTCAAGAGATGTGTGTACAAAGTGGTCATTCTCTCAGGCTTCTTCCACCCAAGCAACATGAGAATAATAATAATACTGCTGAAGTGGTAGGGATGTTTTGGTGCCTCAGCAAATGCTCAGCCTTGACATCTTCTAGAGCTGACCATGATACATGACATTCAAGTCTTGATGCAAATGAAACCACTGGAGACTATTGTCATTCACTGTGTTGCTGAATTAACCACTGAGGGCTCAGTATTTGCGAAGATTATGTCTAGAGAGTTGACCGTATGATATATTTGTCATAGACAGGATGCTGTCGGAGACTCCCGGCTGATTGCCAGGAAAGTATAAAGACAAGGGAGGGATCTTACCATCCTTTTTTATTCAGTATTTACAGATAGAGGCTATAGAACCCAGCCCCTTTTGGTAATGGCATTGTCCCAAGTGAATCTCCACCGCCTGTGTCTCCCCCTTCCTCATTCGTCTCTCCTACGGGTGTTGCTACGTGCCCTCTGTCTTTGAGCTCTTTGCTCTCCTACTTTCAAGGCTCGCCAGGTTCTGGGAGAGGGGAGGTCTGGAAAGCTTTCTAAAGACACAGTGTCCATCAGCTGTCGCCCCTCTGCTGCTTCCTCCTCCTCCTCTCCCATTATTTCCCAGCTTTCCCCCTCATCTGCCTCTGAGCTCTGACCTCCCGCAAACCCCTGTTGTAAATCTAAACTGTCTTCCTCTTCCTCCTCCCTGGGTCAGGCTGGGGAAGCTGTCTCCACCATTCCTCCTCTGCCCAGTCCCTGACAACTGTACACTTTGTGAGGTTGCCTTGTCTTTCTTTTTCTTTGTTTGAAAGCAGTGTCTGGTTCTTTGTAACAAATTGCACCACAAGAGTCGGCCATACAATCCTTTGCAGAAGTATTTTTTTACTGTTGTTTCCAAACCAACCTACACATAGGGGCCAACTACTAGGGGCTGTGGTGGCTTTGGCCCCCACAAATATTTGAGGGGGGCTAGGCGCCCGCAAAGTTATTGAGCATTCCCATTCAAATGATGTGCGTTGCAAGTCTTAAGTTCAATTTTCCACATCAGTTTGCTTTTTTAAATTAAAAAAAGTCCTCGTGAGAATTCCTACGTGTTTTACTGTGAATTTCTCCAACAAATATAATGCATTTTCATGTATGTTTTGTGAGTACAACGTGCTCTTTTATGAACACTTTACACTAGTATATGCATTTGTGTACATCTCACTTGAAAAACTCCCTTGAAAAATTCAGAAAAGCATGGCTTTTGAAAGATGCCTGTGTTTTGGTTCTTGTATTGTTTCATAAAGCACAAATGAGGTAGGTTTGCCTTTCAATGTGAACTGGGTAAACGAGAAAAAAAACCCATCCTAATCCACACCTTGAGAATTTTCCTTCACTTGGGGGGGCTTTTGCCACTTTAATTTATTTTATTGTTTTTAAGAAAATCTTTATTAATTTTCACATAAACAAATATACATGTTACATAACATACAAAACAGAAAACACTACAAATGAATAGAAACAATAAAGAAAGAAAAGATAAAGAAATAGACATAAACAAATACAATATATTACACTTACATGACAGATTAAAATATATAACTTCCAATAATTCTCATTATACTGCTTATATTATCTGTATATATTATCTGTATTCCTTGCACAGATTCATATTATTTTGTTTTGTGTATATATATATATATATATATATATATATATATATATATATATATATTCCAATATTGTATTTTATGTATTTCTTGCTTAATTTAAAGGGGGGGATACCACCAAATATACTTTTTTAAAAAGGAAGGTGTATTTCAAGTTGGGTATGGTCCATCATTGAGGCAAAGCTCTTAAAATAAGATAGCTGGGGGACAAAAAGAAGAAGAAGACATACAATAGATTCCACCATTCCAAACTTCTTAAATATGGAATAGTGTGTTGTCAAATAAAATCCATTCGGACTAAAACAAAAGGGACCTCATTATAACTGACTTCATTTGAGTTCCTTCTAATACTGGCATTAGTGAGGCAAAGCAAGAGAGGTCCCTAGTGTTTACTAGAATGGTATGGAGGGTTCCCCCCGTCTTTTCATCAGGACTGAGACTCTCACTGCGAGAAAGCCCTGAATAACCCATCTAGTTCTGCTTGGCAATTTCAGACTGAAAGTTTTCTCTGACTTCTTTACACAGCATTCCCCTGAGGCGAGATATAGCCAATTTGGTACCTGCTTAGGCTGGACATATTCATAGTCTTAGGGGAAAACTGACAACTCCTGACATCGTTCCCCAGCCTTCTCCAGGACTGTTTGCTGCAGGCAACAGTGCAGGGGTGACTCCTTTGGAGATTTAGCAGATGCAGGGAAGCAGCCAAACATAAAACTGTGACAAAGGAATAAAGAATCAAGGAGACAATAAAGGACTATTTTTGTCGGTCTCAAGCAAAGGTCGTCAAGAGATGCCGTATTAAAATGCACAACACTGGCACAAATCTACCCTAAGATATCTCCTAAAAGGGTGGTTTGTATGGCACATAAAGCGATACGCACCCTTCAGATGATGGGAAGCTAAAGGGCACGTCTCCAAAGGCCTTGCCGTATAAAGGTGAATTGTTGCCTTAATGTAAAGACTGACATTAAAGCAGAGTTCTGGGAAACTGTGAAGACCATGGCAGGGACAGCCAGTGTGGTTCTCTCCAGATGTTGGCGGGCCACAACTTCCATCAGCCTCAATCAGGGATGTGAGGAGTTGTAGATCAAAACCTGGAGGGCACGACATTGGCTATCTGTTAGGGTTGTCGAACGGAATTTGCCAGACATCACCGTGATTTGGTCACTGGAAACAGTGTCTGGGCAGGAATTGCTTAAATGTTTGGGGAAATCCAGGCATACGGCAGCCCATGTCAACTTTGGGCAAAACAAAACAAAACGCTCAACAAGTTTTGTGTCTGGATTTTCACTTTTTGAAATATAGAAACCCTAATATCTCTGCTTCAGGTGCAAAAGCCAATAATTCTGCAACAACCCTGTTTCGCAACTCTGCAAGCACAAAGTGGGGGGGGGGGCAATGTGCCTGTATGCAGATTAAAGAACTGAACCTGAATGTAAGTAAATCATTTTTGGGTTTTTTTATTAATCTAGGCTGTCACGATGGTTCAGTCCCCCTCCCGGTCCGTCCCCCGCCATTTCATTCTGAACTAAATAAATCTTATTTCCGGTGCTGATTTTGCTTTCCTTAGTGAGATATTTTCTTTACAAACAGCCGTGCCTCCTCTCATGAAAAAAGGCCTCTCGTGGGGTCAATGAACACGTGAGAGGGGTAGTTGAAGCTTACATTCCAGCCAATCCATGTTCCCAGTCATGGGGAATTGATTGTTAAACCTCTCTGAGAACTGTGGGAGGAGAATGGGCTCTCCTAACAACTCTCAGAGCCCTTAATAAACTACAGCTCCCAGGATTCTTTGGGGGAAGCCAAGACTGTTCAAGTGGTGTAAAAGGGCTTTAAAAAAACATGGTGTGGATGTGATCCACATTTGTGAGGCCCCCACTTCTCCCTTTTTTGGGTGGGAGGGGATTTTTTTTTATAACTTTGGGCCACCATGTTGATTATATCTATAGAGTGCCCAACTCACAAGTGATATTTTCTGCATGGTGCCCAGGTAGAGTGCCCAGCATTAGGCAGGTCGAGAAGCCCAGCAGTGGGCCACAATTGCATGACCCAGGCCTCTGATTCAGTGCTTGGAGGCTGTTGACTGGTCTCTTACTTATTCTGTGCTCTCAGATGAGTACATAATTTGTCCTGGCCCATATGACAGTTCCAGAGATGGTCACGAAGTATCAGGACTGCAGTAACATGTCAGCATCATTATATATTCTAGGGAGAAGGAGAGAGGAGAGAGAAGGAGAGGGAGAGGGAGAGAGAGAGGAGTTTCTCTCACAAACCTATTGTTTTTGTGCGTAATCACAGCACAGAGGTTCAGAAGTTCAGCTCTTATTGACAAGAGAGTAAATTTCATTTTTATGTATGCAACTACATTACATCAGCTGTGATTTAAGTGCACACACTTGTATGGGGAATCGAGCTGTCTCAGCGTTGTAGAAGCTGATTAATTACACTGTTGCTGATTAATTCCACGGCTGGATTTTTGCTTCAGAACACAGTCTCCCGGTGTTGCAAGAGTTCCACCCCCTCTAGTTATATAAAGGCCCTTGTGTTCCCTTTTGAAATATGTGGCATCCGAGGGCCTTGACATCTACCCAAATGAGCTTTTTCTTCTACATTACTTTGGTGGGTGTCTTTTCAAGGAGTTGGTGAAGGGTAGTGGAATTGCAAAGTTGGAGGGAGCCTTCTAAGTTATCAAAGTCTAACATCTCTGCTTGGTGCAAGATATTCAGAGCTGGAGCAACCCCAACAGATAACTGCCCTGCCTCTGCTTAAAGATCTCCAGCTAAGTAACTAACAGACGGGATGTCAGAAAATTCTGATGGAAATGAGAGCAGGAGTTGTCAATGTCCCCTTATTTGTCCCATGACCAAAGCGGAAATCAATGTAGTGAATACTATGGGTATTTGCTGTTGTTGTTGCTTTCCATCCACAACAATACATTGTTGATTCCTCATCTGCATTTTTTTTCCCTTTGGAAAGAATGGGGTAGAATAGCATATTGACATCATAAGTTATGTGTGTTTGCCACAGAGGACACAAAGACAAATAATGCAGGATTTGGTCAGAAGACAAACTGCAGCTGAACAGAAACAGCACTGCATGTGACAAATACAGTGCAGAATAGAAAATGCCTTCTTATGTATTTGTCACATGCACGCCTCTAGTTAAGAACAGTTTCAGGTTAAGAACAGACCTCCAGCATGAATTAAGTCTGTAACTAGAAGTACCACTGTATTTTTATTTTTATTTTTAGGGGGCTCCAACCTTTTTACTTCTGGAAAAACAGGGAAACAATCAAGATTCTACTCAGGAAAAACCAAACTATCTTCCACCTTCCAACACTCTGCCAATGCATGCAAGCTTGCTTTTCATTTCTTTATACTTTTAAGTTGTTTTAACAGGCAAGCGCCTGACCCTGGTTTTCAAATGGTATAATGTCACATTTTATTGTATTACGTTTGAATGCAATTCTGGTGCAAGCCTACAGGTGTCTACTCAGAAGCGTCCCATTGATGTAGCTACAATCTAGAATTGTAGCCTCAAATAGCTTTAAACATAGTAGGCTCCCGTTCTTAAAGTTCTGGCTGTTCTGCAATGATTTACTGCCCCTTTGGATCCTTCAACACAAATCAGGGAAATGGCTAATGACACTGGAGAGTATGCAGTGCTTAGGCAGCCAAACAATTAAGATCAAAACCAGGGCATTGTCTGAAGGCATATTAGACTACCCCTTTGCTGAAGCTATGCAGGTCTGGGTCATGTTAGGATGGGTGACCATCTGAGAGCCATGCTGGGGTCCATGACAGAAGGGAAGATATCAATGTATTAAAATAAATATGAACTGTCTGTGGCTTATGAAAAGGCAAAGACATGGTCCTGAAGGATTGATTTGCAGTCCTGTTACTTACAATAAGTTTCCCTTCTGATTTTAGGTTTTAAAATGTTTGTTGGTTATGTACTCTGGTTGTGTGATTTTGTGTGACTGTACTCATCTTCTAGAGGGACGCGGGTGGCGCTGTGGGTTAAATCACAGAGCCTAGTGTAGCACCCTGCTTGTGGTTAACGCTTAGCTGGAATGAAATATTCAACGCAGCAATAGAGAAATTAAAATAATAATTTATTTGTCAGACAAATAAATATGAGGCACAGTGGTATATGGTTACCAAGCTCTGGCCTGGCCTCTTGCCATTCTGGCCAGCACTTATATTTCCTTAATCCAGCCCCCTTGCTCCTCCTGTGGCTGCCTCTGTCCAATCAGCCTGGTTGAAATTCCTATTGGCTGTTTGCTAGAACCAATCACAAAAGATACACCCATTTCCTCTTGCCCTTTTATGGAAATCAAAAAGCTATATATTCTTCTATCTATAAATGACAAATAAGTAGTAATATATCTTACATGTGTCTCAACAAGGAATCTTAATTACCAGCTCACCTCTTGCCCTCCTTGCCCTATTGCCTTCCAAAACAGATGATTAATCTTGAATTTTTATCTTAAACATATGTCAAGGATTTTGAGTTCACATCAACATTGAGAGATCTCCTTCATCTGAAGGTTTCCAAACAAAAGGCCTGACAACCATATATCAGGAGTGCTTGATGGCGTCTCCTGTCTGACAAGGGGGGGGGCTGGTGGCTGACTTAATTTCAGGATAGTTACAACTCTTACAACTATATGAAATAAGAATCTAGCATTTCTTAAATCCTTTGCATAATTATATTTAAGCTAATATATTTAATACATAAATAACCTTTTAAAAGGAAAAGAAATCTTAAAAGGATCTTAGTTTAAGAAAGAAACAGCTTTAAAAAAGACTTCCCAAAAATGTTCTGTTTCTGCCAGCCAGACCAGTTGCTTTTCCACTGCTCTTGACCTTCTTAACCTTAGGAAGAAGATATGGCTCATTTTACTATTTATCCACCCTTAATTTGTAGGGTCAGTGTAACCTTGGCTGTCAGCCTGTAATTCCCTTTTTACGACTTTGAGAATTGTTTTCTACTATAAATCAGGGGGGCCCCTTGTCTAGGAGAAAAACATTGCCAAGGTTCTTCTAGGCAGCTGGTCTTCTGCCTGGCATAAAATATTTGAAGATCTTTAAGCTCATTTTTAAAATACAAGCCCTGATTAAACATATAAGCTTTAATAAAAATTCAGGCTTATGATTAGATGCCTCACTAGGACTTGCCGATCAGAAGGTTGGCAGTTCGAATCCCTGTGATGAGGTGAGCTCCCGTTGCTCGGTCCCTGCTCCTGCCAACCTAGCAGTTCGAAAGCATGTCAAAGTGCAAGTAGATAAATAGGTACTGCTCCGGCGGGAAGGTAAACGGTGTTTCCATGTGCTGCTCTGCTCCGCCAGAAGCGGCTTAGTCATGCTGGCCACACAACCCGGAAGCTGTACGCTGGCTCCCTCAGCCAATAAAGCGAGATAAGTGCCGCAACCCCAGAGTCGGCCACAACTGGACTGAATGGTCAGGGGTCCCTTTACCTTTTACTCATCTTCTAGAGCCATATTTATGGCAGGGGATGAAGTGTATACTTTTTATCTTAAAGGGCTGCCTGGGTGGGGTGAATACCAGAACTCTCTTTTTACAGCCACTTTGTGGAAGCAGCAGAACCAACAAAAGCAATTGAATTATGTTGCAAGGCTGCTGCTGCCACTACTTCCAACCACCATCCTTGAGGGCAGAGCTTGGGAACCTGTAGGCCAAAGGCCACCCTCCAGCTTTTGGGACTATCTTAAAGCCATGCCTCCTCTACAGCCATACCCTTCTTTCCATACCCAGCTCAACTTCATACTCTCCATGCATGTTTTTGCCTGGCGGGAATGTGCTCTCAAACTCTTGCTGATGCCTGCTGCTTGTCTGAGAGGACAAGGAGGAGAGACTAAGTCTGAGTTGAAATTAGCCTAGGTAAAAATCTGCATTTCCATTACAGCGGCAACAAGTCGGTTAAAGTGGGCCGACATTATTACTTTGCCACTGATGAGCACTTTAATGTTTCTTCTGTGTGCAATGCGGCAACAGAATCTTCCCACTCCTTTGCTTCTCTCCGAGATAGTTGTTTGGACACTTAGTACCTGTGGGTGGTGTCTAAAACTATGTGTGCTGGAGGTTTCATGATCTTGCATCATTGGCATTCAACTCCACGAGGACTGCATTAAAAAAAGGCACGGCAATTATTTTAAAAAATCTCCCTTAACTGTGCTACAGAGACAGAAGCAGATCGTAATGGCCTTATTTTTTACGAGAGCCATCTATCTAGCCAGCGCTTTAAGATTGTTTGCAACCAGTGAAATACAAAGATTTCGGTGTTTTCTCTTTTTATGGAAATGCATGGGGTTGTCATAAATCAGGAGTGCAGAGAAGATTGAGCGTATATAGAGCCAAGATATACTGACTAGCCATTTCTAATCCTCACGAAGAGCAACAGTGGATTAAAGGGCACAAGAGTGCTATGCTAGCCTGAAATGCTTTCTGGGGTTTGACAGGCCACAAAATTACAAGGCAACTTTATTGAGAGTCGTTCTCAGAAGGAGAATTAGGGTTTAAAACTGGTCATATGTGGATCACTTAGCCCAAGGATGGGGAATCACTTTCAGCCCAAGGTTGCATTCCATTCTGGGCAAATCTTCCCGGGGTAGATCACATGCCAGAAATGGGCCAGGAGCAAAGGTGGGTGGATCAATAAAGAGCATTTTTGTATATACACATATTCCAGACCCTCCAAATGTCCTTATTTTCCAGGGACATTCCCAGATTTACAGAAGCCATCCTGGTTTCTGATTTGATCCCAGAATGTCCTGCTTTTCCTTAAGTAAAGGTAAAGGTAAAGGTACCCCTGCCCGTACGGGCCAGTCGTGTCTGACTCTGGGGTTGCGTGCCCATCTCGCTTAAGAGGCCGGGGGCCAGCGCTGTCCGAAGACACTTCCGGGTCACGTGGCCAGCGTGACAAGCTGCATCTGGTGAGCCAGCGCAGCACACGGAAACACTGTTTACCTTTCCGCTGGTAAGCGGTCCCTATTTATCTACTTGCACCCGGGGGTGCTTCCGAACTGCTAGGTTGGCAGGCGCTGGGACCGAGCAACGGAAGCGCACCCCGCCGAGGGGATTCGAACCACTGACCTGATGATCGGCAAGTCCTAGGCGCTGAGGTTTTACCCTACTTTTCCTTAGGATGTCCCTATTTTCATAGGAGAAATGTTGGAAGGTTATGTGACTCCCCGAACCAAGGAGATAAGTAACTATCCAACCTTTAGAAGATATCTGAAGGCAGCCCTGTATACAGAAGGCTTTATGTTGGAAGCCGCCCAGAGTAGCTGGAGCAACCCAGTCAGAGGGGTGGGGTATAAATATAAATACAGTGGTACCTCTAGATACGCACTCCTCTAGTTGTGTACCTTTCAGGATGTGAACGCGGCAAACCCGGAAGTATTTTTCCGGGTTTCGCTGCATGCGCATGTGTAGAAGTGCTCTACGCACCGTGTGCATGCACAGAAGCGGTCCTCCGGTTGTGAATTCCTCGGGATGTGGCCAGACCTCTGGAACAGATCCCATCCACAACCGGAGTTACCACTGTATAAATATGTCCCTATTCGCATTGGCGAAATGTTGGAGGATATGATATTCCTCTCAGTCCTCCATCCAGGATGGTGAGCCATTATGAGAGTTGAAGGGAACATTCCAGGCAGGCATGAAAACGCAGGGAATGTGTGAAGTAGGGCCAGTGAGGGGTTCAGCCTGCAGAGAGAGGGGGGATTTGTGGCTAGGGAGGGGTGTGGCCTGGGACAAGTCCCAAGAAGAGGTGCAGTGGTCTGGGCTTGTGGTAGAGAGAGTCAAAGACCTTTTACTATTTCTGCAGCAGGGTCTCAGCAGGGTCCCTGTCTCAGAAGTGCCCCATCGGCATGAAAGGGGACCTTCCCAGCCACTAAGAAGTCTTCTCACCCTTTGTGCTGCTTGGACTCAATTAAGAGTGAAAGGCCACTGAGGATGGACTCCTAGGGTCATTCTGCAAAAGGTGCATGGGAAAAACACTGAGGAGTTGTTCTGTGTGCTCCAAACCAAAGCATTTAGCAACATTGAAAACACAAGGTGTACCAAGTGTTTCAAGAGAACTGTGTGCAATTCTGTTACAATGGAACTTCAAGAAAAGCTTAAGTCACTCCTAATGAAGATACTGGAGCACTCCAAATCATTTCCCGTGTATATGCACAGAAAATAGTAAAACTAGCTGGAAGGTAACACATGGAGATCGGCAATGATCATTGCAATATATTCTTAATTTCTATGATTGTATAATTGTAAGATATTAAAAGGGGGTGTAGAAATAAAAAAATAAAAAATAATCCAGTAGCACCTTAGAGACCAACTAAGTTTGTTCTAGGTACAGTATAAGCTTTAATGTGCATGCACACTTCTTCAGATACCTGCATGCACATAAAAGCTTATACCTAGAACAAGCTTAGTTGGTCTCTAAGGTGCTACTGGACTATTTTTTATTTTTTTATTTCTACTGTGTCAGACTAATACGGCTACCTGCCTGAATCTAGAAAAGGGGGTGTGACTGTGAGGGGGCTATCATGAAGGCCACCTGCACTTCTGAAATTGTAACTACACTACTGGTCCCAAGGGCTAGCTTGAGAGGCCTGGAGGTCCACATGTGACTCCTGGATCTGAGGTTCCCCACCTCTGATTTAGTCATTGCCAATCAACAAAAAGAACTTTGCTTTGTAAGGTAAAAAGGTAAAGGTAAAGGTACCCCTGCCCGTACGGGCCAGTCTTGACAGACTCTGGGGTTGTGCGCCCATCTCACTTAAGAGGCCAGGGGCCAGCGCTGTCCGGAGACACTTCCGGGTCACGTGGCCAGCGTGACAATATTCACAGCTGTTAGGCTTGACCCATGCTTTTACACGCACAAGCAGGCTTTACATGACAGGGGTTTTCGCGGCCTGTATGAGCTGTAGATAGGCCTTAGCACCAGCCAGGAAATTTTCAAAATATGGTAACCTGGCCCTGCTGTTCATTCTGCTAAGTGAAGCTCTGGGCTTCTGTCCCAAATTCTTCCCCTGACGGCCCCCACTGTGTGCACACAATTGGTGATTAACTGAAGTTTTCACATCTCTGTTATTGTTAACAACAACAAAAATTGTCTCCAAAAATCACTCAGAAGCTGTCTGTCTGTAACAGCCAATTTTCTATGAATCATTCACATGGAGCCCCGAAGTTTGCTGGAACCCCTTGCCTTCACTTATGCCATCATTAGGATTTAATTAATATGGCATATTAATCCAGATCTGTGTATTACACCCCTAGACCTTCATGACTGCGATAAGTCATTTAAATCTGCTGCTAAAAAAAATAAATGGATGAGGATTAAAGTCCATCACCACCTTCTGGACATAATGTTTGAGCCATAAATAGAGCCATAATTCCAAATGCTAAAATTGAGCTTGGAACTATGAAGCTACTGTAGTTCTCTGTCAGCTATTATCCAATCTGACATCCATATTTCCCTCTTTTTTAAAAAAACAACTGACTGTGCGGGTGCAGAATTAAATATTTAGTGGCAGATAGGCCTTAGCACCAGCCAGGAAATTTTCAAAATATGGTAACCTGGCCCGGCTGTTCATTCTGCGCTCCACAGCGGAAAACACATATCCCAACTACAGCTTTGTATCTGCTTAATATTATATGAGAGCCAGTGTGGTGTAGTGGTTAAGAGCAGTGGACTCGTAATCTGGTGAACTGGGTTCGATTCCCTGCTCCTCCTCATGCAGCTGCTGGGTGACCTTGGGCCAGTCACACTTCTCTGAAGTCTCTCAGCCCCACTCACCTCACATAGTGTTTGTTGTGGGGGAAGAAGGGAAAGGAGAATGTTAGCCGCTTTGAGACTCCTTAGGGTAGTGATAAAGCGGGATATCAAATCCAAAAAAACCCTCTATTGTCTCATCAATACCCAATGATGGGTATCAATGGGGTGCCTAAAACTTGCCCTCCCTGTCCTGTTCTCATAATTTTGCTACTTTAAATTTTGACACTGAACAAAGTTTACTATTCGGAGAGATGTGTGAGGTACTTTATTTACTTCCTCGTTACATCTGTAAGCTACATTTCTTCCACCCCTGTTTAATCCCCACAACAACCCTGGAAGGCTGAGGGGTACTGACTGGGCCAAGGTCACCTAGTAAGGCTCATGGGAACTTGAACCCTGATCTCCACAGTCCTAGTCCAATACTCAAACCACTACACCACAAACAAATATATGCACACGTAAAGAGTCCCTGCAAGTACCTCCATCCTCAGATGCAGTGGCCTCTGAATACCAGTTGCTGGCAATCGGAGGTGGGCAGAGTTTTGTTGCACTTGTGCTTGTGGGTTTCCCACAGGCACCTGGTTGGCCACTGTGAGAACAGATGCTGGGCTAGATGGACCACTAGCTTGATCCAAGAGGCTCTTCTTATGTTCTTAGTTTAAGGTTACCAGACGTCCCTGTTTCCCGGGGACAGTCCCCAGATTTACAAATCAATCCCCATACAAAATCCATTGAAGTTGAAAAGTGTCCCCAGATTCATTGAAAGAAACCTTATCTTAGTTATCTCCCGCTTGGACTACTGCAATGCGCTCTACGTAGGGCTACCTTCGAAGGTGACCCAGAAACTGCAACTAATCCAGAATGCAGCAGCTAGACTGGTGACTGAGAGCGGCCAACGAGACCATATTACACCGGTCCTGAAAGACCTACATTGGCCCCCAGTATGTTTCCAAGCACAATTCAAAGTGTTGGTGCTGACCTTTAAAGCCCTAAACTGCCTCGGTCCAGTATACCTGAAGGAGTGTCTCCACCCCCATCTTTCTGCCCAGACACTGAGGTCCAGCGCTGAGAAGTGAGGCTACAGGCAACCAGGCAGAGAGCCTTCTCGGTAGTGGCACCCGCCCTGTGGAACCCCTTCTCATCAGATGTCAAGGAAATAAACAACTATGTGACTTTTATAAGACATCTGAAGGCAGCCCTGTTTAGGGAGGTTTTTAATGTTTGATGTTTTATTATGTTTTTAATGTTGAGACCTACCCAGAGTGGCTGGGGAAACCCAGTCAGGTGGGCAGGGTATGTATGAATAAATAAATGAATAAATAAATATTATTATTATTTTCAATATATGTTTTGGACTGCTCCTTTTGGGACTGCATGCCCTCCAATATTTCTCTGATGAAAATAGGGACGTCCTACTCCATTATTATTATTATTATTATTATTATTATTATTATTATTATTCCACCCATGTGACTGGATTGTGCCAGCTACTCTGGGCAGCTTCCAACATATATAAATACAAAAAACCCCAAAACATTAAACATTAAAAAGCTTCCCTATACAGGGCTGCCTTCAGATGTCTTTTAAAGGTTGTATAGTTACTTATCTCCTTCGCCCAGGGGTCACTTAACTCCATGCCCCTCAACATTTCTCCAGTGAAAATAGGGACATCCTGAGGAAAAGCAGGACATTCTGGGATCAAAACAGAAACCGGGATGGCTTCTGTAAATCTGGGGCTGTTTCTGGAAAATAGAGACACTTGGAGTGTCTGAGAGTGGTCATTGTCGTCTCAAGTGGTTTTGGCTTGGCTTGGCATGATAGCTGTGCCTGGTAGTATGCAAAGGATATATGGGAGATATGAAAATAAAACAAAGAGTTTTCCTTCAGGAAAGCGGTGTGAGGGGGACCTTTTTATGTCATGAATTCTGTGATTGCCACATGAAAGGTAAGAAAGCTGGATTAGCAACACTTTTTTAAAAAGTGTGTAAGCATGAGTTGTTGTAACCTGACGCCTACAAAGGGCAGATACCATTATTACTGCTGCCCAGAACTCAACAAGAGAAAAGAAAATTGTTGCTAATGCATTTCAGAGACCTTCAGAAATTACCACCAATAATTCCTCTGCACAATAACAACAAAGTTCATACTTTGTAAAATAGCTTTGTTACCTTGGGATGACGGTTGTCCAGAAGCAAACATGTGGGAGGCCTTCGGGTTATAAAAAAGAATTATTCTGATTAAGCAGCTTCCTGCAAGGTTTCCTGTGCAACTGACTTGCTGTTAGTGGGTGGCTTAGGAGATCCAGACCACAGGACTTTGCTGGTGGGCTTGATTCTCCTGCTCCTTCCATCTTTTTAATTTGTCTGTTTAACAACAAAATATAAAGGGACAAACATCAAACATTAAAAGCTTCCTGAAACAGGCCTTCAGATGTCTACAAAAAGTTGTATAATTGTTTAACTCTTTGACATCTGATGGGAAGGCATTCTACAGGGTGGGTGCCCTTTGCCCGGTTCTCTGTAATTTCACTTCTCACAACGGTGGCAGTGTATAAAGTTATACAAGGCCAAAGCCCCAAGGAAGTCAGACTATCCTCCACCAGGGCCAGGGTCTTTTCAGTGATGGCTGGTGGAATGATCTGTCCCATGAGACTAGGGCCCTTCAGGATTTAACCTCCTTCCGTCGGGCCTGTAAGGCAGAGCTCTTCCGCCTGGCCTTTAATTTGAATTCAGCCTGATCTTTTATTTCCCTTCTCTTCCCTCCCCCTCCCCTTTTATGAAGATCACCCGCTCTGAGACTAATTCTCCCCTGGCCTCCTCGCTGGCCCAAGTAGGACCAATTCAGCCAGCTAGCCCTGGGGATTATCTAATTGATTTTTGAATTTTGAGTTCTATTGTTATTCATGTTTTTATACTGTATTTTATGCTGCTTTTATAATTAAGTGTTTTAAATTTGTTGTTAGCCGCCATGTGCCCAGTTTTTGAACCGGGGAGGGTGGGGTATAAATAAAAAAATATTTTTAATTATTTTACTTTGCTTATAGGATGGCTGGTACACTGCAATGCTAGTAAGAGCCCAGCCAGTCATCACCTGAATTTCCCAGAGGTGTTTTGAGCCCATGCCCTGAGTCATCAGAGTGCCTAGGAATGATGGTTGTGCTTATGTCCATTGAAATCGGTGGGTTTAAGATGAAGAATGTAAGATGGGTCTTCTGGATCAAGCCAGATGCTCATCAAGTCCAGCATCCTGTTCTCACAGTGACCAAACAGATGCCTGTGAAGAAACCATGGTCAGGATACCAGCACTCTCATACCCTCCAACATTTCTACGATTAAAATAGAGATGTCCCATTCCATAATGAAGAGACATCACCTTGCCAACAAAGGTCCGCATAGTTAAAGCTATGGTTTTCCCAGTACTGATGTATGGAAGTGAGAGCTGGACCATAAAGAAGGCTGATCGCCAAAGAATGGATGCTTTTGAATTATGGTGCTGGAGGAGACTCCTGAGAGTCCCATGGACTGCAAGAAGACCAAACCTCTCCATTCTTAAGGAAATCAGCCCTGAGTGCTCACTGAAAGGACAGATCCTGAAGCTGAGGCTCCAATACTTTGGCCACCTCATGAGAAGAGAAGACTCCCTGGAAAAGACCCTGATGTTGGGAAAGATGGAGGGCACAAGGAGAAGGGGACGACAGAGGACGAGATGGTTGGACAGTGTTCTCAAAGCTACGAACATGAGTTTGACTAAGCTGCGGGAGGCAGTGGAAGACAGGAGTGCCTGGCGTGCTCTAGTCCATGGGATCATGAAGAGTCGGACATGACTAAACAACTAAACAACAACAACTTTCCATAATGATAATTATACTATTTATACACCACACAACTTATTGGGTTGCCCCAGCACTCTGGGCAGCTTCCAAAATATATAAAAACATAATAAAACATTAACATTAGCTTTTGTGGGACTGACGTTGTTTAAGGACTGGGGCTGCCAGCCTGTTTGGCCTGTGTATGTGAAGAGGCAATGTCACAAGAGGCAGTGTAAGTCTCTCTAGCAATTTCTTCTCATATGGAAACTAGAGGAAGACAAGCCATAGCTTAGTGGTAGAGCAGGTATTTTGCATGCAGAACAGGAGCAGCTCACCGGGTGGGATGGAGCCAAAACAACAGCCTCCTGGCGGCAACAGATGTGCCAGTGGAGTCAACCTGGTGCTTCTGCTGGTGTGAATGCAAAGCCTACCAGTTGTTGTTCCCATTAAGTGAGCCGCTCCTGACATAGAAGGTTCAATTTTTGATATGTTCAGTTAAAAGGAGCACATTGAACATGACGCAAAAAGTCTTGCCTGAGACCTTAGAGAGCTGCAGGCAGCCAGAGTAGACACTACTGGTTTAGAACAAAGTGTTTAGCCTGTCTGAAACTGATCCTATAAAGGCCTTCGGGGTGGAGTAGTGGTTAAGAGCAGTAGATTCGTAATCTGGGGAAACGGGTTCGCGTCTCCACTCCTCCACATGCAGCTGCTGGGTGACCTTGGGCTAGTCACACTTCTTTGAAGTCTCTCAGCCCTGCTCACCTCACAGAGTGTTTGTTGTGGGGGAGGAAGGGAAAGGAGAATGTTAGCCGCTTTGAGACTCCTTCCGGTACTGATAAAGCAGGATATCAAATCCGAACTCTTCTTCTTTAATGAAACCATTCTTTAAAAAATAGGAATTCAGAACAGCTTTTATTCATTTAGATTTTTCTACTGAAACCTCCTCAGGTCTACAACATATTCAGATCATTTCAAGAATTGCTTCAGCTGATCACCGTCAAGGGTGGCGCATTCCCTCCCTAGGTCTGAACCACCTCATTTCCCATGTAGTTTGTCAAAAGGCATTTATTTGCACTGAAAAGTTGCATTGTATATAGAACTATGCCACTTACCTGAGGAAGTGCAGTACAGTGGAATCAGTCCTTAGTAGTTGCAAAGTGCCTCAGTTCATCTCACCGGCTAATGAGTTAAATGCTAATTTTCCCTAATGTCATTTTATAAACAAAAGTGTCTTAGGATGATGAGTTATGCCTTAGGTTTGCTGAAAAATATCCAAACTATGAAATGTTTTTTGGAGGGGTTACTAAGTGGATTAGCGAAAGTTATATTTCAGGGCTAACAGAATTATAACGTATCAATGACAAATATGGCTAAAGCCTTCAGAAAGAAATGGATTCACAGGTCAGCAGAACTGGCTGCAAAGACAGACACAAAGTACAAAATATATTCCTATTGGGATCGTTCTTCTGTACAAATTGCTATTTTTACAAAATTCACTGCCACAGCTAGACAGGCGCAAAGGATCTTACCACAAATACAATTTCATGCCACAGGGAACCAAGGACAGGAGAGTCTTACAAAATGAAACAAGGGGAGGGATTTTAAGCTAGGGCTTGTCAGCATTTAGTCCTGCAACCTTCTAGCAATTCCTGAGCAAAACCCTTGAAGATATGATGTAGGAACTATGATGAATATGATGATGATCTGTGGAGTTTATATATATGTCGCAATGGCGTTCTATGGTCACATTGTAAAAATAGGTACAGATAAGTACAGATAAGGCTATCTGTAAAGACTGTGACATGTCAACTCTTTTCATTTCAATTCAGAACTGATTCACCCAAATTAGGAAGAAGCTTCTTTTCTCTGTTGAGCACAATCCTGAAATTTGGACCATCCCAGGCACAAAAAGAATTGTGTTCCAAGCTTCCTCACTTCCATTCTATGGCTGCATTCATATGTGGGATTTCTTTCATTAGTTTTCCTGCTGATAATGCTGCCACTTCCATCCCAATTTCTAATGTTCCTTTTATGCTGCAGTACCTGTTGTTTTATGGAACGGTGTGCTTTTTTATTGATTTGCCACCGTGTCATGCTAAACAGCAGGAAGGTACTCTATGACAAGATACAACCCAAAAATTAATCACATGATCACCAAATCCATGGGAAAATTAAAATGCAAAATTCCCATAAGTTTCCAAGTTAACAGGTTGCAAATGGAAATGATATGGAAACGAGAACTAAACTCCCACTAGGTTCCACTAGATTTCTAGAAGCGGTTTTTAACATTGTGTGAAAGATCACATAAAATGTGGAAATCAAAAGGTAAGGAAAATTCAGGAAGATGGAATAAAGTGCTGTCTGAATGCAACCTAAGAATTCAGGTATCTTGGAGAAATTGTATTTCCCAGGGTCACAAGGGAATGCAGCTATTACAGCACTCATGGCATCATTACTGACTGGTATTGAATAGCATACTGTCTGTGATACTGGACAATGAATGGGTGCATGCATACATATATACACAAATACATAGATATGCCTAGACCAGGGATCACCAGTGCAAATGGACACCATTGTTCCCATCTGTACCTCCTATGGCATCTGCAAAAAGTCTCAGTGAACAAGTCCTTGAAAATTCACAACGCATGGGAGACTGTTGCAAAGAGCTTCTCTTTGTGACTAGGGCAGTGGCTGATGTAAGTGCCCTTCCTCCCGCTGGGGGGGCGGTGTAAGGTTGGTGCAGCATGCCTGCACCATTTTAAGACTCTTTTTCTTTCTGGTCTTTTCGATGTGGCAGCCATTTAAAAGAAGCTGAAATGTAAAGAGAGAGTATGTGTCTTTCCACATAGGGATCGTGCTCCAATTCCTTTTTGCTCATGAACTGCACCAGCTCCAAAGTGGACAATACCATTGGATGAATTCAGTGTTTACATCATCCTCATGTTTTAAACAAGCTAACTGTAGAGGTAATGAACAGTGAGGTGCTTCCGCTTAATTGCATTTAGGATTCATTCGGTTTTTTGAAAAGAAGTTGCTGAGCTCGAACGAAGTCAGCACAAACATTCTGAAGGTGTTAAATAAGACTTGGGAGATTTGTTGACAGAAAAGGATCTTTGAATTCAGTTCGCAAATCAAATAAATTAGGTTGCAACGAAGTCACTGCAAGATTCCAAGTTCTGTAACCACTTTTGCAAAAACTGAGAGTGGGTAATAAAACCATTCTCTTTGGCAGTAAAAAACTTCGTAACTGACAACCCAGCAAAGCCGCCTGCTGGGTTTTAAGCTGTCACAACTTCAGCAAAATAGGGCATTTAAAAGCAAACTAGCATTTGAAGGAAAGAAAGAGATCCGAGGCTTGGGGGGGGTGTTGCTTTTCTCCTTCCCCTCCCTCAAGTTGAGAATTTGACTTTGAAGGAGTAAAAGCTCCTTTATTTTTGAATAATGACTTGATAAAAGCCCATTTCTGTCTAAGTTCCATCCGTTTCACCAGCAGCAGGGCTGAGCTACCCAGCATGTCAGTTACAGAGGCTCTGTAGGCAGAACAAAATCTCCTTCCCTTCAAGATGATGCTTCTAAGCAGCTACAGAAGAGGCTGCTGGCTCCAGCGATCGGATGCTAAAGAAGAATCTGCACACTCACAAATCAGGTGAAGAAAGCTAGCCAAGATCCGCACTTTAGCCTCTGCAATTCCTGCTGTTGCTCTCTGGGGAATGTGAGCACTAGACAGGGCTGGTCCAAGACTTTTTGCTGGCTAAGGCACAGGACAAGAGAACAGAAAAATAGCTGTGCTACATCAGGCTAAAGGCCAATCTACTCCAACATCCTGATCTCACAGTGGCCAACCAGGTGACCATGGGAAGCCCCAAACCAGGCCATTAGAGCAACAGGTCTCCCCAGTGGTAATTCTCAGCAACTGGTGCCTCCAACAGTGGTGCTAGGACATAGCCACTGTGGCTGGTAAGCCATTGATAGTCTTGCCCGTGACTTTATCTCATCATCTTTTAAGGCCATCCAAGTTGGAGGCCATCACTACCTCTTGTAGGAGTGACAGGACATTATGGTGCTGAGTATTCAGCTAGCCCACTTGTTTGCGGATACAGAAGAACCTGAGCTTGTTTTAACATGCCATGTTTGCTTGTTTATAGGAGACATGGGTCCCTAGTGACCACACTTCTAAGGCAATGTGCAGTTCAGGTGCCAAAACCAAGAAGACCCCGCTTCCAATCCATCAAAGTCTGAAGGTGAATGTAGCCAGAACAGGACTTCCATTGATGATCTTAACACATGAGCAGATTCATATAATAAAAGGCGATTCCCCAGAAAGCCTTTGATCCCCATTGTGAGAAGTTCTAATGCTTAATAAAGCAGGGAGCAATAAATAATTTGCATCCATCAAAGTCATACTCAGAATAAACTCATTGAGATCAATATCCATTAATTTCAAAAGGTCTGGGTCCTTTTGGCACAGATCCCAATATGTCCATCAGTATCTCCTATGGTGCTAGTGAAAGGTTGCACTAAATATTCCCTCAAAAACCCACGGTGTGAATTTTTACACTTCCTGCTCAGTTCCTGTTTCCACTGGCTTAGCCATTCCTACACTGAATACACACTCTTTAATATGCCCACATTTCACTTCCAGGACTGCAAACCCGCCATTCTTAACAGAAAAGCTGCAAAAAGCTTCCCTCTTTGTACGCAGCAGCAGCTGATATAGATGTAGCTTGAATGCCCAACACCTGTATTTTGGGTTCCTGTTTCTTTCCATACTCTTTTAGATGCAGCAGCCATTTTGTGTTCTACCACAGACATCCCCTCAGCAAAACAAAATAAAAAAATTCCTTCCAGTAGGACCTTAAAGACCATGCACACGAAAGCTCATACCAAGAACCAACTTAGTTGGTCTTTAAGGTCCTACTGGAAGGAATTTTTTTATTTTGTTTTGACTATGGCAGACCAACACGGCTACCTATCTGTAACTGGAACTATGGAAGATCCCCTCAGCAGACATTTTGTGACTGGCACGCAAGGCACTTTCTCAAAACTCCAAATGTGTTGACTTTCCCCCAAAGGGCGTAGGCCCAGCCAAAAGGTCTGCTCTGAGAATGACTTAAGTTGGATTCATCCCAAGGACAACATACTCAAAATTCTCTTCGGAGGACGTATTTAAATGGCAAAGGGATGGTGAAAAAAACCTCAACAATTATTTTTTTAGCTCAAACACATCCAATATACCTAAATCTCTAACATGCTCAAAAAGGTTTATCCTGGGGGCTATTTCAGCAGCAGTTCATCGTTGGCATTAAATCTTTCTCAAGATTAATTTCACTGTGCATTCCATTAGGATTTTGAGTGAACTATTAATCATAAGACTAAGAGACTCTTAACCAATTGATAGTTTTATGGTTATGGTTATTATTAATCATCAAGTTTTATTTTCCTTTATTCTTTATAATAAAACACCTCATTTTTCTCTACAAATGCTTCCCACCTAGTTCATCATACTTTCAGTTCAATTGCTTCCATTTTTAATGCAAAACTTACAAAGAATCTCATATGCAAACAATTAAGAACTTGTTCAATTTAAGCGCTAAAAAGCAAGGAATGTGCACAGAGGAAAGCTGATACAAACTGATAGGAAGAGGAGCTGAGAAACAAAATTGCATTCAGGATACAGAGTCCTTCTGTGACACCAGCTCATTGTAATTAAATCTAGAATTTCCATAGAATTGGTTACTTGCCCTGAATTCCCACTGTAGAAGCAGCATCAAAGGAAAACTCCCGTCCCTTCAGGTAAGGTAGCACAATGGTTTTTGCAGGGAAATATCACTGCAAGGTGAACAAATTATTTTAATTATTCTTGCTTAAGAGGCAACCACACATTCTCTGTATGAATCCTAAACCAGGAAAGGAGTTCCACACTCAGAACCCATGTGCACAATCCCATCTGGAACTGGGGACAACATGAACATCAGGAGATTTGCGTTCAGATCCTCTGGCTAGAGGTCCACATAAGGCACCCCAAACAGGTGATAGATATGTTCAAGCAGCACAGACCAGCCATTGGGCAAGCAGTTACACACCGATCTGTGAATGCAACAACATCCATGCAGCCTACAGTTGAGATCTCTGGATCAGGAAGGTGTCCTGTGGTGGTGCTTTGATTTCACTTAATTATTAATTAATTAATTAATTAATTAATTAATGTATCACCCTTCATCCATAGATCTCAGGGCAGTTCGTGCATGTAGAGTGACCACAGAAGAATTGCAGGGAATTCCCTGATAGGAATGTAAGAAGGCAACGATTTCTGACCCATACTGTGTTCAATGTAATCCATGCTATTTGCATTCCACTGCAACTAGGGCTCTGCTAAAACCTACGTTATTCTTGAAGCTACAAACATGAGTCTGACCAAACTGCGGGAGGCAGTGGAAGACAGGAGTGCCTGGCGTGCTCTGGTCCATGGGGTCACGAAGAGTCGGACACGACTAAACGACTAAACAACAACAACAACAACATCCACTCACTACAGCCCAAACAAAATCAATTAGGGTAATTAATTTTGATGCATTTCAGTGGGAGGGAAACATTTTTAAAAATGCAGAAGATAACATCATTGTTTCCGTAACATTTGCAGATTCAAAAAACGATGACAAACACTGCTCATCTTCACTTGCATGATTTCCATTCCTGAGCTCAGATGAAGGTGTGAATTGCGACAGTTTCCTCTCTCTCTCTCCTGTTTCCATTTCCAATGGAATTCTCCAACATGAGGTGCCACCATAACTGTGTACTTCTCATCCTCACCACCAACTAGTTACATCCTTCAGTTATTTCTTCTCCTGCCAAAGAGTCTTCTTTTTCTGCTGCATTCTCAGCATACTTGAGACTTTTTTGAGCATTTCAATCAGTGCTAACCTTAGCTTTGCAAGGTGCCAAGGGTAGTGAGTATGATATTCTCTTTCCTGTAAACACTTCTCCAGCACTCAGCAGCCTCCCTTGGTGCCTTCGCTTCCAGTTTGGGGGTGGGGAGCGAAAACCCCATAGGAGGAGTTGCTTCATGGTGTCTTCTTCCACTGTCCTTTAAGCAAAGCATGGGAACCTGGGAGAGCGCAGGCCGGTGATTCAGTATTTCTGCGGTAGTCTGCGAGGAATTTCCACATGGCATGTAAATACTGCCAGCCTCCATGTCACGTTTGCAGACATCTTTGTGACGCAGAGTTATGATTAGGTTTATTGTATTTCTATTCAAGTTCTATTCATTGTTTCCAAACTGGCACATGAATGAGCATAGGCACATTTATTGCACATCTTCATCCTCTTATGACCTCTTTTTTTTTCCAAACTACAGTAAATGATGATGATGATGATGATGATGATGATGATGATGATGACAGAAGCTCCAGGGGGGGAACCAAGGATTTTGGTGGGCTTTACTGCTGTGAAATGGGGAAGGGCTGCCTGGCAGCAGCTGCTTCTGCTCCCCCAGCTGCCTGCCATGGGGCTGATCCTGACGCAGAGCCTTATTTCAGCCTCTCTCTCAGGGATCAGCTCACAGCTTGGGCAGCGGTGGCAGAGGGAATGTATGGGCAGGTGGGCAGAGAGAGAGAGAGACTCCTCCTCCCCATTGCACGAAGTATCTGCTCTACCATGTTCAAACTCTTTTTTTATTATTATTTCATTAAGTAACAGTTACACACTACTTGATTTTAAGCCTTTCTCAAAGCACTGCTCCTGTGTGATGCTGGGTTGAGGGCATTGTGGGAAATTAAAAGGCTGTCTATATCCAGCTCAGAGTCTGGAGGGTTTTTGTTTTGAATGAGGAGGACACTCAGGGCAGGCATGAGCAGATGCCCTGGCAAAACACCGGGGCCTTGGAAACTGCCCAAGAATGCCGAGTGCTTGCATTGGCCAGGAGACTTGACAGGATGCCATTTATTTGTATTTATTTGACAAAGTATATGTACTGCTTGATTGTAAATGAAACCTCCTCTTTGCAGTTTAGAAAAACATATTAAAGAAACATTTAAATTGACAATGAAAGATTAAGTTAAGAACAAGTCTCTATATATATATGTGTGTGTGTGTGTGTGTGTGTGTATAGTATAATTCAAATCAATAGTTAAGCTAAAAACAGACATTGCCTATAACTTACAAATCTCCTGGGCAGAGCTTGTCTCATTCTAGCTATCTGATCTCCTGGAAAGGCAGTGAAATGAAAATTAATAAAGCTAATAATCATCATAAAACAACAAGCCAAGCAATGAAGCACTGGTTAGAAACAAGCTGTAAAACTCAGCAGAAAGGCTATGACAGACCCTATAGGCTGTGCACACTAGGGGGCAATAAACTGGGAACATAAAAAGCATTGAAATGGTATCCATGGATGGTGTCGGGTGACTCTTCTACAGATAGAGTGAAGAAACAAAAAAGGTCATTTCCCCGGTCACCACATGCCTCCCCAAATAGCTAGGCTGTGTGTGTGTTGATTTATAAAAATCCAATAAAATGATAAAACAACATGTCCCCAGCACCCAGCACATTAGGCAGCAATACATGGCAAATCCAAGTGGTATATCCTCCCTCCCACATGAAATGCACAATAAGCAATTGACCATTTGTTGTCTTTCAGTCTGCCGTCAGCGGTGCCTTGTCTCAGCTTGCCTGATGAAAGCCCAGGTAATAGTGGCAGCAGAAAATTGAAAGTGTTAACAATAGGAGCCTTAGGCAGGCACCGTATTCACTATAAGTTCATGGCCTCTGCCTTTGTTGTTTAGTCGTTTAGTCGTGTCCGACTCTTCGTGACCCATGGACCAGAGCACGCCAGGCACTCCTCTCTTCCACTGCCTCCTGCAGTTTCGTCAAACTCATGCTGGTAGCTTCTATAACACTGTCCAACCATCTTGTCCTCTGTTGTCCCCTTCTCCTTGTGCCCTCAATCTTTCCCAACACCAGGGTCTTTTCCAGGGAGTCTTCTCTTCTCATGAGGTCACCAAAGTATTGGAGCCTCAGCTTCAGGATCTGTCCTTCCAGTGAGCGGCCTCTGCCTATACCTACATAAGACAATGGAGCATTATGGAGGGTGGGGATAAAACAGGCATCGGCAAACTTGGCCCTCCAGATGTTTTGGGACTACAACTCCCATCATCCCTAGTTAACAGGACCAGTGGTCAGGGTTGATGGGAGTTGTAGTCCCAAAACATCTGGAGGGCCGAGTTTGCCTATGCCTGGGATAAAATATCATTTTGTTATGTTCCCTGAAAGAGTGCAGAGGACAAACAGCCGACATACATTCGGGTTGTATTTTTGTAATAAAGAAAAGCCTGAAAGTTTTTGGGCATGTTTGTTTTCTTGCCATTCTACAAAACAAAAATGGCTTAATATTCTGATCAGCAGGATTCCGTCCCCCGATAGCACAAATTAGGGTTTATTTTCCATTTTAAAAAAGGCCTTCATTGTTTCAGGTTGTTAACCACGATGTCTTAGAAAATGAAGCATGGTCATTGGGTGGCAGCAGAGGGAGGGGGGTTACAGAGAGAGGGATTGGCAGAGGGAGTCATTTTGTCCTTTATGAATTTGGCAATGAAGAATTTAAAAGATACCAGTGTGGGGTTGTTATCATGCACAAGCCTAAGCTGTCAGGCCTCATTACTCCCGAGACAAAAATTACAGAAGAATGTATTAAATGCTTCAGCAGAAACAACACAGTGCACCATCTCCCTACCGTGGTAATGGGATGACACCATCAGCTCGTTCACCGAACTGCACGGGGGTTTCCCTCCCCTTGCAAACTGCAGTAAACAAGGATTCGGGAAAAGCTAAACATTCAAATGGCACCGTTTATTGCCGAAGCCGGTGCTGTTGCTGAAAGTTTCATCTAGCCAACAGGGTATCCCCCTTTTTCTTCCTGCAAAAGGAAGAGGCAAGAGGGGAAAGCTTTGAAATTATTAGGGGTCTATGGATGCAAGGCAGCTGCTCTTACATTTACCTTGCCTGTTACTGAAGCAGGCCCATCCTCACTAGGCGTAGGGGTGAAATGCTTATTGAGTTCACATCTAAAGTCAAGTCTAGCTCATTCACATGTTCTGAATACGTGAATCAAAACACAGCCAACCCTCAAAATTCACTCTTGTCTGAATTTTGCAATGCAGTTCACCAGCCAAGTAACGGGTGCAAAAATACACATACCAGGGTCAAGTGTGCATGGAAAAAATAAAAGAAACTGAAATGAGCACATTCACCCATTGCTAATTTCACATTCTGTCGCTTTCCACAGCTTTCCCTTCAGGACCATACATGCTCTCCTTGATCTTTTTTGGCTCACCTGGAGATATCTGAGGAGCATAGCATGCTATCACTTAGCAACCACAACCTAGCTAACTTTTACTCCTGGCAAAAGTGTCATTTGTGGTTAGGGCAAGGTTAAACCCAAGTAAATCTAGCCAGGGATGAACACATTGTTAATGGAGGTCACATACAGGCAGAGCATAGGGAGACCAAGATGACTTCATCAAGCTGCTCATAATTATTTGTGTGTGTGTGTTTTAGCTTAAAGAGCTTTTTTAAAAAATCACACTTCCAGCAGACATTTTTGCAGTATGACACACCCACATTCTGCATTTCTTCCAGCTAACATTATTTGTCAACTTCTCCACCAAAACAGTATTCTTCTGTAGCTCCTCCTAAATTCTCCCCCAAAATGGACAACCATTAGTTTTGCTGCTATTAAAAGATGACGCCAAAAATTCCAAATGTGGCTACTACCTTTAAAAGGTTGCCAACCCCTGCCCCACCCAATGATCCAGTCCCATGACCTTAGGAAATACTCTGAAGACACACCAAGTCCTTGGAACATCTACAAAACTTTTTTTTTTACCTATAAAGCCTTAAACAGCTTGAGAGCAGAATACCAAAAGGACCACCTCTTAGAATCATAGAATCATAGAGTTGGAAGAGACCACAAGGGCCATCGAGTCCAACCCCCTGCCAAGCAGGAAACACCATCAGAGCACTCCTGACATATGGTTGTCAAGCCTCTGCTTAAAGGAGACTCCACCACACTCCTTGGCAGCAAATTCCACTGTCGAACATCTCTTACTGTCAGGAAGTTCTTCCTAATGTTTAGGTGGAATCTTCTTTCTTGTAGTTTGGAGCCATTGCTCCGTGTCCGCTTCTCTGGAGCAGCAGAAAACAACCTTTCTCCCTCCTCTATGTGACATCCTTTTATATATTTGAACATGGCTATCATATCACCCCTTAACCTCCTCTTCTCCAGGCTAAACATGCCCAGCTCCCTTAGCCGTTCTTCATAAGGCATCGTTTCCAGGCCTTTGACCATTTTGGTTGCCCTCCTCTGGACACGTTCCAGTTTGTCAGTGTCCTTCTTGAACTGTGGTGCCCAGAACTGGACACAGTACTCCAGGTGAGGTCTGACCAGAGCAGAATACAGTGGCACTATTACTTCCCTTGATCTAGATGCTATACTCCTATTGATGCAGCCCAGAATTGCATTGGCTTTTTTAGCTGCCGCGTCACACTGTTGGCTCATGTCATGTCTCTCCATTTGAACTGACCCAGACTGTGCAATCATCATCTGAGGCCCTTCATCACGCGCCTCCTCTGCAAGAGGTCCAGAGGGGAGCAACACAACAATGGTCCTTTTCTGCAGTGGCTCTCCCTTTGTGGAATGCTCTCTCTGAGGAGGCTCACCTGCCGCCATTATTATATATCTTTAGGCACTAGGCAAAAGCTTTCCTCTATAACCAGGTCTTTGGCCTTTAACTATCTGTAGGGGTGGGATGTTTTGGGGTTAACCTGGGCAAGATAAAGCAACGAAAGAAAGAAAGAAAGAAAGAAAGAAGAGTAAGAACTACAACAGATTAACAACTGATTGCTGAATATGTGACTCCAAATCTACCTTGGGCTTTCTTATTGTTGTTTAGTCATTTATCAATCGATTTTATTGCATTAGCCATACGGCCATAGCATAATATACATAGAAATAACAACATAAAATGGGGGTGTGGAGATAAAAGTGGATGTCGTCCTGGGGGAATACTTTGAGAAAATGAGGATAACAAAAGTAACGGGGGATTTAAAACATCGAGTGACAGAGAATACAAAAACACGTTCGATTGTGCGGCATATCGACTACATCTGTGGTGTTAAAGAAGGAGTTGGTGCCGCTTTCCTCTTCATCACACTAAGCAGGAAATTAGCTGTCATCTCGGTAATCCAACAGTCAGAATCCTGCAGAAGAAGGGACACTATCCAGGGCTGGATTGGGAGATGAAACTTGTTCACGAGAGGAGTTAGAAACCAAGATCTTTCATCTGTCCAGTTGGGACAGAAGAGCATTACATGTTCCATAGTCTCCAGAGCCGTGTCATTGCAGGAGCATGTTCTATTTGCGATGGGAACTCTGGAGTAACGACCCGACAGAACTGCTGTAGGAAAGCAGTTGAGACGGGCACAGGTAAAGGCCCTTCGCTTAGCCTCCGAAGGAATTGTGAAGCAGTATAGAGGGATCCCTTCAGGGGGTGGAATAGCTAGGGCTAAGCCTGAACACGGCCCTCTTGCATGGGAAGCTGTGTTAGAGAAGTCAAGTTGCTGTAGCTTCTTTTTGATTAGAGGTAGGGCCGCCGGGCTAATACACTCTAAGTTAAAAACAGTTTTACGGTTCAAATTGAGAAGAGAGCGGAATTTGAGATTAATTGTAGTTTTCCAAGGAGAATTATGAATATCTCTTAGGATCAAATTGGAGAAACCACCTCTAATTCGAGCATCCGATGCTAGTAGGTGGGAGCTATAGGAAATGGCTCGACTCCATGCTCGTTTTACAATTGAGGGCTGGGCGAATTCAAGTCGTAGGTCATTTAGTCGTGTCCAGCTCTTCATGACCCCATGGACCAGAGCACGCCAGGCACTCCTGTCTTCCACTGCCTCCCGCAGTTTGGTCAAACTCATGCTGGTAGCTTCGAGAACATTGTCCAACCATCTCATCCTCTGTTGTCCCCTTTGCCTTGTCCCCTCAATCTTTCCCAACATCAGGGTCTTTTCCAGGGAGTCTTCTCTTCTCATGATGTGACCAAAGTATTGGAGCCTCAGCTTCAGGATCTGTCCTTCCAGTGAGCACTCAAGGCTGATTTCCTTAAGAATGGATAGGTTTGATCTTCTTGCAGTCCATGGGACTCTCAAGAGTCTCCTCCAGCACCATAATTCAAATGCATCAATTCTTTGGCGATCAGCCTTCTTTATTGTCCAGCTTTCACTTCCATACATCACTACTGGGAAAACCATAGCTTTAACTATACAGACCTTTGTCGGCAAGGTAATGTCTCTGCTTTTTAAGATGTTGTCTAGGTTTGTCATTGCTTTTCTCCCAAGAAGTAGGCGTCTTTTAATTTTGTGACTGCTGTCACCATCTGCAGTGATCATGCAGCCCAAGAAAGTAAAATCTCTCACTGCCTCCATTTCTTCCCCTTCTATTTTCCAGGAGGTGATGGGCCCAGTGGCCATTATCTTAGGGGGGGGGGGGGTTATGTTGAGCTTCAGACCATATTTTGTGCTCTCCTCTTGCACCTTGGGCTTTACAGCTCCACAAATGAAAGAGAACTCTCCTGAGAGATTAACTTGTTCTTCTGAGGATATTCCTCTCCCTCATGTGAGTCACAGTGATTGGAGCCAAGCAGTTGACTTCCAGCAATATCTTTATTTTTCTGATCCCTAGTTGGACCCCAGACCTCTGACAACACGACAAAATTAATTTCTGTCTTTACCCAGAGTTGTGAATGATACCCTAGGGGGATTTCTGCTAATTTGCCATTCCAACTGTGCATTGGCATCTATTTCTTATTTTAATGCAGCACGCTTTACTTGTTATCGGAATGGCAGAAGAACGTCAAATGATAAAGGAATATATATGAGCAACTCCTGCATTTATAAAGCCTCTATTTCTAACCATTACGAAAAGCACATTGTGAGCCATACCAAATGCTGGCTTTCTAGAACAGTGGCTACAGGCAACTAAAAGTGGGGTCAAATAGTATTTTGAGGTGAATTTAATTGCTTTCTTACTTTTTTACAGCACCCAAAAAAGTCTTGACCTTACCAAGCAAGCTGGCAGGGGAACATGTCTCTTTAAAGCTATCTGACCTTCAGAACTCCTGCTTGTAGCAACTTTCTCCAGTCTTGAGTCATATACATTTATCAATCATTGTTGGCGAAAAGAAATAAAATTTGTCACACACAAAGTAAGCGCCGTGGCTGGAATTATAGCCAGAGGAGTCGTTTGTTCATTTGTCTGATGCCTCTCATTTTAGTTTCGAGAGGACTTAACCAGTGAACATTTGATCCAGGGGGTTTAGCCCTTGACCCTAATGTGTGGTGCTCACAATTTCCTGCCAGCGAAGGATTTTCTGGCTAGAGTTGAGGCCTAAGGGATTGAAATTCAGAGTTTTCGCCTCAGCCGATCCGATTATGTGGATCACGCAGAGAGTATTCATTCAGCCTCCCTTTACCCTTCTGTGAAAGGAGCAAGCTAAATTTCCCTAATAAGTGGTATAGCAAAATGGCTTACGGTGTAATCTACTCTGAAACCCCATTTAATTTGTGAGGCCTCGCTCCATGGGTAGTTTCTGAAAATACAGTTGCCACAGGTGAGGCACACTGCTTGGCACTGGTGGGGAATCTATTTCAGTCTGAGGGCCGTATTTCCTTCTGGGCAAGCTCTCAGGGGCCACATGCCAATGATGAGCGAAGCGACACATGTGGATTTTACGTGTGTGCAGTAGGTTAGTTTCTACACAAACCTCTCTCTATTGGTGAGGCACACTGCTTGGCACTGGTGGGGAATCTATTTCAGTCTGAGGGCCGTATTTCCTTCTGGGCAAGCTCTCAGGGGCCACATGCCAATGATGAGCGAAGCGACACATGTGGATTTTACGTGTGTGCAGTAGGTTAGTTTCTACACAAACCTCTCTCTATTCTGTCAGGCAAAAACACTCCACTGAGATGCAAACAAGGGCTGGAGAGGGGTGTGGGCTGGGGAGAGCCCTGAGGGCCAGAAAGAGAGTCCTGGAGGGCCACATTTGACCTTAGCCTCTTGCTCATCGAAATATAAAAATTCACAAAAACAGCCTGGTGCAATGGAGAGTGAACGGATTATAAAGGATATAATGTACATACACTCTCTTCAAGGGAAATTAATGAAGCAGGTAGAATGAGGTGCTCCTTAGGGAAGATTTGGATCGAAAGATGCTGCTACTGCAAATATTGCCCCCTAGACTAGGGATAGTCAACTTGGTGCCCTCCATATGTTGTGTGCTTCAACCCCCAAGAACATTGGCCCTGCTGGCAAAAGATGGTGGCCACTGTCATACACAATTTTTGGAGAGCACCACATTGGCTTGCTTCCCCTGACATAGAGCAGTCAAAGGATTCTCTTACACTACCCCTATCAAGCTTGCTACTCCCAACGGCAAGATGAAATACCTCCCCAGGAGCAAATTTACTTGTGAGCAGGCTCCACAGTGAGTCATTTTAAGAATGCAAGGCCAAGCTGTTATCCCCCATTGAAGTAAATGGGAAAGCTGTTATAGATAGAAGCAGTTGGAAACCCCAGAGCACACGAAATAGCTTGAATGAGGCAAGCTAATAGCACTTTGAAGTATTATAGCGGTTTGCTAATAAGCATTTGCATTCAGTAAATAGAGAACCTTAATTTGATATCACTGCAGTTCTGTATTCATGCAAGACTCTAGTATTATATTTTGGAGCAATTTTAAAGGAAGTACACTACCCGTGCCATGTTTTCATACGTCTCCACCCCCACCCCAAGTACACATTTGATCTATACTTTTAGGATTTAATCTCATCAGTTGGAAGCCCAAATGGAACATTAATAAAACACACCAGAATTCAATACTGATAGCAAGTTTCACCGTTGAGAGAATTTATGGCATTTAAGATTAGGAAAGAGCAATGGGATAATCTGTGTTTGCTCTGATTTTTAAACAATTACACTCAAAAATCTGTTATGAGTACTTTTAGCTGTTGGCCATTTAGGAGAGTTGTGTCACTTTAAATCTTAGCATGAATAATGATGATAATAATTTAGAAACTGTCCACTTACTTCCATCCAGCATGATCGCTTATTGGCAGCTACTGAAAATCCAAAGGGATTGTGAGATCTTATTCCAAAATTGCAGCTGAATGCAGACACCCACTAAGTGGTATGCATGTTGTGAACCAACCATTTCTGTTGTCCTACAAGGAGTGAAGAAACTTTACGAGTTTCCTGCCTCCTTGGAGCTCTGATCTCCTGCAGGAGGGTGATGAAATTCTGCAACCCATCATCATTACTGGTCTTGAACAGGCGGGGTTCTGTTGTGAACTTACTGTCCGTAACAGCAATTTATGAGACAATGCCTTACTCCAGCACTGTTAAATCCAAGAAATTTTGCTTCAGTTTGAGCACACAGATGCTGCATATATGTGTGTGCTGTTTTCAGGCAAGAGGTAGGCCTCATCCACATTTCCACTTGTCCTGTGGCTAGAAAACCCAGGTCCAAGCAGTTTTCCACTTGCCCTGTGCTTTCTAGGCAAGGGTCTGACCAGTTTTGCCTTTGCCTTGCTGCTTTCCCCTGGGAAACCTGCTCTTCAGTGCTAAATCAGAACAAAGAGCAATCCGCAGAAAACCCAATTGCCATTTGTTTCGACTCAGCATTAAAACGCAAGTTTTTCCAGGGGAAAGCAGCGGGGCAAAAGGATGAGCCCGTAGTCGCTACATCAAATTCTCCTGCAGGAGTCTGGGTCATAGCACAAATTAAGAGAAATACAATCCAAGACAGTTTCCCCAAAGCTGGGGCTTGCAGGTGTTTTGGATTCCTGACAATTAGTCGTGCTGGTTGGGACTAGTCCAGAACATATGGAGGACAACTGTTTGCTTAGATTCCACCAGGATATGCGTTCGCCTTGGATCCTTCTAGAGAGTTTTGTAACTGATAAACAGTCCCTGATTTACCTCAGCTTGGAGCACCTCCAGTATTTAGCTGTAGATTCTGCCTGTCGCCATAACTGCAGATCCCCAGGGAGGGCATTATTTTTCTGTTGCCTCTCTACTTGACTGGATATTCTCTGTCGCGTTTATTGAAAATGCCTTTGTGCATAGAGTTCCTGGTGTCTTTCCCAAGAGCTTTGCTTTCTGCATAAAACACGCCATTGTCAAGCTACAGAGGCCTGCACAGTTCATTGCAGCCAGCAGGGGCCATTGATTCCTGCATTTATTTCCTCTGTATGCAAAAACCTATTTCTCATGCAGCTTGTCATGGAGAGATGGCATGTGTCACGGAGACGCTGTGCTAAGACTGTGGCAATGCATAACCATTGTACAGCCTTCTAAACAGGAGCGATATATTCAAAACACTCCTCGGACGACTTGTTTGTTTTATTTGATGCATCCTTATAATTGCCGAGAGTCGGCAGTCACGGAAACAACGCATCAGAGGATACAAAATTGCTCTTCTATCAAAGCAAAGATAAAAATGAAACTGATAAAACCTACACAGTGGAAATGATAAATTCCCTTTTTTCACTTTGACACAGAAGTCGTTTTAACATACTTCCCTACCCTCAACCCACCCCGCTAGTTTACTGGCATTTATGAGAGGAGATGGAAAACAACTGAGAGAAACGAATCATTAATATGGTGGCACGTCCAGATTAGACTACTGCGATGTGTTCTGCATGGGGCTGCCCTTGAAAGCTGCATAGAAACATCAACTAATGCAAAATGCAATAGCTAGAATGCTGTTAGGAGGCTGCCTTATCTGAATCATAGAATCATAGAATCATAGAGTTGGAAGAGACCACAAGGGCCATCGAGTCCAACCCCCTGCCAAGCAGGAAACACCATCAGAGCACTCCTGACATATGCTTGTCAAGCCTCTGCTTAAAGACCTCCAAAGAAGGAGACTCCACCACACTCCTTGGCAGCAAATTCCACTGTCGAACAGCTCTTACTTTCAGGAAGTTCTTCCTAATGTTTAGGTGGAATCTTCTTTCTTGTAGCTTGGAACCATTGCTCCGTGTCCGCTTCTCTGGAGCAGCAGAAAACAATCTGCATCGATTTCATTGGCATCCAGTTTGTTTCTGGACCCAGCTGAAAGGGCTATTTTTGATACTTGAAGCCCTAAATAAGACCACACCCACACCTTATGGTTAAAGTACTATTATACCACTTTAAACAGATTTGCCTTTCCCCAAAGTATTCTGGGAACTGTGGCTTGTAAAGCATGCTGAGAACTGTTAGGAAATCCCTAGTCCCCTCACAGAAACTCTCAGTGGGACTGTTGAACCACTCTGGGAACTATAGCTGTGTAAGCCCCTAACAGCTCTCAGCTTAACAAACTACAGTTCCCAGAATTCTTTGGGGGAAGTTATGACTGCCTCATTAATTCTAGAGTCTTCCCTTCAGGTACGCACATCTGTTCATCTGTCCCAATGCATTCTACTGCCACCCTTAGGTTATTGGTTCCATTGATGAACTGCACTTGCTGTCAAGTAGAACATGATATTTCCTTTCTTAAACAAAGGAAATAATTCATTTCAAAATCCCTGAAAAGAAATAAACATAGAGGATGTTAAAAAAAAACCCAACAACCCTAGTGTGGCTTAGAGAATATATGTGTTCTTTGATGGAGAGCTATCACAATATTTGTGATAATTACATTATTATTATTATTATTATTATTATTATTATTATTATTATTATTATTATTAGCTTGCTTGCTTGTGTTCAACAGCATTAGGTGAAGCAGGCCTCAGTCCTGTGAGAGGGTTGCATTTCCAGCTTTTCTGTTCCTCTAAGAAATATTAGCGGCGGGTGACTTCAGTAGGTGCCGCAATTCTCAGTTCTCTTCTCAAAGAACTTAGGAAGGCAGGAAGGTGGTTTATACTAAGACAGACCACCAGTCCAACTAGCTCAGAATTGCCCCAGGGGAAACCAATGTGGTGCCCTCCAGACATTTTTGAACTACAGCTTCCATCAACCCCTGCCAACACAGACTACACATGTTGGCTTGCAGATCTCCAGGGTTTCAGTCTTTCAGAGACTAACCTTGTGATGCTGATGATTGTTCACAGTAGATTGTTCTACTATGGAGCTATGGGTCTTAATTCAGAAAAAAATCTCAACTGTATAGCACTTTGAATATGCAAAGACTTCCTTCAGGCAGGTGGGTATATAGAGTACCATTTTTCTTTGCTTTTCGCTCTGGTCATGGCACGTTATAATCAGGATTGGCAGTCCTTTTCACTGGGTTGAGAAATATTCCTTACCTTGGGAAGCTGTTGGTGGTCAACAGCTGTAGAGCTTAATCATAGCCTGTATTCCCTAGTGATCATCTCTGTGTCAATGCTAAGCTCTCAAATGCAAGACCCACACATCCTACATGCAGTTGGGCCATTTGATCTACATCTGCTGAGACGGTGGGCATAGGCAGG
Source organism: Podarcis cretensis (assembly GCF_951804945.1). Taxonomy (NCBI): domain Eukaryota; kingdom Metazoa; phylum Chordata; class Lepidosauria; order Squamata; family Lacertidae; genus Podarcis; species Podarcis cretensis. The sequence continues at coordinate 83,202,603 of NC_137174.1, read as the reverse complement.
GTGCCCTTCCTCTGCCTGCTCCTTTCGATCGGCAAGCCCTAGGCGCTGAGGCTTTAACCCACAGCACCACCTGCGTCCCTAATTTTCACGATTAAAAAAACTTAATAGCATTGTAAGACTGGGAATTGGTCAGTCTTAATGCTTAAAGGGCTGCTTAACAGTTGCTCAAACCTGGTCTGGTGAGGCACATCCTTTTGTGAGGTAAATTGCAGGCGACATGTTGCCACGGGAACCAAACTCTTTAACAATTGCTTCTTGATACAGAAACGTTTGGGGAACGTTGTGCATAGGAAAAAGTGATCAGAGACTGCAGTTAAGAGACTGAGACCCTCCCAGTTAATAAAGCAAACCAGATCTATGTTTGTGAGGAGAGACTGCAGTTTGAGCTAGAGATAACGAAAGGCATCGGGTACCAAGTTTTAGACTAGCAGTGTTTGGTGAGGGGTAGGGAGCCATCTACAGGGACGTGGGTGGTGCTGTGGTCTAAACCACTGAACCTCTTGGACTTGCCAATCAGAAGGTTGGCAGTTCAAATCCCTGTGACGGGGTGAGCTCCCATTGCTTGGTCCCAGCTCCTGCCAACCTTGCTGTTTGAAAGCACACCAAAAAGTGCAAGTAGATAAATAGGTACCACTCCAGAGGGAAGGTAAATGGTATTTCTGTGCACTGCTCTGGTTTCGGTGTTCCATTGTTCCAGAAGCGGCTTAGTCATGCTGGCCACATGACCCAGAAATGATCTGCGGACAATCGCTGGCTCCCTCGGCCTGTAAAGTGAGATGAGTGCCGCAACCCCAGAGTTGTCCATGACTGGACTTAACTGTCAGGGGTCCTTTACCTTTACTTTTTAGGATGCCAGCTATTTCCCTGGATACCTGCTGTGGCAGAAGCCATGAACTTTGTCTATCTGTTGCATTGCCTCCACCTGTTGCCAATTTGTAAATGTACACAAATACAGTGGTACCTTGGGTTACAGACGCTTCAGGTTACAGACGCTTCAGGTTACAGACTCCACTAACCCAGAAATAATACCTCGGGTTAAGAACTTTGCTTCAGGATGAGAACAGAAATTGTGCTCCAGTGGCGCAGTGGCAGCAGGAGGCCCCATTAGCTAAAGTGGTGCTTCAGGTTAAGAACAGTTTCAGGTTAAGAACGGACCTCCAGAACGAATTAAGTTCTTAACCTAAGGTTCCACTGCATGGTAAAATACCAACAAGTCTCCAGTGACCTCCTTCTGAAGAAGACCAAAGTTGGGTGAGTGCTGCAGCCCTGGAACTCCTTGAGGCTCAGAGATTTGGGGTGAGCCTAAGAACGTTTTTAGCTCTGGGCAACAGAAAACAGTGGTGCTGTTGATTGATGTCATTTTATAAGATTTGCTTTTTGAGCAATCAAAGACCAATTGCTTTTTAGCAAGCCAGGGGATGTGATGTATTCCCCTCCCCTTTGCAGGGTAGCGGCCGTCATTTCTCAACATACAAAAGAGCAGCTTATTGTGCAAGGGAGTGGGGGGGGGGGGAGCTTCCATACCAAACTCTGTCAGACTGTCACTGACTTGTTTCTGTCCCATGAACACATCAAAGATGAATTCTTTTAAAATTTAAAAAAAAATGCAAGAAAGGAAGGGGAAAATGTTAAACAGAAAGGAAGCGGTGTTGACCTAGAATTTTCAATAGGCTATTGTCAAGTGAAAACACCACCAGCAAAATGTACCATTCTACTTCTTGTAGCAGCCTTATAGATGTGGACTATTTCTTCCCTTTTATGGCTGCTTTACTCATGCGGCTAAATGACAGATTTGGCGCACAGAGCAGAATTGCCTCCAGTTTTATTGCTTTGATGTGTATGTATTTCAGCAAACGCTACTAGAATCACCTTGCAAAAACAGCCAGTGACAACTAGCCTGTTTACCTGATAATAAAACTCAGAGACTCTACTGAAAATCAGTGGAGGCTGCCCACCCTAAACCTGCCCCCCTCCCCCACAAACTAACCAGTAGTGTGCTAACCAGTGCTTTTTTTCTGGGGGGACCCCTCAACGTTTTGTGAATCCAATGGGAGAAGAACCTAAAAATTTTTTTTAAAAAAATAGTTTCTTCTCTAGCACAGTGAATCATCAGTTCCATTGAATAGCACAGTGAATTATCAGTTTTGTTGCTACCCCCGATGGCAGTCTTTTGTCCATTTACAGTGGACGCTCAGGTTGCGAACATGATCCATGTGGGAGGCATGTTCACAACCCGCAGCATTCGCAACCCACAGCGCCACGTCGGCGCGCGCGTGGGTCACTATTCGGCGCTTCTGCGCATGCGCAAAACGCGATTTAGCACTTCTGAGCATGCGCGACCGCCAAAACCTGGAAGTAACCCGTTCCAGTACTTCTGGGTTTTGGCACATCCATAACCCAAAAAAAGGCAACGTGAAGCATCTGTAACCCAAGGTATGACTGTACTGTATTTATTTTTCCCAATTTGAACTATAAAATTGTGATTTTCTTGAGTCATAATGACAGTACCCCTAAAAATTTTTTTAGAAAAAAAAGCACTGGTGCTAACAGGTGTCCAAGAGCTACACTCACCAGAGCAGACTGAGTGGCAAACCCAGACTTGCATCTGCAGAACGTGTGAGATAGTTCACTGTACTATTCATTGCATCATCATCATCGCAATAATAATTTATTAATTATACCCCACCCATCTGGCTGAGTTGCCCCAGCCACTCTGGGAGGCACAAGGAGCAGGATTTTACTCTTTCAGAACCATGCACATCTTTCTAGATATTTTGCTTTCTGCTCACCAGAGGAAAGCCGCAGGAGCCAACATGCAGTTTGGCACTATTCACTGGGCAGTTTATCAGAGAATCTAGTCCCCGTATTTATCATCGCCATGCTCTGCAGCAGAACCAGCTGTCCCGAAAGGGTGAGTCACGCACGAGTTAAGAGGTGGTTTTCCATCGGCATGCCGACAAGGAAAGGGAGCTACCAGATTCCTCACAGCAGTGAATCGCAAGGCAAGGATGCCATCTACAGGCAACACGTCCCAAGCCTAGCATGGCATGCCTGGAAGGCAGAGCAAACAGAGCACTGGGGCGACATGTGACGGTGTGTTACATAGGCTTGTGGAGAGTTTATTAAAAATAAACAAATACAAAAGGGGAGGGACTCAGAATGACTTGCGAGAAGAATCAAAGACTAGAGCCCCTAATATACCCGAACTTTGGAAGGAGCAACCGAGAGTGGATTGTTGTAATTATGGCGCTGTGTTCTGCATGTATCTTTTATGAGGGAACTTGTGTGTGCTTGCGTGCAGACTTCAGAGGCTAGCAATGCATTCCATTTCCTCTGCCGCTTGATTTAACGGAATGCAATGCCCAATGGCATTTATTAAAACCAGAAAAGCGGGGAAGCTATTAGGAGTAACCCCCAGCTGGAATGTATATTCAGCCTTGCCCGCAACGGGGCTGCGCTCTACATATCAGGCATAAATGAGAAACATCGTTCGTTTGGATTTTGCATACCGGCAGGCAATACAGAAACCGCACAATTTCAGAGCGCAGGAGTGCAAAGCGAAAGTGAAAAAGAGATCGATTTGCTCTGTCTCGTCTTGGAAACAACCCACAGGACTTCTGTGGTCAAGCCGTCTTTGGCACGAATTAAAAAGTAACGAGTCTTCTCGGATAGCTCAGTTGGTTAGAGTGTTGTGCTGACAATGCCAAGGTTGCAGGTTCGACCGCCATATGGGACAACTGCATTGCAGGGAGTTGGACTAGATCAGTGGTTTGGGGGGGGTCAGTGGTTTGGGGGGGTGTAGTGGTTAAGAGCAGTGGACTCGTAATCTGGGGAACCGGGTTCGCGTCTCTGCTCCTCCACATGCAGCTGCTGGGTGACCTTGAGCTAGTCACACTTCTCTGAAGTATCTCAGCCCCACTCACCTCACAGAGTGTTTGTTGTGGGGGAGGAAGGGAAAGGAGAATGTTAGCCGCTTTGAGACTCCTTAAAGGGAGTGAAAGGCGGGATATCAAATACAAACTCTTCTTCCAAACTCTAAGCACCTCTAAAATCCTGATGCCCCCTCCTGTGACATATAATTCTTATTATTCTTATTATTCAAAAAGTGAAAGATTCACGTGGAGGAAGCCTAAAAGGCCAATCACTGTTAATAACTCATTCTCGAATTGCCCCCCCCCCCTTAAAAATCAAATTGCCCCCCAGTGGGGCGTGTGCCCCATATTAGGAACCACGGGACAAGGTGATCATCTGGGTCCCTTCCAACTCTATGATTTTATGAGATATCCTGTTCTATGAGGGGTGGGGGGCAACTGCTCAGGAGTTTTCAAAGAACTTAAAATGCAATTTTCCAGCCAAGTAATGTGTAGAAAACTGCACACATTGGGGTAAAGTCAGTGCTATTAACCTAGAAAAGAGGTGCCAGAACTCACCATGAACGCCTCCCTTGTTCTCTTATAATGGCAATGGCGCCCACCTGAGAGGTGCTGGAACTGAGTTTTGGCTGAGCCCTATAAAATGCTTAACCTACAAAATGCATTATATTAGGAAAAATTTGTTTGCAAAAAGTATATACTATAGAAAACTGGGTACAAAAATGTGTAAATTAGGAGAAAACTGCACTAATATGCTGGTGTGTGTGCAGAGGGAGGAATATTCATTCCATTTCAGAGTTCTTATGAGCAATGGAATGGATGGCTGGGACATTTTTTTTTAATGGTAGCATTTTGATTATGTGAGTGTAGCTCTTTACAAAGGAAGCTTTGGGAAACAGTTACCTCCCCTCTCTTCTCTGAAGACATTTACCACAAATTTAACTCCTTGTACCACATGGTACCACATGGTACCACATGGGACGCAGGTGGCGCTGTGGGTTAAAGCCTCAGCGCCTAGGACTTGCCGATCGAAAGGTCGGCGGTTCAAATCCCTGCGGCGGGGTGCGCTCCCGCTGCTCGGTCCCAGCGCCTGCCAACCTAGCAGTTCGAAAGCACCTCCGGGTGCAAGTAGATAAATAGGGACCGCTTACCAGCGGGAAGGTAAACGGCGTTTCCGTGTGCGGCTCTGGCTCGCCAGAGCAGCGATGTCACGCTGGCCACGTGACCCGGAAGTGTCTCCGGACAGCGCTGGCCCCTGGCCTCTTAAGTGAGATGGGCACACAACCCCAGAGTCTGTCAAGACTGGCCCGTACGGGCAGGGGTACCTTTACCTTTACCTTTACCACATGGTACCATTTTGACCTCCAATTTATCCCTACAGCCTTTTTCGCCTGGTGGTTGTAACAAGCCAAGTTGCTATTTCATTATCTGTTAATTTATCCCCACCAGAATAATTAAAGCAAACTTGCTGCTTCACCTTCATCTGTTTCCTCATTTTATTATTTGGATTATGGAGTTCCATTTCTTTGGTTTTTCTGCGGTGTGGGGGGGAAATCAAATTCCTTCAATTGTGCATTGTTTAATTGCTGCGAATAACTTTTGTGTGTGTCTCTGACTGTTCAATTAGCAAACAGAACAGAGTGGCACAGTGGCATCATGGGAATATAAAACTCAGGAGTCCTTAAGGACTTCGTTCTGGCTTACAATATTGATGGGTGGTTTTGTCTGCTGGGCATGTTTGCTATAATTTTATGTTTCTTTTGAGTTTTCTTCTGCTGAAACTTGCTGTGTCTAGGAAGAGGAGGGGTTTAGGGGGGGGCTGCACCACTGATTACTTCGATTATAATATTGAAGCCCAAAATGCACACATTGGGGAGGTTATTTTGCCCAATTTTCTCTAGAGGAGGACTGAAGTTCTCCAAGTTCAGGAGGAGGGTTAAAAAGAACCATTCAAAAAATATACTTTCCTGAGAAATTTCAGCTCAGACATACCTCGTCGTTGCTGTTTTTCTGTGTCTTTGCTGATTTTTCTTGTGGTTTATTGGCAGACTTTGACTGAGCCTGCTTAAGAACGAAGATAGCCCTATAATGTTAAGGGGAGTTACAGTCTTTTCAGAGGGGCGCGAGTGGCACTGTGGGTTAAACCACAGAGCCTAGGGCTTGCCGGTCTGCAGGTCGGCAGTTCAAATCCCCGTGACAGGGTGAGCTCCCATTGCTTGGTCTCTGCTCCTGCCAACCTAGCAGTTCGAAAACACGTCAAAGTGCAAGTAGATAAAGAGGTACCGCTCTGGCGGGAAGGTAAATGGCGTTTCCGTGTGCTGCTCTGGTTCGCCAGAAGCGGCTTAGTCATGCTGGCCACATGACCCAGAAGCTGTACATCGGCTCCTTTGGCCAATAAAGCGAGATGAGCACCGCAACCCCAGAGCCAGCCACAACTGGACCTAATGGTCAGGGGTCCCTTTGCCTTTACCTTTACAGTCTTTTCATGTGGGAGCCATGGTTCATCTCCTGAACAAGACTTATCCAGGGAGATTGGAGGTGGTCTCCTTCACAGCAACAGAGGGATACTCTCCAAACACAGCCAACAATCTGATGAGTGCCACAACTGTGAAAGTAAATGGATTAAAATTTGGTGGAGGAAGATGATGGTGGGGAATGCATTGTCAGGGCGACAGGCTGACACACACATCTTCCTCTGGTTTGAAAATGAGAGTGTCATGTGATCTGAGGGCGGTAGCAGTGGTTGGGTGGGGGGGAAACAGCCAAAGCTCAGGGGAAGGTCCCATAGCTCAGTGATTCAGCATCTGCTCTACATACAGAAAATCCCAGGTTCAATCCCCAGGTAAGCCGCTTTCAGACAGTGTAGACAATACTGAGCTTGATGGACCAATGCTTTTGACAGGACATAAAGTCCATTCTTATGTCCCTATGTATATCCATCTGCCTTTTGCTACCTCACAGACCTAACTCATAGAATCACAGAATTGTAGAGTTGGAAGGGACCAGTGGGGTCATCCTAGTCCAACCCCCTGAAATGCAGGAATCTTTTGCCCGACATGGATCTTGAACCAACCATCCTGAGATTAAGAGTCTTACGCTCGAATGACTGAAGCACTCAGGAGGAATTGAACAGTTGTTGGGCCTCGAACCCGGTGAGCTTCCCAGAGCATTGCTATGAAGGATTGGAAGCACCGAAGTTCAACGCCCAGGGAACACAGCAAGAAAAGTTTTATGTGGCTTTTAATGAGATGAGACATTTGTTTGTGGTTTTAGTACCTGCTGTCAGTTGTGGAATGGGTTTTTTTAGTTGGCACATGAAGAAAGATAATAAACCTCACAGATCCTCATTAACCCTTCCTTTTGGAATTGGGCATAAAACTGCATACTTGGGACTTTGAAATGGGTTTGCTTCTTATACACAGGCCCTGATCTAGCAAGGGAGAGAGATACAGATATATGAATGCAGTCGCTTTTGCATGCCCCACTAAAGTGGATACCAATTAGGATGCTCATTCCCATCCATGCCTAACCCTTACTGAACTGTCTGAGTGGCATGAAGGAAGATGTGCATCTGTCAGGAGTGAGCCAGCAGTAAACCACACCAAGCACGTTTGAGTTAACTCTTCACTAGCAAAAAAAAAAAAAGGATCTGAACAGGAGTGCCAGGCCTAATGAGCAGAGCAACTCATTTCCAGCAGGTCTTGCCACCGTGAAGCAGTTTCTGAGACTGAAGGTCCCCACCTCCCCACAGATGCCTAAGTCCCCTCCTCTTCAAGGGTTTCCCCCCAAGCAATCAGAGACTGCGCCTGCTTCTCCTCTGCCCTCTTCATGCCTCTCCTGGTCCTGTGAGACTGAGGAGGAGGGAGCTTACCTGGGAGATACCTGTGCCTCTTCACTAGTCGGACTAATCTCTGCTTCTTGGCCATGTTTAAGAGAGAGTCCCATGTACTGCAAGAAGATCAAACCTATCCATTCTTAAGGAAATCAGCCCTGAGTGTCTTATGTAGGTATAGGCAGAGGCCGCTCACTGGAAGGACAGATCCTGAAGCTGAGGCTCCAATACTTTGGCCACCTCATGAGAAGAGAAGACTCCCTGGAAAAGATCTTGATGTTGGGAAAGATGGAGGGCACAAGGAGAAGGGGATGACAGAGGATGAGATGGTTGGACAGTGTTCTCGAAGCTGCCAGCATGAGTTTGACCAAACTGCGGGAGGCAGTGGAAGACAGGAGTGCCTGGTGTGCTCTGGTCCATGGGGTCCCGAAGAGTCGGACACGACTAAACGACTAAACAACAACAACAACATTTACTGAAACCTTCTGTGGACACCATAGGAGGTACAGACAGGCACATGGGTAACCGCTGAGCTAAGGCATCATACGACTCAATAGAAGAGTTTGCTGGAAAAAATAAACACACCCCATTCCAAAAAGTGATGTAGCTGTAGAGAAACAGCAAATCCCCTAATTAATATGGAGCTCCAAACACTTAAAAAGCTGTATTATCGTATGAGCTTTTAATGACATCATCCTGACATGAAAATTAATATTACATGAAGTATCATCTCAGGATAATGTTCCCACTGAAAAAGCAGCCTGTAAAATGAGACACAGAGATGGCTCTTGAACCAAGCTTGGCCTGCATCTCAAGTAGATATTTCCTTTCACTTAACTTTGGGAAGGTAGCCTAGAACCAATGACAGATGGGCATCCAAAGTGCTGGGCTTGGCCTGAGTGGATAGTGAAAGACACAGAAACCTTCTGCTGTCCAAAGGAGGAAAGAGATTTAAACACCTGTTTCAAATTACCCAGATATTATAAACATTTTTGGTAATTGCAAAGCCCTACAGTTTGAGAAAGGGAAAGCTGCAGCTGCCAGCTCAGGGAAATTGGATAGGCAGGAGAGAGAACGCTATTCTTTGCCACTGCAAACCACTGATAAGAAGACCAAAGAGTTCGAAGTTAATGCTCCCACTCCAGACTGTGTGTTTTTTTAGCAGGTATATTCCGCAACATGTCACTGATGCAATAATAATATATTTGTGTTTTTGATTTATATTGGACCATCCACACTCTATTAATTGTTCTGCAATGCTTCCCTAATAGCACCAAATTACTGCCATCTAGCGAGGCACTCTTGAACTACAGTGCAACAAAAATGGAGCCAAAAACCCCACTTCCAAGAATATTTCAAATATTATATTTGCCATATTTCAAAAGGTGAATATCGAGACACAAACGTTGTTGGCAGAGTTGTTCAGTTTTTTTGCCATACTTTCAGATTTTCTCAGACATTCCAGCCCATTTCCTCCTGGACACTTCTTCTGACTGCCACATTCCGGCTATGCCCGGAAAATTCCAGGCATATGACAACCCTAGCTAAAAGTTACAGGAGTTCAGCAGGAAATTATGGGAAATGCACTGGCTGGAAGAAAGCTGTATGTCTGCCCCAAAACCTTTGCGGGGGGGGGGGGAACAATATGAAAAGCAGAATCACATATTATCCAACCATCCCAGTAATATCACGAGCGAGCTGCACATTTCTTAAACAGTCACAATACTTTTGTATCAGAGGGTGTTGTTTACCCATTCAGTTGCTTGACCTAAGAAAGCGAGAAAGTGGAGCTATTCAAGCATTGTGAGCAAGAGTAACATAATATGCATTTGGCAGACAGCTTTTGGCTTCCATTTATCACAAAAAAATGATCAGTGACCAGGCCTCCCATGCCCAATGGAACCAGCCACACATCATGTACACAGGTGTGCACTATTGACATCAGTCTGAAGGCGGAAGTCATGTTCACAGCTGGTGCTCCAGATCATCAAGGCATTAAGCATGCAGAAGACTTGGACTCCACCTCCCATTGGATGACAATGTAACAGATGTTTCGGGAAAGTTTACTAGTGAGACTTAAGGATCATAGTATCCACCTGTTGCTTGTACCTCCCACCTGTACCCTTTAAACACAATGTACAGCTGCATATTCCTGGACTAGATGATTCTCAGGGTCCCTTCTGCTTCAATGATTCTATAGTTCTATCCCTGTTTGAGTCACATAGAACTGAAGGGCACTCATTCAGTTTAGTAGAAAGGGGTAGGTGCAAACCCTGATCCAAGCCACTGAAATGACAATTCCCAGAGTGGTTTAACAATAAACCCTCTTCCCATGGACCTCTGGGAACTGATGAGGGGACTAGAGGTCTCCTAACAATTCTCAGCACCCATGACAAACTACACTTCCCAGGATTCGCTGTGGGAAGCTGTGACTGTTTAAAGAGGTATGATGATGCTTTCGGTGCCGATGAGGCCATCAGCGCTCTCGCCCAACTCCTCAGCTGAACATCTGCTTCCTTCAAATGAAATGCTGACAGATTATCAAGGAGGGCTAGAGGCTCCATAATATCCAGTAATTAACCTGAAAGGATCACTTGCCCCTGGAAATGTGCCAAGTACCTATTTGCATATCTCAGGTCGAAGAGCCTAGAAAGAATTAAGCAAGGATGCATTTTGCTGTGCTGCCGAATTCAGAGGCAGCGGCTGCACATCTGTGAGGCTTTTAGGGGTGTTTAAGAGTAATGATTTAGGCTAATGCAGGACAGCAAAGGGGGAGGCAGCAGCTCTCAGTGTTTTCCTATAGCAACAAACTCACACTGCAAGAGGAGTGTTGAAAACAGCTTGTCTGAATGTTTTGATAATGTCTTTTTACGAGCCATCAGTGTTGTTTTCAGTTCATAGGAAACCACACACCAAACACAGCAGAGAGAAGAGAAGACTTGATTTTTATTATTGGTTTTTATTATTTGGTTTTTATTATTGTTATTATCATTCTGTTAGTTTTGCATACACAAATCTATGATGATAGCATTGAAACTCAAGTGAGATTTTCTTCTCGTCTTTAAATACGATGCATCTCCAAGAGAAAAACTCCTCACAAATTTACGTCTGATATCAATTTCTAATGACCTGGCGAAAGTTACGTTTTGTGCTGTTCAACTCGGACTAATGCACAACCATCTTAGCAGGGGGTGGGGGCTATGAAAACTAAGACATACTTTTGCACAAGATAATTTGGTGACGCGCCAGTGGGACTTGGCTCTTTGAAAAGCCTCAAACTTTGTCATGACTGATTCACTGTCCTGTTGTTTTTAATGAGTATTATAATCCATTACTGTAATGACCTTTAATTAATTGAAAAATAAATGGCGATTGGGGAGAGATACAGCATTATCCATCTTGGTAGGAAGCCAGGATTTATCCACCTCCCATCATGCCCACTGCTCTCTCCAGACCCAAACCCTTTCTGCTAGATTATTTCCCACATCCTTCTAGCCCAGGCACAAGGAACTTCCAGCCCAGGGTTCAAATATGGCCCTCTAACCCTCTCTATTGGCTCTTGGGACTCTCCCCAGACCACACCCCCATGCTGCCAAGCTCCTCCCCTCACCAGACCTGTTTTGCATTCTCCTCCAGTGTTTTAGCCTGGCAGAAATGTGTTTTTGAACTCCTGTTAAGTACATGATAGGGAAACCTTGGTCACAGCCACATCATACATTTTAGAACCCTCTGATGACAGTTTAAAAGCCATGGCTACCCCCAAAGGAATCCTGGGAACTGTGGTTTTACTTTTGTGCAGGTACGCTAGTTTCTATGCACACTCCTTTATAAGGCTCAGTCTAAGTTTGACTGAAGCAAACATCAGAACGCTGCTCTGTTTTAGCAGTGTGCCTGAGTGCTGCCTTGCCTCAGGGTCTTGCAGGACTTATAGCTAGTTGTTCTATGATACCTCTGACGTCCAGCTATCTGTGGATGGAGCAAAATGACGAGGGATGCATCCTCACCATGCATTTAAACCATGTTCATACCACTCTAAAAGTCATTCACACACCCAATCATGGGAACTGCAAGTATCTCAAGGCAATATGTAATCCCTGGTGTGGTTCAAAACTAAGGCTGAACAAAATTGTGACTTCTTTCACTTCTGTGTTTGTTTGTTTGTTTGTTTGTTTGTTTTGGCTCAAACAAATTCTGTCTTTTTTCCAGCATGTTTTAAATTCTCTCCTCTCTTTTGATTTGAATCATGCTGACGTTTACTGAAGCACATTGCCATCATCTTCTAACAATTATATGTTTGCCTATGTCTGTATCTTATGTGATTAGCTGTGTTATACCCATTCACATAAGTATTCACTTATGGTTCTGCCCCCCCCCCTGCAATTGCCCTCCCTTCCTTCCTTCCTTCCTCATTGGTTTTACTAGGGTGTGATATTCTTTACAAAACTAATAGCTGAAAGTCATCAGCATGGAACAGCTCTTCAGCAGCAGCAGATCTGCTAGTGAAAAGAAACTGTTTTTAAAAAAGGACAACCTCATAAGATATTACAAGTACAACCTCATAAGATATTAAAGTACAGTGGTACCTCGGGTTACATATGCTTCAGGTTACATATGCTTCAGATTACACACTCCGCTAACCCAGAAATATTGCTTCAGGTTAAGAACTTTACTTCAGAATGAGAACAGAAATTGTGCTCCAGCGGTGCGGCGGCAGCAGGAGGCCCCATTAGCTAAAGTGGTGCTTCAGGTTAAGAACAGTTTCAGGTTAAGTACGGACCTCCAGAACGAATTAAGTACTTAACCCGAGGTACCACTGTACAAGCTTTAGATACTACAAGTAGGGCCTACAACAACTTTCTGCAGGATGCAGTGTCCTTGTCCCTTGTCCCTGGATTGGAACAGAAATTGATTCTTTCTTGCATTACTACGTGCAACTTCAAGCACGGTGCCTCAATTTGCTTCTTTTCCTCTTCCCTCCTTGTCCATTTTCCCTTTGTGTTATGTATTTTGAATTGTAAACCAGTAGTCTTGTTTTTTTATTATTATTGATCTAATGTTAGCCACTCTGGGAACTTTTTCAGTTGAAGGGTGGGTGGGTGTGGGGGGTGTGGGTGTGTGGGTGTGGGTGTGTGGGTGTGTGTGGGTGTGTGTGTGAGAGAGAGAGAGAGAGAGAGAGAGAGAGAGAGAGAGAGAGACAGACTGTGACTTCTTTCAATATATTTTGCATCATGGGGCAGTTAAAAATGAACCAATAAAATCACAAAGTCAATACAGTATATATTATCAGGTCTGTAGCCACATAATAACATTTGTATTACATGTAAGCCAAATATATTTTGCTTTGAGAACTTTTCCCTCTTTGGAAAGCATATGATGGACATTTTCAGATAGAATAAGAAAAGATAGCAAAGTGATATAAACTGAAAACAGTTGAAGGCCTAGTTTATTATGAGAAATGCTAAACTCTATGGAGCCAAACAAAATATTTCTGCACAAAAGCACCCTTTCACCATCCTGCCATTTCTAAAGAGCAATGTTCAGGTGAAAACTGAGCACTGAGAAAGTTCAGCCAAGTCCCATTAAAAACCTCTCAACGTTCAATCTCTTGTTATCCCACTTATATGCATTATTGCTCCTCTTGAGCCCAGAAGTTTGACCTCAGTAAGGGCTGGAATTTAACAGAGACTTGCAAAGAAAGACACCAAGCAAATAGTTTTGTGTTCCACGAAACCCTGCAGAAACTGGGACGTACCTTTGTGCAAAGCAACTTGGTGTACTGCCAAGGTGACAAGTCTTTTTCAAAGCTTCACATATTGTTGTTCTCTTGTTTTTATTGGTTATGGTGTAATTCACAGTATTGTAAGGACCTTTTACAGTAGCTAATGGAATGACCTTTATTTGAACAACAGATTATGATCAAAAAATGATAAATGACATAAGGTGTCAAGCTAGGCTATTAACAAATCTGATACAAGAGGGTCTAGATTGACAATACAGTGACCACAGGTAGGTTATGGCTACAGACAGAGATGAAATCTGATGTTTTTGTTTGCATGTTAATGAGAAACTACCAGTGTGGTGTAGTGGTTAAGAGCGGTAGTCACGTAATCTGGGGAACCGGGTTCGCGTCTCTGCTCCTCCACATGCAGCTGCTGGGTGACCTTGGGCCAGTCACACTTCTCTGAAGTCTCTCAGCCCCACTCACCTCACAGAGTGTTTGTTGTGGTGGAGGAAGGGAAAGGAGAATGTTAGCCGCTTTGAGACTCCTGAAGGGGAATGAAAGGTGGGATATCAAATCCAAACTCTTCTTCTTCTTCTTCAATTCACACTTCTTGAATCAATACACAAACTGAAACACAGATATCCTTTGAAATTCACAGTTTGCTGAATTTTGCAATGGAGTTGTCTGAGCAAACAATAGGTACAAAACTAATATGCTTTCAGGGAAAGTTGGCATAAAGACACATACATCAGTGAAAATAACATACAAAATGCTTTATATTATGGGGAAACTGCCTGCAAAAATGTGTACGGTAGTTAAAACTGCATACAAAACTATGTTTATTAGGAGAGAAAAACATGAAAATATGAACTAAATCGGGGGGGGGGGGGATTCCAACCCTAGGTCGGAGATACCACCTTGAGCATTCTTTCAAACATCAGATCACATGCTTTCAAGGGGTTTCAAAGCTCTCCAGAAATGCTTGAGAGGATCATTTTCAGGCCTTCGCTTCATCTGTCCCTTGTAACAAAATTATCAAAAGCACAAAATCCCTCTGCTTCAGTAAGTGTGATTGTTTGAGAACACTTCCATTCTCTTCCAGAGTGCTGTAGAGAACTGAAAATATTCATAACAAAGGCTCTATTATAAATAATACTAATTTAGCAGTCTCTAGTTAACTAGCAGCTTTGTGCTCAGTGTTATTCAGTCTGCCAGTCATCATACCCAGGTTTATTCTGCCATCAAGATTCAAAATGGTGTCCAGTTGTAGGACAACATGGACCAAAACCTGCTCCTCTGTCTCAGGAACCATTATGTAATATTTTGAGACAGCAGCTTAAGAGGTGTCTGAATGCTTAGAGAACAAACAGCTTTCCATAATCTTGTATCCATCCATCCATCTATCCATTGATCCATGAGCTACCTTTTCATCCTTCTTGAATCTCTTCAGCAGAAGTTTCATCACCACTAAAACCTTCCCACCAGCATTGACATCTAAATTATCATACCTAACTGTGAAGCAACCCTGTCCAGAATGCTTCTGATCTTTCCCCAAGGGGCATATACAGTAGAGACTGCTATGAGCTAGAAGCTTATCAAACAAGAGAAAGAAACCCATCACATATAGCTCTCTAAATATGGAGACACACATCATGAAGCAAAATTTTCACACTTCTTGTTATGTAAGACATTGTACGGAGCAACTAAAAATATTGCCAAGTACCGGTTGACTTGACTTCCGGGTTGGCGCCCCCGGCAATGGTGGAGCTCCTCCGATCGGGAGGAACTTGCTCCGTGGAAAGTTGGGTCTGAACCGCCACGGCGAAGGCGGAGACCCATTGAAATCACAGGCAGAAGAAGCTTGTGAACCTGGGATTCGGCTGGCACCTTTTGTGCCTCCCCTATTCGCGGGGAAACCCTGTTTTGGGGATCCGGAGCGATGTGGGGTGAGCGGCGCGGTGCTTTGAATCGACCGCTTCTTTCACGGAGTGAAGCCGCATTGCTGTTGCCGGAAAGCGCTGACTTTTTCTTGTGGACAATTGGATTTTAAACAACAACCCGTGAGTAAAACAGAAAATTGGATCTTTAAATATCTTAATTTGGCATCGAACGGGGAAGGTTCAAAACAGGAAGTCTGCCTTCCCCTTTTGTAAATAGACTGAAGCAAAGAGCTTACAAGTTAAGGTCTCAGAAAGCCTTATGTAAAGGATTAAACTTCCATCGATTGAAATTATTAGACCCCCCTTGGAAGCAGGAGAAGAGGGGGGAAATTTTGGACTGTGTATCCTGCAGGAGAGAGTGATTAAAATTAAATTACCACTGCTCTGAACCTGGGAATGGGCTCCCAGTGATTGACGTTTCGGGAGAGTTCATTGACAGCGAAGAGAACGGATGTTGACAGTCAGTTAAATAAGAGAAATATATTGTTTCCATTGTCCCCTCCTCGTTTAAAAGGTAGGAAAAGTATCTGAAAATTGAAACTATCTTTACTTTTTGATCTGTGTTGGAAAAGATTGATACAAGTGGAGACTATTCCCCTCTAGAGGGAGCTTTTGAAACTGTTACAAGAGTGGAGCTGGGAAATCTCCAGCTGCTTGATAAGAACTGTGAGAACTAGAGATTGACCTTGGATATTCAAGAATGTCAACAGGAGAAGCCTTATGGACTGCATTTTCTAAGATAAGCCACCTGTTGGAACAGCTTCATAAAAAGATGGATGCTATGACTACTAAAATTGACATTTTGGAACCAAAAGTGAGCACCAATACAGAAATTATTCAGGATTTGGCACAATAATCTATTTCAACAGGACAAATTGCTGAAAAGGAGAAGGAGAAAGTTGCTGTTGTCTAACCTAAAGTAATACAAGGGGGAGCCTTAGCCTTACAGAGGCAAATTGAGGACGACAAGTTGAGGCCCTTTATGACTGAGACTAGAACAGGAAAGTTTGAAAGATCCCTCTATGCAGGGATTAATTGACTTTTGGAATATGGACTTGGGTCAGGAGGAGATTGGAGTTCTGGGGGCCTTTGGATTTGGAGGAATTTTGAAACATGCCCAGAAATACTTTATGGATCCTAGCTTTAATTATGGAAATCTGGCTGACCTGTCGAGAAGGAATAAAAGTATCGTTGGATTGGAGTTTCCCCGAGATCTGCTCTTTAGCATCAAAGAATATGAAGAAGACTGGCAGAAGGGACGTGGAAAAGAGTTAAGAGCCTCGGACATAAGATCTCCAGGTTGATGGACTGTATGGAGTTGACAGAAGTGGCTGGCAGAGTCCGAGACTGGGGAGAGGAGATGGTGGAAGAAGATTGGAAATTTAAAGTCTATATATAGAAATATTGTAAAATTAATGAGTGATAGAAAAATGTTGGAAGGAAATTTTATGGCTTTAGCTGAAATGCTATAAGGAGTTATAAATAAATATACTAATTTTAATGGAAATAAGATTAAAAATATGTTAAGACATTTATATGATAGAAAATAGAGAAAGATGGAAAGGAATTGCTGAAACAATTAATGGAAGTGGAATACAAAGAGGGAGGTGAGAGGAGGTCAATGATACAAGGGAATGAAAGATAGAATATGGAAAAGGTATGATGTATGTTTTTAAATTGTTTTTGTTTTGTTTGGTTTAGTTTATTGTGTTAGTTTAATGTGTTAAGGTTGTGTTTTGTATTGTTTATGTATTGTATTGTTTTTTCTCTTTTTTGTTCTTTTCTTTTTCTTTTGTCTTCTTTCTTCCTTTTCTTTTTTATAAGCTTTAAAAGTAATAAATATTATTTTTAAAAAAATAAAATATTGCCAAGTACCTAAAACCACCATTCTCTCATACACACACACACACCTACCAATAAATTGCAAACATCAAGTACACAATTCAGTCCTATTCCATGCTACAATTGTCAGCTGTAAGGAATGCCATCTCAAGGCAGAATGTACTCCTGAGTGTGTTCGGCCTGCTCATAATTACAAAGACCACTCAACTACAGCACAAGGAAAGATAGATGATGAAGAGCAACTCTTAGGTTAAGATTAATGAGTGGACATATTGAAACGGAGCCCTGCCAAAGGCATTCGTGAAAACAGAACATTCCCTTCGCACTGTATATTTCACTGCCAGAAACACCAGAGGCTTTTCTCAGTTTGACCTTCGACAATCTCAGAAACTCAAATGGGCACAGCATTTGCTAATCATCTGCCACCCGTACTAGAACTGCAACAACAGCCCAAAATCAAGATGGATGATGAGAGAACAAAAAATCAGTAGTTCACTTTAGAGGGGTAGACTTTACTCCTTCGATGATGGATGGAAGCTATTTTTGTTTTGTTGTCCGTGATCTTCCTTTATTGGCATGCAATGTAGGTAGGAAACAACAGCGATATTTCCAAGACCCTTCCTTGTTTAAATGCAAAAAAAATCATACTGGTTGCACTTTAAAACAGAGTGGGTTGGGTTTTCTTGACCCATGTGTGATGGTGTCCAATATTTAAGCCCCAGAAAAGCATATGGCACTGCAGAGCATGGCAACAATGAAACCTGGAAGTAAGTAGGATGGGGGTGTGCATTTCAGCCTGAGGGCCACCTTTCCTTCTGCAAAACCTTCCAGGGGCCAAAAGTAGAGGTGATTTTTACCATTGTACAGTAGGCTACATTCTACACTAACAAACTCACAGACCCCCTCCATCCAGGCAAGCTAAGAAGCATTTTCTGAATTTAAGAAGGGTGTGGTCTGAGGAGAGTCATGGGGGCCCATTAGATTGGCCTGGAGGACTGCATGTGACCCTCAAGTTTGATGTTCCCCAATCTTGTGCCAGGGCATTGATTATTGAGGCCAACTCTGTGTTCTCCAGCAAAGGGCACAGCTGACAATCTACCCCAAGCTGCTAAAAGCAAACAACACTCCTCACCACTGACTATCAAGGGAAGCCATGGGTTGAAGAGCAACCCCAACTACATATGTCTTACTCTTTAAGGGAAATGCAAGCTCATCAAGGACAGGTTGAATTGAAGTAATAAATAGAATCAAAAAGATAGACAGACATGAAGAATTATGTGGTGTTTGAGATGCTTGTGAGACAGACTAAGTGACTATTCTCAGAGAACTACAACTTAACTGCATGTTTTGATAGGAAATGTCTCCAACCTCATTCTCACTGAGGTGGTTAATGTTGAAAACAGCTGGAGGCTAGCTATCCATCAGGACTATGAAGCATTTCTTTATTCCATAGACATAGCAGTTTGTTAGTTCATAATGGGACACACAGGCCCAGTGCTCACTGAGCTAATAAGCCTGTGTCTAGGCTGTACCATTTCAGGGTGCTGATGAGAGTTTATATGATCAAATACTCATCTATACAAAAAAAAAAATATTCCCTCCACATAGAAAGCCAGATATCCTTGGGCTGATCTCATTTTGTAAGTGCAGCAATTTGTTTTTCTTAAATTGCATGGAGGAGTATTTCCAGGGATCCAACCACTTACCCAGGGTTTGTGTTTCCTTTGGAAATGAGGCACAGAGGAGACTGTGGTGTCTTTATGATAGATTGCATATTTACACATATATACAACCTGAACCTAGGATGGAGGGGCTCACAGCATTAACACTCCAAAATAGTCTTGCTTCTCTCAAGACTGGATTCAAACTGAGCCCAGCTATGGCTCTGACCTCTCCAGCTTGCTGCATTTTACAGACTTCAGCCTTTACCAGACTGCAACCTTTATTTCCCAGCTCACATCATGCAAAAACGCCAACTCTAAACTCAATTCTAAAACTCTACTTCAAAACTCTTTGTCTTCCAAACTAACTCTGAGTTCACGGAGGAGGCTCTCACATCTTAATGGACCATTGTCTTTCTTAATGGCTCGTCTCCCAAGTGATTACCAGGCTGGCCTGGCTCTTCCAGCAATTGAATCTGTGCTGGATCCAGGAATTGGAAGCGTGGTCCAGGCAATTCATAACAAAACTTATAACAATAAATGTAACCTGAAACTCATCATTTGTTCCTTTTGATAAAGATGTTCATTGTATTCCAGCAGTAGGGATATCATTTGTTATTTGTAAGATGAATTATACATATGAATAGGTTACAAATAAGGTACTTTGAACTCTTCGGGGGAAAATTCTTTTTATTACTGCTCACCATAATGCAATCCCAAAATGCCCTCAAAAATATAAACAAAACTAATTTCTTTTCTAACCAACTCAGTTATGTTTGGCACAATCTATTCTGTGAAAAAGCCTATTCATCTTGGCAATGGCACAGAACACTAATTATAGCTGGCATAGTCATCCAAAATAACACCTCTCTAATAGTCCCAGGAACAAAACATTCTACGTGTACGTAACTTATTTCAGGATCTATAATTTTTGATGACTACCTAGCTGCCTCCTCCCTATAACCTCCAACTCTATTTGGGTCACAAAGATACAGTTTCAGCTGCATCTTCTCCTGAAATTCATTTTTAGATTAGCTCCAAGTGAGCTACTTTTTATTTTCTCTCCTCCCACCACCGCTTATCCACGAAAGTAATTTTAAAACTGATTTGCTATGGATGAGGTAGACTCTAACCATGGGTTCTGAGAATATGAACATAGCAACATAGAAAGCACCCTGCAGGATCAGACCAAAGATCCATGAAGTTCACCATCCCATCTCCTACAGTGACCAGCCAGTTACTTTTCAGAAGTGCACAATGGAAGCTGGAGGCAAAAATTCTTCTCAAGATTGCCCTTCAGCAATTGCCTTTTACTGATTCTGGATATTCCATGTAGATGTAATGGCTAACTGCCATTGGTCAACCTATCCTCCATCAAAGTCAATGGTCCTCACCATATCTTTTGGCAATGAATTCCATAAGTTAAATATTCCCTACATCTTTGCATATGGATAGCTAGCACTGAAATGTTTATTGTCTAAGATTTCCCTAACAAACTCATACACTGTGTGCAGGAGTTGTTTTTTAAATAGGTGGCATTAAAACACGCAATCCCCCACAGGGCACAGTCTCAGGAAGGGCATCACATGTGATCTATTTGAATAGGCAGGTTTACTTTAACTCTCTCAACTGAGTGTCCTTAGGGTGGCAGCTTAAGAATGCTTGGGTAGTTAAAGTTGTCCCTTTGCCAGAGAACATGAAAAACAATGGGAAATCCAGTAATTTCAGTGGCTGGCGTAGACCGGGGTGAGAAACCCTAGCCTTGGAGGCTCAGTGCTACCCACTGGTCTTCACTATCTGGCTCTTAAAGCTCTCCCCAAGCCACATACCCCAAAGCCCTCATTGCATCATAAATGCATTTGCCTGGCTCAAATTCTGCATGCTTGAATGAGGCAATGATAATGCCTCATGCATTGTGGTGAAGAGCCTGTGTGGTGTAGTGGTTAAGGGCGGTGGACTCGTAATCTGGTGAACCAGGTTCGCGTCCCCACTCCTCCACATGCAGCTGCTGGGTGACCTTGGGCCAGCCACACTTCTCTGAAGTCTCTCAGCCTCACTCACCTCACAGAGTGTTTGTTGTCGGGGAGGGAGGGAAAGGAGATTGTTAGCTGCTTTGAGACTCCTTAGGGTAGTGATAAAGCAGGATATCGAACCAAACTCCTCCTCCTCCTCCTCCTCCTCTTCTTCTTCTTCTTCTTCATGCTTGCCTGGAGAGGGGGGATGCGAGTGTGTGTAGAAGCTGGCCTACTGTACAAAGGTAACATTTTCATTCATTGCTCTACCAGCTCTTCCACAGGTGGTGCAAAATGTGGCCGTAGGTTGGAAAGCAGATCATACTGATGGGAGCATGTTTCACCGGTCCTTAGAGCACTATACTGGCTGCTAGTTAGCTACTGGGCCCAAATCAATGAATCAATACTAGCATATGAGGTCCTAAATGACTCAGGACCTTCTCCATGATCAACCATCTCAGGGCTGTGATCAGCAGAGGAAGCCCTCTGGTGGTGTGGCTATTGGAGGTTGCCTGGCTGGCAGTGATCTACAGAAGATAACATGGCCTTCTCAGTGGCAGCCCCCTGTCTGTGGAATGCCCTCCCCAGTTAGGTGTGTCAGTATCCCTCACTATTAACTTTTTAGGAGAAATTTAAAAGCATTCCTGCTTACCCAAGCATTTGATGACTGAAGGTTGTCTCCCTGGAATCCTGAAATTATTGGTTTGATAGTAAAGGTAAAGGTAAAGGTACCCCTGCCCGTACGGGCCAGTCTTGACAGACTCTGGGGTTGTGCGCCCATCTCACTTAAGAGGCCAGGGGCCAGCGCTGTCCGTAGACACTTCCGGGTCACGTGGCCAGCGTGACATCGCTGCTCTGGCGAGCCAGAGCCGCACACGGAAACGCCGTTTACCTTCCCGCTGGTAAGCGGTCCCTATTTATCTACTTGCACCCGGAGGTGCTTTCGAACTGCTAGGTTGGCAGGCGCTGGGACCGAGCAGCGGGAGCGCACCCCGCCGCAGGGATTCGAACCGCCGACCTTTCGATCGGCAAGCCCTAGGCGCTGAGGCTTTAACCCACAGCGCCACCTGTGTCCCGGTTTGATAGTAGGCAGTTGCTTTTAGGCGTTTCAGAAGTCTTAATTGTATTAGCATTAGCATTAATAAGTTTGCCTTTTGGGCGCTACTTTTTATTATTTAGATGCACATCCTGCACCTGCCAGAATGGCAATGAGGCCCCTTCTCCCCTCCGCCCCCCAGCCCAGGTTTAAGTTATGTCTGATATTCTCTAACCTTCAGGCAGTTCGCTCTGCTATATTAAAAAGCCAAACCTCATTGTCATGAAAAATAAAGCTGTGCAGGAGTCATTCTGGGTTATAAAGTTTTGAAAAGAAAGTATTAAGTAGTTTTTCTTTCACGGGGGCTACTGCCAGAACTAAAGCATTTAGAACGAAGTCACAGAACATCTTTTTGAATTTCTTGCCCTATTGATTGTGCCACTAGGCTTCATTATCATTATCTATCTTTTTGTCAGATTTAAGCACCCTCCTATTGTGAATTGAACCTCTCTGTATTCAATACCTGTCGGGGGGGAAACTCCGCTGGAAAACAGAAAATCTGTTGGATCTGGTGCCATAGATTGATCCCCAAAGAGTTCGTATCATCTTCCAGTTATCCCATGAAAAAGAATGTCTCTGCCTTTTTCAACCAAATCCCAGGGAAGTTATCAGTGAAAAGGGCATGTTAAAATGTCAGAACCCTATATATATATATACAGAGGAAAAGTTCTTATTAGCCCCTTTTACCCTCTCACCGAATGCATCAAGATCAGGATATTAAGTAGTATTATACTTATCATTTATAACAAATTAGGAGTCCAGGGGAAAATGGGCAGTGCCAGGGGGCAGGGAAGCAAACCCCTCCCCCCCCAAAAAAAACCAAAGAGCTTTCTCCCACTTACACATACCCTTTGCTGGATTAATCTCATTAACATATACTGCTATTTTCTTTCAGAGATCTTATTATGTGGGGTTCAACTCACCCACCTAGGAATAGACTTTGTTCCTTCTGCGCCCCACCCTCCACCCCCAAATTTCTTTCTGCTGCTGCCAGTGATAGAGACAGGTGAGAAACACGAGTCAGGGGCCCATCTCTGGCTAAGCAGCCATTGGCCCTGTTCACACAACAAATGCATATAAAGCAAACATGTGGAATGGGAAAGGAGGGTCACTTAGAAGCTTTTGTTAGAATTCCTGCTCCGTGTTTGCAGTCATGGGATTGTTGTCTATCGTATGATGGTGTATGTTTTGACTCCACAGAGTGGGAAGTGACGGAGACAGGATGTTTGTGTTACTGTGTTCCGTGAAGTGGGACTATTGTCCTTTGTTTTTTCTCTTTGCTGTCTGATGCTAGAGAGAGAGGGAGCCATGTTGCAGTGCTCCGTGTGTGTTTATATGTAAATAAAGTAGATTAGCCAAAATGTTGCGTTGCTGAGGTCTGTTACGCAAACTGCAAAGACTCTGCGGATCCCTAAGTGTCCCGGTGTCTGTTGGCATCGGTCGCTGTGATGTTCAGGCAGAAGAAAGCTTTTGAAGGTCCCAAATGAACGACCAGGAGGGAGAGAACATGCCAGTTGGGCATGTGTCTCTGCCAGGGTCCTACTCGAGTGCAGGACAAGCTCCTGACAGCTTTGTCCCACAATCTCTGGACTAGGTTGCTGACATCCAGCAGCAATCCAGAAGCATAGCTGGAAGCTGCAGAGCCACTAGATAAGGAGCTTGGTCAGGTTCAGGGCTCTTGAGCTGAAGGCTGGACATAAGGCTATCAGAGAGCAGCCCCCCAGAATAACCTCTCAAAACACCAGGGCCTGTAGGATCAGAGGCTGGACCCTCATGGACACCTTCCCCTGGGTTGTCAGATATCTCTCAGTGCATGTCACTGGTCCAGCAATCCAGAGAACATACCAGGAAGGAGAATGGAGGAAGAGCGCCTATCTTTAGGCAAGAGTGCTGGTGGCCCTTTAAGGCTCTGAAGTCTGGAGGAGGGAGTCTAGAGACAGAAGCTTCAAAGGCTGCCAGCCTTTGTTGGAGCAAGTTGTTCATTCTGAGCTATCTGTGGGTTTTTTCCAGCCTTCGATGCTTTTGTGTAATATCGGGCATCAGACCAGAATACAACAGTCTAGCAAGAATATATGCCATGTTGCCATTGTCATCTATCTGTGGCTATGTTTCTTTTCAAACATTCTTTAACAACGACAAAAATGGAATTGTGATCATTTTTGGAGTGAGCAAAAATACGCTGGGATCCCTTCCCCATATAGGCCTGGTTCACACGAACAGCAGAAGAGGTGGGAAATGTTCCTGGAGTGTATCACTTCAGATGGGGGAAGTACATGGTTGGCCGGCCTTTCCACATGCAGAAGTCTCTATAGATGGAGAGTGGGAAGGACACTGGTGTTTTGGAGAAGAGTGTTTCTTTTCAGTGTGGTATTTCTGCATGGTTAGCAGTGGGGAGGATGCTTATGGGAATTCCCTCTTTAGTCTCCAGTCTAAAGTGGTCCACTCTTGGAACAAATTTCCCACTTAAAACCACTGTTTGCATAAAGTTGGCCAAAACCAGAACCTCATATTGAAAGTGTATCAAACACTGTCTTATGTGCTGTTACTTCAAAGGAAAAAGGTCTCCAAATTTGAATTCTTACCTTTGCCTATGGTTTGCAGAGGAATGTTGTATACATGCAGAAGTTCTCGTTAAGACTAAAGAACATGCCAGCACTGTTGGGTTATGCAAATTAACGATTAAATGCTAGAGAAGTCAATGTTATGTTGCCCGCTTGATGGATAGAAATGTGTTTAGGGTTGACAGGTAATCTGAACATTACTATTAAATCTCATTTCCTCCTCAGAGAGT
The DNA here is from genome assembly GCF_951804945.1 of Podarcis cretensis. NCBI lineage: Eukaryota > Metazoa > Chordata > Lepidosauria > Squamata > Lacertidae > Podarcis > Podarcis cretensis. Next base: position 83,177,835 of record NC_137174.1, on the reverse strand, counting down.
TTTTGCTCTTGCAGAATGAGGCGATCTTTAATATCCTGATCAAACAACAGAAATTGGCTGCCATCTTCTGACACTCTAGAGATAATGTAGTGTAATTTTCCTAAAGTAATTGTCCCGATTCCATTGTAGAGAAACCCTTTTGCCATTTTTACTACAAAAAAAATGAGACATTATTCAGGAGATGGAATATGACTGGTAATGGCCTCAGAAAATTACAGTGCAGAATCATTTAGCACCTGCTAAACTATCTAAAGTTTTTTGTACCAAAGTCCCACCAAAGGCTGGATCTGTCATGCAGGACGGATTGTGACATTGAAATTTCAAGACAGCAAGGGTAAATTGATTCATTCCATGCCATATTTTCATTTCATTACATTTGTACAGTGAAAATGCCCAAAGTATCTCATAATAAATTGGCATGTTATGCTGCTCTGGCTCTTGTTAGGAATGTATGAAAACCCTTGAAAATAATCTTAGTTCTTCTCACACATAAAACATCTGCATATCCACAAGGATATGATGCCGAATCTTGGTTGCTGCTCTTCAGTTCAGTTTGGTTGACTTTTTAACACAGGGGTGTAGGAACTGTGACTCTCCCAGTCTTGCTGACCACAGCTGCCACCATCCCTGATCATTGGTCAAGTTGGCTGAGGCTGAGGAGAGTTGGAATCCAACAACATCTGGAGGGTCACAGATTCCTGAAGGAGTATCTCCACCCCCATCGTTCAGCCCGGACACTGAGGTCCGGCTCCGAGGACCTTCTGGCAGTTCCCTCAGTGCGAAAAGTGAGGTTACAGGAGACTAGGCAGAGGGCCTTCTTGGTAGCAGCGCCCACCCTGTGGAATGCCCTCCCATCAGATGTCAAGGAAATAAACAACTATCTGACTTTTAGAAGACATCTGAAGGCAGCTCTGTTTAGGGAAGTTTTTAATGTTTGATGTTTTACCGTGTTTTTAATATTCTGTTGGGAGCTGCCCAGAGTGTCTGGGGAAACCCAGTCAGATAGGTGGGGTATAAATAAATTATTATTATTATTATTATTATTATTATTATTATTATTATTCCCCACCCTTGTTTTAATAAGTTACAAACACTGTTACAAATGAGTCTTCCAAAGCATGATGTCATCCTTCATTGGCCTTATACAGATCAGGGAAGCCAATGACTTCTTTGGAGCATGAAAACTCTCTTCAGACATTTGTCTTGCACACCATTCTCCCCCAAACTGGTGACCTCTAGACATTTTACACTACAGCCATCATCCTTGATCACTGGCAAAGCAGGCTGGGGTTCATGGAAGTTGTAGTCAAAAACCTTTGGAGAGCAGCAACTTGGGGAAGGCTGACCCACACAAAGTTTGTGCACCCCACAAAATCTGCTCCCTCAGCTCAGCCCTCTGGAGCTGATTTTGTGTGTATGGCTGCTTGGGTGGGACAGGAGAGGAAGAGAAAGTTCTGTTGCATGCATGGAAGACGCTTGCACCAGTGGAGCTGCAGCATTGTAGACAACTTTCAGACTTTAACTATGTGTCCTGCCATCTTTGATGTCCTTCTGGTATCCCCAGGTTTCTAGACCCACTTGGACACCTCATCTAAAGCCCTCTGATAAGTTCTAAGCACCGCAATGCATGAAGGAGATTGATGAGCTAGCAAGGATTGAATAGAGCTATAAAGATGATATAGACTATGGGGGGCAAAGCTAAGGAGATAAGGATACACCCAGGGACTCTTAATGCTTAACCTAGATCAGGGGTCGGCAACCTAAGGCCCATGGGCCACAAGCGATCCCAAGGGAATACATTTTTTTGCATACCTCCAGTTGTACGTAGATATACATGTCATTTTCAATGCTATACATGTCATGTTCAATTCTATATAAGTCATTTACATTTATACTCATATTGTACTACTTTGGCTATGTGTTTAATAAAAGATTGAATTCTTGCATTGTGAAAAACAAAGATTATGGTGAAAAGTGAAAAACATGAATTACAAAAAAAAAAACTAGAGCTTACAGAACAAAACCAACTTCAGATATGAAATTAGCACGTTGAAATTAGGTTAGAACAACTACAGGTGTCAATGCAACAAAATTTTTGTTCCCCAGTGAGTAATCATTTTACCATGGGGATTGGGCAAGAAGTGATGGCCCTGAACTTCAAGGAAGTAGCATCTTTGATGAAGCATTTGAAATAATGTCCTGATTTGGACGGCATTTGGACAGACCTAAAGGTATGGACATCACAAGAATAGGGGAACAGGGATGCTCTGCTTGTTTCATGCCCTGGGAATCTATTAAACATAGTATGAGAAAAAGCAAGCCTATTTTAGTGCAACCCAATGCATTTCCACTTAAAAGTAAGCCATATTGAGCTCAACAGGACACTCCTGGATAAATGGATATAAAATTGTAGCTGTGTAGATTTCAAACCTGCAAGAAAGGGAGGAGACTTTGTCCATTTTCTCAGTTGTTCTGGTTCCTCCTGCTGACTTCTGTCATTGTTTCTCTCTTCAAAAAAACCCTGTACAAGTCATGCATGCTCTCCATCCAAGACGCCTGGGTGAAAATGATAGCCAGAATTCTCCAATGGGTGGCCTGCAGTCAGAAAATTTGGGGAGGGGGAGTCACAAAAGAGGCAAAATACCTTTCTAGGTGGACAAGTTGTGTCTCATTTGTTAGGAAAGAAAAAACAACAGTAGTTTTTAGTGGTCCAGCAATGGCAGGAGACAAGCGGGGACAGACTCCTTGTTTGGAGGGACATTTCCCCCCCCTGCCCCTGCCCCTGGCACCCCCCATGCATATAATCCTGTAGCATTCATTATAGAACTCCTCACTGGCCTATGCATGCAGCCCCTATCTGCCCTTGCAAGAACTGTAATACCACATAAGACGCGCCCAAAGAGAATTATGTTGACTATATTCTGCCTCCAGTATCGGAGGCAGTTTGCTTCTGAACTCCACAGGTATATGACAATGACAACATGGCATATATTCTTGCTAGACTGTTGTATTCTGGTCTGATGCCCGATATCACACAAAAGCATCAAAGGCTGGAAAAAACCCCACAGATAGCTCAGAATGAGCAACTTGCTCCAACAAAGGCTGGCAGCCTTTGAAACTTCTGTCTCTAGACTCCCTCCTCCAGACTTCAGAGCCTTAAATGGCCACCAGCCCTCTTGCCTGAAGACAGGCGCTCTTCCTCCATTCTCCTTCCTGGTATGTTCTCTGGACTGCTGGACCAGTGACATGCACCGAGAGATATCTGACAACCCAGGGGAAGGTGTCCGTGAGGGTCCAGCCTCTGATCCTACAGGCCCTGGTGGTCTGAGAGGTTATTCTGGGGGGCTGCTCTCTGATAGCCTTATCTCCAGCCTTCAGCTCAAGAGCCCTGAACCTGACCAGTGACAAAAATGGGATTGAGATGATTTTTGGAGTGAGCAAAAATACTCTGGGATCGCTTCCCCATATAGGCCTGGTTCAGCAGAAACAGCAGAAGAGGCGGAAAATGTACACAGGTCCTGCTTGCAGGCTTCCCATAGTAGTCTAGTTATCTACTTGGGGAGCCCACTGTAGGAGTAGATGGGCTTCTGGTTTGATCCAGTGGGGTTATTCCTAAGAAATGCAAGCTCCCTTGATTTGTGGTTCTTCATACTTGTGCACTGGAGGGCTTTGATTTTTGAGAACAAGGGTCCTCTCCCATCTTCAAAATCATTGTTGGCAGTTGCATGCATTGTATTTTGGGTATATTTTAATCTCCGACAACGATCCCCGAGATTGTCTTCTATCCCATCTCTTCAAAGTCTTATTTCTGAGTGCATCTTCATTTGCTCATATATGATCTCCTTTAATGCAGATCCTCCTTCTTCAGTAGAGGACCGATGATGAAGTTGCCTCCCTCTCTTTGTCCCTCTTGTGTTTTCCTGGTGTTATTTATTCCCTTATAGACTTATGAATCACACTACCTTTAAACCAGCTCATTAGTCATTCCAAAAGGTGACCCTGACGTACTTGAATATAATAAGGGAAATTAATGGAAAGATCTCAGCAGCTCTCAGTGAAGATAAGAGACATAAAAAATATTCCCAGTGATTGTTGTAAAAAAAGAAAGAAAGAGAAAGATGGAGGAGATATTGGGAGGGGGGAGGCATATAGGAAGAAGCAATGACAACAGAAAAGAGGGAATGAGATTCTCAAATTATAAGATTCTCAAATTATGAGATTCTCAAATTATGAGATTCTCAAATTATTCCATTTACACTGTATTGTATTAAGACAACGGGACACTGAATGGGTCAACATGTTGATCAGCAACCTATCAAAATAGGCTGCACCTGAAATGAGGGGCAGGCGGGGGTTGTCATAGATTGTAAAATTTGTGTTTATTTATCTTACTACCTATTACCTATTACTCTAAACAAAAAATTCACAGAGAAGAAGGCTATCAACAGCTATTCATCCTTAGGGCTAAGTAGTATCACCAGCATCAATGTTCCTCTACCACAGATGCACCACCTTCTGAAAAAGATTGTGGGGGGACTGAGGCAACCAGCTGACATCACATGTGTGACGTCGCAAGGAGCCAGAGGTCAAAGTCAAGCACGATGGCAGCACAGCTCCAGAGGCTCTTTCCCCCATCCCTTCCCCACGCAGCAGAAAGAGGAGAAGATGCTGGTCACCAAAGATGCATCTGGTTCTGTGTTTGCCCTTCTGTGCCCTTTGAACATTGGGGAGGGCAGTCCATTGAGGGGGCCCCAAGTGCCTCAGCCCCTAGGAGTTGATGCCTATGCATAATACCAGCTTCTGGAGACCGCAAACAACAGAGTATTATTGGAACAATGCCCCATAAACATCTGGTTGGCCACCATGAGAACAGAATGCTGGACACACACACATCTCTGCCCTGGACCTTAAGGGCTTGTTTGTAAATAGGGATGGTTGAATCTGTCAATTTTGGTTTCTCTCAGTTTCTCATTTTTCCAATATTAAGTTCAGTTCTCCATTTCCACATGAGATTATTGGGGGGGGGGGTTATTCTTCAGTGTTTTAGTGTGAGTCTCTCTTAATAAAGTATACACATTTTTCTTTGCAATTTTGCTTAATATCCAGATTTGTGCAAATACGTTGTCCCTAATAACAATTGTATGTTATGTTCACATATGTATAGTTTCTCAAATTTTTGGCAAACTTTAGAAAATACATTTTTGTACATGTGACTTAGCTGGAAAACTGCATTGCAAAATTTGGTGAAGTGTGAATTTTAAAGGATGGCTGTGTCGCAGTTCTCCTGTTGCTTCAGAAAATAGTTTCATATTAAAGCTTCACCTTTAAATGCAAAATGAATCAAATTTCTCCCCCATCACGACTTGTAAACCCCACCCCCTCAGTCCCTTACAAGACTGCACCCAGCAGACTCCTTTAGTCCAAGGAACATAACCCAGACCCTGCAATGCAGGGGGCTGGACTAGATTACCCTCAGGGTCCCCTTCCAAATTTACAATTCAATGCTTCTTTAACTCCCTTGCTTCCCTGTGGAGGTGACGCTCCGCTTGTGCTGAGGCAAACCTCTCACCAGGCATACAACAGTGTGCCAAGGAGCGTTGTGCCCACGCTCCCTGACCTTTTGCCTTCTTGGCTAGCAAACAGGGGTTTTCCCCTGACCGTTTGTCCTCTCACAGATTTGGTTACTAGGCATAACGCTTGGCTGGAGCATGACCGGGGACGCAGGTGCAATCAAGTATCGGGGAAAACATTTTAGGGAAACACCTGCTGAGACGTGTATTTGCTAATGCTGGAAATGTGCTTAGATGGAAATACGTTCAGGGTGGTTTCACTGTTGTTGTTTTTGTTGTTGTTGTTTAGTCGTTTAGTCATGTCCGACTCTTCGTGACCCCATGGACCAGAGCACGCCAGGCACTCCTGTCTTCCACTGCCTCCCGCAGTTTGGTCGAACTCATGCTGGTAGCTTTGAGAACACTGTCCAACCATCTCACCTTCTGTCGTCCCCTTCTCCTTGTGCCCTCCATCTTTCCCAACATCAGGGTCTTTTCCAGTGATTTTTCTCTTCTCATGAGGTGGCCAAAGTATTGGAGCCCCAGCTTCAGGATCTGTCCTTCCAGTGAGCACTCAGGGCTGATTTCCTTCAGAATGGATAGGTTTGATCTTCTTGCAGTCCATGGGACTCTCAAGAGTCTCCTCCAGCACCATAAATCAAAAGCATCAATTCTTCGGCGATCAGCCTTCTTTCACTACTGTTTCCAATTGTTGACTTCTGCTAATAAAAGGAGCCTCTACAGAACCAGCCGGCAGCCTGCTTGGAGTATGCTTGCCAGCGTGCTTCTGCACACCTCACCTGCATTCAACCTCCCGTCGTCCTCGTTATTCCATCTCCTGTAAGATTTATACCTGAAAAATCCTTCAGGTCTGTCCAAAGGCTTCTAGGAACCTTCAAGATACCGCCAACCCTAGGAACATTATTATTTCCATGAACTATTTTCTAATTAGGATATTCTCCCAAATGCTTTGTCCATCTTTCTCTAGTTTATTGCCATCATTTCTTGCCCTTTCCTCAAAGTCAAGGGTGAATAATTGTTGCCCCTGTCCTTTCTGGGATCCTTTTAAATGCTAGAAAGCTTTTGGTACATTAGCTCTTCTTTCTCTCTAGGCTAAAACATTCAGAGTCTTATCTCCATAAGGTTAGACTCACATACCTCTTCCCATCATCGGGTGTCAGCATAAGGCACTAAATAAATTGCAACCAATAAGAGGTCCGCTGCCCACAATCTTAGGATTACACGCAAAAAGCAGGAGATACACGTGAAACGCGCAGAGAGGTAGAATTGGGGGGGGTGTTAAATAGTAACATCCGAAATAAATTCTGAAGAGGGATGGAATTAAAAATGAGAGAGACTGAGAAAAAAGAGGACATAAAAGCTATAGGAAAGAGCTTAGGCATTTAAAGAAAGAAGCTGAGATAATGTCCAAAAGGAGAGAATTTTTGTTGTAGGATACGGAAGAGGCTGAATCCACCTTCCCCATCCAAGTGGTCTCCAGATATTTTGGTCTACTGCCAGGAATTGGGGAGAAATCCGATTCAGTTTGCATTTAAAGGTGGACACACCTGATTTGCACTTTCGAACTGAAATATGGCCATCCTTCACAAAGTGCAATTTATTTCTATATTTCCCACCGTTCCCTTCATGCTAAGGTCCCAGGATGGGTTACAGCATCAAAACACGGTATTACCTGAAGGAGCGTCTCCACGCCCATCGTTCTGCCCGGACACTGAGGTCCAGCGCCGAGGGCCTTCTGGCGGTTCCCTCATTGTGAGAAGCAAAGCTACAGGGAACCAGGCAGAGGGCCTTCTCAGTAGTGGCACCCGCCCTGTGCAACGCCTTCCCATCAGATGTCAAAGCGATAAACAACTACCTGACATTCAGAAGACATCTTAAGACAGCCCTGTTTAGGGAAGTTTTTAATGTGTGACATTTTAGTGTATTTTTGGTCTCTGTGGAAGCCGCCCAGAGTAGCTGGGGAAACCCAGCCAGATGGGCGGGGTACAAATAATAAATTATTATTATTATTATTATTATTATTATTATTATTATTATTATTATTATAACAGCAGTTTAAAACAACTTACAGTCATAAGAATAAGGTGAGTCCTGGGAAAAATACACCTTAAGCATCGAAAGCCAGGATAAAGAGGTGTGTCTTCAGCATTCTCCAGATGCACCTCTGTGGGGAGGGAGTTTCACAAATGATGAGCTGTCACCGATGATGCCCTCTCCTTAACTACCACCCCAAGTCTTTAAGGGCAGAAAAACTACCAAGAGGATCCCCTTTGCTAACCTCAGCACCCAAAGGGGTCTGAAGGGTAAGAGGAGGTTTTTCAGGTATTTGGGACTCAAGTCATTTAGGGCTTTAGGTGAGCTCCTTAAAACCTGGTCCAGAAACAAAGTGCCAAGCCAGTGCAGCTGTTTTAAAGCAGGAGTTATACGAGATCTAAATGCAACTACCACCAGTTATCAGGCTGCTGCATTTTGGACCAACTGAAGTTCCCATGCCATTCTTCAAGGGCAGCCCCATGTAGAGCGCATTGCAGTAATCCAGTCTGGAAGTTACCAGAGCAATGAAGTACAGTGGCCAAGCCATCTCTGTCCGAAAGGGGATTGTGGCTGACAAACCAGCCAATAGGTTCACCTTAAAATGTGAGGCATCAAAATGTGAATGAAACGGGGGGGGGGGGACTGAATTGTGGCCTGGGAGAATGTGGGGACTTTAAGCCTTGTCCCTACCCATGGCCTGATCAAAATCATCTCCCTCATGCACCTACAATTTTCAGGGGAAGCTCTCAGCACTAAAGGTAAGTCTGCCAGGGCTGGACTTGAATAATAGCACCTCTGGTGAGATAATTCCTGATCTGAAACTTTTCGAGTGTGGGTTGACACCAGACAAAGGTCTCCTTCAGTTTGTAACTTTTATGCTTTGTTTGTCTTTACTTGACCTCCTCCTCCTTATGGGTTAATCATATAAGTCTCTTCATTTCACTTCACTGAAGTCTTTTCATTTCACACATCCTTGGAGCTGGGTTAATATCCCATAAAGGTGTCTGTCATCCTTTTGTGTGTTTTGACCTCCTGCTCTTTATGAAGCATTAAAAGTCCTCAGGTTTAATTTAATTTATTGCAAGAATGTTGGATCTCACTCCAGCGTGTATCCGCACAAGGGTGCATTAAACGTGCATCTCAAAATATTTTTTCCCTATCATAAAGGGTAGTAAACATACTTAATAATACTGTAAATCCAGCTGGAGATATGAATGCCTGCAAAGTTCTGCTAATATATATAGCCAGACTTCTTTTCGGAGTTTGTCGGGGGATCTTTTTTATAGGTATTTGCTCTTGAATATTTGAACACTACCGAGTATTGAAAGCAGGGTGATTTATTATTAAAATCTGTCCATTTATATGGCATTTGTCAATTAGACAGTGCTGTTATACAAATCTATGGCACAGCCGCATTTGGAATATTGTGATGGTTGCGTTCACCTTGCCTCAAAGGGATATTGTAGAGCTGGAAAAGGTTCAGAAAAGGAAAACCAGAATGATCAAGCAGGTGGGTCAATTCCCCTACAGGGAAAGGTTACAGCATTTGGCTCTTTTTAGTTTACTGTGCCAGTCCAGAAAATCTTAAAGAAAAAAAGCCACTAATTAATCATTAGACAAGAACATTCTGAAATAGAGACAGACACAAAACGAAGTGAGACCTGCACCAGCCAGACACACCCTATTCCAGGATACTCCACCCCATTCTATCTTCTTATGTTCACTGAGCATGCTCAGTCCCCACTGGGCTGTTCTGGTGGTGTTCACTCACCCCTTAGAGCACCCCGAATTCTGCTGATAACCTCCTTCTTGGGTTTGTGTGCGTGTGATGTCATTGCACTCAGCGCTGCCTTTAACATATGCGCCGCCGGGGTGCAAAGATCCGCCCAGGGTCCCCAAATTTAGTTTAGCCCCCAAATTAACTTTTATCGCGCTTATGTCAGACACCACACTTACACCTTATCTCTTGTTTTCGAAAGAAGGGAGGAAAAAGAAGCAAACTTTTTTTATTTGCTCATTTATTTACAACACACTTATACTTAAATATACAACACCACCACACTTAAAGTTGTGGGTATTGTTTAGGCACCTACTTAGGAGATACATCAGTCGTGCCGCTGAACCCGCTGCCGCATAGCAGCTCAATACAATACATAACATATTTTGATGTAAGAGTTAATTTCACATGCACGGTGCCATTGTGAATGACAAGTGCCACCGCTGGCACGTCGCGTCTTTGGTAAATGAGTGCACAAAGTCGAAAGTCCTTTAGTGAAACAGTAGGTATACATTTCGGTAATACCTTGGTGTATATGTACCGGTATTTTGTTTTTCTAACTTGATCAAAATTATTTATTATTTCATAACAGGTAGAGTTAAGAGCTTAGGTGGCTTCAGTGGCAGGCACCTGGCGCCCCCCAGAATTTGGCACTCGGGTGCTCCAGACCCCTTGCACCCCCAGGTAAAGATGGCCCTGATTGCGCTCACATAAGGAACTACACTCAGAGAATCAGTTTGCCTTAGTATATAGGTGGTATGTGGAGGGAGGAACCAGAGAAGTAATGGGGGAAATGACATCCTCCACCTCTTATTTCACATATTTCAGCAACGCTTTGTTGAAAAATTCATACATGGGGCCATCTCTGGAACTAGAATGGCTTTCAAGACATATAAAAGGTTAAGGTCTAAAAACCATTAAAAAAAATTAAGTCAGAAGCATACCAATCTACTAAATGTCATAATAACTTTCTGAGAATGGTATTAAAACAAAGACTTTATAATTCCATTCATGTACAGAACTTTATTTCCAATAAAGATGTTATAAAGATAACAGCAAGGGGCTAATTAGCAGGATCGTGTGTTTCCTATAACAAAAAAATTAAGCAAAGGCAAATGGGAAAAGGTTAGACAACCTTCCAGTCCAGCTCTTGGTAGTTTTTTTTTTTTTTTTTTTTTTTTTTTTTTTTGATAAAATTACCATTTCTAAGGTCCATTTCTGTTATTACCAAAAATCAGTTATGCAAGAGGGGGATCAAATTTAACTAGACCAAGAACAGCAAAGGAGGTGAAGCTTAACCCTTTTCTCTTCCCATCGTTACAGAGAAAATAGTGGCCACGAGACACTACAACTGTTGTTATTAATTTCATTTCTATATTGCTTTATATTTTTAAGAGAAAAAGTCAAAGTGGTTTACAACCTACCCTAAAACATCAAATAAAACAATTGGGGGGGGGGGACATTACAGAAGAAAGTAAAATATAAAGTATACGGTGGTACCTCGGGTTAAGTACTTAATTCATTCCAGAGGTTCGTTCTTAACCTGAAACTGTTCTTAACCTGAAGCACCACTTTAGCTTATGGGGCCTCCAGCTGCCGCTGCGCCGCCAGAGCACGATTTCTGTTCTCATCCTGAAGCAAAGTTCTTAACTTGAAGCACTATTTCTGGATTAGTGGAGTCTGTAACCTGAAGCATATGTAACCCAAGGTACCACTGTATATTCAAAGCAATTTTTTTGTCATCCTGGGGAAAAGTAGCAAGCAGGGTGCTGCAGGGTTCTGTACAGGTCCCATTGTTGTTCAACATCTTTATAAATGACTTGGATGAAAGAATTGAAGAGACGCTCATCCAATTTGCAGATGACACCAAACTGGGAGCAGTAGCTAATACCACAGGAAGGCAGAATCGGGATTCAAGATGACCTTAACAGATTGGAGAATTGGGTCAGAACTAACAAAATGAATTTCAATACGGACACATGTAAGGTTCTGCACTTAGGTAGGAAGGGCCAGCTACCCAAATATAGTATGGGGGACTCTACAATTCTATGAATTCCATCATCACTTTTACTGTTCATGTTTTCAGTGCAAATACCAGTCCTGGCATTCCTATCTACAGGTTCAGAATGTCACTTGTTGCAAACCTGCCTTTCTAAATTAATTCCATTCTTCAATTATGCTGATCAATTTTCTTTTGGCACTACCGGTTTAATATCCTTCCTACCTAGGACAACATCCTCAAAGAATTTTGTATAACAAAAAGCCACACAACAACTAAGTGATTATTCACCAACACTGGGTCACTAGTTAGAAGGGTAGCTAGTGGTGCAAGGCAAAACCGTTCCTTTTGAAGATAAAGTTTGTGAAGACCTTTAAAAGTTCAAAGAGCAGCCACTTGGTTTAATAACTATGAGCTCCTTTAATGTCATATATTTTTTACCTGGGGACATGAAGTTACCAACGTGTGCATGAAACATACGCATAAATGCACCTCAAGTTAAGTAAATCCGAACCTAAGCTGCTTTTACTCAGTTAAGATTCTGAGTTTTTTGAGGGAATGTTTTCCCCGTCAGGGCAAACGAAATAACATGGTTTCTTCTTCCTAATCAGGATACCTTGTTCTTTTCTTGCTTCTACTGGGAATGTTCCTGCTTTTCTTTCCTTTTTTGAGAAATGAAATGCTTTCTGATTAAAATGAGGACTGATAATGACACAGAACTCTACGAATATTACATTGTACAGCTCGCCTGACATTTAGACAATGTAATTATTTCCAACATTTCCTTTGAGGGCAAAGTTTGGATTCATCTCTTGATTTCAAATAATCAGAAGGAAGCATTTCACTGATCTAGAGAATACTTTGCATTTAGGGTGTTTTCTTATACCAGATGTGGTTCCCAGTGAAATGATGACAGTTTGGTGCCCCCAGTTATAGTCCTCTGGTGAAATCTTCAGAATAAATAAACATATGTTCCATTTTTTAATTTATTTTTTGTTTTAGCACATCTTTAGTAACTCACTCTCCAAACCACCCTTAGGAAGTGAGCCGAATCATTCTGAGCTTGACAGAAGAGAGATGACAGGCCATAAACAATACAATACATGAAACAAATATATTTTACAAATTTCGTTTTAAGTAAAAGAAGCATGACAAATGCATTGTTGTTGTTCACAATGACCCACAATGGGAATGAGCACTAAAGTTGAGCTTTGTTCCTCAGTCTATTCCATTGCTCTTTTTACTGAGGTGCTGAGAAAGACCCCAGAATGGCCGGAATAGACAATCCTTGTTGTCTCTAAAGGTTTTCAGAGGTGCTAATGCACTAGAGACATTTTAGAAAGATCTTTGTAGGCAGTATGTAATTGACAGTACTCAATAGCACACAGTTGTTGTACACAGTTTGGGCTGAGCTATATTGAAAGCATTCTCAGGGGAGTCAGGAGCCATGGGGGCAACTCAGGTCTGAAGCGCAAACCGCGATTTTGAGGTTGGCTCAAGGAACAAACCAGTAGCCAAGAGCAAAGAGCAAAGAGGGAGATTTGAAGGACAAACCAGGATGCAACACTCAAAAAGATCATAATCCAGCACACCCAAGCACACTGGAGAGCTCAAGAAGACCAAAGGTCACATCCACACCATACATTTCATAGAATTCATAGAGAGCCAGTGTGGTGTAGTGGTTAAGAGTGGTAGTCTCGTAATCTGGGGAACCAGGTTTGCGTCTCCGCTCCTCCACTTGCAGCTGCTGGGTGACCTTGGGCCAGTCACACTTCTTTGAAGTCTCTCAGCCCCACTCACCTCACAGAGTGTTTGTTGTGGGGGAGGAAGGGAAAGGAGAATGTTAGCCGCTTTGAGACTCCTTAAAGGGAGTGAAAGGTGGGATATCAAATCCAAACTCTTCTTCTTCTTCTATTTGTGAATTCATGAACCACAAGGGTTATCTAGTCCAACTCCCTTCATGGCAGGAATGTTTTGCCCAACATGGTCCTGAACTCACAACTCTCAGACTGAAAGTCTCTACCAACTGAGCTATCCCAGAGCACTATTTAAACAGCCATGACTTCATCTATAAAACTCTGGGAACTAAAGTTTATTAAGGGTGCTGAAAATGGTTAGGAGACCCCTCTTCCCCTCCCAGACCTACAATTGCCAGAGTTCCCTGTAACCACTCTGAGAAAAGTAGTTCTGCACAGGAATGAATGTGGTCAGCAGGAAGAAGCCCTTTATACTCCTTTCCTACCCAGAAGCATGTAATGGCCAAGTGGGGTTGGTGGAGTCATTCCAGGGCCTAAAGAAGGGGTAGGGAACCTTTTCCAGCCTGAGGGCTAGTTTCCCTCCTGGGGAGTCTTTTGGGGGCCTTACACGAGTGATAGAAGTCAAAGTGGGTGGAGAAATAAATGTACTGGAGCATGTAGTTTCTACACAAACTGTTCTCCAACCAACAGAGGGTGTGGCAGGGGAGGGAGCGTGGCCTGCAAAGAGTCCCAGGGGCCAGCTAGAGAGGCCATTTGGCCCCTGACTCCCCAGCTACAGCCTGAAGCACACGGGGCAACCGTATCCAGATCTCAACACCCCATCCATGAGTTGGACTTTCCACGCTACTCACAGACAGCCTCCTCTTGCATGGCTCTTGATGCCATGGTGACATTTTACATGATAAAGCACAAGCACATCAATCAAAGGCTCAAAGATTCGGATATTTGTTCTAAATTTAAACTGAACTCAAGATCCCACTGGAAGTGAATCCTGCCTAGGAGGCTTAATTACACCAACTATTGAGGGGGGGATAGCACGAAGCACGTGGGCGAGTTCCTTTTGAAAATTGTTTTATGGATTTTTGATAGCTCTGTCAGGATATGCATGATATGTGTGAAGGCTTCTAAACGAAACATTTCCCTCCCTATAATGCTGTATTTCCTGAAGGTGAATTTTTAATAAAGAACTGCTACATTTTTTTACTTATAAAGCTACAGTAATATGAGAAATCTTTCCAAGTACAAATCAGATTTGCTGAATTACTTGTCAGCGAGATATGTCTTTCTTTCTTTCTTTCTTTCTTTCTTTCTTTCTTTCTATAGAAGTATATAGGTCACATCCACACCAAGGAAAAGTTGAAGGACACATTCCAGTGAGGCAAAAACACTTGTGAGGCAGGGGCAGTGAGGGCTGTGGTGCAGACATAGTCCTAAGGGCAAGATGGAGATGCCTGGAGTACCATATTTTGTTGTGGGCTTGGGGTTCCCCACCCTTATTTCACACCATCACAAGTATCACATAAGTGCCAATGTGTCCAGGCCAAAAACCAGGCCACGCTTCTTCTAGGCTACACTCCCAAGCAAGATCACAGTCTTGAAAAAGGTGCTTTTCTGGGGTGAGATTGTGATGCCCAAAATGGCCACTCTTGATTGAAAAAAATTGGATGTCCCATTTTTCCCAGGACAGCTGAAGGGTATGCTAGCAGCATCCTTTTCAGTTCAGGCTGATGGTAGCATATTTCACAGACACTCTCTTGAGTCAGTTTGTAGTCCTGCACGTTGAAGAGGTTCCTCAGAGGTATTATAGTACATCTTGATTAGATTTCTTGGTGTGTGTGTTTTGTTTCAGTCTCCTAAATCCTTCAGTGGCTTCTAGACCGGGTACATTAATCTCTTATTACATTGGTCTGAAATTGTGGTTGCTTATGAGTAATCATAAAGTGTCAGCTCTGAAAAGCTACCATTCGTTAGCTTCGCAAGAATGAAAAACGGTGATAAGTGAGGTTGTAAAAAGTCAAATTAAATGTTAATTGATTCGGGGGCACAAAGCTGTGAGCCACTTAGTTTAGACACAAGCACTGCATTCATCAGTTTTGACAAATTGTCCAGGTTGGCTTCCTAGATACTCACATCCCTGTTTTCTTTGTTGTCATTTTGTTCGAAGGCTTCCTGGCTTAAATAAGCAGAGCATCACCTTATCACCAAATGTTTACCAAATAGGTCTTGAAATTTTACATAGGGATGGAAGCTAATTTGAATATTAACCATGATAGTTTGAAAGAAGTGATGGTTGGAAGAGGATTCTTTTTCTCTTGTTATATGCATGATGAAAAGGAACAAGGGACAGACTCAGGGGAATTAGATAGAAAAAGCCTTTCTTAATCATCACGCAACATTTCAGTTGCCCATATCTGCATAAATACTAAAGCATGAATCATTCCCTTCTCCCTCTTGCTCAAATCAATTACTGGCTCATTGTAATTAACTTTTATTTGTCTCTCGTAGGACAAAAATAAGATGAGAATAAGCAACAGAGAAATTTGGATTGCACCCAATAAGTGGAAATGCACCCTGAGAAACTTGGGTGTGCTTGACTTCCATTGAAATTAAGTGGATGTGAATGCTTAGTGTCAGGGAACTGACATTGGAGCGAGAGGTGGAGGCAAGGCTCTCGAGCGATGCAGGAGAGGGGCCCAGCAGAGGGGAAGGAAATCAGCGCAACACCAGTAGAGAAGGGAGGGAGATAGAGGATCCGGAAAGGGGTCTCCAAGACTCTTCGCCCGAAACTAGTGGGGAGAGCACGGGCACACCTCTGCCAACTCCTTCCCTGCACAGAAGATTTCCGCACAGGGAGAGTAGGACTTGGCGTCAAACAGCTTCTTTGCTGGAAGAGGCTCAAGAAACACCCACTGACGGATTCTGCGAGCGACTGAATGGGCACGGAGTGAAGGGGCTGTCAGCCAAGACAAGGTTAACCAGGCAATCTAGCCAGCAGCGATGGTAACTTACGCACAAGCAACCCCTTATAACCATTACACTTAAAAAGGTAAAGGTAAAGGTACCCCTGCCCGTACGGGCCAGTCTTGACAGACTCTGGGGTTGTGCGCCCATCTCACTTAAGAGGCCAGGGGCCAGCGCTGTCCGGAGACACTTCCGGGTCATGTGGCCAGCGTGACATCACTGCTCTGGCGAGCCAGAGCCACACACGGAAACGCCGTTTGCCTTCCTGCTGGTAAGCGGTCCCTATTTATCTACTTGCACCTGGGGGTGCTTTCGAACTGCTAGGTTGGCAGGCGCTGGGACCGAGCAGCGGGAGCGCACCCCGCCGCAGGGATTCGAACCGCCGACCTTTCGATCGGCAAGCCCTAGGCGCTGAGGCTTTAACCCACAGCGCCACCTGCATCCCACCAACCATTACACTTAGCTATGTATTTATCACTGATGCCGCCCATGCGCCCTGTGGCACTTGCTTGGGAAGTACTGGAGCTCATCAGCAGAACATCTGCTTCCCGCGCAAAAAAATTCTAGGTTCAGTCCCTGACATCTGCAGGTAGAGCTGGAAATGTCTCCAATCTGCAACCCTGGAGAGCTGCTGCCAATCAGAGTAAAAGGTAAAGGGACCCCTGACCATTAAGTCCGGCCAGCGCCAACAGCTGGGTACCGTACTATGCGGTGGAGGAGCACTACCTCAAAGACGAGTTCCATGCACTCTTCCCACACAGGCCCATGCCGGCAGATTATTTCGACGAATATCTTTTCACACCCACACTTTCAGCCAGCACGTTCCAGGGGTTCTCATCAGACGAGGAACCAGCACCCGACACACGCTCCCCGGAGGGTTCACTTTCGGGGTCTGTTACGGACCGTTCGTATTGGTGGGACGATCGACAGGAGGGGGGCTGGAGCAGGGAACTGCTGAAGGGGCCTTGGCAGGCAGCCTCCCCCGAGGCGACCGGGGGGGAGACGGACATGGACGTGTTGGGAGAGGATCCTGGGTTCGAGCACAGCTGCAGAGAGATGGAAGCAGAGGAGATCGACGTCGACGAGCCCATTGAGGACTGGCCGGATCCAGCCGGCTGGCTGCACACCAGGGGGGAAGAACTGTATCCTGCACTCACCCCCACAACACTGGAGCACCCAGAACCCACACCTGAAGGGGGAGAGGGGGGAAGGGGGGGCTTCGAGGGGGGGATGGATGTCAGGGGCTCAGGAGCAGAAGCACAGGGAAGGGAGGAGATGGAGAGCGAAGGGGAAGAATCCAAGGGGAGCGTAGGAGAAGATGACAGTGGCCCGAGAGATTCCATGAGCCTCTCCAGCAAATCGAAGATTCACAGAAGGGGGCACCAGTGGCCAGGGCAAGGAGATTCCCAAGGGGGACACTCCAGGAGCAAGGGGCCAGCAGGGACTCCCAGAGCAGCAGTTGGAAATCAGGACCAGCTTCCCCACCAGAGCATAGTGGGGGAGAAGAGTCCCAGGTATCGAGGCCAGAGGATTCCACACCAGGGAGTGAAGATAAGTCAGGGCTGGCCACGCCTCCATCGGAGAGCCAGACAACGGAGGGGAGGTCAGATCCGGGCAGTATCCCGGAAGAGGGAAGCAGTGACAGAAGCAGTGTGACGGTCAGGAGGAAGGTCACTGGGTTGGCGCGAGAGGCAAGTTCAAATGTACAGGAGCGCGGGACAGCAGAGAATGAGGATTGGGAACCGGGTCCTAAAGCCCGCCGGAGGCAGGGGGAGGAATCAGGCGACTCAGCGTCGGAAGAGTCCAGAAAGGGGAATGCCCCAGCGGGCAGGAGGACCCAGAGGAGGAGAGAACAACGGAAAAGGTGGAGCAGGGCTAGGATCTTAAACTGGTGTCAGAGGGGAGGAGATTCAGACGGGACTTCGCCGGTCTAGGGTTTAAGACGTAGAGCTGCGCGCTGCAGCTTTGGAATGGAAGTTGAACTTCAATAAAGACTTTTGTACATAACGACGATCTGGCGTTGGTCCTCTGTGAGCTGGGACCTAGGGGCAGCTCTGACACAAATGAACCAATGACCTGATTCAGTGTAAGGCAACTTCCTATATTGTGTACAGTGGTAAAGGTAAAGGTAAAGGTACCCCTGCCCATACGGGCCAGTCTTGACAGACTCTGGGGTTGTGCGCCCATCTCACTCAAGAGGCCAGGGGCCAGCGCTGTCCGGAGACACTTCCGGGTCACGTGGCCAGCGTGACATCGCTGCTCTGGCGAGCCAGAGCCACACACGGAAACGCCGTTTACCTTCCTGCTGGTAAGCGGTCCCTATTTATCTACTTGCACCCGGGGGTGCTTTCGAACTGCTAGGTTGGCAGGCGCTGGGACCGAGCAGCGGGAGCGCACCCCGCCGCAGGGATTCGAACCGCCGACCTTTCGATCGGCAAGTCCTAGGCGCTGAGGCTTTAACCCACAGCGCCACCTGCGTCCCCTGTGTACAGTGGTACCTCAGGTTAATTACTTAATTCGTTCCGGAGGTCTGTTCTTAACCTGAAACTGTTCTTAACCTGAAGCACCACTTTAGCTAATGGGGCTTCCTGCTGCCGCCGCACCGCTGGAGCACAATTTCTGTTCTCATCCTGAAGCAAAGTTCTTAACCTGAGGTAATATTTCTGGGTTAGTGGAGTCTATAAGCTGAAGCGTATGTTACCTAAAGCATATGTAACCCGAGGTACCACTGTACTTTAATTACTCTGGATTGTACCTATGAGGTTTATAGCATTGTAATAGCTACCTGCTTGCTACTGTTAACTGGTGTCAGAAATGAAGCACAGGTACTTTCTAGCTCTCTCACTGTAGCATCGCAACCATGAACTTTGGAGTTGGTTAAAACAAGCACCGATCTTTGGTCTCCAGGTCAGAATGTATTGGATAGCCTATGGGTGGCCAATGTCCAACCTGTAGCTTTACAGAAGGCAGTCTTTTATTTGAAAGGGCTGTCTGATCCCAGTGCAGTTTAAAGATTAAAGAATCCTAACATGGGAGATCAGCAAAAGCCTTGATGTTACTCTTTGGCAGTCCGCACCTGGGCAGGCACCCAGGTCACCTACTCACACCATGATGAGACGTCTTGCATATCTCTTTAATTCAGCCCTTCTCAACCTTGTGTCTCATCATCCCTAGCCAGCAGGACTAGTGGTTGGGGTGATGGGAGTTGTAATCCAATAACATCTGGGGAGCCAAGGTCGAAAAAGGCTGGCTTAATTTATAGGCATTGTTTCTAAATTTACATTCAAAGATATAAATTACCACATGCAGTTGTTATGAGAACCTCGCCACTCCTCTTTGCTGACAATGCATATATTTTATTTTATTTTATTTTATTTTATTTTATTTTATTTTATTTTATTTTATTTTATTTTATTTTATTTTATTTTATTTTATTTTATTTTATTTTATTTTATTTTATTTTATTTTATTTTATTTTATTTTCAGCAACCCACCAGTAGTCATCCTAATTTTTGTGCAGGGGTGAGTGCACAAAATGACACAGACAAAAGTAGTCTGTGGCACAATCGGGTAAGTACAAAAAGGCCGGTAGGCCCAGCTATTGCTAATATTAAGCCTGAACTTCGGCTTTTTTCTCTGGTGCTATAAGACCACTCCTTGCTTCACTGCTCCACAGACTAGAGACAAGCCTACCCTGAGGCATGTGGGGCAGCATATGTACTGTAGAGCTTACTGCAAGACGGCTGTCTAATTCAGTGCTCAGTACACTAGACAAAGCAGGGAAAGATTCCGCTTGACAAATAGGCAAGGATTCAGCTTGCAGTGCACTTGACAAATAGGCTGACCAGCACATGAACTCAATTGCAATTTTGAATCTCACCATTCAAGCCTTGTTAGATCAGGCTAAGGTCCAGCTAGTCCAGCACACTTCTGGCAACAGCAGCCATCAAAATGTCTCTAAAAGCTCACAGACAGTGCTAAGAGTAGTTGTTGTTGTTGTTTAGTGGTTTAGTCGTGTCTGACTCTTCGTGACCCCATGGACCAGAGCATCCCAGGCGCTCCTGTCTTCCACTGCCTCCCGCAGTTTGGTCAAACTCATGCTGGTAGCTTCGAGAACACTGTCCAACCATCTCGTCCTCTGTCATCCCCTTCTCCTTGTACCCTCAGTCTTTCCCAACATCAGGGTCTTTTCCAGGGAGTCTTCTCTTCTCATGAGGTGGCCAAAGTATTGGAGCCTCAGCTTCAGGATCTGTCCTTCCAGTGAGCACTCAGGGCTGATTTCCTTAAGAATGGAGAGGTTTGATCTTCTTGCAGTCCATGGGACTCTCAACAGCACCTTAATTCAAAAGCATCAATTCTTCGGCGATCAGCCTTCTTTATGGTGCAGCACTCAGGAGACCCTAACTACTGCAATTCCCTGTGTTCCCTGGGAAGAAGAGTTGATTGTTAAACTGTAGCTCTTTGAGGGGAATAGGGGTCTCCTAATAACATGGCAAGCATGGCAAATATATGCCAAGGAACAATATTTCAAACACTTTGCATAAACCCAGCATTCATGTTATCTATTTGTATTACCCATCCATTGTTATACTTTTATATCTCATAACATTTAAAACCAAGCTTTTGCAGAAGTAATAATAATAATAATAATAATTTATTTATACCCTGCCCATCTGGAAGGGTTTCCCCAGCCACTCTGGGTGGCTCCCAACAGAATATTAAAAACACGATAAAACATCAAACATTAAAAACTGCCCTAAACAGGGCTGCCTTCAGATGTCTTCTAAAAGTCAGATAGTTTATTTCCTTGACATTTGATGGGAGGACGTTCCACAGGGCAGGCGCCACCACCAAGAAGGCCCTCTGTATGGTCCCCCGTAACCTTACTTCTTGCAGTGAAGGAACTGCCAGAAGGCCCTCAGAGATGGACCTCATTGTCTGAGCTGAACGATGGGGGTAGAGACCAGTACCATAATCATTTCCCAGCAAATAGCAATTACACACCAACTTAAGGCGAGCAGGCAAACACCAGTAGCAGTCACAGCAGTGGCACCATTCAGCCACAGCTGTTGTGTGGGGATAGAGCCACCTTCCTGACCCTGGTGTTGCTGTGGCTTCCTTGGATATAGAATGGCACGGTGTCAGTGAGCTCAGAGCATACCCTCCAAGGTGGCATGGCCCCAGTCCAGGACACCATCTTCAGGGTTCGAAATACCCTGTGAATCACGTGACCTGTGTGAGATCACAGATCATGGGAAAAGCACTTTTGGGGGGCACAGCACCCAAAAATGCACAGTTTGGGGGCACTGCATGAGATTACGGACCTGGAAAAGGTTGTGTTTTCGGTGCGAGATCTCAGCCCGAAATCATGTGAGAGTAAGGTGCCCAAAATGGCTGCCATCCTCTCATGCAGAAAAACAGGATGTTTCAGTTTTTCTGGGTCAGTTCACAGGTAGGCCAGAGCTATGTGGGTGCACCAGTGGAGTCAATCTGACATTTCCATCAATGCATCTGCACAGCCCTAACCTTGCCCCAGCCAGGTAAGCTTTAGTGTCCCCAGTATTGTAAAAGCCCAACACTGGCAGCTACCATCATTTCTGCCCTTCTGTTGGCAGTGGCAGCTCAGTAAGCCTGATACTGCTCTGATCCCAAGTACTTCTCTGGTAGCATAGCAGCTCTGAAAACCAGCCCATTCATGGCTTTCTGCATTTCCAGTGCTCCCCTTTAGGTAATGTGAGTTAGGTTAATGTGAGTTCTGAGTTGTTTCTAACAGATTACTATTGTTTATAGCCCCAACCCTGGAGAACTCTACAAACATAAAAGAGATGAATCTTTGCCCTGAAGGGCATCCAATCTCATTTAGACAAAGGGGCGGCAGAGACAGGGAAGGAAGAACAATGAACAAGGTGTTTTGTGAGGGGGTTTTGTTTCGCTTTTTAGAAATAAATGCGTAATACAAACTCTGTAGTGACATGTCTGTGCATTGCAGTTTCCATGGGGATTGTTTCTTTGGGGGCGAGTCCCCAAGCCGCATTAAATTTGAAAGAGGAAAACAGCTTGTCCAAAAGGTAGTTTGGGAGGAAGAATGTAAAGATTTGGTTGGGGTAGGTTGGGGTGGGGGGTTGGAATGAGGCCATTAATACATAACAGAAATAAAAAAATTCCAAATTAAATGGGAGCAAGGTATGTAGCATGGCATTAGAACAGTTTTGAACAGTTCTAATGTGCTATAGGAACATAGGAAGCTTCCTTTAAAGTCCTAAACAGCCTCGGTCCAGTATACCTGAAGGAGCTTCTCCACCCCCATTGTTCTGCCCGGACACTGAGGTCAAGTGCTGAGGGCATTCTGGTGGTTCCCTCACTGTGAGAAGCCAAGTTACAGGAAACCAGGCAGAGGGCCTTTTTGGTAGTGGCACCTGCCCTGTGGAATGCCTTCCCACCAGATGTCAAAGAGAAAAACAACTACCAAACTTTGAGAAGACATCTGAAGGCAGTCCTGTTTAGGGAAGCTTTTAATGTTTAATAGGTTGTTGTATTTTAATATTCTGTTGGAAGTGGGGTATAAATAAATTATTATTATTATTATTATTATTATTATTATTATTATTATTCCTTATACTGAGTCAGTATAATTCTCACTGCAATCTATTCACAAGACCTGCTGCTTATGTTTTTATTTTATTTTATTTTATTTGATCTAAATAAACAATAATAATAAAATGACAAGCCAAGGGACAAGGGACAGTGAGGAAAGAGCAAAATCAAAGCTTGGGCACCAATTTCCCCCACCAAATATTTCTGTGGTGACCAGCCAGCACAGTTCGGGGGGATGAGGTACCGGATGGAGCTGGGCCTCCAGCTAAGCTGGTGAGAGTTGCTCACTCTCTCTCCCATTAAGGCAACTGGAATGGCTTCCCCCAGATGACAGTTGAGGGGAGAGGTGGCCTGATGGTAACCTAGCCTACCACAAAGGACAGCTCCAAATGTTAAAAAAAAAACAAAAAGAAGAAAAATATACACAACCTTGACCTCCAGAGTAGAAAGTCAAGATACAAATATACAGTCGCACCTTGGTTTTCAAACAGCTTAGTTGCTGAACATTTTGGCTCCCGAACATCGCAAACCCGGAAGTGACTATTCTGGTTTGTGAACTATTTTTGGAAGCCGAACGTCCGACGGGGCTTCCGTGGCTTCCAATTGGCTGCAGGAGCTTCCCGCAACCAATCAGAAGCCACAATATGGTTTCTGAACATTTTGAGGGTTGAACGGACTTCTAGAACATATTCCGTCCAACTTCTGAGGTACGACTGTATGTCACACCACACATAATTAAATTAGGGAATACACTCCCATGAGAAACAGTGATGGCCCCCTACTTGGGTGGCTTTACACAAGTTAGACCGATTTATGGAAAATAAGGCTATCCCTGGTTACTAGCCACAAGAGCTACTAGCCACAAGAGCTACAACTGCAGTGACTCTCCAGGGTTTCAGACAGGGAACATTCCCAGCTTTCCCTGGAGATGGCAGGGACTGAACCTTGGAACTTCTGCGTGAAAGGCAAATGCACTGCCCCTAAGATACAATTTATGTAGCATTAGTCTACTGAGAGCCCAAGGGTGAATCCATGTCAGTTTAGACGTATTCTAAGTAACCTTTTGTTCAATGCAAAACAAAGCAAACTAGAGCATTACATAGGTACCTTCATTTGTTTGGCACTTTTTCAATGGCTTGTTTTATTTCCTTAAAAAAAAAAATGTAATCTGTTAGCAACAACGTCGCGTTTGGGCGCATTATTTTCTATTTTGTCAGAGATAATTTGCTACTCTCCGCACACAAAGGCCAAATGCACAGGGGAATGTCAGAAGTTTCTCATTTCTCCTTAACTAAGAAAACCCACGCTGAGCAAAAGAGCTGAGAGGCAATACCTTTTTAAAGATGCAGTTCTCTGTTCCGTCCCAGTAATTCCTCTTATAAGCGATACATTATCTGTCAAACACAATACAGGGTCCTCGCAGCAACTCTAGTTAACTTGTAAAATCAAACATTAAGCAGATTTGTTTCGAGTTCTTTATGCTTTTTTTATATAAGGTTCACATTGCTTTGCTGTGTTGGCCCATGCAAACAATTGATCTACGAAGGGAGAAATACCTCATTAGGGAGTCTCTCTTTCACACATACGTACGCAGGGAGGCAGACAAGAGGCAGCTGAAATTATGCCCTACAGTGACAAACTAAAAGACGTTCTGTACTGTGTCAGAGTAGACAGTGTTACAAGGGGAGGGGGATGTCATGAATCCATGGTTAGCTGTCATATAAATAATGAATACACCATTCTTCAGAGTTCCTGTATATTGTAAAATATTATCTTAGCTAGAGGTCTATTCAGAATAACAGTTCCTGAAACTGCAGCTTCATTATGTATGAATTTATCATTTTCACCAAATGCAAGCAGAGAAGACATGAAACTTTCCAGGACTCTGAGATCTTTAATATGGCACCTGCAAACATAGTCTTCTCCTGGTTCCTTCTTATGGCTGGAGAAGCAGTACATCAACAAATCTCTTTTGGGTGGGGACAGGGGATGGAGTTGTACACTAACGGCGACCCAAGAAGAAATGCTAATTCCCTCTCCTGCATTAACTCACTGGAAGAGTATCTGTCTTGCATGCAAGAGGTCCCAGGTTTAAACCCTGGCAGCTCCAGGAAGGGCCAGGAATGTGGTGTTGGGGGATGAGTGTTCAGACCCTTGGGCTCTCACTTGTGGGGTGCCTCAGGGTTCCGTCCTCTCCCACATGCTTTTTAATATATATATGAAGCCACTGGGAGCAATCATCAGGCGGTCTGTGCTGGGTGTTCATCAGTATGCGGATGATATCCAGCTCTACCTCTCTTTTAAATCAGAACTAGTGAAGGTGGTGAACGTCCTGTGTGAGTGTCTGGAGGCAGCTGGAGGATGGATGGCGGCTAACGGATTGAGGTTGAATACTGACAAGACAGAAGTACTGTCTTGGGGGTACGGGGGTGGGTATGGGGGACTCCCTGGTCCTGAACGGGGCAACTGTGCAGCCTGGGCGTCATTTTGGACTCACAGATGTGCATAGAGGCGCAGGTCAATTCTGTGTCCAGGGCAGCTGTCTACCAGCTCCATCTGGTAGTACATCTAGTACATCACAACCAACATTGTCTCAAAATTAAGTTCTATTTGACATGCAACCACTGAAATTAATGGACACCCATTAATTTCAGTGAGTCTACTCTGAGCAGGATTGATGTTGGCTACAGCCCTGTGTGATTTGCTCACAACCCTACCAATTTCAACTCTGTAATATCTGCTCATCATCAGGAGTGGGTAAAGAACATGAAATTCTGCTAACACAAACCTCCCATGTAACTCTTTGAGATTTTACCAAGCAGGTCCCATACATTTTCATGTTTGTCTTTGAAGTCTTAAGGACTAGAATCTTGCATTTTGGTTGAGGGAAATGAAAGCTGAGATTTTCAGCTGTCCCCAATTCCTTGCTTAAAATATGTGATCCTGGAAGGTGGCACACCAATAATCTAGATATATGAGGTCCGCCAAAATATTGAAGACTTTTGATCTGTCTTAAAGATGAAGTCGTAAGAAGCCTTTCCTTCCAAAGATAATTTCTGCATATAACTTTCCTTTCTTTTCCCCTTGGGAGATGCTGTCTTTCTTTCCATATTGTCAGCAGCTCATTCAAAATGAAGTGATTGGAGCTGAGTTCCTGAATAAATAAAGCCACTGATAACAGAGTCGCAGACACTCCGAGGCAAATATCAATCATTCCTTTGAAAGAAATGCCCAGAATTGTGGTTATCATACCTATCCAGAGACTACAGTCTGAGCCAAAACATTTCACATGCAACAAACGAAAGATAACAGGGAAAGAGCTGCATGACTGTCAAGCTTAAGAGTGACTTGTGTGTGCAGATCGGCTTGGGAATTTGCATCTTTGCAAATAAAAACGGTTAAAAACTTGCCTTCTGGCAGGGCTGTTTCAGACATCCAGGCTGTACATGACTGTTCCTCAGGAGCAGTTATAGCTGAAAGTGAGGTCCTTAATTTGTAATCAGACAACTATAAATAACCACTGTTTATTATAAACGATTTTTAAAAGGATGGGTTTGGTTAGGCCAAATGACAGGGGTTGGCATTGACGGGGACATGCAGAGCATCATGACTAGCAGCAATTGATCGCCTTCTCTTCCATTAATTTGTCTAAGCCCCTTCCCAAGCTATCTGAGTTGGGGGCCATCGCTACATCTTGCAATAGTGAACTCAATAAATCAACTGTGCTCTGTGTTCAGCAGCGCTACCTAATCCGCACGATATGGACCTAGTTAGCTACCACTGTGGAGTATTTTCTACTGTAGATGGATATCTGCCTTTTCCTGTGGAGCAACAGTGTGGGAGCCCATTGTCAGGTGGCAGAGAACCAATCCCCATGGCAGGTTGCCAGGAACGGATAAGACAAGGGAAAGTTCTTACCATCAGGGCTGTCTTAAGCATATGCGGTGCCGGGGTGCAAAGATCTGCCTGGCACTCCACCCCCCAGGTTGCCCAGTCCCAGGCCGGCTGCCTCAGCGTCTCAGCGTCTCGCTGGCTCGGTTGCCCCCGAACTCATGGCGCAGAGCCACTAGCAGCAGAAGAGCCCGCCACAGCGCTCTGACCGACGGGCAGGCTTTTGCCCAGACTCAACTCTCAGGCCCCGGACTCTCAGCCTGGTGCCCCTGAGAGCCCAGCGCTCGGGTGTCTTGCACCCCTAGCGCCTATGGGTAAGACAGCCCTGCTTACCATTTGCTTTATATTCAATATTTACAGAGAGAGGCTTGGGAATGCAGCCTCGTGGAATAATGGCGTTGCCCCAAGTGACTCTCCACCCCCTTTCCTCCCACTTTGGAGAAGTTTGGATTTTTCTGCCAAATCCTTGTTCCAGAATTCACAACTGGGAAGTAAAACACCTTTTGCAGTCTTAATCAAGCTTTGCTTCCAGATTTGAAATCTCTAACATGGAATCAATGAAGCTTTTCCTTTTTAAAGTCTACTAAATCTGGAGAAGATTTTGTTTTTCAACTTTGTCACTTTTAAATCTCTGAAAAATGTGAACAACCATAAATTTCTGTGCACCCGGCAAGCACGTTGATAAAAAATATCTTTACCATTTTGTTTCTGATTGGGTTCATATCTGCTGTAGGCTTATGAGGAGGAGCTGGACTTGAGAGCTGGCACAAAGTGTTCTTGAAGCATTACGAAAGCAAAAGTGTGAGGGGTTCATAATTTTCTGGAGATCTAGTTTCCTTCCTGCCCTGTCAAAATTTTAAATGTTTTCGGTAGGGTCAATTTATTGGGATTGCTTTGGAAGATAGATAGCCAAGCTTCTTCCCTCATAAAGTCACAAACTATCCATTGTGAAAGATTTTTCCATTACAATGAAGGGGTTCGGAGATTTTCCATGTAATGTGAAGTAATAACTCCCTGGGGACCCGGAGTCTGCCTCCATGGAAATGTGTGTCTGCAGAGAACTGAAGCATCCCTAATTCTGCTGGGCAAGAACGGTTGAATAAAGTTTTGTTTTGTTTTGACATTTGTACAGTTCCTTTTTTCAGGTTTTTAAAGGACAGCGAATTGTGCAGCTGCCAATGGGGTGTACAGGCTATCTCACAATGGACTTATTCATCCATCCATTCATTCATTCTAAGTAGATGTGGACTACCTTTCAGAGCTCCCAAGGAAGCTTAAAAATGGAATTCATTTCACATACATAGCAGAATAATTTAGTTTTGTAGGTGTGTGGCAGGGGCTCTCGGCTGCAGCTGTTTTGAGGCACGATGGAGGACTGATGCAAATGTTCAAGATCAGCTGGTATAGATTGGATAACCCTAGTTACCCTCCAACATTCCTCAGATGAAAATAGGGATATGTCTCATTCTCCCCAAGTCCACTCAGCTTTTCCCATTGGGGCTGCCTCCTCCCTGCATCACACAGGCCGCGTTATTGTTGCTGGGGTTCTGTCCTTGTGGGACAGCCCCAGCCAATCAGCTCTCAGTGTGGGTGTAGCCGTGGGTGACTTAACTGCGCCGTGGCCACCAAAACCCTCTCTTTGATGTAAATCACAGGGTGCCCCTATCGGTGGATTACCGTTAAGTGGACTCCCTGCAGATGGGCAGGAGTGAAGATCTACCCTGGCTTTTTACAATTTTATAACATGCAGACAGAAATATGTGTTGAGAAACCAGAGAAAGGAGCTGAGGGAAGTCCGGGAGTGGGGTGGGAGGGAGGGTGGTCTATTGGGGGGGGGATGAGGGTGGGAACAATGTGGATGATGTATTTTAGTTAAACTATTGCGTTGAAATCTTTAATTAAAAAATTCCACACACAAAAAAAAGAAGAGCTACCCTGGCTTCACTCCAATGCCTAAGCCAAACCGCTCACATTTGTAACTAATAAAGTTGTGGCCAATTTGAACCCATAAACCAAAATACTTCGTGTCCATGTGTTTTACTGTTTTACTGGGAACTTTGTGGCCTTGGCAAGCAAATGACCTTCCTTGACCCCTGTTTTTGTCCGTCCCCGTCCCCCGCCTATGCAGAGCATTTCCTATCAGAACAAGGGCATGTGCTACCACCACTATGCCAACAGGCCACAGCGCACATGGTCTCCACTGTTCTGAGAAAACCTGTTAATCTCCATTTTATTTTATTTTATTTTATTGTAGATTTACAAAAAGAAAAACACACACCAATAAATATTTTTTAGAAAGGGGCAAGACGCAGATCCACAAAGCATTTTTTTTTAACAAAAATCTAAACTCCTTTGCACTCCACTCCTCCCCCCCCCCCCCGCCCCGGACATCAGAACCTGTCACAGCCTATGGAGTGCAAGAAACTCTGATAGAAACATCCCCAGATTTGCATTTTATTTTTTTGTAGAAGCAAAGAATTTGCACATTGTTTTCCAGGATATTGTTCTGCATTACACAGACATTTTGCTCACACAAAGATGACATTAATATGTGTTTTTTTCATATTTAGATGGGTGCTTTTGATGCTTTCTCAAGTATTCATCTGCCTTGGAAGAAAAAAAAAAAGCTCTGATTGAAAATGTTTTAATATTAATCCAGATTTGCTATCACACCCCCACCTTCCTCATAAGTTTATAGCCACGGGAGAGCCGTACATTTGGAATGTAATAAAGAAATAATGGCAGAGGGTTGATCATCACCCGCAGGATAATATAAGCCTTCAAAGCAGATTAAAGACAAGTTTTCATTTCAGCACTCTCCTCTTTTTTGAAACATTTATTTTAAAGAAATAGTTACCAGCACATCACCTGAAATTAAATGAACCGTGAATTTATTCCATCAACCTGCAGGATTTAGTGGGAGCCTGTACATTGCAAACTATTGAATCAGACTTAACCACATTTCTCCCCCAAAAAATATCTTGCCCCACCTCCCAAAATACCCTGTAGTTTTCATCTCAAAACTTGAATTTAAGGTTGCTGACTTTGTTCTCATCACAAATTAAACAGAATTGAGAGTCTTGGATCTGGTACTTCAACCTCTAGAAAGCACTAAATAGCTTGGAACATACAAGACTGGAGCGCCTTCTATGTCCTGTTGTAGTTCTCAGATTATGTAAGGCTGCATTCACATGACTGTTTATTCCGTTTCCCCATGACATAAAAGTCATTTCCGGAAATCTTCCAGAATATAGTAGAAATTTAGCCCTCATTTGCATGTTAATTGCTTCCAGGGGAAAATAAACCTGTTTGTAACCCTATTAACGTAAGAAATTATGGTGAAAGTAACATAGTATTTCTCATGTCTGAATGCACCCTGAAAATACCCTCTTGGAACCATCCATTTGCCACTTTCAGAGGCTGGTGGTGCCTAACACTGCAGTCCTAAGGCACAAAAATAGGTTTGCATTGCACCAGTGGTTATTCTATAGTCCTTGCTGAAACTTTGCCTATGGAAGAGAGTCCATTCACACTTGCAGAAAGAGAACGTGGCAGACTCCTCCTTGTCTGTCTCACTGCAGGATACAAAGGAAAGACTGTATGTTCCACCACTTCCATACAAATTCCCTGCATCTAGAAAGATAACATTTATTCCCAACATGCTTGCTTTCCACATGGGGGGGGGGGTTGGCTGGAAACTATCAATCTTGCGATTCCCATAAGTGGTATACTCCTTTTCTGAATGCCAAGAGTAGCCGTGAGCTTTGGAGAGGTGCTTAAAATTATTTTAGCTGCGCCAGTAGAGGAAAGAGATATGTTGACTGTTGGGCATCACACTGCATCTTAACACCAGAAAGCTAAACTTGTTATTCCCACTGCTCAGCAGGTTAAAAAAAAAAGTATACACGACTATGGAAATTATACTTAATAGGTTTGTCTGATTTCACACAAGTCGCTTTTGAAAAAGAATACACATGCTAATTTATTCTGACCCTTTCAAACTCTTCTGAAGCAGACTTAGCTGGGCTCGCTTTCCTACCCCATAATTGTGCTAACTTTCTTTTCTCTTTTGCTCTCTGTCAAGGATTTATTCTCTTCCCTCCTCCCCACATGACTTTTCCCTTCCTACTTTTGTCCCAGATATTGCATCTCATTAGCAAATATGTCTAGGTTTACGCCACTTAGTTCAAGACAACGAAGACTCCCATCCTAACGAGAGAGTCTGTTTCAGAACAAATTTATGTTTTTCAAGGACACCTTTCATCAGGGGAAAAGTTTAGGCTGCAGGAATTTTCTTCCAGACTTTGAGAACAATACTTTGTAATGATAAATGGACCTGAACAAATACGAGCTTCTTAGTGTAGCTACTCAGATCTCTGCAGCGCTTGCCTTCAAGGGTTCCTGTTGGTCTTCAACTAGAAGGTCAGGATCTGCAAACAAGTTATAACTTGGCATTAGGTGATGGGTGGCACCTTCTCCTCCCAGCAGCTTCTCACACATCAAGTGTCATGAGGATGGCTGGAGAGCAATGTGTCCTAAATTACTTGGAGCCCAAGTACTTGAAGATGCACCTTTCTCCATATGTCCCAACCCAAAGTTCATGATGAGGGGAAGAAGTCCTTCTCACAGCTACCGGTGGCAAGGAGGTTGGGAAAACACAAGAGGGTGGGCTCCCCACCTTCTGGAAGTCTTTCCTAGGAAAGATCATAAATGTTCCTTTCCCTAGCCATGATCAAGAAGAATTTGAAGACATCTTTATTTGGCCAGGACCTTGGAAGCTGATAGGTATTGTTAAGCACTGGGGTTTTATGACTGCAATTTTAACGAAATTATTGTATAGTAGATATTACTTGATTTGATTTTATATGTGAACCGCCCTGGGCATGCTTGGGGAGGAAGGGTGCAATATAAAGTTAATTAATTAGTTAAATTTTAAACTGGTTTTAATACTGTGTTTTTAATACTGTTGTGACCTTCCCTGGGACCTTGTGGTGAAGGGCAGGTAAGAAATCCGGATGATGGTGGTGGCTAACAGATTGAGGTTGAATCCTGACAAGACAGAAGTACTGTTTTGGGGGGACAGGGGGCGGGCGGGTGTGGGGGATTCCCTGGTCCTGAATGGGGTAACTGTGCCCCTGAAGGACCAGGTGCGCAGCCTGGGAGTCATTTTGGACTCACAGCTGTCCATGGAGGCACAGGTTAATTCTGTGTCCAGGGCAGCTGTCTACCAGCTCCACCTGGTACGCAGGCTAAGACCCTACCTGCCCGCGGACTGTCTTGCCAGAGTGGTGCATGCTCTAGTTATCTCCCGCTTGGACTACTGCAACGCGCTCTACGTGGGGCTACCTTTGAAGGTGACCCGGAAACTGCAATTAATCCAGAATGCGGCAGCTAGACTGGTGACTGGGAGTGGCCGCCAGGACCACATAACACCGGTTCTGAGAGATCTGCATTGGCTCCCAGTATGTTCCCGAGCACAATTCAAGGTGTTGGTGCTGACCTTTAAAGCCCTAAACGGCCTCGGTCCTGTATACCTGAAGGAGTGTCTCCAACCCCATCGTTCAGCCCGGACACTGAGATCCAGCGCCGAGGGCCTTCTGGTGGTTCCCTCATTGCGAGAAGTAAGGTTACAGGGAACGAGGCAGAGGGCCTTCTTGGTAGTGGCGCCTGCCCTGTGGAACGCCCTCCCAGCAGATGTCAAAGCAATAAACAACTATTTTACTTTTAAAAGACAACTGAAGGCGGCCCTTTTTGGGGAAGTTTTTAATGTCTGGTGCTGTACTGTTTTTAATATTCAGTTGGAAGCCGCCCAGAGTGGCTGGGGAAACCCAGCCAGATGGGCGGGGTATAAATAATAAATTATTATTATATTATTATATTATTATATTATTATGATGAGTACACTTAGGGACAGGGCCAATAGCACAGAGCTGCTCCCTGTAATAAGATGATGCTGCTTTCATGCTAAGCCTATGAAATGAGGACTCAATCTGGAGGAGCCATCCACTGAGGCTCTTGGGCTTGCCGATCAGAAGGTCGGCGGTTCGAATCCCCGTGACGGAGTGAGCTCCCATTGCTCTGTCCCAGCTCCTGCCAACCTAGCAGTTTGAAAGCACACCAGCATGAGTAAATAGATAGGTACCACTGTGGCGGGAAGATAAACGGCATTTCTGTGTGCTCTGGTTTCCATCATGGTGTCCCATTGCGCCAGAAATGGTTTAGCCATGCTGGCCACATGACCCAGAAGGCTGTCTATGGACAAATGCCGGCTCCCTCAGCCTGAAGCAAGATGAGCGCCGCAACCCCATAGCCACCTTTGACTGGACTTAACCGTCCAGTGGTCCTTTACTTTTTACCTTACATGTTGCTTTGGAAGTGAGCTTTGTTGTTTCTCAGATAAGGTCTGTTGCTGTGAGGCAGGTGTGTTTTTTTCCAGCAACCAACATCAGAACATATAGCAGGTTTCATTTTCTTATACAAAACAAAAATAAAAACACATGAATAAATCTCATTACAGAGAAAGGTGGGTGGGTGACTGCATCTTCCTGGTGGATTTATTACTCCAGTATATTTAGCTGCCAGGTCAGGTGAGAAGCATTGCTGACATTTCCATTTGTGGTTGTCATGCCTTGAAGGAAACCTTTCCACATTGACTAATCTGCCAAGAAAGCGCTGCCTTTGTGTCATGGGACCCCATAAAAAGCAGCTGTTGGGGAAGGGGTTAAGCAGCACCCAGCTCTCCTGCTGCAGTTCCTTCTCTCAAAATGACACGCTCACAAAGGGGCTTTATATTAAAACAAAGCACATCAGAGCATTGCTACATGCATTCCCACGCCCTATCTGGCTTGCTCTGGACCACACCAAAACCAAGACTGCAGCTCAACCATCTGGCATTTCCCTTCGTCTGTGGATAGCAGACAAAGATGAGGAACAGGGGGAAGCTTGTTTAGCCAGATTGATATTTCTTTTGTTGTTGTTGTTGTTGTTTAGTCATTTAGTCGTATCCGACTCTTCGTGACCCCGTGGACCAGAGCACGCCAGGCACTCCTGTCTTCCACTGCCTCCCGCAGTTTGGTCAAACTCATGCTGGTAGCTTCGAGAACACTATCCAACCATCTCGTCCTCTGTCATGCCCTTCTCCTTGTGCCCTCCATCTTTCCCAACATCGGGGTCTTTTCCAGGGAGTCTTCTCTTCTTATGAGGTGGCCAAAGTACTGGAGCCTCAGCTTCACGATCTGTCCTTCCAGTGAACACTCAGGACAGATTTCCTTCAGAATGGATACGTTTGATCTTCTTGCAGTCCATGGGACTCTCAAGAGTCTCCTCCAGCACCATAATTCAAAAGCATCAATTCTTCGGTGATCAGCCTTCTTTATAGTCCAGCTTTGATATGGTTGATATTTCTTATCCCCCCCTTTTCTAAGAAAATAATAATGGATTGCACCAAACAAAACCATAACAGGGCTACTTCCATGGTCTGGGTGGGGTATGTGTGTGTGTTTAACCATGGTTTTTCGTTAATAAGGACATAAGAGGAACCTACTGGATCAGGCCAACAGCCAGTCTAGTCCAGCACCCTCCTCTCACAGTGGCCAACCAGATTTCCATGAGGAAAAAAGGACCTGAGGGCAAAGGAACTCACCCATCCTGTGGTTTCCAGCAGCTGGTATTAAGAAGCACTGCTGCCTCTGATCCTTTTGTTGCTTCCAATGAATAACCATTTCCTTGCATGTTTTCCCTTCCCCTTCTTTCAAAATGGCCCCCTCCCCATAGAGTGTGGGAAGGAACCTTAAGGTATTTAGGAAAGTTGCCTGGACTAAATTGCTAACGTCCTTTGAAACACGAACAAAGTTTCTGTTCTTAACTGTTTTAGTTTCATATGTGGCTCATCTCAGTAATTCTCCCTATTTAACTCGGTTGACATTTTAAAACCAGTGATTTAAGTACAGTAAAACCACAACCCAAGGGATGAAGAGAATCTTCCACCCGAAGGTCTTCTGCTAAAGGTCAAGCTAAGCACATCCGCAGATATTTTAAAAGGTTGCTGATTGAAAGTGACCCTGTGATCAGATTTCACTGCAGCCCTTCTCAGACATTCAGAAAAAGTATGAAATTGGATGTGGAAGAGGGAATTATGACTGTTGTCCACACTCCCAACCTCTGCACATCATTCCCTCTGATGTTCTGAAGTGAGTGCACTTGCTTATTAAAGGTAAAGGTAAAGGGACCCCTGACCATTAGGTCCAGTCATGACCGACTCTGGGGTTGCAGCGCTCATCTCGCTTTACTGGCCGAAGGAGCCAACGTACATTTTCCGGGTCACGTGGCCAGCATGACTAAGCCGCTTCTGGCGAACCAGAGCAGCACACGGAAACGCCGTTTACCTTCCCGCCGGAGCGGTACCTATTTATCTGCTTGTACTTTGACGTGCTTTCGAACTGCTAGGTTGGCAGGAGCAGGGACTGAGCAACAGGAGCTCACCCCGTCGTGGGGATTCGAACCTCCAACCTTCTGATCGGCAAGTCCTAGGCTCTGTGGTTTAACCCACAGCACCACCTGCATCCCCTGCAGTTGCTTATTACAGATCTGTAAATCTGTCAGTTTTTGTTTCTCTCTGTTTCTCATTTTTTCAAGTTTGGTTCTCCACATTTCCACATCAAAAAGCCCCCATGAAAATCCATCAGGACTTTAGTGCAAATTTCTCCTAATGGATACGTTTTTCTACACAATCTTGCTTGATCTATACATTCTGCAAGCAGTTTTCCCTAATATAACGCAATTTTATATTTTTCTCCAATGTGTGTGTTTTTCTGCACACTTCGACCCAGTATATGCATTTTTCTCCACAATACTTGGTTGCATAACTGCACTGCAAAATTCAGAGAAGTGTGAATCTTGCAGGTTGCCTGGGCTTCAGCTCACAGATTGTCTCAGGAAAGCACAAATTAGGTAGGTTTGCCTTTAAATTGATAATGTAGCCATGTGGTGAAACTTACCAGAAGAATAAGCGATCAAGATATAGAAGAATGGAAATGGTTTATTGAATATTTACAGATAAATTGTAAGCAGATAAGAACACTAGCAGGATTATTGTAATAACCTGCAGTTTCACAAGAGAATATATTTAAAGTAGATGAATAAATGAGCAAATTAAGTTAATCTGGATATGCAGAAGATATTAAAAAAAAATTTAAGGATCCGCAGAAAGTGGGGAAAGGAAGTCAAGTTTTGAAATGTTAAAATGATTGTAAAATTAGTGAAATGTATAAACCTGAAAATCACTTTTTTAAAAAAATTGATATCATTTGTGACCAAGAGGATGGCATCAGAGGCTCAGAGCAGCCAAAAGGTTTGCAGAGGTAGAGATGATAGATAGATAGATAGATAGATAGATAGATGATAGATAGATAGATAGATAGATAGATAGATAGATAGATAGATAGATAAATAGATAGATAGATGATAGATAGATGATAGATAGATGATAGATGATAGATAGATAGATAGATAGATAGATAGATAGATAGATAGATAGATAGATGATAGATAGATAGATAGATAGATAGATAGATAGATAGATGATAGATAGAGATATAGATAGATGATTGGTAGATAGATAGATAGATAAATGATAGATAGATGATAGATAGATAGATAGATAGATAGATAGATAGATAGATAATAGATAGATAGATAGATAGATAGATAGATAGATAGATAGATGATAGATAGATAGATAGATAGATAGATAGATAGATAGATAGAGATAGATAGATGATAGATAGATAGATGATAGATAGATAGATAGATAGATAGATAGATAGATAGATAGATAGATAGATATAGATAGAGATAGATAGATAGATAGATGATAGATAGATAGATAGATGATAGATAGATAGATAGATAGATAGATAGATAGATAGATAGGCAATCATCTGGACCCCTTGTGGAGGTGGCACATTAAGAAGGGCCTCAGATGATGATTGCAGGGTCCAGGGCGGTTCCTATGGGGAGGGGCGGTCCCCAAAAAAACTTTAGGGAAAGAAGACTGAAATAGAGATATCCTCTTCTCCCCCCACTCCCAGACACAAAATAAAACCCCTAATGAAGGCATACCAGCTGAGGAATGCTGACAGACACTGGTTGAGGGGAGGAAACTGGAGGAGGTGTAATGGAATAGCCTTGAAATGGGCATGGCTTGTTGGCTGGCTAGAATCCCAAGCCAGAGCAACATTTTGCCCCAGTCCCCACTTGTTCACCTGATTCTTTGTACGGAGGTCTACATGCATGGAGCCTGTGTGAGCACTGGCTCTGTCCACACAGTCTAGAACCTGTGCACAGACAGGGCCTCCGTGCATGCAATTTTTACAGGCATAGGTCCTATTTAAAATAAAACACACACACACCTTTCTGACATTCAGATAAGTGTGCATGGAGGAGCAAGCCTCAGTATATGTGGAGAAGGGAGAAGCCGAGCAGGCAAGCCTGTGCATGGTTGCAGTGCATGTGCATGAAGTTGCAGCACATGCATGGTGCCCACCCATGCATGGTGCGTCACCCATTTGCAAAGGTTCCCATGGGACCCAAAAGGTTGGCAAACTCCTGGGAACTGATTCTTTTTTATTTTTTTGCCCCTGGAACCAATGAAAATTCAAACCACATTTTCTGCTTCTGCCAATGAAGTATAGTTCCTAAAATAGGTTGTATGCTAATAGACACATTTTTGTCTATTTTTGTTTCTATCGCCTAATTACGTGCCAGCAATTTGATACCAGAAAAAAATCAATTCAGTCACAGCAGTGGATTACAGCTTTTGGATTCCTGATTAACAAAGCAATTATAATACTTAGCCAGATTCTATTATTTGCAACTCACCTTTGGGTATACTTTTAATTTGTGTGTTTTTGTTTACTTCTTCTAAGTTTCTTTTTTTTTTTTAGCCTGAAGATTCGTACAAGAATTCTACTTACTGCACTCAATACCTCGCTGTGTTTGAACACAGTTACCATGTCTGTGGAAGAGAACATGTGTCACTTCCTGGCATCTTCAGCTAAAAGGGTCGTGCAGCAGGTGAATTAAAAGTCGTCTACAGGAGATAATGGAGAGCTGCTGCCTGCCAGGGTGGACGACACCAGACTAGAAGTATAAAAATACCTGACCTGGTATAAGACATATTCCTGTGTTTGTAACAGTGTAGTCATCAAATTTGGGAGGGGTAGCCAAATTGGGATGGGTAGCTAATGTTGCAGAAGACAGAATCAGGATTCAATATGACCTTAGCAGATTGGAGAACTGAGCTCAAACTAAGAAAATGAATTTCAGAAGGGATCAATGTAAGGTTCTGCACTTAGGCAGGAAGAACCAGATACACAAATATAGGATGGGGAACACCTGGCTTACTAGTAGTACATGTGAAAAGGACCTAGGGGTCTTGGTGGACAACAAGCTTAACATGAGGCAACAGTGTGATGCAGCAGCAAAAAAAGCTAATGGTATTCAAGGCTGCATTAATAGAAATATAGTGTCCCAAGAAAGGGAAGTAATAGTCCCACTCTCTTCTGCCTTGGTCAGACCATACCTGTGTCCAGTTCTGGGTGCCACAATTTAAGAATGATATATACAAGGTGGAATGTGTGCAGAGGAGGGGACCCAAGATTATCAAGGGCCTGGAAACCAAGTCTTATGAGGAATGGTTGAGGGAGTTGGGGATGTTTAGCCGGGAAAAGAGAAAACTAAGAGGATATATGATAGCCATCTTCAAAAAAACTAAAGGACGGTCACATGGAAGATGGAGCATGCTTGTTTTCTCCTGATCCAGAGAGTAGGACTAGAACCCATGTATTCAAGTTGCAAGGAAGGATGAAGGAATGATCGCCAGGCGTGGAGCACACTTCCACCCGCAGACAAACTACAGCTGTCTGAACATTATGCCCTCTATCTAACCTTTTGCTCTCTTAGTAGTCTGACATGCCCTGTCTGTGACTTTGTCTCTGGGACCTATGTCTCTTTCGATTAAAACATTGTGCAAGGGGAAAGTGACGCAGTGGAAACAGGTGCCAAAATAACTTTGTACCACCCCTCGATCTCGGGAATGGAAGATATGTAAAGGTCACAGTCCAAAATGTATCTGACTGGTTTTGCATATTGTGCTAATAAAAAGAGCCTCAACAGAGCTAGCTCGCAGCTTGCTTATGCACAGCTCACCTGATGACCAACACCTGACTCGTGCCTTCACTTCAGAAGGAGATTCCAACTAAACATCAGGAAGAACTTTATGACAGTAAGAGTTGTTCTACAATGGAACAGACTCCCTCAGGAGATAGTGGACTCTCCTTCCTTGGAGGTTTTTAAACAGAGGTTGGGTGACTATCTGTCATTTGATGGCTTTTGTTGAGATTCCTGCACAGCAAGGAGTTGGACTAGATGATCCTTGGGAGAGTCCAGATGCAGAAGTGTGGACAATTAAGGACAATTGCTTGCCAAAGTGTATATATTATGAGAAATGCTAGGAAATTTTCATGAGGATTTTTTAATATAAAAAGATATCAGGCTGATGCAGAAATGTAAAGAACTTAACACTGGGGAAACAAGAAATTTAGAGAAACCAGAAACGACAGATTTGCCCATCCCTAGGTAACAAATATAAGCTACACATTCAATAACCACCTGCTCAGAGCCTGAGTTATCAAGAGAAATGAGATAAGAACTGCAAAGCATTTTATACGCTGAAGTGCACTGTGGAAGTGATTAATAATCATCTTGTGTTGGTGTTTCAATGTCTTGGTGGAATGGAGTTTAGTGGGATGCGGTGTGCAATAATTTGAAGCTCTTCTTCCGAGTCTTCCTATTGTGTTTTTGAAGAGAGGAGGGAAGTGCAATCCTTCTGAGGCTGTCGTTAGAGGGGAAGTTCGATCTTATAAAGAACGATTGGCATGGAATGCACATCGTAAGGGTGTAAGAAGGACCCTGCTGGGTGGGGCCTGTGGCCAATCTTGTCCAGTATCCTATTCTCACAGCCCCCAATCAGATGCCTATGGGATCCGACTGTGGGACCAGACTGCAGAAAATGAGATTCAGAGGCATCTTGCCTCTGACAGTGGAGGT
The DNA here is from genome assembly GCF_951804945.1 of Podarcis cretensis. NCBI lineage: Eukaryota > Metazoa > Chordata > Lepidosauria > Squamata > Lacertidae > Podarcis > Podarcis cretensis. The sequence continues at coordinate 83,138,145 of NC_137174.1, read as the reverse complement.
AGAACGCTGCCATCATGTATCTGTGCAATACGACATGGCTTAACAAGACAGGATATCTTAGGAGAGTTTGCAAACATCCATGAGAGGATGCAGCCTATTTAGTTGCACTGGACATGGTGCCTTGGGATGCTGCAGTTGTGATATATAATGGAAGGTGAGAGGCAGGGGCACCCAATTTTGACAAGGCACAGTGTTGAGGTCCCAAGGTCCACCACTGGCCTCAGTCTTGGTGTAGTTTGCAGGATTCAGGATTCCAGGGTGCTGGTAGTGCCTTTGGGGTTAAAAGTGCTTGCTTGCTTGCTTGGGCGTCCCTGTTAATGCTTGCTTGTACCTTTTCTCCTGCGAATAAGCTGCTTATTTCAAAGATGCTGCAGCCCAGCAACCTGCACAGATGCATTTGCAGATACACCAAATCAGCAGTCAGCATTGCACTATCTATCAGTGCTGGTCCCCTGTTAAGAAGGATGTGGAACCTGAAGCAAGGCTTCCTTTGCCCCTCTGCAGCCAGTCAAGAGAGGAAAGCAGGTGGCCTGTACTCAGCCTTCCATGCACCCTCCAAAAATGAGGCTGCTGCTGTAAATGCTCCCTGCACTTTTGTAACCCAAGAATGTGTAAGAAATAGCTCCAGAGATCTCCAGCCCCTTATTGTCTCCAGCGGCACCATATTTCTTCCCTGAGCTTTAGATATATTAAGCTCCAAGTCAAGGCAAAGGACATTTCGATGCTAGGAGTCCCCTTTCCTGCCCCCCCCCCAACTGATTTCAGAAGCCTAAGCGTCCAATTTTTCATCTTATTTTATTGCCTTTTCATCTGATGTAGAGCAACATTGCCCTCTGCTGGTGATTTCTATGTGTTTGCTGTCACCTAAGAACAATAAAATGCAAAGCGACACTGCTAGACTATTCTACAAGATGTCAATGTGCATTTTAGCATTCCCATTTATGTGTTCCGCCCCCCCAAAAATAAAAATAAAAAAAAGAAGTATGGATTTGGGCCGACACAACACAAACTGGAGGATTTTGTGCATCAACACAAATTGCAGAGTTGGAAGGGACCCCAAGTTTCATCTAGTCTAACCCTCTGCAATGCAGGCATCTCAGCTAAAGCATCCATGACACAAACATTAACTTTTTTTAGCTGCAGCTGGGACTATGGGGTGGGCAGGGGTAGAAATTCAGAACAATTTAATTTAAAGAGGCTATCTTCTAAGTGACAGTAAACATTGCATTTTTCAACATGCTGAGCCATGGTAGGCAAACTAAGGCCCGGGGGCCGAATCCAGTCCAATCCCAGACAGTCTGGGAATCAGCATGTTTTTGAACGAGTAGAATGTGTCCTTTTATTTAAAATGCATCTCTGGGTTATTTGTTGGGCATTGGAATTCATTCATTTCCCCCCAGAAATATGGTCCAGCACCCCACAAGGTCTGAGGGACAGTGGACCAGCCCCCTGCTGAAAAAGTTTGCTGACCCCTGCATTAGATAATAAAAACTGAACATGATTGTGTAGAATTTGGCGGCTGAGATGTACAAATATTAAGCATGTTCTAGGTTTGATCAGTGCCTGGACAAAGAACCACCTGGGAATTCTATATCAACCTTTGTCCCTCCAGACATTTTTCAGATTCCAACTCCCATCAGCCCCAGCCAGCATAACTAGTGATCATGGTTGATGGGAGTTGTAGTCCAGCAACCTCTGGAGGCCTTTATGGACACTGACTGGAAGCAAGATGGAAGATAAAGTAAACTTGAACACCACAGAAATAAGTTAAATGAGACAAAACAAATACACTAGTGTTATCCCCTCCTCCACCCCTTTTCTTCATTATTTTCCCGCCCATTCCCATTAATTTATAAAATTCAGTGGCCCAAGAGAGGCCATCTTTATTTTCATTTGGACTGAGAGGTCTTCCAACATCCAAGAGAAGCTCAACTAATCAGTCTCCAACAGCTATGAGTCTTCTGGGGGAGCACTGGGGAGGTGGGAATTAAGTGAGAAGATGCCAGCCTGCAGACATTTTCTCCACCAATTTTCATGTTAATGGAAGAATGCAAAACTTGTTAGTGTGAAGTGCCAGGGACCAACAGAACCAGAGAGTCAATGCCACTTGAACTGATAAATGTACCCCACTTTTTATGGGACAGCAGGGAGAAATGCTGGGAAGCGTTAGCTGGCAACTCTGTTTGTTAAGCTTTTTACAGAGGTGGGTGACATCCTTGCATGTCAGTCACTAAGTGATTGGCAGCTGGTCTGCAAGAACCGTTTTGTCTTGGGTACCAGAAGGGTCCTAAGAGCTTATGGTGATGGATGAAACAGGTGGTTGTTGTTGTTTAGTCGTTGAGTCGTGTCAGACTCTTCGGGACCCCATGGACCAGAGCACGCCAGGCACTCCTGTCTTCCACTGCCTCCCGCAGTTTGGTCAAACTCATGCTGGTAGCTTCGAGAACACTGTCCAACCATCTCATCCTCTGTCATCCCCTTCTCCTTGTGCCCTCCATCTTTCCCAACATCAAGGTCTTTTCCAGGGAGTCTTCTCTTCTCGAGGTGGCCAAAGTATTGGAGCCTCAGCTTCAGGATCTGTCCTTCCAGTGAGCACTCAGGGCTGATTTCCTTAAGAATGGATAGATTTGATCTTCTTGCAGTCCATGGGACTCTCAAGAGTCTCCTCCAGCACCATAATTCAAAAGCATCAATTCTTTGGCGATCAGCCTTCTTTATGGTCCAGCTCTCACTTCCATACATCACTACTGGGAAAACCATAGCTTTAACATACACACATATATAGCCAGATTCCTTGACCTGCCTGGGCTCCCTTGAAAGACAGGTGCTGCATATCAAGGCAGTGGGGAAAGCATATTTTATCATGGGGACTTCAGGACAAGTAGGAAGAGCCCTGTTGCACTCATGCCCTTTTGGGGGCTTCCCAGAAACATCTACTGTGACCAGAGGCCCCCTGGACCAGCTCTTCCTCTTCACAGTTGCAACCTACACCTCTCTCTCTGTCCAATGTGGAGATCAGCAAGCAAACAAGAACGTTGGTGAGAAGGAGGAGCTGTCACTGCCTGCTTGCTCACTGGTTCTGTCCTGGTAGCAGTGATGAGGGAGAGGAGCAGCTGTCAAGAATGGCACCGAAGGGGTAGACTCAAGGAGAAAGAGAGCAAATTAAGGATGTCTTGCTCAAGGGCCCCCCAAAATGCCAAAGTGTTGCTTCCTGTCATACCTTCACCTTTCTTTGAAGGAGTTCAGAGCAGCCATCCTTGGGTCCATTCCCTCCGGCTGTTATCCTCCCAACAGTCCTGTAAATAAACTGCAGAAACTCATACTCACATATCCAGATAGGACCTGCCAGCCCGACAGGTCTGCTCCCCAGCCAGATCACTTTCTTTGTCTTCTCTTGCCCAGTTCACAATCCTTCATGGGACCACATTCCTCTTGATCTGGCAACATCTACTGCATGCTGCTCTGCACGATACTATATTGGTCTGCTGTCAGGATATGAAAGGTTAAATCCCAACGAAAGCACACATGCCTGGCAATATACAGTATCCCATGGAAACCCTGGGCATTTATTTCTAAGTTAATGTGATGGTGATGAAGTATAAAATTGCTATGGCTCTATTTATAATAACGATCCAACCCAATTCTTCATTTCCTGGTATGAATTTTTAACCTGACAATATAAAACACAGGCACTTTATGTGCCAACCATTGCTCTCTCCAGTCATAATCATTACATTTGAGTTTATAAATTTTCTATAACCACCACTTCCCCTCCAGCTAAGGCAGCAATCCTAAACACACCTACTAGGCATTAAGTTCTGTTGAACTCAGTGGGACTTAGTTCTGAGTGAACATGCTGGTGAGTTGGTTCCCCACTACTCAGCAATAGCACATAGCTATGTACCCAGTAAGATGAAGTCCCAGAATGTCCATGGGAGCAAATTCTCTTAAACAAGTGGTGTGACTCTGTTATTCTAACATTTTATTAACTCGTTTAAATGAAATAAAATAAACTTAGAGTGCACGAGCTCCATAGGCAAGACATTTTTATTGACTAAATCGGTACTCTTTCAATACCAAATTGATGAACAATCATGGCCGATGATCTTATTAAAGCTATTTTGCATATTTATGAAGACCCTGTAGCTTAATATAGTGTTATAGGACCATGAAAGTTTATGTAGGCCTCTAGAAATGTCAGCCTAGTACTCCAAGGGTCCCATAAAATGGAGTATTACTTGCTTAAATCACATCCCAACTAAAATAAAAACCAGTAGTTGTTTTATTAGTTTGTCCTCATTGAAACAAAATCCAATTTTCCTATGTAGTGGTTCTAATAACTGGAGGCCCAGAATGGAGGACCGTTAAGGCTAACAATGTAGACATAAATTCAAGACTTAAATTTCACTTAATAGAAAATGATTTCTCAGTGGAGAGCTGTAAGTTGGAGTTTAAGGAAGCAAAACTCTTAAAGAAAGAAAAACAAAATGACATGTGTGGGTGTTATGGCTCTTTGATGGGTGCTGAGGGTCTAGCTATTTGTTATGTTCACCACACAGAAGCAACCAGATTCTGAAGGCTCCTCCAGAGATCTGAGGACAGCTGGAAGGATAGTATTGGTAACAGTAGTATTAGTCGTGGTGCTTTATTATATTTATTTGTCGCTTACTACAAAAAGCGTCAAAGCGACTTAGAATTATAAAAGCAATTATAAAATAATAAAAGTGATCCACTTGCAATAACATAGAAAGGACAAATCCTGAACACCAGTTACTATGATCATATTCTATGACCCAATTAAGACTCAAATGCTTGGGTGAATGGGAACACCTAAACATTGGTCTTGAAGGCACCAGGCATCCCACAGTCAGGGGGCCACCACTGAAAAGACATATATTAAGCTGCCGACCTCTCTTGGAGGGAAGGCACATGAGAAATGACAGATGTTTGATTCAGGGTGCCAGTGGGTTCATATGTGGAGAGGTGGTTCCTGAGCTGTGAGATTTTATATGTTGAAACCAGTACTTTGAATTGAGCCCTGACTTAACGAGAGACTTGGCTTAAGTCAAGCCCAAATGGAAGGAGATGTGACAATTCACCTCTACTGTCTTTTAGCTCTTCCTTCCTTTTATCGGAAGAAGAGAATAAAGAAAGAAGCTTCACTTCCTTCTTCACAAGAGGTGAGGAGGTGTGACCTCATTGAGTCTAGGAATACAGCTCTGTGGTCTTAACCCCTTCACGCATTAACTAGCCCTAAGCTTGAAGTTATTTTGAACTGCAATTTTCAAGGGCAGTTGAAGGACATCTTCCAGCCAGGTACTTGCTGCGGAATTAAGCTGCTGCAAAGGGGACAATGACATGACAATGGCAGTCAACAGCTTCTTTATAATACTGTTCATCTGTGGGGCCATTAGGATAAGCAAGCAACTGGAGACCATAACCTAGATGACAAGTCTACACATGGTTTCCTGAAGGATATACATTACAATGGATTTTCTCTGTCAGGAAGCATGGATCCTTTCTTAGCTGCAGTAGTGCAAACTAACAAACTCAAACCCATTGCAACTACAGAAATTTTACTAACTGAGCTACATGAAACCTTTACATGATTTGGTAGCACCTGTTCCTCAGTAACATATTGCTTCTCTTGGCCCTCAGGTTGTTCAAAAGAATTGGTTCTCTCTGTTCTTCAGACGCAATTATCCATTTGAAGTTCTAATACCAGCTGGATCCCCCACAAACCTCTTTTCAAAAAACAGGCGAGGGAAATAGAAAACACATTGTTAATGTGATATTTGAAGCGTAGCCCCTCAAACTGGGATTTCCCAGTAGGGTCGGAACATTACACTGCTTTGCCTATTTAATAGTATAATAAATCAAGGGGGGGCACTATTTTAACTCTTATAACAGGAGAATAAGAAGAGGCCCTTTTAAAATGAACAGAAATCTTGTGGTGTTTTTCCTTGCATCTAGGAATTCACAGCTGCTACATGCAAATAAGTTTTTAAATAATAATAAAAAACAGGAAGCATGTTGCTACAATTTATTCTAAACTAATCCACAAAAAATGAAAGTTTACAAGCCCAGACGAATGCAATTTGAGTGTATTCTTCGGAGCCTGAGGCACCTTGACCAGACACCATATATTAGGAGGGTTACCCATCAAAGCGCTAAAAGCATTATCTTAATCTTAAGGGTTATATTTTATAGCTCTCCTTGTTCCATTTGACAGCCTTATCTCCACAAGTGACTGCTGGAGGCAAGGATTCTGTAGTTGTTTCTGCCTCTGAAGCACCAGCACCCATTTGTACAGAAGAATAAAAATGCTAGCGAGCAATTAATTTATCCATCCTCCCGCCTTGTCCTGATACTATATAAGTTCAAATATCAAGGAAGTCAGGAGCATTAATCTTCTGAGATTCCAGCCGCAGGGGATTTCACAAAGAGTTTGGTATCTGGCATGCAATCCGGACATCAGCTTGCATTTAAACACACAAACACACACGCAATACATTTCTGTCAGGGATGTTTTCAGGAGTACTTTTGAAATTACACAGCCCATAGACTGTGCCTGCCTTTAACCATCCATGGGGACAAGGATTCTAAGACACACTGAGAACTGACCCATCCACTTCTGCTTTCATCCCAGGGAAAGTGACAGTCATCTTTTGGCAGTTTCTCCTAAATCTCATTTATGGTGGCATACACAGGGAATTTGGCGGCCTGTGTGCCTCTCTTTTATGATATATCTTAGAAACTGCTTTGGAAGGCTACAGAGAGAGCTGATGTCCACCCCCTGCAGCTGGAGTCAATGCCCCCATACAGCTGAAAGATGTGTGATCTTTTGCAGGGGTAGTGAATGTTACGTATTCAGTGGTCTGTGTTTGCCTGAGCTTGAGTCTGGACTAAGGATTCTGAGCCCCTGTGTTCTGATTCAATAGATGATATCCAATCACAGAACATTTCAGTATTTGGGCCTCTGCCATTGGTTCTTAAACTCTGAGTCATGATTCACAGCTTGGAAGTTTAGACAGCCAATCACGTTGGGAGTGGGAGTGGCCCAGGCCTTCAGAAATGTATATAAGCAGTTGCTTTGCCCCTGTTGTCCAGTTCTGTTAGTTCAATAAAGGTTCTTGCTGTTATCACTGTGTCTTGCCTCGTGGGAACATGGTGCCATCCAGATGTTATTAGACGACAGCTTCTGCCATCCTTTTGGCCAATGGTGTTTTATGGAAAGCAGTATAGAAATATTTAAGTAAAAAAAAAAACAGGCAACAGGAAAATGCATCCATCAGGCTCAAAACAGTTCCCCACACAAGAGTTAACTCTCCCCACACAAACACCTGTGCAGGGGGAGGTCAACAAGGAATTCAGCCGGTGCCTGGAGAGTGGCACATTCCTCTGACCAAGGCAGGATGCCAACATTATTCAGCAATATTTTGAAATGTTCAGTCATATGTCCCTGTACATTCAACAGATCATCAGATAATGAGGTAATGATGCAATGACACACCAGCTTAAGCACACAATGCTATTGGGTGTTTTGGCCAATGTCATGTATTGCCACTCAAAATCAGGCCATTTCCAATGCCTCGCCTTATTGCCTTGCATAGACCCACATGGCTCCATTAATGGGAATGAACCCACAAATCAATGGGAGAAGGATTAACAAAAATAGATTTGTAAAACTGGGAAGATGTAATATCGGTGAAACAGGTAGAAAGCTTGGTGAATTATGGGGAATGCGACAATAAAAAGGCCACAAGTATGTTTCAATTTTTAAAGTTCTCCACCAAGGGGGACAGCATATTTGATGAGAAGTTCCATTTCAAAGCACCCCTTCTGGAGCATAAAACTGACAACCACATTAATCTGGTTCGGCCTGGTATGAACAATCCTCGTGGCTCTCTCTGAAACAAATAATACGATGTCTCTTTCAGAGGAACTCCTTGTTTCAAGGTTGCTACATTTTGAATTCATCTTCATGAAGCCCCCCTGCTTACAGTGAAGCACCTTCATTTTTCACCACAACAGCTCTATAGTGCACAATACACCTGCTTCCCTGGCATCTTAACTCTGCACTTGGCGCTTGCAAGTGCTCCCTTTGATGCTCCTGAGAGAGGAGATGAAAGAAAAATCCACTGAGCCAAGGCGCCTTACTCAGCTGCTGCAGAGGCAGAGGCCCTTTCAGGCCTCATTTCCTTGTTGCTAGCTTCTTGAGGGGGGAGCAGGGTCAAAATGTGGGCCAGGCCAAAGCTGTCAATGGGCACAGCTGCTCCACAGTTTCTCACCCACATGCAAATACATGCAACACACAAACATACCAGTGAGGGTGAGGGACATTTGGCCTTCAAGAAGTTGCCGAACTACAACTCCCATCAGCCCTAGGAAGCATGACCAATGTTCAGGGATGATGGGAGTTGCAGTTCAGCAGTATCTGGATGGCCAATTGTTCCCCACATCTGCTGTACACACAAACGCACGCACACACACATCCCGACATCTTCACATCCTTCTATCATATAGATGATAGATAGATAGATAGATAGATAGATAGATAGATAGATAGATAGATAGATAGATGATAGATAGATAGATATAGATAGATGATAGATATAGATAGATATAGATAGATATAGATAGATAGATGATAGAGATAGATAGATGATAGATAGATAGATAGATAGATAGATAGATAGATAGATAGATGATAGATGATAGATAGATAGATAGATAGATAGATAGATAGATAGATAGATAAATAGATAGATAGATAGATATAGATAGATGATTGATAGATGATAGAGATAGATAGATGATAGATAGATAGATAGATAGATAGATAGATAGATAGATAGATAGATAGATAGATAGATAGATGATAGATATAGATGATAGATAGATTAGATAGATGATAGATAGATGATAGATAGATAGATAGATAGATAGATGATAGATGATAGATAGATAGATAGATAGATAGATAGATAGATAGATAGATGATAGGTAGATAGGTAGATAGATAGATAGAGATGATAGATGATAGATAGATAGATGATAGATAGATGATAAAGATAGATAGATAGATAGATAGATAGATAGATAGATAGATAGATAGATAGATAGATAGATATAGATAGACAGATAGATATAGATAGATAGAAAGATGATAGATTGATCTATCTCACACAGAGAAATCTTTCCTGCAACCCAGCTAGGCAAAATCATTAACTTTCCTTCTTTTGCTATCAGTGTACAACCACTTTCACCCCCTGCTTCCCACAGGTTAATGACAGTGACAAATGGCACATCCTACAAGGAGAGCACACTGCTGTTAGATGATTACAACAAGCAGCTTATTAAGGCGACTGTGGCAGTTGCAATCTCCATCTGGGTAAATCGCCATGTTTCCAGTGTAGTTTCAAGCTACCAGGAACACTTGTCTGAAAACAAACTGTATTAGCCCCCGAACGTGATGCTCCTGGAGAGAGGGCTAATAACACGGGTGGAGCCTTTTCGTTCAGTCCTCTGTGTCATCTCAGCCCCTGCTGTGAACAGAAAGAACAGCGCTGCCTCCATCTGATATATTTTGGGAGGCTTGTTTGGAAAGACCTTGTGAGGCAGGCACAGTAGTCTGCTTCCCAGTGCCAGGGTGAGGGTAAATAGCAGAGTAAAAGACACAAGTGTGGGTTAAGGAGACGTTATGAAGCTAAAGAGAGGCAGGAGGAGGTTTTCAGACAAGGGCTCAAGAAATGTAGTTTGGTAGTCCAATAGCAGAGGATCTAGGCTTGGAAGGAAAAAGCTGCTTTAAGAGCTGCTTCTTTTACACTGAGCAGATTATCAACTTGAGGTAATATTTACCTTCTGTTTTCAGCATGCAGTGCTGCATAAATGTTAGCAAAACAGCGGAAGCATTGCTTTCATACTTTGCTTATTGTGGAGAATTTGATGCAGGGGGAGTTGGCTGGTGGCAGGCAGAAGAAAGAGAGAGGGCTACATCTCGACAGCTGCTCTTGGCAAGCAATTATGGAGGCGCACAAAAACAAGCCAAAGTTAAGCCAGGAAGCTGGGTTCTGATGAAATGACAAACCACAGTTAAGCCATGATTCATAGGCCAACAACAAACCATGGCTTCAAATCGCACTGCAAGTTTGGACAGTCAAACAAGATGCACTTATGCTAGACAACCCATCACTTAGTCTTATATGTAAACACGGCCAATGCCACTGGTTAGCCATTGCCAAACTTTGCCATAATGCATCTTCTGTGAGGAAAATGACTGTTCATGCCTCCCAAACCATACGGAGGATTGGTTCACACATTTGCATTCTTCATGTGCTTTCTCACCACTTGATTACCACAATTTGTGTCCCATTTTGTTTCACATCTATATATTATGCAGAAGAAACACTTGCAATCAAACAGTCATATTACTTTATTATAGAACACTCCAAGGAATGCAATTTACTTAAGTACAAAAGCAATTTGATGAGCGAATAGACTTATTTTAATACATTGATTATATGATACAATTTCTACATCAAACTTTCATTGCACTTGATGATATTGGATTGATAAACAAACTTTCTTAAAACGATTAATGTGACTGGAAGAAATGAGCACAAGATATTTTTAGCTATTCAATGCAGATACCTTTAGGTAAAATCCTGCAAGCCTTTTTCAGATTCTACAGTAGCCATGCCCACTCCAAGGAAGGTCATGACTGCAGAAGGAATGCAGAGCTTGACCATGTCTGAATTAATCTAAAACTAAGTTGAGATCACAGAATAATTTTAATTAGCTAAAAATTAAAACATGAACTCCTTTTGGAGGTTTTATCCAGCACCACCTCCCACAGCCTGGTGTTTTCTGGATATTGTTGGACCACAACTCCAATTGTCCCTGACTGTTGGGTGTGCCCAAACTTTTTTCAAAGAGGGCCAGATTTGATGAAGTGAACATGCATGAGGGCCAACCAAAGTTGTTGAGCTTTCTTTAGGATTGAAGTTGCTGAGATTTTTTTAGGATTTTACCCCAGGACATATACTGCAATGGGGGCCAGATTGAATCAACTGGCAGGCCAGATTAGGCTCCTGAAACAGACTTTGGACTTGCCTGGCTTAAGGGAACTGTAGGCCAAAACATCTGGAGAACATCAGGGAAACTAGCTGAACCAGACCACTGCCAAAAATAAAACCTTTATTACATTTTATTATGCAACAATAAAAATGTGCTCTGAAATAGATTCTATGTGCTTTAGTGCAATACAATTAATAAACATGCCTTTTAAAAGAAATATTATAAATATATGGATTGCGGACTATGATATGGATTATAAAATATGCTTCTTTAAAATAAACAAGAGAGAAAGGGGAAAAAATTATTGGTGATGCATTCAAATCCAGACGCCATACTTATAGTAAGATGTCAAGCATTTCATCAGGATATAAGAGGAAACCAGAAAATATGCTGTCATCTTCGGCACTAACATAAACCCCGTTCCAGTCTCGCGTGACCTCCAGCCAAACTTGATCCCCTATGTTTAATTTGAGAATGGTTAGGAAGGAAGCCTGGTCTATCTCTTGCCCATACAAGGTCTCCCGAGACCTGACCATCTTCCTGTTTTGGCACACAATGCTGATGCGGGCAGGCCGCCCTCGGATGGTCATGTGGTAGGAGAAGACATAAGCCCCAGCGATGGTGCAATTAAATTTCCCCGTCAAGGGATTGTAATCTTCCTGGTCATTGTACAGAATCTTGTCAAACTTAATAGGCATGTTGGGAGGTGGGAAAGGCTTGGACAGGCCAACGCTGAAAGCTGATCTGGGGGGGCTTGAGATCTCGCCCTTTGACCCCTTGGGACCTTTTGCTCCTTTCTTCCCAGGGGGTCCCCTGATTCCTTTGAAGCCGGTCGCTCCTTTCACCCCAGGGGGTCCCATTATCCCAATTGGCCCTGGGTCACCTTTGTCCCCCCTAAAACCTTGGTCGCCTTTTTCTCCCTTCTGCCCATCCATCCCATGGATCCCCTCGACCCCCATGTCTCCTTTGACACCTTTGTCTCCTTTGGGCCCAATCTCCCCCCGTTCTCCCCTATCACCCTTATCACCAGGATCTCCACAGTAGCCCTTTTCCCCAAGCTCCCCCTTTTCTCCCTTCTCCCCATTTTCCCCATCGATCCCTGGCAATCCCAGCTCCCCTTTGTCTCCCTTCTCTCCTTTGGTGCCGTTCTCACACGTTTCACCCTTATTGCCCTTCTGCCCCTTGGCGCCAGGCAGGCCATAGTTTCCTTTGTCTCCTTTGAATCCCATTTCACCTAGAAATAGTAAAGACACAAATATAGGGTCACGGGGTTAAGAAAACCACAAGGGACATTCACAGGCTAATTTCTTGCAGGCCTCCTCCCTGCTCAGCACAGCTGGTTAGCCTAAATAAATGCTGAGGAGCAATCCCAATGGGAAAGCTCTTTGAATAGCAAGGGCCCGTAGCTCAGTGGTAGAGCATCTAATTTGCATGCAGGAGGTCCCAGATTTAATCCCTGGCATCTCCAGGTACGCCTGGGAATGTCCTCTATTTACTACCAACCCTGGAGAGCCACTGTCACTCACTGTGGACAATAGTGAGCTAGAAGAAGAAGAGTTTGGATTTGATATCCCGCTTTATCACTACCTGAAGGAGTCTCAAAGCGGCTTACAATCTCCTTTTCCCTTCCTCCCCCACAACAAACACTCTGTGAGGTGAGTGGGGCTGAGAGACTTCAGAGAAGTGTGACTGGCCCAAGGTCACCCAGCAGCTGCATGTGGAGGAGCGGGGATGTGAACCTGGTTCACCAGATTATGAGTCCACCGCTCTTAACCACTACACCACACTGGCTAGATGGACCAATTGTCTGACTCGGTATATGGCAGCTTTCCAACACTTATCAGCAGGTTGGTGACGGAGAGAAACGTGTAGTGACATTGGGTCTGGGAACATCTGATGACCACTATAGTTCTCAGCTGTTCCAAGGAGAAGTCGGCTCGCAGCACCCCCTCCAAATACCTCACACATCTCCCAGAACATGATGCAGGGCTTCACAGGTGTGTGATTACCTGGTTTCCCTGGCCCCTCCTATCACAAAAGAGGATACTATTTTTTGCAAATGTCCATTAGGTATAGAACTGTACATGTGAAGCAGGGGCACCAACTTGCCCCCCCCACACACACACACACACATGCATGGGGGGGTGTCACATGACATGTCCCACCCCCCACCCGGTGCACCAACAATCTCCCATTAGCAACAGGGGATGGCAGCCCCTGCAATATTGGGGGGGCTCAGCCCCCTGCCCACAAATATTGAGGGGGCCGAAGCCCCTTTCATCCCCTATTGTTGGTGCCCCTGATGTGAAGTCATAACGTCTCACGGGGGTCCAAGAGCCCCTCCACCAGGGAAAGAACTTTGAGACGATGTAATTGTATCGACTAGAAGGGCTGTGTAGCCTGGTGTGATTAAAAAGAAAAAGAGGAAAAAAACTTGAAGAGAAGCACAAGACTACAAGAAATTGCAATTTGAGCATGTCATTCCCAACCAGGTGTCATAGCAAAATGGTAGCAACCCATCTACTGGTGTTTCGTTTAAATACCTGGAAGGTTTCAAGGGTGAAGTGAGCATAATTTGACACCAAGGAGGCATGGAGGGAGGGCTGTTGGTTGCTTCTCTAGCAAAATGATCTAGTATGTGTTGGGAGTAAACAGCAATACTTGCAATTTGCTACCTGAATCGGGGAGGGGGGGCAATAAACTGAAAGACAACCTGTTCTTACTCCTCAAATAGTCCTTCTAGTAGCCGCTTGTTGATGAGGAAGACCACTTCCTTTCGGACTTTTCTTCCTTCCTGCTTCTTCTCTAAGTTCTAGCCAGTTGCAGTATGAGCTACTGCCTCCATTTTGGCCACATGTAAGCCACATGACCCGGAAGCTGTACGCCGGCTCCCTCAGCCAATAAAGCGAGATGAGCGCCACAACCCCAGAGTCGGTCACGACTGGACCTAATGGTCAGGGGTCCCTTTACCTTTACCTTAAAGCCAGAATGGCTTTGTTTGCCATGTCTTTATTTTTATGTTTCTTTTATTTTTTCAGTCAGCATTCTTATTAGATTATTTCTTTCTACACATGTACAAACATACTTTACCAAACTATAACAGTATGCTCTCTCGCTCTCTCTCTCTCTCTCTCTATATATATATATATATATATATTCCACTCCTGTAACTTCGTATCCTGCTCCATCTCCCATCTGCCCACTTTTCACATGGTTTTGTGATTTTCTGGGCCTCTTTTCCCTTGTCACCAGGCCTCACTCATTCATCCACCTCCCACCCCAGAACTAGGCACTGATCCACTACAAGCAGTATACAATCTGTGCTTAGCATTGACATGTGACAGCCTGGCATATGGTGACAACTTGTGGCCAATGGAAGAAATTGGGTTCAACGAGAGTGTAAAATTATTATGCTTTATGAACAGCCCCATCTCCCTAACTCTCATCAAATTTAATGTGGCATACCTTGTTCTCCCGTCTTGCCTGGAAATCCCGGGATTCCATTTGCTCCTTGGGCTCCATGTTCTCCTTTATCTCCTGTGACATTTTTACAATAGAATGCTCTGTTATTGGTGTTCTTTGCAATGTCCCTACATGTCCAATGACTTATACATCACATTTCATCTCTTGCCTTTCACCTAAAATGAGGGCACATCTCGTTCCAAACAAACATATAGTAAGTGCAAATAAACATTTTAGGTTCCATTCCATGAATTCAATTGTTCGTCAGGTAATTGTGACCTGTGAAAGAAGGTTTCCTGATACAAAGATGGTCAGACAAATAGAATAAATTCTGCTGGAATCATAGAATTGTAGAGTTTGATCCAAGGTCATCTGGTCCAACCCCCTGAAATGCAGGAATCACAGGTAGTCCAATCCCTGACAGTTGGACATCCAACCTTGGTTGGTTGGTTAATTGCTTGGTTGGCTGGCCTCATCTGACTCAAGCACACCCGCTTCCCCCTCCTCCTCAGTAGGCTGCCTCAGCCTCATTTAAAGATCTGGGGGCAAGGCGCCCACGAAACTGCTGCTACTGCCAGCAACAGCAGCAGGGTGCGCAACGAAGAGTATTCCCTGCCTCTTGAGAGAGGCACAGGCTGAGGGAGAGGGTGTGCTATTTTTTTTTCTTCTTCTGAAATTTTGCACCCCCAGTAGTTTTACACCCAAGGCATCTGACCCTTTGGACCCCTCCCCCCCCCCCCAAATGCTACACCACTGTCTGTGATTGTAAGTTGTTTTAAACTTTTCTTAACATTGAGGGTTGTAACCCAGTCTGGAACCTGAAGGTGAAGGGCAAGATGATGCTGATGGTGCTAACCCTATTGGAGGTCAGAAGCTGAAAAAAGAGGTTCAAGCCTGAAAATATGAAAGAAGTTGTTCCTTCATTTTGTGCTCCGAAGACATTACTGTGCAAAACTGATCCCCATTCATTTTTCAAACAGTTCACTTCATCAGTGTCCATACCTTTGTCTCCTTTGAATCCTCTCGCACCTTGTAGTCCAGGACTTCCTGGTAGACCCTGAAGTCCTTTTTCTCCCGCCTCTCCTTTCAGACCTATTTACAGAGTGGACATATGAAAAATCTGCTGCAAGCAAAACAAAAAGTCTTGTAGCATCTTGAGGGCTAACCACTTCAATATCTCATGAGACTTACGCCGTGACAGATTGCTGTTGGTCTCGAAAGCTTCACAAGATGTTGTGTTGCTTTTGCTGCAACAGAGCAGCAGGCCTGTCCCCCTGGAAGCAAGTTGCATGACCACACAAGTTTGCCAACAAGGCATTGATATATTCTCCTTCACACTGCATCTAGTTTCACTAAATAAGAATGAAGATTACTCATTGATGTTGTTGTTATCAAACTAGCAGACTTCTGAAATCCTAAAAGAGATGCATACTGTAGGTCATTAGCCATGGAAGCTAAATACAGGAATGCTCAAAAGTTACAGAGGGGTCTGAAGAAGGGGCCTTTTGTCCTAGTCACCTTAGTTACTTAGGTACTGTTTTAGGGAGACAACTTAACTCTGCTGCATCTTTAGCCCTGCCACACACAGCAGCCAGGGTGAAAGGGAGGGCAAGCAGATCACTGCACTGGCATGGAGCTGGTGCAGTGATCAGGCCTGGATCAGGCCTCTTGCCATCATGTGATGGCAGCCAGATTGGTTCAGGATCCAATAGATCCCAAGTTGGCTCAACACCCACCTCCATGCCCCAGAATGCCCACATGCAGTGAGCAAAAGGAGTAGCCAGATGCACACCAAAGTTTATCAAGAAGATCGGCAGAAGGGAAATGAAGAAGAGTTAAGAGCCTCGGATATCAGATCTCCAGGTTGATGGACGCTGCGAGGTTGATGGAACTGAGGGCAGGGGCCGGGACCGGGGAGGGGAGACGGAGGAAAGAAATTGGGAATTTAAAGTGTATATAAGGAATTTAAAAAAAAAATAATTAATGAGAAATGGAAAAATCGTGGAATGAAATTTTTATGACCCTAGGGGAAATGTCTTAAGAGATTAAGTTCAATATATTAGTTTTAATGAGAAATAAGATTAAATAAAGTAAAAATGGATGATTAATTGGTGAAAGAAGAGAATGTCAAACTACAGTATATTAAGATAAATTATAAGGATAAAAACAAGGATGAAGGATTTGCTGGAATATCTAAATGAATCAGAATACAAAGAGGGGAGGTGTGAGGAGGTCAAGGAAATAAGTTAAAGAAGGAAAGTTATGTAAAGGTTTGATTTGTTCTTTTCTTTTTCTTTTTTCTTTTTCTCTGGATTCTATGCATTTTTTGCTTGTTTTTTGTCTGTTTTCCATTTTTTATCTTTTTCTTTTGATGTGACTTGTTTTTATGTATTGCTATCTTTTTTGGTTTAATTGGGTGTTTTTTTGTTGTGACTTATGTAACCTTTAAAATTTTAATAAAAATCTTTTTTTTAAAAAAAAAAAAAAAAGGAGTAGCTAGATGCAGAGGAATGGTGGAAGGCACCAGCGAAAGAAGGCTTGGAGCCTGGGATTGGCAGTGTTCAGAGGGAGAGGACTGGGAAGAGGAGGTGTTGGAAGCTGAAGAGCTAACAGGGTTCAGTGAGCAGGAAGAGCCTCTGGCAGAGAGAAGTCCAGAAGCAGAAGCAGGAGAGGAAGGAGACCAAGAGGCCAAGATGAGTTATGTTGGTGAAGAAGCCAGGGTATCTCCCCCTCCTGCTGTGACAAGTTCTCCTCCCCTCTCAGATTGCTTGGGGAAACCTTGGAGAGGAGGAGACTTAGGCAGCTGGGGGAATGCAGGGACTTTCAGTCTCCACCTCATGGGGGCAAGATCAGCCAAGAAGAGTTGCTGTACCCATTAGACCTGGTACTCCTGAGCGGACCTTGCTTCTTCTAATAAAGAGTTAACTTCAGTTATTCCATGTGATTTATTGCTAGCTGGCTGCTGACACTCTGCTCCAGTGACACTGGCATCAGCCTGCAGGTGGCCAGTGGAGGACAGCAGAGCAGGAATGAAGGGCAACTCTTCTCAATCCAAACCACCACCCCAAAGCGGGTTTGGACTGCTCTCCCAGAAATTACAGGGGTGGTTTGGTTAAAATTGAGGTGCAGGGCTTAAGGATTTCAGCAAGCTGCTCTTTTTCACTCACCAGCCCCTAAATAATTTAAGAACTGTTTCAGCAGCAGTATACTTCCACCAGATGCTTGAGACAAACAGATCCTGTGTTGCCTTTTTAAAATCTATATTTTCATATATTCTAGCTTTACCTTGATCATGACATGGCATCTCTCTTCCCCAATGCTTGACTTGTGATGAATTAAAATGTTTGCACCTATTTCTCTCCCTCCCTCCCTCCCTGCCTCCTCTCTCTCTCTCCTCTCTCTCTCTCTCTCTCTCTCTCTCTCTCTCTCACACACACACACACACACACTGCTTATTTCAGTCTGGAAATATGAATGACAAAAGGCCATCATAAATTACCCAATCATGCATTTGCCTTCCCATACCTGGCAATCCTCGCTCTCCGGGTTCGCCTTTCTCCCCTGGGGTGGCAGCACAGCAATCGCAGCAGTTAAAGAAGAAGTCGGATGAGTCGAGGGTGAAGTTTTCAAAAGGGAAGAGAGTGGTGGCTGTTCGGAAGGCGTAGTTTGGAGTGGAGAGCTCCAAGGTGGAGTCGCTTGTCTCTGCTGGTTCAGTGAAATGGTTGTTTTCAGTGGGTGAAGCATCAGATGCACCAAGGCCGTCACCGTCTTCCATGCCAGCCACTTTTATCTTTGTGAACTTGGGCGATGGGGTACTTTTGCCCTCTGTGCTCAGTTTAGCAACAGTGATTACCACTGCCAAGACAGAACACCACCAGTGCATGCTCCCCATTTCTGAGGCTGCTGGAAAAGATTGATGCAACAGTCACACCTTCAGAGTATTTCTACTATTTCTACCACTACTAGTAAAAAAAAAATACATATATATATTCCCTTCCCTTCACCAGCAGGTTCCATGGAGGGTTACAACAATTCAGAATTAAATGCAGTTACAACAGATTACAGTCGCAGGAGTAGGATGGGTCCTGGAAAGACATGTCTCAGGTGCCAAAGGCTTGTGTCTTCAGCATCTGCTGAAAGCTGCATATCAAAGAAGCCAGGACCATCTTTAGGAGAAGGCAATTCCACAATTTAGGGGCTCTCACAGATAATGCCCTCTCCTTGGCCACCGCCACCCCCATTTTTCAGGAAGATAGACCTTAACATCTAGGAGGATCCAGAGGGATTTGGGTGACAACACACTCTCAAATATTTGGAGCCTAAGTCCAAATATTCAAACGCTAATGTGTTTTGCTGAAATAGCAAGGGCTTCTACCTTGTATTTTGCTGAAATAGCAAGCTAGTGCAAAGTTAACATTGCCTCTAGGTTCGCCACCTTGCACCAAAAGATAGCAAGGCTTGACTCTTAAAGCACTGTAGGTCTATCTCAACTAATTAAACATTTCTTTACCCTATATGCTTCCTTATGCATAGCCTTTCTTTATCTCTAATAACATTGGCCCACACCAAAGTGGCTGCCTGGGGACCATTAAAAAAAAATTTTTTTTTCACACTCCACTCAGTTACCCAGTCCCTGCTCTTTCCTACACAAGATAAGAAAACTCTTCCAAGAACTAATTAATCGCATGAGTACAAACTATCAAATATGCAGGACTGTTGGCTTCAGGAGCGGTGCCGGTTTCAGCATTATTTTCATTACAGAGCCCCAATTATGTTCTCCATAATAACTATGTCCTTTTATCAGAACAGCCCAATCTCTGTGGTCAGTTGTATCTCTTAGGTCAGGGCTTGGCCAGCTGTCCATATTTTTTTCCCTTTGACCTATGAACAAGATGGGCAGAACAATCCAAAACTCCAGCTTCTGCTGGACTGGAGGGAATTGGATTGCGTACAAGCGTCCCCTCTGCCCAGCTCTGGTATCTGAGTCTTCCTTCTGCTGGCCACGGCCAATGGAGTGAAGCAAGTATTACTTTCCTTGTGATGAGCTTCCCCTTCCACCCTCCAAATGTAAGGGTGAATAGAGAGGTAGGTGTGTCATGCTGAGATTCCCACTTGTGATAATCAGAAGGCCCTGAAACGATGTATTACTGAGGGAGAGAGGAGGAGGGACTGAACCAGCCTTGCGTCTACTGGATCCTGGGTTGGTCTGACTGCTCTTGCAAGGCACCATTGGGTCCGATCACTGTGCCAGTCTGAAAAGGAGCACTTGTGTGCATATACTGGTAGGTGCATAGGCTCCCCACATAGTCAGAAGTCACATGAAGTTCACAATTACACAGAAAGCCTTGCATAGGGAGAAGAAGGAATTCAGATCCCAGTTAAAGACAAATCGATCAAGCTGAACTGAAACTGAAATGCAGCCATCTGTAGACACCTGCAAATTCTGCAATACAGTTCTCCAACCAGTGTTTACGAAAGTTGATGTAGAAATGTGGTGAACTTAATTTGAGATTGGGAAAATGAGAAATAGAGGGAAGTGAAAATGACAGATCCTTCCATCTCTAGTGTTTAGTTAGACATTTTCTTCTGAGACAGTCTAAGGGGGGGAGGCAATAATTTCAGAACAGCTAGAACAGCTATAGAATCTGGAGAGCACCAGTTTAGAGAATACTGGGCTAGCATCTTGTTTTCTAATGAAAACTGAGAGATCAGGAAAGGATCCTGGAATATCCCTGAGTGGGGCAGGCCCCCACTGCCCTCCTTGTAATGATGGCATTGGGTAGGGCTACAGCCAATCATGGTTTCCTCATAAGTGGCACGTATTTTTGGAAATGCGCGTGCATCTCAGGCTTTCTATTTTTAGGTGTACACTTGAAGCATGTGAAGCGTACACCTACAAAATGTGACATAAAGTGGCTCTCCAGTGCATGCTCAACAGGGAGAAACAGTCGATTCCATCTCCCTGGCTTTTTTTCAGCCGGAACTCTCCGGAATGGTGTTCCAGCACCTCTCAACTGGGCACCGGACTCGTGGGGAGAGAACTGACCAGCCTCAGCAAAGCCCTACTGCGCCTCTGGCTCACGAGGAGATCCTCTACAGATCCCAAAGGGAACATCCTCTACAGTCTCCAGAGAAGGTCTCTTCACAAGCTGGATGTGCAGCTCAACTTTGCTGAAGCTTGTCAACCTCCCAGCTTATAGCTGGTGTGTGGGGAAACCGTGTCTTAGGTGATCAAGCCCCCATGCTGCTCCGGCTCACGGGAGCTAAAGAGGGGGGGGCTTGTTAAGCTGCTCAGCTGGGGCACAGAAACCTCTCTCCATGCCTCAGCAGAGCAGCCTCAACAAGCCTCAAAGATCTGGGTCTTCTGAGGAAGGTGTGCTCTGGCACCTTTTTCTCTAGGAAAAAGAAAAGGCACTGATTATACTTGTCTGGTATAAGTACTTCTTTGTCCTATTCAAATAGCTACATTTTTAGCTATTCTCCTTTTAAAAAACTGTGTGAAGAAGCCTTTAATGCCTGCTATCTATTGCATATTGTATGGCTGATTCATTTATACCAAGAATCAGTGAATTCCATTCATATGTTTAAGGCAGGGGGCCTTCTTGGTAGTGGCACCCGCTCTGTTGAATGCCCTCCCATCAGAAGTCAAGAAAATAAACAACTACTGTATCTGACTTTTAGAGGACATCTGAAGGCAACCCTGTTTAGGGAAGTTTTTAATGTTTGATGTTTATCGTGTTTTTAATATTTTGTTGGGAGCTGACCAGAGTGTCTGGGAAAACCCAGCCAAATGGGCAGGGTATAAATAATTTATTATTATTATTATTATTATTATTATTATTATTATTATTATTACTACTACTACTACTATTATCCTGAGGAGGGGGGGGGAGAAGTATCACATGGAGGAGGAGAGGGGAGTCATGTTTAGAGAAAAAACACTCATCTTTCCGGTGAGGAAACTTTGACAATTGCCCATGGGTATGATTTCAAAGAAACCCTTAAAAACATGAGACTGCAAACTCACTATGCGAGGAGATTAGTGCCTTGGGCTGCATTTTCCTGACATTTCCCTGTTTAATTTCTGCATTACGTTTGAGCTTTTGCGTGACAAAAAAAAGCCACTTCCAGAAACACAGCAAAATATAGCACGTGTTTAGCACTCATTTCCGGGGCGGGGGGGGAGTGGAGTTTGCAAATAACATGGAAATGAGAGATAACTTTGTGTTGTGCTGCAGTATCCCTAGTGAACCAGCCTCCACTGGGTGGGTGGAGCCTAGATGTGTGATCCCACTCCACAGTCCACACACAGGCTGCAACCTTCTCCATGGTACTCCAGAATCTGTCACCTGAGAATTCCTCAGGTCTTTGGATCCCTTGCAACAACAGACCACCTTGTTGTGCTGTTTTACATCCAGTCTGCAGTTGTGGAAATCTACAGCTGTGGAAATTTCAAATTGAAAGAAGATCAAGCATGAGATCCCATGCTTGCAGCAATACACACCCGCTGATACAACATTGACTACTCCAACGTTCTTTTAAAATTTCAGGAAGACAGTTGCCTTTGTTAGAAGTCTGTCAGTTCAGAATTCCAGACTTTTTACAAGAGGACAGAAAGAACACGACCGGTATCCAGCTCAATTAACTTTTCTCCACTGCGACATTACTAATACCAACTTTAATAAAACTTGAAAAAAAACATCTGGTGCATAAGGTTGAGTGAGCAAGAACATTCTGAGCAGCCGAAGAACATTCAGAGTAGCTCATTCAGAAGACGGCACAACTGAATCCCTATCAGAGATAATTCCATAATGATGATCAAGTCAAGCATAATTACACACGTTGAAAGGTTTTAATAGGAAGGAATAAATGGAAGCAAAATTAGGCACTTTTTACTCAGTGCATTTGGACCATATCTGATGCTCCATTTTCATAAAATTTCACATAAATTACTGATTATGGACATCTTTGGTTCAGGAAGGGTGGTGAGAAGCCTAAAAAAGAACTCAGCACATTTCACAGATTTCCTATCTATTAAAAAATACAGTGGTACCTCGGGTTAAGTACTTAATTCGTTCTGGAGGTCTGTTCTTAACCTGAAACTGTTCTTAACCTGAAGCACCACTTTAGCTAATGGGGCCTCCCGCTGCCACCGGAGCACGATTTCTGTTCTCATCCCGAAGCAAAGTTCTTAACCTGAGGTAATATTTTGTAACCTGAAGCGTATGTAACCCGAGGTACCACCGTATACTTTTTTCAGGGAGTGCAGCTCCCCTCAGTTCAAAAACATGCAATGCACAATATGTCCATTCAAATACAAGATGGTACATTATGAGGAGGCAGCCCCAATAGCCATGTAGGGGGGGATGTGTGCGGTGTCATGTGTGTCCATCCCCCCCCCCCGCAAGCTGTAATTCACACACGCCCAAGGATTGGGGGGGTTTGAAATTTTGTGACATAACAGAAAATGACAACCACTATTTAAACAATGACAGCTTGTTTTAAGAACAGGAGAAAATTAATAATAGGATCCTCTGGAAAATTCAGGGCTGCTTGGTGTTATGAAAAATCTTGAATTTTGTTTTCCTTCAGTGTTCGCAAAGAAAGTTATTGAGATTCTAGAACCTGTAGATAAGGTCTCACAAGCCCAAGAAACATGGCAGGGGGACTTTTTTTGTATTGATGTTGTCATGATACAAAATTCATTTGAATTTTTGAGAAACGAGCTCCACACTAGTTTTTAAATTGTTAATCGTAGCATAAACTATTTTGCTTGAATTACACCTTCTGGTACCCCCTGGGTCACCTGTATTGTAAGCATCCTTTTTTCTTATGAAGCAAAAAAAAAAATGTGGGTCATTTAATTCCTGGTGTTCATACTAAATTTCTGTGAACTTGACCCTAACATGCCCCGTCATGTAAGTTAACTCCCTCTCTCCATGTAGGTATTATTGTTGTTGTTGTTGTTGTTGTTCAGGATTGGAAAAAATGGGATTATAAACTATCCTGAGGTTGAGTACTTACTCCCAAGCCTAACCTCATGTGGACCTTCCTACCAGAATCAGTGTATGTGACAGTATGTTAATACGAAGCTGTAGAAATGTACTTTTTATTATTAACTCAGTTGTAAGGTAAAAGGTAAAGGTACCCCTGCCCGTACGGGCCAGTCTTGACAGACTCTGGGGTTGTGCGCCCATCTCACTTAAGAGGCCAGGGGCCAGCGCTGTCCGGAGACACTTCCAGGTCACGTGGCCAGCGTGACATCGCTGCTCTGGCGAGCCAGAGCCGCACACGGAAACGCCGTTTACCTTCCCGCTGGTAAGCGGTCCCTATTTATCTACTTGCACCCGGAGGTGCTTTCGAACTGCTAGGTTGGCAGGCGCTGGGACCGAGCAGCGGGAGCGCACCCCGCCGCAGGGATTCGAACCGCCGACCTTTCGATCGGCAAGTCCTAGGCGTTGAGGCTTTAACCCACAGCGCCACCTGCGTCCCTTAACTCAGTTGTACAAGTAACCAAATTCAGGGGGGTTTAAAAGGACAAAATCAGGAGAAGATTATCCAGACTATTTCTCTTGAAGGTTCTTTCAGATCTTGTCCAAATGGGATTTGCTGTGATCATGTGGGTGCAGAAGTCCGGCCTGCTTACTTCATGGAGCACTTTGTTCCCAATGCAGCGAGAGGGCTTTGTGCCAACAAGCTGATAATAAGGCACACATCTGCAAAGCCCCAGCTTCAGAGTCAGCCAAGAGCCAAACAACAAAAGGGCTGTTTTTCACGATGTTGGCAAAAGGTTGAGGGAAGAAGGTTATGTGGTCACTTCCCTTTTCAGGAGAAGCCCTGGTATGTTCTGCTCCAAGCAGCTGAGGACAATCCGTCCCATTGTATGAACTCCTGTAACTCGAACAATTAGCAAGGTAATGGCCTGTGAGGTTTGCTGAAGCAGAACATCACCTTAAGCGCTCAGGGAGGAAAGTTTGGAAAGGCCCATGGCTATCAAATGCTACACCCCGCAAACAGAAGAGAAGGGTGGTAACAGCGGCAATGCCGGGATTATCAGAGAAAAGAGAGAAAGCTTGGAAGCCCCTGAATAGCTGCTTCTTTCATGGGGACAGCACAGAAATGCAGTCGAGAAACATATAGAATATCTGCAAATTCAGCCAGGGAGAACCTTCTCTTTTAGGCATTGAAACCTAAATGTTTTAGAACCTTCTGCTCCCATTCCACCTTGCTCACACACTACCAAAGGGTATTTCAGATATAACACAAGAAGAAATTTTCAGATTTTTTATTAAGGAAGCAATTGTTTTGGGGGGGGGTTAAGAGCATTATGCGCTTTTTAAATATCTCCCCAAATTTGCCACTGGAGATAGCTGCCTCGTGACAGAAGTTCTGTGTTATGCCTGAACACAGGGCCGTCTTTACCTGGGGGTGCAAGGGGTGTTTACCTACTGCATACCGGTCCCCCTCAATCGGCGGCAGTGAAAAGCAATGGAGCGGAAGTCCCCGCCCACCTCTGTTGCTCTGTTACTCCGTAGTGTCAACCAAAAGCAGTTTCTTCCACTGTGTCATTGTTACAGGTAAGTGATATTCCCCCCCTAAAAAAAAGTCAACAACTTTAAGTTCACCCCCCCTAAAAAAAGGGGCGCTGGGCAGATCTTTGCACCCTGGCGGCGCATATGCTAAACACGCCCTGCATGGACAGGAAATGCCAACATGTGTCAGAGCCCCAATCTTGCATGCACAGTCTCTAATCTAATTTTCTGTTTTTATCTATGTTTTATTTATTGTATAGGTCAAGTGTTTGTGTACGGTTCTGCTGTACAATTTATGTTCATATGTTTCTGTTTGGCTACAACCTGTTTGTTGTCGTCTTACTGATAAATCGGAATTGTCCCCAATGTCTTCATCCCTGACCTACCTCTTACTTTCATTCACTGAGCAGGAACATCTCTTGGAGGCTTCTAAGCGTGTTCGGCTTAACATATTTTGAAGCCTCCTGGGAACTCCATGTTGCTAATGTTTCTGATCCTGGAGAGATTTCTAAGCCCGCTCAGCAAAACACAATTGGAAGCCGCCGTCAGATCTTCCCACTCGTCATAGGAAGTGTTGGGGTGGAACAGGTCGGGTCAGCATCATAGCTGTCAATGTTTCCCTTTTTTTAAGGGAAATTCCCTTATACCTAATAGGATTCCTCGCAAGAAAAGGGAAAAGTTGACAGCTATGGTCAGCATGTGCAGGGTTATCAAAGAAGGGACCCCTGCACTTGTTGGCATGGACTGCAAGAAGATCAAACCTATCCATTCTGAAGGAAATCAGCCCTGAGTGCTCACTGGAAGGACAGATCCTGAAGCTGAGACTCCAATACTTTGGCCACCTCATGAGAAGAGAAGACTCCCTGGAAAAGACCCTGATGTTGGGAAAGATGGAGGGCACAAAGAGAAGGGGACGACAGAGGATGAGATGGTTGGATAGTGTTCTCGAAGCGACCAGCATGAGTTTGACCAAACTGCGGGAGGCAGTGGAAGACAGGAATGCCTGGCGTGCTCTGGTCCATGGGGTCACGAAGAGTCAGACACGACTAAACAACTAAACAACAAAATACACACACACACACACACACACACACACACACACATATACACATACACACCTAGAAATGCTAGAATATTTGCTAGTGCACTCAAGAGTTGGCTCTAGACTCTGTAAGAATAGAGTCATCAAAATCAGTAGTACAGTGGTGCCTCGCAAGACGAAAAGAATCCGTTCCGCGATTCTCTTCGTCTAGCAGTTTTTTCGTCTTGTGAAGCAACCCTATCAGCGGCTTAGCGGCTTAGCGCTATTAGCGGCTTAGCGGCTATTAGCAGCTTAGCGGCTAAGCAGCTAAGCGGCTATTAGGGCTTAGCGGCTTAGAAAAAGGGAGAAAAAAGCGAAAAAAATCGCAAGACTTGCAAGACGTTTTCGTCTTGCGAAGCAAGCCTATAGGGAAATTCGTCTTGCGAAGCGCCTCAAAAAATGGAAAACCCTTTCGTCTAGCGGGTTTTTCGTCTTGCGAGGCATTCGTCTTGCGGGGCACCACTGTACTTCAGTTACTCATTACCAACTTACCGGTAACTGCCTTTGATTTCACTAAATATGACTAAATCAAGATCAAACCTAATGTCTTCTTCCCCTTATAATAGAACATTGACCTCCAAATTATTCATTAGTCCTTGTGGTGTCAACGAGGCCCCATTGTATAAATGTGCATGTCAGTGGCACATCTAACCATCTCATCAACTTCCTATAGACATCTGGTTGGCCATTGTGGGAACAGAATGATGGATTATATGGGGGTTTGATCTGATCTGGCCGGGCTCATCTTATGCACTTGTGTACATTCATATCTAGTCTGCATCCACATCTCCCAGTCCAGAAAAGGAATTTACATTAATCAGCTCTTTTTTAAATTGGGCTAATTCATAAGCCAGGAATATTCGTGTATAGTCAAATATCCTATGGGATAGATAGAAGATAGATATAGATAGACAGACAGACAGACAGACAGACAGACAGACAGACAGATGATAGATAGATAGATAAATAGATAGATTAGATAGATGATAGATAGATAGATAGATAGATGATAGATAGATAGATAGATGATAGATAGATAGATAGATAAATGATAGATAGATAGATGATAGATAGATGATAGATAGATAGATAGATAGATGATAGATAGATGATAGATATAGATAGATAGATGATAGATAGATAGATAGATAGATAGATAGATGATAGATAGATAGATAGATAGATAGATAGATAGATAGATGATAGATAGATATAGATAGATAGATGATAGATAGATGATAGATAGATAGATGATAGATAGATAGATAGATAGATAGATAGATAGATAGATAGATAGATGATAGATAGATAGATGATAGATGATAGATAGATAGATAGATAGATATAGATAGATAGATGATAGAGATGATAGATGATAGATAGATAGATAGATAGATAGATAGATAGATAGATAGATAGATGATAGATAGATAGATGATAGATAGATAGATAGATAGATAGATAGATAGATAGATAGATAGATGATAGATATAGATGATAGATTAGATAGATAGATAGATAGATAGATAGATAGATAGATAGATGATAGATAGATGATAGAGGCATTTGAACAAAAATAGTGCCATTTCCATGTTTATCTGGAAGTATAACTTTGTTCCATGGGGCGCATGGCTGGGTTTATTTATTTACTTTATTTTTTATGTTACTTTTTTAAAATAGGGTTTACATACTGTTACATAATCATCAATAAACCTCTGAGGTTTACCTAGAATATAAACTTTTTCATTAAAAAAGAATACTCATAAGATCAACCATAAAAAGAAGTTAACCTAAAATATATCAGAATGCAAGTTTTTACAAAACTTCTGTATATGCGAATAAAGCTGCATGTTGAAATTGGAGGTATGGCAGGATTGTAGACTTCATCATCACACATAAGTCCAATTTAATAAATGGAGCTTAAGGTACTTGCAGTTTATTTGTACCACTAAGACTGCATTCCTACCTCCACTTACTCGGGAGTAAAACCCATTTACAGTGGTACCTTGGGTTAAGTACTTAATTCGCTCCGGAGGTCCGTTCTTAACCTGAAACTGTTCTTAACCTGAAGCACCACTTTAACTAATGGGGCCTCCTGCTGCTGCCGCGCCGCCAGAGCACGATTTCTGTTCTCATCCTGAAGCAAAGTTCTTAACCCGAGGTACTATTTCTGGGTTAGCGGAGTCTGTAACCTGAAGCGTCTGTAACCTGAAGCATATGTAACCCGAGGTACCACTGTAATTCATTTCAGATTTACCCCTGAGTAGCTATGGTTAGGATTGCACCATAAGACTTACCTGGAAGTCCTACTGAGCAAAGTTACCATGGCTGACTACTATCCCCCCGGAGAAGATTCCTATTTGAAGATTCCTGCAGAGCTGCTGCCAGTCAATGCAGGCTGAGCTGGATGGACCAATATTCTGCCTCAATATAAGGCAGTTTCCTTACAGTGTCTTTGTAATATTTTCTTGATACAGGGATACCTCAGCAGGCCCTGGAGAGCTACTGCCAGTCAGTGTAAACAACACTGGCCTAGGCAAACCAACACTCTGACATGGTATTAGGCATCTTCCTGTGTTCCAAGTTCATTGTAT
Organism: Podarcis cretensis; assembly: GCF_951804945.1. Classification (NCBI taxonomy): domain Eukaryota; kingdom Metazoa; phylum Chordata; class Lepidosauria; order Squamata; family Lacertidae; genus Podarcis; species Podarcis cretensis. The sequence goes on along the minus strand of NC_137174.1, from coordinate 83,109,397 downwards.
ATTTATCTGTGTATCATTTGATGTAAGAAACTATCTAATCAGCTGCCTTGAAGACTCTGTATTTCATAGAAGGCCCTTCCATATAAACATTTTTTTTTGCCAAAATATCCAAATATATTTAGTTACACTTAATTTAAGTTTAGTATTCTTCTCTCTCCCCCCCAACTCAGATTTAATATGTATTAGTATTAGTATTAGTATTAGTATTACTACTCTCTAATAAAATTGGATAGTTCATGTTTTCAGAAGTTGTCTATAAAAAAAAACCTTAAGAAAACATTTGCTTGCTCTAGTTCTTTCTCCTTTGCTCTCAGAACCTCCATCTTGAACTTTGCTCCAGGAAAAAGTCTTCACCCTTGTTTCATACATAATTGTTTTCATGAATCAAACTCTACTGATAGCGACAGTTGAAGCCCAAAACGTTTGTTGTAAAAAGCCCTCCTTCAAAAGAGTGAAACATTTTGTTATTTATCTCCTACCTTATGAATATTCCTCTAATCGGGACTTCTCACCCTGCATAGTACATCGAAGGAGCCAATCTTATTCTCTGGTAGGTTGCAATCTATTTTATTTCTTTAATTACTTTAATCATGGCCAATGAGAGGATGCGGTAGACAGGGAAGAATGGGGATTGGCGACTTCTCTAGAAAGTCAACAGCATGACACTGAAATTGGAGTAAATGCAAATTCAATGCCAACTGCGGGTCAGGAGTCGGTTTTTCAGCTGGTTCTTTGTTCTTTGGGCACTTGCTACTTACCTTTAGAGACAATAGAGTTTTCCTCTAATAGCTACATTGAAAGCAGTTGCTAGTAACTAGACGGTGGGGGGGGGTTGTCAACTTAGAAAGTTATTTACAGCATATGATGTGTCTACCTTCATAACGATGCTATAAAGTAGCCTCTGTTATAAAGATCTCACAGACAGACAGCTGAGGCACCCAAGATGGCAACTTGTAAAGTTCTTTGTGGTGTGGAATGAGTCCACCTTCACTGCTATGCTGTAAAGTCACTTCTGTTATAGTCATCTTGCATACCCCCCCCCCCCCAACATTTTGGGAGGACAGTGCCTAGGCAAAAAAAAAAGGTGTCTACAAGACACCTGAAGCAACTGATGGCTGCTGCTGCTTCATGCATAAGATAGGGAAGAACATTCCCTAGTACAGGATCAATAGCAGGAAATACCCATTTTGGGGTTGTTGCCCTGTGATATTCTGTAGGTACCACAAGTGGAATTTCCCCAGGTGATTAGGTACAGCTAAACCATTTGTTTGTTTGCTTGTTTTAAAAACTTCCTATTTAGGACTTCCAGAAGCTGAGCATAGCTAAATATTATGAGGCTGTGTATGCCCATCTACTCTGCATCCAGCATGCTCCCACCACTGGTTTGGGAAATGGTGTTCACAAGGCATTAGCTACAATCCATATCCATCCTGTCATTTCTTGTGGAATACTGCATTTTTGTTACATTCCCCCCCCCCAAAAAAAAAAAACCTAGCTTCAATCTGAATTCAGAAAAAGAAGGACCTAGCTGGTAGGTAATGTTTGCACAACCAGCTTTTAGGACAAAGTCTAAGCTCCTGCCACAATGAACTGCTGGTGAGGCATGGGCAAGAATCTCCCTTTAATGGCTATAGAGTTTAAAATGTTTCTAATTACACTCTATTGTAAGTAGCAATAAACAGTATGAAACCAATAGAGTGCATATTGCCTTTCATTTATTGTTCAGGGTGATAAATCTACTGCATTACAAGAGGGGTGAATCTTTTTTTTTTTTTCTAATAGCTTTGCATCCAAAAATTGGAAAGAAAATGAAATATAATAACAGACGCAAAAACTGCAATGTTGTTACAAAAGGGCAATTTGCACTTGCAATTTGGAAGGAAATTGCTTGCTTGGGCTCAATCAATTGCATCTTAATTATGATGCACACACTTTGAATCAAAAAGTTTAAATTTTACTTGTGCATCAGCAAAGTTACCCACCGCTTTTAAGAACAACATTTTGGTTTCATTCCTCATCCATTCCTTGACTGGCATCATTTTTCTAAACAATACCGTTTATCTGAATTGCTTTATGGTGTGAATATCTAAAAGAAGGGGGTGCCTATAATTATGCCCAGCCCTGGAAAGCATGAAGTGGAATCTATTTTAAATAGTAGATCAGGCTGCTTATATTTTTCTTTTCTCCCCTCCCTTTTTTTCATTTAAAGTAAGAAAGTTCAGGACAGTATCACATTCATCTCTCCTTTTTCAAACGACTTACTTTTGCCTGCAATACTCAAAATGCTTCTGCTCCCTTGATCTTAATTAAAGCTGTCTGAAAAGACTGCTGAAGGAATCGTTGAATCTGGCTTTTTTTAAAAAAAAAGAAATGTTATTAGGATTTGTTCTCTTTTTTTTATTATTTTATTGATAGAATTATGATTTATGCATTGTGACCTACCCTGGGAACCTTTTTAAACTGAAAGGTAGCATTGAAATCACTTGACCGTGATACCTGCATTGCAGAAGTTTGGACTAGATGATTCTTTGGGTCCCTCCCAGCTATACAGTTCTGAGTCTATGACACACTTTGCAGGGGGCAAACCTATTAACTACAAAGAATCATCAAAGCAATCCTATGCATCCGGCTGGGCAATCTGGGGCCCTTGGGCTGCACAAGACCCAATATGAAAAGCCATCTTCAAGCAATTAGTTCAGATCATTTCCCTTCCATGTGCAGCCCTCCAGATGTGGTTGGACTTTAACTTCCATTGATCTGATGTGTAGAGATCTTTCCTATTCTAATTAATTCAAGAGGGTTCTGGAAGCTTCTCTGTGTGAAAGAAACTGGTGCAAGCTGGAAGTTTATGGCTGACACGTAAGTTTCTATTCTGCCTAGAAACAAGCAGAAGGTTCATAATGGTTTGGGTTATTCCTTCAGAGAAGCTGAGTACAGCTGGCTTAAACTGGTTCTGTTATCTCTTTTTGTCAAGGTCATGCTGACTACAATAATAAAGCCAGAAGGAGCGTGGGTTTTCTTTCTATCTCTCTTTCCTTCTGGCGTGGTGTTTTGTATATAGTATGCTTAGTGTTGAAGTTTTAGTCTTATTATAAGTCATTGTAAGTTTAAATTAAGTCTGCTGCAACTGGATTTCTTATGAACAGTGCCAATCCTGAATGTATTGGATTTGTGACCATTATGTTCATTTGCCTTCAGTAAAGCTCTGCTGGATGAAATATTAATTGCCTCTGGTCTATTTTCGGGAATCCTGCAACGTGTTTAAGTTTTTACTCTGCTGACTATACGTTGGAATCTGCTCTGGATCAATATGAGTAGAATTCACGTCACCATCAGCCCCAGGCAACATGGCCAATGGCCGCGGATGATGGAAACTGTAGTCCTAAACAGCTGGATAATGCAATTGGTTAGAGAACAATGCAGATAACGCCAAGGTTCCAGGTTTGATTCCCATATGAGACAGCTGCATATTCCTGCATAGCAGGGGGTTGGATTAGATGATCCTCAGGGTCTCTTCCAACTCTATGATAATGATCTGGAGGGCACTGCATTAACTACCTGAAGCTGGAGATAAGGGCTGAGAGTGTGGAGTCAGCAAGGGACTGAAGACAGGGACAGCAGACTAAGAAAGGGGAATAAGAGAGGTGGGATTTGAGAAAGCAGAGACCCAAGAAGGAGCTCTGGGAAAGTCAGCTGAGAACAGGAAAGGGAAGCTAGGAACAGCTTCACCCTCCCACTCAGCCACAAATTATGGTCATCTTTCAGTAGGTCAATTTATGCTTTCCAGGCCAGGTAAGGAATTAATTGGTCTATAGGAGCAGTGCAAGAAACACAAGGATCCCCACAGAAGCTTTTGGAGTCATCATTCCAGGTGTCTCTGTTAGAACATCAGCAGTTTTTGACTATTTGGAGGAGCTGTGTAATGTGGGATCCATGAAGAAGATAGCAGCTCTGGGGAATATCACTGCATGACAAAGAACTGAAGCACGTATTCAACGAGTCTAGAGCAAAGTAAACTCAGGAGTCAACGGCTGAAACAGCCCATGCTCAGAATTGAAGTTTATTATTTTTAAGCCATCAACCTATATAGATCAAACCATCCACATAACACAAAATAAGTAAATCATTTTGCACAAAGGTACAACAAAGACACCGCAGTTCTGATAAAAAGGGGCAAAGTCATGACGCTTCACTAAAATTTTATTTCCTAAAGAAAGGAATCAATTACCAAAAAGGGAGAGTTAATGCACGACTTTTCACCCTCCACGACCATCACAAATGAACAATGATAGATAAATACCTCCAGGTAGGGCTGAGGAAAACTCCTTTGAGAACCACTTGAGAGTCACTGTGGACATTCCTGAGCTATGTGGACCAATGGTCTGTCTCTCTATAAGGCAGCTTCATAAGAAGATATAAATGGAAGGGTGTAAATGTTCAGTAATTCAGGACAGGGTGGGATCTTCAAACTTGCAATGCAGTCCTATGCATTTCTACTCAGACTTAAGCCACATTGCATTCAGCAGGGTTTACTCCCAGGCAGGTGTGTGCAAGAGGGGGTGCCAACAGTTTTGAGGCCAGTGGGCACATTTAGAATTTTGAGAAAGTGCCCTGAACACGTCACAAAATGGCTGCCATGGAGAGTGTGGCATGACATAAAATGGCTGCCACATATTAAAGAGCAGGAAAGGAGACAGGGCCACAAAAAGGTGCAGCCATGCTCCCCCATCAGCCATACCCATCAATGGGAAAATGGCAACTACATCAGCGGCCACAGCATTTGCTCACCCAGGCACCCATGGGCACCACATTGGTGAATTCTGAGATGGTGACAGATCTAAAATCTTCTAGTGGACTTCATCCTTGAGTGAAGATTTCAACCTGGGCCTCCCTAGCTCTATGAATGAATTTACTTTATTCGGTCACAGACCAGCATAAGCAAAACACCTAAATAAATAGCATAACAGTATGAATCTAAGCAAATAATTATTAAATAAATGGGAACAAGAACCAACTGTAGATGAAAACATATACATAGAATATTTGACTAAGCATAAATAATGGGTGAATAAAAACTTATAAGAAGAATGAAAAAAGACCAGTTAAAACAGCTATATGGGGTGGGGCTTCAATGATACAGATCTAACAATTTTAGGACTGATTTGTAGCATAGACCATCCTTCGACAAGTATCTATTATGGCAGCGCAGGATCTGGCGACTGAATATGTGACTTCTGGGCTTCCGTCCTGTAGTAATAGGGAGATGTTGTCTTGTTCTGAATGCCCTGGAAATTTATATAGGATGGGCTGGATAAACCTGGCTCAAATGTCTATATAATACTGGCAATGAAGAAGGGCATGCTCCGTTGTTTCCTGCTGCCCAGAGCCACAGGGGCATTTCCTCTCCTCGTAAGGTATCTTCCTATAACGGCCTTCCTGAATTTCTGAAGGGAGAGCCTGATAATGGGCCAAGGTGAAAGCCTTTCGCTGTTTTGGTATTTCGAGATTAGCTATGTATGGCATTTGGGAAGTCAAGTATCTTCTAGTTTCACTAATTAGAAATTTGGGGGACCTGTCGTTCAGTATCTACCACTCTCTGTTTAATGTTGTTTTTTGCTTGTTCATAAAGGTAAAGGTAAAGGTACCCCTGCCCGTACGGGCCAGTCTTGACAGACTCTGGGGTTGTGCGCCCATCTCACTTAAGAGGCCAGGGGCCAGCGCTGTCCGGAGACACTTCCGGGTCACGTGGCCAGCGTGACATCGCTGCTCTGGCGAGCCAGAGCCGCACACGGAAACGCCGTTTACCTTCCCGCTGGTAAGCGGTCCCTATTTATCTACTTGCACCCGGAGGTGCTTTCGAGCTGCTAGGTTGGCAGGTGCTGGGACCGAGCAGCGGGAGCGCACCCCGCCGCAGGGATTCGAACCGCCGACCTTTCGATCGGCAAGCCCTAGGCGCTGAGGCTTTAACCCACAGCGCCACCTGCGTCCCAAGTAAGATCTGTGGATTAAATCCTAAAATTGTTATTATATTTTCCACTGCTTGTTTCCATGTTGTTTGGAAATCGTCTTTAATGGTCAAGGAAACAAGGCCGCTCGGAAGGAAGGCTAGTCTCAGCCAGTAATTAAGAGTGTCAGTCCCCAGCTCTAATCCAAGCAATTAACAATGATACCACACTGACTCTCATTGATGAAATGCTGCTTCATAATAATAATAAAAATAACAAAATAAAAACACATTAATTTTAGAACTGACAATAAGCCACTGTCAAAGCAAGAGTGAAGAAGTTTAAGCTTAAAATCACCCTTTAGGGAACAGTTTAATCAAATATCATGAGAGCTAGAAACCTAGCGTAAAATCTCACAAGTCTATTAGAGCGTCTGGTTTTAGGCCTCTAGAAAGTTCTGCACATGCTAATCAAATGGTAAAGCTGGAAGAACTGGCCACTGCTGTTCTACAGCTTAATAACCTAGCAATAAATCTGAAACTCTGAAATTGAGAAAAATGTGAAAATATTAGGTATGCTATGTGATCCAAGACACAAAGCTGTCGGGTGTGGGATGCTTATTCCCAACCCTATATGTAATAATGTTAAATTAATCAGGGTATAACAGAAACCCTGAAAATACAGAATCAGTGGTTTCATCAGCCACCAGCCCGTTTTGAGAGCCATTCAAAATCTGAAGCCAAATCTCATCATCTTCAGAGAGGTGAACCAGCATCGATCCAGAGACCTGGGAAACAGTCTGCGGAGGCTGCCTTACGCTTGACACCTGCATAAGTCTTTCACCGTTATGGAAGAGCGCCGCCCTCAGCGCCTTGCCAGAAACACTCAAGTGGTAACTAAAAGAATAGACTCCTCCAGTGTTGGCAGTAAATATGCCTGATTCCTCATGATATGCTTCATTTTCATTCAGGAAAACCTTTTCAAATCTCACTGGGGATCCTGGCAATGGGAAGCTTCTCCTTTTCTGAAGGCCAGCTGAAAAGGCTACAGGTTCAACCGATCTGCAGTCCCCCTTCTGGCCCTTTTCACCTCTTCGGCCTGGAAGTCCAGTTAGCCCTTCTCTCCCAGGGGCACCAACTGTTCCCTGCATCCCTGCATCTCCTTTTAAACCAGGAGCTCCTTGAATTCCTGGTGGCCCTCCTGGTCCTATCTCCCCCTTCTCACCTGCTATGCCTCTTTCTCCTTTCTCCCCAGGGTCACCTTTCTGTCCAGTGTCACCTTTTGGGCCTGGTTCTCCATGTTCCCCTGTGTCTCCCTTTGGCCCCGGAATTCCTATGGGGCCAGGGCTCCCAACCTCACCTCTGTCACCTCTTGGAAAAGAAAAATCAGTAGAGCCACCATACTGTTCTGCCTGATGAGGGGACACTGGTCTACCTACAGCAGCCCTGGATCTGGAATCCCCCCTTTGCGCTCTTCTGCCTTGTCCGACGTCTACCAAAGACCGCAGTTCTCCTCTTCTCCTAGCAAGTCTCAGCACATCTGGAAGGAAACAGGAGCAGATCTTTATCCACTGTCATATAAACTGAGAAAAATTCCCAATCAAAACATATAGCAAAATTGTACTAAGTTGAAGTATAAACAGTAACATGCTTATACACACACAGGACCAAATGAATCTTGACTAGCATCACTGCAGGTCCTCATTCATGTTCCAGTTTCTCCTCTGTAAAACATGCAGCTATAGGGGAGGGGGCACTTCAGTGGATGTGCTTTGTATACAGAAGGTCTCAGACTCAATCCTTGCATCTTTCCTTTAAAAATTCTGGGGAATGTCACTGCATGAAGCTATTGCCACTTCACAGTAGACAGATTTGGGCCTGATGGACAAATGGTCTTACATGGTGCAAGGCAACTGTCTGTGTTCCATGGGGGCAAGAAACAAGACAACAAAATCTATTACAGTGGTATCTCGGGTTAAGTACTTAATTCGTTCTGGAGGTCTGTTCTTAACCTGAAACTGTTCTTAACCTGAAGCACCACTTTAGCTAATGGGGCCTGCTGCTGCTGCTGTGCCACCAGAGCATGATTTCTGTTCTCATCCTGAAGCAAAGTTCTTAACCTGAAGCACTATTTCTGGGTTAGTGAAGTCTGTAACCTGAAGCGTATGTAACCTGAAGCGTATGTAACCCGAGGTACCACTGTACTATAGACCTCTCAGTAGGGTTGGTCCTGTACCTGCAACCTAATGCAGCAAAATGCAGTTCTTTGATCTACACCGACACTATTCAAGGAGGAGCAACAACAAATAGTACTGCTACATTGCTATATAACTGAAATGCCATAACCCAGCCCTTAACTGAACAACTTCTGCCCAGTGTGTTCTACCTTCACCAGCCTATGAGTAACCCTTACATATTGTTTTGTGATGGGTGCTTAAATCTAACACCCAAAAGGTCCAAGAAACAGCTTTGAATTTTACAGTTAAATGTATGCATGAAAAGATGGTATCAGCATCATGGTAACTATCATCATACTTTGGGTCAATGACTGTAACCATAGGAGTCCCTGAGATCATATTTAAAGAATCATTAAAATGTACTCATTTATATGATACTCTGGTGTGTCTCCAAATGAGCCATTACAGCTCCATGTGGTGAATTATGCACCCCTCTAGAAAGGATTGTGCTTTTCTCAATTACTGCACAGGAGGTGCCGAACACATTCATATTCCACACTGAACTGAGCACCACCAACACTTCTGAAACATAATGGTTAATGCCAGGGCATGAATCCCCTGGCATTTTCACATGAGGCTGAAACCACCTTTGAATATATCTTGTGCTGTGTGTGTTAATGGTAGGGATGCAATACAATTAAGAACATTTTAATCGATTAATCGTTAGGTTAAATGTGCCTACATTTACATATGGGTCTAACCAATAGTTCTGATTTTATATCGCAACAGAAATAATCTTAAAATATACAATCTTCCCTAGGTAAGGGAATGGGATTTGTTTAAATGAAGCTTGCAGTCTGCAGTTTCATAAGCATTTCCAAAAAGGTGTGCTGGTTTAATAATATATTAAAAGTTTTTTAAGCAATTAGTCTGGTGGATTAATCAATTAAAGACCACAGCCACAGTTCATAGCATTCATGCAGAAGCAAAAAAACCCCCAGCATTTGCAAGCCTCATGAACATTCTGCCCAGTGTAGATCAAAGAGCTGTTTTAAGCTACATGTGGGAAGCTTAAACCCCCACCATGCTTTACCAGCTGGGCTGTAGTTCAGTGGAAGAACTCATGCATTGCATGCACACACAAGGTCCCAGTTTCAATCCCCAGTGTCTCCAGGAAGGGCTAGGAAACACTCTTGGTTCAAAACCCTGCAGAGCCTACTGAGGTGGATGGACCAATGGTCTGACTCAGGTCCCATCTGTACAATACATTTAAAATAGTATCTTGTCCCTTTAAAGAACTCCCTGAATCCTGGAGAGTGTAGTTTGTTAAGGATGTTGAGAGTTCTTGGGAGACGCCTATTCTCTTCCACTCACAGAGCTTTGTTTCTCAGAGTGGTATAACAAGCAGTGGTTCTTCCCAGGGAACTCTGGGAACTGGAGCTCTGTTAGGGGAATCAGGGCTTCTTAACAGCTCTTAGCACCCTTAATAAACTACAGTTCCCAGGATTCTTTGGGGGGGAACGTCATGACTGTTTAAAGTGGTAAGATACTGTTTTAAATGTATAGCACAAATGGGGCCTTAAGTCAGATGCCTTGGCCTAACACTGAAGATCCAGAATGCTTTTCTGCTGAGAAGCCATGATGTCTTCAGAACCAGTCATTTTTAGTCTGTTAGTCTATTGTTTATCCCAATAGTTTTCCAACTTTCTACTTCCCAGGAACTCTTCCCACATTGACATTAGTCAAGAATCTCTTGCACGTCTGCTGCGGAGACCCTGTGGGTTGCAGAGGAGTCTGGGAAATGTTTTAGGCTGCACACACATACAAAGCGCATGAAGAACATTGGCCATTTCTGGTGGCCTCATTACTGCTCTGCATATACCCAGGGCTGTTTGTTTGTTTGTTTGTTTGTTTGTTTTTTGCAGCCGGAACTCTCTGGAACTCTGTTCTGGTACGTCTCAGGTGGGTGCCATTGCCATTCTGAGTGAACAAGGGAGGTGTTCGTGGTGAGTTCCAGGACCTCTTTTTCCTAGAAAAACAGCACTGCCCCAAACTGCTGCAGCTGAACATTTTGTAGTACCATCAATAGTGGAGGACAAGCTTTCCTGAACAGGAACTTGGCAGTTGTTACTGAGGTTCCTTATTGAGGAAGCCTTGCTAAGATTACAAGGAGCCCTGGGATTTCCCAGAACGCTTTTTGAAATCCACTCATTTATCTCAGTCACCTCACGCTGTAGTTACATCTGTCCAAGTCACGCTGCTTCACTGCAGGTGCTTCATGGGTTCAGCAGAGTCTTGGGGCTTATTATAAAATTGCAGGTGGTCTGCTACTAAATACTACCAGATTATGAGAAGGAGAACATGGGTGTTATGGGTCAGGCAGCTCTGCTGGCGTTTGGTGCTCTGCACACCGGCAAGTTTGTGTGCAAGCCGCGAGGGACACAATTTGTCCATTTACCCGCCGCCGAGTATCTCTTTACTTCCTTGCACAGAGCATTTGGATTTGGGGGGATTTTCAGTATGATACTGATCTGGTTGTTTTTAATTAGAAAATAAATGAATGGCGTTCAGTTTTGTTTTTTGTTTTTTTAAAAAAGGAAAGAAAGAAAAAGATTTTGGCAACCTGAAAGCATTAAGCGATACAATTACCCGCATTCTCTTTTTCACCTTGGTCTCTCTTTTGTCCTTCGGCTCCTGGAATTTTACAGAAGCAGTGTCGCTCAGTATCGGTGCTGTTTCCCTTTGGTGCATTTGAGAAGGCAGGATCTACGCGGTCGCCAACTGCAAGGCCTTTGTTAGTCGCAGAAAATGGAACCAGGCGGGTAGTACGGTTTTCCTCCCTGGAAACACCCATAACCGGGGAGGTATGCTCTGTGTTCGGAGCAGTGAACAATTCCAGGGCCACCTGTTGTCTGGATCCAATGGCACTGGTGGTTGTGGTGGTGGCCCCTGGTTCCAGAAGGTTCTTCTTGCTTCCACCCACCCTGTTAAAGAAAGAGGTTGCCGCAGGTGTCACGGCGATCTGGGAACTCGCTCGACTCCCACCATCTGTGACCAGATCAATTACATTGGTCTCTGGGTCCTGATCAGGGGGAACAGTGAAGGCTTGTTTAGGGTCTTCAGTTTCAGCGACACCGCTGAGTGACTCCATTGTGAAGAGAGGGTAGGGAGAAAAGCTGACGATGGCTGTTGTCCTCACAGGGCTCCAGAGGGCGCTGGAGAGCAGAGCTTGGATCAGGAGTATGGGAAGCATGTCTGAAAAGGCGCAAATATATACATAAATACTGAAATGAACATGACTGAAATGAATTAATATTATATACCACAGTTGGGAGGAGAGCAGTCATGTTGTTTTGCCGGGATTGTGTTGATTATGCCGATTCACAGGGCTCATGTTGTGTTAAACTTTAACAGCCTCAGACCATCAAGAACAAGGGTAGCATGATGTTCAGGATGCCAAACTTGGACCAGAGATGTCATGGTTCTAACTCAGGGGTAGAAAGACCAGAACATCTGCCTTGCATGCAGACGGTCCCAAGTTCCCAAGTTCAATTCCTATGCATCTCTGTGTAGGGCTGAGGATGTTTCCTGTCTCAAATCCTCGAGGGCCACTGCCAGTCAAAGCAGACAGTGCTGAACTTGATGGACCAATGGCCTGACTTGGTGTAAAGTGCCTTTCTATGTTCCAGGGTAACTCCTGCTCAGCCATGGAAGGTCACTGGGCCACCCTTCTAAGTCTAGTTTGTCTCGCAGGGTGGTTGTGAAGGAGGGAAATTTCTGTGCCTCCCCCTTGAGCAAATTTAAGATGGACTTGGGCTGAGCAGTCCCTGAAATACAGAACAGTCCTCCAGGTCATCTTAGAAGGGATAAAGGACTCTCCCCCACCCTTCTGTGCTATATAAAGGGGCTAAAAAAAAAAAAGGTAAAGGACCCCTGACAGTTAAGGCCAGTCATAGACGACTCTGGGGTTGCGGCGCTCATCTCGCTTTAGAGGCCAAGGGAGCCAGCGTTTGTCCGCAGACAGTTTTTCCAGGTCATGTGGCCAGCATGACTAAGCCACTTCTGGCACAATGGAACACCGAAACCAGAGCAGCGTACGGAAACATCGTTTACCTTCCCGCCGGAGCAGTACCTATTAATCTACTTGCACTTTTGGGCATGCTTTCGAACTGCTAGATTGGCAGGAACTGGGACCAAGCAATGGGAGCTCACCCCGTTGCAGGGACTCGACCCGCCGACCTTCTGATAGGTAAGCCCAAGAGGCTCAGTGGTTTAGACCACAGCGCTACCCGTACTCCAAATCTGAGCATTTTATAGCTATGGGGCAGGGGGGTCACACAGTTTTACATACTGAACCATTCCATATACAAAGTGCAGGGGGGGCGGATTTTAAAACACACACAAATTCCCACACCACTCCAATACCCTTCTTCTTCCAGGATAATTATTATAAATTGCTAAGGGCTTAAGCAGGCCAGTTCCTTCTCTCCACCAGCCTTTAGGTTCCTTTTCTGGAAGCATGGGGCACCCTAAAATTCCATTTCTAAGCTGCTTATTTCATTCATTCATTTTATTTATATCCCACCCTCCTTCCAGAAGGAGCCCAGCGTGACAGATGCAGCAATGATAAAATATTAAAAATACAACAGCAACAAAACAGTTTAGAACACTCTAAAACAATTTAAAACAGTCTAGAAACAAGGGGTGCCAACTTGAATAAAATATTGGGGGGGCAGGTAAGCCCTACCCCACGTAATCAGTCACGTGATACAGTGGTACCTCGCATTAAGTACCGGTACTTAATTCGTTCCAGAGGTCCGTTCTTAACCTGAAACTGTTCTTAACCTGAAGCACCACTTTAGCTAATGGGGCCTCCTGCTGCCGCCATGCCGCCGGAGCACGATTTCTGTTCTTATCCTGAAGCAAAGTTCTTAACCTGAAGCACTATTTCTGGGTTAGTGGAGTGTGTAACCTGAAGCGTATGTAACCTGAAGCATATGTAACCTGAGGTACCACTGTACAGGGCATGCACACCATTTGAATGGCAATGCCTATCAACTGGGGGGCTCTAATATTTTATGGGGGGCAAAGGGACCTCGGCCCCTAGGAGTTAGCTCTTACACTAGAAACCACCTATAACACTCTAAAGACTACATTATCCATGTTACAGCGTTATAAACATGCGGCACTAGATGGCGCTACAGAGCACAAAACTTTGTCTATGCATTTTACATAGAGGGGTTTTTTTCTTCTTTTTTATAATGATTGTATTTACAACTTGTTTATAGGGGGGGTTCCCTGTGTGTAGATCCAGCCTAGGAAATACTTTAAAATGTTCTCAATCAGTGATCTCAGGGTTGCTAGGAACAGTGCTTTTCAGCCGTCAAATTCCTGGGTAACCTGGAATGTTGTTGTTTTTTACATTTCTCCTGAAAGTCAACAATGAGGGAGACAGATGCACCTCACTAGGAAGGGCTTTCCACAAACTGGGGAACACCACCAAAAAGGCCCTGCCATGGGTTACTGCCAACTACCTAGACTCAATGGACCTTTTGTTTAAACACCAGTCCATCTGACAGCCCACCAACAGTTTGATTGTACAACATGGAAGCAAAATCATTCTGAATTCCTGTAGGGGGGGGAATGGTTAGTAAGCACAAGTAGTAAATTCAAGATGGATGGTTTACCTGGAAGCAGTCTTCAGAATACTCAGATGCTTTCCCCACCGCATCCGTGATGCTGAAATGGCAAACTGAGCTGACTTAAATACTAAAACCTCAAACAAAGACCACGTATTTTGTACAATAAAGAAAAGCATGCAGGAGGGGCTAAGCTACTCTTTGGTATAAATAATTGCTTCCTAGAAAAGCCCGCAAAATGCACTGTTTTGTTGTATTTTAATAAATAAAACTTGTTCTTAATGACCTCTGTTGTGAAAAGATAGGTTAGTTTTCCAAACCGGTGATTGCTTCTCAATACCTGTTATTAAGAGGAATAAGGAGTAACTGTTTCCGCAGAGCTGCCCTCTTTTTCGTTTCTTTCTCAAAAGAAATTAACTTTATAAGGATTAGATACAACATTTCCAGATGTATTAAAGACCCAAACTAAAGCGTTACATCAAGAATCATTTTTAACTAACTGTGCTTAGAACTGGTTGCAGCCCTTTGTTTGGGGAGAGGAGGACAGATACAGGGGACCCAATCCAAAGAAGTGTCCTAGCATGGTAAAGGGGGGGGGGGATTTTAACCCTTTCTGCTCCCATGCCATTTCACTGTTCAAATTCCCCGCTACCAAAGCCACTACCAAGGCTTCTACTTCTCCTCAATGCTGCTGTTCGGAGGTGAACGACAGCTGGGTGGACAGGTTTTGGAAGAAAAACAGCACCATAGAAGTTCAAACAATAATAATAATAAATCATTCCCCCATCCTGTACAGTTTCACTCTGTATCAGAGGTCCTCCTGGCTAATTTTTTTTCTGGGCACGCACACTAGTTGAAAATGGTTTCAGCCAAAAGTATTGCAAAAAAGGAAAAGAAATGGAGAGGAGGCTGAAAATATAATCCAGAAGTCATGGCCTAATTATGAGAAGAGCAAGTGATCCCCATTTTGTTTTATTATTTATTTACTTATTTATTTATTTCATAGAATTTATATACTGCTTGATTGTAAAATAAAATAAAATAAAATAAAATAAATGAAGGTGGTTTGCAAAAAAAAAGATAAGCAATAAAAATGTTTGCAAAAACAAAACATTCAGAAAATTTTGTTGTTGCTGTTTAGTCGTGTCTGACTCTTCATGACCCTATGGACCAGAGCATGCGAGGCACTCCTGTCTTCCACTGCCTCCCACAGTTTGGTCAAACTCCTGCTGGTAGCTTCGAGAACACTGTCCAACCATCTCGTCCTCTGTCGTCCCCTTCTCCTTGTGCCCTCCATCTTTCCCAACATCAGGGTCTTTTCCAGGGAGTCTTCTCTTCTCAGGAGGTGGCCAAAGTATTGGAGCCTCAGCTTCAGGATCTGTCCTTCCAGTGAGCACTCAGGGCTGATTTCCTTAAGAATGGATGTGTTTGATCTTCTTGCAGTCCATGGGACTCTCAAATTAAAACCAGCAATAAACTAAAAACACTTCGGGATTCTAGATATCTGGGTAAGCATGTCTAAACAAAAAACATTTTTGGCAGATGCCAAAAGGAGTCCAGTGAAGGCACCTTTCTGATATCAATCAGCAAGGAGTTCCACAGTGTAGATGCCAACGCTCAAAAAGATCAATTTCTTACAGATGCAGAATGGGTATGATGTGGTACCTGTAGAGTCTGGCTCAGTCCTCTCCCCGCATACACAACAGGGTTTCTCCCCAAATATGTGGAGGGAGAGCCTCAGTATTTGCCACAAGACCCCTGATGTTTACATAATTCAGTGACAACAACACTAAGTCCTAAAATTCTATAATTGCAATGATAGGCAAAAAGAGTACTATGAATTACCTGGCGGCACCCACAAAAATAGAAAACAAGGAACAACTGCCAACGTCCCAATGAATGAGTTCCTTATTTACCGTATCTTTCCCAGCTGCAACTTCTATTGTGATTGCAGGTTTGGCACATTGCAGGTACCTTCTAGTCCACTAGAGAGCAACAGTAGACCATTTTTATTCCCTTGTTTGCTTCACATTTTTGGAAAGGCATCTCTTCAGAGGCCCACACATTTTCTTATCTCTTTTATTTATTCTTTCATTCATTCATTCATTCATTCATTCATCAAAGTAGAGAAAATCAAACTAAAGCGACGGTGAATTTTCACGGGGACTTTAAAAAAACCAAAAACTATGCAGAAATGTGGAGTATGGGGAAAAGGAGAAACTGAAATTGACAAGTTTGCCTATATCACCACAGTTAATTTATATGTCACCAGTTCCCCATGGACACTAACATATGCCTCACGATTTTCAGGTGAGACCTTTAAAAGACAACACAGAGCAGGATGCAAGGTATATTGCAATTTCAGTGCTGAGTTCAGTGAAAGCATGCAATGTCAAAAGTAGTCAGGCACTTGCACTAAATGTCTCATATGAATGCCAGGGCCTGCCCCCATCCCCACCCCCAACTAAAATTTATCGCGTTTGCCCATCCTTAGGGCTGGTGTACATGTAAGCGGGTGGCGCTGTGGTCTGAACCCCGGAACCTCTTGGGCTTGCCGATCAGAAGGTCGGCAGTTTGAATCCCTGTAACGGGTTTGAGCTCCCATTGCTCTGTCCTAGCTCCTGCCAACCTAGCAGTTCGAAAACACGAGTGTGAGTAGATAAATAGGTACCACTGTGGCAGGAAGGTAAATGGTGTTCCATGCACTCTAGTTTCTGTCAAGGTGTTCTGTTGCACCAGAAGCAGTTTAGTCATGCTGGCCACATGACCCGGAAAACTGTCTGTGGACAAATGCCAGCTCCCTCAGTCTGAAAGTGAAATGAGCGCCGCAACCCCATAGTCACCTTTGACTGGACTTAAGCATCCAGGGGTGCTTTACCTTTTTACCTTTACCTGCATGTACCCACTCCTCCTCTATAACCATGCATGCTCTTCTGAATGTATGGAAAGGCTTGTATAAACAACCAGGGAGGATCCAGATGAGAAAGGTCTTCAGAAAACTGGAGTGACATTGTTTTCTCCCTTCCTGTATTCATTACTTCCCTGGAGCAGAAGCAAATCAAAGTAATAATCTTTGCCCAAAAATGCAGCACTCCCACAACAGACCCTGTGATTATCACATGGAAGGAACTATACTTTACAGACTGAAAATTAAGCTCATTTCCTCTTGGGCGTTCTGAGCCTCTACCTTGGATATCCTTGAACAAACTGGAAAGTTGCCATGAATCATTACCTCCCAGCAAAAAAATGAAGACAAAAAACCCTCAAATTAATAGAAATTGGATTAAAAGATTATCTGTTTTTTAGATTGCAATCCTAAACACTCTTTCCAAGGAATAAATCCCACTGATCTCTCAAAGGGGCTTATTTCCAAATAGACATGCAAAGCATTTTTGCTGTTATTTACTTAGATACATTCAGGCTGCTCCCAGACTGTTATGATTTCAAGTGGGATTCACTTTCCTATCAGCAAATTCAAAGTGTACAATTACAGTTGATTTTATATTCTAAGACATCAAACCCACTTCCCCCAAAAATCTGACTTTTTTGCAAAAAGGAAAATGACAGGGAAATGCGATGGAGAGTGTGAAGTAACATCATTGATACAACATCATATAATCTCACCAAAACCAAATAAGGATGAATGTTCAATAAAAACAGGTCATCTGGAAGGGATCTCAGAATGGTCTTTTGCACTACAGTGGTACCTCAGGTTAAGTACTTAATTCGTTCCAGAGGTCCGTTCTTAACCTGAAACTGTTCTTAACCTGAAGCACCACTTTAGCTAATGGGGCCTCCTGCTGCTGCCGCGCCACTGGAGCACGATTTCTGTTCTTATCCTGAAGCAAAGTTCTTAACCTGAAGCACTATTTCTGGGTTAGCGGAGTCTGTAACCTGAAGCATATGTAACCTGAAGCATATGTAACCCGAGGTACTGTAGCACCCTGCTTGTGGTTAACGCTTAGCTGGAATGAAATATTCAACGCAGCAATAGAGAAATTAAAATAATAATTTATTTGTCAGACAAATAAATATGAGGCACAGTGGTATATGGTTACCAAGCTCTGGCCTGGCCTCTTGCCATTCTGGCCAGCACTTATATTTCCTTAATCCAGCCCCCTTGCTCCTCCTGTGGCTGCCTCTGTCCAATCAGCCTGGTTGAAATTCCTATTGGTTGTTTGCTAGAACCAATCACAAAAGATACACCCATTTCCTATTGCCCTTTTTTGGGAAACAAAAAGCTATATATTCTTCTATCTATAAATGACAAATAAGTAGTAATATATCTTACATGTGTCTCAACAAGGAATCTTAATTACCAGCTCACCTCTTGCCCTCCTTGCCCTATTGCCCTCCAAAACAAATGGTTAATCTTGAATTTTTATCTTAAACATATGTCAAGGATTTTGAGTTCACATCAACATTGAGAGATCTCCTTCATTTGAAGGTTTCTAAACAAAAGGCCTGACAACCATATATCAGGAGTGCTCGATGGCGTTTCCTGTCTGACAGGAGGTTGGGCTGGTGGCTGACTTAATTTCAGGATAGTTACAACTCTTACAACTATATGAAATAAGAATCTAGCATTTCTTAAATCCTTTGCATAATTATATTTAAACTAATATATTTAATACATAAATAACCTTTTAAAAGGAAAAGAAATCTTAAAAGGATCTTAGTTTAAGAAAGAAACAGCTTTAGAAAAGACTTCCCAAAAATGCTCTCTTTCTGCCAGCCAGACCAGTTGCTTTTCAATTTGCTCTTGGCCTTTTTAACCTTAGGAAGAATATATGGCTCATTTTACTATTTATCAACCCTTAATTTGTAGGGTCAGTGTAACCTTGGCTCTCAGCCTGTAATTCCCTTTTTACGACTTTGAGAATTGTTTTCTGCTATAAATCAGGGGGCCCCCTTGTCTAAGAGTAAAAACATTGCCAAGGTTCTTAGGCAGCTGCTCTTCTGCCTGGCATGAACATTTGAAAATCTTTAAGCTCATTTTAAAATACAAGCCCTGATTAAACATATAAGCTTTAATAAAAATGCAGGCTTATGATTAGATGCCTCAGTATAAGGAAATCGATAGCATTTGGCCTCTTTGGGGTCTGTTTTACAACTATTGTTTTAGTGGTTCACGGCCTAGGTGAGATTTGCACTTGGGACTTCACCGCTCAAAGTCTTCAGTACCACATCAAAGATCACAAAGGTTTGTATGATTTGTTTGTGTATTGTGAATTTTCCCACAAAGCATTTGGAAAATATTTTATGATTTGCATTGCATCAGAAGGATCTTAAGAAAAGCCCTGTTTGCCAACTGATAAGAAGGAGAAGAGATAGCAAAGTGATGCCAACTGAAAACAATTGAAGGTTTATATGCGAAATGCTGCAGTAAATGGAGCCAAACCAAAAAAAAATCTGAATAAAAGCAGCCTTTCACCATCCTCAGGAGGAAGGCTGAATAAACAGATCATCTTAGTTGTTTGTCTCTACTTGGGTTGCCATATTTCAAAAAGTAAAAATCAGGACACCCAGAAAGTTGTTGAGCTTTTTTTCTTAGGAAACCACTGCATGTGCCAAATGAAGGCATATTGTGAAGCTATTCAACCCAAAACAGCAAGATACATCCAGCAGATGGCAACCTTATCCAATCAGAAGCATTTTTGCCATGAAGAAGTCAGCAATACTTCAAAGCCTTTATGCCATGCTTATTCCGTATGCATAATATGGATCTATTTTAATATCACACAATCCATTCTGCCTGGTACTATAAAGGCCGGCTTGTCTTATGAGCCACAGGCTCCACTGATTTGTACATTGCTTTTGCCCTGCTCCATTACATTGCAAGGCTGATCAACAAGGACTGAACATGTGCCTGCAAATTATTTTCCACAAAAACTAAACGCTTTGTAAAATAATGCCCCTGAAACAGAATAGACCGTCCAAAGTTAGCAACAACAACAAAACGAGACAGTAACCCATGATGGGGGCAGATTTACTAGCAGGATAAGGAAGGGCCAAACCAGATGTGACTGTGGCTTCCAGTTAGTGTGCTTAAACCTGGATCTACTACAATCATATAGTAAGCAGAGGCTGACTGTGATTTAAGGAACAAGAAGGTGATGGGTAACGGGAACGAGGAAGTGCAAGTCAGGAGAAAGCAAAGTGCATTTGCACTTGTTTGCTTTCTGTCTCTCTGGGCAGCTAATCTGGAAGAGTGGGGAGAAAAGTGACCAGAGGCAGTGGCACCCACAGCAGTCACTCAACTCCAGAGGTGCCTGTGAGCCTAAAAAAAGGTTTGCATGTACATGCGGAAGTGTAAATAGCAAGTCAGGGGGGGGGGAGCAAGTCTGACTGATAGCACAACAGGGCCAAAGGACGCCCAGTTTTTCCCTAAGCCAGTGCCCTGATCTATCTCAGTACTGCCCATCCCAAGGCTGTTGCAAAATATTTGTTAAAGAAAACTACATTGAAGCTAGCTGCATGAAAAAGATCACGTCAATTTGGGCCTCAAGGCTTTGTGCAAAGTATGCCTCCGTGAGCAGTTGTGGAGAAGGGTGACCAAAACTGTTAAGCAGCTATAAATAAACCCGAGGCCCCAATGAGAGACGAAAATATGAGGGGGCTCAACAGTCCTTGAGGCAAGTTGAAGGGAGCCAACACTGCTACGGACATCAACAGACCTGGCCATTACAGATGAATAGACCCACAGCTGTAAGGAATATATGAGCCTTCCCTAGCACTGTGGGCAAAACCCTCAGGCACCAGTGAAATAAATACTTGTACTCTTTGTTGATTGTCGTTCTCTGCACCTTTCCTGATTCTTGTTTGTTGGCTACAGCTGTTCCTTTGATTTTTGTTTTGCTTCAAATACTTTCACACGTAAACATTTGGAAATGTCATTCTTCTAATGCCAATGTCTGAAGAAACCCTGAAGGCGAGAATTGAAGTGACACACCATCTCCCAGGGGATGGTGGGAGAGGACACTGCTCTCACAACACAAACACTTTTGTTTGTTTGTCTACTTTGGCTTTTCATTGTGCAGTTAACTCGCAACTTATGTGCATTTCACATGTGTGATCTCAACTGCTGAAGGCCAAATGTGCAGAAGGCAGACAGCTTAAAAGTTCTTTTTTGTGCAGGGGTTTCCCAGCACAGAAGGAGCTTTTCAGCTCTCTGCTTTGCTTAAAAGCTGTTTGCCTTGTTTGCGGGAGTAAGGTCCATTTGGTGCACTGACTTTGGAAGGTAAGACTGCTCGCACGGGGTGGTTTCAAGGGGTGTGTGCAAGCATACACATTTTTGCATAAACACACTATCCCCAGAATATAACCCCTGCGTAAGATGTGGGTTACCTGTAGCTTGAGATGTGTGGGGTGTTAAGGGGAGGGTTAGTACCTCTGGCGGAGGACACCTGCTCCTTCTGGGGTAGTTTGTCCACCTTTGGTCCCCACTCTGCACTCAGCTCTCAACTGTGGCTTCTAGAAGCTGTCAGCATGTGACAGTGGTCACACCCCAGGAAACAGCCGGGCTGTCATGGGGTTAATTACCATTGGATTTCTCCGTCTTCCATCTGTACTTTGTGTGTTCAAGGGGAATACACTAAGATGGAATGGAGAACCAGAGATTCTTGGTCCGTGCTGCAAGGGGTAATCACTGCCTTGTTGCACTAGCTTTACTATGCAGCCTGCTAAAGGGGTTTGTGGATGCAGAAAAATGTATTTCTAGCTTTCAGCCTGCAGCGGTGACCACAAACACAGAACTCAGCCACACCTGACCAAAGGAATATTCCACTCCAGCCAATGTTGTTTTCCATGGCCATTATTACTATGTTTTCTGGACCAAATATTTTCTTTCTGGTTTTCGCTTTTCTGACATGCATGTGTGTTTTTCCTTCACACACGCCTCTAAGGTAAGAAAGGAGCTCCATACCTTTGGGTAAATGACAGTTCTGCCTAAATAACCTTGGAGCAGAATCCTTCCCAATGTGGCTGCTGCTGCCACACTGACCAAGACAGCAAGTGGGAGTGCCTGTTTCTGAATAAAACTGCAAGATTATCGTTTACAAGCAAAATAAGAAGAATGTCCTGATTTGGTGCTTGGAGGAAAGGGGGATTTTTAACATACTCAGAGATTATGGAAATATTCTTTTCCTCTTTCAACACACAAACACACACAATATTCTGGTACAATATTATCATGCTTGCGTTCCTCATTTATGTTACTAGAGGACAATCTGCTAATCCTGTGAATCCATTACTGTGGTAGTAAATGTATGTGCAATGTATTTACCCCCTCAGGTTTACTGGAAGTGCAGATTACAGCCTGGAAAAAGGTGTGGTCTCTTCTCAGGTACACATATACACCTGCATGCTATCTTACGTTTATCTGTGTTAAACCTTCAGCATACATAGATTGTAGCCAACTGTGGGTGGCCCCGAGATAATGCTTCAGGTTATAGCCAAGAGAACAGTCCCTGAAAAACAAAACTAGGGTATGCACTAAAAGGTTCAAACACATGCCAGTTTCAAAACAGAGCAAACCCTCAGGCAACTGGTGAATTTTACAGCCAGAAGCATGGTGGAAGCCTCAAATATAGGCAAGGCAGTTCGCAACATAATGTACAAAAATGAGAACACAAAATACAACCAGGTTTTTTTGTTTTTTACTGGGTAAGTTTTATACTCCATTCTACTGAGTTGCTACTGAGCAAAATCAAACCTCTATTGCAATCCAATGAATATTGGTGCGCTGGCCAGTTTTGGGCATGATGTGCACTATATGTTGATTGACTCACCAGATTAACACAGATGACTAGAAACTTTCAGGGGAAAAATTGGGTCCACCATCCCGGGAGTTGTCCTCACTTCCGGTGTTTCTCCCAACCACTGAAGGAAAGTGTGGTTTTATGGAAGTAGTGGGTACAAACTTCTGGGTCATATTTAAGCAACACATGCATTGCACATCTTTCCATAGCTTGTTATTGCTAATGCAAGATGCTAAGTTGCGGGTGAACATATCAGACAACACAGCAATTCTTCAAACAGCTCTTGTTTATTCACAGGCCAGAACTGAACTGAACTGAAGGGTTCAGTCAGCCTGCTTATATAGAGCTCCAGTACAACGTAACTGTAACAATTTTCTAAAACTATCCACTGAACGTCACTTTCGATCCCTTATTTGCATAACTATCTACAGTATCCCCCTGCTGGCCCAGGGTGAGAACTTCGGTACATAACACAAGACCTGCAAGTTTAAGGGCAAGGAGTCTTCATGTGAGATATCTGTGTTGGAACATGAGTGAATATGTATGAGTAGTCTGTTTGCCCCCTTTTGAGCAGGTGGCTTTGCAAGTGGGCCCTGGACCTCCCTGGTCATCTGGCCTATCGCAGGCCAGATCGTATTCCTGCAGCCAATTGGGCCAATGGCTCTGAACAACCACAAGCAACAAGTGGCTAATAATGCACTCACAAAATATTTATAACATTATACTGTTTCACAGTTCATGAACAGAAGACATGTAATCACAAATAATAGGAGTCAAATAAACAGAAATGGTAGGCGTGGTCAGTCACTATCAAAGAACACTAAGATGGAGGCAAAAATGCCTTTCCACAGTCAACATCCTGCAAATGTGTGGTGATAGGTGCTCCGAACGTAGAAATATGGTACTCCAAGCACAGCAGCAGACAGAACAGTTCTTATGGGATAATGAACTGTTTCAATGATAATTCTTCATCAGCTGGCAATAATATGAAATGAAATCCATTATATTCAAGTAATACAGAAATCAAAATGACAGACCTGCATATAAACAACCAATAATAAATACATACCAAATAAATTGTCCCTGCGGGTACATCAAATAGCCATGGATCAGCAATCACTTAAAAGTGTAGTAAGCTGATACTGTTGGCAGAATCCTAGTAGCATTATAAAGGCAACCCACAGGTACACTGAATCACATACAATTTCAGGAAATTTAAAGATACAGTATCCAAAATCTAGCATAGAGAACACAAACAGTAGCCATCTTGTCTGAAAACTTAAATAAAACAATTAAAATCTAATTCAGTGTTCAAACCCCCAGGGTACAGGGATTTTAATAGTTAAATCAATTTAGTTTCCTGTTAGTTAGTAGTAATTTGTAGTAATTTGACGTGATCTCTCCTCATCCCAAATTTTCTCTGATTAACCCACAGGACTGTGTAAAGTAGGTTTGTATCTGCATGATGGTCTTTTACAAAGTGCTCAACTGAAGGTGCCTCCATGACTTGATTCCTAATGTGGGATCACAGACACCGACTGCTCGTGTGGTCAATCCAATGTAAAGCAGATTGCAAGGGCATCTTATTAGGTATCCCTAATACCATCTTTGGTCTGACACGTACTGAAATGACGGGTGGTAAATCTAAAGCTAGAGTGAGCATCATAGATCTCTTTCGTCTGTAAAACAAAAGGACAAGATACACATCTACCCAATTTATGATGACCCAACGGGCTGGAACTAGTGGGAGAACGTGCCAGTGTAAGGTCAGAATGGACCAATATGCCTTTAACTGACCGAGTTTTTCTAAGGCCAATAAGTGGAAAATCAGAACAGCCTTGGACATTCCACAAGATATGCCAGTGTTTTCTTATGATCCTAATGATCCTATCTGAATACATGGTAAATTCTAAGGATCCCGTGATCCGTGTATTGGACGATGTTTGTGGCGTTAGGGGAAAAAGTGATGAGCAATCCTTAGCTAAGGATCTTTTTTTCATCAAATTAATCACTTGGTTAGGATATAATCTGGAAAGTAAAGAATTGGACAGGCCATCAGCTCTACTTAAAAAAATCATTCTGTAACGAGGAATTCCTCTTAATTTTCAATAGTTGGCCGTACAGTAAGTTATCCTTAAGATGCCTGGGATGGAAGGAGGAATAATGCAATAAAGAATTACAATCAGTGGGTTTTCTAAAAGGTTTCACAGGTAAGTATCCATCCTGTTTTACCACCTCAACATCTAGAAATGTAGAGGAAATGGTACTATGATGTCCTGAAAAAGAGAGTTGGGTGTATTTTTCCCTCATTTTCCTCTGAGCTGTGACCTCCCTCAAACCCCTGTTGTAATTCTGAACTGTCTTCTTCTTCTCTGGAAGGGTCAGGCTAGAGAGGTGGTCTCCACCATTCCTCCTCTGCCCAGTCCCTGACATGTCCCTACCTAACCTTTCTAAGAGTAGTACAAATGGAACAGAACAGAATTCAGAAAACATAACAGAGCTAGGGCAAAATTTTCCAAATTCCTGATGGCCAGGTCACAGTTGTTTTTCTGGATTAATGTGGAAACATGTTTTACTTGTTCAAACCCCCCCCCCAAAAAAAAAAAAATGTGTCTTAAATGTCTTGATCAGCTCCTAGAACAACAAGCAGGCAATCTCCTTCAACTGCAGGTCAACCCAGCTAACATTGCCCTCTTACATAAATCAGTTTAAAGATGGGACTATACTTTAATTCTGGGCAATAGTGATGGATCTGAGCATCCAATACCTGCGCTCAATTCAAAAAACACACAGAGTACAGTATAAACAGGGTTTGGATTGCACCCTTACTTATTTAAATATACAACAAGAGTTTAATATCACCATTTCCTTCTGTAAATTGTCAGAGAAGTAGTAAGCCTTTGCAAGTCAAAACAATATAATACCTGCCTTTTGTAACACAATAAAATAATACGAGGCTCACCCACACAGCACTAAACTATGGATTAAGTTAATGTCAGAACATGGCATCTATTAATTACACTTCCTTGTGATGGAGTTGTAGAAAAATTACATCCCTCTGCGTCATTGGGGCCATTGCCATTTAATAGCATTAGAGCAAGTTTTATTCAGCGTTCACTAGGCTTTATATAAGACCCATTAATCTTAGTCCTTTGAAGGTATGATTATTGCAAATATGACTCTTCTTTTTGCAAACCTAGCAAAGGGTTACAATTCTGACTCATTTGAACTAGCTCCAGGTTGTCAGTCTTCTGTCAAAAAACTGTGATCTCATTTGTTAAGGAATTGCTGTGACACCCCCATTTCCCATTTAATTGTTTTTAAAGCACGATTCAATCTACTGGAGATTAGCAAAGGCAAGATGTTTTTATTTGTGGCTTCCAAGAGTCTTCTTGGAACTGCTTTACACATAATGAGGAAAGGAGAGTTACTCAAAGTGTAAAGAGGGAATGTGTAAAGAAAGAGTGTAAAGAGACACCCAGAGAGGAGCTCACACCTGTTTTGCTCTGCCACTTTCCTTTGAGCTCAGGGCAATGCTGAGGTGAGCCTGAGTGTGTCATCCAAACCTAGGATCACGGTTAAGTGCTATTCCTTAGCAATTATTAGTAACCAAGAACATACCTTGTGCAGTTAAGGAAAACAGTGCATGACCACTACTCCAGGTTTGAGTGGCATGCTAAACCAAACCTTTAACTGCCATCAGAGCCGGCCCACCAATGAGGCGTGGTGAAGCACCTGCCTCAGGTGGCAGAAGTACAAGAGGTGGTGTCCCACACTCCCCACCACTGCCGGAATGCCCGTCTCACCAGCAAAAGGGAGACATTCCAACAAGCAGCAACACCTTGTAGAACGCCAAGCTCTTGCCGAGTTTGGCAAGAGGTGGTGTTCCTGAGAACAGCATCAAAGCTCATCTTCTCCGGCCCGGTTTGGCAAGACGGGGGCATTGGGCGGGGGAGGACAGGGAGCAGTACGTTCACAATTTGCCTCAGGTGTCAAAACAGGATGGGCCATCCCTGACTTCCATGCCACACTGAGCTAAAAGGCCTGGGAACGAGCAAAGCAGCTGCAATCTCCTTCCTGTAAGCCAGCACATTCACTCTAAGTAAGCCATGGTCTTCACACAGCACATACTTAAACTATGGAACTTGGCCCCACAGAAGGCAGCGATAGCCACCAACCTCTTCTTCTTCTTTTGTAAAGGCTTTTTATTGGTTTTTCCTTTAATACAAACAAAATACAGTGAAATTTAACAGTTGTTTACCCACATTCTTTCCCCACACTCTTCCGAGCGTTGACTTTCTTCCCTCCCTTCAACAGGCTTTCTTACTTCAATTACCACCAACATCAATGGAGAACTGGGCAAATTCAGAGAAGATAAGGCTACTACCAATGGCTCTACCTGAGATGGCTATGCCTGCCCACAAGGTCGGAGGCAGTAGGCTTTGAAATATCAGTTACTAAAAACCACAGGAGGGGACAATGCTCTTGACTCAGGTCGTGCTGGCAGACTATGGTTGGCCACAGTAAGAAGAGAATGCTGGAACAGATGAGACACTGGCCTGATCCAGCCAGCTCTTGTTAGGTTAGTATAGTTTATCTTAGCATTACATGGGAACAAAACCAATGTGTGGGATGATGGCAGACCTAGACAGCATTGTTTTTTAACCAGCTATCTGTGTGAATTAGTACAGGTCCGTATAGTTAAAGCTATGGTTTTCCCAGTAGTGATGTATGGAAGTGAGAGCTGGACCATAAAGAAGGCTGATCACCAAAGAATTGATGCTTTTGAATTATGGTGCTGGAAGAGACTCTTGAGAGTCCCATGGACTGCAAGAAGATCAAACCTATCCGTTCTTAAGGAAATCAGCCCTGAGTGCTCACTGGAAGGACAGATCGTGAAGCTGAGGCTCCAATACTTTGGCCACCTCATGAGAAGAGAAGACTCACTGGAAAAGACCCTGATGTTGGGAAAGATTTGGGCACAAGGAGAAGGGGACGACAGAGGACGAGATGGTTGGACAGTGTTCTCGAAGCATGAGTTTGACCAAACTGCGGGAGGCAATGGAAGACAAGAGTGCCTGGCATGCTCTGGTCCATGGGGTCACAAAGAGTCGGACATGACTAAATGACTAAACAACAATTCAGAAGCAAGCTCCACCGTAGGACTGGCTTCCAAGTAAGCATATGTAGTGCTGCAGCCTTATACCCCACCTTTCCTAAAAGTCCTAAAAGTCTGAGGTTGTTCACATGACACCTGATTGGCTCTGAGGACACTAGGAGGGTTGGTTTTTATGTATACAGGAAAGGAAAGTTACCAGCAAGAATCAAGAGCTGTGACTGTTGAGACATCTAACAGCCTCCAACTGTCAAGTTCTAACCTTTGTGATCCACAGTACATCAGCCTGCTGCGCTGTCCCATCATCTGCAGCATAAAAGATCACCATGAAACAAGTTCAAAAGTGAAAAAGCAGCCTCAGTTAAATCCTCAGAGAGATGTCCAGCATTATAAAGTTTGCAGCACA
Organism: Podarcis cretensis; assembly: GCF_951804945.1. Taxonomy (NCBI): domain Eukaryota; kingdom Metazoa; phylum Chordata; class Lepidosauria; order Squamata; family Lacertidae; genus Podarcis; species Podarcis cretensis. The sequence continues at coordinate 83,081,356 of NC_137174.1, read as the reverse complement.
GTGATCTTAACATAAAAAGGAGTGGCTGGTGAGTGTCCCTGGGTCACCTCCAGGTTCCTTAAATAGGTGCCATCTGGTTCTTCAGTTAACAAACAAAGGGATGGGAGGTTTGTCACCACAGGCCTGCAAAGGGGCTTTGAAGGCACAGTGTGTGGTGTGAAGGAGTTTGCAGTTCTCTTTTATACAGGTATCTCCAAGGTGGTTGGTGGGAGCAGGCCTTTTCTCGAGGGTGGGGAGTGGGAGCAGCCTTCGGCCTACCAGCTATTGCTGGACTGGGACGTGGGTGGCAGTGTGGTCTAAAACACTGAGCCTCTTGGGCTTACCAAAGGTTGGCGATTTGAGCTTCTGTTGCTGTCCCAGCTTCTGCCAACCTAGCAGTTTGAAAACACACCAGTGTGAGTAGATAAATAGGTACCACTGTGGCGGGAAGGTAAGCGGCATTTCCATGCACTTTGGTTTCTGTCACAGTGTTCTGTTGCACCAGAAGCAGTTTAGTCATGCTGCCCACATGACCCGGAAAGCTGTCTGTGGACAATCGAGATGAGTACTGCAACCCCATAGTCGTCTTTGACTGGACTTAACTGTCCAGAGGTCCTTTACCTTTACCTATTGCTGGACTACATCTCCCATCATCCCCCAGCACTGGCTTGGCTGGCGAGGAATAAGAAGTCCGAGAACTCCAGGAGGGCCACAGGTGCCCCCCCTTTTTTTTTAAGGATGGCTGCTTGTTATTCCATTCATAGCGTAATGACCGGGGTGCTCGGAATTAACGCAGCGCAAGATTCCTCCCCGGGCGGCTTTCTCCTGCCGAAGGAAGCTGGAGAGCGTCGCCACCGCGCCCGTGTGCCAGACGCCGCCCAGACGCCGCGCTCCCTCGAATCGAGGCGACGACCCTGCGGCCGGAGGCGAGCGCTGGGGATGCCCTCCTTCGGTATGCAGCAGAAGAGACTTTAGAGGTAGGCGGATCGACGGAGGGATGCTCTCGTGTCTCCGGGCGCGGCGGGAATCCGGAGGGGAAGGAAGCCCGCCTCGCCTCCGTCGCCATGCGCCACTGCGGTAACGGCCTCCTTCCCCCTCCTCCGAGCGCGGCGCTGCCTTTGCGCTTGTGTCCTCCCTGCTCGGAGCTCTTGCCATGCTGCCGTCTCTCTTTTTCCTCCTCGCTATGCAAAACGCAACAAGGACGGCCTGGGGACGAAGTAGCTAGCTGGCCCTTCCCTTTTCCCTTCCTTTCCTCCGGGCTGCGGCGGGGATGCGGCTTCCCTTCCCGAGCGAGGCGCTTGGAGGCTGGGCAGCCCCACGCCACGAGCGCTGGGGATGGTCTTAATAGGATGGATTATGATTATTATCTGTCGTAGCAATGCCAGCAAATACTCCTGGGGCACCTTTTTTTTTAAGAACAGCAACAACAACTTTAACCACGCTTTTACCATGCCCTTAGTTGCTGTGGAGCCCAAAGGAACAGCTCGTGCCATAAGAAGGGTGTTAAGCCGTTTAAGGTGCTTATCTGATTTATTATAATAAAGGCTGGTGGGGGGGAGGAAGGAGCAGTCTGGGCAGCTTTTACTGCTGCCTTTGGGTGTTGCGGTTTGGCGCATCCAACAGCCTCCCCCCCCCAAAAAAAAGGGGGAAGAACCTGCTGAAAGCAAAATGAAAAGGCTTCTCTCTTCCCCCCCCCCCCTCTCTCTAAATGCCTGCAACCTTCCTGTGTTTTTCCTTCTCCTGGTTTCGTAGACACATGTCTCTCTCCCTGCCACTTTACCCTTGCCGACGTGATGCCCTCCTTTAAATATCCCTGGCCATAGAGGAGGAAACAGCCCTTTCCCAATATATGAACTGAAGCTGCAGTACGGTGGAAGCATCAACAGTGGCTCCATGTGCTCAGGGTAACACCCACACACCCAACGGTATAGGTGGTGCATTTTTGTTGGTTGCGTTGGCTGCTGGGGAGGGTACTGCTTGGCTCTCGGCCAGTAGTGGCAAAGGAGAATTTGCATACTGAGAAGCTGCTCCCTAGGAAAGTGGACCAAGTCATGTGTGTTTGTTTGCGCTGTCAGTTACTTGTTCTGGAACTGGGTTGGCAGTCAAAGTGGGTGGATAGCAGCCCAGAGAGTAGGTGGGGAAATTCCTTACTCCATTCTCTGATCTCTCTGTGCAGTGAAGAGTCCAGTCAGTAAAGAGGTTTGGAGCATCCTTCGCCTAACTTTGAAGCACTGTGGTGAGTTCTTTCTCTTTTTTTTCTATTTCTGTTATTATTACTATTAAGCAACATACCGTACTTTCTTCTGGGGGTACAAAAGGTGTACCAGCACCATTTTTTCTAGAAGAAAAGCACTGGTTAAAATTGTGGCACGTACTATAACAACTTCATGGTGAGTACGGGCGCCATTTTTTCTAGAAGAAAAGCACTGGCAACACACACCCCAGATTATTCCAGGAATATATTACATTAGACACAGTGAGATCTATGGTGCAAACCTATGTATGCTTACAAAGAAGTAACCATGTCATCACAACCCTTGCGGGTGTGGCTTTCTCCAAAATAAGTAGTATCAGAGGGGATCCTAAGACAGCACTCTTACCTGCAGTTACCTGGGAATTAGTCCCGCTGAATCCAATAGGACTTACTTTTGAGTAGACGTGGTTAGGATTATGCTACAGGTCTGCTTATCTCTTCTTTTACTCCATCTTAAGACCCAGTGCAGGGGCTTGTGGCAGCAACATCAAGCCAGCTTTGCCAGCCCATCTGGTGAAGCATTCTGGAGAACTAGAAAACTTCCCCACATTGCTAGAGTCAGAGTGGTGTGGTGATCAGAGTGGTTCAGATCTCTGCTCAGATATGAAATTCACCGGGCGACCTAGGGTCACCCACAGTCTCTCAGCCTAACCTACTTTACAGGGATGTTGTGAGGATAAAATGGGGAGGGGGGGAACCAGGTATGCCATCGTGAGCTCCTTGCGGAAAGGGTGAGATATAAATGCAATAAATAAATATTTTGTGACATTACCATTGGTCTTCATAAAGGTATTGCCTGACTCTGGATTTAGGCATTTTTCTTGTGGACTGACTCCCAAATTAGGCACAGGATTGTACTGGTAAAGCACTATGTATGGGCTGCATCCTTTTAAAAAAGTATTATCAGTGAGGCAAGCACTCTCTTGCTTGGTCAAGCTTCAAAACACTGCTCTGGACTTTAGCTTTTGACAGCTACAAAACTGTTCTTCGGGGATAAAGGTGGTGTGTTGTTCTTTAGAAAAAAACATTCTTTTAAAATTGTTGTTGCATCTTGTGGGCTGGCTCTGATGCCTTGATGTTATAGAGCAAAAATCTTCACATGAGTTCTTAATTGCTTATAAACTACCCAGCCTTATGAGTTTCACAAAGCCCAGGAACAAGGTAGTTGAAACATCTCTTCCCCAAGAAATGGGAGAGAACTCGTAAGGCTGCAATCCCACCCACCCCTTTGCTTTGAGCTGGAGTTGGGGAGAACCTCAACTAAGCAGAATAAATGGTTGGACAGCAGATGAGCCACTCAACCCAGGCTGGCCTTGCTTGCTTCAGGTTTGCCCAGTGATTTGTCTGCTCCACTTTCTGCCCCACAGTTTTGTTAAACCTTGCCTCTACTGCCTCTAGCTGTCCAACCACATAATACCCCAGGACTTTTTTGCTGAGTCCATATAATGCAACAGTCTTGCTGAAGCTAAGAAGGTCTGGTTGGTTCCCGTGTAGGGAGGACTATCTAAGGAACCCGATGCATAACACACAGAAGAAAGGTTTGGTGTAAAATGTAATAAAGAGATTGTAAATTTCCATTCGTGCACATAACAGGATGGTAAAATGACGGAATTCTTGAACTGTGCCAATTCTTAATGCAAGAGGGACTGTGTGTGTGTTTTAATGTGGCTGTAAAAATCTCCTTAAATGTAGAGGACTGGTATCATTAGACCACTTCCCCAACTTGCCAGTGTTTACAAAGTTTTTTCCATAGAGGAACATTGAACATTGAACACAGCGAGACCCGCTAGCAGTGGAGACTAGACTCTCAGGGCCAATGGGGCACTGTCCCACCAACCTCAGTCTGCCCTCAGCCTCCCCCAGCTACCTGCCATCTTTACTTACAGCCAGCCAGGCTCTCTCTGTCTCTGTCTCCACCTACTGCTTGCTTCTCTGCCCTCCCAGTTGCAATGTGCACCACCTACTACTGTTTCTAATCCAAGATGCACAGGAGTGCCCCATGTAATAGCACAGTCATGACACCACAACTGTAATCACTTGAGGAGTAAAGTTTGCTTTGCCTGAGTATACAGGAAACAGTATCATAGTGCCTTTATCGGAATGACCTAAAACCCATAAAGCGGAAAGCTAAATTTCGAGTTTTGCAGAACGCTTCTTCAAACTTGACGTGTGTTCAATTTTTGCTTTTGATTTTTTTATGGGGGCATTTTAGAAGTCCCGTTTTGTTTAGGGGCGGAATATTCTGAAAACCTTGATATTAGGCTGATTTGCACAGATTCTCTCCCCTCCCACGCAAAAAAAAAAAAAATCATCACACCTTGATCTCAACAAGAAGTGAGAAACTATTTCTGTTTGCCTCTGTGGTGGGGACCTTAGCATCTGACTTGAATTCTCCTAAGCCACTATCATTTTGACTGCAATTTGCACCTCATGTCTTTATCCTCTTCATTACATTATAGAATTGCAGAGTTGGAAGGGACCCTGAGGTTCATCTAGTCCAACCCCCTGCATTGCAGGAATATGCAGCTGTCCCCTACGGGGGTCAGATCTGCAGCCTTGCCGATATGAGCACCGTGAATGGATGTTTTAATTATCATGTTTTTATTCTTTGTCTGTTTTGTTTGAATGAGTCTCTGCCCATATAATGAATGATGGATTGAGTCGTCTTGAGCCAGTGGCAGCCCAGGAGCCACATTGAGGGCAGATAGAGAGAGGATGAGATTGCAAAGAAGATGCATGGGGAAGCATTCCAAATGGGTGCTAACTTGGATAAAATATGGGGGGGGGACAGGTAAGCCCCATCCTGCATAATCAGTCACAGGAGATGGCTCTCACACACACCATCTGAATGGCAATGCCCATCAATTTGTAGGGGGCAGCCCCCTTAAATATTTTATTGGGAGTTGGCTGCTGTGAGTCCAAAGATGCTCAGATGCTTTTTTTTCTTGAATGTGGACCACTCTGAGGCATCACATATGTGACCTCTCCAGTATTAAAGGCATGCAGATGAAATACAGCCTGCAACCTGTTATCCTGGTTTGTTTTAAACCCTGATTCCTTTGTTTTGTTGTTGCGTATGGAAAGCATAGTCTAAAATGGAAAGCTTCTGCAAATATGCTTATCCTGTGGCAAAAGAAGTTAACACTTACAGAACAGGGATGACCAACGTGGAGTTCTCCAGATGTTGTTGGACTACAACTCCCATTATCCCTGACCATTTCCTATGATATTCGGTGTGTGTATGTTGTTAATAAACCCGGTACAGTTGGGTTTCTCTATGGTATATCCTAAAATAATAGCTAAACAAGTCTTGCAAAATAAGATTGTGTTCCCTTAAAAAAACAAAAAAAACGTGTTGAGAGCAATGAGTCAGTGCATCCGGCTGTTAACCAGAAAGTTGGTGGTTCAAGCCCACATAGGAACAACTGTGGGCAGGATTCCTGCATTGGGGGAGGGTTAGACTAGATGACCCTTGGGTCCCTTCCAACTATGATTCTGTGGATATCGGCTCCCCCATGCTTTGTATTGGATAGATAGATGTGGCAGTGATTTAAGATGCAGATCTCAGTGTCATTTTCTCCTTCCACCCCTACCTTTTTTTAAAGCACGTGTTCATGTAAATTCATTGCTTTAAAGGTTTCAAAAACAACAACAAAGAGCTGGAAAGCTGCAACTGGAGAGTGGGTTCATGATGTTACTTGAGACAGCCAACCTTTATTGTATACAATTGGTTACTGCTTCACATTTGCAGGTCTGGTTGCCTGTGAACTCAGTCCTCTGCAGGGACTATTGATGCCTCGAGCCAGTGTGGTGTAGTGGTTAAGAGCGGTAGTCTCGTAATCTGGGGAACCGGATTCGCGTCTCCACTCCTCCACATGCAGCTGCTGGGTGACCTTGGGCCAGTCACACTTCTCTGAAGTCTCTCAGCCCCACTCACCTCACAGAGTGTTTGTTGTGGGGGAGGAAGGGAAAGGAGAATGTTAGCCACTTTGAGACTGCTTCGGGTCGTGATAAAGCGGGATATCAAATCCAAACTCTTCTTTTTCTTCTTCTTCTTCTTCTTCTTCTTCTTCTTCTTCTTCTTCTTCTTCACACACTGTAAACTCATAAAAGTTGCTAGCTTTGTTTTGCCAGTTTTGTTTTTTACTAGCCTGCACATACATACATCCCTCCATCAGCTTGACAGAAGAAGAGAATGGGGGGGGGGAGAGAGAGAGAGAGAGAGAGAGAGAGAGAGAGAGAGAAAGGAAGAATTTGTTTTTATTAAGCTTCCTGGCCTGCCTACCTGGAGGCAATTCTTGTTGCAAGTGACTAGGCCAGCCTGGTCAAGTACGCTCTGGTAATTATTACTTCCAGTGGTGCTAAGATTCTTCTGAGTGTCAGTTCAAAAAAATGAAATATGAGTACAGTGGTGCCTCAGGTTACAGACGCTTCAGGTTACAGACTCCGCTAACCCAGAAATAGTACCTCGGGTTAAGAACTTTACCTCAGGATGAGAACAGAAATTGTGCAGCAGCGGCAGCAGGAGGCCCCATTAGCCAAAGTGGTACCTCAGGTTAAGAACAGTTTCAGGTTAAGAACAGACCTCCACAACAAATTAAGTTATTAACCCGAGGTACCACTGTAGTTGAAGGTAAAGGATGGAGCAAGCTTGTTTTCTCCTGCTCTGGAGGGAAGGACTCAAACCAATGACTTCATCTGATTCCTACTAAACACCAGGTAGAACATTCTGACAGTAAGAACTGTATGACATAGGAACAGACTCTCCTTCCTTGGAGGCTTTTAAGAAGAATTTGAATGGCCACCTGCCGTGAATGCTTTAGCTGAGATTTCTGCATTGCAGGGGGTTGGACTAGATGACCCCCGGGCTCGTTTCCCGCTCCACAATTCTCTGGTTCTCGGTTGCTGTAATCTGACAAAACTTAACAGAGAACAGCAGAAGAGCAATGGATTGTTGGTGTGATAACCCTGGGAGCGGGGCGCTCCTTTCCACTTCTTGTACATAAGGTAAGATACTTGACTGGTACCCGGAATTTTCCAAAACTGTCAAGATGTGGCGAAGAGAGCTAAAATCAAATAAGAGAGCAAGCACAAGTCAGTGTGTCTCCTGCCTCAAGTTGCTTCGTTCCAACACAACGAGCCAAAACTCTACCCATTACAGAGACCAATGATCCACTCTCTGGCTGTTTTGTTCAGCCTTATAAAGGAAGGGCAGGATAAATTAGATTGGGGCATTGTGCCACTAGAGCTAATCCTATCAACCCGTGATCAGAAGTGCTGACCCACCAAAGCCTGCTTTTTTTGGCCAGGGGAATCAGGCACAATGCAGATACCATAAGCAGGACCATAAACTGTTTGGGTGGGTGTTGCCATGAGGAAAACATTAACTCTTCTTGCAGCACCATCCTAATGCAACCTTCTTCCTATTCTCCATCCCTGACAGAGCTGCGTTGATTTGATATTTTTAGTTATCCTTTTAGTTACCAATATTTTTAGTTAGTATCATGTGTAGCTTGCCGCTCAGGCCCCAATAATTAAAGGGGCATTGGCCAGGAATAGAAATATTTCTCTAAAGGAGACAGGCAGTAAGCAAGATGTGAGCCTCCCCTTCGGGAAGAAGCCCTCGATCTTTCACTTAGTAGATCAAACTGATCTGAGCAGTGGTATGCAACAGAAAAGCTGGAAAATCTGGTTTTGGGTCCAAGGAGCCAAAGCCATTTTTCAGATTCTCCTTATAATGTTTTGCTCCAACACTGTGATGCAGTGGCAAATTCTGAAGTGCAGGTGCTGTTTTACGACAACCCTCATAGTTATGCCCCTGTAGCCATGCCCCTCCTGTGCAACAGAGATAAATGTTTGGCCAACGCAGACATTATGGCCTCAGTACCAAGACAGCTTTTTCTCCCCATCCCATCCACGCTTCTGTTTTGTTAAAATTAAGCCTGATTAAGAGTTTTGGTGGGCTCACGCTTCTGGTTCTGGTCTGCCTTAATGGATGCCACTCCCATGGTGGCAGAGACCGTGTGATTCTGGGATTCTATGATTTTCCTGCAAGGAAGTGAAGAAACCCAGCAATATTTTGTCACACTTCCCATGAGTACTCTTTAACAGTGACCTCAGGTGTATGTGTGGCCCATGGAATTGGGAGACTGTTGCACCCTGACTGGAAGGGAGTTCCATTGAATTTGGCCTGCCGTGCTAAATGTTCACACAGCTCTTTTGGTTACAGCCCTTCAGATAGAGGAATGCCCTTTGCAAAGTCAAGGCACATGGCCGCCCTCCAATTGTCATGCCCTCAAACTTGGTTAACTGTTCCAGACAGCAAGGAACCAGAAGTAATGTGTGCGACGAAGATTGCTCTGATCTCCAGTTACTTGGTACAATACATGATTTATTTGGATGACCCCACCCCCTCCATTTTTCAAAGGGATTCAAAGTAGCTTAAGGTGTTTCTGGTGCAATCTGATAATTTGGAAGCTTTTTACATTCATAATGCTGGCACTCAAGCCTTCTTTCAGTGACGTTGGCACCAGCTCTGTTGGCTTCTGTTCGGATGTTGACAACAAAGGATTAGCTCAGAGTTAATAAGGTTGTTTTGAGCATTTGAATCCTGCAAATTCTTGCGGTGCTGTTGGAGTGACGCTCTGGGATTGTGACATTGCACTTATTGGGCAATATGGCTTGAGTTGAGACTTGGAGCACTCAGGGATAAATACTTAGGATGACCTAATTTTACTCATAGAGTACACCCATGGGGGGGTGGGGAATAGGTCCATTAATTTCAATAGGTTTATGCTGAGTTAAACTTAGCTGAATACCAACCCTGCCTTGATACAGTGGTACCTCAGCTTACAGATGCTTCGGGTTACAAACTCTTCTAACCAGGAAGTGGTTGCTCCAGGTTGAGAACTTTGCGCCTGGATAAAAATGGAAATTGCGCGCCAACGGTGCAGCGACAGCAGGAGGCCCCATTAGCGAAAGATCTATTTGCAATCCTTGTTTTGCTGATTTCATTTAATATTCTAATTTTCTGATATTGTTAATTTGGGGTTTTCATCAGCTGTACGCCATAATCATCACAATTATAACAAATGAAGGCTTGACATATCTTGCTTTGCATGTCATGAGTCTATCTCATATATTAGGTTCACCTTTCAAGTTGAATTACTGAAAAAAATGAACTTTTCCACTATATTCTAATGTTTCGAGTTTCACCTGTATGTATCTGAAGAAGTGTGCATGCACACGAAAGCTTATACCCAGAACAAACTTAGTTGGTCTCTAAGGTGCTACTGGGCAATTTTTTTATTTTTCTATATATTGCGACTGCGTCACAGCTACCTACCAGAATTATGAACTGTATGATTACTGACAAACACACTCCTGTGATACCTGGGGATGTGTGAGCTCCTCAGCAATCTGGACATCTGCAAATACTCTCTAGGATGTAGAGTGCTAAATTCATCAGATGATAATGATGGCTATATTTATGAATCACCTTTTATATACGTCTCAAGGCAGTGTAGAAACATATCATAAAAACTGCAAAAAGAAATGCTTTTTAAGATAAGTCTTCATTTTGTATTGTTTTTAAACCTAAGGCTGGGGGAAAAACAAAAGTAACTCTCATAAGCCTCAAGCCAGCAGGCAGGGATGCTGGAAGCTGTTCTCCATAACACCTGGAGGACACACCGTATTTTTTGCACCATAACACTCACTTTTTTCCTCCTAGAAAGTAAGGGGAAATGTCTGTGCGTGTTATGGAGGAAATGCCTATGGGTGGCATGCCTACGGATTTTCCTCTAAAAACTACGTGCGGGTTATGATCAGGTGCGTGTTATAGAGCGAAAAATACGGTAATCTTGGCTACCCCTAGGATAGTCACTTATAGACAACCTCCTGCACCCAAACATATATTCAGCCCATGGCCTTTCACTGGTCTTCCTGTGTATTAACACACATCTGATGGGGATTAATGGGCAGCTGTGAAATAAAAACCCAGCACCCCAGGTTATTTTTAAGCCACTCTGCAAATAAGGGTAGCAATGCATTTGCCTTGCAAAGAGCACTGGTAATTCTAGTCTTGCAGATTCCCTGCTGCAAGGTTTTCCCCTATCCTCTCTGCATCTATACTCTCCTGTTTTCTCTCACAGATCCGCTTTCCTGAAGCCAGCCTGAGCCAGCAATGGATCTGAAGCGAATGAAGGATTACATCTACTGGCTGTATTACCAGTATCTCCTGATCACCTGCAGCTACGTCCTGGAGCCCTGGGAACAATCCATGTTTCACACCATCACAATTACGGTCGTTGCCATGGTGGTCTACACGGCTTACGTCTTCATCCCCATCCACATCCGCTTGGCTTTTGAGTTCTTCTCACAGATATTTGGAAGTCAACCCGAAAGTACTGCTTCACTTATGGAGTGACCCTACCAGCACCAGTGAGCAGTTCTTTGCATGCAGTGGAAAAAACAAACACCACAGTCTTCCTCTTTCTTTGACTGTATTTGTTTTGGAAGCAATTTTGAACATGTGGGTTGATGTGCATGCAGATTCCGCCTTCTCTTAACCAAGCCAGGCTGTCATTGCCCTAAATACCAGCTGGCTCTCTCTAATTGGACCATCTTCTATTCTGTTTAAAGCTGCAATCCTATCCAAGCTTACCTGGGAGTAAGACCCATCAAACGCAGCTTACTTCCAAGTAGACATGCGTAGGTTTGGGATGTTGGTGACAACTTCCCCTTGTAATGTGTTGCTTTGCTAAGAACCTCTGTATGAATTGCATTCCTATGTGACAAATCTTAAATGCCTAGTGAACCTGATTCATTATCACCTTTTGGGGACCACTGTTGGGTCAGGCTTGCATGTGGTTCGCTCACCTGTCTTGCACACATCATACCTTGAGCGTTTTCCTATCTAGCAGGAAGGAATCTGTGAATATTTTTGTAAGAAGAACTCTTACAATTACAACGTTTAAGGCTTTTTCTTTTGAAAACGATGCTTTTATAAAAGTTCAGTAACTTTTTCTCTTGTGATGCTTCCCCAAGCCCAGTTCTTCCCTGATGACACATATAAAGTAGCTCTTTATATAGGACTTTACACCTGGATTTAAAGGGATGACTTTCAGCTTATGTATTCTGAGTAGAGAAGGACAAAATTGTCTGGTTTGGCGAAGGCTAAGCAGAAATCTGCCAACGCAGAGGGGTATTCTCTCCCCTTCCTCCTACAACAGCCCTTTTGCTCCCCCACCTTCCCAAAAAGCTGGTCCTGTGAGGGACCCTCCGCAAAAGTGATGGATGTATTGCAGGTGGCTGCCACTGGAGGCAGGACTTGGCAGAAATGGGGGGGAGGGCCGACTTATGGGAGTAGAAGTGTTTTTCCCTCAAGTAAAGCTCCTTCTGGATCCCAAACATGAAATAATCAAGAGCCTGTATCTCAAATATGTTATAGTTCTGTCAGGACAGGAAAGTGTATCTGGATTTGAGGGGAGGAGCCATTGCAATATATATGTTTTTTAAAATCTTGACATTTTGCAGGAAACAGACTTGGAGCTGTACCTGTTGTTTACGGTGAAGGTTTTGTTGTTGTTTTGCCTTGCAGCATGGAGTTCACCTTGCTGAATGCCAAATACAGAACTACTTCCTATTCTGTTACTTTTCACACGAGGTAAATAAAGCATGTGTTCATGCTATTCTAGAAGTAGAAGCAATATCCAAATAGCTGCAAAGGCTCTAAAAGCATTTATATGGAAGATTCAATACTGAGATTTCCCTTTTTAGAAAGCAAAAAGCAAGCTGCCCTTGGGCCGACTTTTCTTTTTGCCTTTTAAATGTGTCAATGTCATACTTTTATCTAAATGAAATATGAATGCCACACAGGGCAAGCTTGCATATCTGCTAGATGTGCTTCTTGCAGCAATGCACAACTCTACAACTGCTGGAGGCGATTTTAAGTGTTAAATGTAAATAACACTCAGTGTTTGCAAAATTACATGCAATATCAGGAAATTGCTTCTTTTATGCAGACTGTGTGAGACACTGCATGTAAAAAAAAAAAAGCAAGTTACATTGTTTCTGTCACAAAGACGTGTCTTGAAGATTTAAGAGATCTGAACATGTATGCTGTTTTGCAGAAACAAGAATAAAGTTAAGTTTATTTTAAGAGGTCCCTGTGTATCATTTGTTAGGGATGCAATTCTGCTCACTCCATTCATAGTGAGAGAAGGGGTGAAGGCAGCTGTTAAGACAGGTTCATTGTCACTCCTTGTAATGCTAAACGAACCCCGGGCAATTTTTATGCTCTTGTTTCTTTGCTTCTTAATTGTTGTTGGCCTCCGTCCATCTCGAGAGAGAATGGAGTGCACATCCGTGGGTGAAGTGAAACTGCTGTGTTAGCAGCACTGAAGTGACCTCCCTGGGGTGCAAGCCTGGGCAGTGTGTATGGCGGTCCTGGGCTGTCCAGATGGCAAGACCCTACCACTCCTGGCCTTGCTGATGTGGTCCAAAGGAAAGCAGAACAATATGTTTGTTACCAGCTTGGCTGCAGGAGTTGCCAAAAGGAGGTGTACAAGGCACCATCCAACTGTCTTGGGGACTCCAAGTTTGTGTGGGGTTTTCTCCTTAGCCTTTTCTTTTCCTGAAGATATCCCTCAAGGCAATGGAGGTTTAGGTTCAGAGTTTTCCTTCTCCTAGATTGGCTACCTTAGATTGTCGTGGTGAGTGGGCTTGCATGTTCCTATGACCCTTGTGAGTGAAGCTGTCGGGAATCTCATACTCCCAGCAGGGTCACCCAAGGTGGTAAGGTCAAAGGGAAGGAGCTAGACAAAGAATGATCCAAGAAGTCCTCAACGGCAGAACAGGCGGATGATAACAAGCTGTATGTTACAACAGCTGTGAAGGCAGATGAAGGCTGCAGTCGTGACTACTTCATGCCATCGGAACAGAGCCCTACTGTGAAGACTGTGCGTTGGTCAGTGTGCACTGATCTACACAACATAAAACAAATTCACACACAACCCAACCCAAACCCCAAAAGTCCCATGGCGATCGGCAAATGGTAACGGGGGCAGGATTGCAGCTGTATCCATGACTGAGCAGCCCTTTTTAGGAACCGTGTCTATGGAAGACAATCTTACTCAGCTACGAGTGATCGTCAAAGACGAAGAAGAAGACCTTCCCAGGTTGACATGCCCCATCTGCCCCCTCTACAGCATGTGCAGAAGCTACCTTCTTGACCACTGGACCCACTATTGGCCTCATCTGCTCAAACTGTCAGAGCCTGTCTTCACATGCAGGGGAAGTCCCTAATTCACCCAGGGTTTGAGACCCATTGGCTACCCTCACCTGGTTTAACCAACCAGTCTAAACCCTTTCCTGGGGTGTGGCCTGTGTTGCATGCTGACAGCTTCTAGGAGCCACTGGTGATGGCTGATTGCAGGGTGGGGACCAAAGGTGGATAATATAATCATTTTTTATTTTTTTTTATAATAATTTTTATTAATTTTCCAAACAAATAATAAAAACAGTATAAAACAGTATGACTTCAAGCTCATCAGTTCATACCCTTTTTTCTTTGACTCCCCCATACCTCCCCATCCCTGCATCCTTGTTTAATAATTCTTTAGCAACCCTTAGGTCCATTGTCTTAATTCCCTTTCATAAAAATTTCTTAAGTTTTTTTTGTTTACTGCTGCAATTCTTTACTTCTTACCCCCTGACATCTTAACATTCCTCAATTTTGCAATTATTTTTAAGATATATTTTGAATTTCTTCCAGTCCTCTTCCACTGTCTCTTTCCCCTGGTCCCGGATTCTGCCCGTCATCTCGGCCAGTCCCATAAAGTCAATCACCTTTGTTTGCCATTCTTCCAGAGTAGGTAGTTCTTGCGTCTTCCAATACTTTGCCAGTAGAATTCTTGCTGCTGTAGTGGCATACATAAAGAAAATCCTATCCTTCCTTAGCACCACTTGGCCCACCATGCCCAAGAGGAAGGCCTCTGGTTTCTTAGGAAAAGTCCACTTAAGGACCTTCTTAATTTCATTATAGATCATTTCCCAGAAAGCTTTAACCTTTGGGCAGGTCCACCAAAGGTGGTAGAAAGTGCCTTCAGTCTCATTACATTTCCAACACTTATTATTAGGCAAATGATAAATTTTTGCAAGCTTGACTGGGGTCATGTACCACCGGTAGATCATTTTCATAATATTTTCTTTTAAGGCATTACATGCAGTAAATTTAATACCGGTGGTCCATAACTGTTCCCAGTCAGCAAACATAATATCATGACCGATATCTTGTGCCCATTTAATCATAGCTGATTTCACCGTTTCATCCTGTGTATTCCATTTTAACAGCAAGTTATACATTTTTGATAAGTTCTTAGTATTGGGTTCCAACAATTCTGTTTCTAGTTTTGACTTCTCTTTCTGAAATCCTATTTTCCTGTCCTGTTTAAACGTCTCATTTATCTGATGGTAATGCAACCAATCTCGAACCTTAGGCTTTAGTTTCTCATAACTCTGAAGTTTCACCCTTTCGCCATCATATTCTAAAATCTCATGATATTTTGGCCATTTAGAATCCATATTAAGCTTTTTTACTTCCCTAGCTTCCATTGGTGACACCCACCTAGGGGTTTTACTTTCCAACAAATCTTTGTATCTAATCCAAACGTTATACAATGCTTTCCTTACAATATGGTTTTTAAAGCTTTTATACACCTTTACCTTGTCGTACCATAAGTATGCATGCCAACCAAAACTATTGTCGTACCCTTCCAGATCCAAAATGTCGGTGTTCTCAAGAAGTAGCCAGTGTTTCAACCAGCAGAAAGCCGCTGATTCATAATAAAGTCTTAAGTCCGGCAGGGCAAACCCCCCTCTATCCTTTGCATCAGTTAAAATCTTAAATTTAATTCTGGGCTTTTTGCCCTGCCAGACAAATTTTGATATGTCTTTCTGCCACTTCTTGAAACAGTCCATCTTGTCCACAATCTGCAACGTCTGGAATAAAAACAGCATTCTAGGCAATACATTCATCTTAATAGTAGCAATTCGGCCTAACAAGGAAAGTTTCAACCTTGACCATATTTCCAGATCCTTTTTAACATCTGACCAACATTTTTCATAATTATCCTTAAATAAGTTCACATTCTTGGATGTTAAGTTTACCCCCAGGTATTTTACCCTTTTTGTTATTTCCAAGCCTGTTTCATTCTGAAAACTCTCTCTTTCTTCCATTGTTAAATTTTTTTCCAACACCTTCGTTTTTTGTTTATTCAATTTAAAACCTGCTACTCGACCAAATATTTCAATTAGTTCTAATACTCTTTTAGTACTAGTGTCTGGCTGTTGCAAGGTCAATACTAGGTCGTCTGCAAATGCTCTTAATTTGTAATGTCTAACTCCGACCTGAACTCCTTTAACCAACTGGTCCTTTCTAATCATGTTTAACAAAACCTCCAGGACTGATATAAAAAGCAAGGGGGATATTGGGCATCCCTGCCGTGTACCTTTTTCTATGGGTATTTCTTCTGTTACCACATTGTTTACAATTAACTTGGCCTTTTGTTGGGAATATATTGCACCTATACCGTTTTCAAAACCTTGACCTACCCCCATCCCTTGGAGATTCTTTTTCATAAAAGTCCAACAGATATTGTCAAAGGCTTTCTCCGCATCCACAAAAATCAGAACTGCTTTCCTGTTAATGTCAACATCTAACAACTCCAAAATATCTATAATGTTCCTCACGTTGTCTGACATATGTCTACCTGGGAGAAAGCCTGTTTGGTCCTTATGAATCTCTTCTATCAACACTCTTTTCAATCTTTTTGCCAAAATGTCTGCAAAAATTTTGTAATCCACATTGAGTAAAGATATAGGGCGGTAGTTTTTGACCTGATTCTTCTCAGTCTCTGTTTTCGGTATAAGTGAGATGAAAGCCTCTTTCCACGATTCAGGTGCCTTTTTCCCCTTCAAAATTTCATTGCAAACTTCCTTCAATGGTTGTATCAGCCATTCTTTCAGCATTTTGTAGTATTTGGCCGTCAGGCCATCTGGTCCTGGTGATTTTCCCAATTTCATATTTTGGATGGCACCCTCTATTTCTTGTTCTGTTATTTCCTCATTTAAGATCCTTTTACTTTGTTCTGGAATTTTTGGTAGACCGTATTTTCTGATGAATTCTTCTATTTCTTGTTCATTGATTGGCCCTTGTGCATACAATTTCTTAAAAAAACTTTGAAAACAATTGTTTATCTCATTAGGTTTGTGGATAGTTTTTCCATCCATTTCTAGACTTGTTACAGTGTTCATTCTCTGCCTTTTTTTCAGTTGCCATGACAGACGTTTCCCACATTTATCCGCTGATTCAAAAGTTCTTTGTCTCATTTGCTTTATCTTCCATTCTATTTGTTGGTTCATGAGCTCCATGTACTGCATCTGGTAAAACTTTATTTCTCTCAAAATCTCATGGGACTTTGGTTTGGACCTCAGCTTCTTCTCTCCTTCTTTTATTTTTTCTAAATTTTTTTCCTTCTTCTCATTTTGTTGCTTCCTCTTTATAGAATTCTGTTGAATTAGGAAACCTCGCATCACGGCTTTGCTTGCGTCCCAAATTATTCTTTTTTCCACATCTGTTTTCCTGTTGATCTCAAAGTAATCTTTTAATGTTTTAAGGGCCTTCTTGTGGATCTCTTCATCCTTAAATAGGGTGTCATTCATTCTCCATCTAAAGGATCCAGTTGTTGTTAGTTTCATCTCCATCTTCACCGCATTATGGTCGGAGCACGTTTTTGGACATATTTCTACTTTTTTTGTTCTTAACGCCAGATAATATAATCATTGTATTGTGTGCATATGGTAGTGTTATGCTTTTCATTTGAACACAGGAAACTGCCTTATGTGGAGCCACTCATTGGTTCATCTAGTTCAGTATTATCTCCAGTGGCTGGACAGTGGCTGTCCAGATTTTCAGGCAGGGTTCTCTCCCAGCCCTGCTCAGAGATGTCCCAGAGATGAACCTCAGACAAAAGGGGAAAGGCCATAGGTCAGTGGTAGAGCATACAGAAGGCTCCAGGTTCAACTCCCCTGTTGCACACATGCAGATAACTCCATTATACAGAAAACAAATCAGGTAATGAGCATCAGGTGAAGACATCCCCATTCTCTCTCCTCCTGGTGTGTGGAGCAGGGGGAAATCACCTTCCTGAGTTTTAAGCTGCTGGTGTGTACATAGCCTTATTTTACTGTCAGTGGGAATTGTTAAATGAATTCCTAAGGATTTAACAGATCCCATGACTCTGGAGTTTTGACTTGCCCTTTTATTCTGATGGATTGCTACGTTTTGCTTATAGCATTTGATAAATCGCTATGTTTTGCTTTGAGTGATCCGCATTTTTATATTTAGTACTGTTTTCCTACTTTGGGTTTTCCTCTGGAAGAAACAGTAGATATACAAAATGGGGAAGAAATGAAATGATACGTCCATTGGGAGCTCTTCCCATGCTCAGATGCATCCCACAGCCCCTCCTAATTGTGTGAGCTGCCAGCAGATCTGGGGAATAAGGGGTTGTCAGATGCTTCTGCAGATATTCATCATCTGTGTTCAATGTTCCAAGCACATCAATCCATGTGCCCAATATAGCTGCATCTTGACAGAGGAGACCTCCTATGGGAGCCACTCCTCACCCTGTCCTCCTATGCACATAGGTGCAGGATTGCAGCCCAGTTTGGAAGAGGTGTTAACATCTGCAGTGGCTGTTTCTGTATGATGCGTTTATTGTGGAATTGCCATGCCTCATTCACTCACATTTTGCAGGTTCTGCTTCCATCTTTTTTTCCTTGGCACAAAAAGTCTGCCTGCTTTTTGTGTGTGTGTGTGTGTTTTTAAGGAGGACAGAAGATTGGTGCAAACTCAACAGTTAATAGATGCTCTTCCCATTCATCCTCTCTTTCTTTCAAAAGCTATGGTTTTGATGTGGGCAAGGATAAACCCATTACAGCTTTTGGCACATGTTCACTATTAACTTTTCCAGAAATACTATTTTATAGGCCAGTTAATGTTTTAATCAGTACATTAATTAGTGCAAAAATACTTTCCCAGCTATATATATGTTTAAATATAATAGTGGTTCCATGCTTTTCTAGGAGAGTTTTATAACACTGTAGCAGCAGTAAATGCTTTAAAAAAGAGCTGTTTTCCAAGATCACCATTTTAGCAACGTTTTCCACTAAACAGTTCTAATTCAAAAACAATAATTGAACACTTAGCCCATTACTACCCATGAGATGTCAAAAAGCTACCACACTTAAATGAATAAAATGCCTAATGCAAAATTAATAATTAGTTCTTATTATTAAGGATTGCTCAGAATTTCCCCTGCCCCAAATGTCCACTGAGGTAAATTGGACCTTCCTCTCCTTACAGAAAGTATGTTACACTCAACACTGTGCAGTAGATGGAACATAACAAGATGAACATGCAGAAAAATGCAGTATCCATAGTGTGGAAAGCCAATTGGGATTCTGCTTATAGGCTACAGAAGAAGAGTGATTTATGAGTACAAGACCTCCCTGTCTGGAAGCAGCCAATGCAGCCTGTTTTAAATTCATTCTGTGTCTGTCTCTAGGTAACTTTCTACAGCACAATTTCCTTTCTTGATTATCTCTGCTTCTGAAGAGGAGGAACATGGCTGTTTCTACTTTGCATGGAAATAGTTATTTGTCTGAAGGCTTTCTGTGTTGATGCTTTGTTGCAACATCCCTGGGAGGCAGGAGCTTCAGGCACAGGTTGACAGTGAAAGCCCATCTTGCTCAGTTGTTTTCCCTTTTCTGACCTAAACTGCTGTGGTACTACTTCCGAGTCCCCTGTCTTATTAGCGCCTTCTTGCCCCTCTGCTCATTTTGAATGGATGCATGCAATGCTTCTGGAATGCCTCTACAATTTGATTGCAGTCGGGAAAGATGGAGGGCACAAGGAGAAGGGGACGACAGAGGACGAGATGGTTGGACAGTGTTCTCGAAGCTACCAACATGAGTTTGACCAAACTGTGGGAGGCAGTGAAAGACAGAAGTGCCTGGCGTGCTCTGGTCCATGGGGTCATGAAGAGTCGGACACGACTAAATGACTAAACAACAAAATAGTCTGTCTGCATTTGGAATATTGTGTGCAGTTTCGTTCACCTTACCTCAGAAATGATATTGTAGAGGTGGGGAAAGTTACAGAAAGGGGAGAGCCAGTTGATTAAGGGGGCGGGGTGTCTCCTCTGTGAAGAAAAGTTGCTGCATTTGGTTTAGAGAAAAGGTGAGTGGGAGCAGATATGATAGCAGATGAAATAATGGATGGCGTGGAGAAAGTGTCCCCCCCCTCCCATAACATTAGGACTTGTGGGCATTCACTGAAACTGAATGTTGGTGCATGGTTAAACTATGGCACTTGCTGCCATAAGAGGCAATGATGGCCACCAACTTGGATGACTTTGAAAGAGTGCAGCAGTGAGTTCCGCAGGCTTAGGTTGGAAGGTCAAACAAGAGTACAGCCAAGAAATTGAAGCAAACCAGCAGCCAGGAGGCCTGATCTTTATGGTTGCAACTAGGCTCCCAACTACATAGAAGAAGCCCCAATCAATGGGTTACATTTCAAAGTTTTCCAAAATACATCTCAGGATGCATCTCAAAATATAGATATGTCACAGCAAAGGTGTGGTCTCAGGTAGAACCTGAGATCCAGGCATGCCCCTGTCACTCAGATGTAGTCTTTTACACTTGCTCCATCACAGTACAAAGGAAAGCATTTAGAGTTTCCAGGTTCTTGAACCGAGTCAAACACACCCCTTTGTCTTGACTGGGCGTCATCCCACTATGGGGTAGGTAGGCATTGTGACTGAGATGATTATCTGTCTGGCACTCTTGGGGCAGGATATCACCAGTCAGGACTCCTTGGGAAGGCCCTGCAGACATGACTGTACATCTCAGGGATTATGGTGGGCTCTCTCACTCCTCCCCTTATACCTCACTTCCCGGGGTCCTAATGCCATTGGAACTGAGAAGATTGATACGAGTGATTTCTTATGAATTCCTAAGGTTTTCCCATTGAGCGTAGATACATTTATCAGTGAATCTGGCACTGACACTTTCCCTGTTTTCCTTTGTTGGAGACCTGGGGCTCAGTGGGGAATCGCAGGCTCCTGAGCTGAGCTTCCATGCAGAAGCAATGCCTTTGCAGATATGCTGCTCTTATTTTCTCTTGACACTAGAGCAGTGGTGGCCAAACGTGGCCCTCCAGCTGTTTTGGGACTACAATTCCCATCATCCCTGACCACTGGTCCTGTTCGCTAGGGATGATGGGAGCTGTAGTCCCAAAACAGCTGGAGGGCCAAGTTTTTGTTTTGTTTTTTAAATCATATTTATTAAGTTTTTAACAAAAAAGGAAATACAAAACAGTAAAACGAAAAACACACACAAAAAATACAAAGACCAAAGTTTAACATACAAAGAAAAAAAGAAAAAAGAAAGAAAAAGAGATAAAAAGTTTGGCCATCACTGTACTAGAAGATTTTATTTGACAGCTGAAAGGCAGGGAAATGTGCGTGAGCAAATGGTTTGGTAATGTGCAGCGGAGACTCTGTGGTCTCTCACCTCTCCTTCCAATTTTCCGGTAACAAGAGGACTGGACAGGTTTGTGCATCATAAGGCTATAGATGGCTACTAGCCATGATGCACACACTCTGCCTCCACAGCATGCTTCTGAACACCAGTTGCTGGAATCCAACTTGTCAATCACTATGACTAGGCTGCTAGACTAGGCTGGCCCTTGACAGCCTCTTCATATGTTCATAGTATTCCTGCAGGTTGAGTAACAGCCTGTATCCAAATACTTGGCATATGTCAGGTGTTGCCGGATTGTATTTGGTCTAGTGATGGTCAAGCCTGATAAAGCTGGCAGTTCAGGTTTGGCTTGTATTGCTGTTTAAACATCCTCCCCCCATTTTTCTGCACATACCAACCCTTCCTACCTCTGACAGGTCCCCAGCTTGCCCTCTGGCAACCCAGTGAACAGAGAGAGAGATGCTGAGATAAGTCAAGTCTGTGATTAAGAGAGTTGCAGCAGGTTTGCACACCACACAGATAATGCGATAATCACTGGTCGGTATGATTATCGACCCTAATAAAAAGGACAGTGGATAAATATTTGAGGACTCTAAAGCATCCAACTCCTTCATGGATCAATGCCTTGCCGTGGCGAATTAGTTTAAGGTGCTACACTCAATATGCCAGCAAGTTTGGAAAACTCAGCAGTGGCCAGAGGACTGGAGAAGATCAGTCTACATCCCATGGAAGTGAGAGCTGGACCATAAAGAAGGCTGATCGCCGAAAAATGGATGCTTTTGAATTATGGTGCTGGAGGAGACTCTTGAGAGTCCCATGGACTGCAAGAAGATCAAACCTATCCATTCTGAAGGAAATCAGCCCTGAATGCTCACTGGAAGGACAGATCGTGAAGCTGAGGCTCCAATACTTTGGCCACCTCATGAGAAGAGAAGACTCCCTGGAAAAGACCCTGATGTTGGGAAAGATGGAGGGCAAAAGGAGAAGGGGGCGACAGGGGACGAGATGGTTGGATAGTGTTCTCGAGGCTACCAGCATGAGTCTGACCAAACTGTGGGAGGCAGAGGAAGACAGGAGTGCCTGGCGTGCTCTGGTCCATGGGGTCACAAAGAGTCGGACACGACTAAACAACAACAAAGCACCCAATGGAAATATCAGGAGTAGGCAATGTGCCCTCCAGATGTTATAGGTCTATAACTCCCAGCCACCAAGCAAATATTCACTTTGCACCAGGCTCCCAGGAAGAAGTTATTTAGCTTGTGCACCCTTCTGCCTCCACCATCCCTTAACAGACACACACTGGTGGGGCTTAGCTAAGTTGTCACCAAATTTTGGAGACTTCCTTGGTATGGCAGAAACTGATGGCTTTTTAGGGAAGAATGGGATTGACTGTAGCCCCCGTCACTCTGATAAGCCTTACCTTTCAACTAGATGGACCATAATTCAGTGGTACAGAAAATGCTTTGAATGATGCAGGAGGTCCAGTTAAAATGATCTGGATGCAGGTGATGGGAAAGACTTCTGCCAGTCAAAGCAGACACTGCTATGGTAAATGGTACTCCGGCAGGGTCGTCTTAAGCATATCCGACGCTGTGGTACAAAGATCCCCATTTCCCACATCATACATTCAACACACATTTAAAGCACATGATTTCCCCCAGAGAATCCTGGAAACTGTAGCTTCCCACTCACAGAGCTACACTTCCCAGGATTCCCTAGAGAAAGCCATGTGCTTTAAATGTGTGGTCTAGAACTGGTGTCAGTGGCTGAACATCTACTTCACATGTGGAAGGTCCCTGGTTCAGTCCCTGGCATCTCCAGATATGCTGGGACAGGACTGTGTAAAAATCCCAGAGGGCTGTTGTCAGTCAGTGTAGACACTATGGAGCTGTGTAGGCCAGTGTTCCAACTCTGGTTAAGTTATCTCTCTATAAAAGTAGCATTTCATTTCCTCAGGTCATGTGTCCCCTGTTAAACTAGCATTGTGGAGGGGGAGGGGGAGGATTCTCCTTTATGGAAAAAAATAGGTGTCAGGGAAATGCCACCGGCTCAGAGACGAGAGATGGAAGGGCAGTTGTGTTATAGGGAGCCTCCGAAAATCTTGCAGAGCAGTTCCTCTTCCAGCGAGGAGGAAAGCCCCACCTCCAGTAGAGAAGAGGTGCAAGGACCAGAGGATGCTAGGGAGAGCCTTAACACCGAGCCTGAGCAAGCCGGAGAGGCGGGGAGCACACCCTTGCCAGCGCCCATCCTGCGCAGTAGTCTTCGGCGCAGGGAGGGGCGGAAAAGGCTGGGGGTGATGAGACTTTTATGCTGGGGGAGGTACAAAAACAGACCACTCCCGGATTCTGCTAGCGATTGAGCCAGAAACTTCTCCCGGTTTCTCGCCCCAGGAGCATGTGCTGAGCGGGGCTTTGCTAGGGAAAGGGGTGCTAGGGCAGAGATACGGTGTTGGGAGAGCCCTTGATCTTGGTGTAGAAAGTTAAATACGCTGGAAGTGGGGAGAGGGCAAGGCTGCTTAGTTTGGAGATCACAATTTACAGCGAGCCAAGGAAGGAAACACGGTCCTAGCGCCTCCTACGGGCACTTGGGGCGCGCAGGCACCAAGCCCCCGCTCCGCCTCGCTTACCTTCCCGCCCTCCCCTCCCCAGACTCTCCTCCTTGCACCCTCCACATCTTGGCGCCCTGGTTCACTGCGCCAAAGCCCCTGTACTCTGGTATGGTCTAGGCTGCTTTGTTGGTTCCTAAAGGTAAAGGGACACCTGACCATTAATAATAATAATAATAATATCTTTATTGTCATTGCCCCCTCTCGGGGACAACGAAATTACTTGGCTGCTCCATCCACCCAGGTAGGGCACTCCACTCAAAATCAGAACAACTATAAAAACACTAATTAAAACAATATCGTATAATACAGCAAGGAAGATTAGATGACTTTCAAAGTCCAGGTTTCCCATTCAGGGCCGAGATCGCTCTGGAGAAGAAGCTGTTCTTGAGACGGCTCGTTCTTGTCTTCATCGTCCTGTATCTCCGTCCCGACGGCAGGAGCTCGAAGAGACAGTGACCAGGATGTGATGGATCTTTTACTATGTCCAGTGCCTTCCTATGGCACATGGTGGCATAAATCTGCTCTAAGGTGGAGAGTGGGCAGCCAACAATGCTCTCTGCTGCCTTAACAACTCTGCACAACACCATCCTGTCCTGGGTAGTACAGCTTCCGTACCACACACATAAGCCATAAGTGAGCACGCTCTCAATGGCACAGTGATAGAAGGCAAGCAGCAGTTTCTGCGGAAGATGGTTTTTCTTTAGGATTCTCAAAAAGTACAGTCTCTGCTGCGCCTTCTTCACAAGCCCCCTTGTGTTGACACTCCAGGACAGATCCTCTTGTAATTCAATACCCATTAGGTCCAGTTGCAGACGACTCTGCGGTTGCGGCGCTCATCTCGCTTTATTGGCCGAGGGAGCCGGCGTACAGCTTCCGGGTCATGTGGCTAGTATAACTAAGCCGCCTCTGGCAAACCAGAGCAACCCACGGAAACACTGTTTACCTTCCCGCCGGAGCGGTATCTACTGGCACTTTGATATGCTTTCGAACTGCTAGGTTGGCAGGAGCAGGGACCAAGCAACGGGAGCTCACCCCATCGCGGGGATTCGAACCGCTGACCTTCTGATCGGCAAGCCCTAGGCTCTGTGGTTTAACCCACAGCGCCACCCATGTCCTTGGTTGGTTCCTAGGAGCTACAAAAGCTTCTTAGCATGGTTTGTAAGCAAACACAAATACATCTTCATGTGGCAAATGAAAGCACTGACAATGTCCCGAGTTAACGAAGGGATCAGAATATTTATTTTGAGTGAAGAGACCTGAGGTTCAGCATATCTGTGGTTAAAAATAAACCTGTAATGGAAGCAGAGTCACGTCAGACAGTTCTGACTTCACAATAGACCCATTTCACACAAAGGATAGGCTTTGTACCATCTCTTCTAGCACTAAGTGAAAGCCTGTAATTTCCAAAGCTGTATTTTGAGCTTCAAAAGAATCACAAAGGGTTGCAAATGAGGAGGGTACGGTACTTACCACAGGGCAAAACAAAGCAGAGTGCTCATGGCCTGAAGTCATTTCAGATGAGGTAGCATAATCAACAGTTGTTTACAACTCCATAGTTCATGAAAAAATGAAGAATTTCGTGGAGACGTACCATTCGTCTTTAAGTCGCCAGAAGATTCTCTGCTGCTTTCCATGCAATATTGTAGCACAGCCAGCTATCCCTCTAAAACTGTCTCAGGCATTGCCCTATAACTGGCATTTAAGGTCAGCCTCCGTGACATGGATGGGAAAACTCAGGCTGGTGGTGGGGCAAATGTGGCCCTCCAAACCTTTATATCTGGCCCACTGAACTGTCCTCAGGCCATAGCCCTCACCTGACTTCCTTCTGTGAGCGCTTTGGCCAGGCTAGAATGTGTCCCTGAACTCTTGCTGAGCAGCCCCCCCATCCACAAATATTACTGAAAAGCATTAAAAGTACCCCCTTAATCCTGGCTACACCAATGTTCCCACCCCTATCTTCTCAGGATAGCTCACGTTCCTGCAGCCAATCAGAAGCAGCGCCTTGATTTTCATACGGTTCCAGGAGTTGAACAGAATCCCGGAATGCATTCTGTTGGAGAACCAAGGAACCACTGTAGTAATATTTGAACACACACCTCACCCCCAGTTATTCCCTCCCTCTCTTTCTCCTTTTTCCCACTTTTTCTTTTAGTTTTTTTAATCTTATATAACATATCAATGAGATTGACTGCTGTTGGCTTTTGTTCTCATTACCTAATAACCAAACTGTATGAATAAACTTTTAAAAAGCAACAATTGGAAAAGGGTCTATAGCAAGTGACTACTCTGTTTAGTCCAAATTGTTACAGCAAAGATGTTGGTAGCTGCTTTAGTTTAGACACAGCATTTCTGCCATCTGCTGGGCACCTTCAGAACCACAATTTCATTCAAGCCATCAAAGCACTTGTGCCTGGCAAAGGACGGACAAAGCCAATTCCTGCTTTTAAGCCGTAGCCTGGGTATAACAGTGGGGTTTGTTTGTTTGTTTTTGCCAAGGCTGCAGTCAATATTGTAGACCTGTTTTAAGGGTGAAAATTCCAAATCAGTGGCTGAAGCACCAGGCCCAATAGTAGACCAGCTCTGTGTTACAAAGATGTACCTGCAAACTTGAAGGCCGGCAACGTTAATGGTGACATGGTTGAAAATCATGTATAATAAGAAAGGGGTAGTAAAATTCATGCTTAAAAGATGGTCTTACAGTTGGTACCAGAGGAGAAATGGGACAGAGGAGAAATACACCGTGATGGATTTTTGGACTCTTGCTTGCTTGGAGATTTGTTTGAATGAAGGGTGGCAGAGAAATATAACAAATCTTTAAAAGCGTGTCACCAACATGAAAAGTTTGGAAAGGTCTGTTCTAACCCTCCAGAGTGGATTTGGGGACGGCGTGGGGCAGGGGAAGAGGTGAAAGCCCCACTGCCCTGACGGGAGCCCTTGTGGTGCCTTCCACTTTCTGAACCAGGTAGCCGAATCTGGCCACTTGAAATTAATTGGCCCAAATTATTTGTGGTAGACTCATTGAAGTCAGTGACCACAAGTAAATTAGACCCATTAATTTTGATGAGTCTGAGTAAAAAACTTAGATGGGAATTCCACAACAACCCAAGCAGATGGGAGAGGTATAAATAAAATTATTATTATTATTATTATTATACACGGATGCCAACAATTTTACTGCTTGTATTGCATAATTACAAAATAGATATCCCATGCACATATCTGTTTTGTTATTTATTGATATTTAGCTGAAAGCTTTGTTAACGACTGCTCTGTTTCTACTGTTGCCTTTCTTTGTATTTTCGGGTCTTATTTATTTATTTATTTATTTATTTATTTTCTTGCTGTGTTTTATGCAAACCCGCTTAGGGATTTTGCCCATTAAGCGATATATTAAAATGCTACTGATGAGGAATGATGGTGATACTTTCGTTGCTCTTTTAAAATAAAATTCTTATTGGAAGTGAAGAACGGAAAGGAAAGCGACGCTTGCTCTGCCGAGATGCAATCTCCCTGTTACAACGAGTCAAGCTTAATGAAGTCAGCGTTGAAAAAAGAAAAGAAAAAGGGACCCCTGAGCATCTGCAGAGTGCACTTCTCCCGCCACCTGCCCACGCCTCTGTCTCTGTCTCTCCCGCCTCCATCTGAACAACGGGGCTTGCTTAGCAACACCCGACGAGAGCAACCCTACGCCTCCGGTTCTCAACTGAACCTTGCGGGGAGGGGGAAAACACGCTTTCCTTACCTCTACGTCGCCACTCACATGGCGACTTCCCGTTTCCCCCTCGGCGTTCTTTTCCCACCGTTCTCGCGAGAGCTGTGCCTTCTCTCTATCTCTCCACTTCCAGGGCGTTGGAACGCGAGGCGTAGACCTGACCGTGAAGAGAAAGAAAGTAAGAGGCGAGGGGGAAACCGAGCGCGAGTCGCTTTGTGGGGCCTCTGCGTGGGGGAGGGGGGAGGTCGTTTCGGCGCGCGCAAGGCGACCGTTGGCGCCCTCAGCTGCGCTGGGCCCAACCGCCACGTGCCGCCTCAGCTCCTCTTTCCCCTCCTCCTCCTCCTCCTCCTCTTCTTAATTTAACCGCCGGCCCGAAGTGCTACATCACCTCTCCACCCGGGCCTGGATATCGCTGTCCCCCATCCTCTGCTTCCGAAACTGTGGAGCTTGCCGCGTTGCCATGTGGGCAAGAGTGCCTCTGAGCGGGTGCAGATCGCTGCTGCTGCTGCCAAGGGACCCCGCGACCTTTGCCCTGTCTAGAGCGGGAAGGCGACGAAAGGCGGCCATAGAACGTGGCTTTATCACATATATGGTTGTTTTTAAAATGATCGTCTACTTACTTGGATGGGCTTTTTTAAGGATATAAATCTCGTTTGAGTAAGCTCGAAAGAGGCATCTGTTTTTCGTTTTCTTTCAGTACCGTACTGTGTTGCTTCCCCCCCCCCTCCCCACTACGTGTTGCTTTGGGCTTACAGCCATGGGCATAGCCAAAGGGGGCAGCTGCCCCCCTAAATCAATAAAAACACTTAACTAACTGAAGTGCTGCCCCCACCCAACACAAATGCTGGCTATGCCCATGCTTACAGCCAGTCAAAAAGCCCCTGCTTTCCTGGATGTCAAATGTGTTGTACTGTATTGCAAGTCACTTTGGGTTGCCATGGAAGTGACTAGCCAATTTAATTAATAATAATAATAATGTTAATAGTGTCTTAGACAGGCAATTTGTTGCTGTACGCAGTCAGCTCAATGTCCCCTCATGCCAGCACTGATGTCCTTAGCAGCTTTGGGACCCCACATATCCACACCATACTTTTAAAGCACATTTGTACCATTTTTAAAAGCTATGGCCTCCTCCAAAGAATCCGGAGAAGTGTGGTTTATCCAGCACAGAACTACTGTTTCCAGCACCATTAATAAACTACAGTTCACTGGATTCTTTGGGAGGAGTCAATGGCAAAGTGGTATAAAGCTGCTTTAAATGTACAGTGGTACCTCAGGTTACATACGCTTCAGGTTACATACGCTTCAGGTTGCAGACTCCACTAACCCAGAAATAGTACCTCGGGTTAAGAACTTTGCTTCAGGATAAGAACAGAAATCATGCTCCGGCAGCACAGCAGCAGCAGGAGGTCCCATTGGCTAAAGTGGTGCTTCACATATGTCACCACCCTATCCCATTTCCTTTAGTACTTGCATCTCAGTATTTGAGCTTCATCAGCATCAAAAACATAAGCATCCCACCCACATAGATATCTGGTTGACAACAATGAGAACAAGATGTTTAAATGTTTGGCTTTTTGATCTGATCCAGTTGGGTTCTTCTTATGTTAGACACTCTCTTTAATAGGTGGACCCTAACCTGTGCTCTCACCTTACTAGGTACTAATGCGTGTCTCATTCTTGGGAAAAACGTGTGAAGCTAGAGATGGAATACATGCAAGAGCCTGCAACGGTCAGCCAGGGGAACATGTGAGTAACATACTGTCTTTGACAGCCATACAGGAAGGAGTGTTGTCCTTCATGTGATATATGTGCGGGAGAGTCACTATAGTGTAGTGGTTAGTAGGCCTGGGTGATACCATATTGGCCCGAATGTAAGCCGCATCTTTAAAATTGATGGGGGGGGGGGGGAGAAAATACCCAAATAGAAGCCGCTCCATTCATCGCTGCTCCTGGCTGCATACAGGGGAGGGGGAGCAACTTTTCCCTTTCCTCTCTCTCTCCCTTCCTGGCCTTAGGAGAGAGGACGGAGGACTACGCAGGGGCCCTGTTTGCCCTGCACTCCTGGCTGCATACTGTAAGGTCACGAATATAAGCCACACTTTAACTTTTCACAGTCGGAATTTGGGGGGAAAGTGACACTTATATTCAGGCCAGTACGGTTTCACCAGGTGCCTCGTGGGCAGAGGCGAATGCAGCTTGTTTTTTCAGCATTCTGGTATATCACCAAACTGTGATGTTTGGCTGGCGAAACACCATGATGTTGAAAAGCTGATCTCCCCCAGCCCTAGTGGTTAGAGTGTTGGACTAGGACCTGGGACCAGGGTTCAGATCCCTACTCAGCAATGAAGCTCACTAGGTGACCTTGGACCAGTCATTCACTCTCAGCTGAACCTACCTCACTATTGTGAGAATACATTGGGGGAGCTCTGTATGATACCTTGGAGGTAAGGTGGGATATAAATGAAATAAATGAATAAGTTGCTTGTTTGAAATCAGTTGATATCTCCTTATATGTGGAGGACTAAAGCAGAGCTGGAAGCTTCCCCCCCCCCCCCCCCGGTGTATTTGCTTTCCACTATGCAAGAATTTGCCATGGAGGGCTACTTTGTAAGAAGCAGTTCTCCCCATACATGTCCTCCTGTTATTTATACTCTCAGATGTGTCGGAATATCAAAGCATTAGAAATTAGTAGTGTTAGAAACAAATAGTCATTTTGCCTACTTGTTCATGGGTCAGAACCTACTTTGTCAGGTGCATCTACAAAGTGCTTCATAATTGAATTGTGAAATGCAAGAAGAGACCTGACTCTCAGATTATTACTAATATTTGCATCAAAGCACTTGAATGAGCTCAATTCTTACCTTGTTCATCCTCAAAACAAGATTGTTGTTACACCGATCTAGCCAACTAGGCACATGCAACTGAGAACTATTTACTGAAGGCCATCCATCGAGTTGCCTCAGTAGCATTTGAACTCTGGTCTCATATGTTTGAATTATAACACTATCCAGGGAATAATCATGACTTTGTCTTTTGTGCATTTCGGTTTCAATGGTCATTTTCTTTCTTCCTTCTAGCCTGTGCTGCCAGTGTGGCATTGCAATTCCACCCAATCCAGCCAACATGTGTGTAGCATGTTTACGGACTCAAGTGGACATAACTGAAGGAATTCCTAAGCAAGTCATTGTTCATTTCTGCAAACAATGTGGAAGGTACCAACTGTTTTCTCAATCTTAAGGGCACTGACATAACATAACTTTCCTGAGTGCTTATATAAACATTTTTAAAAGTAAAAGTAGATGTGTAGATCCAGAAAAAAATGCCCTAATCCACAGTCAAGCAAAACTTTTTTTTAGGCTAAGGGAAAAAAATACAAAATAGTGTGCAAAGGCCTTGAGTCTGCTTGTGGCCAGAGTCCTTAAGCAGAATAAGCAGGTATTCAAAAAGGATTGTTCTGCATGTTTCGGTAGATAAAAGGTTTCAACAAGGGTTTTGGAAGCATCAGCTTAACAATGGCTAGTTCCCTCTCTCTAGAAATACAAAAATTGTCAATTACCATGCCTTCTTTTTGTGGCACACGTTGCAGAGACAGATAGTAAGTCTTGTAGTGGGGAAAGAAGCACTTCATAATCACCAGAACATCAATTGTCACAATGTCATTAGGGATTTTCAGAGCATAGTTGCTGAACAGAGAAATGTCAGAACTCCAACTTTTGGGGGGGCATGTGGCTACCTGCATACTTTCCAAGAAATATGGAATATACTTTGTGGAAGGTATGGGCAGACAGATTGAGAGTCTTCTGAAACAGAGTGCTTTGTTCTTTTGTTGCATGATGTGAGACAGTCTCATCTTTTTAAAATTTATTGTTTGGTGTCACCAATCAGATGCAATCCACCAGAAACTTCTTATACATAAGGGCAGTTAAAGTGAATAGGACTGCTGCGTTGACTATAAATCATTGCTGTTCATGCCAAGATATTACATTTTATTTAAAGAAGTAGCTGTCTGACATAAGGACATTAATATAATTAGCATACATTAATGTTGAATATCATTATAATGTACTATGGAGGCATTATTGTTTTGGGGGGTATTGTTTTGTAGAGGGGGTTATTGTTTTGTTCATTATTATGTTATGTATTTCTGTGTTTTTATACTGTAAACCATCACATGGGTCCCCAGATGAAGGGTGATGTGTAAATTTAATTAATAACCCTTGATTTATATTTTGTATTTGAACTTGTTCGTGTTTTTCTGCCTTTGTCATGGACTTTGGCTAGCACAATAAACTTATATTCACACTGTACAGCATATTCTTTGAAGGTCAGTTTGTCTTAATTGAGGTAGTTGTTGAGTTGTCAGTTACCTCCAGCCTCTAATGACATTTTGACTTAAACTTTCCTTATTGTTAGTCAAAATTCTAAAACCTTTCACTGTTTACATCTGTTGTGCATGTTGATCAGCTGAGTTAGCAGGTGCATATGTATGCATCATACTTAATCACAACTTCTTTGACCATTTCTGGCTGTAACATTGTGAACCATAAACCTCTGTTTTTGTGGCATTCAGTAGAAAGCAATGACTTGTTGAATGATGATGAGGAATTATTTTCAGATCCAAAAGACTAGGAAATTATTTTTGTGGCATGATTAGTGTTATGTAGTTATAATGCTATTTAAATATAGGCACATCATTGTATATATTTGGGTTGAGTCAATTTCATATATTGCTTTTATTTTCAATTTTAGATACCTTCAACCACCAGGAACTTGGATTCAGTGTGCCTTGGAATCAAGAGAACTTCTGACATTATGCCTTAAAAAAATCAAAGCTTCCCTTAGTAAGGTTAGTCTTGTAGCTCTATATTTTTATATGAAATTGGAGTCTACTATATTTCTGTAAACTTCATTCTGCTTGTGAAAGCTGTGATTCTTACGTGGAGTTAGCCACTAATAATGAGTTGATTCTCCAAGCAGATGTACTTTGGTTGTACCTTCCACTTCTATTTTGGGGGCACTGCATACAATGATAGTTCCTTAATGGTATGTACTGGGGCATGTTTACCACAAAAGAGCTGTTCCTTGATTCTGTGTTCACAAGTACCTATGCCATTAGAATCTATACCCATAGGCATCCACAGAAACATAGTGGACTGGGTTATCATTCTTCACCAGTTCTGTTTGTGAGGAAAAAAGCATAATTAAAATTATAAGAAGCACTGAAGAAATACCACTTTCATGATGTGGCTAGACATGGAAGTCGCATGAAATACCTTCATCATTCAACAAGCAGTGTTGTATGAGAGATTGAGAAGCAGAATGGCTGTTGGACCATCTGAGTAAAAACCCCACTTCTCCCAGTGCTCCTTGTGTCCCAAGCTGTGAAGGACATCAGCAGTAATAGCCTAGGTGACAAAACCCCAACCTGTGAGGGACACTTAGGTGGCTACAACATTGTGGTTTTTTCCCTGAGAGCTGTCGTGCCCAAGAGATTCAGAGCAGAGTAGTAGGAACATGTGGGTGAAATGTTATTTCTAAAAAGATTTATTTACCACGATATTGTAAAACATCAGGGCTACACTATAAGGCACAGCATAAAACTTTAAAAATACAGATAATGTGATTAAGTTATGAAATATGTTTTCATCCAGCTTGTCCAAGTCTGAATAGGCATTCAGACAAATGAAATTATGATGTTATGTAGCTGGCAAAGAGATGATGATTTATTTAAAGTGCTAATAGGTGTAGGGATATGTTTGATGTAGCAGTTCCATTGGTGTCAGGGTTCCATTGATGTAAGGTAAAGTATTTGCTGCTAACTTAGAGGGTTCTTGTAGCAGTTGGGTGGGGTATATTCTAAACAGCAGTTTATGGCTCTGTACAGGATTTCACTCCATGAATTTCCAGTTTGTGCATGAAGGTGAGCTGACGTTCAATGCAAAAGTCAATAAGCCAATGGGCAGAAGCAAGCCATGAAGTGGAAGCAGGGATTATTGTCATCATTTGTTGATTAGGAGACATACATAATAGTAAATGGAATATTAAAAGTTTTAATAAATGCCATGTATCATTTCCTGTATTTTAACAGTGACATTAGTTGAATGTAAGAGCCCAGACCTATATGGCACCATTTCTGTTGTTCAGCATTTGTAGAAATATACAGTAATGGTAATCATGCATGCTCTTTCCTCCTGACAGGTGCGGTTGATCGAAGCAGGATTTGTATGGACTGAACCACATTCCAAAAGACTTAAAGTAAAGCTGACTGTACAAAAAGAGGTGATTAGACTTTGGAGTGACTTTTATAAATCAAAATTATTAGGGAATCCAGGAGTATGTTGTGTTAGCTAGAGGAAGTCAAGGATGTTCTTGCTTGTGACTTGTTGAGTTCTGAACAATGTTACAGCCATATTATGCACCATGAAAGTCAGTCCCATTAAAATACTAGAATTTGCTTCCATATAAGCATGTATAGAACCAGGCTAGAGGTTTCTGTACATTGAAGGGATCCAGACTTAGGACTGGGGACCGGACTTAATGATCTTTGTACAGTGGTGCCTCGCAAGACGAAATTAATCTGTTCCGTGAGGCTCTTCGTATAGCGGTTTTTTCGTCTTGCAAAGCAAGCCCATTGACAGCTTAGCGGATTAGCGCTATTAGCGGTTTAGCGGCTTTTAGCTGATCAGCTGATAAGCGGCTTATCAGCAGATCAGCTGATAAGCGGCTTAGGGCTTAGGAAAAGGGGGGGGGGGAAACCCTGCAGGAACTCGCAAGACATTTTCGTCTTGCGAAGCAAGCCCATAGGGAAATTCGTTTTGCGAAGCGCCTCCAAAACGGAAAACCCTTTCGTCTAGTGGGTTTTCCGTCTTGCGAGGCGTTCGTCTTGCGGGGCACCACTGTATTCCTTCCACTTGTATTCCTTCCATTTCCATCAGTCAACTTTATAGCACAATTGTGAAGTAAGAAAGTAAGAGTAAGAAAAAATAGCTAAGTAGAAAGCTTGGAGTATTGAGCTAAGACTCAATACTTCAGAGCACTTGGGCTATTAGCTGTATCTCTTTTAATGCCAGTTACTTTTTAATTTTAATTTATTTAAACAATTTACTGACCACTAAACTGCAATCATCTGTAAGCAGTTTACAATGATAAAATACAAAAATTATATGAAAGTATTTCTATACCACCACATTATAGAAGATGGCATAAACTATAGAACATCAGGCAGTGGAAGACAGGAGTGCCTGGCGTGCTCTGGTCCATGGGGTCACAAAGAGTCGGACACGACTAAACGACTAAACAACAACAACAATAGAACATTAAATACCATTTAATTTTTCTAAAATGCATATAATTATTTAGATGACTTTCTAATCAAAAATTAAGTAGTAGCAAAGACCTTTTGCCACAAAAACGTGAACAGATGCTTGAAAGTCAAAAGTGAGGATACCCGGCAAATCTCTGCTTGAAGAGTATTCCATAGCACGGGGTTGGCAACTCTAAATACCTGACTTCTAGTTGAGGCAAGTTGCTCCACGACTTCATTAAGGTCCAGGCCTTGCAAAGCCCAATTCAGATGTTATAGAGAAATAGAGCTGCATGCCATCAACAGACTGATGGCACTTTGCTCCCAAACTCCTAATGACCGCTCTCAGTGGCTTTATATAGATGTTAAATAAAATGGGATCAAATGGTACCCTGTGGAACCCCATAACACAGGTGGCAGGGGGTCAAAGAACTCTCTCCCATGTTACTCTTTGGCTTCAACCACACAGGTAGACTGTCAAAGGTTACTCCCCAGAAACAACCTAGTAGAGATGACAGAAAAACTTAATCTTGCACTTAACTTCCTTCCATAGGTGATCAATGGGGCAGTTCTTCAGCAAGTTTTTATAATAGAGTATGTTGTTCAGTCTCAAATGTGTGATGACTGCCATCGAGTTGAAGCTAAGGACTTCTGGAAAGCAGTGGTACAAATTAGACAGAAGGTATGTTTGTGTTATATATACATGCATTTGTGGTTGCCTCGTGTATTGAACTTGTGTATAAAATATATGGCTTTTTAAACTCTGGGTTGCGGGGTATTGTTTTTGTATCTTACTATGGTACATATTTTATATTGTAATCTCCCCTGTGATGCTTTGGTGAAAGGTGGTGTGGAAATTTAATGAATTTTGAATAAGCTGCAAAATGCTTCAATGTTTTTGGCAATTATACATTTGCCTAGGTCCTAGTATGTTCCACTAAACTTGCTCGAACTTAATGCTGAGTAAATACAATATAGTGCTGCATATTTATGTATTCCTGCTTTAGTAATTTCCAGGGCCTTATGATCTGTTTGGACCTTGGGTGAAGTAGCAACCCTGTTGATCAGCCACATTTTCAGATGCCCTGGGGGCCTTTACATGAAAGTGATGTGTACAAATCTTATTTTTATTCTTAGACTCTACATAAAAAGACTTTCTACTACTTGGAGCAATTGATTTTAAAACATAGGCTTCACCAGAATACTCTTCGGATTAAAGAAATTCATGGTGAGTGATGTTTATGAAGCGACTAAAAGCAAATATGATATGAAGTACTTGCAGGCGTGAAGGAGAGGCTAGGTTTTTCAAAATAAGAGCTTTGGCATATAATAAATATGATGTTTTGTGTATATAACGTTGGTCATACTTGGAGTACACCCATTGAAATCAGTGGGCTTCATTGCTTTCAATGGTTCTGCAGTGGCTAACAGTAGATATCGCCCATATAATTAATATTTTGCATAGAGATGAAGAGAAGTATATTTATTACTTGGGGCTGCCATGCCTGCTTGTGTTGCTCACCAAGCCACCACCTCATCCAACCTTCCATTCCCTCACAGCTTGTTTGTGATAAGCGTAATATATTGTTAATGAAGGGAGAAGTAATCTTGGGACTTGCATGAAAATCCATAAAAGCTCTGAAGAATATAGATCCCTGTGATAATATATCAATATGAACCGCCATGAGTTTTAATTCCATATACATGCTTTCAGATGGCCTTGATTTCTACTATGCTTCAAAACAACATGCTCAAAAGATGGTGGACTTTCTTCAGTGCACAGTTCCTTGTAGGTAAGACTGTCTTTAAAGTGTGTGATCCTTTGCATAGCTGCATCATTAATTAAAGTGTTTTAGTTTAGTCCCACTGAAGCTAGTGCATAGAAGTAGTTTCAGTGTTGCTCTACCTGGATCAGGGAATCTCTTTATATCACAGAGGCAGCAGCGGTGGCAGTAGTGCCTTTGCCTCTTGCCTTTTTGTAGGTACTTGCAACAACTACAATGCTAAACTTTAATTGTCCAGAAAAAGCAGCTTTCTTTTCTGCCTTCAAGATGCTGACCCATCCTGGAACTTCCCCTTTAGGGTCCCTTGTCCCACACACCTCCAGTTTGAGAACTTAGGAATGGATTGTTAAACATAGCCAAAGATTCTCACTCTTTTTTGTCATTTGTGGGGTTTTCACTTTCCTGCCTAGTTTGTTATTGTAGCCATAGAATTTCCTTTTTTTTCTTGTTATCTCTGATTTGGATTTGTTTGTTTAAAATTTCAGGTCTAAGTCATCCCAGCGTTTGATCTCTCATGACATTCATAGCAATACGTATAACTACAAAAGCACATTTTCTGTGGAGATTGTTCCAGTATGCAAGGTATTTTTGACTTGATTCCTAGCCCGTAATCAAGAAGAAACTGTCTTGGGGGACTTCCTGCTAAATGGATTGTTTGCACTGCCAGTGCTGTAGAAGCTAAATCTGCTAAGACATATGTTCCATTTTATTCAATGAGTCTATATAGGATTGTAGCCTAAAACCACAATAACATGAGAAAACAAGCTATCTATTTCAATCCTAGCATGAATTTCATCTCTGGTTCAGTGTAGTTTGAAGGGATAACTTTCATGAGCGAGCGAGATGTCATAGCTAGAATTTTTCATACCATCCAGTATCCAAACACAACACATAAGGAGTCATCAAGTACTAAACAAGTATGTGTGAATCCACTTGAGAATGTTAATTATTGAACTGCAGTAACAGTTTTTCCTCTAGACTGCTGGTACAACACATTGATACGGCAATAAAATGCATATTGAAGTATTTGTTTTTCAATTGGAAGTTTTGTGTTTGGGAAAGACTTGCAGAATATGTTCTAACGATTTCAGAGATTAAGAAATTTTACAAGTGAAATGAGCCTACAGTTCTTACGGTCTGAAATCTTAACTACTAGCTTTTACAGAAATTCAGCTAAAGGGTTTAGTTAGTTGCTTGTAGTTTCCTACTCCTCAGACCTCCTTTTAGCATTTTAGTAATTCTAACAGCAGATTTACAATGGGAATTGATGAGCTTTTTGTTTTTGTTTTGTAATTGCTTTGCTTTCTTTCCTTCTTTTTTCTCTCTGTTCAGGACAATGTTGTATGCTTGTCTCCGAAGCTGGCTCAAAGCCTTGGGAATATGAGCCAGATTTGTATTTGCCTCCGAATAACTAGTGCCATTCACCTCATTGATCCTAATACACTGCAGAGTAAGTTTTTTAATATTTTTCATATTAAAATGTAATCCAGTAATACTAATAGGAATCACACTCCCATCAGCAGAAATTTATATGAGCCTGAGGTTGATGTATTTGAAAAACTAAGCTACAGGCTACTATGATGGCATCAGGTGCATTGAAGAGAATATCAGTCCTATGTGACTTTTCCTGCACACACAAATCAGAATAGTGGCTTACAAGTAACATCTGCATTACTTCTATATTTCTTGTCTTTCAGTTGCTGAAGTGGATGGAAACACTTACTGGCGTCATCCTTTTAACAGCTTGTTCCAGCCAAAGCAGTTGGAGGAATTTATTGTAATGGACATCAGCAAGGCCCATGGGAGAAAACAAGGTGCTGGTGCAGGCATGAAATCCAACAAAGTAAGAATTGTTATTCTCTTATTTGCGCCTCTTCTAGAAGCTTTGCCAGATCTTTCTCCCTGCCTTGGAATTGTTTAACTCTGTCACATGTCATTTGAAAGCTGTCAGGCCATTGATCTATTTAGCCCAGTTTGCCATTCTAACTGGCAACAACTCTTTCCCATATCTGCTCCCTAAGATCCTTTTAACTGGAGAAGCTGAGGATTGACCTTGGGCATTTTGTTTCCTAAGTAGGTGCTCTGCCTTTAAGCTATGTCACTGAATTACATGTTAGTCTAAGTTCTTGTATTTTTGAATGAGGTGTGCTTCTTTTGAAAGGGAGTTCTGCATTTGAGATGTCACTCCCAAGAAGGTCATGTCCATCTTTGTCCATTTAATATCTCAGGTAGATAAAAATTTAAAGCATTTATGCACATTGGAATACACCAACTTTTGCTGTGGATAAAGAAGGAAAAATAAGAGAATCCTTTTTAATTATTATGAATCAATTCTTACTGTACACTTTGTGTGTGCAAAGTGCATTAACTATCACAATTCTGCATCAAAGTGACTCAGACTCCATATGAAGCAAACTTATCTTTGTGGTGTATAAATTAAGCAAATCTGCATGGTTTTACTTTATTTTTACATTATTTAGTCAGCTTTGGTTCAACATGACATGACATGTTTTGCAAAATCAATTTGTAGGTCGGTGTAGCATCCAGCATATACCATTGATACATGGAATGGCATTTTCCGTACATTGCTAGAAAAACCATGCAACGAATATATTTGATACACACTTCCTTAAGGATAAATTGGGGGAAATTGGCAGTTTGAGAGGAAATTAAGATGCTGAATTATAAAATGTGAGAGAAGGTTTGGTTCAACTCTTAACATATCCAGCTTTCATTTTTAATCATATGTGTTCTTTTCTCTTTGTTATTTTGAAGCATACACTTGCTGAAGCCTGGGTGCAGAAAACATCAGAGTTGAATACCGATACCCAATATTTCTGTCGTACTCACTTGGGGCATCTTCTGAATCCTGGAGATCTTGTGCTGGGGTTTGTAATGCTCTATTCTGCTTCTGGTTGATGTTCAGTTCCATTCTTGCATACCACTTTAGAAGGCTGCAGGACTGTGCCCCTTCAGAACTAATAACTTTGATAATTGATGCTAATTGGAGCTGGTTTTCTGAAACCTTAAGGTACTCTGAAAGCTGGGAGGTATGACAGGACTGGGCAACGTTTTCTGCAATATAATGATTATAGAGAAAGTTGATGACAACATTGCATTAAAAGGAAGAGGATAAATTTGAGAAGAACTTCCTTTTAATAGCTAGTGCAAAATACAGTGGGCAGTATTTACCCTCATGCACCTACTTGTTAAAAGGCAGAGTAATTCACAAAGCTGAATCTTTTAAGAGCAATGCTTGTTTGTAATAGGCTTTTTACTTTATTTTCACACCAAATGCTCCACAAACTTTGTTTCTCTCCAGGCTTCTGCCAAAGTCCCATGCAGAATGCAGGGAGATTAAATCCTCATGCAGAGGATTTGAGGCAGTGGAAGCAGGGCAGAATGGGCTAATGGCAACCATATATAATAAAAGTAGCAAGTAAGCCAAGCCAAAATGTATGGAGCTCTGATCTGTCACCATTATATCAAAGCCTCTATAACATATCTCAAACCAAGCTGTTAAATGGACATTTTTATATAATTTTAAAACACAATTAAAATCTTCTCAGTGCCAGCCTTAAGGCAGCCCAAGTAGGTGGATAATTTGACATTTCCTAAAGGTACAAGGTCTTGAGTTTTAGCAAGTCTCCATTCTTGTTACTGTTTTGATTATTTGTTACATTTTCTGTATGAACATCCTCTGCTTTTCAAAACTTTTCATTCTTACATCCCAGCAGTGCCTGTTGTTGTTGTTGCTGCTGCTGCTGCTGTTCTTGTTACATTTTCTTTCCCATTCTGCTTTGCTGTTTCTATTAGAAATATTGACATTTCTGAGTTGTGTAGAAGTATGATACAGTTAACAAAGAAACCCTTCTGCATATTCTTATTTTAGGTTTGACTTAGTGAACTGCAATCTAAATGATGAATTTGCAAATAAGATGAACCCACATAATGTTCCAGATGTGGTAAGTTTTGGATACTTCTTTCCTTCCTTAAAAGGGACGCAGGTGGCGCTGTGGGTTAAAGCCTCAACGCCTAGGGCTTGCCGATCGAAAGGTCGGCGGTTCGAATCCCTGCGGCGGGGTGCGCTCCCGCTGCTCGGTCCCAGCGCCTGCCAACCTAGCAGTTCGAAAGCACCTCCGGGTGCAAGTAGATAAATAGGGATCGCTTACCAGCGGGAAGGTAAACGGCGTTTCCGTGTGCGGCTCTGGCTCGCCAGAGCAGCGATGTCACGCTGGCCACGTGACCCGGAAGTGTCTCCGGACAGCGCTGGCCCCTGGCCTCTTAAGTGAGATGGGCGCACAACCCCAGAGTCTGTCAAGACTGGCCCGTACGGGCAGGGGTACCTTTACCTTTACCTTCCTTCCTTAAACAAACATTTGGGCACTGATGAACAGTTGAGTTGAATTAATTTTATAATGAAATGATTTTAGAATGTTGTACTGTTTTATTGTTGTTAGCCGCCTTGAGCCCGGCTTTGGCTGAGGAGGGCGGGATATAAATAAAAATTATTATTATTATTAAGATCATCATGATATAGACCAAGAATCTCAATCTCTTTGCTAGCATAGGAAATTATATAGTCTTTGATTACCTTTATATGTCTGGGTTTCATTTCCTGTCAGCCTAAGCTATCTGTCAAGCCTTATGCCCATCCTGCACAACTTGGCTCCCTTTGTCTCCCACTAGTGTCTCTGTGCTTTCTGCCTGTTAGGTCAAGAAAAGTGTCATTTGATGAAAATCCTCCCCAAATCTTTTGCTTCTGCATAATGCTAGACAATGGAAGCCTTGTTGATTCTGTCTAGGTCATGAAGGCTCACTTCACTATACCTTTCCCAGTATGTGTAGTCATTCCAGAAGCAGAAACTGGAGCCTTGGTGGTCCACATACAGCCCATGCGGTTTGTGTTGCTTAGCCTGCTATAGTGGCCTTTGGTGTCATTGATACTGCTAAAAATAAAAATCACCCTCCTGCTTTTCCTGAATTTGTACCTTTGTTCATTTATTCATAGATGTATTATTTAGTCCCACCAATATATCTCTGGTGTTTTTATACTGAGGTTTTTATACTTTCTATTTTTTCTTTATTTTTTTGTCATATGGAAATCTTAACACCACTTTAATGATTGCAAACCTGAATATTCTGGTGGAATAGTTAAGAGTATGAGCGATGAGTTCAGTCTCTGCTTCAAATGTCATTCCACCCATGAACTGACGGTGTGTATAATATGTCACATTCCGTGTCTGTCTTCCTTTCCCAGACATTAACATGGAGGCAGTAATGCTGGCAAATCTTACAGTAATATTCAATATATATGAAGTACTTTGAGCATTTATGGAAAGCAGTACAAAAATATTTAATAGCTTCCTTCAATATTTGTTCCCCCCACTGCCCCTTGTGGTCAGTTTTAACACTACAGTTCTGTAGTTGCTTCAAATACCAACAGGGCTGTTTTTACCCAGGGGTGCAGGCGCCAAATTCTGGGGTCGCCAAATGTATTCGGGGGGGGGGGCAAAAAACCTCAACAAATTTGGAGTTGCCCCCCTAAAAAAAATTGGGGCTGCTAAACTACATTGGGGGCGGCTAAATAAATGGGGGGGGGGCACTGGGCAGATCTTTGCACCCCGGCAGCGCATATGCTAAAGACAGCCCTGAATACCAATTTTCATTTAAGCTTTCTCTTTTAATGGATCCCTTAGTATTGTTCTGTAAGTGGTATTTCTGACACAGTACCTCGCCTTCCCCTTTCCATTCTTAGGTTTTGATCAAGAAGAGCTATGATCGCACAAAACGTCAGCGTCGCAGGAACTGGAAACTGAAAGAATTAGAAAGAGACAGAGAGGGCATGGATACAGATGATGAAAGGTATGGGGGGGCTGTTCTGTATTATCTCCCATTTGTTCAACCACCCATTACATAATTTTATGAGCAAAATAAGGTGGTAGAGAAAACAGCTTGGATTTTATGCATGCTCTTTAGACCAGGGGTAGCTAAAGTTGTATCCACCCCGATGTTGTTCATTTCCAGTTCCCATCATCCCTGACCATTGACCTAGAGGGCACCAAGTTGGCTCCCCCTGAGTTTAGACTAATGCTGAGGCTTGTGGCTGAATTCCATCCTGGGTGCCATGTGAAGAGTTCTGTTAAGTGTTGAAACCTACAATCTACAAGATATTTTGTAATAAAAATTGCAACATGGATTTCACAAAATGAGGCAAATGTGGGACAGTAGACCCAGAGGGGGAGAGAACTGGCCCTTTGTGTATTTTGCATTTTGAAAGTTTGCAAAAGTTGAACATCTAGACAGGAAATCACAAGGTGATTTCTAACCATATTAGACTAATGTTCTACTATAATCTCCCAAGAAGTCAGTGAGCTCAAAACTCACTGAGTTTCAAAACCAAGATGGAACATAAGAGCAGTCCTTCTATATTAGACCCCCCAAAACCCATCCACTCCAACTCACCTTATGCTACAGGACTTAACTGAGATTATTTCAAACATTGGAGATTGCCTAATCTTGAAATAGCAGGATGGGCTGTTGCTAAATTATTAAGAGAACTTTTATCTTGTGGAAGGATCCTAACTGCATTCTGCCTTTGCGGGAGTGTGCTTTTCCAGTAGTATGCAACATAGTGTGCTCTAGGATGGGCGACCTCAGTTTTCCCATGGATCTGTTAACTTGATATAAACTGAATGATCTTGGGTGCATCCTACCTACTAAACTAGTGTGTGAAAGTTTGCTACCAGAGCTTTGTTCCTCAGTGCAGGAACTGAATAGCCTTTCAGCTCTGGAATATTATAGGCTAAGCTGATTGCTGGAATCTAGACGAGAACGCCAGTTGCTACATTCAGCAAGTAAATTAGATGCCGCAGAGTTTGAACATTTTAGAAATTTACATCGATGTTGTTTCAGACTGGAATTGATGTAACGTGTGGTTGAATCTCATGAGTGGTTTTCCCCTCCGGTTGTAAAACAGCTACAACAGACTCCAATTTTGATGTCTTGAGTGAGGGGATATTTAACCATTTCCCTCCCACACAAACCCTGTTTTCCTACAAGTGATTATTAAAGCACTTTTATACTACCATTTTAGTATGTTTAGGGAAGTTTTTAAATGTTTGATTTTTTTAAAAAAATATTTTGTTGGAAGCCACCCAGAGTGGCTGGGGAAACCCAGCCAGATAGGTGGGGTATAAATAATAAATTATTATTATTATTATACCATTTATACTATTGGAATTCATGGCAGTGTATAACAAAATCAATGCATGATAGTCGAACACATGAAAAACTGATGGAAACAGATGGGGGAAAGAAAGGTAAGAAAGGGCAACCCAGTCTGATGAGTGGGGTACAAATAATCATTATAATTATAATAACTATACAGATACCAGTCTTTTTCCACAGTGTGTAAAAGCAGCAGGAGGTGTTTGATGGCAGGGGT
Source organism: Podarcis cretensis (assembly GCF_951804945.1). Classification (NCBI taxonomy): domain Eukaryota; kingdom Metazoa; phylum Chordata; class Lepidosauria; order Squamata; family Lacertidae; genus Podarcis; species Podarcis cretensis. The sequence continues at coordinate 83,037,657 of NC_137174.1, read as the reverse complement.
CAGACTCTGGAGAGATCCAATCAGGAATCTCCCATGTCACATCTTAGCACTTTCTAATTTGAATTTTTCAAACTAATTTTACTTGCTCAGCTTGTGAATGTTCATCTTTCCCAGTAGTCAGACATAGTTTATATAGCCTCCAGGCAAAAATATTTAGTTTTCTGTATTCTGTTTATAGTTTATGAGTATAATGGTATTAGAATGCACCTAATCCCCAGAAAAAGTAGTAAAATTGCTCACTTTTATTTCTACTTTTATAGACAATACCAGGACTTCCTAGAAGATCTTGAAGAAGATGAGGCTATTAGAAAAAATGTCAATATTTATAAAAGTAAGTTTCCTACGTGAAGTATTTACCTTTTTTTACGGTATTGTAATGCCCAGAAATATTGCCTGTCTACAGTGGTGTCTGGAATTCACAACCAATGGTGGCTACTCTTAAATTAGTTGTTTTCTAGTTAATATGTGTTCTGTCCACTGTTTCTGTCTATTGTCATGATCTAAGTATCTGGAGCTAAATACTCCAAGCCAATTTAATGACATTTAGGAGGATGAAAAGCTACAGAAATACATAATAACTGCCGGCATTTGCATTCTTCCTTTCCCAGAGCATGCATTAGACCAGCTTAGGACTTGTAATACATCATCATCTATCTCCCGAGGTTACATTAACTTAAGAAAGCTTTGTCTTGACCATGCTGCATTCCCTGGCATGCAGGAAAATACTGTGCTCCTGCAAGCATACTTAATCGCCTCCTGGAGGCACAGTTTGTCTGACATTAGTAGAGTATCTGATGAACTGAAGTTGGCAAACAGGATGAGGAAATTGACCACCTGACCAAGCCCTTAGCAACTTAAGAGTACCCTGGAGGAACAAATGAAATTAGGGTTCTCTCCCCAGGACCAGGATGCTGTAAGCTTTTAAGGACTTGGGCTCCTTTGAAGCTAAAAGGATGTGGGGCAGTAATTAGGGGCAGTCAGAAGGAACTTTGTCTCAACCTAATTATTCCCTGCTCCAAGGAGATCTTAAGCTGTGATGCAGGCAGCAACCCTAACAGCTTAATGTATCCTTTAAAAATCAAAATAAGAGTAAGGGATATATTCTTGTTGATCCCAGGTCTCCCCACTCCTCTCCAAATCCTTTTGTACACCACAAGGAGGGGAAGAGAAATATATTCCCCTTTCCCCATTGTTCAGGATAAGGCTTAGATAAGCAGCTCACTTAGTCCCAAACTTCAGCAGTCTTGCATTATTTTGCTGATGGAGGGGACAGGGGCCCCCAAACATTTATTTTCTTTGTGGCCTTCCAGTTTGTTCCCTCTAGTGATGAAGTGTATTTACCATCCAGAAACCTCTGCACACTTGAACATCCCGGATATGCAGAATTTATGTCTATGTTTGTTTGTTTTTTGAATAGAAAGGAACGCAAACTGTAGGAGACAAAGGGCTGTATGTGTATACTGCCCTCATTTCGCCATGTAACTAACAATAGCAGGGCAGAGAATAGACACAAGCACTTGGTATGAATCCTAGGCGAAAGGGAAGCAAGTGGTCTGCTGCTTGCTCTCTTCAACCTTTTGGGGGAAGGATAATTAGTATTCTATTCCTAATTAATTATTCTGATCCTAATTAATCTTGCACTGTAATTATCCATCACTCAGGTTTAGACTACAAAGCAGGCATTAAAGCTATTGTGGAGGTACAGGGAGAGAGCAAATATTTTGAAAAGAATCTCCATTGTTTTCTTAAAGAATGGCTAAGCGTTTGACAGTTAGCTCAGTTGGTTAAATAAAGTGATTTTTATTTTATTTCATTTTATTTTATCTTTTGAGGTCTTATGTTGCTTTATGTTTTTATAGATGCAGTCATTCCTGTAGAAAGTGACACGGATGATGAGGGTATTCCCCGGATCAGCCTTGCTGAAATGTTGGAAGATCTTCAGATATCTCAAGATGCTACTGGCGGAGAAGGCGCTGATATGTTGATGGAATAAGCTAATAGGTCTTGTTAATGTGAATATTTTTCTGCCTTAAGGAAAACTAGTTATTACAGGAACCTATTATAGGCATTCATAGACTTGATGTACAAAATTATAATCACAGTAAATTTTGAACAACAGTTCAACAATAAATCATGCTGGAAAGTGTCGTTAATGGCTAATAAATTCATTGGGATATATACTAAACCTGAACGGCATTCAGACTGTGTGATTATGATTATTTTTACTTGTTTCTAAATTTGTATAGGTATGCAAATACAAAGATAGTTCCAAAGCCATGTCACTCCCTGAATTTGTTTATGCTTTGGCAATCTGTAATCTGCACCTGGGATCTCTGGTGTGTTTATGTGTATTGCAGGGCTGTTCCCAGTAACGTTCTAATCTACTTTAAACTACCATTTAGTTAGAAATACAAATCTTACATTCAGTTGCTATATGAAGCTGCAGGAAATGAAGAATGTGGAGGAAAGTGGATGGAACTCATATTTCTGTAATACAGTCATCTAATAACTGTCTAGAATATAGGCCCTAGATTACAAGAGGCTTAATTTTAATTCCCTCTAGCGTTATTGGCAGCTGATGCCCCATAGTAGAGATGTTACTGTGTGCTTTGAAAATTAGCCACATTCTATCTAGGGCTCAGGCTTTCTAAAAGTTAACTTTGCGTCAGTCCCGTTGAGGCAGGCTACTGTTTTTCTTGGAAGGGAAGGGAAGCTTAGGAGGTTGCATCTTTGTTCTGGAAATCCATCTCTACATGTCTGTCTCTTGCACAGGTGGAGGGAACTGATGTGCGTGTGTAAAAGAATGACATGGACCCGTTTTCTTTATTCAACCAAAGTAGCTCCTTGGGAGTGGCGGAGTTCATGTAACTTGTAGTTGAAAATGTTTGTTTCAAACATTTGATCCCAGATCAAAGTTATTATACAATCTTCCCTTGTGTTAAGAATAAAAATTGTGCCCCTATATGGTGGCTACTTCCTAGTACAGCATTATGATCATTCATTGAGATTCCTAAATTTGGGTGTAGGGTGGGTGATAGGCAAGAGCACAATATGGTGTAAGCACTTTTCATTCATAAGTCTTTGGTCACTTCCATTTTAAGCCCACCAGCATTGTCTGACTCTTTAAAAACCTCTGTCTGGAACTGCTTCATCACAGGTTATACCCACGTAGTAAAGAAAACCGACACTGCTATAGGCCTGAAGTAATACTCATTTCGTTAGAAACAACAACTCTTTTCTGGGTGAGCTGGTTCAGACAGTATGATGAGTAAAACTGTAGGCAGAGAAACAAAACCGTATTGCAACATTTCAATAAAAGCAGGCTGCTTCCACTTTGAACGTCTCTCTGCCACAGACTCTCCCTTGAACTCACGAAGCCCTGTTATCTCTTCTGCTTCCAACACCACCTCCGCCCAATCTTCCCCCTCCTGCTAGTCATCGTCTCACCACCAGTCCCTTGGCTCTGAGCCTTCTTCCCTTGGGGGTTACCCAGCTGGTGCATCCCACTGTTCCTCTGTGTCCAGCCAGTGTGTGACATCTCTCATGAGTCTTGCCACTCATTTCCAGCTTATCATGTTTTGGCTTCAGTATAATAAAACACAACAAGATACAGTGGTACCTTGGGTTACATATGCTTCAGGTTACATACATTTCAGGTTACACACTCCGCTAACCCAGAAATAGTGCTTCAGGATAAGAACAGAAATCAGGCTCCGGTGGCACAGCAGCAGCACGAGGCCCCATTAGCTAAAGTGGTGCTTCAGGTTAAGACCAGTTTCAGGTTAAGAACAGACCTCCAGAACGAAATAAGTACTTAACCCGAGGTATCGCTGTATAAGAAATAAAAGCAGCAGCAAAAATACAAATAAAAACCATACAGCATCTAGCACACCACACTGCAATTACTACAACAGGCAGAAACATCGTTAAGTGGTTCTCCCAAGACCCTCAACAATTTGCAAGAGGTTCATGGGGAAAAGAAATTGGGGAATCTTTGATCTCGGAGGTACCTGTCAAGATGCAACCATTTCAAATAGGGGATGCTTTTCCATGAGGTGATCTCAACACAATTGGGAGAGGCTGTGTTGTAAATTATGCAACTTGTTGGGAGGGTGCTGGTTTTTTGAGGGAGTTCCATGTCGTCAGCCCAAACACATTTATTTCAACCATTGTCTTTTCCCTGGCAAGGTTCCTGCTCTTTTAACACTTATTAATAAAGTGCCTAAGATGTGGTTGTGCAAAGATTAAAACACAACATAGGACCAGCCCATAGGTTTACCATTGAGAATAGTGATGAGACATGGGAAGGAAGAGGGGAAGTTGGGAAAAATCAGCATGAACTAGGTTGGTTTTAAGATGCCTTTTGTAGTTGTGTGTCGGGCAGAAATTCCTTTCATGGACATGAAGTAATAGGATGACTTTGGCTGTTGCAATTTGCTCCTGCCGTGCACTTGTGAAAGCTACAGAAGACTTGTCAGCAAAAGAAAAGGCAACCCTACTATTACAGAGTGTCATCTGTCAGAAATGTGTTACGCAATAAGAGCTGGCAATTGATCCATTAATGCTTTCATGTGAAGACAAATACAGGTATGGAAAGGCTTAATTGAGGCATGTTTCAAAACAAAACACTAGTAGGTTAGAGATAATCTTTTACTGATGAGAAGCATATGCTAGTGATTCTGGGCTGAAAAGAGATACATTTAATGACAGTGTGAAGAGAAAACTGAAATATTCATTTGTTACTATCTCAGCAGTAGATTTTTTCATTATACAGTAATAATATAACTAAACCTTGTGTACTTGTGTCTGTAAATAAATAACCAGCACCTTTGTCTTTAATCACAGCCACATCTGAGGAAAAAGATTGCCTTAGCCTGTATAAGCTTGTTTTATGCTCTTTGAGAGTGATAGGTAGGTCCTGTTTTACAGCTGTTGGGATTATACAAAATAAGTTATGAAAGTGACTATTACATCTACATTGATAAAACAGCATTCTCAGGTGTTGGAGAGTTTGCTTCAGAGTTTAGATATAATCCTTTGCTTCATAGTTTAGATATAATCCTTTGCTTCAGAGTTTAGATATAATCCAATTAAATGGTGTGGGTTTCATAATAATACCTTGTCACCATATGATGCGGCTGGATTAGTGCTCTTCTTGCCTGTAACTGTCATAATTGCCCCACTATCAAAGTGAGTGTCAGCTGTAAGCGCTGAGAATGTGTACAACTTGCCCCAAGAAGTTCTGAAACAAAAGCAGCAAGGTGACTAGGAGATAGCTGGAAGGAGAAGGCTGAAGAGGACTTTTTCAACTAGGACATAAGAACTAAAGAAAAATCTCCAAACATGATGAATGCTAAGATACGGTTTTGTAATGCTAGGCATTATGGGGGTTGTGTTACACAATTCTAGGTTTGTCTGCACCTGTAGGAAGTATGTCTCAAGTTCTTGAATATGGAAAGAAAATGGAACATTGCAAACGCCTTTGCTTTTGTATTTAAATGTGTTTTTGAAAAGTTTTATTTCTGGGGGGAAAGCAGCCAAGTCATAAACATTTAATTAGCTCTTTCTCTGTACTTTTTATTGTTGCGCCATGGTTTGTTTTGGGCTACATATGAGTAATAATAATAATAATAATAATAATAATAATAAATTATTATTTATACCCCGCCCATCTGGCTGGGCCTCCCCAGCCACTCTGGGCGGCTTCCATAGAAAGCAAAAATACAGTAAAATATCACACGTTAAAAACTTCCCTGAACAGGGCTGCCTTAAGATGTCTTCTGAATGTCAGGTAGTTGTTTATTGCTTTGACATCTGCTGGAAGGGCGTTCCACAGGGCGGGCACCACTACCGAGAAGGCCCTCTGCCTGGTTCCCTGTAGCTTTGCTTCTCGCAATGAGGGAACCGCCAGAAGGCCCTCGGCGCTGGACCTCAGCGTCCGGGCAGAATGATGGGGGTGGAGATGCTCCTTCAGGTATACTGGACCGAGGCCGTTTAGGGCTTTAAAGGTCAGCACCAACACTTTGAATTGTGCTCAGAAACATACTGGGAGCCAATGTAGGTCTTTCAAGACCGGTGTTATATGGTCTCGGCGGCCGCCCCCAGTCACCAGTCTAGCTGCCGCATTCTGGATTAGTTGTAGTTTCCGAGTCACCTTCAAAGGTAGCCCCACGTAGAGTGCATTGCAGTAGTCCAAGCGGGAGATAACCAGAGCATGCACCCATGCAACCAGAGTAAGGAGAGAGCTTAACCATGTGTCCCTGTTCAGTCGATATGCTGAGCCAGTGCTAAGGCTTAGCTCAGCAGGGCACACCACTAGAAAGATGGGATTTTCTGCTTTGCCACCAGCCCATGGAAGAAGGCGGAAATCATGTAAAATATAATAAATGTCCTTAATTTAAACAGCATGCAGGATTCAACAGTCTGGGCGACACCAGTCCATTTCCTGCAATATCTTCTTTGCTCCCTTTGATTTGCCAATTCTAAAAAACATTTTTTTGTTATTAGTCTCTTCAGTTCAACCCCAGTCATCTAACCACTAGACCTTTGTGCGCAAGTGAAGGAAAATATTTCAGAGGCACAGCAAAGGCGGCAGAATCATTTAGCATCCATTTTGCACCTTTCAGGGGTCTCTAGTCCCATCAGCCTTGTCAAGCTGCAGGAGTTTTTCCTGTTCTTACATGAGAGAGACACTGCATATTAGGACTCCAACCGCCAACAGGCAGAAAGAAAGCTTGTAAGAAAACATAGGGTGCATTTCTCTGTTAGAGACATGGCACATTTCAATTCCCTCATGATAGGGCTTCCCTGTGATAACAAAAACAAAACTATGCATTAAGAAAAATTGCACATTGGAGGCGTTTTCTGAACATTTTCTACATGCAGGTGGTTAAGCCCCAACTTGCAGTTTAACTGCTATCATCCTGCCATTACTGTTCTATTATTATTACTCTCTGTGTGTACTGCTACTTTTAGAATTTGTATATATTCTCTCAGTCGTCTTTTCAACACCCAAGTAACAGTCCAGTATTATGTTTCATCATAAAGAGCTTAAGCACCCTACGCAGCCAGATAAATCACTGTTAAGCTGCTGTTTGCCCGCTGATACTGATCTCCATAGCACCTGCTATGGCTTCAGAAGGCTTCAGAGTTAATGGGATGATGTGTAAGTGAGTTTCTGCTCACATCATATCCCCAATGCCTCCTATATGTGTTTATGATGCAACTTCTAGCAACTTAGCACCAGAGGAACGCCCTTATGGGGAAAGGTTGTGACATTTGGGGCTTTTTAGTGTAGGGGAAAAGGCGTGGCAGGGAGGAACATGTACAAGATTATCCTTGATGTGGAGGGAATGACAAAAGTATCATTCCTGCCCCCCCTCTTTCATATAACTACAGTGGTACCTTGGGTTAAAAACACCTTGGGTTACAAACACTTCGGGTTACAGACTCGGCTAACCCGGAAGTAGTACCTCGGGTTAAGAACTTAACCTCAGGATGAGAACAGAAATTGTGTGCTGGCAGCGGGAGGCCCCATTGGCTAAAGTGGTACCTCAGGTTAAGAACAGTTTCAGGTTAAGAATGGACCTCCGGAACGAATTAAATTTGTAACCAGAGGTACCACCGTACAATCGGGGACCATTCAACGAAGCAGAAAGATTTCGGATAGACCCAAAAAGAGCTTCTTCAAACAGTGCACAGTTAAACTGTGGAATTTTCTCCCACAAGTTATAGCGATGTCTTAAAAGAGGAGGCAAGTGTATGGAAGAAAAGCCTATGATCTGCCTCCACTATTGAAGGCAAACGCCCCTCTGAATGTGTTGCTGGGAATCACAAATGTGGAGAGTGCTGTTGCGCCCGGGTTTTGTTTGCTGGCTTCCCGGCTGGCCACTGAAAGAAAAGGATGTTTGACCTTCTCAAAGAGCCCTTATGTTCTTGCTGAGCTGCTCTGCTGTGCTAGAACCATATCCCATAGTTCCTATTCCCACAGCGTTGTTCAGATGGCACGGGCCCAAGTAGTTACTGCATGTAGCTAAATGAAGGGCAATTTCAAACTTGGGTGACTGGTTTTATTATTAAAATACAGTGGTACCTCGGGTTACAGACGCTTCAAATTACAGACTCTGCTAACCCAGAAATAGTACCTCGGGTTAAGAACTTTGCTTCAGGATGAGAACAGAAGTCGTGCGGCAGCAGCGGAAGGCCCCATTGGCTAAAGTGGTGCTTCAGGTTAAGAACAGTTTCAGGTTAAAAACGGACCTCCGGAACGAATTAAGTTCTTAACCCGAGGTACCACTGTACTCAGCACCCCTCGTGCCAGCGGCAGAGCAAGCCGATCGGGCGATTGGGGCAGCGTGCGTGCCCTGCGCCCAGGGGCGGGGCCAACCGTCCATGGGGGCACCACGGGGCCTCGGAGGAGTCTGCCTGCCTCCTCCCACTCAGCCACCCTACAGCTGAGGGGGAGGCAGTGGGCGGACTGTTTGGGGCAGCGTGGAGCCTGCAGGCGCTCAAGCCACCGCGTCACTCCCAGGAGAGATGCATGGCTCAGGCACACTGCAGGCCCCGTGGTGCGTGCCACCCGGCATTTTGTCACCCCCCCCCAGTGGGGGCAACCGGGGTGGACCACATCCACCGCACCCCCCTTGCTATGCCCCTGCCTCCTACTCCTACAACTGGACTCTCGCAGCAAGATTACCCGATTAGGACAACTAGTCCTGTTACCTTAATCGCTGCAAGCTAATGGTGGCAGGATTTCTTTCTTTTGTGGCATCACTTCCCTTTGAGTTTTCAGTGACTTGTTGAGCATGTATCAGCAGGCAAGGAAACATTGCTAAGGTCATGACAACAATGGCTCTCTTTGTCCACACATAACGCTGCCTTCTAGTCAACTGCAGGTGTAACAGTGTGGCTTGCAAAAAAATAATAAATCCATAATGTAGGGTTTCCGTCCTTAGAACTATAGCTTATTTCAACAGCCTTCAATTTTCTTTCAAACCCAAGGGCCCACCTTTAGTGCCAGCCTACTTGCAATGGTTGTTAAGCATGTATACTTTGAATTCTCCCTCCCTCCCTCCCTCTCTCTCTGTTCCCTGCTTTTACTGCCTCAGTTTCTTTTCTCTTTCCTCTTCACTAGAAGAGAGTCAAACAATGAAAAGAAATTGTTGCCGGACTAGGTGGCATGTAGTGTTCCTTCATCAGCTTTGCGTGGAGAAAGTCCCAGGTTCAAGTCCAGCCATTTCCAAGTAGGGTGGGGAAGGGACCAGTCTAAAATTCTGGGGGTGGTGAGGTGGAACAGTGCTCTGATTCACCTTCCTGTGTTCCTCTGTGATTCACTGTTGTTAAAAAAATGGTCATCACAACTGGCAAACGCGTGTACCGATGCACTGGATTAAAAGTGGCGAGGGGTAAAGAGACCTGCGCATACTTCCAAATTGTTCTATTTACAGAAATGTGGCAAAAATACATCTAGTTATCCAAGCTCAGTCATGAAGCGTCCACTTCAGCTACTTGACTAGCTGTAGAAAGAACTGGAAAGCCTGGTTCAAACGGGTAGGAATGAACAAATAAACTGTGAACACTGACATAGTCAGAGTGGTGGCAGTTAAAGAATGCATCAACACTTCTTCCCAAGGTTCCATGTCAAAGGCACACGTGACCAGCATGTACTGAACATAAAGCCAGTAGATAAAATCCTTCATGCCCTTCATCGTTCTCGCCGCCATTAATCGTTGCTTCTCGAAGTTCGTCCTGTTGGAGCAACAAAAGTGTGGGTGATACAGTTTGAACTGAAAGCAGAGGAAACAGAGAAGACAGAACAATCATTTTGGGGTTAGGGGTTTTATTTTTCATTTTCAAAAAGTGATACGGGCAATCGCTTCTTGCTCGGGGGTTACATTCCCAGGGGGTGCAGATAAACAAAGATACGCATACAGTTGTACCTTAGTTCTCGAACAGAATCCATTCCGGAAGTCCGTTCGACTTCCAAAAATGTTAGAAAACCAAGGCGCGGCTTCCAATTGGCTGCAGGAGCTTCCTGCACTCAATCGGAAGCCGCGGGTGCTGTGTCAGATGTTTGGCTTCCAAAAAACATTCGTAAATCGGAACACTCACTTCCAGGTTTGCGGCGTTCAGGAGCCAAAACATTCGAGAACTAAGCTGTTCAAAAACCAAGGTACGACTGTACTCAAACCACCCCTTTGGAACTGCCCCTGAACAGTCATGCTTGCACTCTAGGTGGGGCTACCTTTGAAGGCGACTTGGAAACTACGACTAATCCACAATGCAACAGCTAGTCTGGTGACTGTGAGTGACCACTGGGACCACAGAACACCAGTCCTGGAAGATCTTCACTGGCTCCCAGTATGTTTCCAAGCACAGTTCAAAGTGTTGGTGCTGACCTTTAAAGACCTAAACAGACTCAGCCCAGTATACCTGGAGCGTCTCCACCCCCATTGTCCAGCCCGGACACTGAGGTCCAGCACTTAGGGCCTTCTGATGGTTCCCTCACTGCAAAAAGTGAAGTTATAGGGAACCAGCCAGAGGGCCTCTACGTAGTGGCACCCATCCTGTGGAATGCCCTCCCATCAGAAGTCAAGGAAATGAGTAACTACATGACTTTAGAAGACATCTGAAGACAGCCCTGTATAGGGAAGCTATTAATGTGTAATGGAATCTGTCCAGAGTGGCTGGGACAACCCAGTCAGATGGATAGAGTATAAATAAATAAATAGTTGTTGGTGGTGGTGGTGGTGGTGTTGTCATTATGTTTCAAGGAAGTCAATGAGTTTTTAAGCTTTCTGCCCTGTTTACCAGGCTTTGGGAGGAGGCTCTTGTGAGAATTTGCAGGACTGTTCCTGAGTTATCGTGAGATCTTGCAAGAGCTTCCCAGAGCCTCCCACAGCCCAGCAAGCAAGTCTAAGAGCTGAAAACCTTCTTTCTACGCTGGGAAAAGCACTCCGCCTCCCATGCATTTAATTTGTGCAATTCCAACCACATAAAGTTGAAATTGCACGTGTCAAATGGGCATAAGTTGCAAGTTACGCATGCATTCAGTTCATCAAACTTGCAAAGCTGTCTCTAAATAAGTGTTACACAGAGCAGACCCAATGAAACCAACAGACCTAGGTTCAGGGCTAATCAGGTGTGTGCCTGAAATTCAGACACATCAAAAATGCCAAAAAAAATATGACAGATTTCACAACTTGTTTTACAGCATATCAGACATACACTCTCAGGTAAAGAGTCTTTCTTAAAAAAAAATTTAAATCAAAGTATGTCTCACTCTGTCTTTGATGCCTTATTTTGTGTTTGGATGTTGTTATTCTTATTTTTATTATGGCTAGCAGCCTCAATAACTGGAAGTAGCTTGAGTTTCTTTCAGCCTCTGCAAAAGCCTGCCTAAATCAAGTTGCTTGACCTGTACTAAAGCACAGATGTGCCAACCTATTGAGCTCTATATATGAACCTGTCAGAACAATATTAGTATAAAACATTTGGAAGGTTCAGGATATAGAATGATTGCCAAATGCAATCAAGGGCATATATTTCGGAGGCCTTTCAATTTTTATTTAAGAGGAGTTATGTGCCACAATGATTTTTTAAAAGCCTTCAAGTCCTTTCATAAAACAGTGTGAGGTGTTTATTTAAAGTACAGATAAAATCAGTGATTAAAAACAAGTTGACCGCATTCAAACTTATCCAGAATGGCTTAACGAAGGACGACTCAGTACGTAAAGGAATTACAACATTTATATTTCCTAACAGAAGGAAGTTTGGTATGCTCTCTGCAAGACTAATCCTAAATTATGAGTTCATTCTTACCTGTATCCACTCACGATTTCCTGAAGATTAGTCATTCTTGCCACTCCTAGGAAGCAATGGAGAAACATAGTCAGCAACTTACAAACACCAGAAGTGTCAAAATAAAGTAACGTGTAAAAAAAACCTGTATCAGAAAGCATGCTAAAGAATTTAATACAGATTAGGGATCAGGAAGTTGACGTAGAAGAGGTGGGTGTGTCACCAGCACAAAAGCCCAGGGGACACACATATGCCGAGAGATGCCTCCTCTGGGGATTCTGGGGCAGTGATGGCCAAACTCCCCCCCCCAGCTGTTTTGGGACTACATTTCCCATCATCCCTAGCTAACAGGACCAGTGGTCAGGGATGGTGGGAATTGTAGTCCCAAAACAGCTGAAGGGCCAAGTTTGGCCATCACTGTTCGAGGGTCTCTTCCTCCCTGCAAAGTTTTTTTAAAATTATGCAAGGCATGGAGAAAGTAGATAGAGAAAGGTCTTCCCCTGCTCTCATAATGGTAGAATTCATGGGCACCCAATGAAGCTGAGTGTTGGAAGATTCAGGACAGCTAAAATAAAGCATTTCTTCATGCACTCACTGCCACAGGAAGCAGTGATGGCCACCAAGCTAGATGGCATTCAGTGAGGATTGGCCACATTCATGGAGAGGGCTCTTGATGGCTGCTCCCTGTAGTAGCTGTGCTCTGCTTCCACAGTTGGAGGAAAAAATGCTCCTGAAGACCAATTGCTGGAAACCACAGGAGGGAGGAGTGCTCTAGTTCTCAAATCCTGCTTGCAGGTTTCCCACAGCCATTTTGTCAGCCACTGTGAGAACAAGATGCTGGATTAGACAGGTCAGCATCTTGTGGCCTTTGCCCCATGGCTAGAGGAAGCAAACTGTGTTTCAAGGGAAGTTCCTTCTCCACCCTCATCAGCACTGCGTATGGTTACCTTCCATTTCCCAAAATGTGAAGGGTATATCCAAGGGATGCGGGTGGCGCTGTGGTCTAAACCACTGAGCCTCTTGGGCTTGCCGATTGAAAGGTCGGAGGTTCAAATTCCCACGATGGGGTGAGCTCCTGTTGCTCTGTCCCAGCTCCTGCCAACCTAGCAGTTTGAAAGCATGCCAGTGCAAGTAGATAAATAGGTACCGCTGCGGCGGGAAGGTAAACAGCGTTTCCATGTGCTCTGGCTTCTGTCACTGTGTCCTGTTGCTCCAGAAGCGGATTAGTCATGTTGGCCACATAACCCAGAAAGCTGTCTGCGGACAAAGGCCGGCTCCCTTGGTCTGAAAGTAGATGAGCGCTGCAACCCCATAGTCGCCTTTGACTGGACTTAACCATCCAGGGGTCCTTTACCTTTTTTTTTTTTTTTTACCTTACCCAAGGGTGGAATTCAGCAATGTGCTCAGGCAATTGCTCAGTCAGCACATGCATTTATGTTGCCAAATGGAACAATCTCCCTCCTTCTCTCCCATCTGGGGATGACAGGAAGTCCTGTTACACTAGCTAGATTCATGGCAGTGGTTTCCACTAGTGCAATAACTTAGCGGAATCCAACTCCAATGCAACATTGGCCTTGCCTACATTTGAAGCATCTTAGACCTGGGCAGACCCACAGGTCGTTCATTGTCATCGTTCAGCTACCAGACGCCCACACCGCATTCAGTCTGTAATACGGGAGCCCCCTTCACACATAAATCATGTGAAGGGGAGCCATGCAATTAAAAGGACAGAAGAGCCCCACTCCTGAGGTCATGTGGCTTCCTCACCCCACCCCCTGACATCCGCACATGGAGAAGGAATGCTTACGCACCTAGACTGCTACATATGAACGCTTTCACAGGAGCCCTGCACAACTGGGATTCCATCTCTCACGGAGGCCTTCGGATGCTAAGCATTCATCCTATGCATATCCAAGCCATGAGCAACATGTTGACATGAGCAGAGACCCATGGATCTCCAAGGGCTGGCCTTTATTCACAAGACACTGTCCTTCATCCAATTCATGCATGAAGTGAACCGGGGCAGAATCTTCCAAGCAGGTGAACTACAGTCAGGTATTGGAAAAGGCCAAGTTGCCTGTCAGGTGAAGGCAACCCTGTCTATCTTGGGTGGGGTTTTTTTTTTCTTTTGCTCTAATTTGCTTGGAGACCTTGGAGTGACAAGCGACTAATAAGTCTAATAAATGAAACCTCCCCCTCCACATTGAGACAGGCCTCTGGGCAATCTGAACAGGCCTCTGGGCAATCTGGACTGTGGCAGACAGAAAGTGCCTTCCCCTGTAACCCACAGCATTAAAATAAAACCCTACGTGAGTACAGAGTGTTCAGCTTGGCAACCCAAGCCAGCCTCTTAGACAAGCACAGTGGCCTGAAGATACTCAGCTTCCCCATTTTTGCAGCCTTAGGTAAAGGTAAAGGTACCCCTGCCCGTACGGGCCAGTCTTGACAGACTCTGGGGTTGTGCGCCCATCTCACTTAAGAGGCCAGGGGCCAGCGCTGTCCGGAGACACTTCCGGGTCACGTGGCCAGCGTGACATCGCTGCTCTGGCGAGCCAGAGCCGCACACGGAAACGCCGTTTACCTTCCCGCTGGTAAGCGGTCCCTATTTATCTACTTGCACCCGGAGGTGCTTTCGAACTGCTAGGTTGGCAGGCGCTGGGACCAAGCAGCGGGAGCGCACCCCGCCGCAGGGATTCGAACCGCCGACCTTTCGATCGGCAAGCCCTAGGCGCTGAGGCTTTAACCCACAGCGCCACCTGCGTCCCTTTTGCAGCCTTAGGCAGATGAATTTCCTTCCTGGGTCTAATGGCAGCTTCAGGGAGCAGCATTCTTAATCAAGATCAAGTGTGCAGCAGTCAAGATCCTGTCCCCATGTCCTATGTGGTAGCTCTTTAAACCAATATAACTTCAAAATCATAGTTTCATACCCTTCTTTCTTTTGACTTCCCCATACCTCCCCATCCCTGCATCCTTGTTTAGTGATTCTTTAGCTTGTGTTTTGATTTTCTTGTTTTTCTTCTGTTTTTCTTCTGTTTGTCTTGTTCTGTTTTTATTATGTGTTTGAAAAATGAATAAAAATTATTTTCTATGTGGTAGCTCTTTAGCTTTTCAAAGAACAAACAAACGTGTGTGCTAATTGCTTGCATGCAATTAACACTGCATCTACAAAGTAGCCCTTGAGATGTTGCTGCACCTCAACTCCAAGCGTTCCTGGAAAATGGCTAGGCTTGTTGTGGCCTGCGGTGTATGGCAGCTGGAGCGTAACATCTGGAGCACAGCACTTTGCCTACCCCTGCCATATCTAGCTTGGTTCCTACCAGGTCTGCGGTGCACTGCCATACTTGTCTGCTGGTCTGCATTTAGCCTGGTAACAAGTTCTGCAGATCAACCCTATGCCCTATTAATAATAAACAATCTTTTTATGTCTCCTTTCTGACTGGGTTGCTCCATATTCAATTGGATGGATATCTTAAGACAAGCTTGAAACAAGACTTCCATACTTATGGCTGTTATGGAAATAATCCACCTACTTGAGGACTTTGATCATTACTTAATGGAGGGTGGAACAGAAACAACACCAGCAGGTTGGGAAATACTAGCATTTCCAGAGCATGGAAGAAAACAAGAGGGGCCTGTTGGATCTGGCCAATGATATTCAGAAGCATATTTCATCCACTTATGAAGGCAAAGCATATTTTTCTTGAGTAGTAGCCACTAACTAATAGTCATCTCATCCATGAATTTGTCCAGTCTTTTAAACCCATGCAAGTCGGTGCCCCAACCCCTGTGGGAGTGAGTTCCACAGATTAAGCACTGCTTCATCTGTCTTTAAACCTAAAAACTATTATGAAAAATCCCACTGACCATTTCTCAACAGATAACACCCTTTATAAGCCTTAGTTTTCCCAGCAATACAAACACATTGGGAAATGAAATCAAAACCAACAGATCTGCCTTCATGGGCTTTCATAATTCTTCCGTATAGCTTTGCTGACAAAGGTCTCGTGTAAAGTCCATATCCAAAGAGGTTGGAAATTTTGATTTGGCAACTCAGCCCCAAGTATCTTTATCTGTAAGCAAGACCTTCGAATTAGTAGTACATAAGACTGCAGCCTGTAGGTCAACTCAAAATATAACAAAGACTCCCCCTCAAGGGACTCCTTGTTTTAATTGCTTTAATTTCAGCTTTTAGATAGCTCTTATTTGCAGTTGCTGAGCTGTTCGTCATTGGTAGGGAAATGCGCAAGTATCTGGCACAAGGGCCAAAAGCACTTTCAGGCATCTAAAGCAAGTCAGACGCAGTGCCTGCTCATACAAATGTTGTATGTGCCTTTTGGCAATATCCATGTAGCTGCCTTTAGATATAAATAAGTGTACCTGTATGAGCAAACACAGAAGGGTTTTTTTCTGAATGATGTATTACTGATTTTTCTTGGGTTGCTAGCCTACAGGGGGATGGTTCCACTTCTCCTGTGCCCCACTTCTCCTGTTCCCCAGACTGATCTGATTCAGTCTAGGGCTGCCGTACATCTGGGATTTCCCAGATATATCCAGGATTTGTCCAGGCAGACTGTCCAAAAGTGCTGAAAATGTCCAGGGCAACCCATGCTGGAAGTGAGTGTTTTTTTTTTGCAAATTTCCTTTAAAATAGCTTTAAAACTTCATTTTGGGGGGAGTTTTTTTTTTTAAAGCTCAGTCATCTGTTTGTACAAATGCAACAGGTCAGAGGAACCAAAGGATGATGTTTTAGCATCAGCACAAAGGCACTTCTTTTACTCCTCTGGTGCTGCAGGAATAGTATCTCAATGGGATGGATGGACAAAGCACTGCCAAAGGTGAGCTGAAATTTCAAATAATGTCCTCAGAGGACCCTGCAGCATTAACAATGTGCTCGGTGCTTTTTTAAAGGCCAGTGGGAAATATAGATCATTGAAGGCCGATCCATCTCAGCTTTCCCTCAACTTTTTCCTTACCACCAGTCAAAGGGTGGCTCTGCCAGTCATTGGAAACTAACCTACTGTTAGTTTCCCTGCCTTCTTCCCTAGTTGTCCCAGGGGGCACCAGCCACCAAGGGAATAGATGGATGGTCTTGGACATTTTATTGCCTAGCCTTTTTCTCACCATCTGTAAAATGGGAGCAAGAAAGAACTCTCTCACAGACTGTGGCCCCACCTACACAATGCATTTAAAGCAATGTCATGCTACATTAAGCTGTCAAGGTTTTCCCCAAAGAATCTCGAGAACTACAGTTAAGGGAGCTGAGAGTTCTGAAGAGACCTCTATTTCCCTCATGGAGCTACAATTCCCAGAGTTCCCTGGGTGAAGGGATTGATTAAATTTACTCTGGGAATTGTCACTCTGTGAGGCGAATAGGGGTATCCTAACAACTCTCTGCACCCTTAACAAACTACAGTTCCCAGGATTCTTGGCGGGGGAGGAGGGAGCCATGACGGTTTAAAATGGAATGATGCTGCTTTAAATGTATAGCGCAGATGGGGCCTGTAAAACCAGGAAAGACTGCACATTGTAAGAAAGCGAAAAGGTGCTAGTCCCTTTGGACTCCTCATTCCCCTCACAAGCCCCTCACTGCAGCAACAACTCAAGGTTTGTGTCCGAAGTCAAGTTTTCTGCTCTGTCAGTGAGAAAGAAAATGAGAGCATTGCTCAAGTGCATACTGAACATCACATGCAATCTGTAAGCATCAGCACCTGGAATTCATAATGCTTTGTGTAACATAATATTACAACATTTAATGAGTTTTTTCCTGCCATTATGTGAGTTCAGCTTTTTTTGACTTTGCTATGTAAATGACAAATATGTCAGCAATTTGAATTCCGGTTCAGGACATCAGTCTGACATCTGCATGGTACATTATATACATTTTATAAAGCACCACATTATTCTTTCATTAATTCATTAATTCAAACCACGGATGGGAAACCTGCAGACTGTTGGACTCCCAACTCTCATCAGCCTCAGCCAGCATGGCCAATGGTCAGGGGGGTGGGAGTTACAGCTCCAACAATACTTGTAAGGCTGTGGGTTGCCTGTCCCTGTCTCTGGTCCACCCCTCACCTTTTCCTTCTTACAAAAGCTATTCAAGAAAGAAATGCAAAACCACTCAAGCAAAGAGGAAGGGAGTTTGCAGCACTTGTGCTAGCCAATCAGTTGCTGCACACAGCCAGTGTCTAGAGCTCAGACTCAGAGAATAAATGTTTCCCATGCTCAGCCTTGAAGAAATAAATGTTCCGCAGCAGCTCACACTGCTAAGATAATGTTATATTTGTATGCAGTCTGAGGCTGCCTTGTCTGCTATACCTCAGGTGTGGTAAAAGATGAAGGAAGATCCAGCTGCAAGTTTGATCAGTCTGATGCCTAAACTGACTCTTATTTTGCCCAAGCAAAATTTATCCTCCATCCCTGGATTGATGGGGCTGCTTTGGACTTCTTCACGATGCTCAAATTATGGAGCTTAAGAAGTCCACATGCCTCACATCTCACCTGCCCCTTACCAGTTTAAGCTCAGCCCCCTTACTGACTTCTTGGACAGTAGTTGGGGGTGTGGGGTCCAGTCGTGACCGACTCTGGGGTTGCGGTGCTCATCTTGCTTTATTGGCTGAGGGAGCCGGTGTACAGCTTCTGGGTCTTGTGGCCAACATGACTAAGCCGCTTCTGGCGAACCAGAGCAGCGCATGGAAACGCCGTTTACCTTCCCGCCAGAGCGTTACCTATTTATCTACTTGCACTTTGACGTGCTTTCGAACTGCTAGGTTGGCAGGAGCAGGGACCGAGCAATGGGAGCTCACCCCGTCGTGGGGATTCGAACCGCCGACCTTCTGATCGGGAAGTCCTAGCTCTGTGGTTTAACTAACAGTGCCACCCGCGTCCCGGGGGTGGGGTGAGTTCTTTGCAATTCAATCACTCAGTGGCGTAGCGTGGGGGGTGCAGGGGGGGCCAGCCGCACCGGGCGCAACTTCTGGGGCTAGGGCAAATCCACGGATTAGGGGGCATAAATCCACGGGTTAGGGGGCGCAAATTACTTGCCTTGCCCCGGGTGCTGACACCCCACGCTACGCCACTGCAATCACTGAATGTGATTGGTTCCAAACAGACAATCCGAGTAAGGAAGCGAAGCGGAGATGGGAGACCAGACCGCTGCTCTCCACAAGCCCCAGAAAGACTTGGTTGTGGAGATCCAGGAAGGCTACGAGATTCATATACAGTGGTACCTCGGGTTAAGAACTTAATTCATTCTGGAGGTCCGTTCTTAACCTGAAACCGTTCTTAACCTGAGGTACCACTTTAGCTAATGAGGCCTTCCCCCCGTCGCCACACAATTTTTGTTCTCATCCTGAAGCAAAGTTCTTAACCCGAGGTACTATTTCTGGGTTAGTGGACTCTGTAACCTGAAGCATCTGTAACCTGAGGTACCACTGCACCATGGATTGCCCTTGGAAAGAGGTTAAGGGCAAAATCATAGGGAAGGTGGTAGCTCAGTAGTACAGCATCTGCCTTGCATGCAAATGACCCAAGGTTAAATCCCCAGGCTCTCCAGGAACAGCCAGGAATATCTGCAATCTGTAACCCTGGTTTAGTACAAAACCATCTTCTAGGTTCCATGTCTCGCTGGAACCTTCTAAAAAAGTGGCTAATGGAGATTGTCACAAAAGATAGAGCTCCCCCCTTAAACACTACTTGAAGGAGGGCAAAACATTGAATTCTACAAGGATGGAGAACCAAACAGTAATTGAAACTAGGGACAGAAACAGAAACTGGGGAAGATCTCTTTCTGTTTGCCAACTGGATAACTGATAAGATACTGCCTGATCTCTAAGGTTCTTGACTTTCTTACTGCCTTGAAGAATCAGAGGAAAGAAACTGCAACCCCACATAATTTATAATTACTTTACTGTGGATCTCCGCCAAGTTATACATCTTTACTTTTTAAAAACAAAAAACAAAAGCATCTTAAACAAAAAATAAACAAAACATTATCCTGTGTCTTTCCAGACAAAAAAAGAGTGTGCTGTATTTCCCATAGCCCATTTCAAAAAAGAAGAATAAAGTCTCACCTTTCAAGTACCGGGATCAGAGAGTGCTGCAGATGCACTCGGCTGTCAAGCTAACTGATTGCAAACTGAGGAAGGAGAGTCATTAAGCATTTTTCCCAAGCGCGGTGAGGCATAGCTGGCTTGATCTACCTGCCCGCCCACTTGAGGGCTAAATCTAAATTACACCTTTGCCTTCGGGTGCCTGAGCAGAGCAGATGCTAGGAAGTAAGCCCCAACGAATAAATCAGAGAGTATTCAAAGCAGGTGTTACAGCTGTTGTTCCATCATAAAGAAGGATATGGCTGAGCTTTAAGACTGTGATCCTGACCTAGGTACATTTTCTGGAAAATGACCTCCTCTGGTGTGCATGAAATTACCACGTCCAAGTGTCCCTCTAAGTACTGTATCTCTATTTTCCAGGGACAGTCCCAGATTTGCCAAAGTTGTCCCGTTTGATTTGATCCTGGAATGTCCTGCTTTTCCTTAAGATGTCCCTGTTTTCATCGGAGAAATGTTGGAGGGTATGGAGTTATGCGACCCCCGAGCCAAGGAGATAAGTAGCTATACAACCTTTAGAAGACATCTGAAGACAGGCCTTTAAATGGAATTTTAAAAAATGTTTAATGGTTAATGTTTTATATATGTTGGAAGTGCCCAGATTCGCTGGAGCAACCCAGTCAGAAGAGTAGGATATGAAGAAGAGGAAGAGGATTCCTATTTTCATCGGAGAAATGCTGGAGGGTATTTAAATGTGATTTAGGTTCAGGTCATAACCCTTCAGCATAAAAGAGGCTGAGAAATAGCCAAGCACCTAATTATGCCAATTTCTAACAAACTGCACATTATTTGGAGTTCGACTTTTTTCTTTCTTTCCTGAAGCTTGTTGGCTCTAAGGTTGCCAACTTCTTTTCTAGGGTTCAGCTCTTATGCCTTTAACAGCATCCTGGCATGGAAAAAAAAAGCAGTGGACATTTATTTGCTTTCCTTTTACACGGAGACAAATGGTGAGAAAAGCTTCTTCTGTTTAATTTTCCGTGGGACTGACTGCTGTTAAAGACTGTGGAGGAAAACCAGTTATTTAAAAAATAGTAGTAATTTGGCAACTGGTGTTTTTCTCATTCTGGTTATTGTAGTTCTTTTTAATTGCTTTGCTGGTGTTTGGATACTTGATGGAACTAACTCCACATGATTTGGAATAAAACCTACTCCCAATTAACTGCCCACACAGCCCTCATGTGAGCTGCACCAGTGAAGCAAAGAAGAGAGGAGGAAGAAAATTAAAACAAGAGAAGCAGAGAGTACGAAAAATCTATATAAAGAAAGAAAGAAAAAAATAGTAAGGGAAATGATATGAGGGAAATATCTCTGGGGAGCATATTTGGATAATTAATCTGTCTTTTAAAACGAGGGCAGGTATTGCTTTGTTGTTATGTACTTTTGTGTTTTTAGACTGTAAACTGTACTGCAATCTTCATAGGAAGGGTGGTATATAAATAAGTGAAAAGGTTCTCTGAGAGATACTAGTGAGGGGTGTGGCTGAGGAGATTGTGTCGGTTGAGGAGATTCCTCAGGCCCAGATAGAGAGGCCTGGAGGGCTGCATTTGGCCTGTGGGCCTAAGGCTCCCCTGTCCCTAAGCTGGTGCAACCAAACAGGCTTTCTATCAGTGTCATAGGGCATGAGACTCTCAGGGTTGTGGGTTCAAGACACACACTGGGCAAAAAGGTGCCTGCATTGGAGGAGATTGAATTTAGATGACCCTTGGGGTACTTTCCCTTCCCTTACAAGCTTAAGATTCTGTGATCAGTGAGCCCAGCTTTGCAGGTGCAATTTGAACCCAAACCATGCCTGCCAATGGACTTCAAAGCGGCCTGCTGTAACCTCTCGTCAGCACTTGCAGTGAGTGCCTTTTAAAATAATAATAATAATAATAATAATAATAATAATAATAATAATAATAATAATAATTTGTTATTTATACCCCGCCCATCTGGCTGAGTTTCCCCAGCCACTCTGGGCAGCTTCCATCAAGTGTTAAAAACAAAATAGCATTAAATATTAAAAACTTCCCTAAACAGGGCTGCCTTCAGATGTCTTTTAAAGAGAAGATAGCTGTTTATTTCCTTCACATCTGAAGGGAGGGCGTTCCACAGGGCAGGCGCCACTACCGAGAAGGCCCTCTGTCTGGTTCCCTGTAACCTCACTTCTCGCAATGAGGGAACCGCCAGAAGGCCCTCGGCGCTGGGTCTCAGTGTCCGGGCTGAACGATGGGGGTGGAGACGCTCCTTCAGGACCGAGACTGTTTAGGGCTTTAAAGGGCAGCACCAATACTTTGAATTGTGCTCAGAAACGTACTGGGAGCCAATGCAGATCTCTCAGGACCGGTGTTATGTTGTCCCGGCGGCCACTCCCAGTCACCAGTCTAGCTGCGGCATTCTGGATTAATTGCAGTCACCTTCAAAGGTAGCCCCAACTTTGGCAAGTGGGCAGCCCTGCTCTCCTGTCACAATTGGCCCATGGAGGTGGGCGGATTAAGGAATTCAGGCTATGCCTCGCTGGCAAGATCTAGTTCCCTACCCCTGATATAGGAGAAGTTTGTCAGGAGCTTGTCCTGCACTCGAGTAGGACCTTGGCAGAGACACATGCCCGACTGGCATGTTCTCTCCCTCCTGGTCAATCATTTGGGAGCTTCATTAGCTTTCTTCAGCCCAAACATCACAGCGACCAATGCCAACAGACATCGACACACTTAGGGATCCGCAGAGCCTTCACAGCTTGCGTAACAGACCTCAGCAACTCAGCATTTTGGCTAATCTACTTTATTTACATATACATACACACGGAGCTCTGCAACATGGCTCCCTCTCTCTCTAGCATCAGACAGCAAAGAGAAAGAACAAAGGACAATAGTCCCACTTCACAGAACACAGTGACACAAACATCCTGTCTCTGTCACTTCCCACTCTGTGGAGTCAAAACATACCCCATCATGTGAAAGACAACAATCACGGAGCAGGAATTCTAACAAAGTTGCCCTATTCCCAGGCCTTTACTGACTCAACACCAGCACTTTGCACTGTGCCAAGAAACTAACAAGAAACAAATATCCTTCAGCACTGGTGTGTTGTGTTCCTTCCAATGAGTCCAAGTTTGTAACATGGCCATCATATTCTGAGCATGACTTTTTAAAGGACCTACATAAAGAACACTGCAAGAATCCATTCTGAACTTTACTGGGCCACAGATAACTGTTGCAAGACAATCTTATTCCAGGAAGGAATTAACCAATTAACCAGTCAAAGTTTGCAAAAGGTGCTCTGTGCTGGGAAGCAGTTTGGCGCTTGCCCTGAAAATCAGCCAGGCCTTTTGAGCTTCCCTGTTAACACCTCCAGGAAGAGAGGGTGGGACTTGGCAGATATCTCTGACAGAGAAAGGGAAGGCCTTAAAGTGATGCTGATTGTGGATTTTGCTCCTGGGGACCATGAGGGCGTTTTCCTGCAATTTCATTCATAGATCAATCATAGATACTGAGCCAACATCACTTGCCTCTTTCCATCTTCATTTAGAGCCCTTCTCCGGCTGCTACCCTATCTTTCTTCCCAAAGGTGAGTTTTCTGTCTTTCATTTTTGACACGAGTAACCACTGGCAGAGGACCCTCTGAATCACCCTCTGCTGTTCAAGATGGCCTAAAAAATAACTAAAATCAGTATCAACTTGGATACGTCAAAATTCGTTTAAATTGCTACACCAGTGGCATTTGACACCATTATGGCATAGTTATATTAATAAAACTAGGCCACCACTGTGCTGGAGAGTCTGCAATAGTATAGGCACAGCACTTCACATGTGGTGGGCATGTGCCCATATAAAGCCCTTCTGGCAGAGGGTGTTTATAGAAATAAGCTATATTGTGGGTCAACATGTGGAATGTACCCCAAGTTTGGGATTGTTAACTGAATCGTATCTGAATTGTATCTGAAGAAGTGAGTATGCACACGAAAGCTTATACCAAGAACAAACTTAGTTGGTCTCTAAGGTGCTACTGGACATTATGTGTGTATGTGTGTGTGTGTGTGTGTGTGTGTGTAATAATTATTGTTTCACTTGTCAATGCAAGAGTTCTGTGCATCCGTTTTCCTCCTCAGCAAGCCTGACGCTGGGTTTGAGTCGCTTGTCTGGGATCACAGGCTTGGTTGAGACGTATTCCACCACCACTTTTGTTGCTTGATTGTGCTTAGCTTTCCATAGCCGTGGCAAATAAGCTGAAGCATGAAGCATCTTAGTCCATTTGAAAACCTTTGTGCCAACCAGTAGCAGCACACATCTTGAGGGGGTGTAGAGAACAGAGTGTTGTGAAATGAGAAATTAGATCTCAAGCAAGAACAAGCCAAGCACCATTCCTAGTTATCCGCTGTGCCCATCGCCACCAACCATCAGACCTCAGTCTCGCCCAGACCGTGGTTCTGTTTTCAACAATTGCTCATGAAGGATGCTTGTGCTCAACAGTACTGAAAGTCATGGGGAGATCTCTAGGATAACCCACTGGGTTTTATTTCCTCTACCTCTCTCCAGGCATAGAGTAGAGGCCCCAACCTTTTGTGGCCCAAGAGTACATTGGGAAATCGAAAGCACCAGAAAATACCCATTTCACAGAAGAAAAACTGATGCACCTACCCCACAAAAACCCCCCAAATAAGACAACAACAACCACCCTCCAAAACAAGCATCCCATCCCAAAAAAGCAAAAAAAAAAAAAGCACTCAATGTTGTTTGTTTGTTTTGTTTGTTTAAGGTCGGGGGCAGTTGGTGCTGTTTGATGCATTGTGCGTTCTTCTATACTCCCAGTCCAGAGTGGCTGGGGCAGCCCAGTCAGATGGGTGGGAGTACATGTGATTAACAACAACAACACAACAACAACAACAACAACAACAACGGATTACATTGTGGTACATTAAGAACCACAAATACAGAGCATCCAAGGGCAGTTTCTCTCCAAAACCAGGCAAGAAAGACTGAAATGTATTAAACTTGCATAGCATCTAACAGAGAATCATTGAAATGTCTCCTACTGCCTCCCTTCCTCATTCTTAAGATTCTACTGGATACAGAGACAGGTTGTCTACACCTTGCCTTTTTTGTTTTTTCCCTGTCTCCCACAATCATCATTTCATTTCCCCTTTAGCATCATGAAGAGTTCTGGAGAACCCAAAAGCCTCCACAGTATTTTGTGACCTTCTGGTTGGTCTAAACCAGTCTCCAGCTGTTTTTGGACTACAAATCCCATCATCCCTAGCTAGCAAGACCAGTGGGCAGGGATGATGGGAATTGTAGTCCAAAAACAGCTGGAGACCCAAGGTTGGGAACACTGGTCTAGACTATACAAAGCTTTGTCCTAATATGGATTTTTGCATTTTTCATATGGTGCCAACATGGCTACATTTACTATTTTAGAATGAAATAAAAAGGTAAAGGGACCCCTGACCATTAGGTCCAGTCGTGGCCGACTCTGGGGTTGCAGCGCTCATCTCGCTTATTGGGCCAAGGGAGCTGGCGTACAGCTTCCGGGTCATGTGGCCAGCAGGACTAAGCTATTTATCTACAGATTCAAATAATCTATTCAGAGGCAGGGAAAATCCTGCCTGCAGGCCTGGCACAGGTCCCATTTGGCCTGCTAGATCGTTCCCATCCCCCAATTGCATCTCTCCATCCCACAGCTGACCTCATATGTCAGTTCAGGTGTGCGGCAAGACAGAGATGTGGCTGGGTGAGCCCATCTCCTTGCCCTATGTTATTAGCAAGGATTGGCAAAGGTGTAACAGGCAGGTGGTAAAGCACATATCTTCAAGCACCAAGGCTGGAATAAATGGCACTTGTCCCAGCAACAGTCGCAAGGTAAGATTATAAGCACATCTGATAAAAGTACAGTGGTACCTCGGGTTAAGTACTTAATTCGTTCCGGAGGTCTGTACTTAACCTGAAACTGTTCTTAACCTGAAGCACCACTTTAGCTAATGGGGCCTCCTGCTGCCCGCGCGCAGCTGGAGCACAATTTCTGTTCTCATCCTGAAGCAAAGTTCTTAACCTGAAGCACTATTTCTGGGTTAGCGGAGTCTGTAACCTGAAGTGTGTGTAACCTGAAGCGTATGTAACCCGAGGTACCACTGTACTGCACAGTCAGGTCAGAACAGAAGAGAACAACATAGGATGCAATCATAACATCTGATGGGAAGGAGCAGGTTTCAAGGAGTGGCAGATCTGAAGCCCTGCTTCTTGTGTCGACCAGAGAAGAAGGCAGGGTGGAGCAGGAGAAGGCTGCATGTTCAAGCTCCACACCGCAAGTTGCTGGCGGCTGGACTAGCTTGGGACCCAGATGATTCTTTGCCAGCTCCACTCTGCTCTGCCTCCTCCCCACCCTCCCCAATTTGGGGTAGGGGGGAATGCTGGCTCCAAAAAGTGGGGATCCCGCCAGCAGCAGCTTCCCCACATCTGTGCTTTCAGCAGACAGAACAGTGGTGGAGCCTACCCGATGGCAGGGTCCATCAGAGCTGGGTGGAAGGACATCTCCAGCTCATTCAGGGGTTTTGGGTTGCTCTGTTAATCCCAATGAATGAGGGCAATCCGTTTGAAAGATACGTGTGCGGACTATCACTGGCCGTAGGCATGGATAAAATTGTGCATACCTGGGCCTACGGGTTAAGGAGGGGGCTATCCTGAGCCTATTACCACGAGAAAACCCTGTGGGTTTCCAGCAAAGGGTATTCAGAATTATTACCACCTCCAACCACGAGGCCTTATCTCCCCAATACACTTTTAAACCCATCCATGTTTAGGCACAGTTATTTTCATATATTATGGATGTATGATATCCATCTTAGCTCTCCAACACTTTGAAGGCATTGTGATATTTGTAGCAGGCTTACAAGTAACAATCTGAATAGCAAACTGTTGGACCAGTGCCTCCTCTGGGAAAGAGAGGACAGGAAGAGGCTAAAGAGTTTGGGAACCACTGGTCTATAGGTTGCTA
Organism: Podarcis cretensis; assembly: GCF_951804945.1. NCBI lineage: Eukaryota > Metazoa > Chordata > Lepidosauria > Squamata > Lacertidae > Podarcis > Podarcis cretensis. The sequence continues at coordinate 83,010,784 of NC_137174.1, read as the reverse complement.
GTTACTTGTCTGTAATTTATACCTTTGGCTAGCCTTCAGGTGAAGATGGCAACGAATAAGGCAGCTTGTCCTTGATCTCAGCGGTCTGTTCTAGCTTTAATTTGTTTTTATCCTGAATAGTATTAAAGTTTTAAAGTCAGCTGGCTCAGCAGTTAAGGTCAGTTGGTATATACAGGCAAAGAGCCTATCTGTTATACTTCTATGTAGGCTTAAAAGCCGTATCTTTTAACCGGAGGACAGGAACTGGGAGAACAGCTGTTTTAGCTCAGTGTTTAACAGATAAGGAACACTTAGAAGACCATCTTGCCCAAAGGATACTTTGCAGTTTTAACATGGTTATAGCATGAGCAACAGAGCTACAGTGCTTCAGTTAAAGTGTCTGAAACTCCATTGCCAAGTTTAGTCTGGAAATTGATGCTGGACTATTGTGAATCAGCAAGGGATTCAGAGGTAACTGCAAAGCAACTGTGGCAAGAAGAAATTACTATGTCTTACTCAGTGGCGTAGCGTGGGTTGCCAGCACCCGGGGCAAGGCAAGTAATTTGCGCCCCCTAACCCGTGGATTTGCGCCCCCTAACCCTAACCCCCAGATGTTGCGCCCGGTGCAGCCGGCCCCCCCTGCACCCCCCACGCTACGCCACTGGTCTTACTTGCTAGAATTCCTCTAATGAAAGCTTAGTTAACTGGTCAATTGATCTGAACTTGTTAGGAGCTGAGACATATGCTCCCAGGCTACCTCAGCTTCCTCCATATTAAAAAAACCTATGTCAGGGACTCAGCGGGAGCGCAGGGAGGAGAGGAGATGGAGAGCGAGGGGGAGCAATCTGAGGGCAGCGTAGGAGAATATGACAGCAGCCCGATAGATTCCATGAGCCTCTCCAGCGAATCGGAAGATTCACAGAAGGGGGCGCCGATGGGCAGGGCAAGGGGCGACCCAAGGGGGACACCCCAGAAGCAAGGGGCCAGCGGGGACTCCCAGAGCAGCAGTTGGAAATCAGGACCAGCTTCCCCACCAGAGCTTAGTGGGGGGGAGGAGTCCCAGGTGTCAGAGCCCACATATGCACCACCAGCGAGAGAAGATGAGTCAGGGTTGACCACGCCTCCATCGGAAAGCGAGTTAACGGTCAAGAGGAAAGTTGCAGGCTGGGCGCGCGCGCCAAGTTCAAAGGTACAGGCGAGCGGCACAGAAGGTAGCCCGGATAGGGAACCAGGTCCTAAAGCCCGCCGGAAGGAGGGGCAAGAATCGTCAGGGTCAGCGTCAGAGGAGTCCAGGAAGGATGAAACCCTAGCGGGCAGGAGGGCCCAGAGGAGAAAAGAACTTAGGAAGAGGTGGAGCAAGGCGAGGGTCTTAAACTGGTGTGGAAGGGGAGGAGACTCAGACGGGACTTCGCCGGTCTAAGGTCGAGACGTAGAGCTGCACGCTGCGGCTTTAAAATGGAAACTGAATCTCAATAAAGACTTTTGTACATAACTACAGCCTAGCGTTGGTCCTCTGTGAGCTGGGACCTGGAGGCAGCTCTGACAACCTCAATTAGGCATAATAATAATATTAACATAACAGATTCAGCCACAACAGAGATTGTATAGAGATTCGCTGTACAAACTTTAAAGAGACCAACGTCTCCCGGCTAAACAAACAACAGAGAGGATCTTTAGCAGAACCGACACATTGTAAAATGTAGCTTGGGCTTTGAATGCTTTAATTGTTGCACTGGTTGGGTTGGCAGAAACAGGAATTCTGACTGTAGCCCCACCGATAAGACCTACCAGCAAATAAACTGACAGTGGTGATGGTTTGAAGATACGTACATCACGACAGGGATAGGTCTGAATTTACTAAGTCCCTATCAGATTCAGTAACCATTTACTGACATTTGCCAAGATCAGAACTTGAACTCAGAAACCTGCTTTTACACCAATATGAATGCTAAAGAGATGGACTTAGAGGAATAATTATCTTTCTCAGTTTAACCCCTTCAGATAGTGGATGAGTATGCTGATAGCCCACTTGCTATCTGCCAGGGAAATGATCTCAGCCTGTCACCTAATTGAAATTGTTGAAACCCCAATCTGGAGTCTTTCAATGGAACTCTGGAGGCTTCAAGTCAGCACTCCACTTTTCCTGTTCTACAGCACAGATGGGAAGAAAAGGCAGCAAACGATGGTTTAATAAACATATCTTGGGAAAGTACTGAATGAGGGGGAGAGTCCAAATTCCAATGATGAAAGAGGTCCCCAGATTTTCTACAGGCCAGTGAAGAAACCCAACAGAATAATGAAAACAGAATCAGAGCTCAGGCAGGAATTCAAGCTATTGTAGGGCCTTCCCTGGATTTAGGAAATGGTTTACATTGTAAATACCTGTATAATTGTGACCAGAGTGGCAGTATCGAACTAACCTTTCAGGATCCTGCTGTATGGGATAAATTTGGTCTCTAATTCATCTGAAATCAAGCTGGATTTGAAGTTGTTGGTGTCTCTCGTAACTCCTCTTTCCTATATCACAGATGTTGGCAAATTGGATTTTACAAAGGCAAAATAATATTAGAATTGGAGTTGTCAGGGATGCACAAGAGAAATTGTGTTTTAATGCTCAGGAAGCTGGCAAGGCCTCTTTTTATATTGTTATGTGTTTTAATATTATGGATGTACGTTCTGTATTATTTTATTGGAGCTTAAAGAGAATACAAAACAAGAGCTAACAACAAATAACAAAGAAAAGGAAATAACGAAAAGGAAATCAGTCCTCCAGTTTTTCAAACTAGACAACAGGCAAGGAGGGTTGCACACATTGGTTCTGGGACCAGAGAGATGATACTTGGACACTGGAGTGAATGTAGCCTCTTAAGGAATGTGTGAGGGCAAGGGGCACCACTGAGGTGACCCCTGAAAAGGGGTAGCATCAGCATCTGCAGTGGTTTGTTTGTTTGGTTGTTTCTTTGTTTGTTTCTTTGTTTGTTTCTTTGTTTGTTTCTTTGTTGTTTTGGTAGTGATACAAAAATATAGCGACACATACCGCCAGCAAATGCACTGTATAGTGCAGGGGTAGATAACATGGTGGGCTCCAGCTGTTTTGCCATTCAACTCCCATCGTCCCTGATCTTTGGCCATGCTGGCTGGGGCTGATGGGAGTTGGAGTCATGGATGCTTTAGCTGAGATTCCTGCACTGCAGGGGGTTGGACTAGATGACCCTTGGGGTTTCTTCCAACTGTACAAATCTATGATTCTAACTTCTGGAGGGTGCCACAGTGACTACTCCTGGCCTAGCATACATCCCATCTGGACCAAGGTAGAGGACATCTTTCGGGTCTTTTCTCTCCTGGCAGTAGCCAGAAACTGCTTTTGCTCTCTCTTTTAAAACTGTGCATTACTGTGGGGGCCCACAACTCTGCCCACCCCCTCTTCAGTGGGAAGGGTGTCACTAGGTTAAAGCTCTGAAGCGTGTCTCTCCAAGCACATGAGAGAAATTCCCAGCTATCAGAAGATCATCTCCTGCCATTACTTTATGTTGACGGAATGTTAGTCACCACCCTCAGCTAAATGTTAGTCACCAGTCTGGACTATTAGCAACCAGTCTGCCCAAGAAAGGGAATGGCTGGCCAGCAACTCTGATAATATTAGGATTATTATTCTTTAACGAAGTTATAAGTGGGTATGTTGGGTTCTGGATCTGGAAAAAAATTAGCCAGTCTACCGGTCTGCTTCAGACTCAGGATGATCATCAGCAAATCTGACTGCATGAGGAATACCAGTTGCCTTGTGCTGCTGTATGGACAACATGGTGCCTTTGCCAAAGGGAAATGCTGGCAGGATATTTGAGGCGAGGATGCAGGTGGCGCTGTGGTCTAAACCACTGATCCACTTGGGCTTGCCGATCAGAAGGTCAACGGTTCAAATCCACACGACGGGGTGAGCTCCCATTGCTCTGTCCCAGCTTCTGCCAACCTAGCAGTTCGAAATCATGCCAGTGTGAGTAGATAAATATGTACTGCTGCGGCAAGAAGGTAAATGGTGTTTTCGTGTGCTCTGGCATTCGTCACGGTGTCCCATTGCGCCTAAAGCTGTTTAGTCATGCTGGCCATAGGACCTGGAAAGCTGTCTGTGGACAAAGGCAGGCTCCCTCAGCTTGTAAAGCAAGATAAGCGCCGTACCCCATTCATCTTTGACTAGAATTAACCATCCAAGGGTCCTTTACCTTTACCTTTAGGAGGCAAGAGTAGGGCTTGGTCATCTCCTATGTAAGAGGTGGGGAATGTTTTTGGCCTGGCGAGATCAAATCTTTATCTTCCCCCAACCAATCCTGGTGAGCCAACTTGGACATGCCAATTATCTGGTGTGACATGGATGTTGGGAGATTAACAAGTGGGTTGCCTTGTCTGCCTGCCACAGTTGGTCCTTGGGGATGGGCAGGGGAGATTCTGTCCAAGCAGGATTGAATTCCTTGCATATCAGCTGATACCTGGGGAGTCCGATCCTGTTTCCCACAGGGTTTGGGCATGCCAGCTAGTTTCTCTTAGGTGGCGTGCTCAAATCAAGCAGGATCAAACTCCCCACATGCATCAGGTGACACGTGAGGGGTTCAGTCCTGCTTTCTGTAGCCATGCCACAGCCTGCCCCATACCTGACATCACATAGATGTGGGGCAGGGGACGTGGTTTCCACAAAACAGCCTTGCAGACCAAATGGGGAGAGCCAGACAACGGCTGGCTGAAACAACGTGCTTCCTGGGACTTGCCTTAAATGACCACACAACTGGAGTGCCTTAAGGAACAAATGTGTCTCAGTGACATTCCAGTCCCCTATTAAAGTGTCACCAGCAGGGTGTGACCGAAGGAAATAGTTGGGCAGCCGCTCGATTCCCGAGCCAGTAAAACCAGAATGACATCACCTGGGTCCTATGGATCAGCTAATCCATTTAAACGATTTTCCTAATGAGGATATGGAAAGGGTACAAACTGACTAGTTTAAGCTCCTTAAAACCACATTTCCAAATGATGGGGAAGCTGTGGCCCTCTGGATTTACTGGACTCCAACTCCCAACAGCCCCAGCCACAATGGCCAATGGTTGGGGTGAGGGGAGTTGTAGTGTCCCACCCCAGATTTAATGTGACACCAATTCTCTCCTTGGCTCCAACCCACAAAGCTCATTAGGGTAATCCTAATTGGCAGTTCCAGAGGAAGAGGACCGCAAGCTCTGGCAAACACCACGCACAGAAGATCACCTTTGTGCTTTGTTTTATGCAGAGCGATGCCACCTCCGCTTCTACATTTTATTTAGCGTGAAATGAAATACCTAGGGCTGGCCCTGCCTCGGGCAGCAAATACCAAAGGGACAGGGAATGGGAGAGAGCTGTATGTCACACAGCCTGACCTGCATGCTGTGCTCACAGGTGCAGGGGAAGACATTTTCTTCTTGCCACTGTTGAAACAAAATTCAACTGCCAGGCTGGCCAGCTTTTGAGGAGATGCACCTTCTTATCCATTGCCTCAGGGCCCCTCCAGACACTCATTGTGGGGGTTTTATGTGGTGGTGTTTGGGGCAGTTATATAATAATAATAATAATAATAATAATAATAATAATAATAATACATTTTTATTTATACCCCGCCCTTCCCGGTTCAGAAAACCGGGCTCAGGGCGGCTAACAACAAATTTAAAACACTTAATTGGGGCAACGAAAAACAGCATAAAATACAGTATAAAACGTGAACAACAATAAATTCAGAATTCAAAAATGAATTTAGGGGGGAAATCCATCCAATAAACATTAGATGATCACCAGGGCTAGCTGGATAATTAGTCCTATTTGGCCCAGCAAGGAGACCAGGGGAGAATTAGCTGTGGGATCCCAGAGCGAGTAATCTTCATAAAAAGGAGAGGGCGAGAGAAGGAAGGGGAATAAAAGATCAGGCTAAGTTCAAATTGAAAGCCAGGCAGAACAGCTCTGTCTTACAGGCCCTGCGGAAGGAAGTTAAATCCTGCAGGGCCCTGGTCTCATGGGACAGAGCATTCCACCAGGTTGGAGCCATCACTGAGAAGGCCCTGGCCCTGGTGGAGGATAATCTGACTTCCTTAGGGCCCGAGACCTCTAAACTATGATTATTCATGGACCTTAAGGTCCTCTGCGGGGCAGACCAGGAGAGGTGGTCCCGTAAGACCTGCCAGAATTGGAATTAATTAATTAATTTCTATACTGCCCTTCGTCCGAGGATCACAGGGCCGATACCGCAGAACCATAGAATTGTAGAGTTGGAAGGGACCACAAGGGTCCCTCAAGGCAGGAATCTTTTGCCTAACATGGGGGCTTGAAAACACAACCCTGAGATTAAGAGTCTCATGCTCTACTGACTACAATATAAAACCACAAAAAAAAAAAAATACATTAACTGAGTAACTCTTGCCACCCTTTGGGAGGAAGGGCAGAATATACTTATGGGTTTGCTGGGGGCAAGGATCCCCTAAAATTCCTGGGTGCCAGGTTCTCCCCATAATTTCTGAAATTAGTAAATGTGGGGAACATATAGCCAGGATACTATCAATACAGGGTCCCCTATTTCATTCTGGTCAGCCCATCTGGCACACTAGGAGCAGGATTTTCTTCTTCTTTTCTTTTCTTTAAATACAATTTTTATTAAATTTTCTGTTTTACAATTTAGAATATTAATTTAGATAAACTTAAAATATCAATTTGACCAAGCTGCGGGAGGCAGTGGAAGACAGGAGTGCCTGGCGTGCTCTGGTCCAGGGGGTCACGAGGAGTCGGACACGACTAAATGACAAAACAACAACAAAATATCAATGACTTCCCTCCTTCTCTGTCCATGGTTCATTTTGCATACCATAAATCCCTGCATATTTTAAATAAACTAAACCATTCAGTATTCCATTATTACTTCCATCAAAACTTATTTACACTGTTGAATTTATCTTAGTGCTGCCAGCGTTTTCAAGTGTACACAATTTCCCCCCATATATTCAATAAACATTTTCCAATCTTCTTTATTTTATTTTATTTTTTCAAATAATATTTATTATTTTCAGTAAATAAACATAATAAAAAGAGAAAAGATAAAGACAACGAAAAAATAGGAGAAAAAAAGAAAAAAGATACATACAACGTATTACCACTTAATTAATTAAAATTAAGTACCATCCATCTTCATAAACATAGTATTTGACTTCCTTGAATCTCTTCCATCCGAATTTCTTAGTAATTATATGTAGCAGTTTCCAATATCAAAGTTTCAAAAGACCATATCACAGTCCTGATCATATTACATAACTTTCTTTATCGTACATTTTCTTATTTATAAATTTAATTCCATTTTAATCCTAGGCCTACGGTAATTGTTTCTTTCAAGTGGTTACATATCTTTAATATTACAATATTCATTTTCCAATCTTCTTTAAACAAATGCTCTTCTTGTTCTCTTATTCTTTAAGTTAGATCCGCAAGCCGTGCATATTCCATCAGTTTAAACTGCCATTCTTCTTTGGTTGAGACCTCGCTCGTTTTCCATTTTTGGGCTAACAAAACACTAATGGCATACATAAATAACCTTTTTTGACACCTGGGAATTTCCATCTGACAACACAAGAACTCTGTGTTTTTTGGGGGGAAAGGTACTTTTAAACATTTTTTTCATTTTTTTTTAAATAATTTTTATTCGTTTTTCAAACACATAAAAAAACAGAACAAAAGAAACAAAAGAAAAACAGGAAAATCAAAACACAGACGAAAACATATAAAACAATTAAACCAATATGACTTCAAAATTATAATTTCATGCCCATCTTTCTTTTGACTTCCCCATACCTCCCCATCCCTGCATCCTTGTTTAGTGATTCTTTAGCAACCCTTTAGTCAATTGTCTTAATTCCCTTTCATTAAATTTCCTTTAGTTTTTTAGTTACAGCTGCAATTCTCTGCTTCTTACCCCCTGACATCTTAACATTCCTCAATTTTACAATAGTTTTTGAGATATATTTTAAATTTCTTCCAGTCCTCTTCCACTGTCTCCTTCCCCTGGTCGCGGATTCTGCCCGTCATCTCAGCCAGTCCCATAAAGTCCATCACCTTTGTTTGCCATTCTTCCAGAGTAGGTAGTTCTTGCATCTTCCAATACTTTGCCAGTAGAATTCTTGCTGCTGTGGTGGCATACATAAAGAAAATCCTATCCTTCTTTAACACCAATTGGCCAACCATGCCCAAGAGAAAAGCCTCTGGTTTCTTAGGAAAAGTCCACCTAAGGACCTTCTTAATTTCATTATAGATCATTTCCCAGAAAGCTTTAATCTTTGGGCAGGTCCACCAAAGGTGGTAAAAAGTGCCTTCAGTCTCATTACATTTCCAACACTTATTGTTAGGCAAATGATAAATTTTTGCAAGCTTGACTGGGGTCATGTACCACCGATAGATCATTTTCATAATGTTTTCTTTTAAAGCATTACATGCAGTAAATTTAATACCGGTAGTCCATAACTGTTCCCAGTCAGCAAACATAATATCATGGCCGATGTCTTGTTTAAACATTTTTTTCAATTCATTATAAATTACTTCCCAATACTCTTTTACCCTTTTACAGGTCCACCACATATGAAAGAACATACCCTTGACATCACTGCATCTCCAGCACTTACCTGATTCAGTCTTATACATCTTTGCAAGTCTACTCAGAGTTAAATACCATCTGTAAATCATTCTTCAAGGATTTTCTAGGCTCATGAAGGAGGACTGGAGAGTGAATGAAGAGCATGCTGAAGACTCATCAGTGCTACCAAGATAACGTCACCCTTGGTTTGACATTGCCAACTTCTTGTTCCTTTTCCTTTTAGGAATTTTGTTTTATTTCCATTAAACAGGACAAATGACAAATATAACCGCACAGAATTATTTCAGTTACAAGCTTGCACAAAACAAAACAAAGCACACTGCAATACAGAAGCGAGGAGAGCAACCGGCAATGTAATATTATGGGTGCTCAGCACCCATGCAGTTGGAGATTCAAGGATCCTATGCCTCAAGCATTATCTGTCTTTCAAAGAGTCCCTGTGTGGTTTCTCTCCATGTAGGACCTTGAGAGGTTGAGAGATATAAAGCATGCTGTCCCTTATTTATGCTCCCTGAACCGCAAGATAGCATAGGAGATTCTTGGCTTCTCAGGCCTGGTACTTTGGAACCCCATTAATTGGGCTCCTGCCTCCTAGCCTTGGATTCAGTGAGCCCCTGAGACCTTGCTCGTTTTCCATTTTTGGGCTAATGAAACACTAATGGCATACATAAATAACCTTTTTTGACACCTGGGAATTTCCATCTGAATTATCCCCAACAAAAAGGACTCTGTGTTTTTTTGGGGGAAAGGTGCTTTTAAACATTTTTTTCCAATTCACTATAAATTACTTCCCAATATCAGTATCAGCCTCAAAGCCAGGACCCTTATCCAGCTCCTCAGCCAGAAGCCGAGAAACCTCTGATTTGGTGTCTTGCCTGGACTCCCAGGACATGTCAAGGAAGGCTGCAGATTCCCTGCCTTTGCTTGAAAGGCAGGGAAGCCTCTCAGGGCCTGGACCTGCTAAGCCTTAATATAGAATTGTCACCTTTTTATGGGCAGTAGTGATCCTGGTCATTTAGCAACTGTGTGCCAGAAATATATCCAAGCAGGTGTATGGAGATGCTGTGACGGAAAAGCCTTTATCCATTGATCTCTTCCTATAACTCAGCTTTAAAATGCATGGAGTTATCTTCTATAAATGGTAATTCAAAGAGTCAGAACACTGGGACAACTTATGCATAATTTCAGACACACCCCTTTGAGCAACATGTTGATTCAACTTCATCTGCATTCTGGTATTATCTGGCTGCTTCCCTTGCCTCATGCCTCGACAGGCCTTTGGAGAGAGATGCCTGCCCTGCCAAACTCGAGCTTGGTTATCTGTGCTACCCCATCCTAGAGAATATGGGTTTTTCTTTTTGGCATTCAGGCTTGAGGAAGCTCCCTGACAACCTTAAGTTTTTCTTAAGTGAAGAGAACGATCAAACGCTAAACCCAACCTCTAGGCTCCCATCAAATCGCATTCCACTTGCAAGAGATGGTTATGCCTTTCGTCAATAGACATCCACAGAATTTCCAGCCACACCTTGGGTGATTTCCTTTTCCTGATATGATTGGCAGAAAAACAAGATCTTAGGCGTTGTGTTCTACCACAAGTTGTTTGCTATGGGTGCAGGAACAGATCCAGTATGCCAGTGGTTTCTGCTCTTTCTGACTTCATGGACCACATTCCACACTGCGTTTTCTGCTGAAGAACTCCTGTGCACTTGTCATGGGAGCTCTGCACATTATGGAGGTTTCTGCAACCTGGTACCCACCCACCACCCCTGACCATTGGCCATAGTCCAAGTCACCTGGGTGAAATCAGCTTGAGATCTGGTGCGGTATAGTGGTCAGAATGTCGGACTAGGACCTGGGAGACCCTTCCCACAAACACATTTAAGAGGCTGTAGAATATTAATCAGCCGAAGGCATGGTGGAAGAGGAACATTTTCACCTGTCGCCTAAAAAGATATAATGAAGGCACCAAGTGAGCCTTCCTGGGGAGAGCATTCCACAAACACGGAGCCACTACAGAAAAATCTCTTTCTTGTGTTGCCACCCTCTGGACCTCATGTGGAGGAGGCACACAAAGAAGGGCCTCAGGATGAGTCCAGGATGGTTTATATGGGAAGAGGTGGTCTATTTTTCTGAACTAAAAACCCCCAACTTAACACACTTGCTGAAAGAAACATCAGAGCAACACACAGGGCTCACACAGTGGTTGTGTCTGCCATATAAAGCATAGAGCTGTCCTCAGACAGAACTGTGTATACTGAAAAGTGCTTAAATCAAGATGGCAAGGGTGAGGACTGAGCGGAAGACAACCTGAACCAGTAAATCTCTGCTAGTTCCTGAGATGTATTAGGAGTTAGTGCATGGAATTGTTGCACATCTTACATCAGTCTTTGGGTGTGCAGTGTGGCTGACAATCCCACAGAAATCAGATTCGATTTGTTTCAACCTCTGTAGGTTGGATTGCAACACCAAAGTTCCATGAAATGCTGGGGCATGTGGTTGCTTAATTTATTTATGGTAAGATGTAAGAATTTAAGCAACATCTTTGTCTATGTGCCCAAGAAGTAGCAATTAGTAAGATGTGAGAATTTAAGCAACAACTTTGTCAATGTAGAATCACAGAATCAGAGAATCTTAAGAGCTGGAAGGGACCCCAAGGGTCATCTAGTCCGACCCCTGCAATGCAGGAATCTCAGCTCAAGCATCCAGGACAGATGGCCATCCAACCTCTGTTTAAAAACATCCAAGGAAGGAGAGTCTTCTCCCACCTCTCATGGGGCATGTGCTTGCTTAATTTATTTATGGTAAGATGTAAGAATTTAAGCAACATCTTTGTCAACCTGACGTCTCGTGGTGCAAGTAAGGAGGCCTGGCAGGCCACATTTGGCCCGTGGACCAGTGATTCCCCACCCCTGCTATAGACTGCCCATGTTCAGAGGCCACATGCCACTGAATGCCATTCACTGGCATTCATACCCAGCTTGTGGGTCTCCCAAAGCCATATTTGGGAAGGAGGATGCGGGACTAGATGGACCATTTTGATCTAGCAGGGCTTATTGATAACCTGGAAAATATTGGGCCTGATAGTATACACCCAAATCCAGGAAGTGAGTTCCACACTTGCAGATCAACACTGGCACTGTTGGTTGGATCTCTGTCGAACGCGCTGAATGCATTTGAGATGGATAGGCACAGAGGAAAGCCAGCAAAGAAGGACAGCTCTGACTGCTCACTTCTTTACTACAAGTTTACTCCTAATTACAATTACTCCTAATTACAATTACTCCTACTACAAGTTTACACCTAATTACCGAAGTAATTTCCACTGATTCAATGAGGCTAATTCCAAGCAAGTGTGTCCAGGATTACAACCTGAAGCCTCATAAGGACTGCTGCGCTCTGCTGCCCAGGAGGACTCTCCTGCGTGTGAGTGTCTGAGGGCCCTGCTCCTTCTTGCCACTCACCATCTGGCCTGGGGCGGGGCCTGAAGCCTCACAGGGACTGCTGCGCTCTGCTGCCCAGGAAGACTCTCCTGTGTGAGTGTCTGAGGGCCCTGCTCTTGCAGCTTACCATCTACCTGGCCCAGTGTGGGGCCTGAAGCCTCAAAGGGACTGCTGTGCTCTGCTGCCCAGGAGGACTCTCCTGTGTGAGTGTCTGGGGGCCCTGCTCCTTCCTGCCACTCACCATCTGGCCCAGGGCAGGGCCTGACGGGCCTCACTAGGACAGTTGCTGTTACTGCTGGAGGGGTGCAGAGTGCTTTTAAAATGTTTTAAAAATTTTATTTTGAATTTTTTGTATGTGGGGGGTGGGGGTGGGGTGGATGTTTATTGGGCCTGGGAATTTGTCTGATTTTATGTTTTTGTAATTTTTATTGTTTTTTGTTTGTATTGTTTTATTTGTGTTGTTGTTGTTTTTTTTTTTTAAGGTGTTACTTTGTTCTTAAGGGGAGGGGTCAGGGCTGCTGGGGAGTTGGTCCCAGCCAACAAAATGGCTGGGACAGGTTTCACAGGGGGGAATGCACTGGGACAACCGATCTCAGTGATCACGGGTAGGAGGAGGAGTTACGCTAAGACCAGACCATGTCATTACAGAGGAGGCAGGTTTAGTCGTTGTCTGAGGACTATCCCTGCCTCTGGGTCTGGTCCTGACCGGATGGATACCCACATGACCTGAAAGTGTTGCTGTGCAATGCCAGGTCAATGATTCATAAGACCACTGCTATCCATGACTTGATCATGGATGGAGGACTTGACCTGGCATGTGTAGCAGAGACTTGGTTGGATGAAGCAGATGGGCCTGTCCTTGCCGCTGCTTGCCCACCAGGTTTCTCTTACGCACAGCAACCCAGGTCATGTGGGCGGGGAGGGGAGGTTGCAGTGATTTTTAGGAAGTCATTAGTTTGCACCAGGCGTCCTATTGGGAAGACCCAATTTTCCGAGTGCATGTTCTGGAAGTTGGGCAATAGGGGCAGTACAGGATTCCTTTTGGTGTACCGACCTCCCCGCTGCACCAAGGATTCCTTGCCCGAGCTGCTTCAGGTCGTGGCGGATGTTCTCCTGGAGACACCTAGCTTGGTTGTCCTAGGGGATTTTAACATCCATGCCGACATGACCTTACAAGGGGCCGCTCGGGACTTCGTGGAAAGCATGGCCTCCATGGGGCTGTCCCTGAATAAGTCTGGCCCAACCCATAGCCGCGGACATGCCTTGGACCTGGTGTTTACCTCTATGGATGTTGGTGATCTGACACTAAGTAAAAGTGAAACGAAAGAAGTGCCATGGTCAGATCACTTCCTGGTGCAACTGGACTTCTCTGCGACCCATCCCCTCTGCAGGGAGGTGGGACCGATTCGGATTGTCCGCCCCCGCCACTTAATGGATCCAAATGGTTTCCAGAGAGTGGTAGGGGATGCTTTATCCCATGTTGATGGCCTTTCAGCCGATTCCCTGGTGGCCCGCTGGAATGTGGAGTTAACCAGGGCTATTGACTGTTTGGCTCCGAAGCGCCCTCTCCGATTGCATGGAGCCCGGAGAGCCCCGTGGTTTTCCACGGATCTGAGGGCAATGAAACAATCGTTGAGACGGCTAGAGCGCCGGTGGCGGATAACTCATTCCGAATCTGACCGGACACAGGTTAGAGCTCAACGTCGAGCCTACCAAGTGGCGATAGCGACGGCGAAGAAGACTTTCTTCACCGCCTCTATTGCATCTGCAGAAAACAGCAGCAGGAGACTCTTTCAGGTGGTTCACAATTTAGCGGAACCACCTGTAACATCGGGGCCCAGTACGGGCCATATGTTCTCCTGCAATGATTTTGCAAATTTTTTTGCAGATAAAATCGCTCAGATTCGGGAAGAAGTAGACTCCACCGTGGGAGCAGGGCCGGGGCGGGAGAGTGCTAGAGTCCTGTCTGGTCAAGTTGTGTGGGATCAATTCCAATCTGTTACCTCCGAGGATGTGGACAGGCTGCTTGGACGAATGAAGCCAACCACCTGTCTCCTGGATCCTTGCCCATCCTGGCTTATAAAAGCTAGCCGGGAAGGACTGGGCGATGGGCTTCGTGGGGTGGTGAATGCTTCCCTCCGTGAGGGAGCCTTCCCAGACCCGCTGAAAGAGGCGGTTATTAAACCGCTTCTTAAAAAACCATCTTTAGATGCGGCCACGATGGCCAATTATCACCCGGTCTCAAACCTTCCATTCTTGGGCAAGGTGATTGAGCGAGTGGTTGCTGAACAACTCCAGGCACGCCTGGAAGAAGCGGACCATTTGGATCCCTTCCAGTCGGGATTCAGGCCTCATCATGGGACTGAAACTGCCTTGGTCGCACTGGTTGATGATCTCCGGCGGGCTAGGGACAAAGGTGAGAGCTGTTTCCTAGTTCTGCTGGATCTCTCAGCGGCGTTTGATACCATCGACCATAACATCCTTCTGGACCGTCTTGAGGGGCTGGGAGCTGGGGGCGCTGTCATACAGTGGTTCCGCTCCTTTCTCCTGGGCCGTGTTCAGAAAGTGGTGGTGGGGGATGAGTGTTCAGACCCCTGGGCTCTCAGTTGTGGGGTGCCTCAGGGTTCTGTCCTCTCCCCCATGCTTTTCAACATTTACATGCAGTCACTGGGAGAGATCATCAGGAGGTTTGGGCTGGGTGTTCATCAGTATGCAGATGATACCCAGCTCTACCTCTCTTTTAAATCAGAACCAGTGAAGGCGGTGAAGGTCCTGTGTGAGTGTCTGGAAGCGGTTGGAGGATGGATGGCGGCTAACAGATTGAGGTTGAATCCTGACAAGACAGAAGTACTGTTTTTGGGGGACAGGAGGCGGGCAGGTGTGGAGGATTCCCTGGTCCTAACTGTGCCCCTGAAAGACCAGGTGCACAGCCTGGGAGTCATTTTGGACTCACAGCTGTCTATGGAGGCACAGGTCAAATCTGTATCCAGGGCAGCTGTTTACCAGCTCCATCTGGTACGTAGGCTGAGACCCTATCTGCCTGCAGACTGTCTCGCCAGAGTGGTACATGATGTGGTTATCTCCCGCTTGGACTACTGCAATGCGCTCTACGTGGGGCTACCTTTGAAGGTGACCCGGAAACTACAACTAATCCAGAATGCGGCAGCTAGACTGGTGACTGGGAGCGGCCGCCGAGACCATATAACACCGGTCTTGAAAGACCTACATTGGCTCCCAGTACGTTTCCAAGCACAATTCAAAGTGTTGGTGCTGACCTTTAAAGCCCTAAATGGCCTCGGTCCAGTATATCTGAAGGAGCGTCTCCTCCCCCATCGTTCTGCCCGGACACTGAGGTCCAGCTCCGAGGGCCTTCTGGCGGTTCCCTCACTGCGAGAGGCCAAGTTACAGGGAACCAGGCAGAGGGCCTTCTCGGTAGTGGCGCCCACCCTGTGGAATGCCCTACCATCAGATGTCAAAGCGATAAACAACTACCTGACATTCAGAAGACATCTGAAGGCAGCCCTGTTCAGGGAAGTTTTTAATATGTGACATTTTAGTGTATTTTTTATCTTTGTTGGAAGCCGCCCAGAGTGGCTGGGGAAACCCAGCCAGATGGGCGGGGTACAGATAATAAATTATTATTATTATTATTATTATTATTATTATTATTATTATTACAACCTAAACCTGGATCATGTCCATAAAATAGCACAACATTCAGGCCCAGTACAGACATCGTCCTATCTATCTTCCGCGTTTTATTTACATTTTATAGTTTCTGACAGAATAGTGGTACATAATGAATTGGAATAAAATCTGAATGAAAACAAGCACATTGTGAGATTGAATTCTGGTAAGAAAGAATGAACATCAAGGAAAGCAATTACAGCTGAAGAAAATCCCAGGAGCAAACCTCTCTGGATAAGTTAAAAAAAAATTTTTTTTACATGACATTTCACCCACCAATCTGCCTGAGACATGCAGAGACTCTATAGGTGATATAAGGTGAATAAGGATGCAACTATTGTGACTTCCCTGAGGCTTCTTTGCTAGAAGAAGAATAAAGTTGCTTTTATAAATCCCAGAATGTCTCTGTAAGCACATGGGTTAAAGGGGGGGGGGACAGTGACTATTGTGCATTGTAAGTTCACATCATGGCTGGAATGGTGCTTTCTGGTTGCAAGCCAAACACATGATAAATGAGCTTCAGAACCAAGTGGATCTGAGGAGGAACAACGGCATAAAAAACGTAGGCCGACCCCATAATGCAAACAAGCAGCAAACTGTGGAAGAGCCACCATTCAAAAGGATCCATGAGATAAGCCATCGTGATCAGCTGGTATTGCCAGTAGTACCAGGAGAGAGTGCTGAATTTGCGTTTAATAGCCATAGTCGTCTTAACAGTGCTCAGGTGCCACACCTAAGAGAGTGAACAAACAAATGTTTAATGAGAACTCTAGAGGTTTTGAGAGGAGGCACACACACGCACACAATATTTACTGCCATAATTCCGAATAAATTATACCCTGCTTTTCAACCACACCTAAGTCCCAAAGTGACTTACAAAATAATAAAAAGCACACTGTAGTTAAACATATGTAAACCAGGTAAAAACACAGCTAAAACGCACAAACCTTTTTTTTTATTTAAAAAACCAAATACACATAAGATAATTACAATTCAAATGCAAATAAAACCAGTAAAACTTCCACAATAAAGATTGGTAACCAAACTATATGGGGTTGAGAGGGTCAACTGATATTCCTCAGGAAGCCCATGACTTATTGATGCTTGTAATACTGCAGCCTAAGCCAGGATGTTCATCTATTTTTATTACATAAAACTGAATATTAATTGCCATATTTTTATTTTATGTCTATAGCCTTGCTGCCAAGGCAGCTTATGTAATAAACTAGTGCCCAGATTGGGTGCCATATTTGAAGGTGGATTTCACAGAGTAGGTTACAGATAGGTAGCCGTGTTGGTCTGCCATAGTCAAAACAAAAAAAATTCCTTCCAGTAGCACCTTAAAGACCAACTAAGTTAGTTCTTGGTATGAGCTTTCGTGTGCATGCACACGAATCTGAAGAAGTGTGCATGCACACGAAAGCTCATACCAAGAACTAACTTAGTTGGTCTTTAAGGTGCTACTGGAAGGAATTTTTTTCACAGAGTAGGGCCAGAGCAGGGCAACCTCAATGGTGAAGAAAACAGGTCTTGTGAAACAGCGACAAATGTTTAGCCTGGATAAGATTAAGGGAAGACAGGATGACTGCTGCTTCAAAAGTCCAAAAGGCTGTCACACAAAACAGGGCTCTCACATTTTCTACCCCTGGGGCCCACTTAAGAGACCTATCAGTCACAAAATGGCGGACGATGGGGCCAGAGCCAATCATAAAATGCCATAGTCAGTTAGGATGCTTGAAGACAGCATAGCTCAGGCTGCTCACTTCCTCCACTTCTGCCTCAGTCTCCTCTTTCCTTTCTGCTCGCTCCACCCTCCCCTTCCTGGTACAGCGGTGGCAGCAAGGCAAGAGAGGGGAAAGCCAAATGAGACCCATCTGGGTTCCCAGGAGAGGTTGGTGGGAGACAGCTGCAGACAGCGCGGCCCACCTGAAACAACCCTGAGACCCACTTTGGGCTCCTGTCAAACACTGACATGGAAGATGGAGCAAACTTGTTCTCGGTCGCTCCAGAATGAATGGGAGGGCATTTCAAAGAAACATATTCCGGTTTAACAAAAGAGGAAACCCGCTAACAGGACAACCAGTTTCACAGAGGAACAGATGGCCTCTCCTTCAGTGGAGCTATTTCAGCAGAAGCAACCTCTCAGACATGCACAAAAATTCCTACACCGAGTAGGACTTTGGACTGGCGGAGCTCCAAGGCCCCGTCTAACTCAAAACGTGCCATTATTCTAGGTGAATGAAATACTTTGCTATGTTAATCGGCCAGGTCCTGGCTTTGTTTGATTGAATCATCCGCCTTTACCTACTCCCTGCAGAGTAATCCATACTTCAACTTCTTCCCCTATGATTCATGGCATAAACACTCCCTTCCAGGGAGTCTTCTCTTCTCATGAGGTGGCCAAAGTATTGGAGCCTCAGCTTCACGATCTGTCCTTCCAGTGAGCACTCAGGGCCGATTTCCTTAAGAATGGATAAGTTTGATCTTCTTGCAGTCCATGGGACTCTCAAGAGTCTCCTCCAGCACCATAATTCAAAAGCATCAATTCTTTGGCGATCAGCCTTCTTGATGGTCCAGCTCTCACTTCCATACATCATTACTGGGAAAACCATGGCTTTAACTATACAGACCTTTGTTGGCAAGGTGATGTCTCTGCTTTTTAAGATGCTGTCTAGGTTTGCCATTGCTTTTCTCCCAAGAAGCAGGCGTCTTTTAATTTCGTGACTGCTGTCACCATCTGCAGTGATCATGGAGCCCAAAAAAGTAAAATCTCTCACTGCCTCCATTTCTTCCCCTTCTATTTGCCAGGAGGTGATGGGACCAGTGGCCATGATCTTCGTTTTTTTGATGTTGAGCTTCAGACCATATTTTGCACTCTCCTCTTTTGCCCTCATTAAAAGGTTCTTGAATTCCTCCTCACTTTCTGCCATCAAGGTTGCATCATCTGCATATCTGAGGTTGTTGATATTTTTTCCGGCGATCTTAATTCCGGCTTGGGATTCATCCAGCCCAGCCTTTCGCATGATGAATTCTGCATATAAGTTAAATATGCAGGGAGACAATATACAGCACAAGGAGAAGGGGGTGACAGGGGGCGAGATGGTTGGACAGTGTTCTCGAAGCTACAAACATGAGCCTGACCAAACTGCGGGAGTCAGTGGAAGACAGGAGTGCCTGGCGTGCTCTGGTCCATGGGGTCACGAAGAGTCGGACACGACTAAACGACTAAACAACAACTTACTGAGTGAGGAACAGGTGAAGTAACACTGCTGGTGGTCAGTACTCCCCCTTTTAAGCATCCCAGCTGATGTTCTTGCTTTGCAGAAGAGCTGGAAATGCCTGATAAACTACGGCTTAGTGTGTTGTGTGAACCAAACCAGTATAAGTCTGCTTCCTATGTTCCCACACTATTGGGTACAAGCCAAGGTACTTCCAGGGTTGTGACTATATTGTGAGTTTCAGAAGTTTGGATCGCAGAAAGTTAATAGGGTAAAAAAGACTGCAGACATTGCGTAACAGGAATGGCAAAGCTTCCAGACATATCATCTGCTGGGGAAATTGTTCTGGTGGCCAGAACAGGACACAGGTGTGGTCTGCCACTCCACTCTGCCTTGATCAGACCAAACCTGGAATTCTGTGTTCAGTTCTGGGCACCACAAACTGCGAGGAAATATGATAGCCACCTTCAAATGTCTAAAGGGCTGTCACATTGAAGATGGAGCAAGTTTCATCTTCTGGAGGGTTCGAGTCTGGAGGGTAGGCCTTGAACCAACGGCTTCAAGTTACAAGAAAGGAAATTCCAATTAAACATCAGGAGGAACCTTCTGACAGTAAGCTGTTTGACAGTGAAACAGACTCTCTCTAGAGGTTGTGGACCCTCCTTCCTTGGAGGTTTTTAAGCAGAGGTTGGGTGGCCAATTGTCATGATCTAATTGAGTTTCCTGCATTGCAGGGGATTGGACAAGATGGCCCTTCGGGTCCTTTCCAACTCCACAATTCTATGATTCTTTGAAATGTAATCCTAAAAGGCTAGGAGATTGGTGGGGAAGATGATTCACCCTTATTCTTCCCCACTGCCTCCAGATAGAGAGAAGGTGCAAGCTAGGGTGGAAATCAATAGAAACATTTTGAGAAGCAGACTGCAGTGAGAGGTTTTAAGAGAGATTCAGATAGTGGGCAAGCTCCAGGAAGGGCCTTTTGGTAGTGAGGGGAGCTGCCTAACTCTGGGGATCTGGTGTGGGGCAGTGGCTTAGTCTGCCTGCTGTGTTAAACTGTGTCTCCACCTAGGCTCAGCCTGTACATTTGTAAATAAACGTAAACATAACAAAACACCACAAGACTCCACTATAATATAACAACAACAACAACAACAACAACAACAACAACAACAATTTATTATTTATTCCCAACAACAACAACAACAACAACAACAATTTATTATTTATTCCCCAGCCATTCTGGGCGG
The DNA here is from genome assembly GCF_951804945.1 of Podarcis cretensis. NCBI lineage: Eukaryota > Metazoa > Chordata > Lepidosauria > Squamata > Lacertidae > Podarcis > Podarcis cretensis. Next base: position 82,990,578 of record NC_137174.1, on the reverse strand, counting down.
CTTCCAAAAAAATATTAAAATACAAAATCTATTAAACATTAAAAGCTTCCCTAAACAAGGATGCCTTCAGATGTCTTCTAAAAGTCTGGTAGTTGTTTTTCTCTTTGACATCTGGTGGGAGGGCGTTCCACAGGGCGGGTGCCACTACCGAGAAGGCCCTCTGCCCGGTTCCCTGTAACTTGGCTTCTCGCAGCAAGGAAACTGCCAGAAGGCCCTCGGCACTGGACCTGGACCACTAGGTTCTTTCCACTAACTTCTTTCCAAAGGAAACCCAACTCAGACAAGTGCCACGACCATGGAATTTCTCACCACTCCAAGAAATGGAGTAAGCATGACCATGTGATGCTTCTGTAAAAGGCAAGGGAAGTTTGTTTCTGGGGCATGTTTTGAGCTAAAAATGCTTCACCTGTAAAAGCCCCAAAGGCCAGAGGTACCAAGGTTACTTCTGCGACAGGTTGTGCCAGGAACATCTCATGAATTTTAAGTTGCATCTTAGAACAGGTTTACACTCATCAGCTGGCGACTGCATTAATAAGCCAATATGCAAGGCGGCCCAAATATTAATTTCCCCATCAAAAATTATGTAAATTATGACAAATCAGCTGTGTGCATGCTAGGGCCTATACATCAGTTTCCTGGCTTACACAATGCTTTATGCATGTGATTGGGAGGATCATGACTGACTGTTCTCCCCACTCGGGAACAATTATCCTTGTCCAGGGGCCCATCCCTGTGGTTTCCCCAGTAGTGATGTATGGAAGTGAGAGCTGGACCATAAAGAAGGCTGATCGCCAAAGAATTGATGCTTTTGAATTATGGTGCTGGAGGAGACTCTTGAGAGTCCCATGGGCTGCAAGAAGACCAAACCTATCCATTCTTAAGGAAATCAGCCCTGAGTGCTCAATGGAAGGACAGATCCTGAAGCTGAGGTTCCAATACTTTGACCACCTAATGAGAATAGAAGACTCCCTGGAAAAGACCTTGATGTTGGGAAAGATGGAGGGCACAAGGAGAAGGGGACGACAGAGGACGAGATGGTTGGACAGTGTTGTCGAAGCTACCAGCATGAGTTTGACCAAACTGCAGGAGGCAGTGGAAGACAGAAATGCCTGGCGTGCTCTGGTCCATGGGGTCAGGAAGAGTCGGACACGACTAAACAACAACAACAACAGGGGCCCATCCCACTGCAAGCTCAGGCTGTGCACACACTCCCATTTAATCTGCATCCAGTGTGCTCCCACAAATGCCTTGAGAAGTGGTGTACATAATGCACATCAAGTGTCAGGGACTGGGCAGAGGAGGAATGGTGGAGACCGCCTCCCCAGCCTGACCCTTCCAAAGAAGAAGAAGACAGTTCGGAATTACAACAGGGGTTTGAGGAAGATCACAGTTCAGAGGCAGATTAGGGGAAAAGCTGGGATATAATGGGAGAGGAGGAGGAGGAGGAAGAATAAGCATTAGAGGGACAGATGACGAATACAGTGTCTTTAGAAAGCATTCCAGACCGCCCCTCTCCCAGAACCTGATAAGCATTGAAAATAGGAGAGTAAAAAGCTCAAAGGCAGAGGGCACGTAGCAGCAACCGCAGCGATGGCGCAAGAGAGAGGGAGGGGGTGGAGACTCATTCGGGGCAAAGCCATTGTTCCAAGAGGCTGCATTTTCAAGCCTCTCTCTGTGGATATTGAATAAAAAGCAGTTGGTAAAGACTTTTCCTTGTCTTATCCGTTCCTGGCAACCTGCTGTGGGGTTGGATCCTCTGCCGCCTGACATCTAATTTCTCTCAAACCAACTTCAAGGCAAACTGAAAAAGAGAATCAGACCCTCCAAGTTTCCCTATTTTCCAGGGCCAGTCCCGGATTTATAGAAGCCATCCTAGTTTCTGATTTGATCCTGGAATGTCCCACATTTCTTTAGGACGTTCTTATTTTCATCGAAGAAATATTGGAGGGTGTGGTAGGATGTACCTATTCTCATTGGAGAAATGCTGGAGGCTATGCTAGCTTTGTTTTAAGCTGGTAATATGCACACAGCCTTAAACTGATTTAACGATTATTTCCCATTCCCAGGGTACTCTAGAAACTGCAGTTAACAAACGACATTTCTCAATATTCTTTTTTTGGGGGGGGACCATGTCTGTTAAAGTGGTAAAAAATCAACAGAAAATGTATATCGTGTGTGAGGCAGATGTGTGCAAAGAGGTTTGTGGACACAGAGGTTCAGAAAGTGCTGTATCAATTACTTAATGCAAGAACATGGAAGAAAAAGAGGCTTTGACTCAACACTCTCAGCAGGAGATTCAAAGATCTAGCAGGCAAGCCCAGTGTTGTGAGAGTGACACCCTGTGGTCATTGGAGAGAAATAAGGAGAGAAAACAGGCTGTGTTAAGCTTTCCATAAGCTACCTTGCTAGATAGTGATGTAAAATAGAGTTTCCTAGTGGAAAGCCAATTTTTAAATAATTGCATGCTGATTATTGGCTGATAAAGTATGAAAAATGTCTGTCTCCCACTTTCTACATCACAAGACCATGAACAATGACATGCCAAAGGTGCACGGAGTCCTTCCATATATGCGTTGTTATTCAGATATTGCACATCTGAAGCACTAAAAATTAGGTTCTGGGATTAAAACTTGGTCAGATCTACCTCAAATTAAGCCAGGCTCCACAGAAAGCTACTTCATTAACAATGTGAAAAGCATTCTTGTTCAAAACACTTAGGGCAGAGTGAGATCACACCCAATGTTTGTTGACTCACACACTGATCAGAACAAAGTAAGTCCTGTTGGTTATTTTCAGGTCTATGAGGATTACATACCGCCCCATACCCGGAGGTCTCAGGGCAGTTCACAGAAAAGATCACAACATATATAATCAGAATAAAAACAACAACCCAATAACATATGCACACGCCAGAAAAGAGCCACATTTTAAAAGGGCATAGGTTGTCAACAGATCAACCAAAGGCCTGGTTAAAAAGGAACATTTTTGCCTGGCGCCTAAAAGTGTGTAAGGAAGGCACCAGGCGAACTTCCCTGGGGAGAACATTCCACAGACGGGGAGCCACTGCAGAGAAGGCACCCTCTGGTCCTCTTGAAGGAGATACAAGAAGGAGGGCCTCAGAAGATGTAGGTTCATATGGGAAGAGGCGGTCCTTGAGGTATTGAGGTCCTGAGCCATTGAAGGCTTCATAGGATTAAGTGGATTAGGTGGTAACGATCAGCTTGCTTCAGTTTTGAGTTTGGGGCTGTATTTAATAAATTTGTACACCACCCCTCAGGAAGATTTCAGGGTGGCTCACAATATAAACTGTAGAGCTATGGCTTTCTCATGAGGCTTGAAACATTATTCATCCAATTACTCATCTAATTTGGGGCTTAAGCGGGAGACTTCCAGTTCAGACTGGGTGAAGATCATGTGGGATGGTGATACTCTCCCCCCCCCCCCAAGCATCTTTCTGAAACCTGGTGCCTTTCCTAAGTTTTGAACTTCAGCCTCAAAGATTGCAGTCCAAACACCTGAAGAGCAACAGGTTGGAAAAAGCTGGCTTGGAGTGCAGTTGTAATATAAAGCAAGGTTGAAATAACAAGCAGGAAGAGTAAGAACAGTCTCTAGAGGGCACCAAAGACCAAGCTGTATCAGCGAGAAGACTCAAGTCCTGTTCAGAATTGGGCAGGGCAGGGGAGCCTCCAATCACAGCCACTGGCTAGCCTTCCTGACCCTTGCTATACCTGATATCCAGGGGTGGTATTCAACTACATTTTATACAGAGTAGACTGAAATTAATGGACGTATCTTACATCATGTTCATTGCTCTGAGTAAAACTTAATGGAATAGCACCCCATGTGCTGGATGGCATATAAGCATAGTCGACTCTCAACGTAATAGCCAAAACCACATACAGTGGTACCTCGAGTTAAGTACTTAATTTGTTCCGGAGGTCCGTTCTTAAGCTGAAACTGTTCTTAACCTGAAGCACCACTTTAGCTAATGGGGCCTCCTGCTGCTGCCGCGCCGCCGGAGCACGATTTCTGTTTTCATCCTGAAGCAAAGTTCTTAACCCGAGGTACTAATTCTGGGTTAGCGGAGTCTGTAACCTGAAGCATATGTAACCTGAAGCGTATGTAACCCGAGGTACCACTGTATGATCAGAACAACCTTGTAAAAACCGTAAAAAGTGCAGCGAGCGCAGCACATATCACACTCTCAAGACCGCTGTTGATTCTCTCTGCACCTCTGAATGCTCTCCCAGGGTGTGTGAAATGGTGGGTGGGATTGCCAAAGGTTTCCCCCCACTCTCCCACCCCTTTTAATTTTTAAAAAACTTTTTCAGCCAAGCACATAAATCTGCGACTGCACATGTTTAATGCACATAAGTTGCGAGTTGACTGTACATACATACAACCATAGACTCTGAATGCACGAAAGCTCCAACAACACATTGACATCTATGCACAAAGGCTGCTTTGCGCACATGCTGAATATGTGGACGTCACAGTTAAGGAACAACTATGATTCCCCACATCTATGCACACACATAAACACAGCAATAGCAGCTGCCAACAACTTCAGAGCTGCTCTCTCTCCTTGTCACTTTAAAGTGATACTGTGCTTTTTAAAAAATCCCAGAGAAAACATGACTATTTTATGTTTCTGCAGAGGGAAAAACATTAGTTCTCAGAGTTTCTCTCTATGTTTGGGTTGTTCCCAAAGTTTGGGGAATTGGAAACAAATGTCAGTTTATCAGAATGCAAAAATGAAGGAAAGTGCAGAGGAGACAAAGGAGAGAGAGATTTCATCAGTCCTCTGGGCATATCTACACTGAATACATCTCCATTTTATAGCAATGTCACAGCTTCTCCCAGAGAATCATGGGAATATTGATATTTTGGTGAGAATACTGTCTCTGTTTCAGATCCCTAGCTTTCAGTTCCCAAAGTTTCCAAGAGGAAAAGTCTGTGGTGTGGATGTGATTACTCTCAGCATTAAAGGAAATGAATGTAAAAGCTACCTGCTCCTTCCTTAGGATATGCTAAAATTTCTCAGCAACTTTCTCCTCTTCTCAGTAGTAGTAGTAGTAGTAACCAACCAGTGATCTGGTCCTCATCTCTTTCTGCCCATTCAGAGAACTCTAGCAACTCTAGAAAGCAGAAGAAATTTGTCCAAATTTAATGATATTATATTATCAAAAGCATAGTGACCCATGAAGCAATACATACATGAGGGAAATAATAAGTTTATCTATTTACACATATGCTATTTGGTTCTGTAACCTTAATTATATTTTAGTGTTATTTTTTGTTAGTGATGTTAGTGATGTTTCCCCCTGATTTTTAATGCATTTTTATGTAATTCCCCCCTTTTCTCTTTTCTTCTGATTTACTTTAATTTTCTGTTTAACTCTCAGCAAAATAGAAATAAATAAATAAAATTAGAAAGCAGAAGAAATGGCCCTGTGGAATGGATATAGAAAGCAGATTGCAGTACTGTATATGGGAAACAGTGAAGGTGATCAGATCCAAAGAAGGACAGGGCTCCTTTTGCATTAACAGTTTGGAAGGAGCATACATACACTTTACTGGGGCTAAGGGGAGTGCAGGGACGGAGTCAAGGCTGGCTGTCCCATTACCACAAGGAAAATGTGAGGATAAATTGTAAATTATGCTTAAGAATGTCTGTCCAAATTTATTAATCCTCTATTTACCTTGGTGCCCTGAACTTTTAAGATTTGCTGTAGTCAATCTGCTGGAACAGAACAAGCAGTGCTATTTTTCTAGAAAAAGAGGTGCTGGAACTCACCTCGTTCTCTCAGAATAGCAATGGTGCCATTCTAAGTTCCAGTGAATCCCGGCTGAAAAAAAGCCCTGAGAACAAGTATTCCAAACAATGTGTCATAGTCTCCGCCTTTCTCCCTTCTCCCGAACAGCAAGCATAAGAACACACAAACGGGAAACAGGATCTGGCTGCATGTCCCAACACCAATCATCTTCTTCCTCTTCCCAACCTATTGACTACGGCCTCTGGCAGCCATGCAACCCCAATCAGAGTGAAAGTTTACATGGGTTGCATATGGATGTGACAAGCTACCTTTCACATAAATGCTGAATGTGTGACCAGAAAACACAATACTGGCCATGACCCTGAACTCAGATGGGACAAAGCGGCTTGTCTGAACACGTCTGGAGCACCCAGCCCCCCAGAGCTTCATTGTCCATTATACCTAAACACTTTTGACCTTTAGCTGAATGTATAAATTACTTACCGGTATTTTAGTCTTCCAGATTGCTATTTCTACACCTTATCCTATTACTGTGCCTTCTGGTTGCTTCAGGTTTTTTCCCCTTCTGTACATCAAGGGATGTTTTGCCCTTTGCATGTAGAGGTGCCTGAGTGTCATTCTTACTGCTGTCTGTGTGCATTTACTTGGAGATGGGACACAGGAGCAGGGAAGTTGCCGTCTACCAAGTCAGACCACTGGGCCAGCTGGCTCACTATTGTCTACACTGGTTGGCTGGCAGAGCCTCTCCAGGATTTCAGACAGGTGGCTCCCCACAGCCCTAGCTAGAGATGCCAGGGATTGGGACCTTCTGCATGCAAAGCTCCACTCCTGAGCTTTGGCCCTTCAAAGCTCTGCATTATGGTCTACAGATGTCAATTTTATTTTCTTGTTAATTATGCTGTTTTAAATGTGTATATTATATTTGACTTCCTTTAGCATTTTCTTCTGGAATGTTTAAAGATAATTTTTGCTGTCATATTAAATGCACATTCTGTAGCTGACCTCCTTTGTAATGCTTTATTTTGAAATCTTTAAGGTAAAAATATATTTTGCTTCCCTGTTAATTAATGTTGCTTGGAAGGCATACTTAATATGCAACTTTCTCCAGTAATGTTTAATTTGGATTGTTTTTATTTTATGTGTATATCTGAAGCAGCATCTCCACCCAACCCCATTGTTCAGCCCCAACACTGAGGTCCAGCTCCGAAGACCTTCTGGCGGTTCCCTTATTGCGAGGAGTGAAATTATAGGAAACCTGGAAGAAGTCACACCCACCCTGTGGAACGCCCTCCTGTCAGATGTCAAAGATAAGCAACTATATGACTTAGTAGACATCTGAAGGAAGCTTTTAATGACTGATGTCCCTTTTCCCCTTTGTATTTTGCTGGAAGCTGTTCAGATGGGCCGCCTAGTCAGATGGGTGGGGTATAAGAAAAGAATTTTTGTGGTTAGGTGGTTTATGTTGTAAACTGCTTTTTTAAAGATGTTTTTCTTAAAAACAAAGTGGTATAGAAATAATAATAATAATAATAATAATAATAATAATAATAATAATATAATAATACCCTAGGCCTCACTCACCTGTTTCCAAGAGAACCAAGAAATACTATTTATTGTTTCTTCTTTTTGCGTGTGTGTGTCTTATCTTACTCTGTGCACTTGTAATTTTGCACTTTTTATTGTTTAACAAAGAAACTATCTATCATTTCCAAGAGAACCAGAGAGTGCTTGGGCAGCAAACTCTATGACTCTAGAGGAGGGTGTGTGCTTCAAAGCCAGGGCTCAATCGGGCAAACGTGTCTCGAACCCAGCAATCTGGCTAAAGTGTATTTAAAATGTCAAGGAAATAAACAACTGTCTGACTTTTAGAAGACATCTGAAGGCAGTGCTGTTAAAAATAAAACAAAATGTTTAGGGGTACTCTCATTCTGACTCAGGAAAACCACCATTTTATAGTTCAAAAGGGGGGGAGGGAATACAGTAAACGGACAAAAGTACAAAGGTTCATAAAATGTTTAGGGGTATGCGTCCCCCCCAGAAAAAAAGCACTGTCTGAAGGCAACCCTGTTTAGGTAAGTTTTTAATGTTTGATGTTTCATTGTCTTCTTAATATTCTGTTGGGAGCCACCCAGAGTGGCTGGGGTATAAATAATAAATTATTATTATTATTATTATTATTATTATTATTATTATTGGGTTCAGGCATGACCCACCACCAGTAACCCTGGCCCTCTCCCTCCTTACCTGGCACCCTGAGCTCAGGGGTTCATAGGTTGCAGCGCCAGCCTTCCTGGTCCCCAAAAGCTGCTCTCAGCACACTGGGCCTTATTCAGCCCAGGCCTCAGAACAGCTTGGCTTTGATTGGACAGCCCTGCCTAGATGGCAGCCTATGAGCTTGACCCGCCATGGGAGGCCTGGCACTCTAGGACTTGTCATCTGTCGCCCTTTTAGGCTTGAGAACTACATGTCCCAGAGTTCCCTAATTCTACAAGCTTTACCTCTGAGCACAGTGCAGAAAGAGCTAGCAGCGTGTGGGAGGTTGTCAGTGACGGATTTATGTACAAGCTAAACAATCTATAGCTTAGGGCCCCACTCTTTTGCCCCTCCCCCAAAATTACACTATTAATATACTTCAGTTCAACAATTACTTTGATAAAATACATATTTTGTTATATGCAAATAGCTTTAGATACCTATTAGGTCCATAAATTACCATATAGGTAAGATAAAGGGACCCCTGACCATTAGGTCCAGTCGTGACCGACTCTGGGGTTGCGGTGCTCATCTCGCTTTATTGGCTGAGGGAGCCAGCGTACAATTTCCAGGTCATGTGGCCAGCACGACTAAGCCACTTCTGGCGAAGCAGAGCAGCGCACGGAAACGCCGTTTACCTTCCCGCCAGAGCGGTACCTATTTATCTACTTGCACTTTGATGTGCTTTCGAACTGCTAGGTTGGCAGGAGCTGGGACTGAGCAACGGGAGCTCACCCCATCGCGGGGATTTGAACCGCCAACCTTCTGATTAACAAGTCCTAGACTCTGTGGTTTAACCCACAGCGCCACCCGCGTCCCAAAATTACCATATAGCATATATTCAACACAAAAAACAATGACAATCTGTTGTTGACAAAGGGCAGCTGGACATATAAAGGGCCCTATTACCTTCAGTAAGTTGGGCATGGGACACTTAATTTTTTGCAAGGTTATTCAGTGAGGAGCCTTAAATATATGTTTTTCGGGTGTGAGGAATTCAAATCTGTTGTGTGTGTTTTTGTGATTTGGCAGCTCAGGATGTCTACGTTGGATGAAGAAGCACATTCACTACTTTCAGGAAACCAAAGGGTTTTGAATTTTAGCTTCTGATAAGGTCTGGTCATGCTAAAGAAGAGGAAGAAGGAGAAGGAAGAGAAAGAACATATAATCCAACTGCAAGTACTTGGCAATCCCTTTTTTAATTATTTCTGTGTGCAATTCTGCATGCGTTTTACTTACCAAGCAAAACTAAATTATACTCATTTAACCCGAATATCTCTTGAATTCCCAGGGCATGTTGCAACTTTTGAGCACCCCTAATTTTGGGGATTTGAAAGTTGGAAAATCCAGTACGCCCTAGTGTGGGAGTAGACGAGCAGCAAGGGTATAATGAGGGAAAATGAGTTCACTGGGGCAGTTGAGAGCCAGTACTTCTGGTGGCAGGTGCAGGCCTCGGAACATAGGGAGTGTATAGGGAAGTTTTTAATGTTTGATGTTTTACCGCGTTTGACGTTTTAATTTGTTGAAAGCAGCCCAGAGTGACTGGGGGCAACCCAGTCAGATGGGTGGCATATAAATAAGGAAGTATAATTATTATTGTTGTTAAAAAGGTGAATTGTGTGGAAAGCAGGAATGGGGGGAGCTTGTTTCCTCCAGGTGCTGTTGGAAGTTCAGCTGGGTACATGAAAACTACTGTATTTTTCGCCCTATAGGACGCACCGTCCCATAAGACGCACGAAGTTTTTTGGGGGGAAAATAAAGGGAAAAAAATTATTCCCCCCCCCAGGCGCGGGGCTGGGGCGGGGGAGGCCCGAGCTTCCCCCAACCCCAGTCCCCAAACAGGCAGCTCTCTGCAAGCCGTGGGAGCCCAGGGCTGGCTCCCGCTGCTTGCGGAGAGGTCCGCGAAGCCTGTACGCGCTGAGCTCAGCGCGCAGGCTTCGGCATGCAGGCACCTCTCCGCAAGCAGCGGGAGCGCTCCCGCCGCTTGCGGAGAGGTCCGCGAAGCCTAGACGCGCTGAGCTCAGCACGCGCAGGCTTCGGCATGCAGGCACCTCTCCGCAAGCAGCGGGAGCGCTCCGCTGCTTGCGGAGAGGTCCGCAAAGCCTGGAGAGCGAGAGGGGTCTGTGCACACCGACCCCTCTCGCTCTCCAGGCTTCAGTGAAAGCCTGCATTCGCCCCATAGGACGCACACACATTTCCCCTTCATTTTTTGAGGGGGAAAAGTGCGTCCTATAGGGCGAAAAATACGGTACTTTATACAGTTAAGCTCGCTTGGGCCCATCTAGGCTCAGTCCTGTCTCATATCTTCCAGCACATTGAAGACAAAAACTGAGACACCATCTTTCTCCTCAAAAAAGCACCTTTTCTGAACACAGCACCCAAAAATATGTGTTTTGAGGTGTCGCACGAGATCACAGTCCCCCAAAAGCACTTTTCCAGGGAGGAAATTGTGCAAGATCACACCCAAAATGGTCTCCGTCTTCTTGCAAGGAAAAAAAAACAGGATGTCCTGGTTTTTCCAGGACATTTGTGGGACATGATGTCTAAACTGACTGGGAGTGGTTCTCCCCAGGATTTCCTGCTCAAGTTCCCCTCCCCTCAGCACTCCCTGAACATGCTGGGTATTGAACCTTTTCTGCATCTAAAGCAGTGGTTCTGTGACTGATCTGCAACCCTTCCTAAAACGACTGCCTGTTTTGTGGGGAAAGCATTACAATACCGAAGTGTCAGAGCACAGGTTTTCAATTCAGGTCCCAACCTTACTGATGGCTGAGCCAACCTGAGTTTGGTCAGTACATGGGTAGATGACTGCCTGGGACCCACATGGACACTGTCTCAGATTCCATGGAGGAAGAAAGGTTGGGTAGACAGACAGCTTCTTCTGGGTTAGAGGAGCCAGAGGAGAAGCCTAGCTGCACCTTACAGCAAACAGGAGCTGCTAGCATCTCACGTTCCTCCTCAAAAGCATGAGGTGATGTTCAACATTCTCCATGCTTTCTTTTATTCAGGTCTGAGACAGTTTTGTCCAGCTTTCTATAGATTTTATTTATTCAAATGTGTGTTAAAACAGAGCCACTATGATCAAGAGATGCTATTATATGGACCTAAGCGCAACAAACCCAAACCAGCAGTTGCATTCGCCGCAAAAAGTGTGGAACTACCTTCAGTGCCAAAGAAATGCAACTAGACATACAGTAAGACTAAAACAGATAAAACAGTGGTAAGTGAGATGTTCCTTCAGAGTAAACAGTTTGTGAAGCAACTTCTCAGAGAGCCCTTATGCTTTTTCCAGCCTAAACAAAGAAGGAAAACTAAACTAATGGGAATAAAAGGAGAACAGCTTGGCCGGAACATTCCCTGCATATCTTTGCAAATGTTAAGTTTATGCCACGGTTGCTCTGCCAAGTGAAGAGAGGCTTTCTTGGAGCAACTGCAAGGAGCTTTTTTTGCCTCACCTTCTTTTGCCTCACTCTGCTTCCACTGGCAAAGTGGCGGTACAGGAGGAGACCTGTACTTGCTTTTTTCTCATTTTTATACCCTAAAGGCAAACAACATGATAGGTGGTTCCAAACATACCACTAATACTGTATAGCATATAAACATCAGTTAGACACACCTACCACATCTCTGGGGGAAAAGACCACTTAAGGGTAAGAAAGCTGGGGTTGCAGATGCTCTTTCCTGGCTCTTCCCACTTTTCTGCATTAAGATTCTTCCTTATCTACCTTTCACGTCTTCCTTATATACTGTGCATACTTACCAAGCACAGTTATCCTGCCATGCCAAACCAAAACTGCTATGGATGACACTGGCAGATCCCAAAATGACCAATCCAAAGCATGTCTTGAGCACATTAAGAGCATAAGGAGAGCTAAACCTTTTCTGTTCAGTCATTTGCTGGTGGCATTGATAATAATCGTCATTTATTTTATTTTATTTTATTTTTCAATTAATAATCATGTGGCTGTTAGGACATGCAAAATTACTTCCCTACGTTACCATTTCACTGAGCCTTCCATATCATTTAACGAAAAGAACACTGGGTCTAGTGAGATCTCATAATCTTTGCCTCTTATTATTTAATTTTTATTCCACACACCGCATCGCTTTTTCACAAAATGATCCTCGCACCATACTAATAGCCTCCCCTGCTCTCATTTTTACATTTCCAATGTTTGCTTTTTAAGCTCACGTGGTGGGGATTCTATTTTATATTTGCAAGGCAAGCTAGAAACAGGAATCTACCTTATAAGCCCATCTCGCTCAGTATTGTCAACACTGACTGTCAGCTGCTGTCCTGGGTTTCCCTAGTCCTACCTGGAGATGTCAGGGGTTGAACCTTGAACCAGCAGTCTGCAGTGCAGCAGGTACCACTAAGCTATGACACTTCTTTGCCACTTGCTTATATGACGTTCATCTTCTAACTTATTTCACATCATTTTGCTCAAAATGCATACAAATCAGGTCTCGAAATATTATTTAACACATAAGTGCTTGACCGTTTATTTCTTCCGTGGCATTGGAACTATAAGGACACTCTTGCAGTCCTGTTTTCTTTTTATACTTTTTTTCTGGCATCTCAGCAGTACCATCAAGACATCCCTTTTTAAAAGAAAGGGGGGGAAAGGATACATTATCCCAAGAGAGGAAAGCAAGATCTTTTCTAAATGTGACCCTAAGATGTACATTCGAGTTTGTCTCACAGTTTTTGTATCAACTGATAAATGCTGTTAAGGTTTTTACATGAAAGCTTTTTATATGAAAGCTGCGGTCCTGTAGGTTTTTGAATTATGGTGCTGGAGGAGACTCTTGAGAGTCCCATGGACTGCAAGAAAATCAAACCTATCCATTCTGAAGGAAATCAGCCCTGAGTGCTCACTGGAAGGACAGATCCTGAAGCTGAGACTCCAATACTTTGGCCACCTCATGAGAAGAGAAGACTCCCCGGAAAAGACCCTGATGCTGGGAAAGATTGTGGGCAGAAGGAGAAGAGACGACAGAGGACGAGATGGCTGGACAGTGTTCTCGAAGCATGAGTTTGACCAAACTGCGGGAGGCAGTGGAAGACAGGAATGCCTGGTGTGCTCTGATCCATGGGGCACAAAGAGTCGGACACGACTAAACGACTAAACAACAACCTGTAGGTTAATTTGGTCCCATCCACAGTATACATTTAAAGGTCATGGCTTGCCCCCCCCCAATATAATCCTAGAAACTGTTAAAGGAGCTCAGAATTGTAGCTCTGTGTGTAAACAGCACTTCCCATTATTTGGGGGTGGGGGTGAGGATGGGGACAATGTAAAGTGGTGCCTCGCAAGACGAAATTAATCCATTCCGCGAGTCTCTTCGTCTTGCGGTTTTTCGTCTTGCGAAGCACGGCTATTAGCAGCTTAGCGGTTATTAGCCGCTTAGCGGCTATTAGCGGCTTAGCAGCTTTAAAAAAAGGAAAATAACTTGCAAGAACTCGCAAGACGTTTCGTCTTGCGAAGCAAGCCCATAGGGAAATTCGTGTTGCGGAACGACTCAAAAAACGGAAAACTCTTTTGTCTAGCAAGTTTTTTGTCTTGCGAGGCATTCGTCTTGCGGGGCACCACTGTACCGTATTTTTCGCTCTATAGGACACACTTTTTCCCCTCCAAAAATTAAGGGGAAATGTGTGTACGTCGTATAGAGCGAATGCAGGCTGCGCGGCTAAGCCCAAAGCCAGAACAGGGAGACGGAGCACTGCGCAGCGCTCCGTCTCCCTGTTCTAGCTTGGGGTTAGCTGCGCAAAGCCTCCGCAAGGCAACGGGGTGCCTTCACCCGCTGCCCTGCGGAGGCTACAAAGGCTGTACGAAGGTGGGGGAAGGCTGCAATGCTTCCCCCCACTGCCAGCCCCACAAGCTCGGGGGGCAGCAGGAAGGTGGCCCACCCTGGCAGAAATGACTGGCAGAATCCGAGACCTGGGAGAAGAAGCAGTGGAGGAGTATAGTAAAGTTAGTCTTATTTAGAAAATTATTCTTTGGTCAAGTAAGAGGAGTGAGGCCTTGTGGGAGTTTCATCAGCCACAGGGACCCTGGGAAAGAGGTTGTGTATCTTTAAACTCTAGACTAGATGGCTCCTTAGCTGAAAGCTTTATTGGAACCAAGGAAGCCTTGATTTAATGAAAAGATCTAACACCTGAGTTTGAGGGTGTAAACATCCCCCCCTCAGTGATGCTATCTGTCCTTGAATTGCTTGGGGATGTGTCTCTGGCTAATTTCCACGGAAGGGAGGAACCCCTTTGATTTAAAGTTTGGATTTCAAATTGGCCCAGCTGTCAAGAAGTAAATTGATTGACCAGCAAGCCAGTCATTGGTGTATTCAAAAATAATTTGAGTCTTATGATTGGCTTGAAAGTTACGATGCCAAGTGCGAACTGTGAATAAAAGATCAGGGAATTGTCTTGATCTTTGCTCTTTGCTCTTTGCTTTCGGTCTATGCCATTGCTCTGCAATTCGCAAAGATGTCCGGCTCTATTGTTCCATCCTAATAGCCGTCGTTTCGTCCTTTGAAATGGAGATCTTCAAAAGCCTTCAACTTGCAGAGTCCTAAAGATTTCAGCTATCCTATTGTGTGTTAGAGCTTGTGAGTATGTATAGCTAGTTATACTATGTACCTTTGTTATTTTCTTATCTGTAACGTTCAAAAGAGTGCCTGCTATTCTAGCATGTTTTTTATGTTATTTTTAAAATAAACCTTTTAAGAATGAAACTGTTTTAGTTTGTGTGCCTTTCCGGAGGGAATAGCTAAGTCCTAGCCTTACGCTTGGTTACACTCTACCGTAGAACTTCTGCCTGCAAGTCTGTGGATGCAGCTTGTGGAATAGGGGGACGGCCAGGTTAAACGGGTCACAGCCTTCTCCCTGGGTTGTGATTCTGGGTCCCCTGGACAAGAGGGAATGGTGGCAGCCCTACCGGGTTGTGTTTGTTCTGTTTTGGGAAAAGTAATTAGCCCGCCAACCTTGCCCGGGGCGTCCTAGTCTGGCCGGAGAGCAGAGACAGGAGACGGGAGGGGCAAGCGTGTGGGGGCGAATATTACTACATGGTGGCAGCGGTGGGATTGAGCTTCCCACGGAAAGGCACTAACTTGGCACGAATCTTTTGTGGGTTACAGGTGGTTTATTTCTTTTTGGATAGTGATAGTTAGGAGAATGGAAGACAGTTTGGCAACTTCGCAACAGCAATCATTACAGACTTTAGATCAATGGGGAGGAGAGGGAGAAGATAGCTCCCTCCCGGCGGAAGCCGACCCCCCTAGAACTGTGAGCCCTGGAATGAAATCCGCTTCCTGGTTTTTGGATGGCTCGGGATCGGAGGAGGAACTGGTGGATGCCAGCAAAATAAGCACGGTCTGGAGGGGCCAGCGAGAGTCCTGCATTGTGGACAGGGGGAGGGGCACGCCAATTAATCAAACCCTATCCCCTCGTGAGGAGGCAGAGGCTGTGGGGGACTCCACGCGTTCTAGAAAGAATTATTCTGTCCATGCAGAGCCTAAAGAGATGGATTTCTCAGAAGGACATGATGTGGAGTGGATGCGAGATCCGGCGAACGGTGGATTCCGCTGCCGAGATAAGTATCCTAGAGTGGACCAGTCTATTTTAATGGGACCAAGAGCTAGCCGGATGGCACCTCACTTTCAAGATCTGTCGCATCAGCTACAGGAGGTGACTGTAGGAGACTGCCGTCGAGAGCCACCTGCGCCTGACGTCCGCCGGAGGGTGAGACAGTGTCCAATCAGCCCAGGCAGAGTCTACTCGCCGGTGAGGGCTCGAGAGGGGCGCGTGCCGGTGCGAAGGTACGAGGCAGAGGAGGAGGAGGAGGAAGAGTACTTTCAGAGACCCCTGCGTGGATACGCAACAACGGCAGCGGAACAGCTACACGCCCAGGGGCAATTGCCTCCTAACCCTACACCAAGGTATGAACTTGTCCCGAGGAGGGGGGGAGACCGATACCAACGGTCCCCTCCAGGACTGACTTTAAGTAATCTTAACTGGAAGGTGTTCCAGAAATACCACCCCCCCCCCCACTGATGTCCTGAGTTATCTAAATCTTTTTGAGGTGACTTGCCGGGACATGGGGGTTGCGCCAGAACTGTATATGGCGGTGTTACGTCCCCTAGTTTGTGGTGACTTGTCAGAGCTTATGGGGCACCTCCCCCCAGATGAGATGAATGACTATGAAAGCTTTAAAAGATTAGTCATGCAGTGGCATGGCTTACATCCTGAACATTATCGAAAAGCTTTTCAGAAAGTGGAAAGGGGAGGGCTCACCGACAACATTGCAGTCTTCTCTGCCAAAATGGCCCAAAACTTTGAACTGTGGCTTGCAGCCGAGGGGGTGGAGGATTTGAAAGGGATCAAGCAGTTGCTGTTAATTGAACAATTGATGCGCTCCCTGCCCCCAGAAATTGTTAGTTTGGTTGCCGATAAAAAGCCAAGGACACTGGCAGAAGCCACCGCCCTTGCTGAATCCTTTTGGCTGAACCGCACCCATCTCGTCAATAAAGGACAGAGTAACATGTATAAATCTACAGCGTCGTCGGGAAGGGCTGCCCCCCCCCATCAAAGAATCCAGCAAAGGATTGCCTACACCTGCTAAAGACTCTGCTGCAGCTGGGGGAGAGCGTGCTAAAGTGCCCCCGAGTTCTGGACTGTGTTTCTTTTGCAAAAAACCGGGGCACGTAAAGGCAGCTTGTCCCCAGTTGAATAGAAAAAGCCCTCCGTCCTTACCTCCACCCCTGCTGTCCGGATGATACAGCGGCAGGAGGAAAATTGGGAGGAGAAATCGACAAAATCTGGAGCAGTGAAAAGTTTGGCTCTGGAGGAGGAGGGTGGGGCGACACCTGTTGTGAGTAAACCTGAAACACCTGCTGTGACCGTGGGTCCTGTGTGCACCAGGAACCCTGTAAAAACACCCCATGTGAATTGGGCAAATTTGGAGTTTTCCGCCCCTATCGAGATCAATAAAACTGTTGTGGACTCGTACCGGGACACTGGTTCTGATATTACTAGTGTGTCGAAAGATCTGGTTTTACCCAGCCAGATGCAGGCTAAACCCTTAAAGATAAGCCCTTACGGAGTGGAGGAAATCTTTCAGCCAACAGCAATAGTTCCCCTTAAGTACAAAAGTTATAGTGGGAACCACCTGGTAATTGTCCATGATCCCGAAGTCTGCAAAAGTCCCGTTTTGGTTGGGAATGATCTTGGGTTCCAAGTTTATTTGCAACAACAGCTAACTGTGAGTCCGGTAACCGTGGCAATTCCCCCCACCCCCTCCCCGGCAGGGAAGGATGTGGTGGAGCTTGAGACTGGGTTGGATGAAAAACCTGGAGGGGAGGGAGAGTTACCTGTCTTGGATGAGGATACCAAGAAGGACCTTAATGGTTCTGTGGAACTGGGAGATCTGGGAGAGTTTGCTGCTGAGCAAAGGGCTGACCCCTCCTTGCAGGATTGTCGGGAGGCGGTTGGAACTCCTCTCCGAGGAACGAAGAGGGCCCAATTTGTGTATAAAAAGGGACTTTTATATCGACAATTTGTACCAAAAAAGGTGAAAGATAAAGATTTTGTTTTACAACTAGTGGTTCCAGAAAAGAAGCGATCTACTGTTCTTAGCTTAGCCCATGAAGACGGCTTGGCGGGTCATATGGGATTACAAAAGACCTTAGAGAGATTGACTCGTTACTTTTACTGGCCTGATGTGTATCAAACCACTAAAGCATATGTGCGTTCTTGTGTAATTTGCCAGAAGGTGGGGAATGACCGTGATAACCTGCCTAATGAGTTACAGAGTGTCCCCTTAGAAGCAAATGTTTTGGAAAAGTGGGGAATTGATTTAGTGGGTCCCTTGCCAAAAACTCGCTCAGGGAAGCAATATCTGTGCGTGATCATTGATTATGCGTCTCGTTATGTTTATGCCACAAGTTTGACTAATACCTCTGTTAATAGTCTGGTTAAGGCTTTAATTTCTGCCTTCTGTTCCCTAGGAATTCCTAAAGTTTTGGTGAGCGATTTGGGAACTAATTTTATGGCTAAAGTAACCCAGGAGGTCTTGCGTTTGTCTGAGGTTCGCCACCATACATCCATTGCTTACCAGCATCAGGGAAATGGGTTGGTGGAAAGAGTGCAAAAGACCTTGGTTCAGATGCTGCGCAAGTATGCCCTTGCCCATGGTACTAGTTGGGACCAAGATTTGCCTTTGGTGGTGGCTGCTTATAATGATGCCCATCAAAGAAGCCTTGGGTTTGCACCCAATCAGTTGATTTTTGGAAGGCTTCTGAATACCCCTCTCTCAATGCTCCGGAAAGAGTGGGAAGGTTCTGAGGAAGAGATAAAACTGCCTTCTGTTAGTGAGTATTTTGCCCAATTAAAAGGAACTCTGGCAGACATTTGGCAATTGGCCAAAGAGAATTTAGAGAACGCCCGATTAGATCAAAAAAGAGTACACGATGCCAAAGCTGTGTGCAAACAGTTTGAGGTGGGGGATCAGGTATGGATTTTAAGACCGTCTCGCCCCCACAAGTTAGATGTGAAATGGCAAGGTCCTGGCGTTGTGGAAGCGAGGCTGAGTCCTGTGCGTTACCTTGTAAACTGCAAGGAATTGCACCCCACTGCTCGCGAGTATCATGTTAATTCTTTGAAAGAGTGTGTTGAACAAAAGATCTCTGTGCTGGCCATTTCGCAGAGTCAGGAGGAGGTGCCTGCTTCACCTGTGGATCTTTTAACTGAATACAAACAGGCTGGAAGTATTTCTGATGTATTGCAGCTGCCGACTTTAAGTGAGACTCAGGCTAAAGAGCTCTATGAGGCACTGCAACCTTATAGCAACACATTTAGCACCAAGCCTGGTAAGACTCACTTGGCTCAGCATCATTTTGTCACGGGGGACACTCCCCCTATTTCCTCACGTCCATACCGAGTTGGTGAGGCACATGCACAGAACATTGAGACTGAATTGAAAGAAATGCTGGAGTTGGGAGTTATAGAACCTAGTAAGAGTGCTTGGGCTTCTCCCATAGTACTGGTTCCAAAACCCGACGGATCCATTCGTTTTTGCATAGACTATAGAAAAATTAACCTAGTCACTGTTCCTGATGTGTTTCCCTTACCTAGAATTGACACCTTGATTGAGAAGTTGGGACGGGCGAGATTCATCACCGTCATGGATTTGACAAAAGGGTATTGGCAAATCCCGCTGTCCCCAGAAGCTTCTGAAAAGTCTGCTTTTGTCACTCATGTAGGCTCGTACCAGTTTAAAGTGTTGCCGTTTGGATTACGAAATGCTCCTGCAGCTTTCCAACGGTTAATCAACTCCTTGATTCATGACCTGAATGAGTTTTGCTGTGCTTATTTGGATGATCTAGCAATTTTTTCTGAATCGTGGCCAGAACACCTTAAGCATGTGCAGAGAGTTTTGGCCCGGTTGCAAGAGGAGTGCCAAAGGGCCTTTGATTTGTTAAAACATGCCCTTATGAGTTCCCAAGTCATGCTGGCCCCAGATCAGAGACGTCCGTTTATAGTGCAAACTGATGCCAGTCAGACTGGACTAGGAGTAGTTTTGCTCCAAGAAGATGAAAAAGGAAATTGGCATCCCGTGGTTTACTTGAGTAAAAAGTTGATCACTTCTGAACAAAATTATTCAACCATAGAGAAGGAGTGTTTTGCTTTGGTCTGGGCTCTGACCAAACTGCGTCCTTATCTGTGGGGTAACACCTTTGAGGTTCAAACTGACCACTCTCCACTGTGTTGGCTGGAAAGGGTGAAATCATCCAACCAGAAATTGCTTAGGTGGAGTATGGCCCTTCAAGATTTTCAGTTTAAAGTCACTCACATTGCAGGAAAGAGCAACGTTGTTGCTGATACTTTGTCTAGAATGTACCAATCTGTTCCATGAGATGTTATTATTGAGTACTGCCTAAGAACTGTGTAAAAATCGGATTAGGGGGGTGCTGCTAGTAATGTGTGTTCTAAAAGCTGCTGGAGCCCCCTGGACCGGATGATCTACCTCAGTATGTAAATAATTTTCTTTGATGAAATTATGGGACTTCACCCTATAATTTCATCTTAGAGGGGAGGGTGTAGTAAAGTTAGTCTTATTTAGAAAATTATTCTTTGGTCAAGTAAGAGGAGTGAGGCCTTGTGGGAGTTTCATCAGCCACAGGGACCCTGGGAAAGAGGTTGTGTATCTTTAAACTCTAGACTAGATGGCTCCTTAGCTGAAAGCTTTATTGGAACCAAGGAAGCCTTGATTTAATGAAAAGATCTAATACCTTTGTTATTTTCTTATCTGTAACGTTCAAAAGAGTGCCTGCTATTCTAGCATGTTTTTTATGTTATTTTTAAAATAAACCTTTTAAGAATGAAACTGTTTTAGTTTGTGTGCCTTTCCGGAGGGAATAGCTAAGTCCTAGCCTTACGCTTGGTTACACTCTACCGTAGAACTTCTGCCTGCAAGTCTGTGGATGCAGCTTGCGGAATAGGGGGACGGCCAGGTTAAACGGGTCACAGCCTTCTCCCTGGGTTGTGATTCTGGGTCCCCTGGACAAGAGGGAGTGGTAGCAGCCCTACCGGGTCGTGTTTGTTCTGTTTTGGGAAAAGTAATTAGCCCGCCAACCTTGCCCGGGGCGTCCTAGTCTGGCCGGAGAGCAGAGACAGGAGACGGGAGGGGCAAGCGTGTGGGGGCGAATATTACTACAAGGAGGATTGGAAGAAATTTAAGGACTACTTACAAAGACACTGTAAACTATATGAATGTTAAGAAGGATGAGAGATTTGAAAACAACAGGGCACCATAAAGTTAGTCGCAAAGAGTATGAGAATGAGTGGATTTTATGAGAATAATAAATTTTGAATAAATAATATGTTAAAATTAGGTATTTAAGACTTAGATTATATTCAAAGTTAGGGATAAACTATTGAAAATGTGTATAATAAGAATGGAAATAAGGTGACAAATTGCTGATTAAAGTTTTATTAAATATGGAATGCAGGAGCGGGAGATGTGAGGAAGTCCAAAGATGAAGAAAAGTTGGTTATTACATGATGCTAATTATTATGTTTGCTCTTGTTATTTGTATATGTCGTTTCTTTTTTTTTTTTGTATTTCAAAGAAAAAACCCTTAATAAAAAAAATTTATATAAAAAAAAAGGAAGGTGGCCCACCGCCTTTGCGCTGCTCCCCGACCTGGTCTTTGGGGCTGGCAGTGGGGGAAAGCAGCGCTTCCCCCCACCAGCCCCAAAGAGCAGGTCAAAAGGAACTCAAAGCCTCTGGAGCCCAGCGGGAACTCCCGCTGGGCTCCAGAAGCTTCGGGTGAATGCACCTTGAATGCACAGAACGCACCTTGTTTTAGAGGAGGAGAACAATATTTTTGTTTTCCTGTTCTCCCCCTCCTATGGTCCGGTGCGTCCTATGGTCCGGTGCATCCTATACAGCGAAAAATACTGTATTTCAAATGCCCTGAATGTGAACTTAATTGGCCATAATCCCCACTTAACTGAATAGTTCTGAGTAGTAATGTCTGAGCAGACATGCATAAGCTTGCCCTGCTTATTTTCATTTTTTCTTCAAAAAATGCATTATCTAACATCACCTTTGGTACCATTCATTCATTGCACCTTACAATTAAAACATCTTTAAAACATGTATTAATTTGGCATTGAAAATAAAAATGTAAAAAGGCCAGACTGCATTGGAAAAGGCTGCATATGCTCCATCCAGTATTAAAAAGACCTCGCTTCTCTTTCTGCATCTCTGCCTAGGTAAGCAGTTATTATTGTTCCTACCTTGGTGCTGATCAGCTGGTTTAGCTTCTTATTTGCACTGAGAGCTTTTAGCCCTCATCCTGCACGTTTAATATAGTTTGCTTTGCAGAGGCTCCACCTCTTTGGTGTTTCACCATTCACAATGTGATAGCCAATGAATTACGTTGCAAAGGCAATAAAGAGTTCACTTTTAAATACCTACCTAAACAGCAAGTTTCGAGCTCAGGCCCGACTAGCAGAGCATATGCTCTGCATACAATTGGTGGTCTCAAACTAAGTCATACTCAGAGCAGTTCCACTGAAATCAATGGACTTAAGTTAGTCGTGCCCATTGATTTCAATGGGTCTGCCTGAATATGACCTAGCTGGATGTAATCCAGAAAATTCAGTCCCTCCATCCTTAATTAAAAGGATCAGGTTGTTGGCATTTGTCTATCTTAAGAGACAATGGAGTGTGCCTCCTTGGGGGTGAAGTCAAACCGCAGCATTGGCACCACCGAAGTGACCTGTCCGGGGCACTAGCCTGGGCAGTGTGTATGGAGGTTTTGAACTGCCCAGGGGAGCGGACCCGGGTTGGCGCCTCCGGCAATGGCTGAGCTCCTCCGATCGGGAGGAACCCGCTCCGTGAGAAATAGGGTCTGACCGCCACGGCGAAGGTGGAGACCCCCAGAAATCACAGGCGGAAGAAGCCTGTGAACTTGGGATTCGGCTGGCACCTTTTGTGCCCCCCCTACTCGCGGGGAGACCCGGCAACGGGAATTAGCTGGCTCCACTATTCTTGGCTTTAGCTCCATCTAGTTTCAAACTCTCTTATCGCTGCCTAACCCAAGCCATTGGGCAACAGCCACTAAAGGAACAAATTTCCTACAATAATTAATGATGCAGCAGCATATAAAATACGTCTCTTGAGCCCTAAGGCAGCATCTTAACGTAACACAACACAGCTCTTTTGGGATGGGATTCAATCACATACAAGCAAATTCAGGTTGCACAATATAAATTGATTTGGTGCTCTTGCACAACAAACCCATTTCCCGCCAAACACTGAATTCTTGCTATAAGGAAAACGATAGGGGAACTTGCATTGGAAAGTGTGGAATTAACATTGGGGCCCCGATATATGAAAGAACACATCTCCTGTATCTGAACACTTGTATCAGTGGGCCCAAGTTTTTTAGTGTGTCAGACACAGGCGACAAGTTCCACCCAAATTTGGGAGGCCCAGCGTACACGTGTGACATCACATGGCAGGAGGAAGCTCAGTGGGCCCCGCCGTAGCCATGGGAAGGCCTGACGGGGCCCACTGTGGCTGCGGGTAGGCCCACTGGGGCCCATTGAAACCATGGGAAGACCTGCCAGAGCCCATCATAGCTGCAGGAGGACCCGGTGGACTGCAGATACACCCAGTGGGGCCCAACATGGCCGCGGTGAGGCCCTGCAAGGTCCTCTATGGCCACAGGTAGGCCCGATGGGACATCCTTATATCACCTTAACCGTCATGGCTTCTCCACCACCACCAAAGCATCCTGGGAATAACTTGAGGATGCTGGGAATTGTCGCTCTGTGAAGGGTCTCCTCAACAATACTCAGCACCCACAACGAGCTACAATTACCAAGATTCTCTGGGGGAAACCATGACTATTTAAAATGGTATAAGGGTGATTTAAATAGATGTGTCCACTGAAACGTAAGAAAGGTGTCAGACCACTTTACTCATTCAGGATGTTGTTTAGGAATTAGGGGAGCTTCACCCATTTTGGTGACTTTGATGTTCTGCATTAAGTGAATTTGTGTAAGGGAGTCTCTCGTTCTTTTCCCCACTTCTTTAATCTGGAAAGGTGCTTCAAGGCATCTACTGCTGGCAGATGGGAACAAGACAGCAAAATTACTGAAAAATATTAGAATGCATAATTTAAATGTTGCAGCCTAAGCAGCAACGACCTACTCATTTGTTTCTACTTAGCAGGCACGCTCAGTGGTTTATAATTATCCCGTGAGGTAACATCCAATAAACAGAAATAAAACAGAATTAGCAGAGTGACAGACATTTTGTTAATACAGTGGTGCCTCGGTTTTTGAACAGCTTAGTTCATGAACAACTTGGAATGCGAATGCTGCAAAACCGGAAGTAAGTGTTCCAGTTTTCAAACTTTTTTCCAGAAGCCGAACGTGCTCTGTTTTTAGTCCTCCTGTGTTTCCTATTGTGCTGCTAATTTGTGTCCCCCTGTGTTTCCTGTTGCGCTGCTAATTTGCATCCCCCATTGTAATTCAAGCCTTCTGTTTATGATTGCAGTGTTCTGAGGTGACATTTGGAGCTTACATTTGGTGCTTTTGTTTTTGCTATTTATTTTGCGTTATTTGTTTTGAGGCTTTTTCCTGTTAATTTGTTTTTGTGACTGTGTGGATCCCAGTTCAGCTACTGATTGATTGATTGATTGTGTGACTGCGGAAATGGATAAAAGCCCCCCATCCAAATAATGACTATCATCAATGCAGGTAAGAAAATAGTAATAATTTTAATTTTTATCATCTACAATACTGTTTTATTTATTTTATAGTACAGTACATTGATTATTGCTTTCAATTTATGGATCAATGGTCTCGTTAGATAGTAAAATTCATGTTAAATTGCTGTTTTAGGGGTTGTTTTTAAAAGTCTGGAATGGAGTAATCCATTTTGCATTACTTTCTATGAGAAAGCGTGTCTTGGTTTTGGAACGCTTTGGTTTTGGAACAGAATTCTGGGACAGATTAAGTTTGAAAACCAAGGTACAGTGGTGCCCCGCAAGACGAACGCCTTGGAAGACGAAAAACTCGCTAGACGAAGGAGTTTTTCGTTTTCTTAGCCGCTTCGCAAGACGCATCTCCCTATGGGCTTGCTTCGCAAAACGAAGCTTGCCCCGCAAGCTCCGGGGATAGCGGGGAAGCGCAGCACGTCTTCCCCGCTGTCCCCGGACCTGTTTTGAAGCAAGGGGCGGCGGGGAGAAGGTTGCTTCTCCCCGTTGCCTGCCCCGCAATCTCCAGGGACAGAGGGGAAGGCGCGCGCCTTCCCCTCTGTCCCCGGACCTGGTAAAAGCAAGGGGCGGCGGGGAGAAGATTGCTTCCCCTCTGTCCCCGGAGATTGCGGGGCAGGCAACGGGGAGAAGCAATCTTCTCCCCACCGCCCCTTGCTTTTACCAGGTCCGGGGACAGAGGGGAAGGCGCGCGCCTTCCCCTCTGTCCCCGGACGGTCTCCATAGGAACGCATTGATTGATTTTCATTGCATTCCTATGGGAAACCGTGCTTCCCAAGACGAAAAACTCGCAAGAAGAAAAAACTTGCGGAACAAATTAATTTCGTCTTGCGAGGCACCACTGTACCACTGTATCCAGGTTCATGTCAGGCTCATTGGATTAGATCAAATGAGACAGCATCCAGGAGAGCCGGACTCTCTTGGGGGCTTTCCATCCAGTGCCCCCAGCCCCTCCTTCCTTACGAAATTGGGGCTGGTTTGCTGGGCATCTGCGGATGAGACTGTGTCTTCCCGTACCCCGGGAAGATTTTGGGAGGCTGATTACTCCCATCTCAGCCTCTAGTTACACCGTGGGAGCCAGAGCGATGGAAGTTTCAGCCATCTTCTGTGGCGCCTCAAGCGGAAGTCCTACATGTCATAATTCTCAAGACTTTCTTACAGGCAAGGGT
Organism: Podarcis cretensis; assembly: GCF_951804945.1. Taxonomy (NCBI): domain Eukaryota; kingdom Metazoa; phylum Chordata; class Lepidosauria; order Squamata; family Lacertidae; genus Podarcis; species Podarcis cretensis. The sequence goes on along the minus strand of NC_137174.1, from coordinate 82,965,089 downwards.
TCAGATCCCCTCAGCCAGCTCACAAACCCCGTTTCATGAGCCCAACGCACAGCTCTATGGATGCCCTCAAGTGACTCAATTAAACTGGAACTAATTAGCCAGGCACTCCAGGCATCAGATTATTTATTTACTGCATGATATCTCTGTATCATAAGGAAATCCTCATGAAATCTGATATATTTATTCCGGGCTCAACACTGCTTTTCATCTTGAAACAGGAGCAATAGGCAACCCAATGAAATGTCATTATGTTGGGAGGAACAAAAGACACAAGAAAAGATAATCACAACATGGTGATTATCCACTCCCCTCTTTATATGTGCACCTGCTCACCTCACCCTCCCCCCCAATTTGCAAAGGAAAAAAAATGCAAACTACATTGTAATAGGTGCCTGTGAGATTGAAATATAAAAATGTGAATGGTTGTGCACATTCAAGATACATTTGTAAGCTGTAGCTTCAAAGATAGCTGACATGGCTTTCCAAAGAGCCAAGAGTCAGGGAAGCCTCTTAAACACTGTGCTTTTCTAGGTGCTGTGGGATTCGGACCACAAGATAATTGTTTGAAACCTTTGCAAGTGGCAACACTTCTTTCTGATATGCTTGCCCATCAGTGCCATTGGTGCTCAGACCATTGTACAAAGTGCAAAATATAGGCGCACTAGTTGACACACAACAAGCACATGTGTGACTGGGTAACATGACTTGTGAAAATATACTGGGAGATTGCAAAAGTTGCAAGAAGATTCCAGCAAGTTACGAAATTTACGTTTGAAACCAGCTTGTCTAGTATTGTTTTGCCTTACTGGCAGTCTGTAGTTACATGTGTTGGAACATTTTTGCATGACTTTGTTCTTATGGCCAGAGCAGCATAAAAAGCAAGCAAACGCTACCCTCTCCCCCATTCTTTGTTACACACATACTTTAATGTTAACCAGAGCAAAGTTCATTGCAAGTGCAGGTGAGCTGGTGGGTGACTTGTAGTAGCAGAAATTATGACAAGCCAACAATATGGAATTAAAAACGGCCACACCTTTATTGATTACAGATGTAAGTAGGCTTTGGCCTAGGCACTGGGTACATATCCTGAATCAACCAACCCATCAGCTGATTTATTTCTCCTTCAGGGTCGATCCTGGGTTCAGGGATCTCCCCATGATGCAGATCAAATGAGGTGATCCCACCAGAACATTACTAACCATTGGGGTTTTTTCCTAACAGTCTGATATCTGTTCTTATATAATTGTTATATTATCTTATTGTTGTGTTCCGTATTATTTTATCTGGACTTGGCTGTGGTTGCTTCAATGTTAGATTTTATTGTTGTTAGCCAGACTGGATATTTTTCACCCGAAAGACTATGTCAATTGAACAATCATCAATATAAAAATATTTATCAGAATACCCATACTTAAATAGTCCTGTGGGGATGTGTGAGGTGGTGGTTGTTAGGATGGAACAGCCAGCCTGACAGGAATTGTTCTGTGTTAAAACCCTTGCTAGTGAAAATTCTCATTACTTGGTGAATAAGCAGCTTCATTTATTCGGAGTTTGAACCAGCATCAGCTGCTATGAAATTCCCATAATTTGCATCTAATGGTAGCAGAAACCCTGATTATCCCCATGCACAAAACCCAATCTTATGGCACATGTTCTGTTTGAAGTGCATTCATTGCTATTCAATGAACGTTGATTTCTTTCCGCCCCCTAATGCCTTGTGCTGGCTGTTGTTGCCCTTCCATTCCTTTTTAATTTGTAAATCTGTAAATAAACACAATCCCATAAAAACATTTTTTTGAAACTGCAAAGCTTTCTCCTCTGGAATAAACTGACTAGGGTGGGAGGCTGCTGCCAATCCTGAATGGAAGGGTACTAGTATGTGCATTCCATTTCCAAATAGCTTTGAGAATCAGCATGTTTTTCTGTTTCAGTTCAAGTATTAGGGGGCAATCCTATGGCAAGAACCACTGGGGTGACCAGCCTGGGATGCAGTGGATCTCCAGCTCAGCATTAATTCCCCATCTCTGGCTCAGCCAAAATTACACTGGTGTAGCCTTGCGCTAGGGACGCGGGTGGCGCTGTGGGTTAAACCACAGAGCCTAGGACTTGTCGATCAGAAGGTCAGCGGTTCGAATCCCTGTGACGGGGTGAGCTCCTGTTGCTTGGTCCCTGCTCCTGCAGAGTATGTGAGGGGGGGAGGAAACGCCATCACCCCCCCCAAAGCTAAGGGTAGTCTGATAAAGGACTCCAGGGGAGGGGCGTTGCCCTGTCTGAAGCCTATGGAGGTGTGGGCCTAAGGCATGCCCCCGAGCAGTAACCCGGAGGAGCTCCTGAGAGCCAGTGTGGTGTAGTGGTTAAGAGCGGTAGTCTCGTAATCTGGGGAACCGGGTTCGCGTCTCCGCTCCTCCACATGCAGCTGCTGGGTGACCTTGGGCCAGTCACACTTCTCTGAAGTCTCTCAGCCCCACTCACCTCACAGAGTGTTTGTTGTGGGGAAGGAAGGGAAAGGAGAATGTGAGCCGCTTTGAGACTCCTGAAGGGGAGTGAAAGGTGGGATATCAAATCCAAACTCTTCTTCTTCTTCTTCCTAGTTGACGTGCCTCAGCAGGACTCCGTCTACTGGTGGTTAACCCTTGCAATCAGGCTGAAGCTGGCTAGTCGATAGGACCAATGCCTAAACCAATACCGCTCATTCCTGTAATCAATAAAGTTGTGGCCTATTTGGCCCATTAACCTAATACTTGGTGTCCTGTGTCTTTATTTCTCCGGGGGGGGGGGGGGGCAGAAATTCGCCACGCAATCAATGCCTGATGGAAGGGAGCTTGAAAGTTAGCATGCTCTTTTGCAACATTGGGCTAAAAACGAAATACGCATTTTGGAACATGACATAAAGTCTGGTCCTCAGCCTTCATCAAAGTTATGCAATAAATAAAAAAATGAAATGTACCTGTCATTTAAAATGCTTCTCTTACTATTTAACCTCCCCACCTTGCCACATCTTGCCTTGGCAAAGAGGCCTGAAGGTAAAATTATTATCAGATGTAATTTCAGATGTAAGTTCAAACAATAGCCTAAAAACACAGAAAGCAGCTTGGGTTTGAAGCTTTGCATCTTGACTGCAAACTTTAATTAATAATCAGTAGTCTGAGGCTTTTACTTGTCAAGTTTTAAAAGTTTGGTTCATTCTGTTTTCAAATTAAAATGTGATCTATATCTATATATCTCTCTATATATAACAGTGCTGGTATTTCCATTCTAAAGCCTCAGAGAAACTAGGACAGTGTAAAAGATGCAGCTGGATATGAGGGTTGGGCTATTGTAGAAATGGGGGGTGGGAGCTGCTAATTAATACCAGCCAAGTAGGATCCAGCCTAGTCCCCCCTCTTTGTTCCTGCTCCCACCATGTCCTCAGAAGAAACTTTGCTCTGGTTAACATTAAAGTATGTGTGTAACAAAGAATGGGGGAGAGGGTAGCGTTTGCTTGCTTTTTATGCTGCTCTGGCCATAAGAACAAAGTCATGCAAAAATGTTCCAACACATGTAACTACAGACTGCCAGTAAGGCAAAACAATACTAGACAAGCTGGTTTCAAACGTAAATTTCGTAACTTGCTGGAATCTTCTTGCAACTTTTGCAATCTCCCAGTATATTTTCACAAGTCATGTTACCCAGTCACACATGTGCTTGTTGTGTGTCAACTAGTGCGCCTATATTTTGCACTTTGTACAATGGTCTGAGCACCAATGGCACTGATGGGCAAGCATATCAGAAAGAAGTGTTGCCACTTGCAAAGGTTTCAAACAATTATCTTGTGGTCCGAATCCCACAGCACCTAGAAAAGCACAGTGTTTAAGAGGCTTCCCTGACTCTTGGCTCTTTGGAAAGCCATGTCAGCTATCTTTGAAGCTACAGCTTACAAATGTATCTTGAATGTGCACAACCATTCACATTTTTATATTTCAATCTCACAGGCACCTATTACAATGTAGTTTGCATTTTTTTTCCTTTGCAAATTGGGGGGGAGGGTGAGGTGAGCAGGTGCACATATAAAGAGGGGAGTGGATAATCACCATGTTGTGATTATCTTTTCTTGTGTCTTCTGTTCCTCCCAACATAATGACATTTCATTGGGTTGCCTATTGCTCCTGTTTCAAGATGAAAAGCAGTGTTGAGCCCGGAATAAATATATCAGATTTCATGAGGATTTCCTTATGATACAGAGATATCATGCAGTAAATAAATAATCTGATGCCTGGAGTGCCTGGCTAATTAAAAGGTAAAGGTAAAGGTACCCCTGCCCATACGGGCCAGTCTTGACAGACTCTGGGGTTGTGCGCCCATCTCACTCAAGAGGCCAGGGGCCAGCGCTGTCCGGAGACACTTCCGGGTCACGTGGCCAGCGTGACATCGCTGCTCTGGCGAGCCAGAGCCGCACACGGAAACGCCGTTTACCTTCCCGCTGGTAAGCGGTCCCTATTTATCTACTTGGACCCGGAGGTGCTTTCGAACTGCTAGGTTGGCAGGCGCTGGGACCGAGCAGCGGGAGCGCACCCCGCCGCAGGGATTCGAACCGCCGACCTTTCGATCGGCAAGTCCTAGGCGCTGAGGCTTTAACCCACAGTGCCACCTGCGTCCCCGTGCGCCACCTGCGTACCCTCATACCTGCAACCAAACCCTAATCCCCCCTGCTATGTCACTCAGCCAGATGTCATTTCCAGCATCAGAAAGATGCACGCCATCATACCGGTAGAGGGCCTCGTTGTTGAAACATATGCTGGGGTTGTCAATGACCCGCCCACCCAGAGCCGCCACTCTATACGCCACGGCCCGCTCCAAGGCTTTCCTAGCTCTATTTATAGCGATCGGGCACTGACTATCTCTCCAAACCCGCCTCTCCAGCAATGAGGACCACAGAATGATGATGTCCGGGTGAGAGGCCTTCAGTTGCTCAAAATCCCCCAAAATATGCCACATCAAGTCAACTGCCTTTCGGTATGCCAGGTCGTTTTCGCCTAGCTGAATTACTAATGCATCTGGGGGGCCTTCCACTGCCGCTCTGGCTCTCACTGCGGGCAACATGTCAGCCCAGCTCATTCCCCTCCATGATATCCAGGACATCTCAGTGTTTGAAGGTAAGTTAAGATGCAGCCCAAGACCGGTATTAATGGCACGAGCCCTGGCCCTGTGCATGATGCTGTGTCCCAGTATCCAAATGTGAGCCCTCAAGTTTCCTGCAAGAGAATTGAGACAACAGGCTAAGGTAAGATGGGGAGCTTCAATGTTGCAAAAGAGCATGCTAACTTTCAAGCTCCCTTCCATCAGGCATTGATTGCAAACACATACACACACATACATTTTGACTACGTTAGGTGTAATGCTGTGGATCTTTTCCTAGATGTTTCTTTAAAAAGCAAAATTTTAAAATGCTAGGCATTCAAAGTTACAGATAGGTAGCCGTGTTGGTCTGCCATGGTCAAAACAAAATAAAAAAATTCCTTCCAGTAGCACCTTAAAGACCAACTAAGTTAGTTCTTGGTATGAGCTTTCGTGTGCATGCACACTTCTTCAGATACAAGGTGAAGATACATGGGGTCATTCAAAGGTGACCCCATGGCTGAAAGCAGAAAGTCAAAGGTCCCAGGTTCAAGCCCCAGCTACCAGTTTGAAATCTGTTCTCCAGCTGGGAACCAGAAACAGTGTGAGGTCAGTTGCTGCTTCACCTCCATAGGAAGAGTGTGGAGGGGCCCTAGTTCCTCAGGTGATGTTGTTTATCAGTACAAGAACTGCAGCACAGCAATGCAACAATAGCGAGGATGCTGCATGTTCTATTTCTGCCCAAAAGGGCAGGTGAACTTATGTGTGCCTTTGTAGTAACATAGTGTTGAGATGTTTTTTGAGGGTAGGCTGAGTCCCTTCTAATTCCTGGATCCAGCAAGGGTTAAAATCAATGGAGGATGCCTGCGTCCCTTCTATATTCCCTAGCTCAGTGCATGGGAATGTAGAATAACCTCAAACCTCCTCCCAATTTCTCAGCATGGAGATAAAGCAGAGAAGGATAAGCGGTAGTTTAATCCCCAGTGGAGTCATTGTACAAGCAAGGAAGAAGTGGAGCAGTTTATTGCAGACATTAATGTGGGCAGAAACAGCTCTCCTTTAAAGAGAGAGGTGTGAACACAACCCCATTCACCTTCAGAAAGCGTCGCACGAAGGAAGACTTCCTAGAGCAACATTTTACTTGATTAACAACGTGTAGCTCTGTAAGGAGATTCCGCTCATCTTTGAAAGAAGGTCTAGTATGTCAATCACATTGGAAGGCATGTCAGGGACAAATGTTTGATCTAAAAATTTATGAAACATGAAATGAGCTGCAATGCTGAGCCTGCTGCACACCTGAATCAATCGGTCTCTTTGGAGTGTCTGCGTCCAGAACACTTTTATGATCATTTGGTAGGCTGACAAATGATGGAGCAATGAATGGAAGGAAAGAATTTCAAAGTTAATTGAACAGTGGCTCGTAAATTCATGAGGCTTGCGGTTGCGCTGCGAGTATTCGCTGAGAAATGCTCCTGCTTCACCAAATTGTAAAGGTTAACTCTAAATAAAATCCAAACAGCATTACCCATGAAACAGTATTAAATCCACAGTGAAGTGCCATTTTAGAGGAGCATCTTTTCCTTGCCCCCAGTCTCTATTTCTGTGCCTTTTTTTATTTTTTACAGAGGGGGAAGGGTTCTACTCCAGAGTTTGGGTGAAGTGGACATTTTGATATTTCACCTGGTGCCCTCCAGGTTTTGTCGACTGAAACTCTCATCCTCTCTGAGCATTGGCCATCCTGGGAGTTGAAATCCACAACAACAAGAAGGAAACACCTCTGGCCTAAAGCCTGGCAACCTTTGCTAGACATGAGTAGAGGGAAAAAAATATGGCATGTGTGACTGGAATATACCTACTGTCCTGTCTCTCACCCAGACCATGAAGACAGAGGGTTCATCCAGATTTCTGCTTGCCCCCACTGCTTTCCCCTGGGTAAACCTAATCTTTACCACTGGATTGGAGCAAATATCAATTGGGTTTTTCATGCATTGATGTTTGTTCTGATTCAGTGCTAAGGAGTGAGTTTTCCCAGGGAAAGTGCTGGGGCAAATGGAAAACTGCTCCGCCCCGTGCTTTTTAGCCACAGGACAAGCAGAAGTGTGGACGAGCTCAGAGACTCTTAACCTGGAGCGGTAAGGAAGAGATATTTATTGAAGCAAAGAAGACTTACAGATCGAGAAATGAGTCACATCAGCTGCTACACTCAGGCGACATAGGAATAATTATTATTATTATTATTATTATTATTTATTTATACCCTGCCCATCTGGCTGGGCTTCCCCAGCCACTGTGGGCAGCTTCCAAAAAATATTAAAATACTGTAATACATCAAACATTAACAGCTTCCCTAAATAGGGCTGCCTTCAGATGCCTTCTAAAAGTCTGGTAGTTGTTGTTCTCTTTGACATTTGGTGGGAGGGCGTTCCACAGTGAGGGCGCCACTACCGAGAAGGCCCTCTGCCTGGTTCCCTGTAACTTGGATTCTCGCAGTGAGGGAACTGCCAGAAGGCCCTCGGTGCTAGACCTCAGTGTCCGGGTAGAACGATGGGGGTGGAGACGCTCCTTCAGGTCTACTGGACCGAGGCCGTTTGGAAAGGAAAGGAAAGGCCAGCTGCCCCAAGTTTAAGGAGTGCAAGATCAGGACATGGAGTTAGGAATTCTATAGAATAGGCGTAGGCAAACTTGGTCCTCCAGATGTTTTGGGACTACAATTCCCATCATCCCTGACCACTGGTCCTGTTAGCTAGGGATGATGGGAGTTGTAGTCCCAAAACATCTGGAGGGCCGAGTTTGCCTATGCCTGTCATAGAAGCAACTGAGTTGTTTCAAAGAACTGGGACAGCCCCCTTCCAAGCTTTTAAAGTCAGGACAAGGTGAGCTTACAAAATTATTGGGCCTGACGATTCAAGGCTAAAAGAGCAGGTTTTCCCAGAGGATGAGCCCTCTGTTTCTCTCCCTGTCTGCTGTCCTAACCCTCTTACTTAGTGCTGAGAATGGTTAAGAGACCCTTCACAGAGCTACAGTTCCCTGCACCCTTAAACAGGATTCTTTAAGGGAAGTCATGGCTATTTAAAGTGGTATAAGAGTGCTTTAGATGTATGGTGCGGGTGTGAAATGTGAATGAACATGACCCAGTTTGTTTGCAGGGAGATTATACAATAGCAGTTCAAGCAATTTGTTCATGCACACTTTCTCGACACATTGCAGGGGATTGGACTAGATGACTCTCGGGGTCTCTACAGTTATATGATTCTGGTGCTTTCCCCCATCGTTCTCCTTTCCTGCATAAAGTCCAGGTGGCTTTTGGAGGTGGGTGGGTTGCCAAGTCTACTTTGAATGTGCAACCTGAATTTGCTGGTGTGCAATTGAACCACACCTGCAAAAAACAATGGTATGAAAGCACCCCAGACTGTTTCATCGAGATTAAAAGGCCCAAGCGCCTTTTGTGAATGGCTGCTTCTCTCCAGCTAGCTATCTAGCTAGCAATTTGACCGCTGCTCTCTGTGCCAGCTGATCCTTCCAAATGATTTCTAAACGCTGATAGTTGCTTCGTATCATCCAGATTGCCAGGACAACGCACAGCATTGTCTAAAACCCGGAACGTGCTTATTACTGTACAGGTGGCTCAAGCAGTGGGGTCGTTCCACATAATAAATCTTGGCTGTCACATTCAGATCCACCTGGAATACTGCAAGGAAACAGAAATATCCTCTTTTTTCAAAATCATGCAAAGCAGATTAGAGGCCGAAGAACGAGAGCAGCTTGAACCAGAATGTAGGAGGTGGGACCAGGCATGTCTAATCACCCCACCAGAGCAGGAAGGGGCATAGCTCAGTGATCAAGCACCTGCTCCATGCACAGAAGCTGCCAGGTTATCTAGGTCGGGCTCGGGAAGTCCAGAACCCCAGAAAGCTGCTGCCAGTCAGTGCAGGCAGTATTGAGTTAGGTGGACCTGGACCGGTGGTTTTGATGCTCTACAAGTCAGCTGCTAGGGAGATGAGTTCAATGTTGTTCTTTTCCAAACGTTCCACCAGTGCAGTTATTTCATCCTGTCCAATATAATCACCCTCTCTCCCCACCACCTACCATGCGCTGATATGGAGTTTCTCCTAACACACACGCAAGCCTGGAAAAGAGGAGACCGAGAGGAGATATGAAAGCAAGCCATCTTCAGATATCTCAAGGGCTGTCACATGGAAGATGGAGCAAGCTTGTTTTCTCCTGCTCTGGAAGGTAGAACTCAAACCAATGGTTTCAAGTTACAAGAAAGGAGATTCAGACTAAACATCAGGAAGAAATTTCTGACAGCAAGAGTTATTTGACTGTGGAACAGACTCCCACTAGAGGTGGTGGACTCTCCTTCCTTGGAGAGTTTTTAAGTGGAGGTTGGATGGCCATCTGTCATGGATGTTTTAGTTGAGATTCCAGCATTGCAAGGGGTTGGACTTGATGATCCTTGGGGGTACCTTCCAGCTCTATGATTCTAAGCCAATTTGGGGGTACAGGGAATGCATGGAGGGGAAGGAGCCCCATTATGTCCTTGCACGGGCTTCTGCTAGTGGCATCATTTAGTTGAGTTGTCCCTATGTTTCTATTTATTTGCGTGTGAACAGAGTCATAGCCGCCATCCAGCAAAGGGACTCATTTCCTGTACGAGTGCCATTTAGAGTTTTTCTAAGGCGATAAATAAATATGACCACATTAACAGGATTTGTGTCTCTGTCGAGCAGTTCTGGTCAGTGCTGGGAAAGAGGAAAAAGTTGCAGGGCAAGTGGAAGTTTCAAGACTATCCAGTTTGGAAAGACATAGTGAGGATTGGTGGAAGGAGATAATATCAGATTTGACAGCAGCCTGTGAAGTATTGGCTCTCTCTGGTACATAGGTGACCTCTGTGTATCGGTGTGGTTTTTCTTGCTTGCTTTTTGTCGTGTTTCATTAGTTTTCACAGTGGGAAGAACCGTGCGTTGACAGAACATACATATGGTTCAAAGGACAGGACACAAGCCCCTCTGGATGAATGAGAGTGTCTTCTTCCAGATGATTGATCATACTGGGTTTTCAGCAATAAATGCAGTTGCCACTCCTTTTTGGTGACAGGATGAAAAATGAATGCCAATGAATCCAATGAAACAAATTCTAATGTATTCCGAGTTAAACACAGCAAGAGAAACACTTTCGGAGCACTCAAACTGACGGTGGGGAAATCGCAACGCTATAAAAGAGGATTGGGCAAAGTCAGGGAAGAAAAAAGCTGTCAGCGACTACTAGCCATGATGACTGTGCTCTGCCTCCAAAGTTTTGTATGCTGCCACATTGTAAGCTGTGCCTCTTCTGTTGCTATGAGCAGGTCGGCCTCTGGTTATATCCTTAAACTGACTCCATTTATGTTCTGCATTGACTTAAACTTTCCAGGCATTACTTTAAAAGCTTTCCGTTTCTCCTCCCGATTATATCATGCCCTCCCTTTGAGCTTTTCTGCTCCTTCGTTAGGAAAGGAATGGAAAACAAAGCTGCCAATATCATATTGTGGTACCTTGGGTTAAGAACTTAATTCATTCTGGAGGTCCGTTCTTAACCTGAAACTCTTCTTAACCTGAGGTACCACTTTAGCTAACGGGGCCTGCTGCTGCCGCCGCTGCACGATTTCTGTTCTCATCCTGAAGCAAAGTTCTTAACCCGAGGTACTATTTCTGGGTTAGTGGAGTCTGTAACCTGAAGTGTCTGTAACCTGAAGCGACTGTAACCTGAGGTACCACTGTAATGACTTTCTACAAATCTGCAGTGTGACCCATGCTTGGAATATTGAGCAAGGAACCAAATTTCTTCCTCCTCTCTTCTTGGCAGTGGTACATGGGATGGCTACTTTAAGGCTACATTTACACTATACATTTAAAGCACATTCCTGTCCCCCCAAAAGAACCATCAACACCACTACCTAGGGAGCAACCGTATATGCCTGTCAGAGGGGGAAACAAGCCTTTAAAACAGTGTTGGACTTGCACCACACTTTTTACCGGCTTATTTTATGCCGGGTTGGTCAGTCACATGACCAGGTTGGACAGGTTTAGGATCCAGCCTAAGTCCCCCCCCCCCCACTCTGGTCCCACTGCTGCCGCACCCCCCAAAATGACCCTTTTCCAGAGCTTATGGCAGCTAAGGATCCACTGGTCAGCTGGGTCCTGGCTAAGGGCTTATCCACACTTTCCTTTTGTACCTCTCTCCCCGGGTCCATACTTTCAACACTCTGTCAGAGCAGTGTCCTTCCTTCCCCTGAACTCCTCCGCACAAAAACCCACTTTCTAATGCTGAATTGGAACAAACATCAAATCAGGTTTTCAACGAATTGGCACAACCACAAAGCTTTAAGGAATGGGGTTTCGATGGGAAAGCTCTGGAGCAAAAGGAGGGGTGGATGGGCTGCTTGGCTATGGAACTTTAAGTTTCAGGCTGTGTCTGGAAAGAGTGGAGGAAAAGTAAGTGTGGCTAACAGGGCTGTCTTAAGCAAGAGTGCAAAGATTCGCCCAGCGCCCCCCCCCCCCCCCCCCCGTTGCCCAGAGTTGTCGACCTTTTTTAGAGGGACCTTTTTTTAGGGCAGGCGGGCTGGCCAGGCACACATGGCAGAGCTGGTCTGGCCGGCCACCTCAGCATCCACAATGCAGCCTGAGGTGGCGGCAGCAGAGCCCAGTGCAGCAACAGTCCAGCCCGAGGCAGTGGCAGCAACTGAGCGAAGCTGGGTGCCTCGTGTGAGCCTCTTGGCGGCCTGCCCATCCCAGGCATGCTGGAGGGCAGAGCCGGCCAGCTGCCTCAGCACCTTGCTCACCCGCAGCAGAAAAGCTGCAGCGCTCCAATGGGCTTTGCTCCGCTTGCCAGCGGCTGTCGGCTCTTCCCAGTCTCCAGACTCCAAATCTTGGCCCTGGACTCTCGGCCTGGCACCCCTGAGAGCCCGGTGCCCGGGTGCCTCGCACCCCTAGTGCCTATGGGTAAGAGGCCCTGGTGGCTAAGCCCTAAGTCAGGATGCAGGTGATAAGTTGGTGCATCTCCAGCTGAGGAATTAAGATCCCCTAGAGATCGCCTGGCTGCTAACTCACTCAGATATTGATAGGATTGCTCCTGTATTGTCGGTTTCAAGCTTCTCATCCTTCTCCCCTTGGCCTGTACAATATTTGTGGAGCATAAGCCCTCTGAAGTACAAATTTGGGCAAGAGTTCTTTGATGTAAGCAGACTTAATTGGCCCAGTGGAACTTTGGAATCCCCCCCCCCCCCCTTTGAACAACTGACCCATGCACCATTTTTATTTTATCCATTTTTTATACTGCTGGATTGTAGTAAAACCAGTAAAAGCTTTGCAAGACCCATCTACCATGCACTAGCCACCCAAATGGAGGAGATCCAGGCATAGATTTCTTGCTGTACATAGATTTTCCTCATGCACTTGCATCCTGTGTTAGATGGATCAAGATTGTTGATCTGACCCGGTAAAATTGTTCTCATATTGCTACCTAATCTAAAAGGTACTTCGCTATGGATGTGGCAATCACGTTCACAAGCATCGCTTGATGATCACACCTGCATTTCTGATATATGAGCGTGCCTTCTATAGTGTGTCAATTCAACAGCAACTCGGTGTACTTCATGTAATCCATAAAAGAAGATAAAGGATCAAAGTTGCCCAGCTGGTATGGTGCTAATTTAAAAGTACAACGTTAAATATTAAAAACTTCCCTGAACAGGGCTGCCTTCAGATGTCTTTTAAAGATAGGATAGCTGCTTATTTCCTTCACATCTGAAGGGAGGCTGTTCCACAGGGTGGGCGCCACTACCGAGAAGGCCCTCTGTCTAGTTCCCTGTAACCTCACTTCTCGCAATGAGGGAACCGCCAGAAGGCCCTCGGCGCTGGTTCTCAGTTTCCGAGCTGAACGATGGGGGTGGAGACGCTCCTTCAGGTATACAGGATAATATGATAAACATCCTCAATTAATGCATGAAGGGGGCTTGTGTCTCACCTGCAAACAGGCTGTCCAACCAGTTTCAGGAGCTGAAGATGGGAGCCTTTAGTTCTGCATGTAGCAAATCCGCACCTTCTGTTGATCTTCAGCTCCAGTCCCATTCCTCTGCTGGTTGGGAGAACCTTGAAACTTGGGTCAGCCCGATATAATCATTTAACATCAACTGCCTGAACTACGAATCTGCCCAGAATCTCCTTGTATTTAAGTATACCAGAACCCATTAACACAATTCCATTACTGACCCAGTAGTTTTTCTTAATGATAGTTCAGTCTTGGTTGTACTCCCAGTGAATAAGTAGCTAGAAATAAATTTCAGGTAGTCTTGCAGCACTGAAATATTAATGACTGTGTGGAGAGCTTGATCTTGCAAGCCAATGGAAAATCAATAGTATCATGTAGGTGGAGGGAGTGTACTCTGGGATGGTAGGGAAACAGATTGCACAGATAAGCGCTATGCTTCTCTTGTTGGCAGAATCACTGAATGCCATTTCAAAACTTGTCTAATTGAAGTGTTCCAAGCTCTCATAAAAAGGTCCACTATAGGCATCAAAGTATTGCCACATTGAGAAAAGGCGGCTAGATCTGTCCTTTCTGCAGATTTTCCCATGGGAAAGGGCATCCTCATAAAGCCATTCTCAAATGATTGCACACATGTAATTTGAAATAACTATATGAGCATTGAAAACTAAAAGCCCGCCCCCATTGTATGTGTTTTTCTCAAAATGTCGAATCAGGGGCAACACATACACAGTTAAGCTAAGATTATCAGATTTTTTTCTCAAAGAATCCGGGAACACTTTTTTTTTTTGAAAAGAGAAAAAAAGGTGGTTTTTTTAGTTTTTTTTTTAGAAGAAGAAGAAGAAGAAGTAGTAATATCTTCTCTTCTGTGGTCTCCTTTGTCACACTGCCTTCCTCTGGGTTCTGGCCTGCTCTCTTGGAGTGCTAGCCACCATGGAGTAGGCTCGGGCCTCTTCTCCTCAATGGTGGCGGCAGCAGCAGCGCAACAAGGTCAGGGCTCCCCTCTTTTTTCTCTTCCCTCTTTCTCTCTCTCCCTTCTCCTTCTCCTCTCCCCTTTCTCCCTGTGTCGGCTCCAGGGTTTTCCTGGCCCTGGAGCGCCACTGGGCAGTTGGCTGGGTGGCTGGGCGCTCTCACTCCTGGCTCAATTTGGGTCGTGGGGTGTGTGTGTCAGCGGTTCCCCCAGTTGACGCGCCTGGCATCCCCGGTTCCCCCTTGGCAGCGGCAGCGGCAGCGGCTGTCTCAGCAGCCCAGAGCCAGCCTGGTAGCACAGTTGGCTCTGGCTGGCCTCAGGAGTTGCTCGCTGCCGTGATGCCCACCATTTTCCCTTGCCGGAAGTCCCCATATGATGTGTCTTGTGCTGTTGAACCAATCACACAACATTCATTCCCTACTAATGAATCTACAACACTTAAAATATAAATCCAGGGACATTAATTGAAATCCGGGGATGGATGTTGTCCGGGGACAGATTTATGTATCCGGGGACTGTCCCCGGGAAACGGGGATGTCTGGTAACCATAAGTTCTGGGGGCTGATGGGAGTCCAACAGGTCCACTGGTTCCCTGCTCCTGCTGTAGAGTAGCCTTCCCCAACCCGGTTCTTGCCAGATCTGCTACAACTTTTAGATGCCAGAGCAAACAAGGCCAAGGGATGGTGGGGTTGTGGCATGAAACATCTGGAGGGCATCAAGTTGGAGAAGGCTGTTGGGAAGGCCCAGGTCTGCCTTTGTATGGAAGGCCCACTTCAGACACGAGATGGAGCATGGCAAGCCAATAGGATTACCGCTGCTTCTTCATGCTGTTGTATAGTAAGAGCTGCTGTTATACATCCTTTGTGTGGCCTCCTCTCCTTAATACTTTTCAGGGGAAGTACGGTTGTACTTGACCCCTCTTGTGGTCTTCCCCAGAGCATCTGGTTGGCTGCTGTGGGAACAGGATGATGAGTTAGATGGAGGAGTTTGGAGGAGTTTGGATTTGATATCCCGCTTTATCACTACCCTAAGGAGTCTCAAAGCGGCTCACATTCTCCTTTCCCTTCCTCCCCCACAACAAACACTCTGTGAGGTGAGTGGGGCTGAGAGACTTCAGAGACGTTTGACTAGCTCAAGGTCACCCAGCAGCTGCATGTGAAGGAGCGGGAAAGCGAACCTGGTTCACCAGATTACAAGACTACCGCTCTTAACCACTACACCACACTGGCTCTCTGGGCCACTGGCCTGTTCCAGCTGGCTTTTCTTTTGATAATACCTCGTGATGTTCTTTTGTTGAAGAAAGATGGATGCCTAGAGGAAATGTGGTTACCTGCCGTCAGCCCATAAATTCTGCTTCCATCTCCTCATGCCATGATGTTTTCAGGATTTATTCCCAGCTGCATATTATCTATATTTTACACAATATTGGGCTTGGCTTTATTTATTTATTTTGGCAGCGGGGGAACTGAGCCTGACAGGGGCAACACACTAATTTCTTTTGGAAAAGAGATGCCCGTAACAATCAATTAGTAATATTGAATACAATCCCACTTTCCAGTACAACTCAATTCCTTGGTGCTTTTGATATATGCCTGTAGGCCTCAAAAGAATGGTAAACACAGCAAAGGATCAATAATGCAGACATTATTTTCTGCCATGATCACAGAACGATCCTCCCCGAGAGATCTTTGTTTCTCATTACAGGTTGGACTTGGTTGTGATATTAAAAAATGACAAACCATATAAGCTATAAAATGACATTTTTAAACAATGCGTCTATAAACAGCTCAATGTTCTGTGCTGTATTTTATACATACAGCCTGAATAATTTTTTTAAAAGCCATGCTATTTTATCTTTTTACATGCTCTGGAGCTAATTCTCTCTACAAGGACAGAAATACCCTATTTTTCCGTGTATAAGAGGCCCCCATGTATAGGACGACCCCTATTTTTTAAAACCCAAAATTAATAAATCAATATTTCTTGAGTTGTTCGCTATCCATATACTGTTTAAGATGACCCCCAATTTTGGCCAATTTTTTTTATAGCAAAAAACCATAATCTTATACATGGTAAGGACAATGTTTCGAGGTTAAGATCCTCAGGACTTGCTTTAAACTACTACAGCATTAAACTAATTCCTTCCCTGATAACAGAACCCTAGCGCCAGGGAGACGACTGGTCTATTAAGGCAAATTGAGCACTGCCCCACTTGCTGCCTTCCTTACATTCACTTGTGGGGTGCCTCAGGGCTCTGTCCTCTTCCCCCATGCTTTTCAACATCTATATGAAGCCTCTGGAAGAGATCATCAGTGTTTGGGCTGAGTGTTCACCAGTATGCAGTCGATAACAGCTCTACCTCTCCTTTAAATCAGATAAGGCAATGAATGTCCTGTGTGAGTGTCTGGTATAAAATTATTATTATATGGAAAGTGTTCTGTTTGGTTGTTTACGTACTTTCTGATGTTTTGTTTATCGTTTATGACTACTTTTGCTATCTTTGTAGTTATATGCTGTAAGCTGCCTTGAGTATAGAAAGGTGGTACACAAATAAAATGATTGATAAAAGAATAAAAATGATTGATTGTATAAAAGAATGGAAATGGTTTATTGAATATTTACGGATAAATTGTAAACAGATAAGAACATTGGCAGGATTATTGTAATAACCTGCAGTTTTATAAGAGTATATATTTTAAGTAGATGAATAAATGAGCAAATTAAGTTAATTTGGATATGCAGAAAATATTAAAAAATAAATTTAAGGAACCGCAGAAAGAGGGGGAAGGAAGTCAAGTTTTGAAATGTTAAAATGATTGTAAAATTAGTGAAATGTATAAACCTGAAAAGCATAATTTTTTTTTTTTAATGATAGATTGAAAAGGAGTGGACAAACAGAAAAGAAGAAAGAAAAGGGATGAAAGTTCAGTTTTTGAATGCAAAAGCAACTTTCCTGTGGCCAAGCCTTACCCTGTCAGAGTTTCAGCCCTGTCCAGGCCTTGAATCTGGGGGTTCTTCTGACAAATAACAAGTTATGGGGCAGTTACAAGTTATCTAGCAGATACCCATCGAAGCAGTGACCCTGGAGTTTTGTAGGATCCAGACATCGCTGGCTGGAGGTTCCCTACTGGAGGTCATTTCTTGGACTGCCACAACCACCCATCTCCCACAAAAGAAGAAGAGTTTGGATTTGATATCCCGCTTTATCGCTACCCGGAGGAGTCTCAAAGCGGCTAACATTCTTCTTTCCCTTCCTCCCCCACAACAAACACTCTGTGAGGTGAGTGGGGCTGAGAGACTTCAAAGAAGTGTGACTAGCCCAAGGTCACCCAGCAGCTGCATGTGGAGGAGCAGGGAATCAAACCCGGTTCACCAGATTACGAGTCCACCGCTCTTAACCACTACACCATACTGTAGCAAAGGAAACAGCATGCCATGCAGGAACCTCAGAACTGCTTCTTGAGCACATGGAAATACCTCTGTGGATCAAAGCCTGACTGAGAGCCAGAAAGATGTGGCCTCCGGATCCTACGTAGGTTTCCAATCTGAACTGCTTCCTTGCTGAAGCAAGAGCTCTCATCATACTCTCCAACATGAGGAAATGGGCACTCTTGCTATTTCTTCCTGGCCAGGAACAAGTAGGCTAGAATAATACGTCAAGGCTGCATATATATAACTAAATTTAAGGTAGCAGTACATCACATTTTGAACATTCCTTCTGGTTCATTTGCCAAACATGTTGGCCACTGTAATGTTTCAGAGTTTTTGCTTGAACAAATTAATCAATTTGAGTTGTGTGACTCAAATTGGGTCTACCAGATCCTTTTAAAAAGAAAAGAAAAAATGCAATGTGGGCTCAAGTCGTTTCTGGGGCCCTTGTGGGATTAGCGGCCCTGAAGCTTAAGCTAGTAAAAAAAAAACATGCAACACCAGATGGCGATGGAGAGCAAAAAGAATATTTGTGATTTCTCCACCCCGTGTTTTTCCCTTTGTTTTCCCCCTGTGTGTAGATCTACCCTACGAGACAGTTAAGGGAGGGGCTCCAATCTATTTGGCCTCTGACACAAAGCTGCTTTCTTTGTTACCATAACCGCCCATACATAGCAGGCAATAATAATAATAATAATAATAATAATAATAATAATAATTTATTATTTATACCCCGCCCATCTGGCTGGGCCTCCCCAGCCACTCTGGGCGGCTTACATAAAAACCAAAAATACAGTAAAATATCACACGTTAAAAACTTCCCTGAACAGGGCTGCCTTAAGATGTCTTCTGAATGTCAGGTAGTTGTTTATCACTTTGACATCTGCTGGAAGGGCGTTCCACAGGGCGGGCGCCACTACCGAGAAGGCCCTCTGCCTGGTTCCCTGTAGCTTTGCTTCTCGCAATGAGGGAACCTCGGCGCTGGACCTCAGCGTCCGGGCAGAATGATGGGGGTGGAGACGCTCCTTCAGATATACTGGGCCGAGGCCGTTTAGGGCTTTAAAGGTCAGCACCAACACTTTGAATTGTGCTCGGAAACATACTGGGAGCCAATGTAGGTCTTTCAAGACCGGTGTTATATGGTCTCGGCGGCCGCTCCCAGTCACCAGTCTAGCTGCCGCATTCTGGATTAGTTGTAGTTTCCGAGTCACCTTCAAAGGTAGCCCCACGTAGAGTGCATTGCAGTAGTCCAAGCGGGAGATAACCAGAGCATGCACCACTCTGGCGAGACAGTCCGCAGGCAGATAGGGTCTCAGCCTACGTACCAGATGGAGCTGGTAAACAGCTGCCCTGGACACAGATTTGACCTGTGCTTCCATGGACAGCCGGAAGTCCAAAATGACTCCCAGGCTGCGCACCTGGTCCTTCAGGGACACAGTTACCCCATTCAGGACCAGGGAATCCTCCACACCTGCCCGCCTCCTGTCCCCCAAAAACAGTACTTCTGTCTTGTCAGGATTCAACCTCAATCTGTTAGCCGCCATCCATCCTCCAACCGCCTCCAGACACTCACACAGGACCTTCACTGCCTTCACTGGTTCTGATTTAAAAGAGAGGTAGAGCTGGGTATCATCCGCATACTGATGAACACCCAGCCCAAACCTCCTGATGATCTCTCCCAGCGGCTGCATGTAGATGTTGAAAAGCATGGGGGAGAGGACAGAACCCTGAGGCATCCCACAAGTGAGAGCCCAGGGGTCTGAACACTCATCCCCCACCACCACTTTCTGAACACGGCCCAGGAGGAAGGAGCGGAACCACTGTAGGACAGTGCCCCCAGCTCCCAGCCCCTCAAGACGGTCCAGAAGGATGTTATGGTCGATGGTATCAAACGCCGCTGAGAGATCCAGCAGGACAAGGAAACGGCTCTCAGCTTTGTCCCTAGCCCGCCGGATATCATCAACCAGCGCGACCAAGGCAGTTTCAGTCCCATGATGAGGCCTGAATCCCGACTGGAAGGGATCCAAATGGTCCACTTCTTCCAGGCGTGCCTGGAGTTGTTCGGCAACCGCTCGCTCAATCACCTTGCCCAAGAATGGAAGATTTGAGACTGGGCGGTAGTTGGCCATCGTGGCCGCATCTAAAGATGGTTTTTTTAGAAGCGGTTTAATAACCGCCTCTTTCAGCGGGTCTGGGAAGGCTCCCTCACGGAGAGAAGCATTCACCACCCCACAAAGCCCATCGCCCAGTCCTTCCCGTCTAGCTTTTATAACAAAGCTACTTGCCTGGCTAGTCCAGGAATGGAATCATTGTTGGATCCAGGAATTAGAAGGGACTCAGGCATACAGGAGGGACGCGGGTGGCACTGTAGGTTAAACCACAGAGCCTAGGGCTTGCCGATCAGAAGGTCGGCAGTTCGAATCCCCATGACAGGGTGAGCTCCCGTTGCTAGATCCCTGCTCCTGCCAATCTAGCAGTTTGAAAGCATGTCAAAGTGCAAGTAGATAAATAGGTACCGCTCCAGCGGGAAGGTAAACGGCATTTCCGTGCGCTGCTCTGGTTCACCAGAAGCAGCTTAGTCATGCTGGCCACATGACCCGGAAGCTGTACGCCGGCCCCCTCGGCCAATAAAGCGAGATGAGCGCCGCAACCCCAAAGTCTGTCACGACTGACATAATGGTCAGGGGTCCCTTTACTTTTACCTTTACCTTTACAGGCATACAGCCTATTCAACTCTCCAAATTCACAACAGTATATACTGAGCAGTGTTATTCCAGTTTCCCCCCTCTTCTCCCCAATGGAATGTAGGTATGAAGTGGGTATATCATACTGACCTCTTTAGCCAGAAGGCTAACTTTTCATTTTGAAGCTGTGAAAGGATTTAATTTTGTATGAAAGACCCTTTGGCATGAGCTACCTGGGGTTGGCTATAAGATTAAAAACTGATATCTATTGAAGAGGAAAATTATAAAAGCTTCAATGATTTTTAATCAGAGGCCATAAGAGAAGATAGACTGTACTGATAATCACCCCCAGGGCTTGGGTTCCCTGTTGGGAAAGACAATTTTATATTTTGGTGTGTTTCAGTTCCCCCCAAAATCCATTTCATCACGGCCAGAGAATGGCCTGAGTGCTCTCAGATGTTTTCTAATATTACATTCCTGTGATAAGACCCTTTTATTTTTTATCTGTGTGAGAGAAAACAAATTGCTACCGTGTGGGAGGAAAGCCAGCTTCTAGTAATTAACTTGTTACAACAACATTTGAGACCAGATTTAATCTTTCAGTGCTTCGACAGCTAGAACCACCTCTCAGACTGAAAGAGCAATGTAAGGGCAGCATTAGTTCGGGCTGAGATGAGAATCAGAAGAACGTTAAGGAAGGGCTTGTCCACACTTCGTTTGCCCCAGTGCTAGGGTCTGAGTGGTTTTCTGCTTGCCTCTTGCTTTCTGGGGGTGGGTCCAAGCAGTTTTCTCCCCTGCTTTCCCAGGGAAAACACGCTCTTTACTGTTGAATCGCAGCAAACACCAATCCACAGAAAACCTGATTGATGTTTGCTCCGATTCAGCGGTAAAGAGTGTGTTTTCCCAGGGGAAAGTGGCAGGACAAGCAGAAATGCAGATGAGCTTTTAGGCAACCTGGTTATTGAGTGCTCTTCCTGATTTGTTTCTGGAGAGTTTGGACAATGTTGGCTATTTAATGAGCATTCATTCAGGGGGAGGTTAGACAAAGTTACATCACATCATGTGTTACCTTACAGAGGATTTTCCTATCGCATACCATATTGCTAAAAAACCTGAGAAGTGGCTTTGTCATGCAAGATGTCTCCCGACCAAGTATAATTACACAATCTGAATTTGCTAGTATGTGATGGACTCCCACGTGAAAATCGCAGCCCTCTGGAAGTGCCCTAACTTAAGTCCATTCATTTCAGCATGTCTACTCTGAGTAGGACTTAGCTGGCTACCACCCAATGTCTTCTGTTCCAGCTTGAGATTGCTCGCAAGAGCCATTACATGCCCTCATCTTTCCTGTCCATAACGACTCTCTTAAAAGGAAAATGATAAAAGGCAGCTTAGTGTACTAATGTTATTTGTGGAGAGTTCTTTCCTCCATTGAAGTGAGTGGGGAAGTCTGCAAACACAGAAACTTCCTATGCCAAAAACAGCAAACAGGGAGCTTTGTTGTTTCTTCCTCCCTGCACTGTTCCTTCTGTTTTCCATGTGGTCAGCAGTAGCAGAAGATTCTGAGGCCAGCTGTGGAGGAGGAATGTGGCTTCTCTGGCTAGGCTCTGATTAACTCTGACTAACTCCTGTGAGCAGGGGACCTGAGACTGGCAGGCAAAGCTGGGGGTGGTGTTGGTGCCATAAGTTGTTATAGCTGTCCCACTGTGGCTTGCCTGCACTGCCTTTTGTCACACTGAAGTTCATAGCGGCACCTGTCAGTTGCCAAGTGAACTGCAGCATGATGACACTCACATTTTTATTCTACAGTAAGATATACCACGTTCTGATTCATCGAGTGGCACTGGAGATGATGGGGACATGGAACTTACAGTATAAGCAAAACTAAAGCAAGTCTCCTTTAGCAGGCTTAGGCAACTTTGGGCAAGTTGAAAGTTGATGAATATGAGGTTTTTGGAAACGTTAGGATGACAAGTGTCAAAACGAGCAATCCAAGAGCAGGATATGTACAAATGGTTCGCTGTGTACAGTACATGGTGTACAGTAGGACGCGGGTGGCGCTGTGTTCTAAACCACTGCGCCTCTTGGGCTTGCTGATCAGAAGGTCAGCAGTTCAAATCCGTGCAGCGGGGTGAGCTCCCATTGCTCTGTCCCAGCTTCTGCCAACCTAGCAGTTTGAAAGCATGCCAGTGCAAGTAGATAAATAGGTACCACTGTGGCGGGAAGGTAACTGGTGTTTCTGTGCGCTCTCGTTTCTGTCACGGTGTTCTGTTGTGCCATAAGTGGTTTTGTCATGCTGGCCACATGACCCAGAAAGCTGTCTGTGGACGAACGTCGGCTCCCTTTGCCTGAAAGCGAGATGAGCGCCACAACCCCATAGTTGCCTTTGACTGGACTTAACCGCTCAGGGGTCCTTTACCTTTACCTTTTACATGGTGTATAGATTTGTTGATTGGGCTGGATCTGGTTGAGAGGCTCTCACCAATTGAGCAAACAGTAGCTCTGTCTGAAGAAGCAATCAGAAAGAGACGCCCCAAGCTGGATGGAGATAGGGAAAGGAGATAAGACTATGGTTGGAGTAGTAGACAGATGAGTGAGATCTGAAATGAAAGAATTGAGTAAGAGCAGGAGAGAAGCAATGAGGATCTGGTCTGAAGACAAGTGATAACCTTTGCATGTGTTATTTGGTCTTTTGTCTGCTATTTCGCAGAATCATGGAATCGTAGAGTTGGAAGGTACCCCAATGGTCATCTAGTCTCAACTCCCTGAAATGCAGGAATCTCAGCTAAAACATCTATGATAGAAATGCAGGAATCTCAGCTAAAACATCCAACCTCTGCTTAAAAACCTGCAAGGAAGGGATAAATCCTTAAAACATTCAAACATGGATGATCTGTCATTGCTTGGTTAAGAAGCAGGGTAGGAGGATCCCTACTGGAGAGTGTTGGGGTCACATTATGAAATAAACATAAAATAAAAGTCCTACACAAGTATATGTATGTAATGCTGTTAATGTGTAGATGAGAACACCTGGCAACAGTAGAGTGGTTTCCCCTTCCATCGCAACCAATGGCAGCCTCACTATCCTTTGCTTTTATCTTGTTGGCCAAAAGAAATCTTTCCTGAGTTAAATCAGAATTCCCATTTCAACCCTGTCCATCTGCATCAGGGGCTTGTCTTTGTAATTAACTGCGCTGGCATAACTGCAATTTCTGTTTCAGCAATGGCCTTGTATGTATGGGGGGAGAGTTTGACCCCAGGAAAACAATCAGATTCAAGCAAGTAGAGTAAAGTAGGGCAAGGTCTAAGTTCAGGCTAGGCTTGGCTTTCCGGGGCACCCTGGCCAGCTCTTAATTACTATTAATAATTACTATTAATTATTGTTCATTACCCATCCTTCATCCTAAGGTCTCAGGGTGGGTTACAACAAATTAAAATACAGTTTAAAACAGTACAGAAAAGAGAACCCATTGCAATTCCAAAAAATGGATGCGGGCTCAGCACCAATCAACCTCAGACTGAGATTTAAATGAGAGCTGTAGCTTTTTGTTTGAGGAGCAAGTTCCGCCTTTAGTGGGAGAAGCCTCTCATTTAAAAGAACCCGGCATGCTCATCCACACTTCCGCTTGTTCCGTGCCTGGAAAGAATGGGGCCAAATGGTTTTCTGCCTGACCCGTGTTTGCTAGGCAGTTTCCCTCTGGTCCCACTCCCTTCCCAGGGAAAACCTGCTCTTTAGCTCTAAACCGGAACAAAGAGCAGTTTGTGGAAAACCTAATTGCTATTTGCTGCAATTGAGCTCTAAAGAGTTGTTTCCCCTGGTGGAAAGCAGAGGCACAAGGGGAAGGGTGAATAAGCCTGAGTCAGATCAGGGCAACATAACCTTTTTGGGCTGGAGAGGTACTGGCACACCTGGGATACCAGTGTTTTGAATTAGTTGGTCCACCTGGGGTTGGCTCCAAGGACAATTCCCTATCTCACTATTAATCCCTGGTTTCACCCGTTGAAGAGAGGGTGTGATGACAATTGCATATAAGCCAAAATTTCCCTCGGGCTCTTGCCGAATTATTTTCATCACTCTTGAATGCTGTACTGTAATTTACAAAGATTATAGATTCCACTTTCACAAGCTTTCCCCAGGGTGAAGTAATGATATCCTCAACGAATACCCAGAGTAAATGAAATGAAATTGCATTTTTATTATGTTGATTATTTAAATTAGCTTCACATGCATTTTAATTTGTATTCAGGAAACTGAAATCCATGTCTCAGCAGAACATATAGGAAAGGAGAACATGGCTGGTTGTGTGTTTAATAATAATGTAATCCCCCCCCCCCCCAAAAAAAATAGTTTTTTAGTGCAGTCATTAGATTCCAATGATCAACAAAGTCAACAGTGAATGATAATTATCTGGAATAAAAATGTGTTAAAAATAAAAGGTGAAATCTTCCAAAGAGGTTTTATCTCAATTCCCCCCCCCCAATTGTGAAATAAATATTGTACTTGTTGATTTCATCCTAATGAGTCACTGCAATACCTGAATGTCTAATTTATAATGATGCCCAGTTTGCTGTTAAAAATTAATACCTACAATTAATTGAAACCACAACTTCAGTGCTTTCTGTGCATATAATCAGTAGGAGGGGTTGTTGCGTGAGAAATATTTGCCTAATGTTTCACAACATTATAGAACAGACATCACTGACCTGTGGAGGGGGGGAAATTGCGGAGCAATTAGCTAATTTTAGATGATAATCACCTGCTATTCCTTTGACACTCTCTTCACCGGGTTGAAGAAACAGTATTGCAATAAAGTACCAGCCTGAATGGCGAGTCTTGTTGATCTTCTGGTTGAAATCAAGTGGAGGCATAGCATTCTTCCTCATAATATGCATCCTAACTTTTTTTCCTAACCCATTTTTCTTTCTTTTTATCAGAACAGGAAATTGAATGAGAATTTATCTCTGGCTTGCAGTCACTTTGCTATGAACATTTCAGAATTTCATCCCACTTAAACTTACAGCGGTGAGCACTATGCATTGCATAGTCGCACTTTAGTGCAGAGGTAGGGAAACCTTTTCCATCCAAGGGCCGACATTCTCTTCTGGGCAACCTTCTGAGGGCCACATGCCAGTGGTGGGAGGGGCCAGAGGCAAAAGTGGGCGGAACAACAAGGGCAGTGTATAAGTTGAATAATTAAGAATAATAATAGTTTCCTTTGTACAGTGGGCTGTACAAAGATGTGTGCACACATCTCTCTGTATCCTTCATCCTGGCAAACGAGTCATGGTCAGAGTTCAAGAACACCAGGCAAAAATACTCGGAGGATCAATGATAGGAGTGGTCTGGTGAAAGTTCTGAGGGTCAGGTAAAAAGGTCTGGAGTGCCACATTTCACCCCTAGGCTTTCTCTAGTGGCATGGGACTAAATAGAAGAAGTGAAGCAATGTAGATACCAATATGACACCTGTATATTTTGTCCTGTGGATCAAATGGCAGTGGGGAAGGCTTGGTTTTCATTGAGACAGCAGCACTGGAGGAAAGGTTTGTTTTTTGTTTTTAACTCCACAATTGGTGCCATGGCCCCAATCCAAATAAGTTCTCCTATTAATATTTTAAAATAGGTAGAAGAATCCTGTTTCTGAATCTCCCACATCACCTTTAGGGCACTTCCAGACTTTTGCTATTTTCGGTTGGGATCCAAATTGTTGTTGTTGTTTAGTCGTTTAGTAGTGTCCGACTCTTTGTGACCCCATGGACAAGAGAACGCCAGGCACTCCTGTCTTCCACTGCCTCCCGCAGCTTGGTCAAACTCATGCTGGTAGCTTCGAGAACACTGTCCCACCATCTCGTCCTCTGTTGCCCCCTTCTCCTTGTGCCCTCCATCTTTCCCAACATCAGGGTCTTTTCCAGGGAGTCTTCTCTTCTCATGAGGTGGCCAAAGTGTTGGAGCCTCAGCTTCAGGATCTGTCCTTCCAGTGAGCACTCAGGGCTGATTTCCTTCAGAATGGATAGGTTTGATCTTCTTGCAGTCCATGGGACTCTCAAGAGTCTCCTCCAGCACCATAATTCAAAAGCATCAATTCTTCAGCGATCAGCCTTCTTTATGGTCCAGCTCTCACTTCTATACATCACTACTGGGAAAACTATAGCTTTAACTATATGGACCTTTGTTGGAAAGGTGATGTCTCTGCTTTTTAAGATGCTGTCTAGGTTTGTCATTGCTTTTCTCCCAAGAAGCAGGCGTCTTTTAATTTCATGACTGCTGTCACCATCTGCAGTGATCATGGAGCCCAAGAAAGTAAAATCTCTCACTGCCTCCATTTCTTCCCCTTCAATTTGCCAGGAGGTGATGGTATCCAAATACTTGCTGGCAAATTCAGGATGGGCAACTGAAGTTGAGTGGAGAGCTCTTATATCGCAAGCCTGCCACAAAATCAGACTTCTTGCAGTATGGAAAGTGGCGTGAAAGCATGGGCGTAGCTAAGATTTATTTTAGGGGGGCAGGCTTTATGTTGGGGTGGGGCAGAACTGAGATATGTGCAATGCAATTGGTCAGTTAAGTATTTCTATTTATTTACTTTATTTTTGGGGGTAGGGGAAGCTGCCCTCCATACTCTCCTGGCTACACCCATGCGCAAAAATGCACTGGGAAGTATGGAAGGACACATGCAATGTCATGTATTTCCCCCCACATACAAATTTGAATGAATGCTCAAATGAACTGCTGTGGTTTAGTCTCCCTGCAAGCAAAACAAGATGAATGCGTGATAAACTGGTAATCTGGAAGTGACTTTACTTTGGCCAACAGAATCACTGACTTCATGTCCTCAGTGTCACCCAACCCCATGGGCGTAGCTGGCGGTGCAGAGGGGGGCAGCTCAAGTAAATAAATAAAAATACTTAACTAACTGATCAACATAAAGCCTGCCCCCCCCAAAAAACAAATCTTGGCTACGCCCATGCGGCACACTTCCCATGTTTTGGGCAGAGAGGTTTGAAGTGAGGATGCTGCTGTCTCTGCGTTTTGCAGGCTGATGTGCCACATGAATTAGAATCGAGAAAAATATGAACGAAACTTTCCTACAAGCGGGAGACATCCTCAGGGTACCATATGCATTTATATTTCATTGCAAGGCAGATAATGCGAGCAATGAATTCCTTGGCCATCGTGAGCATTATGCTCCACATTTTGGAAGGTATTTTATTAAAGCTTTCATTAAACATAGAATTTAACTCAATTATATATTGCCAGGAGAAGCCACAAATGCAGCAGTTATTTAAAAAGCCCCAAACACAATCATTTTGGAGCAAATCTTGCCAGAGCAGATGCAGGCATCTTTGCGTGAGTCTTAACTCATAATGAGTAAATAAGGCAATAATGCAATAAACAATTAAAATAAGATTTACTCTACAGAATATCCGCCACAAAACAAAGGAGAGACAATGAGCTGTTTTGTTCCCAGGATTGAACTTTTCTCCTTTCTTTTAATACAATACAATCCCAGTTTTTAATCAGATGTTCCCTGTAAAGATGATTATTCCTTATGGCTCATATTGATCTATTCCATGTTCATCCTTTAATTTACATTTTATTGCGGTTCATTTATATATTTATTACATGTTTCTCCAAGGAACGTGGTATACATGGTTCACTGCCACCATTTAATTCTCACAACAACCCTGTGAGGTAGGTCAGGAGGAGAAGGAGTAAGGTCACCCAATGAGCATAACATCTCGGGAGGATATGAATTTGAATCTTGGTGGTGCTAGTACACTGTACACCAAGGGTGAGGAAGATCCAGCCTACCTCTTAGTTTTTAACAGGATACTGCCAGTGTGGTGTAATGGTTAAGAGTGGTAGACTCGTAATCTGGTGAACCGGGTTCGATTCCCTGCTCCTCCACATGCAGCTGCTGGGTGACCTTGGGTCAGTCACACTTCTTTGAAGTCTCTCAGCCCCACTAACCTCACAGAGTGTTGTTGTGGGGGAGGAAGGGAAAGGAGAATGTTAGCCGCTTTGAGACTCCTTCGGGTAGTGATAAAGCGGGATATCAAATCCAAACTCTTCTTCTTCTTCTTCTTCTTCTTCTTCTTCTTCTTCTTCTTCTTCTTTGAGGGAAATTATGTGTTTTTAAAGGTATAATGTGTAAGCAGCCGAAGTAGAATGGTAAGACTGGCCCTGCTCATATATAAATGAATTTTTTAAAAAGGATATTAGAAAAAGTACCATGGCATAATTATTTCTTTGACACGATCAAAGAGCACGCTCTGTTTTAAAAATAAAACAGTAAATTCCCTTTCTGAGGCTGACCTGCTCATAAACAAAACGTCTGTGCAGTTAACAGAGTCGGTTTCTCTACATAATGGTGTTGCTCCGACTGACCTGCTCAAATAAAAGAGATACATTATGATGGAAGAAGTACTGAGCAGAAGATAATTATCTGAACCAGTGAACTTCCAAGTATCCTTAAAATAGTGTTGTTATTTTTATATATCTGTTGTTTGCTCGAATCTGTCATCATCCGTGACATTTCCCTCTAAAGAGTTGGATGCATTTGTTTGTTTTTCAAAAGCAGTGTTCAGGAAACCGTGAGAAGTTACCGCACTCTCCTGTCGGGTATACATGAATTTGAAGTTCCTTCATATTATTTGCCGTATACACAGGGCATGATCCGGTCAAAGTTAAATAGGATCAAGACCATTACATTGGCTGAAGAGGCGAGACTGAGGGAAGCCTATATTTAGACCTTGTGGATTGCCAGTGAGAGAGGGTGGGCAAGCAGCCTGGCTGATTGCCTCGGATGCATCTGCAAACTCCATTGTTATTATTTTTGCATTTATTTATACTGTGTCTTCTTCCCTTATGGGACACATGGCAGCTTTTAGATAAAAACAAGAATTGCTAAAAACAAAGAAAAAAACAATAATTTAAAAAAAATTAAACATTACTAGAATTAAAATTATATACACATATAATGGGACAAGGGTGGTGCTGTGGTCTAAACCACTGAGCCTCTTGGGCTTGTTGGTTGTATGATTGGCAGTTCAAATCTGCAAGACTGGGTGAGCTCCCATTGCTTTGTCCAAGCTCCTGCTAACCTAGCAGTTCAAAAGCATACCAGCATGAGTAGATAAATAGGTACTGTTGCGGCAGGAAGGAAACGGCGTTTCCATGCGCTCTGGCTTCCGTCATGGTATCCTGTTGTGTTTTGGTCAGAAACGTTTTAGTCATGCTGGCCACATGACCCAGAAAAGCTGTCTGCGGACAAACGGCAGCTCCCTTAGCCTGAAAGTGAGTTGAGCGCCGCACCCCATAGTCAAATTTGACTGGACTTAAATATCCAGGGGTCCTTTACCTTACTTTTTACATATATAACATCTGATTAAAACACACCCATAATTCCAGTTAAAAACAATATGACACCAGTCCTTTCATTAAAAACAGTCAATTCCCCAAAGCCTGTTGAAACAAGAAAGTCTTCATCTGCCAGCAGAAAACAACAAGGAGGGAGAAAGTCTAACTTCCCCAGGGAGGGAGTTCCAAAATCCAACGCTCTAACCACAACAGTGGCTCTCTTCTTTATGGTATTGTTACAAAAATCGGGTGCCTGCCCTTCTCCTTGCCAGTCGGTGGCAAGAGCTCATGTGGTCCCAGGCACCCATACAGGATCTGTGTTCCTTTGGAGAATGGAAGACATGGCGGACACTGTTGTGGCTTTAAGAAATATGGTTTATTTGCCTACTTACACCTTCTGTCTGCATGGAGGGAGCCCAGTTCTTACTGCATGGCCCACAGCAGGGCAGGCAACCTTCCGCCTCCCTGCCCAAGACGCATCTCCCTCCTTCCTCCTGCTTCTTCTTCCCAGAAACCCTTTTCCCGTGCCCTCAAACATACACCCCGCCACCTTGGTAACGTCTCACTCCCCAATGGCCCATCAACACCTGTGGTCATGTTCATGTTCATTTGCTCTTCCCCCGGTCAGCCAGGCTGGTTTGCATAAGGAACCCAGGAATTCCCTATTTGGCACAGTTCTGAACTTTAATCCAATTGATCAAAACCTTCACATTAATATATAGGGTTTGGGGAATCCCCACCCCCCTTAAATCTATAACCATATAAAGCAGTGGGTAGCCAACATGGTGCTGCTAGCCTTTCTCAACCTGTGGGTCCCAAGATGATGTTGGACTACAACTCCCATCACCCCTAGCTAGCAAGGCCAGAGCTCAGGGATGATGGGAGTTGTAGTCCAACAACATCTGGAGAACCACAGGTTGAGAACCACGGGACTGTGGTGGGACTACAATTCCCATCAGTCCTAGCTAGGAAGACTAATATAGGTCTTAAAGTAGGGTTGCATCCCCCCCCCCCCGTTTTATTATTTTCATAGAAGCATAGAATCATAGAGTTGGAAGAGACCACAAGGGCCATCGAGTCCAACCCCCTGCCAAGCAGGAAACACCATCAGAGCACTCCTGACATATGGTTGTCAAGCCTCTGCTTAAAGACCTCCAAAGAAGGAGACTCCACCACACTCCTTGGCAGCAAATTCCACTGTCGAACAGCTCTTACTGTCAGGAAGTTTTTCCTGTAAACCACTACTGGTAGTACAGTAGTAGTAGCAGTAGTAGTTGCTGCTGCTGCTGCTTTTTTTTTTTGTAGGCAAGCGGTGTATAAATAAATAATAATGATGACTTCATTGGTAGAGGGCGCAAGAGAGCCCGCTCTCGAGGACTACAACCCCCAGAATCCCGCGGCGCGGCCTCCCGCCAATCGTAGGAGAGCGCCCCTGCGCGAAGGCTCCTGGGATTCGTAGGCAGCTGCGGCCACTAGCCCAGCCCAGTGGGAGGGACCGGCGGCGGAGGCGGCGAGGCTGAGCCAGGTGTCTCGCGGGCGGCCCTGCAGGTGACGGCGGCCGGGGAAGGGGCGGCGGGGCAGCGAGGCGAGGGGCGAGTGGGATCCGGGAACGCAGCGAAGGCCCGAGGGAGGCGAGGGGCGAGCCGGCTGCTTGGTTGCCTTGGTTGGCTGGCCGGCCGGCCCGGGGATTGCAGCCGGCGCCTCGCCCCCCTCTTCTTGCAGCAAAGCGGGCGGAGAGGCGGGCTGCTGCTGCCGCCGCCGCCGCCTTTCTCCCTCGGCGAGGTCGGCCGCCTGAGCATGCAAATCTCTGCAGCAGCTCCGGGATGGTACAGTCGGTGGGTGTAAGGGCTGGGGGAAAGGAAGCGCGTCCCTCCCTCCTCCTCCTCCTCCTTGGGAGTCCGCGCTTCCCCAGGCATGCACCCCTTCGCCCTCGTGGCCTGCAAACTGGAGCCCCGGCCAGAAGCAGAAATAACCCCTCCACAAAAACAGACACCACCCCCAGAAGTTCACCGTCATCAGACGGGTTGCAAAGAGAGCGCATGATGCGGCTGGTCGGTGCCTTTTGGGTTTTGCAAAGGAAAAGGCTGCATGGCAGCTGGGTGAGGGAGCCTTGGTGCAAGCGCCATGCCGGGGATTTCCTGGGGAGCTGCATTATCTTACCAGGGGTGACCAAGCGGGCCTTGTTTTAAAGCCCTGCTCCTTATTTTTAGGACCCTGCAGTTCTGGGCGCTCACCGTAAGGGCCCTCCTGATTGTGACATTCTGCCTTGTTTTGTTTATTTTACTAAAAAAACACAACAAAACACTACCCCTGCTTCCTTTTAATGGGACCCAGCTCTGCCCACTGAAGGTGATAATAATATTAATAATATAATAATTCATTCTCTTTTGATTTCTACTACTGCTTCTCTATGCTGCTGCCCTCCTGTAATGCTGTCTTGCTTTCCAATGCAGTCCTCCCCTCCTAAAACCCACGTGGCCCTTTGTTATTTGTTTCTTTTCATTGTTTCTGGTTTTTCCGTGCGCATTCTCCTTGTGGCGTTTGTTGTTGTTGTTGTTGTTGTTTTTCCTTCGGTACCTTCCAATCTCTCTTTCTCTCTCTCTCTCTGCTCTCCCGGAGCCTCTGCTAGCAACTGTTCCGGGCTGCCGCTGGATAAAAGTGTGCTCTGCCTGGAGTTTGCAGACGGCAAAAGCATGAATTGATTTACTGTCCTACTTCGGAGGCATCTCTGGGCAGCTGGGAGCGAGCGCCCGGGAAACAGCAGCAAGAGGAGGAGCAGGCGGGAGAAGGCAGAAGGGGTCCTTTTGTGTCCTCCCTTGAACATAGGCTGTTTCCTCCTCGCCTCCATCCTGGCTGGAAGAGTTCTTTGCAATAGCACACAGAGGCTGACAGCTCTCTCTCTCTCTTGCTGCTGTTTTTTTTTTAAAGTGCTAGTTTCTCCATCCCCTTCCCCCTTTTTGCTCATGTGCGGATGCTTTTTTTCTTGCAGTTCACCCTCTCCAGAGCCCCTTGCTGGTTGGAAACAGCAGGAGCCAGAAGAGGAGGCAGATCAGCCTGCCCTTGGTTGCACAGAAGTGGTGTGCTGATTTCGTACTACTTGACACCAGAGCTACTCCCAGCCATCTGTGACTCTAGCTGCCTGAAGCAGTGGTACAGGGAGAGGAGGAGGCGGCAGCAGCTTTAGTAGCCGATGATAACCCTGCCCTCAGTGGGTTTGTATTACCGGAGCATGCACTGATTTGCTGCCTTGTCTTTAGACCCATCCCAATCACCGGGGTTTGTGCGGGTGTGCGGTGCATGGTCAGGAGGGGGGGGGGGGGGGAAATCCACTGTCTCCGTAATAAATGATAGAGGATACAATGACTTTGCTCTCTCTGCTGGGTCGGATCATGCGTTACTTCTTGCTGAGACCAGAGACCCTCTTCCTGCTATGCATCAGCCTGGCACTGTGGAGCTACTTCTTCCATACGGATGAAGTGAAAACCATCGTCAAGTCCAGCAGGGACGCCGTGAAGATGGTGAAGGGCAAAGTGGCGGAGATCATGCAGAATGACCGGCTCGGCGGATTGGATGTGCTGGATGCCGAGTTCTCCAAGACCTGGGAGTTTAAGAACCACAACGTGGCCGTTTACTCCATCCAAGGCCGGAGAGACCACATGGAGGACAGGTTCGAAGTAATCACTGACCTGGTGAACAAGACCCATCCTTCCATATTTGGGATATTTGATGGCCACGGAGGCGAGGCAAGTCTTGGGCTGTTCATTTTGGGGGTTTGGGATTTGCTGCCATTTCCTATTTATTGCAACTCTTTGACTTAAACTAGTAGCAAAGTTGTTGTTTTATGGTCATTCACACCGGTTTGGGTAGAAGCCATTTAAAGGGTACAGTAGGACAAAACCCTAGTCTTCCATTCTTTCCTTTTTAAAAATACCTTGCACTTTGAGCATCCTGGCAGCGATGACTGTGATCACAAACTTGCTCTGTTAAAGCTCTTCTAAACAAGCTATGAGGCTTCACATGCTGCTGCCAGCTGAGTAAAGTCAGCAGATGCTGTAAGGGTTGGTTTAAAGGGAAAGTTTATTGAAAGAGGGGGTGTTTTTTATTGTAGGAAAGAAAGGAGCTAGCAGGAGATCCCTAATGTCCTCAGTTGGGGAACAGAACTAAAAAACTTTCTTTCTTCTAGCCGACCCAAGGAATTAACCTCGTTCCACTGCCTTTATTATTATTATTTCTGGCCATAGAAGTTTGTTCTTTGTTTACACCGCGTTCTGTAGCCTTTCTACTTGCTGGGACAGGCTGTTTGTCTTGGACAGCAGTGCAAATACCATGTGTCGCTCCCTTCCTCTTTGCAAGGGATGCCTGGAAAGGTTGCTGTAGCTTTATTACATTGCAGGGCGCGCGGGTGGGCTTGGGGAGTGGCAGAATCAGCTAGTGATACCCTAGCTGCAGACCTATTATCTGTGTCGGGTTAATCAGCGATGAAATACAGGGAGGTTTCTCCTCCCTTTTCTTTTGCTTGTATGCTAAGAGTGGCTGGGGGAAGTGACAGGGTGCTGGGGGAGGAATCTTGCTGGTGTATTAAATGAAATACTTGGTGCACCACCCGAAGTGCTTTGCTTGTGTTTGTTTTTATTCTGCCTCTGTTGTGCTATGATCTGAGGGTCTTCGGGTTTCCTACAGCTGTTCTGGCAAGTCAGACTTGCCGGGAAAGCTGTGACAGCGATCTGGCACAAATCGAGGTCCCCAAGGGTAGCAGCTGTTCTCATAACTCCTGATAGGCTGCACCTCTTGTACTCCTTCTGTGCACTCACCATATGGGGGGGGGGCCTCTAACAGCCCCAGCCTAAGCATATGTTCTTCCTCGGAAGTAAGGCTCATTTGCACCCAGTAAGTGGGCATAGATCTGCAGCCCAAATCTCTAGGGATAGCAGGGTGTAGACTATCCCTATGACTGGGACTTTGTTTTAGGAACAACCACTGTGGGTTTAGGAATCAACTAAATTTCAGATTAGTTATTTGTTGAAGTCTTTCATTACTGATACCTTGTAATGGATGTTGATGTTTGGTTAAGATAAACATTTTTATTTTGTTTTTCAAAGAAGGGAAGCAAATGCTTGTGTGTTTGTATGATTGTATGCTGCCTGGAGTCCCAAATTCTTCCCTACAGACCACCTTACAAAAATCAGGAGCTGTGCAAGAACATAGTAGCATTTTTTTGTGGCTCCCCACTCATTTTGATGGGTTCTTTTCTCAGGAGAAATACCTGGTGGATTGTGCCACTCTTTTAAAAAGTAGAAGCATTTCAAGCTAAGTATAAACTTTTATAGCCCAGAGCCCTTTGAAAACCATCTCTTCTCTATCCCAACTCATCCCCCCAAAAAACCCTTGCGTTGAAATTTGGTAGCTTTATGTACGTTAGTTAAATCCAGATTTGTGGCAGAAATATAGCTTGGCAAAACCTTTCTTCCTAACCAGTTTAGAATATTATTTCTTTCCACCACCACCCCGGCAAAAAAAATTCTAGCTAAGCCATGTCTGGTGCACTGAGTTCTTTTTACAGTAGGCTTTCCATCATGCTTCTAGCATTGAACTTTTTGCTCAGGGTGTAATAATGAGTCTTCTTTTGTTGTATCAGATGGTATTTCACTTATAGGAGTAAATTGAATTAGTATATTTGACCTCAGATGCCATTATTTTAAAATTTAGGTATTTGTGATTGCATGAAGAGCAGTGATGTTAAAATATATGGGTCGTGCATAGTCCTTGTTTGTTATTGTAGGAAGCTGATTATACGGAACAAAACCCTTTTTTGCCCTTATAGGTCACACAATGTGGAGGACCAGTGACCGCTAGCTGTGATGGCTGTACCACCTCCAGGAGCAGCTTGAGGCAGCTTGTCTCTGAAAACCAGTTGCTGGAGAACCATAGCAGGAGAGGGCTGTCTCTTGCATCGGGGGGGGGGGGGGGGGAATTTCCTATAGGTATCTGTTAAGCCATTGTGGGACACAGGGTACTGCGTTAGATAGACTTTTTGTTGTGATCCAGCCAGACTCCCCTTAACGTTCTTTTGCTGCTTCTTAACTCCTCCATTCTACTCGGAATCAAGTTGATTGAAGAGCAAAAAAGCATATGAAAGTTTCCATCCTTTTAACACATACTTTTGGACAAAAGCATATTGTCTCCTAATCTGGAGTGCTTGAGCTTAGGTGTTAGTCAAAGGATGCAATCACGGAACTGGAATTTCTTGAAATGGGTTACCACTAAGCTCCTTGTGGGTGGAGGGTGGAGCCTCAAGACTGGGAAGATGTTGGGGAGTATTTCAGCTGACTGTCTGTGATGTAGTGGGGAAGTAACAGAGCTGGAAAACAAGGCAATCTGAATTTATTCTGGCTAAATGGAGAGATTGGCTCATGCAATCTTCTAGATGAAATGGCCAATAATGTTGGTACCTATGAACAATCACCCCGGATATAAGGCAAAATGTTTTGTAAATGAAATATCCAGAATTGGAGGAGCACTGGGTCTTTAGGTAATACAGTAGTAATAAAAGTTAATCTGCAGAGAAACTATTTGGTGGAATTCTGTGATGGCATCATAGCTGTGGAACTCCCTAAGGAAGTTCCATTTTGCTTCCTCCATGGCTTTTCAGCAGAAAACCAAAGCAGTCCGCTTCAGGGGGTCTTTTTTTGGGGGGGGGGTTTGCCTTGATTAGCTCCTTTTCTTGATTCTGCTGCTCTGTTCCATACTTCTGCATTTCCAGTATGTTTTCGTATTAATTTATATTGTGCCTAATATGCCTTGTTAGCTGCATTGGAAACTTGGTTGAGAGATAGGTTACAGTTGCCTTTTAATCAGCGAAGTGTTAGGAGTGGATGATGTTACTCTGTAGCAGCTGGTTATCTGCTCAGAATGCATTTAAGCTCTCCGTGATCTTTTAGCACCCCCAGTCCTTTGTTCGTCCTCGCCTTCTTCCTCTGTATAGTATTGCACACTTGTTGTTAACAGGCCTCATTGAAAATGACAGTGTTAAATGTGTGTTTTTATGGGTGGACCCGGGGAAATAAATAGCTGATAGGATGGCTGAGCTAGGGGGCAGCTGTGAGGTTTTGTTTTTTAAAAAAAGTGTGGTAACCATTTGCTCTTGATTTCATCACAGACAAGTGGCCAGGTGGTGATATTCCACGTCCTAACTCGCTGTTTACAGCCAGTGTGCGTATCACTACCGTGCAAAATTTTGGCCGCCTCACTCTGAGGGTCATAACATTCGAAGCAGCCATTAAAAAAAGCAGCTCCCAGTATGTTTCCGAGCACAATTCAAAGTGTTGGTGCTGACCTTTAAAGCCCTAAACGGCCTTGGTCCTGTATACCTGAAGGAACGTCTCCATGCCCATCGTTCTGCCCGGACACTGAGGTCCAGCGCCGAGGGCCTTCTGGCGGTTCCCTTGCTGTGAGAAGCCAAGTTACAGGGAACCAGGCAGAGGGCCTTCTCGGTAGTGGCGCCTGCCCTGTGGAACGCCCTCCCACCAGATGTCAAAGAGAAAAACAACTACCTGACTTTTAGAAGGCATCTGAAGGCAGCCCTATTTAGGGAAGCTGTTAATGTTTGATGTATTACAGTATTTTAATATTTTTTGGAAGCTGCCCACAGTGGCTGGGGTAGCCCTGTTTAGGGAAACTTTTAATGTTTGACACACTATTGTATTTTAATATTTTGTTGGAAGCCGCCCAGAGTGCCTGGGGAACCCAGCCAGATGGGCGGGGTATAAATAATTTGTTGTTGTTGTTATTAAAAAGGGGTTAGAAAAGGTGTTCTGGTCTTTGCATTTTTTCTGTTATGTGTACACAGGCTTGTTGCTGTGTTAAAAACTTTTGCTGCATGCCAATTTGAACGAAGCACAGAATTGTAGCAGGGGCTTTTTAGGTGTACCACATTGTGCCTGATGCAGGAAATTGAGATAAAGCCAGTGTGGTATAGTGGTTAGAGTGTTGGACTATGACCCCAGGAGCCCAGGGTTGTAATCCCATTCAGCCATGAAGCTCACAGCTCACCTCGGGCCCCTTGCCATTTTTCAACCTAGCTCACCTCAAAGCATTGTTGTGAGGATAAAATTGGGGGAAGGTAAACTTTGTACACCACCTTGAGCTCCTTGGAGGAAAAGGTGGGATATAAATGCTATTATAAATAAATAAATAACAAAGTGTACACCCAGCAGATGGTTGTCAAACATCTGTGGGACCCTTTCAGTTTTGCCTTTAACAGTATAGTAGCAGTAAATGCCATTTGGCTCTGTCCTGTGCTCTTTGTTGTTGTTCAGTCGTTTAGTCATGTCCGACTCTTCGTGACCCCATGGACCAGAGCACGCCAGGCACTCCTGTCTTCCACTGCCTCCCGCAGTTTGGTCAAACTCATGCTGGTAGCTTCGAGAGCACCGTCCAACCATTTGCCTTGTAGATTTATGAACATTTGATTTATATATATATGTGAGACCTTAGAATTCCTATAACAAGGAGATGAACTACCGTATTTTTTGCACCATAAAACTCACTTTTTTCCTCCTAGAAAGTAAGGGGAAATGTCTGTGCGTGTTATGGAGGAAATGCCTACGGGTGGCATGCCTACGGATTTTCCTCCTCTAAAAACTATGTGCGTGTTATGGTCGGGTGCGTGTTATAGAGCGAAAAATACGGTGTGTGTGTGTGTGTGTGCATATATATATATATATATATATATATATATATATTGTATCCTCTTTCTGTTGTTGTTTTTTAATCTGCTACCTTCTAAAACCATTTTATTACAGAGTAAAGTAGGATTTTGATAACAAAAGTTTTTATTTTTGGAGCTGTTTATGAAGCCCCTCTCGGTCTCTTTTAAAGTAATTTTGCTAAATATGTAACCAGAGTCCCTCTTTTCAAATAAATTAAAAAAAGTTAAATAGCTCATCATTCTTATATGAACAAAGTGTCTGCTCTTCTTTGTAAGTGAGGTAGACATAAGTGGTTTTCCTGTCTCGGGCTCCCACCCACAAAGGAAACAAATTTTGCATAAAAGCAAATAAGTGGTGTTATTGGAGCAGGATGTACCTGGTACATGCGACTGACATTTTTAATCGTTCAGTTTGTGTGAGAGTTACTTCTATCAACACAGGCTTTCTTTATTCTAATGGTTTGGGAAAGAAACAGCATAATGGATTCTTTTACAAAAGAGGGAATATTTTTAGTTGTCTTTTTCCTCATTTTTGTTCAATGGCATTTTTGTGTACCTTCTGAATGCCTGAATAGAAAAATGCATGAAATGGGACTTAATAACTATTCAAGTAGCATAGCTTAATATACACTCAGAACTGTATTTTCTTAGGTCCTTGTAAGTGGCTACTCTTGCTAGTTTTTCCTTGACTTCAAAGGACAAGTAATGACAGTGTGGGTCTCTGATTTACTTGTGTAAAGATTTGTTTAGAAAGACAAATTTGCTCTTGTTGGGGGGGGGGAGTTCTTTGATGCTGGAAGTGCCTTGATCACGTCTGCCTTGCTGATTAGCCGAGCTTGTTCAGTTTTAGGCCCCCAGGACAGAAAGTCACCAACCAATTAAGAGTACTTGCTGGTACTCAATGTTAAATATAGTATTGGTGGGGAGATGGAATATAGGAACTGGTCTTACACATAGTTAGAACTTTGGTCCATCTAGATCAGCAATTTCTGCATTGAGTTGTCAGCCCTGAATGGGGTAACACTGCCCCTAAAGGTCTAGGTGCTCAGCCTGGGGCCAGGTTAATTCTGTGTCCAGGGCAGCTGTCTGCCAGCTCCATCTGATATACCGGCTGAGAACCTACCTTGTCTGTGCAGTGCCCCACCAGAGTGGCACATGCTCTGGTTATCTCCCACTTGGACTACTGCAATGCGCTCTACACGGGGCTACCTTTTAAGGTGACCTGGAAACTACAACTAATCCAGAATGTGGCTGGTCGAATGGTGACTGGGAGCAGCTGCCGGGACTATAAGTGGCTTAGTCATGCTGGCCACATGACCCGGAAAAAACTGTCTGTGGACGAACGGCGACTCCCTCGTCCTGTAAAGCGAGATGAGCGTCACGACCCCAGAGTCATATGCTACTGGACTTAACTGTCAGGGGTCCTTTACCTTTACTTTTTAAATAATAACTTATTATTTATATCCCGCCCATCTGGCTGGGTTTCCCCAGCCACTCTGGGCGGCTTCCAACAAAATATTAAAATACAGTAGTCGTTCAGATATCAAAACC
Source organism: Podarcis cretensis (assembly GCF_951804945.1). Classification (NCBI taxonomy): domain Eukaryota; kingdom Metazoa; phylum Chordata; class Lepidosauria; order Squamata; family Lacertidae; genus Podarcis; species Podarcis cretensis. Next base: position 82,925,274 of record NC_137174.1, on the reverse strand, counting down.
TTCCCTAAATAGGGCTGCCTTCAGATGTCTTCTAAAAGTCTGGTAGTTGTTTTTTTCTTTGACATCTGGTGGGAGGGCATTCCACTGGGCGGGCGCCACTACCAAGAAGGCCCTAGGCCTGGTTCCCTGTAACTTCGCTTCTCGCAGTGAGGGAACCACCAGAAGGCCCTTGGCGCAGAATGAAGCTCCAAGGGCCTCCTGGCAGTTCCCTCACTGTGAGAAGTAAAGTTACAGGGAACCAGGTGGAGGGCCTTCCCAGCAGTTGTTTCTCTCCCCCCCCCCCCCGGTGGAATGCCCTTCCATCAGATGACATTCAGATAAACAACCACACAACTTTCCAAAGACCTCTGAAGGCATCCCTGTATTGAGAAGTTTTTTTAATGTTTGATGTTTGCTATGTTTTTGTTATGTTGGAAGCCTCCCAGTGTGCCTGGGGCAACCCAGTCAGATGGGTGGCATGTAAATAATAAAATTATTGTTATCTTCTCCAGTTCTTTAGTGTTAACATGTTCCAATGACTGCTGCACCCATCAACCCCCTCATTCTACCTTTCCCATCCCTTCTACATACCTGTTGAAAAGGTATATTCTACTGTTTGTGGTTGCCATAAATCAGGGATGAGTAAATTTGTTCTAACTTCATACGAGTGTGCTTCAAATGTGCTTTGAAGGTATAATGTGTACACAGCCTAGTTTGAATTGGGAATTTCCCTTGCCTGGCAGTCAGAGCAGACAATACTGAGCTATACGGACTGACAGTAGGTTTCAGGCAGAATAAGTTGTGGCTGGAGGAAGGAGTACTGCACTGCACTATGTACTGCACTGAAATAGTGAAAGGCTTTGTTTTTGCCTGATATCCTTTTAAATAAACAGCCAAACCTCAGATTCAAACAAGATTTCATGAAATTAGTGATGTTTCCCATTTATAGATCCTTCCACCAGCCTTGATGGGAAATGCTTGCATTTGCATTAGGACTGGAGTAAATATTTATGCTGTCAATATCATGCTTATATATAAAAAAATCTCTGTCTCAGTTGCTGACATCTACGCTAGGGGCTGAAAATCAAACATGGGTCATTTTAATTGATGAAACCAATGTTTAAAGGTTGAATTACAAATCAGAATTTGAGTGTACATTCTCTATCCCCTGCACAGTGTAAATCAGACCAGGTATAATTTAGGGACTTTTTTTAAAAAAAGACTAGTCCTGCACATAGATAGAAACATAAGAAGAGCCTATTGGATCAGTCCTGTGGCTCATCTAGTCCAACGACCTGTTCTCACTGTGGCCAACCAGATGCCTATGGGAAGCCTGAGTACAGCAGTGATCTCTCTCCTCCTGTGTTTTCAAGCAGCTGGTCTTCAGAAATACCGTATTTTTCCTTCTATAACACACAGATTTTTTCTCCTAAAAAGGAAGGGGAAATGTCTGTGCGTGTTATTGAGCAAATGTGTGGTCCCTGGAGCCAAATGGCGCGAGGGGAGGCAAATAAAATCAGGCAAAAATCAAATCGCGCGTCTCCTAGAAGGGAAACCTGAAAAGAGGAAGCGGCTGCTTTCTGGCATTCTGCCTCAGGGTCTTACTGCCCACCCACCTCTGTTTCCTTGCTGTGTTTGCTCAAACGGAACAAAGAGCAGGGAAAGCCCCTCCCCTCCAGGCAAGCAGAGGGGAAAGCAGAGTGTCGTCTCTGTGCTCCGTGCTGCTGAAAACATGCAGGAGGGAGAGAGAGAGAGCTGGCTGGCTTGGGTGGGTAGGTGAGGGAAAACTTTTGCCTTCCTTTCCTCCCTCCTGTTATACCCCTCTCCTGCATTCTTAGCCAGCTGCTTCTCTGCACACCCCTCTCCTGCTCCTTGTCCCTTCTGTGTTTTTCCTTCCCTCTCCACTTAAAATGTGGTTAAAAAGCATGGATCCACATGGATCCTCAGGATCTTTGCCTTGGGTCAGCCCAAATTCACCATCAGATCACATAGCATGCCCATGGCTACAGCCTGCCCCCCAAAAATCACGCACCCACTGTTGCCTGGGGCTGCAATGGTGCAAAAACGTGGTTAAAAAGCATGGATCTACATGGATCCTCAGGATCTTTGCATTCGGTCACCCCAAATTCACCATCAGATCACATAGCATGTCCATGGCTACAGCCTGCCCCCCAAAAATCACGCACCCACTGTTGCCTGGGGCTGCAATGGTGCAAAAACGTGGTTAAAAAGCATGGATCTACATGGATCCTCAGGATCATTGCATTCGGTCACCCCAAATTCACCATCAGATCACATAGCATGTCCATGGCTACAGCCTGCCCCCCCAAAATCACGCACCCACTGTTGCCTGGGGCTGCAATGGTGCAAAAACATGGTTACAAAGCATGGATCCACAGGGATTCTTAGGATTTTTGCATTGGGTCACCCCAAATTCACCATCAGATCACATGTCTGTGGCCACGGCATGAAGCACAAAAATGATACATCCACTGTTTCATTCAGAATGTTTTTTCCCTTGTTTTCCTCCTCTAAAAACGATGTGCGTGTTATGGTCAGGTGCGTGTTATAGAGCGAAAAATACGGGTAATGCTGCCTCCAACCGTAAAGGCAGAGTATAGCTTGCTAGTAAGGCAGAGCTGCAGCTTCCTATATGAGACTCAGTCCAATAGTTAACTCCTGCTAAAGCAACATCTGAGCTCTGTTCTCATGCAGTACAGCAGGGGTCGGCAACCTGCAGCCCATGGGCCACAAGCGGCCCACGGGGGTCGTTTAAACGGCCCCCGAGCCGCCTGCTCAGCAACGCCCTGCGAGCTGTGCTAAACTGGCACAGCGCGGACCAGGGACTCGCTTCCGTGGTGCCGGAAATCGTGTCTGCACATGTGCAGATGCCAGAAATCGCGTCTGCGCAGATGCGATCCGGCCCACGGAGCGATCTCCGCGGGAATGAACCGGCCCAGGCGAGGTAAACCTTGCCGACCCCTGCAGTACAGTATTCAACCTGATCCCTGATTGGAGCTGTCCAAGGTACCTTCATCTTGCCTCACCTCTGCTGAGATTAGCGCTTCCATCAAAATAGTCTTGTAAAATTAGATTCTGGAACCATCTAATGAAACTGATTGTCAGGAGATGCAGGACAAGCAAAAGGAAGCACTATACTATATATATAGTGTGTGTGTGTGTGTGTGTGTGTATATATATATATGTGTGTGTGTGTGTGTACACACACACACACACACACACACACAGCACGTAATTGATAGAATCTGCTGTCATAAGATGTAGTTGTGCACTACATTAGGGGAAATTGCTTTGCAGAACTGCAAATTAGGTAAATTACTGGAGGAAAATATCAGCGATGATTAGCCATTATGGTTATATGCAATCTCCGGTTTCAGATTACTGATTTTTCATGCCCTATTTGTGGGCTTCCTAGACGTTTCTAGTTGGCCGGCATGGGAAATGGGATGCTGGACTAGATCGATGCGTGGTCTGATCATTCGAGGGATCTTCTGAAAGGACTAGACTTGGTATAAAGCAGTTCTGTGGGAGGACTAAAGTAATTCTTGCATATTTTAGAACAAGATGCTTCTCATGATTCTAATAAGCATCTTGGTCACCTGGCAAAAAATGCATAGTCAGTAGATGACTTGAGAGTTTCTTCCCTCCTCTTTTCATGCACAGGCCAGCCCAGCAGATTTTAGTAATGGGCGCTTAGAGCCTGGACTGTACACAAGCCATAAAATACTCTAATTGAAAATGCATTGTTTCGCTGAAAATTCCTTCCAAGAAAGACAGCTCAAGGATATGGAGAGTGGCGAGGTGGGACAAAGCTGTCAACTTTTGAGTAGTGGGACTCAAGGCTGATTGGATGATGAGATAAGATGGGGCGGGGAAGAGAGGAGCAGGGTGCATCACTCTTCTTGGTGGGAACTTTTAATGAACTTTGGGAAGAGAAGTGGGTGGCAGCATAGAACACCCATCAGGCCGCTGATGCTACAAATTGATTATGATGCTGAAACATTGCTGGCTCTCATCATCTCCGACCTTGTCTGATTCACAGCTGTGTGAGCAGCTGACGATCTTCAACCAGACAATCAAACTACGTGTTTTAACTGCTAAGCCACAGCACAATTATCCTCTGCACATCATACAGGAAACCTCAAGGCTCCCTGGGAGAAATGCACATTTATTTTCATTTATTCCAGCCTTCCAGGGTTCTCCCCCCCCCCCCGCCCCCCGCCCCTCATCCTTTGCACATTTTCGAGTCATCATAAATATTGGCAAATCCTTTCTTCCCTACCCCACTCTCCCCACCCTTTTTCGCCAATCGCCTTTGGGGATAAACATTAATTATATTATGCTTCCATTTTTAATAGCAGGGACTGGCGTGGAGACTGGGTTCTTTCAGCCAATAAAATATCCTCTAGTAAATCTTTACTTTTCCCATTCCCTGGTAGTTATAAAAGTGCTCCAGGGCACCCAGCGTTTCTTCTGATAAGGGGAAGTGCAAACCTTACAACGTATTTCTCAGCACCGCTGCAGCTCTTGCATTAAGGGGGAGAAGATAAACCTTTAAAATGAGTATTTTGCCATGTGCAGGTTGTCCAGCTAGATAATTTGAATCTGAAATATGTTTCCTGTCCCCCCACCCCACCCCCACCAATACTTTTCAGAGGTAGTGGCTTGGTCTTAAAACATTAACAAAGGCTTCTGTGTATTGGTGGCAAAAACCTGATCCTAAAAGAAGTGTCTTCAGCCGCAGATAAACTGAGCATGGGTTAGAGGCAAATGAGTCTCTTTCACATGCTACAAACCTAAACATCTTAAGGTTGGATGCAGAAGACTTGTGTTTCCAAATGCGCTTCATAAAGCTGCACTTGTTGGGGATATGCAGTTGGGCAAAGCTCCCTGCTGAATGTACACAATGTGGCAGAGCCAAATTTACCTTTGTGTGACAAGTGAAAGGATGTTCTGTGTCAGGCCCCAAATATGGGAATTGGCTCCTGTATTTGCTTATTTAAGGTATTTTTACCTCACCCCTCAAGTCACGTTCCCAGAATGGCTGAAAAAGGCACTACACCAGAGGCAGTTAGTTAGTGTAAGGGACGCATTGCCTTCTGGGAAAACCTGTGAGGGCCACATGAACTGCCTCCTGGAACTCCCTTACACCAAAAGTTGCATTCCTAAATGTGCATAGTAAGGTTCACAGGGTGCCAAGGGGCAAGCCCTGCCCTGAGACAAGCTACTACTGTCTTGAAAAATGACCTCTGCCCGGACTCTACAAATCTTACCATTTTCTTCTTTGTTTCTAGGCTTATGTTGAAATTTGCACTTAAAAGGGGTTATTTGAGGGCTAAGGAACCTTTAGGTTCCTTAAAACTGCTGGGAATACAGCTCAGCTTACGCTGCCCTTTTTATTTTAATGTAAAATATGTTCTTCAGAACTTACTAGCGCCGTGCTCCTCCTTGTTAAAAAGCCTATCTTGCTTATAAGAGAGGGGCAAGTTTTCTCCCGCACCAGGCCTGCCTCTCCACTTGCAGCTGTGCTGGGCCTGTATTTCCGCTGCCAATCTCTCTGCGCAGCTTCTGCCTTGAAGGGACCTTTGGAGTACCTTCTCCAGCTTCCCCCCAAGAGCTGCCTAATTTGAAGGATTTCACAGTTGCTCCCTGCAGCTGACGGACGGGGCTGCTGGCATGGACCTGTGCGCATCTCGACTTGGAGTTTGGCTCGATCGTTTCATGTTTGTTGGTCGTCCATCTGCCTCTTCCGCGGGACCAGTGCTCTGGGCAAGCAATCGCTTTGTCTTCTGTAAGCTAACGCAGGCCTGCTTTCAAGCTTATGAGGATTTGCCTGGGGCCAGGCCATTAGTCTACCCTAGCTCAGGGTTTTGTCCTCTTGGCTGGCACTGTGTTGAGGTTGAGGTATAGAGGTGAGCCAGGGAGTCGGAGCCAAGAGACCAAGCCAGGAACCGGAGGCGAGGAACACTCAGAAACACACACGAGAGCCAGGAAGATCTTGTTGCTCAGGCAAAGCTACAGCCTGCCCAAACAGAGGAAGCCTCTTACAGCCTGTCCTGTCCGGGAGGACCCTGTGGATCCTGGCAGGTGAAAGATTTTCCATGCCTCCATTTCCACGCCACAGCTACGTACAGAATCAAATGTTTCTGCCTCTAGGCCCTCCAACTCCTGGGGGAGAGAGATATTTTTCCACCCTGGTTACCTAAGATCCTTTAATTAGAGAGGCCCATGGATTAAATATGGGGTGTAAGAACAGAAGCCCTGCCAGTAGGAGAGGCACTTGCGGAATTTTATGCCTCATGTGCCAAAAGGAGTTTGCCGGCCTTGGATAAGAACATAAGAATAGCCCTGCAGAGTCAGACCGAAGGCTCCATCCAGTTTGGCATCATGTTTTCACAGGGGCCAGCCAGATGCCTGTGGGAAGCCAGCAAGCAGGGCCATCTATATATGCTGTGCTGCTAATATATGATCTGTCTTGTAGTGTTTGGGGACTCTGCCGCCTCCTCCTCCCTTCTCCCTGCTTTGCTTTCTTCTGGTTCCATAGCTCCTGCAAAGAGTCCTCCCTGCCTGGAGACACCAGGAGTTGAACCCAGGGCTTTCTGCATTCATAGCAGGTGTTCCCCCATTCAGCTGCAGTACTTTCCCTGGACACCTTGGGCATTTCCCATTTGCTTTGTTTTAGGATCTTGGCAAACTAAAAAAACAGCCCTCAGCCTTACTTAAAACCAAGAGAGGCTTTGAGAGCCCTTAACAGTAGTAGCAGAGGACTGTGGTCACCAGAATTCTGTTCCAGAGGCTTGTCGTTTTTTAATGTTTGTTTAAGTACTGAGATGTGTAACAGTTGGCAAGAAAGAAAGCAACAAAGATATTCACAATATCTTTTGAATTCCCAAGTCATGTTATAACTTTTTAGCACCCCTCGATTTTGGAATATGAAAGTTGAAAAATTCAGCATGACCTACAGCCACTTGCTACCGGAAGTATTCTATCACTTGGAAAAGAAGTGTGTGTGTGTGTGTGTGTGTGTGTGTGTGAGAGAGAGAGAGAGAGAGAGAGAGAGAGAGCGAGAGAGAGAGAGAGAGAGAGAGAGAGAGCGCGAGAGAGAGAGAGATGGAGAGAGAGAGAGAGAGAGAGAGAGAGAGAGATGGAGAGAGAGAGAGCACAACAGGACACTTTTAGTTCCTTTGTGATTAAAGCATTGGGAGGTTGAGTCTAATTCTCTTTCATAAACTGAATGATAGGTCTAGTAGAAATATGGTTTCTCTTTCTGATGAGCCTAAATCTGAAATGTCACCAAAGGCTGTAATCTGAGCTGTGTGCTCTTCCCCTTGCTAAGTGAGTGGCCAAGAGGAGCTAATGATCCCTGGACAATCTGATTGGTATAGTTGTCCTCGGTTTCAGTGGCTCAGCTTGCAGGCTTATGTGACATCCCTGTTCAGGGACGTGGGATCGCTTGCTGTGATCATCCCAGCAGAGGACAGAGAAATTTTCCCAAAGAAAGGGGAAACAGAGAAGTACCGTATTGGCCCAAATATAAGCCGCACCTGCAAATAAGCCGCACCTTTAAAATTCAAGGCTTATTTGTGTGTGTGGCCTGCCTCCTGGCACTACCGCCCTGAAAGGGGGGGGCTGGTGCTCGGTTCCGAGCGCACTGCACACCTGTCTCCTGACAATACCGCCTTCCGGCACTCCTAGCACTGCCTCCCCGAGCTGAAGCTGGGGGAGACTTGGGAGTGGTGGGCAGGCTGCGCGCCATTGCCCAGCACTCAGGGCTGCTTCCGGGGGGGGGGGGGGGAGCCACACCACTTTGCCGGTGGCATAAGGTCACAAATACAAACCACACTTTAACTTTTCACTGTCAGAATTTGGGGCTTATATTCGGGCCAATACGGTAAGTTGCACAAAACAAAAGCAAGCTGAGATCTCCGGTGTCAAAACAGAAGTGAAGGCTCCAGTGTAATGCCTTAAATCAGCCGCCAAACAAATGATGTTGGATCTATGACTCCCATTAGCCCCATGCAGCATGACCAATGATCAGGGAGGATGAAAATTGTACTCCAAAACACCTGGAGGGCACCAAATTGGGGAAGCCAACTTGTCTGCAAAGAAATACTGGTAGTTAGATGGGCGCTTGAGCGTCTGTTTCTGGGAGTTGAACTAGCTTGGACCACTTGCACGCAAGGTCTTAAAAGCTCTTTTCAAACTGGGTTTTCCCAGTGTGGGAAGATCTTTTTCGCTTTCAGACTTGCTCACTGGCCTCTGGGACGGTCTCAAAGGAACTCCACGAGATCTCATGAGAACCTCCTAGAGCTCAGTAAGCAGGTCTGGATGCTTAAAAGCGCTCCCCCTTTCTTGGAAGCTAAGGATAGTCACGCAAGGATGGTTCAGGTATAAGTGTTTTTGCATATCCACAATTTATCAGTAGAAGTAGTCATTGCTAAAAATGTCTGGAATGTGGTGCCTTAGATCAACGAATGCATAGGCTTCACAAGGTTTTCAGATTTCTTTGGTCAATTGCCTATGAACCACTGCTGAATGTCAAGCTAGTTATGTAATTGTCAGTATTTTGCAGCCTGTTAGTGAGAAGTCAGTAAGATCACAGGCTAACTCTCTTGCCACCAGCATGTGTTTTGGGCTCTTGCAAATGTCTCATGGTGCATTCTCCGTTATGTAAGCAGACACAGTTTTAGAACCATCAGGTAAGTAGCAAAAATCAAGACTAGAGCCGGACAGTGTTAATTAGTGTTGTCATGAAGTGTATCCCAGTTTCAATAATATAAAAGTTTTATCGGCACCGAATCAGTTGCATGCTAATTGCAATTCACCTTGACATTGATAGTGCATTTAATGTTGGTAGAGAGCCCAACCGCTTTCTACTGTATGAATACTTAATCATGAGATGACTGTTTTGTATAGAACCTTGAAGCTTTAATGGCTATTGGCTACCATTTACTTAAGTAGGTTTTACAAGAACAAATCTTTGCACAATAGGGTTAGGTTTCGAAGGCTTGGGAAGTTAGCTGCTTTTTTCCATTACATCCTTGTAATGGCATAAGAGTTAAGTTATAAAGATCTACATAGCCAATGTTCCACAGCTAGCTGAGGATTTGTGCATGCATTACGTAGCATTACCCTTTGGTAGCGAAGCAAACGTGTAAGTCAGGGGTAGTCAACATGGTGCCCTCCAGATGTTGGACTCCATCTCCCATCAGCCTCAGCTGTCATGGCCAATGGTTAGAGACGATGGGAGCTGTAGTTCATCAACATGTGGAGGGCATGGTTTTGCTCACTTCTGCTCTAAGGTAAAAATGAATGTGCCAAGGAGTAGCTTTGACCTACTCCTAGTATAGGGGAGAGAGAGAGAGATCATCCAAGAGGAAATCCCATAAGAATATGGTGTGTACATGTCATCATTTGGAAGGGTAGCTTTTCCCCATTCTCATACCCGAGCACAAAAATCAGTGTTCAGTAAACCACTGATGAGATGTTAGCATTAGCATATTAAGTCTGCGTAATATGCGGAACAGAAATCTGATAGTGTGGGATCTTGGACCTAGTAGCTTTCAGCTCTTAACTGTAATGCTATAGAGGTGTCAAAACAACCCAGGAAACACAGTTGCGGATAGGACCAGGGGTCTGTGTGCTGGCCCTACCCCTACCCACTTCTAACTTTTATGTGCTGAGGTGGTCTTACCTGCCTCACCTCTCACCTTGCCAAATTGAGCTGGTTGGACTGAAGGAATATTCCAATCTTCCCTGCTACGGGGAATCCCATGGGATCAGGAATTCTAAGGGCCCTTGGCTTAATGCATATAGAATCCTCAGTACAGACAGGGTGGTGCACATGGGATCAGTTAAGCTGGGGGTGGTACACACTGCCCCTAGGCAGTTTGCAACCTTGTGTATTCTTTTGAACGCCAGAATAGGGTTTAGCAGCACGCCAGTTCTTCTGTCGACACGTTTTTCATAGTGGCTAGCAACAGCGTACAACCTTTCAATTTAACGATGATAGCTCGCCACCCACAAACTAGCAGATACCTTTGCACTAGTGGAAATGAAAGATACGTTGGGATCAAGCGTCTGCTGTGATCATCTGAAGCCCCATCACTGTTGAGAGAAGGATAAGCAAAGTCTGCGATTGGTATGTCTGCAGGAGATGGCTGCCAGTGATTCCAAATGGATTTGTAATGTCACTATCATACAACAAATAGACAAATCAAAGGAGGCATATGCTTTGAAAAGCAAATAAATGTTCAGGTTTTGATGTAATGTTACCTCTTGTGGCTTGCTAACCGTTTTGTTTATGGTCCTGATCACATTTCCATAGGTTTGCTGTTACAAATTCACACATTGTGGATCTGTTGCTCTCTTGCTTCCTCTAATGCATGCAAGGGGGTTCTTTTTAAAGACCATCAATATATACTTCCCCCAAACCAGTATCACTGGACCCCTGAGCAACTTCTGCCCTCCCCGACTTTCACTTTTCTGATCCTTTTTGTTATAATTTATACTTGCCACAAGTGTGCCTCTTCAGAGAGAATGGTAATCAAGTAATGCACCTATTACTTTTATTTATTGAAAAAAAGCTTGCAACCTTTTGCCTGAGCCTCTGGGCACATTTACATAATGAAATGGTTATCGTGGGGCGACCGGGATGCTTGCTGAATGCATAAGTATGTTCCACTTAAGAAAATGACAAAAGACGTTGTCCTCAAAACAGTCGCGGGAGGGTGCTTTAGGATACGGTTTGAAACAAAAGACAGAAGGTGTTTTTAGAGCATGGGTTCGAAAGCAAAGTGAAGCCCTCTCCTTGCCCTGGACCAAGCACTGCAACATGGGTGGAGAACCTCATGCCTAGGGGTCAAGTGCAGCCCTCCTATTCGGCCCTTGTGATTTGCCCCAGGCCACAGCCCTTGCTGACCCTACAACACATCCTTAATGGACACATTTGCCCACTCTTGCTTGTCTGGGTGGAGGATAGAAAATCCTCTGTGTCTCTGTGGGTGTAGAAACTAGCCTACTGAACAAAGACAAAAATTTAACCCACCCACTTTTGCTTCTGGCTCCTCCCACCACTGGCATGTGGTATTCAGGAAGTTACCCAGAAGGGAATGTGGTCCGCTGTCTGAAAAATATTCCCCTCCTCTACAATTCTCAGTGTGGGATGCAGATGACATCTAGTTGCACCTGATTATGTTCTCCCTGGCCAATAATGGCCAATAATGTTCAGTCCTTTCCTGGAAGAAAGCAGTAGTGAAGACTGCAAATGTTAGTTACATTTTCATTTATTTGTGCATTCAGTGTTTCTACCGCCCTTTTATCAGAAGGTCCAAGGGTGGAGTACAACATTAAAAACACATTGCAGAGCATCAGTGAGATAAAAATAAATAAATGGCAGAATGGCCTTCATAGTAAAATCATCATCATAGCCTACTTCCTTGCACTTTCATAGCAATAGGTCTAGGTAAAGAGGAATGCTTTTGCCTGGTGTCTAAATACATGTAGTGATGGTGCCAGGTGAGTCTCTCTGGGGAGAGCGTTCCACAATCTGTTTTTTTAAAAAAATAATTTTTTATTAAGATTTTAAAGGTTACAGAAAAAAAAGGAATAATAAGGAATAACAATCAAAAAGAAAAAAGAAAAAACAATACGCATACAAAAAAAAATCATCAAAAAACCAGAAAAAGATAAGAGAAAAAAATAAAATAGAAAAAAAGTCAAACCTTTAACTCACTTACTTACATTATTTCCTTGACTTCCTCACGCCTCCCGTTTTTGTATTCTAATTCAATTAGATATTCCAGCAAATCCTTCCAACTTTATTTTAATCCCAATAATTTATCTTAACATACTATAATTCCCCTCTTTATATTCTAATTCATATAAATATTTCAACAAATCCTTCATCTTATTTTTACCCTTATATCTTATCTTATTATACTGTAATTTTCCATTCTTTCTTTCGCCAAATAACTGTCCACTTTTACTTTGTCCAATCTTAACTCTCGTCCAAACCTATATATCTGTACTTATTCTTAAGACGTTTCCCCTAAGGTCAAAAAAGATTCCATTCCACGATTTTCACATCTCTCATTGAAAAAAACAAGAAACAAATTATATTATATACATTTTAAATTCCCAACTTTCTTCCACCAGATCCCCTCCCCGGTTTCGGCCCCCAACAAAAAATCCATCAATCTCGGAAAACCATCAACCCGGAGATCTTAAATCCGAGGCTCTTAAGTCTCTTTCATGACCCCTCTGCCGGTCTTTTTGGTAGTCTTTGGTATTGAAAGCCAGGTCTCGGGGAAGCTCCAACCCAACGATAATCATATTCCTTCCTGCCAAACTTCCATGGTTAAAAATAAGGCCTATAGGATATTCCAAATCTTGTTTCACGCTCCTTTCCAATCCAAAGGCCCCCGAAACTCCAACCTCCACCTGGCTCCGATTTATAATCCAAAGGTCATCTGATCTCCACATGAGGTAATCTCTCCATCTTTCATTTTCCAGACCCGGCCAGGCTTCCATCTCCAAAAATTTACTTCGTCTTATTGCCATCATGTAAGGCCTCAAATTGTAGTCCACCATTTGCATCTGTAGGATTACGGCTCCCCCTTTCTTCCCTTTCACAACATGATTCTCCTTCTCAAATTTTCCAATTTGTTCAGTTGAAAGAGGTTCCTGTGCCGAGTCCTTATCAGGATCTTTACTAATACCCACTTTTGTTTCCAAAATTGCAACGTTAGTAGTCATAACATTTATCTGGTCTTGCAGCTTTCCCAAGAGATAGAATGTCCTGTTCAGTTCACACTCAATTTTCTTCCCGGCCGTCATCCTTAAACAGACCAAGGGCACAGGCAATTTCCCAGCTGCTCCTTGCGACAATGTCCCAAAGCTCCCTCTAGAGGGATTCAAAATTCTTTTCACTCCTTCCAGCACAGACCCAAAAGTCCAATACGTTAAATTGTAACAATCCTTCCTTCGTTTTAAGCATAAGCTTGTAACAAAGACAGACAGTAGAAACAAAGTCCTTCTTTTGTATCTTGACAGCTAACTTGACAGCTGTCAAATTTATCACCGTCAGCGGGCTCTCACAGACCACTCCTGGGTTTAGGGAAGTGGCACTTCAAATCCCAAATATTAACCTTCTCCTGCAGGCTCCCCTGCTTCCAAAAAGATATTGCTGGTGATTTCAATCAGTAGAATTTAAATCCTTTACATAAAACTCTCCACGGCCTTAGTTGACAGGTTCTTTCCTTCAGTTAATTTACAGAAAGGGGAGGCGGACTTCCTGTTTGGACCTTCCCCGATCGGTGCCAATTTAAAGATATTTTAAAAATCCAATTTCCGTTCTACTCACGGGTTGTCGTTTGAAATCCAATTGTCCACAAGAAAAAGTCAGCGCTCTCCGGCAACGGCTACGCGGCTTCACTCCGTAAAAATAGCAGTCGATTCAAAACACCGCGCCGCTCACCCCACAACACTTTGGAACCCCCGAAAAGGGGTTTCCCTGCGGGTAGGGGGGGCGCTCCTGGTGTCAGCCGAATCCCACGTTCCCAGGCTTCATCCGCCTGGGATTTCTAAAGGGTCTCTGCCTTCGCCGCGGCGGCACAACCCGAATTCCATGGAGCGGGTTCCCCTCTGTCAGAGGAACGCCGCCATTGCCGATGGCGCTAACCCGGAAGTCCCAAGCGTTCCACAATCTGGGAGCCACCACAGAAAAGGCCCATTCATGTGTTGCCACCCTCCAAACCTCTCCTGGATGGGGGGCATAGAGAAGGCTCTCAGATGACAAGTGCAGGGTCCGGGTTGATTCATATGGGGAGAGGTGATCCTTAAGGCCTTGAGGTCCTGAGCGATATTAGATTAGAGTCTTCCTCAACCAGGTGCCCTCTAGATGTTGTGGCCTGTATCTCCTGTTAGCCCCAGCCAGCATGGGTGGCGGTCAGTGGTGACGGGGTTGTATTGCAAAATATCTGGAGGTATCTGGTTGAGGTAGCCTGCTCTACATGCACATGTTGTCAGGGCTGGCGCTTTGGAGGCAAGCAAGTGTGTGGCTTGGTAGAGGTTCAGTCTGGCTGTTGTCAATTCCTAGCCATCTGGCTTAGGTGGAGAAGCCAGGCCAACACCAGAAGCTCGATAAGGGCATTGGATCCTGCTTGGCTGAATGCTACAGGATGCCCCTTGGCCATCTGCACTCGGGAAGTCTACAGCTCATTCTCCCATGGTCATTCATTTGCTCCTGCATCAAAGACATGGAAGAAATACACCATCCTCTGAAGAACTTGCCTATTGGGCATGAGTCACTTTTCTGGGCTTCAGTCTTTTCAGTCAGGCGGCCTGCATCCAGATTAGCAACATGCAGAAAGGAAGGGTGGACTTGTCCTGAGGCTAGCTGGTTCTTATTCTCGCGTGCTGTAAAAGTTCAACCTTGGGAGTGAAGAAGGGTCACAGCTCTCCAGCGATTGACGGAACGGATGTCACTCGGTGGTAGGGTACATGCTTTGCATGCAAGAGATTCAGGATTCAATCCCTGAGTTTTCCTGGGAAACGCTCTCATGTCTGATTCTCGGCATCTCTCCAAGGTTTCAGTGTAGAGCTAAACGGACCTACAGTCTGACTTTGATTGAGGAAGATTTCTCCACTACTGAAGCTTCAGCTGTCCGAGGCTCAGTGATGAGGAATGTGTGTGTCACACTGCCCTCACAAGCTTGGTACAGGGTGCTCTAGACTAAAGGGAGACATGATTGTGCCTTGGCTTGCTAGATAATATGGCCTCCTGTGACCCTGTTTAACAGCGGTGGCCGGCCAAATACAACCTGAGCTTTAACAAGTCATTCTATTTATTTCTTGATCAGATGAAATCTTGGCTGGTTGCCTGTACAACAAGCTGGATCTGGGCTGTCTGCAGCTCTGTTAACCTTGCTTAATCTCTCATCTTGCTTCTGTTGCATAGCCTCATGTGGATGATGGCTTGGAACTTGCATCTTCCCAAGCCTGGCCCTTATTTCAGATCCTCTGCAGATTCATCATCCCTTACTCTCGTTTCTTGCAGATTAGCTGACAGGGCAGGCATGCTTTTGGCTACAGGTGTTAGAGACTATAGGGTGCCATTTTTGCCAGTCATTTTGGGATGTAGTCGGCGTGGGAGGGGAAAGTTCCCTTTGATCAGTGTTTGCAACTTTTCTGTGGAGGAAGAGATGCCTTGACAACAGCAACTTTTAAAAGGGCCTTTTCTGTAGTGGCTCCACATTTGTGGAATGCTCTCCCCAGAGAGGCTTGCCTGGTGCCATCATTACATGTCTTTAGGCCCAAGGCAAAAACATTCCTCTTTATCCAGGCATCTGGCCATTAAACAATCTTTGACCTTTTAAATGGGGGAGGGACTGTTATTGTTTTTCTGTGATGGTTTCATTGTCTTTTATTCTAATGCTATGTAAAATACGTTTTTAATGTCGTACATCTCCCTGGGGTCTTTGAATAAAAGGCAGTATATAAATTGAATAAATAATATAAAAGAAAAGAATTTTGTATCTAGAGCAAGAGTGGAGAATCTCAGGCCTGGGTGTCAAATGTGGCCCTCAAGTCCTTTTGGAGTGGCCCTCACTGACCCTGCTTTGCAGGCCCTAAACATTCACTGTCTTTGAACTCTTAACAATGCCCCTTGTTTGCATGGATGAAGGATACAGAGAGGGGTGCAAGTAGCAACTAGCCCACTATACAAAGATATACTTTGAAGCCATTGCCACACTACTTTTTTCTCTGGCTTCGCCCCACCACTGCCATATGGCCCTCCTAAGGATGCCCAGAAGAGAATGTGGGCCTTGGGCTGGAAATTCATTCATTCATTCATTTCATTTATATACCACCTTTTTCTTCCAAGGAGCTCAAGGTCCTCCTCCTCCCCCATTTCACCCGCACAACAACCCTGTGAAGTAGGTTAGACTAAGAGATTATGACTGGCCCAAGATCACCCAGTGAGCCTCATGGTTGAGAGGGGATTCGAACCCTGTTCTCCCAGGTCATAGTCCAGCACTCTAACCATTGTGCCATGCAGGCTCTGCCCTGATCTGGAGAGTAGCAAAAACTGCTAGCACTCCCCGCCCCCCCCCTATTCTAATTAATGTTTTAGGAGATCACATTCTTCTTATTTGTGGCAGTCTGCATTGTTGAAAAGCTGAGTGGAGTTTTTCAGGGCTTATTGCTAACCTTTACTCATCTATTTATCTTTCTCCCTGTAGTGCTCTCAAATTAATCCCCCCCCCTTTGTTTATTTGTTTGTTGGACAGTTTGTTACTTCAGTTTCCCCAGGATCTTGATTTTAATGCATTTCCCAACCTCCCTGTAGACGGCTCACTTATTTTGCCCCCAGAGACCTTCAAACCCAATGTTTGCTTTGGCCTTTCTTGGTCCAATGAAAGCTTGGTGCTGCAATCAAATTGGTCCCCAAGGTGCCACGGCATAATTCTGTGTGTTCTGCTGATTAATACAACTGCAACCCTGGAATCTTCCCTGCCTCTTCAATAGGTCATTTCTAGGAATAGTTTGTGCCTTAGCCTGAAATTATTTTATCTGGAATCAACCCCACTTATTTCAACAAAGGTGTTTAGGACTTCGTCCTTATGACTTATCCCAACATTTGGTCATCTAGTTCTGGAGCACCTAGAACTGGAGTTCAGAAAGCTTTGTCCTCTGTACCACACGAGAAACCATTACCTACCTATTTATCTACTTGCACTGGCGTGCTTTCAAACTGCTAGGCTGGCAGGAGCTGGGATAGAGCAACAGGAGCTCACCCCGTCATGGGGATTCGAACTGCCGACCTTCTGATCGGCAAATCCAAGAAGCTCAGTGGTTTAGACCACAGCGCCACCCGCATTCCTATTGTTCTGCTAGTACTTTACCCTTTGCTTTAATGAGGTACAGTGGTACCTCGGGTTACATATGCTTCAGGTTACAGACTCTGCTAACCCAGAAATAGTACCTTGGGTTAAGAACTTTGCTTCAAGATGAGAACAGAAATCGTGCTCTGGTGGCGCAGCGGCAGCGGGAGGTCCAATTAGCTAAAGTGGTACCTCAGGTTAAGAACAGTTTCAGGTTAAGAACGGACCTCGGGAACGAATTAAGTTCTTAACCAGAGGTATCACTGTATTAGGGATGGAGTAGAGGGAGAGCCACTGGTGTCCCCTCACACCAGCAACTGTCAAACTTGGTTGCGGAGGGTCACTGGCTGTGATTTGGGCCAGACCTTTTCTGGGGAAATTTCCCACAAATGGAAGATTTTTCTGCATTTTATTTTTCCAGGGATAAGTGTCGTGTTTCGTAGGTGCAATGACTAACAATAAATGGTTGCCAGTTGCAATTAAAATATTAGGCAAGTTTGGCAGGTCAGTGTTTTGACCTTTGTTTGCTAAATAGAAATAAGATAAACCTGCTGGCAAGATGAGATTGCTCTCTGGGACAGAATGCCCTCCGGATGCTGTGAATCCCAACCTCCCCATCACCCTTGACTGTTATTCCTGACCATGTTCTTACTGGCTGGGGCTGATCTGAAGGGCCATCTCTGTTCTAGGGCATCAGAAAATTTTTCCAACACAAAACATAGACTTTCTATGCTTCTAGTTCAAAATAATGTAATTTTCGCATAGGAGGATTTTCTGGAAGCCCCACACCACAGGGTTTTGGTCCCCCCCCCCCCAAGAAGGCTGGCCTTTTGCCCAAGATTTTGTAACGAGGTTTTGTGCTGGAAGGTGGTCGTAAGAAACGACAAACTCTAAACGCATCTTCGTTTTAAACACTCTAGGTTTTATTAATTCAAATTAAATTAGGGTTCAAGTGCCAGGTACCGCAAGCGCTCATCTAAGGCCCTTGATCCCAGGCGGCCTGCTATGTTCCATTCTAAACAGAGAAGTTCTGTTTGTCCAATGTGGCATTATCTGATGAAACAATGTTTGCATTTCCAAGCATAAAACCGCAAGGGAACCGAGAGCCCTCTCTAAACCACTTGGAGTAATGGCAACAGTGCAGCAGTAGATGTGCGTCATTCTAAATTCCTCCTTGAAAGTAGCGCCGGAGGAGTGCTCTGGCTTCAAGATGGGTATGGCATGATTATACCTCGGCAAGAGCTCTGCAAGACTGGTGTTTTATTGTGTGTGCATACTGCTGCATGTTCCTGAAGTTACTAGTGGATTTATTCTGCTTTGGTTTGTTCCGCAGTGCTTCCCCAGTGCTACCACTTTGTTGCTGTCTAGAGGGGCAGTGGTGCCTTTTAACCTCCTCTCTTCTCCAGCCTAAGGGACGTGGGTGGCGCTGTGGGTTAAACCACTGAGCCTAGGTCTTGCCGATCAGAAGGTCGGCGGTTCGAATCCCCACGACGGGGTGAACTCCCGTTGCTTGGCCCCTGCTCCTGCCAACCTAGCAGTTCGAAAGCACCTCAAAGTACAAGTAGATAAACGGGTACCGCTCTGGCGGGAAGGTAAACGGCATTTCCGTGTGCTGCTCTGGTTTGCCAGAAGCGGCTTAGTCATGCTGGCCACATGACCCGGAAGCTGTACGCCGGCTCTCTCGGCCAATAAAGTGAGATGAGCGCCGCAACCCCAGAGTCAGTCATGACTGGACCTAATGCTCAGGGGTCCCTTTACCTTTTTACTACTCCAGCCTGCACTTCTGCCTCTGATTCTGCCCCAGCCTCTTCCTACTTACTAAACCCTATTACCGTTTCAGTTTCTGACACATCTCTCTCCCAGTCTGCTCCCTCTGACCTCTCGTTGTTGTCCCACCAACAATAATTGAAATTGAAATACTTTATTGTCACTTGTACAACTTGTATACAGTGAGATTACACGAGCACCCCCCACTCAGCTCTCTTAGTCTTAATTCCCCTTGTTTACTCACACACACACACCAAACCCGAAAGTCAGTTGCCCTGTTGTTAGCTTTTCATTCAGCAGCCTAACAGCCCATGGATAGAAGCTGTTCTTTACCCTGTTGGTGCGACTAATCATGCTTCTATATCTTCTGCCCAAGGGCAGGAGATCAAGAAAGTGCTGGCCAGGGTGTGAATCATCTTGGAGAATTTCCCTCACTCTCCTGAGGCAACGTTCTTCCACGATGTCATCCAGTGAATTCACGGGACAGCCCATAATATCTTGTGCTGTATTCACCACCCTCTGTAGGCACTTCCTATCAGTTGATGTCAAACCAGCGTACCACACCGTGATGCAGTATCCCCTGGCTCTGAGCCTTCTTCCCCTGGGGGTTCCCTTGGGGCTTCCCCAGCTCTTGCCTCCCACCACTCCTCGGCATCCAGCCAGTCCATGGCATCGGCTGTATATGGTACATTTTGTTTGAGTGATATTTCTTTCATTTCAAATTTCAGCATTCTATGCCTGTAACACTGAGCTGGCCTCGTGGATCATTGACTCCCCCCATCTCTTGCTGATAGTATGGTCATCATATTACAGTGGTGCCCCGCAAGACGAAAAACTCACAAGACGAAAAACTCACTAGACGAAAGAGTTTTCTGTCTTTTGAGGTGCTTCGCAAGACGAATTTCCCTATGGTCTTGCGAGTTCTTGCGAGTTTTTTCCCTTTCTCCCCCCCCCCTTTTTCTAAGCCGCTAATAGCCGCTAAACCGCTAATAGCGCTAATCTGCTAAGCCGCTAATAGCCGTGCTTCGCAAGACGAAGAGACTCGCGGAACGGATTAATTTCGTCTTGCGAGGCACCACTGTATTTCAGAATGGATGTTAAGGTGCTCGGATATTGCTTGATGTGGACTAGAAACAGCTGCATTGCCCAGGAGCCAAGGTCCCATTCTTGAGCCAATTGGGTGCTCAGAATTAATGCTCAAAGGGAATGAAAGGACATGTGAGCCAATATCACTTAGGTTTAGGGATTGAAAGAAATTCAATTCGTTTTGCAATTAAAGGTGAGCCGGTCTGATTTGCACTTGTGTGAAACAAGTACAGGAACTGAAACACAACCATGCTTTGAAATTTGCACTTCTCTGAATTTTGAAATGCAGTTCTCCAGATGAGTAATGTGTACAAAAACGTCTCTCCAATAAAAATGCATATAGTAGTGACAGTAGCATACAAAAATGTGTTACGTTAGGGCAAATTGCGTTGCAAAAATGTGTATGTTAGGCAAATTGTATGTACACACGTATATTAGAAGAGATGCACACTAAAACGCTGAATTTCCACGAGGCCTTTATTTTAAATGCAAACTGAATTTATCGTTGGAAAAATGAGAACTGAAAGAAACAGAAGTGGACAGATTTGTCCTCTGGTCCTTTTGAACTTGCACCTGCTTTGTATTAAATTAGGGGTAAATGGTGCTCTGAGATACATACATATAAATGATGTGAATCCAAGATGTAGAAATAATGGATGGTTTTGCCGCAAGACAAACTCATAACCTATAAGTATGTTTTATATCTAGAAGTATATTTACTAAATATTTCATTGAAGATTAACCTAGATGTCTGTGTGTGGCATCAGCTTTGCTATTGCTTACAGTCTGGTATTAAATCAATGGAAGTGCAGCATCATTCATTTCTGTATAGTCAATGCACTATACTTAGACTTTTAGAAGTAATCTAAAATTCATTTTCCCTCATCTGTATAGATTTTCCTTGACAAAGAGAGAAATACTGACGCAGCATTGGAATAATCTCTTGATCCCATGCTACGAAAGGTGCTTAGAGCTGCCCTCTGAAGTGCAACTTATACATATTTTAAACCTCCTCTGCTCTGAAAAACAAATTCACATATCCACATATTTATATCACTGTTTGAATAATATGTGTAATCCCTCCATTTAAAGCCTGCTATAGTTTTACAGTTTTGACTTTAGACTTATCTGAGTGATATTTCCCGCAAGGTAATTTCATGCACAGACATTACTTCTCTGTATATGGCCATCGTTGTACACATTTCTGTTTGCCCAGTGGGAAGCTGTAACTGGCAATGAGTCCACTCCCAAGATACACATAGCAAAAATAGACATGCATGCTTTTGGCCTGGTGCAGATATAACCCTGAAAATCCCAAGGAAGATTTTTTTCTAAAGAAGCATTGTTTGTTCATTTATGTATACCACCGTTTCAGAGGAAAGACTTGTAAGCATAACTAAAATACTATTAAAAACCAATTTTAATTCATGCAGAATGAACTCAAAATAGCAGCAGTTCAAAAACCCAGCACAACCCTTTTTGCTTTGGTTTTACTAAAAGGTTTCTAAGTTTGGGGCTGTATGTTCTCAGTGGTGGTCGAAGCTGGTGGTATGGAAGTAGCCTTGGGAGTGCACACAATTGTACCCTTCTTCTACTTTATTCTGGCATGAATTCCCACTCCCTTAAGTAGTGTGAGTGTGCCTGAATTCATGTCTTGCTGTGGGGTTCTCATAGGCATCTGATTGCCACTGTGTGTACTGAATGCTAGATGGGCCTCTGTTCTGATTCAGCAGGGCTCCTATTACATTTTCCTTAACCATGGTTTAGGATTACATTTGCGCCAGTACTCACTGTGGTTAACACTAAACTAATCTGGGTTTGCCAAAGCTCTTTGGGGCCATCTCAGTAGGATGGTTTGGATGATACTCAAATGGTCTGATCAGGTCCATCGCATATCTGGAGCCAGCAAAGAAGTCCTGTCTCATCCATCTGGAAAACAGCCTTTCTAAATGCAGTCCATGAACTTACACCAATCTCCCATGATTAACTGCTATATAAGAACAGGGGAATTCACTATGTAATTTTAGTACCTGCACATAGGATTTTACCTATGGAGGCTGCATTTAGACAGGCCATCGCCGTATGGTTGGCAAAGGTGCTGTTGACTGAAGATGAGATCGGATCAGTTTCATCTGAGCTGGCCCAAAATGGTGGTCAAGATGGGAATCCCGGCAAACGCTAACCATGATATGTGTTTGGTGCTGATGTACTACTAATCTCTGGTGAAGGATGGGGGACTTCACGCATGAGCCCAGTATGGACTGACTCCAACTTTCAAATCAGGGTTTGCTGGGAATTAGAATTCCAATTGCAGTGTATTGCAAGGCAGAGGTTATCCCCCCCCCCCTTTAATGGCAATGATTCCTACTATTTGGAGAAATTGTCGCCTGTGTCTGAATTGTAAGGCTTGCAGTAGAGCAGAGTTGTGAAACCTGAGATCTAATCTGATTTGGAACGTAATGCAGATTGCAGTTTACTTATAGCTTGTATGACCTGTGGCTTGTGTTCTGTGTCTTTGCTTGAGCATCCTACATGAGCAACCTTGGATCAATAGAGCAGGAGCTTGTTAATACCCTGAGAGGCTTCTGGGATTGTTGAGAGAGCCTTAGGAAATAGTTGTAGACCTTTTTATTTTATTTTTTATTTGTTCTGTATGCAGGCTCCTGTCCTGTCCCCCCTTCTGTCAAAAGCTCTCTGCCATTCTAATCATTCAGAATCTGTTAACCTATCAAGCATGTGGCTGGTGGCCATACCCAGCTTGCCAGCCGTTGCATACTGCCAACTACTTGATTACCCTCCTGTTTTTATGGCTCCAAGCAAGCCTCGGAAAACCCAGGGGTTTATCAAATTCGAGGCAGGCAGCAGTGCATGGCTGGAATGTGAACAGAAGCCGACATTTGGCTTCCAGTCCCTTGTGAATACACACACACCTTCTGTTCTTAGCTGCACAGAATATGTCTGGAAATGCCCACTGCTGGAACAGGATTATATCTGGACAGTGGATAGTCCCCTCTACCTGGTTGGAATAGATGGTCCAAAAATGTTTCTTCCTGAGTGGTGAGGCACACAGGGTGAAGAGAAAAATCAAAGCCAGTACAGCCCCGCAAGACGAATGCCTCGCAAGACGAAAAACCCGCTAGACGAAAGGGTTTTCCATTTTTCGAGGCGCTTCACAAGACGAATTTCCCTATGGGCTTGCTTCGCAAGACGAAAACGTCTTGCGAGTCTTGCGATTTTTTTCGCTTTTTTCTCCATTTTTCTAAGCCGCTAATAGCCGCTTAGCCGCTAATAGCCGCTAATAGCGCTAAGCCGCTAATAGGGTTGCTTCGCAAGACGAAAAAACCGCTAGACTGATTCTTTTCATCTTGCGAGGCACCACTGTAGCTTTAAAGGACCAGATGGAACCTGGTGGATCTTCCTGGGCCGCCTGATGCCTGCTGAGTTGCCAGCTCCACTGCCACCTTTCGCTGCCGGCAGTAGTGGCACTCCAGCACTTTGGAAAAGAATCCATCAGATCCCTTTTTTGACCTGCTGGTACACAGAGTAAGGTGTGTGGATCCCACTTGCAGAAACCATGGGCTGAGACCCTGGCACTTTGTCTGAAAGAGAATAGTCAATATTAAGACCACTAAATGGAAGGCACTGTCATGGGCCAGGAGTCAGCTTCACCTGCTGAACACCAGCCTGAAGGAGGAGAAGATGCAGTGATTCGGAAGGGGCTACGACAGATACGACTGAGACAGAAACCACTGGTCCATATGGCTCAGTACTGTACGCTGACTGGCAGAGGCTTTCCAGGATTTCAGACAGGGATCCCAGCCCAACTTGGACATGCTGAGGATGGGAACTGAGAAACAGGTACTCTACCAATGAGTCTATGAAGTCTTCCAGTCCAGATAGTATTGATTTACACAAGTTCCAAGGGCACTTCAGAATAAAAAATTGTGGCAGAAGTCATGTCTGTATATATGAGGTGCAGGGTGTGTGTTTTTGATAGGGTTGTTTGGTTGGTTGTTTAGTTCGTTTTTGTTTGTTTGTTTTGGTGAATATTAGGTATATAATGGCTTGGGGTTCTTTTTCTCTAGGAGAAAATGTGCAGTGTAAAGAAGATCCAAATGCAAGGACTTTACCATCAAAAGTTAATAATCTCTAGGTAATTATCCTGCGGGGGAAATAGTACTGTGTGAATAGGACTAGTGAGAAACCAAAAAGGGGTGAGGAAAGGAATGCTTATCAATACCTTGGGTTACAGACGCTTCAGGTTACAGATTCTGCTAACCCAGAAATAGTACCTCGGGTTAAGAACTTTGCTTCAGGATGAGAACAGAAATTGTGCTACGGTGGCGTGGCAGCAGTGGGAGGCCCCATTAGCTAAAGCGGTACCTCAGATTAAGAACATTTCAGGTTAAGAACGGACCTCCAGAACGAATTAAGTTCTTAACCTGAGGTACCACTGTACATAGGAATGGAATAGGGGGAATCTGACTTCCCCCTACCATGCATTTAAGGAATGTGTTTAAGGCTTGCTACTTCTGTCCTTAGTGCAAGCAGAGAAGTCACTTAGCGCTTATCTAAAGTAAGCACATAGGCCTCCTCTAGGTGAGAGGAAGATCCAGATTGGACAAAGATCTTCTCTTGTGCAGAAGAGCTTCGTGTGTAGGGGCTTCTTCTTTTGATAACATTTTTTTAATTTTCCAAAAATAACAAAAAGAAAAAAGAAAATAACATCATAAACCAATTTTTGAACCATAATTTTTTGGTTGATTTCCCTCCACTCTGTGTGTAGGGGCTTCTCATGCTTGCTGAAAATGTGGGTGCTGGGCAGCTGGGCAGTGCATCAGGTGGAGGAGCTAGCCCATAGAGCCCCTGCAAACATCCACACACAGAGGCAGATTCCTCCTACTTAGTCCTCCAGTGAAACCTCATAGTGCCCACATTATTTCTGTGTTCACAGCATGTCACATATGTTATCTTGATAATCCTACAGCAATTCTGTAGGCGTTGTTGTCTTCATGCTACAAGAGACTTGGTTGGAGAGATAAGAGACACACTTGCTTAAAAGCACCCTGTGTGTTTAGAGACATGGAAGCCCCTGGCTCATCCTTTTAGCCACGAAGCTTACCACTTTAAATGTAATGCAGATGAGAAATGGCTTTTGTTTTATGTCAAACGGCATAACAAGTAAATAAAGCTGGTGATCATATAGATATTGTTGGTGAGTGAATCTCTCAAGGAGACAACTTCGATTCTCCCACTTATGACAGCTAAGATGATTTTCCACTCCGTTACAATTATTTCCTCCAAATTGTTCATATATTCAGTTACCCAAGTAGATTGTAAGTGCTCTATCTGTATAAGCATTTGGGGGGGGGGCAATGTTGCCAACGTACACTGAGCTGCTGGAGTGCAACGAATCAATCTTATTTCTTAAATGCATTCGGTGACCAGTTGGCACTTGCAAGGAGGCTTACAAATGTGTCAGGGCATATTCAGATTTCATCTCATTTCTGCATGTTTTTGAGAGGCAGTTGTCATCTGGACATGTGTGGAAGCATTGGCAAGATCCTGGCAACACACTGAAAATTCGTGGGGAGTTAATCATTCGACATGTGGAAGTGACAATGAGATACCCTCCTTATTTTGGGTTTTGTGTCAATGCACGACCTTAATCAAGATTAAATATACAACATAAAAATCATCAATTGGGGAACCTCTCCCCCAGTCTTGGCATCCTAAAAATGAAAGCCCATCAACAAATATTCAATGCGTAGAAATAAATTGCACCTGGCCATTTTCTCCTTTAACTTGTTTGGGATATGTTTTAACTGTGTACTTTACAGGAAGAACCATTATGAACCTCAGGCAAGCATGCAGTAGCATTTTAGCTGACCAATTCATCTTGGGGGAAGAGATGAAAAATACTTTGTTTTTGGGGTGGGAGGAATCACAGCCCAGCACTGTCTTTAGCATACGCACCGCCAGGGTGCAAAGATCTGCCCAGCGCCCCCGTTGTGAATGACAAGCGCTGCCGCTGGCGCAACGCGTCTTTGGTAAATGAGCGCACAAAGTCGGAAGTCCTTTAGTGAAACAGTAGGTATACATTTTGGTAACACCTAGGTATATATGTGTGCCTCAGCGCCTAGGGCTTGCCGATCGAAAGGTCGGCGGTTCGAATCCCCGCGGCGGGGTGCGCTCCCGCTGCTCGGTCCCAGCGTCTGCCAACCTAGCAGTTCGAAAGCACCTCCAGGTGCAAGTAGATAAATAGGGACCGCTTACCAGCGGGAAGGTAAACGGCGTTTCCGTGTGCGGCTCTGGCTTGCCAGAGCAGCGATGTCACGCTGGCCACGTGACCCGGAAGTGTCTCCGGACAGCGCTGGCCCCTGGCCTCTTAAGTGAGATGGGCGCACAACCCCAGAGTCTGTCAAGACTGGCCCGTACGGGCAGGGGTACCTTTACCTTTACCTAGGTATATATGTATTTTGTTTTTCTAGCTTGATCAAAATTATTTATTATTTCATAACAGGTAGATAGTTAAGAGCTTAGGCAGCTTCAGCAACTGGCGCCCCCCAGAAATCAGCGCCTGGGTGCCCCACACCCCTTGCACCCTCAGGTAAAGATGGCCCTGTCACAGCCCCCCCCCCTTCACCTGGATCCTTGCAGCTTCCCTTGGAGCCATATATTCCTTGCGCTGCCTTTTGAATCAAATCGCTGGCATTGAGAAGCAGAGGGGCCGTCACAGGCAGTCCTTCTGCCGCAACAGCTTCCCTGCAATCCGCTTCTACTTTGGATTTTATTAGAGAATGGCTGCTGCTGAGCTCAAGGGACAAGGGAGGAAAGCCGAGATTCTTCGCAAACCTTGGCAAGAGAAAAATTGGATTAAAGATGGTGTTACGGTTGTGAAGCATTTGGGTTACTGATAACCTTGGCTCTAGGGAAGGAGTTTGGCCGAAAGTCTGGCAGGATGGGGGGGAGCTGCTTGCAGTTTACAGAGTAGCGCGAAGCAAACTGAGGGATTTGTTTTCTCTTTGCCAGATATAACAGGTGGATTCTAACAGGGGCTTTTGTGCTAACTGAGACCACTTCTGTTTCTGCACTTGATGTTTTGCAAATTTCCCCCTCCCCTCCCACTGCAGCTGCTGCCCCCCCAAAAAAAAACACCTGGGGGGTTGCAGTAGGTAAGGGAGGTTTGGCCAAAATTGGGTACCTCACCTTGTGTGAGTAGAACTGCTTTCTCCTATCACAAAGCTCCACAATAGTTTTAATTTTATTTATATAACCAGGGAGCCCAGTCCTTCTTTCTTGTTTCCCTGTGAATCAGGCTGTTTAGGTGCAAGGCCTCTCTTTAGAATCCACCCAGGGAACCTGACTAGAGCCCAACTCTCTTTTATTTGATGTTAACCAAGAGCTGACTCTAGGATTAGGCAGGGGGAGGGGGGTTGTGCAAATTTGGGAGTGCCATGAAAGCAGAACATTACACACACACACACACACACACACACACAGAGAGAGAGAGAGAGAGAGAGAGAGAGAGCTATATATAGATAGATGATAGATAGATAGATAGATGATAGATAGATAGATAGATAGATAGATAGATATAGATAGATAGATAGATAGATAGATGATAGATAGATAAAGAGAGAGTGCTATTTACTACTATAGTCATACCTCGGGTTGAAGTAGCTTCAGGATGAGTATTTTCGGGTTGTGCTCCGCGGCGACCCGGAAGTTACTTCCGGGTTTTGCCTCTCAAAATGACGTCACGCGCATGCGCTGAAGTGGCGAATCATGACCCAGGCACGCGCAGATGCGGGGTACGTTCGCTTCAGGATGCGAACAGGGCTCCGGAATGGATCCCGTTCGCATCCAGAGGTACCGCTGTATTTATTCTTTCTTTCCTTCGTTTCTTTTTCACCACCATAGGGGCATCATTAGATTTTTGCCCCAGAGGCCTATTTTCATGTTTCTGATAGTCAAGGAACCCTCTAGAATGGAGGAGCGATTGGGTAGAAATAAGGAACAGCACCTTTAGAATGACTGGTTGTTCCTTCCGCTGGCACATTGGGCTGTTTGGATCCTAGCCACCCGCAGCAGAAAGTATTTTACCCTACAGTGCTTCAAAAGATAAATACAATTTATGAGGTTATACCCACTGACTCGCTGTTAATGTTTTTTCAGAGATCCCACCCCCCTCTCCCCCGGCAGTCCATTCCTGTTTATGTTTAGGGACAAACTTTCTTTGCTCAGACTATTATCTTGAGGCAACTTTACGGTGAGACGTTATAGGAAAGGAGCCTCTTCAGAGATGTTATTGTGATCTTATTGTTTATACTGCTGAGGTTAAAAGTGTCCCTCAGTGCAATTGCTTTTCAATCAAGAAAAGGGAAGTTGCCTGTTTTCAGTTCTATAATTGCATTGGTTTTAAAATCATGAAAAATATTTTTGTCTCCTTTGACACATGTTTGTGTGCCCTCAAAATGGTATAATCTATGGGGAGAAAAATCTAATTTTAAGACTTTCCATCTACCTGGATAAAAGGGCTTGTTTTCCCCCCCTCTCTCACCTTTGAAAATGTCCAATTCTTTCACCACCAGTGGGCACAAATATTTCCATCTCAGCTTGTTTTGCTGTAAATTAAATGTGCCAGAAGCAATGGTATTTTCATTCCTAAAATTGGACCTGTAAGTTAGAACTATAGACCGAGGAAAGAGATTCTAACCAGATGCACTGATTAAATGTCCACTAATTTTAACAGAAATCCGTTTGTCAGGTTCCTTCAGTCAACTTTTGTGAGTTCTTAATCTTTTGCCACTTTTGGGGACCTGGTACAGTCCAGACCCCACTACTTTTCACTATGAAAATACCAAACCTTAGCACAGGTTTCCAGTGTGTTTTATTATTTGTAATGTGAAGTCTAGCACACCGGTGCTACGAATGTGTTTGATGATACTGTAAACATGCCATAACTTCAGACGGGGCTATCTCAACACCAATAATTATATAAAAAAAGACCTGTAATAACACATTTCTTCACTATAAAAATGTAAGACCTGCAGCTCTCTGAGGTGATAGGAAGGGTTGGAGGATAGGATTGGAAATCAGGGTGACTTTGATGGATTGGAAAAGTGGTTTGAGAGTAATAAGGAGGAATTTAATAGAGAGAGGAATAGAGGTTGCTGGGAGGTGTTGCACAAGAGGGAATGAAAAATCTTTTGGATGAAGATGAAGGGGCAAGCCGAGCCTCCCCAAGCTGAAAGACCTTTGCATCCTCTTCTGAGTGTAACAACGGAGTGTTCATTCTAGTTTTCAAGCAAATGGTGTGTTGCATGAATGTGCAGTATCAGAAGGGGCTTTTTAATTATTATTTAAAAAATATCTCCTGCCCTTGAGGGCAATCCTCAAGCCAGTGCACAATAAAACACAGTTACTGCATATAAATACTATTTTTAAAAAGTGCTTAGTGTATCAGACTAATACCTGGGAAGCCAAGGCTCCAATCCTCACTCAGCCATCACTGCCTCAACCTAACCTACATCACAGGGTTGTCATGGCAATTAAATGAGGAGGGGCAGAACCGTGTATGCCATCTTGAGCTCCTTGGAGAAAAAGGTGGGATAGAAATGCAGTAAACAAATAAAATATGGTGGAACAGTCACATAAATCAAATCATTGAATACTTTAAATATTGTAACCAGCACTTGGAAATCCAGATAGCCAGTGCAGCTGGTACAGTAATGGCATCAAGTCCAGCTCCCAACACAACTTGGGAGTTGTTCTAGATCAGTGGAACCTTCTGAACCATCTTTGATGGCAGCCCTATAAAGAGTGCTTTGCAGTGGTCCTGTCTGGGCATGGAAAACTAAGGCAAGAGAGACCTGCCTGGCTGCCACTGCCTGAGCTCCCCCAGTTGAGGTGCAAAGTCCCTCAGCTTTGCATTTGGTCTTTCTGGGGGATAGTGTCCTGTCCTTGCTTGGCTTAAAGCTCCCAGGGCAGGCTGGGTTAAATCAGTGGCACATATTGGAAGGGAATAATCACAACCAGAAGAACAGAGTCTGATCCAATAGAGCAGAGTGTCCAATAGAGAGGGGTCTGTCAGGACCATGGACAGGTCACTATGGCAGGAGCTGGATGGTACTCATCATCCATTGAGAGATGGTTGTCACAGCAGCTTTCTAGGTTAAGGCTGGCCGGCCTGCACCTGTCTGTTTCTGCAGCTGCTGACTTTTGCAGCATGAGGGTGGGGACAAAATCTTTGTAGAATAGGTCAGTTTCTACACCATCTCTCCTCCATCCAGACAGGCAAGAGGCATTATCAGAATTCAAGGACATGTTCCACCTAGGCAAAAAGTCTCTGGGTGCAATGTGTGTGACCTGGGGAGAGTTCTGAAGGCCAGGTAGAAAGGTCTGAAGGGCCCCTGGGCCAGAGGTTCCCAACCTTGCCACAAGCTCGTTGCTAATGGGCACAACAGAAATGCTCCAGCATCACCTTTTACAACCATTCTTCCAAAAAGACTGGACCTGCTTGAAAAGCACTCTTCCCATGACCGATCTAGATAAGCAAACTAGAAGGATACTATGGCTAGCGGTAAAGTTTGGGATATAAATGACTGGGTGGCTTCGGAGGAATGGGCTGGGAGCCAAGCGGCTGCAGATTTTTGTGATGCTGGATCAGCTAAAGCATCTCCAGATTCTGTTTTAGACGTGAGAGAGCAAAATACAGGAGGACAGAAAGTCTGCAGAACACTTGTGCTTGCTGGTACTTCTTAGCACAGTGTGTGGCGAATTCTGTCTCTCTTCATGAATGTTTTTTCCAAAATGATCACCTGGAAGAGGCTGTCGAGGAGCAAGTGGGCTCAGCGATACATAAGAAGAACCCTGCTGGATCACACCAAAGCCTTATGTAGTGTAGTATTCTGTTTCCCTAGCAGCCAGCTAGATTATCATGGAAACACAGAAAGCTGCCATTTATTGGTCATGAGCCCATCTATCTCAGTGCTCCCCTCTCCTTCTGCTGTTTCCCAACACACCAGGAAACACACTAGACAAGTGTGCAAGACTCGTATTACCTCAGGGTTGTGGCTGAAGCCCCTCAAATAAGTGGTGACTACCAGGTTGAAAACAAACACACCCACCCAAATAAACCTAGCAAGACCTGTGTGAATTGTGTATCCCTTTCGGAGGGGGCCAGATATATTGTCTTGTGTGGTTCTAATGCATGTACACTATTTGTTGTTAAAATGTGGACCCGAGAGGGCTATAGCCATGATGAGTAGTGAGATGGAGAGAGAGAGAGCTTATCAAGAATATTCTAGCCTTCCTTTCTAAATTTTCATCCTTAGTTTTTAAAGTTGCATGATACTTTATGCGCCTCCTTCCGGCAGCTCCTGCAGCCAAGTTGGTGCAAAACGTATTGCTCTGCTTTCCTTTGGACCACATCAGCAAGGCGCCAAGGGGGGCGGGTCTTCTCATCTGGGCAGCCCAGGACCCTCATACACACTGCCCAGGCTTGCACCCCAAGGAGGTAATTTTGGTGCAGCTAGGGCCTGTATTTTCCTAATCATGGAAATGGCAATAAGGCATTTTACTAGTTGGAGGGGGAATCCCAGCCCCCACAAACCTTTGTCTGTTTGAAAAACAAAACACTGCCTTTTTCATTCTGAGCAATGGATTAGGTTAATTTTCATATTTATTGCAACCCTGATGCACAAACCCCAATTTTTGACTGTTAGGAAATTTAGGTGCCCTTCTATTCTTTTCTGAGTGTGACTATAGTACATTGGGTTGGAGGTTTCACTTGTGTATATTTCTGAGCAGTCATTTAAAATACCTCTATCATTTATTTTTGTTCTCTTTTTTAATGTAGTAAAGGATGAATGAATGTGGACAGTGCCAGTTGGTACAATTCCCTTTCTTAAGTGGGACAATAGCGCTTTGGCTCAGGCCTCGGGTTTTTCATCTGTCTAGTCTCTTGCCACATAATTCTTTGGCTCTTTATATTCCCTGACACTTTTATAGCTATTGCATAGTGCTAGTAGCAAGTTAATTATCTAATCACCTGTTAACCTGGAGGAGGAACCCAACTTTCTTTCAAAGGAAGTTGTTCATGTTGTCGTTCGAGATTTCATCACAACACATGCTTAAAGGCAAATGACTCTGACTTTGCAGCTTTGACGCGAGCACAGCACCTGTGCCAATTCGATTTATTCAGCTTGATCAGGAAGCCTGCTCATTCAGGAGTGCACATGAACTTCACTCACATGTGACCCTGGAATGGGCTGCCTTCTTGAAATGAACTAAATAATGAACCATGTGCGGAAGTTGGTGGAGTGGTGCCTGTTGTTGGTCGAATCCGGCTAAGTTAGAGTAGACCCACTGCAATTAATGAACTTAAGTTAACCATGTCCATTATTTCCAATAGGTCTACTCTGCCTAGGGTTAGCACTGGTTACAACCCTATGCTTTTAAAGTAGATGCTCAGTGGAACCAATCCAATTTCATAAAAAATCACATTGTTGGCTGGGAATCTTAAATTACCAATTGGTATATCTGTCCTTTCTCTTAAGGAGTTTGGCATTGTGCACGGCAGAGCTTTCCAAACTGTGTGTTGCGGCACATTAGTATGTTGGCTGCAGTGTGTCTGTGTGTCATGCAAATGCTTCCCGCACTCTTCTTGGGGCTGGAAAGGGGTTAGTTGAACCTCTGGCTTGCTAGTAAAACTGAATTACTGTGTCACGAAATGATGCTTGTCCAAAAGTGTGTCACCAACATAAAGAGTTTGGAAAGCTCTGGTGTGCAGCTTCCTACCCCGCTCTAAACCCTGTGAGATAGGCTAGACTGAGCTCATGCAATGGGATGAGACTTGCCAGTAATCTTAGTCATTGAGTGGGGAGTAGGACCAGGTTTTGTTTTGTTTTGAAACCACTAGGAGTGAAACGCAGCTGCAGGGAGGGGAAACTAGCAAGGGAAGAAAGAGTTAACACCACTTTACGCACTGTGCAGTTCTGATCCAGATTGCCCTATTTCACCCTTCTGGCTAATTTTTAATAAAAGAAAAAGGTTGATCCTTGGGCACCATTAGTGCTGTTTGAGACCAGACCTGGGTGGGGATAATGCTGTGAGAATTGCAGGTTTAAGTTGTGTATCGTTGAAGCAATTTCATGTATGTCGCTTGAAGCACTTTTTAGCCTCTTCCCTGTGGCTTGTATACATATGATGGAACATGGAAAGGCATCTCCAGATTCCTCCTACATATTAGCTTTCAAAATCAATTAATTGTCAACTGATGACCAGGCAGGAAAAGTTGATTCACAGTGGGCAGATCTCGATCCTCTTGCCATTTCTGGAACAGGTTTTCTACCTGAAGCTCCATAATTTCCCCTACATTTTCTTTCTTCTTGTAGGGGTTGTCTGTGTCTGACAGTGTCCCTTTAAAAATACATTTTAACCTCTCCACTCTGCATGGTCAGTGGCTGTTGGGTCACTATTAATGGGTGCAATTTGTTAGAAGTCAGAAGATTATTGCTGTCGTAGGTTTTTTCTCCAGAACACTGAGTTCCACCGTAACATTTCTGATTTGCTGAGCAGGACTGGATGGGATGAGGAGAGAAACTTTTGCAAAGTTAGCCTATTAAAAAGGCTGAACTGTAGCCATAACAACACTCCTGTTATTCAAGTCTTTGGCTATCTTGAGGGTGTCTTTTATACTTGGGATGTAAAGTCTGTGGCCTCCCAGATTTTGCTGGACTGCAGCTGTAGTGCAGCCACACCTGAAGAGCCACAGATTCCCCACCTCTGCAATACATACCCCCCCAGCCCTCCCAAAAGTGCATGCAGTGATGACAAATCATCAGCTCGTTTTCTTCAGTGCCCATGAAAACGTCTATCGAAACTCCCTAATTTTCTGGCTGAGTCTTCCTTCCTCCTATGTCCCCAATCTCCAGATGTGTACATGTTGGCTGTGCTTTGTTTAAAAGGGCCTTATGTCTTCACGAGCACTGATGTACCCAGTACAGTGGTACCTCAGGTTACATACGCTTCAGGTTACAGACGCTTCAGGTTACAGATTCCACTAACCCAAAAATAGCACCTCAGGTTAAGAAGAAGAGTTTGGATTTGATATCCCACTTTATCACTACCCTAAGGAGTCTCAAAGCGGCTAACATTCTCCTTTCCTTTCCTCCCCACAACAAACACTCTGTGAGGTGAGTGGGGCTGAGAGACTTCAAAGAAGTGTGACTGGCCCAAGGTCACCCAGCAGCTGCATGTGGAGGAGCGGAGACGCGAACCCGGTTCCCCAGATTACGAGACTACCGCTCTTAACCACTACACCACACTGGCTTAAGAACTTTGCTTCAGGATGAGAACAAAAATTGTGCTCTGGCGGTGTGGCAGCAGCAGGAGGCTCCATTAGCTAAAGTGGTGCTTCAGGTTAAGAACAGTGTCAGGTTAAGAATGGACCTCCAGAACGAATTAAGTTCTTAACCCGAGGTACCACTGTAAATCGAAACCGACAAAACGCCATGGAGGTGAAATAATGGGATTGGGTTCAGATGCTGATGCAGAGCACTATGGCTCAGCATCTCAGAGGCTCCTCTCCTGCGTTATGTATGATGATACCTAAATAGGAGATAAAGCAGGACTTGTGAACAGTGGCAATGCACATTTACTGCAGCACTTATTCCAAGTCGTGATTAAATCCCTGCTTGGGGGGCTTCTTTGAGATACCTGCTTGGCTACTGGGGGGAGGGGAACAGAATATTGTACTGGGAAATATCAGGCCAGGGACCTCTGCCAACATGGCCCTTTGGACTTTGCAGTTCACACCCTCTTTCCCAGGCCGTACCCTTCAATGACCCTGCACCTTCCCCCGGTATTTTTTGCCTGGCTGGAATGTGTCCTTGAACTGCAATAAGGCCTCTTGCTTGCCCTGGATGGACATTTGTAGAACTGTAGAGTTGGAAGAGACCCTGAGGATCATCTGGTCCAACCCCTTGAAATGCAGGAATTTGCAGTTGTCCCATATGGGGATCAAACCTTCAACCTTGGCATTGTCAGCACCTTGCTCTAACCATCTGAGCTATCCAGAATCAAGAGATGTGTGGCGAGAGGATTGTGGCTGCGTGTAGAAACCTCTGACTTTCGCTGTACAAGGGCAAGAGGCAAGCATAGTATCCCATCCATGTCAGCCTCTGGCCTCTCCCTCAGGCTGAAAAAAGTTCCCTACTAGATGTACCTGGGGTTGTTTTTTTTGGTCCAGTCAAGCAGGGCTCATTTTATATTAAATGCATGGATGAGTCCAGCCTACCTTCACAGAAATCTAGGCAGGGAGATAAGCAAAGTCATGTCATCGAACTGACAATTTAATTTTAAAAACTTATGGATTGGAAACAAATTCGTTTCAGCTTTAAAATGGTGCTGCACTTTTAAGAAAGAGAGAGGGAGTTAAGGCTTGAAGGCCATTTAAACAGCTCTGAGACGTAATCTTGACAAGTTAAGAATCTTCTAAGTGAATGAACAGATGGCATAATTAATATGCTGCTTTCAGCTTCTTCCTTGGAACACACAGCCTGGGAGGACCACATAACATTTTGTTGCCTAGTGGTATCTTTAAAAACCTTTTTAAAATAAAATAAAAATGTTACCATGCAGTTTGGATACTGAATCGGCAAGCTGCTAGGGTCAGGCAGCAGTCTTCCAGATTCAATAAGGTTGCAGCCACTCCTAGCAAATAAATGATTAATTTAAGCAAGGGAAAATAAATATTTGTCCTTCACTGGGCATGAACAGTTGCCAGTGAGTCTTGGGTCAGTGGACTGCAACATTTTGGGTGGAGAAAACAATGTCTTTCCATCGAGTTTAAAGATGCATAAATTGGGCCAGGGATGTTGTTAAGGGTGTCTGAACCCCTGATATGCCTCTCAATATCAGATCTCCTTTTCCCCCATTTGCAAAACTTCAGTAATGCTGCATAAAAACTTAGAAAAACTCTGCTGGATTGGCCAAAGCCCAGCTTTCTGTTCTCACAGTGGCCAATCAGATGCTCATGGGAAGCCTGCAGACCACACTTCCCACTTGTGAATCCCTGCAACTGCTATTGAGAGGCAATACAGTGTTGGTGAGGCTTCAGCTACTTGCCTTTTATTTTGTCCAGAGACCCAAATTTTACATCTATACAGTGGTACCTAGGGTTTCATATGCTTCAGGTTACATACGCTTCAGGTTACAGACTCCGCTAACCTAGAAATATTACCTCAGGTTAAGAACTTTGCTTCAGGATGAGAACAGAAATCGTGCTCCAGCAGCGTGGCAGCAGCAGGAGGCCCCATTAGCTAAAGTGGTGCTTCAGGTTAAGAATAGTTTCAGGTTAAGAACGGACCTTGTAAAGAAACCAGAAGCTTTTTTGTTAGGAATTACAAGAAGAGAGATTAACAGAAGTGACTACAAACTTTTGCAATATGCAGTGACTGTGGCAAGAATTTTAATGGCCCAAAAATGGAAACAAGAGGAATTACCAACAGTGGAAGAGTGGAGAATGAAACTTATGGACTTTGCAGAATTGGACAAAATGACTGGGAAAATTAGATACCAGAAAGATCACAAGTTCACTGAGGACTGGAGAAAGTTTACGATTTATCTGGAAAATATCTGTGACGAACAGACAACGCTAGTCGGTTTTAAAGAGGCTTTGTGATGTTAAAGGGTGTTGTAAAAAGAAAATGAGACGAAAGGATATTACTAACTGGCAATATATGATAAAGGAAATGCATAACAAATATAAAATATGAGGATTGTGGGAGGAGCTGGTGGAAGTCAAAAATTTGTAAATTGGTGAATATGGCCATGTTTGAATAATTTGTAAAAGAAAAATTTGTAAAAATTTAATAAAAAAAAGAACGGACCTCCGGAACAGATTAAGTACTTAACCTGAGGTACCACTGTACATACAAATTTGGGTCATGGGTCTGTGCCTGGAATCCTTTAAATACCCAACAGTACCCCTGAATTGGACCTGGTTACTTGTACAGTAGTACCTCAGGTTACATACGCTTCAGGTTACAGACTCCGCTAACCCAGAAATATTACCTCGGGTTAAGAACTTTGCTTCAGGATGAGAACAGAAATCGTGCTCTGGCAGTGGCAGCAGGAGGCCCCATTAGCTAAAGTGGTGCTTCAGGTTAAGAACAGTTTCAGGTTAAGAACAGACCTCCAGAACGAATTAAGTTCTTAACCCGAGGTACCACTGTGATGTCTATGTTCCTCTCAGCCAGTCTGCAACATTGCTTGGGCAGTGATGAGGGACGATGAGAGCTGTAGACCAACAACATTAGGAGAGATCACATTGGCTACCCCTCACATAACAAACTGAGAAGTTCCCAGATGAGCTTCGCTTGTTAGTTTGGGAACAGAGATAGGTGTATTTCATGAACAGAAAACTGTTTTGAAATGTTAGGTAAAGGGTAAAGGGACCCCTGACCATTAGGTCCCGTCGTGGCCGACTCTGGGGTTGCAGCGCTCATCTCGCTTTATTGGCCGAGGGAGCCGGCGTACAGCTTCTGGGTCATGTGGCCAGCAGGACTAAGCCGCTTCTGGCAAACCAGAGCAGTACACAGAAACACCGTTTAGATTCCCGCCGGAGTGGTACCTATTTATCTACTTGCACTTTGACGTGCTTTCGAACTACTAGGTTGGCAGGAGCAGGGACCGAGCAACGGGAGCTCACCCCGTTGCAGGGATTCGAACCATCGACCTTCTGATCCGCAAGTCCTAGGCTCTGTGGTTTAACC
Source organism: Podarcis cretensis (assembly GCF_951804945.1). Lineage (NCBI taxonomy): Eukaryota > Metazoa > Chordata > Lepidosauria > Squamata > Lacertidae > Podarcis > Podarcis cretensis. The sequence continues at coordinate 82,887,752 of NC_137174.1, read as the reverse complement.
CACAGCGCCACCCGCATTTTGAAATGTTAAAACACTCTTAAAAAGAAAGCTTTTTCAGATAAATATGCTGTTAGTTATAGTTTTATCTGGGTCAGCTCTTTTCTCAGTATGCATATAAAATTATATAGATGGTATAACCGGTGAGATAATGACATGCTAATTTCATAAATGCTTCCCTCCCCCGTGGGGCCTGTTTTTTCTTTTTTTTAAAATCAATTAGCTGATAAAATATTTCCATCTTTAAAGTCATGAAACAGTTTTGATGTTAATACTGGGCTTTCCTTTTTCATAGCCGATGACTGTTTCCTGTGTTAACTGTGATTGCTGGAAAACTAATCTGCCCTTTTGCATCATCTATTTTTAATGGATGCTTAAATAGAGTCTATGTTGCAGCAAGCCTTGTCTGCCTTTATAAGAAGTTCCAAACTATTTGAACAGTTTAACTGAAAAGCACCACCAGTAAAAATACGATACGATGCACTGTTGTGCCAGTAAAAATGGTTGCTTTAGGCTACATTCCAATTCCAGAAGAGGAAAGTACCTCTATATTACACTTGTTTGCCAGAAAATAAAATATTTTTTAATGCCATACTTCATGTGTTGGCCCTGATCCAGCCCTACTTGAGCCAGGCTGGGCTTCTGAATGCCTGCTGTATTGAAAGCAATATGGCAGAAGTCAACATGGTGCCTCCAGATGTTATTGGGGGTCCCACCTCCCACCAGCTCAAGTCAGTTTGGCTAATGGTCAGGTCAGGGGTGATGGGAGTTCAAGCCCAATGACATCAGGAGGGCACTGTGTTGCTCATCTCTGTGATACCTGCATTTGGGTACATATCCCCAGGAATTGTTAATAGCTTCCAACTCTTTGAAAGGAGGGACTTTTCCATGTGATCTCCAGTGGAACGCAGAGATCTTCTGCTGGCATCTAAACCTGCCACTGCTAGTTTAACACCTTCGTATGAGGTTTTGTGTCCTCGCCATTCAAATTTAGAAAAGTCGCTTGATAAGAGAGTCGTTCTGGAGGAAATTGTTTGTGGAGACCTAGTTCAAACTTCTTGCAGCCCAGTTACGTGACCTGGCAACCCTGTCATAGATGTCAGCAGAAAAGGATGCAGTAACTAAAACTCTACTTTAAAGGCTTGTTTGCTCTCTGCCCGCCCAGCTCCTTGAACTGAGTGTGGAATAGGAATGTGCTTAGGAATGCTCTGTTAACTGGACTTCCGGGTTGGCGCCTCTGGTAATGGCGGAATTCCTCTGATCAGGAGGAATTTGCTTCATGGAAATCCGGGTCTGGCCGCCACGGCGAAGGCGGAAACCCACTAAAAATCACAGGCGGGTGAAGCCTATGGACGTGGGATTCGGCTGGCACCTTTTGCGCCTCCCCTACTCGCGGGGAAACCCAGTTTCGGGGATCCGGAGCGCTTTGGGGTGAGTGGCACGGTGCTTCGAATTGATTGCTTCTTCCACGGAGCGAAGCCGCATAGCTGTTGCCGGAGAGCGCTGACTTTTTCCTGTGGACAATTTGATCTTAAAGCAACTACCCGTGAGTAGAGTGAAGAATTGGATTTTTAAACGTCTTAATTTGGCACCGAAACAGGGAGGTTCAAAACAGGAAGTCCGCTTTCCCCTTTTGTAAATAGACTGAAGCAAAGAGGCTGCAAGCTAAAGTCTTGGAAAGCCTATTGTGAAGGACTAAATTTCCATCAGTAGAAAATATTAAATCCCCCTTGGAAGCAGGAGAAGAGGGGGGGAAGTTTTGGATTGTATATGCTTGCAGGAGAGAGTGAAGGAAGTTAAAATACCACTGCTCCGAACCTGGAAACGGGCTGCTAGTAAGACTGACGTCTTTTGGAATGCTCATTGACCGTGACTAGAACGTTTACTGACAGTTAGTTAAATAAGAGAAATACATTGTTTCCAATGTCTCCGTCTGCGTTTAAAAAGGAGTAAAAGTAACTGAAAATTGAAACTAACTTTATTGTTTGAACTGTGTCTAAAAGGACTAATACAAATAGAAACTGTTTCCCTCTAGAGGAAGCTTTTGAAACTGTTACAAGAGCTGATCTGGGGGGATTTCCAGCTGCAAGATAAAAAGCTGTGAGACTCTGGGACTGACCTTGAATTGGTTAAGAATGTCGATAGAAGAGGCCTTAGCGGTCGCATTAAGTAAGATAAATAACTCACTGGAACAGCTTAACAAGAAGGTGGATGTGGTAACTACCAAAATTGATAATTTGGGACAAAAAGTGAACATCAATACAGAAACTATTCAGAAATTGATACAGGAATCTACTTTGACATGGCAAACTGCGGAGAAGGCTAGGGAGAAAGTTGTTGCCATTGAACCTAAAGTAGCACAGTTGGAGAGAGAGAGAGTCCCAGCCTTACAGATGCAATTTGATGACCATAAGTCGATGCCTTCTACGACTGAATTTAAAGAAAATCAGATTTTGAGGATTAGAGCCCTACTTGAACTGGAGGAGGAGAGTTTGATGGATTTCATCACGCAGGAATTTGCTGATTTTTGGGACCTGGACTTGGGTCAAGAAGAGATTAAAATTGTGAGGGCCTTCAGACTTGGAAGAGGAGGGGAAAAAAGAGAAGAAAAAAATAAGAGACTGTTGGAACTACCAGAAGAACCTAGAAGAACAACAGTTAATAGTGGAAATTTTGAAAGACGTCCCAAAATATCTTTTGGATTTTGGGTTTAACTACAGAGATTTGATTGCCCTGTTGAGAAGGAACAAAATCATCTCTAGGTGGGAGTTTCCCTGAGATCTACTCTTCAGCCTCAAAGGAAGGAAAATAAAAATAAGATCAGTAGAAGACAAAGTAAAGTGCATGTATAAATACGAAGAAGACTTGCAGAAGGGACTTGGAAAAGAGTTAAGAGCATCGGACAGAAGATTACCAGGTTGATGAACTATATGGAATTGGTGGAAATGACTGGCAGAATCCGAGTCCAGGGAGAAGAGACAGTGGAAGAAGATTGGAAAAAGTTTAAAGACTATTTATAGAAATATTGTAAAATTGACGAATGTTGGAAAAATGTTGGAATGAAGTTATATGGCTTTAGTAGAAATGTTATAAGGAATTAAGTATAGATAGATTATCAGAGTATTAGGGGAAAATAAGGTTAGAATATGTTAAGATAAATATAGGACAGAAAACAGAGAAAGATGGAAAGGAATTGCTGAAACAATTAACAGAAGTGGAATACAAAAAGGGAGGTGTGAGGAAGTCATTGAAACAAGTAAATGAAAGATATGACATTGAAATTGTATGATGTGTGTTAAATTGTTTTTGTTTTGTTTTGTTTTGTTTAGCTTATTGTGTTAGTGTTGTGTAATGTTTTTATATTGTATTGTATTGTCTTTTTTTCTTTTTGTCTTTTGTCTTTTTTCTTTCCTTTTTTGTAGTGTTTAAAAGTAATATTTTTTTTTTTTTTTAAGGAATGCTCTGTTAATTGCCTAAACCAGCCCTAGGCAAACCATTCTCATCTTTCATTACCTGAATCTTGGCTTATACTTGAAGATGCATTTCCCTCTTTGCAGTAGCTGTTCGGGGGAAATGAGGGGCCGGGCCGGACTGAAGTAAATAGTTTCAGGGGCAGGAGTATGTACTTTGCTTAGTAATTATTATTATTTTTGCACTGAAAACAGGAAAGTTATTAAACGACATTGCGTATTTTTCTAAGCACATGTTCATGAGAACTCTTTAATATGGCTATTGTGCAGCTGCCTTTGAAAGGAAGTGTGCATTATTCAAACCTACAGAACTGTGGGGGAGGTTATGGTGCCACAGAGAGACAGAATTTGGCCATTATAAGCTGCTCAGTTCATCAATTGCAAAAGCACGATAGATGAAGCCAGTTCCTGGCAGGTGCTTTTAAAAAACAAAAACCCTCCCAACCTACATCAAAAAATATTCCCAATCGCCCTGAATTCTCTGCCTACATTTGCATAAAATCAACACACAACTATAGCAACGCCCTTTACATGACACTGCTTATCAACTCCTGATTTATTTCTTTTCCGCTGGAGTAATTACTCAGTGCCTAATTAGATTTACAGTATTGCTTCATCACTTAAGCAATGCAAATGCGCAACACAGTCCTTGGAAGGGGAAGTGTAGTTAAATTTGTCAGCTGCAATGCTGAATGGCTTGTCTTTCTTAAAAATTCCTTGTTTACAGCCTGTTAAACTGAACACTTTTGCTTTATGCATGCGCCCCTTGTACCAGGCACATAGCTGCTTAATGCGCAGCAAATCCTCAGAGGGAAGAAAGTAGAAAGACCCTGACAGTGCTTTATCACTCTGTGGGTTTCTCATTAGATCACCCCTACAGTATAATCAGCTATAAATAGAGATCTGCTAATTTGATGAAGAGGTTGTAGGTATGTAGATAATTGAACAAATGCATCACTGTTCCCAAAAGCAGGACTAGCCTCCTCCTGCTTTTCTAAACTCTGGAGACAAGAGTTGCGGGTTGTGGGAGAGAAGAGAACCCTAAAGCAACAATGATGGATTTTGTGTACAGTCCAGCAACAGAAAAATTTAAATCAACCCACTTAGCAAGGCTTCCATTGCAGAAGGCAATTGTTCCGTTCAGGAATTTTTCCCTCTCATCGATATTCTTTTGTAGAATGGTGATGCCCATTTTGTAAGCTTCTCTATAAAGGGCACGCAATTATTCTTGTTTTCACAGATGCTTTTTTTGTTAGAGGAACACTCTCTCGACCTTGGTTTTTAATTCTAAAGAGCATGTGACTTATTCTGCCTCTCTTACTCATCCATTCACATACACACACAGGAGCTTCAGCAGGAGCTTGGCCCTAGGCACAGCTACGCATGTTTGCCCCATCATCTAGGGATTTTGGGAACCACAGAACATAGCTAATTTATAGCCTGCTCCATCCCAAGGGTTCTAGCCTGGTAAACTAACAAAATCTCAATTACATAGTCACCCAACTTCAAATCTTCTTATTTGTGGCTACCCAAAACCAACATGGATAAAAACAATTCATTTTGGGGGGGATTTTGCATGTTGCCGAGACTCAGGGAGGGTGTCTGGCACCCAGAATGCCTCTTTACACTCCTGCAGTCTTGATGATCCGTAGGTAGCAAACGACAGGTGGCATTCCTTCGCTTCCAAGTGACCGTGGCAGAAGGTGGTCTTTTAGGTATGTTGGAGACAGCTTGGTCACCTCATGAGAAGAGAAGACTCCCTGGAAAAGACCCTGATGTTGGGAAAGATTGAGGGCACAAGGAGAAGGGGACAGAGGGCGAGATGGTTAGACAGTGTTCTTGAAGCTACTAACATGAGTTTGACCAAGCTGCGGGAGGCAGTGGAAGACAGGATTTATAAATAATAAATTATTATTATTATATTGTTTAGGGAAGCTTTTAATGTTTAATAGGTTATTGTATTTTAGTATTTTGTTGGAAGCTGCCCAGAGTGGCTGGGGAAACGCAGCCAGATGGGCGGGGTATAAATAATAAATTATTATTATTATATTGTTTTGGGAAATTATTATTACAGGAGTGCCTGGCGTGCTCTGGTCCATGGGGTCACGAAGAGTCGGACATGACTAAACAACTAAACAACAACAACATTCCACCAGTGTAGTTTGGGAGCACACAACATGTGAAGAGCTTTCTTTTGTCTGTCCTGAATGTTCCAACATTCAGCTTCATTTTGATGCCCACAAGGTTCTCATGTTACGAGAAAGGGAGGGAAACTTTATTCACCTTGCATAATTTCACACACTTCTATCATGTTGCCTCTTCCTCACCTTTTCTCTAAAGTAAAAAGTCTTAAACACTGCAACCTATCATCATGGGAGGGTCGTCTCACCCCATTAAATCGTTTTGGTTGCTCTTTTCTGAACCTTTTCTAACTCAACAGTATCCTCTTTTGAAATGAGGTGACCAGAAATCCACACAGAACTACAGTGGTACCTCCGGTTAACTACTTAATTCGTTCCGGAGGTCTGTTCTTAACCTGAAACTCTGCTGCCACCGCACCGCCGGAGCCCCATTTCTGTTCTCATCCTGAAGCAAAGTTCTTAACCCGAGGTAATATTTCTGGGTTAGCAGAGTCTGTAACCTGAAGCGTATGTAACCTGAAGCGTCTGTAACCCGAGGTACCATTGTATAGTACAGGCAACTTTCTGTTTCCTTGGGGGTTGTGTTCCAGGTCAAAGCATGCCATGGCAGAGTTCCACCCCCAATTCTGTCCCCATTCCTCCCTCTACTACATCCAAAATGACCTGTGCATTGGTGGTTGTGCATCAATTGGACGTACCTAAAATGGTTGCCGCTTGTACCAAGGAGTGGAATTTTCCTAGTACCCCATCCTGCTCCTGTTGTCTCACGACTGAATGTTGAGGGAGCTCATCTTCAGCAGCACTTACAGCCCCTTTGACCTGTGCTCTGGCATGTTTGGTATTCAAGCTTGTGTGCAAGACGTTCGGAAAGTTTTTGTGAGCCAGAAGAAGAAACAATTGTACCGAAAGGTTGGCAGGCACAGATGACTCCCAGGTTCTTGGCCTTTAACGCTCCTTCAGAATGCATCCTCTCCACGGCGGTATCAGTGACCACCCTCATTTTCATTAGAGAGCGCTCTCTGAGGATGCAACACTTCCAGTTTAATTTCCAGTCAGCTACAATTTGGAATATTTGCAGCCACAATCGAAGTTTGCATCCTGAAAGGCATGACTGCAGAAAACTGTCGGGAGAATGAGAGGGCTGAAGTTAATGAAGGAGATTAAACGGAACAAGAGAAAGAGCTGCCAGAAAGCCCTTATTCATTGCATTTAATTTATGTGTCTTGTAATAGAGTGACGCATGCCGTAACTGTTGACATGCAATATTTGCTAGCCAGACTTACAGAGATTGTACATAAAGGTACACTTAGAGCATTTGATGAGTCGCATTAATCTTTATACCCTGGCATATAATTTCAAATTTAATTTAGGATCACATGTGTGTAGCGGATCATGTGTTTTGCCTATCCTTAATGATTGGAGTGAGGAGTTCCCTAAACAGGGATGTGCAGGGACCATAGTTGAATGGGAGGGCACATACATCACATTGTTGAAGGCCCTCAGTTTTGCCTCTTGCCTCTCCAGTTAAAGGGACTCAGAAAGCAGGTGGTGTGGTAAACCGTTGAGCAAGCACCCCCAAACTTGGTGTCTGGGGATCCCCCTCCAGACGTTTTTGGGACTACAGTTCCCATCATCCCTGACTGGTCCTGTTAGCTAGGGATGATGGGAGTTGTAGTCCCAAAACGTCTGGAGGGCCGAGTTTGGGGGTGCCTGCCTTTGAGAGATATCCTGGGTGCTGGCAGTCATATAGAGGACACTGTAAATTGGGTTTGATAGACAAATAGTCTTACCTGGTATGAGGAAGCTAGCAGGCTTGTATGAAAAGCAAAGGATTCTAGAAAGAGAATTGAGGAATTTTCTTAAGTTAAACTGTTTGTACTGTAGTTCGTTTCTTGGCCATCCTAAGTTTCCTTATGCTCCCAGGCTCATGGCAGAATTAATCAACATTATTGGACTATACAGAATAAGACTATGGCACCAACTAGGCCAAATTTGTTATGGTGTTGCCTCTACCCTCATGAGACCTTTTGGATAATCATGAATCTGGCTAGCAGATTAACTGTATGTATGGAATTGCTCTTGGATCTTCTATGTTCCCGACGCATGGAAGGATATGCACAAAACAGGTTGCCTAGCTCTGAGCTATATTTATGCTGCTTCTCTTGACAGCTCTGGAATAGATGAGCCTGCATGCAAGAAATGGTTCTAGAATCCTGAGACGCATTGTGCCCATGAATTAATGCTGGATAATGGGCCCCACCCATTCAGTATATTTATTTCTTTTTTATTCTGACAAAATGATAGATGCAGTCATAGTCTGTAAATGTAGAAAGAAGCATGTCTCCCTTCATAGGCTTAATAGCCCTGATGAGCCAGAACCTGCTAGCAGCCTACAAAAATGAGTGGTAAAATAGGCAGATCAGCTGCAGGGGACAGTGACTCTCAACTCTGTTCTGCTGCTCTGTGTCTTTGTTATCCCAGAATCTTGCTTGTTTGCAGTTCTGTGCATTGCCACTTAAGCCTTTCCTCTTGTTTACTCAACCCTCCATCTGTGTCTTTGCTTTTGGCCATCTAGATTGGTTTTTAATACACTTCATATCACATGCTTGGTTTCCCACTGTTTCCTAGTTTTACCTAGAGTATGACAAACCCATTAGATTTCAAAATTAAAAGTTAGTGTTTTGGAACTTGCCTTACCAAAATGTTGGAAAACATGGGCCAGTTTTAAAATTTCTAAATTTATCTAGCCACACAACGCAATCTAATTTCTTTGTTTCTACCATGTACCAGATGTACCTAGCCTGACTCACGGTGCTATATTTGAACCCTGCCCTGATTCCAGCCTTCCAAAAGTTTAGAGGAGAGTGAGAAAGGAGAAATTTGAAACAGGAGGAGTAAGCAGGATGTTCACAGGGTCTGGAGGCAAACACAGATTGACTTAAATAAGGCTGTGCATTGATCTGTTGATCGAGCACCTAATCTCTCCTCCTGGAGCTGTGACCTTCCATATCTTTTTTTTTAAAAAAAGAAACCAGATGGGCAGGATGTGAACATGCAGAATATGAGTTGTGCAATGTTAGAGAGCTGCTAGGAATGTTTCAAAAAATGATTTAAGCACCCCTAGGGAAAGTGAGGGAACGCGGGTGATGCTATGGTCTAAACCACTGAGCCTTTTGGGCTAATAATAATAATAATAATAATAATAATAATAATTTATTATTTATACCCCGCCCATCTGGCTGGGCCTCCCCAGCCACTCTGGGCGGCTTCCAACAAAGATAAAAAATACACTAAAATGTCACATATTAAAAACTTCCCTGAACAGGGCTGCCTTCAGATGTCTTCTGAATGTCAGGTAGTTGTTTATCGCTTTGACATCTGATGGTAGGGCATTCCACAGGGTGGGCGCCACTACCGAGAAGGCCCTCTGCCTGGTTCCCTGTAGCTTTGCTTCTCGCAATGAGGGAACCACCAGAAGGCCCTCGGCGCTGGACCTCAGCGTCCGGGCAGAACGATGGGGGTGGAGACGCTCCTTCAGGTATACTGGACCGAGGCCGTTTAGGGCTTTAAAGGTCAGCACCAACACTTTGAATTGTGCTCGGAAACATACTGGCTTGCCAATCAGACGGTCGGCGGTTTGAATCCCCGCAACAGGGTGAGCTCCCGTTGCTTGGTCCCAGCTCCTGCCAACCTAGCTGTTTGAAAGCACGTCAAAGTGCAAGTAGATAAATAGGTACCGTTCCAGTGGGAAGGTAAATGGCGTTTCCGTGCGCTGCTCTGGTTTCAATGTCCCATTGCGCCAGAAGCAGCTTGGTCATGCTGGCCACATGACCCGGAAAAACTGTCTGCGGACAAACGCCAGCTTCCTTGGCGTGTAAAGCGAAGTGAGCGCCGCAACCCCAGAGTCGTCTGCAACTGGACTTAACTGTCAGGGGTCCTTTACGTTTTTAAGGAAAGTGACCTTTGCCTCTGACCAGATTCCTGTGCATTCAGCCAGCCCCTTAGCAGACTTTACTCTGTGATAAGTAACAGGGATTGGGCAGCAGCCAACTATGCAAATATTTATGGTGCTCGGAACAGATGTGTGGTGTCAGTAATGGGATGGGGGGGAGGAGTAATAAATCGAAGCTGAAAAGACGGAGGTACTGTTGTCCTGACTGTGGAGGCAGTATTTAACCAGTGGTAGAGTTGGGATACACTCCCTCTTAAATAACAAGTTTGCAGCTTGGAGGTACCCTTGAATCCAGCATTGGATGCTTAAGTGCCACCTATAGCTTGAATCACCTTTTGCCCACCTCTTCACTGTACAGTGGTACCTCGGGTTACATACGCTTCAGGTTACAGACTCCGCTAACCCAGGAATAGTACCTTGGGTTAAGAACTTTGCTTCAGGATGGGAACAGAATTTGTGCTCCGGCGGCGTGGCAGCAGCGGGAGGCCCCGTTAGCTAAAGTGGTGCTTCAGGTTAAGTATGGACCTCCGGAATGAATTAAGTACTTAACCTGAGGTACCACTGTACATTTAAAGTAGTTTCATACCACTTTAAACAGTCATGGCTTCCCCCCAAAGAATCATGGGAGCTGCAGTATGATAAGGGTGCTGAGAGCTATTAGGAGACCCTCAAGGAGCTACAATTCCCAGAGTTCCCTTGGAAGAGGGATTGATTACTAAACCACTCTGGGAGTCATAGCTTCAAAGGGAATAGGGAACAACACCCTAAACAAAGATTTTCATGAGAAGCCATGGCTGCTTAAAGGAGCATCAAAGTGCTTTAGGTGCATGGTGGAGATCGTGGGATCTGAATCTTCTCCTCTGCCATTCTTTCTCATGTTTGGTAACACCTAGACTTGATTACCCATTCTATATACGGCAGCTGGGTTGTTGGCCGATGCCTGCTTAGAATTAGAAATTTGTATTTAGATAATGAAGAGTTCTTGGTTGGCTCCCAGTTCGTTTCCAGGCACCACTCAGAGTGCTGCCTTTGACCTTTTGAAGGCCTAACTGTATTTCCGATGCAAAAATTAAAAAAATAATAATTCTGAAATTAGTTATGAGTGAGAGTAGAGTGTTGGAAGGCACATGCTGTAACTTAAAACATCTGCATTTGGGTGCAAACCATCCCCTTTCTCTGTTTATGCATCGGGCTTTTTCACAAAAATGTCAAGGGAACAAGTTGCCATGAGCTAGCTTAAATGTCGTAAACAACTTTTAAAAGAATAAGGCTTCACCCTGAGCTACTGCAAAAAATTACTGAGGGAAATCTGGTGTGCATGTGTTTAAAGAGAGAAGAGAATGAGATTTCTTTGCCCCCGTTGGTTCAGTAGCCCTTTGGATATACAAGTCATGTTACATTTGCTGTAAAAAGAGCAGAAATCCACTTTCAGTGCCTACTGCTTTTCCTTCAGTGAGCATGAAAATATCTTGGGAGACCTGAATGCTTGCCAGCTTGATAACAGCTTGTTACTTCCCCTGCCTTGTTTTGTTCCCCCCTCCTGCTTGCTTTTCTGTCATGCATTTTAGAAAAATCAATGTATTTAGAATATAATGAAAATTAATGGGAACATAAATTTGAAGGCACAAGTCCTTTGTTGCCGAAAAAAGGCTGATGCGCACTCTTGATTTGCACCTTTGCAAACTTGGCTTCAATTGCGGCACGCAAGGTTCGAGTGAAATTAATTTGTTCTGACTTCCTAGTGGCTCGGAGGACGCTCCTTCCCTGGAACAATCAGACAATTCAGCAGAAAACAGTACTGGGCCCTTAAGGGAGGTGTGTGGGCCGCGAATGAAACAGTGGGAGTTAGAAAGAAGTTAAACTTAACATCCTCGTATTAAAAAATGGCAGGATGATTGTCTGTTATATGCTTAGCACTTTGTAGCAATTTGTCTTCACAAGATGCCTACATTTTACCTTACTTCGCTGTGATTGTATTTAAATCACCCTTTAACTTAAAACAAAAACCAGAAACCTAAATGTACTGGATAGAAAACATCTCCTGGTGCTGTGGAGGAGTGAGGGTTCAAGCTTTGGGGAAGAGCTGTAGCACAAACTTTGCATGCAGAAGGTCCCAGATTCAGTCTTCCACATCTCCCAGTATGGCTGGGAAGGACTCTGACTCGAAACCTTGGAGAACTGCTGCCGATCACTGTAGACCAGGCATGTCCAAAGTCTAATCTGGCCGGTTTTATCCAGCCCCCATGGCAGTTTAGGTTTCGAGTTATTCATTCCTAAAAAAACCACCTCAACAACTTTGGTCGGCCCTCATGCATGTTAACTTCGTCAAATCTGGCCCTCTTTGAAAAAAGTTTGGGCACCCCTGGTGTAGACACTACTGAGCTGGATGGACCAATGGTCCAACTTGGTATGAAGCAGTTTCCTGCGTTTGTGGTCAACGCAGTGCCTTTCAAGTGCTCACTTCCGTATGCATGCTTGGCCTTCCCTATTTAGCACAGGAAAGTTCTTCGTGCAACTTTTAATCGCATTCACTTGATTAAGGTCCACAATCATGCAGGAAGATCCACTTTGTGTTCAACTACAGTGGTACCTCAGGTTAAGTACTTAATTCGTTCCGGAGGTCCGTACTTAACCTGAAACTGTTCTTAACCTGAAGCACCACTTTAGCTAATGGGGCCTCCTGCTGCCGCCACGCCGCCGGAGCATGATTTCTGTTCTCATCCTGAAGCAAAGTTCTTAACCCGAGGTAATATTTCTGGGTTAGCAGAGTCTGTAACCTGAAGCGTATGTAACCTGAAGCGTATGTAACCTGAGGTACCACTGTAAATGCAAATAACTACCTCACTTGCAGATCTTCCCCACTTAACACTGCAAAGGTCAGAGGCTCAGTGTGCAGGGCAATGTGCATGGAAATATTGGGAGTGGGTGTTGTGCGCCTCCCTATCCATGGATTCAGAGTTCTCGTATGGGTTAGCAGTCCTTTTTAGAAGTCCATGCTTCCTTAATGGGCGTTTTCCTGATGGAAAAAAACATTGCCAAGCTTATTTCTTGTAAAATACTTCAGCCTCTGAGAATGAGGGATTACAAAGAGGCGGGGTGGGGGGATCTTTCTGAGTAATAATGTATGTTCTCTCTCTCTTCCCCCCTATTAGAACTATTGTAAGTGTTGCTTTCATTTTCTCCTCAAGCAATTTTCAGAAGTTAATACTTCTCAAAATACTGCAGCACTTCCTGTGTCCCCCGAATCCCTCTGAATTCATTTCCAAAGGTTTCACTCTTATCTTCTTCGCTACAGTTGATTCATATTTAATATAGATCGGTCCCTGCATCTGAAATGTTTCGGTTGCTTTATGCACCTCTATGAATACATAAACTGAAAGAATTGATAAATGCACTGTGCATGCTTCCATAATGCATTTGAGATGTTTCCCACCAGGGCAAAGGAAGGTTATGCCTCATGCATCTTTGGTCAGCTCCTGCCCTTCTTCATCTTCATCTTCATCCAGCCACCCATCCATTTAGCCATCCTTTTAAAGGCCTGCCACTAGAAATGGGCAAGCTGTGGCCTCCAGGCATTTTTAGACTTCTAATCCCATTGGCCCTGACCCTTTGCCTTACAGGTTGGAGCTGATGGCATCTTGTAAGGTCACAGGTTCCCCATCTATGATCTGTATAACTTGGTTTTTTAGCTCACGTGAGCTATCCAAAGCAGATTACAACTTCTGGGACACGGGTGGCGCTGTAGTCTAAACCACTGAACTTCTTGGACTTGCTGATCAGAAGGTTGGCAGTTTGAATCCCCACAACGGGGTGAGCTCCCATTGCTCTGTCCCAACTCTTGCCAACCTAGCAGTTCAAAAGCACAACAGTGCAAGTAGATAAATAGGTGCCGCTGTGGTGGAAAGGTAAAAGGTGTTTCCATGCGCTCTGGTTTCTGTCATGTTGTTCCATTGCACCAGAAGCGTCATGCTGCCCAAATGACCTGGAAAGCTGTCTGTGGACAAATGCCAGCTCCCTCGGCCTGAAAGCAAGATGAGTGCTACAACCCCATAGTCACCTTTGTCTGGACTTAACCGTCCAGGGGTCCTTTACCTTTTAGCTTACACCTTAAAAAAACACACACAAAACCATAGCTGGTTGTTGTTGTTGTTGTTGTTGTTGTCGTTGTTGTTGTTGTTGTTGTTGAAGCCAAATAAGGAATGTGACAGATTTCATAGTAAAGAAGGAGAAATGAGGGGCTTGGGTGGTGGCAGGCTGCAGAGAAAGGCACCTCCTGGTGATCTATGTTAGTGGTGCAAAACCTCTGGGTATGGTTGGTCTCCAACTCCCATCAGCCCCAGTTTTCTGGCATGCACAAAAATTGTAGACCTTGGTTCAATGCAGGAGCATGGGGGCTTTTCCAGGGGTATTGCTACCAGTTCTAGGTCCAAATCCCCAAAGTGATTGAATAGAAATAGATTGGTCTAAACTAACTTAGACCTAAATATAGTTCTGTAGTAGTAAGTGATGGATTCTGGCTTCTGCTTTTTTCTTTATACATATATATACATGCACACACACACACACACATGTATATACACACACACATATGGGAATGGAATCCTGAGCTGGGTCATCGCTGGTGATAGGGACATTGCAAAGGAGCTTGAAAATGAGTTGAGGGCAATTGATGGTGTACTTGAATTGGCCAAAAGGCCAGCACATACTCCTTAATTTGATTATGGGCCAGGGGCAAGCATTTTAAAGTTCCATTTATTTTAATGGGAAAGGTTTGAGAACTTGCTTTACTCCACTGAAACAATGGGGCTTCAGAAGTGGATGGATAAGTATGGTTTAATGGAGAACTGCCTGTTAAGAAAGAGACTTGCAAATTGATTCCACCAGTAGGCAGCCTTTTGTTCCAAACTTTTGAGAAAAGGAAGTCAGGGTGGGAATGTTGTCTTTATTGTCCTTTTCTGGTGCCACTACCGAGAAGGCCCTCTGCCTGGTTCCCTGTAACTTGGCCTCTCGCAGTGAGGGAACCGCCAGAAGGCCCTCGGCGCTGGACCTCAGTTTGCGGGCAGAACAATGGAAGTGGAGACGCTCCTTCAGATATACTGGACCGAGGCCGTTTAGGGCTTTAAAGGTCAGCACCAACATTTTGAATTGTGCTCAGAAATGTATTGGGAGCCAGTGTAGGTCTTTCAAGACCGGTGTTATATGGTCTCGGCGGCTGCTCCCAGTCACCAGTCTAGCTGCCGCATTCTGTATTAGTTGTAGTTTCCGGGTCACCTTCAAAGGTAGCCCCACATAGAGTGCATTGCAGTAGTCCAAGCGAGAGATAACCAGAGCATGTACCACTCTGGCAAGACAGTCTGCGGGCAGATAGGGTCTCAGCCTGCGTACCAGATGGAGCTGGTAAACAGCTGCCCTGGACACAGAATTGACCTGCGCCTCCATGGACAGCTGTGAGTCCAAAATGACTCCCAGGCTGCGCACCTGGTCCTCCAGGGGCACAGTTACCCCATTCAGGACCAGGGAGTCCTCCACACCTGTCCGCCTCCTGTCCCCCAAAAACAGTACTTCTGTCTTGTCAGGATTCAACCTCAATCTGTTGGCCGCCATCCAACCTCCAACTGCATCCAGACACTCACACAAGACCTTCACTGGTTCCAATTTGAAAGAGAGGTAGAGCTGGGTATCATCTGCATATTGATGAACACCCAGCCCAAACCCCCTGATGATCTCTCCCAGCGGCTGCATGTAGATGTTGAAAAGCACTCTGTGTTTCCATGCTGGCGCAGAAGAGGGGAATATTCATATCGTAGCAGAATTGTTAAAAATCTATATATACTTTCTACCAATTGGAATGGCAGAGCAGGGATGGAAAAATCAGCCCTCCTTCTACCAGCCCATTTGCCTGCCTGCCTGCCTGCCTGCCTGCCTGCCTGCCTGCCTGGAGTTCTTTCCTGCCTGGCTGAAGTTACCAGGTCAGCTGTTCAATTGTAAGGTCGGACTTGCAGATTTAAACATGATGTAAAACTGCGAGCCAGCCTTCCTCAGGGAGGATTGCTCTTGCATGTACACTCCTGATTTAAAAGGGAATAAAAGTTTTATTTGAGAAATTTGTGCTTTCTGTGAAATGTGGTTCCTCCGAGGTCATCATCTCATTCCTCCAAATAACCCAGTAATGCCTGGGTTGAGACAGGAATTCACTTTATGGTCTTGACATATTGCCTTGGAGCCCTGGGAGGAGTGGTCATTATGCTTGCAAAACAACTTGAACTTGAAAGTGCTGGGATATTTAACGGGAACACTTGTCCGTTGCTAAACACAGGCTATAAATAAAAATGTAATCCGAGGGAAGAATTCAGCTTCACAATCTCCCAACATTATTTAAAGCGAACAGCCCAGTGTACAGCCTAGTGGAGATGAAGTATTTGGATTAAACTTGTTTAGATTGATTGATTGCAGGAGGGCTCAAGTGGATGTAAGCCATTTTCTTTCTATTTTTGACCCCAGATTGTATCTCGAGCTGCAAAAGAAACGGCCCAGTGAATGCTCTTAAGGTGTATAGTGCAGCTCCGGTGATGAAGCTGAAACAAGTCTGGCTCATATGTTGGCTGGGAGACCACCTCAGGCTTAATATGAAACGAGCTCTCCGGTTCACCAGAGGAAGGGTAATGAAAAAAAGTATATACAGTGGTACCTCGGGTTACATACGCTTCAGGTTATAGCCTCCGCTAACCCACAAATAGTACCTCAGGTTAAGAACTTTGTTTCAGGATGAGAACAGAAATCGTGCTCCAGCGGCACGGCAGCAGCAGGAGGCCCCATTAGCTAAAGTGGTGCTTCAGGTTAAGTACGGACCTCCGGAACGAATTAAATACTTAACCTGAGGTACCATTGTACAAGTTTGCACCACCTAAATGAAAATCTGCTGTCAAATACAGTGGTACCTCAGGTTAAGAACTTAATTCTGTTCTTATCCTGAAACTGTTCTTAACCTGAGGTACCACTTTTGCTAATGGGGCCTCCTGCTGCTGCTGCCGCCACCACCACACGATTTCTGTTCTCATCCTGAAGCAAAGTTCTTAATCCGAGGTACTATTTCTGGGTTAGCGGAGTCTGTAACCTGAAGCGTTTGTAGCCCAAGGTACCACTGTGGAAACATTTTGGAGGCGTGCTTCCTTTTGGCTCAACGTTAGACCATGAGCTTGGAATTTTGAAGCCAAGGGCCAGGTGCAACCTTCTCTCTAGCCCCTGGTCTCACACCCTTCACTTTACTCCTGGAGCATTTTTGCTTCACTAGAAAGTGGCCTTGAACATGTGCAGTGCTCCTTTGCTGACCTGTATAGAGGATAGAGAGGCCTGTGTGAATGCGAAGGACCTAGTCTACTCTACATTGCTGTGCCCAATGTCCCTCTTAGTCATATCGATCGCTTACCTATCAGCTCAGTTGGTAGAGCATGAGACTCTTAATCTCAGAGCTGTGGGTTCAAGCCCCATACTGGGCAAAAAATTCTTACATTGCAACGGGTTGGACTAGATGACCCTCAGGGGTCCCTTCCAACTCTACAGTTATATGATTCTGTTATTCATATATAAAATATTGTAACTAGAATGTTGAGAGAGAAATCTTTGGCATCATAATTACACTGTTTAGATCTAATAAAGTGCATTTCAGTTAGCTTTGGCTTTTCTGCAGAAACTGAATTGAAATAGATTTTGCTTAGTTTTGTTTTAATGCAAGTTGCCCTAAAAGCTCATTAAATTGTGCCGTATTTTCCCCATCTAGTTTTTTGTTCCCAAAGGTTAGATGTATACTATTGCTACTGCTTTTTTAGGCAGAGATGAGGGAAACTGGTGATGCTACGGTACTGAGCTAGATGTGTTTGGTCCGATATTGCAGGCTTTTCTTGTGTTTTGTTCTTATGACTGCCTTGTTTTTAATCCTTGTACAGCGCTTAGAGAAATGTAGGTATTCTATAGATGATGATGGGTAAGGACAATATCCAGCCATGAAGAGCTAATAGAGAGGGTTGCAAGAAGGTCTCCAGAGCAGCTTCTGATTCCAGGACTGAGTGCTCACTGAGGTGCAATGACTGCCTATGCTTTCCCTCGCTGCATTTACTGGCAAGGAAAAGCAGCAGGTGGTGTTGATGTGATAACACTGCATTGGTGTTTTCATGGGCTCAAAGTATTTCCATCTTGGGGCAAGGGGAATAATTGCAGTAGCTAATGAAGAAAGTAGCATGGCATTCTTTTACATTAACTAAATGAATAAGAACTATGGGATTCCTCTTGAACGTTCTGCTCAGCCCCTGATGCAGGAAAAACATGATTATCTATTTTTTTTCCTGTTCCCCAAGTGAGGTAAAGGTAAAGGGACCCCTGACCATTAGGTCCATTCGCGGACGACTCTGGGGTTGCAGCTCTCATCTCACTTTATTGGCTGAGGGAGCCAGCATGACTAAGCCGCTTCTGACGAACCAGAACAGTGCACGGAAACGCTGTTTACCTTCCCGCCGGAGCGGTACCTATTTATCTACTTACACTTTAACATGCTTTTGAACTGCTAGGTTGGCAGGAGCTAGGACCAAGCAACGGGAGCTCACCCCGTCATGGGGATTCGAATCGCCGACCTTCTGATCGGCAAGCCCTAGGCTCTGTGGGGGGCAAAATCATGACTAGCAGTATAACTATATCTGCTCAGAAGCACACCCTGTTGAGTTCAATAGTACTTAATTGCCAAGTAAGAGGATAGGATTGCAGTCTTAGCCTTAAATCCCATTGAACTCAATGGATCTTACTTTTTAGTAGACATGTATAGACTAGCAATATTTCTCGAGCTGTCCCTCTCTTAAGCTGGTTGCTGTAGCTATGGACCAACGATGATACTAACCTGAATTACTATCAGTTCTTTTAAATGAAAATCTTGATATACAGCACACCTGCAATAATAATTCAGATCCACTTTGCAAAAATTATTTATCTGCTTTTCCAGTGTTGTTACAAAATAAAGTGGAAATATCCATGAAAATAAATAAGCAGCTTTCACACATGGTTGAACGCGTGGAAACTCTGAATGTTAGGCTTCCCAAATATGAAATCATACCAAACAGGAAAAAACAATAAAATAACTTTATATGGGATATGGGAGAAACACAAAAATTCGAGCTGTTGTTTAATTTGGGTTTAATCTCATCTCTCCTCTCCCATTTACTAAATTGCACAAGACTTCTTCTTCTTCTTCTTCTTCTTCTTCTTCTTCTTCTTCTTCTTCTTCTTTGCAAAAGCACATCTGTTTTAATTTGCCTGACTTGATAAGCAACATTTTAACCTTTTCTCGAACAAATAGGAGTGGTAGATGGTTGCGTGTTTGTGGCTTTCAGGAACTGGGCACGAACAAAGGAAAAGCAAGATTTCAAGACTGTCATTATTCCAGTCTAAATTACAGAGTAGCTAAATTATGGTTAGAGTCTCTTTCTCTTAAAAATGCATCTGTTTCATAAACATCTAGCCATCTTTAATATTTCATAAGATGATCCTTAAGTTCCTTGCTAATGGCTGAAATATTGAGCATTGAAGAGGCTAGAAAAGCTGCCATCTCTACTGGCCTGGTTAACCTTTCTACGGTGATGCAGAAATAATTAATGTGGATGTATTCATGCTTGCATCTCACATCCACAATTAGGCACATAGACAATTAGAATGCCTACGATGCATAACTAAACATGTTTCGCCATGATTCACTTTTCCTTTATAATAATCCTTTACCTGAATTTTTGTTCCGTTAGAGCTGATTCTGAAATAGCTGTGTGGATTCAACCAAAATGTTTTCCCAAGTGGTATGCCTTTTATATTTCTACTATATTTTTGCTATATTTTCCATAAGAATGAACATTTAGGAATTTTACAGTGCATCTTCTTAGGAGCAACTCCCACTGAGTTCAGTAGGGATGGGCATAGGATTGCAGGTTTAGAAACTAAAAGGGCAGGGATTTTGATAATCTAGTCATAATCCAGTCATGTAATGCTTGTTTTTACATTTTGTTGATTTGGGGCTGTAGCCGACATTTGCTGTCATCTACGGCAAGGGTGAAATCCAGCACAACAGTTGTGCTAGTTGGAGTTTGTTGTCCAACAGATTGCACAATCTATTGTACAACAAAGTTACCGTGCTCAACAACATTCCCCTGGCACAAAACCTTAACCTACATTGGCTGCAACCCTGGGTCTTTTTCTCAGACCCTGATGAGATGCTGCTGGGCTAAATAGACAAATAGTCTGGCCTGGCATGAAAGACGTTATTGTATTCAGTTACAGATAGGTAGCCGTGTTGGTCTGCCATAGTCAAAACAAAATAAAAAAATTCCTTCCAGTAGCACCTTAAAGACCAACTAAGTTAGTTCTTGGTATGAGCTTTCGTGTGCATGCACACTTCTTTGCATGCACACGAAAGCTCATACCAAGAACTAACTTAGTTGGTCTTTAAGGTGCTACTGGAAGGAATTTTTTTATTTTGTTATTGTATTCACACATTACTGTACAGGTATATATATCAATTTTCACTGCATACAGCAGCCTAGGAAAACTCATCAACTTTTAAGTCTGGATTGACCCAAGTTTCATGCCTTGTTGAACTTGTTATTTATAGGTATGGTGCATACCTCTCTCGAGTCCTTCTGCAATGAACCTTTGCTGTAAGGAGCATTAACCTGCAGTCTTCAGGGAGCCCTAGCAAACAGTGTAATATAGAACTCCTGAGATGGGCCACTTTTGTAAATCAAATTGCAGCAGCTTCACTCAGCCTTCCATTTTACTGACCTGGTTATAGTTACCCTTGAATGACTAGAACATTCAAAGATTCCATATAGGATAAAACAACTTCAGAGCTGTTACAGTACTAAATCCTTAAGAAAGGAGGAGAGGTTTACCTGGGAGAGTTGGAGCCGGGTAGACTTAAAATGGGGGGGGGCAGAGGTCCATACTAGTCACAATGGCAGCAGACTTGTGTCTCCTAGCACAGGTTTGCCCAAAATGCATTAAGTGAGCGATGGGCAGGGTCAGAGGTCATGCTAGCAGTGGGCAGGGCTGTAGGTGGAAGTGGGCAAAGCAATGAATGTGCCCCCCCCAAATGAAATTGTAAAGTTTATTTAAAAGATATTTTGTACATAAGCAAACACTAATATTTACTTTGATGTTTTAAATTTGGTTAACAGCAGTTTTTAAAGGCTAAAAAGCTTTTGCCTCAAGCAAAATGACCTATACCTCCACCCCAGCCAAATTTACCTACAATACAGGTCCAGTCACTGGTCACAATCTGCCTCTTGGCAGCAAGGTTTCTTCTGCGGTACCTCTGACTGCTCTGGCCTGTTGGTGTCACCTTCTTCTGGAAATATATTTACACAGAGTCGCCTCTGCTTCCTTCTTTTGATCTTTACCAACAACATATAGTTCCCACACAAGGGAAGAATAGCTTACTGTTCAGGCCTCAGCTATCCCACTTCACCTCAGCTTTCTATGGTTTTTGCAGTAGAATAGTTTCTACATACACAAACATACATGCCTCTCTATCCTTCATGTAAGCAGCCAAGAAGAACTAACAGAGTTCAAGGACCCATTTCAGCCAGGCAAAAACATTCAAGGAGAGCTGGAGGTGTGGCCTGGGGAGATAGACACTTTGTGCGTTTTAATTTAAACATCATAAAAATCTTTGCACCTAAGATAAATATGACCACATGCAAATGTGCGTGTACACAATTAGCACTGAATGAATGATAAAATATTTATATGTGCATAATGGAAAATTTATTGAGCTGCAGATATTTCTTCCCTTGCTCCAAGGTGTCATGTCAAGTCTTTGCTCCTTCTGCAAACTTAATAATGCACATTTGGCTGAAGAGGAAGCATAAAGGCTGCGGCTCTGTGCATGCTTACCTGAAAGTTTTCCCCATTCAAAATAAGCGAGTCTTACTTTCTGAGTAAGCACGCACAGAATTAACACTGAAAGTCATGGTGCTAAAAATGAATCTTTGAGAATATAGAGAATGACTGAGCAAGCTTGAGAGAATAGAACAGTAGAAATTGTAGGTAAATGCTGATTGTGATCTTGTCTGCACAATCAAGTTTGTAGCTCAGTGCTATAGCATCTCCTTTGCATACAGAAGCCCGCAGATTAAATCCCTGGAATCTCCAGAAAGCAATGGGAACATCACCAGTCTGAAACTCTGGAGAGCTGTGTAGACAGTACCGAGCTACATAGACCAGAAGTCTGAAGTAGTATAAGGCAGCTTCCAGGTTCTGTTGCACATCTGAGTTATTTTCCGTTTTGTCTTTAGCATCCTCCTGGGCCAAATCACAAGTCTGAAAGAAAATCCTGTGTCTGTGAGTTTCTAGCAGTCATTTACCAAATCAGTTAAAGTGTTCGTGGCAGAAAGCATGAGTTTTATAGCTGAGGTGCAAGGTTTCAAGAGGTTTCTCAAGCCAGATCTGATATTCACGAGTGCTTCTCAAAACCGGTGCATGCTTTCAGATTGCTTCCATCTGTGGTAGCTGGTTGCTGGGTGGGGCAGAGATGCTAGTCTACCTTCTCAGCAGGTGAGTTGTGGAGGGAGCTGAGGTTGGCAGGTTGCAGACATGCCAGCAGGAGCATCAGACTGATGCATTTGTACCATGCCAACCTTTCTGCCACCTCATCCTTCTTCCTCCCTGTAAGCAATAGCAACCCATCTCTGGGAAAGCTATCATAGTGGCTCTGCCCCATTTCTGCCCCATAACAGTTGGTTGTAAGGCTCCCCCCCCCCCATAAATTGGTCCCTTAATAAAATTGCAAGGAGCATCTTGAAGAAATGTCATGTTGAACCTCTGTTGATCAACATAGTGTGGTGTTACAGGTGACATTGGTATTTGAGGGAATGGCGTTGTTGAGCAAAGCTTGCTGGATAATATTTCAGTGTTTTTTAAAGCAAAGATTATGTCCTCAGGGCAACCTACAAAATATTGCTTCCTATTTTAATTTCCCACCCAACACTGGTTTTTTTTGCTCCATTCTCATAAAGTCAAAGACAGAAGAAAGAAGAAGAAATTAAATCTTTCTTTGTTTTAAAGATCAACTATAAAATGTATCTTGAATAGCTTACAGCACAATTCTATGCATGTTTACTTGAAGGAAGGTTCTGTTTTGTTACAGGACATTTCCCCTTATGTGAATTATGCATAGGATCGTGGCCCTAAAAGCGTTGGCCACACTCCATCAATAGGTCCTTCTGTCCATGTTTACACACTGCATTAAGTTCCCTACTAATTGTGTTTAAGATTGTATCCCTTAGGCCAGCCTTTGCTAAACTGGGGCCCACTAGATGTCAGCTTCTATCAGCCCCAACCAGCACATGAAATGCAAAACATCAGGACCCCCTACCCCACCACTGTGTTTAGTTTGCTAATTTTATTTATTCCACATTTTGAAAAGCACAATAAGCAAGAAAAAGCAAATTAATGTTTCTTCAAAAGTCTTTTGCTTTTCCTGAAATTCAACTCTCCTCCTCCCTTTCATTATATGCAAAAATTGGGTCCAGCAAATGAATGCTGTCATTCTTAAGATATTTGAGGTGCAGTTCTCCAACTACTTACTCTACAGTCACCTCACAGAAGCCCATAGAACTACTTCAGGAATGACTTAAAGGTTTCACAGTGCTATGTTGACCGACCAGGCACTCGGAAGTAAGGGAATTTATAACCACCAAATGCATGTTGTGGCCATATTTTAATTTTATATATTATTCACAGGTAATTCCCCATAGGACATTTCAGGAGGGAGAACCAGAGAGCACTGCATGACATAAATGCAGCTTGGCAAAACTAATACTGTAGCAGATTGTATTTGGAACCTCCTTTCATGTTACGTTTCAGGTTCATACCTACAAAGTTAAGTATAAATGCCACCACAATCACAAGTCTGAAAATATATTTATAGTCATAAGAGCCACTGTTAGTTTATATGCTTCAGTGCTGTTTAAAATTGTTTTTATTCAATGTTATTACTGTGAGTCGCCCTGGACTCCCTTTGGGGAAGAAAGGTAAGAAATATAACAACAACAACAACAACAACAACAACAACAACAACAACAACAACAACATATGGAACTGGAAATACTGGTTGCCAATTGCATGTTCAGTGGTAATTAGATTTTCTGCATGTGTGTCAACAATTTTCACAGCCCAAGAAAAAATTGTTTGATGACTGCTTCGTTTTCTTCGCATTTTAGAAATTAAATCCCTTGAAGTAAATTTTGGAGCCTCATGCTGAGCCAACTCTGGATAGAGTTCCATTTTGGGGAGCATGGGAAAAATAATGCCGCAGATGTACTTCATACAAGAAGGAACACTGAAAATTCAGGCTCCCATCGTTTTACCCAGAATTCCCAATAACCTACCCTGAAGGGGTTGGGGCAACGTCTCTGGAGAACAATCTTACTGTAGGCCTACCATGCAAACTCTGCCTTTTTGCTTACCATCCTGCACTCTCTCCTTCTAGCTTCTCAGAAGAGATGTGCATTTCACCTTCAGGTGACACCCATCAAGTAACAAAAAGCAACAGCATAAAAATAGCATTTAGCAGTTCAGCAGAAATGCAAGAGTTGCAGGCTGTCCTTTTAAGGCCTGGTGGTCTTTTGATGGCTAAAAAATGCCTTCATCTCTAATCCATGAAATGCATGACTGAAGAAGAACTTTGCCAGCCTTTCCTGCTGGGAACACACACACACACACACACACACACACACACACTTCTGCTTTCATGTTTTCATCCTCAGTTAAGTGAACAACAAACTGCTACTCCTCACTCCTTATCTGACCAGTGTGGTTACGTGGATTCAGCCCCCAAAGCTCAAGGTTTCCAGCAGCTTTGCTCCACATCCTTTGGAGCTTGTGCCAGATTTGGGGGACATGAACAAAGTGTCCTTTTCCCCAAAAAAACAGGTGCAAATTTGCTTGTGTTGATTGATATGTATATATGCACATCATTAAGTTAATAGAAATAGTTAATAGAAATATATTGCACCTCACTGCAGTAGTAGTAGTAGTAGTAGTAGTAGTAGTAGTTTATTATGTATACCCCGGCCATCTAACTGGGTTTCCCCAGCCACTCTGGGTGGCTTCCAACAAAACATTAAAAATAGAATAAAACATTAGACATTAAAAACTTCCCTAAACAGGGTTGCCTTCAGATGTCTTGCAAAAGTCAGATAGTTGTTTATTCCCTTGACATCTGATGGGAGGAGGTTCCACAGTGTGGGTGCCACTACCAAGAAGGCAAACTGAGACCAGGGGTTCATAGTCTGGCTATGTAGGGCTTCAGGGCTGGGAGAGACCCTGGTTAGAACCACATCATACATTGACAGCACATCAGATGCACAGTTTAAAGCACATGACCCCCCCCCCAAGAATTCTGGGAACTGTAGTTTCTTATGGGTGCTGGGAATTGAACCTCCCCAGTGGGAAAACTACACTTCCTGTGATTAGTTTGGGAAAGTTGTGTGATTCAAATGTATGATATGGATCCATCCCAGACAACCGTTTCCAGTCAGTGTAGAGACAGTGCCGAGCTAGATGGGCCAATGGTTTGACTCTGCATAAAATGGGTTCCTAGGTTCTTGTGCTGACCAGGTGCTAAATTCAAGACCCTCTGTTCTCTCTTCTAATAGCCCTTCAATCAGAGGATGCCATCAAACACAGGACTGCTCTATGACAGCTCTTCAAATGCCTTCTGTGAAGTAGCACTGTATCTGGCAGGCTTAATTGGCTGGCATGGCAGCACTGGGCAGCTATGTCTTGTTGTTTAGTCGTGTCCGTCTCTTCGGGACCCCATGGACCAGAGCACGCCAGGCACTCCTGTCTTCCACTGCCTCCCGCAGTTTGGTCAGACTCATGTTTGTAGCTTCGAGAACACTGTCCAACCATCTCGTCCTCTGTCGTCCCCTTCTCCTTGTGCCCTCCATCTTTCCCAACATCAGGGTCTTTTCCAGGGAGTCTTCTCTTCTCATGAGGTGACCAAAGTATTGGAGTCTCAGCTTCAGGATCTGTCCTTCCAATGAGCACTCAGGGCTGATTTCCTTCAGAATAGATCGGTTTGATCTTCTTGCAGTCCATGGGACTCTCAAGAGTCTCCTCCAGCACCATAATTCAAAAGCATCAATTCTTCAGCGATCAGCCTTCTTTATGGTCCAGCTCTCACTTCCATACATCACTACTGGGAAAACCATAGCTTTAACTATACGGACCTTTGTTGGCAAGGTGATGTCTCTGCTTTTTAAGATGCTGTCTTTTTAAGAAGCAGGCATCTTTTAATTTCGTGACTGCTGTCACAATCTGCAGTAGCCACCCTTAAAATTTCTAACAGTAAAGGTAAAAAAAAGAAAAAAGGTAAAGGTCTGTACGGAGGTCTGTACAGAGGTCTGTACGGTTAAGTCCAGTCAAAGGCGACTATGGGGTGTGGCGCTCATCTCGCTTTTCAGGCCAAGGGAGCCGGCATTTGTCCACAGACAGCTTTCCGGGTCATGTGGCCAGCATGAATAAACTGCTTCTGCCGCAATGGGACACAGTGACAAGTGCCAGAGTGCACAGAAATGCCGTTTACCTTCCCACCACAGTGGTACCTATTTATCTACTTGCACTGGTGTGCTTTCAAACTGCTGGGTTCCCACAGTGCCTCAGATCAATGTTAAGTCAGGGGCAGTGCGGAAAATGAAAAGGATGGCTAGATCATGTTGCCTGGCCGATGCTCAGAATGCTGGACCTGAAGAGGGGCGGATTAAGGATCCCAGGTAGCCATCAATAGTGGGCTCTGCCCAGGTGCTGGCAGCTGCCTAAGGATGCCATGTGCTAATGCCAGCCCTTTTTTCACAGCTAGAGATTTAGGGCCAACCTTTATCATAGGGAAACAAGCTAGAAATAGCTGCCTTGTATTGTTTTTCCCCTCACCTCTGTTAACATTTAGCTCCAGTGACCATGTGGCATTTACCCACCGACGTGGAGACCTTCTATGCAATGTAGAAACTCTCTAATTGAAAGAATCGTGCTGTGGCCAGAAATACACATTGTGCGAGCTTCCTTCTTGTGGTGATGTAGGTTGCTTCCTTTTAAGAACCGTAGCAAAAACAACGACCCCAAAAACCAAAACCAAAAACCCAAGATTGTATTCTATGGGAATGCAACTAAGATAAAGGAGAGGTTGGACATTGGCTCCAGTAAAGCTTCTGAGACTTCACCAGGCATTGTGTTAAGGCACACTTGACTGGGAAGGAATAGGATTCCCCCCACCCCAAAGCACAGATCCTTGGGAAGCCGAATTGAGATGTCCAGTAACATGAAGATGGCTATCCACTTTTCCAGGCATACACAACTCCCTCATAAGGCTTGGTTTCTAGACCCTTGATCATCATGGTTACCCTCCTCTGCACACCTTCCAGCTTCTCAATATCCTTCTTAAATTTTGATGCCCAGAACTGAACACAGTACAGTCATACCTCATGTTACGTCTGCTTCATGTTACATTCTTTCAGGATATGTCCCGCGGTGACCCGGAAGTACCGGAAAGGGTTACTTCCGGGTTTCGCTGCTCACGCATGCGCAGATGTGCAAAATGACATCACGTGCATGCGCAGAAGCGGCAAATCCCAACCTGCGCAGACGCGGGTTGTGTTCTTTTCATGTTGTGAACGGGCCTCCGGAACAGATCCCGTTTGCAACCAGAGGTACCACTGTACTTCAGGTGTGCTCTGGTCAAGACATAATAGAGTGGGACTATTACTTCCCTTGATCTGGACACTAGACGTCTGTCAGCGCAGCCTAGAATAGAATTCTCACAACCAGATGGCATAATGGCATGGAGTGAGAATTTCTTCAGCTTATGGTAGTAAGAGGTATGGGTGGATGCTGATAGGAAACCATCTCAGTTTGGTGAGCATCTGTGACTTAAGTCACAGTGTGGTCGCCATTCATATGCACACACCTCTGTCTATTTTTATTTCCAGATCCGATATGCATTTGTGAGGATACGTACTTGCTGTACTTGAAACCTTTCTAAAATGAGCTTCGAAGAGCTAACTCGCAATTTTACCCTCTACTCTGATGTTGAAATCAATTTAACTGGAACTAACAAAGGGTGACCTTGTGATTGTGAAGTAATTGGAATTCTTTGGCATGAAGAATTTCAAAAGCAGAAGCAAATGGTTTTGAATTTCTTTTTTTTTCTTCAACAAAAAATCTCAGCTGCATACATGTTGTGGGCTAAATATTTTGATGGCCACGCACCTCTGGTGTATGTTGCTATTCAGGCTAAGCTTCCTGTTTCAGGGAAGGTATTGCCAAATAATACACAGGACGTTTTTGGAAACCATCCACAACTACAGCACAAACCCTTAAAGCGAAGCATTAAGGCAGATGCCTGCAGTATTTGTGTTACCTTGAATTACCTTTTTGAGCTTCCATTTCTCTCTCTCTCTCTCTTCTACGCTTTGCTTTTTTGTATATTCAAGGTCATCTGATTTTGTGCCTTCTAAAATATACAGAGCAGGGCGCTGGCTTTAAGTTCTCTGCAGGATGCATGACGGGGATTTTAAATACATGGCCCTTATTGAGTGCTTGCAAAAAATAAAGAAGGGAAAGTGTGTGGCACATACCAGGTTTATTTCCTCTAGCACTGTGTAAATGTCAGTGAAGTGTATTTTGCCATAAGGGGAGAAGGACAGGAAATTAATGGATTTTGAATCCAGGGTAATTGCTTGGGAGGTGATGTTTTATTTACTTATCGCTTTTGCATTGGATCAGTCAATGGTGAAGCATTCGTTAAGTGTTTCTTTTAATCATCTGCAGTTTTTAGGATTTATATTTGATGATTGGTTTTGTTTTGTTTTGCTGCTGTTTGTTTCTCTTAAAGAAGAGAAATTTAGCACGTTGGAGTCGGGTTGAACAAGCAACCTGTTTTCACGTAACTTTCACATGCGTTCATTCTGTCTGATTTTAACCTACAGTTTCTGTTTCTTTTAATTCCCATGAAAAAAACCTTTAGAAACATATATTTTCAGGTCTTCCATTCTGAGCCAATAGCTTGCTTAAAATGTTTGGGAACTGCAGAAACTGCTGGATAACTCAAGTCCCAACCCACATCTTAGTGCAGGAGTTGCAGTCAGTTTTTACCAGAATTTGCAAAGATCCAGTTCCTCAAACATCCTCATTATCTCATGGCTTCTATCTGTTCTTAAGTTGACCTGCCAACCAGTACACATTGATTTTAGAATTCTTCCACACTGAGGGTTCTTGCCAGATCTTTGAGCATTCATTCAACATACTCAAGAGCCACTGCTTACACGGCTTCTGCAGAGCCCACCTGAGTCCCTGTGTAGGTAAACAGATAAACAGAAATCCACTTCATAGGCTGTAGTGTTTTGAAGTGTTCAAAGTACCTTTCATTCCTTATTAACACTCCCATATTGCAGATGGGATGAGATAAAAGTAAGTTGCATACTGAATTGATGGCAGAAGTGTGGTTGTTGTTGTTGTTTTTTATTATCATTCACTTCAACACACCAAACAGAAAAAGAAAACAAATATCCATCACCACAAAGCAAAAAAAGAAATGATACATCAACTAGTAATCTCCAAACCTTGAAATAAAAATGGTCTTTTTCTGTCAACCAGACTTCCTGTCTACTCCTTACTTCAAATTCTCATTATTTATTCACTGCCTTAACATAACAAGTTTTGTTAGAGTTTAATAAACTTTGATCTATCTTAGATTTTACATCATACTTGAGACTGCTACTGAAATTATTCAAACGCTGCAACTGACCTTAAACTACAATTGTTATTTTTTGAATAGATTTTAAAGACTTCCCATTTTGAAATAAATACCTGTTTTGATTTATTTTTTATTTTTTCTGACATGGTATCTAGTTCCTCATATTCAACCAGTTTTTGAATCCATTCTGATCTTGACAGAACTTTGTCATTCTTCCAATTTGCCGCAATGAGAACTCTTGCTGCGACCGTGGCATATAAAAAGATCTCTCTTACCTTTTTGGCAGAAGTGTGTTTTGAACCATGAATGTCTGGGATCACAGTTTGGTATACAGTGGTACCTTGCAAAACGAATGCCTCGCAAGATGAAAAACGCGCAAGACGAAAGAGTTTTCCGTTTTTTGAGTCGTTCCGCAAGACGAATTTCCCTATGGGCTTGCTTCGCAAGACGAAACGTCTTGCGAGTTCTTGCGAGTTTGTTTCCTTTTTCTTAAAACCGCTAAGCTGCTAAGCCGTTAATAGCCGCTAATAGCCGTGCTTCGCAAGACGAAAAAACCGCAAGACGAAGAGACTCGCGGAACAGATTAATTTCGTCTTGCGAGGCACCACTGTATACCGTTTGAATATACCTACATATTTGGTCTTAATAAGCCAAGATATACAAGAGGTTTAAACATAATTTGCCCATGTAGCTCATGTAGCATGTTCATGGTGGAGGTGGAATTGATTGATTTGCCAGAGTATCAGGACTCCAGAACAGCATATAATGAAATTTATCTGAAAGGTCCTACTAAATCCTGAACTAAATGGATTCATATTTAAAGACAAGAAACAGATCACACAGAACAGACTTTCACAGAAACAAAATTTTTTTTTACAACTTAAGTCTCGTTCGGAAGGGGGCACACATGAAATTGCCACTGTTAGGCTTCTTTAATTCCATACAAATTGTGAAAGGTGGTGATAGTTTAGAGAAAAGCCCCAAGTCACATGTTAAGGTGCTGTAAACTAGCAAGCTTGCGGCATAGAGACAGACACCATGGAGAGCGACACCATTCAAAATCGCTTTCAGTTGTCAGCCAGTTTGTGTGTGCCAGCAATAAAGGGAAAGACGGGGGTGTTGTGGTTCTTAGGTGGAACTGTGCATATTTCCTACTAGGCTTGGAGGGGAAGTAGGTAGGACACCTTTTTGAGTCAAAATATCATCAGATGACACAGTGAAGCTGCGCACCCACTTTTTACCTTTAAAACACATTCAAAGCACATTCGCCCCTGCAAATAATTCTGGGTACTGTAGGTCACATCACAGAGTTACAGTTCCCGGCTACCTTTAACAAACAAACAGAATTCTTTAAGGGGAAAATGTGCCTCAAACATATGTAGTGTCTATGCAGCCTGAGATATTTATATATATATATATATATAATATTTATTAAGATTTTGAAAATTACAAAAAGAAAAAAGAAAAATTGAACATACAAAGACAGAAACAAAAACAAAAACACTACATAAAACATCAAACCAACAAAACAAAACAAAAACAACTAAAAACACTTCCAATATTTTCAAATCTTAACTTTCATAACAGCCTGAGATATTACTGTTTGTGTTGAAGCATCTGTAGCTGAGTCCTACTTATAAGCTGCATTATGGCTTTAAGATGTAAATCTGCTGTATGATTCTAAGTTGATTCTTTACAATTAAAAAGTTATTTCATTTAAGCATCCTGAACCACTAAAATGTTCAAAATCCTCTTCATGCAAGCCAGATCATTAAAATTGGTACCAGAGCAATCTCTTGAAAAGCCCTGGGCATGCCCCCCTTCATTAATATAAATTACATTTCTCTGTAGATGATGTGGGCTTGCAGTTTATTTAAGGGAAATGTTGCATGGTGTCTAAAGCTTGCAAATTCTTGTGTGCTTATTGGATTAACTTCTAACCTTCCTGGTTGTTGTTTTTTAAAAATAACCTTAGACACAAACAAGCGGTTGTTTTTTAATGTATGGGTGTGCGTTGGGTGCAATGCCTTCCATTTTTCATTTTCTGTAATTATTTTTCTGATGTTCCTGCAGTGACAAGCAATATATGACTTTTAATAAGCATGTGAAAGGAAATGCATACTGGCAAGCAATTGTGATAGGATTGCAACACTAAATTTTTGTGTGTCTATATCCGTGTTGTTATCATTGCTTGTCATTTACTGAGATCTTTGCTATTTCCCTCCCAAAATCGCCCCCTCATGGTTAACATTACCCAAATATGCAAGGGAATCTTAATTATGACTTGTGCTCCAAATTCACTGGGGAGATTGTTAAATGTCATATTCCAGAGGGAGCCCGTGATTGCAAAAGTGTTACTTCTAAATGGCATAAAACTAGAAACCCTTTATTCCAGAGTTGTCTCGCTGAAAATCTACGGATTGGAAGCCTGTGGGATTACTCTGAATTAAATGCCTTGTGGATTGCTTAGAAACACTTAGGCACGGAATCAGAAATCAGTCAATGGTGTATCCAGTTTAATATTTTCAGCTGTTAGTTAATTCAGGTTTATAGATCCTAATCCAGAGAGCTTCAGAACTTGTCCGCAGCCTTGGAGTTGCTTCCAAAACATGGCCCAATGCAGAACAAGAAGTTGTTGAATGCTTTAGTTGATATTCCTGCATTGTAGGGGGTTGGACTTAGATGTTCCCTTGGGATCCCTTTCAACTCTACAAATGTGACTCTAGAATTCACAGGGACTCTTTGAGTCATAGCCATAGCTTAGTCTGTCTTAATGGCTAGAGATGGATGAATGGCTAGAGATGGATGAATGGCTAGAGATGGATGACAGAAGAGACCTTCTCATCCCCTGGTTACCCAATTGCATCCTGCAGATTTGATACGGCCAGCTCACTATCTGACTTAGGCTTAAGTGCCTCATTGGCATTGGGTGTTACTTTGCTAACAAGAGGTGGGTCCAAGGCCAAACCAGACCTCTCCTTCTCCTCATTCTGAACATCTGCTCTCATTGAGGTTAGGTTTTCTCTTGACAACCTGCTTGGTTCCTCCCAAGTGTCCAGATCAGCACCTCCCAGGCTACGGAAGATTGAGTTCCACAGTCTCATCCCATTCCTCTTCCCCCTCAGACCAGCCCTGAGATCTACGGATGAAGGGCAGTGTACAAATTTAATAAAAAATAATAACACTGCCAAGACTGTCATCACATGGCTCAAGACAGCAGCCAGTGCAATTCTTTCAGCAGCCGCCTAATATGATGACAGTTCCGGTCTGAGGATAATTGCATCATTAATAAAATCAAAATCTTCTCCATCATTCTTTTTATTAATTCCACAAAAAAAGCAAAAAAAACTAACACACATATACAAGAAAAGAGATCTACAAAAAAGAAAAACAAATAAACAAAAATACATAAACTTTGATTTGCCCATTGACATTCTTACATATACATCCCTTTCGAGACTTCCTTCAGCTTGTCCATAAATCTTTCGAAGTAGTAATCAAATTCACACGTTTCTCTACTTATTATTGTCGTTAAACTTTTCTCAATCTCCTATTTGCTTTAAACAATAAATCTTTGTCTTTCACAGTGCGTCTCTGAATCCCTTTAGCGTTGTTTGTCCCTCACTAATACATTCCAGGTAATCCACATACTTTCCCCAATCCTTGATAAACACTTGGTCTCTTACATACCTAATTTTCCCTGTTAATTTATCCAGCTCTGCGTAGTCCAGCAGTTTAAATCTCCACTCCTCCACCGTTGGTATTACCTGCTGTTTCCACTTTTGGGCTAACACTACCCTTGCTGCTGCCACTGCGTAATATACTATTCTACGATCTTCTTTTTTAATCTCTTGCCTTAACATCCCTAACAGGAAGATTTCTGGTTTCTTTCTAAACGTGTATTTTAGAATTTTCTTTATTTCAATATATATATTCTCCCAAAATTGTTTCACTCTTCCACACTCCCACCACATATGGTAGAAGGAACCCTCCTCTTTTTTACACTTCCAGCACTTCTTGTCCGTCTTATACATTTTTGATAATTTTATCGGTGTTAGGTACCACCTATAAAACATCTTCATGACATTTTCCTTTATCATTGTACACGCTGTAAAATTTAATCCCTCTCTCCAAAGCTCTTCCCAATCTTCAAATTGTATGCAGTGGCCTACATCCCTTGCCCAACGGATCATCACGGATTTAACTTCTTCATCACTTAGATTCCAATCCAACAGCATTCTATACATCTTAGATATGATTTTTACTTCATTATTTATTATCTCCGTTTGAAATTTAGAATCTTTATCTACATATCCTCTTTCTTTAAAGTCTTTACTAAACATCTGATTTACCTGGATATGATGTAGCCAATCATAGACATACTCCTTTACTTGATCGTACGGCTTTATCTTCCATTTCCCTTCAACCTTAGTTAGCAGTTGGCTATATGTAGCCCAATTGCTTCTCATATTAATGGCCTTTATACTCATTACTTCGAGAGGTGATAGCCAATGTGGTGTTTTCGGCTCTAACAAATTCTTATGTTTTTCCCATACCTCAATTAACGGGCCTCTAAAAATATGATTTTCAAATCCCTTATGTACTTTCCTCTTATTCTTCCATAAATAGGCATGCCAGCCGAATCTATTATCGAAGCCCTCCAAATCGAGTAGCTCCGTATTCACCAACTTTACCCAGTCCTTTATCCAACAAAGGCATGAAGCCTCGTAGTATAACTTCAAATCTGGCAGGGCAAAACCCCCCCTTTCCTTTATGTCTGTCAATAATTTAAACTGAATTCTAGGTTTTTTGCCCTGCCAAATGTATCTTGAGAGTATTCGTTGCCAATCTCTAAAGATTCGGCTCCCCTTAATTATAGGGATAGTTTGAAATAGAAACATAAGTCTTGGTAAAACATTCATCTTAATTGTATTAATCCTTCCCCAGAATGACAGTTTCAGCCCTCCCCATTTTTCCAGATCTTTCCTTATGTTCTTCCACATCGGCTCATAATTATTTTTGAATAAGTCTATGTTTTTTGATGTTAACCAGATACCAAGATATTTAACTTTTTTAACTATCTCTATCTGTGTGTGCTGTTGGATAATTTCTATTGTAAAATCTAAAATCAAAATCTTCAGTGCAGTAAAACTATACAAAAAGTACTTTCATGAGAGGACAGTCTAGGTTTTCCTGGGAGAGGGCATCGTAGAGGGCAGGTCTAACACACTTCGTGTAAATAACAAATAGTGTCCTCAAAATAATAAAGAGAAGAAGTTGGTGTTGCATTTTCTTTTTAAATGCAGTTTTTATCAAGAAGCTAGAGAAATAAATTCCACTATGCAGTTCTTCCCAGGATGCTCTTTAGAGTTTCTCCTGATGTATTTTATTGGAGGGGATCAATTTTTTTAAGTACTAGGCAAGTTGCAAAATTTCTAAGTGTTTCAGTGTTCCTTAGACTATGATTGCTTTCTGATACTGCCCTCTTCTAAGAATCATTTATACTTCTCCTTTTGCAACTTTTTATTGATGGTGCATGAACTGTAAATAAATTATATTCCTATTAGTTCTCAGGTAGCTGTCTCGTTATGAGACAAAGATAAAGAAAAAAGGTTCAGTATATGTTTGTGCAAGGGGTTAACAAGCAGAATTATTAAGATCCATGTTGTGTAAATTTTGTTCTGTTTAGGTTAGAGGGATGTTTGCAATTTGTGAAAAACATCCCCAGTGATGCCTAGTACTTCTGAGAATCAGGATAGCTACAAGCAGAAAAGTGACATTTGGCCTAACCACCAAATGATCAATGCACAAGCATAAATAATATAAAGATTTATTCAAATCATATAATCAATCTAGAAAAGAGGTGCTGGAACTCACCATGAATGCCTCCCTTGTCCTCTTATCATAGCAATGGTACCCACCTGAGAGGTGCCAGAATGGATTTCCAGCGAGTTCCGGCTTGAAAAAAAGACTTGCATATAATGGAAAAGGTATTTTTAAATCCTAGTCAAAGCAACCATTTGTCACCCTAGGACAAAAGTTCCAAAGCTTATAAATGCTTAACAAATTATTTCACTAGCAAACATGCAACACCTTAGTGTCCAAAAGTATAAACAACATGGGCTGAAAATGTCAGCTTGCCAAGTGTGTTTTGACAATTCAGGTCTTCTTCAGTGATTTAATCTTAGTAAGATGTAATCATACTCTTCCAGAAATGACTTGACAGAACCAGGCTTTTTTGGTGTAGTTCACAAAGGATTGTAGAATTGATGTGGGTTGCACTGTGATCTAAACCACTAAGCCTCTTGGACTTGCCAATCGGAAGGTCAGCGGTTCGAATCTCCGCAACAAAGTGAGCCTCCGTTGCTCTGTTCCTGCCAACCTAGCAATTCGAAAGCACACCAGTGTAAGTAGATAAATAGGTACTGCTGTGACGGGAAGGTAAACGGCATTTCTGTGCGCTCTGGTTTCCGTTATGGTGTCTCATTGCGCCAGAAGCGGTTTTAGTCATGCTGGCCATACCTGGAAAGCTGTCTATGGACAAACGCCGGCTCCCTGAGCCTGAAAGCAAGATGAGCGCCACAACCCCATAGTCGCCTTGGACTGGACTTAACTATCCAGGAGTCCTTTACCTTTTACCTTACCTTTAGAATTGTAGCATTGGAAGGGTATACAGATATATCACTTAAAGAGAGAGAGAGAGAGAGAGAGAGTGGATGCTGTATTTCTGACTACACAAGGATCCACACTTGAGGAATGAGTTCACAATTAGTTTACAGTATGAAGAAAATAGTGAAGATTCTCAATTATTACCTCAATGGGAAGAGAATCGACGTAAAGGAGTTTTAGACTGTGGTGTAGATAGAAAAATAGCTGTGGTGTTTGCTTTTGGTGAGTCTAGTAAATTCCATAGCACTAAGGAAGGGGATACCTGTTGATTCAACATTGAATTGTTTGTTGCGTTGTTCTTTAACTATCAGCGTTTCCCCTTGTGCATAGTTATCTTTCTGTATGTAAGGCCTCCAGTGATACCAGGCAGGGGCAGTATCTACTACTCATTCCTTTTCCTGTTGGGCCTATTTGTTACTTGTAAAACAGACTCTCTCTTGACATGTAATCTAAAGGAATTGATAGCTTCTGAAAGGCCAGACAGCAGGACAATGAGGGGCCTGAGCTGAAATATATAGTAAGCTAGCCAGTGCAAGTCTTCCCAAGGACACAAATCAAGAGGCTTTAGCACATTCCTTGTATGTTTCTCGGATATCTCCTTGTTGCTCCCTACAGATGGGACTCCAGTAGACAAAAGCAAACACAGACGTATCGCACAGCTGGAAGCTAACTGCATTTCATTGCTGAAATCCCATTTCAGATAGGACGTATTTTGATTTAAGATGGGTTCATGACATTCCGGTTTAAGCAAACATTCCTGTTTCATGGCAAAGGCTGTAACCCAGCACCCAAAGGCCTATGGTTCACATGCAACTATTAAACAGTAAATAACCTGAATATTGTGGGCATATTGTGAAGGGAAACTGGATAAAAATGAAGACGAATGGAACCGAAAAACGGAAACGTTGTTCCAGAAAAATCATGGGAAGAAAATATTGGCTACTAGCTGAGCCATTAATGGCTATTAATCAAGATGACTAAAGATTATAGTCTTTCACTGAGCCAGAATATATGCCATATTTGTGACAGGTGTACTGCTGCAATTGGCGTCCACATGACAAATCATTCCTCTCTGAGCCATAACTCTCCACATGGGCCATCTCATTTTGTGATATTTCCAGTACTTGCTAGCAACAGCCAATGACAGAGGTGAGGAAATTTGCAATGCTGCGGTCCATGCGGGGAGTGTTCCTAGATTTCATGACAGTGAGAGGTAAGACTTTTGATGGGGAAGGCGATTTTCAGTAGGATACCCAAGGCAAATGCAGCATGTTAACTCAGGTCTTTGCTGAACTAGGAGGAAGATAATCCAAGGTTGAGAACTGTTCCTCATGGAGGGAGGTGTAGCCCTTAATTGACTTATACAACAGCCATTTCAGGCAGTGGGAGCCATGTGTATGCATTTGAGCTCCCCTGCCTGGTTCAGATCAGTGGGCAGAAGCAACAGTTAAAATGTAAACTTGAGATGATTCCATAATCACTCCAGTGGCTTTTTCAGTACTTCCTGTGAATTTCTATGGACCACTGTAGTTTTGTTTCTGTTATAAAGATTTTGAATTAGGTGGCCTGTTTTCCTTTCTCAATAAAATATAAGTTGTGCCTGTAACTTCTTATACAGTAGTACCTTGGTTCTCAAGTCTGTTCCAACAAAAGCGTTCCAAAACCAAGGTGCACCTTCCCAAAGAAAGTAATGCAAAATGGATTAGTCTGTTTCAGACTTTTAAAAACAACCTCTAAAACAGCAATTTAACATGGATTTTACTATCTAACGAGACCATTGATCCATAAAATGAAAGCAATAAACAATGAACTGTACTGCAGTCACACAATCAATCAATCAGTAGCTGAGCTGGGTTCCACACAGTCACAAAAACAAAAAAGAGCTGCAAAAACAAAAACACAAAATAAATAGCAAAAACAGACAGGTCTCAGTGTAACATTCAAACGGAAGTGTGGCACTCAAAACAGAAGTATAACACTCAACTCTTTTTTCTTTTTTTATTATAATACAAATATACAAACATACATTTCATACAATCCTTAAAAGTGTTCAAACATACTTACACTCAATCCCACAAATAATTCCTTTTCCCATCACCATCCACCACCCCTCACCCCACTTTTGTGTTAGACTTCCAATCTACTCAATTGCAATTTCTTTCCACTTCTATTACCGTATTTTTCGCTCTATAACACGCACCTGACCATAACACGCACATCGTTTTTAGAGGAGGAAAACAAGGGAAAAAACATTCTGAATGAAACAGTGGATGTATCATTTTTGTGCTTCATGCTGTGGCCACAGACATGTGATCTGATGGTGAATTTGGGGTGACCCAATGCAAAAATCCTGAGAATCCCTGTGGATCCATGCTTTGTAACCACGTTTTTGCACCATTGCAGCCCCAGGCAACAGTGGGTGCATGATTTTGGGGGGGCAGGCTGTAGCCATGGACATGCTATGTGCTCTGATGGTGAATTTGGGCTGACCCAATGCAAAGATCCTGAGGATCCATGTGGATCCATGTTTTGTAACCACGTTTTTGCACCATTGCAGCCCCAGGCAACAGTGGGTGCGTGATTTGGGGGGGGGGCAGGCTGTAGCCATGGACATGCTATGTGCTCTGATGGTGAATTTGGGCTGACCCAATGCAAAGATCCTGAGGATCCATGTGGATCCATGTTTTGTAACCACGTTTTTGCACCATTGCAGCCCCAGGCAACAGTGGGTGCGTGATTTTTGGGGGGCAGGCTGTAACCAGGGACATGCTATGTGATCTGATGGTGAATTTGGGCTGACCCAATGCAAAGATCCTTAGGATCCATGTGGATCCATGCTTTTTAACCACATTTTTGCACCATTGCAGCCCCAGGCAACAGTGGGTGCGTGATTTTGGGGGGGGGGGGCAGGCTGTAGCCATGGACATGCTATGTGATCTGATGGTGAATTTGGGCTGACCCAATGCAAAGATCCTGAGGATCCATGTGGATCCATGCTTTTTAACCACATTTTAAGTGGGGAGGGAAGGAAAAACACAGAAGGGACAAGGAGCAGGAGAGGGGTGTGCAGAGAAGCAGCTGGCTAAGAATGCAGGAGAGGGGTAGGGAGGAAAGGAAGGCAAATGTTTTCCCTCACCTACCCACCCAAGCCAGCCAGCTCGCTCTCTCTCTCTCTCTCTCTCTCTCTCTCTCTCTCTCTCTCTCTCTCCCTCCTGCATGTTTTCACTCCGCTTTCCCCTCTGCTTGCCTGGAGGGGAGGGGCTTTCCCTGCTCTTTGTTCTGTTTGAGCAAACACAGCAAGGAAACAGAGGTGGGTGGGCAGTAAGACCCTGAGGCAGAATGCAGGAAAGCAGCCGCTTCCTCTTTCAGGTTTCCCTTCTAGGAGACGCGGTTTGATTTTTTGCCTGCTTTTTTTTGCCTCCCCTTGCACCAATTGGCTCCAGGGACCACACATTCGCTCAATAACACGCACAGACATTTCCCCTTCCTTTTTAGGAGAAAAAATCTGCGTGTTATAGAAGGAAAAATACGGTACTTTCTTTCACACACCTTTAGCCTAATTTCATACTTCTTTTTCTATCACACATTGTTATCCGTTTTATTTAGTATTTCAGTATTTGAAACGGAACTTGTTTATTCTAATAGGAGTTCAGATTTTTCAATATGGTTTTGCAGGTATCTTTTAAACACCTTCCAGTCCCTATCTATCTTCTCTTTTGAGATCCTTCCAATTTCTCCCATTGTTTTGGATATATTGTAGTACTCCAATAATTTGACAAGCCACTCTATTTTTGTCGGTACAATACCACTTTTCCAGTTTTTCGCAATCAATAGCCTTGCGGCTACTGTTGCGTATAAATATAAGGTCTTGTCTTGTTCCTTTAGGCTTCCTGGTACTATTCCCAATAGAAAACCTTGTGGTGTTTTCCTAAATGAATATCTAAACATTTTTTTTCATTTCGTTATATATTGTTTCCCAAAATTGTTTGATGTTTAAACAATTCCACCATATATGCATCATAGTACCTTTTTGAGTGCTGCATTGCCAGCAGACATCGCTACAATTTTTATTCATTTTTGCTATTCTTTCAGGTGTTAAATACCATCTATGTTGTATTTTGAGGAATACAAGATAGGAAGAGGAAAAAGAAAAAAGTTTTAAAAAGGAAGTATAACACTCAAAATGGAGCACGAAAAATGTTCGCAAACTGAAACACTTACTTCTGGGTTTGCAGTATTTGGGTTCCAAGTTGTTTGAGTACCAAGGCATTCGAGAACCAAGGTACCACTGTATAGCTGTAACTTCTTATATAACTGTAGCATGTCTTACCTATTAGATTTATCAATCAATCAATCAATCAATCAATCAATCAATCACTGTGCTGGCCTGTTTTGTGATGTGCAGAGTAACCACTGTCCATAGTTACAAAGGTCTGCCTATAGACCTTTGTAGGACACTCTTTTTATAATTTTTAGAATCATGTAAGTCCTGCAAGATCAAGTTAAAGGCCCAGCTCGTCCAGCGTCCCATTCTCACAGTGGCCAGCCCACAAGCAGGACCTGAGCGGAGTGTAAAAGTGTTTTCTCCACTTGTGATCTCCAGCAGCTGGTATTCAGAGACATACTGCCTCTGACAGTGGAAGGCAGAACAATACCCATCATGGCTAATAGCTTACCCTCCGTGAATTTGTCTAATCCCCTTTTGAAGAGCCAGTGTGGTGTAGTGGTTAAGAGCGGTAGTCTCATAATCTGGGGAACCGGGTTTGCGTCTCCGCTCCTCCACATGCAGCTGCTGGGTGACCTTGGGCTAGTCACACTTCTTTGAAGTCTCTCAGCCCCACTCACCTCACAGAGTGTTTGTTGTGGAGAAGGAAGGGAAAGGAGAATGTTAGCCGCTTTGAGACTCCTGAAGGGGAGTGAAAGGGGGGATATCAAATCCAAACTCTTCTTCTTCTTCTTGAAGCCACCCATTTTCTGGCCATCATTACAACTTGTGGGAGCAATTTAAGAACAGGTTTTTTGAGAGTGGGGCGGTCCTGACTAACAAACAAACTCTGCACGGAAAATATGATACAGAGAGGTTCTAAGCCCTCTTTCTTGCCTGTGAGGTGTGTCTGTGGCTGACTAGGGGAAGTATGCAAACATTTAGCCTCTTGTCTGCATGTTGAAGGGTGACAGCCCAGGAAAAGCCCTAGTCCTTGAGTCTGCTGATTAACTGGCCCTGAATAAACTGGCTGATTAACTGGCTCTATAGGATGCACCCAAATATAGGACACACCTTGTTTTAGAGGGGGAGAACAAGGGGGGGGGAATCTTCCCCTCTCTGCTCAGCACCCCTTCAGTGAAGTGGCAGGAGAAATGGAGCCCCTTCCATTTCTCCTCCCGCTTCGCTGAAGGGGCGCTGTGCAGCTCTCCCTCTCTGCTGAAGCCAGGAGAGTCTTACTCTCCCAGCTTCCACAAAGGGAACCCGAAGCCTTCGGAGCACAGCGCAAGTTCCCGCTGTGCTCCAAAGTCTTCAGGTGCCTATCCCTGAAGCCTGGAAACGAGAGGGGTCAATGCGCACCGACCCCTCTCGCTCTCCAGGCTTCAGTGAAAGCAACACGTAGCCTCCAGAGTGCAGAGTGATTGCTCCCTCTGCGCTTCGGAGGCTTCATGTTGCTGTTGCTGAAGCCAAGGAGCCTGCATTCACTCCATAGGACGCACACACATTTTTCCTTAATTTTTGGAGGGGGAAAAGTGCGTCCTATAGAGCGGAAAAATACAGTACCTAAATTGGCAATATTGGCACAGCTGTCGCCCATGGGAAGCAATACTCTCAACCAAAACACTGTTCTGAACCAAAGCAATTCTGGAACCTAATTTCCCAAGCCTCTGGAAAAAGTGGCCAATGCACCTTTTTCACTCATCAAGGGCACTGTTCTGAATGCTATATAAAGATCCCTTCTGATGGGGGTATATGTCGACTGCAGAAATAGCAACAGAGCATCTGGAAGCAGCAGATTGGAAAGGAGCCCATAAGACTGACTCAGGATCCCTTGTGGCTCAGCACCCTCCCCAAGAATAGCTTTTAGGGACCAGGAAAGGAATGATCTGTCCTATGA
Organism: Podarcis cretensis; assembly: GCF_951804945.1. NCBI lineage: Eukaryota > Metazoa > Chordata > Lepidosauria > Squamata > Lacertidae > Podarcis > Podarcis cretensis. The sequence continues at coordinate 82,845,642 of NC_137174.1, read as the reverse complement.
CTTTCAAGACCAGGCCCTCTTAGTAGATGACATTCTAGATGACATTCTAAGGGTATGACTGGGTTGGAATAAAAAGTGTTTATGGTTGTAATGACTGGTGTTCTGCCACATGTGTGCCACCCCGGGCATTAAAATTGCAGGTAAGCTGTCCAATGCTGTCCAAAGTATTTGGCCTGAAGAAAAATCATTTTAAAGGCATGCCATGGTAAACACCAGCAGTAGGGACCAGCTGACAACTGCCTGAGGATGCCAGGGCCCAGATTTAGGACAAAGGATATTCTCAGATGACTAATATGGTTTATTGCCATCAGGTTTCCTTCTTTTCTTTTGATGCTTTGAGATTTGGTTTAAAGCCTACTCTGTTTCAAAGTCAGTTTACACAAATATTGGAAGCTTTCTATTAGAAAGGCAACAATATTTGATACAGAGCTGCTGAACTACAAATGCATGGAGGATTTGCAAGTTGTGATGATTGAGGATCCATGAAATACCTTCCATGATGAAGTTCTTTGATGTTCCCTTGCTTTAGCTCCCACTCTAAAGGAAAACTGGTATAAAGTGAATGCCCTGATGGTGTTCTCTCTCTCTCTCTCTCTCTCTCTCTCTCTCTCTCTCTCTCTGATTTATAACAACACTACTGAGTTTTGCTGGAAGTGCAGTAATAGGCCTCGATCTTATTTGCATCTGTGGTAGTATATACCACACTTTTGCACAATTTATTATCATGGTTGTGTTCTCGTTCTATTTTTATTGCAGGATTGTGTGTGTGTGTGTGTGTGTGTGTTTATAAAACAAAGAAGGAGAGAGACTTTTCTTCAAAATTTGGTGAGCTTGTCCAAAAGAGCTATTGCCCTCAGTAAATATGGGATGGGAGCAAGTTGCAACTGCTGTTTGGAGGGATGGGGTGCAAACCTCCCATCACCTTTTTTTCACCTGACTGACCATCTTGTCCTTCATCATTTCGGAAACAGTTATTCCTGGAAGGAGAAGGTAGCTTGTCTTCAAGTTGTTGCTGGCCTTCTGATCACCAAAGGCTGCTGCTATTCTAGTTTGTGTATGTGTGCATTGGTGGCGTAGAATGTTCCAGAAGCTTTTGGTCCCCTGTTGGGGAAGAGGCACCAGATAGTCTTTTCCCTCATCTCTTACTCACATGATGAGTTAAGCCTGTATGCAGTAGAGCTTTGTTCTACGAAAGAGGTCTATGTTTTCTTCCGGCAGTTGCTTGGAAATTAAGTTCCTGCAACAATCATTTTGGGTTTTCTTTCCTCCCATTGTTTTCCCCCAAAAAGGCCTCTCTGCAGTCAACTTTATAACAATGCTTATCCTTGACAGCAGCTCCCCAAAAAATGATATAGAAAAGCCTGTGTTCAATTTTGGAGCTCCAATAAAGACACAGTGATTACAGTCTCATAAACAAGATCTGTACTGTTGTCGCCCAAACAACAGCATTACCGTATATTTCCTTTTATGGAGGCTCGTCAGCATGAAATAACCTCCTCTGCCAAGTTCAAGATACAATCAGGCCATTTGTTAGCAAGCCTTTAAATTCAGATACCCAAATAGACTGTACTTCTGTACTGACCTAGTTTATGATAAGGTGGAGATATAGAAAGAAGACATTCTTCTAATGTCTGCATAGCATGCTGCAAACAGGAACAGGAATAGCCTGCATCCTTTATAGGCCAAGGCCAGAGAACCTATGGCTCTCCAGATGTTGTTGGACCACAACTACCATCACCCTTGACCATTAGCTATATGAGGGAGTGGGTGGCGCTGTGGTCTGAACCACTGAGCATCTTGGGTTTGTTGATCGGAAGTCAGCGGTTCGAATCCGTGCAACAGGGTGTAAGTAATTTTATTTATTTACGGCCGTAGGCCCATACAGTGCAACGGGGTGAGTTCCCATTACTCTCTCCCCATTTCCTGCCAACCTAGGACTTCGAAAAGGTACCAGTGCAAGTAGATAAATAGGTGCCACTGCAGGGGGAAGGTAAACGGCATTTCCCTGTGCTCTGGCACTTCACGGTGTCCCATCACACCACCTCCATAACTCCTGCAACTTTTGGAAAGATGAATAGGGGGGGAGGCACAGTGGCTGGTTAGATTTCTGGCTGTTTTTAATATGTAATCCTGACACTTTGGGCAGTCCTACTAGCCACTTGGGATTTCTGTCAAAACGAGCTTTTCAGCATATGGAAGCTAATCACAAATCGTTGGCTAATATTCTGAGCAGATTCTGAGTACAGTAAAGCCACTTCATTTTTAATTGGATCATCTGGAATGAACAGTTGTGGCTCCATCTCAGTTGCATTTTTATGTTCTCTGACATATAGATACATAAAATTTAAATGCCGCAGAACATATTTTCACAATTTTAGCATAGAAGCCACCAGTTTTCCTGTCCGGTGCTTTCTGTAATGTTAGGTTTCCAACTTTCCCTAAGTGAAACTGGATGTTTTCACCGTTTTGAATGCTGTCTTGAAGTTGTCTTGTGTACCCCTTGCGTCAGCTGTGGAACAGGCTGCCATTTTGTATCGCTATAAGCACCAATGTGCTTCTAGTCTGTCAAACTCATGTTCTTGAATCTGCGTTTGAAAATAATGGGGGAGCTAGAGCTTACTTGGGGGGGAAACGGCTGATTTTAATTCAGACATTGGTATACTGTAGGAGTCCCTTCTTAAGGCATGGTAAGATAATTTGGGCATTTAAGTTTGGCTCTTGGATCCTGAATTCCCAGTTCTCTCCTAAGGCCTAGATGAATAAAAATTGCTTTGACTGCTATCCTGTATACATTTGCTAGGAAGCAGGTTTCGTTGGCCGCAGCATGGGACTTACTTTTGAATAACCAAACATAAGATTGCACTGTTAGTGTCTTGTTTTGGCTGTGGGTCCTGGATTTGGTCCACCAAGGCTTGCCTGGGCAGGAATTCAGGTGACAGCTGGCAGCAGATGGTGGTACCTGATGGTTGTCGGTAGGAATAAGTGAGGGTGAGGGAGGAGCATCCTGCAGAAAGACAGAATCAAGTGATACAGGACCAAACTAGATGAAAGGTTGAAGATCTGTGGTTGGATCATCTGTCTGTTTTACATATTGTCAAATACTTACATATGTGACCAATGGCAAAAAATAACCCGGGGGGGGGGCGGTTAGGAAGAAAACATAATACCGTATTTTTCACTCTATAAGACGCACCAGACCACAAGACGCACCTAGTTTTTGGAGGAGGAAAACAAGAAAATCAGAATCTCAGAAGCCAGAATCTCAGAAGTCAGAACAGCAAGAGGGATTGCTGCGCAGTGAAAGCGGCAATCCCTCTTGCTGTTCTGGCTTCTGGGATAGCTGTGCAGCCTGCATTTGCTCCATAAGATGCATACACATTTCCCCTTACTTTTTAGGAGGGAAAAAGTGAATCTTATAGAGCAAAAAATACGGTAAATACTTTTCTATTGGTAACTAAGTAAGGTTGAAAGAGTCTCCAAATTCTAACGCCACTTAAGCAATTCTCATGAAAATACCAAACCACAAAGGTCAAGAACAACCAGGGATCTTTGCAGTAGAATCTTTGCAGGTGAGAGAGGCCTAGGTCTTGGCACAAACAGAACAGAGATAGCGGGTTGTTAAGAAGTGTCTAGTTTTGCTAATCTTTTAAACAAACGGATTCTATGTTCATCACAGTTCTTGATACATAAAAGATTCTGGGCAGGTGGGAAAGTATATCTCTGAAAATTGAGTTACGATGAAAAAGATAACGTGGAATGGTGCTTAAAAATCGAACTGGTTTTCTTCGTCTAAAGGGGGCTTGGCTGTTTTAGGAAGACATAATAAACCCTATTACACTCTCCCCTTCCCTCTTATCCCTCTGAGAAGGTGGTCAGCTCTCACTTTTATTTTAATTATCCAGTTTAGTGTTGGGCTCAAACAGTAAACTGTCAAACAATTAAACAGTAGCATTATTTAAGATTAATCACAGTTTGACAGGTTTGGGCAAAACGTCAAGCTGTGGTTAATCAAATATGGAAACAGAAGCTTTTTCCATTATGATAAGCCATAGTCTACCATGACATCTGAAGCCAGCCACTGTAAAGAAAAATCCATATTTCCTGGGATTGGTGAGTGATGATAACGCAGTTGTGAAAACGTTTAACCTGTGATAAAGTGCATGACTGTCAGGCATAAGCCAAGCACTTTTTCGAAAATTTGGCATGAAACTAACTTGTATAGATTAACTTTATTAGAAGGAGCTCTTTATTGCATTTTTTTTTTTGATCCAGGGACAAAAGAGGAAATGAAGCTCCTGAGTTGCAGAAATTGCATTTAATGAGAAGAGGCTGAAGTGCTGTAATAAGAGGTGCATGATAATAAAATACTTTGATTAAGTCAAAGTTCAGATCATGGAAATGAACACAGAAATGAAATTAAAGCTACATGGGTTGTTGCATATTATGCAAGCAATGGAAACTCATGTCTGAGAGGTTTGGGGCGGAAAGCAAGGACTGGAGACCTAGAGAGTCTCTGACTCTCTCCCTCCTTTCAAATGCACAGGTTGAGCAGGTATTGCAAGGTTGTGGAAGCAATCATTTGAGCAGGCTATACTAGTCTCAAAGCAATATCGACATCCCAAAACCTGTTTATGCCAGGCCAAACCAAACTGCTTCCAGCTCTCCCACGATGAATCACATAGTAGGTATAACTATCCTTGCAGATCTTTGGGACAATCTAATGGCCCATTTTCTGGCATCGAGCAGGGAGAGAAACCACTTTGTGTAATAGAAATGGTTTGCTGTAATATTGCTAATATGCTAGAAAGGCTCTCATGGAAGATCAATCTTAAATGTTGGAGGCTCTATGAACATTGTCTTGGAAGGGACTCAGAATTTCCCTTCAGAGGTCTACTGTCCAGGAGTGTTTGTTTTAAAAGGCTGCCAATAGATATTTTAAATCCCAGTGAAATACAGAAAGTGCCTTTTCTAGTTTCCATGAGTGGTGTTGCAATGCCGGCTGACCATGAATTATAAATGCTCTCTTATTATTTCCCCCCCCCCTTCCTTTAATCTCTTTTCATCACAGGATGTCCACTGTTAGAACATTTTCTTATCCACAGTGGGTCTGTACTGATCTTGTAAACAAGCCTCCATCTCCTCCCTCTCCCCTTTTAGCTTATGGTCTTCACAGTGCAGGCCTGTGCATGTCTACTCAGAAGTAAGCCCCGCTTAATTCAGTGGGACTTGCTCCCTGGTAAGTGTGGATCTGACTGCAGCTTCAACAGAAAAATAAATAATTTCTGTTGGCCCTGTTCTATTCCTACAAAAGTACTGTGACGAAGATTATGTCAGTAGTGTTGTGTTTGTGAATGAAGAAACAGATCTGTGACCCTGAATGCTCTTCCGTTGTCAGTTTATTTGAGTATTTACTAATATATTTGAGCCAGCTCAAATACTGTGTGCTTTGAAAGGCTCTTGCTGGTTTTGTTATTTAGTCATCATTGACGGTCCAAATACCACAGGCTGAAACTGTGCTGTAAATAGACTGGTCCCTTGATTAAAAGTTCAGAAGAAAGATTCCTGCTGCTAGAGGATGATTCCTGATTTGAGGGGTTGTTTAAGAGATGCTTAAAATGCAAAATGAGATACTTGGAAAGACCTAGGGGTGCGGGTGGGGAACCTCTCTGCCTGAGAGTTTGATCAGCTTATTGGTACTGACTGTGCGCCTACAAAGGGGTTCATTGCATGCCCTGCTTTGTCCATTTGCAGACGGGGCTGGATTCAGACCATGCCTGCAGACAGACTTTTTCCTCTACAGAAAGCTTGATGGTCTGCAAAGGAAACATGACTGTTTGCATAGAGATTAAATCCAAACTGCATTTGCAAATGGATTTCAAACAAGGCTGATCGGGAGGTCGTGCCAGTTGGATCCAGTTCATCACTCCTGATTTAGGAGTAGCCAGTGTAGTGCCTCCAGATGTTACTGGATTGCAACCCCATCAACTCCAACCATCATGGCCAATAATCAGGGATGGAGAACTGTAGTCCACCCACTCCTGGCAACTCCAATGAACAAGCATTAAAACAGAAATATGAGTAAAACTTGTTGACCGTTGAACCATGCACGTTTTTCAGCGATGGTAGTGAAGATCACTTGAGTATCCCTACTGTTTTTCAGATAGTCTAATCTGGTGCTTTCACTGTAAATAATTGGATTCTAGCTCAATTTTTATATAATAAACCCCATACTGCAGTGTTGGCAAAGCGAACATAACAGGTGCACTTAAGAGTTTGCCTGTTTCTGAGCAGGCAAATTGTGCAGACTCCTGACCTGATTTCTTAAAATATAACATACCATTTCCAGAACATATGACATTAGTAAGCCTGACAGTCTGAATTTAATCAGAATCTTTCATTGTAAATGAAATGGCATCTGGCTTCAAATACCAAAAGTTATATTTTTTTATAATAATAAAAAAAAACAATCACATTAAAGTTGCAATCACTATGCCTATTTACTTGGGAGTAAATGTAATAGAAGTCCCACTTCCTTCTGAGTAAAGCATGCAAAGGTTTGGACTGTAAATGTCTTATTTATATAGTAAGCTTGAAATTGATTCCATTTTTTGTGGTATCCCTTAAATAGATGAGGTAGCCAAATATATGCTCCATGAATTGCATAGTGCTATGTTTGGTCTCACTAGTCTTCCAAATGAGGCTGTTCCTCTGAACCATTATTTATTTCTTGACCTTTGGGCCATGCAGTAATGAAGTGGTCTTTGGTGAACACTATTAATGTGCATTTATCCTAGGTCTGTCTTCGTTAGTGCTAATTTTTCTCCATCAGCAGCAAGCCTGTAACTAACAAATAGGATAGGCTGATTTTTCATCCTAATGAGAGCTTCCTAAATCACAGTTACAACAACAACAACAACAACAACAACAACAACAACACAAACACACACTTACAATTACACTTTTCTTTTCTTTTAGTCATCCTAACTTCCTTCTACAGCCAGATGTTGCTTTAAATATTTCTGCTGTCCTTTGGAAATATATTTGATATTATTGAGGGTGAAGTACCCTGTATATTTTTTAAATCAAAGCCAGTGTGGTGTAGTGGTTAAGAGCAGTAGTCTAGTAATCTGGGGAACCGGGTTCGCTTCCCTGCTCCTCCACATGCAGCTGCTGGGTGACCTTGGGCCAGTCACACTTCTTTGAAGTCTCTCAGCCCCACTCACCTCACAGAGTGTTTGTTGTGGGGGAGGAAGGGAAAGGAGAATGTTAGCCGCTTTGAGACTCCTTAAAGGGAGTGAAAGGCGGGATATCAAATTCAAACTCTTCTTCTTCTTCTTCTTTCTGTTGCCAATTCATATGGCGTGCTACTGAGACACATTAACATTTGGTACAAATCCATTAAAAAGCAAGCAGTTTGCCCAGATTGAGTCCCGGGATAAGGAAGACATCCTTTCATGGGAAAGGAGTTGAAGGCTTCAACTGTAGAACTCAAAGTTTGGGAACTGAGATCTTATCAGATTAACTTGAGCTGCTCTGTTCTATCCCTCCTTCTCAAATTAAACAGAGAAAATACCTCATTGATTCCTCTCCCCATCCCACCCAGTTCCACTCAGGTGGTCTGCTCAGACTTCCAGTGGTGAAACCCTATGTTTGGGCATGCAATTTAGCTAAGAGCAGCTCCCATTTCTAGCAGATGCTCAAAGTCTGTTGGGCGGTCCCCAACCTGCTGTTGCTTATAGTGCCTTCTCAGCCCTGGGAAGACTCCCCTCATCACTGTGAGGTGGTTTTTTTTAAGGGATAATGGGAGTTGTAGTCCAACAGCATCTGTAGGATACCTGGTTGGCTCTCCCTGCCCTAAGGGGTATATCTCAACAAAGAAAAAATGCACATCCTTGGCCAATCTGGATGAGATGGTGAAAAGAATATTGCTTGGTCCCCAGTCTTGTAACCAACTATGGCCTGGGGTAACCCTGATCAAGAGGGTGGATCACTTGTTCTGCCTGCTTGGCCAAACAGGCCAACCACAAGAGATGAGGGTTTATAGAGGCCTCTCCCAAACCTTACCCTCAAATCTCGACAGGCCTTGAGATCCCGTGCCTCCTGAGATTTTCAGCTTGACTTTCATCTCATCATAATGGAAATCCCCAGTGACCAAGAGAGTTCTTTTTGAGGTACACAATGCCAGGAAAATTTATGGAAGTAACAGTACCACCTCCTTTGGCTCTCCTCAGGCACTGCCAGGGGTCAGAAGGCCCTTTGGCAGAGGGACTGGGTATTCATTGAGGAAGAGTTCCAATTTTGGGTTGGTTTGGGTTTTTTTGCACATCTGTGAAATAAAGAACTTTCAAACAAATGGATCAGAGCCCGGCAAGTGTTGCAATAAGGCGTCGACTTTGTAATAGGATGCCGATAGGATCATAGGGTATAGCCAGTCAAATTTTGATAATGCATCTGCATTGTGTTTCTCTGGCCACGAATGTATCTTACTTGTATGACTTAAGTTCTGCTGTGGAATAAATGGAAAGCTCTTTGCTTAAACATTTATTTTTCCTCCACCCCTGACACATGAATATTCTTTTCAGTCTTATATCTGGCTAGGAAAAACTGAGCTGCATGTCAAGTGAGGCAAATAGCAAATTTCCTTTCACTGTTCCAGGGCTCCATGCTGAAGACTTTTCCAGGCTCTCTCTTTTTGCTGAGAAGAATGAGCCATGAGGGACCCCATAAAGACGACCGTACCAATAGTTAGAAACAACTCTGAATAGTTAGACCTTTGCTTGTCCTTTCAGAGGAGGGGGAAGGGAATCAAACAGCTCAGGATTGCTTTTTAATTAAATGGCAAGTCAATACTGCAGACTAATCACCTACTTGGTATACAACTTTTCTTCTATAAATCAAAGTATAGAATTCCCCCCCCCCCCATTGTTCTAATAGTGGTAGAATTATTTAGTTCTTGCTGCCTGGAGTCAGGAGGAAAGCATCTCGTTATAATTCCTAAGGGTTGATTCATTCAGTACTACTATTTCTATTCATTATATCCAAGAGTCTTTAGTGTAGTTCTCCAGCTCTGGAATACCTTGTCCCGCCTGGAAGAGTTTCTGCATATATTAATTAGCAGTTTTCTCATTGGACAAAGTTGATTGGGGAGGTCTGCAATCTGTAGGTGTCCTTTGGGTCATCCCATTTGCCCTTAATATCCTATTGCAGTCTTCCCCAATCTGGTGTCCTCTAGAGGTTTTTGACTTTGGCCATGCTGACTGTTGTTGATGGGAGATAAGAACAGCCTGCTATATTTCCTGGAGGGCACCAGGTTGGGGAAGCAACTAAACTATTATTTAGTGCAATTGAAAAAATCACATATTCTCCCCATGTTTTCATTCCTCTGTCCCAATTTCCTTTACTCTGTCCTGTCCATCTACTTTAGATTGTAGTCCACTTGGGGTGGGGACACATCATTCCTCTTATTTGTATACAGTGGTACCTTGGGTTAAGTACTTAATTCGTTCCGGAGCTCCGTTCTTAACCTGAAACTGTTCTTAACCTGAAGCACCACTTTAGCTAATGGGGCTTCCTGCTGCTGCTGCGCCTCCGGAGCACGATTTCTGTTCTCATTCTGAAGCAAAGTTTTTAACCTGAAGCATTATTTCTGGGTTAGCGGAGTCTATAACCTGAAGCGTACGTAACCTGAAGCGTATGTAACCTGAGGTACCACTGTAAAACTATGCACATACAGTGGTACCTCAGGTTACATACGCTTCAGGTTACATACGCTTCAGGTTACAGACTCCGCTAACCCAGAAATATTACCTCGGGTTAAGAACTTTGCTTCAGGATGAGAACAGAAATTGTGCTCTGGCGGCGTGGCGGCAGCAGGAGGCCCCATTATCTAAAGTGGTGCTTCAGGTTAAGAACAGTTTCAGGTTAAGAACGGACCTCCGGAACGAATTAAGTACTTAACCCGAGGTACCACTGTACTTGTTAGATGTTGATGAAGAAGATTATGATGATACTACTGCTACGGATAATAATAAAAAATTAATTGGTGGATATTAGAAATGTGAATTGCTGTATTTCCCCCTCCAAGGAGTATTACTGAATGTTGTTTTTTAAAACAGCAACAACTTGGAAAGGGTTGCAAGATAGTCCTTTCTTCCTCAACACATCCCATTCAAAACATGGTGGTTGTACTGGTGCAATAGGGAACCAGTGTGGCAAAATGCAAAAGTATGTTGAACTTGAACTAGGTTCAAATCTCTGTTCAGTCATGAGGTTCATACAGTAATCTTGGATTTTGTTACATTTTGACTAGGTCCTCAATGTCCTGAATCTTGGGGGTGGGGGAGTGTTGCAAATGAATCACATGTGGATTTAGGTCCAAATAACACAGATCTGTTTTGGAGTTGGCACACTTTCCCCTTTTAAAAAAGAAGCTGCAATTTTTCTCTTTGTAAACAGAGATTGTAATCCAGCCAGAGTTATATGCATTGTGTATAGCCAGCCAGGGTGGCTGGGGTAGCAGCCAGGGGTCAGCAAACTTTTTCAGCCGGGGGCCAGTCCACTGTCCCTCAGACCTTATGGGGGGCCGGACTATTTGGGGGGGGGAAATGAATGAATTCCTATGCCCCACAAATAACCCAGAGATGCATTTTAAATAAAAGGACACATTCTACTCATGTAAAAACACGCTGATTCCCGGACTGTCCGCGGGCTGGATTTAGAAGGTGAGTCCTCGGGCCTTAATATGCCTACTCATGAGTAACACAGTCAGATGCGTGGGCTAAAAATTATTATTATTATTGGCACAAATGATGGACGGTCCTTTTTCTAATACTCTTTAAGTTTGCACTTAATTGAGCTTTTGTTAGATAGGTATACTACCAATTGGTTTTTTGGATCTTTTTCTTGTGTGTTAGTCTATTGTCTGTAGTCCTGTGTTTGGAAACTTGCTTTTTTCCCCCATTTCCAGTGTTTCTGTTTAGTCCCGAAAGAGGAGCTGTTAGAGGAACCTGCTCTCCTAATGGAAAACCAGATACAATCTGTATCAGCTTTGCTGGTATCAGTCTGTGAATCAAAAGATACTGATTTTTCGGCATGAAATGCTTTATTCACCCCCTCCCACACCAAACTATATACTCTGCCTTCCTCATAATCTTTCAGGTCTCTCTGGATTATTATTATTATTATTATTATTATTATTATTAAATTCTCACCCCCTCATCCAAAGAATAAGGCTAAATGTTGAATGATGATGTTAAGAGATAACAGTATAAATAGGAAGATTCTTATGTAGCAAGAAAATTGATACTGTCTTGGTTTATCAGCTGTAAGTGGGAGTGAAGCTTTAAGCAATGGAAATAATGACCCTTTTATAGGAACAAATCTGGCCTTGATGGGAGGTAAAAAAAGAAGACGATGAAGCCTTGACAGTTTATGATATCTTGTCTGGTAGAGCAAAATTAGATCTGTGGTCGTGTTTGCACTTCCTCTTTTACATTGTACTCTCCCCCTCCTCTCCGCCCCCGGAAATCTATGTCGTTTTAAATATTGTCTATGATTTATAGCATATGTTCAGGCAATTTCAACCTAATACAAATTCTTGTAAAAGCAATGAGAGTTTCTGTCATCAAAACCTGTGTGAGATACACACACACACACACACACACACACATTCTGCAGCAACTGTTCGATAAATTTGATTTTCTCAGCTTACAGAAATTCTGTGTTCTCCGTTGTTGCATCACTGCGAGTTAAAAGTGGTCTCTGCAGATTACATGCAGTGAAACCAGAAGTTCAGAAGCAGGGAGTTGATTAAAAAATTTCCAAGCTTTTCTGCTTATTTGTTTTGTATGACATGTTGCAGAGCATGTTAAATGGGAAATGAAATTAAATTTTGCTTTTTTAAAAAAAAAATACCTTTGAAAGGCGGAAAACAATGCTTGAATTAAACTTGGTCTGTCACGCTAATTTGTTCTTAGTTAATAAGATTTTCTTCCGTTTTCTCTCTGCTGTCTTGCTTTGTTGTTGTTTTTGTTTCAATGCTTTTTTAGCTTCAGATGAAAATCATGTAATTTATCTGGTGGGATATCACGTGTGTAGGGACGAGAGATTATATCAACCGCGAAATACAGAAACACCCTTGCGAACCCACACTTCTTGAAATTTTGCAGTGCACTTCTCCAGCCAATAAACATGTGCAAAAGTACATTTACTAAGTGCATGAAAATGTGTATATTAGTTTAAATAACTGAGAAGGCCCTCTACCCTGTCCCAACAAACATGCCTGCGTGGGTGGCTGGATAGAGAAAAGTGCCTCCCCCAAAGATCTCAGAGCCCAGGCAAGTTGGTATGGGAGAATACAATCCTTCAGATAATAATAATATTAATAATTTTATTATTTATATCCCACCCATCTGGCTGGAGTCTAAGCCATATAGGGCTTTATAGGTCATAACCAGCACTTTGCATTGTGTCTGAAAACAGACCAGTAGACAGTAGAGCTGTTGACATGTGCACTCTGTAACCAGCCCTTGCCAACAGTTTGGCTGCAGCTCTAGTGGAAGTTCCGGAGCCCTTTCCGAAAGCAGCCACAGGTTACAGCAAGTTACAGTGATCCAAATGAAGACTTGGTTGAAAGGGCAAAGCTAGCAGACAAACCTAGATTTGCTGCACTGAGCTAACATAAGAAGAACTTTCTTGGATCAGGCCGAGGGCCCAACATAGTCCAGCATCCTGTTTTTACAAGAGCCAACCAGATGCCTATGGAAAGCCCATAGACAATACTGGAGTGCAACTGCACTCTCCCAACTTGTGATTCCCAGCAACTGGTATTGAGGTATATTGGTGGTGGTAGAACCTAGCTGTCATGGCAACCTAGCTGTCATGGCTGTCATTGACGGCTTCATCCTCCACGAAGTTGTCTACTCTCCTGAAGCCATCCAAGTTGCAGGGATGTCATGACATCATGTGATAGTGACTTCCCTTGTTGGGCTGTGCACTGGAAGTACTTTATTCTGCTGTCCTGAATCTTCCAACATTCTGTTCCATTGGATTTCCCCCAGTTCTAGTATTATGAGAAAGGGAGGGGGAACCTGACCCTATACATACATTAGATGCATTGATATGTTTGTGAACAAGTATAAAGGGACCCCTGACCATTAGGTCCAGTCGTGACCGACTCTGGGGTTGCGGCGCTCATCTCGCTTTATTGGCCGAGGGAGCCAGTGTACAGCTTCTGGGTCATGTGGTCAGCATGACTAAGCCACTTCTGGTGAACCAGAGCAGCGCACGGAAACGTCATTTACCTTCCCACTTGAGCGGTACCTATTTATCTACTTGCACTTTGACGTGCTTTCGAACTGCTAGGTTGGCAGGAGCAGGGACCAAACAACGGGAGCTCACTCCGTCATGGGGATTCAAACAGCCAACCTTCTGATCCTAGGCAAATCCTAGGCTCTGTGGTTTAACGCACAGTGCCACCCGCATCCCCAGTGAACAAGTATAAGTGCTTGTAAATTTAGTTCCCATTGTTAGATAGTACCAGGCTGCTACTTCCCAAAGCCTAGTTTATCACCCCTTGCCAGTGCTCATAACCAACAAAAAACCAATTGCCCAAAAAATTGGGTCCCCCAATAAATGGGTTAATCTCTCTTCTATAAAGGAGTCAATAAGCTCTTAGGTTTCTGCTGTGCCCTAATGTGAATCAGGATGCTGAATAATACCAGAAATCCATGGATTTGCCTGCGGAAAACCACTTGGAAGTTAATGACGCTCTTAGCAGTATTAGCTACTGATCCATGATCTTCAGACTCTTTGCAGATGGAGAGGATGGATTAGTCACTCCCCTGAGTAATGAAAAGTCTAGGGGTAGTGCTGGAGGCTTTCGCTTCCTTTGAGTGAGAGAGCATGGGAGAGTTCACAGCGCTTTCATACTATTTGTTTTCTATTAAGAAAGATGCAAACAGAGCGCCATGGAGGCAAATAGGAAGCCTTCAGCTGCCAGCAAAACTGCTGATTCTACACCAGATTACCGCGTAGATTCCTGCAGCCCTTTAGGCTGCCTCCTGTCCAACTATACTTGCAACTGCAAGCTCTGTGCTTGCCCAGATTCAAAATGCCATCTGCTTTCTTTTCAACCCCTTTCTTGCCAGTCAGTAATTTCTGACTTATTAGCAGGCAACAGGGTCAACTCTGTGGTTGAGGAATCCCTTTGCAAAGTGCTTTCCAGTGGGGCCATTTGTGGTAATGGTTGGCTGTTCCCTCCAGGGTTCATGGGGTGCGGGGCTGGGCTTGATTGCCTTGCTGCCTGCAATCATGGGTGTAGGCATGAGGGCAGGGAGGAACAGCTGCCCCCCTAAATCAATAAAAATCAATAGAAATACATAGCAAACTGAGGTTCTGTTCCCCTCCCAACAAAAATCCTGGCGACGCCCATGCCTGCAAGAACCTTGTTTTTCCACACAGCACCCTGAAAAATGAACCCAACTTCCAGGACATTGTGCTGCCAGTACATTTTTCTTGTTTTTCTTTAAACGTCGGGACATAGGACGCTGTCTTATATCGAATTGGATCATTGATCTATCTAGCTCAGTATTGTATACACAGACTAGTCCAGCCTCTCGCCGTGCAAGAATCTCCACTAAAGCATCCATAGCAGATGGCCATCAAACTTCAGTTTAGAAATCTCCCAAGGAAGTCCACAACCTCTGAGGGAGTCCATTCCACCGTTGAACAGCTCTTACTGTCATAAAATTCTTCCTGATGTTTAGTCGGAATCTCCTTTATTGTAACTTGAAGCCATTGGTTCGAGGAGAAAACAAGCTTTGCACCATCTTCCATGTGACTACACAGACTTCGTGGCTTCAGGTTAGGATTGTTCTCGGTCCCACCTGGAGATTTAACCTGGGACCATTTGTGGAACTTGCATTCAAAAATGTTTCATTAATATGCATGCTTTGGAGATGGTTGTAAAGCAGCTGCAGAGATGGATTTTTCAAAAAGACTGAACAACAGCCTGTAGATCTCTCTGAGATGGGACTTTGTACAGATGCCATGATTCCACAGGAAGATTGAATTTACCGTATTTTTCGCTCTATAAGACGCACCAGACCACAAGACGCACCTAGTTTTTGGAGGAGGAAAACAAGAAAAAAAATATTCTGAATCTCAGAAGCCAGAACATCAAGAGGGATCGCTGCGCAGCGAAAGCAGCAATCCCTCTTGCTGTTCTGGCTTCTGGGATAGCTACGCAGCCTGCATTCGCTCCATAAGACGCACACACATTTCCCCTTACTTTTTGGGAGGGAAAAAGTGAGTCTTATAGAGCAAAAAATACGGTAATTCTGCCAGAAAAAGCACAGAATCCAGCTTCCTAATAATCTCAGCTTTCTTTCCTTTCCTTTTGAATGCATGTTTCTAGCCCTTATGACTGAGAAGATAGTTTTGAATGTGTGCTGCTGAAATCTCAAGGTTGGTTGAATGAGATTTCTAGTGGCTAGATATAAGACTTCAGCATTATTGCTTACTCCACTCCATCACTGGGGAAAAAATATTTTGAATAATTTGTAAAATCCATACACGTAAAAGAATTCAGATTTTATTTGCACACAATATCATTGTGTGCAATGTTTTATAATTTTTGTTGTTGCGCTAACTGTTTCCCCTTTATTTAATGTGATTTCTTTAACTCTGTCTCCCTCTTTGTTCTGTGCATATATGTGGGTGTTGTTGTTATTCCTGCTGCTGTTAGGCACTTGGTCCACTTTGAGCCACCGCGTTTTCCCACAGTCCCAAGGCTGCATATGATTTGACACTTTGCTATATTCCCTTCTTTCAGTATAAACTCACCCTTAACAAATACATGTTGCATGGAAAATGCACAGCCAATTCTGTCTCTTTTATTTATTTTTTTACTTAAAAACAGCCACAGAGAGGAAGGTGTAAATTGGAGCGGAGCTTGAGGCAGTTAACCCTTTTACTGCAGCACCATTTCCCCTAAATTGACCTTGTGAATTGGATATTTAAATTGGGGAAACGGTATGGAGGGAAACGTTTAAGTGTGTCACTCTGCCTCTGTCTGCTGTCAAATCAGGCTACAGTGTGTAGACTGGCCCTTATTCTTGGCCATCTTCTGTTAAATTTTATTGCTTGTGCCATAATCTGTCACAACTCCCAAATTCAAACAATAATAGGCCTTTTTTCAATGCAGGCTCTTGTAAAGCAGCATTTTGAGTTTAGGACTCTGATAAAATAAAACAAAGGAAAGTGCCATAGGCATGTAAACAGAAAACAACACTTTAAGAAAAGGAAACAGAGCCTGAATGCATAATTTTAACTCCATTTTAGTTCAGTGTTCATTGACAGATTTTACATCACTGGAAGCAAAAAATGCCTCCCTTACAGTCAGCGAGATAGTTGTATCATGTAAGGTTGATCATGTAAGGTCAGTTGATCATGTAAGGACAACTAAGCCAGCTTCCTTCAGCCTGATCCTACATAGCCCTTGTGTTTTAATCCTGTCTTTGTGGAATGTTTGAGCCTATGAAGATTGTTGATCTTCAACGAGTGGGTCGGGCCCTGCTGCTAGTCACAGCTTAACTAAGGTAAGTTGTCATCTGTTCAGCTCCTGTGGCCGTGGAGGAGATGGGGATGGTCCCTCTCCCCAGTTCTGAGCAGGGATGTCTGGAACCCTTTGGCTCTTCTGGGTCCCTGGCTGTTTGGAGAGCTTCTAGTGAAACCTGCTGCTGTTCCTCCAAGGGGATCATAGGATTCAACTTCTGACTCTGACTGAACGCTGCCATTTTTGTTGTTGCAGTTAGTATGGTACCCTTACACAGGGATCAATCTACTCAATCTACTGGCACAGAAGTTGATGCTAGGGAAGTAATGCTTTACGTGCTGGGTGTGCTACTCTGGTTGAGGGTTGGATGACATGATCCTGTGAAGCAACAAACATGTTCACCTTGTATCCATGTGATTTAATGTGATTTTAATGTTATTTCAGGGGGGGATGGGAAGTTCCTGGTTACTCAGGTGAAAAAGAGGTCCCTATCATGGTCAGGTGGAATGACAGCATTTCAACACTATACAATGTATAAAACGCTATATACTAAAGCCTCCTTTTCTCAGTGCATGTAAATTGAGGTTAGCTCCTCTGGGGTGTCCCAATGGAGATTAAATGTATGAACATATGAATTCTTATTTAAGCTGAACAGGAAAACGGGGCGAAAACAACTGAGTGCCAATCAGCCTGCGGAAACTTTCTTTCAAAAGGAACACTTTTGATTTGTCATTGCCTTGCATGTTTGAGAGTTTTCAAGCTAGCATTTAAATAAAAAATGTTTTGCGCTAGAAGGATAATAGAAACCGCATTAATTCATCCACCCAAGGGATTGTGATTTCAGTCGGCTTTCAGAAGACAGAAGAAGCTGTATTCTTAACTACTTGGTACTTTCATGAATACGACTCATAGGGAAGACTCTTGCTGCACTTTGCTGAAGCCTTTGGTAGGGATGTGGGCAGGGTTTCTCCTTCCACAACTTGAGCGCCTGCGCTAGAATACCAAGAAGAGCAGGATTATGCGTTCCCCTCAAAATAGAGGGTGCATGACTAGCAATACCAGGACACTGGTTGGCCGGAAGGACTTGGTAAGAGTTTATTTTATTCTCAATTCCAATAGACTATGGGAAATGGAAGGGTATGTGTGTTTTGTTTAAAGTATCATCAGCTGCCAAATATTTATTTTTAAGAGGAGGAAGTTGTGCCCAATGTTGTTTGTTTCCTCAAGTCAGGAAGGCTGAAGTTTCAAAGGCAGCCGTTGCTTCAGCAATGAAACAACTCAGACTTGGAGCTTATATAGAGGAACTGGAGGTTCTGCCCCTTCCTGGCTCTTAGCCAGGCCCCATTCTGGGCAAGTCTTCCATGTGCTCCCCCATACTCCAAAGTAGCCTCATGTGGAGCTCGCCTGCCTGGCTTGCCATCCTCTCTTCTTTTGTGGGGTGGAGTCAAGAGCCAGACAGGAACTGAGGCATCAGCTGCAGTGACCTCTAGTTCTGGAACAGGAATGTCTGCATCTAATGTCACTTCAGGGTTACTGGCAGTGTAGAGATCTGGGTATCCTTCTCCCCCTGCTCCTCCTCTGAGGAGATGTCAGGTTAAAGGTCTGGGTAGGGCTTAATCCTGACAACTGCAGGTACCAAAACTGCCAGTCTTGGACATGAGCTCACCCCACCTCCCTTTCTTTCTTCTTTGGCACACATTCCTTTTTAATGTTGCCTTTAATCATGTAGACGTTGCATTGAACCATGGGTAGGACTGGGAATGAAGTGAAGAATTTGCATGGTAAGTTAGGGGGAAGAGAGAGAGAGAGAGCCCAAGAGCCCAAACTCTTCAACCAAAGTTGAGAAATCAGCGATGTTTTTGTCTTGCACTGGGAGTCAAGGTGCACATCAAGCCATCTATATGCCCTCTGTGCATCCATTTGCAGTATTCTGGGAAGAAGTATAATTCTGTGCCTAAGGTCGTAATGCTAGCCTGCAAGAAATCTGGGTTGAAACTTCAGCTCATCCATTGTGCATTCAGGGCAAGCTCCTTTGATTTTTTTTCCATTTGTAATTCAATAATGATAAAAGCTTCTGCCTTTTATCTATTGAGATGGTGATTGCACTCCATCATCTGCCAGGCCTCTCTTCCCTTCCCATTCTTCTCTTCTTATCTACTCCCATTCTGTTCTATATCCCTGGAACAGCCTTCCTGTCTGAGCCTCTTATTTGTCAAGCTGTTTTCCTTTTTCTTCTTCACATCCCATTTGCTAAGCACAGCCTGCCATTTATTAATCTGAGCCCCATCTTGGCAGCTTCTCCATTGTCACTTCATCCCCTACTTGCTGTGTACACCTTGGCCCCTTATTTTCCAGCCCCTCAATTCCCATACTTCCATTAGGCCAGGGGTTCTCAACTTGTGGGTCCCCAGATGTTGTTGGACTACAACTCCCATCACCCCTGAGCTCTGGCCTTGCTAGCTAGGGGTGATGGGAGTTGTAGTTCAAAACATCTGGGGACCCACAGATTGAGAAAGGCTGCATTAGGCATGTAAGCCCTTTGAGTAGGAAGTGTAATGTTGGTTGATGTAAGAAAATGCAATAGTACATCCCAAGAGCCTTAACGTGCTCTTAGCATTCTTACCCTAATTCATCAGAGTGATCTAGATAGAGAAATAATGATGAATCCATGTTTAATAACATATAGGTTGACTATTTCAGAAACCAATAGCCCCATGCTGTAGCTCATGGCTTACGGGTAGAAGATCCCAGATTCAGACTCTTGCATCACCAGCAAATAAGGGATTTTGCATAGCAGGGGAGCTTGAGACTTTGAAGGGGTGTTGTCAATCAGAGTAGAAGATGCTGAGGGAGCCACATCACTGGTTTGAGTCCAGCATAAGGCAGCTTCATATGTTCAACAGTTTATAACCCACCCCCTGGTTTATGTCTAACTGAAGTGGAATGGGTGACTTGGTGTCAAATTAAAGTAGAACTGAAATTGACAGCTGTCGATAACAAAAGGGCATGACCCTTGGGGCACATGCTTGATGGGCAGCCTGGTCCTCCAGCCCATTTGAGGACATCTACATCTGATTAGTTAGTAGTAAGAATGTGCTCCCCCCCCTCCCCAACAGATGTAAAACTAATTTTGGGATCTGCATGCCCAGACTCAATATGGCTTGAAAATGTTCCATAGCAGTACAAGGTTCCTGTACTGGAAAGTGCACCAGTTAAGCACTCAACCAGGCAGGCTTTATGTTTCATGGCAACTCTGACATCCACAGATTGTTTAGAACTGCTGGCTCAACCCTATTTAAATTCCTCTTCAGACTTCCAGAAGGGGGAAGAAAGTTAAAATATCTTTGGGAACTTTCCAAAACGTTAAGCTCCTTTGCCAACAAGTTGCCTTGTTACATGTTCCCGATAAAGGTACACACGTTCCGTTAATCTCGAGACTTGCTGTGAAATATGAAAGGTTGGGGCTGTGTCAGTTTAAAATATACAAACAGAGTGAGTGATACAAAAGGCTTGAAATCAAAGTGGCGCCGTTATCTCATCCGACCAGGAGCTCTTTCAAGGAGGTTCTCCCGGAAAAGGCAGAATAACTTCCCGTTGTGTCTTTGAAGTTCTCTGTTGAGATATCATGGACATTAAATGCTCATTATGGCTAGCCTCAGAAGTAGTTGAATTGAAGCAAAAGCTCAGGGTGTTGGTTGGAATATTTTGGCAGTTTCACATTTTGTGCGGAGTGCTTTGGCACTGCCATGAAATAAATCCAGTCATGCCCATTTATTGCTGCCAGCTTGATAAAGATGAAATTGCGGGTGGAGGGGTTAGCACTCTGTATATTGTGCTGTTAAGATACACTAAGATATATGAGCTATGGAATGAGGTGGTAACACCTCATTCGCGGCGTGTGGCCATTATCGCACTCAGTGTCGTAGCAAGTTTGTGATAGACCCTGGAAGAAGTCACACAGTCTGCAACATGCCACAAGTTTTCATTTTTTGAGAAAGTGATGGGTTTTGCTGGATCATACAGAGTGCTTCCACTCCCAAGATTGCTTTTTCCAAAGACAACAAACCATCTGTGCTATTTCTGATTTCTCTGGACGAGTCTAGAGAAGGGAGAAGCTGGAGCATCGCAGCTGTGCTTTCCCCTCCATGCAAAGGCTTGTTTGCAGGCCCAGGTACAGGATTCCTGTAGCTGGCAGGGCCCAATAAGACAAATAAAGACACAGGACGAGGGTCTTGGGTTTTAATAGGCCACAAGTTTATTGATTGCAGGTGTAAGTAGGCTTTGGTGTCGGCATTGGATAGGTATCCCAAATCAGCCGGCCCAACTGAGACAGCCAACTTATTTTGGCTGAGTCAACCCTGGAGTAAGAGTCTGCCTTCGATGCAAATCAATTCTGGGCCAGGGCCACCATTTGGAAGGGTGCTGTTCCCCATTTGGGCATCTGGACAAAAGCCAACCCCTCCCTGGTCATTCTACAGTGATTTTTAAAAATCCACCAACCACTGTTCAAAAGAGCATTCAACCTGAGCCTTCTCCCTTCTCTAGAACCATCACATTTCCTTTTGTCCCCTCCAGGGGCAAGAGCGTGAACAGCTCTACATAGTCCCTGCTCAAAATGTGCTCCCTATGCCCACACCAACAAAGGTCCGTATAGTTAAAGCCATGGTCTTCCCAGTAGTGATGTATGGAAGTGAGAGCTGGACCATCAAGAAGGCTGATCGCCGAAGAATTGCTGCTTTTGAATTATGGTGCTGGAGGAGACTCTTGAGAGTCCCATGGACTGCAAGAAGATCAAACCTATCCATTCTTAAGGAGATCAGCCCTGAGTGCTCACTGGAAGGACAGATTGTGAAGCTGAGGCTCCAATACTTTGGCCACCTCATGAGAAGAGAAGACTCCCTGGAAAAGACCCTGATGCTGGGAAAGTTGGAGGGCAAAAGGAGAAGGGGACGACAGAGGACGAGATGGTTGGACGGTGTTCTCGAAGCTACAAACATGAGTCTGACCAAACTGCGGGAGGCAGTGGAAGACAGGAGTGCCTGGCGTGCTCTGGTCCATGGGGTCACGAAGAGTCGGACACAACTAAACGACTAAACAACAACAAATGCCCACACCCACGGTGCCCCTTAAGGGGTGTGTGTTAAAGAACAGCCCTTGGCCGTAACGTGCCACTCCCTCAAAATGGCTGCCAGTTCCCCAAAATTGGTCCCCTTGTCCAGCCGCTTCTAGCAATTAGGTTTGCCCTTGTAGTGATTCAACTGGGGCACTGAAAAGTGCCTTTTGTTTGTTGCTCCCTTGACATTGCGGCTGAAAAGGAGGGAGGGGGAGGGAGCCAAAGCCAACCTCCCCCAACTCACCACAACATGTGGTTCCTCTGCCTCCTTGCTCCTTGGCTTGGATACCACCACACCACTAGGAGCTTCACACTCCTCTGAGCTGCTTTTCCACCCAAGCGCTTTGGGCTCTTCCGTTCGCGGCCACCAATCCTCCTTCTGCCCATGTGCCGCCACCAGGTATTTTGGCCTCTTCTCAGGCCTGCTTCTCTGACTTCATCCATCTTCTTCTGAGGAAATGGGCAGGAAACTAGAAGCTCATGGGAAAGGAGGATGATGTCCTCTAATGGTCACACAGGGCAAAAGAGGGGACCCAGGCTGGTCCACAGCTGCCCCGGGCCATGACCGCCACTCAACCGCCATTTGACGGTTCTTGTAAACTTGATTATTATTGACTCTGTCACTCCACTTATCATCAGTACAGAGCTTAGCAAGAAAATGGCTTTCAAAATTCAGCACCAGTTAAACTGCGATCCTTTACCTCTGGTGATTTTATACGCAAATTGGTATTTTTTTCTAAAAATGCACAGTATTTGTTTTTTTAAAAGAATAACAATAACAAAACCCCATGACAGAAAATCAAATGTAAGTTGCTTTTCCATCTCCTATACATACCATAAAATCTTAAATACATTTTGCATCTCTTTAGAGAAGAAGAAAATGGTAATCATGTGTGTTCATCAAAGATTCTTTCCATCTGAGCATCTGTTTCAAACTGATTATACTGAACCCAAAAATAGGCAAGAGACTAACCTCCCATAAAAACACATGTACACCTCCATAGGGTTCAATCTCCCTTCCATAAACTGATAAAATGAACAGTCTTCGTGTAGTCCAGGTTTTACATTGCTGTTTCCTTGCCAGTGGGGGAATATAGAGGTAAAATTGTAGGTGGCAATTGAGCTTTCAATAGTGTTTCAAGAGGAAAGGAGTTGGCAGAGAATAGGAATGGCAAAGGGTGGGTATGCCAAGTCCCAAAAAGCAAAGTAGTCAAGCGGATAAAAATGAAGAACTACAGAAAGAGGTAAAAATTAAAAAGGGTTCTTACCTCTCCAAGTGCTGCTAGCCTTCTGTAGGTACTTTAAGGGGGGCCAAAGGCGTGGGGGGAGAAGGCAGCCATTTTAAGGTATTCTGCTCCCCAAGCCATATACAGGTGCTAGCACACCAACCCTTTTGAATTGTGTCTGTAAACTAACTGACAGGGACGCGGGTGGTGCTGTGGGTAAAACCTCAGTGCCTAGGACTTGCCGATCATATGGTCGGCAGTTCGAATCCCCGCGGCGGGGTGAGCTCCCATCCTTCGGTCCCAGCTTCTGCCCACCTAGCAGTTCGAAAGCACCCCTAAGTGCAAGTAGATAAATAGGTACCACTTTATAGCGGGAAGGTAACGGCGTTTCCGTGTGCTGTGCTGGTGCAGGCTTGCCAGAGCAGCTTCGTCACGCTGGCCACGTGACCCGGAAGTGTCTTCGGACAGCGCTGGCTCCCGGCCTCTAGAGTGAGATGAGCGCACAACCCTAGAGTCGGTCACGACTGGCCCGTACGGGCAGGGGCACCTTTACCTTTACCTTTTTAAACTAACTGGAAGCCCACTAAAAGTGGAGGCGGGGCATAGGGAGCATGCAATTCCCTCTGAGAGGCACCTGAAGAGAGGACTCTGAAGGGGAGGATGAGATAACAGATGGGGAAAAACAACCTCTGCCTCCAGATGCACCCACATCTGCTGATGAGGCAGGAGTTCCAGAGGCTGCCTCTCCCCTGCCCATGGAGGAGTGGGTGCTATTGATGACCAGGAAGGTTTGGGGAGTGGGAGGGTTTGGGAGGAAGGGAAGAGTGTCCAGCGATGTCTCTCAGAGGCAGCACATCAAGAGAAAGGGGAAGAGTCATTCCCCTAGGACAGGGTTTCCCAGACTTGGGTCTCCAGCTGTTTTTGGACTACAACTCCCATCATCCCTAGCTAGCAGGTCCAGTGGTCAGGGATGATGGGAATTGTACTCCAAAAACAGCTGGAGACCCAAGTTTGGAAAAGTTTACCCTAGGAGGGGCTCCTGCATTCAGGCCAGAAACTCCCACAGGGACAGGGATTCTCATGAGCTGCTGGCGATTCTCTGTTTAAGTTTGGTGAGTAGACAGGAAAACTCATTGGAGCAACTTCTCAGCTCCAAATTAATTTTAGACATCAAGACAGCAAAGTGCACAAACTCAACACATTTGGGGCATAGTCTGTATTCCAGCCTTTCTCAACCTGTGGGTCCCCAGATGTTGTTGAACTACAACTCCTAGCTAGCAAGGCCAGAGCTCAGGGATGATGGGAGTTGTAGTCCAACAACATCTAGGGACCCACAGGTTGAGAACCACTGCTTGTATTCCCACAGGAATCATCATGCACAGCTGTTGCACAGGTGGGGAGGGATGGTGGATAATGGAGAGAGTTCACGGACAGAGACTCCTACCCACCCTTCTTCCAAAGGAGAGCACCACGTCCCTCCTCCACCAAACATAGTGATCAGGCACACCTGCATATCTAAAAAGGAAGGGAGGTTGGTGAGGGTGGTTTGTATTTCTCAGCCAGAGCAGCATTGTATGGGGACAGCAGCACACACTAGAAAGACAGAGCATCAATGCCTGGTGGTGATTGCTCCCACAAGAGTTGCCAATGGCCACCAACCAAAGAGGATTAAATGAATTCATGGAGGATATGGCTATCATCACAGGTGGGGAGAGCACATATGTCCTGCTTTCAGGTTTCCCATAAACACCTGGTTGGCCACTGATTGGCGAGATCCAGCAGGGCTCTTCTAATGCCCTTGGAACACCCATTCAGTGGAAGCATCACTCAAGGCCATAGAACTATATCTTCCTCCCCTGTGCTAAAAATTGTACTGGACATTACTAACAGATTATGATACACACACACACACACAAACACACACACACACACACACACACACACACACACACATATATATACACAGAGAGAGAGAGAGAAGTAATTGTTGCTGTTGTGGCATGAGGCCTTGAAGGGTGATAGGATCGGCATGCTGATTTTATCCCTAAGATGAATGCCTGAATGTTGTTGCTGCGGAAAAGCATTCAAAACCCCAGTAAGATTTTCTTTGGTATTAAAGTTTTGGGAATGTTCTTCTGAAGTTTCTGTTGCCCTATTGCATTTGCAGTAAAACAAACAGACAAGATGCAGTCAGTCACAAAGTTGTGGGAACAATTAGAAATTTGACGGCACTTCAGAGGTATCTACACAAATATAATCAGATTGCTGGGGCAATTCCCCCCTTCCTTTCCCCATGTATAGATTTCACCAGCTTGGTTACTCTCTTTTGAGGATTTGCTAATGAGAATCCCATGCATTTGCATTTTGGTTAGTGCTTTAATTACTGTAAAAAAGGTAAAGGAAGTTCTGTAGGAAGAGACACACAAAGCAACCTATATTGGGTTCTATTCATTTCTTGTTCTTTGGCAATGACTGCGGGGTGAAAGAAATGGGATTATAAGAGCCAGTTCCTGTTCAAAGAGAAGCCGTTGCTCGCACCTGCACCGCTGACGTTTTGTTCCACCTTGCCTATACTATCTGTTATGTATTATCCATGCTGAGGGGTGGCAGTTCTTTGGCTGCGAATGTGACGGACAGGCAGGGCTGATGGCTGTGAATGCTTTGCCTGAATGTTGTCGTTCATGATCAATTTGCCCGTGCCCTTGGAGAAAGAGACTGAAGCAGCACTTTTTCTGAATGAGCCTTCCCGTTCCTGATAGCACAGGTCAATGTACTGGCCTTAAAAAAACCAACCCAAAAGTAATCTGAAGTGAAGAATGAGCATCGGAGAAGAAGCCATAATCACGTTTAAGCAGAGTGCACTGAATCAGAAAAGTCATTACCAGCACAATATTTAATTTACATGTACACCGCTAAA
This sequence comes from Podarcis cretensis, assembly GCF_951804945.1. Taxonomy (NCBI): domain Eukaryota; kingdom Metazoa; phylum Chordata; class Lepidosauria; order Squamata; family Lacertidae; genus Podarcis; species Podarcis cretensis. The sequence continues at coordinate 82,819,831 of NC_137174.1, read as the reverse complement.
GGGAAATGTCATCTGGCCCTCCTGCTAAATTCCTTTCAAAGAGTCGTTGTTTTAACTCCCCCTCACCTTCAACTGTTCTCAGCAAGTATTCGTCACAGCTACCAGATTCTGCGAGGCTCCAATTGGATTTAAGTTAGCCAACCATCCAAAATTCTGCTGGCCTGGCTGGTTCCCTATCACCAGCACACCTCCCCCTTAGCTCAGATTTTCTTTTAATCCTGAAATCTTTTATCCGGAGGATTTCTTTTTAATTGCAGGCTTGCAGAAGTTGATGCGGGAAAGGGACGGATTATGACGAGCTTCTCAAGTACTTTGTTTTTCAATTCTGTGGGTCTGGTGGCGGTTGTGTTGTTTGGATTAGCCAGGAATTCTTGTCTGACGTCCCATTGCTGAGAGGCTGGGTGTTGGGAACAAGAAGAGTACAGAAGCAGAGATCACCTTTGGGAGTTTATTTATTTGCTTTTGTTTCAGAGCTGTACAACGCTAGAGGGAGAGGCATTGCCTTAAATTAAGAACCACCTGGCAGTTTAGAAAGGCAAAAGCCATGAGTGGGCCAGCTCCAATACAATTGCTGGTGTCTGTGTAAAAAAAAAGTGGAGGTATGTATACCCAGGGAGGTTCGGCTGACACCTTCATTATATACCTTTAAGTCCAGGCAAAAACGTTCCTCTTTAACCAGACCTGATCCAATGCCCTTTTAAATGTGTTAGGGAGAGGGATTATTGGGTTGTTGTTGTTGTTGTTGTTGTTGTTGTTGTTGTTGTTTTTATTATGTATTTTGTGTTTTTATACTGTGATTTTATCTTGTAAACTGCCCTGAGACCTGCGGGTATAAGGTGGTATACAAATTTAATTCATCATCATCTGAGCTTCTTCTCTTTTTTATTGTAATGCGCAATGCAATCTCACAATTTATTTCTTGATAGGTGTTTTAATGCAAATGCACAACCCACCAAGTGATAAGCGTCCGTTGCAAACCACAGGGTCTGTCCTGCGAAACCCCCCGTTGCAGGTCATCATAGCCCCCTCTAGTCAGTTTGGGTACACTCCTCAACTCGCTTTGAACACTTAGCTTCAATCAGTGTTTTCCATATAAGGTTAGGATTGTATTAGGGGTTATGGGTAGAAAGGGCATGCCTGGTATTATGGTACAACTGTAGTCTCTCAACCATAGATTTCCATACATTTCAAGTAGGACTGTACTATGAAAAGTAGAACATATCTGTTTGTCCCCCAAACATATAACAAGCTTCAAAGTTATCATATTTTTCGCCCTATAGGACGCACTTTTCCCCCTCCAAAAATGAAGGGGAAATGTGTGTGCGTCCTATGGGGCGAATGCAGGCTTTCGCTGAAGCCTGGAGAGCGAGAGGCATCATTGCGCACCGACCCCTCTCGCTCTCCAGGCTTCAGGAAGCTATCCGCAAGCCTTGCAATCCCAGGGGAGTTCCCGCGGGCTCGCAAGGCTTGCGGGCAGCAGCCTGCAGCCCGGAGCATGGGGCGCCCTCCGGAGGACGCCCCGTGCTTCAGGCAGATGTCCGCAAGCCTTGCACGCCCAGCGGAGGGGAGGTCCCGCCAGCGGGAGGGTCCCCCCAGGCTCTCAAGGCTTGCAGGCAGCAGGCTGTTCTGGGGGCTGAGGTCGGGGGAAGCTCGGGCTTCCCCCGCGCCAGCCACGCGCCTGGGGGGGTAATAAATTTTTTTTCTTTATTTCCCCCCCAAAAAACCTAGGTGCGTCCTATGGGGCGAAAAATACGGTACTTGTTTTTTAATTTAGCACCAGGTTGTGTCAATAGCAGCTCTGGGAAATGATGTTGACTGGGGAAATGGGATAGAAGGAATACATTAAACATTATCTCTACTAGCACTACAAAAAATGAAAATGTGTCCATAAAAGAAGTCTTAAAATAAGAAGCCAGGCTATTGGATCATGAAATACCCACATTTTTTTAAAAAAGCTCAGAATACCCTCTAAATATCTTGCAGACTTTGGTGGAAAATTGACACACTTCCAAAGAACAAATTAATAAAACACTCACAGAGAAAGCTATTGCATAGTGGGTTTGGTAGTTAAACTTCCTTGCTTGCTTGCCTCTTGCGCTAAATATTCTTCCCCCTGCACCAAAGTACCAAAATCAAAAGTCACCTATCTCTATTGCTTCCTCTTTTTAAGCTGCCACATATCCCCACCCCCACCCCACTCATTTTAAATGCAAAAGTGTCAGTGTCCAAAATGTGCCTACCTCTGTATATTGGATAAATCCAAATGAGCCTTAATTGCTAAAAACATCTGCTGTTCAAGGAGCTGTGCTGATATATGCTGCGTTAGGAGAATATCAGATACACCAGATACCATTTTTGAAGAGGTTGCAAAATATGGCAATTCTGTCACAGGCCTGGTTTCTTTAGCCTCCCTCCACCCCCACTTTCTCCCTCTGTTTTGTATGCTTAACAAAAATAAAATAAAAGGTAAAGAAAACATTTGGCTCTGTTAGGGAGGGTTGGAATAGACCTCAAGTGCAAGGGTAGCAATGCACAGCTATTATAAAGTTTGCTGTCGACATGAGCACCTGATAATTGCCATGCCAGTTGAAACCCAAGCTCAGTCCAGTCCAGCATTCGGATGACCCTACAAACCTTGCAAGCAAAGAGGTATAACAGCTTCTCTCTGATGTTTGTTCTCCGCATCAGATAATTGGAGGTGCACTACTCTTAACATGGAATTTTCATTTGGAGCTATTACAGCTAAAAGCTGCTAATAGGCTGTTCTCCATGAATCTATCTAATCCATTTTAAAGCACCTTATGTCAGCAGCCATCAAAATACCTGTAATAACGAATTCTAAAAGGAAATGCATAGCTAACTTTTATAGACGCTTAAAAAAGAAATCCAGACTGATTCCTTAAGATGCCTTTTCCCATGCTTCCATTTTTGCACCTCTTTTCCACATTTGGAGTGTTTCCGCTAGGTGTGTTCTGTGCTCACAGTTGGATGCTCATATACTAAACTGGAAGAAATAGTAAGGTATCAGGTGATAACCTTGTACAATGATTCATTTTATATACACTGCAGTTACTGGCTACAGATATGGCAGCTGAAGTGTTGCCGAAGAAGAAAATAGCAGGATGGTAGCAACAAGAAGTAATTAAATAAAAACCCTTCTGCATGCTGTAATTTATTGGCCATAGCCTGCCTGTGTGTGGACAAACAGAAAGCCAGCATGAGCTAAGGTCCTGAGAAAATGCTGCTTGCAGGGATGTGATAACGTGGGTACTGTTTGATTCTCCCTTCCTAAAATCCACATGCAGCTGTTCTCTTAAGTGGCGCGTAGTCCACACAAACACATTTTGCATACATTCCATTTAAGAACACAAGAGCATCAGAAAAAGCCTCGCTGGGGCGGGCCATAGTCTGTCTGTCCAGTCCAGCATCCTATTGGTCCAGAGTGGCCAAACCTATCATAGAAGCTAAGAGTTGGAAGGGGTCTTGGGGGTGATCATGTGTGTGTATCAGGAGACGGAGGGCCTTCCAGGACAGGATCAGAAGCTGAGAGTCACAGCATGCGCGCAGACAGTCCCAGTCTTGCTGACTCTCCTCCCCCTCTGACTCCCTGCTCGAGGGGGGTCCTACCAGGCCCAGAGAAGGAGCCCACTGTCAGCATTGCCCTTGAGCCAGTACCACCGACTGGACTTATCCACTTCAGCCCGACTGGGCCAGGCGAGCTGGGGTAGCACTTCCAGAGACCACCTTCTGCACAGGAACAGGTCAAAGTGCTGTGGACTCACAACTCAGAGTTGTGAGCACCAGATTCACTCCCGAAGACAGTTGTTGCACAGCAGAGTATAGCAGAGCATAAACCACTCGGAGAACAGCTCTGTAGAATAACTACTTTTATTCTATCTACAACTATCATACAAACTATATACAGTGGTACCTCGCAAGATGAAATTAATTCGTTCTGCGAGTTTTGTGATTTTTTCGTCTTGCGAAGCACGGATTTTGGAAAAGCTTCAAAAATCACCAAAGTCTTCAAAAACCTCAAAAAAGGCTACCACACCGCGTGCTATGAGTTGCTCCTCGAAGTCAAGTCGCAACTGCACCCCCTGAATGCACGGTTTTAAGAAAAAGGAAACAAACTTGCAAGACAAAGGAAACAAACTTGCAAGACGTTTTCGTCTTGCGAAGCAAGCCCATAGGGAAATTCGTCTTGCGAAGCAACTCAAAAAATGAAAAACTCTTTCGTCTTGCAAGTTTTTCGTCTTACGAGGCATTCATCTTGCGAGGTACCACTGTACAGAGCTAAATGGAGAAGCTGAACTGCACTGTCTGCAGCTGCTCTTAGCAGCAACCTTATCTATACAGAGATAACACTCTCTCTCTCTAACACTCTCTCTCTCTGATGTGAGGCTGGAGCGGAATAAGTAGTGAGCAGAAACCACCCCCCTCCTCTCTGGAGAATCAGCAGAGAGCATCAACAGATTCTTGGAATGGGAGGGGTGAAATCTCCTCACCCACCCCTTCAACACAGCCTTTGACTGCTTGGGAGGGATCCAGAGTGAGGGGCTAGAGGGGAAGAGCATGCCTAGAGCTTAGTTTCAGCAACCCCATTCATTGAGTTAAGACTTACCAGAAACGTTGCTGTCTTGTTGTTTTTCTACTAATGGAAAGCTAATTGCATTCTGTGCCTTCCGTGTGTGTGCCTGCCCTGTGGATGACCTGGATCATTGACAGCCCCCTGACACTGGGTGGGTTCACACCACCTGTCTTCTGGTTAACAGCCAGACACGCTGACCCATTGCAGCACCTGAGGTGTTCAATGGGATGCCCATGGGAAGCCTGTGATTCCCAGGGACTGGCATTCTAAGACAGTGGAGGTAGAGCATAGCCATTCTAGCTAATAGCCATTGGTGGCATTATCTTCCATTTGTTTCCATTGAGGCTTGCGTGCACACAAAATATTGTTTGAATTTGACCCCATATTTCAATTCCAAAGGATCCCTAATGTGATTTAAACTATATATATAAAAAAGTAATATACAATGATGTTTGGGCTGCTTTTGATCCATCCAACAGTTGGCACATTTTCCCTCTCTTCCCCCACCTGTTCACAAAACCTAGTTCTCATTAGATTTTTGCACTGTTTCTTCAACCCCATCGCAGTGTTTAATGTTGGCAATAGGGTGGTTTGTGCCTTCTTGGCTCCTTTCCACCCAGGGCAACAGACCTTCCAACTACTGTAATGGCAGAAAGGGAGGAGCTGGACACAGCACCTGTGCTTCAGGTGAGCTGCTGAACAATCATGAATTTTCTTTCTGTTCTTTCTGCCTGACCAAGCTTTTTCAGAAGAAATTGTGGGGACTCAGCAAACAAGATTTTTTTTTTTTTATCACTTCTGTTTATGAGTTGGGAGTCATACTAGGCCCTTGAGACTGCATTATCGTCACAATTTCTAAAGTAATAGGCTCTTTGCATTGCCAAATGATAAAAATGTAAGCTTTCCTTAGATTTAGTGAAAACTTCTAATCTCCCGAGTTACAACGTTTTTAGGTTGATTCTGTTTTCCATATGTAGACCTATTTTAGTTCCTCCTGTGGTTCATGTTGGCCACAGCATTTGGAGCTGTTGTAGAAGCGTCACATTTTACTTTAGCGTACTAAAATAATATGGCATTATCTCCTGTTTGTTGTTGGCACCCGTCTGTCTCGAAAGACAATGGAGTGCACCTCCGGGGGCAAACTCAAACCGCTTGAGAATCACAGCGCCTGCTGTGGCTGCAGAGACCAGTAACTCGTAACTGCTGCCTTTTGCATTGTTTTTGCTGCTTTAGCAGCACCAAAGTGTATGGAAGTCCTGGGCTGCTCATACGGCATTGCTCTTGCTGATGTGGTCCAAAGGGAAGCAGAACAATACATTTGGCACCAGCTTGGCTGCAGGAGTTGCCAGAAGGAGGTGTACAAGGTGCCATCCAACCATCTTAGGGATTTGTGTAGGACTCCTTAGGCTTTTCTTCTCCCAAAGATGTTCCACAAGGCACTGGGTATGGATTTTTCCTCAGGGTTTACTCTTGAAGCCTATCTCACAGATGAGTATAGCCACAAGGCAACAGAGGTTTAGGACCAGATATTTCCTTCTCCTACAGATGGGCTACCTTCCCAGGTTGATGAGCTCCAACTGCCTCTATTTTTCGTCTGCAGCACATGCAGAAATTTCTTCCTGACTGCTGGACCCACTATTGGTCTCATCCACTCAATCTGCTGGAGCCTGTATTCGCATGTTAACAAAGTGGAATACATAAATTAATGGCCAGCAGTTTGATTTCATCACCATTCAGTAGCATCTGCTTTTAGTTAGGGTTCAGTTAGGCTTGTAGTTGGAAAAATATCACACCAGTTCCATTTTGGGGATTTGGAAGACAATTATTACCCTAATTATAACTTGTTTCAGGGATATATATTTCTTAAAATGCCACACATTATCTTATTTCCTCCTGCAGTACTGCCTGATTTCCTTCATGAACTGATCCAGTTCAGGGCATGCTACGTTCTGCTAAATATTTGGAACAACCAGCCTTAGATTTTCTAATCCAAAAACCATATATGTGCCTATGAATTGCAAACAACAAGTAATTGGCACACTTAGCTCTCACTAGGTTTGTGAACTGAGATGTGAACTTAAATTAATATTTTAGCCTTCCTATTAAGGAATTGTTAAATTGCAATGTGTGTGGGGGGGTGTTTTGTCTCCATCTTGGCATTTTATCTGTAAACACAGTTAAAACATTATATAAACTTTTGGCATTCTAGGATGGCTACTTGCACATCAGCAAGGGAGAGAAAAGAGGACACAAATTTACACAATAATTACTATGATTTAAAATACTAAAAATGATTATTATATTTTAAATAGAAATGGAATATTTCTCACCATAGCAGGCAAGGTCGTGTCCAAGTGATCTGTGTCTGGCATCTAGGAGCTAACTGTTGATGGGCAACTTCAAGGTCTCATTATCTCCCTTCTTAAGATCCTTTACATTGGACTTAGAATGGGCATACTTTCAGGTTCAGGACTGTCCTCTGACAGCCCTTGAAAGAAGAGGGATGTTAATTGTAAAGTGGGGAACATGGACCTCTGATAGCATCACCATACATAAGAGCTGCATATTAGAGCTTTCCATCACGAACTCTCTTGTGAATTTTTGAGCAGTAACATGCCATTGTTTCTGTAGCCATCTGATGTAATAATAGCAGCAGCTCCAGTCCTTGGAGTACCACATCCTTTCATTCCTTCTGCCTGCCTGTCATTGAGCATTCCAAGGAAATGTGAAATTAAAAATTGTTCAACCCAAAACCTCTCAAGGCTTTGGATGAAGAAGGTTGGTGAGAGGGTCAAGCCCTCCAGCGTCTTGCCAGTGGCCCAGTGGTAATCTGTCCTTCCAAATTAGAAAAGGCAATAGTCATCCTGAGATGAAACGTGAAACTGTGGTTTGGCACTCTGACAGGAGTGGCCTGCCAGCCCTCACTATAAGGCCCTCAAGATTCTCCCTTCAATACAGCTCCGTCAAGTGCTTTTGCCTGGCTGGAATGTGTCTTTGAACTGTTGGTAATCCATGCAGGTAGGTGTGTGTGTGTGTGTGTGTGTGTGTGTAACTCTGAATTTTGTACAGTTGTAATTCAGGCTTATGTACAAAAGTAAGAGTCACGTGCATTGCTCCTTTTGCCTCTGGCCCCACCCACACCAACCTGTGGATCCCATAAATTTGCTCACAGTAGAATGCGGTCCTCAGACTGAGTAACTTTCCCTACTCCTGCCCTACAAGAACCATCAAGGATACCCTGGGCTTGTTGCGTGCTCCTCTTCCCCTACCTCAGTCCCATCTCATTTGCCAGTTTCCATCTACCTTTCAAAGTTTGAGTCAAGCTGTAATTCAGTACTTCCATCAGAACCAGAAAACAAGTTTTCACTTGACCTGAAAATCAGGATCAATTGCCTCGTCACAGAGATCCGCTCTCCGTTTTCTTTGCCTCGGCAGGAATCTGGTACGCCAAGCCAATGGTTATTGATTTATTTACACCTCGGAGTTTTAAGAATCTACTTTCTCTGCTCTATCTTTGCTATGATTTTTGTTGTTGTGCTTGTTTCTCATTTAACTGTTGGTGTTGCGATTTGTTGAATGGGAAGGTAAGGGTAAAGGTACCCCTGCCCTTTCAGGCCAGTCGTGTCCGACTCTAGGGTTGTGCGCTCATCTCACTCAAGAGGCCAGGAGCCGGCGCCGTCCAAGGACACTTCCGGGTCACGTGGCCAGTGTGACGAAGCTGCACTGGTGAGCCAGCACCCGTGCCGCACAAGGAAACGCCGTTTACCTTCCCGCTATAAAGCGGTACCTATTTATCTACTTGCACTTAGGGGTGCTTTCGAAATGCTAGGTGGGCAGGAGCTGGGACCGAACAGCGGGAGCTCACCCCGACGCGGGGATTCGAACGCCGACCATACGATTAGCAAATCCTAGGCACTGAGGTTTTACCCACAGCGCCACCCGCGTCCCTGTTGAATGGGAAAGCAGAGCATAAATGCTGAAACACACAAACCAGAATTGTAGGACCTGATCATGCTGCCAATTTGCAGTGACCTTGGCATGGCTCCTACATCTCTTCCCTTCCCTTCTGCCAAGTGTTATATCATTTTAATAATATCAACCGCTCTGTGTGGGTTTTGTGCCTTCTATTACTATACTCTAAGGTCTTCAGATGAATTATGCTGTCGGAAGTCCAGTTCAACATTTCTCGTGCTATATTTTCAAATGCCAGTTCTATTTAATCTTCCTGAAGCAGATGCACACATTGTCCTCACAAATAAGCGTGTACATTCTGTGCTGTAAACTTCATTATCTAAACAGGCTTCCATATAACTAACACATAGCATTAAGCAGAGTAGCTAATGTTGGTAGACCCAATTATACAGATCCCTTCTTTTAAACAAACAAGCATTAAAAGGAAAAAGATTGACAAGTGCATTTTGAACATACCAGAAGTATTTGAAAACCTCCATTTCCTCCTTTATTTCGACTGTCTTTCAATTTTGCCATGCTGTTATCTGGAAATACTAATAGCCATAAATCCATAAATGGATGATGTCAAGGAGGATCAAGCCCTCTTGTGTTCAAAGCATTAAGCTGGAGCCATGTCCTACAGCAGATGGCCTTTTCTTTCCATTTCATGGACACCAGTTCTCACTGGGCAATTCATTATTTTCTACAACTGAAGCAGCTGTGGATTACTGTAATTATGGATTTAATATATCCTTGACACTTCAGTGTGAATACTAATTCAAACTTAGCACATCTCCTTGGAACTACCAGTTTAATTTTCTCATGGCTATGTGATTTCTGATTTGAAAAAGGACTTTGAGAGTGCAGTGATTTTTGGCTCCTACAAAATCAGTGTTTTTCAAAAATGGTCGCATTGACTTTGTGTTGTTGTTGTTGTTGTGTCTTTGGAGAATCTGGAGAGATAATTTGTGCCGCCTTTGGCTTCTAGGTCATAGGTTCTGGTTTTTGTTTTAAGTTCTGGAGACTGGTAGGAAAAGACGTGTAATGGGTTAAGGGGGCTGCTTGTGCGTAAATGGTTGAGTTCTCAACTCATGCAATCAGTTTCTAAACTCTCCCAATCCGCGGAGCCATGGATGCATGGCTACCTCAATCGCTGGCAGAATCCGTCAGTGGGCGCTTCTGGAATTTACGCCAACATAAGAGTTCCTTAACGGAAACTCTCCTTCTGGATTCTCTGTGTGACAGTTTCCTGCGCGGAGTAGGCGTCCCCAGCGGAGGTCCTGAGACCTCTCCGCTGTTCTCACTGGAAGTATCTTGGAGCCCTTCCTCCAACTGAGTTTCTGCAGGAACTCTCTCTCTCCCCCTGCTGGTTCCTTCCTCAGCATCCGAGGGTCTCCTAGCCTCCTTGAGCCCTTCCACCACCTGACTCTCCGATGGCAGTTCCCTGACAAGACGTCTCAACCAGCAGGTTTATGGCGATACTTTCATAGAAAAATGCAAGAGATCCACATGGAAATGACTTCTTTCTTGCTGAAGCTTTAGCAGTGTACCAAATATTCTAAAAATGTGTTGCACCAAGGGAGTGCTATTTCTGAGTCCCCCCATAACTATTTTTAAACCTATTCCTTTCCTTTGAAGAGTAAATGTTTCTTGCACTTCCCAAGCGTGCTTATTATCTTCCACAGTCTGTGCTGTTTTTAATATTCTAGGTTTTGACTTCAGAATTATTACCAAGAGGCTGCTATTCTTTTGAATGCACATGAGGTTTGTCCCAGTGTGATTCCATTAACATCACTTGACTTATTCCTGTTGAGGGATCAGAAGGAGCCCCTAAACATCTCAAGACATATTCTGACTGCGAATCTTTATGTTCAGCTTTCTCAGAAAGCATTTCAAGTTGCATACATATTTCTGAAGTTTGAGACACATTTCTTTTCAGATATTTCCTGGGTTTAAGTGTGTCATAAGTGGGAATTCATTGAACTGTAGAGTTGGAAGGGATCCCGAGGGTCATCTAGTCCAACTGCCTGCAATGCAGAAATCACAATTAGATGACAGATGACCACCCAACCTCGGTTTAAAACCCTTCAAGGTTTAAAACCTCTACACAACCTCCTGAGGGAATCTGTTCCATTGTTAGCTCTTACCACCAGAAAGTTCTTACAGATATTTAATCGGAATCTCCTTTCTTGTAACTTGAAGCCATTGGTTTGGGTCTTAGCCTCCAGAGCAGGAGAAAACAAGCTTGCTCCATCCTCCATGTGACAGCCCTTGAGATACTTGAAGATGGCCATCATATCTCCTCGGTCTCCTCTTTTCCAGGCTAAGCATACCCTTTTGTTGTTGTTGTTTAGTCGTGTCCGACTCTTTGTGACTCCATGGACCAGAGCACACCAGGCACTCCTGTCTTCCACTGCCTTCCGCAGTTTGGTCAAACTCAGGCTGGTAGCTTTGAGAACACTGTCCAACCATCTCGTCCTCTGCATCCCATTCTCCTTGTGCCCTCCATCTTTCCCAACATCAGGGTCTTTTCCAGAGAGTCTTCTCTTCTCATGAGGTGGCCAAAGTATTGGAGCCTCAGCTTCAGTATCTGTCCTTCCAGTGAGCACTCAGGGCTGATTTCCTTAAGAATGGAGAGGTTTGTAGTGGTAGTAGTGCAAATAAGTGAAATGTTTAAAAAGGATGTGAAAGAAAAAGGGTACAAAGAAAAAGATTCAAAATTTCAAACAGAAATTGTCAATAATGATTGTAAGATAATTTCCAAAATGTATAAAATTCTGTTGGAATGGCATACAATGGATGAGGAAGTAAAAGTGGTCATGATTCAATGGGCCAAAGATTTAGGATATAACATAGAAATGGATGATTGGCAAAGAATATGGAATGAAAACCTGAAGTTTACAGCATGTGTCACATTGAAAGAAAATGTTATGAAGATGGTATATAGGTGGTATATGACACCAGTAAAATTAGCAAAAATGTACAAAACTTGTAACAAATGTTGGAGATGTAAGGAGAAAGAAGGTACATTCATGCATATGTGGTGGGATTGTAAGAAAGTAAGGGGGTTCTGGGAGATGATATATAATGAACTAAAGAAAATGCTAAAATATAGCTTTGTTAAGAAACCAGAAACCTTTCTGCTGGGAATAACAAGAATGGACATAAATAGGAGAGACTGTAAACTTTTTCAGTATGCAATCACCGCAGCAAGAACACTGTTGGCCCAAAAATGGAAACAAGAAGAAGTACCGACTTTGGAAGAATGGAGGACAAAATTAACAGACTATGTAGAACTGGATAAATTAACTGGGAAAATCAGATTCCAAAAGGATCACATGTTTTTTGAGGACTGGGGAAAATTTACGGAGTATTTGAAAACTGTATGTGAGGACTGTACAACGCTAGTGTGCTTTAAAGAAGCTTTGTGAAAATACAAGGAATATTGTTAGAAAGCAAATAAGGTCAGAAATATAGTGTTTAATGGCAATATTAAAATTAAGGAATGTGAAGATAGGATTCGAACTACGAATGATTGTCAGAGAAGTTGAGGGAGGTCCAATAAGCTAAAATATGTGATGTGTAAATTGATATGACTGGAGTTTTTCATGGAAAAAATTTTAATAAAAAAAAAAAGAAAAAAGAATGGAGAGGTTTGATCTTCTTGTAGTCCATGGGACTCTCAAGAGTCTCCTCCTTCAAAAAGCATACCCTACCCCCTCATAATGCTTGGTTTCCAGACCCTTGATCATCTTGGTTGCCCTCCTTGTCACACATTCCAGCTTGTCGATATCCTTCTTAAATTGTGGTGCCCAGAACTGGACACAGTACTCCAGGTGTGGTCCGACCATTGCAGAATAGACTATTACTTCCCTTGATCAGGACATAAATCTTTTCTTGATGCTACATTAGGGTTTTGTTGTTTTTGCTACCGCATCACAGTGTTGACTCAAATTAAGCTTTTGGTCTATTAACACCCCAAGATACTGTGCCATATGTAACCAAGCAAACTCTGGTGATACAGGTGAGAAGTCCAAGGATGGCCAAATGTGAACATTCTAAAAATGGCCAGTCTTGTTTTTTTAAGGCCAGGGTTGCCAGAGTTGTGCCCTCAGGAATACCTGCTTTGGGCCACATGCTCTCTCTGTGCAAAGCGAGGCTTCTCCTTCACTGGCCCTGAGCACACTTTCTTGCCCTAGCTGAGTCCCAGGTTGCAGCGAACCTTCCAGCAAGGCTGTTACGGGCACAGACAACAGCAACATTCAGGGCCCGTCCACGGTCCAATTCCAGGCAAGCAGTGGTTCCAACAAGGGCTTGCTCAGGTAAGAGGCAAGTCATGAAGCAGGCTGATGACCTATTGAGCAGGTGTCGGAATCAACTTCAAGAAACATCTTCCAAAAAAGACGGGAAAGGGGGTTGGGAATAAAGCAGATGGGAAGGAAAAGTGGCCTTCAGCACAGGAAAACCTGATTTATTTTTAGCAACAGGATTAACCATGTGTAATTAATTTACTTGGTAGCGGGACACAGTTGCTGGGCAGGCAGGGTGAGTTGCAAACCCCTTTAACAATAGCGGCCATAAATTTCTGGTGAAGGCTGTGGGGAAGGGAGCCTCCATCCTGCCAGTTTCCGATGCAGGAAAATCTGTTTTATAAATGATAACCTACCTTCCAGCTAATTAGTTTCTTCAGCGGCATTATGTAAGACCATGCTTATCTTACCATAAAGGTTTTCTTCTGCGTTTTTTTTTTAAATGAAAACTCTGTGCATATTTTTCAAGGTCTTAGTAGACCTGCTTATTTTTATGTAGCCTTAATGCATTTTTTGCAGGGGGGCAGTTTGTGGAGGGAATAAGGCCATTTAGAAGTATGTCCATAAAATATTTCTTACAGTCATATCTATTTTTTCTGCTTTTCATATCTGAGGAAAGCCAGGATATTTCGGTGGGGATACTTCTCAGCACAGAACATTCTTGTAGGTGACATTAATGATACACTCCCTCCTTTCTAATTACTTAGCATTAGTTTTCAGTTTTCAGGCTTCAGTGTTACTCACCAGCTGCTGTTGTTACCCAGTAAAAATGTGGAGCAATTAAGAATGAGTTTTTTTGTTTTTTTGTATTATGGATCCCGACATTGTGTGCAGTTAATGGTTGTTTAAGGCAAGCCAGATTCTATCAGAGCATATGTAATTTCAAACAAGTGTTTCCCAAAATTCCAATATCTGAAAAGTGCCTATAATCTAGTTTTGGTGTTTTCTTAACAGCCGTTTCATGGCAACAAAATCAGCAAAAGGAGATGTGCTTCCATTTTGCATGATGAAAACCCCAAAAGGTTTTGCTGGAGAGAATAATTTTATAGTTACATTTTCTTTCCTTTCTTCCCCATTCTGCTGCTGCTGTCCTAAAAAGCCACTCCCTTTCCTCCCAGGAAGGAACCCCATTGCTGCCACAAGGTTCCTTGGAGTGGACGGACTTTCTCCACCTCCAGCCACTTTTGGGGGGATGCAGCCATTCATTCCCTGCCACCACCATGGAAAGAAACAGTGGTGTCTCCATTGATTGCATGGGGTGTGGAGGAAGAAGGTGGCACCCCAAAAAAACTGCTAGTGGGAAAGAGTTAAAAAGTTAAAGTCACCCACCCCAGCCATGATACTGTTGCCTTAAGAGTTCTTGACAAGGGACCCCCTCCACTCATTTTTGGTAATGCAGAGTCCCCCGTAAGCAAATCTCTTCAGTTGCATAAAAGGGTAAAGTAAAGAAAAACTTTGTGTTGTGTTGTGCTTGCTCTTAAATGATAAGGACACCTCTAGCCACTCTTTCACTACTGGTTGTGTTACGCTGGTCAGAAGCACTCTGAGCGTTCTATGCAACACACATCAGGAAAGTTCAGCCGGAGCGTGGCCATTTGTACCCTGCTGTTTCCAGGTCAGATTGTGCCTCAAAACAAAACCCTGGTCAGTTTCTGTCAGGTGGCTGTTGCGGTTGCTCGAGAGTAACCAGGCAGGACTCCCAACCTGTGTTTTACAGGCTTTATTTTGGTGCAAACTATTTACGGTGAAGAGCTCCAAAGCTCATGTCTGGTTCAATCACTAGCAGAATCCGGGAGTGGTCTTTTTTTGGACCTCCCCCAACATAAGAGTTTCATTACCCCCAACCTTCTCCTCTCCTCTTTGCGCCTTAGGCGCAGGATGGGCAATGGCAAGGGCGTGTTTCCCTCCTGTCCAGCTTGTCCAGAAGCGGTGTTAAGGCTCTCCCTAGCATCCTCTGGTCCTTGCAACTCTTCCCCACTGGAGGTGGGGCTTTCCTCCTCCCCGGAAGAGGAACTGCTTCGCAAGATTTTCGGAGGCTCCCTGTAACACAACTGCCCTTCTGTTTCTCGCCTCTGAGCCGATGGCAGTTCCCTGACAGTTTCTAAACAAGCTGACTTCAAATCATGGGTTATGGCTTCTTTAGCTAACCAGAGTTTGTGTTACCGTAAGCAATGCTAAGACAGGAGCCTGTGCGAAATGGAAAGTGAATGCAAGCGTTCGCCTCTTGGCCATGGAGGCAGGAAGAAGAGAAAGATGGTGGCTAAGTGAGCCCGTTTGGATGTGTAGCTTGGCATTACATGGGCAATGCAGCCACAGGATCATCTGGCGAAATCTCCATGCTTTTTTAATAATCTTCCAATGTGTTCTTAAAGGCCATAAAGCACTTTGCACATGCTGATGGCTATATAAATTATTACTAATATTTATTTTATTTATAAATATTTATATTTATTTTATTTATAAATATTTATATTTATTTTATTTTATTTTTTTTAAAAAGGACTGCTCTTTAAATCCATGCTACCCACATTAAAAGCTCCAAAAACACACATCATTAACAAGGATGTGCCACTATCCCTCACCCCTATTAGTCTTCTTGAATAGATTTATGGGGGAAGTGTGATTCGCTTTCAGACTCGCCTTTGCTTTTCCCTGCGCAATACATAGCAGTCTTCAGCAATGAATTAATATGGATTTTTAAAACTCCTTTAGTTTGACTATAGATTTTTCATTAAGCAAAAAAGACATGATGTAGGAAAATAGACTGTAGCTGAAGGACACTTAATTACCTTTCAGAGTGAGGCTGTTACACAGTGCACATACTGCAGGTTGTCCCTGTGAAGGTTTTTTAAAAAAACAGGTTCATTTGAAATGACTAAGAGGAAATATATAATTTGGTGAGCATTGCTTCTTTTTTACCTTGTTCATCCCTGAGGAAGCAATTGGCATCTGTTAGTTCAACTGGGTACTTTCACCATAGCCATTAATATTCTCTTTGACTAACTGAAGATTACATGGCATGAGCTTTTCAGCCTCTCACTAGGGCCAGCAAGGATTATTTATCTTGGCTGATTGAAATATAGGGGATCCTGAACAGCAGAGGAAGATACTTTGCTCACCAAAATAATCTTAAATTGCAGTTTCTTTCTAGTTTCCTTATCCCTGCATTACGTTGGGATCATGTACATGCAACTGAAAATACTAACACATTTATTACAGCATGCACTTGTGCGGGCTATCATCTGCTTTAAAGGTAAAGGTAAAGGTACCCCTGCCCGTACGGGCCAGTCTTGACAGACTCTGGGGTTGTGCGCCCATCTCACTCAAGAGGCCAGGGGCCAGCGCTGTCCGGAGACACTTCCGGGTCACGTGGCCAGCGTGACATCGCTGCTCTGGCGAGCCAGAGCCGCACACGGAAACGCCGTTTACCTTCCCGCTGGTAAGCGGTCCCTATTTATCTACTTGCACCTGGAGGTGCTTTCGAACTGCTAGGTTGGCAGTCTGCTTTACCAGGTGCATAAAGTGTTATCCTGAGTTACAGGAGTGTGTTTTGGAAGAGGGGGAGGTTAGAGGGAAATGAAATGAAGAAAGTGACAGACAGTGATATTTAATTAACTAGCTGTGGTAATTGCCCAGAGTTCTTGATCACATAGAAAACGTGGCATTGGTAAACTAATTAACATATATTATGGGCTAAAAATCCTCAAAAGATATAGTATAAAGCTTAAATAAGACTCAAGAGAGCAGAATAAAACAGCATAGACCAAAACAGATTTTGGAGGCCTGGGAAAATAACAAGGCTTTTGCCTGTCAACAGAGTAAGTGCCAGGCAACACCGTCTGGGAAGTGGATTCTACAACTGAGGTGCTACCATTGAAAAGGCCCTTTTATTGGTAGCCATACCTCACCTGGCAGGGGCATTTGCCTCTAGAAGATCTCAGAGTCTGCATAGGTACATGTAAAAAGAAACTGTTTTCGTATATGTGGATCCCAAGCTATGAAGGGCCTTAAATATCAAAAACAGTTGTTTGAATTCCCATAAATGGAGTGGGAACCAGGGAAGATTATATATCATTGGCATAATGTGTTCATACTGGCAGCCACATTCTGAACTAAACTGCTGTTTCTGGCACTGCATACGATTCACTGTACAGGAGACTAAGTAGCAGAGTGTCAGGGAACTGCCATCAGCTCAGAGGCGAGAGGTGGAAGGGCAGTTGGGTTACAGGGAGCCTCCAAAGATCGTGAGAAGCAGCTCGTCCTCCGCGGAGGAGGGAAGCCACTCCTCCAGTGGGGAAGGGATGCAGGGCTCAGAGGATGCAAGGGAGAGCCACAGCACCGAGCATGAACAAAGCGGGGGGGAGGCAGGTCCCCCTTTGCCCACGCCCTCTCTGTGCAGTCGGTTTACGCGCAGAGAGGGGAGGTGTAGGGTGGCGGTCAAGAGACTACTCTGCTGGTGAAAGTTTAAGGACCGCCCACTCCCAGAATCTGCTAGTGACTGAGCAAGACATGGAACTGAGACGTTCTGCACTGTGAATGTTTTTGCACCAATAATAAAGCCTTTGAAAAGACCAGTGAGGGTCTTGCCTGTTCGCTCACGAGCAACCACGCCGGCACACATAACACAGAGATTGGATGGCCATCTGACATGGATGCTTTAGCTGAGATTCCTGCATCACATGGGGTTGGGCTGGGTTACTCCCGGGATCCAACTCTGTGATTCTATGAAGGCATGTATAACAGTTTCAAGGTTGTCTTTGTCCAAGTGGAGTCATATTTAAGTCTCCCACCCATACAGGCTACTTGGTGCCTCTGTTTGGTTTATCATCCCTACATTATGGACTTGATCCTTTTTAGGAACTCCTTTCAAATTCCATAGACTGCAAATAGGAAATGTAAGAAATTAAAAAGCAATAATATTTAATGCGATGGATGTGCTGTCTCCTGTCTTCAACCACTGCACTCGAATGAAGCTCACGAGCCACAGTTTGGGAACATCTGTTCTGGAACAAATTCAGATTACTAGAACGCTTCAGTTGTCAAATGGCAAGCAGTGAGACCTTCATAAGTGTGTCTATAAGACTGTAGAAGCAATAACCTTAATTGTCTGAATAACATTAGATCAGCCCAAATAATTAAGACTTAGGTGTTCAAAATACGAAGTGCATTTTGTCTAGCTGGTGGAGAGCTTTTGAGCTACGGGCACATTTCCTTGAACTGTCTTAAAGCAGGGTGTGAGTTTCATCAAGGCCGAACAGAATTGCTTCGTTTGATAATCAGTCTAAGCCACGATGCTTCCAATTTTTCCAGAACTGCATTAAAGCTCAGCTTGGATCGTTGTACAGTTGGAAACGGAATGAAAAAGGAGAAGTCCACATTCTTCACACTTCATTGGACACATTTATAAAAGTCTTAATGGCTTCCAGCTTCAGTTGAAAAATCAGTGTTTTACAGGCAGTAGTGGAGCAGAGAACGACCAGTATTATATGTCTCGCATGCCTCAGATATTTCCCAAAACATAACCTATTTCAGATAACAGTTCCTCAGTTTTGCTCTTAATACAGTAACATATTCCAATAGATCATATCTCAGAGTGTATAGAAAGATGCCTCTGAAAGATATGTACATCCTATACATATCTATTTATGTGGAAATCTGCTTTGGTCAGTTTTGGGTTTTTCCACAGTGATATTTAATGGTAGTTTTTAATAAAAATCTAAGATTTGCCCTGTTGGGTCAAACTTTTCACCATGTGCCTGTCAGATTTCTGAATACTGGTTGCTGGAAACCATAGTGGGGGAGAGGGCTGTTGCACTCAGCTCTTGCTTGCGGGCTTCATAAACATCTGGTTGGTCAATGTGAGAAGAAGATGGATGGGCCAGTGGCTTGATCCAGCAGACTTCTACATTGTTAAACCAATGACCCATCTAGTCCTAGAATCATAGAACTGTAGAGTTGGGAGGTCTGCAACCTGTAGAGGGGTCATTCTTGTCCAATGCCCTGCAACGCAGGAATCTTTTGCCCAACATGGGGCTTGAACCCACAATCCTGGGATTAAGAGTCTCATGCATGTTGTTGTTAAGAATTTGCAAACCAGACCACTGAATACCTGGGGAGCCCCCATGTATAAAATTGCTGTTCATGTATAATTTCACCTGCTACATTTCTCAACTGTAATAGTGTGAATTGAAACCGGGTGAGGAGAGAAGTGTTTGCTTTTAGTGAAAATATTCCCGTGGCCAAAGGCAAGTTAGATACATAAAATGTTTCTCTTTAAAAACCAGAATTACTGCATTTGAAGTAGTGATTATATTGTATATTCCATGTCACTCCACATTTGAGTTCTGGGATTCACACATTTACTGTTGCAATAGCATCTAGTTTAAAAGTACAGTTGTAGTAATAGGTGGCATAAATCTTTGCTCGACAAATTACAGGCACGTAATCGGACATATAATCAGATTAAAAGAAAACAATTTTTAAAAGAGTGGAAGATTCATTCCAGGATAAACCACAGGTGTGACTAGAAACAATATTTGATGAATTATTTCTTATTTCTTAGCTATGATTGGCACGGAATGCCTCAACTTCTAAATATCCACAGTAAGGCCTCATTAATTTAATGGCCTGAGGGAATTCAAAATGTTTGGTTACTTATGATCTTGCCTAAGAGGGATACATGTTTATATGTGGTTGCATTCATATTGAGGACATAGAACATAAGGAGACTGGGGGTGATGGCAGACATAATGTTGGAAAGAGGTCACAATATGTTCTTCACCTGACATATGAGTCTATCTTAAGAAAAGTCCTGCTGGATCAAACCAGAGGCTCATCTAGTCCCATAACCTGTTCTCACAGTAGCCAGCCAGATGCCTTAACTTCCTCCAGATGCAACAATTTGCATGACAGATTAGCCATCGGTCTTGCCCTCCAAACCCACCCCATGTTTCAAGCAGGTTTCCCTATGTTTTACCATAAAATCAACCATAAAATTTCATACACCACTCAGCCTAATTTTTAAAAAGCACAGGAGCACCATAGAAATAGAAAAGCACCATCAGCTACAGAACAGATGTGAATCTAATCAGAATGGCAGGTCACCACTAAAGCATCATTGGAACACGATGTTCTTCACCAGCTTTCTGAAGGTTAGCAATGAGTTGTGCAACTCTTCCATGAGAAAGAGTTCCATGGTGCTGCAATAAAGAAGTCTCTGTCCCATGTCCCCACCAGCCCTTACCTCCAACAGTCGTGGGACACATAGCAGATATTTCCTCAAAGATCTCAGTGGGAGGGAGGGATTATGTGGGAGCAAGTGAGGGGTTCTTTATGTACTCTGACCTCAAAACATGTAGGCCTTTAAAGCTGATTGAGCTCAGAAACAAGATAGGCATCAATGTAGATCCAATAATGTTGGAGGTGGGGAAACAATTACAGCAAAGTTAAAGCAGTGTCTTGAGTCTAATCAGTGCAAACAGAGTGAGCAGTCATGCAGTGCTGCTGAATTTGTCATTCCAGAACACCACTGAACTTCATTACAATTCTCAGTTGACCTGCCCTTCCTGAGTTTTCACAGAATGCTATGTCCCATATCTAATAAAATCATTGAGATACTTGATGAGGAATATTTTTCTTCCAGAAATTAAAATTGCCATTTTAGCTGTGGATAGCAAATCTGTCTTCTTCCACATTGCTTTTGAGATAACCTATTAAAATGTCAGCTGGAATTGATAGGCACTTGCCTCTTCAGTATTATGTTCCAAATGGCCATAACCATTTTGAACTTGGAAAATGTGTGTAAAAAGCCAGCGTGACTTTCCCCTCCCCTCTAACATGTATTGCGATCTAAATTATGCACCTGCTTCATCCAAATGGAGCTATATACAATTGCTATTTGATTTTTGCAATTAATCTATTAAATTAATGGATTAATTGGTATGATTCATTTTTCCAAATAATGAATCAAATAATTTTTCCAAATAATCTTCCTACTATTTTTTTTTTTTAAGGAAAGCTGATATTTCAGTAGAGATTAGATCTCATAAATACCTGACTAATCCCTTACTGCCATTTTGGATAAAGAATATTTTCAAGTGCATACAGTTCTCCTCTGAATCTAAAGAAGATATTTCTAACTAGAGAATAAACTCATGCCTTATCTGAAAGAAATTATACTCAGAAATTTTTATTATTATTATTGATTGGAGTGATAAAATGCAGCCATTTACAGTTAAATTGCATAAGGTGACTAGATAATAACTCTCCAAGGTATTTCAATATTGTCAATGACTTTTTAAAAGTTTAACATGTTACTTTGATTTCCACTGTTTAAAGCTCAGCATATTTGCAGAACCATATTATGGCATTTCAATGAGTTCCAGACAATATTCATATCCCCTCTGTTTCTCATCAATTTCACAAATGTTTCTTTTTAAAAGTCCCAAGAAGAAAAAATAAAATAAAACGGCCTATCTTTCTTTTAATAAGGTTCAATTGCCAGTTGCAAACACGCAAACACCATGTGTCAACCAAGTCCTTCTGCCAAAAAAAGGAAAAAAGCTTGTAAAAATTCTATGTTTCCTTTGGAGCATTTTTGGGTTACCATGGAATTTGAAGATATATAGACTATAAAAATGTTGTTATTAAACTATAAAATAACACACCCACTCATTAAATAATAATAAAAATCCCCAAAAGATTTTTCATCCCAACGATGATAAACAACAAGCCTAGTAGAAGTCTTAATGCTCCATATTCAAATACTTTACTATCCCTCTCTGCTGGGTCAGTATATCCATTCTGCTGTTGTTTTTCACAAAAAAAAACAAAAAAACCAGATGTCAGAAGTTAACTGTTAAGCAAGATGAATTTAAAGGTAGACCTAAGAAAGTTGAAATGTGTGCTGCAAAAACTGTTTATATCATTTCTGCCAAATACATGGGTGCCTTAGCATCCTTCAAGGGCAGCAGGACCTTGTCTGTCCCCAAAGGATGATGGAATATGGAATCTCTGTAATATCTCGTCATGCAATGGGAAAGTTGGAGGAGGTGGAGAGCGTATGTGAGAGCACCATAAATCTCCCTTGTAGGAAATACTTAGATGCATTTTAGAACAACTTTGAGATCTTTCTAATTTCTCCATTTTTCAAAAGCTTTTCCTGTTGCAGTGGCTTTATTTTTTTTTCATGTGCGCCGCCATTTGTTTTAGAGAAAATGCCGATTTGCCCCCCAAATCCTTGAACTGTGGGGAACTGATACAAAGAGGCCCTTTGCAACATTCTGAAGTCCAGCATTAAGACAAATTACATTGATTCACTGAAAAGAAATATTGCACACACTGGGTTGAACCCAGAGGCTCTTCCTTCATCAGTTGAGTTGGAACCTTATCTGGATCCAACTCGTATTCCTGTTGCACATACTAAAGTAATCCCAAGTGCTTTGCAAATATTTACTGCTTTTGCATCACCCTGAGTCAAGTCAGTGTAAACTTAAGTTGTCTGAAGGTGTCTATTGTCTAAAGTTGTCCTGCATCCCTATTTGAGGGTAGCAGAACAGGCCAGCTGCTTCTAGTCAGTAAGGACAGCAGCTTCATACATACCTATGCTGGTCTTTCACAATTCCACAATGGCCCCATAGACTAATCGCCTATGCAGTGATAACTGAAAATCAGGAAAAGTGTAGTGTATTTTCTAACCCGCATGGTTGCAAACGTGTTTAGATCAGAATGCTAGCCGATGTGTGCCATTCAAAAATGCACATGCACATCTCAGGCACTTGCTGAGCTTGACACCAGTGTGCCGATGAACTAAAACAATTACTGTATGGCGTGTCTTCTTTTCGCTTCCTAGTGCTGGAAGCAAATGACTATTTAAAACCTAGCATTAAATATCTTGTGCTCATGTTGCAAGTTAATTTGCATTTGATGGAATAATTTCATTCGTTCTGCACTGCCTGGCTTCTAGACAAATTGAATATAACTTCAGTGATACGTGAGGGCTTCCTAACACAATTAGCTGTAGAGTTAGGGAGACTAAATATAAACCTGCAGAAACAAATGAGACTTGGATTGCAGGGGACAATTTATAGCCAAATCTCACAAGCAGAATCTAGTATTTCCTGTGCCGGAGCCCATTTTCCTTGGAAACTGGAAAGGAAGCACAAAAGTTTCACTGGGTCCTTTCCCATCGCATGTCGTCTTTGATTGTACTTTGGTTGCAGCCAAGAGAAGGAAATGTTTTCCCTCCTTCTCTGTTTGTAGTTTAGTGTTATAGACAGGAAAGCCGGAATCAGTGGTGGACAAAGTTTTGTCTTGCATTTCTTCACCCAAAAGAGACTAAAATGGAAGACCCTACATTGTTTTGTGACTTGCCACTCTGCCCTATTTTTAATCACAGCACAAAGACTCAATGAGACTTCCTCCTAAAAGTGGAAGGGGCGGCGTCTCTAGACATAACCTCAACATATTTTATCAGCAGGCTCTGCCTTTGCCGCCTTAAGACTTAGAGCAGACTCAGATGCTTGAACTCCCAGAGGGAACAAAAAGCATATCAAGTCCTCCTTTTTTCTGACATCCAAAATGGGGGTCATGGAGTGATGCATGAACTTTTTCTGCTTCAGGAACACAAGCTGCTTTCTTAATAGGGACAGGGAAAATACAAAGAATTGTTAGGGTTTCTAACAGTGCCTTTTTGTATGTTTATTGTGACCTGCCTGGGAAGTATAGAATTGGAGGGCGATATAGAAAAAGCTTTAGATATATTCAGTAGATAAAAACAGGACTCGCTCCCCCCGCCCCATTTCTTCCTCTGCGCTCAGATTGCTAAAGCTGGGAAGTTTATGAAAAGGGCAACCAAAGTTATCAAGGGGATGAAGCAACTTCTCTGTGAGGAAAGGCATGTGGAGCATTAGAGAAAAGGCAAGCAAGAATGGAAGTGTATAAAAATGATGCACAGCATAGAGAATGGGGATAGAGAAAAGTTTTTATCCTTCTTTCGCAACTCTCGAACTCATGGACAATGCAGTTAAATTTTGAAAGATTCAAGACAGGCAAAAGAAAGTACTTAAGCCATGGAGCTTGCTCCCAGAGGAGCCAGTTATGGCCACCAACTTGGAAGCCTTTGGGATTAGACAAGTTCATGAAGGAGAAGACTATCAGTGACTGCTAGCCATGTTGGTTATGTTCTGCCTGCACTGTGGCTCACTACTTGCATACAGCTGGGGCAGCAGCACATGTTTTCCAAGGTTGCATCTCCCCAAGTGAGCTCAAGTAGAGCCATTTCAGCTTCCACCAACCATGTGGACTGTGCTTAGTCACAAGAGGTCAAAGGACATTTTGGGTTGATCTGGGAATGAGTTTGCATTGTCGGTATTTACACACACACACACACACACACACACACCTGGGCAAAATTTCATTGGATGTAGTTCTTCAGTTCAGTAGCAAAAGTGACCTCAGGAATACATTCCAGGTGACAATGTTTATAAGTTTATAAGTGCACCACTTGTTAACATCTACTTCAACCTTGATGCACCGTGGCATTATCAGAGCTGGCTCTATCATTAGGCAAAGTGAGGTGGCAGCTTCAGGCAGCAGGTTTTGAGTACCATAAAAGGGTAAATGTAAAAAGGGTAGCAAATTATTGGTAAACTTTTTATCTTATATTGGTTACAATGGGACAAAATTCAAGAGTTGTTTTCTTGTCTTAGAATGCTCTTTATAAAATAATTTATAAGTCATTAGTCTCCAGAAGGTGTTGGACTCCAAATCTATTCAGCCTCAGCCAGCAAAGCCAATGGCCAAGAATGATGGGAATTGTAGTTTAGCAGCATCTGTAGGGCACCATGTTGACTATCCAGGGTCTCTTAGCTCATTATTGGTGGGTTATTGTTGTTGTTTACCTTTGCTAACCATTTTTTACCTTTTACTATTCGGGTTAGAAGCTTACTACTATCAGTTTATGCATTGCCATATATTTGGCTCAATGTTGCCAAGATGTTGTGTATTCTTTAAAATGCAAATTCAACATTGTGTACTTTGCTCTCCTGCTGAACAACTCTCCATACTTTGGATATCTTCCAGGCCATTGGCTCAAATAATGATGTGTTATATTGTTTATTGGCAATCTGTGCTATTTAACAACAGTTCATTGGTGGCTGAGTGCCAAATTTAGCTATAGCTAAATGTTCTGAATAATTTAATCAAACAATGACTAATTGAGGGAACTGTACTTAAATTACCCAAAGCAAGCATTGCTCTTCAGCCATCCTGCTGAGGCGTTAAATGATCCTTCAGCTAGAAAAACTTTGAGTCAGCCCAGTATATTGGTGATTTGCCAAGCATCTTTAACAAGTTGGACATATGGTGGCTGTTCAGCAGCAAGAATCTAGCAATGTAAACAACGAACATATGATTGTTTACACCACAGCCATTGTTTACATCGTAGCCATTGAGCTTCCAGTTGCGCCTTCCATTCATTCACTGTAATTCAGTTTTCCTTGACGAACAATTCACATTTTATGTGACAGTTGCATTATTATTTTTTGAAGAGCGAAAAAGAGGGCAAATTTTCCTACTTCTATATTTAACTATGGATCGCTATGACGACTCTCATTTTACATAACCTTGAAAAAGAGGACATGTCCTGGAAAATAGGACATATGGCAACCCTATCAGTGAAGAGGAGATGCGTGTCTTGAAGCATGGACATGTTAGAAAAGCCACAACTGGCCACAACTCCCTGTTCTTTGTCCACAGTGTGCTTGGAGCAACGCATCTGTTAGACACGTTTGAACATGTAAGTGGCAAATAATAGCTGCCTCATAAAGTGCCCAGTGTCTCATATAATATTGAGATGACAATAAGCGGATTTGTAAAAAAAAAAGCTTTCCTCAGTATATTAATTCCTTTGTAACGTCAGAGAATGTATTCTCCATTCTTGAATACCAGCTGAAATGATAGTAGGAACCAAAGTGTTCTGTGCTTCACCTGCAGAGCTGCATCCTAAGGCAATAGCCATATTTATATACGTTGTTTTAAGAATCTCACAGTGTTAAGTAAGGTTAGTTCATTCCTCACTTAGTCCCTTGTGATATCACTTTACAAAGATTGCAACAGTAAATATTACTCCAGTGATATATTGGGGAATTCATATCTAGTTTCTTGTAGTCATCTAGAAGATAATATTTCTTTTTTAAAAATGATGTGGAGCCCACAGACGTGGTTACCATGAAACCAGAAGTAAATAGGGTAGAGATCTGTGATAACCAGATCCAAAGAAATCCAGAAATTAAAATTGTATTTTAATATTGTGTTGGAAGCCGCCCAGATTGGCTGGGGAAACCCAGCCAGATGGGTGGGGTATAAATAATAAATTGTTGTTGTTGTTGTTGTTGTTGTTGTTGTTGTTGTTGTTGTGTCTCAGGGAAGGCAAATGCTCACAGTACCTTATTACTGCAACATGATTTTTCAAGGGGAGGGGAAGCTAATTCAGAAATCAAGAACCATACGAAGAACAGGGCCAGACCTCCCATTAGGTATGGGGGGACAACTGCCCGAGTGGCTAACTTTGGGTGTCATAAAGGGCAGCAAATGTTTTCCTCTTTAATTTTAATTTTTGTGTGTGTGTTTCTACTGCCAGGGAGTGGGAGAGGCACTTGTAGAATATTCTGCCTCAGGCGCCAAAATAACTTGACTGGCCTTGGGTAAGAACATAATAGTCCACCCTATTCTAATCAGATGCCTTGCAAGAAGTCTGCAGGCAGGACCTGAGTGCAATAGCACTCTCTGTGTTGGTGGTTCCCAGCAGCTGGTATTAAGAGACATACCCCTTCTGATATTGGAGGCAATATATAGCCATTATGGCTAGTTGCCATTGATATCCTATCCTCCATGAATTTGTCTAAATCCATTTTAAAGCCCTCCCATTGCTAGCCATTACTTCATCTTCATTCTGTGGTCATGGATTTCGGAATTTAACTGTGTGCCATGTGAAGAAGTACGTCCTTTTATTTATTTATTATTTCACAATTCTGATATTACTGCATTTTTTGAAAACGTTAATATTTTTTGCATGTGTTTAAATATGCCTGTACAAGGAGAAATGTGACAAAACAGATAAGTCAAGTAACTAAGCTTTACCCGAACAAAACTAACTGGGTTTTCTCTTTCTTTCTTTAGTCAGCAGCAGAATATGTGAAATCCCGCTTGCCTGAAGTCTTAAAACAGCACCTTCAAGACTATGAAAAGGACAAAGAGAATAGTGTTTTGTCTTACCAGACCATCCTGGAACAACAAATTCTGTCCATTGACCGAGAAATGCTGGAAAAGTTGACGGTATCTTATGATGAAGCAGGTATGTTGACAATTCAGGTGGAATGTCCACCTGTGGTCTTTCTCGTGGTGGAGGATCTTTGAAACTGCAGCCATCCTAGTGACATGATTTGTTATAGCACATTCGCTTCTGCAGAACTCTCACTTCTTACACACATACTATGGACAGCAGTATCTTTCATTTTTTTTTCAGACTATGATCTGAAAAGAAAATTGCTTGTTCTGTTCGTCTGGTCGAATGATGAAATAAAGAAATTTTCCACTACAAAAGAATTTTTAAAGATGAATAACTATCCACATCACACAGTAAGGGTTAAAACATCCCTGTCCCTGATTGCACAAATCTCTAGATTTTATACCACAATTTGTCTCTTGTTTTGCTTGACTTATATGGCTGAACCCTGTTGTTTTTCTTACCATCAATCCTACTGCATCTGTTCCTTTAATCACCACTTTTTAAAACCCATCTGGTTTATATACACAACACAATAAAGGACAGTAATTCGGTTTTATATAATCTGTAGAGCAAAGCAGAAATCAGTGACTTGGCAAACACTTCAGATGCATGTATATTTTATATCTTTTTGTGACTGTAAAGTGAGAAAGGATGTGTGTTTTTTATATTGTGTGCTCGTCAGATGATCCAACCATCTCTTTTCAACTTTAGGCATAGGGAGAAAAAGTAGATGGCAGAAAATTATAAATGCATCTAAAAAGGGAGGGAAAACACAACTTTTTATCCCCATTGGAAAATATGTTTGAACAATAGAAAAGAAGTGTGAAGCGTCTCCCCCATTTGTTTTTCCTGTTTAAATTGGGGTTTTTAATGCTGAAATGAGGCAATCATGTCAGATTTAAGAGCTGCATAAGCAAGTCTGGAATAAAAGTTTTTTGTGAAAAGCGATTTTTTAAATATATGTACCCTCCGAATGGCACACACTGCAAATATGAGTCCTGTATTTATGCCCATAATGAGGAAGATAGGCTGCTTTAGTATTCTAATCAAGTCTCTTGTTTGGTACAAGAGGAGTAATGGTGCTACCTGTTCTGAAGCGAAGCCTGATTATGACTGCTCTGCAAAATATGTGTGGTTTTCCTTTTTTGGGGGGGGGGAAAGGAAAAGAAAAGCCCACAAAATAATAATACTTGCAGCAGATGTTCACAATTCCAAATCCTTCAGCCTTTCAGCTGCATGACAATTCTAAGCATAACGTTTCCTCCTGCGACGATAGACTTCAGTGCTTTGTCAAACTTCTTTCATTTTAATGAGAAGGTCAAACTGCTCCTCAGTTCTACATGGTGTGCAGTAGGTGGAGTGCTGGGGAGGCTGGGTTTGCAAAAGGGAAGAAGAGAGGCAGTGGTTTTAAAGTGAGCAAATTATAAGCACTTCAGGTGAAAGTATAACTGTCTTCATATACATCAGCAGGATGGCATCAGAACATATCCTCTGGCTGCCTCTCAAGTGCTTAACATCTATAATCAGAAGCAGCTGGAGTTCTCCTAAGTGCCAGTCGGAAATCTAAAGTGGAATTAAATATTTGAGGCATCTGGCGCCCTGAAACTTCTGCCGTAGACACAGCCGATCGCAGGGCCTGGCTCACGATTGAGCTGAAGTTGTGCAACAGCAGAAGGGTTAGGCATTGTACTAGTTCACTTAGTTCTTGAGTTCAGCCTGCAAGCTTCTTTGGCGTAGCCTTGGGTCATATATCGGCATTCCATTTTAAACCATAGTTAAACCAAACTATGGTTTAAAGGTGACACAGTGCAGCTTCCTGGTTCATTCCACTAAAATCACAGGCACCTTGATCCTCCCCTGACCCTGCTGCACCATTACAAGCCCAGGTTCAGACGTAGTGATAAGCCGGAACCACAGCTTAACTTCTGGCAGCACAGCAGGAAGAAAACACCTCTGATTTCAGCATTATGCAGAAGCATGCCGCAATTTCACCGTTAAACCATAAATTAACTTAACTATGATTTAAAGAGGCTGGCTCAGTGATCCCACCCAGGTTTCTGTGGGGAGCTGCAGCCCAGTTCTCAGGGGCCAGTTGCTGTGTCTATGATGCATGTGTTGCCACATTCACGCACACTTAAGACTTCTTAGGCTCACAACAGACCATGTAATGTGTGAGTGATGGTGAAGACTTGAAAATGCCAGTTTAATTCGAAATCAATGGAAGGTTTAGCCCTCCTGGTTGCAAAGTTTGGCCTTTTGAAAACATTTCACACTCCCTTCAGCTTCTTGTCTGTGTTATTACAAGGAACATAGGAAGCGGCCTTATTCTCAGTCAGACCTGCTTAAAAAAAGGACCCCTGACAGTTAAGTCCAGTCGGGAACGACTCTGGGGTTGCGGGGCTCATCTTTTAATTAAGGTTAATTAAGGAAAGGTTGC
Source organism: Podarcis cretensis (assembly GCF_951804945.1). Lineage (NCBI taxonomy): Eukaryota > Metazoa > Chordata > Lepidosauria > Squamata > Lacertidae > Podarcis > Podarcis cretensis. The sequence goes on along the minus strand of NC_137174.1, from coordinate 82,790,255 downwards.
ATTGGTTTTTGACAGTGTAGGGCCAACCTCATCATGAGGCAATCTAAATTGGCATACCTCACATTGCCGATTTTCACTGAGGAATCATTGGTATGTTGTCTGGTATGTTCAAGGTGCTTTGGGCTTTAGATTTCTTGAGCGTTATCCCCCTCTATCCTATGGCAAACTGCTTTTGAAACTGAGGTGGTTTTCAGATATTATGTAGCATATGAATCTGCTACTCAAAATTCCCACTAGGTATGCCCAACTTGCACCTAAAGTAAGCCATTTAAAAACAAGGCCTTAAGTTTTAAGACTCTATTTTTACTTGCCTCATGTCTCAAAATACTTATGACTTCATGTGCATTAAGCACCATAAAGGGTTGTTTATCTGCAGGAATTAACTACCCACCCCCCACTAGATATCCATTTACTTAGCTTAGATTTCAAACTATGGCCACAGGATATCTGACTGCTAAATTGTTTTACTAGCCCAACTGACCACCTTTGTGTATGTGGATCAGGCTAGATTGAAGATTGATCGGGTTTTCTCACCATTTATACTATTTCACCTACAGGTATTCATTTTTGTAATTTTCTAGAAGGTCCATCAAAATTAGATGGTTGATAGCCAGTGTCAGGACGTTGTTTTTATCTACAGGGTATATTTATATATTCAAGTAGCAAGAAAGGTATAACTAACTCTTTTGACCCAAAATGTCCAGATGTTTCAGAGAATAATGAGGAGGGGTTGTTTCCACAGGGCAGTCCCAGTACATTTTGCCGCCTGAGACGAAATGGCAAATGGTTCCTCCTCCCTCACAAGTCAGTGTGCAAAATGTGCAATGCTGGCCAAGTTTTTTTGGCACCTGAAACAGAGAATCTCCAGAAATGTCTCTCTCTGGGAATAAAAGGACAATAAAAACAACAATTTAAGTAACCTAACCATTTTCTGCCCTCTCATGACCCCCCCTCCATGGCATTCATGATGTTGCTCACTCTGCCTCATAGGGCTGGCCCCTCCTTTCCCTGCCCATAGCACATAGGCAAGTCCCAAATTTTTAATATCAGGTTCCGCCCATTTTATGGAACCTTCGGGCATAATTTAAAACTTGCAGAATACAAAACATCCAATTAATATATCCAATCATAATCCAATTAAAATAAAAAACTAAAATAAAAAAGACCAAATTAAATAATTTAATTTACATTTAAAACTTGCAGAATAAGGAGTTTCAAGTCAGGTACAGTGGTACCTCGGGTTACATACGCTTCAGGTTACATACGCTTCAGGTTACAGACTCTGCTAACGCAGAAATATTAACTTGGGTTAAGAACTGTGCTTCAGGATTAGAACAGAAATTGTGCAGCAGGAAGCCCCATTAGCTAAAGTGGTGCTTCAGGTTAAGTACAGTTTCAGGTTAAGAACAGACCTCCAGAACGAATTAAGTTCTTAACCCGAGGTACCACTGTACCCTGTTTCTCCATCTTTGATGCAATTTTATATGTTAATCTGTCCTTCCAACTGTACCATGTCATCAGTGGACTCTGCATTCTTAATATCCTCTCTGTGTGTAAATCTTTCTCATTAGTAAGTCAGCACATCAAAGCCACCAAACAAGATGAGCTCAGCTAAAAATAACCATGTGAGTTGACAAGATTTCCAGTGAAGTTTTAACTAAGGAAACATTCCAAAAAGAAGCCCTGCTAAATGTAATAGATGGACTCTGTCATCATCACATTATTTTCTGTCCTGTGTGTATGTGTCAATGCATTTTTTAGTAAGCCGCACGTTGGATATTTTGGTTTAGTGGTGTCAGAAGAGAGGGTAACAATCAAGAAGGAGATTGAGGTGCAATCCAAACACTCACTGCCACCCCGCTGGTGGGTCTCTTCAGCTTCCCCGGTCCTGTTGGCCATGACTGACACAGTGGAAGCTGGAAGAGAGAAACAATCAAACCCAGTGAGGTTAGGTTGGGATCCAGTCGATCTTGGACTGGCTCAACCTTGCCCGCTCCCCACCCTTTGGGGACTTTCTGCTGGCTTCCTCCAGTGTTTGGCAGGTGGAAGCTGCATCGTTCTGCACCACTTTGCCAGCAGAGGCTGGCAAAAAGTCAGCTCAGCCAAGAGAGCTGGGTGGAGGGATACCCAAACTGGCATAAAGAGAGTTTGGGTTGCTCTGCCATGTAGTTCAGGTGCAGCAGGGCAGCTCAGCCAGGGTGGTGTTGTACTCTGGCTTCCCAGTGTTGAGCATTGCTACCATTTGTGGAGAGGAGAAGGCACAGGGAGCTGGGTGCAGGATGGACCCAGGAACAAGAGCATTGGATTGGCTCTGCAGCCGTGCCTGCACCACACTGAGCTCACCACACCTTGCCCCTCCCCTTCCCAGTAAGTGGCAGTGGTCCTCAACGTCAGGGAATGAGGCAGAGACTGTGGGTGTCTTTATGATATATGGTTTATTTATACATACATAGGACCTGAGACTATGATAGAGGGGTTCACGGCATTAACACTCAAAAAGGGTCTTATTTGCCTTGGATTCAGGCAGAGTTCCAGCATGGCCCTCCTTCCCTCTCTCTCTTGCTGCTTGCTGATCTGCTTCTGGATCCTATCACTGCACTTTGAACTCTAAACTCTAGTTTTATCTATTGAGCGAGGCCCAACCTATTTGCTGTCTTGCATGGAGCCCCTTATTCCCCATTAATGGCTCATCAACCAGGTTCTCATCTGACCAGCAGGCTAGCCTGGCTCTTCCAAAAATTAGAAGCCTTGATTAAATTCTAACACTTAGTGGATCTAGGGATTAAAGAGGTCTGGCACCCAGCTTAATACCCCCAAACTCATTGCAATATGCAATAAGCCTACATTTCTGAGCACAATTCAAAGTGTTGGTGCTGACCTTTAAAGCCCTAAACAGCCTCGGCCCCATATACCTGAAGGAGCGTCTCCACCCCCATCGAAATAAATTAAAAAATTAAAAAATTGTCCAGTAGCACCTTAGAGATGTAAGCTTATACCCAGAACAAACTTAGTTGGTCTCTAAGGTGGTACTGGACAATTTTTTTATTTTAAAATTTATTTTGACTGTGTCAGACCAACACGACTACCTACCTGAATCGAGAATCATGGAAAGCACCACATTGAGCTACATGAAATGGAAGTCCATCAACCTCACAAAGAAACTTGCAAAGGTACAGAATGATATCTCCTTTCTGACTAAATGCAAGAACCCGGACATTATACGTAACGGTCTTAGAATTAAGGACCCTCCGCCCCCATCGTTCAGCCCAGACACTGAGGTCCAGCCCCAAGGGCCTTCTGGCGATTCCCTCACCGCGAGAAGTGAGGTTACAGGAAACCAGGCAGAGGGCCTTCTTGCTAGTGGCGCCCGCATTGTGGAACGCCCTCCCATCAAATGTCAAGGAAATAAATAACTACCTGATTTTTAGAAGACATCTGAAAGCAGCCTTGTTTAGGGAAGTTTTTAATGTTTGATCTTTATCATGTTTTTAATGTTCTGTTGGGAGCCACCCAGAGTGGCTGCGGAAATCCAGCCAGATGGGTAGGATATTATTATTATTATTATTATTATTATTATTATTATTATTAATTAGGTGTGGGTTAGGTTTCGTGGGTCCATGCATATATGCAAAAAATGCAAAAACACGTAAAGCCAGGGACCCCTGGATATGTACCCCCTGTAAGCTGGAGGGCTGCTTGCCTGGCTTTGGGAAGGAGGTGGGAGATCTCTGGCAGGGTCCTGGGCATGCATTGGGGCCCATAAGTTTTTCTTGTTTGCAAGTGTGCCCATAGACCCCAAAAGGTCTGTGTGAAGTCCCATGTGAAGCCGTCTTAAATGTTGGTACATTTCATATACAGCAGACTAAAGGCTTCAGACCACAAATTTTATTGGAAACAAGCCTTAAGATGTACACTAAGAATGCTTCTCTTCCAGTTGGAAGATGGAAGGTATCTTGGCTGGCTGGTTGCAAAGAGCTGTTTAGAACAAGAGACCAAAAAAATAAAAATAAAATTGGTTTAAACAAGGGCTCTGCTTGAAATAGAAACTGTCTGGCCTTGATAAAAGATGGCACAATCCCCAGGGACAAAGCAATGGGAAAAAATCATTTTCAACAAGATGTCAGGGAAATCCTTCTTCACCCAAGGGGAAAAAACAAATAAACTAGGTTGTAAGTCATCTTTCCATTTCCAGTCACATCGGACAACAGGGCCCCCGAAAGGCGAGTGTGCCATAGGTGGGGGGGGGGGGGAGAGACCATGCATATAGGCCAGCCAAATGGATCAAATTGTGGACTACATGATGATGCAAAATATATTAACAGCATAACAACATAGCTTCATGTGATAAAGCGGGATGATAAAGCGGGATATCAAATCCAAACTCCTCTTCATGCTTTTATTTAGGGCTGATACCCAAGCAAACAATTCTTAGTCAAGTAAAGAAAATGGGTGTTGGTTCATTCATTAATCAATTATATCTGCAGATATTTATATTTGACAAACAAGAGTTTTGAAGAAAAAAAGGAAGTGTTGCCTAATATAATTGTTTGTACCTTTATTAGAACAATCAATGCCTTCATTAAAATAATTAATGCAGACCCTGTCTTTTTTATAATTGTTTTATGCAATCATAACATATTTTGTTATGATCTCACTTGATTCATTTAACCAACTATCTGACTAAGTCACTTCCAACATTTTATATCTCTGGTATCTCTCGTATCACTGTGAAACATAAGATGCATTTATAACATAACCTAATGCACTAAGATTATTCTGTGTTTTTCAGTTGAGGTGATTCCTCTATTTTAGGAATCTTTTGGGTTTGCGGGGGAATTACTTGTACTCATCCTTTTGTTTTGCCCTTTTATGTGTGGTCACCCCAGAGAGAGAAAGAAAAAGGTGTAATTATGCTACAAAGTTCATAAACAGATGAAAAGTTTGTTATCGTTTCTGGCTATCAGACTCTAGGTCCAGCAAGGCTTCAGATTGCTATTCTAGATCATCAGTGATATTTATTTATTTTTTGTGGAGAATGGGAAAGCAAGTTGGATGTACTGGTTTTTATACTCCAAAAATTGATTCCTCCTTTCGCCCATATCTCCAGCTACTAAACCAGTTTCGAGCCCAAATTTAGAATGACAGAATTTTACTGGCTGTAGCCTTAGAGATTGATGGCAACGTGACTGGAGCCATTCCCTTGGGTATTTATGAAGCCACTACAAGACTGTGGCTAAAATAACATGAGAAGAAAACAAGCAAGATTAAATGTCAGCCTTGTAGGTCAATAAATTCATCTTCCCCCTCCCTCCCTCCCTCCCTCCCTCTCCCTCCCTCACCCTTTCAAGAAGGGACATTGGGAATGGGGTCACTGAGGGAAAATGAGCTTTTTCTATCAGCAAGGGATGAGGCCGTACATCTGGCTTTCTTTTGTTGAAACAGCTGCGTTGAGACCAGCTCATTGAGATGTCACTTGGGCAAACCAACCATAATAAATATCCCAAACTGGAAGAAACCTGAAACAGGGTGGCAGTGGTATGAAAAACACGATAATAAATCACATATAAATTTTCATTTGGCTACCTTTCTAAAAGTTGTGCAGATCGGTAGAGCAAGTACACAAGTCTTTCCTCTGGCCTGCCATTTGGTCCCCACAGACCTTTTGTGTGTTTGGTGCACAAGGCATCTGCACTCATCCTGTGCCATGATTTGGATAGGTCTGCTTGTGTATTTGCAGCCAAAGCCGCATTCTGATTGGCTTGTGCATCACTTAGCAATGGGGTTCTTAGGTTCATGTAATGAAATGCGTACATCAATAATCCACTTTCAATAATTCTTTAATGAGCATACTTTAAATTAATTGTTGAGGTTTATGAACATATTTGGGGTATGTAATTTTCATGTTATTCGTCTCACAAGAAACCATTAGTAACTGAGCTGAACACTATCCGTGTGGCTTTGTAAGTGGGAATTGAAATCAGATTTCCCTCTTCAAAGTCCTGATCTTTTTCTGCTGGACTATTGCAGCTGCTGAAAGATGCCCTCTGCTGCTATTTATCCCTCCTAAATTTACTTCCTGGTCAGCTACCTCACCACCAGTGCCTATTCCTCTCTAGATGGAAACTACCAAGTAAATATTTGCATGCATCAAAACAAAGTCTGCTTTGTAGCTGCATATACATATATTCTTGTGATGATTGAATCAATGTAGAACTGAGTTGAAAATTCTCAGAAGAATTCCCGCCCCCCCCCCCCAGAGAAAATGGATGTGGTTTTTCATTTTTCTCAGTCTCTGTCACCTTAGGGAAGTATTCCTCATCATTTTGTTTGTTTGGTTGGCTTTGTGCTGGCCCCCATTTTCTTCCCACAGAAAGATGCTAGGTTTGTGGAGGCTGCAAATGGCAGGCGTGGTTTCAAACACAATTGCTGCTGCCACTAGCAAATAAGGAAATAAGGTGACTTTGAATATCATCCACCATCTTTTGGGAGCAACCACCATTTTCCACTACTGATGTCCCAGAACAATGCCACATCCAGACATAGAGCCAGGCTGTCAGCAAAGGAGCTAACATAAAACAAAACCTTAAAGGGGGTGTGGGGGGGTCTTTGTTACGATTACCACTAATGATGAGCGCCAGCCACTGAGAAACTGTTGGAGAATTTGTCCCTCACCTGGAGAAATTTAGTGAAATGCTCCTCCTAGTTTCTCTGCCTACAAACAGGGTAGAGAAGTTCAAGAGGCCACTTGCACACAGCTCTCAATTAGTCTGCTTAATAATGAACATCATCTGATCCTGCAGCCTCACTCGTTTTAGTGAACATTTTGAATCAGATGCAATATTGGTTTTGGATTCTGCTCAAGGAAACATCTCTAGAAAAGGTCTTAGGCATGCCCAGTGGAGTTTTCCGTTTTTCTCATGCAATTCCAAAATCTGCCTTGGGAAGTACCCTAATTCAGTTTCATAAGTGTGGAACTGCTTGCTATAGAAGGAGCCCCTTGGACACAGAACTAGTTGCACAATTCTTTTCGATTTTAGCCATAGCACTGAACCATTAAATAATTAACAATATACCAAGGAGATCACTTTTTAAAAATTGTATCCAAGCATCAAATCATTGGTTTGCAATTGACTTTCGCAATTAACACTGTTGGGGGTGGTCTCTTACTAAGAAATATAACAGTGCAATAAAGTGTTATCCAGTATATTATTACCAACATTTAGAATCCAAAAAAAAGCTCTATTCCTCTTACAGACTGTTTGCACCTTTCTCAAAAATCCTGAATCAGGAATATATATTTCTAGTTAATAATGGAGGAAAATGTATGAATTCTGTTAAGGTGTTCTGAGCATTCATGCACATAAAGGAATTATTCTATTATGTATGTTTGCAGGACCAAAAAAGATGATGATTTAACAGTTGCAGATGAGCCCCAAAGTGAAAGTATTCATGTAGAAATTAGAAGCAAAAATATTATCAAGTACGACTGCTTTAATCAGGTCATATCTGATGACAGCTTTAATTTGTGATTTTCAAGCTAACAAATGAATGCACCTAACACTTATTGCATTGTGAAATGTTGTTCCTTTGTGTTAAAGTACATCACAAGACAATCAGCTGTGTTGCATTATGTTCCTCTTGTTCCTGGCAAGTTCGTTTTGATCTTTGAAGGATAGACGCTGTAACCTGTAGCCTTGTGATTCAATCCTGTGAGCTGCTACCCTGGAAAAGGAAGTATTTTTGGGTTGGAACATACTGACTGTGATGTCATGACCTGTGGAATTTCATTGGTGGTGTGTGCTGACCCCGCTTGGCAGCCAGTGATGCTTGATAATAGCTCAGGAGAGGTTATGAGTCACTGACATGACATTTTGTTCGCCAGAGCACCCAGCTATGCCAACCCAAATCAACATGCCTAATATTAGACAGTGACGTCCAAGGGTGAGATTGCGACATGTAGAGTGCATAGGACAGTCTTACTTCACTGTCAAAACACAAGATGTCACTGTGACTTTGTTTGTGCAGAGTTGTTGCGCTGATCAGCATCCAGAAATTCAAATCAACAGTTCTTATCTAATGGTGGTTAGTGGGAATCGCTTTTGCTTCCACAAGTTAGGGCACTCAGTTCTCACCAGTCCCACCAATTCAATTAATCCTGTATGCCCTCCATGAGAGGTCACCTGCAGCTAGGCTGCTCCGTGCAGGGTTCAGGCTGAATACCAACAGAGAGCAGAGATCCACTGTCGCTTCAGAAACGGTCGAAGTTGAGCCCTGTATAGGAGCAGCAGCAGGATCTCAGTTGCAAGCTGCACCTTCTGGTCACTTGGTGCCTCTGGTCACACTGGGGCTTCTGGGATGGAGTCCTTTGAGTCTGAGATATGGCAGTCCTAGGGCACTGGCACCAGAGCCTCACCTTGCAGAAGTGCTGCTGGATGTGGCCTTGCATGCAGTCAGTGATGAGGCAGAGTGAGACAGCTGCCTCAGGTGTCTGATGCTGAAGATGCAGGGAATGGCCAGAGCTGTGAGTGCCATGTGGCCTGCCCTGTACTCACTGTGCTCGCCTGCTGCCCTTAAGTGCAGTGGAATACACTGTCCTTTCAGCAGTATTGGAGAGAGATTCAACTACCTGTATGTGCCTTGGGGGAGGGTGTCGCCTTGTCCTTCGCCTCAGGGGGCAAAATGTCTTGAGCTGGCCCTTCATGCAGTTCTCCTTCTGACTCGAGTCCTTCCCCTCATCCCCTGGAAGAAGGGGAAATTGACTCCAGGGCCATGACAGAAAGCTGATCTGGAGGTTGGGAGACTCTCCAGGACAGAATGGGCTATAGCACTGAGGACTGCAGTACATAATGGGAATTGGCAGACCTCAAGCACCCTGACTTTTGGGGGTGAAATAGGTTTCCCCCTCAAACCAAAGCCACCATTGGTTACAACCAAATGAAATTAGGCTTTTGAGTAGAGGAATACCTGTCTGATGTCTCCTCCAGTTAATGAGCCGTCCCTATTCAATACATATAGGATGCCTGAAGAGCACTACATGCACGGTCTTGTTTACTTACAAGTCAAAATAATAGTAGGAGTACATTAAAACACAGTGTTAAAATACAGTACATTAAAAAGGCAGAAACCTGGTTAAAAATCACAATTATTGGTCAAAACTAACATTTGAACACTGACCAGTTGTGACGTGGCACAAAACCATTATTGAACCAACCAAAGCAAAATCCCCAGTGTAGACACAGCCTAAGAACAAAACATAAAGCACAAAGGGGTGGCACTGCTTTCATTGACACCCGTGTCCAGGTCTACTGTTCCTCTAAATTAAATTATGCAATCCAGATTGTTTTCCTTTGCTCCTTAAACATAACTTTGGAAGCTCAGAAAGCGCCGTTTTAAAAAGCTGCCTCTTGTATTCTCCTACATGTTAAAGGACTTAATGTAAGCAATCTTTATATTGAGGTGCCCTGCAGCCAGCAGGAGAGTGGACAGTTATTTATGGCTACCCTGATGAAATTAGCTGCTTATCTGATATATGGCTTTGCTACTGATGTGTGTTAGTCCTTCATAAAACCTGATTGCTGGAGCCTAGGGATAATATGGCTGTGGTTGAAACAATTTGTCAAATACAATATCCAATCCTGAAGGGGTTTTTCTAGCAGATGGGCCCTGTTAATGCTTCTGCTCACTAAGCGATCAAGAGATGTCTGCAGCATCTACAAACTAGTCATTATTTATACCGCTTGTGATGGATCTGCTAATTAAATCCCTTGAGGTGACTCAAGAACTTACCAGATGGGACTTTGCTTAAGACTGATGCTTGTTGGAAACTGGGAGAGAAGATGTGTTTGTCGTGTCCTGGTCCATCTAACATTTATGTGTGCATGTGTGTTTTCCTTCAAACATTGCAGAGCTTAATTTGAGGAAGCCTACAGCCAGAATATAGGGATGTGGGTAGCGCTGTGGTTTAAACCACTGAGCCTAGGGCTTGCCGATCAGAAGGTCGGCAGTTCAAATCCCCGTGACAGGGTGAGCTCCCGTTGCTCGGTCCCAGCTCCTGCCAACCTAGCAGTTCAAAAGCACTGCAAAGTGCAAGTAGATAAATAGGTATCGCTCTGGTGGGAAGGTAAACAGTGTTTCTGTGCGCTGCTCTGATTTTGCCAGAAGCAGCTTAGTCATGCTGGCCACATGACCCGGAAAAACTGTCTGCAGACAAACATCGGCTCCCTCAGCCAGTAAAGCAAGAGGAGTGCCGCAATCCCAGAGTCGTTCGTGACTGGACTTAACTGTCAGGGGTCCTTTACCTGTACCTTTTACAACTAGAATTGTGGTAAATAGACATAAGGATGTGGGAAATCATTACAGAACAGCCAGAATTCAGTTTCTGGCCAGCATGATTGCAGTGGTCAGAGTATTGGACTAAGTCACAAGTCATGCTGGTTGAGGATAATGGCAGCTGTAGTCCTAAACATCTTCAGCAGGTTGGTGAGAGCTGTCTTATAGATGGAATATATGATTTTCTGTATACCCTGTAGTAATAAAGGGGCTACTAAAAATTCCATGCAAATTCAGGTAGAGGCCTGGAATTCAGAAAGGGGATCTGCAGTATTCTCAAGAGAGCTGACCCCCTTTTCACTCTTGTCCCCTCCACTTGGCTACAGCCAAAAAATTGAGCCAAGAGTTCAGTGGCTTTCCGCCTGCGACCTCTTCTCAGTGCCAGGAATTAATCCAGGAATATACAAAGGAATGCAGAGGCGGCTGCTTCTGAATCTTGACTGGTGCCATTTCCTTACCCTTGAATAGCCACACCTTAGCCCCAGATCTCTGGGTTAAGGGGCAGTTCACATGGGCTAGACAGCATGGCTCCCTCTGTATAAAATGTGAAGGAAGCCCATTTTGTGTGCTTTGGAAAAAACACTTGCACTACTTAAAATCCGACACACTGTCACATCTTGAATACATTAAAAGCAGTTCTTCCAAAACCTTCAGTAGAGGGCCCAGTTTTCCACAGATACATGTGTTCTCTGCCTTTCTTCCTTTACACGTACGTAATTAGTAAAGTCAGCCATTGCAGCATATTCCTACATTCTTGTAAATCTGCCCATCTCCAATACTTTGCTTAAATAACTTGCTGCTGCCATATATGAAATTGTTTCATATATCTGAGCTTTAGCTTCCCCTTCCCATCTGTAAATGTGGGGGAAATCAACCATTCTGCATTCAAATTAGCAACGTTATTTATGTTGAGAGAATACAATGTGTACATTAAGGATGCTAACTTGATGCACACAATCCCTACTCCCAGTATCCTGTCCCTTGGTGTGCACATTTCATGTTTCTTTCAGACCTTTGTGCATTGGTTGTGAAGGTTTAGAGGAGGCATATTTAACACATTCAATCAAAGCCTGTTAGACACTTCCACAGTCAAGAATTTGGCTTTATCAAGATTTCCAAGAGCTCCAATGATGGAATATTGCATCTAGCATGGCCGTAAATTGTTGGCTAGATGGTACTGAATTTGTCCAGGTATAGACACCATCTGCTGGTGAAACTGTAGGATGCTAAGAGCTCTTCCATAGGTGGTGGGTGTGCCCAAATCTCTCTCTCTCCCTCACCCCACCTCTTTAGGGGGAAAGAACTTCTCCACTTATATGTATACATCTCCAAGTGCTTCAGGATGACATCTTTTCAAACATTCTGGAAAAAAAGACTCACTAAATATTGCTGCAAACACAACCATAGCCAACTGATGTTGAGGAACCGTAACTCTCTCAATTAAGAACTAGGAAGAATATCAAAATGAAGACAACCTTTTCTATTAAATTGAGACCAAGCATGAAAGTTAGAGATTGGTCTCCACTTATTAGGTACTATGAGCTTTAGAAGAAGAGATTATCGTGCACTTATTTTTAGTAATGTCAGGACCTTATTTGAATTCCCCTTTTCTCTCTCTTCTGTTCTGAACCGCATTGAACTCTGCTGCTATCTTGAAATGTATTCTGATGCCTCACATGGAATTAATTAATAAAGGCTGGGCTCTAAAGATTGACCTTAGAATCACTGTGATGCTTACGTAAACCCAATTGGTCTTTTTGAGTCCTCTCCCATGACACGTGGCAAAACGTATTTTGAAATTCCCTCCAGTTTAAGAAATGCTTTGCCATGTGGCATGGAGAAGACAGCTCTTCAAGAAACACAAAGGCTGTTTGTTTGTGTCGGTCTACTTTTGCAGTTTTGGAGAGGCGGTTAACGCCACATAGTCTCTAGTTTTAGAAAGCAACCGGGCCAAAGTATATCTTATACATCAAATAAAGTTACTCTGGTCCATAGACTCCTGGTTTTTTGATTGGAAAGTCACTTTAGGACAGAGTAATTGAGAGCAGAGAAGTGACAGAGAGTCACCAGCATGCTTTCACACAAACACATGTTGGGCTATAGTTACACAGATTTGCTTATAATATGTTGTTTGGTCCTCAGTGTTGTTTCCAAAATCTAGAGTGTCTGGTACTTCCCTTTCTAAAAAATGTAGGTCCCAAAACATCTGTAGGGCACCATGTCAACTATTTCTTCTTTAGTCTTATAGCCATAAAGAGAGAGGGCATCAAACCCCTGTGTTTTAAGGGGGAAAGGCACATAGTGTAATAAAGATTCTTGTGAACCCACCTTTTCCTCTACCTTGGAAATCGTAGGCCTTTGCATCCATGTCCAGAAGAAGTAAGGTGTTGGTTCTCTATCTCTGGCATTTATTAGTGCTGCCGAAACACAAACATGTTTTCCTTTAGATGATTGTTTTGCTGGCGTCTTCAAAGCAAAGGAGTACTGTAGATACAAACCCTGAAATGTTCTTGGCACTGGGGGTTAGGGGATCTGTTATTTGTCTGAAAACAGTAAGATAATGGAAATTCCAATGGATAACTATAACCTCAGGCAGTCCTCCTTTTCTAAGTCTGGGGTGGTTCCATAGTTGGCTGCCTACCGAGATTCCTAAGAAGAATTTTTGGAGGCGGGGGAGTTAATGTCAATTTTTCTACCCAAATGTGTGATCTATTTATTTTTTTACTTTAATGATTACCATAATACATGGCTGCTTTATTTCACAAGATATTAATAGTTTAATCTGTTTGTCAGAGCTGCCTCCAGGTCCCAGCTCACAGAGGACCAACGCTAGGCTGTAGTTATGTACAAAAGTCTTTATTGAGGTTCAGTTTCCATTTTAAATCCGCAGCGCGCAGCTCTACGTCTCGACCTTAGACCGGCGAAGTCCCGTCTGAGTCTCCGCCCCTTCCACACCAGTTTAACACTCTCGCTTTGCTCCACCTCTTCCTAAGTTCCTTTCTCCTCTGGGCCCTCCTGCCCGCTAGGGTTTCATCCTTTCTGGACTCCTCTGACGCTGACCCTGATGATTCTTCCCCCTCCTTCCGACGGGCTTTAGGACCTGGTTCCCTATCCGGGCTACCTTCTGTGCCGCTCGCCTGTACATTTGAACTTGGCGCGCGCGCCCAGCCTGCAACTTTCCTCTTGACCGTTCCCTCGCTCTCCGATGGAGGCGTGGCCAACCCTGACTCATCTTCTCTCGCTGGTGGTGCATATGTGGGCTCTGATACCTGGGACTCCTCCCCCCCACTACGCTCTGGTGGGGAAGCTGGTCCTGATTTCCAACTGCTGCTCTGGGAGTCCCCGCTGGCCCCTTGCTTCTGGGGTGTCCCCCTTGGGTCCCCCCTTGCCCTGCCCATCGGCGCCCCCTTCTGTGAATCTTCCGATTCGCTGGAGAGGCTCATGGAATCTGTCAGGCTGCTGTCATCTTCTCCTACGCTGCCCTCGGATTGCTCCCCCTCGCTCTCCATCTCCTCTCCTCCCTGCGCTCCCGCTTTTGGAATATTCTTCATCAGGAATCTTATGAATGCGATGGCATCTGTGTTATTATACAGAAAAGTGGTAGCAATTAGCCTAATGCTTAAACGGTCTGTGGAATGGACCGACTTACTGAGAAATGCGGGTGGCACTGTGGTCTAAATCACTGAGCCTCTTGGGCTTGCCAATTGGAAGGTCGGCAGTTAGGATCCCCATAATGGAGTGAGCTCCCGTTACTCTGTCCCAGCTCCTGCCAACCTAGCAGTTCGAAAGCACACCAGTGCCAGTAGATAAATAGGTACCACTGTGGCGGGAAGGTAAACAGCATTTCTATGCACTCTGGCTTCTGTCATGGTGTTCTGTTGCACCAGAAGCAGTTTGGTCATGCTAGCCACATGACCTGGAAAGCTGACTGTGGACAAACGCCTGCTCCCTCAGCCTGAAAGCGAGATGAGTGCCGCAACCCCATAGTCGCCTTCGACTAGCTTTAGCCATCCAGGGGTCCTTTACCTTTTTACCTTTTACTGAGAAACAATGACTTAGTTTAACTGATTGTTATTAGTAATTTGCAGGCTGATTTGGTGGATCAGAAGTAACTAGGGCCGCACCAGTGATTTGGATTGTGCTATCACTGTAAAAAAAAACTGCCCATAACTGGAAAAGGGGATAGTGCTTTTCTCACACTAACTTACTGATATGGGGATGAATCGTATCTCAGTGGTAGAGCATCTGCTTTTCATGCAGAAGGTCTCAGGTTTCATTCCCAGAATCTCCAGGTAAGACTGGGAATGTCTGCTGTCTGAAAACAGTAGAGAGTCATTGCCAGTCAGTGCCAACAGTACTGAACTAGATGGACCAGTGGCCTGATTTGGTATGCAAGTCAGCTTCTTATGTTCCTGTAATTTATAAACGAAGCATTACTTCCAGCCTTGCTATCTAGCCTCTCCTCTCCTCTTGTGGTCAACTGCCATCTTTATGTACCATATTCTCCCAGTACCTTTGCAACTTGGTGTAGAAATTAATGTTGCTTCATTGAGTTGTTGCTGCGGTGTGCGTTGACTTGATTTCTTTTCACAAAACTGGGACCATCCTATTTCTGTAGTAGAGGAGACGGAAAGTACCGTATTTTTTGCACTATAACACTCACTTGTTTCCTCCTAGAAAGTACGGGGAAATGTCTGTGCGTGTTATGGAGCGAATGCCTGCGGGTGGCAGGGGGGATCTGCTGCAGTCGTGAGCAGAGGATCCATGGTTCCCCTTCCTTCCCTCCTCCGTGGTTACAAAGCATGGATCCACATGGATCCTCAGGATTTTTGCATTGAGCGACTCAGTGGGACGCAGGTGGCGCTGTGGGTTAAAGCCTCAGCGCCTAGGACTTGCCGATCGAAAGGTCGGCGGTTCGAATCCCTGTGGCGGGGTGCGCTCCCGCTGCTCGGTCCCAGCGCCTGCCAACCTAGCAGTTCGAAAGCACCTCTGGGTGCAAGTAGATAAATAGGGACCGCTTACCAGCGGGAAGGTAAACGGCGTTTCCGTGTGCGGCTCTGGCTCGCAAGATGCAGCTTTGTCACGCTGGCCACGTGACCCGGAAGTGTCTCCGGACAGCGCTGGCCCCTGGCCTCTTAAGTGAGATGGGCGCACAACCCCAGAGTCTGTCAAGACTGGCCCGTACGGGCAGGGATACCTTTACCTTTACCTTTTACTCCAGACTCACTGTCAGATCACATGTCTGTGGCCACAGCATGAACCACAAAAATCATATATCCACTATTTCGTTTATAATTTTCCCCCCTTGTTTTCCTCCTCTAAAAACTATGTGCGTGTTATGGCCTGGTGCATGTTATAGAGTGAAAAATACGGTAATTTGGAAAAAAGATAACCTCTCCTTTTAACTACAGATGCAAGGTGGGATTTGGTTGCAAGCCACTTAAAAAGGCAGATAGATCCATTTACTTTGACTCATCTTTAGCAAGTTGGTATAAGTAACCCATTTTTTTCAGGAGCTCTACCTGTTCACACTGCTGCTGTGAATCTGATGCACAGGCTGCATTTTTGTAATTCTTAATGCACATGCCAAATCATCAATACGGTGCATAGGAGCTTTCTATGGAAATGTTGGGTACTTACATTTCAACATTTGTATATACATCTGGAACATTTCCTCCTCTCAGGGAGCCCTGGCTTGTGTGCAGTACAGTTGGCTGCAAAAGAGTGAACCCTGGTACATCCACATATTTTGAGTGGGTGATTTCTGTGTGATTTAAATGCATATTTGGGGGTCAGGAGGTTCTTCTCAGTCATAATCAGTGCCATTTGAGTCATGGAAGTTTTTCCCTGGGCGGAAAAGGGTTATTGCTATTGTAATTCCAATTCCACATCTGGTTTTGATGGACATGAAATGCAACTTCAGGGTGCAAAATTTAAAATTGGCAGCTTTAATGAATAATCTAAGAAGCATATATATCCTATTGACACTTAAAATCCAGCTGATACATTTTTAAGAACATTTCAGATTGCAAAATAGGATAATGACACAAGCATAATGACACTAACAGCACAATCCTGGGAATGCATGTCTTCCAAGAAGTCCCACTGGCTCAGAGCGGCTCATTCCCCAGTGAGTATAGTAAAGGTAAAGGTAAAGGTACCCCTGCCCGTACAGGCCAGTCTTGACAGACTCTGGGGTTGTGCGCCCATCTCACTCAAGAGGCCGGGGGCCAGCGCTGTCCGCAGACACTTCCGGGTCACGTGGCCAGCGTGACATCGCTGCTCTGGCGAGCCAGAGCTGCACACGGAAACGCCGTTTACCTTCCCGCTAGTAAGCGGTCCCTATTTATCTACTTGCACCCGGGGGTGCTTTCGAACTGCTAGGTTGGCAGGCGCTGGGACCGAGCAGCGGGAGCGCACCCCGCCGCGGGGATTCGAACCGCCGACCTGACGATCGGCAAGTCCTAGGCGCTGAGGCTTTTACCCACAGCGCCACCCACGTCCCAGTGAGTATAGTACTACAACCTAAATTTCTCCTAGACTTTGAGTTTAGCCGAATTAGCATAAACACAATTTCAGGACAGAATAGCTTGTTGCAGAATAGGTGTGTTGCGTTACAGACATGAGAATGTGCATTTTTTGAAGCTGTAACCCAGAGGGCTCTAATATGGTATCTTCTAGATGTTGTCAGACTACATCTCCCATCATCCCCAGGCAACATAGCTATTTAGGATGATGGGAGTTGTAGTTCAGCAACATTTGGAGGGCGCTGTGTTGTCTATCCCTGCTATATAATGCAACAAGACGTTGATCTCTACTTTCTGTTTTTGGGAGGTTGGTATGAGCTTTGGCTTTGAATTCATAGAAGCCTATATAAAATATGATTCATATTTGTTTATTGTTGCATTAATTTCTTTGCAGCCATATTTTTAGACAGATGTTGGTTTTAAGTACAGTTATCAGTTAAATCAGATTTTTAAAAGATAAAAGCACTGCTATAAGTCACTTTAGATGGTTGGGGATATTTTGGCTTCGAAAGCTGAAGTGCTCAAGGAACAACAATTTGTAATAAATGTTCATCAATCTGTCACTCAACTCATGCTGCTTGTAGCACCTGTAGCTCTTCATAGCCTTTATACTTGATGTTTACAGCTGAAACATCTGAGTTAATGAGGAGTTCATTTGCTACGTATTTGTGTTCTTTAAAACAATAAATATTAATTCGGTTCCCACACTTTAAAAAATATATATGACAGACTAAGGAGGTGCACTGTCATGAACTAAGAATGCTTTATGTTGATGTTGTGTTTTGAAACCTCCTCTGCACATGATTGTAATGCAGAAAGTTACTTTTTATGGTATCATTCTTATGATTCATAATAATCCTGTCTTGCAAAAGTGTCAGTGGAAATACAAAAGTCTAAGCCTAGATCTCCTTTCCTGCCAAGTCTGCAAGTACAATACTTTAGCCACTCAACAAAACAAACTAGACATAAATTTGCCTCCTGGGTGGCGGAGAAAATGAATATAACTTGGGGAAGAATCTACAGTATACATGGGGTGCTCATCTGGCCATCTGAGAGCAAGTTCACGTGGCCAGAAATGCAGAAATATGTACGTGATGTGGACTGCAACAGGCATTTGGCCATGAATGTCTTGGTAGTATTTGTTAAACTCATATAATATTGCTCTCTCATCCCAGGGAATCCTAGAAACTGCAGTTCTGTGAATGGTCTCCAGTTCTCTAACAAAATTCTCAGGACCCTCAGACTGCAGTTCCCAGAATCCTTTGAGGGTGCTAACAGTTCAAATGATCTAAAACTGATATACACCTGTAACGTAATTTCACCCTTTTGTTGTCATCTTACTCTTATGCCAACAGAAGCATGTGGTATGGCTAATACAAGGCTAGGCTTTAAATGGAGACCCTCTTTCCAAGCTTCCTTGCTCTCTACGGCTTTGCATGAATTGCATGGCACTCTGCAGATTTTATTGTAAGCCGATTTGCTGGTTTAGGTTCGCATCCCACCCTTAATCCATTATCTCTGCAAGCATTTCATATTGCTGCTATATACAGGACTAGTGACAGACTCCTGGATCCTATTCCCAAGCCTGCTGCCAACTACCCAAGACAAAACTTTCCAATTATATGTTCCTAATTTTCTCAGCCAGTCTCCAGTGCCTGACTCCTGTTCAGCATTTAAGTAATTGAAGAATCCCAAATTATTTCGTGGTTAAGAAAACCTGGAACCTGTTTTCTCAATTGCTCAATTCATCTGTTTGTACGATACCTTAAAAGGCAAAGTTGGGGTGTTTTTCAGGGTTTACAGTGGTGTCCCAGTATGTTGGCTGCCATTCCCAGCCCAATTAATTTCAACCAGTATTACAGTGAGATGGTTCTACGTCAAAACAAACAGGCGACTTGTTGCAGCATCTTTTATAACTCCATCAAGGGTGGGGAATCTGTGGCCCACTGAGTGCTGCTGGACTACAACTCCCAACATACCTTACCACTGGCTGTGCTATCTGAGGCTCATGGTGGAAGTTCGATTCCTAGCAACATCTGGAGGAAGGCCACTGATTCCCCCCCCACACACACAAAAGGACAGGAGGGGACATAGATATAGGCTTACTTATACATTACAGGGACGCAGGTGGCGCTGTGGGTTAAAGCCTCAGCGCCTAGGGCTTGCCGATCGTCAGGTCGGCGGTTCGAATCCCTGCGGCGGGGTGCGCTCCCGCTGCTCGGTCCCAGCGCCTGCCAACCTAGCAGTTCGAAAGCACCTCCGGGTGCAAGTAGATAAATAGGGACCGCTTACCAGCGGGAAGGTAAACGGCGTTTCCGTGTGCGGCTCTGGCTCGCCAGAGCAGCGATGTCACGCTGGCCACGTGACCCGGAAGTGTCTCCAGACAGCGCTGGCCCCTGGCCTCTTAAGTGAGATGGGCGCACAACCCCAGAGTCTGTCAAGACTGGCCCGTACGGGCAGGGGTACCTTTACCTTTACCTTTTTATACATTACAGATGTGAAATTAGAAAATAGACATTCTACTCTAAATACATCTCATCAAAGTGAAGAATTCTCTCTTCTTCTTTTTTGCCAAATCCTTTTTATTCATTTTCCAAATCAGCCACAAATTAAGGCAAATTTAATTTCCCCTAAAAAATGGTTTCCCACACTCCGTTCTTGATGGGCCCAGAGTTTCTTCTTGCTGTTCAAGAGGTCTGCTGTTGACAGACAGTTGCAAAACCCCTTCTTAAGATTCTTTATCTGTAGGTTGGACTTGCAGCAGATAGCCTTTCAGTTTGCATGCCCACCCTAGCCCAAACTCCCATCTTATCCTCAGTTGAATGAAAGTGCCCTCTGACACCCTAGGATGCTCCGATCATCTTTTCCGTAAAGGCTGTTTGGGAGGAAGCCCACAAGAAAACATGCTTGCCTCCAGTAGAGGCCGCTGTGGTAGGGCAGAGCCATCCTCCCAGCACCAACAACACTACACTTTACCTGACTGAGATGACCATGGTGCTGTCAAGGTCAAGGCTGCCCAGATGCACCAGTGGGAATGCCAGATTGCCTCCACTGGTGTATCACATAGTCCCAACTTCTCTGCTGCCCAGAGCACAATTTCCAAGCACAATTCAAAGTGTTGGTGCTGACCTTTAAAGCCCTAAATGGCTTTGGCCCAGTACACCTGAAGGAGTGTCTCCACCTCCGTCATTCAGCCCAGACACTGAAGTCCAGCTCTGAGGGCCTTCTGGCGTTTCCCTCACTACGAAAAGTGAGCTTACAGGGAACCAGGTAGAGGGCCTTCTCGGTAGTGGCGCCCGCCCTGTGGAACATCTTCCCATCAGATATCAAAGAAATAAACAACTATCTGACTTTTAGAACACATCTGAAGGCAATGCTGTTTAGGGAAGTTTTTAATGTTTGATGATTTTAATATTCTGTTGGAAGCCGCCCAGAGTGGCTGGGGAAACCCAGCCAGATGGGATGGGGTATGGATAAATAAATAAATAAATAAATAAATAAATAAAATAAAGCTGGCTTCTGGAGGCAGCTTAGCACCCGAGTTTGCTATTAGTATATTCTTGTATTGTTGCTCTTAGGCTATTTTTACCTAGTTAAATTGTTGGCTTTAGATCTGAGTTTACTGTTTTATATTTGCTTGTATAGAAATTGGGGGGGGGGTAAACAAATGAGAGTAAAAGTAGAAGCTGGAACAGTGAAGAAGTTTTCCCCGATTTGGCTAAATTAATTTAGGTTGAGAATTGTACGTCCTCAGGGAAAGAACCTCCTTGCTTACCAGCTGATGGAAGGTTTGCTTTTTGATTTATCAGAAGTCAGAATATCGCCTTAGTTATAAAATTAGTTGGAAGCACTTTTCCATTCTTCAAGACTGAGTTTATTGTAACAATCAACTGCAGATCATTATGAGCATGAACTTCTAAGCGGAAATGAGACGTATTCACGGTACGGAAAGCAATCAGTACTTTGCCATATTGCCTGCAGCCATCCTTGTAGTCGGTGATTCTGAAAACAAAATTAATTGGAATAATTTGAACATTATGGAGCAAAAAAATTAATTGGAATAATTTAAACAATGTGCAGATTGTTGCAGACAGGAAGTACCTAAGGGGGACAGACTGAATAAAAAAGGACCACCCTCAATATATGTTTACCATCAACACCAACGCCTAAGCTGCTCTTGCTACTGCTTTTTTCTTAGAGGTGGTTAATGGAACAAGGCCAAGGCCAACATTTCTGCTTCTTCAAATAATAGGGGAGAACGACTGGGGGGTGGGGGGATGTGAAGACATTGCCTAATAAGTGAATCATGATCTTCCCTATTCCTTATGAGTCAGTGACCATATGCTAGGTAGTTGAGCAAGAGCAATCTGTGAGGGACAGATTGAGAGCAGTGGTTCCTAGTGCCCATTGGGAAGGCAAGGAGCCCAACAGCAGTTGGAGTCAGTGCCAACGGCAGGCAGAGCCAGCTAATTGTACTGTTCTCCCCATCCTCCTCCCTGCTGAGTTCTACAGGGGCAAAACTGAGAATAGTGAGGAGGAAACTCGCAGCCAGAGCAACCTGTTGGACTCATTGTAAGTAAGAAGGCAGGCAGGAGGGGTCTGGTTGAGATTCAGCCACATACTGACAAATTCAAGCTGTGCAATTCTAGCAGAGCGGGAGGTCTTGTGCAACAGTCCTTCTTCCCCAAAAGTTTTTGCAGTAAGGAAAGTGGCAGGAAAATGCACCGGAATTTGTGGAGTCACAGATGCTTTGACACACCACCACCTAACCCTGCTTTAAACAAATCAGAAGGAACCTTCATTAAATATTGTGGGATCACCTTGCAAACGAATCAAGACGAAAGCTCAACGGGAAACACCCACAGTTAGAATAAATGCCTGGATGCTGGTTTGCAAGTAAAACTGAATTAGTATGTCGCGAAATGATGCATGTCTAAAAAGTGTGTCAACAACATGCAAAGTTTAGAAAGCTCTCGTCTATGTGGTATTTAATGGGAGATTTTCTGTGTTTCATGAGCAGTGCACAAAGCAGCAGCTTTGAGATTACAGTTTCTCTCTTGTATTATTTTTTATTAAAAAAATAAAAAATAAAGAAAGCAAAAGGAAGAGTAATTAATCACCCTCCTTTTGTCTTGTGTGAAGACGTTGGTGCTGTGTCGCCAACCATTATTGTGCAGAGGCCAGCAGTCTGGAAGATGGAGAGGCTGCCCGATAGCGGTTCCATTTTTCAGTGATTAACTTTCCGTGCTTTGATACATAAAATGTAATGTCACCCAAAAGATTTGTTAGTCGCCAGCTATTCTTTTCTACTTGTCTTGGGTTAGGCAGGGAGAAGAAGGAGCTCCTATCCATATCTGTTTTACCAAATGCACAGCTACTGAAGTATTTTCTGTCAGCGTATTAATCAAGGTGGGGACCTTAAGGCTCTCTAGGTGCTGTTGGGGACTACAACTCCCATGAGCCTCAGGCAGCATGGCCGATGCCCAGGGATATGTAGTTCAGGAGAATCTGGACAGCCACAGATTCCCACGTATATATTTTATAATCTGAAGATTCCCAGAACACTAGAAAGCAAAAGGGGAATGTATCTGATGGGTAAAGGGGGATATATTCCAATATTCTACACAAAGATATGCATGTTTAGACAAAGAAAGGCAATTGCCCAGCTTTCTGACTGCTGGACACCCATTTCCTAACAACAGTTATGTCCTAAGGAAATGTGTTAGTTTATTTCATGGCTGATCTCAGAAAGGGCTTTGCTCTTGTAGCATTTGAAAGGCTTCAACTTCAGGATCCCAGCACCAGGCCGGCAACTTACCCCTTCAGGCTGGCAACTGGACCCAGCCCCTGCCATCATTTCCAACATTCATTGCATTTGATGCTATAGAAAATGCTGTGTGATACATTGCAGTAAATTGGAGTAAATCGATTCCAATATTTGGTTTTCCAAACAGTGAAGGGCATGAAGGTCTCTCTGGGCAGTGTAGGCATATGGAGCAGGAGCTGCAAAATTCCAGGGAAGGGATAGTATCCTGAGACAGGTAGAAACTGCGTTCCCCATAAGCGAATATCTGTGTAGGTGGAATGTCCCCTTAGCAGAGCCTCCCCTTCCACCCCGACTCACAAGAGCTTTGTCGGGATGGCCTCATTCCCATTACGGCCTTCTTCCATTTCCCTGCTCATTATTTTAAGGGAGCGTCAGAAAGGTGCTGTTCCAGTGCTGATGTTGGGATAAGCATCCTGATCTACAGCTCCTTGCGTGCAGCTTGTATATGACAAGATCCATGGTTCTTGTCAAAAGAGGCCAATGTGGTGGGGCGGCAGTGC
Organism: Podarcis cretensis; assembly: GCF_951804945.1. Lineage (NCBI taxonomy): Eukaryota > Metazoa > Chordata > Lepidosauria > Squamata > Lacertidae > Podarcis > Podarcis cretensis. Next base: position 82,767,072 of record NC_137174.1, on the reverse strand, counting down.
ACACCTGACCTCCTGACAGTTGGGTCACTGATGGTTACCAGGAAATGGGGGGGAAGGGGGGAGGCCAGACCACAGGAAGGTTGATGAAGTGCAAACACAACAGCAGGACCCCTAGATTAGCACCACACTGACCTTCCCATTCCGTCATGGTCCCAGTAAACAGCAGTGACTTACTTTGTAGAGAAAGAATCCAGTAGCTTCCACATGCCGCGCATGGGCTCTGCCCCTGAGCTATAGCCCATTCTCTGTAGTAGCTCATCTATAGATCTGGCCCACTGTTGGAAGGAAATAAAAGCCCTGCTAAAAACCAAAAACCATTTTTCCAGAAGTGGGCATCACGTGCTGATAAACCCATGGGTTTGCATTTTTACCCCATTTGCAGTTCTTGGCCCTTTCAGAATGGAAACCCACTATAGCATGAGGGAGTAAATGCAACTTAAAGTTGGAAACGTGAGATGTGGTGGTTATTTATTAAAGCAGACTTGGCTATTATGTACACACACACACATATATACACATACTGGTGTTCAAGCTTGAATTCACACCATAATTAAGCAAGACCCAATATTTGCAAGCTTCAGTAATCTAAAGATCATGCAATTATTCACAACAACCCAAGAGAACAGGGGGGAGATGGAGGCAGATTTATTAGTATTTATTAGTCTTAGTAGTGGTAATATTCCTTCCCATAATTACGAGCTACACATTTTTATTTTGGCTGAAGGGATTTTGGCTAGTCATTGTAACATATTTATGTATGTTGGTATTATTATAGATGCCCTTACCTTTGCCTGCTTTTTAAGTATTACATTTGTGCCCCACCCTTACTTCAAAGAGTACATACGACTGCAGTGTATGTTTCTACATCTAATCATCACAACAAGTCTTGTGGGGGATTTGATTGAGAGAGATTTGAGAGAGGGTCTTGGCTCAGTAGCAGTAGTTCATTTGCTGTGCGTGGAAAAGTTCTGAAATCTAGAAGACCTGCTTCCAGTCAGCATAGACAGTACCAAACTAGGTGGACCAGTGGTCTCACTTGGTATAATAAGGCACATTTCTATTATCTATGTCTCATGACTTGCCCATGGCTGCCCTACCTGTGCACATCAGGGACTTGTACCTGGACTTCCTGGCCCAGCTCCAGTACTCTGGCTCAGCTGAACTTAATAGCCACATGAGTTTTACTTTGCCCCTCAGGCTCACATACTTCCGCTTCCTGTTGTACACTGTCATCCCTCCCTCACTTCCTAATTCCAGCAAACTGTGCTTGCATTACAACCACGTGGAGCAAACCCCAAGCCCGACATGGAAACTGGTTTCTAACTGTAGTTTCCCATTCTGAGTTGTGAGCAAGGTGTTGTTGTTTAGTCGTTTAGTCGTGTCCGACTCTTCGTGACCCCATGGATCAGAGCACGCCAGGCACTCCTGTCTTCCACTGCCTCCCGCAGTTTGGTCAGACTCATGTTTGTGACTTCGAGAACACTGTCCAACCATCTCGTCCTCTCGTTCTGAGGACCCCTCAGAAAATATGGGGGGAAGACTTCCTTATCCCCTAGGAGTTGGTGCAGCTGCTGTAAAGTAAGTTAGCCTGAGAGGCAATGATTGGCCCAAGGTCACCCAGTGAGCTTTGGAGTCAAGTGCGGGGATCAACACTCTCTAACCATTACACCCAACTGGGTCTCTCTACTACACCACACGTACTGAGCTAAAATGCAGAAAAGTGCAAATATGTTGCTTGGGTCCATAACATGTCAGGAGCAGCATCTACAACAGGGTGACTCAAGCCACATTTTTCCTTTCTAAATGTTCTGTCACTGGGTGGAGAAAGTGGAAGAATCAAACCTAGTTTTTTAGTTATGCCGATTAGCATGTGGCTGCTACCTGCAGCCATGATAGTTTTTCAGAATGTACTGCCCTATTCCAAAATGTGCAAGTTTTAAGGGAAGTAATCCTGGCTCCAAGGTATGGATGTCAGAAAATTCTAACGAAAATGGAAAAGGAAGTAGGAATTGCTGCAGTTTGTGTGTTTGTGTGGCCAGGATCGAAAGAGAATGCAATCAGTATTTATTTGTATCATTTACGAATAATAATTAGTGGTAGGATTTGTTGTTGTTTTTAAAAAGGAACATACTTTCAGTGTTTACACTGAAATGAATGTAAGTTGCATAACTTCAGTTAAATAGCAGAAAGCGAGATAAATGACATAGTATTTGGCAGAAGCTGAACTGCAGCAGAACAGAAACAGGCTGCTTGTGATCAATACAGGCCAGAATGGAAATTGCTGCTCTCTCATGTCCCTGCTTCAAGGGGGAGGGATGGAAACAGGAGTGGGCAATGGAATAGCCTGCCAGCAGAACACAACAAATTGAAATACTGGATATTTAATACTGAAATATTTAGTATAATACTAAAGTTGTACCTGTTTGCAATGCAATTCCACATCTGGTGTGCATTCAGCCCATAGCTCTGCCACTTCCCCTCTATATATTGGTCGATAAGCAGCCATCAGATGTGCGTATATTTAAGTGTATGCAGCTGTGTATTTGTGGAGTTCCCCCCCCCTTTCTGATGGAGGTGGCAAGCCTAGTCTTTGCCAAAGCATACTCCATTTCCCCCCACAGCAATACATCATTTGAGCTGGCACAGGTGTGCATTTTGTTCCTGTATCCCTCTTCCTAATCCATCTTTAGCAGATTTGCTACCTAGATTGCTTTGCCTCCATTGTTTCGTGATTGCACAAACAACTTCCTCACTGTCTGCCAGCAGGTCTCTCTCCTCCCCCACCTCCCACCAGAGTTTCTAATAATCTCTGGTTTAGTCTGCATGAGTTGTAATAATCTCTTTGCCTCGGTACACTCTTCATTGTTCAGGTAGGCATCTGTTTTTCTCCATGCTGCTTAATCTGGCACTAAAACCATTTCCATCTTCAAATCTGTTGCCAGTTTTAAAATGAGAAAGCCAGGCATGGAGTTATCCAGTATTACACAAGCCCATGGCCTGTGTAAGAAGAGTTTCATAAATTAATAGAGATCTTGTGCCATGTACAAGTTCAGATTTTACAATATTTCAAACGGATTTAAGGAGATCATTTTGATTCCAGAGTTGAGTTAGTAAACAGCACTTTATTAATAATTGGGGCAAAATACTATTGACCCTCATTGTTTGAAGGATACTATTCATGCTACCGTATTTTTCGCCCTATAGGACGCACTTTGTCCCCTCCAAAAATGAAGGGGAAATGTGTGTGCGTCCTATGGGGCGAATGCAGGCTTTCGCTGAAGCCTGGAGAGCGAGAGGCGTCGGTGCACACTCCAGGCTCCAGGAAGCTATCCGCAAGCTTCGCACAGGTGTCCGCAAGCCTTGCGCACCCGGGGGAACTCCCCCCGGCGCGCAGGGCTTGCGGGCGGCAGCCGGCAGCGCGGAGCACGGTGCGCCCCGCGCGCCGGACAGACATCCGCAGCGTGGGGAGCCCTGCAGGAGTTCTCCGCAGGGCTCCCCACGCTGCGGATAGCAGCCTGCCGCCCAGCGGGTGGGACGCCCTGAAGCAGAGAGCCCCGCGCGCCGGACAGACATCCGCAGTGTGGGGAGCCCTGCAGGAGTTCCCCGCAGGGCTTCCTACGCTGCGGATAGCAGCCTGCCGCCCGGCGCGCGTAGCGCCCTGAAGCAGAGCGCCCCGCACACCGGACAGACATCGGCCAGCCCCACAAGCTCGGGGGACAGCGGGGAGGCGCAGCGCCGCCATCCCACTGTTCCCCGACCTGGTTTTGGGGGGGAAATAAAGGGGGGAAATTTTTCCTTTATTTCCCCCCCCAAAAAAAGTAGGTGCGTCCTATGGGACGGAGCGTCCTATGGGATGAAAAATACGGTATATTGTTAAGAAAAAAATGCATTAATTGCATTATGGCAGGTATTATATATTTTATATTTTTAAAAAATGCTAGAAATCCTCAAACCATAGAATTTGAAAGTATCAGAACACTATATCCACCCTTCTTTAAAAAATGTTTTATTAATTTCCCAGAATACAAAACAAATCATAGCAGTTTTGGTCTAGTGCCAGGTAAGTTAGGAATGTTACAATAATGCAAAAGTCTATTGTATAGAGCTATCCATGCCATAATGTTGCACGTTGACAAAACAAAGAAATGGAAAACATATTACATCAAAATGATTGTGCTTGAACATTCCCTTGACTACCCTATGGTGTGTTAAATGCTCTGATAGGGCGACATCCCAAACCACTTTGGGTCATCTTGGCTTCACTCCTTGGCCAGGTTCAACAGGAGATATTTTGAGATCTTTCAGAAATAGCTTGGCCTTTCATCCCCCAGGTTTAGCAATTTCCCCTTGTGCTGCACTACCAGTTTAACAGAGAAGATTCTGAGTGCTGCTGTAAAGGGCTTGAAAGCTCAGAATCACTTTAACATCTCAGGATGTATATGTCTTGAAATATCTCTTTTTGTTCGTCATTGTTTTGCAATGCTTTTTACACCTGCTCTTTCTTTGCAGTACAGTTCAAAGCACACAATGATATCTCTGGCCACTTCTTCATTGCAAGATCTTGGGCCTGCTACTCTGTGTGCTCTTTAAGTACCCTCAGCAGTGACAGCAATTCCCATGTTTAGTCTCTTAAACCATTCCTTTAGAGATTTTGCCTCTCCCCCGACTTCTGTTTCAGGGATTGCCCTCAAACAAATTCCCTGCAGTCACTGTTCAATTACTGTGTTTTTCGACCTATAGGACGCACTTTTTCCCCTCCAAAAATGAAGGGGAAATGTGTGTGCATCCTATGGGGCGAATGCAGGCTTCGCTGAAGCCTGGAGAGCGAGAGGCGTCGGTGCGCACAGACCCCTCTCGCTCTCCAGGCTTCAGGAAGCTATCCGCAAGCCTTGCACGCCCGGGGGGAGTTCCCCTGGGCGCGCAAGGCTTGCGGGCAGCAGCCTGCAGTGTGGAGCACGGGGCACCCTTCGGAGGACGCCCCGTGCTTCGCGCTGGTGTCGGCAAGCCTTGCGCACCCGGGGGATCTCCGCCCGGGAGCGCAAGGCTTGCGGGCAGCAGCCGGCAGCGCGGAGCACGGGGCGCCCTTCGGAGGACGCCCCGTGCTCAGCGCTGGTGTCGGCAAGCCTTGCGCACCCGGGGCTCCCCATGCTGCAGACAGTAGTCTGCCGCCCGACACGTGGGGCGCCCTGAAGCAGAGCGCCCCTCGTGCCTGGCAGACATCCGCCAGCCCCACAAGCTCGGGGGACAGTGGGGAGGCGCAGCACCGCCATCCCACTGTTCCCCAACCTGGTTTTGGCGGGGAAATAAAGGGGAAAAAAAATTCCTTTATTCCCCCCCCCCAAAAAAAAAAGTAGGTGCGTCCTATGGGCCGGAGCGTCCTATGGGACGAAAAATACGGTACTTCTCTGCCCACAACCCAAGGGCCTCAATTTTTAAAAAGTCTGTCTCTGCCTGATTGTCCAGGCCCATTCACGGAGGTAGGTCTGTTGATAGCTATTTCTAAAGGGAATCTCTAGGTCCAGAAGCTGTACAGTGGTACCTCAGGTTAAGTACTTAATTCATTCCAGAGGTCCGTTCTTAACCTGAAACTGTGCTTAACCTGAAGCACCACATTAGCTAATGGGGCCTCCTGATGCCGCCGTGCCGCTGGAGCACGATTTCTGTTCTGATCCTGAAGCAAAGTTCTTAACCTGAAGCACTGTTTCTGGGTTAGCAGAGTCTGTAACCTGAACCGTATGTAACCTGAGGTACCACTGTATTCCTCTGAATTCTAGTTACTGAGGGATAAACAACAGCGAAGGGCTATTGCTTGGTTGTGAGCTGCTCAGAAGCATCCATCTAGCTTTGATGGTCTTGTGAATCTTTGCCTCTGTCAGGTCCTCATTCACAATTGCTTCCCAGGATGTGTCATGGTTAGGCCACCAATTAGAATGCTAACCTTCATGTTTTTGCTCTGACAACTTGTACTGTGGGTCCCTGTCCTCTTGATCTTCAGTGGCCTCTTTCTAATCTTCAGATTAGCATTGCAAGATGAATCCTCTCTTGTCTTCTGTTTGGATGGGCCTCAACCCAAATTCCTTTGCCTTCTGGAGATCCACTGTGACCTGTGGCAAGCCCAGCAGGGAAGACCCTACAGGCTGTGCCAGGGCTTCCAGTCTGGCCTTTTTGATCACCTCTGAGCCGGAAACATCAAGCCCAATTAGCATCCTCACACAGTTTCCACTGCAAATATTGAAATGTCCATGATGATATCTTCAAAGGAGCAGAATTACAAAGTCAAGCAATTCTCCCTTCCTGCAGCGCCATACAGATTTAATTTTTCTTTATTAGCTTCTAATTTGCAGGGTTTTGGGGTAGTCAAATGAGAAGGTGGGGGAATGAATTATGAAATATCACCTTGGGTGTTTGGTTACACCGTGGTATAAGGATATGAAGTGGCAGCATAGCTAGAGGTATCACTATTGTTAACAGATATAATTAATTCTCACATTTAGCAACCAATGGAATGAAAGTAATTACCATATTATCCCTCCCAGCCTGCGGGAATAAGAGGGGCAGTAAAGGGCATATGAGCAGAAAAGTAGTATCTAAAATAATATTTAGCAAACAGATCTCAGAATGAATAAGGCCAGGAGAACTAAGGGCTTGTTCTTTTAAACACATTTGGATCTTGACACACATGACGCATGACTGTTCAGAGCCTGATTATCAGAGCAGATTTTTATATAAATTAAATACCCCAGAACTCACAGATAGAGTGGCTATTTCTGTATTGCCAGAAAGAGAGAGAAATACAATACCTAAAAAGACAACAACAAACAAGAGTATGTATGTATGCATGCAGTTTTTAGAAATGATTACAAATCAGTGCATTACACCATAGCAAGATTGACTGAGCTCAGATGACCTGGGAGGTTGTTCCACCTGCTGTCCATATTCTAACTGCTGATAAGCTACTTCAAGGGCCCCTTCTCCTTGTTGCTTTTCCCTTTACCTGTTGGTGTTGGTCTGAGCATTTCTGTTGGCATAAGGGGCAGGAGTCTGATTTTAGATGATGCCATCATGCCTTCTGGCATCAACCTGTAAGTTGACTGGAACTCTGGTTAGATTAAACTCTGAATAATGAGCAGGTCAGGAACATAAACCATGGTTTGTTCCTGCTTTATTTAAACCAGCACTAGTTTAAACTAACTGGAAGTCCTCAAGTTCTTCGTTGCAGAAACTTCTGTAGTCTTCCTGGTATCTGAGGAAAAGGAAGTGAGGAGAATACAGGCCTGAGGTGCTCATAGAAACACAGTGGTACCTTGGGTTAAGTACTTAATTCATTCTCGAAGTCCGTTCTTCTTAACCTGAAACTGTTCTTAACCTGAAGCACCACTTTAGCTAATGGGGCCTTCCGCTGCTGCCGCGCCGCCGGATGACAATTTCTGTTCTCATCCTGAAGCAAAGTTCTTAACCTGAGGTACTATTTCTGGGTTAGCGGAGTCTGTAACCTGAAGCGTATGTAACCTGAAGCATATGTAACCTGAGGTACCACTGTAGCACTAAATCACAGTTTAGTCTGGCATCTGAAAAGGACCAGAATATATAGCTAAGATGAAATTTGAAAGTGGCATTTCCAAGCTCACACTCTTTGGCTGTGTATGCCTTCTAGCTTTGCATACTCATTTGGTTTCAGAATCAGGGACAGCTCGCACAGGATGCAAAACAACAACAAACCCAAACAAATGCTGGGCTGAATACACGCCATCATTTGATGGCAACTCTTTGTCCCTGTTTTTTCTCTTCGCTTCTACTGAACAACACTGCAGCACTTTTCCTCCTCTTCCTCCTCTTCTTAATTTAAAAGAGAGTTCAGAGCAGTGATATAGAAAATAGAACCCACAGTGGAAGAACCCTCCTCTTAATTCAAGGCCAGTGGCATTTTCTTGATCATAGTAATTTATGGAGCATTAGTTGCCATAACAACCAAAAACAGCTTTTAGGGTGTCAGTATTTTCCTTTGTAAGGTGAATTTAGTGTCTAGTGAGAGGAGGGAGGCAGGGGAAAAACAGCAAACTGAAGGGCTTGGCTTAATCGCAGGAATTACATGACACCTCCTAGTTCTCTCATGCTATCTGCCGTCTTGCCAAAAATGAACTTGGCAGTCTGTAACCGTCTATCTAATCATGGTCAAAAAGTGATAGGATGTGAATGACAACTCTTGGTGGGGGGTGAGCATCAGATGATGGCTAGGGATGTAAAGAGGCAGCGATTTGCATCCTATAACTGGGATCGTTGGATTCAACACTGTTTCTCTTCTGTTACGGTTCGGCTTCCACTGAAACCAACATTATTTGTCTCTTGTGGAGGATGAGGTCACCAATGGCTGCTAGTCACAATGGCTACGCTTTGCCTCCAGAGTCAGAGGCATTAGTGCTTCTGAATACATTTGCTGGGAACTGCTCTTGTGCACAGATCCCACTTACCAGTTTCCCACAGGCATCAGGTTGGGCAATGGGCCTGATCCAGCAGGCTTTTCTTATGTTACTACATTCTTTCCTTTGTGGCTTTAACTAATGTACAGTGGTACCTCGGGTTAAGTACTTAATTCATTCCGGAGGCCCGTTCTTAACCTGAAACTGTTCTTAACCTGAAGCACCACTTTAGCTAATGGGGCCTCCTGCTGCCGCCGTACCACCGTAGCACAATTTCTGTTCTCATCCTGAAGCAAAGTTCTTAACCTGAAGCACTATTTCTGGGTTAGCGGAGTCTGTAACCTGAAGTGTATGTAACCTGAAGCGTATGTAACCCGAGGTACCACTATAATCAATTAAGCAATCAACGACGTACTCCATTTCAGTGGAAGGGAAATGCCTGCAACAATGCAGAAAACTACTTAAATTATTTACATAACGTTTGAGGACTAAAAAGAATCCCCACAAACCACAAATACTGCTTTTACACACTTGCATAATGTCTGTACCTGACCTCAGAAGAACATGCACATGGTGGCAGTTTCCTTTCCCATTTCCAGCAGAATTCTCCAACGTCCCTAATGTTGGGATAGGGAGATTGTGTGCTTTGTAAATCTCTGCAGCTCCAAGAGATCTAAACCATGCCTTGTTTCATTTTAATTTTCTGTTTCCAGCTTGTTGGTTATGCTGGGGAAAGCACAGCCTTTCTCTTCCAGTTCGCGTACAGGGGCCTTCATGTTTTCTGGTGACTTCTTTTCAAAGCGCACAGCAGGTTGGTGTTCAGTGGCCTGTCTGGGGACCAAGACACAACATGTGTTCTCAATTTTGGGCCTTTTATGTTAGGAGTTTTCCACTGTGCAATTACGTTAAATTTGGAGGCGCCTGAGAAGTGCACCTTCACCCCGGCAACAACACACACACACACACACACACACACACACAATGCAAGGTTACACGAACGAAATAACAATAGCTGGAAAGGAAAACAAAGTTCAAATAGGATTTCTTCTCCCGTGATGGCAGGCTGCCCATATGGGGTCAGGGACTTAATGCTAACCCCGCTGTCAGTCAACTCTTGCAGCAAAAGATGAAAAGTGAGGTTTCATAAATCACACTGGAAATTATTATCCTGCTCCTACGTGTGTGTGGGGGGGGGTGTTCTTCTTTTGCACACCCATGTTAGAAACAATAAGGAACTCATTCTGCCCCAAAATAAAGCATGAAACGAAAACCACTTTAATGTTTCTCATGATACATTTTGAAGACATCATCGCCTACAGTGGTTTCCTGTTGTCGGGTGACATTGTCTTGCAGCTGCTCATGCAAATGTATCGCTTCAGAAAGGAGAGAGAGGCTGAGAAATAGTTCATATAAGAGGGTTAAACGGCAGTCTGGTGCACAGTTACCCTAGACTGTGCCCCATTTAACTCAGTGGGATTTACTCCTAAATAAACAGGGATAGGATTGCAGTGTTGCTGCAGCATCGTGAGAGTAAAGAGGATTAGATATCACATTTGTCATAAACCCAGTAGATGGACACATACTAGCTGACATCTCTCAGGGCCAAAACAGATGAGATGCAAGCGATCTGTAACTGGATCTCCCAATTTTTATCTTTGTTTTTAAAAAGGCAGTGGGGTGAAGTACTTGAATTTTCTGCAAGAAAGCATTGTTTAATCCTGCCTCTTTCCATACAGCTCAGGTGATCAAAATCTCCCTATTCCCAAAGCTGCAGGACAGACAAAGGCCTGGTATTTAATGCAATTACCTGTCCGTCTTGTTAAGTTGTGGGCGAACATAGCAGACGACACAGCGATTTCTCCAGAGCAGCTCTTTATTTGTACGCTGGCAGAACTGAACAGCAAACAGCTCAGCCGGCCTGCTTTTATAGGCAGCCGGCTGTCAACATTGTAGCAACAACAACCCAGGGTTTCCCGACTAAAATAACTGACGTGGACCTGAGTGAAAACTATCTACAATATCCCCCTGCTGGCCCAGGGTGAGAACTTCAGTACATAACACGTCTGTCCCCAATTGCTTGCATCTATTCCTTCTCCAGTCACATGGGAATTAGTGCAGAAGTTGAAAATGCCAAGTCAAAGTCAGGTGCTGCAGATGAGTCCTTTTAAGTATCTGAGATGGTGTTCTTAAGTGTTGCTGTTTTCAGATGTACAGTATAACTTTTTGTCCTAAAAAGTCCAACGGTGTCTAGATTTTCTGCCAAGGCCAATGAACAGAATCAGAACAGTGGTAGAGTACAGCGGTACCTTGGTTCTCAAACTTAATCCGTTCTGGAAGTGTGTTCCAAAACCAAAGCATTCCAAAACCAAGGCGCGCTTTCCCATAGAAAGTAATGCAAAATGGATTAATCCATTCCAGACTTTTAAAAGCAACCCCTAAAACAGAAATCTAACATGAGTTTTACTATCTAACGAGACCATTGATCCATAAAATGAAAGCAATAAACAATGTACTGCAGTCACACAATCAGTTAATCAGTAGCTGAACTGGGTTCCACGCAGTCACAAAAACAAAACAAAAAGAGCTGCAAAAACAGACAGACCTCAGCGTAACACTCAGATAGTCAGCATAACACTCAAATCAATAGTGTGTCACTTAAATCGTCAGCGTAACACTAAAAATGGAGCATGTTGGGTTTCCGAAAAAAGTTTGCAAACCGGAACACTTACTTCCGGGTTTGCAGTGTTTGGGTTCCAAGTTGTTTGAGTACCAAGGCATTTGAGAACCAAGGTACCACTGTGAAGCTGTTCAGCATTCGCCTTATGCCGTAATGGCTTTTTCTGTAATGTACCTCTTTGGGCTGACTCACATGTGAGAAGTCTAATCAGCCAGCAATTCTAGGATGGAGAAGTGGACATACACAATCTGTTCCATGGCATGTGCAGTGTAAGATGCAACGTCGGTGCTCTGCACATTGTTTGTGTGATTTTTCCCCCTTTCCTCCTTTAGCCACCCCCAGAGAAAGTAGAAAAGAGAGGTCATGCCCAAGATCTTTACACAAATGAGACATGCACACTCCATGCACACTCCAACATCCCAATCCCTGCTGGCTCAATCCTCAGATCTTTGTACATTGAACAGAAGTCTGAAGGGGAAACCCATTTGCATTCAGCTGAACATGTGCAGGCTTTTCCATGCTACAGTGGTGCCTCGCAAGACGAAAAGAATCTGTTCCGCGATTCTCTTCGTCTAGTGGTTTTTTCGTCTTGCGAAGCAAGCCCATTGACGGCTTAGCGGATTAGCGCTATTAGCGGCTTAGCGGCTTTTAGCGGCTTTTAGTGGCTTAGCGGATAAGCAGATAAGCAGCTTAGCGGCTTAGAAAAAGGGGGGGAAAGGGGAAAAAAGTCGGAAAAACTCGCAAGACATTTTCGTCTTGCGAAGCAAGCCCATAGGAAATTCGTTTTGCGAAGCACCTCCAAAACGGAAAACCCTTTCGTCTAGCGGGTTTTTCGTCTTGCGAGGCGTTCGTCTTGCGGGACACCACTGTATTGGGAACCCAGATTACACAGGGTTGCATGGAGGACGGTGTGTGTATTCAGCTGCACATGCATTGACTTCTCCTTCAGGCCTTTTCCACACAACATGCAAATGTTCAGGGGTGTAGCCTGTCTGAAATGCGACACTGGAGGTGGGATCATTACACCTGGCTCCCTTCCCGCTTTCGTGCATTACTGGAAACTGTGATGCATAACTTCCATATAAAGCTGCTGAATTCACCTGGTGTAAACCAGTCGTTTGAAGGTACAACACAACCTTCACAGCCCAGTCCTTTGATTTGAGCCAATAGCAGGTGAATGTTTAGAAGGGGTAAAACTAGCACAGTTGCAGCATTACAGAAATCATCTTGTTGCACCAACTTGTAACGACATCGCTTCTGTGTTCTGGGCTGCAACAGCATCACAGTTTTTCAGGATCAGGATTCCAAAATGTGTGCCTATGTTACTGCTTTACGCTTCTTTCCTTCTCATGCATACATTAACGATGGGTTTTCATAACTTCCTCCTTCTCCTGCACAGCTGATAATTCCCACACAACCACACACCATCTTCCAAGTCTCCATTATATGCAGAGACAGATGTTTCAGTCTTATGAATAATCAGATGTAGATTAACTAACTGAGGTGAAAATTCACCTCGCACTCCTCTGGCCCACATAAAAGGAAAAAGAAAGCAAGCATGAAATTAATTTTATTTACCGGTAAATGATAAACCAGAACATGAATTGTGATGATGCGAAAATAAATTAATTTCAGCAGTCTTCAAGTAAGTCAAGTTAAATGTCAGGTGTGTACCCCGGAAATATTTAATAGCTGCTTTTCCTTGCAACTTCATGAAGGAAACCTAGAGTTAGCATAAGACAGAATCCAGTCCTTCAAGATTTCTAACTGTGCAGACCCATCTAGTTTGTTCAGATGCAATACTAGAATGGATGGATGGAAGGGAGTGAGGGATGAAGGACAAAAAATGGCTGTTGCATTTCATTATCATTTATTTAACATGTATGTTCTTAAGTTCCTTAACCCCTCCATGGATGCTGTTCCCCCTTTGAGCCATCAGGAATCTTTCTGAAAATACTCATGAACCTGCATTTAGCTTTCAACCCCTTTTAAAATCCAGGTAATGGCCTAGGAAGCTCTGTCATTCCCCTGATGGTTATTAGCTAGTTTTACAGTGAGAAGACCAGCAAAGGGCAGAAAGCTTCCATCAGTGGCAAATCAACACCCTGGAGTGTTGCATGTCTTCTAGGCTGTCCCTTAAGCATGATGGTGAGGCCCAGCAGGCTTGGCCAGTGTGCCGCAAGAAACATGTTCCGTAAACACAATCCAGAATTCCACGTGGTGCGTGGGGATTCTGTGGCAGATATGCAGGGGTTTCTTGGCAATTAAGTCAAACATTCTTAAACCATGGGACTGGTCTTAGCACACAAAAGGTATGTGCAAAACTAGATCCCATCTTGTTCAGAAAGATTTAATTCTACTTGGCGGTGAGGGGGGGACATGCTTTTTGATGTCTCTGGCAGTATATGGAGAGGCTTGCTTGTTAAGGACAGCTGAAACTCAATCGCTGTTGGACTTTTTTGGTGGCGCTGTGGGTTAAAGCCTCAGCGCCTAGGGCTTGCTGATCGAAAGGTCGGCGGTTCGAATCCCTGCGGCGGGGTGCGCTCCCGCTGCTCGGTCCCAGCGCCTGCCAACCTAGCAGTTCGAAAGCACCTCCGGGTGCAAGTAGATAAATAGGGACCACTTACCAGCGGGAAGGTAAACGGCGTTTCCGTGTGCGGCTCTGGCTCGCCAGAGCAGCGATGTCACGCTGGCCACGTGACCCGGAAGTGTCTCAGGACAGCGCTGGCCCCTGGCCTCTTAAGTGAGATGGGCGCACAACCCCAGAGTCTGTCAAGACTGGCCCGTACGGGCAGGGGTACCTTTACCTTTACCTTTACGTGTAGAAAATGAGACATTAAGTGTGTATCACCACACATGGCAGTAATCAGATTGCTAGATATGGTGGCTATGGCCTGCTTCCATTTTTGGAGGAAGCATATGCCTCTGAATAACAGTTGCTGAGAATCACAAGTGGGAAGAGTGCTTTTGCACTCACGACCTGCTTGCTTTGCCACCAGAGTGCTGGACTGGATGGGCCTTTGACCTGCTACGGACGCAGGTGGCACTGTGGTCTAAACCACTCAGCCTGTTGGGTTTTCCGATCGGAAGGTTGGCGGTTTGAATCCCTGTGACGGAATAAGCTCCCATCGCTCTGCCCCAGCTCCTGCCAACCTAGCAGTTCGAAAGCACACCAGTGCAAGTAGGGAAAGTAAACGGCGTGCCGTGGTTTCTGTCACGGTGTTCCGTTGCACCAGAAGCAGTTTAGTCATGCTGGCCACATGACCTGGAAAGCTGTCTGTGGACAAACGCCAGCTCCCTCGGCCTGAAAACAAGATGAGTGCCGCACCCCATAGTCACCTTTCACAGGACTTAACTGTCCAGGGGTCCTTGACTTTTACCTACCTTACCTTGGCCTGATCCACAGGGCTCTTCTTGCTTTCAGTTTTCTACAAGGAAGTTGTAACTTTATAGGAAGTGCATCATACATAAAGCCCCCCCCCCAAAAAAAACGGAGTTTTAGAGATTGGGTAGCTTTTCTTGATGAACTGTTCTGAATCGATTCATGCTAGATGATTTTGCAACTCAAACCTCCTCCTCCAGAAGGGCACATTTATGGTGTTTTTGCAGGAGGAGTGATCAGCGCCCAAACCCTCAGCTAAAAGCAAGTGCATTGCACGTAGGAGATTGCAGGTTTGCCATTGCATTGGACAACTGAATTGGGCTAGATGGTCCGGGCAGGTATGAGGCAGCAGCATATGCTCTGAGGATGTAAAATCGACCTTTTCTGGATAACGAGGCTTCTCGTGGTCACATGCCCAGAAGTTGCCTTTCCTGACGGCACTCAATTTGACAGGGGGGGTCAAGCAGGTTGCAGCTGCCCCAGATATAGTTGATTCCTACATCTTGTAAATGTAAGTCGCTGTCAGTCATGAACGGCAACAAGCAGGCTGATATGTCAATAGGAATTTTCTCTCTTATTACTCTCCTTGCCCAGTGAGAGAAGACACCTGTCAGGTTATCACCGGGAATATATTCCCCTCTGCCTTTCGTAATTTAGAGGCTGTTTCCGCGTGTCTTTACCACACGCAGCAAGGTGCCGTTCGCATTTTTGCAAGTTTCCCATGCATTTGTGTCCCCCCAAAACAAGGGGCAGTCTTTATATACCGTGAAAAGGTGTGTGTGTGTGTGTGTGTGTATATATATATATATAATGTGATTTCCTGCCATTTAAAATTACACCTCAATGATAAGCCAGGTGAGAAGTGCTGTGCCAGAGGACTGACCCCTGTAATGCCAACCCAAAATCAGATATACTAGAAATATTGTGCAGGGAAGAAATTGACTGTCAGATTTGATCAGTGTCATTAAATAGTACTAGATGTTTCGTTCAGATACAAACACAGCTGCTGTTTCTGATGGCTGCTGAATGCAGATAACACAGGGGGGGTTGGGGGGGGAGAAAGTGTTGACGTGAGCAGTAGTGATTTCCGCTCCATTGTCTTGATGCTCTCTTCATCTCTCTCCGTCCCTGCTCCTCTGCCCCTTTCAGGTACAACGTGTTTGATTGCGTTGCTGTCAGATAAGGAGCTCACGGTGGCCAACGTTGGGGATTCGAGGGGCGTCTTGTGTGATAAGGATGGCAATGCTATCCCTTTGTCGCACGATCACAAGCCCTACCAGCTCAAGGAGAGGAAGAGGATTAAAAGAGCCGGTAAGCTTATAAAGTTTGGTGTTTACTTCTGTGGGCCTTATATTCTGTGGGTTTATATACTGTAATAAACTTGGCGGGAAGATGTTGTTTGCATTTTTGGAAATACGGCTGTATGGAGCTTCTCCTCAGGGAGTGGAGAGGCGGGAGCCAGCCAGTATGGCCTGTAGCTAATGGGACTTGTAGTCTAGCAATTGTCTAGGTTGGAGAAGCCAGGACCAGAGATTACTTATTCTTTTATTCTTTATTAAATTTGTATACCGCCCTTCATCCAAAGATCACAGGGTGGTACACAACATAGAAATTCACACAACATAGAAAGATGCACACATAAAAATCTGGTAGCTTGATTGGAGAGGAAAAAAACAACTTGAAGCTTTCAGTTCAGAATGGATAAAAACCAGTGCCTCTTCTGTCTAATGCTGTGTTATGTCCTGTGATAACGATTCATTCAGAGCAGGCAATAGTTCTCTGTGGTAAAGAGAAGAAAATGTAAATTCCATACACTGGTGAGAGAGCCCAAAGTAGTCTTTTAACAGCAGAGCACCTATTAGCAATTAACATTTGAACCTGATTATTGTAATCCAGAAGAGGAGGCTTCATTAAAGAGATGAATATTCTAAATTTTTCACTTAAATAATCAGCTGAAAGAACTCCTGCTGCTTTGGAAATGCAACTTTAATGTTATTTTTCTCTCTGTATGCTGTATTGGCCTTGTTTGGGAAGGGGGGGTGGGCGAGGGAGTTGTTCCTTTTTAAATTTATTTTTATGGGCAGCAATGGTGCCAGACATCACCAGGCAGCTGCTGAGATCAATACCTTGACAGGGTCCTCACTGTCAATCCACAGTGCCCCTTGGCCCTGCCCTTGGTTTTCCTTAACAGCTACTGCTTATTTGCCTGCTTTGAGCAGTGCCTTCCTGTATGTGCAAGCAGTAACAGGTATAGGAATTAGAATGTAAAAGCTTGTTTTGCTCAAGTCCAGCTAATGAAGTAAGTGGGCTTCCCCCTTCTATCCCAGCTTAGCAACTTGTGAAGTAAGTTTAAAAACAAGATTTATTTACATTGGTTCACAGAAAAGGCAGCAGCAAATCTATGCAGGCAAAATTCTTATATTTACAGTATAACCAGCTTCAGGCATGTGCCTAAGACTGGGGCAAGCAGAGGCATGTTTGCCTCCAGCGCTGGTCAAAGGGAGAGGGAGGAACAGGAAGTACTATATGCTCTTTCTCCAGGAAAGGAAGGGAAATGACATCACACAGAGCCCTCTCTATCAGTTGTATTTCTATGATCCGAGTATCTGCAGCTCTGTGGTGTTAGCTCCTTCACATGCTCACTAGCAAAAATATGCATTTGTTAGGTTTGGCTGCTCATCTTCCACAGCTTGGCCACTGGATTCTGCTGGACCGGAAGAACAAAGGGCTTCCTGTACCAATTTAAGTTTTATGTAATTAGAATAGGGGGTAGCCTTTGTTCACTGATGTACTTAGTGATCCATGTCGACTGATGCCATGTACGCAGGCCACATGGAACTGTAAAAGGTGTGCTGAGGTGTGGAGCTCCAGTTTGCAAAAACTGCATATTCCTGATATGAATATACTTTTTATTCATGTTTAACTTTCAGGTCCTTTTGACGTGAGCTCAGCATGCAGCAGTGCCAAAAACCTTTTTTAAAAAAACCTCCCTCTTAAGCAGAAGCTTGAAGTGCACAATGTTTGGTTTTGTAATGAGGATTTCGAAGTGCTCTTTCAAAGGCAGAAACCTGAAATTTTTTTCTAAAAGGAAATGCTTCTCATCCAGCCGCAGGCAAACACCACATGTTTTTTGTTGAGATTTCAGCCTTTGCTTCACAGAGGCAGCAGAAAGCTACTTTCCGTGCATAAGAGGCGGCTGCTGAGGCTTGGAAAAGCAAAAGCAATCCTGCAAAGATGGGTCAGGGAGGAGGGGAAACCAGTGAATATCAACTCTTTGCTGCGGGCAAAGGGAGCTACATGCATTGTTGCAGTTGTTAATTTCATTTCTATTCCGCTTTAAATTTTTATGGGGGGGGGGATCTCAAAGCAGTTTACAACCTACATTAAAACGTCAAATAAAACAATCCAGAATAAAACATTATAGAAGGAAGTCAAATACAAAGTATACAATTCAAAGCAACAGGAAAGTAAAATATTATCTTTTTTTTTTTAATAATTTTTTTATTAATTTCCAATTTTTAACAAACACAAAAACAACATAAAAACAAACACAAAAAATCATAATTTCTTTAGAAAGTAAAATATTATCTGAAGATTTCAAAACAAGACATTGCAAAAGAAGGCCAGCTGCAGAATCAACATTTAACGCAGCAAAGTTAACAAACAAATAAAGTTTTGGCTTAAACACATGCAGAGCCATGGGAATCTTGTGGATCCAGTTTGATGGCAGTCACAGAATGTAATGGAATTTTGCAAATGGCTGGAGTCCTTCCCCTCTGCTCCCCTCCCCTGCCATATCCTTTGCTTTAAGGAAGATGCCTGCTGTTTTTACCCAGAACGTTCCCCCTTTTTCCTTCCTAGAACTCCGAAGTGTGAGGTGATTATTTTCAAAAGACTTTTCTGGATCATTGCAAGGACCCTTGGGGAGAAGGAGGATCAACTTCATTTGTGTTATTTCCTTTCCTTTTTACCCCAGGGTGAGATTTTGGTCTTTACAAGTGTGTATCTGATGTGCTGCCGCCTTCATAAATCTTTTTAAATGAGTGCGAACCTCTTCTTGAATTGTGCCGAAGGGAGAAAGAGGGCTTGGTTAGAGCTAGGCGGCAGGCTGCCTGAGCACATCACTCTATGGCAAATGTCAGAAACAAAGGCTGATATTTTCTTGCTGTTCAGCAATTTGTCATATCTATTTGGCGAGCAAAAAAAATAAATACAAAACACATAAGGATGTACTTGCCTCCAGGAATTCATGTGACAACCATTTCAATAGCATTGGCTTGGATACTGACACAACCCAACGCCTTGTAGCAATGTTTGGGTATTTCAAAATGGATTTCAAAATACATAGCATAAAATGGAGGAAATAACTCCAAGGAGATGATCTTCACAGTCCATTCATGCAGGTTCTGTTAACCATGCTACTCAATATATATATGTTTTTCTTCTCACAGTACATTTTCCTTTCTTTTTTAATGGACTAATCCAATGGATCTAAGAAACAATGTGCATAGGAGTCCAGCCTTGGGGTGTTACCCATGAGACAATGGTAGCAGCAATGATGCAGGTGTTAAGTTCTCCTCCTCCTCCCCGTCTTCCCCTCCTACTGATATTTAGGAATATTTGCAGCACCAGCAGGTGTGTTACCTTGCCAGCAGCCGCCGCCAGTGAAATCAAGTGAGGAAGGGCAGAAATGCCATGTGGTGACATCATGAGCTGGAGGCGAGAGAGATCTTCAACTCATGAGTTTCATTTCTGAGAGCATCTTCAAATCAGGAGGAAGCTGTAATTTCGACTTTACAGGCATTGTTATGCACACCCAACATGCACAGTGTGATAGTTCAGGGTGCCAACACATACCTTGTGTTTGGTTTCTTTAGAATGAGAGTCACTAGAGACTGGCATCTTTGTAATATAAAGTTTTTATATAAACATATATACGGGCTGAACGTAAGATGGTTGGGATCTGTTTAAAGGGACCCCTGACAGTTAAGTCCAGCTGCGAACGACTCTGGGGTTGCAGTGCTCATCTCGCTTTATTGGCTGAGGGAGGCGGCATACAGCTTCCGGGTCATGTGGCCAGCATGACTAAGCCGCTTCTGGCGAACCAGAACAGCGCACAGGAACGCCGTTTACCTTCCCGCCAGAGCGGTACCTATTTATCTACTTGCACTTTGACGTGCTTTCGAACTGCTAGGTTGGCAGGAGCAGGGACCGAGAAACGGGAGCTCACCCCGTCCCGGGGATTTGAACTGCCAACCTTCTGATCGGCAAGTCCTAGACTCTGTGGTTTAACCCACAGCGCCACCCACACCCAGCAAATCTTGTCCCACAATTAGGGTCCTTCCTTCCTTCCTTCCTTCCTTCCTTCCTTCTTTTCTTTCTTGGGGTGGATAAAGTCATAGCTTTGGATTCAGCATAGATGGACAAGACCAGCCAGGGAACAGGAAGAAGGCCTGCCCTCTTTAGCCCATCTTCTGAAAACATCTCCAGCTACTAATTTCTATGGCAACCAGTCACTTGTACTCTTTAGTCATGCAAAGAGATAACACAACAGACTTGCCTACAGCCAATAACTTGACGGAAAGACTGGCTTTACCACTTTAGCAGAATCCCATCTTGTGGATACAAAACGACAAGCTTGGGGGTGATTTCAAATATCACATTCAAGCTAACACACACATACACACATCCTATAAGAGTACCTTGCAATGGTGGCATGTTTTCCTTTCTTTAAAGTTTTCATTGAATCGAAGCACAAGAAGTATAGTTATAATGGAATGGTTCTCCAAAGAAGGAAACTTCGCTCTTAGCTTCACGTTTCCTAAATGGTTTCCCTGAGGATTTTTTCCTTCCTTACGTCTTAGCAGCAGAGACACTGGTGTATTATGGGGAATGGAAGGAAGGTAGAAAGGGGGCATTGAAATGTGAGGAGTGCTTGGGAAAGAAAGATTGCAATAAGAAATGCAAAGCAAAACAATTTCTCTGTTTTCTAACTAGTTTTACAGCCCAGAGGCACAGAAGCGTCTGAGAACAACCTCATGCAGAAGCAATTTAATACAATATGTGTGTGTGTTTGTTTGTTTTTCTTCCCTTTAGGTGGCTTCATCAGTTTTAATGGTTCCTGGCGTGTTCAGGGGATCCTGGCCATGTCCCGCTCCCTTGGAGATTACCCACTGAAAAATCTGAACGTTGTTATCCCTGACCCAGATATCCTAACCTTTGACCTGGACAAACTTCAGCCAGAATTCATGATCTTAGCATCTGATGGGCTGTGGGATGCTTTCAGCAATGAGGAGGCCGTACGGTTCATCAAAGAACGCTTGGATGAGCCACACTTTGGAGCCAAGAGTATAGTCCTGCAGTCATTTTACAGAGGCTGCCCTGACAACATAACAGTCATGGTGGTGAAGTTCAAGAGTAGCAGTAAAACAGAAGACCAGTAAAAAAATAATAATAATTCTCCTATCTTTCTGCCTCTCTCTATCTCTCAGTGAACTCCTTCATCAAACCTTTACACTTCAACATGGTAGACAGCTGTAGCAAGTATATTAGCATTAAGACTGTACATCCAAAAAGAAAAGAGGAAAAAGAAATCACATTTTTTCCTTTTCTTTCTTTCTTTTTTTTTAAAAAGCAGAGCTATGTGGCAAACGCATTTAAAACCATTTTGTGGGGGTTTAAAAAAAAAAAAAAAAGCTCATGCTTGCTTTCTTTTCTCCAACTCTTTTAAGGATAAATTCTCCCATTCTCAAAGGCTAATCAACTCCTGCTTTGGCTATTTTGAACAGCTGTGATTTCTTAGTCATCCGCCCAGGAGCTCAACTTGGGAGTGGCATGGCCGGGGCAAGACAAGAATGGCTTGTGAGCAACTGATGGAAGCGACACAGGACTTTCACCATTGTAACTATCTCCACCCCGGCATGCACTCTGTTTTAATGCTATTGCTCTCTGTCCCCAAGCCCTGCTAAACTGCAGAAGTAGGAAGGTGGGTAGCAAACAAATTTGTAACTGTTGATCTGTCTTTTCATAGGAGGAGGTGGTGAAGGAGGGAGCCTGCTGGGCACACAACAGGCCATCCTTCTCCCTCATTTCATAGGTAAACATCCTTCCTGCCACATAAGTAAGGACAAGCTCTTGAGCTTTTCCAGCTGTCTGTTTCTACTGTCTGTGTGCATGCCTTGAATGGTGCTTTGCCTTGTTTTCAATTCCATCCAGCGGGTAGCTTTTGAGGTCCATGCTCCTTGGGAAAAATTGCACAAACAGCATTCATTGACTCTTCCTTCTAGACATGGTGGATATCAGGACTAGGCTATGCCTGCAGAAATTATTATATATATATATCACAGATTGTTGTAAGGGCTGGGGGTATGAAGATCCTGCGGAAGTCAGCTGAGTGTTTAGCACAGAATACTATTTTCATTCTGTTATCAACGTGTGTTCAGATACAAGGCAGGGTTGTTGATGAAGCGAACAAGCTGAAATGTGAACTTGCTGCCTAGTTCACACACATACGTGCACACACACGCACCACCAGCAGCCTTTCAGTAGAATGGAAGCTTAATTCAGAAAAAGAAGAAAAAAGATGGACAAGGGTAAAATAATTCTGGTGGCCTGGGTATTTAATTATGTAAATAATCTAAAGCCGGCCTAAGGAATTAAAAGTGTTGATTATGTATAGCTGTATTTTGGAGCCTCTGAATATCATATGCTTTGCTGTAGAAAATGGACGTTTCCAATCCCAGTATTAATAATGTAGGTGTGACCTGGCTACTTAATCCCCCATAATGCTCATCACCTGATAGCTTCATGGTCAAGGAAATGGGCAGATGGGCCAGTGGAGTGGTGCTGCCTTCATAAACTTCACTTGCAGAGGCTGCACAATTTTATACCCTAGCTTATCAAGAGACACTTTGTTGTTCAGCAGGGTTCTGATCCCAGGTTACCCATTGAACTGCTTTAAATGCACTTGGCGGCCAATGATCTCCTGCCTGTTTCTGCTGGCTCTGATGTGCATGTGCAGAGCTAACTGTATGTTTCCGTGAGCTGAAGAAAGAAAGGTGGGTGGGTGCTACCCTGGTTCACCTGTGTAGCGTTGCTGCCCTCTGGAAGGAAGGAAGGAAGGAAGGAAGGGAGGAAAGAAGAAGGAAAGAAGGAAGGAAGGAAGGAAGGAAGGAAGGAAGGAAGGAAGGAAGGAAGGAAAGAAAGAAAGAAAGAAAGAAAGAAAGAAAGAAAGAGAAAGACATGTGGGCTGCTGGGTCATGTCAGTAAGCTATAATTCAAAGCCATATGCATGCAAGGGATTCCCATTCTCTTCTATGAAGAGGGAAACTTGAGTACATATAGTGGAGAACGCCCTGTTAGGAGACAATTTCGCTTCTGATGGAAGTGAATGAGAAGGCCTCCATTCACATACTAGAGCATGGCCACTAGGTTCTAGTGAATGTGCATTAGTAGGTGGGCTATTGCTAGACTTTAGCACTTCTGGAAGTGCCATTTGCGCAGTCTCTCTCTCTTCATTTGCTGTAGATCTGGAGAGCCTGTGGCCGTCCAGGTGTTGTTGAACTCAAATGCCCATCGTGGCCATGCTGGCCAGATGATGGGAGCTGGAAAGCAGTAACACCTGGAAGGTTACAGGTTCCTCCTCATCCCTCCTGCAGGTATACGTAGGACCCCCTCAACAGATAACCCATGCCCCTCAATGGCAGCAAGGAAGGTGTCCTTTACTTTCCCTGAAACATAGGAGTGTCTTGCAAATAACACAGCAAGGGATTAAGATACGCAAAGTGTGTATTTCACCCTTCTGGTCTCGTTATTTCTTGCCCTTGTCTTCAGTTACCCCGTATTTTTCGCTCTATAAGACGCACCAGACCACAAGACGCACCTAGTTTTTGGAGGAGGAAAACAAGAAAAAAAATATTCTGAATCTCAGAAGCATGAGGGATCGCTGTGCAGTGAAAGCAGCAATCCCTCTTGCTGTTCTGGCTTCTGGGATAGATGCACAGCCTGCATTCGCTCCATAAGACGCACACACATTTCCCCTTACTTTTTAGGAGGGAAAAAGTGAGTCTTATACAGCAAAAAATACGGTATATTGTGTGCACTCTCAAAACAAATGAACTCCAGTGTCAGACCACTTGGGCAGGTAAATACAAACAAAGTCCTTATCCCTGCCCCTATTTTGCTGCCCTCCTATTTTAATGTGGAATAATAGCTCCTTTAACTGAATGACTTAATGCATGGCTCCAATGCTTTTAGCAAAGTACAATTGACTCTTAATGCATTCTCCTTGCAATAAGAGATAGAGGCAGAGGGCTCTGGGGCTTAACAGCATGCATCAAATCAGTGCCCAAGGATACCAGCTCTGCCCAGGATCTTTTAGATTGGAACATAGGAGCTGCCTTAGACTTGAGTCAGACCACCAGTCCATGTAGCTCAGTACTGTCTGCACTGATTGGCAGCAGCTCTCCAGGGCTTTTTTCCCTGCTGTTCCTGGAGATGCAGGGAATTGGATCTGATGTTCTGCATGAAAAGCCATTGCTCTACCACTGAGCTTGAGTTCGGGGTGCCAGTCCGCATGGTGATCAGGCCAGATTGTTTTGGAGGATTAATTGGGCTGGCACATTTGTTGTAAGAGTAGATAAAGGATATAAGCAACCAGATTCAGTGGAGGTCACTGAAAGGGTTGGTCTCACATTTCTGTGGAAGCAGAATCAAAACTAGAAGTGCTATTCGCTTCCTGCAAAGAACTGTTTTCAATAATCTCACTTAACCTTGGGCTAACCCTTATTCTATGCAGTGGCAAAAGAACGAGATGCTGTTGTAAAACATTGATAGATGTTGGCAAGGAACCATCCGTAACCTCACTCTTTTAATGGCCTTTTTAACCTTTCCATTGTCACACTTTGCATCTTTTTCAGCCATGGCCAATTCTTCCTTTGTTGTAATCCTTTGATGCATGGCATACTTCATGGGTGTTCTCTGCCTCTGCCAATATCTGCTGGCATCCCCTACCTGCCCCTTCCTTAGCCAGTACTAAAGGAGTGACTGAACGGGAGATCACATTGGCTTTTGTGATCCATTGCTTTTCACAAGCACAACTGACCATGGCATTGAAAACAGCTTTCCAAGGCCTGCCTTCCTAATAATAATATTTTTACTATTTATACCCCACACATCTTATAGCGTTGCCCCAGCCACTCTGGTCAGCTTCCAACACATATAAAAACATAATAAAACATCATACATTCAGATGCCTTTTAAAAGTTGTATCGTTGTTTGTCTCCTTGACATCTGATGGAAAGGCATTCCACAGGGTGGGTGCCACTGCCGAGAAGGCCCTGTGCCAGGTTCCCGGTAATTTCACTACTTGGTTTTATTTTCAAGAGGCGCTTAAATCTTTTAGGCTCCTGTAATGCTGGTTTTCACTTAGTTGCTGTGTGAGGTGAGTAAAAACTGTGGTATGTGATACTCACTTGTTGCTTTGAAATAGGAAGAGGGGGCCCAGTTTAGTGATATAGAAGCAGCTGGCAGTGCATTGCTATGGAAAACCCAAGTAGGTGCAGATTTGCTCAGCAGCCTTGATGTGAGACCAGTAAGACTTCCATTCATAAGCAGGATAAAGGTGCAATGAAAGTAGGGAGAGAGGGGGGTACAATTCAAGAAAAAATATATAATAAAAGTGGGGAAAAAACATTAGTAAGAAACAAAACTAGTCAGTAGCCTACTACTTTAGGTGCAGCTGAATTCTCGGAACTGTGACATTTTTAAAATGTAGGAAATTTAGGTCATTGATATGAGCTTTACAAACCATTAAATGTATTAGAGGAAGAAATAACTGAAATGTATTTCTCATCCCCATCTTGATTATTGATCAGAAAATTGAAGTATGTGGGATCTTTACAAAACTTGATAGCTAGCAGGTTACAAGTCCAGAAGATAATATACATAGCATAGATCAAAATGAGCAAGAGGAAATGGTGATTTATCATCAGTGTGTAAGATAATTGGGTTATCACGGAAACCTGCATGTTTGTTAATTTGCATTCTGTTCAAAGCCATTTTTTAAACATCTAAGGAGGGGAAAGCTCATTGTGAAAAGGCAATAGTCTGCAAACAATTACAGAACACAGGTTAGATTCAGTCAAGTGTTTAAAAAGGCCTCGTTTGCCCAGCCAGCTAGGCATAAAGAAAAATTGTCTCACACCGTATATTAGGAATTAATGGCTTCAAACGAATATTTATAGACTTGTTTACAGTTTTCTTCTTGTAGGAAAGGCTCCTACATAAGGAAATAAGCACCCAACAAGCATGGCTTAATGGAAGAGCAGAAATTGCTTGACTTGAGAAATAATACTTCTACAGAAACATGACTTGCATAACCACATCTGGAGAATTTGAAACTAATTCCTATCATATATGCAAGGACGTTTTGAGATAGTTCATTGCCACACACTCAATAATAGGAAAAATGCCTTCTTAGTTTTAAAAAAAGAAAAGAGGGGAAATGGCTACTGAGTTCAAAGAGTTATACCAGATTACTAAATGGTGCTTTTAGATCCAAGTTTACAACTCATACCTGTTACATGTGTCAGGAATTCACTGCGTTGACTTATTGATAGCTATCTCAGTGATTTTCTAATTCCATTTTAGCCCAGTACAAACATAATAATCAACCATAGATTGTTGCCTTAACCCTAGTGAAGATCACAATCATACAGTGAAACCATGGTTTAGTTTGCTGAATGAAGCTCTGTTGGAAGATGAGATCTAAGGAGGCAGTATTGAAACAAGCAAGGAGAACCTTGTTGTTATCTTGCAAGCAGAAAGGCTGACGAGGCAAATAAGTTGCCTTAACCACAGTAACGACTTCTAGGGGAGCAGGCATGTTGTGACCCAAACAATGGGTCTTGTTTGGAAAGATTAGTGGAATTAGTATAACACAAGCCTAACCATGCTTAGCCTACTGCACGTGTAATACATAACCATAGTGTGACGCGGCAGCTAAAAAAGCCAATGCAATTCTGGGCTGCATCAATAGGAGTATAGCATCTAGATCAAGGGAAGTAATAGTGCCACTGTATTCTGCTCTGGTCAGACCTCACCTGGAGTACTGTGTCCAGTTCTGGGTACCACAGTTCAAGAAGGACACTGACAAACTGGAACGTGTCCAGAGGAGGGCAACCAAAATGGTCAAAGGCCTGGAAATGATGCCTTATGAGGAACAGCTAAGGGAGCTGGGCATGTTTAGCCTGGAGAAGAGGAGGTTAAGGGGTGATATGATATCCATGTTCAAATATATAAAAGGATGTCACATAGAGGAGGGAGAAAGGTTGTTTTCTGCTGCTCCAGAGAAGCGGAGACGGAGCAGTGGTTCCAAACTACAAGAAAGAAGATTCCACCTAAACATTAGGAAGAACTTCCTGACAGTAAGAGCTGTTTGACAGTGGAATTTGCTGCCAAGGAGTGTGGTGGAGTCTCCTTCTTTGGAGGTCTTTAAGCAGAGGCTTGACAACCATATGTCAGGAATGCTCTGATGGTGTTTCCTGCTTGGCAGGGGGTTGGACTCGATGGCCCTTGTGGTCTCTTCCAACTCTATGATTCTATGATTCTAACCATGATTAGTGCCAACAATGACTTGTAAACCCTCTTCAGTTTATGGTTCCACTTCCTTATTCTTCATCAGTCTTTAACCATGGAGTTAAAGAATCAATGTGTAGGGACAAATATAGTTTAGCTTTATGGCTATGTGGGGCTTGAGAAAGCGAACAATGTTTTCATACTGAATTAAGAAATGGTAGGAAATATGACCATTTACAGTTGATGTGAAAATAATAAATGTGTTTGATGTGAAAATGGATTTAAATAGTAGGTTTGCACAGGGGTTAAGATCTAGGTCTAGGAAACTACAAGTATTCTGTAAAGAGTAATGAATCCAATTGTAGACTGGAATCATGCAAGGTATTTAACCAATCTAGTTTATGCAGCTATGTGTATCTAAGCCTGTTGGGCATGCATTTCCCTGGGAATGACATGCGTAGGGAACCTCTGGCCCTCCATATGTTGGACTCCATATGTTGGACTGCAGCTCCTGTCAACTCAGACGGTTGGCCATGCTGATTGGGACTGATGGACGTCCCAACGTCTAGAGGACCACAGGTTCCCCAGCCTTGATTTACAGCATTATGGTATATACAATGTGCACATCATTCCCTGGATTGTAGGGATAGTCCATCAACATTTATTGTGTAGTCACTGAAAGCATCTAGATCCGGAAATGTTCATAAAACTGGTGGCACAATATGTAGAAGATGATACTTTGGGGGCACAACCTATAGAAACACAGATGTGATTCAGCCCCATTGAAATCTATGGTCATGATCAGCCAAAATGAAACTTTTTTTTTAATTAGCCGCATTGATTTTAATAGAGTTGAACATGTTTTGTTTCTTCTATTGAAATCAATGGGCTATTAATGTGTTCACTTTGGCTGGGATTTACAAGGTTAAAATCAGGATGGCTCACATGGTAGTACAGTGGTACCTCGGGTTAAGAACTTAATTCGTTCTGGAGGTCCGTTCTTAACCTGAAACTGTTCTTAACGTGCAGCACCACTTTAGCTAATGGGGCCTCCCGCTGCCACCGCGCCGCCACTGCGCAATTTCTGTTCTCATCCTTAACCCGAGGTACTACTTCTGGGTTAGCAGAGTCTGTAACCTGAAGTGTCTGTAACCCGAGGCACCACTGTTCATAGTTTCTTTTTTTTTTTTTTATAATAATTTTTATTAATTTCCACACATATAATAAAGAACAATGTAAAACAGTGTCACATCATACTCATCGGTTCTTACCCTTCTTTCTTTGACTTCCCCATACCTCCCCATCCCTGCATCCTTGTTTAATAATTCTTTAGCAACCCTTGAGTCCATTATCTTAGTTCCCTTTCATAAAAATTTCTTAAGTTTTTTTGTTTACTGCTGCAATTCTTTACTTCTTACCCCCTGACATCCTAACATTCCTCAATTTTGCAATTATTTTTAAGATATATTTTGAAGTTCTTCCAGTCCTCTTCCACTGTCTCTTTCCCCTGGTCCCGGATTCTGCCCGTCATCTCGGCGAGTCCCATAAAGTCAATCACCTTTGTTTGCCATTCTTCCAGAGTAGGTAGTTCTTGCGTCTTCCAATACTTTGCCAGTAGAATTCTTGCTGCTGTAGTGGCATACATAAAGAAAGTCCTATCCTTCCTTGACACCACTTGGCCCACCATGCCCAAGAGGAAAGCCTCTGGTTTCTTAGGAAAAGTCCACTTAAGGACCTTCTTAATTTCATTATAGATCATTTCCCAGAAAGCTTTAACCTTTGGGCAGGTCCACCAAAGGTGGTAGAAAGTGCCTTCAGTCTCATTACATTTCCAACACTTATTATTAGGCAAATGATAAATTTTTGCAAGCTTGACTGGGGTCATGTACCACCGGTAGATCATTTTCATAATATTTTCTCTTAATGCATTACATGCAGTAAATTTAATACCGGTGGTCCATAACTGTTCCCAGTCAGCAAACATAATATCATGACCGATATCTTGTGCCCATTTAATCATAGCTGATTTCACCGTTTCATCCTGTGTATTCCATTTTAGCAGCAAGTTATACATTTTTGATAAGTTCTTAGTATTGGATTCCAACAGTTCTGTTTCTAATTTTGACTTCTCTTTCTGAAATCCTATTTTCCTGTCCTGTTTAAACGTCTCATTTATCTGATGGTAATGCAACCAATCTCGAACCTTAGGCTTTAGTTTCTCATAACTCTGAAGTTTCACCCTTTCGCCATCATATTCTAAAATCTCATGATATTTTGGCCATTTAGAATCCATATTAAGCTTTTTTACTTCCCTAGCTTCCATTGGTGACACCCACCTAGGGGTTTTACTTTCCAGCAAATCTTTGTATCTAATCCAAACGTTATACAATGCTTTCCTTACAATATGGTTTTTAAAACTTTTATACACCTTTGCCTTGTCGTACCATAAGTATGCATGCCAACCAAAACTATTGTCATACCCTTCCAGGTCCAAAATGTCAGTGTTCTCAAGAAGTAGCCAGTGTTTCAACCAGCAGAAAGCTGCTGATTCATAATAAAGTCTTAAGTCCGGCAGGGCAAACCCCCCTCTATCCTTTGCGTCAGTTAAAATCTTAAATTTAATTCTGGGCTTTTTGCCCTGCCAGACAAATTTTGATATATCTTTCTGCCACTTCTTGAAACATTCCATCTTGTCCACAATCTGCAGCGTCTGGAATAAAAACAACATTCTAGGCAATACATTCATCTTAATAGTAGCGATTCGGCCTAACAAGGAAAGTTTCAACCTTGACCATATTTCCAAATCCTTTTTAACTTCTGACCAACATTTTTCATAATTGTCCTTAAATAAGTTCACGTTCTTGGATGTTAAGTTTACCCCCAGGTATTTTACCCTTTTTGTTATTTCCAAGCCTGTTTCATTCTGAAAACTCTCTCTTTCTTCCATTGTTAAATTTTTTTCCAACACTTTCGTTTTTTGTCTATTCAATTTAAAACCTGCCACTCGACCAAATATATCAATTAATTCTAATACTCTTTTGGTACTGGTGTCTGGCTGTTGCAAAGTCAATACTAGATCATCTGCGAATGCTCTTAATTTATAATGTCTAACTCCGACCTGAACTCCTTTAACCAACTGGTCCTTTCTGATCATGTTTAACAATACCTCCAGGACTGATATAAAAAGCAAGGGGGATATTGGGCAACCCTGTCGTGTACCTTTTTCTATAGGTATTTCTTCTGTTACCACATTATTTACAATTAATTTGGCCTTTTGTTGAGAATATATTGCACCTATACCGTTTTCAAAACCTTGGCCTACCCCCATCCCTTGGAGATTCTTTTTCATAAAAGTCCAACAAATGTTGTCAAAGGCTTTCTCTGCATCCACAAAAATCAAAACTGCTTTCCTATTAATGTCAACGTCCAACAGCTCCAAAATATCTATAATGTTTCTCACATTGTCTGACATATGTCTACCTGGGAGAAAGCCTGTTTAGTCCTTATGAATCTCTTCTGCTAAAACTCTTTTCAATCTTTTTGCCAAAATGTCTGCAAAAATTTTGTAATCCACATTGAGTAAGGATATAGGGCGGTAGTTTTTAACCTGGTTCTTCTCAGTCTCTGTTTTCGGTATAAGTGAGATGAAAGCCTCTTTCCACGATTCAGGTGCCTTTTTCCCCTTCAAAATTTCATTGCAAACTTCCTTCAATGGTTGTGTCAACCATTCTTTCAACATTTTGTAGTATTTGGCCGTCAGGCCATCTGGTCCTGGTGATTTTCCCAATTTCATATTTTGAATGGCACCCTCTATTTCTTGTGCTGTTATTTCCTCATTTAAGATCCTTTTACTTTGTTCTGAGATTTTTAGTAAACCGTATTTTCTGATGAATTCTTCTATTTCTTGCTCGTTGATTGGCCCTTGTGCATACAATTTCTTAAAGAAGCTTTGAAAACAATTGTTGATCTCATTGGGTTTATGGATAGTTTTTCCATCCATTTCTAAACTTGTTACAGTATTCATTTTCTGCCTTTTTTTCAATTGCCATGACAGAAGTTTCCCACATTTATCCGCTGATTCAAAAGTTCTTTGTCTCATTTGCCTTATCTTCCATTCTATTTGTTGGTTCATAAGCTCCATGTACTGCATCTGATAGAACTTTATTTCTCTCAGGATCTCATGGGATTTTGGTTTAGACCTCAACTTCTTCTCTCCTTCTTTTATTTTTTCTAAAATTTTTTCCTTCTTCTCATTTTGTTGCTTCCTCTTAATAGAATTTTGTTGAATCAGGAAACCTCGCATCACGGCTTTGCTTGCGTCCCAAATTATTCTTTTTTCCACATCTGTTTTCCTGTTGATCTCAAAGTAATCTTTTAATGTTTTAAGGGCCTTCTTGTGGATCTCTTCATCCTTAAATAGGGTGTCATTCATTCTCCATCTAAAGGATCCAGTTGTTGTTAGTTTCATCTCCATCTTCACCGCATTATGGTCGGAGCACGTTTTTGGGCATATTTCTACTTTTTTTGTTCTTGGCGCCAGACTGCTAGAAATCCAGATTTGGTCTATTCTTGTCCATGTCATTTTTGCTTCAGAGAAGAAAGTTCCCTCTCTCTCTAGAGGGTTCTTTATTCTCCAAATATCAATCAAGTCCATTGTTTCAGTCATTTCGAAAAAGATCTTTGGTAGTCTCCCTTCTTTTGAAATCACTTGTCTCTGTGCTTTATCCATGTTTGTTGAGACAACTCCATTCATGTCTCCCATCATTAGGATTTTATAATCTAAAAAGTCAACTAATGTCTCATGCAACTTCCTAAAGAATTCGGCCTTCCCTTCATTTGGGGCATAAACTCCCACAATTAATATCTTTTCTCCTTGAATTTGTATTTCAATTGCCAGGTATCTTCCTTGTTCATCTTTAAATATCAATTTTGGAGCCCACTTTTCCTTTGCATAGATCACCACACCTCTTTTCTTTACTTTGTCTGATGAGATAAATTCTTGACCAAGTCTCTTATTTATCAGTAATTTCCTATGTATCCTGGCAATATGGGTTTCTTGCAAACATATTATGTCTAATTGTTCTTTCTTCAAAATGTGAAAAACCTGTCTTCTTTTCCGAGGAAGGTTCAAACCGTTACAGTTCCAACTAAGGAGTTGCAGAGACATTTTGTATTTAGGTAGCTGTTCCTCCAACTGCTCCAAGCTTCTGCTCTTCCTCCGATGGTGGTAGTGAAAGTCCAAATGACAAATTTGCTATATCAGGTGGTTCCCTCTCCTCCACAGTTCCTTTCTGCAGATCCTCCAGGTACCTCTCCAAAAATTGTTCTTTGTCCTGAATTGTTTTTATTTTAATCTTCCTTCCTTTGAAGTTAAAGGACAATCCTTGTGGAAACTCCCATCTGAATGGTATAGTGTTTTTCTTCAGCAGGTCTGCTAGGCTTTTGTAATATGTTCTCACCTCTAAAATGTATTTAGGAATGTCCTTAAAAATCTGTATCTGACAATTTTGGATCACCAATGCCTTTTGATAATGCAGATTCAATATTCTATCTCTTTCTTCTTTTGATCTCAGTGTAATTAGACAGTCCCTTGGTTTTTTATCCTGCTTTCTACCCAGTCGAAAGGCTGATATTATCTCAAGTTCCTCGTCTTCCTCCCATTCCTCCTGCCAAAAAGTTATGATGTTCTCTGTAAGAAATTTCACAAGGTTGTCCCCTTCCCCTTCAGGCACCAATCTAAATTTTAAGTTCTTCTCTTTACGTTGAAGTTCCAGTAAGGAGAGGGCTGCATCATGCTCATTCACTTTTTTAATAATAGGCCCAAACTTTTCCCTTGTCTCTTCAGCCGTTGTTTTTGCACTTTCTGCAATCTTTCGTGTTTCTGAATTTTCCTGAATTAATCTATTTATAGAATCTGTGTTAGATTTAACACTAGCTGTATTCACATCCAGCCTTGTTGTCAACTCTGTTAATTTTTTAGAATTCTCTGTCGATAGCTTTGTCAATGCTTCCAGGGATTGATTTATTTTAAGTAGTGCCTGAGTCATAGGATCCATAGAAGCTGGTGTTTTTTCCTGCACAGCTACAGTTCCTGATATATAGCCCCTTTTCTTCTGAGATTGTTTTGCTTTCTGCCTTGTTACTATCTCTTCTGTAGGGGCACTCATATCCTCAAGGTCGTTTTCACAGAGTTGATTCCCAAGTGGAAAATCCCACTGTTACTTTTCCAAGTGCAACAGTTTCACATAGAACCCTCTAGAGGGAGCATTCAATTGTATCCAAATGGCAAAGATAGAAAAAAACAAAGAGGCAAGGAAGTATAACAGTAGCCAGAAGTTTCCAATATCCAAATTGTAATGTCTCTATTTTCTATGTGGCCAAAATGCAACAGGGTACGTCTAAGGTCCGGTAACTTTGTTGCAAACAAGCCCCCACTTCTCAAAGTTTGACAGTCCACGTCCCGGTGTCTTATTTGGGCAGCCCGACCCCGGGGGATTTGGCAATGGAAGATCTTAATTTTCCATTAATTTTCCAGCAGGTTAACAACGTTCCAATCCCTTCCCCCCTTCTCCTGCCAATCTGGGGGGAGGTTTTAAGTACGATGTCAGTTTGACAGCTTAAAAAAATTAGAAAGATTCCCTTTAAGTGCAGCTTGATTTTCGTTGCTTTATCTCTTCTGCAGTTCCGGGGAGGCAGACTTCCTTAATTTTTGCCTTTCCCGTTTTCCGCCAAATTTCTTTTTTAATGTCCCGTTACTTTTTCAATCTTACTCACGGGTGCTGTAGTCAAATTCCAATTGCAGGAAGGAATCGGCGCTCTCCGCTCATGGCGACGCGGCTTCACTCCGCTAGCTGGGTGACGACTCTCAGCACCGCGCTTACCCCGATGCCGCTCCGAAGCCTTTAAAAAGGCTCCTTCACAGTACCGGGGGGCGCAAAAGGTGCCCACCGAATCTCCTTTGTTCACAGGCTCCGCGCCTGTGATTTTAGGGGTCCCCCGCTTGCCGTAGCGGGTAAGACCCGAACTAACGGAGCAGTCCTGCCTCGGAGCTCGAGGCTCGGACCGCCATTAAGCGCTGGCGCCGACCGGAAGTTTCTTCAGTTATTAGTTCCATGTGCATCTAGAAAGGGCATAGTGCAAGATGTAAAGTACAGTGGTACATATAATTATGGCTATAAATTTTGGAGCTCTCTTTGTGGCAATTGCATGTACCAGTGCCTGTTTACCTTGTGCATACTCCATGCAGTCCTGAGTATTGCAGGGGGTTAGAGTAGATTACTCCTGGGGTACCTTCCAGTTCTATGATTCCCCTAGGCATGAGCGCATGGATGCACATTCAGCATGGACAACGGGCTTCCAACATTTAGGGCGCAAAGTTGACCTAATGAGTTCCCATAGTCCCCCTCACATAACTTACATGATCCAACCAAAATTCTTAGGGGTTCAAAGGAGCCAACTCCTAGGGGCTGTGGGGGCTTCAGCTCCCGCAGTAAAACATTTGAGTAGGACCCCCCCCCCCAAAAAGTTGATGGGCATTGCCATTCAAATGGTGTGTGCGCACCGCACCATATGATTATGTGGGGTGGGGCATATCTGGGCCCCCACAATATTTTATTTGTCACCCCTGTTGCAGCTCTGGAATGAAAACTATCATCTGTGCCCTGTTCTGAAAGCTCAGCTAATCATAACTTGTGGTTCTGAGGCATTTTTGTGGATGCTTTTTTTTTTTTTTTAATGACAAACATTTGCTCTGGTACTATAAGTGGATTTGTCTTTTGAAAAGCAGGTGTGTTTAAATTGTGGAACGAGATATTGAAAATGATTCCACAAAAACATACATATGTGCATATATCTACACACACACACACACACACACACACACCCTATAATTTATTTTAAGTAGCAGAGTCCATATGTATCTGCCCCACAGATTGCTATTAATGTGACATTGCAATTGCTGTAGCGTAATTGTTCTTCCATTCGAGATAAACATGTGGAGTAGAACATTTAAGACAAAACAGAAATGCAGCAAGAAAGTAGGATCTAGATAGATTATTCAGTAGAAAACCTTCTAGTCGATTCAAAAGGTGATCCCAACTGACCGAGCAGGAGATTTTAAAAACAGCCACCATCAAGGCACCACCTTAGAAGAAGCATGTTCTTTCATGTAGAACAAAAGGCATCTGCGAAGGTAGACAGGTGTATTCATCATGTAGAATTGTTGAAAACATCATACTCTTGATTTCTTCACACAGCTGATTTTCTAGAATTTAAACTTGTTCTAAAATTCAGTAAAGCAATACTGTCACTTTAATTTCAGTGTGACTAAACTGGGGCATCAGCCCAACATGTTTTTAGCTTCCAGAAGGCAACACTTCATTAAAAAATGAGTATCGTGGCTGGGGAAAGTGGCATTTGCTGGAGCCGTTTCTCTTAACGTTGTGGCCATATCTTAATTTTCCCAGCCATAAACGTGTCTGCCTTAAATAATTTCTCAGAAGAAATTGCCCCTAATTGCAGAGTATTGTTTAAAAGCAACATTAGCTGCTGCCAAGCCTCTCTCCATAGTCCTAGGGTTACGTATGACCCAGTCACTCTTTAAGCAAGTAAAAGGTTCTGGCAGGTTTTCAGCGAAAAGTCTGGCACTTATCCACAATCAGAACAATTAATACTTAAAAGATACCCAGGCCAAAAGTAAACCTCTTTGCCCTGGCACTTCATAAAACCTAGCACTGCTGCAGTCTTAAATTATTTACTACGGCTGCAATTTAAGTCACAATCCCTACTCCGTTCTTCTGAAAAAAAAATGGGTCTACACTAACTTGGACTCAGGAAAGGGTTGGTGAATAATGCACCACTAGATTCTCAGAGCCACTGAGGTGACTCAGAAGCAAATTGCAACGGGTGAGAGAGTCTCAGCCACTACACAGGAAGCTACCTTCTACTGAGTCAAGCCCATATTGTCTACACTGGCTGTCCGCAGCTTCTGCAGGGTTTCCAGCAAGGTATTTTTGTAGCCCTGGTTGGAGATTCTGGGAATCAAACCTGAGACCTTCTGCTTGACTAGTGAGCTACAGTCCTGGTGGACCAACTCATTCTCCATGCAGTAGGACCTAAGAGACCACTTACTCTGGTTTAACAGCAAGCAATGCTTCTCTCTCTCTCTGCAAGGCACCCTATTGGAACACGTTTCTTACATTGTTGAATTGAGAGCACAAGGGTGTTCGATGCCATTTTTGCCAAAGCCAATCAATAGGAGCTCAGGGCCTTTTTAATGTGAAATAAGGGAGCCAAATCTGGCAGAGCTACAGAGCTGCTTTCTACTTTGCTAATCTTTCGGCATCGGTTATTTTAAAAACACAGGCGTGTAACTGCATCATGAGATGTATGCAGGTGTTCATGTAGGAAAGCACACTGTGCCCATCAGTTCTTCCAGATGAGGCTGAAGCCAAGCCAGAGAACAGACACCTTTCTCGGCACATAGATGCTGTTGTCACATCGCATTTGTGCACATCTTAAGAAAGAATTCTGGAAGCAATTCTTGCTGGTTTTTAAAACGAACCCAGTGCGGCATCTACAACCGCACACTGAATTCATGATTCGAACTCATTTTAACCTGTCCAAACCCAGCACTTTTGACCATAATGCGCAAGAAAGGAAGGAACTGGTGAAACCTCATAATTCTTGGTACTAGTAGGTTTCTTTTGTACTTAATCTACATCTGTCTCTAAGAGACAATCTGAAACACGGTCAAACGAAATGTAAATATAACATTAGCTGTAGTATAACCTAAAAGTGGCAGTGCTCTGTCACTTCTAGATGTGGGCAACCATTGTATCTTTCAGTGTGTGCGTTAGAAGTAGCTTTCCCCCCCCCCCCCTTTCCTTTTTAATGTGTGAGGAATATATGTTTCATGCAACTGCAGATTCTATGTTAATGTCTACAGGAAGTGTAAACTACTGATTTGGGGGTGGGGGAAGGCTTTGGTTGTATGGTTAAGATAAAAAATAAAGGCTATAAAAGGAGCATATTTAAATAAATAACAAGCCTCTTTTCTCTTTTGGGTTATGGTGTCTTGCTGTTTCTTTTGATACACACACGTCCTCCTCCTATGCAGGAATAAACGATTCTGATCCCTGCTTGAGTTCTGCATCAGGAAAGCAAACAGCCCACACCAGAAATCGTCATTCCCTCCAGCAGCAAACTGGATTGATTCCCTACCCTGGCCATTCCAGTTTGTCAGCAAAACTGAGCACCCCATGGACTTCTAAAAGGTGGCTCCACAAAGTGGAATGAGCCATCCCTTCCAAAAAACACAAGACACAGCATACACATTTGCCTCAGAGGGTGGAGAGAGCAAGGAAACACACAAATAACACACATGAACACACACACAGAAAACAGAAGGGAAGTTACCTCAGCCTTAGCTAGGCAATAGCTCTGAAAGGTGTGTGTGGATTATTCTCGCACCGCCCAGGTATGGTGGGAAACAGGAAGGTGAGGAGGGAAATAGGGAAAGCAACAGTTGGTATGCACTGCCCCCACACAAAGGATGGGCTGCACAGGAGAGAAAGGCAGTTGGCGAATGAGCCAGCACATAACCAAGGGAATCGGCGGAAAGGTCCAAGGAGACACACATGCACAAACTTGGGCTGTGCGGTGGAGAACTTCTCCAGTGAATCCACTGCAAGATTATGTTGCAGTTCCCACTAGTCATGAGCTACGGCCATGCGCTTTTTTTCTGAAGTGACATTAAGTTGGAGGAGTTCCCTGTCCCTTCAAAAAAAAGGAACAGCATCCTAAGGTAATGTTGCCAAGGACAGACAATTGGTTTTAAGAGTTGTAAGTGGAATTGCTGGGGCAACGATGAGGAACTTTTTTCAGCTCAAAGGACTGCATTCTTCCTGGGGAAACTTTCAAGGAGAGGTCACGAGCCACATAAATTTATACCAAGTCCTAACACTAATAAATATTGCTCCAAAGGTAAAAATAAAATCAAAAACATCCTAATTAATGTGTTTATTTGAATACAGATTGTGAGGGGATCCTGGAGGGTGGGAACAGCCAGCAGCCAAAGGATGCAGTGGTTAGAAGTGTCTCAGCCAGGTCCTTGCAAGGCGGTGGGTTGTGGGAGGACAGGAGTGACAGAGGAATAACACAGAGGAGGCAAAGGATGGTTAGGGCGCAAGAAGAGAGATGGAAGTCGAGAGATGAAGCAAGCTACAAAGGGAGTGGGTGCTGTGTCAGAAAGGGTGCAATGGGCTAGCAGGAGCGGGAGCTGTTAGTCCTAGAAGTGAGCAGGAAATGGGAGAGATGAAAAGGCAGGGATCTATAGAAAGGGAGGCGAGAGGAAACCACTGGGGAGCAGGGAGACACACAAGTGACTGGGAAAGAGTAAGAGGGGAGAAAAGACAGGAGAGAAAATTGTATGCAAAACCAAAACAGACCGGCGTCCAGTGATGAAAGGTGATTAACCGGCCTCTTTGTGTATGATCCCGCCCATTTGGGATCTCCTGAGAATGTAAGACCAGTTGGAGTTCTGAAGACAACCCACCCCCCATGACCGGAGGCAAGGGTAGAGCCAACATTCATTTTTATTCCACTTTCCCGTTATTCAAAATTCACGAAGTACTAATATTATATGAAAACAATACAGCAGCAACATTCTAAGAACTACAGAAAACAAAACATAACCCTAAGAACAGCAGCTAAATGACCTATCACATGACATTTGAAGCTGCTGGTTTGCAGCTTGGGAAGAGTTTTGGACCACGCCGTAGTTGGATATCTATACGTGTTTTACCAAAACACACACACACAGGAGGAGATTCCGGAATGGTTCAGTGGGCATTTACTTATTTAGTTCTGGCTCTCAGTGCATTTTTAAATCGCTGCTGCTCTCAAAGGAATGGCAATGGTTCGGCTACTGTGCTGTTTTGCATTTTAGATGCTTGTGCAGATTAAGAGCAGAAAGGCAGTGTGTAAACTATAGAAATAAATGAATCTTATCCCAAATGTGCCTTGAAGCAGTGAAGCGTCGACAGTGGCATCCCTAGGATCCCTGGGCAAGAAGCTGTATCGGCATGCGCCCCCAATCACGTTACCACAATTGCCACATTAGAAATTGCTCCGTTCTACTTGTCTCAAAAAGTGTCTGGAATAAGGGTAAGGGGGGACGAACGCACACCTTTGTGCTGCGATGTGAGAAGGATGGGAAGTTTCAACAGCGAGAGTCAGTCTCTCCAATACCTAGGTACACCTCTGAGTGTTGACCTATTGTCTGAGGTTCCCTTTACTGAGGGAATCAAGTGAGTTTCCCATGGATGGAAGTTCCGTGATTTGAAAGCTATCAGACCACCAGTAAAATCTTATTAAAATAAAAAAGTACTGCAGCAAACCTAAACAAGAGGTTTAGATATGTCAAGATACGACCGGCAGTGGATAACTAACTAGCCACTGTTAAATTTCAGTGCTTTTCGATTCTCCGGAGCTGTAATACATACCTCCCCTAAATTTATTTAAAGGAGGAGGAACAGAATGCACAAACCCATTTGCAGAAAGCGTATCTTTCATTATGTGGTAAATGGCTATCACATTGACCACGCACCCAGTTCAAACCATGGTTTAGCACCAAAACAATGGCTCGCGAGGAGGAGGCCATAGGCATTTTTGTTCCTCCCTGTGCTTTTTAAAAAGGTAAAGGTACCCCTGCCCGTACGGGCCAGTCTTGACAGACTCTGGGGTTGTGCGCCCATCTCACTTAAGAGGCCAGGGGCCAGCGCTGTCCGGAGACACTTCCGGGTCACGTGGCCAGTGTGACATCGCTGCTCTGGCGAGCCAGAGCCGCACACGGAAACGCCGTTTACCTTCCCGCTGGTAAGCGGTCCCTATTTATCTACTTGCACCCGGAGGTGCTTTCGAACTGCTAGGTTGGCAGGCGCTGGGACCGAGCAGCGGGAGCGCACCCCGCCACAGGGATTCGAACCGCCGACCTTTCGATCGG
This sequence comes from Podarcis cretensis, assembly GCF_951804945.1. NCBI lineage: Eukaryota > Metazoa > Chordata > Lepidosauria > Squamata > Lacertidae > Podarcis > Podarcis cretensis. The sequence continues at coordinate 82,727,017 of NC_137174.1, read as the reverse complement.
CAAGCCCTAGGCGTTGAGGCTTTAACCCACAGCGCCACCTGCGTCCCTGTGCTTTTTAGGACAGTGCAAAATGGCAGTGGAGCCATGGATTGGCTTAGCATGTTGCCTGAACCTGGTTAGGTTCCTCCCTCCTTAACAACTATCTATGGTTACAGGTCACGAATGAGACATCATAACCATGATCCCTGGTTTGGATGACACACTGAGCCAAAGCACGTCCTGTGGTGAGCTAAGAAGTCCAGGGAGGAGGAAAACGAGTGCCACTTCCTCACTGGCAACCAGCATGTTCATGGAATCATGGTATGCCCTGCTCTGGCTTACTGTGGTGCACAAAGCAGGCCTCTGTCAGTATTGCACTAAGCACAACTACTCAACTAATATTTACATTTCTGAAAGTGACCTTCAAATGTTTTGGACTCCCATCAGCCATAGCCAGCATGGCCGGTGGGCACAGATGGTTTGAGCTATGAGCGCAACAACCTCTAGAGCGCACCAGGTTGGGAGAGGCTGTGCAAAGGACATTCCTGCTGAATCACCCAAATGCCCTGCCTCCCCCTTCTAATGGTGGCTAGAAGCAGAAGCATAAGGTCAGAACTTTGCAACTATAATGGGCCCCGCTGAGTGTCCGATATGTGCATGTCCACTGGTGCATAAGACTTTCCTTATAATCATTTCCTAGCTTCACAAAAGTCCTCACAAATTTATGTCGTATAAACTGCAGAAGCTGGGAGAGCATCGAACACCTCAACCTCCAGTATACCTGAAGGAGCGTCTCCACCCCCATCATTCTGCCCGGACGCTGAGGTCCAGCGCCGAGGGCCTTCTGGCGGTTCCCTCATTGCGAGAAGCAAAGCTACAGGGAACCAGGCAGAGGGCCTTCTCGGTAGTGGCCCCCGCCCTGTGGAACGCCCTTCCAGCAGATGTCAAAGCGATAAACAACTACCTGACATTCAGAAGACATCTTAAGGCAGCCCTGTTCAGGGAAGTTTTTAACGTGTGATATTTTACTGTATTTTTGGTTTTTATGGAAGCTGCCCAGAGTGGCTGGGGAGGCCCAGCCAGATGGGCGGGGTATAAATAATAAATTAAAAAAAACCCTCTAAAAAGCAGCGTTTCCCAAACTTGGGTCTCCAGCTGCTGTCGGACAACAACTCCCATCATCCCTAGCTAGCAAAGACCAGTGACTGGGGATGATGGGAGTTGTAGTCCAACAACAGTTGGCGAACCACATTTGGGAAAAGACATTTTGTAGACTTGGAAGGTGCTTACAGATTTTCTTCCTGGCTCTTGACAGTAGTTCTTGGTTTGGGGGGGGGGGAGGGACACACAGCCTAAAATCTGCCCACCCCTGCTCTGCTGGGGAGCAAACAGGCTTGAAGTAACAGGGTTTTAAAACAGGATGGAATCACTGGCACAGAAGTGAAGTCTCTCTTGTTATTTCCTGCCAGAAGGAAACCATTTCCTGGGGCGATACACCATGTACAGCAATCAAATGCTTGAACTTGCAAACATTAAAGCGAATTCTGTACAAGTAGAAGAGTTCTTTATCTTCTGCAATGGAGATGTTCACACCAAGTATATTTAAACAGATCCCAACATAGACATCTTCAAACTTAATAGGCTTAACATGACCCATCATTTTATAAACCTTTGCAGCCAGTCTGGTGTCCAAGACATAACCAAGTCCACTGAGGTATGGAGGATACCTCCTAAAGGGATATTCCGTGTAAGAAATATAGGTTTTCGTATAAAATCCTCTGTAAGATAAGCTATTCACTAAAGGGTAGCCGGTAATGAAGTTTTCCGAGGCATTCAAATTCAGAAGGAATTTCACTAAGTTGCCCGTGTTGATGAAAACGTCTGAATCTGCCTTCATAACGTATTTAGCACTGGAACAAAACTCCGTCACCCATCTGAAAGCCATGATGGTTTTCAAGGAAAGGTTGTTGTAAGTGTCAATGAAGTCTTGTTGGATGATGTCACCATAAAGAATGCTTTCATCTTCTATAGATAAGCTTGCGAAGTCGTCGCTTTCTGCTCCTTTGCCCAACACAAACAGTGTCAACACCTGGTTCCCCCACCAGGATCTTTGAGACCCCCAGGTTACTCGAATGGCCTGCCTTACCTGCACATCCGTAGGCCGTGATGTCACCAAAATGATGAGGAACGGATTGTTGTCTTCACATTTCGATCGCTCGCGTAGTGTAAAGAGGAAGTTCTGCTTATGGATGGGCTCGTAGTCATAGAAATACATCCAGTTGTTATATTCCACCACATTGTTGGAGGGGACGACCATGTACCATGCTGTGAATATGACTGAGGCAAGGGACAGACCCAAAAAAACTTTTCTCAAGGATGGCAAAGGCATCGGTCCTTGAATCTGAAGAAAGAGAAGCGGGAGTTTTCGATCGCGTTTCCAAAGGATTGTTGAGCTATGGAGAGAAGAGCTGGGCAATAAACACTTTGCTGGAAAAGAAAAACCAGTGAAGAAGAAAATTACTACGTGGAGAACACAGGCGTTCGCATTCTGTATACCTGAACCTTCATACCAGAAGTGATGCTATCAAAGGAAAACAGTTGCTCTCCATTTGTTTTATGGCTTATTAGGAATGCACAAAAATTGCAACTTAGGCAAGTTCACATGTCTTTTGATGAGTGTGGTCCATGTGAGTGAGGCCCGGCATAAGCACATTTATCCCGCTGCACATAAAACAAATGCATACATCATCTCAAGATCCAATAATAAAATTCTGGGACTATAAATGTATCTACAGTGACTGAGCATATAATGTCCCCGTCTTTATCGACTTTCAGGAGAAATGTTAAAACATTCCTGTTTTAAAATTTAAATACCCAGGCCTTTGATGGCTGAAATATACAGTGGTACCTCGGGTTACAGACGCTTAAGGTTACAGACGCTTCAGGTTACAGACTCCGCTAACCCGAAGTAGTACCTCAGGTTAAGAACTTTACCTCAGGATGAGAACAGAAATCGTGCGGCGGCAGGAGGCCCCATTAGCTAAAGTGGTACCTCAGGTTAAGAACAGTTTCAGGTTAAGAACAGACCTCCAGAACGAATTAAGTTCTTATCCTGAGGTACCACTGTACTGGCCACAGCAGCCTTGGAATTAGTGAGAGTGCATGATGGTTTTTAGATATGCTAAACACTTCTAATTGTCTTTAAATGTTTGAGATATGCTTTTATTTCATTTTAAATTGTATTGTTTTAAAACTTTGATGTTTGCTGCCCTGCAGATCAAAATAGAATCTTAAGAGTTGGAAGGGACTCAAGGGTCATCTAGTCCAACCCCCTGCAATGCAGAAATCTCAGCTAAAGCATCCATGATGACCATCCAACCTCTGCTTAAAAACCGCCAAGGAAGGAGAGTCCACCACAACCCACTGTCAAACAGCTCTTACTGTCAGAAAGTTTTTTTCCGAATATTTAGTCGGAATCTCCTTTCTTGTAACTTGAAGTCATTGGTTCGAGTCCTACCCTCCTGAGCAGGAGAAAACAAGCTTGTTCTGTCTTCCATGTGACAGCCCTTGTGAAATAAAGCTCATTTTGCACAATATGGGTTTTTGTCTGGGTCTGCATGCCTTATTTTCCATTACAAAAGTGTTAACTCATTGGAGCTGATGCTTATTGGGGCAAAAGTGCAAATTCCTTTTGTGAAAAAGAAAATAACAGTGGTCCAAATGCTTTTCCATAACAACACACACACAATTTTTACGTGAGATAATTAGCTCTGAAGTCTGTGAGACCAAGAAGATTCCTACCCGCCCCCCCTCCTTTGGCCACTAGAGGGAACTCTTATTAACTGATGTACACCACAGAGACAAATAAATGCAGAAAGCAGAACTAAATATGTTGTTCACTGCTTAGCATGTGCAGTGGAGCAGGGATGAAAAGGATTTCTTGCAAATTCAAGATTTCAATGTATTTAGGGATGTCTTGAGAAACTGAAGAGGGGCACTCACTGGTTGCCCAACCTCTACCAAGGAGTTAGTGCCTGGACTCCAAGAAGAGGGAAAGTGTAGCTGTGTGGAGGGAACAGGAGTCTCCTAAAACTCTCACCGCCTTAACAGACTACAGCTTCTCTCTCTCTCTCTCTCTCTCTCTCTCTCTCTCTCTCTCTCTCCTTCTTTTCTCTGAACGCCTGGTTTCATGCACAAGGCGCAACATGGCATCATTATACACTGTGTATTTCTCTGTCCAACCAGTAACAGGAGGCAGCGTTGGTACGGCTTCATGACACTATGTGCTGTAATCTAGCAATGCAAAACAACAAGGTGAAGAGATGAAAACTACAGAGCTGCAACGACTCCCTAACATCTAGTCATAGGATCACAGATTTGTAGAACTGGGAGGATTAGCTAGTAAAAAAAACCCTGCAATGCAGGAATATGCAGCTGTCACATACAAGGATCGAACCGGCAACCTTGGCATTATTAGCATCATGCTCTAACTAACTGAGCTAGTCTTGCCCTAAGAAACTGAAGTTCTTCCTGACATCCTATGCCCTTTTAAAATGTGGGGGTTGGGAGGGGGTATTGGGTTGTTGTTTTTATTTTGATTGTGTATTTTGTGGTTTTATATTTTGATTTTATTCTGTGAACTGCCCTGATAATAATAATAATAATAATAATAATAATAATAATAATAATAAATAATGGCAGGGATGATAGGAGTTGTGGTACGGCAACATCTGGAGGGCCCCATGTTCCTCATCCCTGGTGCAAGCAGCCTTGGGTCTCCAGCTGTTTTTTTTTTTTTGGACAACAACTCCCAACATCCCTAGCTAGCAGGACCAGGGATGATGGGAACTGTAGTCCAAAAACAGCTGAAGACCCAAGTCTGGGAAACACTGATCTAGATGGGCAAACTGCCTGACTCTCATTAAAGCAGCCTCCTATGTTCCTGTGTATAATCTGCCTTACAGAGCTGTGGGATTAGTACACAAACATTACTAAGTGAACAGATGCTACTGCTGGCGAATGGAACATGTGAACAGTCTTTGTGGCTGGTTGCAATACTGCGCTGGGATCAATGTTTCACTGGTCCTTTGTTCCAGTCATGTACAATCATACTTGAAGAACAAGGGAATGATGGGCGATGAAAATTCTTTGGGGGCGGGGAACCTTCCACGTCTACAATCTTAAAATGGTTATAACCCCACTGAATTCCATACCAGGCATTAAAGGCATTTAGCTGGGGGAAATCTGAGGTAAAAGAATAACAGAGTGGCATTTTAAATTTACAATGTGGTGTACAAACTGAAGATGGGACGAAGTCAAGCAGAGAGCAAATTTACAGTTGTTTTAGTGGAATGTTTTGTGTCTCTCCCCCAAACTCCAATTCAAATTTTCAGCTCTCAATCAAAATTTTCACCTCTAGTACCTTGGGTTAAGTACTTAATTCATTCCGGAGGTCCGTTTTTAACCTGAAACTGTTCTTAACCTGAAGCACCACTTTAGCTAATGGGGCCTCCCGCTGCTGCCACGCCGCTGGAGCATGATTTCTGTTCTCATCCTGAAGCAAAGTTCTTAACCCGAGGTACTATTTCTGGGTTAGCGGAGTCTGTAACCTGAAGCGTATGTACAGAATAAGTAGGATACGGAGTCCTCTCTTAAAAAATAATTCTTTGCCCTTAACACCCGCAGACTAAATTCACTCATCCCAGCTCTCACCTGGGATCTTTCCTTTCTCCTCGCAGCTTCTCACCCTGGGAGAATGCCATTTCTCTGTCTCTCACCCAGGGTTCTCCATCAACCATCTACAACCCCCACTTTCTACTCTCTTTTTTTAAAAAAAACATGAATATTATTTGGCAATCAGTTTGCAGGCATTCACGCTTCACATCCTATGCCTCTCTCAGAAAGTAAAACAACCACCAGCACTGCCTACTTTCAGAAGAAGGAATTTGCTGCCCTCTGCTGAAGTTACACTAAACTGTAGGGAAGCAGCCGCAGTTCTAAAATCAGAGAGTTGTTTTACAAGGTTCCTGAGTCAACCATTCCCTCCCTGATGTTCAGGCTTTCAGTGCTAGTGCTTATGTAGGCAAATGAACATCCCCTGAGGGAAACAGCAGGTTTGTAGGTGTAGGAAAGAAGGGTTAGGGAGTACGAAAGAAGGGTTAGGCAGTGCAAAAGAAGGGTTGGGGAGTACAAAAGAAGGGTTAGGCAGTGCAAAAGAAGGGTTGGGGAGTACGAAAGAAGGGTTAGGCAGTGCAAAAGAAGGGTTGGGGAGTACAAAAGAAGGGTTAGGCAGTGCAAAAGAAGGGTTGGGGAGTACAGTGGTACCTCGGGTTAAGAACTTAATTCGTTCCGGAGGTATGTTCTTAACCTGAAACTGTTCTTAACCTGAGGTAACACTTTAGCTAATGGGGCCTCCCGCCGCCACCGCACGATTTCTGTTCTCATCCTGAGGTAAAGTTCTTAACCCGAGGTACTACTTCCGGGTTAGCGGAGTCTGTAACCTGAAGCGTATGTAACCTGAGGTACCACTGTACAAAGAAGGGTTAGGGTGACCAAAACAAAAACCCTTCAAGGGAAAACCCCAAAAATGCCCCACTGAGGACTGAGCATGCTGAGGGTCACAAAACACTACTTTTTGCAAGTGGGGGGGATGCACTAGATATGGAAGGAATGGAGTACAGGGAGTGAAGCACTGCACACTGCAACATTTTGTTGCCGATTCAACTTGTTTTTAACTACGGCTGCATACACATTACCAACTTAAAACACTATAAGGTAGTTCTCCCCCGCTGTGTTTCAATTCACATGTGGCTTCTGTTCTCAAATCAGAGCAAAGCTGTTTTGAGGAGAAATACCTCAAAAAGCAGTATTTCTCAAAGAATACAGGATAGATGTAGACTGTGGCTAACATTGTATGCGCGTGGCTTAACAAAGCAGTGGTGGGAGCACTCTTGATGCGGGGGGGGGGGGGGGAATCACGGAGGTTTTTTTTATTTGCAGTGGTTCTTCCTGCCCCTGATGGGTACACAGCTTGGGGGTTCTTTTGGACCCAATGCTGTTGGTTGAGACTCAGGTGTCCTCAATGGCACAGAATGCCTTCCATCAGCTTTGGCTGCTGGCCCAGCCACACCCCTATCTGGACATGGATAGCCTAACTTCTATCATCTACACTCTGGTAATCTCTATGTTAGATTACTACAATATATTACATGAGGGGCTGCTTCTGAAGACAGTTCGGAAACTTCAGCTGGTGCAGAATTCAGGGGCCAAGTTGCTCACTAGGGCAAGAAGCTCCTTGAGCATATACAGTGGTGCCCCGCAAGACGAATGCCTCACAAGACGAAAAAGCCGCTAGGCGAAAGGGTTTTCCGTTTTGGAGGCGCTTCGCAAAACGAATTTCCCTATGGGCTTGCTTCGCAAGACGAAATGTCCTGCGAGTTTTTCCGACTTTTTCTCCCTTCCCCCCCTTTTTCTAAGCCGCTAAGCCGTTTATCCGCTAAGCCGTTAAAAGCCGCTAAACCGCTAATAGCGCTAATCCGCTAAGCCGTCAATGGGCTTGCTTCGCAAGACGAAAAAACCGCTAGACGAAGAGAATCACGGAACGGATTCTTTTCATCTTGTGAGGCACCACTGTAATTGCAATCTTGGCCTGACTGCTTGGCTGCTAATTAATTAATTTATGGGCCCAATTCAAAGTGCTGGTTTTGACCTATAAAGCCTTAAATGGCTCAGGACCGCAATAACTCAAGGATCGCTTCTCGCTGAATATGAACCGACCCAGACCCTGCGATCATCATCTGAGGCCCTTCTTCATGTGCTTCTTCGACAAGAAGTCTGGAGGGCGGCAACAAAATGTTAGCTTTTGCTTCTGTTTACTTATCCTCCTCATTGTTGGAGACTTGTTTGTCTTGTTTGTCTCTTTGCTGGTTGAATCTATTTGCCTGGGCCTTAGGAGCAGCATCCTCAGAGGCCTCCCATCAAGTTCCAGCAGACTGGAAAGAACTTTTTCAGTTCTGGCCCTGTATCTCTGGAACTCTCTGTTGAAGGAAATGTGCATGGTGGCCCCCCACTTTCGATAGCTCTTAAAAAGGACTTTTAAACTGTTTTGGTTTTAATTTGCATTTTACTAAAAAAGTGTTGTGCTAGTTTTTAAACTGCAGCTGTTTTAGCTTCCTAATTGATTTTTTAACATGCATTTTTTTAAGTTGTTTTATATTGTTTTCATTATGTTTTGTAAGCTGCCTTTAGAGAGCTTCCCCCCCAAAGGCAGCATATACATTCCTTAATAACACTTGAATCTGCATAACTGCACTCATCCCTTTATTCTTTCCTCTCCATTCCCTTCTCCTGCTGTCTCCCACAGTTAGAAGTTAGACTGTAAGCTCCCTGGAGATAGGACCTCTTTTTCTTTTCTTATATTACTCTGAACATGTGATGCGCACTGATAGGACAGAATAAATATTACAGAAATGCTTCCCCACCCCACCACCCCCTTTCAAGCTGTGGTGTAAAGTGGAACATTTTCCAAAATGGAAAATGACCCAGTGCTTCCTTTTCAAGTGATGAAACCCCTGGAAACCCCTAGATGCGTAGTTTTGAAAATATGGTAAGTTTCTTTCTAAAGTTTCGCTCTTCCCTCAGCATACGAAAAATACCACACGTCTGGTAAGTTTAAAAATTGTTTACTTACCAATGCTTCAAAGGTCATATTCATGTGCTTCAGAAAGTTGCACAGGCAGTAAACCTTGGCTTAGCTACAAAGCAGGGCAGGTTCCTAAATTATTGGTATAGGAACTCAAGAGAGGCTGGCGGGAGCCATGTGGTCTAACCAGTTCAAACCTCTTCACACACTGAACTTCTTAGGTAGACTGCGGGGGAACATAGGCTTGATTACCTATTTCCTCCTAAGATATGGAGAGTGCATGGTAGGACAGCTTACTCTATGGCAGGCGTAGGCAAACTCCGGCCCTCCAGATGTTTAGGACTACAATTCCCATCATCCCTGACCACCAGTCCTGTTAGCTAGGGATGGTGGGAATTGTAGTCCCAAACATCTGGAGGCCGGAGTTTGCCTATGCCTGCTCTATGATATTAACCCCTTCATGCAATAATGAGACTCAACCAACAGGTTATATGAGGCTGGTTATCCCACAAAGAGAAGACCAAGAAGATTCATTGAAGGCTGAAAAAAGGATTTCAACTGGCAGAAGAGTATCCCAGCAAAATCTAAAGAAGCAACATGTGTCTCCAGCACTCACCTTTTTTCTATTTGTGCTTGTTACAGAATCCTTAGCCTGAGTCCTTGGTGTGTGGGTGTGAATTAAGGACTAGTCTGCCAAGGCCGGCTAATTATTTCACTCCAGTTTCTACTCCCCATTTCCAGGGTGACTCTTCATTAAGTTGAAAATGCCCTTGCAGTAACATTAGTTTAGCAAATTAAGTTTTTACTTTTCATATGTGACATAGTTTTTTACCCTGGTATCTACGCATTCCCTTTTGCAAAGAAAAGGTCCTGTATATTTCAGGCCTGATCAACTTTGACACACATGAAAAGGCTGTTGTTTGAAGTTCACTATCCAGTTCTGCCCTCAAAGTGGGTCTGTGATTGGGGGTGCAGGTGAGGGAGAGGAGGAACCAGGAAGGCAGGCCAGGAAGCAAAGAACATTGTTCGGTGGAAGAAGATTGGAAGAAATTTAAAGTTTATCTACAGAAACATTGTAAAATTAAGGAATGTTAGAAGGATGTTGGAATGAAGTAATGTGGTTTTAGCAGAAATGATATAAAGGATTAAGTAAAAATGGATTGTTAATTGGTGAAAGAACAGAACGTTAAATTATAGTATATTAAGATAAATCATTAGGATAGAAATAAGGATGGAAAGGATTTGCTGAAATATCTAATTGAACTAGAATACAAAAAAGGGAGGTGTGAGGAGGTCAAGGAAATAAGCAAAGGAAAGAAAGCTATGTAAAGGATTGATTTTTTTTAATTTTCTTTTTTTTGTGTTGTTTTTTTTCCCCCTTTGTTTTTTCCCTGTTTAAATATGTCCTTTATTTTTTCTTTTTGTAACATAAAATCTTAATAAAAATCTATTGGAAAAAAAGGAAGCAAAGAACATTGTCTCCTAATAAGAACCAATATCCTAAGAGAACTTTCAGAGCAGCCCTTTCCCACCTTCAGAAGTGAGGGAGACCAGGCCAGGGAGCATGCCCCATTGGCCCCAGCCAGTCTGAGAGTACTCTGTCACTCTATACTTTATATAACTTACTGTATTTGTTTTAGTATTTTTAAATTGTTAACTGTCTTGGGTGCCTTGGCAGAAAGGGAGTACAGTGGTACCTTGGTTTGCATACGTTTTAGATTACAAACACGTCAAACCCGGAACTGCGTGTCCCGGTTTGCAACCTTTTTTTGGATTACAACCCATTTTGGGGGGGGTTTACGAACGAATTTTTGGAGGCCCCATTGATGAAAGCGCGCCTTGGGCTACAACCTGTTTTGGTTTACAAACGGACCTCCGGAACGGATTATAGTTGTAAACCAAGGTACCATATTGTATACAAATGCAATAAATGACATAAAAAGTTGAATATTATGGGACTTCTGGTTCAGGAGGCCCATTGTTAGTAAGCTAGAGAAGAGCATGGAGTTCCTGTTCTCAAACAAATAAAAGGGGATTGATTAATTTAGGTAATGGGTTACCAGGTGTCTAGAGAAAGGTCAGCATTGCCAGTTCCTGTGCCTTTAATAGCAACTTGATCTGCAAAAATCTGCAAGTTTGTGGCATGGAGACAAACCCTAAGACCTGGTAACCTCTGCAAGAACAAGATGCTCATAAAAGCACAGGGAAAGGGCTAATGCTTGCTACCAAAGTATGTCATATGCAGAAAGTTCTGTCTGGTGCATTGAACAGAAGGAGATATTAAAGGAAATGGGGTCAGGTGAATTTGGTTGAGAGAAAGAAAGAGATGAGTTTCTTCAAGTCTGTGCAGAAATGCCTGCAGATAATGGAGGACAGGAAGCAATAATGTTTTAACTTGAAGAGACAAGTGAAGCCAAGCTGGGGTAAAACATAAACCTTGGATATGAACTGCAACAAATCTTTGCTTCATCACATGAATCCAAAGTGGTTAATTTATAATGAGTCCCGCTAAGCTTTTCCCCAAAGCACAGGCTATGGAACCTGAACCAACTGCATTGTTAGGACTATAATGAATGACATCTGAATCTATTATCTGTCCCTGGCATGAGAGGAAATGTGATCCTTGGGCATGGAGGAAACTAGACAGCAGCAAAAGCTTTGCACTGTTTTCCACACCACACCATCTAAGATTTCATCCCTGCCAAGTTAAAGTGCTGGAATGACTCATGACATAACTGAAGGCAGGACAGCACACCTTAAAATAGGTGGGTGTTTCTCATCAAACTAAGAAAAAGTAGACAGCACAGTGACTTCCTTCTGAAGAAGAAGAAGAGTTTGGATTTGATATCCCGCCTTTCACTCCCCTTCAGGAGTCTCAAAGCGGCTAACATTCTCCTTTCCCTTCCTCCTGGGGCTGAGAGACTTCAAAGAAGTGTGACTAGCCCAAGGTGACCCAGCAGCTGCATGTGGAGGAGCGGAGACGTGAACCCGGTTCCCCAGATTACGAGACTACCGCTCTTAACCACTACACCACACTGGCTCTTCTGGATGGGACTGATGACACTGGAGTCCATCAAGAAGTAATTGGACTACTCCCATCATCCCTGACCCTTGGGCGTGCTGGCTGGGGCTGAGGAGAGTTGCAGTCCACCACCTGGAGGCCGACAGATCCCCATTCCTGTACTACTACACTATTCCTGCAAAAATAGAGCCAGCACAGCTTGACCATCTGGAGCATTGCACCACAGTTCAGATCCTGAAATCTAATACAGTACAGTATCTGCAAATGCTTTCCAAGATGGGGAATGCTTTGTTCAGAATTAGGGCTGTGTAGGCGGTTCCCCCACACAGGGTGTCAATCGAGCCGAGGGGGTGCAAAATAGAGAAGGCCCATTATTGAGAAGATCCATTTTGCCACTCAGAGAGCCCCATATTGTGAAATATTGCCAAAGTCCCCCTCTGGTTTTGTGTGGATGTTGTACTGTTTGTCAAGAGGCAGCTTGACCTCAGTACTATATACTGTACATGCTTTCAGTTTCAAACTCTATTTGCCTACTCATCCCGACCCTTAACCATTTTGAGCCACTTCCCATCTTCCACTGATGAGCCATCCCTTCCTTATCTCCCTCCACGTGGCCATCTGTCATGGATGCGTCCCTTGAGGGTCCTGCACTGCACGTGGTTGGACGGTCGCCCTACAAATCTACAAATCCACAGACTGCAACCCAGCCCCGTCCATTCTCCGGGGGCTCTCCTTGTCCCGATTTTTCCTCTTATCTGCGCAGGGCAGATCGTAGGGCGTGGCTGAGCTTTGGTGACCGCGGATCACCAATTCACTCCTGCAAATGCTTGTTTAATGAACTTCTTATGCTCTGGAAATCCATCACCTTGCCTCCCAGTGCCATTCGATGTTCCCCTGTCTATAAATCTGACCGGTAAGCTGCCGCTCATCCAGGCACCCGACGGCGCGTACACAAAATCCCGTTATGTCTTTAAGGCGCTGCCGCAAGACTCCCCCCTGTTGTTTCCACGCTTCTTTGGGTTTCAGAGAGCGGCAGCCAAAGGCAAGGAGCCTTGTCCTCGTTTCCAATCGCTCGGGATAACAGAAAAATGCGGATTTCATGAGCTACCCTACCCCCACCCCGAAAGACGACTGAAAGCAGCATAAAACGCCCTCCCCCATCTTTCCCCCACCCACGTCTCCTTTCTTACCGCCAACCTCTCCGAAAGTTCCGCCGGCTCGCTTCTGCTTTCCGGGCCCGGATCCCGCTCACTCCAGCCGGTCTGCAGCAAAACCCAGATGGCAATCGCGCCTCCTTTCCGGCCGGCGATGGCTTCCCGGAGAAAGAAGGCAGAGACGCGAGCGAGTCAGACATGTGCGAGTTCCCGGCGAGCGACCCCTGTGCTTTGCAGGCCGGATTTCCTGAGCGCTTTGCGCTGCTTCGCGTAGCAGCCGCAGTTTCTCGGCAAGTGAATCGGGGAAAGTTTCTTTGTTTTGGTTGTTTTTTAAAGGGGAAAGGCAGAAGTTCGTGATCGTTCAGACTCGTGCTTTCTTTCGTAGGCAATGGAAAGTGGAGACGGGGTGGGGGTGGGGTGGCAGAATCAAATGCAATCGCTGTGCGACTCTTAACAAAAATTGCGCTTCAAATGCTTCTTGCGCTAGGAGGGGAGAAATAACCGCGAGGCTCAAGTCGTACCAGAAGCTGAGCTACTAAGGAAAGCAAAGTCCTTCCCCGCAGCCTTTTATATAACTGGGTGTTTCTCTCCCGGCTACTCCATTTTTTATCCCTCCCACTTGATTTACGGGTCCCTTCCTGTCAGCATTCTTTGCGTGGGTACAGAACATGCTCATTCCTTATCTAGGCTTGTTAGAAAGTGCAAGGTGTGTCTTTAGAACTTTTAGGTTGGGATTGGGGTTTTTTTTGTACTTTAAGGAGTTGGTTACTCCAGTTCTGTCAATGCATCTCAGTGCCTCCCTTTGGCTGGCCTCATTGTGGCTACAAAAGCAACAGCACTCAGAGAACTGAATCAGAATATAGGATGAAGACGAACTCAAGTAAGAGTAGCAGGACAGTTTAGCATATAACTGATTCCTAAATATTAGGTTTTATGTATTTATTTTTCAATTATGTTTCATTATGTTTCAACGTTTTTAACATATACAGCCAAAACACTGTACAGTGGTACCTCAGGTTACATACGCTTCAGGTTCCAGACTCCGCTAACCCAGAAATAGTGCTTCAGGTTAAGAACTTTGCTTCAGGATGAGAACAGAAATTGTGCTCCGGCAGCGCGGCAGCAGCGGGAGGCCCCATTAGCTAAAGTGGTGCTACAGGTTAAGAACAGTTTCAGGTTAAGAATGGACCTCCGGAACGAATTAAGTACTTAACCCGAGGTACCACTGTACTGTATTTACAACATCCGGGTTCGATCTGTCATGGATGCTTTAGCTGAGATTCCATTGCAGGGTGTTGGACTAGATCAGGGGTCCTCGACTTGGCCCTCCATATGTTTTGAGACTACAATTCCCATCATCCCTGACCACTGGTCCTGCTAGCTAGGGATCATGGGAGTTGTAGGCCAAAAACATCTGGAGGGCCGAGGTTGAGGAAGCCTGGACTAGATGACCCTTGGGTCCCTTCCAACTCTCAGTTTCTATTAACACAATTTCGTCTTTTCTCTTATTTTTGTCAACTTCCCACCCCACTTTTTCCAGGGAGCTGTTTTTTTCTCTCCTTCTGCTGCACCCGATCAGATTGTATTTATTTTGATATGTACCACTAATGTGCCAAAACAGCTTCTAAGCCATTTGCAGCTATAAGATAACACAGTAAGAATTTGAACCGGAACATTTAAACATCCTTTAATCAGAACATACTGTTGCCTTCCTCTCCAAGCGGTGCAAGATTCCAGGGGTTTCAGACGCAGACCCAGGGTTTATGTTTCCTTTTGGAATGAGGCACAGCGGAGTCTCTGGTGTCTGTATGATATAGGGTTTATTTACATATATATACAACCTGAGCCTGCAGTGGAGGGTTCACAGTACTGACCTGCCAAAGGGGTCTTGTTTCTCCCATAGCCTCAGCCTTGGATTTAATTAGAAATCAGTAATTGCTCCCCAACTTGCTGCTTTACTTCTGGCCCACATCGCTGCAAGTCAAATCTAAACTGTGGTTTTGTCCTCCTAACTGGTGCCACCTCTGTGTTACACACTGATAATCATCAGGCCATGGAACAAACCGTCATGGTTTCTGATGTGATCACGGAATGTCCCTCTTTTCCTTGTTGTTGTTTAGTCTTGTCCGACTCTTCGTGACCCTGTGGACCAGAGCACGCCAGGTGCTCCTGTCTTCCACTGCCTCCCACAGTTTGGTCAAACTCATGTTAGTAGCTTCGAGAACATTGTCCAACCATCTTGTCCTCTGTCGTGCCCTTCTCCTTGTGCCCTCAATCTTTCCCAACATCAAGGTCTTTTCCTGTGAGTCTTCTCATGAGGTGGCCAAAGTATTGGAGCCTCAACTTCAGGATCTGTCCTTCCAGTGAGCACTCAGGGCTGATTTCCTTAAGAATGGATAGGTTTGATCTTGCAGTCCATGCGACTCTCAAGAGTCTCCTCCAGCACCATAATTCAAAAGCATCAATTCTTCAGCAATCAGCCTTATTTATGGTCCACCTCTCACTTCCATACATCACTACTTTAACTATATGGACCTTTGTTGGCAAGGTGATGTCTCTGCTTTTTAAGATGCTGTCTAGGTTTGTCATTGCTTTTCTCCCAAGAGGCAGGCGTCTTTTAATTTCGTGACTGCTGTCACCATCTGCAGTGATCATGGAGCCCAAGAAAGTAAAATCTCTCACTGCCTCCATTTCATCCCCTTCTATTTACCAGGAGGTGATGGGACCAGTGGCCATGATCTTAGTTTTTTTTTTTTTATGTTGAGCTTCAGACCATATTTTGCACTCTCCTCTTTCACCCTCATTAAGAGGTTCTTTACTTCCTCCTCACTTTCTGCCAAGATGTGAAGGAAATAAGTAGCTATCCTATATTTAAAGGACATCTGAAGGCAGCCCTGTTCAAGGAAGTTTTTAATATTTAATGCTGTATTGTTTTTAATACTTTATTGGGAGCCGCCCAGAGTGTTTGTTGTGGGGGAGGAAGGGAAAGAAGAATGTTAGCCGCTTTGAGACTCCTTAAAAAGGAGTGAAAGGTGGGATATCAAATCCAAACTCTTATTATTATTATTATTATCAAAGTTGTGTCATATTTTCCTTAGAATTTCCCTAGTTTCATCAGAGAAATGTTGGAGGGTATGGAGTTATGCAATCCCCAAGCCAAGGAGATAAGTAACTAAGCAACTTTCAGAAGACATCTGAAGGCAGCTCTGTATAGGGAAGTTTTTTAAATGTTTTATTATGTTTTTATATATGTCGGAAGCTGCCCAGAGTGGCTGGGGCAACCCAGTCAGATGGGCAATGTATAAATATTATTATTTATTATTATGTAATATTATTATTATTATTAATATTATTGAATAGGATGTCCCTGTTTTCATGAGCGAAATGTTGGAGGGTATTCTCACTGTGTAAGAAGAAGCACAATCTATGAATAGGGAAGAGACCTTTAGGGAACATCCAAATGGGCCCTTGGACAGACATTCTAAGTTCAGTTATATTCCAGTGTGCTCCTCCTTCTCAATCCCATTTTCCTGTACATCATCTGTTGTAGGTTGTAAGTCAAAGGGCATGGCAGTGCCTGCCTGCTTATGAGACATGGTGAGGCAGGCAACTCTGGCGGCAGATTTGAGCTCTTTTTGCTCCCTCTCCTTCAGCACACAGGGTGGGTCTCTGAAGGAGGAGGCGGTGGTGGCAGGGTGTGTGTGGTTTATTGTTTTGCCTCAAATAACAAAATGTACAGTGGTGCCCCGCAAGACGAACGCCTTGCAAGACGGAAAACCCGCTAGACGAAAGGGTTTTCCGTTTTGGAGGCGCTTCGCAAAACGAATTTCCCTATGGGCTTGGTTCGCAAGACGAAAATGTCTTGTGAGTTCCTGCAGGGGTTTTTTCCTTTCCCCCCCCCCTTTTCCTAAGCCGCTAAGCCGCTTATCAGCTGATCCGCTGATAAGCCGCTTAACAGCTGATCGCTAAAAGCCACTAAACTGCTAATAGCGCTAATCCGCTAAGCTGTCAATGGGCTTGCTTCGCAAGACGAAAAACCGCTATACGAAGAGCCTAACGGAACGGATTAATTTCGTCTTGCGAGGCACCACTGTACTGGGTCTGCCATGGGCAGGGACTGTCTTATTACTGAATTTTGTAAGTGTGACATATTTTGGGGGGACCTGTGAGCTTTTGAGCCCTGTGTTGGAGCCAGGATGGATAGGTAGATTCCTGAGTAAAAGCCAGGAGGATGAGAGAGATATTGAGTGGGAAGGGGAGCTAGAAGATAGTAGCATCCATACTCTATTATGGTATTGATATCAGTATGTATGTATGTATGCATGTATGTATTTTTTCATGTTCTTTTTAAATATATTCTTCTTATTAGTTTTCTTAGTTAACAAACACACACAAGAAATTAACAAAAATGATAAAATAATAGCTAAAACATCCACACATCCATAAATCCATACGCTCTTACAAAAGAACTTAATGCCACCATGTTCTTAATTCCCAATTCTTTATCTTCCCCAATAGACTTCCGTCTTCCTCAAAGCGGGTCTGTCTTCTCTGTTCAATAAACTGCTTCTTTAATCATTTCATCATTTATTCGGTTATCTGAATACTATACTTATTATCCATATTGTGGTTTGCGAAGATTAATCAAAGCATGTCCAGGTTTTAACTTGAGGGCACTGTTTTTTTAAATATTTTTTAGAAATTTCCCGCTCCTTTTTGAACTTTAGGTTTGGTTATCTCCTAATTGTCTCCATCATTTTTGCCAGTTCAAGATATTCAAATAATTTATCCTGCCATTCCTCTTTTGTTGGTACTAATTCTCCATTCCAATTTCTGGCAATTACTATTCCTGCTGCTGTTGTAGCATATAAGAATATTCTCTTTTTTCATTTGGAATATCTGAATCTAAAATGCCTAAGAGGAAGGCTTCTAGTTTCTTTATGAAAGTTTGCTTAAACATTTTTTTCAATTCCTCATATATAACATCCCAAAAATTCTTAATTTTTTTGCAACCCCACCACATATGAAACAGTGTCCCGTCTGCCTGTTTACACCTCTAGCACATATTAGATCTCATTTTATACATTTTGGATAGTTTGCTGGGAGTTATATACCACCTGTAAAACATCTTCAAAAGATTTTCTTTTAGTGTATAACAGGCCGTAAATTTCCATTCTTTATTCCATAATCTTTCCCATGCTGATAGTTGGATATTTTCACCAAAATATTTTGCCAACTTAATCAAATCAGTTTGTATTTATTACCCTTGTATTGATTTCTACTCATTTTTTGTATATTTCTGTAATACTTGTGTTTTTAAAATTTGCTGTACACTGCTTAAGATTTATTTTGTATATTCAGCAGTACAGAGGTGGTCTAAAATAAAATTAAAACAATAATAAATTCCGGGAACCTTTATCGGGCAAAGAGTGGGCTACAGTATTAAAAATTACGTTTATCAGGTCTGCGGTGGTTATTGACTTAATGGGAGTTGTATTCATTCAGATATTTAAAAATCAGGCACGGTGCATGATGCAAACTTGATTAGATTATTGTGTAGCCGAATTTTAAATCTTAATGCCATGCCTTATTTTCATTTGTTGGGGGCCTATGTCTCATCATAATTCTGACCTGATGGGACAAGTTGCATTTATAATTTTACAAGATCACCTCATGGCACAGGTTTGTTCAAGGAGAATACAAGTAGCAGAGTTTGTAAGCGACAGATCACAAAATGTAATTTTGGACTTTGATCTGAGAGACATACGATATCTTTATTGTCATTCTCCCATGCAGAACAATGAAATTGAAAAACTACATAAAAACTACATAAAAACATGGTTCAGTTGATATTTTGCTTGCCAAGGTGGCCTTGAACAAATACTTCAGCCTATAAAGTTTTCTTTATCTGAAATAGGACTTTTAGGAGGAGTACCGGAACAGATCGGTATCGATGCTCATTGTCATTTAATTGCCTCATAAACAAATCAGGAAGGAAAATTCTCAGTGAAGATCAGACATAGTCTAACCACTGCAGAGATTTGTACAAGCAAATCAGGATGAATGCTCAGTAAACTGGTCATCTGGAACAGTCCATAGAGGAATGCCGGTTGAGGCCTCACAGGATATTGAGATTAGGAAATCTAGTGTTAAGAAATAGCACTATTACTTGCAGCTATTCTTCTTTACTAGCTGTTTTACCCTTCTTCCATTTGATTATGGAGGTGCTTTATTGTTGGTTTAACAAATCACTTGTATGTATGCATGGTTGCGTGCCAACTTGAGAAATAATATTACAGTTGTAGCTCGGTTTATGAACTTAATCCATTCTGGAAGTCTGTTCTTAAACCAAAACCGTTCTTAAACCGAGGCGCGCTTTCCCTAATGAGGCCTCCCGCTGGCGGTGCCCTTCTACCATTCAGATTCTGTTCTTAGACCGAGGTAAAGTTCTCAAACCGGGACACTATTTCCGGTTTTGTGGAGTTTGTAAACCGAATCGTTCTTCAACAGGACTGTTCTTAAACCAAGGTACCACTGTATAGCAGAACTTCTAGTCCAGAGCTTCGCAACTTAGCAGTGGCTCCTCCTACCATTAGATCCTCCTTTCTTATTTTCAAAGCTGCCTCAGCAAATCTCCTGTCTGGTTTAGAGCTAGATGGATGCAGGCATGCAGTTTAGTTATGGGTAATACTGTGCCCAGCTAAGATGTTGATTCAGAGTTTTTGTCGTGGGCCAGGAATCAGCTTCACCTGTGCACAGCAGCCTGAGGGGAGAGTGACTCCACTTGCAGCAGATCAGCCTTCAGGGATACGGAGGAAAAGGCTCTGATGAGAACCAGCCGGTATCAACCTTCTTAAGCAGAGCTTCCAGCAGCGGTCAGATGCTGGTGACAAGGTTTGTAGTTCTTGGCCATACCTTTCTGCTTCCTGCTGGTCTTGACCCCCTGATCATCAGATTCCCTGACCCCCTGGACCATCTGACCATGCAGATTGCTGTTCGCCCAACCCCAGGACAGCCCCGTGGTTTTCCACAGATCTGAGGGCAATGAAACAATCGTTGAGATGGCTAGAGCGCTGGTGGCGGATAACTCATTCTGAAGCTGACCGGACACGGGTTAGAGCTCAATGTCGAGCCTACCAAGTGGCGGTAGCGATGGCGAAGAAGACTTTCTTCACCGCCTCTATTGCATCTGCAGAAAACAGCAGCAGGAGACTTTTTGAGGTGGTTCGCAATTTAGCGGAACCTCCTGCTACATCGGGGCCCAGTACGGGCCACATGATCTCCTGCAATGATTTCGCAAAGTTTTTTGCAGATAAAGTCGCTCAGATTCGGGAAGAAGTAGACTTCACCGTGGGAGCAGGGCCAGGGCGGGAGAGTGCTAGAGTCCTGTCTAGTCAAATTGCGTGGGATCAATTCCAATCTGTTACCTCCGAGGATGTGGACAGGCTGCTTGGACGAGTGAAACCAACCACCTGTCTCCTGGATCCTTGCCCATCCTGGCTTATAAAAGCTAGACGGGAAGGGCTGGGCGATGGGCTTCGTGGGGTGGTGAATGCTTCCCTCTGTGAGGGAGCCTTCCCAGACCCGCTGAAAGAGGCGGTTATTAAATCGCTTCTTAAAAAACCATCTTTACATGCGGCCACGATGGCCAACTATCGCCCAGTCTCAAATCTTCCATTCTTGGGCAAGGTGATTGAGCGAGTGGTTGCTGAACAACTCCAGGCACGCCTGGAAGAAGCGGACCATTTGGATCCCTTCCAGTCGGGATTCAGGCCTCATCATGGGACTGAAACTGCCTTGGTCGCACTGGTTGATGATCTCCGGCGGGCTAGGGACAAAGGTGAGAGCTGTTTCCTAGTTCTGTTGGATCTCTCAGCGGTGTTTGATACCATCGACCATAACATCCTTCTGGACCGTCTTGAGGGGCTGGGGGCACTGTCATACAGTGGTTCTGCTCCTTCCTCCTGGGCCGTGTTCAGAAAGTGGTGGTGGGGGATGAGTGTTCAGACCCCTGGGCTCTCACTTGTGGGGTGCCTCAGGGTTCTGTCCTCTCATCAGGAGGTTTGGGCTGGGTGTTCATCAGTATGTGGATGATACCCAGCTCTACCTCTCTTTTAAATCAGAACCAGTGAAGGCGGTGAAGGTCCTGTGTGAGTGTCTGGAGGCGGTTGGAGCATGGATGGCGGCTAACAGATTGAGGTTGAATCCTGACAAGACAGAAGTACTGTTTTTGGGGGACAGGAGGCGGGTAGGTGTGGAGGATTCCCTGGTCCTGAATGGGGTAACTGTGCCCCTGAAGGACCAGGTGCGCAGCCTGGGAGTCATTTTGGACTCACAAGTGTCCATGGAGGCACAGGTTAAATCTGTGTCCAGGGCAGCTGTTTACCAGCTCCATCTGGTACGTAGGCTGAGACCCTATCTGCTTGCAGACTGCCTCGCCAGAGTGGTGCATGCTCTGGTTATCTCCCGCTGGGACTACTGCAATGCGCTCTACGTGGGGCTACCTTTGAAGGTGACCCGGAAACTACAACTAATTCAGAATGCGGCAGCTAGACTGGTGACTGGGAGCAGCCGCCGAGACCATATAACACCGGTCTTGAAAGACCTACATTGGCTCCCAGTACGTTTCCGAGCACAATTCAAAGTGTTGGTGCTGACCTTTAAAGCCCTAAACGGCCTCAGTCCAGTATATCTGAAGGAGCGTCTCCACCCGCATCGTTCTACCCGGACACTGAGGTCCGGCACCGAGGGCCTTCTGGCGGTTCCCTCACTGCGAGAAGCCAAGTTACAGGGAACCAGGCAGAGGGCCTTCTCGGTAGTGGCGCCCTCCCTGTAGAATGCCCTCCCACCAGATGTCAAAGAGAACAACAACTACCAGACTTTTAGAAGACATCTGAAGACAGCCCTGTTTAGGGAAGTTTTAATGTTTGATGTATTACAGTATTTTAATATTTTTTTGGAAGCCGCCCAGAGTGGCTGGGGAAACCCAGCCAGATGGGCGGGGTATAAATAATAAATTATTATTATTATTATTATTATTATTATTATTATTATATCTGACTTCACATGTGCCCAGGCAAGTAGATCTCAAAGACTCTTCTAGTTTGGCTGGCTTCCCACTCCACTGAGCTCTGCACTTTGTTGCTCAGCAATGAGACTGTGGAGACAGTCTGGCCTGTTAAGGGCACATAGAAATATTTGAAGAACAAGAAAAGTAGTCACAGTGGATCCCTACTTTCCACCCCCACTATGAGCCAGGCTTCCTCCTGAGTTTGGAATACAAGTGACAGAAGTACTAATGAGTGAACTAAATGCAGGACCAATCAGTTGTTTCCTCCCTCCCTCCATACTTCAGGTGTTCTAAGTATGTGCATATGTATGTATTTATTTAATATCCCCCCTCCCCGGGAGCTCAGGGTGCTCTCTCCTCATTTAATCCCCACAACAACCCTTTGAGGTAGGTAAGGCTGAAAGGCAGTGACTGACCCAAAGTCACCCAGTGAGCTTCATGGCCCAATGGGGATTCGAACCCTGGTCTTCCAGGTCCTAGTCCAGCCCTCTAACCACTGTCCTGTATCCCCTGTATTTTTAGAGGCTAAGTGTACAATTATTATAATACTCCAACTTACTGATAATAAACTATAACAAATTCTAAAATAGTGGGGAAATGCATCTGGGGAGCTGACTTAATGACGATACTGGTTCTAGCCAGTCAGAGCTGTGCACAACCAACTACAAATTCGCAGGAATGGTTACCTTGAGCTCAAGCTGGGAAACAAGAAGTAACTTTAAGCAAAACCTGGTGGCGATGCTTCCACAGTGAGTTCACTGCTCAAGTGCTACATACCTGCTCTCACTTTTCCCTTGGTGGCCTATTTTTATCATTTTTGATAACAACAAATGATTTTGCACCAGCAGGCTGAAGTCTGCCAGATTTAGCTTTTAGTCCTTACATCTCTAAAAACAGATGTTGTAGGAATAGTTTTAAAACTGGGTAATTCTAAGCCGGTCTGCAAAATTCAGGAAGCTCTTAGTTTGCTTACCCTTGATAGAGGTGACGGATCCTCAGCAAAGCCCTCCAGCTCTTCCAAGTGAACTATCTTGTTTTGGTTATTTGCCGCTGTCTTGCTTCACCCTGCTTTCCGATAGCTTCCTGACCTATGACCACTTGGGTATCAGTCCTCATCTCTTGCAGATCTCTTGGAGAACAAGGGGCAAAGGGCAGTGATAGGTTATTCTGTTTAACTGTTTAAACATGCCTGATAAATGCAGCTGTTTAAGGTGTGGGGGGGTCTGGCTTTTTCAACTCAAGGGCCACATTCTCTTCTGGGGGCCACATGTTAGTGCTGAGCAAGACCAGTATTCTGGCTGCTGTGTTTCAGACCAGTTGCAGCTTCTGAGTCATTTTCAGGGGAGTCCCATGGGACAGCTCAATGGTGCCGTTGGGCCCTTACTTCACTGAAATATAGTGCACCCACCTCTTCCACAAATTCCCACAAACTTCCCCAGATTATCTTGTGGGGGACTTGCGTGAGGGAAAACTTAATAATTTGGAGTCTCAGGCAGGATTTGTTCAAAAAACCCCAAAAAAGAATTTATTTAACAAAGGAAGGTTATGACACAAGTGGGTGAAACAGGATACTTCAGATTATGATGTTATTTCACTTCAATGCTTTCTCAGATGTTGCACAGCTGTTGCCGCTTAATACTTTGGTTCTTAAACAATACTTTGGTTCTTAAACACGGTGGTATTTACCCCTTAGACAACCCTACTCCTGAGGTACTCCAAGTAACAGACCCAAGGGATCACCACACCCCTCTTAACTGGTTTGGGAGTCTTCTCTTTTTGTAGCAGAATCTCTCCCCTCCTGACTGGAATGAGACCTAAGTAGACTGTCTCTTTAAAGCTTCTACTTTTCCTGGCTCAGCCTCAGCCTCCCAGTTAATTCCCAGCCTAATTACTCTTACAGGACGCCACACACTGTCCTTCACACTAAGCTCAGAGACTCCTTTCTCTAGCTTGTGATATTTTCCTCATAGTGGATGTTTCTACCCAGAACCAACTCTCTCTCTCCTCTCTGTCTCTCCAAATCTAACTGTCTCTCCAAATCCTCTCCTTTTCAAACCCCACCCTCCTCTGGAACCTTGGCCAATTCTCGGTAGTGGAACGCCCTCCCAGCAGATGTCAAGGCAATAAAGAACTATTTTAGTTTTAAAAGACAACTGAGGCCTCACCCTGTTTAGGGAAGTTTTTAATTCGGTTGGAAGCCGCCCAGAGTGGCTGGGGAAACCCAGCCAGATGGGTGGGGTATAAATAATAAATTATAATAATATTATTATTACATTAACCATTTGCTGGCAGGGAAAAAGAAAACACTTGGGGACTCAACCTGCCCAGCAAAACCAAACTTTTCCATCACACCCCATGTGTAGAGCACATTGCAATAATCCAATCTGGAGGTTACCAGTGAATGGAATACAGCAGCCAAGTTACCTCTGTCCCAGAGAGAGAACCTTTGGCCTCCGGGCCTGAGGTTCACCATCCCTGGTTTGAGTGGCATGAGCAAAGTCTAAGAAAGTTACAGGGTTAGTGGCTGATTAAGAGCATGCATTACAAAACTACACCCACCTACACAGTAAGAGAGACAAATACCCCAGAACACAAGAATATGGTCATTATGTGGACCTGAGTTGTGACACTGGTCAACCTTTGGCTTATGTGACTGTTCAATTAAACTCCACCCTCCAGCTAGGCAGCTAAGGTTATATTTTAATCACATTCTGTTTGCACAGTGCAACAGCGATAAAGTCGGAGAACAAATGCATAAATGCTCTTATTCTTTTCACATAGCACAAGCCTGGCCTTCTGTTTCTTCTTCCTTTGCTCACTGGAGAAACAAAGAAAGGCAGACGCGGCAAAAATGATAATCGTCAACTGAACGAAACAGCTTTTGAGAAAGAAGAAGCAACAAGGTACTGTAGAGAGAATGGGCCTTGCAAACTCTAAGCAGTTTAAACAAGCCCAGATTCTAATGCTTGGGCTTGATTCAGCAGGGAAATCCACCCTCTTGTATAAGCTGAAATTTAATGATGTCTTCCAAACTTTGCCAACCATTGGTTTCAATGTGGAGATGCTTGAAACAGGGAAAGACATTGCCTTAACCGTCTGGGATGTTGGGGGCCAACACCAAATGAGGCCTGCTTGGAGCAACTACTTGGAGGACGTGGATAGCCTGGTCTATGTTGTGGACAGCACAGACAGCCAGCGGTTGGAAGAGTCAAAGAAAGAATTGGAGCTTCTTTTGAGGAATGAGAGGATTAAGAACGTGCCTGTGGTTGTGCTAGCAAACAAACAGGATCTTCCTGGAGCTCTGAGTGCTGAGGAAATAACCAGGAGGCTGAACGTGAAAAAGCACTGCCACGACCGAAACTGGTACGTACAACCCTGTTGTGCAATTACAGGTGAGGGCTTATCAGAAGGGTTTCGTAAAGTGACGTCCTTTGCAAAATCCTGCATGAAATCTAAACAAGAAGCTTTTGCTCTTTTCAAGCAAGATTAACATACTCTATTCTGCTGCAAGGGAGAACAGCCATGCAAAGCTGACTGGGACAGAAAGTCAGTCATTTAATGGAATATCTGGTGCTGCTTTTCGGACTTTTCTAAGATAGAACATATTTATCCCAAGCCAGTTTACTGTTTTCAGAGATACTATTTTGCTGCATTGTAATGAATAAATGCAATTCCCAACTTCATTGATGATGAAACGGCATAAAACTGGACTGGAATGTTCTTGAAATTTTAAATATTTGGTACCCATAATAAGAGTGGTATAACTGCCAAAGAAAACTATGCAACAGTTGACTGGAGAAAGTTTGAATGCAGTCAGAGTTCCCGCACCCGCATGTTTTTAGCCTTGTTTCAAAGTGTATATAGTTAACCTATTCTGCTTCCCAGTCAAACTCTTCCCTTAAATAAATCCTTAATATATTCACTTTCATATATATGAAAGGGTTATATTGGGAAGGGATAGCCTTCAAGTGTGAAGGGTGGATGAAGAGTAGTGATGTGAGGTGAGAATATTCTCCAGAGAATATTCTCCACAAACTGTAAATTCTAATGTAAGAACCAGTTTTACAACCCACATTAAAAAAAATCTAGTAAATAATAAGTCAAGCTGTGATATTGCCAGTGTAATGAATAATGATTTTTTTAAATCTAGTTAAATTACTGGGTATTGTGTCATTCACCATTGGCAGTTCTGAAATGTGAGCTACAGAAAACTTGTAAAAAAAACCAAAACACCATTCATTTAATTTGATGAACATTTGAATTCGTATGTATTTCAGCTATATGTAATAGCCTTTTTTCTGTTTTAGTGTGACCTTATTCTTAGCAATTCTATACCCTTTGCCATACAGTGTGGTGTTTTTTTTTTTAATACAGAAAGTAGCTTTGATGCTTTATACACTTAAAGTACCTAGGCCTATACAATTATGTGTAACAGCAGGTGAGGTAGCCTTGATTTAAACAGTTGACGTTTCTATATTTTTATTTAGTGCCAGTAACTGTTTTTTGCAGTGCCATTAAATGGTACAAGGTGCCATTTTCCAGAGATTGACAGATGATCAGTGTGGAACTGAAAGCTCTGTTACCAGTGGGAATGAAGATGGTGACTTATCCTCTTAAGATGTTTGAGAAGTCAATATAAATTTATAAACATTTGAGACTTGTTACTTAATGCCTATTTTTAAAATAAATTTCTTTCTTGTGCCAATTTATCAGTTATAATTTAAATATGTTGTGTGTTGCCTTACTTGTCTAAGCAGATAGTGATTTGCATTTCTGATGTTATGTAACTTGTCATTACTGATTATTTGTGTTTTATTTTCTGGAAATAGCATTTATTTTAAACTTTACATTGATTTTATTAGTGTTGCACTGAAAATACTGTACCATGCTGATATGCTTATTAAAGAACATACTCATGTAGCAGACCTGAGGGGTTTTTTATATTCCTTTTACTTTAAAAGCTACATTTCATACATGCATAACATCATTAGAATTCAAAGCTGATGGTAAATATACGGTTAGTGGCAGGCTTAGTGATTAACGTGAGTCAATTTCAAGTTTGGTGCAAAAATACAAATCAAAGAATGTGAATTACCCCATTGAATAAAAGTATCTGTACAGTTTTTGGTTGCCATCTGAACAAGTTTACCCATGAATAAACATATATATTAACTAATTATATAATTTTCAATGCATTAAAATAAATATTCTCCTATTTTAAATGAAAATTCTCTAATATTCTCATTATTCTCGAGAATTTAACATCACTAATGACGAGTACAGTGGTACCTCGGGTTACAGACACTTCAGGTTACAGATGCTTCAGGTTACAGACTCCGCTAACCCAGAAATAATACCTCGGGTTGAGAACTTTACCTCAGGATAAGAACAGAAATCACACAACGGTGGCGGGAGGCCCCATTAGCTAAAGTGGTGCCTCAGGTTAAGAACAGTTTCAGGTTAAGAACAGGCCTCCAGAACGAATTAAGTTCTTAACCCGAGGTACCACTGTATACATTATTTGCCTACTAGACCTATCACTCCCAGTCACAGTGAACTGGGAGTGAAGGACAATAGATTTGGGACTCTAGCAGCCTCCTCCTTGCCCATCCCACCTCATATATGAATCTAGATAATGTTCAAAAGGGCTTACAAAAATGTTGCCTCATTGACAGTTGTAAGAATGCCCCATTCACCTGTTATTAGAGATGGAGAGAAATATTGAAGTATATTAATTACTCATGCTCCTTGATATGTATCGCTGGAAAACAGCCTGCTCTGTCTTAAAATTATATTTATCTTTATGAAACATGTATGGCTTCAATGCATCTTATTAACAATCTGTATTTCAAGTTTCCCCACTGATGTCAACGGTTCTAGGCTGTGCCTTTAAGGTTGAAATCTTAACTCACTGCTTCATATTTTCCCCTCTAAGATTATGGAATATAGCCACGTTTTAAGGCATTATGGATGAATATAACAAAAGCAAGCATGCTGGATGGGTGAAGGTAAATCACAACAAATTTAAAATAAAATAAAATGTTAGAGGCAGGTTGAGAAAGCAATACGCATTGCCTAGAACTATAGAATTTCCCCCCGTTTATTTAATTTTAAATTGGATTCTAGATTACCTACATATTTATAGACATATTCTGTACATGTAAGCCTATTGATTTCATCCTTTGTTGATTGCCATCCTTTGAGACAACATGTACATAATAAACATTTTTTTAAAAAAAAACCACTGAGGTCTAAATCCCCAAATGTACAATGCAATTAAGCAAGACTTGACTTTAGTCATTTTCTGATTCAGAGCACAATTAAGAGTAACTGAAGCCTTCCTGAAGCTATAAAATAAACAGCTTCTGATGAAAACAATTTAATTGGTTTTTTTTCTTGCTCTTTGAAAACATACAATCATGGGCTTTTTATCACAAGCTCATAAAAACTGAATTACAATTATTGTTGTGAATTTGGCTGTGAGTTGGTCTTTCACTATGAGTTTACCTTTTGTGGCATCTGATTGGAAACAAAGATTTGACAAGAGAAGTGGGCAAAAGGTGCTGAATTATATTTCTAGCTGAATTATATTTCTATAATGGTTTGGGGTTAGACTAAATTATTTGAGGGGGGGTCCCCTTAAACTCTGTGATTTTATAGCTGTACGACAATATTCTGCAGAAAAAGGGGGCAGCTAACATGGTCAAACCAGTTTGTTAGGTAAATAGACAGGCCTGAAACTGACATCTAGAAGCTTACTCCACTTTCAGTTTTGATACATGCAACATAAGTGACTCTTTAAATTTTATAATTAAGTGTTTTAATTATACAAGCAACATAAGTGGCTCTTTAAATTTTATAATTAAGTGTTTTAAAGTGTTTTAAATTTGTTGTTAGTTGCCCTGAGCCCGGTTTTTGAACCGGGAAGGGCGGGGTATAAATAAAAATGTATTATTATTATTATTTATTAAAGAGGAGCTCACTTTTCTCTGCAGGCACTTCCAGACTGCCGCAAGTTTGTGGGTGGGATTCAAGAGTGCACAATTAATGCAATTTCAGCACTGTTGTGCAACAAACCCATTTCCCTGCCCTCTAGCCCCAAATTAGAATTGTGTTAAGAAACAAATCTGAAATGATGCCAAGTAAAAAGTCAACATCTTATAATCTCCACACAAACTTTGTGCAAACAAATGAGGGTGAATAAACAGGTCATTTCACGGATTATCAGTTCCCTTGGCTGGGATAAATCCTGCTTGTTTGCAACAGAACCCTCTTCCAAACTGGTGAATCTGCTGCATCCATATTTAGAAGAAGGGATCCATTCCAAGTAGCAGACTTTCGAAAACTGGGGGAAAAACATTTCTTAAGAAAGTAGTCCACAGAAACTAGATTTTGAGAGTCGATTTTCAAACTCTTGTGTAATTTGTATCATGTATATATGTTTGTTCTCTTAAATGGATTGGGAATATTTGCACATCCCGTTAGAACAGTTTTATTACTTGGAGAGTCATGAAATGGTTTGTTGGAAGCTTTTGTTTCAGGTCCTTGAGTTAATCACACTGGGTTCAATCCAGTCCGCTGTATATTTGGTATTCTTACACAGAAGGTTCCCCACAGGGCATAAAAAGGCCTACGTTTCTTCTCTTCAACCTGGCCGCCTGCCCCGCACTCCCGCCAAGAGAATAAATCTGGGAAGTACACAGAAGTTTGGGCCCAGAGAGAGGCAGAGTTGGAATTCCTCATTCAAGGGGGCCAATCCCTCTCATCTCATACTGGACTGGGAAAGCTGCCAGCAGATGCTAGGAGGAAGAGATTAACTGAAAGCTCAGGAATTTTAACTCTTGGTGGGAAGCCAAGGCAGAGGGGTGAAAGGAATTCTGATGTGACACATGTTGTAAACAAAAATCTGCCCTTTTTCCCCTTATGGGGTATCCAAGAGCCCATATAGAGTCCTTACGTGGGTTCCCTGTTGGTAGGAGAAAATAACAGAGGCCAACCAGAGAATAGGTAAAGGTAAAGGTACCCCTGCCCGTACGGGCCAGTCTTGACAGACTCTGGGGTTGTGCGCCCATCTCACTTAAGAGGCCAGGGGCCAGCGCTGTCCGGAGACACTTCCGGGTCACGTGGCCAGCGTGACATCGCTGCTCTGGCCAGAGCCAGAGCCAGAGCCGCACACGGAAACGCCGTTTACCTTCCCGCTGGTAAGCGGTCCCTATTTATCTACTTGCACCCGGAGGTGCTTTCGAACTGCTAGGTTGGTAGGCGCTGGGACCGAGCAGCGGGAGCGCACCCCGCCGCAGGGATTCGAACCGCCGACCTTTCGATCGGCAAGTCCTAGGCGCTGAGGCTTTAACCCACAGCGCCACCTGCGTCCCTTCCAGAGAATATTGAGAAGCAAAGCAGCTTACTAGCCTGATCTTTATTGATCTGTTGCAACAGGGTCCTCACTCACCACACGCAGGAGGGAGGAGGAACCCAGAACCAAGGCGTGCCTGCCCTTATATAGACATTTTAAATTCCCTGCCCTGGAGCTCAAGACCACCCCTCCATATATCATACATACATACATACATACCTACATACATACATCACAGAAGGGGTGTAACCCAAGACCACCACCCCCACAAACATCATACCTACATCACAGAAAAGGTGGTCTAAAACAGAAATTTGAATGTTGTTTATCTCCTCTGCCAGGTTACCTGTTTAATGGTCACTTGACTGAATTGCCTGGGGAGCCTGGCCAGTCTTTTGTAATGATAAATACTTCGTTCCTGAGCCAGGTCACAGGGTCACACCCTATTCATATCTTAAATGTGCCCTTAAGACAGGATTTGTGAAGGAAAAGACAATGAGGAGGATTTTCCATTTTCCTTTGACCTTGCAGAGAAAACATTTGGTCAGTTTGGGAATCAAAAATGGTTTCAGGTTGGTCTTCTTGTGCTGATCTATGTACGTGCTTGGTTGGTACACTTATGAACATTTAACATATATTTAAGACCTCAAAATTCCTATCACACACAGCACCTCCCCAAACCCGAAACAAAAACCCTGCCCAGAGAGGGCAATGGCAGTGTTCTGTTGAAGCAAGGAGGACCTCGCATTTTAGCACAAAACTTCATTTCATTTCATCGAAACAGAACAAAACCAACTTCCTTTGATGCATTCATTTTGTCCATAGCTTATTAAAGACAACAACACTATACTGTTGTTGAAGTTAAAAGGCCATTGTTCCTTGATTCCCAAAACCTCCACCCCGCCCTGTCGCTCCAACTGGTGCACAGTAACACAGTGGCTCGCTTGGAAACATCTTTGTGGAATGAGTCACATCTGTCCTGTAGCAGCAAGCTCTGGAATACAATGTCAATGTTTGCTGAGCAGTTTGTGCACATCCTAGGAAAAGGAGCACATAAAAGAGTACTGAACACTCCCAGCTCCAGCGCCACTGCCTAGGGATGGCCAATATGGTGCTCTTCATTCGACATTAAGACTGCAACTCCCATCATCCACAACCATAACCGATGGTAGAGCTTGATACACTGGCAGGTCTCTGGGTGATACACAGTAAATCAGCAAAAGTTTCTAACTCTTCGTTGTTTAATCATGACAGCGAAAATACTTTTTACACCCTACGTTACACTGCTGAAACAAAGGTAGTGTGATGGCCTGGAAATCAGATTCAGAGGCTGAACCTGAGGAATCCCAGCCTGCACAGGAGTCCCCGCTTCCAGGACCAGCTGAGCCGGGGTTGGGGCTTGAGCCTGAAGGGTCCTCACCTGTGCTGGATCCTCAGGAGCAGACACCAGCTGAGTCTGCTCTGACTCCTGAGGTGATGGAGGACCCATTGCCTGCAGGTGCTCCACTCTTAGCCCCGTCAGGGGAAGGTGAGGTTGCCTCTAGGTCTGGTAACCCTCCAGCCTCTCCTGAGCTGCAGAGGCTCAGGGCAGAGAGGTGGAGGGAACAAAGTTCTCGCAGGAGGAGTGCTTGCCTCCGGGCTAGGAGAGGCAAGTCACCTGTGGACCGGGACCACCCTATGCCTTGGGGCAGATAAAAGTCAGCCTGCCCAGTCCCAGGTTGCGGGAGCAACATTGTTGGTAACTGGTACCTGTCTGCACCCTGTCCTGCTCTTCTGCCAGAGTTCCTGACCTCGCCTGACTCCCTGTCTTGGACCCCGCTTCAGCTTTGACAGACAGCCTCCATACTGCACCCTCGACCTCGGACTGGACTCGGACTTCGCCGCACTGTAACCCCCCGGGACCAGCACAGGTAGCTTTGAGGAAAACCTGGAGTAGATCTTCCTATGAAAGGGAATACGAGCACAGGTCCAGTACAGTACTGAAAACAAAATCGTGGGCTGCAAATGCCTCATAGATACCTGGTTCCTTAATCCTACATGTGTTATCTCCTAAAAAATAAAATAAAAAAAAGCATGGACATTTTTGTATTTTATGACAAATACATATCATCTAGCTTCCTGATATATATTTTTTTAAATGTCTGAAAATGTACAGTAAAAGCTTAAGATATCACATAGGGCTTAAGGGTTTCCTGCATGTAGTAGGCACTGTATAATTGTCTCTGGGAGCACACGGAGCTATTGTCGCCAGCCTCACAACCTGGCCAGGACTTCATGGAAGCAGGCTGTATGAATCAGCACCTCTGCAGGGACAATCTTTATGCAGGACCTTTAAAAAACGTCATGGCCAGAATGGGAACTGGGGCAGTTGCTGATAAAACACTGTGTGGAAGTGCCTGATCATACAAATGACTTCAGGTAATGTCAGTCTGTGATCTTTGTGAATAGGCATAGGTGCTCCTGAGACTTAGACAGAAGTGGGCGCAGTCAGGAACTGGAACACATGAACTTTAGAACTTCCCTCTCTTGCTATCAATGCTCCTACATCTCTAGATCCTATCGTTAACATGCCTCTAATTGTCCTTGCTTTCTAATCAGCCTAATGCATTACAAGTCAGATCAAATTATTCAAATGAGCTAAGTTTTCACAAGGTCAGCCCCAGGCCAGTTAAGGTTAAGATATACAGCCAGAGAATAAATTTTAAAAATGGTATTTATCCTTAGTGCAATCTGCACTGGAACTGAAAGTGGAAAAGAGTTAAGATAAGTGAAAGTCAATCAAAAGGTCCATCTTTAAAAAAAATCAAGGGGGAAGGCAGCCTTCTCTCAAGTTAAGTAAGGCACCGTCACTTCCTTTGGATCTTCACCTGACCCCAAAGAAACAGGCATTGCAAAGTTGCATTAGAAAAAAGCTGACACAAATGGGACCTGCAACAAAATGTTCCAGTAGAAGAGTGTTCCAACCAGCCTTGCCCTTTTCCAGGAACTCCATTCCATTTCCTCCCCACCCACCCAGCAGTCAAAATTCCCTGGCCAGCTGATCATGCATAACCCTTACTAGGCTCTTTTGGGTCTGTATCTACTCCTCACCCCCAGCACCCTTTGGTATTTATGTTCCTGAAGATTTTTATGTACTCCTGCAAACCTTGGGGTTTTCCCAAACCTGCTTACGCCTTCCTCTTGGGCATGGATGGTGCCATTTTGGCTACACAAGGATCCTCATTCAAGGAATGAGTTCCTTATTAGCATAGGATACCACAAGGAGGCACTCTGTTGTAGTTAAGAGCTTTTCAAAAGTGAGCCATCTGTTGGTTTGTTACACCCGTTGCAATTAGAGGTACAGAAGGAGCCAGTGTGAAATGCTGTAACTTCATGTAAAACTAAGATTTAGCTAGGATCTTGCAAAACAAACACTGATAAATTGTCTCTATTAATCCAGACAGGCTTGATTCTTTCAAAACAAACAGCAAAGTTCATTGGTTATTTAGGAAAGCCTTTTTGTAGGTTCTAGTTTGAACATTTTGCATTTTCTTATGTAGCATTGATACATACCACTTAAACCTTCAATTTTAAATATATGTAAATAATCACAGATTTCAATTCTGATTCAATTATTTGAGGGCTGTCACGTATTTACGGTAACTTACAGCATTTTATACATGGCCCTTTAGTCAAAAAGACTCTCAGAGCAGCTTGTTGTTTGACCTACAATGTTTTGTCCCCTATGGGGATTGTTCTGAACTGGACCCTTCTCAGCTGCTAAGACACCTTTCTTCTTCTAAATTTAAGCACCAACTGTCTGGTTTCATCCCAGTTTAAGTGGAGTTTAATTAATCCAAAGCCATCCTCACATCGGCTCATTGAGACTACAGAGTTGTACCTGTCTAGCTGGCCCTTTGCGTGAAACCGGTAGCATTTCAGGGAACGCTACCTTGGAGGTCCTGGCTTTCAGTATTCTACCTGGCAACCTAAATTTTGCTCCGATTACCTCACATCTGCCATTGATGCCAGAATGCACCATGACAACTGACTCCTCTCCAGCACTATCTACCAAGCTATTTAGGCGACATCTGCAGCCTTCATGCCACACAGATAATTCACCATGTGGTCTGCAGAGCGAATTTGGAGTGATCCGTGTGGTGTTGTTGTTTTAGTCGTGACCCCATGGACCAGAGCACGCCAGGCACTCCTGTCTTCCACTGCCTCCTGCAGTTTGGTCAGACTCATGTTTGTGACTTCGAGAACACTGTCCAACCATCTCATCCTCTGTCGTCCCCTTCTCCTTGTGCCCTCAATCTTTCCCAACCTCAGGGTCTTTTCCAGGGAGTCTTCTCTTCTCATGAGGTGGCCAAAGTATTGGAGCCTGAGCTTCAGGATCTGTCCTTCCAGTGAGCACTCAGGGCTGATTCCTTAAGAATGGATAGATTTGATCTTCTTGCAGTCCATGGGACTCTCAAGAGTCTCCTCCAGCAAGTAGTCCCAATTGTTATAAACACAACCGCTAAAGGAAGGCTGTTTTTAGTGGTATCTCAGACACTGGCTAAGTCTACCATGTGTGTAGGCCCTCAATCCCAGATATGTGAAGTGTGCAGCCAGGAAACTAATTATCTGCCAACCATGGGTGTATTTCAAATCAATATAAATAGAGAGCTGAGGTTTTGTCCCCCCCCCCAAAAAAAAAGGCCTGCCCCCCCCCCAAGTCCTGGCTACACCCAGGCTGCCAACTTTTTCTCTCTTTCTGCCTTTGGACAGTGAAAAGACCTACAGTTCCATGGGGAAGAAAGGAGCATGTAGCCCGGCAGCAGACCACACAGCTGCCAGCAGCTGAAATGCCTCCTTTTACAGGAAGGTGAATGCAACTGTTCTCCCAGGCTGTTGATCAAGCTCCTGCAATTTGTTAATGGGCGCTTGCACGGCTGGATTTTCTTCCATGCTGTTTTATATTGTTTACAACATGCATATTATATTTATGGAGATTTTACACTTTTACACTGCTCCAGCGGCTCCATCCCTGAGATAGCAGTCATATTTTTTTTTTACATAAGTAAACCTTACATAAATAAGCAAACTGCTTAGAGGTTTCTTACTATCAAGCAGTATATAGTTTTTGTTAAATAAATAAAGCAAGCTCACTTGGGAATCTTTATGGCTTGAAAGATAGGGTGGCGGCAATAAAAAAAAGCAAATTGAATCAATTTGTGGGTCCTCGGTGGTGTAGAAGAGGCTCTCTTCCTGCAGAGCTGTTGTGGAAATACACTCCCCCCCCCCCCCCAAGAAAAATACGCCTACACAATCTGTTGTAGGATGGAACAAGAAATGGACAGGAGAGTATAAAGGAAAGAAGCAGGAGGAGTAGATAGAGCCCAGCTTAGAAGCAGTGCCCCATGAAACCCCCCCAGGCAGGGCTGTGGTTTGTGGCCCACAGAGCTTGCAGTGTAAGAATGAAAGGAGGCAGTAGGGGATGTAGGAAGCAATAAGCAGGCACAGTGTACCAGCAAATCATTCTTAAGTTCGGGGGGGGGGGGGGGCGGGGGGCGGGGACATTATTCACTGAGCTGAACATTGCTGTAACATTGGTGGAGTTCCAGAAAAAATTGCGAGATAAAAGAACTCCCATAAATTCTCAGCAATTGTTCCTAACTTTGAAAGAGACTTCCTTAACTAGGGCAAACTTGAAAAGAACAGTATTTACACAAACCATTAGTTTTTGCCTACTCTGGTTACTATTGCTGAAATTACATGTGCACAGCAAACAGGCTGTCTCCTTATCAATTCTTCTGTCTCAGCTTGCATTGGAGGCAAAATTCCAATCTTATCTGTGCCATGGCAGCCTGTGGCCAAAGAAATAACTTATTGTTGCATATGAAGTTCAAAACAAGCTGCACAATATAGAAAAGTGGAAATGTTTATTGGACAGATCATTGCAGAATTTCTGTTATTTTATTCTGTCAACGAGGTACTGCCTAGTTGTGCAACTTGGGGACTGCACTGAGTAACAAGTCTATAAGAGTCAATTAAAATAACAAAGAAACAGAACCAAGCATAAGAAGATATTTGAATAAAAATCCCAAGCACAGGTCCATTACTGAGCTTGGCTGTCAGGATTTAAGCCTGCTTCTCAACTCTGAACTGGGTGTGCATGTTAATCTGCGAGATGCCTGGCAGTGATTAAGACTGGGTGTCACCAGCCAGCTCTGGTCAAAGGAAAGTCAACAAAGAGGCTTCTTTTCACCTTTTACCAGAGCAGGTCTCCGTCTCCCATGAAAGTTTCTGGAGCTAGCTATTCAATGGTCTAAGCAATTAGAAAAACTTCTGCTGAGCCAGATTCACAGGCAAGCAATTGACTGGAAAACTTCCTGGGATGATGTGTCTGGGGGGCACATACCAAATTATGAATATTGTAAATTTTCCTCCTTTAATGTTAAATGACAAGAATATGTTCAAACTAATTGGCTTCCATTTCCCATTTTCCCATGTGAATATTCTAAGCTTGTCTTCAAACTACAGGGACTCTATACATGCGTGTTTACAGAAGTGAGTGTGGGTGTGTTTTGAATTAAGCTTATTGCAAAGCAGGTATGCACAGAATTACAACCTAAATTATTTCTTAATTTAGCAATGGCTTCAATAATCATTTCTATGGAACATAGGTAGGGGATATAAGCTTCTGATCATTACAGAACTGGGAAATATGAGATCTTGGATCCAGCACAAAGTCCTTAGCAATATACCCATTATGGTCTGCACTGATATTCCCAGGTAACAGGCAAGCAACAGGAACATATTTTAACAAACTTTATTGAATGTTGTAAGATAGTGACTATACATAATACCAGTAAATAACAATACAAATATATAATATGAGAAGATAGGGTGGTATTCAACTAAGTTTTACTCAGTGTTTTACTCAGAGTAAACTACCAAGATTGTTTCGGGGTATTTAGCAGAGATCTTTAAAACTAAATTGAAAGTTGCTTGATTTATTCAACGGTGGCTATCTAGTCTTTTATATATTGTATGTGTTTGGCAATGTATTTGGATGACTTTGTAGGATTTTATTGTTTAAACCTATGTGAACAAAGGCCAATAATAATAATAATACTCAGAGTAGTTGCATTGAAATGAATGGACTTAGTCATGTTCATTAACTTTTGCGGGTCTACTCTAAGTAAAAAACATATTTGAATTCCATGCATAAAGATCAGCTTTTATCAGTTGAAATGAAAATGTTTTAACTTACTCTTAAGAAAAAGATGTGAAGGTCCAGAAGAAAATGCAGGAAAAAGTTATCCTTGTTTTTTCAAAGGAACAACCCCCACCCCAAATTAATGCAATAGAAAACTTTAAAATTTGGTGAAACGTTGAAAAGATGCCTGTTCAAACTGTGTAGCATGTGGAATTTTATATAAGAGAAGCTAAAACATATGGGGATGATAATTCCTGCATATGATGTATATAAACAATATAGAACACTCAGATCCAAGAAGCATTTTTCGACCAGGCTGAAATGTGCTGAGGTCTTCATTAAAGTAGTGCAGAAGCTTCACTGGTTGCAAAATATTGTTTTTCTTCTTCTCGCGATTGTTTCTGTGATGTTTCGTCTTGCTGTAATACAGGATGCGCCCCTGGCTCTTTGAGTTTTCTGCTACATGTGACAGTGCAATCAAGGCATGGTGTTTTCTTTGCAATCATGATAAAGGAAGTATACAATGGTATATACTAGTTACCTTCCCTAACAAGAGGGAAATTTGTTCTCTCTTCCATGAGGACCAAAAGCTCTGGTTGGATACAAATCCATCTTATTTAGCAGCAGATGCCTTTTGTACATGACCAACACAGACACACTCTTGGCTGTTCATTAGCCAACACGAATTAAGGCACCTTTCCTTTCAACTAACATTATCTCTACCAGTAAAGTGATGAGTCGCTTGCATTTTTTAAGGTTAGGATATTTTATCCAAGGCTACATACAGAATACTTTTTTGCATTCAGTACTTTTACACTGATGCTTATGGTAAATATCAATCTGACTTAGAATCAGTATTCAATTTTGGACATAAAATTCAACTTTGTCCTGTAAGTCAGACCCTAAATGCCTCACAGCTCGAAACTTCCACTCTAGTATACAAACCCCTCATCTAGCCAGGTTCACAATTTCATTCACTTGTTTTATGTAACCCTTCCCCTCAGAAAACAAAACCTTTTAAGTCTGTTTGGTCTCTGTGGGATTCTCCAGCCCATGCCTTCTCCACAGGTTTATTCTTCCATTGGAACTACTCAGGACCCAAAAAAGAACATTAACGCCTTGCTTCTCTTTCAGGTACAGGCAATGACCAATTTACATGTTTGATATGCGTGTGATGGTGACTGCTCATGTACACATCAGAGGGACACAAAAGTGGCCAGAAAGGGGGCAGAACGGGCTTATGCGTGTTCCACCATCATGCACGATAACCTGGAAAACAACCAGAATCAGAGGATGCCTGTATTTGTTCTGCTTTCACCATTTTGAAAAGGTTCAAGGAGAACCCAGGTTGCTGGCTCAGGCACTGCACCATGCAGGGATCAGAGTGACCTGCTAACCCTTGCTTCCCTTCACTCTCCCATCATAAGCTTTTTCCTGTCTTAAGCCAATGGGAACTGGACTCCAGACTTTCTACTACAGGAACTGTTGGTTTTGGTTGTTGTTTTTTTAATGAACAAGTACAGCTACCTGCTATTTTTGTTGAAAAAGTAATCTAGTTTTGTAAGTTAGCAACAGAAGCTAATTCTGACTGGCACCAACTGGCTAGCACCCATTCCACCACCAAGATGTATTTTCTCTTCCCAATGCTCATTTCCTGATTCATTCCAAAAGCAGAGCATTGAATGGAATGGAACACATACTATGGTTTTACATGCAGTTAACAATTATGCAAGAGCAGCAGGTGGGGAGACAGTATGAATGTCACACTAGATACTTAAGAATTTTCAGCAGGAGAGAGTTCCCACCAATATTCAAAAAACCAAAGTAGAAAAGATTGCATCTCCTGTTTTGCTTTTTTTGTGTGTGTGTGCAAAATTATTAAAGTTCTTGCCCTAGATCAGTGGTTCCCAATTAGCTAATTATGGAGGACCCCCTATTTTTTAAAAGCCAAGCCACAGCCCCCTCTACTTTTGAAAGTTTTGATAACTCAGTGGTAGTTACCTCTGCAAAGCAATTTTTTGAACAAAATATGGGGTAGCCCCTAATCAGCAAAGGATTTTAGGTGTATTAAAAAAACAGGCTAGGGCTGAGCAATAGAGGTTTTCAACATCATGATATATCATCAGCTAAACATTACAATATTCCGATATATCACGATGTAGGCATGAGGGAAGAAGCAGATCAGATGAGTGGGGGGAGGAGAGGAAATGGAGTCACCTTGCATACATGGCTTGAGTGGGAGGGGATGGGGGGTACAGCTAGCGACAATGCACTCCCACTGTGGCTGCTGCTGCTTTCCTGTTGACTGTGAGAAGCTGCTCAGCCTTGGTGCCAAGGTGAAGGTTGTGCCACGGTACCTTGAAGTGAATTCGGTGCCTTGAAGTGAGGTCGGCTGCCCTGGTCGCCCTCAGCTCAGAAACGTCGTGCGATATCCATGGGGCCTTGAAATCAGCTGCCCTGCTCTTCCTCATGAGAGGAGCGATATATATTGCTGCGTATTGCTGGTCAGAATCGTTATTGCGGTATGACTTCAAAACCGATTTTGGCCAACATGTGGAAAAAGTGCACAGCACTAAAACAGACCATAACACCTGCAATATTACCATGCAAAATGACAAAAAATAAGTTGTTTTTTTTGGGGGGGGAAAGGGATGGAGCTGCGGACCCCCGAGTGCATCCCGCAGACCCCCAATAACTGGGAACCATAGTCTTAAGATAATTTTATCACGTGCACAATTTCTGCATAGGAAGGCCCCGTGCCCTCAGAGAAAAACCCAAGTCGAGAATAATACAATTATCACAACTGTTAACAAGAGTTCCTAAGTTTATTACAACCCTGGCAACTGCCAATGGAACCGCAGAGGACAGCAAAACGGGGACGGCGCCCGTGTCGCTTCTGTATTCGGTTCTCCCAGCAGGCGCAATAAAACCGCGCCGGTTCGTCTTTTCAAACGTTCAGATTAGGACGCGCCCGATTTCACGTCCTCTTCTTTCTTGGCAGTGGGCGAGGCTGAGTCCGCCTCTGCTCCGCAAGGGACCTTTCTGGCAGGAGCCGCCGGAGACGGGAAGAAGCGTTACCGTGCCTCCTCCCGGGACATGCCTGACCCCCGCGGCTTACCTGCTGACTCTGGCGACTCAAGTTTCCCAAAAAAGATACACACACACACACACAGGCTGCGATCCTACGCCGCGTTTTCCTGAGGGTTAACCTCGCACCACTGAACTCAACGCGACTTAGTGCGCAACTACTGAACCAGGGCTTTCCGCGAGCTTCTCCGGCTCTTCTCCGATACGACGCTGGGTGGGGGAGGAAAGAAACGAAGGAAGGGAGAAATCTGCCGAAAACAACCCAGGCGTGCCCTACTCCGGGGACGGCGCTCGCGAAGCCGCCTCACAGCCCCCAAAATGGCTGCCAGGGCCTCGCGCCTGGGCGTGTGCGCGCGTGAGGGGGCGGGGAAAGAGCCGCTTCCCCCCTGGCGGTTGGGGAAGGAAATGCGCTGCGAAACACGAGCTCGCGCCGTTCGCTCCCCTCACGGCCCCGCCTTCTTCTCCTCTCTTCCTCCTCCCCCCTCCCCCTCGAAAGCGTATTTTCCTCACACCCACCTCCACTCTTTCCAGTGTGCTGGCGAGCCTCCCCTTTGCCCATCAAGGAGAGCCAGCCAATCAGGGCAGCGCTTGTCGGAGGGGGATGGTGCCGGGAGGAGGGGTAGAGAGCGAGAGGGAGAGCGAGCGCGCGCGAGGGAGGGAGGGAGAGGTGGGCGTGGCCGTTGCCGTCCGTCTGAGAGCGAGGCTGTTGCCTCCTCCCCTGCCCCATGCCCGTCCCCTCCCCTCCCTCCCCCCTATCTTTCTCTCTCTCTCGCTCTCTCTTCCCTTCGCTACCGGCACATTCCGCCGCCCTGGGAAGGCCTAAGCCAGCGGGGAGCGACTTGAGGAGGAGGAGGAGGCCGCCCGGTTCGGCCCGCCAGCCCGCCACCAAGCCAGGCCAGCCAGGGAGACCCGCCGCGGCGCAGAAGGGAAGGCGAGCGAGCGAGCGAGGCGAAGGGGCGGAAGCGGCGCCGGGAAGAAGGGGCCCGGCTGGGTCCGGCCTGGGTGTCGACGGAGAAAGAGGAGGGAGGAGAGGCAAGAGGAGAGGCCGCGCTCCCTACCTCCCGCCATGGCCGACAACGAGAAGCTGGACAACCAACGGCTGAAGAACTTTAAGAACAAAGGCCGAGACCTGGAGGTAGCTCTTCTCCCTCCTTAGCCCGGGCCTAGCAGCCCGCTTCGCGCGAAGGGAGGGGCCGGCTGGGCCGGCAAGCGAGGTCGGGGATCAGTTCGGACAAGGCCTCCGCCGCAGAGGCGGTTGGCTGTGGCGTCTCTGCTAATCTCCCGTGGCGGGGCCTGCCTATCTCGAGGCGAGGCCGGAGCCGGACTCGGCCGCTCCGTCAGCGGAGAGACAGGGCAGGCCGGCCGGCGGGTGGGTGGGTGGGTGGGTGGGGTTGGCTGGCTTTTCCTCACGAGGGGACGCGTCGCCACTCCGTACCCGCGGGCTTTGGGAGGGCCCAGGCCTGGCCGCTTCTGCTCGCCGTGGCGAGGATGCTTCGCGAGCGGGGGCGCGTTGGAGGAGAGAGCGGGGCAGGCCTTTTCTGCCTCTCCTTTTCCGTCCTGGGCCTCGGACTTTCCCGGCAGGCGGGTGGGAAGGGGCAGGAGCTGGGGCCAGGGTTAGCAGAGCGGGAAATGGGAGGGGGGCAGCAGCCCTGCTGGAGCGGATGGAGGCGCCCCTCTCTACCCACCCACTCAGCTGCCTGACATGGAAACGGCCTGTCAGATGACATGTTTTCTCTTCTGTTTTCTCTCTCCGCTTCCCATGACACGCGTTTTCTCCGTAGGAACCAGACTTTGTGAGCTACACACCACGGCAAAAATAGCTTTTAGGGCGCTACATGTTTTATATATTTATATACACAGTGTGGTTGAGGCTAATTACATCGAGTACTGCCAGGTAACACGGTAGTATGTTTTATATATTTATATGTGTGTGTGTGTGTGTGTGTGTGTGTATATGTGTGTGTGTGTGTATATATATATATATACACACACACACACACACACACACACACACAAACTACCTTGTTACCTGGCAGTACTCGATGTAATTAGCCTCCTTAGCCGCACTGTCACAGTGCAAACAGGCAGAATACGCATGCAGCGTTTTAAAATATGTAAAACCCAGCCCCAAGTTGACCATATTAAAACCAAATTTTAATCAGCATTTCTTCAAAGTTAGCGACTGCTCCCAGAACCATTCACCTGTGTTCAGCAGAAACATGTTCACATGCATTTTATTTAAATGCTAGTTTAAACTTAAAGCAGTTAAATGGGAAATATTTCCAAGTATTTTTCACCAAGTTGACAGACTGTCTTCCCTGTGTTTAAAAATAAAATAAGAGTATGACTTCAAGTGTCTCGTCAAAGATCTGGCTTTGGATATAGTCAGCTGTGGAGAGCAAAAGCATGTAAACATAATTACCCCTCTTTTCAGTAGTGTAGAATATCAATACAGGTTGGAGCAGCTCAGGATTCTGTCCCAAGTTATACACAACCTTGTATAACAATGGTGGTCAGTCTGGTTGGTTAGCTGATTCCACAAGGCATGTCTGAGAGCCAGCGTGGTATAGTCTCTCAGCCTCACTCACCTCACAGTTTGTTGTGGGGATGGAAGGGAAAGGAGATTGTTAGCCGCTTTGAGACTCCTTAGGGTAGTGATAAAGCGGGATATCAAATCCAAACTCTTCTTCTTCTGAGCATGTGCCAATCTAGAGCCAAATGAATACATATGTAACCCCACCCCCTGGTGTGCCATGAGATAGTTTGTGCCCCTAGATGCTGAGCTATGGAACATGCAGTCACACAGTTCTGGTGAGCAGATACCCGCCAATTACATTGTCTGTGTCACAGATTGGCCACCCATGGCACTTAACATGTATTTGTTAAGTGCATGAAAGCAATATGTCCCAGTTTATATCTCTCTTGCCCCCAGAATTGCTGGCAGGTAAACAGTCCTTTAGCCTCAATCTCATCTTTAAATTGAGAAGATAGTCACAGTATAGCTATTATTCTTAAAACTACCATCCTATATATATACACTTGTCTGGAGTAAATCCCATTGAATTCAGTGGGACTTCTGAGTAAATATATATAAGATGTCACTTCATGTTTCATTTAGAGAGGCCTAAAAATCACAATTTTTCCTTACGTGAAAGTGGTTAATTGTGTGAGGTTGATGCATTTTTTTCAAGAGCCTTGATCTCTCTGAAAAAAACTGTAGTTCCAAGAAGAATCCATGACTTGTATACTGCTGCCCTCTGCTTTTCATTTTTTCATAGAAATATTGTGGATTTCTGAATAATCAGTTGGGAAAATACCCTGAATTTTTGTCCTTTACTAATTTACCTGCATACTTGCCAGCAGCTAGCATAACTTTTGAATTCTTCATAAATGTCATGTATTCTAGGCAGCAACTGCTGAACATTTTGCATCTGTTTTGTGATATGCTTATTTAAAGCTTTCATTCAAAACATGAAAAATACTGGAATTAGTCTGTCAGCTGTTGACATGGTAACTATACAGCTTTTTAAAAAGAGGGCTTTCCCACTTTGCTTTTCTGTAGAGTAGGATTGTACAGCACTCTATGGGGTGTGGAACTGAATATTTCATGGTAGCCCTAGGTTCCACTTCCCTGCTCTCCTGAAAACAGACCTTCTGCCTGAATCCTGTGCTCCCAGGACAAAGGGATCCCCTGTATTGAATCAAATTCCTTAGTCATCCAAAATCCATCTGTCTTTGTGACCATGATCTGGATTTACTTACTGTTCTGCTGTTTCTGAATCGGCATATTTAACATAAGCCTTTATAACACTGCATTTTACACTGGATCACTTTTAATTCTAATAAGCTTTACAGTTCAATCCCACGTGTGTTTATTACTTAGAATTAATTCTCATTGTATTGTGCTGGGCTTGATCTCCAATAAATTTGTTTAGAATTGCAATCCTAGTTTCCAAGGTGCAGTTGGAAAATCCAACATATGATTTAATTTTCAGGAGTTTGTAAAGCATCCATTTTTTTCAGAGATAAATTTTGAAGTAGTATTTTTACAGATAACATTTGATCATTGTGAGATAAAGTAATGAAAAGGACAGGGGGAAACATGATTTATGCCAGTGTACGAGATACCTTCTGTCATTTTGAAATTAGTGTCTCTGAGGCTCTGATCGCCAAAGTATTCATGCACTCTGATCCAATTATTTGCTGTGGGTGCAGGATATTTGATGTGCATTTAGAGTCCCCCTTCAAAAAACTGCATATCTTCC
Organism: Podarcis cretensis; assembly: GCF_951804945.1. Classification (NCBI taxonomy): domain Eukaryota; kingdom Metazoa; phylum Chordata; class Lepidosauria; order Squamata; family Lacertidae; genus Podarcis; species Podarcis cretensis. The sequence continues at coordinate 82,682,257 of NC_137174.1, read as the reverse complement.
TTGAAAAAGCCTAGGATGCTCAGATCTACATTCTCTGGATTTCTTGGGGTAATTGAGCACACATAGAGTTATGTCACAGTAATAAGCCCATTAGGTTATACAAGATAACATATATCAGGGGAGCAAATCAATAACACAGTTCCACACTACTTAACGGTTAGTGGACTATGAGTAAACCTATTTTGTAAAGTCCAAACACAGGTTTTTAAACTAGCTTTGTGTTTTAAACAATTAGATGTGTTGTGGAGTTGAACAACCAGCTTGCTGTCTTTTTTTTTTAACTATTGGAGTAGTGGGGTTTGGGGTTAATGGAGGCAGGTCCAATTAAGTTAGCTGATGGTACCAAACTGGAATGGGTAGCTAATGTGGCAGAAGACAGAATGTGGATTCAAGATGACCATAACAGATTGGAGAACTGGGACCGAACTAACAAAATGAATTTCAGTTGGGATGAATGTAAGGTTCTACACTTAAGCAGGAAGAACCAGCTGCATAAATATAAGATGGGGACATCTGGCTTACCGGTAGTACATGTGAAAAAGACTGGTCTTACTAGATCACATGCTTAGCTAATGCTATTCTAGACTGCATCAACAGAGTATAATATCCTTATCAAGGAAAGTACTGCTTTAATCTGTCTTGATCAGACCACACCTGGAGTACTGTTGTCCCGTTCTGGGCACCACAACTTAAGGATATTGACAAACTGGAAGGTGATGTGCAGAGGAGAGCAACCAAGATGATCAAGGGTCTGGAAACCATGCTTTATGAGGAATGGTTTGAAGGAATTGGTTATATTTGGCCTGGAAAAGAAGAGACTGAGAGGAGATACGATAGCCATCTTAAGATAACTAAAGGCTGTCACATGGAGGATGGAGCAACCTTGTTTTCTCTTGCTCTGGAGGGTAGGACCCGCACCAATGGCTTCAAGTTCCAAGAAAGGAATTTCTGAGTAAACATTAGGAAGAACACTGACAGTAAGAGCTGTTTGACAGTGGTATGGACAGTGGAACTCCCTCAGGGGCTTGTGAACGCTTCTCCCATGGAGGTTTTTAAGCAGAGGTTGGATGGCCATGTCACTGATGCTTTAGCTGAGATTCCTGCATTGCAGGGGGTTGGGCTAGATGACCTTTGGGGTACAACTCTACAAATCGGTGTTTCTCTGACATTGACCTATAGTAAACCTTTGCTATAGTGCTCTCCTAATGCTTGTCATAGATGCATTTTGTAGTGTGATTTGAATTTTTTCAAGAGTCATTATGCTCAATGGTTCCTTCAGAAGTTGCTCTGCCCTGCTGTCATCAGCAAATCCTACTTTTATAATGTTGCAATTCTGTATTGATGCTGAAGCTCGGGGACATTACATTCTGAATGTTACACCTCTGAAATCTTCTAGTTTGTAGTTGGAGTGTGGGAAGATTTAGGACCTTCCTGAAATACTTTGCTACATAGTTCGAGTGCATATTGAGTGAGATGCATCACAGGATCCTCTACAATATTTCAGAGGATGATGACCCACATTTCTGATTACATGCCGTCATTGCGAGAGATCCTGAAACATAATCTCAGATCATGCACTGTTCTTATTGCTACATCTAAAAATACCGTCACCTAAAGGAACGTTTCCTGACCTGTGGACCCCCAAGAGCATAGCCTGGGGGGCAGCTGCCCCCCAAATAAGTAAAAATCAATACAAATCTGAGGTTCTGTCCCCCTAACAGAAATCTTGGCTACACCCATGCCTCCCTATCCTACTGGTAGAAAAGTAGTTATTTAAATGTTTTATTTATAATTTTTATAATTTATACAAAATACAATTACATAAAATGATAATGAAATATTGTTGAAGCTGAAAAACATAGAATCATGGAGCTGGAAGGGACCTCAAGGGTCATCTTTCTAGTGCATCCCCCTGCAATGTAGGAAACTCGGCTGAAGCATCCATGACAGATGGCCATCCAACCTCTGCTTAGAAACCTGCAAGGAAGGAGAGTCCAGAACCTCCCGAGGGAGATCCATGTTCTATGTATTATAAAAAGTAAACAACACTTATTTGACACGGGGGGGGGGGGGAACCTACAGATACAGTCCAAAAGGCGTACAGGGAGTTATGTGAAAATGGGAGAATTTTAAAAAGCAAGTGGTCCTCACTGACCTGGTGCAAAAAGATATTGTTGTCCAGAGGAGCCTTGGCTGCCCAGATAAAACACTATAGCCCCACAAACCCTTACCTCACTGAACTCAGTGTGGCTTTCTTTTGTGTAGACACTTAGTTATTTACTAGATGCAAATCAGCAGCACCAGACAACCCCGTTCAGCTAGGTGCTGGGGTGGATTGCACCCTATGCCGTGCAGAGCCAGGCCCAGGCTGCCACTGGTGGTAGCAACCTGCAGCTCTGACTCACACTGGCCTACCCATTGCCACCCCACCCCGCACTTATCTGACCTGGGAGTTCTGGATCATGGGCTCTACTGATCAAAACGAGAACCTCAACGATCGCCCTTTCCCACAGGAAACAAACCAGGACTGCTCTAAGAAAACACACATGGCAAAAAGAAGTGTTAGGCCCTCGTGGGCTGCCACCCCTATCCGCTTGCGATTGGCCAAGTGGATAGCCAACCAATCAGGAATATATATATATTTTTTACTGATTTCTTTTCTTCACTTCCCTCTGTGGCCCCCTAGCCTTGTGCTGTGGTGTCCCATTTACGCAATTTTCACCTGTGGTGCCCTTGGAATATCCTGGTGTTCCCATATGGCCCCCAGTTGGGAAACACTGACCTAAAGCAATCTCTTGGTTTACTTGTGCAGTTGGTGAGACCTGATCAGAGGGTTCCTAGATCTGTGCAGATAGCAGAAATTCATTCTTGATCCTGGAAGTGGAGTCACTTCTGCATTAAAATCAGATTTTGTACTTCAGAGGATACATATTGGCTTCGTGATATTAAGATTGCCTTTGGACTAGCAGCTCCAGTTTTTTAAACTGGATTTTCAGAAATATAAGTACAAACTGGAGAAGGTGGCAGGAGCAACTCAAAGCCATATTGCCAATCTTTATGGATGTGAGGCAAGATGTGAGATGAGCAGTACTGGACAGAGTCTCTAGCAATTCAGTGGACCATGGTATTGTTTTAAGTGGTCCCTGAGACCATAATAATATAGGAGAAAATTGAAGGACTGTGGTATCTTTAAGATTCATGCCACCTGCTGAAGAGGCAATTCACTTTGCTTTAAATTTAAACAAAGAACTAACTTGTCTCTGCTGCAATGGAGATGTCAAAGAATACAGGGCCAAAGCAGTTTAGCGCCTTAAAGTTCAGCACCAACACTTCAGATAGTGCTTGGAAACATACTTGGAGCCAATGTTGGTTTTTCAGTACCAGTGTTATGTGTTCTCAACTCCCAGTCACCAGCCTAGCTGTCGCATTCTGAATTAGTTGTAGTTTCCGAGTACGTATAATGAGTACAACAAACTTTAAGAACCAATGCTACAGGGGGTGCTTTAGTGATTTTCTGGTGTCCCTATTAATTTTGCTTGTGCAGTGGCTCTCAACATATTCTCAGATTTTATAAGCTACATTTTCATTCATGCTTGAACTATTGACCCTGTCTGAGTTTAATCAGATATTTTGTTGGCTCTATGTATGCCGATGGGTGTGTATTAGAAACGCCTTCCTATAGGAAATCCTTGGTGTGAAACCTCTGGCTGTCAATGTCAGTTTTGGACAATAGAACATGAATGGACGTGCCTGAAATACTTACTTTAAATATTGAGCAACAGTACTGTTGGTTAAGGGACGCAGGTGGCGCTGTGGGTTAAAGCCTCAGCGCCTAGGACTTGCCGATCGAAAGGTCGGCGGTTCGAATCCCTGCGGCGGGGTGCGCTCCCGCTGCTCGGTCCCAGCGCCTGCCAACCTAGCAGTTCGAAAGCACCTCCGGGTGCAAGTAGATAAATAGGGACCGCTTACCAGCGGGAAGGTAAACGGCGTTTCCGTGTGCGGCTCTGGCTCGCCAGAGCAGCGATGTCACGCTGGCCACGTGACCCGGAAGTGTCTCCGGACAGCGCTGGCCCCTGGCCTCTTAAGTGAGATGGGCGCACAACCCCAGAGTCTGTCAAGACTGGCCCGTACGGGCAGGGGTACCTTTACCTTTATCTTTACTGTTGGTTAGGTGTTGGACAGGGTTGTATTTTTAGATGTTTTCCTTCTCTATAATCTTTCTATCCATTGCTTATTTTTGTCACTGCTTTTAAAGTACTTTTTAAATTTGGCACAGATCTACGCTGATTTTTGAAAGCCATAGTATTGGTATGAAAATATGCTTCTTTAAAGCAATTGTCAATCTTCTATTTAGATCAATTGAAAGCTTTCCTAAAAATATTGGGACGGGGTGATACAGCTTCCTTAGCTGTTTCACCCCGTTCTTTAAAGTACCACAGTGATGGTAGACAAGGAACAGTGTAGGCAAGTTCCCTGAGCTAAGTAGCACCAGCAGAACGCACTCCACAATTCTCTAACTTTGAGAATTATGGGATGCATGTATACTCAGTCTGCTCAGGGACCTGGCTGAGTTTGGCTTTCCTAGTGAATATAGATGTAGATGCCAGCTGAAGAAAATAAGGGGGTGTGTGATTAGGTTTGAGAGGCTATGTCTCCTAATGTTTTAGAAATCACCCCCACTTCCTGTAATGTACAGGGATGTTTAAGGAAGGAAAGGAAAAGAGTGGTTTTCCTTTCTTGTTTTGGCCCCTCAAATGGCTCAGGTTTGACACCCAGCACTAGAGCTGATCCTTCTGGTGTTTTTATGTAGCACAGCAGAAGAAGGTCCAGGAGGCTTAGAAAACAACAAATATTGATTTTTTTTCTTCCCTTCTGTTCACACCCATGACCTGATCATGCTATCCTTTTTTTCAGGCCAGGTGGGCTACTGTTATTTATTTTGTTGCAGGTTTCACTGGTCTGTATACAATTAGTAAAAATGTCAACTGCCTAACAGTTAGTGTTTCTTTTCTGCAAGTACTCAAGTATACATAGTAACAGTGCCTTTTTTTCTAGAAGAAAAGCACTGCTAACATTAGGTAGTATTCAGATAGAGAGACTAAATCTGTATCTTCTGTATCAGATTTACTTTCATGAGAGAATGAGATTCGGCAATAGCTAGGTTACTTCATTTTGCCATAGTGGATGAGGGTATGATCTAAAAGCATCACCCATCTCCTTGGCTGAAGCTAAGCAGGTCTGTGTCTGGTCAGTGTCTAGATGGGTGATCCCTGCTTTGGGTTCTATGATGGAAGAAAAGTAAGATATAACTAAGAAAAATAAACATGAGAGCTATAAAAGAAAAACCATGTATTAAAATATGACCCCAGGCTTCCCCTTAACTAGTTACATTGGTTTCAGTAGTTGAATACTGTACCTACTTTTCTTTCATCAAATTTCTAATGCTAAATATTCATTTTTAAGGCTTGAGGCAGCCAATTCAGACAACCACAACAAAGGGTATGCAGTTTTCATGCTTCGAATAGTTAACCTATAATTTCATGTGGGGAATTGTTTGAACCCCACATTGACATTTAGGTCTCAAGACACTGTAGTTTGTGCCTTACTAAACAGTGGAAACTAGATGTAACTTTCTTGTGTAACTTTACAGACTATGAGAAGACAACGAAATGAAGTTGTTGTGGAATTAAGAAAGGTAAGATTTAATGCTATTTATCACCTAATTCAGTGTGGGCTTGATCCAATCCACTGCAGGTGCAGCAGTCCCCATAAAGCAGTGGTTCCCAAACTCTTTTCTCAGGGCCAGACTTTTAGAATAAAAATTGGTTCGTGCCACACCAAAAAAAATTATTGATAATAAATACATTGGAAAACAAAAAGAAACAACTCTGAGCAGTGATTGATTTTGAAAAAAATACCTATCCATATTCTGCAAATAAAAAAAATTACTAGACTATACTATTTAAATGTTCCTTTGACTGTCCTTGAATCTTCCCACCACACTTGCCATCCTCATCTGCCACACCAGTGTGGCGCACCATACCCTTTGTGAACCACTGCCATAAAGAATATAGAAATGTGCTCTGTTCCCTTTCCCTTTCCCCATGTTAAAAAATCCTCTGCCACCTCTGATCAGTCAAGGAACATGAGCCACAGAAGCTCTGCCATTTTAGACTGGATCAAGCCCATAATTTCTAGCAATTATCTCCTGAATTGCATTGTTCTAAAGTAATGTAACAGTCATGCCTTTTTATTGACAGCATTAAGAAATTGCGCAGTTTCTCTTTTCACTTAGTATGTTAGCATGATTTGACTCTCCCCCCCCCATGAATTCTGAAGTTCTTTTTTACCTTCAAGTGAATATATGACAAATAGCTTTAAGTTACAGGTGAGATTTTGACATTTACAGTAAAATCATTGCATTGATTAAGTCTGACTTTCTGTTGTGCCCTCCATTTTGTGTGCCCCTCAATTTTCAAGCAAGAAAAATGTTGCTGGAAGCTTGTAGGGATGCTAACCAGGAGACTGGTTTCTTTTCCAAAGCAGGATGCTACATGTGTGGTTTAGTAGCTTGGTAATGAACCTGATTAGTCTTATGTGTGATGTATTTGCTTCTGCTCATCATACTGTTGGCTGGAAGTGTGAAATAGGCAAACATCCTGACATTTCTTCTATAATCATTGAAGAAATGCTAATCTGTAGACTGGATGGGAAAGCTCCCTTATATTTTAGAAAGCATGGGAGAGCACTCATATATTAGAAGATCCTATAGTATGCCTATCCATAGAGGAAAACATGAAACTTTCTAATCTTTCTAAAAGCTGCCTAAACTAATGGCCATTACTGCATCTTTTAGTGGATTCCATTGGCTAATTATGAACTGTGTGAAGTACTATTTTTTAATTGCCCTAAATCTAATGCCAGTCAATTTTGTTTGGTGACTTCAGTTTATCATACAAAAGCATCTTGCATGAAGATTATGTTCCGGGGATGGCACATATATGAAAAAACTCGTATACCCAAATCACCCCAGCATAACCACTCTTGCTTACCATGCTCTGGGATGCTTTCGCGCTATCTTGCAGGGCTATCTGAGTTCCTGCAAGATTTTGTGAGAGCGTTTCAGAGCCCCAGTAAGCACGTCCGAGAGATAAAAAGCTCTTTCCATATCACATGCAAAAGGAAATTTTAAGCTCTCCATCGTGCATGCAATTTGCAGGATTTCAACTAGCCAGCTTTCAGCCATGCAATATTGAAATTGCACAAGTTAATTGCACGCAAGATGCGGTTGTGCTGTGCAAGGATGAAAACCTCCAGGCCTTGCTTTTCAGCCCTTGAAACTCTCCTAGTCCATATCCCTTGACCTGCTTTGTGTCCTTTTTGAATGCTTTTGTGTGACTGCAGTGTGTCCATAAGCTTCAGTTATACCTCTTGCTTGAGGGTGGTTGTAGAAATCTCTGGTTTCTGCACGTTTGGAATGTAGCCTGCTGTTGATTTGCCCTCTTTTGACTCTGCCTGCACTCAACACTGACATGCCACCCTCAGAAAGTTTCCTGTAAGGCAGTGCAGTTTTTAGAATGAAATAGGTTATCTGTGCTCTGGGTGAAAACTAGTGTTAGTCATACTTGCAGATTCCCATTGAAATCAGTTGACTTAGGTTTTAATGGTTCTCACTGAGTATGGCTAACATACAAAGTTCATAAATTTACAAACTTATGTTTCTTATTTGTTGATGGAAAACTCCAGATGCTTCATTCCTGAAATACTACTTTTCCCTGTCATTAGAAGTTTCCCAGCTATGGTCAATGTTTTAATTGGTAACTAGCTGCAGTGCTAAACTGCTTAAATTTTATTCGTCTCACCTCTGTTTGATTTCTCTTGAAGCATTCAGCTCTACTAATACTGCTGTTTAAATATGTGTTATTGTTTTCTATGTATAATTATGGATTTCTTTAAGCTTTGCACATTATAAAGTAATTATTTACCCAAGTTATTTCCTTGCTGTACAATTGACTTTTTTGTTTTGGTGTGTATCACTGATAATACTTATTTTCCTTATGTAGATACAAATTGCACTGAAGTTTAATTGGGCATGTGTAGCAAGGAAAATCCTTTTCAAAAATAATTGGGGTTATTTGTATTAAATTTATTAGGAGAATTTTGACTCTCACTTTGACTGCAGAAAAAGTTTTAAAATACGTTTGGGATGATACGTGCTCAGAATTTAGAGGCGGTCTACAGAGCTTCCGATGTTCGGGGATAGCTATTTGCTCTGCATACTCCTTTCTCTCTCATTGCTGCTGTTCCTTGACGATTGCCATGTAAGGCACATTTCTGCACAGACAACTTGCTTTTTGCTTGCATCACTCTGCTCCTCCCAAAAAGTCTGAAACTTTGGAGTGGGAAAAGAACAATATCAAGTAAATGCATATATAGGTATTAATGTAAGATCCATAATCCAATAGTAGAATGCCAGTTTCCTTGGCATATCTATAAGAATTTTGTTTGAGAGTAAATAGGTTGGCAACTATATATATAATTGGCCAAAAAAAATTGATTGGTTTTAGGCATTTTATTTATTTAGGTTGCTACCCAACAAACTCCTTGCATTAGTGTCAGGATTTCCTTTTACCCACCGCCCCATGCCTTCTCCAGATCTTCTCAAAAGATTTAGTTATATGCTGGGAGATGTGAGGGGGAAGTTCCTTTATGCAGCCAGACCTTTCACTAATGGAACTACTTTGTTGGGTACTGTTCTAAGTTAGCTTTTATGCTGCTTTTCAGAATTCTAGATATTTCTAAAGTGACTTACAGTAACCTTTCAACTGCATAGTTCTTTTTCATCCATGGCTGCCATTCCTCAACTGCTCCATGTAAAACTCCATGAATAGACCACTCTTATGTTCCGTTATTCTGTTCCTCCCCAAAAAGGTTATGTACTTGATCATTTAAAACTTTGGAACATGCAAGCTTTAGAATTACACAAAATTGTTACCAATATGAACATAAAATTTGGTTGGCAAATTATCAATAGTGAATGTAAATGTGTACTGTGTCAGGTTATGTAAATCATGTAACACATTTACTTTTTCTATACTGTAATATGAATTAAAAGCCTCTTATGGTATTTTTTACCGTTAATATTTTTTATTGCTTTGTACACTGCATTTTTCTTACATTACATATTTGCATTTTTAAAATTTTACAAATATTTAGAATACACTTTTAAAGCATTGGGGAAAGCAGATATCTGAATGTAATTTGTATTTTGTATTTAAAAGAACAAAAGAGATGAGCATCTGTTAAAGAGACGAAACGTACCTCATGAAGATATCTGTGAAGATTCTGATATAGATGGTGACTTCAGAGTGGTAAGAACTAATTGGTGATTAAATATTATATACGTATGTCTTTTTGAATGCATTTCTAATGCTTTGATATTTGTTTCAGCAAAACACGTCTCTAGAGGCAATAGTGCAGGTAAGTATCTTAACCACTTCTGTTTTTAAAATTCACTTATATTGTGAAAGTCCTGATTTTTAAATATATTTATTTCTTAGAATGCTTCAAGTGACAACCAAGGTATCCAGTTAAGTGCAGTGCAGGCTGCAAGGTAAGAGAATAATTTACTCAGATATGCTTTCTTCTATGGTAGTACAGTTTGTTAATGGAATCGGTAGCTGTACTGTGTTATGACTGAAAATGTTGGTTCTCTTAATGTGCTCTTAATGTGAACACTACTTTGATAATCTGTATTTGACATATTATAAAATGATTTGGAGCACAAGTTGATCAACAATTGAATTCCATTTTCCGCATGCAAATATTGATGAAATCAATATTTCACAAAATGCCAGAAGTAACTGGGCATAAAATTATATATATATTAAGGGAAATTGTTTGAGGGTATTTTTTTAAAATAGTGCACTTTTGATAGATGATAAAAGTTGGATGGTTGGTCAGATGTTTTGTTAGTTTGCCAAATATAACTTTCAAGAAGGTTATATAACATGTAATTGAATGACTCATGAAATAAGTGTTCTCCCTCTTTAACTTTTATCCTGGAATGCCAGGGCCATCTTAACAGTTAAATTAAGAGAGGAATTAAAAAAAGCCAAAGAAAGTAACCAGCTTTGGCTGGACAGGGACTATTTTGCCACAGCAGTCCATGCTCTTACAACTTCCATGAAGTTACAAGACTGCCTTGAAGACAAACTGGAAGCTTCAATAAGTGTAGAATGCAGCTGCCAGAATTTTAATGGGTACGGCCAGATAGAGTCGCTTAATGCCAATTTTCAGGGTTATATTGGCTGCTTATCTGCTTTTGAGCCCAGTTCAAGGTATTGGGTCACATACCTGAAGAAGTAGTTGCCAGAGGGGCTCTTCTCCTTGTTCCATTTTCAGGGAAAGTGAACAAACCTGCACCTGATACGTAAAATACCCTTCATTTAAAAGTGCTTCTGGTGCCAACATTGCTATCATGATGGTATTACCGTATTTTTCGCCCTATAAGACGCACTTTTTCCCCTCCAAAAATGAAGGAGAAATGTGTGTGCGTCCTATGGGGCGAATGCAGGCTTTCCCTGAAGCCTGCAGAGCGAGGGGGGTCGGTGCGCACCGACCCCTCTCGCTCTCCAGGCTTCAGGAAGCTATCCACTAGCCGTGGGAAACCCAGCTCTCCCAAGGCTAGCGGAGACCTTGCCGGCACCCAGAAGCTTGGGGCGCGCTGAGCTCCACACGCCCCAAGCTTCGGGATTAGCGCAGCGCTCCGCTAGCCCTGGGAGAGCCGCGCAGCTCTCCCACAGCTAGCGGAGACCTTGCCGGCACCCAGAAGCTTGGGGCGCACTGAGCTCCGCTCGCCCCAAGCTTCGGGATTAGCGCAGCGCTCCACTAGCCCTGGGAGAGCCGAGCGGCTCTCCCAGGGCTAGCAGAGACCTTGCCGGCACCCAGAAGCTTGGGGCGTACTGAACTCCGCTCACCCCAAGCTTCGGGATTAGCGCAGCGCTCCACTAGCCCTGGGAGAGCCGCGCAGCTCTCCCACAGCTAGCGGAGACCTTGCCGGCACCCAGAAGCTTGGGGCGTACTGAACTCCGCTCACCCCAAGCTTCGGGATTAGCGCAGCGCTCCGCTAGCCCTGGGAGAGCCGCGCGGCTCTCCCACGGCTTGCGGAGACCTTGCCGGCACCCAGAAGCTTGGGGCGCGCTGAGCTCAGTACGCCCCAAGCTTTGGGATTAGCGTAGCACTCCGCTAGCCCTGGGAGAGCCGCGTGGCTCTCCCAAGGCTAGCGGAGACCTTGCCGGCACCCAGAAGCTTGGGGCATTCTGAGCTCCGCACGCCCCAAGCTTCGGGATTAGCGCAGCGCTCCGCTAGCCCTGGGAGAGCCGCGCAGCTCTCCCACAGCTAGCGGAGACCTTGCCGGCACCCAGAAGCTTGGGGCGCGCTGAGCTCAGCACGCCCCAAGCTTCGGGCTTAGCGCAGCGCACCTGGGGGGGAAATAAAATTTTTTTCCTTTATTCCCCCCCCCCCCAAAAAAAACTAGGTGCATCCTATGGGGCGAAAAATACGGTAGATCAAGACTGATTTATTTGATGGGGTATTTTAAGAATTTCTAAATGAGTGATTATCCCAGGGTTATATTTATTCATAGCTTGGTTTCCTTGAGATGTTCTTGAATTCCCAACACCCATCATCCCCAATCATTGACTAGGCTGGATGGAGTTGATGGGACTTTATAGTCCAGCAATATCTGGATGGCACCATGTTGGCTACCCATGGTTTCAATATTTTGATGTCATAGTTTTAACTGCCTTCATAATTTTTTGCCTTTTTTGATTTATTTTCTGGACTCAGACCCAGTACCTGGATAGATAAAGTGTGGTCTATAAACATTTCATTAATATATTAAAATATTTAATGTCAGTTTTTAAAGGCAGCTCTCCCATATATCAGTGGCAACAGCTTGACCTGTTCTATCTTCATGCATTATCTAATGTATCATGGGTATGAACCTGACTGCTTCAAGATTAGGGGAAAAACAGTTCTCACTCCTTCTCTTGCTAACACATGGCTTGATAATGAAATAAACAGCAGTAGACTGTCACATGTGTAGTGTCATTCTTTGGCCTCATGAAATACTTGACCAGCCAGTTGTCCAGCTCTAAACTCTTCTCTCCAAGATATACAAGAAACCTTTGTTCTGTTTAAGGCAGGGGTGGTGCTTCAGGACTAGAGCCACCCTATACCCTTTTGCTCAAGATGCTTGGCACCTCACACTTCCGCTCACACATGTACCTCTTTATTTTATTTATAAAATTTATATACCATCATTCACAGGGTGGTTTACAATATAAAAACACAAGAATGCATAATGCAATAACAAATGAAAACAATAACCCACACCCTTCCCCCAGTTTAAAGGCCATAGATTGTTTAATTAGCCAAAGGCCTTGGAGAAGAGAAGTGATTTTGCCTGGCGCCTAAAGATTTGTAACAAAGGTACCAGGGAAACCTCCCTGGGGAAGAGCATTCCACATTTCTGCAGCCACCCATTCTCTCCATCCTGACAAGAACTTTACCCACTAAAAAGGAGAGAACCAGTCTTATTCAATTCTTTCAATCACCATCAATCTCTGTGTATGATGTTTTGTAGCAGGATAGTGAGCATCTTTTTGTACTGTGTAGCACTCTGGCCCAGGTGTCTTCTCTTTTAAAAAGAGGCAAATGGGCACATTTGCTTGCCTTTGATCTCCTTTCAGTTTAATTTTGATTTAATTTAAGACATTTTGGACTTCAAAATATATTTTACAAATGTCAAGAGGGTGGGGAAATAAGATAATGCATTCAGAATTACTGGTTTAAATTTAAATTGTATTTGATTGTTACTTATGAAATATCAGAATAATTACTACCATATTTTTTAATTTTTATGTTAAGATAGGAAATGGAGTATGCTGTGAAATCCCTGTTAGCTGCTCTTCATGTTTTTAGCTATAATAATCAATTGGAGCCATTTGAACTTTGCCCGAAAGTTTGATATTCTACTTTCCAAATATTTCTGAATAGAAAACTACTCTCCAGTGATCGCAACCCGCCTATTGATGACTTAATAAAATCTGGAATATTACCCATATTAGTGCACTGCCTTGAAAGAGATGACAAGTGAGTATGTGCCTTTAAAGGAACAGTTGTTTTCTCAAGCAGTTGATCAAAAGTATTGTAATAAACTGTTGTTTGTTTTTTATTATATTCTTAGTCCATCTTTACAGTTTGAAGCAGCATGGGCACTGACGAATATTGCATCCGGAACTTCTGAACAAACGCAAGCTGTCGTTCAATCCAGTAAGTTAATCAGTACTTAACTCCTGCAAAAATGCCTTGCTGATTGAGTAGAACTATGCACATGTTATATTTCTTATTTGGGTATTCATTCACATGTGCCAATGAGTTGGTTCTTTGATGCTGTAGCCAGGATGATTGAATTCTAAATGCTAATCAATGAATCATACACTGAAAAGGAAGATGTGCACATAATCTCTCACTAAATTGAAATTAAATTTGGATAGCACTGAAGGTGTTCCCGCTTTGTGATCAGAAATATGGGATTTAGTAAGCAACGAATTGATTTGGAGCTTGTGACCATAGTTTAGCATTACAATAACAAGCCTAGTTCCCGCCTTCCTTCTGGCACCACTATGAAGAGGCATCCATAAACTCTCTCTTCCTTTTTAGAACAACTTCAGCTTGTGACATCTGAACCTAGACAAACTGTGATTAGTGGGAAACAAGCCAACCAAGCTTTTAAACTATCTTATTTTCACTAATTGTAGCTAAGATTAACTGCTGTTTAGTGTTTGGACATTGTTTTGAATATGTGGAATTGCCTTTAAAATATATAATCTGAAGAATATCTCTGGAACTATCCACTGCTGATATATAACTGTTTTCAGTGTTTCTTGATCAGTATAAAAGACTTTTTATATTTTTTTTAAAAGAGTTACTTCTCTAGTTTTCTTTTATAATGGGTTGGATCCAGACTTGCCCTTACCAGAGTGAAAGGACTTCTTCAGTTCTCAGAGGGGATGAAGAACCAATGCGGGTTTCCTGCTGGAAAGGTGGTTTTCACCAATTTCCCTGCCGCCTCGGCAGATCCCAGTGACACCTCTCATGCTATTCCACAAGCTATCCCAACACTTCATAGCTGTTCAAGAGGCTGCAGGAAGTAGGAAAGATTGTCAGCAGTGTTCACAGGAGTTCTGGATCCAACCCAATGGCTGCTTAAAGATAAAAAAAATAGAAAATTGAAAATGTGCTGTCAGTGGGTTTTAGTGCCTTACATCCTTAGAAGTACCGTATTTTTTGCTCTATAAGACTCACTTTTTCCCTCCTAAAAAGTAAGGGGAAATGTGTGAGCGTCTTATGGAGCGAATGCAGGCTGTGCAGCTATCCCAGAAGCCAGAACAGCAAGAGGGATTGCTGCTTTCGCTGTGCAGAGATCCCTCTTGCTGTTCTGGCTTCTGGGATTCAGAATATTTTTTTTCTTGTTTTCCTCCTCCAAAAACTAGGTACGTCTTATGGTCTGATGCATCTTATAGAGCGAAAAATACGGTATTTCACAGGAGAAGGATACTCTTTGTAGAGCTTTGCAAAACTGAAGTGGCAATGACGGAGGCTTTATGCTACCTTCAGCCACAATGCAAAAGGAACATAAATAAGTGTGTGGTAATTCCACTTTTACACATCATTGTTCCGACTGCATACTGAGTGTGCTACATCTCATTGGGGAGATATGTTAAGTTCCAGACACAGTTGTGCATCTTGCCTGTTGGACAAAATTTGAAAGATTTATTTTGAACATTATAGTGCTTTGGAGGAAGAACTGGAGGTTCAGAAAGGCACTTCTTTTTTCTCAAGAGTTTCAGTTCCATGCACTAAGTCCCTGAAATTATGTATCAGTTGAGTGATAACTACACAAATTGTGACTATGCCTCATTTGCAATCTGAATATCTGTGAATCAGGAATGGCTGTTTATATATTGCATGGTTTAAAGTTTAAATCTTAGATCTTAGCCAAAGGGCTATGGAAACTTAAAAAAATGAGTCATAATGATATTTTTCCTTATTTTGCAGATGCTGTCCCACTTTTTTTGAGGTTGCTGCATTCGCCCCATCAAAATGTTTGTGAGCAGGCAGTATGGGCTTTAGGCAATATCATAGGTTTGTTGCATTTCTGTGTAGAAACTCCACTACTATGACAATGAGAACTGCTTAGAATTTTACTACTGAATGAAAGCTATTTTTCTCCAGCGATGCCTTGTACACAGTTCTGTGTGTTTGTGCGGGGGAGTGTTTTCCCAAAGCATATTTTAGTTAGGCACATGAAGGTTCAGACAAGTAAATCACATGGAAGGATATTACATGAGTTATTCAGGTCATGGTGCACTTATTGTCGGTATTCATCACACAGCAAGCAAAGCCCCCAAGTTGGTGGAATATCTGATACCTGTGCATAGCATATGCATTTCTAGTTCTCTGTATCAAGCTACATCCTTTAAACTACAACAGTTAAGAATCAGAAGTTTATAGCTTTTCTGCTGCTGAGCAGCAGCAATCCCCTCCCCCCAACAAAGCTCACAAGACAAAACTCCAGCCCAAGAGTCTGTTCAGCAGCCTCTGGTTTTTTGGCTGGAGTCAGTCAGCCCCTCCCCCAGGCCAGGTGGGAAAAGGCCTTCAAGACAGGGGGCAGGTCTTCTAGGACACTCAGCCAAGAAGGCTATGACTTTGTACTTGACTTTATGCATGTCCAAAAATGGGCAGGACAGGTTAAAGAAGCTATTATGCCAGCTTAATATATCTAGTCGTAGTGTATCCTGTGCATAGGTGCCAACATGATTTTCTAGACCTAGTGCATTATATATGGATTGGGCCCTCTGCAGCAAAAGAGGGCATATATTTGCATACCTTTTATGTCATACACCAATTTGTATTCTATTTTGGAGAACTCGCAAATAAATCAGGGGCCTCACTGGTGAAACATTTTCCCACAATTGCACTTCCATATTTCAAAAGGCTTAACCTCTTGAATGTCTACTTACAACATAGCTGTTAGTGACAAAAAAATAGTCCTGCTCCCCCCCCCCCCACCTCCCCAAACCATGCAAAGTATTCAAGTTTCCTGAATTTACTGTTGGCTTTTCATTGATTGGAAATACTACATTTCAGTGGACAACCTAGCATGGTATTTGGAGTATGTGGAGGGGAGAGTTCAGATGACGCATAAGATTTATGGCAGCCAAGATGCCCATACTTGGAAAAATTGAAGATTAAATTGTTAAAAAGCAGGCAGGGTATTCTAAGAGCATTTGTTGTAGTTATTTCTGTCTCATAATAGCTACAGCCATGTTAACAGAACATTGATAAGCACCCTTTTCTCTTTTTTGTAACAAAAAGGGATTTATAATGTTCATGCTTAGGGGTGGAGTGCGGAATCTCTCTCTCCCCCCCCCCCCCCCGCCAAAAAAAATCTGATTTACAGCTACACTAAAGTACTGGTTTTCTTAGTTATTTTCTCTCAGCAGCAACTGTTTTGCTTCTACTAGGTAAGAAGAAGAAGAAAGTTTGAAAATGAACATTCAGTTTCTTCTACAATTTTTTGGAGAAAGGACTTCCTGGGTTATTTAGGGGTCTTCTCTAAAATGTGTATTACTCTAAATTTCTCCATAGCACTTGTCAATCATAACTCTGACTTTACACATTGGCTAAAAATACTGAAATGTAGAAGCATTCTCATTTCTCACTATTTCAAATACTGCCCCAACAACACTATTCAAATGCCTGAAGGGCTGTTACAGAAAAAGGCAAGGGCTTGTTTTCTGCTTTCCCAAAAGGGGCAGGTTATAGAAGGTAGATTTTGGCTGAACCTTAGAAAAGAATTTCAACAGCAGTTTAAAAATGGATTCAGTTTTTGGGAGTGGCGTCTCTCTGTCCAGAGGTTTTCAAACAGATGCTAGACAGCCATCCTTTGTAGATTTTCTGCATCAAGGAGGAGGCTGGACTTAGATGACTTGCAAGCACCCTTTCCAACTCTTAATTGTACAAATCAACCATTCTAACAAACTGAGTCTATACCTGGAAGTTGCTTATTTCAGACTGTTCACATACAGAGAGAGCTATCCTAATGGGGAAAAGCAATTTTGATAGACCAGTGTTGATATTTCTTCTACCCACAAGCTCCTCCATGTTTATACAGGTGATGGACCCCAGTGTAGAGATTATGTCATTAGTCTTGGAGTGGTGAAGCCTCTGCTGTCATTCATCAGCCCATCTATTCCCATAACTTTCTTAAGAAATGTTACTTGGGTAATGGTCAACTTGTGTCGCCACAAAGACCCGCCTCCACCAATGGAAACGATCCAGGAGGTAAAACTACTTCTTTGTTGAAATTTTATCACTGTGAGCTTTCCTGCAGAATTTTGAATACCTTTTTCTCTTTCTCCTAGATCCTCCCAGCACTCTGTGTTTTAATTCATCACACAGATGTAAATGTGAGTATCTCAATATTGCACGGCCTGTTTACTTATCACAGCCTTGCCAGGTTACCCCTGAAAGCAATTTGTGCCTCTTTGGCTATATTGGTGGATACTTGTCAGTCTTATTAACGAAGCAAAAGTCTCTCAAAGGAGTAAAACATATTTCAGAAGTCAGTGCTCCCACAAAACTGAGGGGCAGTTTACAAATACAGACAACCTGCAGTTTACATGGGGGCTATGGTCCCGGTAACAGCAGAACAGTTACCGGTATGTGAACTGGCACAAATTTCATCTCCCACAGGGGTTGGTGAGACTTGCACAGACTTCCCACTGGTTCTCTATTTAACATATATCCATAGGCAAGCACTAAGTTGGTGGTGGACGGGATTATTCCCTTAAGATAAGAATACCTACCAGAACTGTCATTCTGGATCAGCTGAGTGGGACAATTCTATCCTTTTTGGAAGGGCTTAGCGTTTGAGGCACTTATCTGTTGTTCAGCCGTTCTCTGTATGCAACACCCATTCAGTTCAGGAATAAACCTGCAGAACCTGCTTCTCTGTACGTTCTCTTCTTCTCTGGGTTGGGACTTAACCTGCAACAAAATCAGAAGCCACTCTGCCAATACATAGGAGAGGCCAGAGGCCTTTTGATATAATGTATATGCTTGCTGGTGGAGTTGGCAGCATAACTTTTTTTAAGATTCAGCAGGAAATGTTTTTGAAAGCAAGTATGAAACAAAAATTTCCAAGGGATTTTGTCAGAAACCCTCTGTGATTTATTTTGTGGTATGTTGCAGAAACTTAAAATACTAAGTAGGCTGAGAACATCACTGTTTTCAATGGGAGATGCTTCTGTTTATATATGACTCATTGTGTCTTGCAGAACTTCCTTTGTATTACTCTAATGTGTCTTTGTTGATTTTTGAACAGATATTGGTAGATACAGTCTGGGCCCTCTCCTACTTAACAGATTCAGGCAATGAACAGATTCAGATGGTGATAGACTCGGGGATAGTTCCTCATTTGGTTCCTCTTCTCAGCCATCAGGAAGTTAAAGTGCAAGTGAGTCTTTTACCATTTCTCCTTTATTTGAAGCATTTTTGCTGACAGCATTGCATTAGAAATTTACAGTATGAAGCACATTGTATTCTTACTGTGTTCAGTCACTGTGTTTGTCAAGCTCAGAAATGTAAAAAAAAAATTCTGACTTGAATGTTTCTCATATTTTGTGGAATGTGGAATCGTGTTTTTGCCTTGAATAAACATTTTAAAAGCTGCTGTCCCCATAGGACAAAATAGATTCAAAAAATAAAAGGACAGTAGCTTTCTTTAGTTTCTGTTGAGTGCAAGCTTTTATTAACTAGCAGGTTTAATGCTCATTGTAAAAGAGAGGTGTTCTTTAATATTTCATTTTATCAGACTTAGGAATATGGGATATGCTAACAAATTAGAGTCAAAATGGTTGAAAATGGGTGCTAGGTCCTTCCACTTTAATTTTCCAGCTCTGGATACAAACTGCAAGTCGTTGTAGATTGGTTCAGATATAATGCAGTATATGGAGAGGTGGGACTAAGTTCTTTTTTGTACTGTGATTTGTAACCTTCCTTTTAGCAAGCCATTGCTTGTCATTCAATCTGACAAAACAAATCAGGCTTTGGACAAACCATTGTTTCTCAATTCAGATGCAATGGCCAACTGATTTGCTGAAAGCCAGGAAGTTACTAAGTGTGTGACCCTAAGGTTTATTTGTGTAATACCAGCTCAACCCATTACCATTATCACCATCAAATTTGGCTCATGAAAAAGATGAATCTGCTGCTCAACACAGTAGCTGTTTCAGAAATCCTAATTTCTCAAATCTTTCATTGTCAGATTTGTAAAGTTACAAGTTTTTATTTTTGCTGGGGGGTGGGGGAGAACCATGTCTTCTACCTGATTTAAGTGGTACAGTTGATCTATTAAAGCTGTGTTGTGCAATCCTATACATACTTACTCAGAAGTAAATGAATAGGATTTCAACCTCAGTCAAATCATGTAGTCTTAATACTATAATGCTTGATTTTAAAACATGCTGCTCAAGCCATCAGGTTTTAACTTTTGAAATGTTTTCTTTCAGACTGCTGCACTCAGAGCTGTAGGAAATATTGTTACTGGTACTGATGAACAGACCCAGGTAGTTCTGAATTGTGAAGCTCTTTCACACTTCCCTGCCCTATTGACTCACCCCAAAGAAAAAATTAATAAGGTATGAAAATGGGCATGTCGCTGCATGCATGAAAATTGATACCAGGGGACTGTGTGGCATATCTATCAAACAAAAGTACAGGATAATCGTCAATCTCTTTACTTGAACTTTTGTAGAAATTGTAATGTAGCAATTCCTTTGCAAGGAGCATATTTATTTGTTTGTGGTGCATCGGATATAACCCTTTCTAGTCCAGCATTGTTCTTGGTTATGGTTATTTTTTTTTTTTTTAAACGGGATTTTTATTGTACCCTGGCCTAAGATCAGTTATAATGAAGAGCAGGACCTAAAATAAATATTACAAATAATATCCTAGCAATTGGTGGCCTTTAAATATACGGTGGCTCATCAAAAATTGGTCAGTGGTTCTCCAGCCTGTCTTTTGCATACACCTGAATTATAAACTGACTCTTGGAAATGATGAAATGGAGGTAATAGGGAATAGGGAATAGTAAGGGGTGTGTACATTAGGGAAGGGGGGGCAAATTTTAGTCTGAAGTAAAAGGGGTTGGTTGTGTAAAAGTTATATAGTGATGTAAACTGTGGGCACTGATAAAGAAGCTGTTGATTTCGCAGTGCATCTGAGGCCTTGTTGCTAAATCATCTGGGTTTACTGCAACATTGCCAGTGATTAGAGCCCAAAATAAGCTCGCAGTTTGCATCTAGACATTTTAAACCTCTAACAGGTTCCTTTTGTTAGGCAAAAGGAATGTGATCTGATCCAAGAGTTCAGTTTAATGACACCTAAAACATATGATTTAGATTAGGAAATCATCATTTTTCCCATACTCGAAGAATAAGCAAGATTTAAATGGGAAACAAAAATTACACATTCTTTGGGTTCTACATTTATCAAAAAATAACTGCACTAGTAGCAACTTCATTTATACTTCTATAGGTAGTTTTTTTTAAAAAAAATAGTAAGTTTTATAGGCCACTTAACCACAGAACTCTCTAATATATAAAGTACATGATAAATACAGGTAAAATCCACCAAACTGTTAAACAAGTATAGATAAAATTGTCAACATATAGATAAACATAGTGCTACAGCTGGTACCTGTTATACTACAAAGTGTTCCATCTAATACTGATCTTCTAAACTGCAGTAGTGTTAAAGCCAATTTTTAAAAATGCATGCCATCCTTGGGTATTGTTACTTGAAACTGAATCCCAGTAAGAGACACTCCCTCTGAAGGAGCAGGCTCTTCAATTCCAAGCTGTCACTGTTGGACCACGTAGCTTCAGTGCCAAGAAGCCACTATGCCCCACTCCAACTAGTTTTCTAGCTACAGCTATTCCTGGAGTGAAACAACTTGTCCTCCATTATCTGTGCTCTAATAAACTTCTGTATAAACTATTCCAATGCAGGCTGCATCATGCTGCTTTTGAAGACAGTCCAGTAGCTGTAGCTGATGCAGAATTCCGCTGCCTGGGTGTGGTTAATCAAATTTAAATAGTTCTCAGTATTGCGCCATTAAAAGAAGT
Organism: Podarcis cretensis; assembly: GCF_951804945.1. Taxonomy (NCBI): domain Eukaryota; kingdom Metazoa; phylum Chordata; class Lepidosauria; order Squamata; family Lacertidae; genus Podarcis; species Podarcis cretensis. Next base: position 82,660,997 of record NC_137174.1, on the reverse strand, counting down.
CTAGCTCTACAGAGATGGATGAATACTTTCGTTATTCAAAGTATTTCTTGTCGATATTTTTAAAATCACAGTTTTGTTGTTGCAGGAAGCTGTTTGGTTCCTATCTAACATCACTGCAGGAAATCAGCAGCAAGTCCAGGCGGTGATAGATGCTAACCTTGTGCCAATGATAATACACCTTTTAGATAAGGTTAGACAAAACCAATCTTTTGCTAAGCTTTTGTATTGTTCTATGTGTGTGTTGTACTGAAACAGCCGTGGAACGTAAAATGTGCTGGTTGGGTACCTATGCTGGTTGGGTATGTATGCTTGATGGAGGGTTCTAGGCCACTCTTCGCAGTAAGCTGGTTTTTCCAGCTAGACAGGTGCCTGCCCCCAAGAGACTCACAGTCTGAGTAATTCAAAGTAATTAAAGCAGCAGAGGCCTCCAGGTTGGATAGGAGGTGCTCAACTTTTCTTCCTATGCCCACCAATCCTCCCCTGAAGATCTCCACCCATCCATCACTTTTTCCTCTGCTGGGCTTTTTCCAGTCATAGAGATTTTCTTCAGTACTTTCCTCTTCTCCCTGTACTTCCATTTGATAGGCAGCAGGTAAGCTGTGCCTAGGTCCTTGTTTCAGATGAAAGGTCAGGTATTGTAGCATCTCTTCAGTCCTTGGTGCGTACACCCAACTTCATCAGCAACAGCCAGCATGGCCAACCATCAGGGATTTTGGAAGCTGCAGTCCAAAAACATCTGAAGGGTCCCAGCTCTTCCTGCTGGGGCTGACTTACACCTCAGATGCTGGCGTCCTAAAGCCAATTGTCTTAGCTTTGGGATATGGAGGCTCTGCTCATCCACTGTTTTTCTTCTGTGGTCACAAGACTGGTGCCTGAATCAGCTCATGTTACTTGCCTGAGTGTACTCCCTGTGTAGACAATAAAGATATTCCTCCAACTGTCTTCTCTTTAGGGTGACTTTGGTACACAGAAAGAAGCTGCTTGGGCTATAAGCAACCTGACAATCAGTGGAAGAAAAGATCAAGTAAGTAACCTAGTTTGACTGACTGACTGTTTTAAAACAGTAAAGGAACGTACAAAACAGGAAGCACAATTCAACCAAATGATAACATTTAGAAGTGTTACTTATTTCAGTGGGAGAGTTTTTAAGCAAACACTTAATTCTTCCCTTGACATCAATGGGACTTGAAAGTGTGTAACTTTCACTGGATTATGCTAGATCAAAGCCACAGATGGGTCCTCTTGCAAGAACCACCATTGTGCTCATTATTTGATACTTGCCTTTAAAATATCAGTTCATCCACTTAGAACCAATTCTGATCAATTTCGCACAGACCAGTGTAGAACTTTTCTGTTTGCAACCTCTACTTAAAAACCTCCAGTGATAGAGTCCACCACCTTCCAAAATAGTCCATTCCGCTGTCGAACAGCTCTTACCACCAGAAAGTTATTCCTGATGTTTAGTTGGAATCTCCTTTCTTGTAACCTGAAGCCATTGATATGGGTCCTATCCTTTGGATTTCTCTTGAGTGCGCACATGCATATAAAATGCCCCAGACGGGAGAGCTGCATTGTAAGCCTTGAATGTAGGGCTAGCAGTGCTGTTCTTTCTCAACTGGTGGAGGGTGGGGAGAGGAAGAAATCAATATTTTATGAGCATTTCTATTCTCAAGAGAAGCTTGTTTCACAGTAGATGCTCCTGCAATAGGGTTTGCCTGCCCTTCTCACTAAAGTCTCTTGCACCCCTCTGAAATATGTTTTTGAGGGACAGAGACCTTCCAGAATAGTATGGGATGTGGTGATGTGAAATCTGGAGTAATAGGGGAGAGTGCAGCAAAAATGAAGCGAAGTCGAGTTTTGCTTCTGTAATGCACCTTTGGATCCAAGGTTTGGTTTGGTTTATTTTGCTATCACTTGGTGTTCCTTGCAGATTTAAAAACGTAAATCAGTAGCCTCACAGGTGAGTCTTGCATGATGCTCTATTCTAAAAGCCAAGCCCCCTCGATATCTGGAGCTAGAATCCACCAATTTACAATAGTTTATTATGTCCAAATTCATCAAATACATATTTAATATGAGTTCACAAAAATATATTTGTTTGGTTTTAAAGTCAAAACCAATTATGAGTTATTAGATGACATAATGCTTTTTGAGTATAGTGAGAATCCTTTTACTTGAATTTCTGTAGTTTTGAAAATGTTTTAATTAACTCTCCTTTTTCTCCATACTCTTAACTTAGTATATTTATTATTATTTCATAATTTGTTTATGGCTTAATCATATAAACCTCCAAGCAGTTTATGTAAGTTGTATTGATCCTAATTGGCTTAATGTCTGTTTCTATTCCTTTTTTTAGGTGGCGTACCTAATTCAACAAAATGTAATTCCTCCCTTTTGCAACTTGTTAACAGTAAAAGATGCTCAGGTTGTACAAGTAGTGCTGGATGGGCTAAGTAATATATTAAAAATGGCTGAAGAGGAGGCAGAAACCATAGCCAACCTTATTGAAGAATGTGGAGGTACGATTAAAAATTTGCCTTTGTATACCAAGGTCTTAGATTTGATAAAGTGATCCTTCAGTTTTTTGTTTTTGTTTCTTTGTCACAGATCTTGAAATATTTTCATAGTTTCTATGGAGAAATATGATTTGTGGACATACTGGTTACCAGTGTGTTTTGAAAAAAACATTTGTTTTCATTTTTACATCTAGTCTGGGGTTCCTTCAACTTTTTTGTGTTAAACTTTACAGGGCTGGAAAAAATTGAACAACTACAAAATCATGAAAATGAAGACATCTACAAACTGGCCTATGAGATCATTGATCAGTTCTTCTCTTCAGATGATGTAAGTACATAATTCTGAAACTGAGTATTTTGAAGTAAAGTACTGAATGTTAAAAATCTGGTAGTGGACTTTGTTGGATTGGAATTACTATTTTTTTGTTAGTTTTCCAATATACCCCCAGTAATAGCCAAATTAGAACAATAACAATTAATTCCCAAATTATATAATTATGAAAATGTCAATCAACTTCCAATTAATACATTTTAGTTAAAGTGGCTCCCCGCATGGTGGTTTGGATGCATTTCCGATCTTATATCACTGCATTCCATAATCTTAATCAATGTCAGTTACATTTCAGTTATAATAATAATCCCTCAGTCAACAGATACATAATTAATGATTTCCATTCGTGATGTTACAATATATAAATATATAAAGCTTCAAGTGAGGAACTCAAACTTTATCTTTATTCTGCCCTGCATGTGAAAACTATTATGTCCATGGAGATTCCTTCTGTCCGTATATGGTGTTGTCTCTTTCACTTCCCAGCTGTTGTTTTTTCCCATTGTGGCTTGGGGTGGAACTGAATCTCAAAGTTTCTCAGAGGTCTTACCTCTCCGTCCCTTGCTTCAATGTCTCGGAACTGGCGACAGTCTGCTGGAAACCATTCTGTCTCACTAGTGAAACATTTTGCAGATCTTCGCCATTTTCCCCTCAGCCTAGGAAAAGGTGGGCAATTTTCGAACGTGCTGATGATTTAATACTCCTTTCCAACTCCCAGAATCTCTGCAGTGTTCTTATCACAACCCCCAAATTCTTTTCCTTCCAGCAAGAGATTTATGGCCCATTTAAACTTTATCTTAGATTACATTCCATCAGTAGCACACAAAAATCTCAGTCTTTTTCCTTGTCTGTTGTTTTTAAACAGAGTTGAGGGGAATTAATCTGTCTTAATCATGGGTAGACAAACTAAGGCCGGGGGGCCAGATCCAGCCCAATCGCCTTTAAATCCGACCTGCGGATGGTCCAGGATGAGTAGAAAGTGCCCTTTTATTTAAAATTCATCTCTGGGTTATTTGTGGGGCATAGGAATTCCTTCATTCCCCCCCCCCAAAAAAAAAAAATAGTTCGGCCCTCCACAAGGTCTGAGGGACAGTGCACCATCCCCCTGCTGAAAAAATTTGCTGACCCCCTGGTCTTAAAAATTCCAACATAGTCATACTTGAGCTTCCCCTCCCCCTCCGTTCATTTCAGATCAATCTGTTTCCATTTTTGCTTGTTAATATCACTATTACTCCAACGTCCCTTGCTCACTTGTAAATATCTTTTTATCTTATATTCTCGAGAGGGTTGCTGAATCATAAATATATAAAAGCTTAGAATAAACAAACTGTGGGGTTCCCTCTCCTCAACCAGCTCTCACGCCGAAGAAAATCTTATCTCAATTCAAACCTTTGACCCATGTAGCTGGTATATTCCACAGTATGTTGTTGCAACCTTTTTCCATCACATGCGAGTACAATTAAAGATCCAATTCAATGGAGAACCTCTCTTCTTAATGGCGGCATAGGAGGGTTTTCGCCAGGCAAAGTGCTTTTGCACTCAGCGCATTCCATGCCAGAGCAAGAGCCAAGTACCGAGACGAACTGCAAGTGACGCCCGTTCCCCCCATCCCTGGGGTGAATTTGCAATGATGATTTGCCCTCTGTCATTCTTGTTTTTCATTTGCCGATGATCACCTGCTATTGTGGGGGCTGCCTCCATTGAGGCAGGTGGGACTGGAAGCCTGGAAGATTCTTATTTCTGGTCTTTGTGGTTCATTTACAGATAGATGAAGATCCAAGCCTTGTTCCAGAGGCAATACAAGGTGGAACATTTGGTTTCAATTCATCTGCCAATGTACCTGCAGAAGGGTTCCAGTTCTAGAGTGGTATTTTGGAAGTTAGGTACAATGCAGCACTGAATAAAATAAGGTTTGATCCATCAAGCTTGGCTCATGGGATCCGCTGCTGCATTAAATCGGGGAAGAAAATGGTGAAGATTTCATTTGGAATCACAGAAAAGCCCGAATGAAGTCAAGATGGCGAGTGGGTGCGAGTGAGAGTGAGTGGCAAAATGTAATGAAAAACTTCACACTGAATGCTTATATAGGTTGTTCAAAGGAAAAGGGCTACAGGTCAAAGATCTTCAGTGCCTGAGGAGGAACATTGACTTAATTAGCGCAATTGTGGGGGGAAAATGCAGTACTATTCCATCATCAAGCCATGTAAGCATAAAGGAGAATAGGATGCCCATATAAGTCCAAGGAGAATGAGCCCAGGTCTTGCTAATGAAGCACCGTGTGAATGGACAACATTGAGTGAATGTCTGGACTCAGTGCTGTGGGGCCACGTGTGTGTTTCAAATCTGGGGCTCTTTGCTCATGAAGCAGACTCCTAGTCTTGGAGTGGGGTGTGTACGAGAGTATGGTTGTGATGCTGTATGTGAACGCATGCAAGCTTGATTTGCCTTCAGGGGGCTGATAATAACCCTAGTCAATCATCAAAAGGAGTGTATAAGTGTTAACACTGGACACAAAAACAGAGACCGGTTTAGCAGCAGACTATGGTTTTACTCCTGCAGCCTGTGTTTTGTTTTATTCCCCACCCCTTTGATTTTAGTTATTTTCTTTCCTGTATGGCTTATTACTAGTTGCTTGTAAAGTCAGAAAACTTTGAGGAAGGCTTCCCTGTGCATTTGCACCAGATGACTGTTCATTGTTTACAAAAAAAAAAAAAGCTTTCCATATCATCAAAACTAATTTGTGTAGATTTTTTTGCATGAAACTCATACAAACGTTTCCCTCTTCCAACTATTGTGTTGCAGTACACAAATTGCCATATAATACTAGAAAACAATAAAAAAAATAAGTTTAACACCATCCTTTTCATTTTCAGAGACGACATAAAGCTATTTTTGCATGTGGTAATTTACAGCATAGCTCATTTTTAGATTTTATTGAGTCCTGTAACCAGCTGTTTCTGTTGTGGTAGGATACTGTGCTGTGTTTCAATGTTATTTGTTTTCAAACTTTGTTTTCTATGAAAATGATATGGAAACCTCAAAATAAAATTTGGTGCATATGTACTGCTGAAAAGATTGGAGATGTGAATAGATGTACAAATCAAGTCATGGTTTGAACACCGTTAATAATACCACCTAATCTGTCCAATTGTTCTAGACTTTTTATCTTTAGATGTAGGCAGCCATGAACAATCTATTTTGAGCCACTTTAGAGAGAACTTTGTATTCTTAACTTGCATACCAAATGCAAGTGGTTTTTATAATTGGAATAATACCTCAGTTTTGAGGTTCTGCACACTAAATTAAAAGTGACATTGCAAATATGTACAAAAGGAGAACTCTTTATAAGGTGGCTCATTGTAGGAAATGCTGTGCCTTCCCCTTTGAGCACAAGTGTTGCATGAACAACAGTTTGCTATAAGAAAACATACCAGGTTAGCCACCATTAGCATCTATATCTACCTTGTGGTTGTTTTTTTTAAATCAGCTGGTAATTCTGAAACGCAGTAGAATGGATAAAGATTATTTTGTGATCATAACTCTTTGTTGGACTAGAGTATTTTTGCAGCATTCCTTGTCATCAGAAACATGGTTAAAAGTTTAAAACTAGATGCAGCAGAAAACTAGCTTGTGAAATTTATCCAAGTAGAATGCAGGCTAGGCTGTCTTGGGGAAAATAAACATTAAAACTTACAACAATGTTACATTGGTGTATGCATTTTTGTCTATACAAATATTTACAGAACCTGCTTTTGTGTGCCATTATTTGATTAAGCAAGTAGAACAAAATTATAATGCTTATTTGATAACCCCTTTCACCCTTTCTGAAATCATGCCTCTTAGCCTTCATCAATTGTAGGTTGCCACACACAAATTGACTACATTTGAATGTAGATCCTCTGTCCCATTCACTCAGCAGCATAGTTTCAATATGTTCTTTTCCTCTTTAGGCCTGAGACCATGCTTTCCACAAATTATTTAAAACAAGGGAAAAACATCTGCCATGAAATACCCTCCTTTCTACTCCTTTATTACTGAATCAATTGTAAAAATGCAGTCACATACATAGCCGTTGTCCCAGAACTTTCACAACTATCCCTTCCCACAGAATTCAATATACTGTAATCTACTTTAGCAGAATTGTTTTCCTATTAATAAGAAACTACTGAAATTGTTTGGGTTTCAAAGTGTTATTTCTACCAGAAGATAACAAATAGTAATTCTCATTTGACATGTCTTTCTCTAAGCTTCAGTTTTTCTTAAAACTATTCTTTGTGGAATGACCAGGTGTGAAATTGTATACGTTGCTGCTGCTGCTTGTGTTTAATGCATAGTAGGCAGGTTCCAGAAATAATTTATTGGTATTGTTCAAACATAATGCCAACACATGTGCCTGTGCATGGCAATTCCCTCTCCTTTTTTCAGTTTTAGGTAAATCACAGTCACTTTGGGTGGCGAGCTATGGTTTTTAAAGTCAGGAAAAGAGGGAGGGGAATTGGGACAGGAGCAGAGGGGAAGTGCATGAGTCCTGCTAATCTTCATGTACGAACTCCTTGGATACTGGGCAACTTAAGAAAAGATGGGAAACACTGCTAAGTTAGTTTCAGGCACTAGCAATTTTTGAAAGCAGAGAAAAAAGGGTTTGGGGGGGCGGGTGGAAATACCGCCACCCTTTTATAAATGTTTCTAGTTATACACAGATAAGCACAAATAACACTGTTCATCAAAATACCCATTTCAAAAACCAGTACAGTTCTGAAGTTGGGTATGATCAGTACCGTCCTGAATGCATTGAAGCTACATGTCACAAGTTCTGGATTTTAAGATACTGAATTGCAGAGAATTGTTTCCACTGCAAATTGTGGAGCATCCTGTTCATCTTAGTGGTGTTCTGTATTAAAGGAACAATTATGGTAGAAAGTATGCAAGGAGGCTAAAATAGCCAGGAGCAAATGTTGTGAAGAAAGTAAAAGATAGCAACAAACTTCAATTGGGAATATTGGTTGAAGGCTTGAGCACATAAGCAACCATGGATAAATGCTTTGCAAGAAATACAGAGGTTGAAAACAACAACATCAAGAATAGCTTGGTATATTCCTATTATGGCTTGGAAATGCTCTACACTAGTGAAGCTTTGGAATGTGTAGTTATCTAAAAGAACTTGTAGACCAGTCAATTGTTCCTATTCTAAGTTTTACATACAAGCTATAATATTTGAGAGGTAAGGATTTTTATTAAGGGTTTAGGAAAGAACTAGAATTTTTTTTGTTTTAAACTATACAGTAATATTGCTTCATCATGGAATTTACACATGGTTCTGTGGAAGTATGCATAGTAAGGTAAAGGTAAAGGTACCCCTGCCCGTATGGGCCAGTTGTGTCCGACTCTAGGGTTGTGCGCCCATCTCACTTAAGAGGCCGGGGGCCAGCGCTGTCCGGAGACACTTCCAGGTCACATGGCCAGCGTGACGAAGCTGCTCTGCACAGTAGCCACAATCTAATCTAAAAATGTAATTTGCATGTTAAACTGGCATGTGCATATCTAGAGTTTGGTTGCCATTTTAAATGGCTAAGTCCTTGCACATCTAGACTTGTTCAGCTGAAGCAACTGCACTAAATATATAAAAAACATTTTAAAATGTCCAAACTTTTTCAGCATTTTATAAAACAGGCCTATTTGGGGAATTTTGCATTTAGTTGTCCTTTGTCATTTTCACTAGAGATTTTCCCCAACCACCACCACACTTGTTTTAAGGCATGGGTGAATGTGTGGTTTTCCACATGTCTGACTACAGCTATCATCCTTGACCAGTGGTTATGCTACCTGTGCTTTTTAAGACTAGGATTCCAACATCAAGTGGCCCATGGGTTCCTTATCCCCTGTTTTTGAAGATGGTTTCTAATATGGAGGTCCTGAATATTGTTTCCCCCTTACATATATATATATTTCAGGTTTGAGAACAGATTGTGCTGAAACATTAAGGCATCCTAGTAGCAAGGTGAAGTGGTGGACCTTTCAGTGTACAGTAAGCCGCAAATAAAAAGCAATGTTATTTTATCATTCATTTCTGGGGTTACAGTTTGATTTCTATACGGAAATAAATGTTTTATGCAGGTTTTTCCTAGGTTAAACTAAGGATAATCCTTTAGTGAGAGGAAGGGGGATGACAGCTTCGAAAGAAATAAGGCAGTCACTCTTTTAACCTTTAGTATCACTCGTCATCTTTGAGTGCTCCTTTATTCGCACTAGCTCCATCTTTCTCAAGGAAATCGACAGGTAGTTTGCAACTATTTTCTTGTCGCCCTTTGCCGCTGGCGTTCATTCTCTCGCTGTGGTGGTATGTAGCTTCCCTAATAAAATGGGCTTGGGTGCTTCACCCTAGAAACAGAGTGTCTGCATGCGATTCGTCCTCCTTCGCGGTCCCCTGGCGTATGGCGCCCCGCGCGCTGGACACGGGCTCTCCCTCTTCACCGTTGCCCTTCTGCTCCCCTGAGCTGTGCCCATGCTCGGCTTGCTGCTGCTGCTGCCGCCGCCTCAGCTCCTCCCGGAAGATGGGCGGCAGCTGGTTGACGTACTCGCGCCACTGCACTTTGCCCGCGTGGCTGCGCTTCGGAACCGAGGGGAGGAATTCGTCGTGCAGCGGCGCCGCCGCCGCCGCCGGCAGGGAAGTGGCGGACGTGCCGTGGAAGGACTTGGCCCCGCCGACGTCCCACGACGAGTGCATCGGCTCCAGCCGGGCCGGCGACACGCAGCTGAATCCGGTGGCGGTGGAAGCCAAAGTGCACGACAGGAAAGCCAAGAAGAGGCTCTGCCCGGGGCTGGCCGACAAGCCTTGCAGCTCCGGCTGGGTTAGCAGCCGCTCGCGGATCAGCGCCAAGAGGCACGAGCCCAGCGCCGCCGTGCACGCGATCAGCATGGCGGTGACGCAGTGCAGGAGGGGCGCCAGCGAGCGGCACAGGCGCGCGCCGACGAAGTCCAGCGCCAGAGCCAGCGAGCCCGTCAGCACGCTGAAGAAGCAGCAGCAGGCGATGGCCAGCATGATCGGGCCCCCCGACGGGCCCAGCAGCGGCGTGCCCGGAGCCGGGTTGTCCTGCCGTATCGCCCACGACGCCCCCAGCACAATCGCCCTCCGCTTCTTGTCTTCCACCAGCACCCAGATGGGGTAGGCGGCTGCCGTGCCCAGCACCGCCAGCGCCATGCTCTGAGCCAGCGCCGCCGCCAGGCTCCCTTTGCGCCGGAGCCGGTTTCGCCTCAGCAGCATGAGCCGGACGATCTTCGACTCCCCGAGGCTGGCGGTCGCCTTCTCCATGGCGACAAACTTAGGAAACCGCGCCGAGGAGACGAAACTTCGGGAGCCGCGCCTAAGGCGGCCCGTGTCCTCAGGGGGCGGCTCCTGCCCTCGCTTGGCTCTGAGGGAACCGAGACCCGTTCGTCTCGTAAGGAGGGTCGTTGGCAGTTGGGGAGGGGGAGGGGGCGCGAGGCGCAAAAATGGCGCCCCGCTTTTCCCGCCTGATTTTTCTGAGGGCTCGAGCGATTCGTTAAAAGGTAAAACGCATGCCGTGGAGGTGTTTAAAATTAGGCACTGCGTATATATGGGATAACTTTTCCCCCCCTCAACGTCGTGTCGGAATCCGGAGTCATCCCGTTAGAAGAAATGAAGTAGTTTTTCACACAGCGCATACTTAAAGCTATAGGATTTGTTCTCAAAAAAGCTGTGGTGAAGGCCACCAGCTTTCAAAGGGGATTGGCTAAATTCATTAAAGATAAGGCTGTCAATAGCTACTAGTAGTCATCACGACTATGTGTTGCCTCCAGTGCCAGAGGCAGTTTTGGGGGTTTCTCTTCTTTTTAAAATTCAGTTTTTCGGCCTAAAATAGCTCCCGGGGCAGTTTATAACTAAAAACAAACTCAGGGCTGCCCTCGAACTTCAAATCTGAAAAGACACCATGCAAAACAAAAATGTATTGGGAGGGAGGAGAAAATGAGCAAACTCAGTTTTCCAGGACTCTCTTTCTTCCAGAACCTTTTTCCACTGCCAGAGTTCAATCAGGAACATGTTGAGAACATGTTCCAACACACATGTGCAGATTGTCCTACCATCCTTGACTAATGGTAGCTCACACATATAGGATGAAAAACTTAACTGCTTTCTAGGGACAGAATGTGATTTCTTGTCAGACATCAGATTTGGCATCCTGCCTTTTAGTAATTAAATACAGTTTAGAAATTTTTGTTCTTATATGCACATTACAGTTTTAAAAACAATAAACCATGAGAGCCACAATTAAAGATGAGACAATGTACTGACAACTACCAGAGTTAATTAGAAGGGGAAACTCCTTAAATTCCAGTAAGGACACCAGTGTCAAACACTCAGAAAATGAGTACTGTAGTATCCTATTGTAAATTTACAAAAGCAGATGTATTAAGTTACAGATTTTGTCACACATTAGTAAGTGCACTCTAACAGTACTGGGAGCCCTGTGCAATGTGGACAGTGGTGCTTATTCAAGACTATCTTTTAACACTCCCCGCCCCCCCCCCAATGGATTAAATAAAATGCTTTCTTTCACTGACAATGTATCATTCAAGTTTTCAATTCTCAGCTTACATCACACTATGTTTTCTGTATCTGTTTGTCTTAGCTGGTTCTTGGCAGTCTCAAATGTACTTTGTTTAAAATCATTTAAACCCACACCCCTTCAGCAGAAAGAGATTCAAACTTGTGATCATTCTTCAGCAGACATTGAACTATACAAGGTAAGGCTTTCTTTATTAAAGATCGCACCGTAGTTCTGTTTTAACAACTAGGGACACTGCATGTTGTAAATCACCCTGTGTTACTCAGATGAAGGGTGCTATAGACATTTAATTAATAAAAATAATACAAGCAGTGCACTTTTAGCTGGCCTGAACTTTGCAAGCAGCTCAGTTTGATAACTACGTTGTGCAATAACTAGTCCACAGCAAATGATAATAGCTAATACAAGGCTAATTCTATATTTGCTGAACTATAAAATTATAATCAAATGAATATACTTCCAGCCATGGCATGGTTTTACTTTTGTTTTTATTGGTAGCATTGCTATCCTGCTGCCCCAAGGTGAGCCGGATATTGAATACTTTACACATTAAAAGTGTATACATGGAAAAATATAACCGCACATGACTACCATATTTAGTATGACATAAAATGGAATGTGGAAAACAGTAATAAAAAGTTTAATCTGCTGTGTTCTCTCTTGTTAAGGTTTATTACAGAATGCTGAGGGAGCAGTTAATGTAACATTCTTCGATACTGTTGATAGGCCAAGTGGCTAATGGTACAAGCAGTAACTTGTGCCATTGCATTTTGGTCAGGTCTACCTCCCTGCAAAGCAAAAATCTGCTCCAGACCTTTGCACTCAAACTGTTACTAACTTTCAAAGAAGTGTGCTTAAGGCTCTGGTATTATTTTCACCAGTATTGCTGGAATCCAGGTTGGCACCTTTTTACAAATGCCAATTTGGATTCCAGCACAACAAGACCCTCATACCATGATCTAAAGTATTTAAACAAAACAAAAAGCAAGGGTTACACGTTTTCTGCACACAAGCTATCTGCCCCTGGATTATCCATGATTCATATGGATAACAAAACGTGAAACCACTGATTCCAATGATTGCAGTGGCTTTTAAAAATGCCACCATGATAATGGAAATTTGGCACCTGTGACTAGATTATTCATTTAAGGAATTTATGTAAAGTGGATGTACATACATGTCTAAAAATTAATAAGAATGGCTCCATTCCTGATTTTCTGTGAAATACATTCACTTTCATTCTGCTTGGCTTAAGTGGAACTATGGTGATGAGTCTGCTCACAGAAAACAAATTTAATGCATTTGGTTTCAAATAAAGTCACCTAAGGGGGAAAAAAACTGTTGGAAGCAACACAGATTAGAGGGAGGGAAGGCTTGTATTGTCAAAGCTTGCCTATTTAATTTAGGGAGGAAGGGAATGGGATTTTATCTTTCCAGACACAATTCCAGACATTTCCCAGATGTTTACACAAGAGGCTGTAAAATATAAATTTAATTTTATCAGGATAGACAGGTGTTTACGTCTTCTGGAAAGATAAGCATAACATTATTTATGACACAGTGGCAAATTTATATCATTATTTGCTTTTTCAAGCTTACTTTACCAGACATATCTCAGTATGTTTGCATTTTTACTTCAGCATGACTCAATAAATTATAAATACTCTAGTTCATAGAGAAAATATACATGAGCTCTTTCACTTATGAAGTCTTGAGGATTATCTGTGGAACAGATGGTAGATCACAATGTCAATCACTCAGTTCTATATAACATATCCACTTCATTGTTGAGATCAGTTTTTTCTAGTGTCCGAAAGAGGGAGCGCTTTGCATTCTTTTCTTTGGCTTTCTATCCAGGACAGTCTAGTGCAGATGTTGAACAGGGTTGCTTGTTTAGAAATCAGAGAATCTCCGCTGCCACCTGAAGAAAAGTGAAAAAGTGGTGAGAGTATGGTACTGACCTGGTTCAGGCATTCATTTCCAGACTTGCTAATTTAGCAGGCAGGACAAGCAGACGACACATGCTCCCCCTCCTTTTCTTTCTCGGGACTTAACATCCAAAATGGGGAGCTGTGTTTTAATGTCAGTTTACTAACCAGGACCTTAAATTATAGTTTGAAGTTTAAGGTCCTGGTTAGTAAACTGAAATTAAACCACAATTCCCTTTTCGGGGGCAGAACAACTAACTGTGATTCTATTAAACTATAGTCTCACACAGCTACATATCTTGTTAGGGTTTTTGGTCTAAACAACACAGCCACAGGATTCGGGATTTAATTCAGTACTGTCTGAGAAAAATGTCACTTTTGAAACCAACTCTATGCTACCTCCATACCTCTAGAAAGGTGTAAATCATTCTCAGTAAAAGCTAATGGGAAATTGAACTAGTTAGCTTTAAAATAGTAAGACCAAATCATGTTATATAGCCCATATGACATAATATTTCTTTGTTTTACGCGTAATGATATCACTATCTGCCAGTGGTCATTTGAAGCACTTTCCTTCCAGGCATTAGTTTGACACAGTTTGGCTGCAGGATTGTCCTCTCTTAACAGTGGCCAAAGTATGACTTCTGACACTTTGTGTTGGAGAAGTAGGTAAGCATTTTCTATTGACAAATGTACATTTTGAAAATGTGTGAGATTGGATTATAAACCAGCTAGCCCACTATATTAGATTAGCCCAGGTCATTAGTGAGACTTATCTACTTAGTCAAATCTTTTATCAGGTCAGGGTTTGTCTATTTGAAGATAACAAAAGTTATCTGTATCTTTGGGATCATATGACATCAGTATGCTGTTAATGCTCAGTTAACATATCTTTAACAAGGTGCTTGGAAACTTAGAATCATAAATCATAGAATTGTAGTTGGAAAGGATCCCAAGGGTCATTTAGTTCAACCTCCTGCAATGCAGGAATCTCAACTAGATAATTCATGACTGATGGCTTTCCAGCCTCTGCTTAAAAACCCCCAAGGAAGAAGAGTCCACAACTTCTTGTGGAAGTCTGTTCCACTGTCAAACAGCTCTTATTGTCAGAAAGTTCTTTCTGATGTTCAGTTGGAATCTCTGTTCTTGTAACTTGAATCCATTGGTTCATGCCCCACCCTGCAGAGCAGGAGGAAATAAGCATGCTCCATCCTCAGCATGACAGCCTTTCAGATATTTGAAGATTTCTATCATATCTCCTCTCAGTCTCCTCATTTCCAGGCTAAACAAACCCAGCTTCCTCAACCATTCCTCATAAGGCTTGGTTTCCAGACCATCATCTTGGTTGCCCTCATCTACACACATTCCTGCTTGTCAATATCCTTCTTAAATTGTGGCAACCAGAACTGGACACAGTACTCCAGGTGTGATCTGGCTAAGGTAGAATAGAGAGGTGCTTTGTCTTCCCTTGATCTGGACACTAAACTTCTGTTGATGCAGCCTAGAATAGCATTAGCTTTTTTTTTGCTGGTGCATCACACTGTTGACTCACGTTAAAGTTGTGGTCTGTCAAGACCTCTAGATCCTTTTCACATGTAGGTGTTCCGCATCTTATGGTTGTGCAACTGGTTCTTCCTAAGTGCTGAACCTTACATTTCTCCGTATTGAAATTCATTCTGTTAGTTTGGGCCTAGTTCTCCAATCTGTTAAGGTAATCCTGAATCTCGATTCTGTCTTCTGTGGCATTAGCTACCCCTCCTAGTTTTGGTGTCATCTGCAGACTGGATGAGCATTTCCTTAATTCTGTCATCCAAATTGTTTATAACACATTGAACAGCAGTGGACCCTGGACAGAACCCTACAGCACCCCACTTGTCACTTTTTTCCAGGATGGCGAGAAACTGTTAGCACTGTTTTAGTGCAAATGTTGAAGAGTGCTCACTTGCCTAAGAGCTTGTCCTTATTTTCCTACGTCGCTTATCTGGTGGAGATAAACCACAAGCCTGGATCCAGGTGTAGTGGTAAACTAACCCATGGCTTAGCAACTGGTAGTGTGGGAACAGTGGCTGAAATCTATGCTTTGGTAACCCACAGATAAGCTAGTTACAAGTAGGTAGCCGTGTTGGTCTGCCGTAGTCAAAACAAAATAAAAAAATTCCTTCCAGTAGCACCTTAGAGACCAAGTAAGTTTGTTATTGGTATGAGCTTTCGTGTGCATGCACACTTCTTCAGATAGTTTGACTTAGCATTATGAGCAAACACAGAGCCTGTGAACTTGCTAACTAATTAGTTGTGAATTAGCAAGCTAAGCCTATACTAGCATAGGGCTCATTTCTTGGTTATGTCGGACAATTCTGGAAGACTGAGATTCTACACTGACAACTGGTTGCATATGTGAATTTCTATATTTGTAGACAGATGGCACAAGTGCTTCTTTTCCCCTAAAGGTAAAGGTAAAGGTACCCCTGCCCGTACGGGCCAGTCTTGACAGACTCTGGGGTTGTGCGCCCATCTCACTCAAGAGGCCAGGGGCCAGCGCTGTCCGGAGACACTTCCGGGTCACGTGGCCAGCGTGACAAAGCTGCATCTGGCGAGCCAGAGCCGCACACGGAAACGCCGTTTACCTTCCCGCTGGTAAGCGGTCCCTATTTATCTACTTGCACCCGGAGGTGCTTTCGAACTGCTAGGTTGGCAGGCGCTGGGACCGAGCAGCGGGAGCGCACCCCGCCGCAGGGATTCGAACCGCCGACCTTTCGATCGGCAAGTCCTAGGCGCTGAGGCTTTAACCCACAGCGCCACCTGCGTCCTCTTTTCCCCTAATCAGGAGCTTTTGCTTTTAGGCACACCCAGACAAAGTTAGCTATTTTAAAATCTTAGTGCAATAATTCAGTTATTAGCACATACCTACTACTGAAATTGGGACGCGGGTGGCGCTGTGGGTTAAACCACAGAGCCTAGGACTTGCTGATCAGAAAGTCGGCGGTTCGAATCCCCGCGACGGTCCCTGCTCCCGTTCCTCGGTCCCTGCTTCTGCCAACCTAGCAGTTCGAAAGCACGTCAAGTGCAAGTAGATAAATAGGTACCGCTCTGGCGGGAAGGGAAACGGCGTTTCCGTGCACTGCTCTGGTTTGCCAGAAGCGGCTTAGTCATGCTGGCCACATGACCCGGAAGCTGTACGCTGGCTCCTTCAGCCAATAAAGCGAGATGAGCGCCGCAACCCCAGAGTCGGTCACGACTGCACCTAATGCTCAGGGGTCCCTTTACCTTTTTTACTACTGAAATCAATGGGGCCTAGCCCAGTTTAATTTGGGGTGGCTTGAGCCTGCATGGTTAGGTTGCCAATATTATGTTGACTTTCCCCCCTCTTAAAATCACATCATTTTAAAAAGTATGCCTGACTGGTAATGTTTTAACTTTTAATTTCTCCCTTTTAAAAAAAATAATCCACCGTTTATGGAAGAGAAATCCAAAGTTTCTTAGCGGGGGTGTGGATAAGAAAGAAACAGGGGCAAAAATACACAGAATATGTTCTAAAGCGCAGCCCGCTCCAGCAGCCGTTAACGGCTGACCTGAGGGAACTGTTGTACCGCGTTCATAAAATTCTCCTCCCTCGTCCGGCCGTTTACTTTTGAACTGATCCTTCCGAAGCGGTTGATTGGCTCGAGACTACCGGCTTGTCCAGGCGCGTGCGCAGTAGCGGGCTGCCGTGGCTGCTTCCCTTTCCTCCTTTCCGGCGATTCTGATTGGAGGAGGAGGGGAAGAAGGGTTTAGCAGCCCCCGGCGGGGATCCATTCAGGGGAAGCTGAGAGGAATTTGCGGGGAGCGAGGGATCTGCTGCCGCAGGTGGAGGTGAGCCTGTAATGCTGGATACGTGTATTACTTTGAAGGAGAATAAAAATGAGGGGGGGGGGGTAGGCTTTTATGGGCGTACTAGGTCGTTGCCATCGTGACTGCCCCGTCCCCGAAGTGTTTTGGGAGAAATTAAGGGAGTGGCGGAGAGAGCCTTGAAAAGTGCTCCGTTTCTGTAGGTAAAAAGAAGAGCAACAGTAAAGATAACTCCTTTTGGGAGGGGGAAAACAGTGTAACCACCAAGAACTTCGTGGCGTTTTCGTTAGTACCACTCTGCTCTGGCATTTGGATGCATATCGGAACAATACAGCTGTCCTAAGACCCTGAAAACTCAAAGGCAAGTATCGTTTGTAGTCAACTTCTTGCTATACTGATTTATCCCATAAGTTGTAAATGCCCCTTCTGGTGGCTGTTCTTGGGTCACGATCCTCCAGCTATTTGTATCTAAACAATACCATTACTCAAGAGTGGGGCTACTTGGCAAATAAATGACCGGAGGGGTCCAGATCTAAAGCATATACAGCTTGCCCTTATTTAAACTTCCTTAAATTTCAATCCCTTTATATTAATTTGTGATTAAGAATGTAAAATGTTAGTGGTTCACAGTGACTTGCATTAATAAATATTGAAAAACTCTCAGACTTTGTTTGCAAACTTGCGTTTAAAAAGAAACAAGTACCAGGGAACTGATCTTTCCTTTCCATCTTAAGCTCAGTTCAGATTCGATTTTGTATTTCTTCCATAAAGTATTTCACTTCTGTTCACCTACCTACTTTCCTACATTTGAACTTGTGGATGCTTGACACATGCCAGAATAATAAAAGCTTGAGTTAAATAAGCTTGCCTGTCTTTCAGTGACTTAAACCATTTTAAGCAGATACAGTGGTACCTCGGGTAACATACACTTCAGGTTAAATACACTTCAGGTTATAGACTCTGCTAACCCAGAAATAGTACCTCGGATTAAGAACTTTGCTTCAGGATGAGAACAGAAATCATGCTCCAGCGGCGTGGCGGCAACGGGAGGCCCCATTAGCTAAAGTAGTGCTTCAGGTTAAGAACAGTTTCAGATTAAGAACGGACCTCCGGAACGAATTAAGTACTTAACCCGAGGTACCACTGTATCTCATAATAATAATAACAACAATTTATTATTTATACCCCGCCCATCTGGCTGGGTTTCCCCAGCCACTCTGGGCAGCTTCCAATAAAACACTAAAATACAATAACCCATTAAACATTAAAAGCTTCCCTAAAGAGGGCTGCCTTCAGATGTCTTCTAAAAGTTTGGTAGTTATTTTATAGAATCATAAGAGTTGGAAGGGACCCCGAGGATCATTTATTCCATTCCCCTGCAATTCAAGAATATCCAGCTGTCTCTTACAGGCATTAAACCTGCAACCTTGGTACTGTCAGCCCCATGCAACCAACTGAACTTTTCACCTATATTGTGTTTGGTTTATAGTTACATTGTGTTTGGTTTATAGTCACATTTCTTGGTAAACTGGCATCAGTTTACCAAGAGCTTGCAGGGCAGCAGCTGAAGAAGGAGCAAAAAGGGTTTTCTTCTGTGTGTGTTTCTTTGTGGCTGATTAGCTGCTCTCCCTGTGCAAAGGTCAGAGGGGGCAAGGTTTCTGTTGAGGCAGGTGATTAGCTGTGGGAGGAGCTTATCAGAGCTTGCAGGGCAGTTTGATCCATCTTTTAGATTTAGGGGAGCTAGTCTCAAACGTTTGTTGGGGGAGACCTAGGTTTTTTTTTTGGGGGGGAGTTATTTGTCCTGTCTTCACGCTTTTTATGATGGAGGACCGCTGTAGCCACCCCCCAACGACACATTCTCAAGATGGAGGGTGAGGGAACAGCTGCAGTCGCCTGCGGTTCCTGCGCAATGTTTGCCATCTTGCCAAAGGTTGCAGGCAGCTTTACCTGCAGCAATTGCATGTTGATTGCCCTCTTAGAAGACAAAGTCCAGCAACTGGAGGAACGTGTAGCTACGCTCCAAAGAATTAGAAAGCTGGAGCTCTTCTTGGAAGCAACAGAGCACACCGTCTCCACCAAGGAGGAGACAGGGGACTCCCCTGAGAAGGAGGCTAGTTCACCAACACAGGAGCCAGATATATGGAGAAACGTGACTCAAAGAAGTAGGAGGCCCAGGGTTCGCTCTGCTTGTTTAGAAATACACAATCGCTTTGAGGTCCTCTCCCCTAGCATGGAAGACGAAGAGCAGACTCCATTTGAGGATCTCTCCCTCACTACAGTCGATCAGGTATATGAAGACGAGCAGCAAAGTCAGTCCTCAGGGAATGTGCGGGCGACCTTGGAACGGACAGCTCACGGAAGAACCCCGACCAGACCTAAGAGGAGGCGTGTAGTGGTGATAGGGGATTCCCTACTGAGGGGAACAGAAGCAGTGATCTGTGGGCCTGACAAGATGTCTCGGGAAGTGTGCTGTCTCCCCGGGGCTAAGATCCAAGATGTAACTGAACGACTGCAAGGAATCATAAAACCCACTGACAAATACCCCTTCCTCTTGGTTCATGTGGGAACCAATGACACTGCAAGCAATAGCCTCCAGAAGATCAAAAGAGACTATGAGGCTCTGGGCAGGAAATTGAAGCAATTAAATGCACAAATTGTCATCTCATCTGTCCTCCCAGTTGAACGACGTGGCCCAGGGAGAGAGGGAAAAATAGTGGAAGTGAACAGCTGGCTTCACAAATGGTGTAAACAGGAACGGTTTGGATTCTTAGATCACGGACTGCAGTTTCTTGAAGATGGACTTCTGGCAAGCGATGGGCTGCACCTCACAACGGTTGGGAGGAATGTTTTTGCCAAAAATCTCAGAAACCTCATCAGGAGGGCTTTAAACTGACTAATGTGGGGGTGGGAGACAGTGCTCCTGAAGGTAGGAGTCTATCAATTGATGAAGATGATCATCCAAATGTTATAGACCAAATGGAGAAAACAGCATGCAGACCTAGTGGTGGGAGGAAAAAAATCCTTAAATAAGAGACACGGGGGAATGATTAATGGACTTCAATGTCTGTACACTAATGCGCAAAGCATGGGAAATAAACAAGATGAGCTTGAGCTCTTGGTACAGCAAACTAAATATGACATAATAGGCATCACTGAAACCTGGTGGTATAAGTCCCATGACTGGAATGTAATAATGGAGGGATACAATCTATTTCAGAGAAACAGACCAGACAAGAAAGGAGGAGGAGTGGCGTTATATGTCAGGGATGTGTATACCTGTGAAGAGATCCAAGATTTAGAACCTCAAAGCCAAAGTGAGAGCATTTGGGTCAAAATTAAGGGAGAGAAGAATAACAGTGACCTCATTGTGGGAGTTTACTATAGATCCCCAAGCCAAACGGAGGACATAGATGATGCCTTCCTGGAACAGATGGCCAAGCATGCAAAAGGAAGGGAGATAGTAGTAATGGGGGACTTCAATTACCCGGATATTTGTTGGATGTCAAACTCAGCCAAGAGCATAAGGTCAAACAGATTCCTCACTGGCCTTGCAGACAACTTCATTGTCCAGAAAGTGGGAGAAGCAACAAGAGGAACAGCCATTTTAGATCTGGTCCTAACCAATGTTGATGACCTGGTTAGTGGGGTAGAAGTGGAAGGATCATTAGGCGTGAGTGATCATGCTCTTCTGAAGTTTACTATACAGCGGAAAGGAGCAGCCAAGCATACTAGGACTCAATTTATTGACTTTAAGAAAGCCGACTTCATAAAACTTAGGGAAGTGCTGGGTGAGATCCCATGGACAGTAATACTAAAAGGAAAGGGAGCTCATGATGGCTGGGAGTTTGTTAAGAGGGAGATAGTAAAAGCACAACTTCAGGCAATACCAATGAGACGGAAACATGGAAGGTGCCTAAAGAATCCAGGGTGGCTATCTTAAGAACTTTTAACTGAGTTAAGATTAAAAAAGGATGTGTACAAAAGATGGAAAAGGGGGGAAACCACCAAAGAGGAATTCAAACAAATAGCCAGCACGTGTAGACACAAAGTCAGAAAAGCTAAAGCACAGAATGAACTCAGGCTTGCTAGAGAGGTTAAAAGCAACAAAAAAGGCATTTATGGGTATGTTCGTAGCAAAAGGAAGAACAAAGAAACCGTGGGGTCACTCAGAGGAGAAGATGGTGAAATGCAAACAGGGGACACAGAAAGGGCTGAACTCCTCAATGCCTTCTTTGCCTCAGTCTTCTCCGATAAAGAAAACAATGCCTGACCTGAAGAATTTGGAGCAAATGATTCAGCAGAGGAAACACAGCCCAGAATAACTAAGGAGATAGTACAAGAATACTTGGCTAGTCTAGATGTATTCAAGTCTCCAGGGCCAGATGAACTGCATCCAAGAGTATTAAAAGAACTGGCAGATGTGATCTCAGAACCACTGGCAGTCATCTTTGAGAATTCCTGGAGAACAGGCGAAGTCCCGGCAGACTGGAGGAGGGCAAATGTTGTCCCTATTTTCAAAAAGGGGAAAAGAGAGGACCCAAATAATTACCGCCCAGTCAGTCTGACATCAATACAAGGGAAGATTCTGGAGCAGATCATTAAGCAAACAGTCTGTGAGCACCTAGAAAGGAATGCTGTGATCACCAATAGTCAGCATGGATTTCTGAAAAATAAGTCATGTCAGACTAACCTGATCTCGTTTTTTGACAGAATTACAAGCCTGGTAGATGAAGGGAACGCAGTGGATGTAGCCTACCTTGATTTCAGCAAGGCATTTGACAAGGTGCCCCATGATATTCTTGTAAAGAAGCTGGTAAAATGCGGTCTTGACTATGCTACCACTCAGTGGATTTGTAACTGGTTGACTGACCGAACCCAAAGGGTGCTCATCAACGGTTCCTCTTCATCCTGGAGAAGAGTGACTAGTGGGGTGCCACAGGGTTCTGTCTTGGGCCCGGTCTTATTCAACATCTTTATCAAGGACTTGGATGATGGACTCAAGGGCATCCTGATCAAATTTGCAGATAACACCAAACTGGGAGGGGTGGCTAACACCCCAGAGGACAGGATCACACTTCAAAACGACCTTGACAGATTAGAGAACTGGGCCAAAACAAACAAGATGAATTTTAACAGGGAGAAATGTAAAGTATTGCACTTGGGCAAAAAAACCGAGAGGCACAAATACAAGATGGTTGACACCTGGCTTGAGAGCAGTACATGTGAAAAGGATCTAGGAGTCTTGGTTGACCACAAACTTAACATGAGCCAACAGTGTGACGTGGCAGCTAAAAAAGCCAATGCAATTCTGGGCTGCATCAATAGGAGTATAGCATCTAGATCAAGGGAAGTAATAGTGCCACTGTATTCTGCTCTGGTCAGACCTCACCTGGAGTACTGTGTCCAGTTTTGGGCACCACAGTTCAAGAAGGACACTGACAAACTGGAACGTGTCCAGAGGAGGGCAACCAAAATGGTCAAAGGCTTGGAAATGATGCCTTATGAGGAACAGCTAAGGGAGCTGGGCATGTTTAGCCTGGAGAAGAGGAGGTTAAGAGGTGATATGATAGCCATGTTCAAATATATAAAAGGATGTCACATAGAGGAGGGAGAAAGGTTGTTTTCTGCTGCTCCAGGGAAGCGGACACGGAGCAATGGCTCCAAACTACAAGAAAGAAGATTCCCCCTAAACATTAGGAAGAACTTCCTGACAGTAAGAGCTGTTTGACAGTGGAATTTGCTGCCAAGGAGTGTGGTGGAGTCTCCTTCTTTGGAGGTCTTTAAGCAGAGGCTTGACAACCTTATGTCAGGAGTGCTCTGATGGTGTTTCCTGCTTGGCAGGGGGTTGGACTCGATGGCCCTTGTGGTCTCTTCCAACTCTATGATTCTATTCTATGATTTCCTAGATGGGTATCTGATAAGGGAACTATAATTTTTATACTTTTAAATTCAAATGACCATAGTAACAATTAACTAGGTATTTTTTTACACCTCTATGGCAATTCCTATGTGTTTCCAGGTGGGTTTCACAGGAGAATTCTCAGAAGCATAGGAAGGGCCTTCTGTGAAATATAGGCACAATATTAGATTTTTTTAGAAACATAAAACGGGACAAAGAAAAATCTGCTAGAAAAAAGATTGGCTCCAATCCCAGTGTCAGTATAATAAGAACATTGGAAACTACCTTATACCATGCTAGAGCATTAGTCCATTGGTAAAGGTAAAGGACCCCTGGACAACCAGTCAAATTCGACTATGGACTGCAGTGCTCATCTGCGCTTTCAGGTCGAGGGAGCCGGCATTTGTCCGCAACTTTCTGGGTCATGTGGCCAGCATGACTAAACTGCTTCTGGCGCAATGGGACACCATGATGAGTACCAGAACGCACAGAAAACCGTTTACCTTCCTGCAGCAGCAGTACCTATTTATCTACTTGTGCCAGTATGCTTTTGAACTGCTAGTTTGGCAGGAGCTGGGACAAAGCAATGGGAGTTCACCCCATCGCACGCGTTCCACTGTGATCAGAAAGCCCAAGAGGCTAAGTGGTTTAGTATTGTCTACACTGACTGGCAGTACCTTGTCAGGATTTCAAACGAGGCTTTTGCTGTTTAAACCTGGGAGCTTTTGCTTGGAAGAAATGTGCTCCACCACTGAGCCACGCCCCTTTCCTAATTTATGAAGAAATTGTACTATAGTCATTGGAAGACTACTTACGTATTATTTTGTGTGATGTGCAACAAAGTATCCATGCAATACATAGCATTTTCTTTTTAAAATAAGTTTCACTGATGCTGGAGTTATAGGTCATTGTGAAAGAAGTTCTTTGTTTTATTTGCTGAGAAACATCAGTGATGAGGCAATAAAATTTTGTAAGCAGGAGTGCATTTTTCCTTTCATATAATTACTAGTCATCAGAGTGGTAGAGAACTAAGGAATGGAGGTAAAGGTTTCCCTGCTGAGAACAAACTTTTTTGCCTTATTCTTAGACAGGTTCAGCCCATTGTGAATAAATTATAATTATAGGATTTCTGCATCACTACTTCAGCTCAGAAAATATGCCTTACTGCTTGTTATCACCCCTGAATGTCCAGCTTGGAAAACATAATTGCCAAATTCTTCACTTTTTATTCCAGATAAATAGAGAACTGTTATTTCTAGAATATACCAAACCCAGGGCTGACAAATACTACTTCACTATATCTTCTCGGTGAGTATTGAAAATTGTACTTTGCTGTTTGTTTTATTTATTATATTTTTCTGTAGTATCTAATGGAATTTTCTCAAAATACTCTGGGTTTTGTTTACATTTTTAAGGTACATTACTACTGTTTCCTTAGCCATGCAACCAGTGTAGATTGATTAAAACTGAGTCATATCAAGTCAGTTACTTAAATCAGAAAAAAATGCAAATTTAAAGCATCGATTTCAGTTGTGTCCTGCCGATACTACATCATATATTTCCTAAACAATAGCTGTGTTCACATGAATGACAAACCAAATTTTATGACCCGTGGCTTATTGTGAATGAGCAGCATGTTGGTACGCTCTGCCTGATTACTCCTGTTTTGCTCTTCCCCTTGCATATGTGGGATATGCAATGCAGGGACTCTAGTTTGTGGCTCCCCAACAAGCCATCATTTGCAAACCTTAAGCCAAATTGTTGGGGAGATGTAAATCATAGAACTGTAGAGTTGGAAAAGACATAGAGGGTCATCTAGTCCAACCCTCTGCATTGCAGGAATCTCAACTAAAGCACCCATGACAGATGGCCAAAATCTACAGCTGTCCCTCTTTGAAGCATAGTGTGACACTTCTTTGAAGCATAGTGTGGACAAAGGCAACTGTGTGTAAGAGAGCACAGTCATGAAAAGAACAACGGAAATAGCCTTTCTGGGGTGCTTTTCCACTGATGCTTAGTGGTCATGACAAGACACAAGACAGAATTTACCTAACCAGCCCCACTGGTGGAAGTCCTGTGCAAGGACTTCCACTTGTACCATGGAGCTCTACCCAGCTCTCTTCCCCCACTGTATGTCCCCTGAAATTTGCCTCCAGGAGGAGGTTTGGGAGAACCTTCAGAACAGTGCTCAGGTGGAAGTGGGGTGTTCGTGCATACGGAACAATTGGAAGAGTGCAGTGTTGAATTCTGCCTGCCGGATTCAGAAAATCCATGGTTGTATTCAACTAACGTTGACTCTTTTGACGTCCGTTGACTCATCCATGGAACTTCACGTACGTAGTTCCAGAGTGTTCTAAGGTCTGTGAAAGAAACAATATGCTTGACTGCATATAGATGCTGGTGAAGCATCATATTAAACAGAAGTCAAAAAGCTTTTTGTGACTATTTAAAGTCATTTTCTGACTATTGAAACTGAGGACGCAACCAATGTGTTCACCCGTATGGTAATTGCTCACCAATGGAATGGTTCAATGGATTCAAACTGAAGGAATACTATTGTTATAGCTGTGCGTTAGCAGCTGAAAGAAATGTACTGGGAGGAGACGTAACAAGCAGCAACTCTTTGTTCAGAGCTACAATGGGGCAATCAGAATTTGTGGGGAGCACATAGGAATGCAGAAGAGGATCCAGGACTTATATCCTACTGCCCAGTATGTTCATAGCTGTACCCTTCAAGTGAACTTGGTGATAAAACCAACAGCTTTACAAATCAAATAAATGATTTTCAGACCTTTTTTTGGTTTCCTGGCATCCTTTGCCAGCAGCACAAAAAGGAATGCAGTTTTGGAGGGTGTTGCAAGAAGAAGAATCCCCAGATTATTTTGGACATGCTGGAACTTTAACTTCTTAACAACGAATGTAGTATTTGGGTAGAGACTGACACTAATTTAATATTTTTGGAAGAAACATTTTGATAACAGCACAATCAGGTGCAAGTTCCTGTACCTTTTGTACCTTTTTTTTTTTTCAGAAAGATGACTCATGTGGATATCCACTTCAGTTAACGCCAGAGAACAGCTTGACTTTGTCAGATTTTATGAGCATCATCACGTCAAGTCAAAAGATTCCATTAAAAGCTTGTTCTCTGAGTTAATTCTGGCAATCTCAGCTTCCCAGAAGCAAAACAAAGGAGAATCTGGATCAAGACACCTTGGACATCATTGCACAAGCAAAATAATATCTGTATTTACTGATCATTTGGTGTAACACCTGTACAAGGGTGTTGTTTCTAGTACATAACTTGAGTTTCCTGCAACAGGCGCTTAATGAAGCTATTGAAGCCTGGACCATTACTGTGGGATGCAGGCTGGGCTTTCTATCTTGTGCAAGAGGCAAGAATTCTGCAGTCACAAAACTGTGTTTACATTCCTGCACAAGCTTTCAGAGAGCAAGCTGGAGACAACATTGCAGCAAATTATCCCATTGCCAAGATTCCTGATCACCGCTCAGATGACAATGGTAAATGTGCAATGGAGTTTCTCAGCAGTGAGGATTAAGCATTTCCTCTGGAACACCAGGAAAGAAGACAGACTCAGTGCTCCCTTGACTGTTTTGTTTCCTATTATTCAGTCTGCTGCACTGAGTACACTTGGACCACTCCATCACTCTTGATTCAGAAAGACAGCAGAACTACTTGCACTTGAAGGGGAGGGTGCTGTTGCATCTCGAGTCACTGCTCTAGGTTTGCCTCCTTACAAATTGGTGGCATATACGGGTCAGTAGCTCCTGCAGAGATACAAGAGGTGGGCTCCTCTAAGAGTGAGCAATCTTTATCCTAACATTCTCTAAAAGGAAGTCTTATTTGGGTCTGGGCGAACTATGTCTTCAGTTTTAATACAGATCAGATGCGGGAAAGTTATTTAAAACATACTGTTTCCTTTAAAGCTTGCAGCTTATCACCTTTTTATTATCCGTCCCTTCTAATCAGTTTAGTTGGGCATACAGCATCTCATCTTTATTTTATCCTTATAATTGAGCTAGGTAGGTTAGGCTGGGAATTGGTGACCAGCACAAGGCCACCCACTCAGCTTCATGGCTGAGTAGGGATTTGAACATGAGTAGGCAGCCCTAGTCTGACAAGAAAAGTCCTGCAATGATGAACAAGTGCATTTATGGCTTAATGTTGCTGATGACATAAATGAACCTCAAAATACTCTTTAGTTTACCTGTGATAATACATCCATTGCTTAAGAGGAAATGATTTCTAAGTGTCTTTTTGCATAGCTGATGTATACTTTTATTTAAGAACAGAAATGTACTTGAATAAAAAATATATAGAAAACCTATGACATTAGCCCCATATAAACTGTATATATGAGTGGTGGTTGGAGAAGGAACTGGCAAACCACTCCAGTATTTTGCCAAGAAAACTCCATGGACATAGATAAGGAGAAGCTTTGAGAAGAAAGTGAGTTTCCAAGGCATGCTCTGGCTCATGGGGTCACGGAGAGTTGAACATGACTAAGATGACTAAACAATGAGTGGTGGCATAATTTGGATATATACTTTATAGGTCATAAGCAGCATTGATTTCTTTGATCATATGGTCCATGTATGATGGTTTGACAGAAATGCATTTCTTGCTTCATTAGAGGGTTGTGCTAGTTATAGCTTGGCAACACATCATTTTATAGACTAAGTGGGAATCCGTAATATATAACTGATTAGTTTTTGGCCCATTCCACATTTTTAAAAAAAGAAAAAAACAATTTCTATATTAATTTCTTGAACTATGTTGAAAAACATGCAATAAAAACTGTAGCTTAATTAAACCAACAGAATGACTTAATTCTAATATACTTTACATATATATATATAATTTTAAAAACATTTCCCTCTTTATTTTTAGGAAATGCATCATTTTGAAGAGGAACTAACTTGTTCCATTTGCTATAGTATATTTGATGACCCTCGTGTACTGCCATGTTCACATACTTTTTGTAGAAACTGTTTGGAAAGTGTTCTTCAGTTATCAGGCAACTTTTCCATATGGAGACCCTTAAGACTTCCACTGAAGTGTCCCAACTGTAGAAGCATTGTGGAAATTCCACCGACTGGCACAGAATCTTTGCCTGTCAACTTTGTATTAAAGGCTATAATTGAAAAGTATCAGCAAGAGGACCATCCAGATGTTGCTACGTGTAGTGAACATTATAGACAACCTCTAAATGTTTATTGTCTTCAAGACAAAAAACTAGTATGTGGCCATTGTCTTACAATAGGAAAACACCATGGCCATCCCATAGACGACCTTCAAAGTGCCTACATGAAAGAAAAGGAAACTCCTGGCAAACTCCTTGAACAGCTGACAGATAAACACTGGAGTGAAGTGTGTTTACTTATTGAAAACCTGGAAGAACATAAAGCTCAATGTGAGAGCATTGTCCAGGAGGATAAAAAAACTGTGTTGCAATATTTCAAGAGACTCAGTGATTTACTTGATCATAAAAAACAAGCTTTGCTTGCAGCTTTGGAAGAAGTGAACATGCAAATTGAGACAGAATATGAACCTCTAATTGAAAATATGAAAGGCATACGGGAAGAACAACTTGAATTGATGTCACTGAATACAGCCATTCAGGAGGAGGAATCTCCCCTCTTATTTCTGGAGAAGGTTGATGATATTCGCCAGCGTGTTAAAGCTTTGAAGGAAAAGCCGTTACCAGATATAAAGCCTGTTGAAATCTACCCGCGAATAGGGCAGGTGCTGAAAGATGTGTGGTCCAAAAGTGAAATTAGTCAGGTCAACAAGATTCTCATTCCCAAAATAAAGCTAATTTCAAAAGAAAAAATATGTAGCCATGGCTGTGAAAAGAAGAACCCACGTAAAGAATTCTTCAGGTCCTTAAAGCCTCTGGCAGTTATACTCACTTCCCTAGTTGTGGCTACTATTATCTTTAGCCAACATCCCTTTCCATTTGTAAAGGAAGTAGCATTCCCCTTTGTTATGGAGTCCTTGGAAACATTCTATCAAGATTTTAGTAAGAGGTTTCAGATGGTGGTGGGAACCCTGTGGTATACCTCTAATTTTCTACTTGAATGCCTATACAGAATATTTCCTCCTTCCATGTGAATGTTTCAAGTAGCAACCTGTGCTATATTAAGGACCTCATGGATTATTTTAATTTTTAAAAACAGATTCTTATAGCCTGTTGTTAAACTTAGAATGGTAGCCATTAAGATCAGATGATTGAGCCTATTGGCTGATTTACCAGCAACAATTTATAGTAAGGGGATGGAAATTTTATTAAAATGAAACCAATGCATGGGAATTTCTGGTCTCAGAATATGTTCACAGACTGATATAAGTAAAGATTAAAGTGTAAATAATAAAAAAGAAGTAAAGATTAAAGGGTCCTGTAAAGGCAGTTTGGGAGCTATAGTAGACTTTCCCTTGAATTAGCATCCTCTGCTGTCACATCTTTGTGACCTTCAATTCTCATTTGTCATTACTTACACTTTTACAGATTTTATAAACGCTATTTCCAAAGTATTATTTAGTGCAAAAAGAGCTGGAATGAATGTCATAATATTTTATTGACACATTAATCTTAAGTACCCTATAACCTTCCACTAATTTTCTTAGTTGCCCCATCAGTGTTTAATGTTTTAAGTACCAAAGATTTCAAAATGCATTTCCCCCTGAAAAACAAAGTTAATTGTTAACTAGTATGAAAAATAAAGGTAAAAGGTAAAGATACCCCTGCCCGTACGGGCCAGTCTTGCCAGACTCCGGGGTTGCGCGCCCATCTTGCTTAAGAGGCCGGGAGCCAGCGCTGTCCGCAGACACTTCCAGGTCACATGGCCAGCGTGACAAGCTGCATCTGGTGAGCCAGCGCAGCACACGGAACGCCGTTTACCTTCCCACTGGTAAGCGGTCCCTATTTATCTACTTGCACCCGGGGGTGCTTTGGAACTGCTAGGTTGGCAGGCGCTGGGCCCGAACGACGGGAGCGTACCCCGCCGCGGGGATTCAAACCGTCGACCATACAATCAGCAAGTCCTAGGCGCTGAGGTTTTACCCACAGCGCCACCCACGCAGTATGAAAAATAGCTGCCAATAATTCCCAAAGCGACAAAACAGCATGTCTGGGAACATTAGAAGGTGTTTGCTTTACAGCTGTTGTAGGAAATCACAAAACCCTACAAACCAGAACTGTACCTGTATATGTAGTTTGGTGATTATGTTAGGGATATACGCAGAAGGCAATAGTATGCTGTAATTGAAACGAGTTTTAATGCTGGCATAAGATTTGGTGGATTCAATGTTTCTGTATGTTCACTGTACATTTTTGTATAAATGAATTACACAGTTTATCAAATTAGAGATGTAGACTTAAACTTTTCAACAGGCTAGGTTGCTTATCTCATGTTGTTGTTGTTGTTTAATCGTTTAGTCGTGTCCGACTCTTCGTGACCCCATGGACCAGAGCACGCCAGGCACTCCTGTCTTCCACTGCCTCCCGCAGTTTGGTCAGACTCATGTTTGTAGCTTCGAGAACACTGTCCAACCATCTCATCCTCTGTCGTCCCGTTCTCCTTGTGCACTCCATCTTTCCCAACATCAGGGTCTTTTCCAAGGAGTCTTCTCTTCTCATGAGGTGGCCAAAGTATTGGAGCCTCAGCTTCAGGATCTGTCCTTCCAGTGAGCACTCAGGGCTGATTTCCTTAAGAATGGATAGGTTTGATCTTCTTGCAGTCCATGGGACTCTCAAGAGTCTCCTCCAGCACCATAATTCAAAGGCATCAATTCTTCGGCGATCAGCCTTCTTTATGGTCCAGCTCTCACTTCCATGCATCACTACTGGGAAAACCATGGCTTTAATTATACGGACCTTTGTTGGCAAGGTGCTTATCTCATAATACACTACAATTCTTAATACTTCTGCTCAGAAATAGGTATCTTACTTTTTATGAAGCTTACTTCAGAGTGGGGTAAGGGTCTATTAGAAATCTCACAGGATTTCTACCTTTATGGCTCAACAGAGGTTTGAACTTGAGTCAGTTCTAAGAAGGGCGCTGGAACATTTTTCTTATAAATACCTTAGAAGTGCCTCCTGGAGAGATTCAAGAGTAGACATAACTCCCTGCAGGCGACAGCCCCATCTAAGTTCCAAGATGTCATGTCACTCTAAATGTGTGTTACAGGACATGAATGTTCCTTTGGACAAGTACATCACTGTTCTGGTGAATATGTGTGTCCCACACTGATCATCTGAAGTTTTCAGCACAGACCTGGATGTGGATTGTATGTTTAAATAGGCACTGCTGCATTTGGTAATAAGCTATTCCATATCTATGGGGTGTTAGGCAAGGGGTAGTACTTCTGGTGGGGGACGTCATGCTCCTGGAGTAGTTTGCTGCTCTCTGCACTGTCCCTGCATGCAAAGACAGGCTGCAGTGGATTGAGCGGGTGAGACCAATAGTGGGTCCAACGGTCAAGAAGGGTTTTTTGAGTTTTTTTGCATGTTGCTGTAGAGGGAGAATTGAGGGGCAAATGTGGCTCCTCAACCTGGGAAGGCAGCCCACCTGGGAGAAGGAAAACTAAACCCCTGCCTTGCAGAATACCGTATTGGCCTGAATATAAGCCTCACTTTCCCCCCAAATTCTAACCGTGAAAAAAAGTGCAGCTTAAATTCACCTTACAAAAACTGGCTTTTATGATACTTATATTCAGATATTGTCTCTCCCCCCCCAACCTTGAATTTTAAAGGTGCAGCTTATATTCAGGCCAATACGGTATCTGTGGGAGAAGGAACAACTCCTGCATCCACGTTGGTGCCAAATGTATTGCTCTACTTTCCTTTGGACCACATCACAAGAGCCAGATGGGAACTGAAAACTAAACTACTTAGTACTTAGTAGTTTAGTACATCATTTGCCAATCTTACCACTTACCATGTTTAGGACTTGGATATCTTGCCTAGTGGAGCAGTCCCTATGGGATTTATATTTTGGTTGTTCACCCACCACAGCCTTATGTAACTTGCACCTGTAATTTATTTCCTAAGAATTGTGGGGCTTTTTATTACGTATTCAGCTTCATGCTTTTAAAATGTAAAAAAAAAAAAAAAAGTATTGAAGCTATTTTTCCAGGTTTTCGGATTGCAGAATTTGTATTTTTCCATGTACTAATATCTTAATCTGCATTACAGCGAACAACTTTTGCTGACAGTTGTCACATCTCTATCACAAACCTACTTCTGAAGGTATTTTAAATAAAATTTGAAAAACTTAACTTTGCTGCCCTTGTGTACTATTCACATTATGGGGTGTGTGTGGAGGTGTTAAGGATTAAATTTTCCAGAAAGGATTCAGTCTTTTCAAAATCAGTTGTGCACATATAATGTAGTCAGGAAACATTCCACTTGGGAGACAGGCCTGTAAATTTCAGGTTCCCATAGACCAATGATCATATCCTTATCACTGGGTTGCAAAGGGTATACTTAGAGTAAAATGAACAAGTAGGAATCTATAAATGTTCTTGCCACTGGACATATATTGGTTACTTTGGGAATAAATCTCATTGAAATCAGTAGCACTTAATTGTACCATATGGGCTTGTATCTCAGATCTTTTAAGGTAAGAAAAAAATACATTCAGCAGAGGCTTAAATGTAATTAATACATCTCCCAGGAGGTGGAGGGTTGTCAATTATTCAGTGTCAACCAGGAGAACTGCACCACCTAGCTACAGCCTTGCACTACATGTGGTTTGCTGCATCTGCCTTCTTTCAAGAGTCATGTCTCCTTTCCCTGAGCCTCACCCATACGGCACAAGACCAGGGAAGAAAACATCTAGTGTTCAAAACAAAGTATCTTTTTATGGAACCTGTTTTGGTGGAGTTCATCCCATTCCCAACCAGAGGCAGAAAGGGTGGTGGTGTTAAGATATCCTCCAGCACCTCAACAATGGATTCTCATTGAGATTGAAGCCTGCAAGTAAATACACCTCATGGACCTGCAGGGTGTCATTAACAAAAGTCTTTGTTTCCGGCCTGCTCACTGACCAGCATGGTTATAGTGGAGGACCAAAAATTTTGAACTGCTTGCATACCTTCAGTTAACATTTTTATTAAAAAAAAGAAACTAGAAATCTCATCTTCATGTTTCAGATGTAGCCTCTGTACCCAGATAAACCTTCAGTTGCTCCAGGAGCAAATTGGTTTGGGTAGTGCAAAAGGGCTACACATTTATTTTGCTTTGGCAGAAGCTCCTTTTCCACTCTGTGTTAGATGAGGAAGCTAAGTGCAGGAAGGTATACCAGGAGAAAGGCCATCTCTCCTCAGGGATGCTCTTTCTGTCACACAACAAAAACGAGGCTTGAAATGGTGCCTCTGTTCCATAAGAGAAATAAGCTGAAGTAAAATTTAAACGGCATTTTAACTTTCAATTTGAGAAATACACCTAGTGTTGCTGGAAGCCCTCCTATCAACTAAGGCCAGCATTTCTCCAGAAGCAGACTGCTGCAGCACAAGAAACGCTGGAGAATACAAGCAACTTTGCAACCTTACAATGGTAAGGAGTTGAGGGCTTCTGCAACTGTATGTATATGTAATATGAACCTATAGTTTCCACACATTTCAGTTTTCTTTAGAAGTTGGTATATATGCAGGAATACAAGGAAATCACACCTCAGTCAATTTATGATTTTATTTTAACAAATAAAAACATTAAATGCTTTAAAAACAATTATAGGCTTTACCTCAAAAATAAAGTGTACTGGCATGGAATGGTGATTGCTAAGCACCACAGAGCAATGTACATCAAGTTGCAGTTTAGAACTTCCTTTTCTTTCTTTCTTTCAACATGCTAGTAGCTTTGAAAAAATTGCTAACGCATTTAAAAACAAACTGGGGAAAAATGTGTTTTAGGAAATGTTCATTAGAAAAGTCTACTGGTTAAATAGAAGTCATTTCTGTATTCAGGAGCACCCTACGGAACCAAGTTCAGCAAGTCCTTTCAATGCAATCACTTTGGGATTTGTTGCAACACTTTTTGTGGTATTGTAAGTCTTGTAAATCCCAATTAGTCTATCTGCAATTTCAAACATGTTGTTTCTCAGAGAGATGATGATGAATTGTGCATTTTTTGTTTGTTCCTAGAAATTGAAACATATTTTCAATTAGGATTTGTAATGATCCTGGCAAAAGTACCACAATAGTTTCCCAGTTTTTTTCAAGCAGTAGTGCTAGTAATTAACAACCACCAAGACTAGTTCAATCTCATCCATTAGAAATATATATATATAATTAAAAATTGTCCAGTAGCACCTTAGAGACCAACTAAGGTTCTTGGTATGAGCTTTCGTGTGTATGCATACTTCAGATACACTGAAACAGAAGTCACCAGACCTTTATATATAGTGAGAAGGTGGAGAGGGGTATTACTCAGAAGGGTGGTGGGAATGGGTGATTGGCTGATAGGTGTGGTAAACCTGTTGACGACTGTTAATGAGTGCAATTGGTCTTAGAGGAAAAAGCAAGGGATGAGATGGCCAAAAATAGCTTTATCATGTACAATGAGAAAAGAATCCAATGTCTCTATTCAGACCAGGTCTCTCCATGGTTTTAAGTTTGGTAATAAGTTGTAATTCAACAACTTCTCTTTCTGAAATTCTTTTGCAATATGACAGCTACTTTGAGATCTTGTATAGAATGTCCTGGGAGACTGAAGTGTTCTCCTACTGGTTTCTCTGTCTTGTGATTCCTGATGTCAGATTTATGTCCAGTAGGAGAACACTTCAGTCTCCCAGGACATTCTATATAAGATCTCAAAGACCAATTGCAGTTGTTAACAGTCGTCAACAGGTTTACCTGTTTGTGAAAAAAGCTGTTCTGGAGTAAAGGCAAGCGCAAACTGGGGAAGGCTCCAAGCAACTAAGATGTAAATTCAAAGACTTAATGACATTTTCCTTATTTTTGTGGACAGTACTGGTACTTAACCCTTTCCTTTTGGGTAACTTCACTTCAGTCAGAGAAACACTGTTCTTCACTGACATGCACCAGAAGCAGACATACCCAAGACCTTTTCTAATTATTTTACACAAAACTAGCATTAATTTGATACTACACAAAATGTAAAACTTGGATAATGGCTTCTGTACTACTTACGTATATGTAAAATGCTACGATGGATACATTTTTAAAATCAAGGGCTGCATCAATTTCATCCATGAAGTAAAGAGGAGTTGGTTTGTAATGATGTAAAGCAAACACCAAAGCCAGCGAGCTAAGTGTCTTCTCGCCACCTGACAAGTTGAAAATCTTCTTCCAGCTTTTCTTTGGTGGACGAACACTGAAAGAAAGAGGAATATATTTATGAGCTTACAATTTACAATCTCCACAACCAAGCTTTTAAGCAGTGCTAAGCAGGTTAGAAGTATATGCTATATACATTATCTTAGCAATTTTACAACAGTGCTGTTTGGTAGAGTGCTATTATGCCACTTAAGTATTTTGAATTAGGATCTGTTGGCTGCTCTATATACAAAAAACAAGTTTAGTGAATTTTGTCTTAGTTCAGTGGAGGGGGCTACAATCCTTCTAATGCTACTAAACTATAATTTAGCATTGCATGTGAGTCAGCCAAGTTTGGTTAATTCTGCAGTCAACATTTAATGAGCATAAATATACCACATATAAGTGGTAAAAGGACCATCAAAATACCTTCAAGATATTTACAGAAAATACCTACCTGAACATGATTCCTTCAGAGAAAGGATCCAGACTATCTACAAGCTCCAGTTCAGCATCTCCTCCCAATGTAAGCATTTGATAGTTTTCCTTTAGTTTATTTGTTATTACATTAAATCCTGCCATAAATTCATGAAGCCTTTGTTTTCTAAGATCTTCTTCAGCTTCCCTAAATTTGTCTCTCATATTGGTTATTTCATCCAACTCTGCCACACGTTTCAAGTACAGTTCCTCCTAAAAATTGAAAATAAGACAAATGTGCATATTCGATATGACTCCTAAGTATTTCTGTTAAGGATCAGATAGATTTAAGTACAAAATTCTATTTATCCAGAATTTTAATATACAAAAGGTAAGTTTCTGTTGCCATTGTGAACAGTGTTAGAAACTGAGATATGAAAGCTAGGAGCTAAATGGCACCTTAAACATAGGTTATGGGTGCAATAACGAAACGTCTAGGCTCACTTTTTTAATAACAAGAATACAAAGCTGAAAATGAACTGCAGTTAAAATATTAAGTTCATTTTTCACATGGTCTAGTCCTTCTCTGGCCTACCCCACCCCCTAATATTCTTAAGAGGGTCTCTCTTCAGAGGGTCCAGTCTTCAGATTGTAGTTGGAAGTGGGGAGGCAGAAAAAGGTCCTCCTTTCCTTCCACTCTGCAGTTTTAATCTGAAATCTCAGGCACAGTACTGCACCCAGAACTCAGAAACTGCTCATGCTAATGAAATTCCCTGTCACAAATGTGTCTAGAACAATGGGAGTTTCAAACATTGATTATGAAGTAACTGACTTGTATGTTTGGCACCTGTGCAAAGGAAGGACATAAGAAGGCTGTCTTAGCATTCCCCTTCCATCAATTAATGCTCCATACAAAAAGTGAGAAAGAAGAGACTTTCTGAGAAGGTATCTAGAAGTTGGGCTATACCAGGCATAGGCAAACTCAGCCCTCCAGATGTTTTTGGGACTACAATTCCCATCATCCCTGACCACTGGTCCTGTTAGCTAGGAATCATGGGAGTTGTAGGCCAAAAAAACATCTGGACGGCCGAGTTTGCCTATGCCTGGGCTATACACACAGGTCCTGCTTACCAAACACAATGCACTCTCTTGGAAATCGTAGGTAAGCATTCACATAACAAGCCCACAATTTCCTTTGGAAATATTTCTGGTATGGGATTCATCCAATCTCTTCCTGCTAAAGCATGCAAGCTGAAGTGAGCACTTGTAAGGAATCTATAAACTTTATAATTTCCTCAGGAAGTAATGCCACTTAGCTCTTTATAAGGAGAGGTTCTCTCAATGACAAACAAGAAATACTAGTAGAACAAGCATTTCAGGTAACAGTCTTGCCACAGATCTGTAACTGCTTGTACGAATTCAAGATACTGGTTTTAAAAAAGTATGATTACCTTTTTGTTATATTCAGCAATGGCACCCAAGTTTGGTTTCATTTCATGACATTGTGCTTCTAAAAGAGCTATCTGATTGGTTACAATATCCGGGTTTCTTATAGCCTCAAGTTCTTCCTGGCTGAGCACTGCAAGTTCTTCTACTTGTTCATCTTCCAGAGAATGTAGTGATATTTTTGATATCTAAAATACATTTTAAGTAATTAATGAACAAGTCATATTCACATTTCTACACCTACACTTTAAGGGACTTTCTTGTACCTTAACTGTATGTTAATAGAACAAGTTTGCATTCTTACGTCACACACCCATCTAGAAATTGTGCATTTTTATTTGATATTTTAAGATTTATATATGCAGTCACTTTAAAGGTCTTCTGATGAAAAAGCAGCCTATTGGTAAGAAATAACTAAACAACTTTATGATTTAACAAACTTGATTTAGGCACTATCTGAGTGTGATCCAAATAAGAATAATGATCCATTTCAAGCTAGAAAACAAGACAAAAAAATCTTGGATAGTATGGAGTTTTAACTATATCAAACAGACATTGTAGCAATGCAAGGCATGTGCTCCCTATTTTACAGGACACTGCAGAAATTAAATTGTTTCTTTAAAAAAGTAAGCCAGGCTCATGCTTTGCAGACAGCAAAGTGGCTCTAGATAATAAAGAGACTGGGTGGGATATGAAAATAGTATACTCTTCCATGAGGCATAGTCTGTGACTTTTATAGTTTTTTCAGGATCTTGGTAGTTTGCTGTATGATAGATAACATGCAATATAAAAAACAAAAAATCAAAGAACCCATTCCTGCTATATTACAGGATTGGGAAAAGCAGTAAAAAAAAGTTTTTCCCCAAAACATAATATTATTTCTTAAAATAGTAAGGTATTATAAAGTGTTTACCTCTTTTTGCCAATATTTAATCTTTGATTGATGCTCCGCAATGTGACTGTCTAGCTGTTCAATTTTAAGCCTAATATTAAGAGCCTCTTTTTGAAGCAAATGCTCTTCATCTTGGATAGCTTTAATTTTCTGAAGCATAGAGTGGTGTTCCGCTTGAATCTCTGGCAAAGACTCCTAAATAAAGATCATAGGTGGAAGTTTATTTTTTATTATTCAGTTACCGGAAAGGGTTTACATTTCTAGAGCTCCAATTTGTTCTAGATGCTAATGTCTCTTTAAAATGTGAAAAAACACAGGTAATACCCATCGTCAAAATAATTGTCCAACATAACCGTTTGGAAGGTCAAATGCTGCAGGGAATGTTTTAGCATAGTGGCAGCAGGTGTTAACAAAGGGGCAGGGAGGGAGGGGGCCTCTCTGTGCAGCCTTGTGTTGAGTAGCATCAACTCAGTGACATGTGGAACACCAGCTTTTCTCACCACCTCTGAGCTGTGCAAAGGAGTGGTAGTACACTAATGCCTGGAGAATGAGGGAAAAGTCAGCTTTTTTTGTACACCCCTTACAAACACGTTTTTCTACACCGAAGTGATGCATATAGAATTATTACCTGGAACAGGAAGAGTAATGCTTTTAAGTGTTAATAGTAAATTCTCTGGAGTGAACAGCGCCTCATTTTTATGCAATATGAGCGTACCATTAAAATGATATAAATAAATTGAGCAACTGAATCATATTTTCTCTTAAATACAATTTTTGCTGGTGTTGAAGACTTGTAGTGGATTTTATTACCACATGCATTAAAACTCTACTTGTACATCACATACATTTTTAGTGTTAATACACTGTTCTGCATCTTTTAAAACACACCCTATTTAAATAATGTAAGTTAGTATCATACATACTTCAGCTTCTTTGCTGTCATTCATAACTTTAGCAGCTTTTTCTTCTAGTGTATTCAGCTGTTCTGTTAAGTCTTGGAGGGCTTTTTTATTCTCTTCAATTTCCTTCTCAGTGTGGAGAACAGCATCTTCTGATTTATTTAGGTTTCTATCAAATACAATACAATAATAAAGTAGGTAAGAAGCCTCTACTCTACTGACATTAAAACCTTGAGTATAAATCAAATTTAAAAATGGAATATAAAACAAAATATTGACATAAGAAGACTGTGATATGATGGCCATCTTTAATTATTCAAAGGGATGTAACATTTCCATTTCGAAAATCTGTTTTCATTATGAAAAATACACACCACAGATTTTAAATTTCTATAGAATGAAAGGACTGGAAATATAACTAACTTGCAACTTCTGTGCATTTAACTTGTGCAATTGCAGCGTTACGTGCTTGGCAGCTGGTCAGCTGAAATTGCACAAACTGAACACATGGAAGGCAGAGAATTAAAAGCTCTTTCTGCACAGGGTTCTCATGGCAGAGCTTCCCAGCTCTCAGACTTGCTTATCAGGCTCTGGGAAGAAGCTTCTCAAAGCCTGGTAAGCAAGGCAGAGAACGTAAAAGCTCGCTGCCTTGCGTGGGGTGCAAGGCCTGCTCAGTGTGCCTGCTTCAGAAAGGTAGGGATGGTCATGTGGGGCTGGTTCCAAAGTTGTTCTGACTATATGCAATTTCTGTACTCACCTACGTTTTCCTACTTTTCTATCATTTCCTGTGATACTTATTTCCTACCCTATTGTCCATGGATTTCCTGGCACACTATTTCAGTGGCTACATATAGTGGTACCTCAGATTAAGAATTTAATTCCTTCTGGAGGTCCGTTCTTAACCGGAGGCACCACTTTAGCTATAGGGGCCTCCCGCTGCCGCCAGAGAAAAATTTCTGTTCTCATCCTGAAGCAAAGTTCTTAACCCGAGGTACTATTTCTGGGTTAGCGGAGTCTGTAACCTGAGGTACCACTGTGTATGATAACACACAACACAAGCACAGAATCTATTAGCACACAAATTAACATTTTAAGAATAGAAGCCTTTAATTTAAAAAGAATCAGCTACTATGTTGCAAATTCATTACTTGATAATTTTGCTGCTTGTTTTCTTTAAACACTATAATGAAATGAGTGTCCTGTTTATTTTTTATGTTGGTTCCGAAGGATATAAAATCATTTCCATACCTATCTGCTGTCTTGATTGCCACCTGAGCTTTAGTAATAGCAGAAGAACATTGATCTATTTCCTTGTTTATCTTATCAAGATTGTCTTGATGACCTTTAAGCTTATTATTATTTATGTCAATTATGAGATTATGCAATCTCTTTATTTCTGTTTCCAATTTACCAGCCTTTACAGCAACCCTGTCATAATCTGTAAGACAAAAAAAGACCCAAAAAAACCCACAACTTGATTAATATTTCTAGTGCTAAATATATAAACAGTATGGTATGAGCAAACTACGTGTTCAAATGTTTATATGTTTACAAGATTTATTATTGTGCAAAATAAATGTATACTTAGCTATAATACAATGAGTGCATTACTTCAATTGTAATTTCCTAAACAGCATTTGTTAAATTATTTGCTTTGTAGATTGAATAGTTTTCTTACAAGGAAAATTATCTATAACTACTAGCATCAGGCTTGTTGACTAACTGGAAAGGATAGCTTTACTGAATAGAAATACAATAGACTCCAAATTATTGAATCTCTTATTTGATTTCTAGCAGATAGGAGTGAGGGGCACAAAGAGGTAGGTTCAGAAAAGTGAAGTTTTATATAGTGAGCAGACTAAAAGCTGGATCTGCGTATACAGGTTCCCTCCCCCCACAAATGTGCCCATGGGCCAAAAAAGTGGGTGACCCCTAAAACACATCAATTATGATTCACCCTTAATTATATTTTACTGCAATGTTGACATACCTTCTTTGAAACAATGACATTTTCTCTCCATTTCTTTCTGCTTGATTTTGTCTGGAGCTGCAGCAATTACATTTCTTTCAAGTTCTTTAATCTGGATTTTTAAGTGAGCCTCTTGCTCTGACAAACTCTAAAGAACACAATTATTAATTACTATTAATTTCATTTGTGACACTATTCCTTATGAGGTATCTAGCAGTGATTTACAACACAAGAAAAACATATATAAAACATTTGCATACATAAAAATAGCTAAAACAGCCCACACCAACTAACAATTATTTCAGGGGGTTTTTTAGACTGAATGACTAACTCCAAGAAAGATCCTAACCTTGGACTTGGGAGACAGACCTTAACAAATAACTCTTAGATGAGAGCCTGTGCTGGCTCAGAATATAGGCAAAAGACCCCCCAAGATAATTGTTGCCCACAGGCTTACCAGAAAACATTAGGTGCATTAAGAACATTTTAATATGGTGTACAACTTGCCTTTTGCCTTTTCTTTTTGGAGACAATTTCTCTTCCCTATCTTAAACTAGTTTGTCTGGCCTGCCTTTTCTAAAATCTGTGGGGGGGTTTTTTAACATTCTCTCTGGCTCAAACACTCTTTTCAAAATAACTGCTCATAACATTCTTCCATACAATGCAGGAACAAGTATCAACAGCCAAAGCTAAACAGCCCACTTTTCTATTGCCTGTGTTTTGAACAAGTTTTAAAATACCTGAAATCCTTCATATAAGATAGTATATTTAAAGGATAATCTCCATCAGAAGACATGACTGGTGTATCCAGAGCTAAGAGAAAAAGCAGTAAGGTATCTTTAGCCGAACTTATGATTACCTGAATGTTTGCACTGTACTTTCCTAACGTGTTCCTCATTTCTCGGATGCTCTGGTGCAATTTTGATATTGCTTCTTCAAGTTGCACTTTTTGTTCCTGAAACTGTGTTGCTTTTTGGAGATCCTTTTGCAGCTGAGATTCCATTTTATTTACCTAGGGGCAAGTTATAAAATGTAAAAAAAGTAATGTATATAACATGCAAATAAACCAGGGATGGGGAACCTATGCCCCTCCAGATGTTATTGGACTTCAGCTGTCAACAGCCTCAGCTAGTGAATGAACGTGGATGATGAGAGGGTTGTGTTTCAACATCTGGAGAGCCAACTGTTCTCAATACCAGACTAAAAAAGCCCCCAATTCATCAAAATATATTTCAGTGTTTATATGTCTAGACTTAATATAAGAAAAGCAGAGCTTTCAGAACCAACATAGCCCCTGCTAAAGGTTGGCTGGGGGTGTTACTATAGAAGTGCATCTCTGCTACCAAGCAAGCACACCAGTCCCAGAGGTCGCAGGGGCCAAAATAGGGCATTCCATGAGCGATGTTCGATCTGCCAGATTGAAAAGTTCCTTCATTCCCCATCATATCCACAGATTGTGCCCCTGACCACCCGCCACCCTGGCACTAGATGGGTATTTTCTGTCCCACTGATTTCACTTGGCAGGTAACCAGTAAAAGATTCTTCCCACTCCTCATTAGGAATCCAGAAGGTGTTAGAGAAAGCATACTAACCTCATCTTCTGATGTTTCAACTACAACAGAGGATCCCATTCTACCCTTCATTACTTTTCCTCCACCGCCAGTCATTGTACCTATGGAAGGACCAAGAACAAATTAGCAATTCTTTATTTCCCATTCAAATAAAACTTTAACCACAACTTAAAAAAATTTAAATACCTGATTGTTCTATGATTTGTCCTTGTAAAGTTACAACTCTCCATCTCTTGTTTTTCTGGAACGCAACCCTTGTAGCCTGGTCCAGGTTATTAGCTACCAAAGTGTCACG
This sequence comes from Podarcis cretensis, assembly GCF_951804945.1. Lineage (NCBI taxonomy): Eukaryota > Metazoa > Chordata > Lepidosauria > Squamata > Lacertidae > Podarcis > Podarcis cretensis. The sequence continues at coordinate 82,618,129 of NC_137174.1, read as the reverse complement.
TAATGCAAAATAAAAAGCATTGCGAACCTTCTCATCTTTAACTTTTACCATATCGAACAAACGAGGAATGTTTTCAGGAGTCTGGATTTTTCCCATGCTTTTCTCCCATACTGTCATCTGGAAGGATTAAAACCACCACAAAACCAGTAAACTAACCATCAAGAACTGCACAGGTCCTTGATATACCTCTTTAGTTTACTTACATAGATCTTTGTTCATATTTTAATTGTTTTCAAATACTTTATTACAACAGTGCAATCATATACAGGCTTATTCAAATAAAGCTCCCTGAGCTCCATAGGGTTTACTCTCTAATACGTGTTTGAACCTGAAGCACCATTTTTCCCTTACGTAAATCTATGTTATGCAGATATATAACTCCTAGTATGTATTTACTCATATTAAAAACTGAGACTTTGTTATGTTTATTACAAACATGAGCTGTCACTAGTAAGACTATTTTAACAGGCTATAATAAGATACTATTTATACAAGTATCCTTACAGTATTTGTACCAATCATATATAAAACAGTTTTACTATTATAAGCCATTTTAAAATCTAAAAAAGGACACTGTAAAAACCAGCTGAACATAGTAATGTAAAAACAAATCTATATGCAACTTCGACTTATTCAACTTAAAAAGTTATCTATTAAAAAAAGTTATTACAAACCTTGTCAAGCCCTATAAATGTTGCCACTCCAATGTTTTCCTTCTTCAAAAATTTAACACATTCTTGAGCGGTATCCATGGTGTCGACTACAATGTGATCTAACGCTCCACATGATGATGAAATTGCAACATCATACTTCTCATCTATGGCTCCCAAGTCACCCTAGTAGCAATAAAAGAAAGCACTTAGGTTAGTAAAATGAGTACCAGACATCCAGTCTTAAGCATAATTGCATGTAAGTCCCATTGGTTTTAATGGATCTCATCCCTTAACATAAAGGAACTTCTCACGTTGTCGTTTTAATGTCCTTTCACACTGCTCCCATGATTTAGGGTAGAATTTAAGCAGAACTCTCTCCTGAAAGCTATGGGGAAAAAGATGTTAACTAAGATATGATGGCTCAGAACAAATGCAATGGGGTACTATCTCAAAAGGCAGTTGCTCAAATTTGCATACTGTTCTGGCTAATCTCTTCTTAAAGTAGCTACACTTGGGCAGAATGCATAATGGGTTCACAGGGCACTTTGGCAATCAGCTTCCAGACTGAAGAGACAATGAAATATTACTGTATTGGCCCGAATATAAGCCACACTTTAATTTTTCACGATTGGAATTTGGAGAAAAAATGTGCAGCTTATATTTGCGACCTTATGCCACTGGCAAAGCGGTACAGCTCCCCCACCCCACCCAGAGAGCAACGCAGCCCGGGAGCATGGAGCAACAGCGCTCAGCCCTCCTGCCGCTTCCAACCCTCCCCCGAGCTGTCGGGGGGAAGGCCGCCGGCAAAGCGGCATGACTGCCCCCCAGGAAGCAGCCTGGGAGTGTGAGGGAATGGTACCCGTAGTCAGGTATTGTCTTTTTCCCCTCTCTCCTCCCCATGAATTTTATGTTGGAAGTCATTCTGCAAAGAAACAGTAAAGATGTTTGTACCTTTAAGAACTGTTTCTGTGAGCTTTGGGCAGATTGGGTACAGCTGGTCATGACTACAAAAGGAGGAAAAGTTGCAGTTTGAACTTTGCCTGCAAGGAAAAAGACCCACAAGCTTTGCTGTTTTGTAATAAAACCTTTATTTGTTTGGTTTTACACCGGTCTCGAGGTGTCATAGTTTCTGTCATCTGCCACCAGAGGAAAAAACCCCTCTAACATTTTAAAGGTGCAGCTTATTTGCAGCTGTGGCTTATATTCGGGCCAATACTGTAATGTAGGTGAATACAGACAAAAAGGTAGCTTGGTTACATCCAGAGATGCCAGACAAATGCTGCTGCCCAGTATTTTTGCATGTTTCCTTGAAGACTCAGAGAGGCTGAGTAACCTTTTATTTAATTTGGAAATCAAATTTTGTCTTGGAGAGATGATTTGTGCATGCAGTCCTCTCAAAAGCTGCCTCAGCGTCTTGGGTTTACCAAGTACGACAACTTCCCCTGCTAAATATTCTCACTAACCAAGTTAGCCTACTCAGATAAAGAGAAGTACCACTGTGAATCTATCTGAAGGTTAGCTTTACATTGCCAGTGCAAGATCAGGTTGGGTAAACCTTGTAGCCCAAAGCAGAAACAGATCTTGGAGGAAGAAGGTACCTCCCATAATTAAGTCTGCATATTCACCAAGCTCAAACAGGCCATACATTATTAATATATAAGGTGATTGAAGAGAAAAAACTCCTACTTCCCTAACTATAGATCTAAGAGAAGCTGAGTGGAATGACAAACTGCCAGAAAACTTTGGTCCTATTTATGTAAACCTTCATGGCCCTTCAGGCAGCTAGAGTCCTAGGCCTGCTCCAAAGGGTGGCAAGGATCTGGACAGCTGGTTGCGACAACCAATTATTGTTGTCTATGGAACCTTGATAGGACTGGGTATGAAAGCTGGGTCTGTCCTCAACACTACCCTATTCTTATGAAAAACACACAAATGTTTTACAGTGGAGACTGGAGAAAGCATTCAGCTCAGATACCCTGCAGGAAGAGGTGATAGGTACTTGGAAATGGATTTTAAACACTCTTAGGGGCACTGTCATAAATGATTCAAAGGCGGTCTCTGGAGAGCTGAGAAAACCCTGTACAGTGGTACCTTGGTTCTCAAACTTAATCCATTCCGGAAGTCCGTTCCAAAACCAAGGCGCGCTTTACCATAGAAAGCAATGCAAAACGAATTCATCTGGTCCAGACTTTTAAAAGCAATCTCTAAAACAGCAATTTAACATGAATTTTACTATCTAACGAGACCACTGAGCCATAAAATGAAAGCAATAATCAATGTACTGTACTATAAAATAATTAAGACAGTATTGTAGACGATAAAAATTAAAATTACTTTTTTTCTCTTACCTGAGCTGCTGATAGTCATTGTTTGGATGGGGGGCTTTTATCCATTTCTGCAGTCACACAATCAATCAATCAATCAATCAATAGCTGAACTGAGTTCCACACAGTCACAAAAACAAATTAACCCAAAAAGCCTCAAAAACAAAAATACAAAATAAATAGCAAAAACAAAAGCACCAAACTTAACCCATTCCGGAAGTCCATTTGACTTCTGAAATGTTCGAAAACCAAGGCGCAGCTTCTGATTGCTTCAGGCGCCCCGGAAACAATAGCCGACAGCCACATCTGATGCTCGGCTTCCAAAAAACATTTGAAAACCGGAACACTTCCGGGTTTTCAGTTTTGAGAACCAAGGTACCAGTGTACAGCTCTGCATTTCAGCATAGCTCTATGAAGGAAATGTTTCAGCGACAGATATGAAATTGTAGATGAGGCCAACTAAAAAGGGATAGAAGATATAGTTGCTATGTATGTGTCTTTTGAGAGTGTTTACAAAAATCTTCCTGAAGGAAGAGAATGTCCCTAACTTTTGCTATCCAGAAATTGATCCCATTAGAACACCATACAATTCCATTAGAAGAACACCATGCAATAAAACACCTGAAGGAGACAAATTGCTAAGCTGTACTAAAGGGAAGAGGGGATGTCTGCAAACAACACATATGCTGCAACAGGTGAATGAGAAATACAATAAAACGCACAACAAAGGCTGGCCTGAGAAGAATGGGAGCTTGAGAATGATGTGACTACTTCAAACAAGGCAGAATGCAAACTAAATTATGGGAGCTGCCTACTTCCCTCTAGTTCTATTCCTACCTTCAACCACAAAGTGGAGACATTACCCAATCTGACAACCTTTCACTGGCAATGGGAAAAAGAACAATACAGAAATGGCCAGAAAAATAAGAACTTACTAGTCTTCCATAAATTCCAGGGATTTTCCCAGACTTCATCTGTTGAAGTAAAACTTCAAGAACTCTTCCTCGACTTTTATTTATTGCCAATGAGCTTCTTGCTTCTTCTACTTTCTGACGCAGATCTTGAACATAATTCTTGATGTTTGCTTCATCTTTTACAAGTTTATTAAGATCATTCTCTTTCTTAAACGAAAAAGGCATTAAATTATTTTGTTTTTGAAAATTCCAGAAGTAGTTCATTACAGAATTGAGATTTTCTAAAGAAGTGGTATTCTTCTAGTAACAAACTCCACTATAGAGGAACTAAGCTGGGGTTCCCAGACTTTCTGAGTTAACAGGCGCATTTGAACTTTTAATGTCTAGATGACACCATAATTATCACTTCTAGATGTCCTGGTGCAGGAGTTCCCTTATTCAGCTAGATCATGAAATATATCATTAAATAAAACTTTTTCACACTCAATATCTGTTTCCACGTTTTTGGCCTGTATGAATATTTTAACAGTTCAATAGCAACTCTTTTCCACCTCCGTATCTTCCTGTTAGCATCACATACCACCTTGGAAAGTGGATACAAAGGATGTGTCAACAGCATACAAGGATTTTGTAGTTAGATGAAGAAACTGAATAGGCCTCAAAGAGATTTACAAAAATATTTTATTTGAAGAAAAAACTGGTGACATCCCAACCTATTAACACCCACTGTAGAAATTGCACTGAGATGAGCATCTAAACCCTACTCAAACTCTAGGATTAATGCCCATGTAAAAGGCATTTAATTGAAGCCATATCTTAAGGGACAGAACTAAATGGAGAAGGTGAGTGAATTATAACTTGGGTGCAGGCCCTCAAGATGGAACCTATGAACTGCCTATCCAGCCTAGTGGGAGAAGTTATCCTATTCAATGAGTGTCCTCCACTCCACTCTATCAAACTAGTTTAATGTTAACAAGCGCAGGGTACTGATGCATGCTGCTCAACAATCCCCAATTCCTTCACTTGTGTTGTTACTGCATTGGAGTGGGGGAATAAGCCAGAAGCTGGCTTCATGTTACGTGTGAAACAGCACTTGTAGTTTGTTTTCCCCTAACAAACCATGTGTGCTGGTTTGCACAGAATGCAAAACTACCCTCTGGCTTGTTTCCTTCCTAGAGTAGCAACAGCAGAAGCGTGGGGGTGGGGGTGGGGCTCCATCTAAGAAAGTACCGTATTTTTCGCTCTATAACACACACCCGACCATAACATGCACGTAGTTTTTAGAGGAGGAAAATCCGTAGGCATGCCACCCGTAGGCATTCCCTCCATAACACGCACAGACATTTCCCCTTACTTTCTAGGAGGAAAAAAGTGAGTGTTATGGTGCAAAAAATACGGTAATTGTAGAGGAACTATGCAGGGTGTCTTTACAGGTTTTAATACTATTGATAGTAATAGTTCAGACAGTCTTAACACCAAACATTTCTGGGAAAAGTAGTAACACTTAAATTGCAATATGAAGTTAAGCATTTCAGGAATATAAACAAATCTTCAGTAACGTCTAACCTTCTTTAGATCATGCTCAGCTTGAGGCAGTTTTGACTCCAGTTCTTTGATAGTGGCTAACCTTTCTTTAAGTGTTCCTGAAGCAGTCTGAAGAGCTTCTTCTGCTGTTTTAAACTGAGATACTGCAGTATTATGGTGACTAAGGTAGAGATCAAGTTCTGACTGTGCCACCTCCAAATTTGAACGTGCTTCATTAACTGTTTTGCTGAATTCCATGAGTTCTTTTTCTTTGTCCTATGAAAATGAAATTTGTAAAGGTCATATTAAAAAAACCAAAGTGGTAATGCACAGATCCTGGCAATTCTGCCAGAATAGTTTTTCTCAGCTGCAATGCCACTCCTGAAAAGTCGAGATAAGCCAGCGACCCCCCCAAAAATCAGCTTCAGTGAAATGCTGATTGTCTCCTCCCCATCTAGAACTACCTATCTATCAGCAGTCATTCCACCTTGGTGAATGTTGAAGTCGTCGGTGTGTGTAAAATGTATTTTCCTATTGGTTTTGCAGATCGATTCAATTCAGTTTTTAGTACTGCTTTTGTAAATAACCACAATATTTTCAAATATTTAAGTAAGAAGCCCTCTCCATTGGTTCAGCTGGGACTGTTTAGCTCCTTTCATCCCCAAACCATCTCCTACAATGAGCATTTTGGGCTAATGGTCTGAAAGTCTATATCTGAATTTGCTTTCTTTTTCACTCACACCTTATTGTTTCATCCCTTTTGCACCTGGTCTAGATTGGAAGGCATTATTTTAAACTGTAAACCACTTTGACAAAAATGCAAAATATAAAATACACTGCATAAATGACACAGATTAACTCAGATAGTTTCAGTTTATAGATACGTAGCAAGGGATTTAATCCAGCCATACAAATAAATGATCATGCAGCCCTTGCTTTGCTCACCCATAATCAATACTGTTCTTCCTTTTGCTAACAAGCACTACATTTCCCTTACTGGAGAATAAAAATAGCATTATGCACAAAGACGCACAAGCAGATCTGGTTATCTGAAAAACCAACCAGACAGACAGCCAGATTATGTCAACTGCCATTTTCCTCTATATTCTGGTGTTAATACAAGAAAGCGAAAATCAACCTCATATGCATGCATGTATGCATGGTTCATAGCTCCGTATTAGTTAAGCAAGAGATAAAAGCAGTGTTGAATCCACTTAGCATAGTGCAGCCAATGAATGTCCTTAGTAAGAAACACTGGCCTTCAAAAGGGGAAATGCTATAAGACAGTAATAATGCTCATATTTATTTCCAGGATGTTTAGTACAGTGCAATGGCAATGCCACGAGTGTAAGCAGGTGTCAGCTGCTTGCAGGGAAGTAATTGCTACTCGGCTGGCTGCTTAGTTTATTCTGCAATATACTTCTGTTCTGACCGAGAAGAGATAAAGAGAGCCTATTACTTGGTTAATTATGCTGATTTGCTTCTAGACTCCAGGGGAGATAGCTGAATGCATCAAGGGTACAAACCTCTTTTTCATTCTGCAATCCTTGAGTTTCCTGCTTAAGACTGTCCATAACTTCTTTTAGTTTTTCCTCTACCCTTTTCTTTTCTTTTTCTAGAACCTCTCTCTTAGCTGTTGCTTCACCAATAGCAGATTCACTACGGGCAGGAACACTTCTCAAGTCTTCAACCTATGAAAAAGGTAATGTTATTTTTTTCAGTTTGGGGAACAGTCTCTCCAACAGGGAAACCGGTTTCACCAAACAAACTGCACTTCACTGGCAGATCTATTAAGCACAATTGTTCATAGCACAGGTGGCTTAGAAGAATTATTTCATATTTATTTATTTCATAAAATTTATACACTGCTTGATCATAAAAACTCAAAGCTGTTTACAAAAGATAAAACTATAAAATTAGGAAAAAAATCACAACATATTAAAACAGATAAGAGCTACAGGAGTTAAAATAGTATAACAGATTAAAATTCGTATCAGCATTTCTAAGTATCTGGGAAGGCTTGTCTAAACAATTATGTTATTATCAGGCACCAAAAATACAGTGAAGGTGTCTGCTTGATATCTATAGGCAGCAAGTTTCAAAGTATAGGTGCTGCCACACTAAACAATTGGGTTTTTACAAATGCAGAATAGGTATTACGTAGCACCTTGTAGTAGCACCAATTAAATATATTTGTTACACTTTATAAATTTAGATTGACAATAACAACATGAAGGTGTAACATGAAAAGTATCCTATTATTTTTCAGGAAGATTCAGGCAATAAGATACACACTAAAGCCTCTTTTGCAATTTTTTCCTTGACACATTTGCTCATGACGAATTCATTTCCTTTCTTACTCAGGAAAAGATCACTTACCAATAACTGGTTCACTAGAGACCAATTTCAGCTACTTTGGGAGTTATCCAACTAACACATTCCATCTGCACAATAATTTCTGCTTGTGTGAAAGATCTCCACCCCCCTTCCTGCACACACCCTCACCATCCCCCAAATCTGCTCTGGAGGCTTGGTGGAACCCCTAGAACAGATTTTAGGGGGCAAGGAAGGAAAGTTCAGTTACACTTGCAAAAATCCTTGTGCTGGCAGAACACATTAGTCAGATACCAACAAGAGAGCTGCCAGAATTGTATAACCTTTTGCAAAGCACCTGCACTTATGTGGTAGCCCATGTCTATTGCAAAATATGCCTGTCTAAGTAGAAAAGTACAGGCTACAGAGGCAGCAATCATCATAAGCTTCTGTGGTTCAAAAATGTGGGGGCACACTGACCCCATATGAAGAAAACTGCATTGGGTAGGCACAGCCATTCTGGAATAACTGGCCAGTATCACCCTGCCATGAGGCAAAGAATGTGGAAAAGTGGCTTCCTTATAGAGGCAACCCAGATTGTGGAATTCCTCATCCTAGGAGATCCACCTGGCTGTTCTTCCTCCCCCCCCCCCCACTTTAGTGTGTTGTTTTATTTTGTTTTTGCCTTCAGACCTTATTGGTTAGGCAGACATTATAGTTGGCTAGATGACAAGGTGTGTCATTTTTGGATTGGTAATATGCACCTATCTTTCAACTTTTTGTCCTACGATAATGGTTGTTAAAAGGGTTTCGTGTTTAATCTGTTTTGGGTGTTATATACAAGCAAGGCAGATATAAACTTTTCAATAAATAAAGTTAAAAATGATTTTATTGCACAAGAGATTATACAGGAATCCCTCCACTTACACAAGGGTTACATTCCAGGGCCCTGTGCCCATAAGTGAAATTGTGTAAAGTGGGGAACACTGTCTCGATGCCTATTTTCCACTGCTCTCCAGCTCCCCCTATCCCAATTCTCTCTCCAATCCAGACCAAAATATAGAGTTCATGCTCTGGGGCTGGCTGGAGGACACAAGGGAAAGCGGCTGCTGCACTACCTCACTTGGCACTGTGCTACCTCACTTGGCAGTGCAGTTGCTGTTGGGAGCTGTGTGAATGAACTGGTGGAGTCAATCCAGCACTCCCACCAGTGTGCTTTGTGCACCCCCAATCTCCCTGCTGCACCCCTCCCAGTAAGCAGCAGTAATTCCACTAGGAAGCATCCCACTGAAATATAAAAGTCTTACTTCAGAGTATAAAATATTTTAGGCTTGGGCTCCAGATTTTATTCTTAAATTTTTAATAGCACATTGAGAAAACGCTTTCAGATAGATAGCATAATGAAGCAAACACTGACCTTTTGAAGTCAGTTTTCAATGGTATTTTGCCTAAACATATCAGAATGAAGTTTACAGGCGTACCTTTTCTTTATCCTTCTGAAGCTGCTTCTCTAGTTTTTTTGACTTGCTTTTTGCATGTTTTAGTTTTTCCCTTACTTGAACATCCTCCAAATCGAGCTGTTTAAATGTATTTTTATTTTCTTCTATGAATGCTGTGATTTTATTCAGTTTTCTAGAAAAAGAGGAAACATACCAATTACCTTTTCAATCAGTTAAAGACGGTATGATCATACTAAGCTAGTTTTTTTTTTAAAAAAAAAACTTTTACAAAGTATATATATATATATATATATATATATATGGGGTGTTAGGGGATGGGTAGTATCTCTGGTGGACACATTGTGCTCCTTCTGGGGAGGTCACCTCAGTGGTCTGACTCCTGGAGGTACACTCCACTGTCTCCTGAGACAGATGGATGACAACAACAAAGGAAGCAAAGTGTCATGCTCATTGCACAAAATGCACCAAAACAGCAACATGAATGCAAATTTCAAATATTGTTAACGCCTGCAAAGTAATAGAATTATTAATGTTTACTTTTCAATTTCTTTCAGAGCTTTATTCTTATCTTTCTTTTCTTCTGACAGTTTACTGCTTTTCTCATTAACTTCTTTAGTATCTTCATGTATTTCTTCTTTCTGGGTCTCCAGTCCAGTTATCTGCTTCTGCAACTCATAACTTTAAAAAAGAAAGATAGGTTTCACACGTCTGATAATGCAGACAATTGTTCTCATCGTAATAAAGATACTAAAATAGTTGGGAGAGATCCAACATTGTGCCAGCACACACAGCAACTTCTTTGTCCTCTTCACCCATTGAAAATCCCTTCCAAGGCAGATTTTCTCTTGGCCCTCCATGTTGGATGAAGAACTTCAACTCACAACTCCACTTCTGCCAAAGGCTTCAATTTTTAGATCAAATCATAGGTAAGGAAAGTTACAGGGTACAGAAATCAGCTAGTACATGAGAAGTTAACTACATGGCGAAGCATGAGCTAAGACACTGATCCAACAAGTGACACTCCCTCTGCACCTGAGTGGGTTGGCTCTCCACAGTTTGTTTGTGCTGGCAGAGCAGAGGGTATTGATGTAGTTGGGGTGGGCCACTCTTCCAACAACTCACTTGGTCATTCCCCTGATCCAGATCTCCACCACACAAGCTGAAGAATACCTCCCCAGGATCAGACATTTCTTGGGGTCCTAATTCCACCTCCATCGTTCTGCTAGGACCCTCCCCAGAGTCCTCTAGTTTTAACGCTCCAATCTCCTTCCTCTCCTCCTCTGGAACTGACCAAACACTCTAGGACATTCACAGGACTCATGACAGCAAAAAGTTTGCTATGCAAGCACTGTATCACCTATTCGCATTTATCAACCAAAAAATTAGCAATATTAAGGAGGAGGATTTATTTCCCCAAAATTTAGAGCAACTGAAGTTAGTCAAGGTGAATACTCTTTTTAAGAGTATTTTACACCACTAAAAGCCCACAATACAGTCACTACTCATATTGTGGAAAACTCCCATGTAGCGCCAGAGTTTTATACAAAGAAATTCCAGACTAAATGATAGAACTTGTGAGACCTAGATAGAGCCTTGAACGAAGACCCATCACACCCAAGTGCTAGCCAAAGTGTACCAAGGTGGTAGAATAGGTATTTAAGAGGAAGATGGAGCCAAGTCAGTATTCCACCCAACTTGTTTGTGCTTCAGCTGCTCTGGCATTAGCAGTGCCACAACACTTGTTGTCATGCACAGGTTCTCACTGCTCAAGGTATTCAAATATACATTTTAATTACCGGTAAATAATAAGAGCCTCACCCCAGTTTTCCAAAGTAGCAACTACCACCAATCCTTCTAAATTAATTCGCTGAAGAGATGACCTGGCAACATACATTTTAAATCTTTCATGTCCCCAGTAAATAAATCACTTTGGGATGTCTATGCCATACTATTCCCCTCAAATAAAATGTATTTAAGAGTAGCAGCATACCAATTGAATCTAAAAGCAATGTGTTAAATCAAGACTTAAGTTAGGTACAGTTATGTTCCACTTATTTCAGTGGGGACTAAATGCAACTACCTTTAGAGCCAACACATTGTATTTACTATGACGTAGAGCAGGGGTTGTCAACCTGGTCCCTACCGCCCACTAGTGGGTGTTTCAGGATTCTAGGTGGGTGGTAGGGGGTTCTATGGCACAAGCCGAATCCTCCTTCCATTGAGAACTGGTGGGCGGTAAGGAAATTTTACCATCAAGAAAGATGCATTAGTGGGTGGTAGGTATAAAAAGGTTGACTACCCCTGCTGTGGAGAAACAGCAGCACAACTAGCCCAAATCTTCCACTTCCCTCTGATCTAATTTGAGGGTGTAAAGAACACACATTAAATCATATCAAATGATGCTACTTACATGTAGTACTGACAAATCTTATTCTTTTCTCTGAACATTTTGTTTTCCAGAGAAAGAAATTCAAGTGCTTTGTTCCGTTCTCCTTCCAAGGCATCTTTCTCTTTTTCCACCATTTTAACTCTGTTCAACTAGACAGAATATTTCATAAATAATGGTTGGTTTAATGCTCGGATATGCACACCATAAAAACACTTTATATGAAACAGGAAAGACGAGAGCTTTACAGCACGTAACACACTATGGGCACAAACCAGTAGAATGACAGGAATTGTGTTTTTCTACTGCAATCACCCAGCTCACTCTGGTCCAGGAAATATCAGTTCCCTCCCTCCCACAGTATATGCAAAATGTAATCCTGAAACTTGCAAAGGCTTATCAAAAAGATAATGCTAAATACTATCCTATATATATTATTTCAAATCCTCAGAGAAAGCATTATTGCTTACATAGTGGAAGCAGTACCAACCACATACAAGAGGGTGGGTGTTAGGAGATTTGAGAGGAACCTTAACAAGGTTTCCAAAAGTATACAATATCTTTAGAGTAAAAACCCAACTCTCCCAAAAGCCCCATGACAATCGAACATACTCAGTGGCCCTAGAAATCCAACTTTAAAATGCACAAACGGGAAACTAGAGGTAAGGAGGAGTGAAGTGGAGTATCTGGGAAGACACATCTAGATATATAAAAAAATACATAGAAAGAACCATGTCATTGTCTCAATTGGCTACTTCTTGGGTTCACATTGAGACGTCATTTGTGCGGCCTTTTCTGACTCAATACCCCAAAGGGGAGGGGGAGAAAACAGGGAATAGATAGTTACAGATAGGTAGCCGTGTTGGTCTGCCATAGTCAAAACAAAATAAAATAATTCCTTCCAGTAGCACCTTAAAGACCAACTAAGTTAGTTCTTGGTATGAGATAGGGAATAGATAGGTAAGTCCCAAGAAAAAACTGACAGTGCTCTGCCAGCACAGACTCTAGAACACAGTCAGGACTAGAATTGGTTCTCTCTCATGCAAGAACACTTTCCTCCACTGTAGGAAAAGCTGTATTTTTAAATGACCCCAAGGATGGAAGATTGACTAGGCTATCGGAATCAATGGGCAATCCAGAATTTTAATGTAGCTTGAATTGTGTCTCTCGTTCTTCCCACAAAGAAACACAGCCTAATGAGGACTGAGCACATTCAGTGGCCACAGAATACTGAATGCTGGTGAGTAAGAGCTGAAGAGGGGAGTAAAATGGAATGGATGGAATCCTGAAGAGCAGCACTCCACACAATACTTATTTTATTCTATACTTTAAAAACAACAATTAGTAATCCAAAGTCTTACCTTCTCACCCCTCTGTTCATTTAATATTTCAACTTTTCGACATAATATTTGAATGGGCTCTTTTAATCGTTCTGATCCTATTATGTCTTCTAAATATTCAAGCATGCCTTCATCATGTACATTCTGCCCTTTTGGTTTCATCATTGCTATTTGTTCAACTTCCCCCTAAAAGATGATTCGGTAACAATTTTGTAAGACCTCTATTCAAAACCACAAATGTAGTTGCTCCTAGCTACAAGTGTGACAACAATAAGGAATTGGTTCAATTAATATGTTTGTAATTTGAGATCTTAAATAGGGAAAATTCACAAAACTCTGAGTTAATGGCATTTTCACTGAAGCATGTGATTTTTTTCTGCAGGCTGAGATCCCTATTTATTTTTATCCAACCCACAGGTGCCTCAGGCAGCAAACAATATATACCTACAATTACAGTATCATAACAGAGGTATAATAAATTATGAGGAGGCAACCCATACAACTGTTTTAGATTTCACATAAACTGAATTTCTTCTACAAGGGTGGACAACTGACCAGGCTTTTCCATTTGGCCCTCATTTGCACAAAACACTAGAAGCGAAGTAGACGGCACAGCTGAGCTTTAACAAAGTGGACCAAAACATTTAGCTTTCACATGTACTCCTATGGCTGAGGCCTTTGACAGAATTTAGTTTCACTTTAAAGAAAAATCAGGACTTACCATTATGTTTAAACCAGGGGTAATGGTTTAAAGCAAACTGGTTAATTTTATAATGTTGTGTGTCATGAAACTGACTTGTTAAACTAACTGAAATTTATTTTAGGGCAGAAACCCTACTTCAAACATAAATTATAAGGCAAGATTCACAAAAAATGAAATTTGGAGAGGGGAATAACTGGGACTCTGCTTAGGCTTGTCTACACAGCACTAAACCATGTTTCAGCTTTGCATGCAAATACAGCCAATTTGTGTAACCAGTACCCCACACAGGGGTGGTAATGTTAAGGCCTGTACAGTGGTGCCCCGCAAGACGAATGCCTCGCAAGACGGAAAACTCGCTAGACGAAAGAGTTTTCCGTTTTGGAGGTGCTTCGCAAAACGAATTTCCTATGGGCTTGCTTCGCAAGACGAAAATGTCTTGCGAGTTCCTGCGTTTTCCCCCCTCCCCCCCTTTTTCTAAGCCGCTAATCCGCTAATAGCGCTAATCCGTCAAGGGCTTGCTTTGCAAGATGAAAAAACCGCTAGACGAAGAGACTCGCGGAATGGATTATTTTCGTCTTGCGGGGCACCACTGTACTTGTACACATCTCTCAAAGACAGGCTCACAATGGACTACTTCAGGTCAAATGAGTACAAAGGTGGTGAGAGAGAAATAAATAAATAAATAAATAAATAAGGTCAATCTATGGCTTTGGAGAATAGACTTTATTGTCTAGCCTATGGATCAGAAAGAGTGTTTGCTTTAATACAAATATTTAATCACTCTTGGAAACCATAATATCTCGCCAACATGTAGGGAACACTGAGCATGCTATTTGTTTATGCACACCTATATTCACGACTATCTACATGTTAAAAAAATATTATTATCAAGTACATATAATATTCGTAAGATATTATGCAATAGTTTCTAATCTGCCTTTTAAAAAAGGCAGTAATAATTTGAATTACTGCAATTACATTTAGGTTATGGAGGGGAATGTCAACAAGGTATGTACTTTTCAGTGATAGGCACCGAACAGGAAGACTCACGCCAAGTAAGTTTTTGATACTATAAGGTTTAAGGAAAGATTGCATATTGATTGATTATATACATAAAATAACGCCAATTACTTTAGAACCTGAGCCAGTTATCTGTCATGGGCCCCTTGGCTCTAAGCAGGACCTGGCATGAATAGGCAGCCCAGACTCAAGAGGAGGAAGCTGCAGCAAATGGGGACTGGAAAGGGGCCCACAAGGATTAAGGGAAAAAAGAGGTCCTTTCCTTCTCTTTCTAGATGTCAGAGAGAAGAAAGCATATCTGCCAACCCCCTCTCCTAATGTGGAGTGCAGAACCTAATGTCGAGGGAAAAGACTTCAACCAGTCAGAGGGTGCGGGCTGAACAGGAGGAGCGCTGGATCTGGAGAAAGTAGGTGGTCTTGTCACCATCCCTTTCTGGGTGGGATCAGATGCACCTGCCTAGTTGAAGAATGCATGTTATGCACAACAGATTCTGAGAGTGAGTATCTCACAGCCAATCTCCTACTGTCTTGTCTTTAATAGCTTGGCAGGAGAGATGTGCCAACTGTTGGGACATCTTTGTAGTTTCTGTTCAGTTATGAACTTTTCACCTTTCTTATGTACCACAAAATGACTTCTGGCTCTTGTGCTTGCTGTTGAGCCTATATTACTATTAACCCGAATAAATATATTTTCCTTCCATTCGTTCTGTTTGAAGATGGGAGCCTGAAAATATCTGGCTAACAAAGATAAAGTGGGCAAACTGTTTAATGCCTAAGGCCATGCTAAACCTTTATCATCACTGGTCAGGCCACATGTAACAGCCACTCCTTACACAACAGTAACAGTTTGCAATTTGATATTACTCTAGTTCAGTCTGATGTTAGACTAGAATTAGTAACTATTACAATGGTTGGTTAAAAAATAATTGGGTAAGTAATTTCAGCAATGAAACTGGGCATATGCAACGAAAGTGGAACAAAAAAGAAAGAAAAAGGAAGTGAAGTGCAAGTTGAACCAAGTTGCATATTTTAGTCTGTCCAAAGGCTAGTACAATTCCAGGAGAGAAGATTCTGTTCTATAACCTTTTAGTACTGAAAATCAGTCAACCCATCTAGGAACTGTAGTTCAGAATTCTCAGAGAACAGCAAAATAGCAGTGGACATCATTTCTCCATCAGCTTCATTCACATGCCAAGGAAGGGTGGATAAAGTCTTTTAGCTTTTAAAATTCATTGTAACATAGTGTTTTAAACTTGGAGCTTTATTTTTTTTAAAAGGCCATCTGAACATAGCATGAACATATGAACTACACTTACAATATATTGAGCTTGTATCAAACAGAGGTTCTCTTATATAAAAATAAAAATGGTAGAATATCCACCTTTTTAAAAAGGAAAAATATTCTAAATATAGCCCAACAGCACACTTACGTTTATTATTGTGGGGTTGAACTGAGACACTAAGCTTCAGGAAAAATCATCTAATAACTCATCAGAATCAAGAGTCTACCTGGGAAATGACAAAAGTACCTGAGCTCTACAACCTGTTCTCTACTGAAACCATGAGTATTAGCTATTACCAACCAACAAGTTTTATAAAAATTGAAAGACACTGAATCCAGCACTTTTTTAAATAAAATTCTGGGCACTTGAATACAAAGTATAGTCAAAGAAAAGATCCAGATTTTAAAATAAAATACACTTACGTATGCAATTCATTTCCAGCCACTCTCTCAGTGCAGCTCAAGTCATACACAAACAGTAATTTATTTATTAAAACATATGATGTACAATTTTCTAAAATAATAAATACACTATTATTTATGCAATACATAAATGTGGGCCCAACTTAGCTGAAAATCAGTATTTTAATTATTATATAAAGAAATCCGTATGGATTTTAGATATGTTATATTAGAAGTGCAAACAGAAAACCCTGATAAAAATTATCCACACTTGGGACTTTCACTTGACATTATTTTAATATTTCATTAAGTGTTAAATAGCCTTTTTTCACTACTCTTCTGACAAGGACTTGTTGATTTCAGCTGGCAAAGCTATTTGCATTTTTGCATTATAAAAACAAATTACTGCATACATAACACTGTTATAATCACCTCAAACATTGATATAATCATTAAAATAAAGAACTGCCATTTACACAATGGATTTTACTAATATGGATACTACTTCTAGTTTTTTAAAAATAAAATTATGTTTTATTAAAAAAGGAAACAATGACTAAAGAATAATTTAATAAACCATACATGACTGTATTTTTGCATGGATTTTATTTTTTAACTTCTATACTTTATTTTGATTTGGTATACGTGTGTGTGCATGTACGCGCGCGCGCGCACACACACACACACACACACAAACAACAACAACAGAGTGAGCAAAGAAATCCTTAATACTCACTTTCACTATTTTTAAAATACAGAGAGAAAGGGAGGGGGGAACCATGACACAACCCTCAGATTCAACAGAAAAACGCTTCTCTGGGTAACCAATACACACCAAATAAGTTTTACTGAAATATTACTGAATACTGCTTTTTAACATTCTGGATATTATGTTCTATGAAATGCAAATCAAACAGGTTTGTTTTTAAAATCATTATTTTTGCTATTTTATTAGTCACTTTACTCAAGTGATTCAAAGAAACTTACAGATACAATAAAAATACTAAAACCAGTTACAATATATTTTAAAATGTGTAGAGACTCCACAGTGCAGTATTTTCGGCTGCAAACCTATACCCAGTTTCCTCAGAATAAGCCTCAACTGAATTAAGTAGGACTTGCTTTTGAGTAGCCATGTATAGAATTGCACTGTTAAAAATATATTTGCTTTCACTGGGAGAGACTTAAGAAAGTGCTCAATACTTTCATTGAAAAAAGCATGTTAGTATGACTTGACTATGCTTAAACTGCACAAGCTCCAATATGCCTTTATAGTAGAGAAGGAAACAATGAAAGCAACCACTATCCCACATAAATGATTAAGAGATCTGTTGATAGACTTGTAAGAGCTATCCATTACAGTCTCTGTACTACATGTTCAAAAAATAAATGAAAGTGTAATAGTTGACAGGAACAATATTTTACTGCTTGTGTAATTTTTTTAAATGAGGCATACAAGCTACTTGTAAATTGTCAGGAAAACTCAAGTTTTTGTTGTTGCTGCAATTATTGAACTGTGGCAGATTTTTCTTAAGTTTTGTTTGGTTTCAGTAATAGATGTTAGCATACATCATACAAAATAAAAACTCACCACATGCAAAACCAAAAATCCTCTACTTTTAAATTATACCATAAACATGCAATATTTTTGAAATTGATCTGAGTACACCCTGACATACTTCAGAATTTTATCTTTTACCAGTTTTAAGAAATTAGGTTGTTGTTAAAAGCTGCATTGTGTACATAGTAAATTCAATTTGTGATGTGCAGATTTAGGAACCTGTGTGATTTTAAAGCAAGAATAATGGCAAATTTTTAACAAAAATCATAGCAGAGTAATACTACAAATAACTGGTATAAGTATACATTGAAGCTAAACTTATAAAATTGTGTGGTGGTGTTTAGCAAATACATTTGAACCTCATCCAGTTAAATGTTAAGCATTTTTTTTAGGTGTCACTGATTTTTATGGGGGAAAGTTTAACTAACTATAAGAACCAGGGAATTAAAATGATGAATTTGGTCGAATCATGCAACTTTAAAGTTGTTCTTTCTATTAAAATGCAGACAAGTAAATTTCCCCCCCAAAGGTTTCAAACCTAAGATGATTTTCAAGAAAAAATGCATTTAAAATGTAATCAAAATATTTTAAAATTATTTTTTGAATTTACTACACATTTTAAAATTGATTATTTGTAGCTGAGCAAGGATGTTACAGAATAACTGCTAACTTAACATTTTTCCTTCAAGTATCATGGATAGTAGACAACTAAAATAAAATATAACTTTAGTTATAAGATTATCGTTTAATATAAACTGGGAAAGAAAAGATGAATATAATACAAGTATCTTAAAACAAACCTAAAATTATAATAAAACTGACAGTTGCATCCAAGACTCACTGAAGTAAATGAAACCAAGTTACCTATAAGCTAGAGTCCGGAACCCTCTCCATATAGATCATCTGACACAGTATCAAACAGTTTGTGTATAAAGCTGCTATTCTATGTGAAGTAAGAACCACGAGAAAAAACAACTAGCTGCTGAGGTCAAGAACTATAATTACATCTTTACATTCACATATTTTGGCTGGGATAATAATAATAATAATAATAATAATAATAATAATAATAAATTTTATTTATATCCCGCCCTCCCCAGCCGAAGCTGGGCTCAGGGCGGCTAACAACAATCAAAATAATCCAACGATTCTAAAAACATTTCATTATAAAAATTAATTAAAATCAAATTGATGGCAACCATTAAGCAAAATTCTGTGCAGATTGCCAGAGGAGGGGGGTCAGGCTGCGCCCTGACCAAAGGCCTGGTGGAACAGCTCTGTCTTGCAGGCCCTGCGGAAAGATGTCAAGTCCCGCAGGGCCCTAGTCTCTTGTGACAGAGCGTTCCACCAGATTGGAGCCACGGCCGAGAAGGCCCTGGCTCTAGTTGAGGCCAGCCTAACCTCTCTGTGGCCTGGGATCTTCAAGATGTTTTCATTTGCAGACCGTAAGTTTCTCTGTGGGACATACCAGGAGATCCAAAGGATTGCTTGCAGATTTTTTTTCAGGCACACCTAAACTCTGATATACTTCACACCCGCTGAACATGGAGGGGGCAGTTAACAGTGAGCTTCAACATTAAGTGAAGAGCTGCACATGGTAGAAGAATAGGCAATCCTTCTCTCAGTGGAAGCCCTTTCCACTTATGCATGGGGATCTCTGGATTCCAGCTAAAATTTATTATGAGTCCAAAACTGGTAGCCAAAGACTAGCAAGTCATAGCAGATGCCATACCCACAGGGGTCATCTTGTGCATTAAACTTATGCTGCTTGTTTAAGAACAGGTATTCATAGAGTCATTTCTGTGGCTCACCACTTGTGCAACATGGTCAGCCTCCACCCTTTACTGCCCCATACAAAAAAGTCCCTTGGGGTCCTCTGGAGCATCAGTCCACAGCTGGGAAAGCAAGTTAGCTAGAAAGTAAAGTTAGTGATACCCACCCCACATGCAGGAACAGAAACCTCCATTGATCTCTCTTGGGTTCTGTCATCTGCAATGAATGTTCATGTAGAACCAGCCCAATTTAGTTTGCTGCCTGAAGTGGAGTCCAAATGGGCTAAGTATCCTGATAGGCCAACACATTAAAAACAGTCCCTTTTTATATCTCTACCTACCAACCACACATGAAAATTAGTTTTGCATGAGATGGACAAATACTATTCGACTATAAACCCATCCTTCTGAGCCACATTGCCATTTAGTACCATTTAACCTGCAAGTAAAGGTTCTTGCTCAGTTTCTTCGAAGGTATACAGAATGGCACTGAGGGGAAAAATCCATAGTTTAAAATAAAAAATACTAACCAATTCTTTGGTATATTGTGCACCATTAACTTCTTGTTACCACACTACTACAGAGAGGCACAAAATTTTGAGAAAAGAGTAAGTTATTAGTTATATGCTTCATATAACTTTTTTCTAAGAGATAGGCCCTGCAATCCTATGACCCCTGAAGAAGAATCCCAGAGACTATAGCAGTGGTGTCCAAACTTTTTTCAAAGAGGGCCAGATTTGATGAAGTGAAGGGCCGTGAGGGCGGACCAAAGGGCCAACCACAGTTGTTGACCTTTTTTTAGATTGCTGAGCCACTGAAATGGACTTTGGACATGCCTGGGCTATAGGCGCCATTGAAACTCCTACACTAAGTGAGAGGTACAACCTCAGAGAGGGAGCTCTGACTGGAAACTTGTGGCCTTGCCCTACCAATGTTAGAGCTCCAACATCAGTAAAGCAGAAAAGGGGGAGTGCCAGAGATAGAGGGAAGGGAAGGCATGGATGTAAAGTCTTCCTAGTCCCTGACATGCCCCCAAATCAGGAAGAAAACTACACTAGACCTAGAGTTAGTGTTGTCAATTTTGTTTCAACTGTTTCCAATACAGTGGTACCTCTGGTTGCGTACTTAATTCATTCCGGAGGTCCGTTCTTAACCTAAAACTGTTCTTAACCTGAAGCACCACTTTAGCTAATGGGGCCTCCCACTGCTGCCGCGCCACCTCTGCACGATTTCTGTTCTCATCCTGAAGCAAAGTTCTTAACCCGAGGTACTATTTCTGGGTTAGCGGAGTCCGTAACCTGAAGCGTATGTAACCCGAGGTACCACTGTAGAAGAAAACTGTAAAAAAGCCAAAATCCAACACAAAACTGAAGATGTATAAGCACAAGAGCGCTGCTCTGCTCTTACTTCTGCCCTGGCAGTGTGAGACCTGAGAGGGTGAGCAGGGCACTGGGTAAACAAGCTTGACTGCCTTCCGTTCTGCCAAACCACTACCTAAATATTTATTAATAATGGTACTATCTTCCAGATAAATATATTAGTTCTACATAGAGGTTAAAATAAGTTAGCCTATAGTTAGGTCCTTAGTGTGTAGATTGGTCTAATAAGTATCTAAACTACAAATGGAAACTTGATTTAAGATTAGGAATTTTCTTAATTAAATTGTCTAGATTTAAATCCAAACCACTTGCCTTCAAATGTTCTAGAAATTACTATACAAAAAGCTTCAGAAAATTAACTTAGTTTAGATTTGCATTTAAGTTATATCCCATTTTTGAACTTGAGAGATAGAAGGAAAGAAACTAGAACAGAAATAGTACATATTATCGCTTACCAAATCAAATATAAGCAACATTTCAATTACTCAGTTGCCCAATGAAAACAATAATACCATTCAAGGATGTAGCTTGCCAACCAATCTTACAGGTTATCATAAGTTATAAAGGTATGGGTGCTTAGAAAATAAGGCCTCTTTATATAATACAAATGATTCAAAGAGCTGGAATAGGGTAATAAATCTGTACATTATTTAACCTGGGGCATTAAAAAATAGGGTCTTTTAGCATATTATGTAACTAATTGTGAAAACAAGTATTTATTATTTTTTGAAGGAAGTAACTATTATTAATCTTATAAAATGTGCATGTTGATGACACTCATTCATTGATTTTAACAATTCTGAGAAGCATACCTTCCCATTATGACGCATTCCCATTATGACACAATGAATAAGTAACCAATTAAATGAAGTACATTAAAAAAAAAGAATGCTAAATGAAAGTTGTGCAAATATTGGAAGAATGAGCATTCATTTATCCAGCTACTCTAATTCCACACAAGGTTACGGTTTCTTATTCTTAACTATAAAACCAGTCTGATTTCTTCAAAGTTCAATGAAATTAAAATCTGATCCTGTCTGAATATGGTAAAAAAGGAAGCAACAAACAAATCTAAACAAATTCTTGTATCCAGTGCTAGAAATCCCCCAGGTGCCAGATGTGTCTGTGACTGGCGCAAATCCAATTACAACTATAGAGAGATCTCTGGATGCCAGGTTGGCGACTGACATTACCTTCTGGCTTCAGCTTTCTTAAGCAGGTAAGCAGAAGAGCTTATTTACTGCATTTATATCCCACCTTTTTCTTCAAGCAGTACATGGTTCACCCTCCTCTAAAATTAATCCCTACAACGACCCTGGGAGGTAGGCTAAGAGGCTGTGACTGGCCCAAGGTCACCCAGTGAGCTTCATGACCGAGTGGGGATTTGAACCCTGATCTCTCAGGTCCTAGTCAAACACTCTAACCACTCTACCACACTGGCTTTCTTCAGTACTTCTGCTATGGGGCAGATATATAAATTAAACAGGTGAATAAATACAAGGAAAGCAAAAGGTCCCTTAGAAAAGGATCTGAAATATTTTCTTTCAACCTTGAATTTGTTTTATTCTGGGTTGTTTTATTTGATGTTCTAATGTGCTGTAAACCACACTGAGAAATTTTCTTTAGAAGAGAAAGCAGTATAGAAATGAAATTAATAATAACAAACTTCACGGGGGGTGGGGTGGAGGATGGCACCTAGACTTTCTGTTGTGGCAATCGTAACCAAGGTTTAAGGTGCCATCTAGCGATTAGCTTATATGAGTTTTTAACACTGCTTGTATCCATACATATATGAGACCAAACCCTTTAAGCATACAGTACATGTTTACATCAGAGTGCTTGTAGGCAAAGCCATTCTTCAAATGGCACACAGGCCACACAACATATATGTCAAAGAACATTCCCAACGCTTGCTGGCATTGTACAGAAGACCAACCCTTCCCCTGCAACCTTTATAACTTCTGGTGCTTGCCCTTCTATAGTATCCTGACATTTTCTGAATGAATTCCAAATAAAATCTGTACTTTGTACTTTTCTTAAAATTCCATGCTATCACAATAAGTTATCATTGAAGAAAAAGGTTTTGTGTCAGTACTTGTACATTTAACTGAACTTAAATTTTACTTATACTTTATATTACTATATATATAATTGTAACAAAAAGCTAGGTTTCTTACAAAAGTCTTTCCCTGGTGATTAGTGTGGGAATTCAGCCATAATCATGAAACAGAAAGTGGAAATTAGAAAATATCAAGTTACACCAATTTTCTCCCAGAAGAGGAATTGTTTGTGTCACATATGAAACTTTTATTTAAGTAGCATGAGTAGTGAATATTTGTTGTTAAATCCAGTTATAAATGGTCCCATCATGCAATATTGTGAAAATTTAAACTATTTGTAAATGATGAAATTTGATCTTTCAGAGTGCATGATTTGGTTAATTTTGTATCTATTCATGCAATAGATGTCAAAGGAATGTCAAGATGTCAAAGGAAAATGGCAATGTTCATTTCAACCATATACTGTAGTTAATATCTATACATTTCAGTACTGAATTAACATGGCATGTAGGACAGAAAGAAACAACAATGTTGCTTAATCCCTGCTACGCTTAAGCAGCACAATAATATTGGGGTTAAGATTATCTTCACTACACCAATATTTACGTGCTGCTAGGGCGGAACAAGTATAACAATTGTTCTACTCACTTGTCTGCCTACAACGCAAAAAAAAAAAACCCATAATACCAGAAAAGATTATTTTCCTTAAAATTCTAAAGCAGCATATAATGACTTGCATATTTACTATGACATACAAATCATGATGTGCTGCTAGAGTACTGTAAGGTTTCTGGAACACAAGACTTACTCCGATATACCTAAACTAATGCGGTTAGAAAAACAATAATTTAGTAACAATATTATTCAAAGAATTACCTGTAAAATCAAGAACCTATTATGATCTAGGTCAATTCCATGACTTCGAAGTAGAAACCCAACATCTTTAAATGTTGATTTCTTCCCACTGATATGGTACACAGAAGAATTATCTTTGTAGGCTGTTCTGGAGACATAGAAATTGCTGTTGGGAATGACTTCATAATCATCCCCTTCCTGTTTTGAAGGAAAACAAACCCAGAAAAACAATTGTTAGTTTTAAGCCACAGGTCTACCTAAGATTTCAAAATTAAATAATTTATTTTCAAAAATCTGTTATACCCTAGCTAACTCTGACATTAAAACTCGTAATAAATCTTATAACATATGCACTTTATTAGTCATGCCAGCATTTTTGTTGTCAGATAATGTCTTGGAAACACAGAACTTCTCCATTTTTTCTAAATTTAGTAGGATATGATTTCAACAACTTAATGTGCAGACTAATATTTACTTCTGAAAAAACATGCAATCACAACAGTTTTGTGGGATAATCCAAAATATCTGTGAATAGAATTGTAGCCTTAGTCTTTTGCCTACCACCATATTGTAGAACAGATACCCTTCTCCTATCTTCTTCCTGTCAACTTGCAAAGCAGTTTCCTATCAGTTCAAAGAAGTTTCTCCCAGTTTTCAGCAAAGAAAACCTTCAGTACCCAAGGTTAACCATTTTAAAGAGGCAGTTTTAAAACACTGGGAATACAGCATCTTTTTTATTAAAAAAAATATCCTAAAAATATACACAAATTATTAAGCATGGACTTAAGCAGATCTTTGACAAGCCACACATACAATGTTTTAATCCATATTCAAAAAATGCAAAAATATTTTTCTATGAAATTTTATCCCACAAAATATTTTTTTAAATTGTTTGTCCTCCTAGCCTAATTCCTTGAGAGCTTAAATTTGTTCCAATGAAAATCCACAGAAAAATTACTTATGGAAAAGTGATTTATTATTTAAAAAAGCATAAATGGAAGATTAGATATGACTGTATGTGGCTGGCTTTAATGGAGTATTATTTCTATTTTAGATGTGTATTAATTTAGAAGGATAGTGTTTCAATATATATTTTAAAATATTATTTTTCAGCTCATTACACCACCAATGCTGACAATTAAAAAAAACACCACACACAGCCACAACAGCATCCCCAGTTGTGTACAAAGAATCCCCCTCCTGGTTTTACTATTTGGACAGTTAACCTGGTAATGTTTTATTGAGCTAATTGGGGTTATTTTTTAAAATGCACATGGATGTGCATTTTTGTCCAATATTAACATATTACCCACACACAAATTTGAAAAGTAAGAGAAATGATTTGAATTTAGTTTAACACTAACCCTTGTATAAGGGTCTAGTGACTTCTGTTGCAGTGTATCTGAAGAAGTGTGCATGCACACAAAAGCTTATACCCAGAACGAACTTAGTTGGTTCTCTAAGGTGCTACTGGACATTTTTTTAAATTTTTAAATTTATTTCACTTGTGAAAGGGGAAATATAAAAAATTTGCAAATCATGTAATTTTAAACAGATATGTAGTGTCTACAGGTTTGTAATTTATAATAAACCATACCAAAAATTAATTTAAAATTTTATTTTAAGTCAGTGTATGTTGATATTGGAAGGATGATGACTTTAAGGTGGTCTTTCAGAGTACATTTATAGTTTACATATACACCACACACAACCCTGTATCTAGCCTGAAACATATAAAACCTTTTCAGTTCTACAGCAGTTCCTGTAATATGCTTATCTAGCTTAAACATACTTTAAACTGAAAGCAGAATAAGCTTTACATTGCCGTAAGTAATATGTGCAGACAAGAATACTTTTCAAGTTAAATATACTTATGAAGCAGAAATGGAACTCCACTGCTGCAGTCCTATGCACACTTATTTGGGACTAAGCCCCAATACACAGTGGCACCTACTTCTGAGTAAACATGCACAGAATTGGATTTTAAGTATATCAAATACCTTTCAGAACTCTAACACAGAGAGCTAGAAAGCACAATGTTTCAATAAAATGATATAGGACATTATATGATAAACCTTCCCCAACTTTAACAAAAGTAAAACATACCTTGTCAATGATCTTTTGAAAATGAACTTCTACTGTGCAACTTTGAATATCACTATGCTCATCAGAATTATGGATCAGAACTGAAAGTTTTTTGGATCTTATTTTTTGTGCTCGATAACCAAAAACAAAGAGCATAGAATCAATCACATTGGACTTTCCACTGCCATTTGGTCCAATAATGCAAGAAAAACGCTGCATAATAGAAAAAAGAAAGCACTCCACTTTAATAACCACTAGCAATTATGCTTCTTTGCGTTGTAGACAGTTTAAAATATCATTACACCTAGTGCAGGAAATTGTGAACTACTGGAAAGCTTAGTTTTTACAGCCAACGGTAAAAAGTACAACCTATTCAAAGACACCTCCTATTAGCTCAAATTTCTGAAGTTTTATCCTGTGAACTCTGCAAAATGAGCTGCATTCAGCAAGCAAAATGTTACAAAGAAACATGTTTATAATTAGCTACTTGAAGGGTATCGATATGTTTTCAAATTAACATGATCTCATATTGTATAAGTGAATTATTGATAATTATTCATAACAGAAAAAGATGCATCCTTTTCTAGCTGAATTCCACAGAAAGCAAGATCTTGAAAACAGAAGTACAGACAATAGTAATTCACATTCTTTCATTTAAAGTGCCCCCATGTTACTTAGCAATCTGTAATTTTCACTTTATTATGACCAGCTAAGTCAAAAGAGGCTTACCTCAACTTAGAAGTCACTTAAAAAAGAAAGATACCTTATGAAACGGTCCTAGAATTTTCTCCCCAGCATAAGATTTGAAGTTCTGGTTTACAATGTGAGTTATCATGAGACGAGGAGCTCCAGCTTCATTGGTCATTGCTGGAGGTGGGGGAGGAGAGATGCTACTCAAAATCTCTTCTAAACTGCGATTGTCAACTACTCCGTCTGAGACTGCTAGAAATTTCCAAACAAAAGCAGAAAGACACACAAACTTAATGACTACATACACCTACAAATATTTCATCTCTGTAGTAAAAACAGAAGAATCCCCCCTTCCAGTAACACCGTTACTATACAAGAATCAACACATTTCTATCCACAGGCTGAATTACTAGGAAAAGGATCTAGAACGTTGCTTCCATTTACAAGCGAACTTATTCTACCACTAGAACTGTACTTTAAAGCCACTACATTTTCAAAGTAATATGCTGGCACTAAGAGTCTTTCATCCATACAAATCCAAAGAAAACAACTTTTTCTACAGACTTGCATTTTCAGGCATGCTCAGAGCTTACGTACACTGTAAAGGAGGTGGTTTGAGGATCTCTGCACAATGCCCTGCAAGCTGTAATGACAGCAACAGCACTATTCCTCAAAGACAGGAAGTTTGTCACACACAGAGAAAACTGGCCACTTAGATTTCAAGAAGACGTAGAACAAATTTTTAACTCATTGAGGCAACGTTTTCTTTGAATAATTTGTTGGTGTCACTTTTCAGTTATTAACCCATTCACCAATAAAATCCTAAATGTCTGATGACCAATGTACTGTATTATGTGGCCTACTGCTTCGTTTCAATGCAGACATTCTCAATACAAGATGCAAAGCTCAAGCATGTTTAAAATATACACAGTACTTGCCTAAGGACACACAAGATGCAAACAACTACTCTCACACCACCTCAAAATTTTATCTGTTTAAATCATTTCTTGCTTTTCTGGCACAATATAAGGAGTACAGGCTAAACACTAGGAATAAGAAGACAGATACTGCCTCTAACACCACATTAACCTGAAACATTTATAACTAATGTGGAAAACATCACAGAGTTAAAGGCAAAATTGGACTTGTCCTAGCTTCTAAGCAGGACACCTCCACGGCCAAGTTTATGAGCCAAATATATAAAGATGAAGAGAAACTGACCTTGCTGAGGTACTTCAGGGGTGTGCATATTGGCTTCTTTTTCAGGTTCCCCATCACTGAAGGAGTCATCCAAGGGTTCATTGCCTTTGTGATGGGCTGCTGTAGATATTTTAGCTCTTTTTCTTGGCATGATTTCAGTTAGCTGTTCCGATTCCAAACAACCAAACTACAGAAGCCCTGTTATCGTCTTTGTTAATGCAAATGAAAAAAATCCCAATGACCTAAATATTACATTAAAAAATGATAAAGTTGTGTGTCCAGTGTCTAATATTAATCTAAAATGTGGGTTAATTTTGCAATTTGGCAAGCTATTATGGCAAGTATGTAGTACCTCTCCTCCCATTCTCCACTGTAAGTGACAATTTACAACTGTCATATTAACTCAATATATTAAAAAGTTAACTAATTTAATAGAAAACAAAAATATTGCCTATTTTATTAACCAGAATTAACAGGTGTAATCTCCTTAAATGCAGAAATCACTTTACAATAAAGAGGTGTAATCTCCAGCCCTTTATTTGAATTATTTTTAAAGGATTCTGTTCAGGTTCAAGACTCAAGAATTAGTCTAGTATTGCTTAAATAATTTAATAGAGTCCTTAACAAGATGTGTTCTCATTCTTTTATTCCAATGAAGATAACTGTAAAACTTGAAATGAGGACAACCTTTTTTTACTGGTACCTGACTAGAGAGTAATTCAAGAAAGCCCATATTTAAGTATATAGCATAAGGGGGGGGGGGACGACTGAAAGGGGAGATGTTAATTTGCTTCTCATAATCAAGGTTTATTAAAATCATGTTCAAAAGACCTCTTCAAATAACTGACATTAAATAAAAAATCTCAGCCCATGCATATAGGATGCGGACTGTTTTGTATTAATTTTACCCACACCCAATAATTAAATAGGCTTATTAACGTTCTCTTTAAGCCAATAGCATACTCAGGAAAGATACTGTAATAGTTACACTTCACTGACATTTATAGCCTCCAGGAGTCCAAAGGAATCCGACTGAAAGAAGTGACGTTGGCTTTCAAACGTTAATAGGTTTGCAAAGCAACGGCTGTTTTAATTTATGCACGTTATCTCACAAGTATTGTGGGAAATTAAGCGCCCTAATAAATGAATCGGGCTTTTTACCCTTCATAAATCCATCACCTCCTCCCCGCACCCCACCCCTTCGTAGCTTGCTTCCAATCAAGGGGGTCTAATTAGTGGTGCTTTACTAAAAGCACTTACAGACCTACTACTGCCAAATATCACTCATCAGGTCAGGGCCGCGAAATGAAAATTAAAAAAAAAAACTTGGCTGTGAACCGAACGCAGAAGTTTTAAAAAATAAATAGTTTGGCATGCATGCTCTTTAAGAATGCATTGGAATCATCCAGCCTTCCCTCCCCTTAGACTCCGATGCGTACGTGCCTTTTTACCGAGAGCAACCAGTTGAAGTCATTTTTTTCGCGGGAGGGGGGAAGGGGAAATATCTACTTCACCACTCCAACGGCTAAGAATTAAATCCTTCAGGCGACTATAAAAATCACGGGGGGGGGGGAAGAATCTATTTTTAAAAGAAAATTATGATTATAAATCGTCTCTGACAGCCTATACCAAAATCAGCAAAAAAAAAAAAAATCAAAAAAATGCAAGGAGCGAATGGAAGGGGACTAACTTGCTTGTACCGATAGCAACGGAAATCGCCAGCAAATATAGCTTTTCACCCCACCCCCACGGAGGCGGGTAGGGGGGAAAGCGGGGGAGAAGGAAAAAGCGGCCGGTTTGGGGAGGGGAGGGAGATAGAGAAGGCTGCCGCCTTTTTCTTCATAGAATAGTTTGTGGGCGTTTTGCTTTTAATATTTAAGAAAAAAAAATTTTTTTAAAGCGAACAAGTTTCCCAAGTACCAGTAAGCACCAGCCAAGTCCATGAACCTTACTGAAAGTTTCACCCTCCATTCTAACCGCAGGGAGGGAAGCTTCTCAAAACTCTCTTCCCGCAAAAACCTAAAAGCAAGAACAGTTCCTCCCCCCAAAAAGGTCTTCTTACCAGGCAGAGTCAGAGTACTTCGTCCCCATCCACGGCCCAGAACAGGCAACCTGGAGCGAGGGCCGACGGCGCTCCCAACGTAGCTGCGGCGCGAGCTGCAGAAAGCTCCCTTTTCCTGCCTGCAGCCTTGGCGGCTTCTACACTCGAAAATGGCGCCCAAACGGCAAACTCGTAACGAAATTCGTTAGAAACGCGCAAAGCACGCTGGGGAATGAAAAAAGGGGCCGGCTTCCCACAGGTTTGAAAGGAGGGGAAAAAAAACGAAGAGAGGAAAAAGGAGGGGGGGAAAACCCTCTCGCGCCGCCATCTTGTTTTCCGTTAGTTAGCGGAAAGGGGGGGGGGTTGAATGTTGTCACGTCATGCTTTCCTCAGCATTCCTCCCCTCCAAAATATAGAGAAGTATATACAGTATACCGTATATGTGTGCGTGCGTAGAGAATGCTTTTGAACATAGGATTAAAATATAAAATATCCAGATGTAACGAAAAGGGGAAAGGAGCCGAGCCCCTCCCGCGAATAATCGGACAGGCGGAATCGGTCACCTAGCAACAAGATCCAATAGAGCATACAGTAACAGCGGAGGAATAACGAGAAACTGATTTTTAGACGTATATAGATATAGATATATTAAAATATTGAAGCATTTAATACAAATTTGACAGGTCAGCCCCCTGACGTCACGGCCGGCGTCACACGCTCTGGGAGGGTCTGAGGTGGGAAGGAGAGTGTAACGAAACCTCGCGGGCGGGGGGTGGGGGGGAGTGAGAAATCTCGCGGGAAGTCGCTATAGAGACCGAACGGCTTCCCGCTCACGGTTGGCATCAACAGTGCTGAGGAGGGAGGGAGTACTTTTGGCCAGAAAGGCGAACTTCTGAGGGCTCTTGGAGCGGGAATACCTGACTGGCAAGCGGGCGCGGAGACAAGGAGCAGAGACTTCAGCGCTGCGAGTTCCTCTCAGAGGTACGGCGCTGTGCGCTTGGACTAGGTGCTCACCTTGCGCAGGTAAAAAAGGAAGGAGCAGGTGTGAGGCGGGCGGGCGAGGGAATGGGAAATGGTCAGGTCCAGAGACCTGAGCGAGTGACTGGCCGCCGAAACCTCCGGGGTCTTTAGTATGCCCAGGTTTTGCAAAAATGTGTTATAGCCAGGTACGCAAGGGTGCCTTTCTTTCTCGTATTACTTTCCAGGCTCCCAGGTTGCAGTCCTTTCTCTCGCTTCTTTGGGGTGACCCCACTGAAGCTCTCGGGAGTTATGAACCCGGGGATAGAAAGCAACAGTGGACTTTACGGGGGGGGGGTGAAGGGAGGCCTGCCTACAGCCTGACATGCAGCTTTCCCCTTCATTTTTATTCCCGTTTTACTCGGATCAGCTTTCAAAGCCCTGAAAAGAAAAGGGGTTCGGAAGATGCTGCTGCTGCTGCTGCTGCTGTACAGATGTAGCCTTCGAAACAAAATCTCCTGGTTCCCATACTGCAGTGATTGATTGGTTGGTTGGTTGGTTGATTGCAGAGGTTACTTTGTCGATGAAATGGTCCTAGAATCATAGGCAAAGCCATCTTTATGCATGGCCATTTCTGCTCATATTTGGAGCATCAGCATCAATAAGAGAAAGTAAAGTATTTCATAGAAGCCAATGGAAGATGTTAACTAAAGCAGGTTGTCCCCCTGTTTCAGCACATGCTTTAAAAAAAAAAAAAGGAATGAGGATTTTATTCTACATTGGTGCTTTGGGATTATGGAAGGTACTTAGAGGCTTTTTCTGCACTAAAAATATCATGAAAGAACTGTTTCCCCCATTCTTTTCAAATTCCCAAGGGGAAAAAATCCATATGTCCATTATAATTTGAACCCTATATTTCACTCTGAGGCTACAATTCATTGCACACTTATATCAGAGTAAGCCACAATAAGGTCAATAGGCCTTACTTCTAAGTAAACAAGCATTGGATTGTGTTGCCTAGGTGTTACTTTGTCTGGTCAGTTAATATCAGTTAAAGCTTTGCCAATGATTGAGAACAAAATCAGTAACAATAAAGCACAATAAGCTCAAAACCAATATTGTGTAGTCAACTGCCAGGAACCAAAAGACTGCAAATCATTGCAAGGCCTGCTTCTGTTGCTAAATCCTTGCATAGTAACTCCTTGGTGGGTTGTAGTATCTATGTTGCTGGAATCCCAAGAGGTTAGAGGGCATATGTTGTGCATAATGGCATTCTCTTGTGAATAAGAAAGTGTCCATTAATTTACATTAATGGGAGTTATGGCAATTGAAGAAGTTCTCTAAAGTCCATTATTTCTGCAGAACCTTTTGTAAACATTTTTTTGTTCCAACAGTTCTTTGTAACTTGGCATTTTATTGCCAGGAATGGGTCCAGAGCTTTCCCAAAGTATCTGACTATATTGCAAAGTTAATACAAACACTTCGTCATCTTTATGCATAAATCTGTAGCACATTGCATTACCACTTTGGGCCAGAGAAGGTAATGATTGATTAAAATGTGAGGATTAATATTTTAGTACAGGTTACTTTTTTGTATGTGTTTTACAGGTATTAACTGTGCAACCAAGAAGATTTTTTTATCAGTGTAGCAACTGGATGATCAATAACAGAAATCATAATGAGATTAAAGACATCTCTGTTGAAGGAACCAAAACATATCCTTTGTTCATCTCAAACCTATGTCATAGGCATAGCTGACAATGTTCTGATATTTCTCAGTGCTTGTAACAATGTGGTTTTTTAAAAAATCACAAATGTATCAAAATAAAATTTTGTATCTCTCAGAGCTCAAACCCTGTTAGAAAGACACAACATTTTTGACAATACACTTTGTCCTACAATGGTCCAGTTTACATATTGTGGTAAACTGCCTTTGATCCCTTAGTGTGAATGCGAGCAGCAAACCACAATCCCTGGCTTAGTGTTAAGTCTAAACCTGGTATCAGTGTGATTTGTTTATAATAATATAATAATAATTTTTTATTTATACCCCGCCCATCTGGCTGGGTTTCCCTAGCCACTCTGGGAAGCTTCCAACAGAAGCCACTCTGGGAAGCTTCCAACAGAATATTAAAATACAATAGTCTTAAACATTAAAAGTTTCCCTAAACAAGGCTGCCTTCAGATGTCTTCTAAAAGTCTGGTAGTTGTTTTTCTCTTTGACATCTGCTGGGAGGGCGTTCCACAGGGCAGGTGCCACCACTGAGAAGGCCCTCTGCCTGGTTCCCTGTAACTTGGCTTCTCGCAGTGAGGGAACTAATCCGCATTCTGGATTAGTTGTAGTTTCCGGGTCACCTTCAAAGGTAGCCCCACGTAGAGCGCATTGCAGTAGTCCAAGCGGGAGATAACCAGAGCATGCACCACTCTGGCGAGACAGTCTGCAGGCAGATAGGGTCTCAGCCTATGTACCAGATGGAGCTGGTAAACAGCTGCCCTGGATACAGAATTGACCTGTTCCTTTATGGACAGCTGTGAGTCCAAAATGACCCCCAGGCTGCGCACCTAGTCATTCAGGGACATAGTTACCCCATTCAGGACCAGGGAGTCCCCCAAACCTGCCAGCCTCCTATCCCCCCAAAACAGTACTACTGTCTTGTCAGGATTCAACCTCAATCTGTTAGCCGCCATCCAACCGCCTCCAGACACTCACACAGGACCTTCACCAACTTCACGTTAGTTCCAAACAAACCGTGATTGTCAGCCAAGGGTTGTAAGGAAAGCAAATTATGATACCTGATTCAGATAGCACTCAGCTATCTGTGTTGCTCTTGCTTGTCCTAGGAGAAGAGTTAAACAGGGTTTGCACATTCTCAAAAACCCATTAACTGTCATTTACTGTGACATGAAAACCGGTCCAGTTTCAGGCAGTAACATCAGACCTACTGTTTTTGAGCAAATGGATATTGATATTGTTGTGCAGCCAGGGAAGATAGAAGACTTATCATTGAACAGCATCTTAAGGGCTGTTAGAATAATCCCATCTGTGTAATAGAATTAAAAAAAAGAAAGATATCAGGAACTGTGGCACCCCACTTGTAAAATACAAATTACTGTTAACATGTTCACAACTAAAGTGAATGTTCTCAATTGAGCTGGTCAGTCTAATCATCTTGTTGCTTTCCCAGATGCATCTGGTTGGCCACTTTGTGAAATCGGATGGCTGACTAGATAGGCTTTTGGTCTTATCCAACAGAACTCTCACATTCCTTGAGAAAATAGCACAGTTTTTGAGGAGGGGCAATAATCCTTCTGCCCATGTATTTGCTTCTGCTTGAGTTAGGAAAATTATGCAGAGTTTAACAGCATCTGTTGCATTGAAGTGTGGAAGAAAAGGAAGTGCCCATATAGAATCTAGTTCCTGTTCATGCACTGATGTTATCATGGAACTTTTAAATTTGTGAGGAAAAGTCACTGATGCTCAGACATGCAAATGGTTATTGGTTGATAAGGTATTGTAAATAGTTTTAGTGCTAGCTATTTGATTTTACTTCTGTATCCCCATATTCAAGTTCCTTGTACTACACATATGATCCATGCAGCACAAGAGTGGCACACCATTGGCTCACAAAGCACAGATAGCTTTGCACTAGACATCAAGGGTTGAATTAAAATATATTTTAAGCCTCCAAACCACCCAGAACATACAATGGGCTCACATATCCACTGCTCTCTTTTCTGGTTAATTAGTACAGTGGTACCTCGGGTTACAGACCCTTCAGGTTACGCAATTTCAGGTTGCGCGCCGAACCCAGAAGTACCGGAACAGGTTACTTCCAGTTTTTGGTGCATGCGCAGAAGCACTAAATGGCACTATGCGCAGAAGCGCCGAATCGCAACCCACGCGTGCGCAGACACAGCACTGTGGGTTGCGAACGTGCCTCCCACACGGATCACATTCACAACCTGAGGTTCCACTTTATACTACTTTATGTAAACGATTTTATTCCTTTTTTAATTAAGCAGTCTATAAATCTTGTAAAATAAAAAATATTGTTTGCTGTGTCTTGAGTTGGGCAAACCAATAAGCACTAAATTGGATTACCTACAAAACATAGTTTCAAATAATGGTTTGCATGTAATTCCTGGTTAGTGCTAATCATAATGGACCTTTTCAAACTAAGGGAAAACAAAGAGGAAAGCGGCAGCGGGAGGCCCCATTAGCTAAAGTGGTACCTCAGGTTAAGAACAGTTTCAGGTTAAGAACAGACCTCCGGAACAAATTAAGTTCGTAACCAGAGGTACCACTGTATTTCTAAGTCCTAAGAGCCAGCATCATATTTTTAAGCCAGCTTTAAATGGACCACAAAGATATTCCAGGTTTCTTACTGCTTGGACAACCAGCAGATGCAACTTTTCTAATCCTTTATGAACTTGATCCAGTTGTTGGTTTTTAAGAGCACTTGTAAAGAAGGTCAAAATCTATCCCTTTGCATATTTCATGCCTGAAAGTCCTGGACTGGTGTATTAAGGCCAGGTACACCTCTCCTATTGCTATCAGCATACTACCCTTCCTTTTTAGGAAGATTTTCTGTAGGAGATGTTAAAGCTTGGTGCCCAAAAAGCCTTAATCATTTTCATGATTTGTATGAGTCTAATAGTATAATAACTAAAGAGGCCTTGCAAAACCAGTTACAACCTATAAGTGCACACTATAGACCAGTGTTTCTCAAACTGCTGCTGCTAGCTGGAGATGATGGGAGTTGTAGTCCAACAACAGCTGGAGACCCAATTTTCAGAAACACTGCTATAGACGTTTTGAGTTCTTCCTTCATCTCAAAACCCTTTAAAGAAAAATACTGTAAAGAAGATATAAGTAAGAAATAAAGTATTATCGGTATGTATAATTGTTGAGCTCTCTTTACCAACCCCTTGCATCTTTTTTGTTTAAATAATTTTATGGTAATTCATGTTTTCAAAAAAGTTTAATGAAGAAAAAATAATCTATTTGCTAATATGTATAAGGATTTAACTGTACCAATATTCTTAAATTCCTTAATTCTGTTAAAACATAAGGAATTGGTTAGTTGTGTAGGCTGGACAACAGCAGACGATCTTTATTCATGCAGTGATGATCACCAAATTATTAAATGGAACTTGTTAAATGGTGAGACAACACAAGTAGCGAAGCTTCCTGATGATATCTATCCCATCGATCTTCACTGGTTTCCCAAAAGTTTTGGTGGAAAGAGACAAACTCACACTGAGAACTTTGTACTTACAAGTTCTGATGGTAAGTCACCATGGAGATGTATATAGCTTATTTTAGAGTACAATGCTTTTGAAAGTATTTCATTTTGTCAATATGCAAAGTTGTAGTCAAATGAATTAGAGCAGTTCCTTTAAAATTAATGGACCTAAATTAGCAATGTCCAGTCATTTAAATGGCACTGCTCTTGAGTCTACAGTTTCTGCTGAGATTATCATGCAATATGATGCACCATCTTTAATCACTAACTTTAT
Source organism: Podarcis cretensis (assembly GCF_951804945.1). NCBI lineage: Eukaryota > Metazoa > Chordata > Lepidosauria > Squamata > Lacertidae > Podarcis > Podarcis cretensis. The sequence goes on along the minus strand of NC_137174.1, from coordinate 82,581,688 downwards.
GACTCCTTTCAAGTGTCACCTTCTCTGATCCTTGATTTTGTACAACTTTACAGTATTTTGTACTCTGGGTGCATGCTTTCCCTTGCATTGAAACATTGGGCTCTAACCTTATGCTGTAAATACACTGGTCAGACATAAGCAAGTATTTGGGATTTGTTTTCACTCTAGAGGAAAACAGTAGTTTAATTACAGTAGCAGTTGAAAGAACATATCAAAGTTTTGGGATGTTGCAAGCAATTCAAGTAAGAATGCTACAGCTTTGTAACTGGTGTATCTTTTAAGAACAAAATCTTATCTGGTCCAATCCAGAAATTGCCTTGAGCACACCATAGGTGTAGATCAGCAGTAGCATGGATGTGGGGGAAAGGGTAAATTTAGATCTACATGCAGAGTAGCTCTGGTAAGCTGAATCGGCTCTGCCTAGATGCACATACATACTATGTTACGTGCAATCCCTGTTGTCCTGGTGTGGTTTGTATTAAATGGTTCCTTTCCACTTGCTTTTAGTGCAAATAAGAATAATGGCAATCATGGGCTATATTGAATACTGCACACATTTTTCCTTGTGACACTCATGGACAATTGTCTATATCAGAGACTTTGATGTCAAGACTAGTAGAAGAGATTTTTTTCTTCTGGTATCTATTGTAACTGTAAATCAGGTATCTGTCTTGATAAGCAATTTATTTTATTTATAATACTAAGTTGCCTTTTGGCCACAAAGAACGACTGAGACTATCCACAATTTGAAAAAAGTTAGCTTCAAAACTTTGAAACAATACCATGGCAGATTAGTATGATTTAAATTTTTAAAAATGTGGAAGCAATTTCACTTAAAACCAGCCAAAGTCATGCAGAGCAAAAAGTCCCATAGACAATGTACTACCACAGCAACAGCCCTGTCCTATGTTTCCACCAATCTAGCTTTCTTGCTGGTACAACAAATAGCGAAGCCGCCAAAGGTGATCTTAAATTAAAGGTAGATGGCCTTTCAGATACTCTGGCAACAAACCATTTAGGTCTTTAGAGTTAAGAACCAGCACATTGAATGGTTCCCAGAAACAAATTGTAAACCAGTGCAGTTGTTACAAAACCTAGTGTAATATGGTCAACAAACTGCATGCCAGAAAGCAATCTGGCTTTCTTTTTGGAACATGCTTTGCGGTAGCCCCACATAGTGTGTTGTACTAGAACATAGCTTATTTTGTACCCCCAACTTCAGTTTAATTTCCTTCTTTCACTTTGCATTAATGTAACTGATTAGTTTGACACTTTAATCCAATTAATCCATATTTGTTTACTTTTTCTCAAAGGGATCTTTTTTAAGGAGAAAGCATTTATAGTCAGCAAACCTATTAGCCATTTTTTCTTGATTTTGCATCCATTGTGACATTAATAAGACTGCTAAATGGGTAATTCAGAAGAGTTGTATCCAACTAACTCATACTCGGTATAGATCCATTGAAATCAATGCACATACATTAGCCCAATTCATTGATTTCAGTAGGTCTACTTTGACTATAAGCTGGATACAACCCTTGGAAAATAAGCAATAATTTTCTATCTGTTCGCTTTGGAGAAGTGCACAACAGCAAGCTACTTTTGTGTAGTAGAAAAAGTGAATGCTTTAAGACAGTTGGCTGAAAATGGACATAATGACAGCAGACCAGCTGTTTGATACCTGCCGGTGTTTTGTTGGCATCCATCTGTCTTGAAAGACAATGGAGTGGGCCTCTGGGGGTGAAGTCAAATTGCTGTGTTAACAGTACCGAAGTGACTTCTCTGGGACGCAAGCCTGGACAGTGTTTATGGAAATCCTGGGCTGCCCAGACAACAAGTCCCTCCTCTTGACCTTGCTGATGTGGTCCAAGGGAAAGCAGAGCAATCTGTTTGGAACCAACTTGGCTGCTGTAGTTGCCATCTAACTGTCTTAGGGACTCCACTCCAGATATGTGTAGAGTTTACTCCTTAGCCCTTTCTTTAGAATCAAGAGTTTTCCTTCTCCTAGATGGACTACCATCCCAGGCTCATGAGCCCCATCTGCCCCTCACTTCCCCCTATAGCATGTGCAGAAACCGCCTTCTTGACCATTGGACTCACTATTGGTCACATCCTCTCAATCCAGAGCCTGTCTTCACATGTTTTACCCTAATGATATTTCTCCTTGAGGGTCTCCAAAGCTAGCAGGAAGCACCCCAAGAGAAAAATCAAATGTGCAGGTATGTTGGAGGTCCAGCTGTTCCCTCCCACTGACATATGTTGCACCTTAAATCATCTGCCCACCCACACTTTATAAGGGATAAAAAATTGGGTCCTGCACTGTCTCATATCTCATTGCACCCAAATAATAATAATAATAATAATAATAATAATAATAATAATACCACCCAACCCATCTGGCTGGGTTTCCCCAGCCATTCTGGGTGGCTTACAGAATATATCAAACATAATAAAGCATCAGACATTAAAAACTTCCCTATACAGGAGTGCCTTCAGATGTCTGATAGTTGTTTATTTCCTTTACATCTGAAGGGAGAGTGTTCCATAGGGACGGCATCACTACTGAGAAAGCCCTCTGCCTGCTTCCCTGTAACTTCACTTCTCACAGTGAGGGAACCAGCAGAAGACCCTCTGAGGAGGACTTCAGTGTCTGGGCTGAGGCCAATGAAGATCCTTTAGAACCAGTGTTATATGGTCCCAGTGGCCACTCCAGGTCACCAGTCTAGCTGCCGCATTCTGAATTAGTTGTAGTTTCTGAATCACCTTCAAAGGCAGCCCCACACAGAGCGCATTGCAGTAGTCCAAGTGGAGATAAGCAGAGCATGCACCACTCTGGCGAGACAGTCTGCAGGCAGGTATGGTCTGAGCCGGCGTACCAGTTGGAGCTGGTAGACAGCTACCCTGGACATAGAATTGACCTGCACCTCCATAGACAGCTGAGAGTCCAAAATGACTCCCAGGTTGTGCATCTGGTCCTTCAGGGGCACAGTTACCCCATTCAGGACCAGGGCGTCCACCACACCCGCCCGCCCAAAAACAGTACTTCTATCTTGTCAGGGTTCAACCTCAATCTGTTATCTGCCATCCGTCCTCCATCTGCCTCTAGATGGAGGACCTTCACCGCCTTCACTGGTTCTGATGTGGAGAGGTAGAAGATGCATTCATGTGGACATTTATTGAAGTAAATTGACTTATTTCCAAGCAAACAGTGGACGTTGTTGTTTATGGCAAATGACAACAAGTTTTTCTCTAATGTAAGTAGCTGTATATGCTTGTGTATACTTTAAAATAGAATGTATTATACATACAACAATCTGTTTGATATAATTATGGCTGAAGATTTAAAAATGCACACTTACAGTATTTTTTAAAAAATCCTGACAATATCAAAGGCATAAGGGGGAAATGTACTCAACTTGCAAAACTCAAAAGATAAAACATCTCTTTAAAGCCAAATAGTTTTATTTTGTTATCCTAACACACACACACATTTAGACAGCAAATGAACCAAATGGTCAAAGGCCTGGAAACGATGCCTTATGAGGAACGGCTAAGGGAGCTGGGCATGTTTAGCCTGGAGAAGAGGAGGTTAAGGGGTGATATGATAGCCATGTTCAAATATATAAAAGGATGTCACATAGAGGAGGGAGAAAGGTTGTTTTCTGCTGCTCCAGAGAAGCGGACACGGAGCAATGGATCCAAACTACAAGAAAGAAGATTCCACCTAAACATTAGGAAGAACTTCCTGACAGTAAGAGCTGTTCGACAGTGGAATTTGCTGCCAAGGAGTGTGGTGGAGTCTCCTTCTTTGGAGGTCTTTAAGCAGAGGCTTGACAACCATATGTCAGGAGTGCTCTGATGGTGTTTCCTGCTTCGCAGGGGGTTGGACTCGATGGCCCTTGTGGTCTCTTCCAACTCTATGATTCTATAAATGAACAAGCTACCATTGTTGTCATCCTGAGCCTAAGTTGTTTTAAGTTATTACACTGACAGGACAGGGCTTTTTTCATGTTCCTTTGCATCTACAACATGAAGATTGATAAAGACATTTTTAAAGAAACATATTATGTCCACTGAAAAGAGAACAATGCAACTGTTATGTATATATAGACATTATATTCCACTAATGTGTTTCTCAGAGCATTCCTGTGCCATCAATCAAAATCCTACAAATTGGTTCTGTATGAATGTAACCAAGAGAATCCTTCTTACAAGATAGTACACCAATTTTAATCTTATTTATGGTATTAATATTGCAAACCAGAATTCCCCCGAGTTCCCTGTGTTTTATGAATGCATCTTAGATTTTTTAATAGCAGTGTAAAAAGTAGAAAGTGCCCACTGAGACCTTTATTTTACCACATATGTAATAGAGGGACCATTATGTCTTGAAGTATATCTAACTAGACAGCTGCTATAATTCATAGATTAACAGGAGTAACACATCTTCTGAAAAACAAAGCTGTAGTATAGAATTCCTAGATTTGCTGAGTTAATCATCTGTGATTGTCACATTTAAGACCAACCACACTGGTAACCTATACATGATATAGGATTTCATAGAAAGGCTTTTATGGTGCTTGGCACCATAATAGCCCAATATCTTACATATGTGAACTATTCTTGGAAAACATTGCTACAAAATGGGAAATATCCATATTTATTTTTTATCCCATTATATTTTGAGGAGACAGGTGATAAAATAACAAGCATAAAAATGTAAACACAAAACAAAACAAAGTGAGGATCTTCACTTTATCCTGCTCTATCTCAGAGGCTCAGTGTGGGTTACATTTTCCCTCTGGTTTTTCATTAAAGAGAAAAAAAGCTGTTTCCTTGCTGAAATGTTTACAGTTGCCCAGCTCCCACATAATGTTAAGCCAAACCATGACTTACTACAAACGTGGGGTTCCAAAGAGGAGATTGTAGCACTTTGCTCCTCCCTGGATGTTTTCTGCTACACTGAGCTGAGCTGTGGTTTGGCTTATTGTCCAGACCCGAGCTTGTAGTTTAGCTCTCTGCAGACAAACCACAAGCTGGAACCAAGGTTTATCCTATGGTTTACAACTTGTGTATTGTCTGGGAGAGATAAACCCTGAGCCCTGCTTCAGACAGTTAGCTGAGCCAAACTGCAGTTTAACTCAAGCACAGAGCAGTAGCAAAAGAAAAAAGGGGAGGAGCAAAGTAGCCACAATCTCCTCTCTAGCAGCCCATGTGTTTGCTCATTTGCAGTAAGCCATAGTCAGCATTACATGGGAGTTTCGTTATCATTTATAAGATACAGTAAGAATATGGTAAACAAGAAAACAAATACCGAATGGGCCACTTCAAAGGAGATTTGGCTCATGATGCTTCTCTACAACTAACTTCCCGTACAGAGGGCATTTGTCAGTGCAAAGATTTCCACTTGCACAATGGGACTTGCTCTCCTCTCACCACATGCCCAAATATGTAGGGTTTTAAGAACCTCTAGAGCAGATTTAGGACAAAGGAGATAGGGAGAATGCTGCATTGCACAATCAGAAATCCTTGCACTGATTGAAGGATTGCCTTAGTGCTATGTTGGGTGTCTGGGAAAGCATATACAAATGGCTCAATGCAAGTTACTGAAACACTTTTACATACTTGGCACCATTCTCACTAGGAGGAGAAGAAGAACTAATTAGCATTAGTTCTCTGACATGCTAATATCCGTTTCATAAGGGGGTATGAGAGAATAGTGATAATTTCCCCTTCCACACAAAAAGTCCAAAAGGTTTTCTCTTATCAAAAGTCACTCAGGTTTCTAAATGGGACTTTAGGTTTGTGGTCCAGACCATTCCCTAATTTTGTCAGAGTCACTGTTCATTGACAAAGCACTAGTTGTGACAATAAAGGAACAGGGTTCCAAGATTTGACACATGCAAGATTGTACTAAGTAAGGTTAAACCAAAACCAAAAGAAAGACTCTAAAATCCTTATGGATTACAATAAAAGTTCCCTTTTTACCCTGCCAACTAGCAACTAGTCTTATTTCATAACATTCAGAATCTAAAATTAGTATTTATACATAAGCATTGGCAAATCATTTATGCAACGGGAGTGTGTGAGACCTGAACTTTGAATGTCCCCCTGATGATTGTGCCTCCTTGTGTATGCCTGTAAGATGAGCCAGAATAGCAGATTTTCCATTTTAGTATGTTCCCAGATCTCTTTTTTCAAAGTCAACACTGCTGTTGGCATCATTCCATGAAGGGGGTTCAGTAACACATAGGTGAGGTAGTGAAAGTGAAAAGCCCTTTTAAACAGGCTGTTATAAATATGGGATAGTCCTGAAGCTTTCTCTCTTTTGCCCCTCCATAAGGGTGCAAACTGGATCCCAGGTGAGGATGGGCTCAGTGCTTCTCTACAATCCCAGCAGCATATTCAAGGATACTTGAGCAGCGTAGTTTTTTAAAATGTCATCATGCTCCTTTTAGCTGGTTCAGCAAGTCTCAATAGATATATTTTGAGCAGCAGATGTTGTCCACCATTTTGTATGAAAGGATCTTCTACCACTCAACCAAAGTGCTATGAAAACCCCTTTGGTTAGTTTATAAGAATGCCCATAGAACTTGGAATTCAGATTCTAAAATCCCAGGAGCTAAGCCAAAGGTAGTCAGAGGGGTCACCCACAGTAATGATGACCTTATTACACAGGACTACTATGCCCTCAAAGGGAATTGCTGCCAACAAGAAATGCCTGATAGGCAGGATTATAAGAACTGACATTTATAACAGGTATCTGCTAGCATCTTTATAATTCTTCAGCTTTCTAAAATTCTGTTTAGAACTATGATCTCTATCTAGAATCCAGCACTTACATATTCTAGTACATATAACGCCATACGTTAAAAGCTGAGCTTCAGTTATCTGCTATACACAATAACCTTTCTCCTTTTTGTTTATAGCATGTTTTCTTCCTGATTAATAACTTTTTGTTTGTTTAGTTTGTATGTAAAGATCTATTTGGTGGAATTACAATCTGCCTTCCCATATGAAATATGTTTATGTTACCACTTTAATTATTCATCTAATACAATCTGTAATGGTTCCTTAAAAATTATGTTGGCTCTTTTTCTACTAGTTTTCGTTATACTGATGACTAATCATTAAAATCAGAGCAGAATATTTAAGAGGTCTGTGGTAGCAAATGAATATAACAGACATGGTTCTGTACATGCTGTACTTGAATAGGCCTCTAATCTCTTATTTGAATGCCTTCCAGAACTGCAAAACAGCTTTAACTTTGAGAACAGTTTATGGTTTCATTAAATAATAAAAACAGGAAGAAAGGAGCAGTATTTTATAAAACTGAGAATTAATGTAAGGCTGAAACTGAGTCCCTTCACATTCTGTTCCAAACTATATTATGAATAAAGCATATGGTCAAAGCTTTCACTTTTCTATGCAGCCTATAACAGTAAAGTTTTTCAAAAAATCTTGATATGTCCACTCATGCCAACAGACACCAAATGAGTTTTTGAGCATCTGATTTTATTTTATTTTAAAATTGTCTTCATGGCCAGTGTCACCCATCAAGTGACTCCTAAACTGTATGAGGCTGCAAGATAACTCTCTGCTTATGATCTGTTCGCTGGCAGTGGATTTGTGAGAAGATCAGTTAGCTGTCTTTCACAAAACAAAATAAAAAATTCCTTCCAGTAGCACCTTAAAGACCAACTAAGTTAGTTCTTGGTATGAGCTTTCGTGTGCATGCACACTTCTTCAGATACGTGTGCATGCACACGAAAGCTCATACCAAGAACTAACTTAGTTGGTCTTTAAGGTGCTACTGGAAGGAATTTTTTATTTTGTTTTGACTATGGCAGACCAACACGGCTACCTATCTGTAACTGTCTTTCACAGTTTGAATGTCTCTGCTCTGAATCCATCTTTTCAGTCTTGGTCACTTGCCCAACATGTTTTTTACCTTCAAATCTTAAGGCACTGTTCCATAATAGAATGCTGTAACTTCAGTCTTTCAGGTTCACGAAATAAAGTTTTTCATGTACGAACATTTTCCACCAGGATAGATTTCTGTATCTGATATATGCCACAAACAACAATTAATGACTATCTTATATTTATCCCCACTCTACTGGAATTCAGAATGACTATAAGATGTCATTCAAATGTGCCACAACTAACCTTTCTCTAGATCTGGCTTCCACAACCTGATACCCTGTATGTTTTGGCCTATAATTCCCATCATCTGGGACTGTAGACCATGGTGGCTGGGACTGATGAAAGTTGTAGTCCAAAACATCTGATGGGAGACAGATTGGAGAAAGCTGCTATAGATGTAGATGATGATGATGATGATGATGATGATGATAGCATGTGAGCATATTCCATCTTTAGTTTGGCTGAAAAGTGCTGCTCTCAGTGGAAGATGAGAGGTTTTCCCAGAAACTCACATATCACAATGAGGTGGAAGCGTTGGTGTGGCTGCATTTTGCCTCCGCCCGATTGGATGGCTGCCAGGGGGTGCGGCGCAGGGACAGCAAAGCAGGGGGCATTACGCCCCCTGCTAAACATGGGAAATGCCTCCTGCTCACAACTCCTCTCCTATGGGAGGAGGAGAGGCTTTATTGATGAGAGGTGATCTGTTCTTTAGCTTGAGGGGCAAGGCTCTCCAGCAAAACTGGGAGTGAGTGCCATGACATCACAGATGGTAGCTGTGACCTGATCAATTTGATCAGGGAGAGGCCAGCACTGCAGGATTTTCTTAAAACAACTAATATTTAATTTTCTAAAAATACTTTCTTGTTAGGATCGAATTATCACAGGCCTATCATTGCATTCAGGATTATATCTGCTTTTGCAAAACTAAGAAAAACTAGCCTATACAAAGGATGAAGAAATAATGGGGAAAGGGTTCCTTGAAGTTGGGTAATGTATAGGAAGATACATAACTGTTTACCAATATAGAGGTACTAATCCAGCTAACGTTAACTGTTGTTAGTGGGACTTAAGTTGTTGTCCCATTGATTTCAGTGGGATGTAAATGTCTAATTCTAGAAAAAGTTTTCACTTCTGGTATATATGAGATTAATAGGAAGGATTATTAACTGAAGAATTTGCTTATTTGTTGGGCTATGGGATGATCACTAATTGGCTAGTCAAGGAATTAGAAAAAGGTTTAGAAGAATCAAGTGACGTTTGTCAGATAATTGTTTATTTTAACCAATGTCACAGCTATGATAAGAACCTTCTTGTATATATTTGATTTCTAACATTACAACGTCAAATTTGTGTAGGCAAGTTCCATTTGATTTCCAAGACTGGAAGAGTTGAAAAAAGTGTAGAAGCCCACTGTGGAGCTGTACTTGCAGGGAGATGGAATTATGAGGGAACAGCACTTGTTACAGGTAAGAGGATATTTTTGTAAAAATGTGATGAAGGAGAACTGTCTTCAAAAGTATGTCTTCAAAAGTGAAGTATAACATTCATAGAAAAGAACATGTACTTTCCTGAAACCTAGTGACAAAATTAACATGACTGAAAACATACTAAATGTCTACTGAATATTGAGAGGGGTTAGATTGAGATTTTCTCTCATTGAACACAAGAAGATTAAAGCATTTCTAGATCAGACCAAATGACCATCTTGTTCAGCCTCCTGGTCTCATAGTGGCCAACCAAATGACTATGGAAAGCCAGCAAGCACAACATCACTCTCCCCACTTTAGATTCCTAGCAACTATTATTCAGAGGCACATTGTCCTCTCCATCCACAGTCCTAGGATTGCAAAAGTAATAAATGATGGTTAATCAAAATCTCCTGGCCAAGGGTCAGTACCCACTGTTCAACTAGCCAAAGGCTGCATCACATGTGAGTAGTTTCAACTCCTATAAAGTTCAATAAGTTGTTAAGCAAGCTTTTGAAGCAACAGCATGATAAATGCACAGCAACTGCTTGTCATTTAATTCTTGTGTTTATATAAGTGAAAATAAGGCAGAGTTAGGAGTAAGGAGAGAGATAGTCAAGTTTGCTGATACTAAATTGTTGAGGCTGGTTAAAACAGTAAGTAGCTATAGGGCTGGCCCAAGCATACCAGCAACAGAAGCAATTGCACAGAGTGACAAAATTCCAGGATCATTTATTTTTGTATTGTATCCCACCTTTCTCCCAGTGCAGGACTCAAGGCAGCTCGCAGCATGAATTAAAATAGATACAACTAAAAACACTATATATATATATATATATATATATATATATATATAATGTTACCCTATTAAAAATAACACCAAAAACAATTAAACACATGTAAAAGCACAGGACACCTGCTGTTTGAAGACCCTGTCACAGCGCAACACACAGAACACAATAATCTTTGCTTGCTAGTAAAAGCAAAGAGGGGGCCACCCCACCCTCCTGTGGCAAGGAGATGCACCATAACTGTGCAAAGAGGAAGGCAGATATCAACAGCTTAGGAGCTTATTTGTGGGGTGTTATCTCCTACTCTGACAGTGGAATGGGAGGTTGTAGACTCTCCTTCCTTGGAGGTTTTAAGCAGAGGTTGGATGGCCATCTGTCTTGGATGCTTTAGTTGAGATTCCTGCATTGCAGACCCTTCATAGGATGTTATATTTGCAAATGGTTAACATTTACATGTCTAGCTTTAATCACTTTTGAATGCTTGCAAATAGGTGCGATGAGGATTCTAATCTGTTAATGATGGGACCCAGGAATCAGGATAGTATTTAGTATAGATGAACTAATATGTAGCACAACACTGTGACCAATCATTTTAGAAAAAATAAGGAATAGTATCCTGCTCTATTCTTGGTCATTTATTGTGTAGACAATAAGACACAAAGAAGCATATAGGCAAAATTATAATTTTTGTGATGTAACAAAACACTTTGGGCCAGCCATGAATAGCTGTTGTCTGTTCACTGTCAAATATTTGCCTATAACAATGAAATACTTTAATGCCAATATACAGTAATAGCAGGTAGTCTTGTTAGTCCATTAGAAAAAACAACCCAAAAGTAGCAGTAGAGTAATATCTTTCTTAGGTCCAACCAAAAAAATAAACTAATTAATGATCAATGTTTATCTCAGTATAAATTCTTACCTGATGCTTCCATTTCTTTATGCATCTGGATGTCTTGTTACATCCCCTCCTATTTTGCATGTTCTGCCCTCACTTGGAGGAAGAGGGAGAACAGGCTAACCTCCCTGTTCCCCAGCCTTACTTATTGCAATGTTAGCAGATTTAGAAAACCTTTGGGCCCACACCACCTGTGTCATTTAATCTCAGTGCCCTGAAATAGCCACCCTCCGAGGAAGCATAAACGTAGAGTGTGCATCTGTTCCCATTCTATATATTTCCAAGTTCTTGGGGACAAACAGGGTCATGCTCATTCTATCACCTCCTACATGAAAATCATTGGCTATTACATCACTTCTTCCAGTCAATTGAAGCCTCCTGTTATGACCCACCCCCAACCACTGACATACTGCATTGGAGCATGATTTATTATGGTTATTTTGGAGTGGCATAGGAATTCCAGATGAATGAGATGATGTGGCATGTGATTCCTCAGAAAATGTTAGGAAATTTTTATTGTACTGTATGCTAAATTTGTTTTTTCAGTGTAGTTAACTTAATACAGTGTTTAAAATTCTGAGTGTTAAAATTGAGAATTTTAATTCAGTCAGTTGCAAGGTCATTGCTAAATGTTCCTTTGTTCTAGTTGGTGAAGATGGACAAGTCAAAATATGGTCTAAGAGTGGAATGCTGAGATCAACTTTAGCACAACAAGGTAAGGTGTTTTATATCTTATGTAACTGCAATATATGTATATATTCCTACATTCCCAGAATAATTAGTTGGTTCTTCAATAGCCCTGTACCACAAATTGTTGTTCGCATCTGTCTGTCTCACAAGACAATGGAGGAGTGTGCCTTTGGGGGTGATGTGAAATTGTGAGGTCAGGACCACCCTGCTTGCCCACCCAGATCTTGGTAATACACACAAGATGTCAAGTTGTGGATGAGCCAAGTTTTATTATGGACTGACGTGACTTTTTATTTGACTGACATGTGGGAGGACTAATGAGCATGGCTACCCAGGTCCCATTAGGATTTAGTGGCATAGGTGCCAACTCCCTGGGGCCCTGGGTGCCCAACACCCACAAAATTCCCCATTAAGGGGCTGGGCACCCACAACCCCAGGCACCCACAGTCGCGGGGCCAAGCTGGCACTCCTGGAAGTTAGAATGGAGGTGGTGACAAGCATCATCTGCTTGTCCCTCCTTTAATGATGGTACTGTAATAGACTCCATTTTCCAGTGCGTTATCTCTCCATTCCCAGGACATGGCAAATTGCTGCACCCCTTGCTGCTTCTCCCCATTCACCATGCCCAATAAGAGGTGTTCCTATGCTGGCTACCACTTGTAGGAACACAACAGTGGTAGCTTTCCAGCCAGACAAATCCATGGAGTGTAAGACTGCACTGGCTTCTAGCCCCGATGGCTATGTTCCACCACTACTGTCAGAGGCAGCATGCCCCTGTATATCAGTTGTTGGGAATTACAAGTGGGGAGACTGCTATTGCACACATCTAGCTGACCACGGGACTAAATGGGCCTTTGGTCTGATCTAGCAGGATTCTTCCTATATTCTTATGTAAAGGGAACATTTATTGATTAATCATCTGCCTCTTAGTAGATGAACCAATTAAGAAGGCTTTCATGCATGAATCACTTGCATTAATTTAAAATGATACCCACAAATCAGATGTGCATCCATATATGCATTGGAATATGCGTATCTGAGTGTGGAGCATTACTCTCACTGGAATGTGCATCCTCATCCACATTCCAGCACATCTGTTCATACCTCTCTCTTTTTGTTAAGCACAAGTTATACTGAGCTTAGAATGTTTAAAAAACCTCTTTAGCTGCTTTTATTTTGATCTGTATTTACTTAACTGTTGCGTTTTCATTCATTGTTTCTGCTGTTTATAAAAGGTCTGTAGCGTGGTTTAATCTGTGATTTATATGGTCTATTTTGCTAATGTAATTTTGTACACCACCTTGTGAGTGCAGTGTACTCTGAAAGGCAGTTTTATTATTTTTATAAACAAATAGAATAAAACATAACAGGATATTTCATTGTGATTTGGAGCTAATATATTTTAAATATGCACTTTTCAGTACTTTTCAGCAAAATATTTTGTGTTCATTTTCTGTTTCATTCAAAACACCCAACTCTTCTTTACCTTTGTACATTTAGATCTTGCACTCTCTTGACATTAAGAAGTCACATGCAGCTGGGTTTGGTGAAATGTCAGACCTTTATCTCTTCCTTTCTCAAACAAAATCTCTAAATTCTCTTAGCCTATGAAAGACATTTCTAACCACAAAAATAAAAGACAAAGAGATTTCAACTGTTTGAAGGAAGTTTCTATCACAAATGCAGCATGTTTTCTCATTTGCTGTGAAAAACCCCCAAGATGAGCCAACAGTACATGTTGACATTTAGTTTTCTATCAACACAGTTAATAGAATGTTTGTGCCTTATTCCTGGCAGGGTCTTGCTTTCTTCTGAAAGTTTCATGTGTTCAAGCAAGCTAGCAATACTGGATATTATTCTTACCTGATATTTTTAACATTTTAGATGCATTTGTGTATTTTTGAAATGCATTATAAAAATAATTTTAGCAGAAGTTAGTGAATGTATTCAGAAGTATTTTAATTTCAAACACAGTTTTTCTGATTTCTTATTAAAATGCTCATCACTTACCGTAAATATGAGACTTAGGCCTAATGGACAAATGGACTGAGAGAGCAAAGAAGGATAGGATAGGCAAGAACGGAAGGAAAGGCAACTTTTTTAAAAAAGGTTTTATTTAATTTCATAGGCTTATACAAAGTAACATGGATTGTGCTCACTAATTGATTCAGTTACTCTTCAGAGCACTTCATGTTGACTGGATCATATACACAGGGTTAGCACAATTTAGAATTGCCCCAGGTAATGAAGCAGATTTGTCCGCCCCGCCCCCCGGCATACTAGAAGATAAGCTAGTAAAAACTAATAAATTAGTTTACCTTTCAGATAATAACATATTATGCTATTTTAGTAATCTATTTGCCCAACTCTTAAATCTAAAGGATAAAGAAAGTCAGTTGAGAGTATTAAATCTAGCTTGAGTCCTGATTCTTGTCTTCTGACTCCTCACAGCCTTTGCATGCTCTCATCCCAATACAGTGGTACCTCTGGTTACGTACTTAATTCGTTCCAGAGGTCCGTTCTTAACCTGAAACTGTTCTTAATCTGAAGCACCACTTTAGCTAATGGGGCCTCTCGCTGCTGATGCGCCGCCGCATGATTTCTGTTGTCATCCTGAAGCAAAGTTCTTAACCCAAGGTACTATTTCTGGGTTAGCGGAGTCTGTAACCTGAAGCGTATGTAACCTGAAGCGTATGTAACCCGAGGTACCATTGTACATAAATTTGTGACCAGTCAAAATGCTGTCACTCATTACACGTCCCCAATCCTCCATCATGCTGAAGATGTTTCTTTCCAGCTTCTGTGTGAGGACCATAACATTCGAATTTTCCCCTACCATTGCCTCCCAAATATTGTGTTTCTGGCTGTTTCATCGGTTTCTCTTATTGGGTATCTTGCTGGAATATAGTGAAAAATAAGCTCCCAATCTTTCCCACTCAAAATTCCTCCCACATAGATACAGTACTATCATCTCTGCTTTTAAAATTCATTTTTTTTTCTTGCCTTATTGTTAATTTGCTACTTCTGTTTTTAGTAGAATTTGTACTGTTGTTTTTTTTAAAAATTATTTGGTCCAGACTCCCACTTATAGAAATGTACAATTTCCTTATATCCCACCTTCTTGCCCTTTCTCCACTGCCTCTTTTCCAGTTGCCTTGTCCTCCCCACCTGCTTCTTCTGCCTACTACCGCAGTCCTGTTTCTGCTACAGTGGTACCTCGGGTTAAGTACTTAATTCGTTCCGGAGGTCCATTCTTAACCTGAAACTGTTATTAACTTGAAGCACCACTTTAGCTAATGGGGCCTCCTGCTGCTGCCGTGCCACCGGAGCACAATTTCTGTTCTCATCCTGAAGCAAAGTTCTTAACCCGAGGTACTATTTCTGGGTTAGCGGAGTCTGCAACCTAAAGCGTCTGTAATCTGAAGTGTATGTAACCCGAGGTACCACTGTACTAGACAGATCATTGTGGAGCTACTCCAGCTTCCTTGTTCAGCCCTGAAATTTATGTTACCCCTGTTGTGCCCTTTCAGGTCTGCAGAACAGCGCTCTGTATTTGTTCCTCAGGCTGGAAAGAGCTGTGAGAGGATAAGTTAAAAGACAGCACAAAGGGAGAATCATAGTCAAAATCTCATCAGCACATTTGGAGGTTCTTTAAAACCACTGTAATAGAAGCTTGTGTAGAATATATATCACATATTACAAAAGAGAAGAAGTTGAAGCTTAGATAACAAAGGAGGGTAAAAAAAGGGCAAGAAAACTTATTTTACATTTCGTTTTCAAAACTCAACCTTTCACTTATTTACTAGGGCCTAATTCAGAAAATACTGTTTGAATATGGGTTCATGGGAACTAGCCATAGCAACCAAAGCACCTTTGCCAATAAAAATAAAATAAACCAAAGCAATCTAATATTCATTGGCATCTTAATTTATTGATTGAGGTGGTAATGATATCTGAAATCTGCACTCCATTGTTATAAAACCCTATATATCTGTAAATATACATGTAGCTTTCAAGCAGTGCAGATTTTACTGTTGGAATGCAGATAAGGCACATGCTAGTATCTTTTACTTTTAATCAGGCAAGTCTCACAGTATTGAAAAATATGTCAGTGCTGTCTGTTTTTAATGCGTGTGAAAGGAAGCAAAGTTTCACGGGTAGCATCTGCGGTGCACATTAAAACCCCATTACATCAAAAGGATTATTCCCTGCTTTTGCTTACGGTATATATTTTTAATTAAGTAATTTAATTAGTTTAATTAGACCTAGGCATACCAACAGACCTTTTAATCCAAATCTGTAATGATAGCTAATACTGTATATGTCAAGCCCAGACCTTCTAAGCATGTGGAATGCAGCTATGTTAACTCATATAGCCAATCTCCATTCTTTATCTTTTCCTGTCTCTCTCAGTGGCAGCAGCAACCTCTACTGTACCTCTCTTAATCTTCAACACCCTTGGCTGTTGTTTGAATCATGTTTTTTAGAGCAGTCTTCTGCTAGAACTTTGCTGTTTTATAGCTTTGCTAGTGGTGGAATCAGAAACAGCCTGCTGCTAATCCCTGTTATTTGCTCAGCTCCTCCTTCCTGCCCTTCCTGCTCTGCTTCGATCCTGTACAGACATAAACTTTGACATACATCAACACTGAGTTTGGTTATTCCCCTCCAGGTACTCTGGATTAGTCTGATGTGCTGTCTTTTTAAGGACTGAAATTGCTGCCAGCTGGAGCCAGACTCTTTTTGTTTGAACTCATTAGCCCACTGGTGATAAATACGTAACAATAACTAAAGACCTAAAATCTAAAGACGACATCTAATTCTGCTCACCTGCTTTCAGAAAGGACCTCTGCTCACACAACATGACTTCCTCTGCTCCCCTCCTTCTGCACATGTGGAGGAGTGCAGGAGGGAGGAGAGAAAAGTGAAATCCTCTAGCACAACATTGGATTTCTCTTTAGTACTCCATTGAAAACCCTAACCATTTCCACAAGAAGCCAGCCCAGATAGAAACACCTTCCAATAGAGGCTTATGCTTTGTAAAGTCTTCAGGAAAAGAGAATTCCCTGTGTATCATTGCTTTCTTAACCTATTGGCCTGCTAACCTCCAAGTGCCTTTTGGCAAGCAGGAACGCATCTCACTAGTTGGTGCCCATGGGCCTGTCCCTCCCAGGTAGTGGTTTGTAAGTTTACAACAACAGTTGGGGTTATTGGTTTGTTATGTTCTTGTTTTTATTATGTATCTTGTGTTTTTATCTTGTATTTTTATTCTGTGAACCTCCCGGTTCAACAAATAAATAATAGTTGCATGCCACAGTAGCTGACCTTGGTTACAACTTCCATCCATTTTTAACAGTCCAGTCTCTGTAAATTTGCCTTTTTAAAACAGATCAGATATCAGTGCTAGAAAATATGGGGCCTTACTCAGCAAGTTAGCAGGATTTCTTACTAATAGACAGTATTTTTTCCTTTAAAAAAATTTTTTTAGGGGTACTCTCATTTACCTTGTTGTTGTTTAGTCGTTTTAGTCATGTTCAACTCTCCGTGACCCCATGAACCAGAGCATGCCTTGGAAACTCTCACTTTCTTCTCAAAGCTTCTCCTTTTTATGTCCATGGAGTTTTCTTGGCAATATGCTGGAGTGGTTTGCCAGTTCCTTCTCCAGGTGGATCACATTTAGTCTAAACTCTTGGCTATGACCTGTCCATCTTGGGTGGCACTGCACGGCATAGCTCATTAGCTTCAAGACCCTTCACCACGACAAGGCAGTGATCCATGAAGGGGATTTACCTACTCATATTCAAATACTGCCCTTCAATGAGGCCAAACTTAGATTCACAAAATATTTAGGGGTATGCGTACCCCTGTGTCCCCCCAGAAAAAAAGCACTGCTAATATATCCTTACTTCTTTTCTTTCTCCCTTTCTCGGGCTTTTCTACAGGGACACCAATATATTCAGTAGCATGGGGTCCTGATTCTGAAAAGATTCTTTATACATCAGGAAAGCAGTTGATTATCAAACCACTTCAACCAAATGCTAAAGTTCTGCAGGTAACCATTACTGTAATGTGAAATGGGATTTAGCCTTTCATACTGCTTCAGGATATTTATATTTATATATATTTATATAAAATATTTATATAATAAAAAACTGTGTGTTCATCAGAAGTGGTTGGGGAACCCCAGCCAGATGGTTGGGGTATAAATAATAAAATTATTATTATGTTATTATTTTAGCAGGAACATTGTCATTCACAACAGTGTTAAGGACTAACTCACCAGTGTTGGTATAGAGAATACAGTACTTTCATATATGCAAGTTCATGTGTGGAACAGAGCCTCAGTATCCACATTACAACTATTATTAGGATTATTATTTATTCAGTTTACATACCACCCTTTATCAGAAGATCCCAGGGCAGTATACAATATAAAAAGCACATTACAGAAGATAAAAACATAATAAAAACATACTGACAGACAGCATAATAATGACATAGTCATCGTAATAACTGTCCACTCCCCCACAGGATTATTTAATAGCCATAAGCCAGGGTAAAGAGGAATGTTTTTGCCTGGCACCAGACAGTTCAAGGCAGTTGTTGTAATCCTGTGAAATAAATGGGCATTCTCTTCACATGGTGCTATTATTCTAATTACGCTTCTTAAAAGGTAGTGCAACTGTTTGTATGTACACATAACACTTCTACTTTCCTTAACAGAGGTTGCACAATCACTCATTAAAACCACAGTTAAGCATTACAGGGGATCAATATTAACTGCAATTAAGTCTAACCAGACTTAGCCAGAATTTGAAATAAGTTTAGAAACTGTGGTTGAAAGTGGTGCTGATGTAATGCTTAATCATGATTGAGGAGGCTGGGGAGAAAGGGATTTGCACTCACTCAAGTAGGGAACCACTGGGAAGAAAGAGCACAAAATCTTGCAACCCAGTCCTGATTGTTTAAGCACAGTTAATCAGTCATGAATATTAAGTGTGCACCAGCACAGCATTTTAACAGGACTGACACCTAAAAGTGCATATAGTCCTAAACATTGGAACACATGTGGATTGATAACTATTCACCCTACATTGCAGAACTTAGGCCATTTTTTAAAAAAAATTATCCAAAAAGTACACAGTGGGTGAACATTTAACTTTTATCTATCCAAATGTTTTTATATGGATTGTGCAACCTAACTTAGAGAGAGCTCTGTTGCAAAAGTAATATATGGCTATATCAGTTTATTGTATATATAGTTAGTTTATTTGATCTTAGCTGTCCTCACATGACATGACCTTTAAAAGCTTTGTTTTTAAAACAACTTATCAATTATGCTGCTGTCCTCCCCCCCCCCAATATGGTTGAAATGGCTTGCCAGCCTAAAACTGCAACCTGTTAATATTTAGAATTGTATGCAGTATAGTGTTAAGTTAGGTCACTTAGTGGTCTGCTTGTTCTGCTGGCAAAATGTTTTACACCAGCAGAAAGTTGTTGTGAAAGAGAATGGATAAGCAGGTTGCTTTGTTGTACAATAGATTATGTAATCATTGTACATTGATTTTCTAATAGAGTAATGGTTGCATTGGTTTCCCTTGTTGCGCTATATTAAAACTCACTTGTCCTCCAGCACAAGAGCCCTTGTGCTAGCAGACAGAGGACACTGGATATGTTGCTGGGCCAGTGTTAGATTTTCTGGATCCATTTCAACTGGGGTTTAGGCCCTGTTTTGGTGCAGGAACTGCTTTGGAATGCTCTCCCCAGGGAGGTGTTCCTGGTGCTTTCATTACGTATCTTTAGGCACAAGGGGAAAATGTTTCTCTTTAACCTCGCCTGTGGTGATTAACTTTCTATGGGCTTTTAAATGTGTTTGTGGGAGTGAGGGTTATTGGTTTGTTCTTGTTTCTATTATGTATTTTGTGTTCTCATTTTGTATTTTTGTATTTTGATCTTTAGATGAAGGGCAGTATACAAATTTAATGAATGATAATAGAATTTACATCTTGCAATTGTAGCTCTTTGTAATATACAAATAATAACATCCTCCTGATTTGTTTTTTAAAAAGTTTATTTCAATTCTATTTTCTTCTACAGTGGAAAGCTCATGATGGAATTATTCTAAAAGTTGATTGGAACGCTGTCAATGATCTTATTCTGTCAGCTGGTGAAGATTGCAAATACAAGGTATGTATTATTTTCAACAACAAAAATGCAGTGAAGTAAAAGAGTTTGTTATTCAGAACACATTCCTTTAAATGTCTTTTATTCTTCAGAATAAATATATCAGCCAACCTTATTTATGGCTAAATATTTTTAAAGTACTGCTTATGCCTGCCCACACTAGAACAAAAATTATTTTCATAGAAGAACAGCGAGGTAAGAGTGATTGCATCATAAAAAACTAAATAGACTGGTAAATCAAAACTGTAATATAGATATAGATATTACTAAATTAGATCCATTAATTCTAATCAGTCTATTATGAGTAGAACTTAGTTGGATATAACCCATATTACCTCAGTCTGCCCATACTGAGCAAGCCAAATGACCTTTTTACTTGGATCACATAGTGTTCCAAGGATCTCATGCTGTGTAACTGGTCCAAAGAAGGAAATGCCTGTGCACATACTCTAAATAAGGTGTGGGGTAAGGTGACTATTTGAAGGAATGAACTTCAGAATATCAAACTGGGGGCACGGAATACGGATGATGAGATACATAAAACATCTGAGCAGACCTGGTACTACTCTTGGTTTCCCCCATGTCAATTACTTCAGTAGTACCCCCAGCCACACATATCCAAGGTATCCCATTATTTATGAACCTTAATCCATTGTAGCATGTAGAGCAAAGGGAAAGATCTGGACAGATCCTCCACTTGGAGAGTGGATATAAAGGGTGGGAGTGGAGAAAGGACTGGAAATAGCCATTGCTCCCACTTTGGGTAATATACAAGAAATGTTATGTAGTTCTGAAACATGATTTGTATTTGGAAAACAAGTAAGACTCCTTTGAAATATGATGTCATTAACAATGATCTTTTAATGGTTTTATAGGTGTGGGATAGCTATGGTCGTCTATTGTATAGTTCACAGTCGCATGAGTATCCTATCACTTCTGTTGCTTGGGCTCTGGATGGGGAGTTATTTGCTGTGGGGTCCTTTCACACCTTACGACTTTGCGATAAAACTGGGGTAAGTAACTGATGATTTGAGAATAACTCTTGTTTTGGGGTGTCTGTCCAGTGGGGTATCTTTATAAATTATTTCCTGGTGTGCTTAGTGGATTCACTTTTAGAAAAGAATGCTGTATACATTAAAAATTTAAACTTTATAAAATTGGACCATAACTTAGAATTTTTAATGTATACACTGTATATTTGTTTACATAGTAGTAAAGAAAAATAGTAAAGAAATTTCACTGGTACATCTTACATTTCCAATTTAAAGTTTTACATTCAAAGGCTTTTCAACTTTTCATTATGCTATGTGATTAATAAGCAGTCTTATTCCCCTGTCAACATACAACACTTCCAAGAGATCTGCACTGGTTACTTATTTGCTACTGGGCCATGTTTGAGGTATTACTATTGGTATAGAAAGCCTTAGCCACTTGGAATCAGTTTACTTGAGGCATCACTTTACCCCATCTGTGCCCACTTGACTGCTTCAGTATGCACAACTGGCCCTGTTTCAGGTGCCACATAATACCCATTCTGCACTTCGAAGAAATCAGTCTTTTAGTGTAGCAGAAATTACAATTAAAAGGTCCCTTCCTATTGACATCAGGCAAGTGCCTTCACTGTACCCTTTCTGGTGCCTGCTTAGAGCAAATTTATTTAGGCAAGTCTATCCAGGCATGTAGAAGTTACAAGTGTGCTATTTATTTTTAGCTACTGTTGATTTTAATAATCATTTGAATATTTTAATAGCTGCTTTTAAGTTATGGTTTTAATGTTTTGTTGTATATTTATCTCTTAAATTTGATGGATCATTTCAGAGCAGGTTTTGAGTGTGCTTTGTGGTGGAGAAGGACACCTCTTTTCAAGCAGGAACGAGGAACTGATCAAAATACCTATTAGACTGAGTAGTGGATGAAATGCCCACAAATGAAATGTGCCTATTCAGGATTCTGGCTGATAAGCGGGAATATGCTGGTAGTGATTGCCCATGTGGCGAGGTGGGAGCAGGCTTCCGTTCTTAATGGAGTTGTCATATCCCAGAGGCTAATATAGCATTGAGAGGAATTTGAGTTCCTTGCGGGCAGGGATCACTTTATAGCACTACATAAACTGCTACCAGCTTCTTTTCAGCCTCTGGTAATCTGATTACTCCACTAGGATTGCCACCCTCCCTGTGGGCCATGAATGACATGGGTCTGAGGTGTAATTGCACACATGTGCTCCTTGACTCTGCACAGAAGTGCTGAATTAGGCTTCAGATTTCTGTTCATGTATGCATGTTTCACTCACGTTTCTAGAACTGTTTTGAACAATGTTACTCTCTTTCCTCTTGCTACTCATGCCCAAGAGTTCAAAATGTGTCCAAGTTGATATTTAAATCAAAAGGAAAAAATGTGCTGCAAATGATCAATTCACATCACTTCAAATTAGAAACAGATATTAAATGTAGTTAATAAGGAAGTTCAGAAATTATCATTTTCTTCTGAATCTGAAAATCTATTATAAATCATAGCTTCAAGGTCTATTCATCACTAATTTATTTTTACTTCTAAAATACTTCTTAGTCAACTAAGAAGGTGGGATATTTAGTTTTAAATTTTTAAACTTTCATCTCTTTAATAGTTGTTTTTGCTTTATTTCTGGCTAGAAAAAAAAGGATAAATGGCTATTTCTGATTTAGGTTGACTAAGGTTCTCTGACAAAATAGTATTGTTTGGAGCTTTTCAATCATAATCTTTTCAGACCAGAAAGTATGCTGTTCATAAAATAAGCTGCAATTTTGTGCCAAAATAATTGATCTTCCAAAGACAGTGTTTGCAGCTGAAGCATTAAAGTAGATAAATTGCTAATCAATCATGAAGACTAGTTCTTGTTACGGTGATTCACATCTGCCATAGTATATTCTATTTGATAATAGTTAAATATAATTATAAAGAGTGAAATAGAGTTTCCTCAGGGTACTGGCATGAGAGTGAGCTAAGTTTGTAACAGTAGGGTTACCATCCCTTTCAACACCTTACCACTCCATGAAAGGGTCTTATGCTAGTGTAACTTTAGTATGCAGTAGTCTGGTATTAAAGTGTTTTATACTGAAATATTAAAAATGCTACATAAATTTTTGTGTTGGCTTTTAAAAAGAAAACTTTCTAACACATAACAATTTTGATACGATTTACATCTCCCAGTTTCATACATTTCTCTCTTGTCCTCTCACTCCATTCCACACTCACTTGTCCTTTAATACTTCCTTCCTCTCCTGCTTCCTCTCAGTCTTTGTCTCCTACTACTCTGTTCTGCATACACTATTCATGGTGAGGATTCACAGCCACAAAACAAAAACAATATAGGTGCTTTACATCTCAATTATGAACATTATTAGCAGACAATAAATCACGTTGCACTAGTATTTTACAGTCCAGAAGTTTACTTTCATTTCACAACAGCTTGTGACTTCTAGTCCTTCCTCAAACAACTGTTATCATATTGGCACCTGTTGTACAGCTGTAATATTTTGAGTGGTGCCTTAATTTTCCTTGACAAAGCAGTGTGCCCCCACCTATTACCTAGCCTGACTCAGATTATGAATATTGGAATCCATGATTCATCAATCACTTAGAAATAATAATGACAATTGTAGAATAAGATGAAGAGCTTAGGGTAGGATAGTGGATTACCATGTAAAATAGAGCTAGTCTCTGGGCCAGTCACTGTCTCTTTTCCTAACCTACTTCATAAGATTTGTGTGAGATAAGAGGGGGGATGCATATATACCACATTGAGCTCCTTGAAGGAAGGGTGGGAGGTATACTTGTAACACATACATTGTTGATAATGCAATAGATATTTGAAGAATATGTTTGAAAGTAACACTAGCCCAGTTAGAACATAATGCTAAACCATGGTTTGCACAACATCAGTGACAAGGAATGAACATGAGCAAAGCTTTAAAATAAATCATTCCCAGAGATGTGAAGGCCTGGAAAGAAACTGGAAAAATCAACCCACCCAATTGAAAGAATGGGAAAATGGGGGGAGTTTGGGTACCTCCTCCATTTTTCCTGTTTTTTCCTGGGCTTTCACATCTCTGATTCTCTCCTCCCATGCAGCTGTGAGAACGACTTTGCCAGTGTTTAGTTTCATGTTCCCCTAATCTTGACTTGTTGCATAGGAACCAGGGATCATGGTTTATTTCAAACTAGTCAGTTTCAAAATAAGCAAACTTCAAACCATGAGTTATGAAGCTAGCTTGTTTAACTAACCAGAGTTTCTGATAAACCACAATATCTGGTTTATATGCAACAACAAGTCAAGATTAGGGGAAAGTGAAGCTAAATGCTGGCAAAATCCTTATCCAGTCTGCTCAGGAGGTGGAAAAGGTAGGGGGAGTGTGTGAGCCCAAGGCTGTGCTTGGGCTCATTCCAGCTCATGCATGTAGTGCTAAATAGTGGTTTAGTGGTATGTGAGAACATGGCAAATGAGTCAGAAACTTTTCCCCAAAATCTGTCACAACAAAGCCATAATCTGAATAACTTCTTTGTATGCATTGTTCACATTCGTAGGCTTACTAATTTCAGACTGCAATCTTATTCATATTTACTTGGGAGTGAGCCATATTGAAAACAGCAGCATTTACTCCTAGTAGAGCTTAATAGGATTTCAAATTACTAAATTTTCAAATTGTCAATTATTTGCAACTCAAGATGTGGCCTACTGAATTCAGTTACACTTCTTAGAATTCAGCTACAGCCTAGAAGAGTGTTCTTTAAATTAAACATTATTTCTTCTTTAATTGAGGTGCCCACCCTGTGGAACACCCTCCCAGCAGATGTCAAAGAGATAAACAACTACCTGACATTTAGAAGACATCTGAAGGCAGCCCTGTTTAAGGAAGTTTTTAATGTATTTTTAATCTTTGTTGGAAGCCGCCCAGAGTGGCTGGGGTACAAATAATAAATTATTATTATTATTATTATTATTATTATTAACTCCTTCATTGAAAATCTGAGAGAATACTTTGTAATACAACAGTATAGAGTTTATGCTGGATTTCAGGAACCTCTTCACACATGAAAATTTCATTCAAGGGGGGTGGAGAATGGGGGGGAGCTGCACACCTGTACTTGTTAATAACCTAACCTAGCAGCTGTGAAGTAATGGGCTAGGAGCTGATCAACCAGTCAGCTTCTGGTTTATTGCAGCATCACTGCCTCATGAAGAAAGACCAACATCTTGGGTCAGGGCATTACCAGCACTCCACGCATCAGCATTGGTGGCCACATGCTTGAGGTGGTGGACTATTCTGTCTACCTGGGCTCCACCATAACCAGCATACTTTCCATGGACACTGAGCTGGAAAAGTGTAGGTAAGGCAGCTATGGCAATAGCTCTCTCCAAAAGGGTATGGGAGAATGCTATACCTGTCAGGAATGACATCGAAATCCATATGTGCTGTGTCCAGAAGATTTTGGGCATCACGTGGCAGGTTAGAGTTTCAAAAAAAAGATGTGCTCTATCATGCCCACATTCCCAGTATGTTGGCACTTCTCTCTCAGCGATATCTACGTTGGCTTAGTCATGTCCACAGAATGGAAGATGGCAGGATCCCCAAGGATGTGCTCTACAGGGAGCTGGCTTCAGGCATCAGACCTATTGGCAAACCAACTCTGCATTACAAAGATGTCTGCAAACATGGCATGAAGACTGGCAACATGAACCCTGCTGTGTGGAAACCCTTGCAGACGACCTCAGTGCTTGGAGACAGTCTGGTTGTGTATCCACAACAGTGACCAGAGGAGGAATGATCACTGGGAGGGAGTGCAGAGAGAAGAAATACCATGGTGCATCTGTAACAGTGAAACCAGATGCCTTCATCTGCCCAGCTGCAACAATCCCATATTGGTTTCTACAGCCACAACAGGCGCTGTAACTCCAACAGTTTGACCTCAGTGGCACACTCTTTCATAGTCTTTTGAGACTGATGAATAACAACAACTGGATTAGCTTGGAAGGGGCAGAGGCTGGTGGTTGCAGCAGTGCTACCAGTTGGAGCAGGGGCATGTGGTAGAGGGTGCTTGGAGGAGGGCATTTGGAAATAGCAGCACTGGTGGACCCTGTTGCAGTTTATGGGTGCTGGCAAATGTTTCATAATGTCGGGTGTTGATTCTGGATTGAAAGGAAGCCGAATCTGGTCCACTTGAAGGATTTCAAAATCCATTGTTGGTCATTGCCTTTATACGGATCCACCAAAATAGTACAAAACAATAAGCAAGCTTTCAGGTTCCCAGAGCTGTTCATTAATCAATTAGGCTGGATATTCAGCTTTCCTCCACTCCGCTCCCATTTTGCTACCTTAATGGTGAAACCCCAAATTCTGCATTTAGTCATAGCCTTAAGATAGACTCTGAGGAGGAGACTGCATACTAAGTAAAAGCATCACTTGTTGCAAACCCTGATGTTAGTTACTCCCAAACATTTTTCAACCACTGTGTCATACATTCAAGCTATTAATGGAAAAAATCCCCTACTCCACTCTTTCAACAATTATAGGCAAAGTGAGAATTCTAATCCATGGTATTGTTTATGAGTCTGGCATCGGTATGAATTATTTTTGATTTATAAACACAAAATATATAGGTGGTGTATTTGTTTCGAAGCATAAGAAGAATGAGAGAAGAAACACAAACTTTACAGAGACTTTTCTTATTCATTTGTAAGTTCATCTATTACAGAACACACAACATAAAATATTGAAGTTAAGTCTGTTTACAGAAAAATACTTTAAAATGGGACTTTCTTCCTACAGAGGAATGGGGAGGGGATTAACAGTAGCTAAAGCCAGATACTATCTATTCCTTTACAGCTGGCAGGAATAATTTATGAGGCTTGCCTCCTTCGTTTTTGCTGCTTCATGCAATTTTTTTCCTTGACTTAAATATAAATAGCTCCTAAAGAATTAGCCAATGCTGGTGCTGAGAGAGAAGAGAGAATGAGTCACATAACCATTGTGATAGTGTTTGAAGAGAACCAGACCTGGCTTTCTGGTCAACACAGACATTTTTATTGTGTCTGATGTAATGGAGCTGAATCAGCGAATTGCTCCCTCGAGAGCCATCAGGAGATATACATATCATTAACCCTTCTACAGCATATGCAACTAGTTACAAAGCATAATTTAATTAAATACGCTAACAAATACTCTTTTGCTTCCATCTCTTTTTTGCTTTTCATCTGTTCCTTTATATGTGTGTGTGTGTGTGTGTGTGTGTGTATGCGTGCCACTTTTACAGTAGTACTGCTTAGAAACAGACTTCAGTTAAAATGTCATGCAATTTCATGAAAAGCAACAATACCCAGTATTAGAATTAACTTTGGTAGGTGCTCTTAACATTTGTGCCAGGCATAGATTATGTTCAAAGCCAAACACACTTCTACATATAATACAAAAAACAGTTGCATTTTCTTTGTCCCTGATTTTTAAAATGCTAAGTGTCTGAAGAAAAGACCAGTGCCTGACGCCTGTGACTATTCATACATACCTTGTGGGTGACTTCCTGTGGGTTTGTATGCCTGCTTTGACACTGTTGGTCATGTCGCATTACTCTTACACAGAAATAGAAATCAGGAAGGACTGAGGCCTTCTAATATTCCCCCACCCCCGCAGTTACAGAAAATGAATCACAAGAGAGGACCCCTTTCTCAGTGCCCCAGAGAATGAAAGAAACATTTATATAAAGCATAAAGAACATTATAAGCCACAGTCAGTACGAGTGCACACACACATATACATGATTTTTTGTTGTTACAATCATTTAGTCAATCTGGTCCTTCATATAAAGGAATGTTACTTTTCTGCTTTCTTTACAAGAGGTTAATTGAGCCCCATTAGACAATGGTTAGTGCCATTTTTATTATAGTTTTGAATTCTTTTGCAGATTTTAAGGGATTTTTTTTAACCTGTGCACTATTGTACAAAAATAAAACTCTACTACAGTTGTTTAGTTTAGTCTAAGTATTGGAACATCATCTGTATTTTTTAGACTTGCGGGCAACACATTTTCCTACTGAATATTTTGTTATATTGTGAATGCCTCTGCATACTAACTTTTAATTATATTATTGATCTCTACTCTATGCAATAGGACATCTCCCATATGTCTCATCATTCAAATGCATGAGCATAGCTTTTTAAAATGAGTAGTCATTATAGTAGCTGTGCCCTTTCTTGAAGATGTGGTTGAGGTGGAGCAGTGGTCAGAAAATATTTTTACCTTCAGAGGGATTTTTGGTAGTAGAGACTGTACCACCACTTCCTTGACTGTGAAGATAATGAAACTTGGGCACAATAATGGGATGGAATTTAAACCTGTATCTTGCCCTGGCCTCAGGTATCTAGAGGAAGAGTTTACACTCTGTGTTGTTTCCTGCTCGCATTTCAGAATAGATTGATGGGAATGAGTTTTTATAAAGCTTGACAACATTATATAAATCTGAAACAAGAATTGTGTAAAAAGCATTATTTGCAAGTTTCTATAATCTCCTTGCTGTTTTCTTTGCCCTCCTGTAAATGAAGGTAGGTAGCAATGATAATAAAGAGAACCAGTTGACAAAGACTACAATGGCATTTTGTTTCTTCACTTCAGAATGTGTTGAGATATTTTCTAGATGATTTAAACTGCATGGTGAAGGGTTGTTAAACTCTGTAGAGTGCATGAAAGCCATTTTATTTTCAGTCACTTTTGGTTGGTTACTTTTACTGCCACTTCTCTCATCATAACAAAGCAGTTAAAAGGACTACTTCTTATGATCGTTGTACTGTGGCATTGGACTAGAGTATAAAATACGTATGATACGTATTTGTTCTTCATACTTGCATGATACTTTGTACTCAGAAAAAAAGCAGTCTTAAGATTTCCTTTATAATATAGAATCATAGAGTTGGGAGGGACCCTGAGGATCATCTAGTCCAACCCCCTGCAGTGCAGGAATCTGCAGCTGTCCCATACAGGGATCGAACCTGCAACCTACAAGACCTAGCACCATGCTCTAATCAATTGAGGTATCCAGGACGGAACTCTGTACCACTCTTTGCAGTACCTTCCTCCCGAAGGCTGCATCTGCAAATATGTATTTGTATTCTGTATTTGTAATATGTGTTTGTCAGCAAATATTTGTAGATATATTTTTAAAGTTTTCTATTGGGATTAAACTCCATGATCAGTATCAATTTGAAATGAAAAAAAGCACCATGAATTATTTTATCCCATAATTAAAACTGTTGCTTTTGATTCTGTAAAAAAAAAATGTAATTGATAGGCTACTCTTTCAAAAGTAGCTACTATGCATGGAATAAATGCATTACTACATTAAAGATGATATTTCCATTCAATAACTGTAGACCTAGCAAATTTGTTTCCCTTAATGCTGTTCAGGGATTGCATCCCAGTTTTCCCTAGTATGACCTATATATTTGAATGTATTTATTTTTTACCAAATTCAGTTCTTTAAATAAATTACACTGGAATATCATGGTTTCCCTTGTGGTCTCCCATTGATTTCTTTGGAATATACTGACAATGACTGAGTAGAATTCTACTGAAATTTGACAGTGCACTGTAACCAGAATTTAAAAAGAGGTTTTTGGCAGCAATTCTTTTCCAAAACAGCACATTTTGATATGATACAATTCACTAGATGAGATAATGATCCTAATATTTGAAAGTAGGTTATGCATTTAATCCATATCTTAGATTAGTAAAGAGCCAAATCATTGACTAAATTCCAAGATTAAGAATGAGAGGAGGACTGAAATTATTTTAAAAGGTAGCAGTGGTTTCAGTTCTTAATCACCGTTGTAGTACAGTGGTACCTCGGGTTACAGACGCTTCAGGTTACAGACTGCGCTAACCCAGAAATAGTACCTCAGGTTAAGAACTTCAGGATGAGAACAGAAATCGCACGGTGGCTGTGGGAGGCCCCATTAGCTAAAGTGGTACCTCAGGTTAAGAATGGACCTCCAGAATGAATTAAGTTCTTAACCCGAGGTACCACTGTACATTAGTTCACTATTAGTCTATTAGCTTTGTATACAACAGTGACTATAAACCTTGGTTTCATGGGTAATACAAAACCTTTGTATTACAGCTGTTTCTGCCCAGAAGCAAATACTAAAGTTGATTTAATGTTAATTTTGTGCAGATGCACATGCAAGTAATGCTTATGGCACTGTGCTTCTGGTTTGTTAATTATATACACTAGCAAGCCACCTTGGAGGGTTTACACATCAAACAAATAGGGCTGGCCCAACTGAAGAAGCAAACTGGACAACCACTTTGGGATGCCAGTCTGAGGTATTCAGATGGCTTGGAGAGAGCAAAAGCTGCTGCATATGCTTTTGTAGGGGGCAAATAGGTGGCTTAGCAATTCATTGACTGGGTTGTTTCCTACATTCCAGGTATTTCTGCACCTTCCCCACTATTTGGCTAAAGATCAGTGACTGTCAGGGTTTCAAAGAGCTTTCAGTTCCCAATTATCAGCATATCATTGGTGCTTTAAAGAGTCCTGCATGGCACTTTGAAACTACAACAGTCAGCTGATTGTCAGGGCTTCAAAGCACTGCATCACATGATGTCATTGTGGTATCAGGTGATTGACAGATAGGCAGCTCACCTGTCAAATTTGGCTGGCAAGAGTTAGGGTAGATGAGGATCTGGCCCACCAGCCTGATCCAGTTCTTCACCCCTGATGTAAAAGTACAACCTTGTACAACCAAATGTGAGGGGTCAAACCAGACAATCTAACAGAGCAGGATGGGCCAAGCAAAGGGAAGCTGTGGCTGGGCTAACGAAGGAAAGCAGGTCAAAACATGGGGGATTGAAAAGGGGATAGCAGCAAAGAAAGGCAACAGTGGATAAAGAAGTTCAAGTTATAGCCATTTGGAGGAAACAAGGAATCTAAGCAAAAACCGCTGGAGGAAAAAGCAATACCAGTATGGAGCAAAGCCAGCTAGGAACACAAAAGATACTGGGTCTGGTACTTGCCTGTCCACTTGACTACAGGTTACATTTCTAGCCATGTATACATACATGTTCCCATCATCCAGTGAGCATCTCGTCAGTGATGCAGTTTCCACTGTGTTTGTTTGTAGGAATAAAATATATTCTGCATTTTATGTGTTTATGGAATACCTTTTTATGGATCCTTTTTTGCAGCCATAAGGTGGAACACACAGAAAAAAATGTGCAACGCTGCTCAAATGTCACTGAAGTTTGGCTGTAATAATATTCTACAAGTTACCCATTTTAAAATGTATTTATTTTCCCCCATAGCTTTCAATAACCTATTATAGTGCATTGTTTCCCATCAGTTACAAAGGCGCTGACAGCATCTTCTAATTACAAGAAATATGTATGCTGCTGCTTTTGGTTCTCACAAAACTTTTTAATCTCTAGAGAGAAACCCAAAGACCCAAACACAGATTTTTGTAGAAGTGTGTTTATACTTAATTTTAACACAGTCGTAATTTTATCGTTGGTGTTTTTAATATGCTCCTGAGAAATCAAGTGTACACTTTAATGTTTTGCAAATATCCCAAAACCAATCTTAGGTTGGTGAATTCATATATACTGATTTAGAACTCTTGTAATAAGATCTGATTTTTGGCTTCCTTTCCCTTGAAAATGAAGTGGGCCTTTTTAACAATCTTTTAACAATCAAGTGGGCTGAAACAATCTTTCTACAAGAGAAGTAAGAGTAACCTTGTGCCAGGCTTAATACCATGTTAAACTTTTCCATTTGACACATGTATCTAGATCTCTCAATATGTGCTATTTTTACTTATAAAACTTTTACTCTGTATTGTTCTTCTGTTTAGGTTTGACTGTTCTGAGTTTCAGAAACTTGAATTTATTTTTCTTTTGTAGTGAAAACCAAATTTCTAAATAGGAAAGGTTGCCTTGGTGTCTTCAGAATCTTCAGTTTGAGCAGTGCTGTCTTATAGTCTTCAAAACACAGGTCTTAGGACTTGCTGCTTTATTATGCTACAATAAGTCCTAAAAGCTTATTTATGTTAATAATATGCCTTGTACAGTATACAATGAATGCAAATGTGATATTCCCAATTTCTAAACTATAGTTAAACATTCAGGAGAAGGCTTATTTTCATGACTTGACAACTGGTTAACCTGGTTCAGATGTAACACGGAACTCTGGCTTAATACAAGCAACAACAAAAAAGCTCCAAAGTAGTACATCAGGGGAGGGAGGGACTAGGGAGGAGAACCCAACCCAACACTAATTCCTGAGATGGTCCATAAGTAAAGGTAAAGGGACCCCCTGACCGTTAGGTCCAGTCGTGGCCGACTCTGGGGTTGCGGCGCTCATCTCGCTTTATTGGCTGAGGGAGCCGGTGTACAGCTTCCAGGTCATGTGGCCAGCATGACTAAGCCCCTTCTGGTGAACCAGAGCAGCGCACGGAAACACCGTTTACCTTCCCACCTGAGCGGTACCTATTTATCTACTTGCATTTTGATGTACTTTCAAACTGCTAGGTTGGCAGGAGCAGGGACCGAGCAATGGGAGCTTACCCCATCGCGGGGATTCGAACCACCGACCTTCTGATCGGCAAACTCTAGGCTCTGTAGTTTAACCCACAGTGCCACCCACGTCCCTTGAGATGGTCCATACTGGACCATTAATTGCAATTAGTACTAACCAGGGTTCCCACTTCACCCATACTAAAACCATAAATTGAAGTCTGGATATACAGGAGCCATTGATAGTTATAGCCACAGTTAACATTACTGGAAATACAATTGTTTCCACAGGTAGACCTGCCAAGTTTCTGTGGCCTCACAGTTGCTTAATTATTAGATCAGGAACTCATACATGACTCCCCTCCCTCAGGTGTGTCACCTTCTGCAACATATGCAGACTGAGAAAATCACAAATACATGAAGGTATACTTGGAAAAGATTCAGGTCACCTTGTACTACTAAGGTATCTGCATTGCTCTATCATCTTTTAGGTGAAATAGATTTTGTGAAGCTGTAACTTATTTCAAATATTATTACTTTTTGCACTATGGCCTGGAAGTACATCTGCTTAGTATTTGTATCAGATTCTTTGGTAGGACAATTTAATGAGCATTTGGCCCTCAGTATTATTTTCATGCATTGTATTGCATGAAATGACCTTAGATCATTTTCATTAGAAAATGATGTTAAGAGCTTCCTGCTTTCCCCTGATTGTTCAGGCCCATATTACAAAAACTGATTATTAAACCTGAAATAGACACAAAATGAGATGCAAGAAAATATGCCACCATCATAATATCGTTGAAGATTTTTCCATCATTTACCATATTAATCCATTGCTCTGGAAAGCAACCACAAAGTCATTCCCATCTGAAGAAACTACTATGAGGAAAGCATATCCTCAAATCAGTGTCATTTTTCTGATTTAAGTTCTACTGTATAACAATTTACAAGTGCTTTTGTAACAATTTACAAGAGCCAGTATGGTGTAGTGGTTAAGAGCGGTAGACTTGTAATCTGGTGAACCGGGTTCACGCCCCCGCTCCTCCACATGCAGCTGCTGAGTGACCTTGGGCTAGTCACACTTCTCCGAAGTCTCTCAGCCTCACTCACCTCACAGAGTTTTTCTTGTGGGGGAGGAAGGGAAAGGAGATTGTTAGCCACTTTGAGACTCCCTAGAGTAGTGATAAAGCAGGATATCAAATCCAAACTTCTCTTCTCCTCTGCTTTTGACAGACCACGGCTTACCGTATTTAAATAATGTATATTGCAGTGTTAACTTTTGGTGGATGAACAGGTTTCAAGTCATGAGAAGTGCTCATTCTGCATCAGTCAGACTTTTGCTGGAGTTCTTTGCCTTAGCGCTGGGTGCTGTGCTTTCAGAAGGATGTAGACAAACTGGAATGGGTTCAGATGAGGTCAATGAAGATGGTCAAGAGTATAGAAGACAAGTCCTATGACAAAAGTACATTTAGCCTGGAGAAAAGAAGCCGTGGCAGGGTTGGGATGGGCATAACAGCACTCTTCAAATACTTGAAGGGATATTACAGCAGAAGAAGCAAATACCGGTATTTTATATCTGCTGCCTTGGAAGGCAGGAATACATCTAATGGTCTTTAGGTACAGGATAGTAGTTTTGGATTGAACATTAGGAAAAACTTATTAATGTTAAAAAAAGGTTAACAATGGAACCAGTTAACCTTAAACCAGTGAGGATGTTGCCATTGGACATTAGGGTAGATTGGCCTTGTTGTAATAATAATGGACACAACTGATTGCAAAGTACACCATGATATGGAACTGTTTCGCAAACACAATGGGCCTTGATAAGGCATAGTAGCAACAGGACAAACCAAAAGTTTATCATTCTTTTCTGTTCATAACACTGCTGTGTAATATATTAGAGTAAAATGTAGTAATCGCCCCAAACCCTAGTAAGCTTTAATGGCTGAGCAAGGTTTTAAACCTGAATCTCCCTGACTCAAGTCCAACACTTTGCATACTATTCTGCATTTGTCTTCTAATGTAGCCAGAATATGACTTGAGGGGCAATTGTGTAGGGTGCATGGAAGCTCATGCCACAGTAAATCGACTGGTCCCTAAAATGTCTCATCATGTTAAGACTCTCCTCCCTGGAAGAGAGGGGAGTGGTTGTGGGCGGGAGCCCGAGCTCCGCCCCTAGCAGGGGGCGTTAGCCCCCTGCCTCCCCCACTCACCTGGCTGGCGCCCACGCCCGTCGGCAGGCACCCAACCAGGTGCCTCCGAGGGGGCGTTTACAGCAACCTTTATGCTGCGGCGCCAGCCCCTCCTCGGCCTCATTCTTCTCTCCGTTGTCTCGTCGCAAGTCACCCACCCTCCACTCCCTTCAAGCTCAGGGTCTTAGTTCCTTGGCCTTGCTATGGACCTTAGGTTGGTCGCCCTGGTTGTCCAGGGGGCCTGGTAGGAATTTTTCCATTTGGCATTAGGCTTTTTGGTTTTTTCACCTACCTCGTAGCAATCGCCACAACTTTTGTGGTATCGGTGGGTAGGTTAGGCATTGGAATAATGTGTTGTGGTGTGTCGAAGGGCTAGGTGTGGCCATCGCCTATGCCTTCAATTTTTGGGTATTCCGTTAAAGGAATCTGGAGGTCGTGTACTCTGTCTGATGCCTGCTTGGCGGGAGGCCATGGCACGACCCTTGGTGACATCAGGGGAGAGCCTATAGTTGGATTAGCATCAACAGGCTCCACCTACTGGTGAATAAACCCCCTTGTTTGAGACATCCAATGCCTAAGCCAATACCTTTTCACTGCTGTAATCAATAAAGTTGTGGCCTTTTCTTGCCCATTAACCTTATATCACGTGTCCTTGCGTATTCATTCCACATTGCGGGGGTTGGGTCCTCGAGCCACAATATATCTTTGCTGCAAGACTTAATACAGCTGCTCCTTTGACTTTGGAAGGAGGAGCTTTCAACAACAACAACAAAACATCTACAATAGATAAAGTGTTACTTTCTCTGCCCTTTGTTCAAATAAGATTTATGAAGTTTGAATCAACCTCTGTCCCATTTTGTGTCTGTATATGTGCTGTTTTAGTTGTTTTTTAGCATTCTCTAGACGGAGGCACCTGCAAGGGAACCACAAAGAGACCTCTTCCCCTCTATACTTCCCCACCCACAGATACCTATTAAAACTGTTTCACAAAAATCGTCTGCTCCACATAACAAGTGTTCACTGTTGTTTAGCGATTTAGACTTTTATGTGAAATTATCCCAGACATACCAACTTTTTTCCTTTTATTTTGCACTCAGTTCATCTAATAAAAAGCTGGAATAGCATTGCCTTACTGTTAGCTAATTAGGTTCATGCCTTTGCTTCAGAAACCATTTAACATTTATTTAGTGTCCTCACTGTTCTGGATGCTGAACAGAAAACTAAGTAATCCTATCACTGTCCAAAGACAAATAATTTAAGAGTGATAGACAAAGATGTTGTATGCGCACACATACACAGAGCATTATTACTGCTTTGTTGTAATATATGCATTGTGTACTGTAGAAGTAATTACAAGTGGAAGTATGCACTTTTTTTTTTATTTGCAGTGGTCCTATGCCTTAGAGAAACCAAACACCGGCAGCATATTTAATATTGCTTGGTCTACTGATGGCACGCAAATAGCGGGGGCTTGTGGAAATGGACACGTGATTTTTGCTCATGTTGTGGAACAGCGCTGGGTGTGGAAAAACTTTGGAATAACATTAACTAAAAGAAGAACAATGGAGGTATGTGTTGGATGTTTCAAGCTTTGTGAGTGGCTCACAAATGTGGTGAGCACAAAATGTTGGCAGAAATGAGTGAATGAGTGACATTCGTCTCTATGGCCAGCTAACTATCCCCGGGAGATCTGTTCATCAGACAGCTGGATTGAGCAGCTTTCAGGATGCTCCTGGTGATAATAGCATGTTGACCAATATGTTTATGAACTGAGGTCAATTCTCACAATCCAATGTGAGCTTGTTGATGTTAGGAAGGCTACTCTGGAGTAAATTGACTGTAGAGTATACCTCTGGTTACTGCAGTGGATGGAAATTCAGAATTAAAAAAACACACATTTATGCTAGAAATTATTTTGCAGCTGGCAACAAAGTCACAGCTGCAGAAGCAATAGCATAATAGTCCATGCACAGATAGCCTTGGTTTACTGGTTTTGGAAAAAACCTGTACATGTACACAGCTGTGGTTTACCATTATAGCAGCTGCAGCATTGTTGGTTTTTTGTTTTTTTTTTTACTATAGTGCAGGTTTTTTCTGCTAAGAGCAGGGATAGCGCTAAATGTGTCTGCTTTCTTTGATCACAAAATCAGTACATTAGCCAAGCACTCACCCCCCCCAACCTAATAGTGCTTCTTGATGAAACTTTGCCCAGAATATTTCAGCCCCAGGTTAAAATAGTTTTCAGCTAGGTAAAACATCTACTATGACTTATTTTTACTACTAGTTGTCCAGCCTAGAGAAACCATAAGCTTTTCATACCTAAAATCTGCTTGCTTACAGAATATTTTAAAGAGCCTTTTATTAGACCCAATTAAAGATTTTCAGGCAACTTTCTATTTTATGGTTACCTTATTGTAAGTGAAGCCTAAAAGAATTGTGAATGTAGGTTCTTTTAAAGACACATGGTCCTAAATTTAAAATGTGAGTCTAAGTATCTGAAAGCAAATGCATTAATTTTTTACCTGCTAAATGTTCTGTCCTCGCTGACCAGACACTGACTCATAACATCCCACCCAGAGGACAGGGAGATAATATACAATTTCTGTTGTTACAAGTTTTCTCAATTACACATTCAGTATTAGAGTTCAGGCCAAGCTTTTCAGCCCTGGGTGCCCAGTGTTAGGCTCCCAAATCTATAATTAGGCACCTAAATATCTTTTGGCCTGAAGTGAAGTTGTCTTTGATGCTGAATATATAATTGGGAAAACTTGCAACAACAGAAATTCTATATTACCCATCTGTCCACTGGGTGGGATGTTATGAGTCAGTGTCTGGGAATATGGAAGACAAATTGGCAGGTAAAAATCATATTTTTGGTATTCATTCCCAGACAGCGAATCGTAATGAATGACTCTGTCTAGTAATCCCTGAAGCTTTAGTTATATTTAGCTTGTACAGCTTCGTGGGAAAGGTATACAAAGGAGTCTTCGCTAGCAGTGTATGCAAATGACTTGCACATAATTTAAATTCTTGTTTTGGGGTTGTCTCAAGAAAAGTTTCCAGCCCAGCTTCTACCATGTTGTTTAGAAATAAGAATAAATGCACAATTAACATATCATTCTCAATCTTATATAAAAGCTTTAGTTCACTTTTGTTATAAGATTCTGGAAACCAGAACTGACTAGATCTCCACTGGTCCTGTCCTGGTTTACTGCTTATAAATAGTTAAGTGACATTAATTGTGAATTATCATTGTATTTCCATGTTCAGGATGGGAGGAGCTATTCCCTTTTAACAACTTTCACTTTCCAAATGTCAGCTTTCTGTGAAGCCTTTTCAGATACCAGTATCTAATGATACCAGTATGTAATGAACAAAGCCCTGAACAACTTAGGCACAGGATGCCTTTCTCTTTATGTCCCAAGTCTGTTGCTGCAATAATCTGGGAAAGCACTATTAGTACTACCCCATGGCCAAGGAAAATGAGTCTTATTTATTAGGAGTCATGTGTTCAGTCTTTGACCTCAAAGAAGGCTGCAGCCCTACACTACTGATCTGAATAAAGATACATAGGAGCACACTGCATGTTGCTAGGTCTCACTCAATACATTAACAATCTTCAGCTCAATAGTTTCTAAATTATGGGCCCTAGATTCTTTAAAATAAATACAAAAATGGGAGTTTTAAAGCTTGAATTTGAGAAATATAAACACTTAAATATTCATTATTAATCTTCATTTCCTGACATTCTGTACTGTTCTTAGAGCTAAGAATAAGGCTACTTCTTTGCTTTTGCTTTCAAAATTATTTAAATTTTATTTAACCATTGGCTTCTGTTCCCACTAGGTTCGTAATGTACTTAATGACGCAGTGGATTTACTGGAATTTCGAGACAGAGTCATTAAAGCCTCTTTGAACTATGGGCATTTAGTAGTTTCAACATCTCTTCAGTGTTACATATTCTCGTAAGCAGCCTGAATTAATGAGATACAGCCATCTGATCAATTAAAAACCTTGAATTTTTCACAGCTACATGATTCGATTTGGGAAGCATCCTAAGCTAAATGACATAAACTTCTCATAACTGTGAATGGAATTAGCTATGTTCATTTTCCCATGAGTGAGACCTTCCCAGTGAAGCCACATGTTACTGCTTATTGGCATCCTGTTTCCCAGTTCAACTGTGCACTATTTTGGTCTGTAACCTTTTAATCACTACTCGTGCCAACTTTCTAAATTACTTTTTAAAGTTTGAAGTCCTCTAACAAAGTTTAGGGGTACAGTTCGAAGTTCTGTTTCAAGGGAATATGGCAAAGCTCTAGTGGGCATTAAGCTGATGTCCATGTACATTGTACTGGTGCATAAAAGCTGTAACTAATGTTTAAAACAAGGCTGTCCCACCCATGGGGCAAGATGAGACGACCACCTCAGACAATATAGATCTTTTTATCTCCCTTGCTCCTGGTGTAGATCTTCACTCACCCCTCCTCCGAAACCCAGCCAGATGGGCAGGGTATAAATAATAAAGTTATTATTAAAATTATTCTTATCATTCTTCCCTGGTGGCTAGGGAGGCTCCATTTCGTGGTTCTCCTCAGTTGCCAAAATGTCTTAGTCTGGCCCTAGTTTAAAATCATATTGGAAAAATGTGAAATAGGTTCTTGTTATATAAACGGAATGATAAATACTTATCTGTCCTATGATTCTTTTGAAATCTTACCACAATGTTTTCAAGCTGATATATCTGTGAAAATCGCACTATATAACTAAAGTATGTACACTATCTCTTTTTTTGTTGTTTCTTAATGTATATTGTCTTGCTCTTTGTTTTAGGACTAAAAACTGGAATACACCATTAATCTTTGACCTTAAAGAAGGAACTGTCAGTTTAATTTTACAGGCAGAAAGGTAACTTGCTGATTGCATGACTTAAAACAATGTTTACTTGAATAGGGTGAGATAGTGGGATCATAGGGATGCAGGTGGTGCTGTGGGTTAAACCACAGAGCCTAGGACTTGCTGACCAGAAGTCGGCGGTTTGAATCCCCACGACGGGGTGAGCTCCTGTTGCTCGGTCCCAGCTCCTGCCAACCTAGCAGTTCGAAAGCACGTCAAAAGTGCAAGTAGATAAATAGGTACCGCTCCGGCAGGAAGGTAAACAGCGTTTCTGTGCGCTGCTCTGGTTCACCAGAAGCAGCTTAGTCATGCTGGCCACATGACCCGGAAGCTGTACACCAGCTCCCTCAGCCAATAAAGCAAGATGAGCGCTGCAACCCCCGAGTCGGCCAAGACTGGACCTAATGGTCAGGGGTCCCTTTACCTTTACTAGTGGGATCATATTTGGAAGAAATATATGTGTTGACTTTGATGATACTGTTTGGGAAGCAGTTTCCCAGCTAGATCTGACTCTTGACCTTGTTTGAATAATCTAGAGCTATATGCTCTGCTTGCCCTGTTATATGCTCATGAATGTGACACTCAGCAATCTTGACTCTGTGAGTGAATCTGTGTACAGTAGTACCTCTGTGTGGTTAAACTTGCTTTGGACTTGATAATAATTTCCCCTCCAAGTAAGTGTTTGTAGGTTTTGAATTTCTATCATTAACACTTGCCTTTTAAACCAGTTAGCCAAAAAACCCTCACTTTCCAAATAAAGTGTATGTATCATTATGCAAATATTACCATGAATGCGTGCCAAGTCATTTCAGTATCAGATTGATGTAATATTAGATGTCCTAAGCAGAGGAGAAATTAGAGAACTTTAAAGTCTAGAGGGGCTGGGAGCTGGGGGCACTGTTATACGGTGGTTCCGCTCCTTTCTCCTGGGCCATGTTCAGAAAGTGGTGGTGGGGGATGAGTGTTCAGACCCCTGGGCTCTCACGTGTGGGGTGCCTCAGGGTTCCGTCCTCTCCCCCATGCTTTTTAATATCTATATGAAGCCGCTGGGAGAGATCATCAGGGGATTTGGGCTGGGTGTTCATCAGTATGCAGATGACACCCAGCTCTACCTCTCCTTTAAATCAGAACCAGTGAAGGCGGTGAAGGTCCTGTGTGAGTGCCTGGAGGCGGATGGCGGCTAACAGATTGAGGTTGAATCCTGACAAGACAGAAGTACTGTTTTGGGGGGGCAGGGGGCGAGTGGGTGTGGGGGATTCCCTGGTCCTGAATGGGGTAACTGTGCCCCTGAAGGACCAGGTGCGCAGCCTGGGAGTCATTTTGGACTCACAGCTGTCCATGGAGGTGCAGGTTAATTCTGTGTCCAAGGCAGCTGTCTACCAGCTCCACCTGGTACGCAGGCTAAGACCCTATCTGCCCGCGGACAGTCTCACCAGAGTGGTGCATGCTCTAGTTATCTCCCGCTTGGACTACTGCAATGCGCTGTACGTGGGGCTACCTTTGAAGGTAACCCGGAAACTGCAATTAATCCAGAATGCGGCAGCTAGACTGGTGACTGGGAGTGGCCGCCGGGACCACATAACACCGTTTCTGAGATATCTGCATTGGCTCCCAGTATGTTTCCGAGCACAATTCAAAGTGTTGGTGCTGACCTTTAAAGCCCTAAACAGCCTCGGTCCTGTATACCTAAAGGAGCGTCTCCAACCCCATCGTTCAGCCCGGACACTGAGATCCAGCGCTGAGGGCCTTCTGGCGGTTCCCTCATTGCAAGAAGTAAGGTTACAGGGAACCAGACAGAGGGCCTTCTCGGTAGTGGCGCCCACCCTGTGGAACACCCTCCCTTCAGATGTGAAGGAAATAAGTAGCTATCCTATCTTTAAAAGACATCTGAAGGCAGCCCTGTTCAGGGAAGTTTTTAATATTTAACGCTGTATTGTTTTTAATATTTGATTGGGAGCCGCCCAGAGTGGCTGGGGAAACTCAGCCAGATGGGCAGAGTATAAATAAATTATTATTATTATTATTATTATTATTATTATTATTATTATTATTGAAATACATTTGATTACAAATGCCTGTGCATTGATATATTATTTGAAAATACTTACTTGAATCAATGCATTTTTAAATTATGCAAGAAATAATAATACAGTATATAGACAATTACGTTAATGGTATTGTGTGAAAATAGTTAATCAGTATTTTCTCCTCTGCTTCTTATTTATAGGCATTTTCTTCTTGTAGATGGTGGAGGGCTATATTTATATTCTTATGAAGGACGTTTAATTTCCTCTCCGAAGGTTCCAGGAATGAGAACAGATATACTAAATGTTCAGACCATTTCTTTGAGTAATGATACCCTAGCAATAAGAGATAAATCTGATGAAAAAGGTATGTTGTACAGACATTAAAATTGTTATTTTTGCATAAAACGTTTCTTCTGAGCAAATAGAAGTAAATATAGGGTTGTCAATATATCACTTTTGGGTGCACTTGCACCTGCCAAGCCTTTTCTTGATGTCTTCAGCATCCTCTCTCTCCTACTTAAGTTAGGCTTCAAAGAATCTATTGCAGCATATAGAAGGTTTCTTTCAAACCTAAATGTGAAATGGAGTGAGGGTTCAATAGTTCACAGCTTAACTCTTCCCTCCTCAACTGATTACTCCACCTCACAAATGCCCCCCATTAGATTTGAAAGAATTCTTCTGCTGTAGCCAAAATAAGTCATTTTCCAAGCCTAATTTCAATAGGGAGTGGCATATCACAGATAAGAAGGGTCAACCCGTCTTTCCTTGGTTGCAGTTCAAAATTGTCCTTGCTCCATGTCAATGTATCCTGTTTGAAAATGATGCTTATTGTTACAATAGTGAGGTCTTCTTGGAAAGCGGTATATAAATTTATTAGATAAACAAGCAAACATGTACAGTAGACGCTCGGGTTGCAAATGTGATCTGTGAGGGAGGCACATTCGCAACCCACAGCGTTCGCAACCTGTAGCACCGCGTCTGTGCATGCACGGGTTGCGATTCAACACTTGTGCGCATGCACGAGCGCTAAAACCTGGAAGTAACCTGTTCCGGTACTTCCAGG
The DNA here is from genome assembly GCF_951804945.1 of Podarcis cretensis. NCBI lineage: Eukaryota > Metazoa > Chordata > Lepidosauria > Squamata > Lacertidae > Podarcis > Podarcis cretensis. The sequence goes on along the minus strand of NC_137174.1, from coordinate 82,539,024 downwards.
TTCGGCGCGGTGCACAACCCGAAAACATGCAACCTGAAGCGTCTGTAACTCGAGGTATGACTGTATTTGAAATTAGAGTAACTTTTCCTCATTTATTCTTAATGAAGCAGTGCTGACCCACCCATGAGGAAAGGTGAGGTGACTACCTCAGGCTGCAGGATCCACAGGGGCAGTGGATCCCACTGTTGATCTTTCTTCATGCCTTGTTCCTGCTTCCCTCACCCCTTATTCCTTGGTGGGGAGGGGGCTGTTATTTGGGGGTTCGCCTCGGGTGCTAAAATGTCTTTAGCCAACCCTCCATTGAGGGAAGCATAACTGAAAATCACATGGAGATTTCATCTTCCTCCTTATCCCCCTGTGCTATATCCGAGGCCTTTCCTGAGGATCTCTTGACTTTTAGTAGAGGCTTTTGAGGGGCTAAAGTGGGGATAAGGGAGGGGAGAACTCCATGGTATAAGCAAACTTTTACTTACATAAATTTGGTTATAGCCAATGTATTTCTGTTATGTGTGCAGCAACAATAGTTTCTTTTTGTGTGCGTTTCTTTTTTGCAGGCTTATTGATAGTTCTGGATTTATGCTTATCTTTGGCTTGTTGAGGTTTGTCAAGTAAACAGTCAATAGTTCTCCAGGAGAGATAGCAGGAATAAATGACACCAGAGAGGAAATATGTTTCAGTAACTAGTCAAGAAAATCCCAGAATTGGTGGGAAATAATTTGCTATTTGTTAGCACACGTAGATTTAATCAAAATCCCAGAAGTTATTAAATCATCTCAGTAAAATATTAGGTGTATTCCACTTTCCTTCCAAAAGTAAGACATCAGAATACATAATTTCCCTTGCAAGAGGTTGCGTATTTCATTGCCCCTTGTTTTCTAAGGACCTCCACTTGCCCACTGATGTTGAAGGGTGAAATTCTTTTTCTCTGAAGAGGCATTTCCTTGTGCTACATCTAAAGAAGTTTATCCAGGAAAACTGGATGTCTTAGGGCTTGTTTCCATCTGTAACCTCTGTACAAAATAGCCTGTAGTTGACATTCTTCTTCTTTGGTGATCACTTATAGCTGAGTAAGATTGTCTTCCATGAACACGGTCTTAGTGGTGTGTCCATAGGTGACTCTGGAGGCCAATTCTGGATCCATACGCTGTTCCACAGTGGGGACATAGGTTTCTGGGCAGTAGTTGAGGGTTTGCCAAATGTGCCTTCCTTTTAGCTTGTTTATCCCTTTCGTCCTGAGTTCGAGTGCCTTCAAAGTCCACAACATCTTTGGTAAAAAAGATGAAAAGGTTAAGTAGGTGCACATAGCTAGCTTCATAAAACAGAGTTTTATCCTATGTACACCATTAAAGGTAAAGGTAAAGGTACCCCTGCCCGTACGGGCCAGTCTTGACAGACTCTGGGGTTGTGCGCCCATCTCACTTAAGAGGCCAGGGGCCAGCGCTGTCCGGAGACACTTCCGGGTCACGTGGCCAGCGTGACATCGCTGCTCTGGCCAGAGCCAGAGCCAGAGCCGCACACGGAAACGCCGTTTACCTTCCCGCTGGTAAGCGGTCCCTATTTATCTACTTGCACCCGGAGGTGCTTTCGAACTGCTAGGTTGGCAGGCGCTGGGACCGAGCAGCGGGAGCGCACCCCGCCGCAGGGATTCGAACCGCCGACCTTTCGATCGGCAAGTCCTAGGCGCTGCGGCTTTAACCCACAGCGCCACCTGCGTCCCACGATGTACACCATTACAGGGGAGTAAATCCTATTGAACTCAGTGGCACTTACTTCTGAGTAGACAAGCATGAGATTTGTGAGTTAATATATTAATTTACTTTATACAAAGTCACATTTTATACAAGGATTAATCCCATGTTTACTGTTCTCAAGACAGGAACGTTAGAAAAACTAGCACATGTACAATCTGAAATAAATGTTGAATAATTCAGCAAATGCAAGGAAGGGAGTGATTAATTCCAAACAGATTTTAAGCATTGACATCACAAGCCAAATCCAGCTGATAATATGTCATCTATATTCCATGTGGCATGCACGTTTAACTTTAAAAGACTCTTCCATTTGCATTTTAGCATAGTGTCATGAGTTTCTTTTAGAAGGATACAGGATATTGGTTTGCGGTCACTGGTTATATTGGCAGGAAAAAACGATGTTATGAGAACAGGTGCTGTTCTGATGTTGATGGTTGCATATGAAAAGGAAAAAGAAGGGTTACATCCAGTGCTAGTTTGAGCCAGCTGTGTAAACACAGGAAAATAACTTGTGACTTGAGACAGTGCTGTGCTCTTTTTGATGTAAGGTTTCCCTTGTCATAGACACTGTTTGTGTTTTTATCAAAACCAAAAGTTTTACTAACTATCATGATGTTCTTTTTTATATATGAAGTGTATGTATTACAAACCCCATAATTTCTCAAAAAAGGAAGAGGAAGACCAGAAAATAGATGGAAAACACAAAATATTGTCATCTTTTGGATTCAATAATTACTGAAGTGGATAAAGGTGGAAAAGGGATAGTTAAGAAAAGGCAAAGCACATGACCTATCAACTCCCATGTCACACTCACAATAGCCGATTCCCAGCAGAGTATATAAATATTGTTTAGTGCTTTTTTAAAAAGTGAAATTAAACCCCTCTGTTAGGTTTTAGAAATTGCCTATGTCACCAGCAATTGGGAAACACTGGTCTGCAAGTGCTCCAGTTGGAGAACAGCCTTTTTTAACAGTAGCACTTTACCATACAAACTGTAGATCCTGCATTGTATTGTTAATATCCTTTATTTTTCAATATTTCATGTTATATTCCTGTAAGTCTAATTGAAAGATTTAATCATTTTATGACAAAATGTAGTGAGCAGGGATAAAAATAATCACATTTTAATTTTTCTGTCATGTGCAGGTTTTTGTTTACAAAACTTCCTATTTTGGCCCAAGGAGTTAGCAGCTTGCAAAAGGACACAACTTTGTCCAGTTGTTAAATTTCAGTTATAAGTCTTTCAGGTTTCTAGCACAAATCAAGCTCTCAAGCAAATTACTAACAATAATAACAATTCAAAGCATTCCGATGAAAAGTTCCTGGGGGTTTTCCTCCTTACAGTCGTCATAAGAGTGTACAGTATAGATTTTCCATTTGCAGTAATCAAGCAGCTATTCTTTGCTTTGTGGTTATATTGTTAAAATGGTCAGAAATCACGAGAACTGGGATTCAGAGTGGCCTTTGCATATGAAACCCTGGCTCACACCCCAGCTCTACCATGATTTTTTTTCAGTCTTATGTTATCAAGGTTATGGAAAAGGTAAATGAAGTAAAGGTTGTAAACTATTGTGTACCCTGAAAAACAAAGGACCAGCTAAGAGATGCATGGCACAAAATTTGAACTATAGTAAATGAAGAATAAAACATACCATGTTCCCATGCCATCCTTCTACCCTCATTACAAAAACACTTAAAAATAAATAGAGTATAACAGTCAAATTATTTATTGATAATATCTCTCTCTCTCTCTCTCTCTCTCTCTCTCTCTCTCTCTCTCTCTCAAGTTATTTACCTGTTTGAGCCTTTAGCTGGAAAGCCCTTAGGTGATGGGAAGCCCCTTACTCATAAGGTAATGTATGTAGTATCATTTAATATTTTGGGGTAATATCAATAGTCATTATCAGAGCAGACCAACACTGGAAATCATCCTCTGTAATTTAGGTTGGAGAGGCAGGTGTAATGTTGCTGAAAACCTCTGTGAGCTCAGATTGTTGAAAGAGAGGTTGCATGAATAACTTTCTGCTTTGTAGCTTGGCTATGTTCCCAGTTTCGAGTTCCAAGTATCCCAGCATGTTATCAGTTAGAAATCAGCCAGTGTTGATTGAAACTGAGAGAAATCTTAATTCAGTGATCATTGAGATTAATATAGCTGTTTCAGCAGTTAGCTAATGGGAGTTTAGAAATTACGCACATCTAATTAATGAAATACAGGTTTCAGTTTTAAAAGTCAGAAAAAATATTTTGCCAGTTTGGCCAGATGTTTGATATATTTGGGTTTTTTAAAATAACTGTGCTTGTGCTTTGTTTTTTAAAGCAATAAGATACAGGTCAGAGTAAGATAATTCATTTGTAGAAATGAACATTTATTGTTGTTTTTGTTGTTTATATACCACCCTATATCCAAAGATCTGAGGCTGGTGTACAACATTAAGAACATAATTCACAGAGCATAATAACAAACATCATACAGAACACAATAATAGACAGCACGATGATAAAATAATCATAATAACATTCCCCTCCACACCCCCATATTTAAAAGGCCATACACATTTTGTTCATAACTTTCTTTATTGGAGAGCTAGAGACTTAATTTTTAAATGAATGAAACTCAAAGTCTGGGCCTCAGGGGTGCCAGTGAAGGTCTTCATGGGCACTAGGTTCGTGACCCCTGCACTAAATAGCAAATGTCTCTTTCCTACGTTTTCTTATTCCCATTCCCACGTGCTCCTTGACCTGTCTCCTTTCATTTCTTGATTCATTCTCCTTTCATATTCAACCTCCACCCTATCACTACCCCCAGCTGCTCATTTCTTTCATCCCTACTTCCTGGTTCTTTTACATTCACTTAACTTCTTCCTCCTAGAACAGCTTTCCTCTTGTATTCCCTGTTTCTTTGTTGTTGTTAATAAAAATAAATAAATAAATAAATAAATAAATGTATGTCTAGTAGCACCTTTAAAAAGGTAAAGGACTCCAGTCGCGAACAACTCTGGGGTTATGGAGCTCATCTCGCTTTACTGGCCGAGGGAGCTGACGTTTGTCTGCAAACAGGTTTTCCGGGTCATGTGGCCAGCATGACTAAGCCGCTTTTGGTGAAACTAGAGCAGTGCACGGAAATTCCATTTACCTTCCCACCAGAGCAGTACCTATTTATCTACTTGCACTTTGACAAGCTTTCGAACTGCTAAGTTGGCAGGAGCAGGGACCGAACAATGGGAGCTCACCCCGTCATGGGGATTCAAACTGCTGACCTCTTCAAATGCCACGAAATGCACATGAAAGCTTATACCCAGAACAAACTTACTTGGTCTCTAAGGTGCTATTATTACTATTTCGACTGCGTCAGACCAACACGGCTACCTACCTGAATCTAATAATAATAAATATTATTTTTTTATCTCTCAGTCTCCTTCAACACTTCCTTTGGCCCTTTCCCCTCAAATGAGGGAGACCTCTCCCCCCACCAACTCTTTGTCTCCTGGCCAATTTTACTCACAGTTGTTAGTGCTGGGATTGGTCCAACCAAAATGCTTTGGCATGGCTAGGGACTGGAGCAGGCAATTTAAGGAGATCACCTGAAAGTGACCCATGGCCTACTGATGTGTCCCAGCCCAAACATGGCTCTAAAGGAAAGTGGTCTGTGACTTAAGATATTAATGTAATATTGCCCACTTTTAGACTTCACACTATTCTGATTAAAAAATAATTCAGCCTATTTATTACAAGAGGATTCAAGACCTGGTATAAGTTATACCTTTGACTTTGCATAGTGTGAGCTTGTGTGGTATAGTAGATAAAAGTGCAGGATCTGAAAGTGGAACACCCAGGTTCCAATCACCCAATCCCACCACCCTTCTGAGTAATACCCCTCCCCACCTTCTCACTATATAGAAGGGTCTGGTGACTTCTGTTTCAGTGTATCTGAAGAAGTGTGCATGCACACGAAAGCTCATACCAAGAACTAACTTAGTTGGTCTTTAAGGTGCTACTGGAAGGAATTTTTTTATTTTGTTTTGACCCAGGTTCCTGTTTTCTTCTTGGACCAACTCACTGTCCTTCAGTGTACAATGTGCAAAATGTTTATTCCTATAATTCATTCTTGTTTGTTTTTTAAATAAAGCATTTAATTCCTAACTCCATGAAATATGACTGATTTATAATATAGACAGAAATCATGGAAATTGCCTTAGACCGAAAAGGACATACAAATGAAAGGAAGATTGCTTTTATTGACAAAAATAGAGACCTTTATATAACATCAGTGAAGAGATTTGGTAAAGAACAGAAGGTTATCAAAATAGGTAAGAATTAACTTTATGCAACAGATTTTTATCCCTTTCTTTCTAGCCCATTACTACTGACAAAATAAAAAAAATTTCTTGAAAGCCCTCCATTTTCCTGAAGCCCTCCACCCCACCCCACCCAAATGGTTCTTTCCCATGGAATCAAAATTTCTGGAAATTATATTTCTAAATAGAAGCATCCCTTAGGGGTGGGTGGACAATATTCCAGGAGTTAATTCCCATAATTGGCTTGCAACCATGGATTAAGTCATGCCAATGGTATTTTCAGTTTCTAATATCTGCGCATAATTTTAATTTTACGGTGTCCAGTAAGTAAGCTAAAATACTGTACATGAAGCAATCAACAGTAATTTGTGATATTAAAAATTATATGCTCAGTACTTCTTTGTGTTCTCGGTGCAGTCATACATACAGGTTCTGCACCTAAGTAGACCAGCACATGTTCACTTCCTTTTTAAGAGGTGGGGGAAGCCCAGCTGATGTTAGAGAGGGCATACTGCAGACACTGAGAGATAAAACCCCAGTAGGAGGACTGAGCCACAATCCTGTGTGCTGCAAGGGGGAAACAAGACACCCATGCCTGCTATTCTACAGTGAGAGGAAGTTTCAGAGCACACACAAGGAACACCAAGAAAAGGGGTTAAAAAAACTACCCATGAATTCTCGCAGGCTTGTGCTTGTTTGTTCTGCGATAATCTTTCAGGGTACAAATTCTAATTTATGGGAAGTAAAACATAAACATTATTTTACACAGAAGACAAAACTGTTACTTAGAGTCATATTCACTGGCAGAGAAGAGTTGAAGATACTGATGTTTATACTGTAGTGTCATGTGCTTGAGCAGATACTTGATTCTGCTTACTTTCTGTTAAGGAACAATGGTGCATACTTTGGCGTGGAATGACACATGCAACATACTCTGTGGACTTCAAGATACACGCTTCACAGTCTGGTACTATCCCAATGTGGTATACGTAGACAAAGATCTCTTACCAAAAACCCTTTATGAAAGGGATGCAAGGTATTATATACTTTTACGTCTAGTGTTTAATTAATAGTACCCCCATCAATAAAATACTTGCCATTAGAACCATTGGGAGTAAGATTCCACAGTGTGAAAAACATGGGTGCAATTACAGGCGAAAACAAGTATGAGTTGCCATCGTTTAATTTGGATCAGGGGCTAAATTTGAGCTACTAAGTTTGCAATTTCAAATTATCAGTTTCCATCTCTCCACCTGAAGCATCTATCTGTTCTGGTTATTTACTTTCATTTTTAGGGCGGTAAATAGACCTAGCTGCTATGTGCTAATCTATAAGCTCCCCTGTATAGTTAATGGTGGCACACCGCCATTGATTGTGGGCTCATCTGGCAATGGCATTAATGTACTGTTTATTCTCTCATGCTTTTTAAACATCATTTTGTATTTATTTAACTGTAGTTATTGCCACTTGATGATTGATTTTTAGCTCCTATGAGGTGTGTTTACCTCTTTGGCTGAGTTAAATCTCTTGTTTTCTATGGTTGACATTTTGCTTTGATGCTGTTTGAATTCAGTGTTTAATTCATTTTAATGTGTGTGTTTTTTGAACTTGTTTTATACTCTGTTTTCTGTATATCGTCTAGATAAATTATTTTATGAGGTGTGACTGATACAAAAAATTAAAATAATGTGATGTCACAAAAGACCAGACGAGAAATTGAGGTATATAGACGTGAAGAATATGGCCATATTTCCACTGATAGGCAATGAATACTAAGAGAATGCTATTCTGAGTGCTTCCTCAGTCTCTCCTACATTGAGCACAGACCCTTAAACATGCCCACATTTCATTGGATGGCAGGATTGCACACCCATAGTCCTTTTCATTATGGAGAGATGCAAGGAGCTTCTCTCTAAGTGGTTTATGTAAGTGCCTTTCCACCATTGATGGGAGCAATTGATACTGGAGGCTTGCTTACACTACTTTGTAGTCTTGTCTCTTTTCTTGGTTTTTTTAGATGTGGCAGCCATTTTGTGTTATTCCACACCTTCGTGTCAGCCATTTTGTGAGTGGCACCCACATCAGCTTCTCAAATTGTCAGATATGCCCACCGGCCCAGAAACTTTGAAATCCCTGCTTTAGACAAAACTATTCAACATTCAAATAATTTTATGATATTTTTTATCTCAACAGCGAATTTAGTAAAAATCCCCAGATTGTGAGTTTTGCTGGAAGTCAAGTAACGGTCAGGAGAGCCGATGGCTCACTTATTCACATCAGTATTTCACCTTATCCAGCCATACTCCATGAATATGTCAACAATTTAAAATGGGAAGATGCTGTCAGATTATGTCGCTTTGTTAAGGTAAATATAAAATTCTGCAGCAGAGTAAGTTTTTTGTAGTTTTTATATACCCATTACTACTTCAACTTTTGAAAAATGGACTTTGAAATATGAACTTTGTCAGGCTTTTGGGTCTGCCCTCAGCCATGCAAAGAGTTCTCTCTATGTCCCATCATAAAGTGTTTCTGAAACTCCCCTAGCTTTTAAAAACTAGCTTATGATGCACTAAAGAGTTCCACACCGCTCTGCTTCAGAGCCAGTGAGAATTCTAAAATTATTTACATTCTGGTAAAGCCACCTTTCTTTTCTTTATTATGAAGTTGCAGACATGTTCTTATCTCTCTTTTTAATTCAAACTATCATAAATTATAACTGGCATTTTATCTGCCAAAAAAGTTGAAATAGAGCATGCAGGTTTGTAGGATTGAATTCCCCCCAAAATTCTTAAAATGCTTTTTAAAATGCAGTTGATCCTCATTGATGCAGCTGGTCATTTGCCTGAGCTGAGTAGCAAACTGCTCATCCTTCCTTCTGACTGGCTGCCATTTGGCTCACACCTGCTTCCAGAGTGCTGTCATATGTGCCTGTCCAGGCTGTTTAAATGTAGGCATTGGCAGCCACCATTACAGTGTTTACATTCTATGTTTTTTGCACATACGCATAAGGGTTAGTAGCCTTTTAAGGGCAGAAGAGAAAAGGGAACATGCAACACTGTGTTCTGACTCTTTTCTGTCTTCTGAAACAAGAACAGGCTCATTAGTATAGTTTACTGCTATGGTGGCTGTCTCTCCTGGCAACAGATACCCTTGCTGCAGGTGGGAATGGAAGCATAGGGCAGCAAGGCAAGCAGATAAATGAGTTGCTAACTCACTTCTACTTGTTTGCATGGCAGGGTTATGCAGTCATTTACAAAAACCCTAACCCCATTTACCTGGGGAAATGCCTCCTTGAATCCGGTAGTAGTTACTTCTGAGTGGACTTGGTTAGGATTGCACTATCAGATAGCTTTGGTTTCTACACTAATTTTTGTATAATGCATTTGCCCCTCTTGCATGCAAATAGAAATACAGTGGTACCTTGGGTTAAGAACTTAATTCATTCTGGAGGTCTGTTCTTAACCTGAAACTGTTCTTAACCTGAAGCACCACTTTAGCTAATGGGGCCTCCCACTGCCGCCGTGCCGCTGCTGCACGATTTCTGTTCTCATCCTGAAGCAAAGTTCTTAACCCGAGGTACTATTTCTGGGTTAGCGGAGTCTGTAACCTGAAGCGTCTGTAACCCGAGGTACCACTGTGTCATTCATATCTGGTAGCTTTAACAATATGGTTACAAACAGTTTTACCCAGATCGGAATATATTTACTATAATTAACAATGAAGTTTCATCAAGTAATTTTGCTATAATATGTATGGAATTTGTAACTTTCTGATTTATTCGCATGCACTTGAAATTGTCATGATAAAATAAATATATCAGTTGTCTCTTGTAGCATAGTTTAAAAGCAGAATCTGACATTTTTATCGTCCATTATTTTGGTTCTTTTCTGTTACCTCTGGCTTTTGCTTACATTTCAGTGTCAGTAGTGAACAAATGTTCTTCTTCAAATAGAAAATTTAATTGTAGAGTACCCCCTCTTCGTGGAGAAAGAATATCTACTGGCAAATCTGTTTGCAGCCCATATTTAGTACTACTACTACTACTAATAATAATAAATTTTATTATTTGTACCCTGCCTATCTGGCTGGGTTTCCCCAGCCACTCTGGGCAGCTTCCAACAGAACACTAAAAACAGAATAACACTTCAAACATTAAAAACCTCCCTAAACAAGGCTGCCTTCAGATGTCTTCTGAAAGTCAGATAGTTGTTTATTTCCTTGACATCTAATAGTAGAAATGAATAAATGTGGGGTAGGTTGATGGGGGACGACAGTGACACTTTAACAGCTTGACATAGACTTTAACTTCTGCTCATTTTTCTTTGGCTGAAAACAAATGATTGTCTTAAACTTCTTCTCTTTCACTTTAAGGATCAAACATTGTGGGCATGTTTAGCTGCCATGGCAGTAGCCAGTAAAGATATGAATACAGCAGAAGTAGCCTATGCATCAATAGGTGAAGTAAGTAGATTTGCCTTAATAGTTTGGCTTCTTAGTTTCTTGCAACGTAACTTTAAATGCGCTAATTTTATTATAACTGTTGCATTTTTTAAAATAAAAAAACAGATCGACAAAGTTCAGTATATCAGTTCTATTAAAGATCTTCCATCAAAGGAATCAAGATTGGCTCATATCCTGCTTTTCAGTGGAAATGTACACGATGCTGAAACACTGCTTCTTCAAGCTGGCCTTATTTATCAAGCTATTCAAGTCAACATTAACCTTTACAACTGGGAAAGGTAATATGTTTCTTATGGATGTAGCATGTGCCTTACAGATTCAACTAATGCTATTGTGAGATACTTGTAAGTCAGTTCCATTATTTTATTAGTCATTGTTCCCTGACATTTAACTAAAATTGTTTTGAACACTAAATATTTGGGAGAAAAAAGAATATTTAATCCTATTATTCTGCCCTGAAGGCAATATATTTTCTTATGAATGTAAAAGAAGGGCCGGATTCAGCTAACAGGTCCCACTAGCTGAAGCCTGCATGAACATGTATACTAGCACAATGGGGCTTTCTTCCTCCCCTCACCCTATTTGCTCCCAAATTGGTTTGGAGGGGGGGCAGGAGACCCCCCCAAAAAAATCATCATGTGTGGGAAGAGTGCTTGCCATCAGGCAAGCACTGACAGAGCAATCTCCCATAATATTTAAGAAAACCCATAATATTTATTATGCTGTTTTTGTTGGTGGTGGTTCGTTTTAACTGTAGAAGTGAGTCACCAATGTAGCACCTCCCACGGAGAAGAGAGTGTGCTTGCTCTTCCATTCTACTTTAAACATGCTTTAGTTGAGATATTTCTAGTCACTGATGCTTTAGTTGAGATTCCAGCATTGCAGGGGGTTGGACTAGATGACCCTCGGGGTCCCTTCCAAATCTAAAGTTCTTCGATTGCTCCTTACTTATGTATAATATTTATGATTTTCCTTAAGTATAATAGCTGGGATCCCTCAAGCCTATTTTAGGTGAGCCAGGGGGTTCTCCTGTTGATAAACCCCAAAGGTCTCTTGTAGAAATCCCTGGAGTCACAGATTTTTAACTCCAGCAATACAGGGATCACAGAGTGGCATTATTTGTGTTTAGAGTCTCTCCAATAGTTATATGAATCATTGTTTACTCTTGAAAGCAGCAATGTTGCTTTAAATACATTCTAAACTTTTTGAGCAAAGTATATTATATGGGGAAGATACGTTTCAGTTTCTTAATAGCACTGTAAGGACAATAGAAATATGACTGCTTCTCATAACATACTTCATAAAATTCGTCTAGTGCCTAGACATCATTGCCAGCACTAATGCTAGGTTTCTTCTTGCTTTATGTCAAGAAAACTTTCCACCAGTGTAGTCACTGTACAGCATGTATTTTTTATAAAAACCAAAGCATTTGTAATTAGGCCAGTTTCTGAGTTCAGCCTGATGAGCTCATTATTGTTTTCTTCTAGGGCACTAGAACTTGCAGTGAAACACAAGACACACGTTGACACGGTTCTGGCTTACCGACAAAAGTTCTTGGATGACTTTGGTAAAAAAGAAACAAATCAGAGGTTTTTGCAGTATGCAGAAGGGGCAAGTATTTGTGGAAGCTGTGCTATACATTGTCAGAAAGTCAGCATTATAGCTGTGAAACAATTTGAAACTATAGTCTAATATGAGATTAGTAATACTTTGTGCTTGTGCTTTTACAGTAGCCGATAAAACTAACTGTTTATTATCTTTAGATTTCAGGGTCTGCATTTTGTGGCTTAATTTTTAATGTCTACAGAGCTGGGCCCAAAGTATGTCAGGGGGTGTCCCATGACAATTTTGACAGTCACACTGTGTAAATATTACACAGCTGAGTAATATAGGTGGAACTTAGTCATGCTGACCACATGACCCGGAAGCTTTACGCTGGCTCCCTCAGCCAATAAAGCGAGATGAGCACCACAACCCCAGAGTCGTCCGCGACTGGACCTAATGGTCAGGAGTCCCTTTACCTTTCCCTTAGAAACATTAAGGTTGGGGGGCAGTTTCTGTTTCTGAAGCTTTCAATTTTGAGGTTCCACCAGTGCAAGCTGGTTCAGTAACAGATGCGGTCATAGCCTATTCTTGGGTTGACATCCTGTGGGGCTGCTACAGCAAAAGCCCCAGTGCTGTTTTGCTTAGCATAGCTTTTAGTAAGGTATAATAAATATTATCTGAAAATCATATGCAGCTTTTGGCAATCTGCATCATAGCCTTCACGCTCCTCCTGTGTAAGAGAGGGATAGAGATTTAGCAAAGCAGCATGTGGGACTTAACTTGGCCAGCAATATTTGGCAAGTTTTGATTGTACTATAACAGATCTCAGTAGCAGCCTTCTGAAACAACATAAAATAGTTGTGGTAAAAGGAGGCCTCATTTGGCTCTTAAGTCACCACTGTTATTTGTGCCATCTTTGATGGAAGTGGAGACATAATATACAATAAGGGGGAATACAGGTTGAAATCCAAACAGCTAATGCAAGGGGCTTCTGCAAGGGGCCAGTTGCCTTTTTAATTTTAACAGCTGAATTCTTTAACAGATCACAAGCTGCTTTTGAAACTCCCATCAATTTCAAAATCTGTTTCTATGTGACATGGGGTCATGTTTGATAAAAACAAGCATAACTCTTTGGGTCTAGAGAACATATTTCTTACTTCTTTAGATCCTAGACATTTATTAATTCTAATAAAATTAACAGGTTGTGTTTTTTTTTGTATTTGCTGTGAAGCTGTGGTACAAACTGCAGCAAATATGGCAAAAGATGGATATCATTCTCTTGCGCGCGCGCGCGCGCACACACACACACACACTTTCCTTGAAAATATTTAGGAGTCATTGTTTTCTAAAGGTTCTAAAATATGCACAAATTCCATTTCTTAAATGTAGGATTACAGTACACATACATGTTCATTTCGCAGCTGCAACATTAAGTGTTGATTTGCCTTTATGAATGTGCCATTACAGATACAAAACCTTAGCTAGGGCTTTTATATATACCCACATCACCTCAAACAGTACTTTAAGTGGTCAGGACACACATTCAGCAGCCAGTCAACAGGTTTAGAGAAAACAAGCAATGCCAGATCCATCAGAGCCCACTTTATGCATATCCTAGAGCCATTAAAAGAGATATCAAAATCAGTGAAAAGGTTAAAGTCATAACTGAGATGCACAATGCCTCTAGATGTTTGGATGATGTATTTTAATATTTTGGGTGAGGATCTGAAGTACAGCTTTTGCACATACTTTTGCACATACAATTTTCAGTTCCCCTCCAGCAGCAACAAACCCCACCCTGCAATCAAGTTTGCCTCTAAAGTCAGAGGACTTTCCAGAGTGACAACCCATGAGCTGCAAGGGGCTGCCAACAGAAGGAAAAATTGGCAATCCATTTGCATGCAGAAGCATTTGCTGCACCCACATGGGCTTGTCTGGATCGCTGCCATAGGACCAAGATTTAGTTTCTTAATCTTGCTAACACATTGCAGAAAGCTGCCCAGCCACAAAAGGCCAACAAGCAGAAAGTTATGAAGAAATCTGTAGCAGATGTAACATATAAAGTAAAGACTTGTCAGGTTAATTTATATGCATCTACTATAATTATGATTAATGGATACTTTCTCTCCCCCTCGCCCCCTGGCTTCTGCAGCTTGAAGTCAACTGGGATAAAATCAAAGCCAAAATAGAATTGGAAATTGCTAAAGAGAGAGAACGAGCTGCAGCTACACCAGCAGTCAGAGCAAGCGTAACCATACAGCGCTAAGTGGCATGCTGATTATATTAAGTAGTGGTTTTATCACTCTGCTACTTCAGCATACTGGTAAGCCTTGGTATTTTGGGATGGACAGTAGAGCCTGACTCCCATATCCTGGACTTTCTATAGCTATTGCTTTATTGTTAATGCAAATGAATTTGTATGTATGTCATCTTATGCTACGAACGACAATCCTATTCTGGTTATGGTAATATGAAAAGTTTGGAGTGAGCATGGCATATGTTACCAGAATCAGGTTCTCTGACTTGGTTTCTCAAAAGAAAATTGTTGGTTTTGGTAGCAGAGCTGAGGCAGTGGAAACTATCACATAAATAAATGGTCAACTATTAAGATTAGAATAGACAAGCATGGAATTTATTTTCAAAGCAGACCGCTTACCTAAACATATTTATGCCTAAGGAAGCTCTTTTTGTATACAAGTTTATGGGTCAGAAGTATAATCTGCCTGAAAACTGAGGAAGCATTATACCATGAGCACAGACTGAAGTCCTGAAACTGCTGGATAATGAATATTTCTAAGGAATTTAATAAAGTTTCTGATTTGTTTTTCTTTTGTAAATGATTTTGAGATTGCAGGGTTAACTTTAGCAGAAGCAGCATAATGAACCCTGCTAACATGAAACAAATTTTGTTGATATAGACAGTGGCATACAAGATGGTTGATGTAATGGGTAGTCCTTAATTGAACTAACTTCTGTTGACACTGAAGTATACAAAACATAAACTCTGTACAATGAATTCCAGCATATACAAACACCAAACTGGAGATACTTTTTAAAAACTAATTTTCTCCCAAGTTCAACATAGCAAGTAATCCATCTAACACTGTGCATATGTTGTAAAACGTATTTGTTTAAAATGACACTTATTTTTTCTAGAAATAGTTAATGCTAAGTGATAAGGCTTTTCTATTTTGAAAAGGTTCAGATATCCCCATCCTTTAAAAGCATTTTGTGATGGTAAGCTGTCCCATGTCCCTTATTTATATATGGTATTTCACCAGTGCACTGGGGATTTAGAAAAACCTCAAGCCACTTTATTGGTGTAGCCTCATTACTTGTCCAAAATATCTCCATTGCCAATGATTTCAAGAATACAGCACTAATGTCCTGATTGTTTAATAGGCAAAACACAATATTTTGTGGTGATATCAGTAGTAAAATATTTTTGTACAGTAAATCATTACTTGGAATCCTTTTGTAACTGGTGTTAATGGAAATGCTGTGCCTTTCATAATAAATGCATAAATTATTACGTGTTTTGGTTTGTTAATGAACTTGCTAAATGAAACCATTCTCTCCTTAAGCATTTGCAATACTTTGAAATATTACAAATCCACCACAGGCTTTGTTCCTGTTAGCCAGGAAAGCAGCCTTACATATCACTTAGTGCCGTGTCAAACGTACATAAGAAACATGGACAGCCAAATGGCAGGAGACTCACATTTTTACCATAATGTCCAAAGTCAGATCATGGAGCCCTTCAATGAAATGTGAGAGCTTTACCTTGAATTTCAGAGCAGAAGTGAGGATTTTTGAA
Source organism: Podarcis cretensis (assembly GCF_951804945.1). Classification (NCBI taxonomy): domain Eukaryota; kingdom Metazoa; phylum Chordata; class Lepidosauria; order Squamata; family Lacertidae; genus Podarcis; species Podarcis cretensis. The sequence continues at coordinate 82,523,155 of NC_137174.1, read as the reverse complement.
GCACAAGTCTTTGTCTTGTTTGTCATTATGGCCTAATTGGACTCAATTGAGCTCTAATAAATTATATTACATAGAAGCCGTTATCATCCATTGTAAACAATATTATCCATAACAACTATATGAATATAATACGAATATGAAGCTGAAGAGAGAAAAAATGTAGATTTCACATTCATTTATAAAACTTTAAAATTCATTTAAAACATATTAACAAGAAAGCCCTCTTCAAGCCAGGGTTCCTGTTGCTGAGGAGGGAGCTATACACACATGATTCCCAGAGCGCTATGGGGTTTTAAGGTGACTGTTCAGACAAATGAACCCTAATCTTGAAGCATTGTCAGAAAGAAGGGTGTTTATGCAATACAATGCCTTTTGGTCTGGAACATGTGTCATTTCTGAACATTATTCCAAATTGATCAAGGAAGCTGCTGTATTTATTCACTGAGCAACAATATCTACCCTCTCTTAATTGCAGAGAAGTCACCTTTACGTGGTCAGGTCAACGAAACAATGAAAATAAATCTAATGTTTTTGCCAGGATAGTAATAATAATAATAATAATTTATTATTTGTACCCCGCCCATCTGGCTGGGTTTCCCCAGCCACTATGGGCGGCTTCCAACAAAGATGAAAAATACACTAAAATGTCACATATTAAAAACTTCCCTGAACAGGGCTGCCTTCAGATGTCTTCTGAATGTCAGGTAGTTGTTTATCGCTTTGACATCTGATAGGAGGGCGTTCCACAGGGCGGGCGCCACTACCAAGAAGGCCCTCTGCCTGGTTCCCTGTAACTTGGCCTCTCGCAGTGAGGGAACTGCCAGAAGGCCCTCGGAGCTCTGACCTCAGTGTCCGGGCAGAACGGTGGCGGAGGAGATGCTCCTTCAGATATACTGGACCGAGGCCATTTAGGGCTTTAAAGGTCAGCACCAACACTTTGAATTGTGCTCAGAAACGTACTGGGAGCCAATGTAGGTCTTTCAAGACCTGTTTTATATGGTCTCGGTGGCTGCTCCCAGTCACCAGTCTAGCTGCCGCATTCTGGATTAGTTGTAGTTTCCGGGTCACCTTCAAAGGTAGCCCCATGTAGAGCGCATTGCAGTAGTCCAAGCGGGAGATAACCAGAGCATGCACCACTCTGGCGAGACAGTCCGCGGGCAGGTAGGGTCTCAGCCTGTGTACCAGATGGAGCTGGTAAACAGCTGCCCTGGATACAGATTTGACCTGTGCCTCCATGGACAGCTGTGAGTCCAAAATGACTCCCAGGCTGCGCACCTGGTCCTTCAGGGGCACAGTTACCCCATTCAGGACCAGGGAATCCTCCACACCTGCCCGCCTCCTGTCCCCCCAAAACAGTACTTCTGTCTTGTCAGGATTCAACCTCAATCTGTTAGCCGTCATCCATCCTCCAACCGCCTCCAGACACTCACACAGGACCTTCACCGCCTTCACTGGTTCTGATTTAAAGCAGAGGTAGAGCTGGGTATCATCCGCATACTGATGAACACCCAGCCCAAACCTCCTGATGATCTCTCCCAGTGGCTGCATGTAAATGTTGAAAAGCATGGGGGAGAGGACAGAACCCTGAGGCACCCCACAAGTGAGAGCCCAGGGGTCTGAACACTCATCCCCCACACCACTTTCTGAACACAGCCCAGGAGGAAGGAGCGGAACCACTGTAGGACAGTGCCCTCAGCTCCCAGCCCCTCAAGACGGTCCAGAAGGATGTTATGGTCGATGGTATCAAACGCCGCTGAGAGATCCAGCAGAACTAGGAAACGGCTCTCACCTTTGTCCCTAGCCCGCCGGATATCATCAACCAGTGCGACCAAGGCAGTTTCAGTCCCATGATGAGGCCTGAATCCCGACTGGAAGGGATCCAAATGGTTTCAGTCCCATGACGAGGCCTGAATCCCGACTGGAAGGGATCCAAATGGTTTCAGTCCCATGACGAGGCCTGAATCCCGACTGGAAGGGATCCAAATGGTCCGCTTCTTCCAGGCGTGCCTGTAGTTGTTCAGCAACCACTTGCTCAATCACCTTGCCCAAGAATGGAAGATTTGAGACTGGGTGATAATTGGCCATCGTGGCCGCATCTAAAGATGGTTTTTTAAGAAGCGGTTTAATAACTGCCTCTTTCAGCGGGTCTGGGAAGGCTCCCTCACGGAGGGAAGCATTCACCACCCCACGAAGCCCATCACCCAGTCCTTCCCGGCTAGCTTTTATAAGCCAGGATGGGCAAGGATCCAGGAGACAGGTGGTTGGCTTCACTCGTCCAAGCAGCCTGTCCACATCCTTGGAGGTAACAGATTGGAATTGATCCCACACAACTTGACTAGACAGGACTCTAGCACTCTCCCGCCCTGGCCCTGCTCCCACAGTGGAGTCTACTTCTTCCCGAATCTGAGCGATTTTATCTTCAAAAAACTTTGCAAAATCATTGCAGGAGATCATGTGGCCCATACTGGGCCCCGATGTTGCAGGTGGTTCCGCTAAATTGTGAACCACCTGAAAAAGTCTCCTGCTGCTGTTTTCTGCAGATGCAATAGAGGCGGCAAAGAAAGTCTTCTTCGCCGTCGCTATCGCCACTTGGTAGGCTCGACGTTGAGCTCTAACCTGTGTCCGGTCAGATTCGGAATGAGTTATCCGCCACCGGCGCTCTAGCCGTCTCAACGATTGTTAATGAAACAATGGAAAACCACGGGGCTGTCCGGGCTCCATGCAATCAGAGAGGGCGCTTCGGAGCCAAACAGTCAATAGCCCTGGTTAACTCCACATTCCAGCGGGCCACCAGGGAATCGGCTGAAAGGCCATCAACATGGGATAAAGCCTCCCCTACCACTCTCTGGAAACCATTTGGATCCATTAAGTGGCGGGGGCGGACCATCCGAATCGGTCCCACCTCCCTGCAGAGGGGATGGGTCGCAGTGAAGTCCAGTTGCACCAGGAAGTGATCTGACCATGGCACTTCTTTCGTTTCGCTTTTACTTAGTGTCAGATCACCAACATCCATAGAGGTAAACACCAGGTCCAAGGCATGTCCGCGGCTATGGGTTGGGCCAGACTTATTCAGGGACAGCCCCATGGAGGCCATGCTTTCCACGAAGTCCCGAGCAGCCCCTTGTAAGGTCGTGTCGGCATGGATGTTAAAATCCCCTAGGACAACCAAGCTAGGTGTCTCCAGGAGAACATCTGCCACAACCTGAAGCAGCTCGGGCAGGGAATCCTTGGTGCAGCGGGGAGGTCGGTACACCAAAAGGAATCCTGTACTGCCCCTATTGCCCAACTTCCAGAACATGCACTCGGAAAACTGGGTCTTCCCAATAGGATGCCTGGTGCAAACTAATGACTTCCTAAAAATCACTGCAAACCCCCTCCCTGCCCACATGACCTGGGCTGCTGTGCGTAAGAGAAACCTGGTGGACAAGCAGCGGCAAGGACAGGCCCATCTGCTTCATCCAACCAAGTCTCTGTTACACATGCCAGGTCAAGTCCTCCATCCATGATCAAGTCATGGATGGCAGTGGTCTTATGAATCATTGACCTGGCATTGCACAGCAGCACCTTCAGGTCATGTGGGTATCCCTTGCTGATTCTAGTATCCATCCGGTCAGGACCAGACCCGGAGGCAGGGATAGTCCTCAGACAACGACTAAACCTGCCTCCTCTGTAATGACATGGTCTGGTCTTAGCATAACTCCTCCTCCTACCCGTCACCACTGAGATCGGTTGTCCCAGTGCATCCCCCCCTGTGGAACATGCCCCAGCCATTTTGTTGGCTGGGACCTACTCCCCGGCAGCCCTGACCCCTCCCCTTAAGAACAAAATAACACCTTAAAAAAAACAACAAACCAATAAAACAATACAAACAAAAAACAGTAAAAATTACAAAAACGTAAAATCAAATTCTCAGGCCCAATAAACATCCATCCCACCCCCACCCCCCACATACAAAAAATTCAAAATAAAATTTATTAAAATATTTTAAAAGCACTCTGCACCCCTCCAGCAGTAATAGCAACTGTCCTAGTGAGGCCTGTCAGGCCCTGCCCTGGACCAGGTGGTAAGTGGCAGGAAGGAGCAGGGCCCTCACACACTCACACAGGAGAGTGTGATGGCAATAATCAGAAATGATGTCATTTGCGTCATCTATTGAAAAAGTTTTATGGTTTTCTTTGAAACAGAGAGTTCTAGCAATGTGGGAAAAAGTACTAGGATGCTTTTTTTTTTTTTTTTTGCATTCCTGGCAACCTTAGCTTAACTGGTTTATCTTTCCAATGACTTTCAGAAAAATCTGTCTTTGTCAATGATGAAAGAGCAACCTATAGTGAAAGAGGTTACTGAAAATATTGATTTATTATGGATCAGGCAGTTATAATGGTTTATTAGACTTACAATTTATTAGGGTCCATCATTTTCTAAGCTGTAGACTTTAATATACAGTAAGTGGGGGGGGGGGGAGAGAGAGAGCAAAATTAATCCCTAGCATTTTGTTAGACATTTGTATATCTTTACTTAAAATTCACAGAAGCCTGATATCTGTCCACTTAATAAGTTAATAATTGAAATACAGAATCATTTAGATTGGAAACCGCAGGTTTGAAAATAGTGGGGAACATTTTCTGCCAGATCTTGAGTTCCCCCACCCCCAGTGGGTCATAGGCCCACCTAGTGTGTATGATTTCAGGTGACCAATTTTTCCTTTGCAATGTGGCCTGAGCTCCAGCTCCTCATCTGACCCCCTTCCTGCGGAAAAGGGTGCCTCGCTGGCTGCGGAAAGGAGGAGGAAGAGGAGCCGCCACACAGGCCACCACAACAGGCCTGTGTGTGTGTGTGTGTGTGTGTGTGTGTGTGTGTGTGATGTCACACATCCGCATTCCAGCGGCAGTCTCTCACAATTCTGGGAGGGAGATGACAACCCTGTTTTGGAGTGCAAATCCATTGAGCAGGCCCTAACCATGTCAGCACTGATGTTAACTACAGTTCGGAGTATTAAGGGTTCCTGCTTCCAGCATCAACAGCCAGCTTTAAACCGTTGTTTCAGATACTGAATCAAACAGGAACCCTGACAACCTCCAAAGATGGTTAACATAAATGCCAATATAAAAATTGTCTGTGATTAATCTCAGCAAGAGACATCTGCACTCCAAAAAAGAGGTGGCACGATTTCAGCAAACCAGTTGATGGCCATGTCTAATCATTCAGTAGTGTTATATCTGCACTGGCATCATGAGAATTCTCACTGTAGCTGTGCTAGCAAATGATGTGAGCAAGAGTGAATTTCTCAAAACAGACCCTCTCAAATGCTGTTTTAACTTCATATTTTATTTTATCCAATTAGTTATTATAGAGCTCAAGTTCGGTATGTTGAGTTGATGACAGAACCCCTAGTTAACATTCCAACACATTTAAGAAACATTCCACGAGGGAATGAACGTCTCCCAATGGACACGCGTCCCCAGGTTTTGGACACACAGGGCTTGTACTTGTGCACTTAATACATTTATAAATGCTCTGGTTGCACTAGGTAGTAGTTGCTGCTATGGCATACTTTTTAGCCACAGCGGAAATGCATAACTTTGCAATACAACTTTTCTTTAATTTCTTCTGTTATTTTTATTCTGTGATACTCTTGGAAAAAAAGTAATTGTAGCATGCTCGTAACTGATAGAGAGAAGCAATTCTGTGATAAGCAATAAAAATTGCACTGCTTGCATTTTTTTATAAATCCAGAAGAAGCAAAATCTGAACCAAAAATGTATGTCCCACTGACAAGAGCCTCAAGGATATGCCAAGCTATTACACACCCCAGTAAGGTTTTTAAAGTACTAAAACACTCCAGGCCCGGTTTCAAATGGGCCTCATGCCAAGTTAAAATGCTTTTTCAAAGCATAAGACAAATCTGAAAAGTAATAGGATCCTGGCATATTTGCTTTGGCTTCCCTCACAGAAATGTTAAATGATTCCCATAATATAATTTGCAGTACTGGAGTAATTTGGGCTTGTATTAAATATAAATGAGAAATGTACCATTTTTATCAAAATTTGAGATAAACTAGAACAATGCACCTCCCTTTCTCTCCTGTGAGGATTTTGTGGGCAAATAAAAAGCACTTGGATCTTCATCTTCAAATGCTCTAAGGGGAAGAACACAAGGAGTGCCCTCCTGGGTCACACCAAAGGCACATCCAGTCCTGCACTCCGAGAGTAACCAGCCACATGCTCCCGAGAAGCTCCTAAGTAGGGCATGAAGCTGAAAATCATTCCCTGTTGTTCATTCACTGCATCTGGTAGCCAAATAATTATCATCATCATCATTATCATATTTTATTATTTATACCCCGCCCATCTGGCTGGGCTTCCCCAGCCACTCTATATATAATGCTTCTGGATATACAGGCTCCCCTTTTAGCTACCATGGCTCAAGCCACTGGTGGATAGATGGATAAATTTGTCTTGATACATTTAAAGCCCCCCTCCTATGGCAGTGGGCATCACACCATGTGGTACCAGTGATTAGGGCAGTAGTCCTATGTACACTAAGTATTTAAAACCTGTGAAACTTCTGAGTAAACATGCATAGGATTGGGCTGTAAATTTATTATGTGCTGTGTAAGAACACCACAGGGTAAGATCCAACTGGGCTATACTCGGAGTAGACCCAGTGAACATAGCATATGAATGTAGCAAGCTGTCTTGAACTGAATCAGATCACTGGTCTTTCTAGCTCAGTGCCATCTACAATAACTGGCAGAAGCTCTCCATGGTTTCAGACAAGGAGTATCTCGCAGCCTGACATACACTTGCCTGTGATTAAAGTTCTGCATGGATAGCAAAGTTAGCCATGTCCATTAATTTCAGAGTATATCCTCTGAGTATGACTTAGTTGGATCATACCCTGATGTTTAATTAAAAGCATAGTTACATCTGTATCCTGATTTGCCCAAACTCCATTTAACTGGTTAGACAACAACAACCTGATGGTTTGGTGGTCCTATTTCCCCTGCATAACTGAAAAATTGAGAAGCTGAAGACCTATTAATGTGCATTTGTAGCTCTGAATGGCTAACATAGCGCATGGCAGAGGTGGAGAACCTGTGGCTGGACTATTGGAAGTTGAAGCCTAACAACATCTGGAGGACCACAGAAACTTGAAAAGGGTTGGAAGTCCCACACATTCCGTTCCTACCATTAAATGTAAACCCTCTCTACAAATCAAAGAGAAGAAAGTGAAAAGGATGGTGGGTTTTTCTTAAGAGTGTGTGCCACAAGATGAAGCAGAAGACAGGTTGATTTGGAAGGGACTTGCGGTTCATTTTTAAGCCCCACCTCCATCTGCAAAAGAGGCTACAAATGTGCATGTGAATTAAGGTATATGCAAATTTGATGCAAATTTGTCATCTTTGGAAAATGCAGCAGAGGCTCAATCTACATTCAGTATACTGGGCCCCTTAAAACCTCGCTGGTACCCCCAGCCTTCGTCCATGTTTGTATTTTGAACCATGTATGAAGATTTCCCAATTATTTTGGCTTATTATGAGATGTGAAAATAACTGCAACATAGACTCATAAAAGGCATTCATTTTTTATTTTTGCAGTTTAATTCTGAATATAGTGGAAAAGGAAGCTTTCATATTGTGCCGCGTCACAAAACCTGATTTGCTTCTCAGCGAAACCTGCAATCCGCCCACTCCTCAGCTTCTTTTTAGTCCATATTCAGTTCCCCCTGCCCTCATAAGCTAAACACATCAAAATGGAGCATTCTGTAGAAGCAATCAAATTCCCTACTAAAAACAAAATCCCATAATTTGAAAAATGATCTCAGCCACAACTTGATTCAGCCATATTTTCATCTTAAGGGCTGGGACCTTTTGGCCAGAAACTTTTAGATCAGCTTCCCCCAGATTGTTCCCAATTTGTTTTGGGGGAGGGGCAATGCTGACGCATTCTCATTATCATCATTATTGTCACATCTTTCCTGATTGTTCCCAAGGGTTTTGTTTTGTTTTGGAGAGGGGCATTTCAGAGGCATCATTATCATCACCTTTTCCTCCTGCCTGATCCACAGCAGTGATTCTTCCCAAGTTGTGTTGAGAAAGATGAGCACAGTGCAAAGGAAGAAACATTATTATCTCCTCATACACTCCTGATTTTGACATAGTCACATTAGAAGAGAAGAGAAGTTTGGATTTGATATCCTGCTTTATCACTACCCTAAGGAGTCTCAAAGCGGCTAACAATCTCCTTTTCCCTTCCTCCCCCACAACAAACACTCTGTCAGGTGAGTGAGGCTGAGAGACTTCAGAGAAGTGTGACTAGCCCAAGGTCACCCAGCAGCTGCATGTGGAGGAGCAGGGAATCAAACCCGGTTCACCAGATTACGAGTCCACTGCTCTTAACCACTACACCACACTGGCTCTAGGTGAACAAATGCTGCCCCCTGCTTCCCCAAAAGGCTGCACACAGGGCCTCACAGACCATAAATCTACACTGCCTGGAGGGCCACATTTTGTCCCCCATCCCTGCCTTAATGTAGTTTTCATGTGCATGCAGCATACCAATGGCAAAATAAATATCAGTTCAAGCCTCAAAACCAAAACAGCTTTTGAAATATTGGCAGAAACTCAGATGGAGCCATTGTGCTGCAGGCACTCAAGTTAATTACACAATGTGCTCCGTTTTAGGTTGTCAAACAGTGTTTAGCATTACAGCCAATGCTACCACTCTGAAAGGAAGGAGGGAGACCAAAGAAAAATGCCAAGGATGCAGATGCAGAATGAAATCAAGGAGGCATCCACAGGAGGAACTGTTGTACTGATGCCAGACTTCAGGTGGCCCCACATAGACTTGAATACATTTGTGTTCCAGTCAAACAAAGCGGCACAGTCTCTAAATACCCTCAGTGATGGTGATCTAAATAGGTTGGCCACAACACCAACTACAAAGCATGATTTTAACTTTGTTAAACCAGCTGGTAACAGGGACCATAGTACTATCAAATTGAGCGTGTATGTAAGTTGAGAATTGCCAAGTAAGTCCAAAGGTCACATGTGGCTTCAAAAGAAGAAACTTATCAAAAAGGAGGAGAATGATAAAAAGTTTAAAGGTAAAGTGAAGGTGGTTAAATCTCTCCAGATTGCTTGGAGGTTGTGCAAAACTGCCATAATAGAAGCTCACCGGCAATGTATACTATCAGTCACAAAAGTTACCAACAGAAAATACCAGCATGCGTAGCAGAGTGAAGGAAGCTATTAGAGACAAGGAGTCTTCTTTTGGAAAATGAAAGTCTTGTCTAAATGAGAACATAAAGGAACACAAACTTTGGGGAAAAGAAATGCAAGGAATGCAGAAAAAGATCTAAAGCAGCACATTGCTAAAAGCAAAGACTACAATCACCAGAGAAATAGATTGGTACCTCTGGTTATGAACTTAATTTGTTCCGGAGGTCCGTTCTTAACCTGAAACCGTTCTTAACCTGAGGTACCACTTTAGCCAATGGGGCCTCCCGCTGCCGCTGTGCCGCCAGCACACAATTTTTGTTCTCATCCTGAGGTAAAGTTCTTAACCCGAGGTACTACTTCAGGGTTAGCAGGGTCTGTAACCCGAAGTGTTTGTAACATGAGGTGTTTGTAACCCGAGGTACCACTGTAATTAGAAGCAGGAAACTAGTTAGGTAGAGAGTTTGACTTTTGGATGACAAGGATGTCAAAGGCGTGCTAAAGGAGGAAAAGGTGATTACAGAATAGCTGAATGATTTTTGTGCATCAGCCTCCACAGTAGAAGTGCAGGGAGACTGCTGTTGCACTCAGATCCTTATTTTTTTTGCTTTCCGTAGGCATCTGGTTGGACTACTAGATGAACCGTTGGCCTGATCCAGCAGGGCTCTTATGTTATTGCAGTGGCTCTGCTCCTAACTTGCAGGGTTGCTGCCAAAAAGTAGAACTAGGAGACTGTTGCTCAGCTTCATGGCTTTGGGGCTGTGTGGGATCCCACAAGCATCTTTCCTATCACCTATATGCTATATGAAACCTGTTACAAGCGATCATCTGGGGATTTGGAGCATCGTGTCATCAGTTCGTGCACAGTGCTATCTCTCCATTCCATTAGAATTGGGATGCTGTGAAGGTCATGGACTACAGGCAGTGATGAACTTGATGGGGACCAATAAACTGAAGCTGTAAGTGGCTAGTTCCTGTGTCCAGGAATTAGATAGATGACCTGTTCTGGGAGGGGACATGTATCCCCCCTGAAGGAACAGGTTAATATTCCTGGATTTCAACTTGTCAATGAAGTCCATAGCTGTCAACTTTCAGATTTGAAAATAAGGGATCAGCAGCCTTGAAAATAAGGGATCAGCAGCCTCACCTGTCCCAGGGACAGTCTACAGGATATCTAACAATCCAGGATAGCACCTGGAAGCAGCGGGAAACGGCGCTGGAATAAGGGAATTTCCCTCAAAAAAAGGGAAGGTTGACAGCTATGATGAAGTCTCAAGTTGCTTCTGTGGTTAAGAGCGCTTATGCCCAGCTTAGGCTGCTCAGCCAGCTGTAGCCATCCCTTGATCAGGTTAGCATGACCTCAGTTGATCATGCTTCAGTTACCTCCCACTTGGACTACTGTAATGCCCTTTATGTGGAGCTGCCCTTGAAGTTGGTCTGGAGGCTGCAGAATACAGCTGCTAGATGGGCAAGTAGGACAGCCTGGTGGAACTGGTCCTTTCACTGCACTGGCTGCCAGTGAGCTACCAGGCGCTATATACACCATAATATAAAGCCCTAAATGGCTTGCGACCCAAGTAGCTAAAAAAAGAGGAGGGGAAAGGCTTCCCTAGTATTAACCATCTTGGACCCTACAATCTGCAGGTGAAGCATTGGTGGTGGTGCTACCAAAAAGGGCTACCCAGCTGGCGTTGTATCCATTCAAGGATGTTTCCAGTAGTGGTTCCCCACTCATATAATGCCCTTTCTCGTAAGCTGGATCTGTCCCCATCCTTACTAACTTTCAGGAGGAATTTGAAAAACGGAAATAAGAGAAATATGGGGAGGGGGAGCTTGACAGAAGACTGAGTAGCAGGCGCTCCTCCTACACCTAATAATCTCATGCACGCATAACACAACCACCGCACTGCTTTCCCTCCATCCAAGCTCACTTTCAATTTTATAAACCCTCCTGGGGGGAAGAGAACTACCTGGGGAGAATTGGTAGCTGCATTAATGGTTAAGAACCCCTGCCTACCAGTAGAGGCACCTGCCTTCAGCCAGCCCTCAATTGCTTGCCTTCTTTTGGTACCACTGGCTGTCAGCTGCCTCCTCCTTAGTCCCACTAGGCTTAGTCTTGGATTAAATCAGTTTTAGAACTTGCAGGAAGGAGGATGGGGATGAAACGAGAAGAGGTTGGCGCTGCCTGTCATTGTCTCTGACCACCCCGCCAGCTGTTGTCCTCTTTCCCTTCTGCCTTACCAATCCCAAAGGTACCAGCTACACTGCCTTCTGCTAAGGTAGCCAGTTACCCGTTGCCAAAAAAAGAGGGCCAATTTGCATATGCTGATTGGTGCAAATTTGGAATTTATTGCTATACTTTAAACAGAAATGCAACGCAGCTCACCAGAGTGGATGGCTGCAACCAGGTGACCTGTATGCCTGTAGTGCAGGTGTGAACATTTGATGGGCAACTTCCATGACTCTGCGTTCCACTCATATGGTTCTTTTACTTTAAACTGTGCTAGGACTGGACAACTGAACAAACAGAGAATGCTTTCAAATAGAGACATACACCTTTCCTCCTGCCTGCTGACTTTCCTGCGAATGCTTCCTTAAATCTCACATTAGCATTATGAGGCAAAAATTAAGTTGGAGAAACAGTACCGCTGACTGTTTCACTGGTTTGGTGTTACTTACAGGAATCTGCATCTTGGGGAAGAACTGGGTGAAAAGGGGCAGGGTGGCAATGTTTTTTCCCCCCCTGGTTCGCATCCCCATATTTTCATAGATGATCAGAAGAATATTCCTTTAGCAATGATCAAGTCATTGGCTCCACCTCTGGTGCATTTCAATAGCAGGAAAGTGACTAATAATGGAGGCCATTTAAGGTTTCTTTGTTGTGCTTCCCCCCCTCCATGGCCGTACATTACAGTTTGTTTCGGATGCCACAGATTTTCATTTGCAAAGTGCATAGCTCTCCTAAAACACTTCCATCTAATAAACACAACAATTAGCACACAAAACATGCTGCTGCTGTTTGAGATACGAAAATGTATCAAATGTATCGCTGTCTCTTAACCACGAGCTGTAGGAGACACCTGCAAAGCTTACATCCGAAACAACAGCACTGCAGCAGATGGAATGGAAGCTAAAGGTCAATTGTAATCTAAAAAAAAAAAAGCCCATAAAATATTGATCAGATTTAAGCTACAGAAATAGGACAAACCTTCCCCAATCTGGTGCCCTCCATCACCCAGCTGGGAATAATAGCTCCTAAAGGGTACTAGGTTGGGGAAGGGTGTTTCAAAATTACTACACATAATAGAATTGTGGAATTGGAAGGGACCACGAGGGCCATCGACTTCAACCTTCTGCAATCCAGGAATCTTTTGCTCAACGTGGGGCTTGAAACCCCAAGAGACTGAGCTAGCGGGACCATGTAACTTTTAAAGTGCAGTCAAACTACAGGTTATTCACCTGCAGCTTACTCCTGGGTAACTAAGCAAAGGCTTGCAATCATCCTGATCCTAATGAATTAGGTATTTGTTATCTAGTGTTGCTCTTTCATCTGTGTTCATGCCTGTCAGTCTGTCAATACATCATGCAGCTGCCTGCGTTTCTGAACTCTCCTTGAGGGCCTGCACTTCAAAAATATAAATTTATTCTTCACCTTACAAAAATAAAGTTTACAAACATTTTTAAAAGCAGTTGCAAGACTGTTCTAGAGGTTGTGTGTCTATATATTGGTGACGACATGGGCACTGGTCAATAGGTGCCCATCAGTGTCTAGCTTCAAACTGAACTAAGCTGAAAACCTGCAAAATCTGCCCCCCCCCCCCAATAACCACACACCCTTTTGGAAAGAAACATGCACATTTGTTTAGAAGGCACTGACAGCACTTTCAACCACTTTTGCCACTTTAAAAAGGTTGTGATTGTCTTCATCTTTAGACAGGACAAAGGAAATCTTTTGACACTGAGTAAAAGCTGTCGTCCTCACCTCCTCATGTAATATCTCTGGCTTCAAGGGGGATAGGGAGTCTCAAGGTGAGTTCCTGGCACAGAGGCCTTACTTTTAATGACTTGGGCATTGCCAGTATTAGCTGCTTCTTTTCAATAAAGTAGGTCCATGCTGATTTGAAGCACCTATAATGCACATCTGACTGACTGAATTCCCTGTTTACATACGGTGCACCTGCTAAGAGTCAGTAAACACATGCACACACGAAACACTTTCTATAGTCTTGGTGTTAAGTGCACTTCTTTACACTCACCTAATGTTCTAAATTGCAGGACTGAAGTTGGACTGTTGAGGAACATGGGATGCATACATAGAAGTAAAAAGTGTAAAAGGTAAAGGTAAAGGTACCCCTGCCCGTACGGGCCAGTCTTGACAGACTCTAGGGTTGTGCGCTCATCTCACTCTAGAGGCCGGGAGCCAGCGCTGTCTGCAGACACTTCCGGGTCACGTGGCCAGCGTGACGAAGCTGCTCTGGCGAGCCAGCACCAGCGCAGCACACAGAAACGCCGTTTACCTTCCCGCTGGTAAGCGGTCCCTATTTATCTACTTGCACTTAGGGGTGCTTTCGAACTGCTAGGTGGGCAGGAGCTGGGACCGAACGATGGGAGCTCACCCCGCCGCAAGGATTTGAACCGCCGACCATACGATCGGCAAGTCCTAGGCGCTGAGGTTTTACCCACAGCGCCACCCGCGTCCCACATGTACAGTGTACTGTACATTAATAAACTACCCAGACTGGGTCCGAGTATAACAAGCACAGAGCTTGCAGGAGCAACAGACTTGTACAGACTACCTAAAATCAGTAACTGAATTTGTGCCCAAACCCTTTGCACTGTAACCAACAAGGCAAACTTAGCTCCACATGGGCTTAGAAGTGACTTTTAAGTTTTACTGCAGCTGGTCCACAATACAGCCGCTAGGGTTGTGACTGGTGCTGATGCTTGGGAGCCAGTGGTACCCATCTTACATCACCTTATCTGGTTTTTGTTCACTTTTGGCTATGTTTCCATTGCTGCTTTGTACTTGAAAATCCTTCCCTGCCTTAGGACCAGCATGACACCTAATGGACCATCTATTTCCATGTGAGCCTGTTAATCTATTAAAGGGTTGCCAACCTTTGGGGGCTTGTGGGTACATTTGCCAACTGGAGAAACCGTTGTGTGCAACACACACTCAGCAACCAAGCACAAACCACAACCTAATCTACTGGCTACCATAGAATGCTTTTGCGCCTAGTTTTGGCAGGGAAATGGAACCCTGTGGACTCCTGGGAAGACTTCTGCAGATGCAGGTGGGATGGGTGAATCTTGTCAATTTTTGTTTCTCCCAGTTTCTCTTTCTTCTATGTGTAAATTCAGATCTCCACATTTCCACATTTAGTTGAATAGAGCCCCAAGTTACAAGGAAACTCTGTGCCTGGCTGCAAATTTGATTTTACCTTTATTATTTTATTTGTTTGATTGTTTATCACCATTATGCCAGAACCTCATGGTGACATACTATAACAAATGATTAAACTATCCAATACACTTCCTCTAAGAATCTAATGTGTTTGTTTGTTTGTTTGTTTGTTTGTTTGTTTGTTTGAAAAAGCTGCCTGGGTGGCTCAGGCAATGATGAATCCCCGCAGGCATTATCAGCTGCACGTGCCACAGCATTTACCTGATCTTATTGTGCAGTAGCACCAAGCCTGCTCAGCCCTATGTGTGTTTACTTGGAAATAAGCCACATATAGCTCTCTGGGACTTACTCTTATGTAGGTGTTGCAGCCGCAGGGTAGTAAATCCAACACTTAAGTGTAGTGAATCAAAAGTTAGTTGGACTGATGTAAATGGGACTGTGTGGTTCTGGCAAGCAATGGGATCACAAAGTCTGCTGGAAACTGCTACAGGAGCTCACTTCTTGCCTGCAACCAACTGGTCATGGGCAGCCATCAAAACCAAGGTTTATATATGTTCCATGGCACCATCAATGATCCAAAATGGAATTTTATTTCCTGCAGCACTGCATGACTCCCAGGCCCCGGGTGGGGACCCAGCATGTGCAATGATCTTAAATGTTTGTGTCGATCAGAGCAAAATATGAAGTAGTGGGGGAAAGAGTAAATGGTTTATTAATCTAAGGTCATTTACCTAATCTTCATACTTTGCACTTATGCTGAGTGTTTCAGGTGTGGTACTTGCTTCGCAAACATTATTTCAGCCATGTTGGTAACAGCCTTCCAAGGAAATACAGTGGTACCTCGGGCTAAGTACTTAATTCATTCCAGAGGTCCGTTCTTAACCTGAAGCTGTTCTTAACCTGAAGCACCACTTTAGCAAATGGGGTCTCCCGCTGCCGCCGGAGCACGATTTCTGTTCTCATCCTGAAGCAAAGTTCTTAACCCAAGGTACTATTTCTGGGTTAGTGGAGTCTGTAACCTGAAGCGTCTGTAACCCGAGGTACCACTGTATCATCCTTATGCTGAAGCTTGGTCGGGGTGGGGGTCGGGATCCAGCAAGGCCTCCTGGGCAACATTTGAACTCGCCTTAACTGTGCTACATTAATTGCATACGGAACAGTTGAGGGTCCCAACTAACAGAAGTGAACAAAGCTTCTGAGTTCATCAAAAATCTTTTATCAGCCCTGCCCAATGACAAAAACCACAAACCAAACAAGAAGTGGGTGGAGATAAGAGATAAAGATGTTGCAAGGTGGAGAAGTTTGCAATTGTCTGGCAGTGCAATCCTCTTATGTGTGTCTATGTTGTAAACGGCTTTTGGATGCCCCACGGGAAGTGATTCATAAATGATTAGGATGATAATAATACTCAGAAATGCCCCCTTAATTTTAAATGGAGTTCACTCTCAGGTTAAGAATGTACAGGATTGCAGTCTTAAAATATTAAGGCAGAGGTTAGGCTATATGTAATCTTAACATACAGTATACTAATCTATAACCCATCTGTTATAAAAGAAAAAAAAGTGTGCAGTTACAAAGGGCGGGCATGAATCTTTAGCAAGCCCTAGCCAGAAGTGGGAGCTGCATCACCGGAGCACACATCTCCCCAACAGAGACTCCCCCCTAAAGAAGTGGGGTGCTTTCTCTGCTCTTGCGGCAAGTCTGCCTGCACCTGCACCTGCACCCCCACCCATGTCTACAACTGTATGGGGATGAGATTGCACGGCACCAGTACTCAGTCAGGGCCAACACTAATGATAAAATCCAAATTATCAGAAAAGCCATAAAACTGTGACTATTTATCACTTCCATCCCTGTAGCAATCAGTGGAAGGATCAACAGCAGTTTATACTCTGCTTCAAAGAAAGTTTTTCGATGAGTTTCCCAACCACCATAAAAAAATCAATCAGTAGCTGTGTGGGGAGAGGGCTAGCAGGGTTTTTTTGCCCCATGAAGCCTCCAAATGGGCGTCATTGAAGCCCCCAGCCTATGTGTGTGTGTGTACGCAAATGTGTGGGGTGCATGTGTGTGCCAAATTGGGTCTTTGACCTGGGTGAAATAAAGCCTAGTTTTGCGCCTGCAAAAATAAAGATAACTCCCCCCCAATCTTTCGGAAGAGAATTGTGGCAAACTCCTTAAAAACAAAATAAAAAAATTCCTTCCAGTAGCACCTTAAAGACCAACTAGTTGGTCTTTAAGGTGCTACTGGAAGGATTTTTTTTATTTTGTTTTGACTATGGCAGACCAACACGGCTACCTATCTGTTCCTTAAAAACAGGGAAACCAAAGAAGCAATGAATGAAAGTCCCAAAACGGGGACTATGTCTTCTGACACCCCCACCTCAGCCTTCAAAGGAAGCTTTGCAAGACACAGATTCTAAATCAGCTGGAGGTCGTCCCCCCCCCTGCTTTTTTAAGACTGCAATCCTATGCGTGTCTACTCGGAAGTAAACAGCACTGCATTTCATGGGAGTTTAATTCTAGGTAACTGGGCTCAGGGTTGCAGCCGGAAGAAAATTCCCGTAGGGAGACAGAAATAAAATTCCAAAACAACTTGAGCTGCATTTGCCGCATATTAAAACAGAAATAAAAAAATCACATCCATCGACCCCTTCCAGGATTTTAATCTGCGGCGAGAAGAGAGGTTCGTTAACACAATGGAACAAGAAGAAAAAGAGAGGAGGAAAATAATAATAAAAAAATCTTGCTTTCTCCTAGTTCCGAACGTGTCCAACTCGAATGCATGGCACAGGCACTTAATGAACATCTTAACAAAAAAAAATTAATCGATGTATCTCCGAAATCCCAGACGTGGAAGGCCGGCGGGGCCGTCGGGCGGACAGGAGGAGGCAAAGGCGTTTTGAGTCCCTCACGGCGGGTCGGTTGCCCTCCGTTGCCAATACCGTTTGAGCTCCTGGAGCGCGGAACCCCCCTCGGGGCGACCCCCTGCCTCCCCGCCCGCCCCCTCCACGGAAAGGGGCAGCTCCGTCGGGCCACGCGCGCCGCCGCCCCCTCGTGTTGGGGAGGGGGGCCCTAGGGGAAAGCGGGTCCTCAGCTGCCCGCCCCGGCGAGGCCTCTCCCCGCGCCCGTGGCCAGGCTGGTGACGGGGAGGACGAGGGGCTGCTGCTGGAGGCGCATGGACTCCTCGTAGGTGGGCAAATACTTCACCTCCTCGTAGCTGGGCAGCTGCAAGAAGACGGGCGACACGACGGGCAGGAGGGGGGGCGGCGGCGGCGGCGGCGGCGGCGCCTGGCTGCTCCGTCCGCTGTGGAGCAGCGAGTCCTGCGAGGTGGCGGCCGTGGCGTTGAGCGGGGTGCCTCCCCGGGCCAGCGAGTCCCCGTCGCCCTCGTCGCCATCGTCGTCGTCGTCGTCGTCCTCGTCGCGGCGGCGGCGGCGTCCCGGGCGCCGACGGCTGTTCCTGCGCGGACTCGGGCAGATGACGCGCTGCAGGAAGTAGCCGATGGCGAAGAGCACCAGCAAGATGAGCAGCCCCGAGAGCTTCCTCACGAACCAGCCCACGTTGTCCAGGAACGTGTGAAAGGGCAGCCGGCAGCACTTGACCTCCGGGTAGCTGGCGTTGCCGTAGCTGCAGCAGCTCTCCTGCTCGCCGCACTTCAGCTCCGCGCAGCTGCCCTGGCAGGGCGGCGGGCACAGCAAAGCCGCCCCCAGCGCCAGCAGCCCCGGGGGGAGGCCGGCCCCCATCCTCCTCCTGACCCCCTCTCGCCCTCCTTCCTCCCTCGGGCACCGGATCACTCGAGGGGAGGAGGAGGAGGAGGAGGGGACGGGGACCTCACGGGCCCCTCCACCCTCGCCCCGTCCAGCATGCGCTCTCAGGCGACGGGGCCGGGGAGCTGCCGCCGAAGGAGCCTCTCTCCCAGGCTGCTGGAAGGCGGCCCCGCAGAGCCGCGGGATGGATCTCCCTTTAGCCCATTGGACCAGCTGCAGAGTGCGGAGATGCCGTGCAAGATCCAGCTTTTTGCAAAAGCTGCCCGCGCGGCTGGGTCCTGCAGGCGAGAGGCGGGAAAATCTGGCACCGGCTGTGTGCTGGTGTGTGTGTGTTTGGTTGCGCGCGCGGGGCGCCACAGAGAGAGGGCGGCCTAGGAAGGGGTTAATGGGTCCGAGGGATCGGCTGGCTTTTTTCTTTTTTCTTTTTTGCAGCGCTTCGATCTCCACTAACATAGCTGCCTGTCGCCTTCTCCTTTGGAGTAGCGGCGCGCACCCCTCTGCTCCCCCATTGTTGCTCGAGTTCCTGCGCTTAAGTGATTGGATTCCCCTATTGGCGTTATTTAAATTTACTTGCTGCTGGGAGCTGCTGCTTACCATATTTCTGGTCTTATTTCTGATTAAAAATTGATGATAACCATTTGGCGGATGTTAATGGGCTTAATGCAGCTCCTCTTCCATTAGGGAGTGGCGAGGCTGCGATTTTCCTGGCCGGGTGCCTCCCTTACGCTTCCCAGCCCGGGAGAAAGGTCGGTGTCTTCCTTTCCCTGGAGAATGTGGAGGACGACCCAGAAGGCTGTCTAGCAAGGAGGGTGTTAAACGACTTGAGACATGTGGGCAGAATTACCTTTCCATAGAATTGTATAGTTGGGAGGGACCCCGAGGGCCATGCAAGAAGCTCAACTATGACTGATGGCCTTTCAACCTCTGCTTAAAAACCTCCAAGGAAGGAGTGTCCACAACCTCCTGAGAGAGTCCATTCCACTGTCAAAACAGCTTTTGCTGTCAGAAAGTTCTTCCTGGTGTTTCCTTTTGGTCACATACCAGTGGCCATGATATTCACAAAAATAAGTAATGCCTTGCTGAACGCTTTTATTGTGGAAACGGAACTTTTTTTTTTTTTTAAAAGACAGAAACAGATAACCACAGGACAGGTCCCTGCCTGGAGGAGTGTACAATCAGAATTTATTTCTAAAAGGGTAGCCATGTCCATCTGTTGCAGGAAAAAACAAGAAGGAGTCTTGTAGCAGCACCTTGAAGTTAGAGAAGTTTATTTTATTGCATTTTTTCATGCATTTAACCCCCATCTTTCTACAATAAAATCAAACACAGGCTTACAAAACAGAAACATAAGTAACACCATTAAACACAGCCCAAGCAATCACAGGGATAGAATGTCGATGGATGAATTCAGAGAGGAGGAAATTACCTCCCTTTCCATCACAGATTCTTGCTTACCTCTACTTTTAACTTATTAGGCCTTATAGTTGTCTCTTAGTAGCAAAAGAACTGATGGGCAAACTTTAATGAGTGCACAAGCCCTTAAAATGTTTGCATTCTGCATCAGTCCTCACAAGATCCCCAGGGTGAGTTAAATGGCATTTCAGGCAAAAAAACCCAAAACAGTAATAACCTTGAATGTAAGGGGATATTTGTAAGAAAAAATCAATGCACTTTGCCAATCGCTTGTTGTATCACAATCACAACAGCAAACTGAGATAAGCACAAATTTATGGCAGCTACAAAAGACTGAACAAAAATTAACCAATGTAGAAATTACTCCCAGTCATTAGCAGCGGAGGTGATCTGGATTTTATTTACTTCCGTGATGCGTTTTGTCTTGGAAAATGCTGATGAGCGTTCAGATGGTTACAGCATCCAAGCTTCCTGTACTCTTTGTAAGGCAAGGTTTAGAAGAACTGAGCTGTGTTCACCAGGGGAAAAGAATCTGCACAAATCTCTAGTCACACCCCGGGTCCATTTTATTCATTACCTTTTATCGTTATTATTCATTATCGAAGGAGCACAGGCTCATTCAATGTATTATTTCATGCACCTCATGAAGACTTGGTTTTTTAATAAAGCCTTTGGCTCATTAAATAACTTTTCTACTAGCTTAGGTTGTGTTTATTTTCATGGTGACCAGATTTGTTAATTTGTTTTTCATTGTATTGGGTTTAGTTTGGAATAATACTACTTATTAATCCGTTAGCTTCCTTGAATTTCTTTGGGAAATAAGACAGGCAAGTAACATTTTCTTAAAGCTCAGGGTGATGTATAGGGTCCCCCTGCCCATTTTATCTCCTAACAACAACCCTGTGAGGTAGGCCAGCTGACTGACATAGTGAGCTGCATGGTGGAGAAAACATTTAAACCCAGTTCTTTCCACTTCTAGTCTGACACTATAATTACATGCACCCGACACCTTAAGATAGCCTGAAGATTTTGGGGCTTTAATATCATACCCTACTGTTTTCCTTGCTTGTTTTCGCTAGCATCTAGCTTAAAGGAGAGTTTTGGAGAATGCAAAAAAAAACTTCTTGTGGCTTTGTGGCATTTTGTTTGGTCCTTATAAAGATAATATCCCACTGCTGTGTTTGGATTCCACCCTGCACCGTATGGCAATGATTTCTTATTAGACCAAATCTGGTTCTTGGCCAGCACAGCTTTGACATTAGGGCAGAAGAATTCAGAAGCACTGAAACATTCTGCTCTGTCCCTGAAACCAGGGGGCTGAGTTTCTTACAGTGCCATCTTATACATATCTGCCCAGAAATAGGTGTGTTTAATTCAGCTTATTCCCAACTGACTGTGCATTGAATTGCAGATCTGTTTAACGATCATGGTCTTCTGCTGATAGAATCTTAGAAACCAATGCTCTAACTGATTCCACGTCCCCCACCCCAAAATTGGAATCAATAGGACTAAGCATGTCCTGAACCTCTAAAACATACAGAGTGTTTGGGTGTCCCAGACCATAGTCTGTTCCGATTAAAATTTGGCAGAGACCGTCACTAGGCTGTGTGCCTGTAAGTGGTGAGAGAATAGCAAGCTTGTTGATGACTAAGCCCAACCCCAATCAGTCCGAACTCCTCCATTAACGGGGAAGAAAACCCTTTGAAGAAGGAGTGATTCTTTTGAAGTGCCTGACTAACAACAGAAAGCTTACACTTTGAAGATGTCCCCGGGTGTGAAGATAAAATTACAATGGGAGGAATGCAGTTACATAATCGCTTGTGCTGCCACTGCAAGTCGGAGTAGCACACGCTTTCTATGATTTAAGACAGGCTGAAATCTGTGGGACTTTCTTCTGAACAAACATGTACAGGACCAAGATGTTAAAACAACAGGGCTTCGGATATGTTCACTTTACAGGTTACTCAGGCTCCAGCTCGCTTCCACTGCTGGTGTTTGAAGCTGAGTACGCATGATGTTAGCCACAATCCATCTGTATTCTGTAGTTTCTTGAGATAATGTGGTTTCCCTCAAACCAGCTTCCATCCAATTTGAAAACAGAAGCTGCAGTTTACAGGTGAAACCCGGAAAATTAGAACATCCTGAAAAAGTTCATTTATTTCAATAATTCAACTTAAAAGGTGAAACTAATATATGACATAGACTCATGACATGCAAATCTCTTTTCTGATGAGAGCAGCTTTTGTATCTCATTTGGAAACCAAGGATCCAGAGTCTGGAGGAAGAATGGGGAGGCACACAATGCCAGATGCTTGAAGTCCAGTGTGAAGTTTCCACAGTCTGTGTTGATTTGGGGAGCCATGTCATCAGCTGGTGTTGGTCCACTGTGCTTCATTAAGTCCAGGATCAATGCAGCCGTCTACCAGGAGATTTTGGAGCACTTCATGCTTCCTTCCACAGACGAGCTTTATGGAAATGCTGACTTAATTTTCCAGCAGGACTTTGGCACCTGCCCACACTGCCAAAAGTACCAAAACCTGGTTCAATGCCTTTGGGATTACTGTGCTTGATTGGCCAGCAAACTTGCCTGATCTGAACCCCATAGAGAATCTATGGGGCATTGCCAAGAGAAAGATGATAGACATGAGTCCGAGCAATGCAGAAGAGCTGAAGGCGGCTATTGAAGCATCCTGGTCTTCCATAACACCTCAGCAGTGCCACAGGCTGATAGCATCCATGCCACGCCGCATTGAGGCAGTAATTGATGCAAAAGGGGCCCAAACCAAGTACTGAGTACATATGCTTGCTTCTACTTCTCAGAGGTCTAGTATTGCTCTATTTGCAGTCCTTGTTTTGCTGATTTCATTTAATATTCTAATTTTCTGAGATTGTTAATTTGGGGTTTTCATCAGCTGTACGCCATGATCCTCACAATTATAACAAATAAAGGCTTGACATATCTCGCTTTGCATGTCATGAGTCTATCTCATATATTAGTTTCACCTTTTAAGTTGAATTAGTGAAATAAATGAACTTTTTCATGATATTCTAATTTTCCGAGTTTCACCTGTAGCTGAGGTGTGTGCATCAGCTGTTGCGCAGATGATATCATAGGAACATAAAAACATAAGAAGATCTTGCAGGATCAGGCCAGTGGCCCATCTAGTCCAGCATCCTCTTCTTGCAACTAGATGCCTGTGGGAAACTTGTGAGCAGGTTCCAAGCATTTGAGTCCTCTTCCCCTCCTGTGGTCTCTGGGGAACACAGGAAGCATTTCTGCCTCCTGCTGTGGAGGTAGAATATAGTAATTGGAATCGTTGATAACTGAATCCTCCATGAATTTGCCTGGTCCTCTTTTAAAGCCATCTAAGTTGGTAACCATCACTGCCTCCTGTGGAATGAGTTCCATGTATAGCCATGTGCTGCTTGAAGGAATATTAGCACATGTGCAGACGACAACTTCAGTGGAAGTGGAGTTCTACATGGGGAAACAAGTAATGGGAATCAGGTAATGGACACTGGGTGGAGATTTCATAGCCCCCATTTTGATATTTTATATTATATGTACTGTGGCTTGCTGTTGTTTTCTTGATTATAGTTTAGAAATTATTTATTGTAACTGTTGAGTGGATTTCTCTTTAACTTTTATATGTTGATATTATTATTTTGTACTATTCTAATAATTGTTGAGTGTTACTTTATTTGATGTAGGTTGCTTATTTTAAAATTTTGTTTTATTACATTTTTGTATTGCATTAGATTGTTATAAGATGTACATTTTTTGTTTCTTCACCTTGTAAACCACCTTGAGTATTATAAGATAGAAAGACTGTATACAAATAAAAAATGACGATGATGATGATGATGATGATATGTACAGCAACATAAGAAAGTGGCATGAAGCACAATAAGCTTTTGCTGGATCGTGTCCAACACATTTACAGCGTTAATACATGGTGCATTTATTTATTTTTACATCTTGCCTTTCTTACACTCAAGTCAAATGTCAAAATCCAACATGCAGCTTAATCTGCTTATGCCCAATGATTTCCATGGGTTTAGGTATGCCTGTATTAGTTTTGGACCCTGGCCAAGGTGGCTAAGAACAAAAATATCAAAATAATGTTGCTGTTGTCAATAAACCCACCTCATTAAAAACACGTAACAGTTCAAGAGCAGATCATAAAATGGTTGAGGCAGCAGATAAAAACCCAAACCTGCTCATATTCCTTTCGCAGTAACCAGCCGTCAATCTCAGCTATGCAGATGTTACAGATAATCAAGCTTTCTTGGCTTTTGTTATCCTTGATGGAATTGCTCTTTTCCCAGACCCAAGGGAATACTTGACTTCTTGCTCCAGGAAAGGAGGACTGTACTTATGCACAAAACATGAAGAGCTTCCAGGATTATATCTAGCTCGTATTACTATGCCAATAACGATTTCCCTGGCGGAATACATTCAGGATAGTTGAATTTAATATATAAATTTTGTTATGCATACTCTAGCTAGTCTGATTTGAAAAGAAAAAGAAAGTAAAAGAAAAGGGTGGGTGGGAGATCATCTTACAAGTCCTCCTTCAATAGCCTTGAAGTCACGCCAAAATTATTATCTGGTGTTGAAATTTATACCAGACCTACAGGGCCAAATTCACTCTTAACTCTGTAGAAGTCGCTCACTATGCCAAGAGGTTGCTTTTGGCGCAACTGTATCCAGTATTATATACTCTCCTGATCTTATCTAAGGTCTCGTTGATTATTTGGAATTGCTTGTGCCATTGCTTATATAACATGGTAGTTGCTACTTTCAAACAAGTTGCCTCTTATATGGAATAAATATGAAGTTAAGCACAAATCTGGCCCCTTTATATATTGCTACATGCCACCCCATCTCTGAGCGGTGTGAGGTTCCAGGCACTTACCCAAAAATTTTCCTCCAGAAATTGGGCACAGCAGAGACTGTGATGTCTTTATGATATATGGTTTATTGACACATATATACAACCTGCACCTAGGTGGAGGGATTGTGGAGCATTGACTACCTATGAGGGTCTATCCAGGCTCAGCAGAAAGCCGTTCTCTGTGTCTCTTTGTTTCAGCCTGCCATTCTCAGCTCACATGGAGGTTTTCCCCTTCCTTTCCTCCTGGCTGCTAACCGACTCCAAGGAACTCCCCCGAGCCTACGTCATTCAAAGTTGAAACCCTAAACTGGGCCTTTGCCTCTGCCCACTAGGGCCCAGCAAAGAAGGAGCACTCTGTTGCACTGGAAACCTCCCTCTGCCGTCAAGTCTTCTGCCCTTGGTGACAGTTTCCATTGATGAGCCATTTACTCTGTTTTATTCCTTCATGGCTTGCACTCAGCTGGCCCTGCCAAGCCAACCTGGTTCGTTTGCATAAACTGAGCCCAGGAGTTTCTATGTTTGCCGCAGTTTAATCAAAGCTTGCTTAATTCGAACTTTTACATTCCCTTTTGGACAACTGGCCAGGGACCTCCTGCCTGAGATGGGTGAAGAGGCAAATGTGGATAGGGGCAATGGATGTGACTGTCTTCTATCCCTGTGTGTGTGGTCTCTTTCCCAGTGAGCTTACCACCTAAAATTTGACACAGGAAACAAAGGGAAGCGAATGGAAGCAGTTAACCAATGCAAAAATGTTCATTTCTGTTGCACATACTGGTACTTAGGTTTTGTTACGGTAGAGCAGGGGTGGCCCTCCAGATGTTGCTGAACTGCAGCTCCCATCATCCTTTACCATTGTCCATGCTTACTAGGAGTTCATCAACATCTGGAGGGCCAAAGGTTTCCCATTACTTCCGTAGGGCAAATAAGGGGTTGTGCCTAAGGCTTCTGGGAGGAAGTGAATTTCCAGGAAACATAATGGTAATCTACTTGAAGGTTCTCCTTGAGGGGACCTGGTCCCTGGGATGGAAAATGTGCTCTAATGTAAAGTGCTAACTGTTACCTGCAGTACCTCAATGGTAGAGCTACCCTTCAAGATTCAGGTTTGATTCCTCCAGTTAAAAGAGTTCCAGGGTTGGGAAAGACCTTGGAATGCTTCTATGAGTCAGAGCAGGCAGCATCAGGCTAGATAGATCAATGTTCTCAATCAGGTTAAGGCAGTTTCATAAATATTGTTACAAATTGTCTGTGATTCTGAGTAAAATTGGGATACTGTAATTTGTTTTCTGGAAGCATGTCTTGAGAGCGAACCTTTAGAAACATCACTCTTCCTTCTTAGTTAGGGGTCTCGGGCTATGGGAAAGGATGTCTATTTATGTTTTCTTCTTTGTGTATCACACCATATTCATAAACCTTGAACTGTGTGAGTGTGGAACAGATTACTCTTGTTTATTGCATGGCTAAATTGGCCGCAGAACATCCTGCGAGAAAAGAAAAACCTCTGTAGGCAAATCAATAAAGGTTTTATTAAAATCTGGACTGTGTGGATCATGGAAAAGGTTATTCATGAAAGATGGCAAAATAAGGAATATCTCCATGTCTGGGTTCATTGTTCTGAACGTGCCAAATCTGATACCAAGCAACTAAACTGCATTTGTTACTGTCATTTGCATTCTGCTTACATGGCCTGCAATGAAAACTTGAATGTAAATTTTCTGTAACCGATATTCCTGTTGTTAGGAGAACCAGCATATGACATTTCTTCATTTTGCTTACTTTGAATCTCGGAGACCAAAATTAAATTTGAAGCCATGTTGGGAAGCGCCACATATATATGTATGCATGTATGTTTTGTTCATGTGCACACTGCCAATCTAGTTAGTAAGTTCAGGCCAAGACAGACAGAAGAAAGTATGCCTTCACACAGCACATAACTAAACTCATGAAGTTCTCCATAACGAAAGAGAAGGAGGGGTGACCACTAATTTAGATGGCCTCCTAAAAGGATGGAGACAAAATTGTGGTGGCTAGGTATATCATGGAACTTCCAAATGAGCAAACAGATTGCCATATCTGCATCTTGGATCCTTCCTCCCTCCCTTTGGCTGTGGATAAACAGAACAAAGCAAAAATAGTCTCCTACCAGTTAAATATTTTTTTAATAATCACAGCGAAAGAACAAACACTCCATTCTCAGAGGAAAGGCGCTCCCAATTAAGGTTTCCACCCACTTCCCCCCGAGCCACCCCTGTCACTTCCTCGTCTGGCAACCTGATCTCGAAACCATTTGGCATTCCACCTTATCTGCTCTCCTTGACCTTGGACTGATCAGTTGGACACTTTCCAGCGAAAGGGAGTCTGTTAATTCTCTCTCTCCCCCCCCTCCCTGTTCTTCTCCTAGCTGTTCCCCACTCAGTTCTTCCCAGCTGTTGTCTTCCGGACTATGTCCCTCTTCAAACCACTGCTCCAAGTCTATACTGCTCCACTGCTCCTGGGCAGCTTCAGGATCCTGGTCAGGAGCAAAGGGAGGGGGAGGCCCCCCACCATTCCTCATCAGAGTAGCTCTCATCAGCCTGGTCTCTGACACTGGGCCTCCAACAGCAGGGAAGGTCCATAGCTCAGTGGCCAAGCATCTTCTTTGCATGCACAGTATCCCAGGTTCAATCCCTTGGACCTCTAGGGAGGACTGAGAGAGAAGGCTGCTGCCAATCAGCACAGACAGTACTGAACTAGATGGATCAGTAGTAGTTCCCTGGGTCCTGTGACCCTGAGCTGCTGGAGGATGCTGTGTTCTGATGTCATGTCAGACTCTCACCTGATCTGGATACCTTGAATAATGTGCTTACATTCTATACGTTTGCTGTACGCCACACCAGAGACTGGTTTCTTAATATGCCAAGGGAATTAAAAAGCTTTCTTCACTGTGGGGAAAGATATGGCTAGTTTGAGACACACACACACACACACACACACACACACACACAAGTTTCAAGGAATAAGCATCTAGAAAATAACCCCCGCCCCCGGGGATTATGCTGTATCATCAGTAGTTAATACAAAACAGGGCAATTTCCATATTTGGATTAACTTTCACACATGGAATACATTCTCATTTTCAGCCAACTGCTACAGTGCGCATTGTGATGACTCACACAGCATGTAATGGACCTGTGGCACAACGGCAAAAAGACCTGCATGTAAATACCATCCCTAAGCTAGGACTGTGTTTTCATCCTGACTGTTTTTGAACTAAATCAGGCTTTCACATTGAGGGGGTGGAGAGGCAATTAATGGACGCATCCATTTAAAATCAGGAATTGCAGAAGTACTGAGCAGATACCATGAAATTGCCTACTAATAAGGGCGCTGTTTATGCTCCATTACTGGCAACATAAATAATCATTTTTATCAGCAGTGCTTATTTAGAATGGCTAAAACCTCTCTCTCTCTCTCTCTCTCTCTCTCTCTCTCTCTCTCTCTGTGTGTGTGTGTGTGTGTCTGTGTATGCATTTGTGTGTCTCTGTGACACACACACAGTATAATTTTATGGGGTATACAGTGAAGAGCAAAGAAAAATGTTTCTCACTCACGTCACTCCTTTGCTGGATTTATAGTTCATTGCTGATCAGATTCCCACATGCCGCCCTGGGCCAAAGCCAGCGCCCAGCTTCCTCCAGCAGCTGCCAGTGCCTCAAAACCCAAAACAGATACCTGCCCTGGACCCTGCTTGAAAAAGCAATGAAACTCTGGTGCCCGCCATTTTTCCTGTAAAGAAAGCCACATTTGGCACGCTTGGCAATCTGTTAGTATCATTGACCTATTAGCCAATGTTAATAATTCATACAGTTGAAGATGTGGAAGAAACCTCTTTAGTGTGGCAAAGTTAATCACAGGCAAATGTATCGGAACCAAGTGCCTAAGTGTTTGCAAAATGTGCCAATAAATCCAAATAATGCATTAGAGTTCTCAGCTACAGCAGAGCCCGATTCTATGGAGATTTATCCAGAGGTAAGGTCCAAAGCAAGGGATTTACTCTCAAGAAAGTGTGCACAGGATCGTGATCTTAGTCACAACTGATTTTTAAATGGGTTTGGACCAAAGTGTTATTGTGGTGTTAAAATGAATTATATCAAGAATGGTTTTTCCAGAATATTGACTACTTGTTAGAAACAAACAAAGGAGTCTTTCTCAGCCCTGGAAAAGTATTTGCATGCAGAAAATGTGTGCTACCACTGAGTTGCAACCCTCCTCATAAAGGTAAAGGACCCCTGACAGTTACTGGTAAGTCCAGTCGCAAACGACTCTGGGATTGTGGAGCTCAACTCGCTTTACCGGCCTCATATGACCCACCAATTGCAAAGCTATCCCTCATTAAGAGTGCAATTTTATGCACAGTTACTGAGTTCAGTGGGGTTTCCTTCTGAAAATGCATGCATAGATTGGGCTCATTTAGCAAAAGTAGTTATTCCATGTCACATGACATGTCGGGAATGTTAGAAAGCTAATGGGCGATCGGAAGTTACTCATACCTCATGGTGAGCATGCCTTTCAAAGAGGGTCATTTTCCAAAATGCATTGTAGTAGCTGATAATTCTTACTGAGTGTAGCACACAAGAGAGTATGTTCTTCATTATACAGTGTCAGTCCAGGGGAACATGGAGTTTTAATCACAAATCATATCGTAAGATGTGTTTGTAAGTATATTTTTAAAAAGTCATTCCTTCTGCATTTTAAGTAGAAAATAATTGATAAGTCACGTCGGCATCTTTGGAGTCTTAAATTCAACACACATGCATGCAATAAACTGTTCTGTCAAGACATCAGCATATCCATCACAAGCATTCATCATTGTCATTTAAATGAGCTCATTACGAATCTTTTGAGTGGGCGCCGTGTTGCAATATGTACCATTGTTCTCTAAAGCAGGAGTGGGAACCTGTGGGCCTTCAGATGTTGCTGGACTCCAACTCCCATCAGCCCCAACCAGCATTGCCAATGGTCAGAGATGACTGGAGTTGTCCAACAACATCTGGAGTACTACAGGTTTCCCATCCCTGCATTACACAGAGATACAGTGGTACCTCTGGATGCGAACAGGATCCATTCTGGAGCCCCATTCGCATCTTGAAGTGAACACAACCCGCGTCCACGCGTCTGTGCGTGCACTGGTCGCAATTTGCCGCTTCCGTGCATGCACGTGAAGTCATTTTGAGCGTCTGTGCATGCGCGAGCAGCGAAACCCGGAAGTAACGTGCTCCGTTACTTCCGGGTCGCCGTGGAGCACAACCCGAAAATGCTTAACCCGAAGCTACTTCAACCCAAGGTATGACTGTACCACAAATCAACAATGCTAGCAGAGAAACAATAAGTGCACTGTAAACAATCTTTGCATATTGTTTACTTCAGTGGGTGACACTGGCCTGATTTAAGATGTTTGCTGAGTGGAGTCAGATTTCCTTATAACTGTTCTATTCTTGTCTCTGACCACGGCAGAGTGGTTTGCTGACCAGAGCCAGCCCTACCATTAGGCAGACAGTGGCAGCTGCCTCAGGTGGTTGATTTTAGGCAATCATGAAAGGGCAGTAAAATGTAAGTTGTTCGTTTATTATTGTTGTGCAAACAAGAAAATATCCTTGTGTGATTTTCTGTCTTGGGTGCCAAAATAAACCAGCTAATCAAGTTGCTATTACATGCCTTTACATGGGGAGATGGGGTCCAATTGCTAGTCCACCTCAGTCAGCAAAATGTCTTGTTTTGGTCTTGTCGGTTTGCTGCCTGTTAAAACGAATAGAGTAGCACAGGCTTGAACAACTCATGACTCACCAAGTTGAGCGCAGCCCGGCAGCCATGTTCAGAGGCCTGCTAGAGGCTTAGTAAGCTTTCTCTTATTGCCACCTGCAGGACTGCAAAGATGGTTGGGGTTGTCCTAACACCTGCAAGAGCCGCAAAACAAAGCTGGTGCGCAGCTTTTGATTTCACGGGTCATATGCCTGCCTGAGCCAGCCGTATATTAAATTGCTGTCCGGATGCTATGTTTTCAGCTTGAAGTGTCTATGGCAGTCAACTTGACTCCTACAATAGGGGGATGCGTAGAATTATCTCTTATAATGAGAAGAATTGATACTTTCTGAGTCCTCCGGGAGCAATGTTCTAAGGCATTTCCTCAGGAAACAGAATACACAATGTTGTGATTTTTACTGAGTCAGTGTAGCAAGTATCATATTACTCCATTTGTATTTACTGGAGGTCCCAGCAGGTCTCTCAGAGGGACACAGAGAGTATGGAGTCTGAGGCTGAATGAAACTGGTGACACACAAGCACACTGATGTTAACCTATTCTAGAAACGAGAAGAAGGTTTCCAATTGCAAAAGTTTATGACGGCAGAATATATTTTAACAACCGAGCAGCTAACTCTTTTTGAAAATATACACATTGCAATCTGTTGCCTAATGAATAAGTTATGGAAGCCAAGAGAATGTGTTTTGTCCGTCTCCTACTAATCTCTCCTCTCCCCAAAGATGACTCAGGTAACTTATCCACTTTACAAATTTATTTTGCTTTTATACCAGTTGACCTTCCACTCCAAAGAATCCTAGCAACGGTGGTCTGTGATGGTGTGCGCTAACAGTTCTCTGTTAGTGATCCCTGGTACCTTGCAGATTTGCCATTCTCTGGGATCCCACGAACTGCTTCCAGAACCAGCTGCACCACTGGGCAGATTGAGGCAACTTTGGGGTGCGGGGGATGACTATTTAATTAACTTGTCTCATAGATATTCCAAAACAGTGCAATTTCCACCCATGGAAATACATCTGCAAATAGGGACGAGGGAGAAATTCTATGAAACTCGTATTTAAGGATGAACCTACCAAATCTACACTTTCTGAAACAGTATGTAAACTGAAGCACAGCCTCCCTTTGAAAGTCACACTTCTCTGAATTTTGCAAAACGGTTCTTCAGCCAATTAATGTGGACAAAAGCACAGCTACTGAGGTCAAGTGTGCACAGAAGTGCATTTATTAGTCAAAACGACATACAGAGATGCATTATATTAGGGGGAATTGATTTGCAAAAATGTGTACATTAGGGGAAATTGCATACATAAAAATGTGTTTATTAGGGGAAAATATGCACTAAAACACTACTGGATGTTCACAAATTATTATTTTTTAACTCACAAATTGGTGCAGATGTGTGGAGAACTGAATTTAAGATTGGAAAAATGAGAAAATGAAGGGAACAAAATTGACAGCTCCACCCACCTCTATACACAAGTAACTGGCATCAGCAATTCAATATTGCAAGAAGTTATGCCTGTGTGTCTTGTGCATTAAAGCACCTGTGCTTTAAAAGGATTATGGCATTTGGGAACCACTACCCATGGCTTCTTTGTCCATGGATTTTTCTTGGCAGGAATACTGGAGTGGCTTGCCGGTTCCTCCTCCAGGTGGATCACGTTTGGTCAAAACTCTCCACTATGACCTGTCCATCTTGGATGCCCTGCTCGGCATAGTTCGTAGCTTCTCTGAGTTATTCAAGCCCCTTCGCCACGGCAAGGCAGTGATCCATGAAGGGGATCCATGAAGTAGTGATGTATGGAAGTGAGAGCTGGACCATAAAGAAGGCTGATCGCTGAAGAATTGATGTTTTTGAATTATGGTGCTGGAGGAGACTCTTGAGAGTCCAATGGACTGCAAGAAGATCAAACCTATCCATTCTTAAGGAAATCAGCCCTGAGTGCTCACTGGAAGGACAGATCCTGAAGCTGAGACTCCAATACTTTGGCCACCTCATGAGAAGAGAAGACTCCCTGGAAAATACCTTGATGTTGTGAAAGATGGAGGTCACAAGGAGAAGGGGACGGCAGAGGACGAGATGGTTGGACAGTGTTCTCGAAGCTACCAGCATGAGTTTGACCAAACTGCAGGAGGCAGTGGAAGACAGGAGTGCCTGGTGTGCTCTGGTCCATGGGGTCACGAAGAGTCGGACACGACTAAAGGACTAAACAACAACAACAACAACCCATGGCTTCAAAAAAGTTGTCATTTGGATTCATTTTTCTTTCTGCGGTATAGGGTTCTTTGATATGTCTACAGATTGTGCTTGAATTTGATGGCACTTTGCTTTGTTTGCCTGCCCACTCTGTACCTACCAGTCCCAGTGAGCACAAGACAGCACTGGGTTCCCTTCCCACACTGAAAATAGGCTTTAAATAAGCATTCTGTTGTAGCCTATAGAATATGTCATGGTGTGGGCTGGATGCCCACAACAGTTTCTCTAGTTTTCAAATGTGCCCATGGACCCTGCAGTACACACACACAGAGAGACATGGAAGATCCAGTTGTGTATCTTCTGCATAACAACATGCAGTTGACCCTGATTAACACTCATTAATTACAAGTACATTAAAGTCCAAATTGAATCCAGCCATTTCTGCCTACATAAATGAGCATCAATAAAACTGAAAGCTTTTTGCAAATTGATTGAAGAGGCTAACCAGGTCTGACATACAGTAATATCCATAGTATGCTCTATGAAGGCTCCAGTTACATTGTGTTCTTAAGAACAACCCCCCCTCCAATCTACTTCAATTTCTTTTTAAAACAGGATGTCATAAGCATTTCCACTCAGATAACTCCTTCAGGTACTTTTGACAGGTGCGCTAATAAGACGGTGGAGGAAACAGTTATTTGTAGCAACCTTCTTTTTTGCTGGCTGCAAAAACATTCTGCTTTGGTAATGTTTGATAAAGATGAGACTGGACAGCATAGTAAAGATTAGACCAGGTCTGTATGACTTGCCCATCAGCCATGTCAGTTCATCAGGGTGTTGATACCTGCACTGCCTGTCTGGAACTGTAAAGTTTTTTTAAAAGGGCAATTATCAAGAACCTGCAAAGCCACAATAATCATTGCTATCTATCCATTATTAAAGAAAAAAATATTTGTTAAAAAAAATGTCCTTACAAAATAAAATGAGCGAGAACAACCACATGTTTTTAGTCTGCAACAGCATGTGTGTTGAAGATCTATAACCAGTGTGGTGTAGTGGTTAAGAGCAGTGGACTCATAATCTGGTGAACCAGGTTCGCTTCCCTGCTCCTCCACATGCAGCTGCTGGGTGACCTTAGGCTAGCCACACTTCTTTGAAGTCTCTCAGCCTCACTCACCTCACAGAGTGTTTGTTGTGGGGGAGGAAGGGAAAGGAGATTGTTAGCCGCTTTGAGACTCCTTAGGGTAGTGATAAAGCAGGATATCAAATCCAAACTCTTCTTTTTCCCCTTCTTCTTCTTCTTCTTCTTCTTCTTCTTCTTCTTCTTCTTCTTCTCCTTCTCCTTCTCCTTCTCCTTCTCCTTCTCCTTCTCCTTCTCCTTCTCCTTCTCCTCCTCCTCCTCCTCCTCCTCCTCCTTCCTCTTCCTCTTCCTCTTCTTCTTCTTCTTCTGTGTCTGGATTTGGATGTACAAAACAAAAAATGGCATGGGAAAGGAACAGATTATTAGGGCTCATTATTTCCCCCCTCCCCAAAATTTGCCTTCATTTGACTCAACTGGGGTGCTCATGCCATTCCGCTTGGGCTGCAATAATCCTAATAAATACTTACTGCAAAAAAAGTCCTATTGAACTCAAAGGGGCTTCTGTATAGACATGTAATGGATTGCACTGCAAGTCTGTGGTCTGAAGTCACACACACACACACACACACACACACACAATGCACTTCAAATCACCCCTTACTATTGACCATGTTGACTATGGCGAATGGGAGGTGGAATCCAACAACTGTTGGGCCACGGGTTCTCCATCCCTTAATGTGGGCAGAAAGTAAAGATGGGACTACAGCAGTCTCAGTGGGGTAAGGCACATGCATTGTGTATATAAGGTTCCAGGTTCAATCCTCAGCATCTCCAGGTAAGGGAGAGACCTCTTCCTGAATCCTTGGGAAGCCACGGCCAGCTAGTGTTGACAATCGTGGGATACATGAACCACCATAAGGCAGCTTCCTATGTTCCACCTACAAGCTATTTTGGCTTCCACAGTGCTAACGATACAGTTTTTGCTTTCCTTATTAGACTTTACGTTGCAAAACTGGCAGGCACTACAACAGGGACAACTGAGCCCCCATATGCTAAGCACAGAATGTTACTGAAGCTATGTTGGTACAGACAAACCACTCTGTGTGCCATTATAAGTACACACAAAAAAAACAGCAGCAGCAGCAGCAGCAAGGATGTCCATTCCAGAGAGCAACTGTAGTAAATGACTGTGCCAAAAATTCTCAGACAGTGCATCAGCATAAATGAATTAATATTAGTCACTCCACCTTAACATCTTTCACCACAAAATCTCCTGTTTGGAGATTATTGTGTGTTTTTTTTAAAAAAGAAGTCATTTTTGTGGCCACTAAAAAACTTTCATTTATAAACTCTGAGGCCTTGATGGGTGCTTTACGGGAATGTATTTTTAGTAGTCCAGACTTCTATAGGTGATGTGCAATAATCAATATTGAAAGCAAACACTAAAGAAATACATTGATTCTTCTGAAGCACAAAATCATTAGATACTTGACTTTCAGACTTTTTGCCACGGTTTCATTTTGCAGAAAACTTTCTGTTTGTTTTATATTGCTCTGAATTTTGCAGTGAAGCATTAAATGCTACCACACGCAGAAAGATGCTGCTAAAAATATGGTTAAAAACTTTGGGCCCTTTAATCATAATCCTGCTAAAGCAGATGGGGAACTTTGTGATTTTTGTTCCTATTATAAGAGATTTGTACTTTTTCAGGCTAGTAGGGGAAATAGTTTATCAACCAAAATCTGTTTCAGAAGCAGTGTAAAGGCACTTAACTTTATAAGTCAGCATTTTGTCTTGCTACAAGCCCTATAAACAATAACACTGTCTTGCTAGATTCATGGAGAATCTACCTAATGATCATATGCTGATTTCATGAGGGCTTTCATGAGAGCCAGTGTGGTGTAGTGATTAAGAGGGGTAGTCTTGTAATCTGGGGAACCGGGTTCGCGTCTCCGCTCCTCCACGTGCAGCTGCTGGGTGACCTTGGGCTAGTCACACTTCTCTGAAGTCTCTCAGCATCACTCAACTCACAGAGTGTTTGTTGTGGGGGAGGAAGGGAAAGGAGAATGTTAGCCGCTTTGAGACTCCTTAAAGGGAGTGAAAGGCGGGATATCAAATCCAAACTCCTCCTCTTCTTCTTCTTCTTCTTCTTCTTCTTCTTCTTCTTCTTCTTCTTTGGCTTCCCAATACAATATATCAGTATGAGAAGAAGAAGAAGAAGAAGAAGAAGAAGAAGAAGAAGAAGAAGAAGAAGAAGACTGCCCATCTAGCCCAGTGTTATGATAGCTGGCTGTAGTTAATAGCTGTAACCTTCCCTTTTTTTGCAGGAAATTCCCTTATTCCAGTGCCGTTTCCCGCTGCTTCCTGCTGCTATCCTGGATTGTTAGATATCCCATAGACTGTCCCTGGGACAGGCAAGGCTGCTGATTCCTTATTTTCAAATCTGAAAGTTGACAGCTATGCTGTAGTTCTTCATGATCTCAGACAGAAGTTTTTCCCATCCCTACCAGGAATTGAACCTGAGATTTTCTGGGGCCTCTGGATGAAGGGAGGCATACAAATTTAATAAATAATAATGATACTCTTTAAAAAGCGGAGCAAGCAAAAGCATGGCTGACACTCTTTGCAAAGTTGTCTCTTCAGTAAGGTTACTCTCCTGTTATGTACTGAAGTTTTCACCCTGGGCCAGCAGGGGGATACTGTAGATAGTTATGCAAATAAGGGATCGAAAGTGACGTTCAGTGATTGGATAGTTTTATAAAATTGTTACAGTTACATTGTACTGGAGCTCTATATAAGCAGGCTGACTGAACCCTTCAGTTCAGTTCTGTCCTGGCCTGTGAATAAACAAGAGCTGTATGAAGAATCGCTGTGTCGTCTGATATGTTCACCCACAACTTAACACTCCCTGCTCATACGTCTATTATATGCAGAGAGAATTTCTTGTCCTCCCAAAATGGGATTTGGAGTACAGTGGTACCTAGGTTTACGAACTTAATCTGTTCTGGAAGTCCGTTCTTAAACCAAAACCATTCTTAAACCGAGGGTAACTTTCCCTAATGAGGCCTCCTGCCGGCGGTGCCCTTCCACTGTTCAGCTTCTGTTCTTAGACCAAGGTAAAGTTCACAAACTGGGACACTACTTCCGGTTTTGTGGAGTTCGTAAACCAAATAGTTCATAAACAGGGCTGTATTACACAATAACTAAAAAGCATTTGCAGTCATGTGTTGACTGGTTATATGGAAATATCTAAAACAGCCCACAGATTGGAAATATCTAAAACAGCCCACAGATTGTCCCTGGGTTGCCATCAGGATGCTGTTCCATTTAAGGAATCATTCCTAGTGTTTGAAATTGCTAAGGAACTAGTTATTTCCTCAACACTTTTTCAAGTACACCTCCAGAGTCATCCGTAACTGGAAAACGAATGAAGAAACAAGACAACAACTCTGCACATGCAAAAAGTCAGTTTGCTCATCGTGCAAAAATCTTCAGTTCCAATAACTACATTCATGAAGCCTATAAAAATTAGGAGGGCTCGAAAATGTTCCTCTGTGACTGTGATTCCTTTCCACAGTAGGTCATTCCTTTTGCTTAACATATTTGGGCGCTCTCCAGAAACATAATGCTTTTTTTAGTCAAATAAAGTAAAAGTGGAAATAATTTTACAAATATTTGTCAAGGCTGCTGAGCACATTGTTAGAGTTTTCAGCATTCCAGCAAGCCAGACACCCTTGCCCCCCTCTGCTCTTGCTCATTTATAATAATCTGAAAAACCTGAATCAGTTTTCCTTTAGTCATGATGATCTTTCAGGTAACCCAAATAATCGAACAATTAGCAATTCACTTGGGGCAGAACCCTCACAAACCCCACAGCTGTTACTTACACACACTTTCTAATATCCTCATAAGGGGACCTGCTCTGGACTTCATTGGCTTGTGAAATCAGACAGGAGTTCAGTGTTGGGGCTTCTCTTTGTGACACCCTGATAACAGAACTCTTTCCCTAGAAAAAATTGAGCACAGATCTTCTTTGCATTCATTTGGAAGGAAAGCAAAAAGTGTTAGGATCACCCCATGCACAAGAAGCTGTTGTAAAACAAACCAGTGTAAATTAAGCCAATATACAGTTACATCAGATCCAAACCCTGCTGCTGTTACTCTGCCTAAGTTTGGCAAAGAGAAAAGTAAGCCTTTAAGATAAACGTTCAGTGTGCAGGCAGGTCATGCAAATGAGCTGAAAGGGCTTAGAGTCCAGCCTAAATTTCTAGAATCACAGCCTAAATCAGGGGTCAGCAAACTTTTTCCCCACTGTCCCTCAGACCTTGTGGGGAGGCCGGACTATATTTTGAAGAAAAAAATAATGAACGAATTCCTATGACCCACAAATAATCCAGAGATGCATTTTAAATAAAAGGACACATTCTACTCGTGTAAAAACAAGCTGATTTAGAAGGCGAAATTAGAAGGCAATTGGACTGGATCCGGGCCCCGGTCCTTAGTTTGCCTACCCATGGCCAAAATAATCAAATCACAGAATTGTAGAGTTGGGAGGGACTCTGAGGGTCAGCTAGTCCCATCCCCTGCAGTGCAGGAATCTCAGCACAAGGTCCCCATCCAATCTGAAACCCTACTGGACCTTGCTTAGCTTTGCAAATGTGCTTGCAGTTCTATTACTCCACCACTAAGAGGGTGCATTGGTGGAGGCTGGTTCATTAAGGTAAATGGGACACTGCCCAACAAGCCTCAGTCTGTCCTTCTGCAGAATGGAGCAGGGAGGAGGATGGGGGCAAAATTAGAATGAGTTGGTTCTGCCAGCCATTGGTTCTGGCTCCACTTACTGTTCATCTGCTTGCCTTTCCAGTGCAATGGGAACCAGCCACCCCTGCTATGCATTCATTCTTTCAGTCAGTGGGCATAGTCCTGCAGCATCACAGGGCAGAAAGAGTTGGATTTTGATTTTTAAAAGCCATTTAGGGTCGCTTCCAGAGGACCTGTTTGCTGAGCATTCATCCTGATTTGTTTGCGCGAAGTCTGCAGAGAGCTTGGACAACACGGACTATTTACTGGGCATCCATTCTGATTTATCTGCAGGGAGGTTATATGATGTTGTGTCAAGTTCTTGTTGGCCAACTCTTTCAAGATGATTTTCCTGACACTTCCCTTATCACGAAAGGTCCGTTTCTTTTTTGGCAGGGGGAGTGGGTCTGTTGCCAAAGAGAGCCAAATCAGCTATAATTACCCAACCTGAACGTACCGGTTCATGATTTAAGCCCATCCCAAAATAGCGACAGTCTGGAAGCCACTTTCACTGCAGCGGCAAAAGTACGAGGGAAGAAAATGCAGTGGGCTTAAATGTGGTTTAGCAAGCCAGAAGACTTGAAGTATTGTTGCAGAACTACATCGAGCAGAAAAAGAACATACACTTCCATTTAGAAAGGCCATTGCCATGATATTGCGTAATGTAGAAGCTGTGCTGCATATTGGGGTGGGGGTGGGGGTGGGTCAGAGTTTTTCCAAGCCACAATCTTCATTACTCATGCATTTTCTCAGCAGGCTATAATGATAGAGTCATGAATGTCTAAAAAGTGATTTCATTTTACTGTTATTTACAACTCAACTCAATAGCCGAACCTCTTCCTATTATCCGTAGTTAAATATAGCAAGAGATTCTTTCCCATTCCCATTCCCTTTTCTCTACTTCTCTCTCTCCCCCCCCCCGCCACACACCCACGCAACACACATGAGTCAGAAGCTGTAAGAATGAGTGGCTCCCATCTGGCCGAGCTGTTCCTTGGCAGCTCTGTTGACTTTGCTGATTGTATTCACACTCCTCAAGGTCACCTCAAACATAAGGAGGTGAAATAATGTCTGTCTGGAAAAAAAAAAACAGTTTTGTGCCAGAATCTCAGTTTTAGTGATATACAGTGGTGCCTCGCAAGACGAAATTAATCCATTCCGCGAGTCTCTTCGTCTAGCGGTTTTATTGTCTTGCGAAGCAAGCCCATTGACGGCTTAGCAGATTAGTGCTATTAGTGGCTTTTAGCGGCTTTTAGCGGCTTTTAGCGGCTTTTAGCGGCTTTTAGCGGCTTAGCGGCTTAGACAAAGGGGGGGGGAGGAAAAAACCCCCACAGGAACTCGCAAGACATTTTCGTCTTGCGAAGCAAGCCCATAGCAAATTTGTTTTGCGAAGCACCTCCAAAACGGAAAACCCTTTCGTCTAGCGGGTTTTCCGTCTTGCGAGGCATTCGTCTTGCGGGACACCACTGTATATGTGTGTCCTTCTACACGCACGTAAGACAAGAAGGCAATGCTGGGCACATGCCGACAAGTACCGTATTTTTTGCTCTATAAGACTCACTTTTCCCCTCCTAAAAAAAAAAAGGGGAGATGTGTGTGCGTCTTATGCAGGCTGAGCAGCTACCCCAGAAGCCAGAACAGCAAGAGGGATTGCTGCTTTCACTGCGCAGTGATCCCTCTTGCTGCTCTGGCTTCTGAGATTCAGAATATTCTTTTTCTTGTTTTCCTCCTCCAAAAACTAGGTGCGTCTTGTGGTCTGGTGTATCTTATAGAGCGAAAAATACGGTATTTTCCCCCAACCCCACATGACTTTTCTTTCAAACCTCATATTCATTCATTTTGCTCAGAACTGATTCAGACACAATGTTTCAGCACCAGCCCGCTCTTCCTAATCTGTATTCAGATTGTGTAGATTATGAGTCACTGAAAGATGGAGTTGTTCATGGTCAAATGCATGTGTGCCAGCAATTTATATCAGCAGTTGGATCTGATCGCAGGTGAGGTCAGCGTTCCTGAGATTTATCTGAAGATTAGATACCCGTGAGCAAGCATTACATGTTAGGCTCAAGTGTTGTGTCCGATAGCCCCCAGATGATAACGCATGGAAATGCACAGGGCTGCTAACTGCCTTGTTTAAATGGGAACATCGGTAGCTGCTTTAACTAATATTAGAAAGCATCTAGCTCAGTATCATTTACTCTGACACCACGGTTGCAGCTAGGAGTCGTTTCCGAGCTCTGTTAGGGGATACTGAAAATTGAACCTGGCATACCCTCCAACATTCCTCAGATGAAAACAGGGACATTTCTCACTCTCAAACCGTCCTGAGAAAACCCATTAATCCCAGATTTATTTTCTTCTTTGGTAGGGCTGCCATACGTCTGGGTTTCCCCAGACACATCCAGGAATCGGACTGTCAAAATAGCGTCTGGGCAGATTTTCACCGAATCAGCAAAATGCCCGGGGAAACCCAGACATATGGCAACTACAATGATTTTTTAAGAAAAATGCTGTAAAAAATAAAGACTTGTTTTTTTTTTTGGAGGGGGGAGGAGATGTTCCCAAAGCTCAACAACTTTGCTCCCCTCCCCCAATAACTTTGTCTGGATTTTCACATTTGGGAATATGGCAACCCTGTCTTTGGTAGATTTATGAAAAGAAAAACACACACGGATAAATAAATTTTAGAAAGGGGCAAGATTAAACGTGGACACACAAAGCTTGCTTTTAAAAAAAATCAAGACTCCTTGCCCTCCGCTCTGCCTTTCTTCTTGACCAGAGTGGCCCTGCCCCCTGCCTGACCCTCAAAGCTGTCACATCATGTGGGGCAGGGCCTTGGCAGCAGTAGCCTTTCTTCCTTGCCCGCTCTCCAGCAGCTGCTATGAGCTGCTTAAGATCATCAACTGAAGCTTTTCTTTATGTGACTCCTCCCTGAGAGGACCAGAGTGCAGCAACGCAGGAGCAGGCCTTTGCTGTGGTGGTTCCTCACTTGTGGAATGCTCTGCCCAGGGAGGCTTGCCTGGCGCCTTCATTACATTAGCCTTCATTAGCGTCTCCACCCCCATCGTTCTGCCCAGACACTGAGGTCCAGCGCCGAGGGCCTTCTGGCGGTTCCCTCGCTGCGAGAAGCCAAGTTACAGGGAACCAGGCAGAGGGCCTTCTGGGTAGTGGTGCCCGCCCTGTGGAATGCCGTCACACCAGATGTCAAAGAGAAAAACAACTACCAGACTTTTAGAAGACATCTGAAGGCAGCCCTGTTTAGGGAAGCTTTTAATGTTTAATGGACTTGTTCTTTAGTCGTGTCCAACTCTTCGTGACCCTATGGACCAGAGC
Source organism: Podarcis cretensis (assembly GCF_951804945.1). Classification (NCBI taxonomy): domain Eukaryota; kingdom Metazoa; phylum Chordata; class Lepidosauria; order Squamata; family Lacertidae; genus Podarcis; species Podarcis cretensis. Next base: position 82,481,252 of record NC_137174.1, on the reverse strand, counting down.
ATGCCAGGCACTCCTGTCTTCCACTGCCTTCCGCAGTTTGGTCAAACTCATGCTGGTAGCTTCGAGAACACTGTCCAACCATCTCGTCCTGTCGTCTCCTTCTCCTTGTGCCCTCAATCTTTCCAAACATCAGGGTCATTTCTAGGGAGTCTTCTCTTCTCATGAGGTGGCCAAAGTATTGGAGCCTCAGCTTCAGGATCTGTCCTTCCAGTGAGCACTCAGGGCTGATTTCCTTAAGAATGGATAGGTTTGATCTTCTTGCAGTCCATGGGACTCTCAAGAGTCTCCTCCAGCACCATAATTCAAAAGCATCAGTTCTTCGGCGATGAGCCTTCTTCTTGATGGACTACTGTATTTTAATCTTTTGTTGGAAGCCGCCCAGAGTGGCTGGGGAAACCCAGCCAGATGGGTGGGGTATTAATAATAATAATAATAATAATAATAATAATAATAATGGCACCAGGTAAAAACATCCCTCTTCTCCCAGGCCTTCAGCTAATTAAACAATATACGACTTTTTAATTTGTGTGTGCGTGTGGTGTGGGTATTGTTTTTGTTTTTGTTTGTTGTTATGGCATGTATTTTGTGTTTCTATATTGCACACTGCCCTGTGATCTTTGGATGAAGGGCAGTATAAAAATTTAATAAATCAAGAAATAAAAATTCTTATTCTACCAATATTTTTGAGCAGCTGAAAAGGAGGGGGATGTACTGAAATCCTAGCACTGTCATTCATTTCAAAGCTGCGTACTGTCTGAAGCCTTTCCCACTGAAATAAGCAGGGTTGAAAAATTCTTAACTTTGCCTGGATTGTACATTGACTTTACAAGGGCTATTTTGACTTCCGGGTCGGCGCCATCGCCGAATGGTGGACTCCCTCTGAACTCTGGAGGGAGCCTGCTGGGTAGGGGTTGGGTCCTGCTGCGCCGGCGACGCGGGGACCCTCAAAAACCATGGGCGGTGATGCCCATGGACTTGGTGACTCAGCGGGCACCGTTTGCGCCCCCCGACCCGCGAAGGAGCCTTTTTAAAGGCTGCGGAGCGGGTGACAGAGGGGTGTGGTGCTATGAGTCCACTGCTCCCATGCCTAGCGAAGCCGCATGCCATTCGACGGAGAGCAACAACTTCTTCTTTTGAAAATTTTGGATTAAAAAGAACAACCCGTGAGTAAATTTATCGGACTTAAAAGGAAAAATTTGATTTATGAATTCGGAGCGAGCGGGGGAGGTGCAAAAAGGAAGTCCGCCCCCCCCCCCCGTTGTAGATGTTTTAACGCAAGGATTTGACAACTAAGATCAAGAGATGAACTTGTTTATTTGAAAAAAGTTAATTTCACGAAGGGAAATTACAAGTAATTGTGCTGGAGGAGAAGATTGGTTTGTGAGAACTAAAATGCAACCCCCCGGGAAGGAGGGAGCGATCCGTCATGAGAGACTGGTGAAGAGACACAGAAACTTTGACAGCTGTCAAAGTAGCTGTCAAAGCAGGAAAATTAAAGAGAACTTTGTTACGATGGCTTTGCTGGTTAGATTTGTTACAATTTGGACATAAATTATTGGAAATAAAGGCAACAAGTTATTTGACTTTTGGGTCTGATCTGGAAAGAATCTAAGTTACCATATTCCCTCTAGAGGGAGTTCGGGACATTGCAACAGTGGCAGCAAGTGGAAAAATACTAGGAAACTGAGCAGGATTTGTTATCTCTTGGGAAAGCTGCAAAAACGAAGCATTATTTTGTCTACAGAGGTTTCTACACTAAAGGAGACAATGGATTTATCTATTGAAGAAAGGAAGGGACTTGACGTAAGTTTATGTTCCTGAATAAATAAAGCCTCTGTAGAGGAACCAGAAGTTTTTGAATTAGAAGGTTTTTGCAGCAGAACAGGAAAAGAAATCTGAGGAATAAGAGCTGGACTAAATTCGAAGTTAGAACATTTGGGCCACCCAGACTTTAAAAGGATCAAGAAACAGAATTTGAGTTATACTCTTAAACACAGAGGTCTGGATGGAAGAAGAATGATCTTTTCTGAGAGTTTCTCCGAGATTGGACTTTCTGAAATTAAAAGCTACCAAAAAGACGGCAAAGTGGAACTGAGAGAGATTTAGACATGGACGTGGGTTCTCCAGGCTGGCAGTAGACAGATGGATGAACTTTGGGGATCGAAACCGGGAAAGGGGGGACGGAGATTTGGAACCCAAAGGCTGTAAAATTATATATATTTTTTTCTTTTTTTTCTTTTCATTTTTTCTTGTTTTATAAAAATAGGGGAATCCGTGGAAGGGAACTGGGGTTGATCTTAGGGAAGTATAAAAAATATAAAGAGAAATGGTTAAATAAGATAAATTAATTTTGAATAAACAGGCTAATTATAATTATAATAAGGCTTTAAAATTTGGGGTAAGAATTTGTGGAATTAATTTAATGAAAATGGAATACAAGAGGGGGAGGGGGTGGAAGTCCTGGAAAGATGTCAATGAAATTAAGTGTAAAATGTATCCTTTTCTTTTTTCTTTCTTTCCTTTTTTATTCTGGAAATTTTAATAAATATTATTAAAAAAAAATACAAGGGCTATTTTGCTGCCCCTTCCCAGTCTAATTTATTTACCCCCCCCTTTTCACCAATCCTTTGCTTTAGCCAAGGGACACAGGCTTCACCTGTCAGATATGAAAATCTGATTGATTTCATTGGGAATTCTGTGTGTGAACCATAAAAGTCACAAAGTGCTGAGAAATGAAAGGAGAGGAAATTGGATATTTACTCATAAGCCCACAGTGGAAATGCAGTCTGGGTAAACGTTTGAAAAAATATCATTTGGCAAGTCAAGGCTGGCTTACAGGACCATCGGCTTCAATTTATTCATAGGTAAACTTTAGCCCTGGAACTCAAAAAGAGAGAGGTTTGAAAGAAAACCATTTTAGGCAAGTTTGGAGCAATGAAAGAGATATATAATTTTCTACGCCGTCTTTCTTTCAACTTCATTCACCTGGATATAAAACGATAAAAAGTAAAATTACCAATCAGTCATGACTCAAAGCTTTAGCATGCACACTTTCAAGAATGAGGGTAACGAACAAGGCAATCGCAGTAAAAACAATTTAAAAGTTTAAAAGATTTTTAAAAACAACAATAGACTAAAAACCCAGCAGCATTCTAAATATTCTGCAGGCGAAACAACTGCTCTACCACTGAGCCATGCCTCTTCCCCTCGAAGGAGTCCCTGTGACTCTGTGAATTATAGGCCTCACTATATGTCTTTCTATCAAAGTACAAGAGTCAGCAAAATCTGGGATGCAGCACAGTTGTGGTCTGAAAAACCTAGACCGTGTGTCTGGATTTAGACCAGTTGCACTTTCCGAAACAGAATGAGAACCAAAACACAGTCACACTACAGGATCCATACGTATCCAAATCCTGCAACACAGTTATCTAGTCCAACAATATCCACAAAAACTGGGGGGGGGGGGGGGGGGGGAATTGCTTGCAACAATTTTACACATTTACTTGCAAAATGAAATTTGCACTGGAACGCTGATGAAGTTTGCTGAGTATTAAATAAATAAATTGCAAATTGCAGCAGCAGCAGCAGCAGCCTGGAGGATGGAAGTTAAGACTGGAAAATGAGAGAACCAAAACTGACGGATGCTAGCATCCCTGGTCACTACCTTCTGCCTTGGCCTGTGTGGTCTGGCAGGACTTAAGAATGTCCTGCTCAATCTCCTGTTCTTCTCTGCTGCTCCCCAGGCAGGGCTAGGATTGCTCTGTTTTTCAAGTGTGTTTTTGCAATACATTTCGGCCGATTGTATTGCATTTTACCCTTTGAGTTGTTCTGTGCATGTTTCTTGCTGTAATGACCTTTTTAATCTTCTCTCTACTGTGAGCAGTTCCCCACCCCAAACTGGAAAAAGGAAGGTTAAAAGGAATTGGAAATAAAGAATAAATGTTCATTCTATCTGCATCATGTCTGCCCTTAAGGTGTAAAAAATTCTTTCTTATAAAAGCAACTAATACTGTAACCCTACGTGAACTTAACCCTGTGTGAACTTTCTCAAGCATAAATCCTATTGAAGTCACTAGGGGATTGTGTCTGAGTAAACACGCTTAAAACGGACAGCTAAGTTTAGAACAGAATAAAATAAAAAGGGGAGCCTGTGGAAGCAATTACTCCTTATCAGGCCATTTTCAAAGCAGGTCCCAATAACCACATGTTGGTGTAGGAGTCAAACGCCCTGTAAAAAAACACATTGGGGAAAAATTAAGGGTGAGAGAATTCTAGGGCATGAAGAAAATTGAGAGGACCGGAAGGGAGAGAAGGTTTCAAAAGTTCTATTTTCGTCTCAGCGTCTATTTGCTCAAAATAGACCCAAGCCCCCGGACTTGGAGTTTATTCAGCCCCCGACATGGTTGTAACCTCGTAAACAGGAAGCACTCTCCAGTTATGCTCGCAATAACAAGCTTCTTGCTTTGTTTCAATGCTTTATCACCTCAGCCGGTCAAAACAAATTGCTCAACATTGTCTGGGTTTCATTAAGTATTCCCAGGATTAGTCACACCTGTGCAAATACGTGCACCTAGGCCAAACACGTGTGACGTGCACAGCAGCCGCCTTCCTTTCCTCAGTCCAGTGCCAATGCTTGCAAGAGGAAAACATTGTTGTGGTTTGGCGGCGGCTGACATCTTTGCCCAGGACCCTCATCAGAAGCTGCCTGGGTGGGTGCATCTGGGTAAGATCGGCAGACATTGCTTAACTTTCAGAAGAAGGGTTGCCAAGCCTGAAGTCTCTCATCCGGAATCCCTTCTGTTTCACTCCTGATGTATGAATATGTTGTAGCATCACCCTGCCATTCCACTAAAATAATAATAATAATAATAATAATAATAATAATAATAATAATAATATTTTTTATTTATACCCCGCCCTCCCCAGCCAAGGCCGGGCTCAGGGCGGCTAACAAGCAATAATAAAAATAAGTTGAATGAATACAACTTAAAAACAAAATTAAAATACATTAAAATACTGAAACATTAAAATATTAAAATGTAGCCTCATCGCAGGAGGAGAAAGGAAAAGAAAAAAGAAAGAGGGGGAGGGGATCAAATTGGCTTCAAGCCAAAGGCCCTATGGAAAGAAATCAGATCCTGCAGGGCCCTGGTCTCATGAGGCAGAGCGTTCCACCAGGCTGGAGCCAGTGTTGAGAAGGCCCTGGCTCTGGTTGAGGCTAATCTAACTTCCTTAGGGCCCGGGACCACTAGGGTGTTGCTATTTATGGACCTTGAGGCTCTCCGTGGGGCATACCGGGAGAGGCGGTCCCATAGGTAATGATGATGATGCGCAATGTGGCTAACCAGATTTATAAAATACACACACATGGGCACATTTAACAGTTCATGTAAATAGACTTCTTGTGTTGGTGTGATACTACATGAGGAAACACAGATCAATCTCTCAGTCGTCTTAAGTGCATAATGAAAGATGTGTGGAGTGAGAGAAAATCCCCCTGTGTACTTTGGAACACGCTAAGAAAATTGCTGTCTGTCTTTGTGATCCGACAGATTTGTTTTTAACATTCACCTTATTCTTTGTTAATTGATGTTCAATTAAGCACTCTGAGTTTCAGCAGGATATTCAAGTGTCGATTATATACACCCTACAAATGTTTTTGCTAGCTGCACATTTATAGTAGAGGATTAGAGAAGCAATGGATTTGTATCATCTACGATATGATAGCTATTACAAGACTTGACAGTCATCAATACAAGCAATATTTTTTCAAATGGAATAGCATTTTAATGGATTATGCATCCTGCTCATCCTGCTATTCCATTCATTTCATAATTAACTCATTGCATTTTAAACCTATGATTTAATTGCTTTAAAATTGATCTGCAACCATACTTCAGTTCAGGATCTATTTTCTTGTGAGCTTTTCCGCTACTCATAGATACACTGTGCTGTGCTTAATTGCAATACACAAGGTCGCTTTAGTAGCATCTAATGCAAGGCACTGCAGCTGAATTTCCACCAATCACCTACATAGAAACAAAAGTACAAAGCTACACAGATGTCTGTGAAGGGTTTCTGGGATTTAGAAACTATAATCCAGTGTTCTAAGTGCTACTCTATATACACATAGCTATATAGTAGAGAGCTTAATTCTGATGATGAGTACAGACTCACATTCAGAAGCTGCATATTTAGGTACACTAACCTGGGTATGAGCTCCACTGAACTCGGTGGACTTGCGTCTGAGTGAATTGGTCTGTAAATTTTTAGGACTGAGCTGTAATAACTTAATGTTGGAGGTGGGAAAACAGTGCATGTACAGAATCATGCTTTCATATTCAATTAAGGTCTGTTTTGGTACATTGTGGCTTCCCAATAAGGGTTGCCACACCAAAACAGGCACTCACACAACTGACAGAGTTCATTCTTGGTTCTCTGTGATCTTTACTTGCACTATTTTATGCAAGTTTAAACCACAGAGCCTAGGACTTGTCGATCAGAAGTTCGGCGGTTCAAATCCCTGCGGCGGGGTGAGCTCCCGTTGCTTGGTCCCTGCTCCTGCCAACCTAGCAGTTTGAAAGCACATCAAAGTGCAAGTAGATAAATAGGTACCGCTCTGGCGGGAAGGTAAACGGAGTTTCCGTGTGCTGCACTGGTTCGCCAGAAGCGGCTTAGTCATGCTGGCCACATGACCCAGAAGCTGTCTGCGGACAAATGCCGGCTCCCTCGGACAATAAAGTGAGATGAGCACCGCAACCCCAGAGTCGGTCACGACTGGACCTAATGGTCAGGGGTCCCTTTACCTTTAACCCTCATTAAGTTCAATGATGCATACTCTGTGGTAAGTGAGTCTAGGAATGCAACTGGGCCGAGCAATCCTAAAACCTGGTCAGGGGCAGAGCAGGATTTTGGCTACAGTGTCTGTAATCCTCCTGGTTTTTGTCCACTGTGGGAGAACAGGGGTGAGCAGTTTCTCCATCACTTTTTGTTGCACCTGCTCCAGGATCTCTGTGGAATGGACTGGCTTAGGATCCAGGGGGCCCATGGCTGCTTTCGTTCTGCTCACACCTCTGTAATATCCCATGTCATGGTCCTATGACCATGTAGTAGTATTTGATCTGTGGTGGTGGAGGCCAGTGGATAAGCATGTGCTCTACATCCTAAGTCACTCTGCTGAGTTCAACTCCCACCCAGAAACCAATGTCCACACTGTGGAAGGATGTGTGGATCCAGAATTGGCCTCCACAGTCACTTACAGACTCATTGTTAAAACTGTGTTTATGGATGACAATCTTACTTGGCTACGAGTGATCGCCAAAGAAGAAGAAGGAGTCATTCTAGCAGCAATGATCAGTCATGTAGGATTGTAGCCTTGGCGGTCCAATTTGCTTTAAGAAAGTAAAATACAAATTGTAAGAGAATTTGAATCTCAGTGCCAGAATATATTCAGCAACATAAGTGAAGGTGGGCAAATATCTGATTTCTAATGGGTCTCTCTCTCTCTCTCTCTCTCTCTCTCTCGTTGCAATGTGTTTACATAGTCAGTCTGTTATCTAGGATAACTGTGGTTTGAATGGTCAATTTTCCTGAGGAAAATGACTCCTTAACTCACTTCAGGATCTAATTTATTGCACATTGTGAATATATAAACAGATTGCTGATGAGTTCAGAGAAAGTCAAGGGGGGAATTTAGCAACAGCACCAAGAATAAAGTAATATTATAAGATGGCTGGAATGTACCTGTTATTCAGAAGTGGGTCTATATACATAGCAAACTGAATAATGCAGGGTGGTGAGCAACAAAATGTAGCCCAGTGTGGAACTTTATAGTACTGCTTCTTGTACTGAAAAACAGTTTTGAGAGGGGACAATATGGAGAATCCACAACTTCCCAAAGGAGACAGTTCCACTGTCGAACAGCTCTTACCGTCAGAAAGTTCTTCCTGATGTTTAGCTGAAATCTTCTAGTTTCCAGAGCAGGAGAGAACAAGCTTGCTCCATCTTCCATGTGACAGTCCTTGAGATATTTGAAGATAGCTATCATATCTCCTCTCTGTCTCCTCTTTTCCAAGCTAAACATACCCAACTCCTTCAACCATTCCGCATAAGGCTTGGCTTCTAGAAGCTTGATCATCTTCATTTCCCTCCTTTGCACACATTCCAGGTTGTCAACATCCTTCCTAAAGTGCGGTGCCCAAAATTGGACACAGTATACCAGGTGTGGTCTGACCAAGGCAGAATAGATACCTTTACCTTTAGAGTTGTACTGTAACATGTAGTTCTCACAATCTGCTTATTGAGCATTAATTCTGATTCTGACATACAATGCCATTTCAAACAATTATTATCCCACACTTTCTAATGCATTTTCCTGTCACTGTCCTTACCGCAAAAGCCCAGGTTTTCGGGGGGGGGGGTGTTTGTTGCAGAAGACCGCTGAATCTGCTTTAATTGTGCAACTTGAATTTCCTGGTACCCCAGACCTCCCAAGTGTCCCTATTTTCCAGGGGTGGTCCTGGATTTCCAGTTAGGGGTACTTGAGCAATTGTTGTGGCTTGTCAGAATCAGAAGATAGAAAACTACTGCCTTCAGTTTTTAGGAGTCTGGGTTGCCTTCTAAACTCCAAAATGGTGATGAACAGCGGAATTTGATTGGTCGAGTTGGTGTGCTATCACTGAATGTTCACAAACAAAACAAAATAAAAAAAATTCCTTCCAGTAGCACCTTAAAGACCAACTAAGTTAGTTCTTGGTATGAGCTTTCGTGTGCATGCAGCCTATCTTCTCTGGGGGGTACGCAAAGCTATCACTATGTCTATAATTACAATATCATAAAAGTTGTCTTAAAAAAATTCTACTGGTTATAAATTCTACTGTCATGGCCACATTGTGGCATGGTAACCTAAAGAGGGAGGGACGCAGGTGGCGCTGTGGGTTAAAGCCTCAGCGCCTAGGACTTGCCGATCGGAAGGTCGGCGGTTCGAATCCCTGCGGCGGGGTGCGCTCCCGCTGCTCGGTCCCAGCGCCTGCCAACCTAGCAGTTCGAAAGCACCTCCGGGTGCAAGTAGATAAATAGGGACCGCTTACCAGCGGGAAGGTAAACGGCGTTTCCGTGTGCGGCTCTGGCTCGCCAGAGCAGCGATGTCATGCTGGCCACGTGACCCGGAAGTGTCTCCGGACAGCGCTGGCCCCTGGCCTCTTGAGTGAGATGGGCGCACAACCCCAGAGTCTGTCAAGACTGGCCCGTACGGGCAGGGGTACCTTTACCTTTAACCTAAAGAGGACAACAGTTACCATGAAAAGGAAGGCAATTTCCAGTTTTTGGCCTCAGGCTTTGCATAAAGAACTATTTGGGTGGCAGCAGCGACACCATAATCTGACCTCTAGGCTAAATACCTGTGAAGAACTGGGACATCTGTACCTATCAAAGGGTTGAGCCAGGCTATGGTTGCTCAAGATATGACGAGGTTCTTGAAAAAATATTGTTAATGATTTCAGTTTCCTACACTAGTAAGACTTTGGCATATGGAATCCTATTTGAAGAGAAATGGGATGTTTGGACTATTTTTAGCTATTCCAATGCTCAGATGCTTCAATGTGGTGTGTATGTGTGTGAAAGTAACACAAACCAATAGATTCTGTAAGGAGGGTGAGTAATGTTGGACCTCTTGGAAATATTTGGCTCACATTTAAGTATGTGGGAGTTTTCTGGAAGCAATTATGACAAAAGTAATGAACTGACCACCCTCTAATAAATATTTTGTCTGTGAGAAAAATCTTAGACATTTTAAAACATTTCATAAGATTGTTTTTTAAAAATGGATTTTCTCTCCCATATACTATTAAAATAACTTTACTATCATAGCAAACACTGCTTAAGATAGGGATACTGAAATCTGCATGAATGCTAATCTCCTGGAAGGGCCTTCTTTCACATCCTGCCATTAGGCTTGCTAGTTTATAACTTAATAATGCTGTGTAATAATGTTGTGATGCTTTCACCGGTGTACAGTATATTTACAGGCTGGCGCAGAAATTTGCTGGCCTGCTCCCCAACCTTCTGCTCTGGTGGGCATAAGCTGAAGAACATTAGACAAGCCTGCTGGATCAGGCCAATGGCCAATCTAATTCAGCATCCTGTTTTCAGAATGGCTGACCAGATGAAAATTCAGTGAGCTAGGCATGAGCACTCTGCGCACCTGTAATTTCAGCAGCTGGTGCTGCGAGGCAGTGGAGGTAGAACGTAGCCATTATGGGTTGTAAAAAGCCATAATGACCATTAGGTCCAGTCATGGCTGACTCTGGGGTTGCAGTGCTCATCTCACTTTATTGGCTGAGGGAGCCAGCGTACAGCTTCCGGGTCATGTGGCCAGCATGACTAAGCCACTTCTGGCGAACCAGAGCAGCATATTGAAACGCTGTTTACCTTCCCGCCGGAGCGGTACCTATTTATCTACTTGCACTTTGATGTGTTTTCGAACTGCTAGGTTGGCAGGAGCAGGGACCAAGCAATGGGAGCTCACCCCGTCGCGGGGATTCGAACCGCCGACCTTCTAATTGGCAAGTCCTAGGCTCTGTGGTTTAACCCACAGTGCCACCCGCGTCCCGATTATGGCTTGTGGTAGTGTTTATAGCCTTGCCCTCCATGAGTCCTCTTTTAAAGCCATCCATGTAGGAGGCCATCATTGTGGGAGCGGGTTCCATACTTTTAACTATGCATTGCATGAAAACATACCTTCTTTTATCAGTCCTGGGTCTTCACTGGATGACCAGCAGCAGGGCTAAAGCTACAAGCCAGAGCTTAGATCGCACCCTTAGTCATACTTTGGTTCCATTGAAATAAATGAGAAGTGAATCATGGCTACTAAGTTGTCCCCCTTTTTTCATTGTGAATAGTTTGGAGCCAACCCATTCTAAGAATTCTACTATCATTCTCCAGCAAATGAGAGTGGGCACATTGATTAATCATTGTACAGCAATCGTACTTGATCGTTGCTACAAACAAGTACTGACAACTCATAGGGGAAAGCATAATTATTCCGCTGTTTATGCTTTGAATCTATGCCAGTGCGATCATTAAAAGTGAGAGTGCTTTATGTAAATAGTATGTTCTGACTGGAGATTGCTGATGGGGGTTAATATGTACAGTCATCGGTGTTCGTGGTAAATGTTTGAGGTGCCTCATCCCATTCATTCAAACACTCCAGACAGATGTGCTGATATGAAGAAGAGGCTGCATCTAATTCAAATCTATGATGCTGTGCAGTCCCACAACTAGGAACTGGGGCAGAAAGAAGCAAGACTGAACTGCCGCAGTGTTCCCGGTCTTCAGAGTTTTTTGACCCATGTAAAGAAAATGGCGAGTGCTGTCAGAATATTTTTTAAAGCAGTAGATCTCACTTAATTGTTTGATATAACTAATACTAGACAATCAGATTTAAAATAACAACAACAACTTCTCTGAGCAGCAGGAAACATTTTATTTACAGTTATACAATCTCTTCTGAATTTGACACACTCCCTCTCCTCTGCATTTTATTTTCAGGTCAGGTGAATTTGGCCTTTGCTATCATTCTTGCCATTTCCTGGTTCCTGAAGGCAACACTTCCTGTTTGTGGTTGCTTAAAGCTGCCGTTCCTACAGGTCAAACTAATTTTTTTGGTCTGTTTCTTTCCCTCTATATCTACTAACCACTGTCAGTTTTCTTCTTGACCTTTCCCCGTATAACTCCCCCACTTCAATTTCTGTTTTCAGACTATTATTGGGTGCTTCTTTGTTTTCATAGCAGATAGATCCAGGAATTATCTGACAATTTTTTATTTTAAAAACAAACAAATGTAAGAGTTTTAAGCAACTGAACATGACATTTAAATGCTACTCACTTACTGTGGGGGCTGTCTGTATTTTATGACATTTCTGGGTCAGCATGTGTTGGTTGTCCCAGTTAGCTCATTGAGAAATAAAGTGCCTACACATTATTTCTTTTAATGTAATTGCCACAAACTAGCACATATGTGTGTTTTAAATCCCTGTTGGTTTATATGGGACTCGTGTGCGTTCGTAACAGTGTGGGGGATTGTGGCCAATATTTTCACTACATAAAAATGGGGAATTAAATGTCAGCAGCAGCATCGACTAAGAGATAAGATAGAGTCTAGTTTACAGTCAAGTATGGACAGCATCTTAAAAAGCAGAGACATCACCTTGCCAACAAAGGTCTGTATAGTTAAAGCTATGATTTTCCCAGTAGTGATGTATGGAAGTAAGAGCTGGACCATAAAGAAGGCTGACTGCCGAAGAATTGATGCTTTTGAATTATGGTGCTGGAGGAGACTCTTGAGAGTCCCATGGACTGCAAGAAGATCAAACCTCTCCATTCTTAAGGAAATCAGCCCTGAGTGCTCACTGGAAGGACAGATCCTGAAGCTGAGGCTCCAATACTTTGGCCACCTCATAAGAAGAGAAGACTCCCTGGAAAAGACCCTGATGTTGGGAAAGATTGAGGGCACAAGGAGAAGGGGACGACAGAAGATGAGATGGTTGGACAGTGTTCTCGAAGCTACCAGCATGAGTTTGACCAAACTGCAGGAGGCAGTGGAAGACAGGAGTGCCTGGTATGCTCTGGTCCATGGGGTCACGAAGCGTTGGACACGACTAAACAACTAAACAACAACATGGACACTTCCAGACAACTGAAAAGAACAAGGAAAAAAGAAAGCCTCCCTCTTTCATAGAACATCAGGGTTGGACGGGGCCTCCGTTGAAATCTAGTCTAGTCATCATCCAAAGAAGGAAATCCGATCTTCCAGTCTTCTGCAGTGAGCCACATGGTAGGGCTGCTTGCTCACCAGACCTCTGACTGAACCACAGCAATGGACCAGGGTGTAGAGGAGAGGGACATGGTGTCAACACAGTGCAAATGGGTTGGCACAGCCAATCCCCTGCTGCTGCTGGTGTGTTTGCACCATGCCAACCATCTCAGCATGCAACAGCGAGTCAGCCGACTGGAGATCCGGGAAGTGGCACAGCCTCACTCTGTTGCATGCTGCCACCACTACAGCACTATCCATGACAGATGAACATCCAGCCTCTGCTTCAGAAACTCAGGTAAAGGAGAGGCCCATCACCATCCAAGGAAGTCAAGAAGCTAATGCAGAACACTTTGTCACAAGGTACGTGTGGCAAATCTACGGGTATGCTAAGGTCTTGATTAAAACATTGCCAGTGTGGTGTAGTGGTTCAGAGCAGTAGTCTTGTAATCTGGTGAACTGGGTTCGTGTCTCTGCTCCTCCACATGCAGCTGCTGGGTGACTTTGGGCTAGTCACACTTCTTTGAAGTCTCTCAGCCCCACTCACCTCACAGAGTGTTTGTTGTGGGGGAGGAAGGGAAAGGAGAATGTTAGCCGCTTTGAGACTCCTTCGGGTAGTGATAAAGCGGGATATCAAATCCAAACTCTTCTTCTTCTACTAGTTTTAATAGAACTTTGGTTTGTAACAAAAAAACGGAACATTGATTTTGACATCAAAACGCACGAAAGCGACGCTCCACTGTGTTCCTTGTTAAAAGGTAAGTTTAAATGCCACCCTGCTTAAAGTAAAATCTCTATTTCCTCACAAATAAACAGAGCATGTTAATAATTTATGATGTGCCAACAAAATGGGGTGTTTCTCTTCTCTATTTCCCTCCCGCCTTAATGTGGTTCCGCATCAGCCAGATCATACAAATATGAAAGTGAAGCTCACTAAATGTTTTTGAGAGTCACTTTAGTGGAGCTGCAGCTCGTTCTGATCTCCTGATGGAGAGAAAAGTGGTGCATAATAACAGCGTTGACCTTGTTGCCCGTTCTGATGGAAGTGAAATCAATTATTAGCTCACCATTGATAGCAGTTGCTCACAGGATGTCCTTTCCCTCGCCCCGAGCAATGAATTGTAACTTACAATTTAATAAGCAGAATCCATCCAATGATGAAATTATAACACCTAAAAAATGCACCCGTACTGAGCTGGTTGATGATATGCAAAGTTATTTAAATTAAACTGATTGAAAATCAACCGCTTAACGAGGAGACATGTTGTGTCAATCAGCCCTTAGATTGCATCTTCGCCACGAACAGTGGGAATAATATTTGCACAGTAACATCAACCAAAATCTGGAAGAGAAGTCATGTAGGAAACTAGATAACTGTTGGCTAGTTACACAACAAAAGTGCTAACATGGCCAAGGCTCTGGGTTTAAAGCCTGCTGGAGGTAGATGGGAGCCTGCATGTCTCCTTTCTTAAAAAGAAAGAAAGATGGCTACAGCTCAGATGGTAGAGCATCTGCTTTGAATTCAGAAGATGAAAGTTTCAGTTCTTGGCATCTTTAGGTAGGACTGGGAAAGACCAGGCTGAACCCCTGGGAAGAGACTGCAAGTCAGTGTTGACTCAGCACAAGACAGCTTCCTTTATAAAGCCCCACTTGAACAGTGTGGTTGCTGTGGTGTTATGATTAATCTCATGCCAGCCTGGGACCATGGAAAGGCTTGCATCTACATAGTTCGTCAGATGGCATGTTTAGCTTCCCATGCAAGTAGGAATGGGAGAATTTGTCATTTCTGGGTTCTCTCCCTTTCTCATTTCCCCAGCATTAAGTTCAGGTCTCCATATTTCCAGATCAGGTTGTGATAGAGATATTTTTTGCCACACCAAGACTGAAACTCAGAAGTATCTCTTAGCTTTGTCCCTAAAGCATCCCAGCCACAGTCCCCGCACCTCTTCATTGTTTCTACCCTGCTCAGCGTTGCCTGTTCACATTGAGACAGGATGTTGCACTTGATGAAGTCAGCTTTTTGAATTTTTTTTATTACAAGGATATGCAATCAAAAGCATCTGTAATGAAATTTCACGTTCTGCTATCAGAAGGTAGAAGAGCTGCTGATTATGATTTTCAGGACTAGCAGAATAATTCAGATATTTAAAAAAATCAAGCAAACCTGCATAATGTATATAGGCCACATAGTTCTGTTTTTCTACCCTGGTGCAGAACTTTTTTTTTTTTTTAAGCAAATGTAGCCCCGGAGATACTATTTGTGTGTGTGTGTGTGTGTGTGTGTGTGTGTGTGTGTCAGAAACACATGTGAAAATGTGCATTTTAGAAGTTTATATATTCACCACCATTTTAGTGCAACTTCTAAAATTCACATTTTCGCATGACTTTCTGCTTAATATACACATTGCTGAAAAGCAATTCCCCTTGATATAATGCATTTTTGTACATGTTACTGGGCCGGAGGACTTCTTTGCAAAATTTGGAAAAGTGCTAATTTTGAAGGAGGGCTATGTTTCGGTTTGTGAATTGTTTTCAGAAGTATCCTGCTTGAGGTTTCCCCACAGCCTCTTCCTATGTTCTTAAGTGTGATCAATTTGGTACGTTAACCTTTAATTGCAAACTTACCATATTTTTCTGTGTATAAGACGCCCCCTATTTTGGGGGCCTCAAAATTGAGAAAAGGGGGGGGAGATTGCCCCCGTGTATAAGACTACCCCCCATTTAAAACATTTTTTAGTAAAAAAACAAACCCTAGTCTTATACATGGAAAAGTACGGTAATTCGAACCCAGCTCCTAACACACACGCAAGTGGCATCCCTCTCACAGAGTTGGTAGATACTAAGTAGGATAGAATACCATCAGAAGAACCCTGTGGATGGAATGCTTTACATGCTTAACCATGGAGAGACCATAGCAGTCAAGCCTGCTGGTTTATGTGTAAAGAACCATCTTTAAAATAACCATCTTTAAAACAAGCGTACCTCCTGCTTAATATGGGGCCCTTTCGTCTGGCAAACCTGTAAATTCAAATGCAATTCCTTGTGAAAATATCCTTTAATAGAGGAGGGGAAAGGAATATCTGCCTGCATGTTTTTCCCTGCGACTCTGTTGTCCGTGCATTTGGCTGTAAATATTGTTATGGCTTTCCTGTTAGATTTCTATGAGCAGAGCTAACAGTGTGGATTGCCTTCATGCAATATCTGGACTTGACAAAGGAGTGTTGATAGTCTTCAGTGTTCCCATGGCAGTTCAGAAGGCTCGGAGATGGTCACAAGAGATTCATCCATATACTCAGACCCTTCTAACCAGGGGGCAGAGCCATGGTGTCTGTGCAGTTTGAGACAGAGACAAGTGAGGTACAGAGGGCTCAGATTAGGCTTCATAAGCATCTTAGGGGGTGGCTGTCTCACCCTGAAGATCTGATGGGGACGTGGACTTTGGCAGTCTGTTGGGGTGCTTAAGTTGTACCTCCACCCCTGCACAACCTGTCTGTCGGCAAAATACTCTTGCAAGTAAGCATTGCACACCTGGAGGTTTCGAAGCTGTGTGTGTTTCAGGCTACCTGTGATGTCTATGAGTAATTGGGTGGCTTGGAGAGGATCCAGAAATGATGGATCAGCATAAAACCCAACATTCTTTCCCCACTTTTGTTTGAACTGTTTCACTTTACTGAACAGATACCATAACTTAATTGCAAGAGTTTTATCAACCAGCATTCCAAGTTGCTATGAGAGAGCTCCATCTGCTGGACATAGTTAGAAATTGTATCTCAGGCAGTCTGCAGCAGAAGTCCTTTGCATTTATTTAACTTATGCTAGCAACGAATCCCAACATTTGGAACTGGAAGGAACCTATTGGATTTATTTAGTTCAAACTTCAAGATAAGATATATGCTGCCTAAAGTATTATCTTCGCACCGGGGCTTTCAAATGATACTGTTCACTTCCCTAAAAATAAATTATTTACCTAGCATCAAACCAACTGGGTTGCAGTTTACATGAATATAGGCCAGAGGTTCTCAGTCCCCAAGGCACAACTTGGGAGAGTTCTTCATCACGCAAAAGCTATGATTATTCTGCGGTTGCACTAGAGCCTTGCATTTTCAGGTCCTGCTCTGGGCTTAGGCGTTCTCTGGTGTGACAGTCAGCCATAGTGGGCTTCTGTAGCTGTGTTGGCAGCAATCCAAGCAGTTCTGGGTCAAGCCACACTTGAAATTTCCCACTGTGTAACTTCCCACAATGTCCCAGGATGATGCAGAGTCGGGAGCATCATGAGAAGTTTAAAAGGGTGGTTGGATCCAGTGGTTTGGCACTGCTCATAGGCCAAGCAGCAGCAGCAGCAGCAGCAGCAGCAGCAGCCCCCCAGCCCGGGAACTGAGCTCCTCGCCTCTGCTCAGTGGTGCCAGATGCTGGTTCTGTCCCTGCTCAGTTTCAAAATAATGCCCTACTCATATGACTGTTGGTGCATTGACCAGCAAGGCAACCCTGTGAAGGAGGAGGAGCAGGAGGAGCAGCAGGAGCAGGAGGAGGAGGAGCATCTTATCCACCCTTCCTACTTGTCCAGTGGCAAGGCTCTGCCAGCTGCCAGCTTACTCAATGACATGATTTTTGGGATGCGTCCGGGGAGACGGGGGCATTTGGCAGCCCCCCAGCTGGCTCCAGCCACCGGCCGGCAGCTGGGCGGACTCCGATTCTCGGAACAGGATCAATCAGCGACACAAGCCTCAGAGACCTTTAGAGACTTGGCATGCTCTAATCAGCAGAGTGAATAAATTCTCACGATGGAAGTGGCGGACAGAAACATGTGTAAGCATTATCTACAGACGTTTATTCAGCATCAGGAAACAAAGGAAAAACATGTCTGCTTCCCTTCATGTCCAAGCAAAACAGCAGTATAGCAAAAGCACTATACAAACGGAAGTTCCCAGCAAGCTGTGCTGGAATGTAAACAGACATGTGACATACAACTATCCGCACATCTGTTCTAAAGGTGGAATGGAACTATATCCCAACAGTGATGACCTTGTGATGGCTATGGTCTGCCTACACCACTGGAAGCAGTCGTGGTGGCTGGGAACCACGGGGGGGACAGTTGCCCTCCTGCTTGAGCCTTGCTTGCTAGTTTCCCACCAGCATCTAGTTGGCCACTGTAAGAACAGGATGCTGGACTAGACGGGCAGGCTCTTCTTCTTATGTACTTCTGTTTATTTCTTCCCCTCCCAGGAGTGGGTCTTGCCAACATGGCTCTCTGTCTCCTTGCCAACTGGTACAGGAATTATTATGTTTGCTCACAGAAAGCTCATTGCTTACTTGGGTGGTGCCTCAAGTGGCTTCATAGAGTCACAGAATCGTAGAGTTGGAAGGGACCCAAAGTGTCATCAAGTCCAAGCCCCTGCAATACAGGAATTCAGCTAGAGCATCCATGACAGATGGCCATCCAACCTCTGCTTTGAAAAACCTCCAAGGAAGGAGAGTCCACCACCTCTTGTAGGAGACCATTCCACTGTTGAACAGCTCTTACTGCCTGAAAGTTCTTCCTGATGGTTAGTAGGAATCTTCCTTCTTGTAACTTGAAGACATTGATTCGAGTGCTACCCTCCAGAGCAGGAAAAAACAAGCTTGTTCCTTCTTCCTTGTGACAGCCCTTATATGTGAAGATGGCCATCATATCTCTTCTCACTCTCCTCTAAACATACCCAGCTCCTTCAACTGTTCCTCATAAGGCTTCGTTTGCAGTCCCTTGATCTTCACATGGTGACTCAGTTGAACTTTGCTGCCCTGAGACTCTCCCAGCCTCTCTTGTTCTGTGTGTCTGTTGGCCAGACAGCCAATAAACTACTGCCACCTCCATGGGAGAGAAGCGATTGAACCTGCCAGTCAGGATGACTAGAGCATGGCCACAGTGTACCCTCTTTTCCCAAAAGGCTGGGAGTGATAAAGTCTCAGTTTCCCCCCATGTTTTGTTTTGTTGGAGCTTCCAGAACATCTTGCCCTGAAGACTAATGGTGCTTCCAGGCAACCAAAAGTAAACTGTTTCTTAATGTATGGGGCCAAAGTCAAGGGTGATGGACCTGGGATCCTCCAGATGTTGTTGGACACCATTTCTGACCATTGGCCATGCTGGCTGGGACTTGTGAGAGCTGGAATCCAGCAGTTTCTGAAAGGCCACAGTCCATCCATCCTGGACAAGCTCACTGCTAGTGAACATTAAAGAACCATACTTGAAACCCTCCTCACCTATTTGGAACCCTGGACTTATGAGTAAGCTAATATGATGTCAGGGGCTGGATTGAGGAGGAATGATGGGAACCCACCGCCTTTCCTGCACCTTCCCGAGAACAGTGGTTTGCAGAAGGTCATAGTTCAGAGGCTGCAGAGGGGAGAAGCTGGATAATATTGGGAGAGGAGCAGGAGGGGGAAGAAGCACCAGTGGAGAGACAGCCGACAGACTCAGTGTCTCTTGAAAGCATTCCTGATCCCCCCCTCTCAGAACCAGACGGCCCTTGAGAGTAGTAGAACAGAAAACTCAAAGGCAGAAAGCACAGATTAGCTGTGCTGGTCCGGGGGGGGGGGTTTACCTTGGGGCGAGGTCCAGGACCTGAGTTGAGGGTCGGCAGACAGTCCTCCTCGGGTGAAGCGGGGTCCACAGAGTGAAGCCGGGCAAGGACAGGAACTCTGGGGGAAACAGGACTGGATGCTGGCCGAAACAGCTCATCAACGACGTTGCTCCCGCAACCTGGGACTGGGCTGACTGGCCTTTATCTTCTCTGAGGCTAGGGGTGGTCCCGGCCCCCAGGAGACCTGCCTCTCCTGGCCTTAAGGCAAGCACTCCTCCTGGGAGAAACCAGTTCCCTTCACCTCTCTGCCCTGAGCCTCTGCAGTTCAGGAGAGGCTGAAGGGTTACTGGGCCCAGGGGGAGACTCACCTGTAGGCACTGAGTCCTCAACCACCTCCGGAGCCAGAGTGGATTCACCTGGTGCCTGCTCCTGAGGATCCAGCACAGGTGCTGGCGCTTCAGAATCAAGGCTCTGCCCCAGTTCAGCCGGCCCTGGAGGCGGGGACTCCTGTGCAGGCTGGGATTCCTCCGGTTCAGCCTCTGAATCGGATTCCCAGGCCATCACATTAGCCAGCGCAGGGGTGACGTAGAATAGGAGGGACTGAGGGGTGGGACTTTACTTGGAGCGATGCCATTATCTAAGAGAAACTGCATTCCTTCATCTCTCTGTGTGAATATTGAATATACTACTTGATAAGAACTCTTCTTGGGTTTTGTTTTTTTTTTTTTTTGCTTATTCTCACCATGAGGGATAGGGATAGGATTCCCTGAAGCCTTGACACCACCACAGAACCTTGGGTGTGGAGGAAGATAGATGCCCCTTGTTACTTCTATCCAGGGCTCTTTTAGCCAGAACTCAATGAAAATCAGTTCTAACACCTCTCAGCTGGACGCCATTGCCATTATAAGGGAACAAGGGAGGCGTTCATAGTGACCTCCTTTTCTAGGAAAAATAGCACTATGTCTGCATGATCTTGTTAATGTTGTTATTAATTCCTATGCAGAATTTTATTATCCAGATAGCCAGTCTGATTGTATACCTTATGAACAACTTCACCTTTTTAGGTTAAAATGTGTTTTTTGTTTTTGTTTTCAAAAAAGATGGTCAATCCCTGCAGAGGAGTCTGTGGCGATCACAGTTCAAAGATAAAAAGAAGGTAACTTCTTAAGATTACCACACATTAAACAACAGACTAATACAGTAGAGGGCTTACTTGCTTCGGAGTTATGATACTGGAAACAAAGGGTAGGGAAGAAAAGTATTGTTTTAAAAAGTGTATAAGCTGCTAATACAGCAGGATATGAGTAAAGCCAAGGGCCTAAAACACCTGCAGGAAATAGACTGGGGAATAGAAATTGGGGGTTGGGTGAGGAGAGAATGGATTTGGATTTGGGAGAAATTCTCATGTCAGCTAAGATTAAAGAGATAATGCAAAAACTTCTGTACATTCACAAAAACATTTTGGCATTATTATGCCAGCAAGACTGTAATGATAGGGGTAGTTATAGCCATATGTAGTGAAAGCATCAACATTCTGGGATTGGAAAAATGAGGAAATTGGCAAAATCACGTGTCAGCAAGTTATGAAAACCCCAGAGCTGGCACTGTTAAACTTACTTACAAATGAAAATCCGGGCTTGACTGACAAACCTTTCATTGGAGTCCTTCTGGTGACAGCACATGTGGTCATTGCCCACTTCTGGAGAGGCCTTCAAGGGGCTACTTTAAAATCTTTTTATAGAATAGTGTGGCGTGTAGCCGTTACTGGAAAGCTAACACACCAATTATGCCTGGCGAGAGCAGCAAAACCCAAGGGTACTTTTGCTGGAGAGTCGTGGAACTTTATTTTCTTTACAAATACTCTAGAAAGTGGAAGGCCCGTCCCTGGGGTTTGCACTAATATATGGATTTCATGATAACTGCCCCTCATTTATATGAATGCCTGCCACTATTATGCGAGAATAGCGATTATTACAAGGGTGAAGATATTTCCAAAGTTGGGAGCTGTACTTCTTTGGTTTTAATGACTTTGATGATGTAACACAGCTGCAAAATGACAATAAAAAAGTTGTGATTAATTGATGCAATATGTTTTGCGTTGTACATTGTCATCGCTTTTTTCTCATGAAGCAAAATAAAAATATTTAATAAAAGAATGCGTTTGTCTCGATTAATTTAGATCAATCTTCCAATGAGTGGGAGCAAGGAATAATGGCCATTCCCATCACCAGGCTGGGCAGTGTAGATGATGAGAATGACAACAGTGAGGATGAACATTGCTCCATCTCTGCAGGTGCTCTGCACATTTTTCACACACACCTCAATTTGTGGGGAGCAGGCAGTGGCAGGGTATTGGGGAAGGCTTGGAGGGCTAGTTTAGGCTTGCAGGCCACCAGTTCACCACTCTTCAACTAGAAATATTTGCACTCTGAAACATCCTTTCTCCACCTTGGGTCACCAGATGTTGTTGGACTACAACTCCCATCATCCCTGATCACTGCTAGCTAGGGATGATGGGAATTGTAGTCTAGCAACTTTGGGGAATCCAAGGGTGAGAAAGACTGCTCTAAAGGCTGAAGTGTGTATTTTGTGGAAAATACAGGTCTCTGGGTTTTTATTTATTTATTTGGTGTTGTACCGGTTTAAACAGTCATGGCTTCCCCCAAAGAATTCTGGGAAGTGTAGTTTGTTAAGGGTGTTGAGAGTTGTTCAGAGGCCCTGTTCCCCTCCCAGAGCTACAATTCCCAGAATTCGCTTGTGAGGAGGACTTGATTGCTAAACCACTCTGGGAACTGTAGCTCTGGGAGGGAAATCAAACTGGTCTTCTAACAACTCTCAGCACCCTTAAGAGACTGCAGTTCCTAGGACTGGGGGAAGCCATGACTGTTGGTATGATAATACCAAGGTATGATAATACCTTAAATGTATAGCTTTCATGCAGGTGTATAGTTCCACCCAAAGCGGTGGTTTCAGGGGAACTTACTGTCCACCTAGTTCAGGACACTATAGAATGGAAAAGTAGAAAGAAAACAGGAGGGGGGGAAAGTTCAGTTAATTTTTCTATATCAGGATTGTTTCGCCCCCAGCATTCATGCTTGAAGTATAATAATAATAATAATAATAATAATAATAATAATAATAATTTATTATTTATATCCCGCCCATCTGGCTGGGCCTTCCCAGCCACTCTGGGCGGCTTCCATAAAAACCAAAAATACAGTAAAATCACACGTTAAAAACTTCCCTGAACAGGGCTGCCTTAAGATGTCTTCTGAATGTCAGGTAGTTGTTTATTGCTTTGACATCTGCTGGAAGGGCGTTCCACAGGGTGGGCGCCACTACCGAGAAGGCCCTCTGCCTGGTTCCCTGTAGCTTTGCTTCTTGCAATGAGGGAACCGCCAGAAGGCCCTCGGCGCTGGACCTCAGCGTCCGGGCAGAATGATGGGGGTGGAGACGCTCCTTTAGGTATACTGGACCGAGGCCGTTTAGGGCTTTAAAGGTCAGCACCAACACTTTGAATTGTGCTCGGAAACATACTGGGAGCCAATGTAGGTCTTTCAAGACCGGTGTTATATGGTCTCGGCGGCTGCTCCCAGTCACCAGTCTAGCTGCCGCATTCTGGATTAGTTGTAGTTTCCGAGTCACCTTCAAAGGTAGCCCCACATAGAGTGCATTGCAGTAGTCCAAGCGGGAGATAACCAGAGCATGCACCACTCTGGCGAGACAGTCCGCAGGCAGATAGGGTCTCAGCCTACGTACCAGATGGAGCTGGTAAACAGCTGCCCTGGACACAGATTTGACCTGTGCCTCCATGGACAGCTGTGAGTCCAAAATGACTCCCAGGCTGCGCACCTGGTCCTTCAGGGGCACAGTTACCCCATTCAGGACCAGGGAATCCTCCACACCTGCCCGCCTCCTGTCCTCCAGAAACAGTACTTCTGTCTTGTCAGGATTCAACCTCAATCTGTTAGCCGCCATCCATCCTCCAACCGCCTCCAGACACTCACACAGGACCTTCACTGCCCTCACTGGTTCTGATTTAAAAGAGAGGTAGAGCTGGGTATCATCTGCATACTGATGAACACCCAGTCCAAACCTCCTGATGATCTCTCCCAGCGGCTGCATGTAGATGTTGAAAAGCATGGGGGAGAGGACAGAACCCTGAGGCACCCCACAAATGAGAGCCCAGGGGTCTGAACACTCATCCCCCACCACCACTTTCTGAACACGGCCCAGGAGGAAGGAGCGGAACCACTGTAGGACAGTGCCCCCAGCTCCCAGCCCCTCAAGACGGTCCAGAAGGATGTTATGGTCGATGGTATCAAACGCCGCTGAGAGATCCAGCAGAACTAGGAAACAGCTCTCACCTTTGTCCCTAGCCCGCCGGAGATCATCAACCAGTGCGACCAAGGCAGTTTCAGTCCCATGATGAGGCCTGAATCCCGACTGGAAGGGATCCAAATGGTCCGCTTCTTCCAGGCGTGCCTGGAGTTGTTCGGCAACCGCTCGCTCTATCACCTTGCCCAAGAATGGAAGATTTGAGACTGGGTGATAGTACAGGTGGGTTCAATTTGGGTGCCATCCTGCTGCAGAATGCCCCTCTGCAGACAACCTGTCCTCTGCTACAGCAGTATTTCAGCTCACACCCTTGTTATATGTATAAGCAAATGGTAACCTAGCAGTCTCATTAGCTCAGCTCTCTTTGTGACCTTTCCATTGTCTGCAACACTTTACTCTATATAACACACTCAGCAGTTTCTGCCGTTCTGTGATATTCTCAAAGGGAGAGGAGATTAGAGCTTTCCTGAGAATTTGCATTGTACGGCAAAAAATTAAAAATAAATAAATAAAAGATCAAGAAACTTTGAAGAGCGGGAAGGACAGAAAGGAAGAAAGCCAAGACAGAATGAAAGAGGAGGTTTTTTTTTTTTTAAAAAAAAGTCTGAAATAAGTAGTAAAATAAAAAAGCAGAGTGCAGAGTTATTAGGTTAGGCTTTTACTCTAAAGCTTAAAGCCCCAGGAAGCTATCTGGATGTTATGAAAAATAATGAATAAATATTATATTCCCAAATCTGCTACCTTTAAAAAATTATATAAGAAAGGGCGTAATTTTAAATCCAGTTTTGAAAAGCTGGCTGCTGTACTGAGTCAGGTTAAAGAACTTCAGGTCAGGGTGATGGTGGAATGTGGCCCTCCAAGCCTCTCTTTGTGGCCCTTGGGATAGTTAAAAGCATGTGACCTGCATAGCCGTGGCAACTCATGATGTCAGTGTGTCCCCTCTAATTGTAAATGCTTCAAAGCCCATTCTGCCATGTGGCTCTCACTGTGGCCAATGGTTCCTTATAGTATTCAAAGCTTCCTTCGGACAAGGCAGCACAATGACCTTGAAAGATTGGCTTCCTGATGTCTGCAAAGGCTTATCCCTTTGCCCCAACACCTGGGTGCTTAAGGAGTCCAGGCTGCTGCTGCTGGCTAACTCAGGTTTTATGGTGATGTGCACAAGAGGGCCTCATTGAGTACATGGGATGTGGGTGGTGCTGTGGTCTCAACCACTGAGCCTCTTGGGCTTGCCAAACGTCAGTGGTTCAAATCCCCACAGTGGGGTGAGCTCCCATTGCTCTGTCCCAGCTCCTGCCAACGTAGCAGTTTGAAAGCACACCAAGTGCAAGTAGATAAATAGGTACAGCTGTGGCAGGAAGGTAAACGGCATTTCTGTGAGCTCTGGTTTCCATTGCAATAGAAGTGGTTTAGTCATGCTGGCCACATGACCTAGAAAGCAGTCTGTGGACAAACGCCGACTCCCTTGGCCTAAGTGCCACAACCCCATAGTCGCCTTTGACTGGGCTTAACTGCCCAGGGGTCCTTTACCTTTTTATCTTTTACCACTGAGGGTACTACATGAAGGCTGGTTGTTGCTGCTTCTGTGCTTTCCAAGTTCACGCAATGCATGGAACAGCTTTATCATTAAAAGTAGCTTTCCACTTTGCTTGTTTACCACGTTCCTTTCTTTGAAGATAAAAGTCCATGCATGCCAACTAGAATTCAGTTTTGGGGATGCAACATCATTTTTATGGACCTATGAGCATGTGGGAATCAACCTTGGCTTAGGTAATAGCATCTGGATCAACTGAGCCTACTTCTTGCCTGCAGATGTGCTTGGTAGGCACATAAGTGTCATCCAGATGATATAATGATTAATTCCTGGTGGGAAAGATGAGTCACAATTGTCAGGCTTTGAACTGATAATTCTCTCCAAATGTGAACCATAGAATGCTATGTAGTGTTCAGATAATTTGGTCCAAAGTGCTGTTGTGCAAGACATGACAGGCAACTGTCTATCCGAGTCTGATGGGGTTAACATTGCTGATGAAGCCAGGTGTAAGAATGTTATGTACTGAGTTGAATAGGATTCAGAATGCAGCAGTCTTATTGGTCCACAGGAGCCATCCAATCCAGCTCCAGGTGGAAGTGAATCTGCGACCTGATTGGCCTACAGCAGAATCCTGGAATTAGCCAATCATGTGGGGCCCATTGTGTAAATAATGTATATAAAGCAGATATTCCGGGGGAACTTCCATTCCTCCTCACCACTATGAGCTGAATAAAGAGCATGAAATCCACTCTCGACTCCGAGTATATTTCAAAGAAGCAGGAGAATGATCTATAATTTTGCCTCATCATTATTATTTATGGAGGATGGGGTCCACCTTTTAACACAGCTATCTACAAAATTAGATGATTTGGGGTGATTTCCCCCTTTTCTAGCAGCCATTTGTACCCTGCTGGTTCAGGTTCTCTGGCTCTGGGTATAGCCTTGGGGGGGGGGGGGGGAGGTGCAGGAAAAAGAAGAGAGGAAACTTTCCTTCCATGAACTTCCTCTCATTCGCTTATCTTAGGCTCCAGACAATTGTCTTTCAATGATGGATGGCTGCCAGCAACTGCATGAGAGCACAAGCAAAAAACCCGACTGTGGTTAAAAAATTACTGCTGTAGAATCAGTCAGCATATAGTTTCAGGTACATACTGAGTGTGAATCACACTTCTGTAAATAAACATGCTGTGTAATTGCCTTAAGATCCTGATAATTTAAAAGATAAGAATTTTGAAAAGCTTCTCTGTAAGAGAGCACAAGCAATAGGGTTATAGCTTCTTGCTAGTCCTTCAGCTCAATTAAGATACATGCTGGTTTGAACAGATTTCAAACCTGTGTTAGAAGATGGGGGGCCAAGCAGCCTTGCCTTGGACCTCTTTCCTATAAAGAGCGGTGTGAAACAGGGTTGTGTTCTCACCCTAACTCTTTTTGGTCTGTTGTTCTCCCTGTTGCTCTCCCATGCCTTCAGCTTGACTGAAGATGGCGTTTGCATCCATCCAAGAAGTGACCTGGCACATCTCCATGCCAAAGAAAAAGTTTGGTGAGTCCTTATGCAAGAGATGTTGTTTGCAGAGGTGTAGCTGGGGGCACTGGGCACCACACTGCGGGGGGCAGCACTGCAGCGCGCCTGAGCCACACATCTCTCCTGGGAGTGGCTCAGGTGCCTGCAGGCTCTGTGCTGCCTGAAATGGCAGCGTGGGGCTGCATCTGTCCGCCACCTCTCCCTCAGTCACTCTACAGCTGGGGGTGGGGTGGGCAGTGAGGCTCCTGCCCCAGCTTTCCCCGCCCCCACGGGTGGCTTGCCCCGCCCCTGGGCACAGGGCACACACACCGCCCTGGGCGCCCAAGCAGCTAGCTATGTCACTGATCATTTGCAGATGACATGGCACGCTCCGAGGAAGGTCTACAGAGACTCATCAATCATTCTGGCCAATATGGGAGTTTGGCCTTAACATTACCCTGACAAAGACCAACATCTTGGGTCAGGATGTTGTCAGCACTCCACGCATCAGCATTGACGACTGCATGCTTGAGGTGGTAGATGATTTTGTCTACCTGGGCTCCACCAGGACCAGCAAGCTTGGGCTCACTGATGTTGAGCTGGACAAGCGTCATGGTAAGGCAGCTATGGCAATGACTCGCCTCTCCAAAAGGCTATGGGAGAATGTGATCCTAAAGTCCAATATCAAGATGAGGGTCTACCAGTCTTGTATGTTGAGCGTGCTGTTTTATGGTAGTGAGTCATGGGAGACTTAAAGCCTTAAAGCCTCAGGAGCAATGCCTCAATGTCTTCCACGTGCAATGTGTCAGGAAGATTTTGAGCAGGACAGAATCTCAAACAAAGATGTGTTCTCCCAAGCTCACATTCCCAATATGTTCGTACTCCTGTCTCAGCGACGTCTACGCTGGCTTGGTCATGTCCACAGAATGGAAGAGTGCAGGATCCCCAAGGATGTGTTCTACAGGGAGCAGGCACCAGACCTGTTGGCAGACCAATTCTACATTACAATGATGTCTACAAAGTGTGACATGAAGGCTGGCAACGTTAACCCCGCCATGTGGGAATCAAATTTGCAGGCTATTTCAGACAGTCCCTGTTTATAACAAGAACAACAACAAAAAGGAAGTGGGAGTGAATCAGAATTAGTTTCAACGGAAAGTGTTTATGAGCAAATCTGTTCATATCACGGAAGACTTTTCTTCTTTTTTAAAAAGGCTCACCTTTTAAAATGACTTTGGTGCAAAAACAAACATACAAAAGTGAATATCCTACAAAAATGAAAATGGGATTGACAGGAGAGAATGGGCAACATTCAAAGAGGCAAATGAAGTTCAAAAGGGAAAGTTGAATGAATCACCAATTTCATGTTTGGTTTCTCAGTGTGTCTATTATGCTGCTAGGGGAAAACCCTCTTGAGCAGGTGGCCTGACTAACATTGTAAATAAAAGGCAGGAGCAAAACACAGAATCCTCAAGTTTAGAGATCCAGGCAGTTGCTGCTTTTGTTATAGCTTCCTGCAATTGAAAATAGCATAGTTATAGAACCCTGGGAAAGTAAATATTTGAAACCAAAAGAGAAGGAGTAAACAAGAAGTAGAAGCACATACAGTGGTACCTCGGGTTACAGACGCTTTAACCCAGAAATAGTACCTCGGGTTAAGAATTTTGCTTCAGGATGATAACAGAAATCGGGCGGTGGTGGCACGGCGGCAGCGGGAGGCCACATTAGCTAAAGTGGTGCCTCAGGTTAAGAACAGTTTCAGGTTAAGAATGGACCTCCAGAACTCATTAAGTTCTTAACCCAAGGTACCACTGTATGGGTAATATATCTGCATTCTGTTACAGAGATAGCTAACTGGTGATCCATGGGCCAAATATAGCCCCAACTAATATTGCCCAGCAATATTATTGTGGAAAATTGCACAATTTTGTGGATGCTACAACAAATTTTAATCAAATCTTGGTTAAGCAATTTCTCCGCAGTATCCCTTCTGAGGTAAAGCAAAATGTTTTCACAATTAAAGCAATAGAGAGATTAGGGACACAGAAAGATGCATTATGTATTCTAGCTCTCCATTATTGGCACTGAGAGTGGCTTTCCAGGATTTCAGACAGGGTTCTTTCCCAGTCCTACCTGGGAATTAAATCTGGGTCCTTCTGCAAAGCAGATCCCCCACCTCTGAGCTAAACCTTTCTCTTTTGAATTGTGTATGCTAGGTGGGTTTAATAGGATGTAAATGTATATGTATGTATGTATGTATGTATGTATGTATATGTCGGAAAAATGAGATAAAACAGCTAACTAGCAGATAAACTAAAACATGACAACTTTAAAATGCCTTGCAAAAGGATGTTAAGTGCTCCTGGGAACATAGGAATCTGCCTTATATAGAATCAGACCATTGGTCTCTCTATCTCAGTCTTGTCTGCACTGACTGACAGCAGCTCTCCAGGGTGTCGGATGAAGCTTTCTCCCAGTCCTACCTGGAGATGCTGAGGATCTTCTGGGAACTTCTGCATGCAATGCAAATGCTGTACCTAACAGGAAGGGCCATAACTTAGTAGAAGAGCATCTGCTTTGCATGCAGAAGGTCTTGTGTTGGCAGAAAAGAACAGTGTTTAAGAAACGTGCACCAGGACTTATTTCTGGGCAGAAATTCATTGCACAATCGCAGAATGCACAAAAATTATGCATTTCCTACAAAAGAGACACAAAGCTTTTGGATCTTGTGTGTATGAGTGCACATATATGTCTTCGTGTAACTCATTCACACTTCCATTTCCCCTGCTGCTTTTGCCCAGGAGATCCAATTCTTTAGTGCTGAATCAGAGCAAATGTCAGTTGGGTTTTCTCCGAATTGATATTTGATCTGATTTAGTGCTAAAGAGTTTTCTGGGGGAAAGGAGTGGGGCAAAGGGAAAACCGCTCAGCCTGGAAAGCACAGAACAAGTGGAAGTGTCGGTGAGCTTTGTCTCTATGGAACTTACGTCTCTGGAGGTTTACCAAGTGCATGCAACGGTGCCAGTGTCTTTTTTTCTTTTTAAGGAGAAAGGTAATTTCTGGGAAGAGAGCCAGTGGCTCTTACGCAACAGGGCAGTTTACAGACTTGTTGGCATTTGAGACAGTAACGTTTTCATGCAGGTATAAACAAAGAAGAAGCAATGCAACATGGATGCAACATATTCCTTTGCAAACTTGTACAGACAATAACATCATCTTTCTTCAAACTTCCTGGTGGGAGTTGAAGAAAGCCTTGTAGGCAATTTAGTTCAGCTCCCCGGGTTAATATAGGAAACCCAGATGTTCTTGTGAACAGAAGCTGGTGCATGTTCTTATACTGTGGAATAAACACTCTCCATGACTGCTTTCACTGTGCACACATTTACAGCCTCCAAATTGAAGGTGTACTTCTTTTTCCTCTTCGTTCATGGAGATGTAGAGGGGAAAGGGACCCTGAGGAGTCCAGCTTCCTGCAATGCAGGAAAATGCAGCTGTCCCATACAGGGATCGAACCTGCAACCTTGGCGTTATCAGGCCAAGCTCTAACCAACTGATCTATCCAGCTAATCTATCAAGCAAGCTGTCCACTTTGCTGTTTCCCCAAACATTTCTAGCATGTTTACTCACAGAAACATTTGTTCAGTGATATCCCCACCCCCAGTTCATCTATCTGTGTTCTTCTTGTTTTACTGTTGTTCTACTGTGACTGACACAATCAGTACTTAGCACAGTCCCACCAGTCACAAATAGGAAGAGCAGGTTTCCCCTGAACTCCGTCTGTGTGCAAAGAGGGTACCTGTGTCCACTGAGCATCTCTTTTTGCTAAGCTTCCTGCAAATAACCACAAAAACAGGCAGTAAAATGCAAAGGAAACCGATCACTAGGCATATCTTGCAGCTGTTTCATACATAAGGTTATTTCCCCCCCAATAGTTTGCTGTAAGTTAAAACAGGCAAAGAGGAACAGGATCCTATTATCTATCTCGTTATCTCTTTACATTATTCAAATATTCACTTGCTGTAGCTTTTGTGTGCAAACCAAGGACAAATAATTGCACCAGGAAAAGGAAGGACAAAGTTTCCCTTGCAGCAGGAGAATAAACAGTCCTGTTTGTTTTAGCCATTGCTACTTGTACATGCAGACAAATGCACCGAAGGTAAGCTTTGTAGAATGCAGTGGTCAGGTAGCAATGATCTTTTCCCTATGGAAACCCTAGTCTCTTCTTGCCCCCAGCCCCAGAGCCACCTTGTTTCCCATTACAGCCAGCAGATATCACAATGTTCATCAGGAAGGAGTGCTTTTCCTCCCCGATATGAGTTTCATCCCTTGCCTCCTGGGCAGCAGCTGCTGTTAAAAAAAATGAGAGGCAGAACGTGGAGCTGGGATAGGCTTTTTTCTCCAGCCCAAGGGCCACTTACTCTGATGAACAACCTTCCAGGGGCCACATCCCCAGTGAGGGGCACAGGCAAAAGCATGTGGGGCAATGGATGCATGACTGTGTGAAGATGAATTCCATCCACACAAGAGTCACTGATGTCTCTATCAAGGCAGGCAAGCAAGATCCGCTATCACAGGTCAAAGGGATTCCATCCAGGCAAAGAAGAAGGCATGGAGCAGGGCCGAAGGGGCACATTTGGCTCATGTGGATTCCCCACCCCTAGTGTAGGGCAAAGGCATAGGCCTGGTCCGTGCACACACTCTCTGTTTCATGTGGTGGTAGAGCAAGAGAACAAAGCCCTGCCTCTAACTAAGCACGCAGAGGCAACATGTGAAATATACACTGCCTGCCCATAGATGCAGTGGTTTAATTCATGACATCTTCCCACCTCATTTATTGGAGGGGAAAGAATCATTTGAAACAGGTCACTGTCCACATGGGCCTCTTTGCGCCCTGTGGTGAGCAGTGTGTGCTGCTTCTCTGCCACCCAAATTGTAGCCCTGACCTGGTGAATATGTATGAGTCAGGCCGTAGAATTGCAACTTCCTCGGAATGTCATTTCAAAGGTCGATGAATGAGTTTATTCATTCTTGGAATCTGAATTATTGGGGGGCTTTCTTAAAAACCTATTTGAGATTGCATTAATTCGTTGTGTATTCAGCTATGCTCTTTTCCAGAACCAGTGTGCTACTGCTCACGTTCCAATTGACCTCATGTGCAGTTGACTAAAGCTGAAAAGTATTTATGTTTATGTACTTCTCAGTCCCATTGATTTCAATGACAGAAGGAAAGGACATACTAAAATCATCTCTTGAAATTAATGAGACTTAAAGCGGACTGTGCACCTTGTAATAAAAGGTTGGATGGCCATCGGTCATAGATGATCTAATTGAGCTTCCTGCATTGCATGGCGTTGTTAAGGACAGGAGAGCGCTGCAGGCAAAAACAAGCAAGATGCATTAACAGTCATGAGATTCCTGCATTGCAGGGGGTTGGGCTAGATGACCCTTGGATGTCCCTTCCAACTCTATAATTCTGTGTTCACTCTACAGCTGTGCGGTTTGCTTTTGTGGTGTGGAGAAACACCCTCTCCTCGCACTCAGGGACGTTCTCCTCTTCACTGTGGATTCACTGTGGTAACAACAACTAAGAGCCTAGCTCAATCGGGTCGAGAAGCCCACATGGTGGGCTTGAAGAAGGAAAAGGACTGCCCTCATTTCATATCTGAACTGACGAGGACCACCCAACACCTTTCGGAGCTAAGCGCGGAGTAAACCGCGCCCGGCTTCCCTGCCCTCTCGGGATTTCGCGCCTTTTCGATAATTGCCTCTCGGTTGCCAAGCCAACGCGCGGGGCTGGGCTTCGACCTGCTTGGGCTGCTGCTGCTGCTGCTGCTGCAGCCGCCGCCACTACTTCCCCTCCGGATGCGTCCTCGCCCGCCCCCCACCCTCCGGCCGCGCTGCCTCGCAGCTCATCCTCCTCCTCCTCCTCCTCCGCGCGAGGGACGTTTCCCCCCAGCGCCTCGCCTCCGTGCACAATGACCAGCGGCCAGGAGTGCGGGCAGGTGCAGGCCAGGTGAGCCCGGGGCCCAGCGCGCGGGAAGCGGGCGGCGAGGCGAGGGTACCTCGGCGGGGCTCGAGTGGCACCAGCGCCGAGCCCTCGCTCGCTCGTTTCGGCGCCAAAGGTCGCCGACCCCGCGCGCGAGGAGAGCGCTGCTTGGAGCGCGCGCGCGCTTCCTCACGTCTCCGGCGCCTGGACGCGGCGGCGGAGGGAGCACGCGGCGCGATAACAACAACAACAACAACAACAACAATGAAGGGCGCCATTGCATAAGCCGAGGAGGATAAGAAGTCCTGGCACTGAGGGGAAGGGAGGATGGCGGGAACGTTTCCACACCGTCGCCAAGGATGGGGGAAATGAGACGTGGGGGGCATGACTCGATCCCTTCGCTCGAGGGGCGGTGTTCTGTGGTTCTTTGTGCCTTTCCCTCTTCTTCATGGAGGCAGGGGAAGTCTCTCCCCCCCCCCCGACCCCATGCTCGGCTCCCCTCTCCCCACAGCCGCTGGGCGCGTCTCTTTCTCCTGAGGGAAGGCGCTGGCGGGGCGCGGGCGCCTTTGAAGCGCCTTTGGGAGAGGCAGAGTGGAAGATGGCGACGAAGGCTGCGCGCAATGATCGACCCCGGGGCCGGGGATTTCGCCTTGCTCCTCTGTGATCCGGAGGCAGGGCTGGGCACGGGGAGAGGGCCGCGTTTGCTGACTGGTAGGTAGTCAAAGCGAGGGTAGGGTAGTCAAACCGAAACGGAATACCGAAGAGCTCGCCGGGGGAATGGAGAGTGACATGATAAACCAGAGTCTGGATAGCTCAGGTGGTTAGAGCGTGGTGCTGAGAACAGCAAGGTTGTGGGTTCGATCCCTTGCAGATTCCTGAAGTTGCACGGACTAGAGGATCCTCCGGGACCCTTCCAACTCTATGATTGTATGGTACTACTCACCTATGATTCTAAGTGTGTTGTGGTGTAAGTAGGTTTCAAGGGACCTGCACAGAGACAAAGAAATATCCACATCACCTATTTGCACTCTCTATCTGTGGGAAAAGTGAAATGACGGTTGGCGATCCTTTAGGAAAAGGGATCAGAAGCAAAGTTTGCATAGTGCCACTTAACAAATCCAGGATGTGACCCCTACCTGCCGGAATGGTAGGTGCCATTCTGATCCACTGCACCTCAAAATGGATATTGTAGACAGAAAAAGTTACCCAAGATGATCTCTCTGCAGAAAGGTTGCAAAGTTTGGGCGCCTAGGGGTTATAAAAAAGGCAAGAAAGGTGGGAGCATGATAGAGGTGCATAAAATTATGCATTGTGTAGGGAAATTGGATGGGGAGAAGTTTCTGTCTTTCATGATACTAGAACCCTGGGCCATCCGCTGAAGAAGCCAATTAGTGGGAGATTCAGGATAAACAAATGGAAGTACAGTGGTCCCTCGGGTTAAGAACTTAATTCGTTCTGGAGGTCTGTTCTTAACCTGAAACTGTTCTTAACCTGAAGCACCACTTTAGCTAATGGGGCCTCCCGCTGCTGCCGTGCCGCTGGAGCACGATTCCTGTTCTCATCCTGAAGCAAAGTTCTTAACTTGAGGTAATATTTGTGGGTTAGTGGAGTCTGTAACCTTAACGGTATGTAACCTGAAGTGTATGTAACCTGAGGTACCACTGTACTCATTTGCACAGTATTTGCATAGCTGGGATGTTAGAGGAGGGGTAGTACTTCTGGTGGGGGACATGTCATTTTCCTTCTTGGGTAGTTAGTCCACCTGCACAGGAAAAACTTTAAGAACTTGAAATGTGCTACTTAAATACTAAGTATTATCCACTATAATCTCCAATAATAATCTCCAATAATCTCCATCAGCAGTAAAGGTAAAGGTTTTTTCTTTACCTAATAGGAGAATATTGGAATACTGTAGTGCCTTCCTTTAGAGAAATCCTTTAGACAGCTTCAGACTCAGCACTTAAGGTGCAAGTAAAGAAATAGGGACGCGGGTGGTGCTGTGGGTAAAACCTCAGTGCCTAGGACTTGCTGATCGTATGGTCGGCAGTTCTAATCCCCGCGGCGGGGTGAGCTCCCGTCTTCGGTCCCAGCTCCTGCCCACCTAGCAGTTCAAAAGCACAATTAAGTGCAAGTAGATAAATAGGTACCGCTTTATAGCGGGAAGGTAAACGGCGTTTCCGTGTGCTGCACTGGTGCTGGCTCGCCAGAGCAGCTTCGTCACGCTGGCCACGTGACCCGGAAGTGTCTGCGGACAGCGCTGGCTCCCGGCCTATAGAGTGAGATGAGCGCACAACCCTAGAGTCGGACACGGCTGGCCCGTACGGGCAGGGGTACCTTTACCTTTACTTTAAAGAAATAGTTCCTTACCAGCAGTCAGGATGCTTTTCAGCTCTTTACTGAAATGCCTGAAGGCAACATCTCTTTCCCTGCTCCCCACAAAATAACCATACACTGTTTCTTAGGCTAGACCTCTGTTCTAGGTCTGTAAATTTTTTGACCCACATATTCTGCAACTTTTAATTCAATCAGCTGAGATGTATTGCTTGAGAAGAGTGATACTTTCAATATTACTAATAAGCAGAACAGAAGAAATATAAGTACTAGCAAATGGTGGGTATGAGACAGGAAATACTCTTAAATACTGTATGGCACTATTATATCCTTTGTTCTGCTGCTATATTTCAGAGAAAGGGTGAGTAAGGCTGGATCTAGACACATCAAAGAAGCGATTCAGTTAAATGAATTGTAAACTTCATACAGTGGTACCTCGGGTTACAAATGCTTCAGGTTACAGACGCATCAAGTTACAGACTCTGCTAACCCAGAAATAGTACCTCGGGTTAAGAACTTTGCTTCAGGCTGAGAACAGAAATCGTGCGGCGGCGGCGCAGTGGCAGTGGGAGGCCCCATTAGCTAAAGTGGTACCTCAGGTTAAGAACAGTTTCAGGTTAAGAACGGACCTCCGGAACGAATTAAGCTCTTAACCCGAGGTACCACTGTACAGGAAAATCCCATTGGTGAAAAACGGGACTCCACAGCACCATCTGGTGTCACAGTGTTATAACGCATATAAAGTGCTTTATATTTATGAATGTAGCTGAGTCCTAAGACAGAAGTGTGTAAAATTATGCATGGCATGGAGGAAGTGATAAGGTGTTAAGTGGTACATCAGTTGCTGAAATAAAAATATAAATAAAACAAGCCATAATAAAATCTGTTAGTGTTTAATGCACCACTTCCCTCTTCTCATCCCTGATCACCTGATGTGCCACTATTTCAAATCTTACATTCTTTGCTGGTGCACTTGAACACAGGAAACAATGGTTTGCAATTAAACAAGGATCCCAAACCATGGTTTGAGCCAAGCTTAAAAGCAAATGTAATTTGGTCAAGCATGTGGTTTTGGACTGGATTTGCTGGGAATCTTGAATTATGGTGCATGGGGCAAAGGAAGGAGCCTGAGGATTGTTTATGCAAGGATTGCTAAATATATGGCTCAAGGTTACATCTGAATGCACCTAGTTATAGGCATGGTTCACACCCTGTTTTGTCTCACAGAGTGATCACTTTTTGCTACCTTGTCAGAGAGAGAAACTTCTAGAGACAAGATATAAAAACACTGAGAAAATGACGGCCACATCCATCTCACACAAGGCTGCTCAGCCAAGTACCCATTCAGAGAGAATTGCTTTTAGAGAAAAGTCTGAGGAGATTATGCAAAAACATATACCTCATTGCCCCTGACAAAGATTCTTGTCAAAAACACATTGAGCTTTTCCTGGCCTCATAAATTGGTTTTACTGGGTGATGCTTTCTGTATATACAGCCATACCTCGGGCTGAAGTTGCTTCAGGTTGAGCGCTTTTGGGTTGCGCTCCGCGGCGACCCGGAAGTAACGGAATGCATTACTTCCGGGTTTTGCCTCATGTGCAGACGGTCAAAATGACGTCATGTGTGGAAGTGGCGAATTGCGAGACGCATGGACGCGGCTTGTGTTCACTTCAGGATGCGAACAGGGCTCCGGAACGGATCCTGTTCGTATCCAAAGGTACCACTGTATAGTATATATATTTTAAACTTTTCCAATTTTTGAATGATAAGCAAGTGTTTTAATTGTGGAGAAAGAAGTTGTTCCTTAGCAATTAAAAAAAGCATGAATAGGTTTGTCCTCTGAAGCTACACCCCCTGCCCCCAGTAATTTGGGGCCTATTCTTTTTTGTGTGTGTTTTACGCCTCTAGTTTTTCCTCTCCAACTGGAAAGATTAAAAGCTTACTGTTTCTTTTACATTTATGATCCTCATAAAATCATTAGATACTGCCATGAGTCAGAGTTAGGTCATTGTCAAGCATGTCATTCTGTGTATCTCTTTATAATACACAGAGGGATGACAACTCAGGTTTCAAAGTACATACTTCAGTATTATCTCACTTTGGAAGCAATCCTATGCACAAGAAGCTGGTGAAAAGCAAGCAGACATAAAGCCATCGCAGAGCTAAACCCGGTTCAGCAGTAGTGCTGCTGCTGCTGCTGCTCCTCTGCCTAAGCCTGGCAGAGGCAAGAAAATAGTGTTCTCCACCAGGTTGCCAGGTCCTGTGACTGGGCTGAATGGGCCTAGGAACATTTATGGTCCTACCTCCACCATGCTGCTGGAATGCCTCTCTTTTGGGACTTATATCAAGCTCAGCTCAGCCAGCTTCAGCATATCACTAGCTGAGCCAAAGAACGCCAGCTGAGCTGGAGATCTGCTCACCCTGGCAGACATTGCCACCTTATCTGCCAGTTTTTGACCCTGCTCTTGTAGCCTCTTCTGTTCATTTGATACAGAGGTTTTGTGCAAGAGCAGTCTTGATGGACACTTCCATATTGACAATAAAGTTTATTCATTATCATTTTTGTTTATTAAATTACTTACGTAGTTGTAGATTGTGCTGGCTTCCCATACGTAGGATAGATCCCTTAAGATTGTATTCAACTGAGGCTTACTCAGAGTATACTCATTAGAACTAATGCACCTAATGTAATCGGGTCCATTAATTTCAGTGGGTCTTCTCTGATGAAAACATAGTTGAACACTGCTATATTCAATAGAAAAATGAACAACAATCAACGGCATCCTTTTCTTTTTGTAAGTGTGCTTTTATTATTTCTGGATTAATTTGTAGACAGATCTGTGGTCTGAGAAACACTGTTGTTGAAGTGGATAAATAATTTAAATAAATATTTTGCAGTGCTGTAAAATGGTGTTATTTTATAATGAATTAAAAAATTATGTGTGTGTGTGGGGGGGGGGAGAAATGAAATTCAAACACAATGTAACCATAATTCCGGTGCACACATACCCTTTCATTTGTTATCTCATGCAAGCAGTCACATAAACAGTTAACTGGCATAGAAGGAAAACAAAAGCGTGCAAGGCACTCCTAAGTTTGTATCATTATTTGCAGATGGAAAGCTTAGTCATAAGTCTCAAATGGTTCATAGAGTTGACTGTCAGACTTTTAGGTCAGTGTGATCAGCTATCAGTTTTTCTGAAGCTTATTGTTTCCCTAGCAGTGTTAGGAAACTGAGATATGAAAGATAGGAGCTAAATAGCACCTTACTCCTAGGTTATGGGCGCAACAGCAGAACATCTAGATGCGCTTTTTAAATAACAAGAATACAAAGCTGAAAATGAAAGAAAAGCCAACAAAGATGCCTATGGGAAACCAGCAAGCAGGTCCCATTCACAAGAGCACTATCCCTTTCCACAGTTTCTAGCAATGGGCATTCAGAAACATACTTGTCTCTGACCATGGAGGCAGAGTATAGCCATCATGAGTAGTAGCCACTGAGAATTATACCCTTCATGAATCTGTCTAATCCTCTTGAAAAGCCAGTATATCTGAATATAATTTATACTATATTCAGATGTATCTGAACAGCAATTTAGCTGAATATCGTAGCTGAATATATGTCTTAAACATTCTCTGATTGTCAGCTCTTAACTTTGTTCTTCTGAGGCTGTGACTGTGTATTTTTATATCCAACACTTTTATTTAATGGATGGTTCACAATGCCAGTATGCAATGGATTGATATTTTGTAATCTGCCCCCCCCCGAATAAGTATCAGCAGGAAACCATGCACAGAACTACAAAACTAGATATACCTTTAGTTTAAAATCGTCGCCTGCATGAACATAATGCATGAAATGGCAACATTTAATATTAGTGACAACGCATTTTGAGAGAATTACATTTAAGCTAAGACAAAGGTTTCGTTGTTTCATTTTTAATCAGTGCTATAATGCTTATTGATGTTTTGGAGAAAACAAACAAGGCACTTAAAATGTCATGTCTTCTTCTGCCCTACCCTTCACTACTGTTTTCTTCTTTGGTTTCCTAGGAAAGAAAATACCATTTCTCAGTGTCTGTTTTGTGGCTAGATAGCTTTATTTTTTCAGTTGCAGTGGCTGTTTTGTTGCAAAACCCAAAATGACTTGGTGATAAAACTTCAGGCACGAGCAACAGAAACCCAAGATGCAGTGCGTGTTTAAATGTGTAGAGATGTGGAAGAAAAGGCACACTGAAATAAAAATAGCAATTTTTAAAAAGCCACAATTAACAGGATTAAGCAGCATATTAAGGAAGTAATTTTAAGAATGGGAACCTGGCTTAAAGTACATACGGCATATCGAGACTCCGTTCAGGAGCGGGGCTACAGCTGGCTAAGCTGGTCTATGCCTGGCAGAGGGAAAGCAAGCCTTTAAAATAGAGTTTGATCTACAGCACACTTTTTGTGTTATGCTGGGCTGCCAGGTCATGTGACAGAGCTAAACAGAGTTAGCCCTTGCCTGATCTTGTCCCCGCCACTTCCTTAGAACACCCATATTTGAGGGCTTATGCTGGTGTAAATTGACCCTTTTCCTTAAAAAAATAAAATACAGGTTTGCTGAAGGAATAGGATGCATGTGGCCATTCAGGAAGGTGTGGGGGGGTAATGTTTACACTGTGGCTCAGAGTATATCTACATCAGCATTTTTGCCAGGGGCATCTGCACCATGAAAGCTGAACCAGAATATTCAAGTAGCATCCCAGTACAGTCACAATCCTGGTTTAGATGATTACAGAGATCTTATAAATTTGGCGTTATTTATTCCTACTCATTTGGAGGAGGGTGAAGTGGCTGTAAGCTTAGAGAGAGTTGGTAGGGTGAAATAGAGAGAGAGAGAGAGAGAGACTTGCTTTGTTGGAGGCAGAGTCCTGGGTGTTATGTACTGAAGTTCTCACCCTGGGCCAGCAGGGGGATACTGTAGGTAGTTTTCACTCAGGTCCACATATGCAAATAAGGGATTGAAAGTGACGTTCAGTGATTGGATAGTTACAGAAAGTGGTTACTCTTGCGTTGTAGTGGAGCTCTATATAAGCAGGCTGGCTGAACCCTTCAGTTCAGTTCTGTTCTGGCCTGTGAATAAACAGGAGCTGTTTGAAGAATCGCTGTGTCGTCTGATATGTTCACCCACAACTTAACACTGGGCACCTGAGGTGGACCCCAAAATGGCGCCTCCTTCCCCATCAGGAACGAAGGATCGTTGGGGAAGAGCTATAGTGGAACTCAGGGAGAGGGAGAAAGAAAGATCAACACTGGGATCTGCTACCCCAGTGGACCCTCTTGCCTGAGGCTTCACTTCACCAGGCCTCAAGGGCAGGCCCTTGTCACACACTGATTCCTCAATCAGCAGGATTGATGTACAAAGCCTTGTATTGATGCTGCTGAGCTTTGACTCTCTGTTCTAGACATGCTAGCGTAGAAACAGGACTGTGGAGGGGATAAGGGGTAGTAAATATAAGAATCCTGCACATTCACTCTCCTAAACAGACAACTTATTCATAGACTTCTCTGGTTAATCTGGTTGTTACAGTATAGCTTTATGTGATGGACAACACAGAAATGGTTAATGAATGAATGTATTCACTATTATGTTTGTGACTCAGTTGAACAATTATTTAATGCTTCAAAAATGCTATAGGAGAGCTCATATTTTAGTTCTGCAGTAACCAAAAATAAAAAATAAAAAATGGTTACATGTTCTTTATTTTCCAGTGAATCTGAAGTTTCAGCTTTGGATGATAAAGGTACGGTAACTAATTTTTGAAAGCCTATCATTTCCCCCCCAGTAGATTTGTTTCAAAGAATCATTAATTCTGTTGAAATAGATGTGGATCGTGTTTGTATGCATGGTTGTATTAAATGCTGCACCAATGTTAGGTCTCTGAAACGGTTTATTTTGTTTTTCTAATGTTTTATCACTGTTCTTCCTGCAGAGCTTTGTTATGTAATCTTATAAATGTATTTGAAATTAAGTAGTAATTTTTGAGACATCGTATTCTGTAGTAATCCTGAAGTAATACTTCTGAAGTTAATGGTCCCATGATGGCAGACAGTGGATTTGTGGTCAACATTTTACATTGATGCTTCACTGGAACTTTAAAAAGTCAACACTGCCTTTTAAACAAGAAACATTTATGTTTGTTGTGGGTTGATTTTCATGGAGGAAGGGCTGTAGCTCAGTGGCACAACATCTGCTTTGCATGCAGAAGGTCACAGGTTCAGTGCCCAGCACGCCTGTGAATATTCCCTGTCTGAAACCATGGCTTACAGTGCAATTCTATACATGACTATTCTGAATCCCATTTCCCTGGAATTGACTCCTAGGTAAATAGATATAGGATTGAAGCCCAATCTTATGCATGCTTTCTCAGAAGTAAGTGTCCATTTAGATAAGTTTAATTCCAGTTCATGGCAATTTTTGCAGCTTCCGTTTTTAATATTTCCCATCCCGTACTATTTCCAAAGTAATATGTGAATGTTTAAAGAGAATTATGCACAAAATACTGAAACTCCGCTTTAAAAAAAAGCAATTACTTACTTTTAAGATGTAGTCTTGGGGCTGCCTTAAAAATGTTTTTCTTCTTTGTTAGAACAGTTAATATATGCATACATGCATGAAGCTGCCATAAATTACAGTTGCTGCAGCAGAAGTCTGAAAAGTATGGCAGCTAAAATACACCTGGGTTGTGACTGGAG
The DNA here is from genome assembly GCF_951804945.1 of Podarcis cretensis. NCBI lineage: Eukaryota > Metazoa > Chordata > Lepidosauria > Squamata > Lacertidae > Podarcis > Podarcis cretensis. The sequence continues at coordinate 82,439,459 of NC_137174.1, read as the reverse complement.
CTAACAACATATGTTGTCCCATTGTAATGCTGCCTCGTTGCTCTTCTATTGTTTTCTGATTACGTGTGCTGCTCTGGAAAAAAAATAATGACAGGGTGGCATGTACACTTTTGAAACAAGCAAGCAAGCAAACAAACAAATTAAAAATATTGATTGCCCTTTTACTTTATGTAGACAAAGATTACAAGGATTTAGCAAGGATTAAGACCCTAGTTTAATATGTACTAAACTAAAAGATGAGCTAATCACATATCAAGTTACTACTGTGCATTGCAGAATAATAGCCAAGTTGACTTCCTCCTGAAAACACTAAGGATATGTCTTGAGGCTAATTACTCAGGCCCAGGCTCTTCCCCTTCAACTTTATTTTGAATGTTGCCTTGAGCAGCAGAATTATTCCCAGGGCAGGGTTGGGAGTAGCCAACTTTTTGCTAAAAAAGCAAAGAGGAACGATGCCTTGATCAGCTAATTCTTATGAATGGAAGGTACTTGCTTAGAGGTCTGCGACTGCAATTATTTTGGGGATGGGGCAAAACGTTGAGCTGGAATCATTCCCAGTGTTACACAACTGGCCCATGAGTCTGTGGAATAAACTTCATTTATTTCCTCGTGTTTGGGAAAAGGTGGGGAAAGACACTGAGTGCTGAATTCCCAACTGATATTTTATCTCCTCAAAACAGATAGTAGCAGTTCTAAAGATGAAGATTCTGCTCAGGAAAACAACTTGGGTAAATATGCTCGTAATGATATACCAAATACATGTGTGTTTTAACAGAAGTTGGAAAATGCTACCAATAATCTAAAAAGCTGAACAAACACAGAATAAATTCAATATTACAAAACAACAACAACAACAACCCAACAGTCTAGATTTAAGTACATAAATACAAAGCAAAGCAAGAGTTAACTGACACTGATACTGGGCTTCCTGCACTCCGAGGAGCCTGGCTTAAAGACAGGTCAGAGCGGAGGTGGTCCTCTCACCAGGCTAGATGACATAACAGCTGCCGCTAGTATCCTTGCTTGCAGCAGCAAAAATGTTGGAGAGGCCAATGATAGTCTTTTCCCCAGCCTTCTCGAAGTACAGTGGTGCCTCGCAAGACGAAAAGAATCCGTTCCGCAATTCTCTTCGTCTTGCGAAGCAAGCCCATTGACGGATTAGCGGATTAGCGCTATTAGCGGCTTTTAGTGGCTTTTAGTGGCGGGTGGCGCTGTGGGTAAAAGCCTCAGCGCCTAGGGCTTGCCGATCGAAAGGTCGGCGGTTCGAATCCCCGCGGCGGGGTGCGCTCCCGCTGCTCGGTCCCAGCGCCTGCCAACCTAGCAGTTCGAAAGCACCTCCGGGTGCAAGTAGATAAATAGGGACCGCTTACCAGCGGGAAGGTAAACGGCGTTTCCGTGTGCTGCGCTGGCTCGCCAGATGCAGCTTTGTCACGCTGGCCACGTGACCCGGAAGTGTCTCCGGACAGCGCTGGCCCCCGGCCTCTTGAGTGAGATGGGCGCACAACCCCAGAGTCTGTCAAGACTGGCCCGTATGGGCAGGGGTACCTTTACCTTTACCTAGTGGCTTTTAGCGGCTTATCAGCTTAGCGGATCAGCTGATAATTGGCTTAGCAGTTTAGAAAAAGGGGGGGGGAAGGGGAAAAAAGTCGGAAAAACTCGCAAGACATTTCGTCTTGCGAAGCAAGCCCATAGGGAAATTCGTTTTGCGAAGCACCTCCAAAACGGAAAACCCTTTCGTCTAGCGGGTTTTCCGTCTTGCGGGGCACCACTGTACCAGCTGCTGGTGCAGGTCTTATTCTACAACCTCTTTCAGAAGAGCTGGTAGAATACTTTTTGTAGAGTGGTACTACAGTGTATTGGGGTTGTGTTACAGTATAACAGGGGTGCCCAAACTTTTTTCAAAGAGGGCCAGATGTGATGAAGTGAATGTGCATGGGGGGCGACCAAAGTTTTTGACCTTTTTTTAGGGTTGAAGTTGTTGAACTTTTTTAACGGTTTTACCCCAAAGTTGCTGAGTTATTTCTAGGATTGAACTTGTTGACCTTTTTTTAGGGTTTGAGCCCAATAAATAAACTGCCCCAGGGGGGCTGGATTAGACCCCCAAAACAGACTTTGGACATGCCTGCAGATCAAACTACTACTACTACTACTACTGTTATTATTATTATTATTATTATTATTATGTGTTATCAGTATTAGTATTAGTATGTGTTGTGGTCTTAACTGCACCATTTAAAAAGTAAAGCTTAATGTTAAATCATTGTTTCAAAATTGCCAAGGCTAAATAGATTTTCATTTTGTCAAGGTAACGACAGTTCCCAAAGCGACTCGGAAAGCAGCTCTGAAAGCAAATCTGGTCAGTAATTGAATCATACCTATTCTATATATTAACAATGAATTTATTTTCTAGTGTGAATCTTTATATAACTGAAACAGCACCATTCACATATGAGAGGAACGTATTAAAGGTCGGAGGGAACCCCCCCCGGGAAGAACACTCTCCCCCACAATTGTTCAGTGGCATCCCTGCCACACCATCCCCTACTGGATGGGGGGGGGGGAGAGAAATGGAATGGATGATACCAGACAACAGCAGCTACCTGGCTGGCTGGAACCTTGGTGGGAGCACCCCATGCTGCAACACTTTGTTGTAGATCACACTTGTTTATATTCCCTTAATGTCTCTTTAAAATACATCTTAAATTATTGAAATGACAGCCACCAGGTATGAATTTAAGCCACCTGCTTGCCTTTCACTGGGCATTCCTTTTGCTGCATTTTGTGCGTGTGTGGCTATTTATCAGTAAAGAGAAAAAGGGGGAAGAAGGCAAACATGACATTGTATTTGTTAAATATTGGTATTTAGCAGGTAGTCACAGCAACAGCAGGCCATAAATATGCTTAGAAGTTGACAACAAATGTGGCAAAACAGGATGACCAGGAAAACAATGGGAGGAAGTGGCTCCTCACAGTAACTGGCAAATGTATTTTGTTGTTAATATCCCTGCACTTATTTATATTTTAAACAAATGGACACTGCAGTTTATGTTTAATGAGGCCTTTTCATTTACAGATACAGATGAGGCAGATCTAAATGAACCAAGTGAGTGCTTTTTAAATTTTTATCCTTACTTTGAGAAAGATCTATAAGAGGATTCTTGCAAGGTAGTAAAAGCCATGTGCATAGATGGGAGTGAGTGACTTTTGAGTGTTCATGTTAAGCGGGACATGAAGTAGTTTAAGGACGATTCTTATTGAAAATTTAGCTGAGACCATTGTATATGGCCATTATTGAATGTACAAAAAAATTGAAGAATACCCTTTCATAAAGCACTGTGGCCCTACAGGTAAATACATGACAAGATTAAGGAAAAATGGAGGACCTCAGTGCTACTAGCCATGGTGTCTAAACAGAACCTCTATATTCAGGTCTGGATAATTATCAGGCATGGGGGATCATGCATCTTATTTCTTAAATATACAAATACAAACAAAGCTTTCATACAAATATGTGTTGCAAATATTTATGTATGCAGGCATTACAAATAATAACGTTTTACCTGAGGTAAGAATGAGGGGTGCTAGTTTTTTGCATGTATTTACACATTCTTTTCAGTGATGCCACAACACACTGAAATTTAGTCCAATAAAGACCTTAGAAGGACAGCTGCTAATTCCATCAAAAATCCATAAATCTTTTCTGTTCTCATTTGTTTTTGTTTCAGTTTGAAATTGATTATTTGATTTCTCACTTGCTCTGCACCAAAAGGTCCTACAGCAGTTTACAGCATTTTTTAAAAAATAAATAAAAACAGTTTAGAACAAATTACAGTTACAAGCATAGGGTGGGTCCTGAACTAGCTATTGTTGCTGTGAATTGTAATGTACCTTGCTGGGTATGAGTAGCACTGAGTATGAGTAGTGCTTACTACACTGTTAAAACTGATCGTGGGGAGCAGGTGGCACTGTGGTCTCAACCACTGAGCCTCTTGGGCTTGCTGATTGGAAGGTCGGCGGTTCGAATCCCTGTGACGGGGTGAGCTCCCGTTGCTCGGTCCCTGCTCCTGCCAACCTAGCAGTTCGAAAGCATGCCAGTGCAAGTAGATAAATAGGTACTGCTTTAGCAGGAAGGTAAACGGCGTTTCCATGCATCCTGGTTTCCATCACTGTGTTCCATTGTGCTAGAAGTGGTTTAGTCATGCTGACCACATGACCCAAAAAGCTGTCTATGGACAAATGCTGGCTCCCTTGGCCTGAAAGCAAGATGAGTGCCACAAGCCCACAGTCGCCTTTGACTGGACTTAACTGTCCAGGGGTCCTTTACCTTTTTTTACCTTTTTTAATTAAACTGATCAGTAAAGAATTATAGAATGGCAGTCATGATATATTTCTAAGGCTGTGTGGGATACCAGTAGAGGAAGGTATACAAACAATTCTGCACACTTTTTTTTTGTAGTACAGGACTCAGAATTTCCCATAATATGATATGTGACCTCTAAGAAATCACCAAAATGGAGGGTTATAGACATAGGCTCTGTTACTTCTTCATCATCATCATCATCATCATTTCATTTCATTTCTATATTGCTTTTTATTTTTAAGGGGGGGACTCAAAGCAGTTTACAACCCACATTAAAACATCAAAAAAAAAACACCCCAGAATAAAGCATTACTGAAGAAATTCAAATATAAAGTATACATTTAAAGACAATTAACGTTCATTCAAACATAATTAACAGGAAACTAAAATATCATAAACATTTTTTTAAAAAACACCATAGAGGATGTCAGTTGCAGAATGCACATTTAGCAGAGCAAAGTTAACAAAAAAAAAATCTTAAACATTTTAAAAGAAAGCATTACTAAATGAAGTCAAATATAAAAGGCACATTTGAAACAGCATAACTAGCAAAAGAATAAAATATTCTCGTAAGTATAGAACATATCTACTGCTGTAGCTGCAAATCCTGCCAATAGTGGTTCATGGCAGGGGCTGTGGATGCTCATGTTCAGTGAGCTGGGTCTCCACAAAAAGACAACCAAGAGCAGGCTTCCTCAGCCTCGGCCCTCCAGAGGTTTTGAGACTACAATTCCTGTCAGGGAACTGACATCAGAGCGAGAGGTGGAGGCAAGGCTCCCGAGCGATGCAGGAGAGGGGACCAGCAGAGGGGAAGGAATTCAGCGCAACACCAGTAGAGAAGGGAGGGAGATGGAGGATTTGGAGAGGGGTCTCCAAGACTCTTCGCCCGAAACTAGTGGAGAGAGCACGGGCACACCTTTGCCCACCCCTTCCTTGCGCAGAAGAGTTCCGTGCAGGGAGAGTAGGTGGAGACTTGGCGTCAAACAACTTCTATGCTGGAAGAGGTTCAAGAAACGCCCACTGACGGATTCTGCAAGCGACTGAACGGCCACGGAGTGAAGGGCTGTCAGCCGAGGCATGGTTAGCCAGGCAATCTAGCCGAAAGTAACGACAACTTATGCACAAGTAACCCCTTATAACCATTACAATTCCCATCATCCCTGACCACTGGTCCTGCTAGCTAGGGATCATGGGAGTTGTAGGCCAAAAACATCTGGACTGCTGAGGTTGAGGAAGCCTGACTAAGAAAGTCTCTGGCCTCTTCAGCAGCATCAGCTTTTGTAGCTGGAGTCAGTCTAGGCCCTGCCCTCCCAGGCCAGGTTGAAAAAGGCCTGCAAGGCAGGAGCAGGTCTTCCAGGACTCACAGCCAGCTTAGATGAGCAGAAGCACTTTAGCCTGGTGAGGTGTAATTAATGATGCCAGGTTCCACTGTTGGGGAATAGATAACATATACTAATAGTAATGCTGCAAGAATAAGCACTATACAGTATTATCAAATATGAATAGTGAAGCTTCATCCCTGTGGCACAAGCAGATTTGAACAGATTTTTGTCCAGAATGTTGAAAGATATATGATGAATAAAAAGTGTAATATGATAAAATGCAAATTTTAAAACCAAAGGAGCCTTCAAATAGCCACGGTGTCATTCAGAATGTCATCTTTAGATATCTGCGGAGAAGTCTTGCTTCAGTTTATGATTCATTCCAAATAATAATGTACAGAAACAAATCAAAGATGCAGGATTTTTTGTTTGTTTTATAGATGAGGATCTGAAAATGAAAGAAGAACCGCCGTTGCATTGTGTTGAATCAGGTATAATACTTTTCTTTAAAAAATAACATATATCTGACAGGAGGAAGGCTTCTGGTTTCCCTCTGAATGTGATTTTAAGCATTCTTTTCCATTCATCGTAGACAGAGTTCCAATTTTTTTAAATTTTGTTGCACCCCCACCACATATGTAACATCATTCCTTCCTCATTGTTATGCCTCCACATTTGTTCGATTTCGATTTGCAAATTTTTCCAGTTTACTAGGGGTCATATACAACCTATATAACATTTTTAAATAATTTTCTTTAATTGTGTAACATGCCGTGAACTTGATATCCTTTTGCCAGAACCTTTTCCAGTGTTCCATCTGTATTGGGTAACCAAAATCCATTGCTCATTTTACCATTGCCTCTTTTATCTCCTCATCTTTTAACTCCCAATCCAATAATACTTTGTAAGTCTTTGATAACAATTTCCTATTATTTTGTAGTAATTCTTTTTCTATTTCTGAGATTTCTTTTTTGAACCCGATTTTAATGTCTGATTTGAACACCTCATTCAACTGATGGTACTGAAACCAATCTGTGTATAACTGTCTAATTTCCTCGAACTTTTTAAAATTTAAGTTGACCCCTTTCTTCCTCCTGGGAATTATGAATATCAACATCCCCAAGCGGAAAAAAGAAAGTATTTTTATACGGCACAATGGTGGCAAGAATGCTAATAGCAAAGAGGAAGAGTGGCAACTCACAAATTTTGTGAATATTTATAATAATAATAATCATCATCATCATACCCCACGAAGCCCATCGCCCAGTCCTTCCCGGCTAGCTTTTATAAGCCAGGATGGGCAAGGATCCAGGAGACAGGTGGTTGGCTTCACTCGTCCAAGCAGCCTGTCCACATCCTCGGAGGTAACAGATTGGAATTGATCCCACACAACTTGACTAGACAGGACTCTAGCACTCTCCCGCCCTGGCCCTGCTCCCACGGTGGAGTCTACTTCTTCCCGAATCTGAGCGATTTTATCTGCAAAAAACTTTGCGAAATCATTGCAGGAGATCATGTGGGCCGTACTGGGCCCCGATGTCGCAGGTGGTTCCGCTAAATTGTGAACCACCTGAAAAAGTCTCCTGCTGCTGTTTTCTGCAGATGCAATAGAGGCGGCGAAGAAAGTCTTCGCTGTCGCTATCGCCACTTGGTAGGCTCGACGTTGAGCTCTAACCTGTGTCCGGTCAGATTCGGAATGAGTTATCCGCCACCGGCGCTCTAGCCGTCTCAACGATTGTTTCATTGCCCTCAGATCCGTGGAAAACCACGGGGCTGTCCGGGCTCCATGCAATCGGAGAGGGCGCTTCGGAGCCAAACAGTCAATAGCCCTGGTTAACTCCACATTTCAGCGGGCCACCAGGGAATCGGCTGAAAGGCCATCAACATGGGATAAAGCCTCCCCTACCACTCTCTGGAAACCATTTGGATCCATTAAGTGGCGGGGGCGGACCATCCGAATCGGTCCCACCTCCCTGCAGAGGTGATGGGTTGTAGAGAAGTCCAGTTGCACCAGGAAGTGATCTGACCATGGCACTTCTTTCATTTTGCTTTTACTTAGTGTCAGATCACCAACATCCATAGAGGTAAACACCAGGTCCAAGGCATGTTCGCGGCTATGGGTTGGGCCAGACTTATTCAGGGACAGCCCCATGGAGGCCATGCTTTCCATGAAGTCCCGAGCAGCCCCTTGTAAGGTCGTGTCAGCATGGATGTTAAAATCCCCTAGGACAACCAAGCTAGGTGTCTCCAGGAGAACATCCGCCACGACCTGAAGCAGCTCGGGCAGGGAATCCTTGGTGCAGCGGGGAGGTCAGTACACCAAAAGGAATCCTGTACTGCCCCTATTGCCCAACTTCCAGAACATGCACTCGGAAAACTGGGTCTTCCCAATAGGACGCCTGGTGCAAACTAATGACTTCCTAAAAATCACTGCAACCCCCCCTCCCCACCCACATGACCTGGGTTGCTGTGCGTAAGAGAAACCTGGTGGACAAGCGGCAAGGACAGGCCCATCTGCTTCATCCAACCAAGTCTCTGTTACACATGCCAGGTCAAGTCCTCCATCCATTAGATGTTAGATAATGAAGCTTAATTGGTTTACGACCCCAATTAGCTGCAATTTATAGCGGTCCGGCACGCTCCTCAGCCAAGCTGCGCCGATCTGCTTCTCTCCGGTTTCGCCTTGCAGAGTAAAAACACAGCGGAAAAAACTGTTGCTTGCTTAGATCCAGGCAAACACACGAAACGTTTGTGTGTCCATTTTATCAGTCTTTTATTACAGCAGAATATTTACAACTCAGCATTTCTCAGATAAACTCTCCCGGACTTCTAGCACTCATGGCTAATGGCTTCTGTCTCTCTCGAAAACACAGAGACAAGTAAGGCAAAACTCCTCCCACCTTCCAAATTACACGTCAGAATGTGAGGCGTCACAGAACATCTTAACCCTGTAAGTTCTGAATCCCAACAGATCAAGTCATGGATGGCAGTGGTTTTATGAATCATTGACCTGGCATTGCACAGCAGCACCTTCAGGTCATGTGGGTATCCCTTGCTGATTCTAGTATCCATCCGGTCAGGACCAGACCCGGAGGCAGGGATAGTCCTCAGACAACGACTAAACCTGCCTCCTCTGTAATGACATGGTCACTGAGATGGGTTGTCCCAGTGCATCCCCCCCTGTGGAACATGCCCCAGCCATTTTGTGGGCTGGGGCCCACTCCCCGGAAGCCCTGACCCCTCCCCTTAAGAACAAAATAATACCTTAAAAAACAACAACAAAAACCAATAAAACAATACAAACAAAAAACAGTAAAAATTACAAAAACATAAAATCAAACAAATTCCCAGGCCCAATAAACATCCACCCCACCCCCACCCCCCCACATACAAAAAATTCAAAAGAAAAATTTTAAAACATTTTAAAAGCAGTCTGCACCCCTCCAGCAGTAACAGCAACTGTCCTAGTGAGGCCCGTCAGGCCCTGCCCTGGGCCAGGTGGTGAGTGGCAGGAAGGAGCAGGGCCCCCAGACACTCACACAGGAGAGTCCTCCTGGGCAGCAGAGCACAGCAGTCCCTGTGAGGCTTCAGGCCCCGCCCCAGGCCAGATGGTGAGTGGCAGGAAGGAGTTAGCAAGAATGACAGAGATAATTAGAGGCCAACCTAGCCAAAAAGGATTGGTTATGTGTAAGAGATTACATGAAAAAAATATTGTTCTCAAGCTATATCCTGGTTATGTTTTGACTAAATCTTGTAAAGAGTATAATGGAAAGAGAAAGAATTGGGAGAATTAAATGAAATAAAGAGTAAATAACACACTAAGAAAAAGATTTGTAAAAGGAAAACTGCAGTGAAATCACAGATGGAAAAAGATTTGTATGGGAAGATGTATAATGTATTAAGTTAAGAATTTATGCTGTAGAGAAATCAAGAATATATGTATATGTACAATTTATACTCAATAAAAATCATAACAGGAAAAACATGTATCTGACAATTTAAACTATTTTCAGTTTAAGAAACTTCTCTCTCTTTCCATTTAGGGGTTAATACCCATCGACACTGTGAACGCTGTAAGATCCCACAAGTAGGTGTTTTTTTTTAATCCAGATATGGACTAGTGTTAAAAGTCGTTTCATAAATCCAATACTAATATCCTACTAATTCACTTTTCCCATTTTTATTTTTATTTTAATATAAAGAACCAACATGAACAAGTAGCTCCCAGAAAGCTTTCTAGAGGACGATTCTGGTAAGTTTTGGTCAATATAATTGAAAATTACATCCTAAAAAATGTCTTTGTATTATTATTATTATTATTTTGCATGATTACACAGTACACAGACATATATTTGGCAAATCTGAATGCGCACTTGTCTACTATTGTGCAGTAAAGGAAGTGGAAGAGCAGAATGGGACCTACAGGGTGGAAATAAATGTTGCATTCTTCCAGTCGTTCTGTCTCTGCAAGCACAACAGCTTTCCAAACGAAGCAGTCCTCCTTTCTCCCCGTGCCTGTGTGCTGTTCTGGGGGTACCCCTGACCTCCTCCGCAGAGCAAATTTTGGAGGGTACACGAAAAGAGGAAGGGGAGCATGACATCATTTTGAGAATCTGCGCATGCGCGAGCAGTGAAACCCAAAAGTAACGTGCTCCGTTACTTCTGGGTTGCCACGGAGCGCAACTTGAACGCGCTCAACCCAAAGCACATTCAACCCGAGGTATGACTGTATATAAATGTATTTTTCACATGTCCTTGGAAGGACAAGAAAATGCAGAGGAAGCACATGCATATATTATCCCCGTTTGTCAGAGTCGTCCGCGACTGGGTTCCCTTTACCTTTATGCTGTATCACGTACTGAAAACTACACTTTATGTATCACATACGCAGGTTGAAGTTGGACGACGAAGGAATTTATCAGTGTACAATCACTGGGTTGATCTTCGAAGTAACCAAAGCCACAGTCATTGAGTATTCCCTTTTGTCTTGGACCAAGTATGCTGTTTACCTTAAAGATCCCTGGATTGTCGTGGGCCCCATATTTGACGTCAAGTGCAAATCACCCTCTGTTCTTACTTCCATTCAGTTTCCACACGCCCTCTGCCTGAATGGTAAGACTTGCTCAGTGAATTTAAACATATTTGTCTATCTGCTGGGGCACTTACTCTGCTTTTAGGAAGCGTTAAAAAGCGTTCGATGTTTCTCTGCAGATCATTCCTCTGACATGACCTTCAACGTGTTCCATTTCAAAAGCAACGGCCCAGAATTTGAGCGTTCTGCTGATCACTCAACCACACATGTCAAATGGCGTGTGAGCTCCCTGTCCCCTGTGGGCCCAGTTATTGAGAAATACGATCCAGTGTGTTACCATGGGGTTGTTATTTTATACAAAGTTGTCAATGACCACCCTTCCTTGAAATTCCATGTGTATGTAGCTGGCAACAACAGCTCATTTATAAAGGTAAGATCAACTTTTGGGTGATGTCTAAATCAGTTTCTTTGCTGCCAGCATGGCATTTTCCTGTACAGTGGACGCTCGGGTTGCAGATGTGATCCATGCGGATGCACGTTCGCAACCCGCGGAGTTCGCAACCCGCAGCTGCGCGTCTGCTCACACGCAGGTTGCGATTCGGCGCTTCTGCGCATGCACGACTGTCAAAACCCGGAAGTAACCCGTTCCGGTACTTCCGGGTTTCGGTGGTCCGTAACCTGAAAAAACACAACCTGAAGCGTCTGTAACCCGAGGTATGACTGTATTCCAGTGCCCACTGGAGCTGTCAACTCATGAAATAAAAAGTTCTAGCAAGTAAGAAGGACCTGGTGGCCGTTCAGGAGGCGAAGTAGGTCAAGGTGGAACTTGCAGGGGAAGAGCCTATAGGAACACTGGATTCAATTGGACACTGGATGAGGAAAGAAGGCTGTCATTCAACCCCTCCTGTCTGGCAGCTAGAGCCCCAGATCTCAAAAACCCGCTTTCCCTCCCAGTGAGTTGGGGGTGTGTGTGCAGCCAGGAGAACCATTAGGGTTCCAGTTGCTACAACAGGATATTCAGCTGAGTACTGCAGAAATTGCTTGGTGAATCATCCTAGTAATTGTCGTAAGAATCACATGATTGTTGTATTTCATTTGTTAGAAAGCGAGGGAGGGAACCGCAATTTCTCAGTAGATGAAAGACGTTTAATATATAGACAAAATCTCCAACAAGTCTAAGTAGGTCTTTGATTTCTTGACTTAGGCAATCATGATTTTAAAAAAAGATCTGTTTTAATTTTAGGATGTGTCAAAAACCATACAGCGCTCTTCCAATAGATTCATTAAAATTGAGAAACCCCCTTGTCATAAATTACTCCAAGTTGGGAAGAAATACAAATTAACTAGTGTCCCAGAAGCTGACATAAACCCTGAGGTATGTTCTTTATTCTTCTATAATCGGATTGTCAAGATGCATGTCCTTGTCTAAAAGATGATGATAATTGTCATTTGTGCAGTGTTCCTGACACGTTGTGACATTGTATACATGCATTATATAAAAGCTTAGCTAGGAAAACAAACTTTTTGCTTTGACAAATGGGTTTTCAGTATTCTGATATTCACTTTCTAGGAAATGGAGTTTGTTGATGACTCTACGCTAGCACAGAAACATTTCTTTGAGGTATATTTAGAACAACCAACAGAACTTGTGTTATCTTTGATGGATGTGGAGTCAGAAGAAACGGTGTGGAAAGCAAAGCTACGAGAATGTGAGTTTTCCTTAGACACAATTCAGTACACAGTATGTGCACTTAACAGTGTTTGATTTATTTGGGACTTCACTGATGTTTACATCTGTTTCATTTTTTGTACAGTATATTGCATGTTGTTGTTTTTCTTATTTGCATTTTTCAGATGTGGTAGAAAGCAGGGTATAAATTTTAAAAGTGAACAAATAACCTGATTTACAGTTCAGTCTCATGTTACACTCCCAAGTAAATGTACATAGAGCCTCAATAATGAATTGCAGCCAACATATTTGGCCGCAATCCAAATGAGACTATGCATATTCTGGTCACGGTCCCACTCACAAACATAGAGGTTCTTTTTCCTTCTTCTGATAAGAAAGCTGCCCTCCAAAACATTGCAGAACTAGAGAAATTGGGTTGTGTGAAACAGCAGATTCAAGAAAAAAGAATATCGGGCAAAAATATGGCATGTGATGAAAGTACGCTGACGTTAATGCAGTCTACTTTCTCCCCCAATCACCAAACTTGGGAAGAGTTTAGAGACTAGTCTGAAGTATGAGTTTAAGGGAGCAACTCTGCAAAAAAGAAAAGTGGAAGCATATATTGTTATTTCTGTTTTCTATCAACAACAAATAAAAATATCAGTGGGAGGATATTATTTTGAATAGGCAAATGCTTTAGATATACAATATTTTTAAAGCATTGTTTAATTTGTTTCCTCCTGCATTGTGTACATTTCCCCATCTTTCTAAATTATATAACCAATACAGCAGTACCTTAGTACTCAAACAGCTTGGCTCCCAAACAAATAGGCTCCCGAACGCCACAAACCCAGAAGTGTTTCAGTTTGCAAACGTTTTTCGGAAGCCAAAGTCCAATGCGGCTTCCGCTTGAGTGCAGAAAGTTCCTGCAGCCAATCGGAAGCTGTGCCTTGGTTGTCAAACGGTTTCAGGGGTTGAACAGACGCCCAGAACAGATTAAGTTCGAGAACAAGGTACCAGTGTATACAAATTTAAATGAATCTATGCAATTATTGGCCATATTGACACTCATGCCCCAGCATTCTGTTTACTCCTTCAGTAGTTGAAAGATGTAGCGCGTGTGGAACCAAAAGCACATGTCAGGGGCAGCTCTGACAGCACATTACTCTCATTTTACTGTCATTTGGTTCTCATGCAGTGGCAGTTATTACCACATCATTTAATTCCCCAAACAGAATCCAGTTTCAGTCAAAAGCAAGCTTCCAGGTCCCTATTTTTCTGTAATCGCTACTATCCAAAGCAGGCACCCCCAACCTTCCGCCCCTCCAGATGTTTTGGACTGCAGTTCCCATCATCCCTGACCACTGGTCCTGCTAGCTAGGGTTCATGGGAGTTGTAGGCAAAAACATCTGGAGGGCCGCAGGCTGGGGATGCCTGATCCAAAGCTATCAAAACAGTTCACCATGAATAGTATGGACTCGCACATGAGCCAGTATGGTGTAGTGGTTAAGAGCGGTGGACTCGTAATCTGGTGAACCAGGTTTGCGTCTCCGTTCCTCCACATGCAGCTGCGGTGGCTAGTCACACTTCTCTGAAGTCTCTCAGCCTCACTCACCTCACATAGTGTTTGTTGTTGGGGAGGAAGGGAGAGGAGATTGTTAGCTGCTTTGAGACTCCTTAGTGTAGTGATAAAGCGGAATATCAAATCCAAACTCTTCTTCTTCTATGGATGATGCATTTTCAAATTACTGAATTTACACGTATGATGATGCTTCTCTCCAAATCCAAATTTCCAGGTGATAGGTCCCACCAGCTTCATATGTTAATTAGCTGTCTGTTCAGGATGGACAGCTCCTATGGTTCTCAACAGAAACCCTCCCATAATTACTTGCATGCTATGCTAAGCATAACAAGCTGCACAAGGCAGTCTCTAGGTGTAGGGGCACTGACCACCTGATTTTTTTCCTGATTCCATGTGATCAAATGGTTTTGAATGTCCTCCAAAAGCCCTACACGACCTTCTGTTTGGGTTTGCAGAGAGTGTTACTTTTAAGGTTGGGCATTCTTTTTTTTTTTTAACTTGTCACTTACTTATAATACAGTCAGTGAGATGCAGCTTCTTTTGTGGCTAAAAGCCATAGAGCAAAGATAATTGTAAAAAGTCCTTTGATTTATTTTATTTGTGCTTTACTGAGAAGCGGGGGGAACAGATTAATACTTCTTCTTTGTGAGAATTGTGGCATATTCATTTGCACTGCCAATTACGCGATACAGCAGGCCTTAATTTTCTTTTGAAAACATTTCTATTTAACAGGTGACTGGATCCTACATAACCAGAATAACAATAAGCAGAAAAGATCCACTAACAGTAAGTTATTATAAAGCAGTATGTATGAAACAATCAGCTGGGAACTTCTCCTGTACAATGTACAGCTCCCAATTGACTTATGACTTGTTTAGAAGTTTCCAGTGGGGCTGTTAAATATATTTGCTTAGTTCTTCAGGATTCCACTCTTGTTAGTGCACAAGTTGCTTGATTTCCCTCTCCTCCATCTGTGGCTTAGATTCAAGCCCACATATCCTTATTTAGAAAGCACAACAACTTACTTATTTTGAAACTATGTCTTTTGCCATGTATTCCTTAGGCACGAGACGACGAAAATCCAGCACCAGTCTTTCAGAAGATGAGCTTTGTAACAAACGGCTAAAAGCCATCAACACTTCAGGTAAAGGATTTTGTGAAATTAAAGAAGATTAGCATCAAGCTGTGTTCTAAGCCTTTCATACTGCAAGGTATTAATGTTACATTTTTCTAAACCTGAATGCAACTACAATTTTAGCGGGAAAACCCATGCATTTGTATTTGCACAAAGATTCTGAACACCTAATTTGAATGCAGCTATCTATATGAAAGCATAAATTTAACCTGTATATTACCGTGTCTTTAGGAATCCACTAGAGGGAGTTCTTCAATCATTTCAATACATTTTAACAAACCATATTTTTAAAAAAATTACGTTGATCATTATACCGAGGTTTGAACTAGATAAAGAACTAGTTGTCACAGGAACAAAATCAACCCTTTAACTCCAGTAGAAAATTGCTCATGATGCCAAAGGTGGTAAGAAACTGTTGCCATCATAATAGGGTTCTCCATAGATAGGATGTACCTATTTTTGTGGATTTGTGGTATCAAAAAGCCTTGAAAAAGAGCCTATAGGAAAATGGAATGCTAGAAAAGGGGGTGATGAGAGAGATGGCTTATTTTGAACACAATGTGACCACACTTGGAATACTTGTAAAGGTAAAGGTAAAGGGATCCCTGACCATTAGGTCCATTCGTGGCCGACTCTGGGGTTGCGGCGCTCATCTCGCTTTAATTGGCCAAGGGAGCCGGCGTACAGCTTCTGGGTCATGTGGCCAGCATGACTAAGCCACTTCTGGTGAACCAGAGCAGCACACGGAAACACCGTTTACCTTCCCGCCGGAGTGGTACCTATTTATCTACTTGCACTTTGGCGTTCTTTGGAACTGCTAGGTTGGCAGGAGCAGGGACCGAGCAACGAGAGCTTACTCCGTCACGGGGATTCGAAGCGCTGACCTTCTGATTGGCAAGTCCTAGGCTCTGTGGTTTAACCCACACCTCCACCCACGTCCCTGGAATACTGTTACCTCAAAAAGGATATTGTAGACCAGGAGAAGGTCCAGAAAAGCCCAACAAAAATTATGGAGGTTACAACATTTGGGGCTTTTTAGTTTAGAGAAAACTGACAGCAAGTGAGATAAAGTGTACAAAATTACACACAGTGTAGAGAAAGTGGGTACAGAAAGGTTTTTCTTCCTGTCTTGTAATACTAAAACTTGGGGACATCCAAAGATGCTGAATGTTGGAAGAGTCAGGCCAGACAAAAGATTTCTTCACACAAGTACTTCTTTACATGGTTCAACTAAGGAATGTGCTCCCACAAGCAGCAGTGATGGCCACCAATGTCACTTAAAAGAGGATTAGACAAATTTATTGAGAATAAGGATATAAATGATTACCAGCCATGATGGCTATGTTGTACCGCAGGTGGCGCTGTGGTCTAAACTACTGAGCCTCTTGGGCTTGCCGATCAGAAGGTCAGAGGTTCCAATCCCTTTGACGGGGTGAGCTCCCATTGCTCTGTCCCAGCTCCTGCCAGCCTAGCAGTTTGAAAGCACACTAGTGCAAGTAGATAGATAGGTACCGCTGTGGCAGGAAGGTAAACAGTGTTTCTGTGTGCTCTGGTTTCCGTCACGGTGTTCCATTGCACCAGAAGCGATTTAGTCATGCTGGCCACATGACCTGGAAAGCCATCTGTGGACAAACACCAGCTCCCTCGGCCTGAAAGTGAGATGAGCGTCACACCCCATAGTTGCCTTTGACTGGACTTAACCATCCAGGGGTGCTTTACCTTTTACCTTTACCTGTTGTACCTCTATGGTGGGAAGCAGTATGTTTCTGGAAATGCAGGACAGTGCTGTTGCAGTCAGGCCCTGCTTGTAAGCTTCTCATTGACTTGTCCACTATGAGAACAGAAGGCTGACCTAGATGGGTTCTTGCCTTATCCAACAGGCTTTTCTCACGTTATTGTGCAACATGTGTCTAAATAACCAGAGAAATTGAAAAGGGGGAAAGAAGGCAAACTCATTATCCTAAACACATTGTGACACTGAAAATTACCAAAAAGTTATACAAGTCTAAATGATGATGATGTTGTAAGCCACTTTGAACAGTGTGAAGGTGGCATACAAATCAAATTATGTATGTGTATGTTGCAGGCCTGGCATGTTCATTCTCTTTGTGTTTCCTGATCTGATAATTGTGTGTGTGCGTGTGTGTGTGTGTGTGTGTGTGTGTGTGTAAGTCTCTTCCAAACAAAAGTCAATGATTAGCTGCCCCTTCCTAGGATGGGAAGGAACACCCCATGTTATATTTGAATGCTCTCCTTTCTTCTTCAAGAATAGAAATAGATGGTAATTTTAAAATATCCATTCCTCCCCCCTCAGGCCAAGTAAAAACAATAACAACATAACATATTTGTATTCTTCTGCTTTTAGATGGAACGAAAGCTTCAGCAGTACTAACTGATCAGCAGCTGATGATTCTTGCAAAGAGGATGGGCAAAAACTGGAAAGTAATTGGCATTGAATGCCTTAGCTTATCCATCGAAGACATCCAGCAGATTGAGGCAAAGGAAGAAGATGTGAATATGTATAAATGCATGATGTTGCGGAAATGGAGGGATTCAGAACAGAATAATGGAACTGCCCGCAGTTTATATGACTGTCTTAATGGCCAGGCATCCCATGATGTGCTAGAAATTCTGACAGGTAAATATCAACACTCTTTATACTTTGCGTATGATGTTTCAGATATTTAGGGTGAAGCAGAATATTTTTAGGATAGCAGAAGTGGTTTCTAAGGCTGGATATAGACACATCAAAAAAACATTTCAGAAAAAAGGTGTTGTAAACCTCAGAGTGGGAAATCACATTGGCAAAAGATGGGACTCCACAGTGCCATCTGGCGTCACAATGTAATAACACATATAAAGCACTTTTTCTTTACTAATGTAGCTGAGTCCATAGTGCCTTCACTTTATGGAAAACGCATCACATATATTTTAATGGCCTGGGGCAAGCTGTGGGAGTGGTAGATCCTGCAAATTTCCAGCATGTTAAGAGAACAGATGTTTACGGCAGTTACTTGGGGAGTGTCTCTTCCATAACCACCATCCCTTCAACTTCCGGAGCAGTTTTGCAATTGATTTTAAATAAATGTATTTATGATATGGCGAAGGATGGACACACATGGATACAGATGCCTATGCCACATGTGGACCTGAACTTTGTTACTACTGTAAGAGGTAATAACTGTCTGTTACGCCACACTTAAATTCTAAGCAATTCCTTAATTCTCATTTATTTTTGTTTTACAGGTTTTTTAAGAGCAGATGCAAAGTCATGAGGAAACAGCTTGAAAAAGAAGAAACATCAGGAATGTTCTTCCATGTACATTTTCCAAAAGAAGATGAAAAGGAACTTCATCGTTCTCTGCAAACTGTTTTAATCTCTGGAGGATTTCCATGAAGTGACAAAGATAGGCCAGTTGTGGAAACTTTGGAGCAGAAGAAAGAAAGAAGAAAAGCATGTGGAACTGTGAACTCATGCAAATGCTTAGCTACTTGTTGCTTTTTTACACATGACTTCCCAGCCTGCCCTGCTGTTGGAGATTCGGCCTTCATGCGTGTTTGACCCGTGCAAGGAGAATGAATGCCTTCCAAAACCCTCTCAGGTCTTCTTGGGTTGCACTGCCTGGATTAACTGGGATCTTCGCTATCTTGTCTTCCATGTTCATACCAGAGTTCAGGGACGGACTGTGGTCTTTCACATTTCAGCGGTCAAATTTCACTGCCCTCTACCTGTCACCTGCCATTCTGCTCAATTCACTGCGTCATAGTTGCGATGCCCTGTGACTCCCCCAGGCTTGGAATTCTCCTGCGGCAGAACTGGTTGTGCTGCCCTAAATCCATCTCTGCAGCGTTATGCATCAGACACACACCTGAGAAGGGATTTTTCTACACCCCCTTTGTGAAGATACAAACAGGTTTGTCTTTTCACTCCCCATGGGTGCAATTGCACACACTGTGGTTCTTCATGCTTTCCCTCTGCAGCATTCCTGCTATAGACTTTCAAGGTCCCTTGCTGAAGGGAATGAGAAGAGACTGAAAGCTTCCACTTAGACATATTATGTACAGTGGTACCTCAGGTTAAGGGACACAGGTGGTGCTGTGGGTTAAACCGCAGAGCCTAGGACTTGCCGATCAGAAGGTCGGCGGTTCGAATCCCCGCGATGGGGTGAGCTCCCGTTGCTTGGTCCCTGCTCCTGCCAACCTAGCAGTTCGAAAGCACCTCAAAGTGCAAGTAGATAAATAGGTACCACTCTGGTGGGAAGGTAAATGGCGTTTCTGTGTGCTGCTCTGGCTCGCCAGAAGCGGCTTAGTCATGCTGGCCACATGACCTGGCAGCTGTACACTGGCTCTCTTGGCCAGTAAAGCGAGATGAGCGCCACAACCCCAGAGTCAGTCACGACTGGATCTAATGGTCAGGGGTCCCTTTACCTTACCTTACCTTGGGTTAAGAACTTAATTCGTTCTGGAGGTCCGTTCTTAACCTGAAACTGTTCTTAACCTGAGGTACCACTTTAGCTAATGGGGCCTCCCGCTGCCGCCTCGCGATTTCTGTTCTCATCCTGAAGCAAAGTTCTTAACCCAAGGTACTATTTCTGGGTTAGTGGAGTCTGTAACCTGAAGCGTCGGTAACCCAAGGTACCACTGTATAATGCTTTGAGCCACATTGAAGTCATCAGGTGGTTTTGAAACTGCGCACCAAGCAAACATAGGGCACCTTAGCAGGAGTTGCTCAGTGACAAAAGTGTTAATGACAAAAAGCTCTCTGATGAGCAACTTGATTACAGTTTCTAGTTTCTGCAATGTGTAACTGTGGGGCATGCGGGGCACGCTTTCAGGTATATGTGGACTGACAGGCACAACAGACCTCACAGTCAGCTCCCGGTGTGTTTTTTGTTGTTGTTGAGGGGAGTAGGAAGTGCAGCTTGGCAAAATACATAGGCAACTCTCTTCCCCAACATGTCACACTATTGAAAAAATTATGTACCAAGAAAAGCTGGATTCTGAGACCTTTATACGTAATCAAACATAGCAAATTTGCTTACATTCTATTTAGCTGTTTTATATAAGCTGGTTTTATTAGCCATAGGGTGGTGATGGGTAAGCAAGCAGTGCAGGTCACTGAAGCTCTACCCTGAGAAAGACTTGAAATATCCAACCATTTCTCTGGCGTCGGACATTTTAGCAGTTGTTCCTTGCAAACTATATTTTTTATAGCAATGGGGACTAGAAACTTACCTTTCTGAAAAGAGTGAGACTCTCAGGAAGATGAGTATTCTGCATTCAACACCACA
The DNA here is from genome assembly GCF_951804945.1 of Podarcis cretensis. Classification (NCBI taxonomy): domain Eukaryota; kingdom Metazoa; phylum Chordata; class Lepidosauria; order Squamata; family Lacertidae; genus Podarcis; species Podarcis cretensis. The sequence goes on along the minus strand of NC_137174.1, from coordinate 82,419,068 downwards.
CTTTGACTTTTTTTATTTAAAAAATGCTCGTTGAATGTACGTACAACCTTGCTCTTTGTCTAAGAGCTTTCTAATACCGTATTGGCCTGAACATAAGCCTCACTTTTTCCCCACATTCCGACCATGAAAAGTTAAAGTGCGGCTTATATTTGCGACCTTGCTGTGGGCAAAACAGCGGCAGAAGTGCGGCAAAACAGTGCCCGCCCCACGCATAGACCCCCATCCTCTCTCCCAAGGAGGGGAAGGGAGAGAGCAAGGAAGGGGAAAGGCGGCCGGCAACGCAGCGCGGCTCCCCCCCCCCCCGCCCAGTATGCAGCCAGGAGCTGCGAGGAATGGAGCGGCTTATATTCGGGTACTTTTTCTTTTCCCCTCCTCCAGTTTTAAAGGTGCAACTTATATTTTGGTGCAGCTTGTATCCGGGGCAATACGGTAATACTTGATAGTAGATTCAACATCCCCAGTAAAGTGGCAATACTGTTGTTGTTTTTAAAGGATGCAAAACGCTGTGAATCAAGTTTTAGATCCTCAAGGAGTCATGTAGTATCAAACTCTACTGCGCTTGGGACACATCATGTAGCATAAAACCAGCATCCACACACTGCCTGTGTCCTTTTAGAAGGGCAGAGTAGCTCTAAACATTGTAAAACCATTTTACAGTTCAGCATTGGCACTATGGGAAGATTTTGAATCTCTCTGGGAATGTAATTTACATGTCGCCCCCAAAGGTCACTCATTTCTTACGTGGTACATTTCTGTGTTGTACATATTTCCTTGGAAACAGACATGACTGTATGTTGTGTTAATCCTTTTTTAAAAAATAAAATTAAAATTGTGTCAATCCTTTATTTAATGGAAATGAAATGGTGAAACCAGTTTTGCCTTATTAATGACCTTGGGCCAATTAGGCTGAAATCTAAGTACTGTAATTGTTCAATTAGAGCTGTCATAAAAAACATCTTTAGCAACAACAAATGGCTGGCTGGTTTTTCCATCCAACCTGCTGAAATAATGTTATTTGATAGTAAGAGTGTTGAAAACCACACTTGTGCTTTCAATAAATGTCTCGCTGCCAAATCCCTGTTATGGAAAATGGCGGTTTGCAGGCCATAATTAGCTGGCGCGGGCCTTCTCACAGTTCCTGGTAGTGTCGTAGAATCATGGAATTGTAGAGTTGGAAGGGAACCTGAGGCTCATCTAGCCTGAACCCCCTGCAATGCAGGAATATGCAGCTGTCCTGTACGGGGATCAAACCTGCAACCTTGGTGTTGTTAGGACCATGTTGTAACCAACTGACCTTTTAAACCAACTACCACCCTCAGAAGAGACGTGGGTGGCGCTGTGGTCTAAACCACAGAGCCTAGGGCTTGCCGATCAGAAGGTCAGCGGTTCGAATCCCCGCGACGGGGTGAGCTCCCGTTGCTCGGTCTCAGCTCCTGCCAACCTAGCAGTTTGAAAGCACATCAAAAGGCAAGTAGATAAATAGGTACCACTCCAGCAGGAAGGTAAACAGCACTTCCGTGTGTTGATCTGGTTTGCCAGAAGTGGCTTAATCATGCTGGCCACAAGACCCAGAAGCTGTACGCCGGCTCCCTCAGCCAATAAAGCAAGATGAGCGCCGCAACCCCAGAGTCGTCTGTGACTGGACCTAATGGTCCACCCTCAGAAGTTTATAAAGTGGTTGCCAGGGAGGAGGCTTTCTTAGTAGCAGTCCCTAAGTTGTGGAACTCCCTCGCTCCACAGATTCGAACCTAGGATCTTCATTGCACAGAGTTTGCTGCATACTGGAAACACAACCCTTTATCCCGCCCTTTGACAGCATAAAGTTTTGTTTCCTTCCTTGCTGAAATGAAATCATAATGAAAAGGAAAAATAAAACCAATGAATAACATTGCTCCAATATAATTTAAACAATAATTTATTTGGCCATAAATATAAATAAGTTTTTAAATACATTATATAAATTACTCATAAATTAATTATAAAGATAGCTTATTGATAAATACGGCTACATGCTGCTTCCACCACGGGAGGCTGCAATACTTCCGAATGCCAGTTGCTGGAATCCACAGGACAGCAGAGTGCTCATGTGCTTGAATACTGCTTGCTGGTTTTTCCCACAGGCATCTTGTTGGCCACTGTGAGAACAGGATGCTAGACTAGATGGGTCACTGGCCTGATCCAGCAGGCTCTTTTTAACTGGACAGCACCATAAGTGTGCAGAATATTAGCAAAAACAAACAAACAAAAAACCCCACCCAAAAACTAACAGACCTTTGTGTCCTGAATTTCTAACTTCTAAAGAAAGTAGTTTAAGGTGCAATAAGACCAGATTTTTAACCCAGGAGGGGACAAAGAAAAAAAGTGGAATTGTTCGTAAGTATTTTGGTTTTCTGCAACATATTTTCCCTACACAGACTTATGAAAGCAAGGCTGAAATCCTAGACCATTTACTTGCGAGAGTCCAACCAAACTCAGTGGTTTAAGAAGGCACTTGGTTGTAATCTACACAGCAGGTAGCCACCTGACTGGCAAAGGAATGCATGTAGATTCTCAGCCTGCTGCTGAATTATGAGGATTTCATTTGGGAAGGGGTTTTTCTACAAAAAAAAAAAAATTGCCAATTGATTCTGGGGCATTTCCCTACTTCCTCTAGCATATGTGATGCAGCACACTGGTTTCAGCATGCAGATCTCTTAAAATGCACACATGTCGTGGTGGATTTTACTCTCTACTTGTGGTGCATCATAAACCAGATTATGCATGATAATCTGTTATGGGTGCTGCTAATCCTGTTTCATTGCACTGTTTTGGAATAGATGAAGTGTATTTGAGCTGTTTCTATTTATGATTCTATCTTCCCCACCACCTCCCTTTAAAAAAATTAAATATTTGAGGATCAGTATTACATTTGCATTTCTAGAAACTTCCCATAGAGGTGGCTCAAGGTTCTGTCTATGGTCTGAGTGAGCTGCTGCAAAGTTAGAAGAATTTCGCATTCCTTCATCTCCATTTCAAATGTTTTCCTGGAAGGCTGTTGTGGTGAAGGTGGTGGCTGCTCAGTGATGTTCTGGCTGGCTTTCAAAGCCTATAAAAGATGCACAATCAAAATAAAAGATGAATGGAAGGGCACACATTCACACATAACTTTTTCTTCTTCTTCTTCTTCTTCTTCTTCTTCTTCTTCTTCTTCTTCTTCTTCTTCTTAATAATAATAATAATAATAATATTTATACCCCGCCCATCTGGGTGGCTTCCAACAAAACACTAAAATACAATAACCTAATGCAGTACCTAATTGTTTTAAACAGTATAACGATGCCTCACATTTATGAAATGGAAACAGAAAAGCATGCTACCATGAGGGGGAATGGAATAGAAGAGTAAGAGTAAGAGTCTAAGTTATGTTACGATCTAGAAAGCCACAGGTTCTCCATTGCTGTTTGTAACTGCTTAGAATATCAGACATGCTAATTGCAATGAATCATCAGTGTTTGTTGACATCATAATCCATCCTTCTGGATACATACACACACACGCCCATGAAAAGTAAAGATTTGAGTTTAATGCAACTATAGGTATTTTCTGTCTGATTAAATCAGTTGGTCTGACTATTACATCTTTCATGAAGTTTATGAAAGAGTTACGGAATTCAGTAATATTACAGGATTCAAAGAAGGCAAAGCAATATTATTAATAGTTCAAATATATATATCTACCTGCATCATAATGCTGACAGCATGAAAAAGATCTGAAGAATTAAAATCCCTGATTTCCGCCATATAGCGTTTCAGAATTTTATAGATGGTGTCCATGCATGCAGTCTGCAAGAAAAAGCAACAATAAAGATATAAGCAAAGGTTCTGGAAGATTCCTTTACACAAGACAAATAAACTTGCTGCCATCTGAGGATGGAAATTTACCTGATCAACAGCATCATTTTCTCCTGAGGGACAGAGTCCAGGCTGAAATCAAAGATGCAAGATGAGAAGCATTAATTTCACTGCAACCATGAATTTGGCTAACCCATTGCATTTATTAGAAAGTACTTATTGTAATACCTTCAGTGAACTTCCTCCCATACAGGCCTTCTGGATCTTCTCTTCATTCTTTGGATTTTCAGGAACGTTATATTCCACTGTACAATTAAATTGCTTCTATAAAAGTGAAGAGAATATTAATTGAATCAGTACAGTTACTGGGTGCAATGGGAATTGTGTTGAAGACCTTGCATCACTGCTTGGTCATGGCTACTGACAAATATCCAGAGAGCACAGGGTGGCCTAGGCTTTCAAAGAAAAGGAAGTGCATTTGAGTTGTAATTCTGTTTACCATGCTTGTTTGCTTAGAGGTTCAGCCTGCAACATCTCCCCCACCCCCTTTGGGGGCATGATAGTTTTCACATCTGTAATATGCACTATGAAGAGTGACATATGAGCTATGCTGTACACCTTGTAAACAAGTGTGGGAACCTCTGTCTGAACCTCTGAAACTGCTCACAAAGAAAATGCTGCCCTGACTTTCAAACTGAGTTGGTTCTAACAGTGTAACCCTACGTATGTCCCACCGTGAGGCATACTAGTGATTGGGTTTAGGATTGCAGCCATTCTTTTTTCTTTCTATGGAACTTTCAGAGAAATTATTCCAACTCACTGTGCTTTCTATTAAGTATTTAGCATAAAAATGCACGAGAGAATGTTACAAATAGCACTCAAGAATATGAACCTGCTGCGGTACAGCAGGTTGACCCAGATATTCCAGCAGTTGCCATCATCACCAGATTGGCATGGCAATGACTCATTCTGTTGCATGGTTCAGAAATCAGGGAGGGAACATAGTAGGTATTTGTTTCTGAATGTGAGAGAGAAGCAAGGAGTCTATACTTATATCTCTGCTAACACTGCAGATGATTCATTGATCCCCACCACTGTCTCTTATTTCCGGAGTTCAGAGGTGAGTGCCAGTCCTTCAGGCAGCTAAAAACAACCCAAGGAGGACTGAGAATGTTCAGAAGGTATGGAGCACTGACTAACTGTTGGGTGCAGGAACTGTTATGGAAAGCTGGAAGACAATATGGCTGGAACTCAACATTTTGTAGCATTTTGTTGCACGTTCCACTTGTAATATTCCACAGTCTTTTCACCTATTGCACTGTTTGGTCCTTCCACCTTTTCTGAGACAGGAGATGCTCTTTCACAGGTTCAGTTCCCATAAGGAGGAAAAAACTGAAGGCATAACAGTGTTTGAGCAATAAGTATTTACAAATATTTTAAGTGCAGCGGGACAAAGAACATGCAGGTCCCTAGACAGAGAGTGCTTCAAATCAGCTGCAAGGATTTGCTAGATTCAAAACTGCAGGATGGGTTTTGCTGCTCCCACCCTGGCAGGTAGGTGTGGTCTGTATTCTGAACTCCAGGAACAAGTCAGGGTCAAGGCAAAGTAGCTCTAAGCCATGCAAAAGCCTAGAGAGATGCAATGAATTCAAGCCATGGCTGTGGCTGCAAAGGAAGAATCAGGAACGTACCTAGAGGGTGCTCCTGGTTCCTCCTTTTGAATTCGGAGTTGCTATTTTACCTGTCATAATGGTGTCAGGTGATAACCAACCAGGCAAGTGTGGTTTGGGCCAAACCACATTGCAAGCCAAATGGGGAAGACTGGCAGTCCTAATCAGACCCAGGAGCTGAAGTTTCCCCACCATTGCTGCAAAGGAATAGGTGGCTAAGTTCTCTGCTGACAGGTGGCCTCAGTGGGCAAGAAGCACCTATCCCCAGCTATAGCTGTTTGTGGACTGGAATAGCCCTAATCCATGTCCTGATAAAAGAGGCCATTTTACCCAAACCACACCCACCTGTCCATCAACTGACATCACTTGTGACATCACCTGATGGGTGGGAGTATTGGCTGAGGGGGGCTGTTCCTCGCAGGGAACAGGTACTCAAGGGTGCCATGGACTGGCCAAAATGGGACAATGCAGATGGACAATTGACCAAGCACTTGGGGAAGGGCCCAGGCTGGATGTGGGGACCTCTGCCAGGAGTGGAGGAATCTGCAAGCAAGGATCCTGGAGAGGCCACTCCCTTGTGTCTCATCCATTGTTGCTACAGGAGCCACAAATTCTGCCTTCCTCTCCATCCCTGACTCCTATGCCAAGCTTGTCAGAGCTTCTCTCTGATATGCTCACCTTGGCACGTCAGATATTGGGAGTAGCTCTGCCTAGAGGTGGTTGCTTCACCTGTTCCAGCCACCTGTCAGGAGGCAAACACCTCCCCTGTCACGTAGGCCCAGGAGGAATCAAAAGAGAAGGAAACAGAGGATAGCGAGAGATTGCAGAAACACTTTCAGCCTTAAGGTGAGCTCACTCCATTCCTATACAGTGGTGCCTCAGGTTAAGAACTTAATTCATTCTGGAAGTCCGTTCTTAACCTGAAACTGTTCTTAACCTGAGGTACCACTTTAGCTAATGGGGCCTCCTGCTGCCGCTGCACCACCGGACCACGATTTCTGTTCTCATCCTGAAGCAAAGTTCTTAACCCGAGGTACTGTTTCTGGGTTAGCGGGGTCTGTAACCTGAAGCGTCTGTAACCCGAGGTACCACTGTATATAGGATAGACAAGGTGTGTGACAGCATCGGATCAACATCCAGAGCTGTAGCTGTATTAAGGACTAACCATGCATATCGCCTGAAGTGCCTTAAGACAGAAATTTGCATATGCACTAGAGTAATATAGAGATTAAAGCAGGCTTCCTCAACCTCAGCCCTCCAGATGTTTTGAGACTACAATTCCCATCATCCCTGACCACTGGTCCTGCTAGCTAGGGATCATGGGAGTTGTAGTCCAAAAACATCTGGAGGGCCGAGGTTGAGGAAGCCTGGATGAAAGCCTTTATAAAGAACTCTCCATCAAGCCTTCAGCAACTAGGAGCCAGGAAAGCAGCCAAAGCAGCAGGATTAAACCCTTGCTCGGCAGATGCCATGCTGTTCAGTTCGGCTGCATCCTGCTCAGCTTAGCTGCATGTACCGTGTTGGGGACGAAGCACAGCCAGCCAAAAGCAAGCCAAGACAAGTACTATTGACTGAGCAAGGGAGAAGACTCTTTTGCAATCACCTGCAAAAAGCAGGTTTCTCCCTTCTTTTGGCAGATTGGCTGTAAGAGAGATGTCTCTCAGATCACACACAATGTTTTGTAAAATATAATGGGTGTTGCCAGCCTTAAGTGGAGGGGGGAGGGGGGAGGTGGCAGAAAGAAAGAAGTCTGTAAAAAGTTTTGCAATGTCAGTGCCAGGGAGCATATGAGGGCTAATTCATATGCACACCTATTATCACTTATAAACTTTCTGAAACTCCACTGAAACTGCTCTCAGCCCAACCAAAACCACTGGCACTCTCCGCATCTTTCTTGACTCCCTGCTGCTTAGCTGTTCTCTTTCTCCCAAATCACTCATTCAACATTTCTGTAGGAGAGGAGAGGAAATACTTTCTCGGCTTTTCACCCCCTCTTTCACGAGTTAAAACTTTTAAACTTTTTCAGCAGGGGGCCAATCCACTGTCCCTCAGACCTTGTGAGGGGCCGGACTATATTTTTTGGGGGCGGGGGGGGGGGGGATTGAACGAATTCCTATGCCCCACAAATAACCCAGAGATGCATTTTAAATAAAAGCACACATTCTACTCATGTAAAAACAGGCTGATTCCTGGACCGTCCATGGGCCGGATTTAGAAGGCGATTGGGCCGGATCCGGCCCCTGGGCCTTAGTTTGCCTACCTATGAGTTAAACTCTATAACGCTCTTTATATACTCATCGTACAAGATCACCTCTAGTCTGTCTGCATTTTGCAGGAAGGACTCGGGCACCTACCAGAAATTTAGGTTTGTGCAATTGAAACGGATCAAAACGCTTGTGTCACCCTGCTGCAACACATCCACTTTAAAACCAATGAACAGTTTGCAGTTAGGAAAGTGACAGTGAAACACACTGAAAAATTAATTAATTAATAGGAACACGTATAACCACTGTGTAAGGAAACCAAGGAAACTCACTGTCGTATAACCTCCCCACAAACAAAACAGTTTAATCTCTGTGTTCGCTTTCTGCAAGCAAATCAGGATGAATGCCAATGCCAATGCTAATAATGTTATGTTCTTTCAAGAAATAATGCTATACCTGGAGCTGCTGCAGCGCCGTATCAGCTGCATCCATCAGATGCGAGGAAAGAACCAGGCAATCGCTTAAATTGGCTGCCAGGCCTTTGGTGGCTTCTCCTTTGGTGTGAAGATGATAAGCCAATGAGCTGGGCAGGCTTAGGCAGATAAAAGCTACCAGGAACCAAGAACCTGGAACAAAGTCAAGAGCCACATATAGGAAATGAAGGTCACAAAGATCCCTCTGACTTGGCAAATTACTTCCAACACTTTTTTCAGTTTCTTGTGCAACATCTTCCTGTCTATATCAGAAGCATAAAATAAAGAGGGAGAGAGAAAATGGTCCCAAACTCTCCCCTGCCCCCTGTCACCATATACAGATACTGCAGTAGCATTGCAAAACTTGTGCATTTATTGATAAAGCCCCAAACTTACATAATGTGTAAAGACCATGTTTAGCTATTGCAGAAGGCGATATTGCACATATATGTGCTGGTACAGCTGATTTAAAAAATAAATAAAAATCTGAGCATGCTATACTATACTGTGGCTTGCATACAAAACAGGATTATAAGACCGCAGTACATAAAGTCATTAAAAACACTAGGATATCTTGGAAGAATCACACCATTGTTCTTTTTAGAAGTTTAAAGCAAAACTTGGGCACAATGGTCCAAGGACCAATGCCTATAGTCTTTGTTTTGTCATCCTATTCAGGAATGCTGAAGCAGGGAGGATCACAAGGTTTTCTTTGGGGGGGGGAGCGTAGGTGAGTAATCTGCAGATCATTTGTAATGGGCTGGGTTGTAATAACTCCTGCCTTCAAAAAGAAACAAAATCCTAAAGGTGCTAATCCCATCTCTTTCCCTAAGGGTGTGTTCTGAATGCACCAGGCAGCAGTATTTCACAACAAAGTACAGGATACACACACATTTTGGATAACCTGAAGTGAAGACAAATTCAAAATTCAGCACTGGAAACAGCCTAATGAAAGCGCTGGTGACGTGCTGTTTTTATTGGAATTATCCGTATGTTTTTAATAGTTATTTTATATTTATATATTTTTGTAAATTCTATTAATGTGTAATTGTTTTTTTAATGACTCCCCCTATGGTTTTAGCACTTCCTATTGTCTCCCAAGACAGACATATGCCAACAAAAATAATTTTTATCTTAAGCCATATAAAAACTAATAATAATAAATGCACAATTTTAAATCCACACATACACCAACATATTCTACCCCCAAAATCCACCTAAACAAGGTGACTTGGCAGTAGTTAATCTCAAACACACTGCTGTACCAGAGAATAATAAACACCACTTTAAACAATGCTCTTTTTTGTAAATCAGCACAGCTCTGCAGGATATAACCCTTACTTCAAGCATCACAATTGACCCCTGGAAGCACCACCAGGCATGCTGGCTCCTCCACAGTGGGGAGACGTCAGTGACTCAGTCTTGGCAAGACAGAGGGATGAAGGGAAGAGCAAAAATAGGCCTTAATTTATGCCCAAGGCTCTTGATGTTTACAGAGCCAAGGCTTGCCCTTGGAGCATAGAGAGTTAAGAATAGACAAGGGTGCCCCAAAGGAGAAGTCAGGGATTGGCTTTCCAGAGCCTTTACCATTTAATCCCCACTATCTCTTCCCATGGGGACACGGGTGGTGCTGTGGGTTAAACCACAAGAGCCTAGGGCTTGTTGACCAGAAGGTCGACGGTTCGAATCCCTGTGATGGGGTGAGCTCCCATTGCTCTGTCCCCGCTCCTGCCAACCTAGCAGTTTGAAAGCATGTCAAAGTGCAAGTAGATAAATAGATACTGCTCCACTGGGAAGGTAAACAGCGTTTCTGTGCGCTGCTCTGGTTCGCCAGAAGTGGCTTAGTCATGCTGGCCACGTGACCCGGAAGCTGTACGCCGCCTCCCTCGGCCAATAAAGCGAGATGAGCCCCGCAACCCCAGAGTCGTCTGCGACTGGACCTAACGGTCAGGGGTCCCTTTACCTTATCTCTTCCCATAAGATGAGGCTTGCTGGATCAGACAAGGGTGGCCCATCTATCCCAGCATCCTCTTCTCACAGTGGCCAACCGGATGTCCACAGGAAGCCCACAAACAGGATCTGAGCGCAACCCCCCCCCTTGCGGTTTGTGGCAGCTGGAATTCAGAAGACAGTGGAGCAGCGTTTCCAAAACTTGGTTCTCCAGCTGTTTTGGGACTACAGTTCCCACCATCCCCGACCACTGGTCTTGCTAGTGATGGGAGTTGTAGTCCAAAAGCAGCTGGAGAGCCAAGTTTGTTTGCTTTTTGGAAACACTGAACTGGATGCTGAGTACACCTGCTGCGATGTTTGACATTGAGCGCTGGGCGTAAGAGAGAAACTTTTAACCGGCTCTTTTAAAGAGGGAGATAACACCGAAGAGCTTAAACTTCTTGAGAAGTAGAGACATCACCTTGCCAACAAAGGTCCGTATAGTTAAAGCTATGGTTTTCCCAGTAGTGATGTATGGAAGTGAGAGCTGGACCATAAAGAAGGCTGATCGCTGAAGAATTGATGCTTTTGAATTATGGTGCTGGAGGAGACTCTTGAGAGTCCCATGGACTGCAAGAAGATCAAACCTCTCCATTCTGAAGGAAATCAGCCCTGAGTGCTCACTGGAAGGACAGATTGTGAAGCTGAGGCTCCAGTACTTTGGCCACCTCATGAGAAGAGAAGACTCCCTGGAGAAGACCCTGATGTTGGGAAAGATGGAGGGCACAAGGAGAAGGGGGCGACAGAGGACGAGATGGTTGGATAGTGTTTTCGAGGTTACCAGCATGAGTCTGACCAAGCTGCGGGGGGCAGTGGAGGACAGGAGTGCCTGGCGTTCTCTGGTCCATGGGGTCACGAAGAGTCGGACACGACTAAACGACTAAACAACAACAACAAGCTTAAACTTCAGACAACTCCTCTCGGTGGCTAAGCAACTCCCTCGCTCCTCTCCTGCTCAGCACCAGACCCCAGACTCGTCGCGCTCTAGCCCCGCCGCGATTTGCATATTGGACGTGATTGGCTAAAAGGGGGTCCGCTAAGGACCACTCACCTGGAGAAGCGGGTCCGGCGCTGCTGCTGCTGCTGCTGCTCTTGCGCATCTTGGCTGCTCTTTCCAAGCTGCTCTCTGGAGGTGTTGCTTCGAAAGGGGCGCCAATCGTCTTGCTACCGTCTCCGCTGCCTGCGGCAGCCTTTATAAGCCAGCGCGTTGGAAATGGATTTCCCCCTTTTTCTCTTTCTCCCTCAGCTTCGGCTGACTCATCGGTAGAACTTCACCTTCATTCATTTTTCTGGGTGGGAATTTTGCGCGGCTTCCCGCGCCACCCGCTGCGTAGGCTTTTCTTCCAAACAATCCCGAAGGTGCCAAAGGAAATAAATAAATTTCGTTTGCTCTCAGTTCCAAGTATTGCCCGCTCGCTGGAATTGATTGACAGATGGAAGGAGAGAGCCTCCCGCATCAGGCCGAATATGCGGCCATGCCCAAAGGCAATATTTGACGACAGGGCGTTTCACAGAGCTGTTTCTTTGGGACCCATGGCGTGTTCAATGCGACTTGGGCTGTGTGTATACGCTATGTAACTTTACTGTGGCCAGAATTCTCTGAGGAGGAAAATAAAATAATAATAATAATAATAATAATACTTTTATTGTCAATGTACAACCTGTGTACAATGAAATTAACTGAGCCTCCCTCCCTCCCACAAACACTCAGTCTCATTGAACTCTATGTGCTTGTCGCACAACACACACCAACCCCAAAAGTCACATTGAAAATTTGTTTTCAATGGGCTTTAAAAACGTAAGTGTGCAAAGGATTGCAGCCTGATAGTGTGAGCCTATGCAGATCACAAAATCATAGAATTGGAGAGCTGGAAGGGACCCAGAGGTCAATCTAACCCTCTTCAAAGCAGAATAAATATATACTCAGAAGGAAGCCTCAATTGAGTTTGATGGGACTTACTCTGAGGAAACTGTATGTAGGATCAAAAACATACTATTAGAGAAGTAAGGCACAGGTTGCATCCAGATAATCTCTTTATTGAGCATTTATCCTGATTTGTTTGCACAAAGTTTGCAAGGACATCATGCAGCTTCCCATCAAGCGTCATCTCACACAATTTCCAATGCATTTCCCCCATCACTTACTCTACTCCGCTGAAGAAGAAAAAAAAGGGGGGGGGAGCAGGTTAGTTGTGCAAGAGCACTGAATTCACTTCAATTGTGAAAACTGGATTTGTGGATATGTGATTGAATCCCAGTACTGAAGTAGCCAAAGCAACCTTTGGTGGCTAAGCCACCATAGAGCCACCACAGGCGTTGCTTGCATACATTGCTGTGGGATCTGGCTGTCTCCCTCTGGATGGTGTGATGGTTATATAGTCTCTGGGTGCCTGTCCATTCCATCTGGAAGTTGGCCCAATCCTAACCAGGTGTGCTACACCTTATGCCATCTCACAATTACATACCTGGCAGTATTCTCCATTCTTCTCAATGAGGAGGATTGTATTGCCCAAAAGACATGGATGCAAGGTGGTTCACCCAACCCAGGTATATTCTGTAACATGCCATTGTGTCAATAATAGTGAGCTAGTGGTGGATTTATCTAGACTATCCACACATTGTTCCTCTTTACTTGTTATTCTACAACGTGTTCCTGCATTTTTGCCAGCTGGAGTGGCACTCTTGCACCAGAATGTAACAAAAGCTAGACACTGACCTGGAACATTCATGAAAAGTTATCGGGCTTTTATCCTCAATTAAGAACATTCATACATAAACAGAAATAGCACAAGAGAAGCTTGAGGCAGTTTTAAGGCCAAACCACATGCCATGTGGGAGATCTGTGATTTATAGACACACATTCCAATTTGAATGGAGCAGCAGCAGTGGTGTGTGGGTGTGGGTGTGTGTATGCGCAAATAATCCTTCCTATCTCATCCCATTCCCTGTATCTAAAATGCCCTGCAGCTGCTGTAAGCCACAGTGAGGAAATGTAGGTATGATGATATAGACATCTGTATCTTGCATGCTACAAGCATAAAACCAGTTTTGGTTGGAACAATTAAGATTCCCCCCCCACCTTGGTTTTACAGTTAAACGTACATTAAATGTGCACTTACTGTTTTAATTTTGTAGTTTGCTTTTTTATTCTTTTGTACACACAGTGGGTTTCTTTTTTTAATGGTGGGCAGTTCATAAATTCTATAAATAAATAAAACTCTCTTTCCCCATATATTTCGAAGGTAATGAGTTTACAGTGTGCTGTTTAGGTGTATTAATTGAAATATGTATTAATACTGTTTGTAGATGTATTAACTGCTATAAATTTATTAACTGAAATGAAAAAAAAGGAATGCAAAATTGTCTATCTCCAGCTGGGAAGGCTAGTCAAGGTCTGGGTCCTTTTTCATTTTTATTACATGGGGCTTTTATCTTTTATCATAAAATAAGCACTAAACAGTTGGATTCAGTATGCTTGAGGATTTGGTAAAAAAAAAAAGGGAGTAGCATCTACTAATCTTTCTATCTTTTTAAATTTGTATCAGTGCAATATGGAAATGCTACACTTTTCACAATGCAAATTCATACTCAGAATTGGAGTCACGTTGTGTGATGTGGCCATTGGCATGTTGTGTGAAAATGTATAAAATCCCAATGTTGTCCTTGAACCATACATTAAAGGTAAAGGTAAAGGGACCCCTGACCATTAGGTCCAGTCGTGACCAACTCTAGCATTGCGGCACTCATCTCGCTTTATTGGCCGAGGGAGCCGGCGTACAGCTTCCAGGTCATGTGGCCAGCATGACTAAGCCACTTCTGGCGAACCAGAGCAGCGCACGGAAACGCTGTTTACCTTCCCGCCAGAATGGTACCTTGCACTTTGACGTGCTTTCAAACTGCTAGGTGGGCAGGAGCAGGGACCGAGCAACGGGAGCTCACCCCATTGCGGGGATTTGAACCGCCGACCTTCTGATCAGCAAGTCCTAGCTCTGTGGTTTAACCCACAGCGCCACACATTGCAAACATACATTTCAGTTCCACTTGATTGTGGGTATGACAGGGCTAGGAAGAGAGTTAATTCCTAAATTATATTGAATTGTGAGGACTGATTTTTCCGCTTCAAATATATGTATATCGTGGCAACAAAGTGAGTTCTGTGGTTTTAACTTATCTATTTACCTGTTCAGTGTTAGTGGGCCAGATAGCTGTACAATGCACTACAATTTGACAATGAAATACCAACTTTAGTACACATGTTCAGGATGCAATTCAACGTTTTAAAGTCATACAGCAAGGCTCACTTTGATAAGCTGCAGTACAGAGTTCCCAACTAAACCCTGTAGGGTGGTCAAACGCAGTGGCGTAGCGTGGGTTGTCAGCACCCGGGGCAAGGCAAGTAATTTGCGCCCCTAACCCGTGGATTTGCGCCCCCTAACCCTAACCCCCAGATGTTGCGCCCGGTGCGGCCGGCCCCCCTGCACCCCCCACGCTACGCCACTGGTCAAACGTGGCAGGGCTTGCTATCAAATTCAGAACTTACCATTACCCTGTCACTTCCCCTGTCACTGGTGGGGAAATCCAATCTTTACTGCAGAATCAGAGCAAATGTCAATTGGGTTTTATCCTGATTGATATTTGCTTCAATTTATTGCTTAAGAGTGGTTTCCTGGGGGAAGTGGGAAGGCGAGGGCAAAACCACGCAGACCTATGCCTAGGAAGCTTAGGACAAGTGGGAAACTGCTTGCACCTGTGCTTTCTAGGCTTGGGGCAAGCACAGGTCTGGATGAGCCCTTAGTCAGCTGATTGGTGCTTGCAGCAAGCGTCTCTTGCCAATAGGGAGCATAAATTAAGGCTATCAGTTGCTCCATCGCATACAACGCAGGGAGAACAGCTTCATAGGCCAAATTAGGACCCCCATGAGATCTAATTGGTCCATGAGCAGGTGGCACTAAAACATGTAAAGCAATATCTCACTACTGCTAACAACCTCCTTAAATCTTTCTAATTGACATCACTGGTATTTTAACTCTTGATGCACTGTGCATGTCAAAATGTAGCATCAGAAGTGAGACTTATCAACCATTGTGATAGTATATGTGATCAGCTGCTGCTTATATATTCATCAGATATAAGTAACGGACACTCCTAAATTCTTAACTATGAGACAAACAAGCAAGGAAGATGCAGGTTGGTACAGTTTCAGTTCATCTACTACAAGTAGTAGAATTGGGGAAGTCCCCAATTATCATTCATTTCATAAC
Organism: Podarcis cretensis; assembly: GCF_951804945.1. Classification (NCBI taxonomy): domain Eukaryota; kingdom Metazoa; phylum Chordata; class Lepidosauria; order Squamata; family Lacertidae; genus Podarcis; species Podarcis cretensis. Next base: position 82,403,641 of record NC_137174.1, on the reverse strand, counting down.
ACTTTTGGAGTTCAGTGGGTTTGCATTCTGTCCACATCAGGCAGTAGGATTCAACATCAGTGAAAATGAATTTGAGAGGACATGAATAACCAGGTAGATCTCTATGAGAGATAACCTGACTGGCTCCATGTTGTCTTGGGCTTTCTGAGTCAATCCCCAAACCTTAAACTTGGCCTTGCAGCAAATTAGCAGCTAGTGAAGTTCTTCCAATCAGTAATTAAAAAAACCACCCATAAAATTGCAAACTACAGAGACAATTAGGTAAGAGCCTGGTAGTAAATTGGCAGCCAATGACATCTTTCCAGTTAGGAATTAAAACAGCCATAAAGGCACAAATTACTGGTGCTATTAGGTAACCGCCAGCGACAAAACTGCAGCACCCCCCAAGGCAATTTGCCACTACTAAAAGCCAAGCCTTCATCATACCATCGAAAATGAGCAGTGATTGGGTCGGTTGGGTTTCCTGGTAGAAAGCATTACAAGAATACTGCTCCCAATCACAACTTTTTGCCCACAGCAAATAGCAGCCATTGGAGCCCCCAGTCTGGATTTTGAATACATCAGTGGTCAAGGGTTAAATATCTCCCTTCCGCTCATGCTGCTTCTCCAGTCTGGATTGGTTCCTCCAATGGCTGCTATGTTGTAAAAATATCAACCCACCAGTATACCAGGGTCAGTCATGAGCTTAATGTCATGAACTTAATCTAGCTAGATCCTTTTCAAGCCGTGCACCAAGGTTTTGAAAGGCCGCAAGGAAAGATGTTCTCCATTGGAAGATGTTCTTCCAATTCTATGATTCTATGGACCTCCTCTTATTTATTGAATATATATATATATATGTATTGGTCAAAACACCACAGGGTGGTTTACAACATAGAACACTAATGTCAGTACATAATATCTATACTGCAGGCTTCTAGTGCTGCCAATAGCAGATGATTTTCAAGCCTAATTGCTGGGGTGGGTGTTGAATCTTCAAGGAGTGTGCAGGTCAGGAGGGAAATGGGACATGCAGCTTCTGGAATGCGGCCTGTGCACTGAAAAATATTCGCTGCCTCTGAACTAGAGAACGTTTAAGTAATTCAATTATATCCCTGCTGTCACAGTCTTTTGCTTCTGCCAAGCCGCAGAATAATTCATTTTTCCAATTGGTAGAAGGCTCTCCAAGACATGGGAACAAGTTTCAAATTTTTAGGGCACTTCATCGATATTGTCGCAAGAGAAGCCAACCACTCCCTGGAGACAATGATAGAAACCACTGCTTAACCTACAATGGGCTCTAATGTAACTAACTTTTAATTAATAAGGTGGTAATTCCCTGCTCTGATTTAATTAATTGCAAATTGTTTCAGCAAAGGGCTCCACTGAAAGAGCAAAGGAAAACAGTGAAGGGGAATTGCTCCGATGACTAATCCTCTCAGCAGCAAAGAGTAAGGAACTATATCTACAAACTTAATCAAAGTTCTAGGTGTGACTGCAGTCACGTAAAGGCCCAGTTCATGTGTGACACTAACTAAGCCAAATGATGGATTAGCACCGATGCTCAAGCATGCTGGCTCCAGAAGAGGTCCTCTTTCTGTCCTCCTCCTTCTGCAAACTAAAGCTGTGGTTTGATTTAGTATGCTAAGACATGAACCTACCCAGGTTCATTATTTGGCTCACTCTAGACCAGGCATAGCCAAACTCGGCCCTCCTGATGTTTGGGGACTACAACTCCCATGATCCCTAGCCAGCAGGACCAGTGGTCAGGGATGATGGGAATTGTAGTCCCAAAACACCTGGCGGGCCGAGTTTGCCTATGCCTGCTCTAGACAAACCATGAGCTGTACCCAAGGTTTGTTCTATGTTTGTGGTTTGTCTGGAAGAGACCAATCATGAGCCTGAGTTTCGATGACATTGTTGGCCAAACTATGGCTTAGTTCAAGGTAACACAGTGACAGTAGACCCGGAGGAGGGACAAATGCTCTCTGCTCCAGGAACCCACACATTCACACTAAGTCATGGTCTAGCTTAGTGTTACATGCAAACTAAGCCTTAAGTATTCCATAAAACTGGAAGGGTGATATGCATTTTTAAAAAGTTTATCTTTAGAATGACCACAACAGGCCTACAATATTATTTCACCCCTTATATACCCAACTGATCGCTGTGCTCTGTGGATGAAGATCAGATATCATCTCATCTATATAAAGTGGATCTTGAGCATGGGAGCACATGCCCTTTGGAATATCCTTCTGTTACGTATCAGATGGGCACCATCTCTATTATAGTTTTGGGGCTTATTGAAGGCCTTCCTTTTTGAGGAAGTCATTTAAGTGGATTTTTTAAATATCCCACTCAGAATCTGTATTGACTTGTGTGTGTGTGTGTGTGTGTGTGTGTGTGTGTTTGTGTGTATCTATATATGCACATGCAATGGTTGTAGTAGTTGTTATTTTTGTTTTTAATTGTTGCATTGTTTTGAGATACTTTCTAGGAAGTGATTCATAAATGGAATGAAATAAACAAATACATCATAAATAACCCCCTGCGTATTGGGAATCTCCATCTTAGCTTTTGTTCAGAACTATTACCAAGGGACCAATCAGGGAAAGTTTTAAATACAGCAAGAAAATTATTTTCATTTTTGGTGTGCTTGTTTAATCTACCAAGGTCCACAAGAAAAATGAAGATGCAATAGCAGTCCACAGTGAACCTCAGCTTATCCATGCGACTGACACATGCTATAGGCAGGAAAAGCTATGTTAGCCATCAAAAGCACACTATTGGGTCTTTTTCCTTCCATTTTTTCCAAAAAGGAACTTAGTGTAACATATATGGTGGATCTTATTTTATACTCACAAGAAACTGGTGAGGTCAATTAAGCTGAGAGACCATGACCATCCCAAGGAAAATTTCAGCCAGGCTCCCCCTCCCAAATCTATAGTTGGCATTAAAGTTCATGGGAAGTTCTTGCACAGAAAGACCCAAACTCAGTGCTATTTTTCTAGAAAAAGAGGTGCTTGGACTCACACGAACACTTCTCTTGTTCTCTTATAATTGCAATAGTGCCCACCTGAGAGGTGCCAGAACTGAGTTCCGGTGAGTCCCATCTGGGAAAAAAAAAGCCCTACCCAAACCATTCATTTTTTATAAGTCCCATTAAACTCAATGGTGTTTTGCCATCTTAGGGGATTCATTGCTACAGGACCTTGTGATATCAATTAGGACAAAGCACAAGCCTTTAAAAAGAAACAACCCCCCCCCCCTGAATAGCAGTTGTGGGGACTCCTGGATCAGACTAGGATTATGGTTCAATCTCAATGAACTCCGTATTGGCTGCCTGGGCTCAGTGGTGGAGGAAGGGGGTGCAGTGGGCGTGGGCTGCCCCAGGTGTCATCACTAGGTGTGTGTGTGTGACAAAATGACAAAAATGTGAGTTAAAAAAGTGTTCCCCCCCCCAAAAAAAGGGCTCACGAAATGTCAACAAACGCAATGAAACGTGGCTGGCACTGTGCGCCACACTGCAGGGGCCAGCACTTACCTTGGGGCCTGCAACATGCCCAAGCCACTCCTGGGAGTGAAGTGGTGGCTTGGGTGCCTGCAGGATCCGCGCTGCCTGAAATGGCATCGTAGAGCTTGTGTCTGCCCACTGCCTCTCCCTCAGCCACCCTACAGATGAGGGGGAGGCTGCAACGAGGCTCCAAGCAATGCGCCCCACCCCCTCCTGCAGTATGTGTGCACCACACCGGTATGTTGCTGCCTGGGCTTCCTGACCTGGAAAAGCCTCATTGCTTCACCACATCTTACCCTGAGCTTAACAAGAAGCCAAGGAGGCTGAGCTTTGAACGTCTGAGATTGGTGGACATGCTTATTTTGTTTTTAAGGGATGTCCTCCCTTCTAACTTTCCACCAATGACCTTTCCCTTCAGATTCTGACTAAACACCAGGAAGACCTTTCTAACAGTAAAAGCTGTTTGATAGTGGAATGAACTCTGAAGAGAGGTGCTGGACTCTGTTTTAAAGCAGAGGCTGGATGGCCATCTGTCATGTATGCTCTAGTTGAGATTCCTACACGCAGGGGGTTGGACTAGATGACCGGGTGTGTGTGTTGCTTTTCAACTCTACAATCATATGATTCTATGAATTGTGCTCATAGCCATGTAAGTCTGTAATGGGGGCAGGAGGCAGAAAGAAAATGCTGGAACTATCTAATGTAGATGCACTGGGATTTAGCTACAGTTAAAGAAGTTATCAGAGGAGAGCAGATTCATGGAAGAAGGTTTGCTTCTGTGCTTGTGGTCAAACTGATCTTCATATTTTTGATGAGATAGGGTTCACACCAATGGCCCCCTCTATTCAAGAACAAATAGGTCTGGATTAATAAGGTGGGGAGGGGGCTTTCCTCTTTAGCATTCCTATCTGGTATGACCAGCTAATATACTAAGGGACTTTGTGGCAATCTTAGCCTTGGTATTTAAGCCTTTGACTGAGTTGATATAATGTCACAGAATGCTCCTGATCACACTCTGCTGGATAATGAAACTGGAAGCATCATTGCAGACAGCGTGCAAGAAAGTGGGAAGGAACTGAGAAGTCTGTTTGGCTGTGACTAAAACCTCAGACTAGATCTAGGAATAGATGACATGTGCTTGTGATGTGAAGAGTGTAAGTGAGAAGGAAATCGAAAGGACCGAGGATGCATACACAATATACATTTAAAGCACACAGTCATCCCCCAAATCCTGGGAACAGGAGCTTGTTAAGGGTGCTGGGTGTGATGGAAGGATGCTTGACCTAACTTTTCTTTTGTTCCTTTTGACGGAACAAGGCACTGATCTTGCTTGCATTACAGTATGGTATCAGCCTATCTGTGACCTTCCTGACTCTGGAAATTGCAAGGAGTCAAGTATCGATAAGTCATCTGTGATGCTGGGAAATCTCCCAGAGTAGCAATTATCAAAGAACACACTTTTCTCCAGATACTGGGACCAGGGTATAATTTATGACATCTTGGAATTAGTAAGATAAAACTTGCTGAGTCTAAACAAAGGAACTTGCACCAGGCATCTCACGTACACAAAACGATAATTATTAGGTATATCTGACAGGGAAGTTACCAACTCTTGCTTCCAAAGAAATGTTTATTGCACCCTTTCCACTTTACACCAGATTTTGGGAGATCCAAAATCCCACTTAAGATTTTGAGTGGTTCAGCCAGCCCATTGTGGCCCCAACCATTTCCCACCTTCTCAACACCTTTCTCAAGAACCACTGTAGCCCTCCATAGGACATCAAACCAAAGAAGGGGCAAGATATCTATTGCATAATTATATGTTGCGGAGAGCCTAACTTTCATGGTATAGAGGTTTTGATCTGAGTTGTGGGTCCTGAGTTCATTCTATTCATTCTGTTGGGGGATTGCTTTAGGGGAGAGCTGGGAAAAGGTATAATTTTGCTTCTTTCGTTATCTTCTGAGTCCGTACCAAACGTTATGCCCACCCACTTTTGCCATTACTACAGTTTAGGTACAGGGGTCTGCAACCTTTAAGACAAAAAGAGCCACTTGGACCCGTTTCCAAAGAAAAAAAACCTGGTAGCCGCAAAACATTGCGACATTTAAAGCATGCGCGCCGCTGCCCTCCGATCTCATAGCAGCCGGGAAGGTGACGTCGGGACGGTGCGTGACTAACGCATGCACCGCCCCCATGCGACGTCACAGCCAGTACAGTGCCCGCCACAGTGGGGAGTGTTGGGGCGCACAATGCACCTCCTCCCCTCACTAGTATCCGCCCCGGAGCTGCGGCAAAGGTGTAAAAGAGCCACATGTGGCTCCAGAGCCGCGGGTTGCAGACCCCTGGTTTAGGAGGAATGTGAATGTATTGGCTAAGTACAGCTGTGGTATTTATGCTGCCTGAACCTATTATTGTGAAACTGATCTATGTATGGATCCTTTCTTGTAATAAATAATATAGTGGTACCTCGGGTTAAGTACTTAATTCCGGAGGTCTGTTCTTAACCTGAAACTGTTTTTAACCTGAAGCACCACTTTAGCTAATGGGGCCTCCTGCTGCTGCCGCACCACTAGACGATTTCTGTTCTCATCCTGAAGCAAAGTTCTTAACCTGAAGCACTATTTCTGGGTTAGCGGAGTCTGTAACCTGAAGTGTATGTAACCTGAAGTGTATGTAACCAGAGGTACCACTGTATTTTTATTTTTATTTATTATTATTATTATTATCATCACACAAGACTACTAATTTATTATTTATATGCTGCCCATCTGACTGGGTTGCCCCTGCTACTCTGGGCAGCTTCCAATAAATTATAAAACCACCATAAAACTACAAGGTGTGTCCACAGCCCTGTCTAGTCCTGTTGTACTGGATGAGTTTCAGTTGGTAAGGCTCAAGGATACCCTTAAGTAATATTTCTTGGAACCTGGACCTCTACCCCAAAATCCTGCCTTAATGGCACCACAAATTCTGACTGTTTCCTAGCTGTTTCTCTATTGATCTGACATCATGAATGGCCCTGACAACATTCCATCCCATAGAAAATAACTGAAATAATTCCTTTCCACCCAAAATCCCCCCCACAAAATCCTGGAAAGTCTTTAAGAAGCTATACTCATATCTGTTTAGTGATCACTTTCACTTCTTTTGAGAGAATGGTCTCCTACGCCAGACTAATCACCACAGCTAGAGTCTCAATAACTTTAGCCAAAGGGTGGGAAATCTACAGGGAAATGGGAAAATCATAGACAGTCAGCAAGCAACTCTGTTTTTGTTAACCACAGCACCTTTATCAGAAATCAGTAACTAAGACAATAATACAAATCAGAAAGTGATGAGAGATAGCCAATACGAATAAGTAATGAACGTGATCATGTTTCCAATGAAATCAATAGCAAAACTGCAATTTGTTTGAACCCATATCTTTACTGCCACTGGATACTGAAGAATTATCATTCTACAATATATTGGAAATAATGTACATATGTAATAATAGTAATAAAAAAATTGGAAAATTACAATGGTAAATACAACTTGCATTATTTCAAGGAATGTCTATGTCTAAAAAGATGCTTTAAACTCTTCTTTGTCCCCCACCCCAATGCATAAAGAGGAGGGGCAGGGCTGAATTCTGAATTCTCTCTCTCTGACTTAATTTACTTATATTACTTATAATTTACTTATATTAACACTAAGAGTGTTTATATTTTCTAAAAGTGAGTCTCACCTGAAGGCTTAAAGGTAAAGGTAAAGGTACCCCTGCCCGTACGGGCCAGTCTTGACAGACTCTGGGGTTGTGCGCCCATCTCACTTAAGAGGCCAGGGGCCAGCGCTGTCCGGAGACACTTCCGGGTCACGTGGCCAGCGGGACATCGCTGCTCTGGCGAGCCAGAGCCGCACACGGAAACGCCGTTTACCTTCCCGCTGGTAAGCGGTCCCTATTTATCTACTTGCACCCGGAGGTGCTTTCGAGCTGCTAGGTTGGCAGGCGCTGGGACCGAGCAGCGGGAGCGCACCCCGCCGCAGGGATTCGAACCGCCGACCTTTCGATCGGCAAGCCCTAGGCGCTGAGGCTTTAACCCACAGCGCCACCTGCGTCCCTACCACCTGAAGGCTTACTTCTGAGTAAATATGGATAGGACTGCACTGCTAATTTCTGTGATTTACCAGGGATTAGGCGCAAAGAACAGGGATTGTCTTTAGTAAACAGAAATAGTTGTGCCTAATGCTTTCTTGCATAGCCTGTGTTAAGGTTACCAGACATCCCTGTTTCCCGTGGACAGTCCCCGGATTTATAAATCAGTCCCCAGACAAAATCCATTGAAGTTGAAAAGTGTCCCCGGATTCATTGAAAAAAATCTAGTAACCTTAGCCTACGTGATATGGGAGTTAGAGGTTGGAAAACAGGAAATGGGTGGATTATATTCTAGCCAGCATATAGAAACATCTGCACCAAAAGTGCTCGTGTAGTCTGTGTCAATTATTTAATCTCTGCCAGTTCAGATGCACGTCTTCTCTGGTGCATCTTTAATCCAGAGTGACATCTGGAGTACAGAAAACTGTTTCACGATCACTTACAAGAGAATATAGCGACAGTGACCTAATAACAAAACACATATTTTAGCGTCGGTGGGAGGAGACCTCTGCCTATGTGGAACTGACGCTTTGATGAAAACTCTCAACTGGTTTTACTGTAGATACGTCAGGTGCTTTTGTGATATCCCAGGGCTTCTGGAGCAACCTGCTTTGGCTTAGGAACCCTCAGAGGACACCAACTTTATTTTGGAAGAGTCACAAATTATTCCAAAGTGGCCTAGAAATGTAACTTATGTATACTTATAGTATTATTTCGCACTAATATCTCTCTCTCCTTTTTCTCCCATATTTTTTTCTTCTGTCACTTTATTTTTGTAACTGAAATTCTTCTAATAAAATAATAGGAGATAGGAAGACAAGTAATATCTGAGAGGTGGTTTAGTGAGTGAGAGAGCAGGTAGCGGAAGTTATAGGTCTGGATAGGCACCCCATGATTGTAATTGACTGATACCTTTTATGAAACCACACACTTGTTAAACTGCAATAAATAAACAGAAGTTTATGTTCCAATTTAACCCTGACTGGACTCAGTATTTTACCAGGTAGGGCCTGGGTGGTGGCAGCGAGAAATAAAGTGGTGGCACAGGGATCAATAGACGGTGATATGTCCGGGGACCCTGTGTGAACGCCACAGGGAGTTGAAAAGGAGAGTATTTGGAGAGACAGGTTTTAGGTTGGGAGATAGATAGGGAGATAGGGAGTGAGAGGAGAGAGAGTTGGTTCTGGGTAGAAACATCCACTCTAAGGAATATATCACAAGCTACAGAAAGGATTTTCCGTTAGGCTCTTCGTATAGCGGTTTTTTCGTCTTGCGAAGCAAGCCCATTGACAGCTTAGCGGATTAGCGCTATTAGCGGTTTAGCGGCTTTTAGCGATCAGCTGTTAAGCGGCTTATCAGCGGAACAGCTGATAAGCAGCTTAGCGGCTTAGGAAAAGGGGGGAAAAAGGGGAGAAAACCCGCAGGAACTTGCAAGACATTTCGTCTTGCGAACCAAGCCCATAGGGAAATTCGTTTTGCGAAGCGCCTCCAAAACGGAAAACCCTTTCGTCTAACGGGTTTTCCGTCTTGCGAGGCGTTCGTCTTGCAGGGCACCACTGTAATAGGCTAGGAATTAACTGAGAGGCTGAGGCTGAGCTAAGAGAAGTAGAAGCTGGCAAGTTACAGTCTACTTAGGTCTCATTCCAGTCAGGAGGGGAGAGATTCTGCTACAAAAAGAGAAGACTCCCAAACCAGTTAAGAGGGGTGTGGTGATCCCTTGGGTCTGTTACTTGGAGTACCTCAGGAGTAGGGTTGTCTAAGGGGTTGTGTAACTGACAGGAAGTATCACCTTGTTTAAGAACCAAAGTATTAAGCGGCAACAGCTGTGCAACAACCGAGAAAGAACTGAAGTGAAATAACTGGAAATAAAGTCCATAACATCAGTTAGATTTAGTATAAATATTATTAGGTTACCTGAAATAACATTACAACCTGAACTAGCCTTTGTTTTACCCACTTTGTCATAAACTTCCTTTGTTCAATAAAATCTTTCTTGTTTATTTGACCAAATCCTGCCTGAGACTCCAAATCATTAAGTTTTCCCTCACACAAGTCCCCCACTAGATAATCTGGGGTAATTTGTAAAAATTCGTGTAATTGGTGTACTGTGAGGTGGTTGCACTATATTTAAGTGAGGGCTGGACCAATGGCATCAGGGGGAAAAGGGCCATTGTGACGTCGCAGCCGGCACCAGGCTTTTGTATCAATATGTAAGATATATATGTTGCAGAATTTTTATACTGCTTAATTGTAGAAACCTCTACATTGTAAAAACTACTTAACTGTAAAAACATATATATATTGTATATGCATCTGTGTATATAGGAATATGTGTATACATGTGATATCATGCACGCAGACACACACAATATGCAAAAATGAAGCCTGGAAATCAGAATCTCTCTCTCTCTCTCTCTCACTCACACACACACACACAGTACTACAGTAGCAGGGAGCTGGTGTTTTTAAGAGTCAAGCTATGCAAGAGAACTGTAAATAGCCAGAGACACTTGCTGTATGACTAATGCATGATGTACTCATGGCAAGCCATGCATGCAGAATGTGCATTAAAAATGCTTTCGTGGGAAGAGGAGGCAGGGGGAGGGGAAGCTGCAGCCACACATCTTGCTTCCTGAGAAGCGGAACCTTGCAATATGCAATATGGAGTTACAACACTGAACGGGTTCCATGAAACTTAAATGTTCACGGAGAACTTCCAGTTGCATGATGAGCAGGCAGAATATACTGTGGTGTTGCTTTTGTTACAAAACTAACAGTATAAGTTACATTGGTCCTGGTTCTAGTTTCACGTAGATACCTTTCTGTTGCAATGTAAATTTGTAACTGGTCATTTTTGTCTGTCAAATCAGATGAAACCCAGCTTTGCACAGATGAGATGTGACTTTCAAAACAACTCTGGTATTCACACACAATAATACTTCTACCTGGCAAAGGCGGATAGATAAAACACTATTTGGGGATGGTAAAGGTAAAGGTAAAGGGACCCCTGACGATTAGGTCCAGTTGTGGCTGACTCTGGGGTTGCGGTGCTCATCTTGCTTTATTGGCCAAGGGAGCCGGCGTACAGCTTCTGGGTCATGTGGCCAGCATGACTAAGCCGCTTCTGGCGAACCAGAGCAGCACACGGAAACGCCGTTTACCTTCCTGCCAGAGTGGTACCTATTTATCTACTTGCACTTCGTGCTTTCAAACTGCTAGGTTGGCAGGAGCAGGGACCGAGCAACAGGAGCTCACCCCGTCATGGGGATTTGAACTGCCAACCTTCTGATCGGCAAGCCCTAGGCTCTGTGGTTTAACCCACAGTGCCACCCTGCTGGTAAGGTAAAGGTAAAGGTACCCCTGCCCGTACGGGCCAGTCTTGACAGACTCTGGGGTTGTGCGCCCATCTCACTTAAGAGGCCAGGGGCCAGCGCTGTCCGGAGACACTTCCAGGTCACGTGGCCAGCGTGACAAAGCTGCATCTGGCGAGCCAGAGCCGCACACGGAAACGCTGTTTACCTTCCCGCTGGTAAGCGGTCCCTATTTATCTACTTGCACCCGGAGGTGCTTTCGAACTGCTAGGTTGGCAGGCGCTGGGACCGAGCAGTGGGAGCGCACCCCGCCGCAGGGATTCGAACCGCCGACCTTTCAATCGGCAAGTCCTAGGCGCTGAGGCTTTAACCCACAGCGCCACCTGCGTCCCACCCTGCTGGTACAGGAGAACAAAAAATGCAGTGGCAATCAGCTTCCATTTCACCCGTTTGTAACCTTCTCCATTTTCACAGGGGACCTGTTCAGCTCCTCCTTTTTCAGCTTCACTGTAGGACAAAGATACACATTTTATGATGTTTAAATAGTTTTCTTGTTCATGGCCCTGGTATTCTTTTTATAAGTTGGCAGTTTATAAATATTTTTATGAACAAGCAGACATATATGTTAATGGTTCATTATATTCCGCACTCATTAGCCTGAATGTAAGACAATCAGACCCCTTTATAAATTGTATAACACATCCTTCAATGCCTGAAAAATTCACCAACATTTTGGTGATACAGGGATTTACTGAACTTTATTTATTTGATTCATCAGTTAAAATACAGGCAGTTAATTAATTACAGTTGGTTTGCAGTCCTAGAAGTAAATCTTTGCTAATTTCTGAAGCTACATGATCAGGTTTTGATGTGATCTGTTTCTCTATCCATCACATGAAAATAATTCTGTTGAAGTTAACCAGGTCAACCTCGATTTGTTACATCATGAGAACGTGTTTGTCATTTTACAGAATGTGCATTTTACAAAAGCCAATAGTTTCCTTTGTGGTTAACTAATATTTTGGAACAGGCTAAGTTCAGGAAGAAATTGAAAGCTTGTGGTGAAAAGTACCAAGGTATACACTGTGGTTATTTATAGTCATTTGCCAAGCTTACTTTTGACTTTATGCTGCTTCTTCTACAGGCAAACATTCTGAAACAGTAGGATGTTTACAGTAACTGAATATGTTGCTATGGAAAGGAAGGTGAAAGACAGTAAGAGAAATCTCCTAAGACAGGCATGGCCAAACTTGGCCCTCCAGATGTTTTGGGACTACAATTCCCATCACCCCTGACCACTGATCCTGTTAGCTAGGGATGATGGGAGTTGTAGTCCCAAAACATCTGGAGGGCCAAGTCTGGCCACGCCTGTCCTAAGAGGAATCATTCTGATACAAAGAATCACTCTGGTCCAAATGGAAGGCTTTTTAGTTTAGGAAAACAGTGATCAAGAGGTGACAGGATAGAAGTTTATCAAATTATGCATGGCATAGAGACAGTGGATAGGGAAGAGTTTTTCTCCGTCTTGCATAAGGCTAGAACCTGTGGACATCCATTGAATTTGTTATAAGAAAAAACTGCTCCTTTTCCCTTATGGGGTATCCAAGAGCCCATATAGAGTCCTAACGGAGGTTCCCTATCAGAAGGAGAAAATAACCAGAGAATATTTAGAAGCAAAGCAGCTAATAAGCCTGATCTTTATGAAAATTGCTGCAACAGGGTCCCCCACTCACCCTATGCAGGGAGGGAGGAGAGGAACCCCAAGCAATGGTGTGCAAGCCCTTATACAGTGGTACCTCGGGTTACATATGCTTCAGGTTACATACGCTTCAGGTTACAGACTCCGCTAACACAGAAATATTATCTCAGGTTAGGAACTTTGCTTCAGGATGAGAACAGAAATCGTGCTCTGGCAGCGCGGCGGCAGCAGGAGGCCCCATTAACTAAAGTGGTGCTTCAGGTTAAGAACAGCTTCAGGTTAAGAACGGACCTCTGGAACGAATTAAGTACTTAACCCGAGGTACCACTGTATAGACTTTTGAAATTGCCCACCCTGTAGCTCAAGACCCCCCCCCCAAACATCATACATACATCAGAGGAGGCAGTGGTCTCCAACAGAAATACATCATGGGGTGGTCTACCCTGGAAATCCTGTTTGCCAGGATACCTGACAATGGTCACTGATTGCTCCACCTGGGCAGCCTGGCCATTCCTTTTGAGATGCTAAATACTTAGCTCCTGAATCCAGGTCAACGGCTCACCCTATTCAAATACGCCCTCAAGACAGGATTTGTGAGCAATGAGACATTGGGGAGGCCTTTCCCATTTCCTTCCTCTCTGCAGAGAATATTTGAGGTCACTGGAAGAGTCAAAATGGCTTCAGGATTGCTCTCCTGTACTATTTCAGACATGTGGTTTATATACTTATGTGTTTGCCTTGTAAATTTATGAACACATGATTTTTATATATGAGACCTTAGAATTCCTATAACAAAGCTAAGTGTTGGATGCCTCAAAACAGATAAAAGTATTTCTTCATGCAGTGCATAGATAAATTGTTGCACTCTCTTCCGCAGGAGGCAATAATTGTCATGACCCCTGACCTTGGGGCTCTCTTGAGTCTTCCATCTTGTGTGGGGGTTGTGTGTGCTTTGGTTACATATATACAAGAAAGGAAAGACTTGAATCAGTATTAGTATATCATGGAGAAATCTAAATGCAACAGAAAGCATTTACAGAAAGCAACTTTGCTTTTGGTGGGGAAGCTTTCAAGTGATCTGATCCAGGAAAATGTTATACAGTGGTACCTCAGGTTCTGGTTACAGACTCTACTAATCCAGAAATAGTGCTTCAGGTTAGGAACTTTACTTCAGGATGAGAACAGAAATTGTGCTCCGGCGGCGCAGCGGCAGCAGGAGGCCCCATTAGCTAAAGTGGTGCTTCAGGTTAAGAACAGTTTCAGGTTAAGAACGGACCTCCGGAACGAATTAAGTACTTAACCCGAGGTACCACTGTACTACATACTTCTGTGGCTCGTACAAACTATCGGTGAGCAGGTTGCATGGAACAGAAACAGAAAAGAGAACTTCTGAATTGTTTTGGTTTGATGTCATATGATACGTTTCTGGGCACAATATTCACAGATCGATTGCCAATGCTAGATGAATGATGCCTCAGTAATGTAATGTTTTTGTTATCTGTAATAACGTAGTTCCCTGACATTTGTATGCCTCCTCTTGCATCTTGTCCTTCCCAGTTTTAGCTTCTGTAGGTGTAGAGACCAAGAGAGCTGAGAAACGTTTTTCTTCTCACTGCTAAGGAGGAAGTGAGAACCTGTTGCTGCTGTGCCACAAGAATCACTTGGCCTATTGACTCATACTTTCTCTGCGTTGCCTGAAACCCCTTAACATGCCCCTCTGTTTCTCTCTCTTTTCCTTTGTCAAGCCAAATGAAAAACTTAGATCAGGATAGTTTCATCACCTTACATCAATGCAGTTACAGATAGGTAGCCGTGTGTATCTGAAGAAGTGTGCATGCACACGAAAGCTCATACCAAGAACTAACTTAGTTGGTCTTTAAGGTGCTACTGGAAGGAATTTTTTTATTTTGTTTTTACATCAATGCAGTTCACCACCTCCTACTCCATGCCGTCTTATTCTGACCAGTGAATGGAAGGTATTTTTCTGGTTTATTTTTTTTAATTAAAAAAAACCAATTGTTTCCATTTTATTTCCCCTGCCCCAATTTCCCCTCCCACTGTTATCAATGGGAGAGAGAGAAAATTCCTAGGTTAACTTCAGGGCTGTCAATTTCTTTCTGCTCTTTTCAGGAGTGTGTCAGAGGAAAAGGAGGCTTTTGAATCTGCAAATGAACCACCTGTGAACAGAGGAAGTCCATCTGGCCCAGCATTGTTGAAAATGGTAGCAACTCACTAGGGCAGGGGTCAGCAACCTTTTTCAGCCGTGGGCCAGTCCACTGTCCCTCGGAGCATGTGGCGGGCCGGACTACATTTTTTTTTTTGGGGGGGGGGAATGAACGAATTCCTATGCCCCACAAATAACCCAGAGATGCATTTTAAATAAAAGTCTACTCATGTAAAAACACGCTGATTCCTGGACCATCCGCAGGCCGGATTGAGAAGGCGATTGGGCTGCATCCGGTCCACGGGCCTTAGGTTGCCTACCCCCACACTAGGGTTTTAGGCAGGAGACATTCCCACTCCAGATAGAGCTCTGGACCTTCTGCATGGTTCTACCATTGAACTATGACCCTTTCCAACATAGGAAGAGCTGACTTACACCGAGTCAAACCATTGGTACATCCAGTATTGTGGACACTGGCAGCAGCTCTTTTCACTTTCAGGCAGTAGATACTCCCAGCCCTACCTGGAGGACTGAACCAGGGACCTTCTGCATGCAAAGCTGATGACCCAGCACTTAGCTATGGTTGTTCTGCATGCCTCTTTCAAGCTGTACTGTCAATGAGACACTACTGGTGGCATATCTATGCTCACCAAAATGTTTGAGGATTCTTCTGAAGTCCTAAGTGTAGCACTACCAGGAGGGCTGTTCTTCTCCATTTGCACTTCATCCTAAGTCCCTTCGGCTGTCCTTTAGGCAGTTTTTAGGATTGTAGACTTGGATCCTTTTGAACGCTCGACAAGTAATGAAAGCAGGGTGACCATCTATCCTACTTTTACAGAGCACAGTCCTCTGCTTGAAAGTGCTGTGTCTTTGAAGGCTACCCACTTCAAATCTGGTTTAAAGATAAGGAACTATCAAAAGAGAGAGCACGGGTCTTAAATGAGGACACATTATGAGTATTAATTCATTTATATAAAGCTTACTTGCCAAAACGGCTTCTAAGCAGTTTGCAAGTATAAAACTATATATATGTGTGTGTGTGTGTGTGTGTGTGTGTGTGTAAAGGGACCCCTGACCATTAGGTCCAGTCGTGACCGACTCGGGGTTGCGGCACTCATCTCGCTTTATTGGCTGAGGGAGCTGGAGTACAGCTTCCGGGTCATGTGGCCAGCATGACTAAGCCCCTTCTGGCGAACCAGAGCAGCGCACGGAAATGCCATTTACCTTCCCGCTGGAGCGGTACCTATTTATCTACTTGCACTTTGACATGCTTTCAAACTGCTAGGTTGGCAGGAGCAGGGACCAAGCAACGGGAGCTCACCCCGTCGCGGGGATTCGAACCGCCGACCTTCTGATCTGCAAGTCCTAGGCTCTGTGGTTTAACCCACAGCGCCACCCACGTCTATATATATATATATAATATAAATATATACAATGAAATTGTTTTCTTGTATATTTTAAATATGCATGCTTATATATATATATGGGACGCAGGTGGCGCTGTGGGTTAAAGCCTCAGCGCCTAGGGCTTGCCGATCGAAAGGTCGGCGGTTCGAATCCCTGCGGCGGGGTGCGCTCCCGCTGCTCGGTCCCAGCGCCTGCCAACCTAGCAGTTCGAAAGCACCTCCGGGTGCAAGTAGATAAATAGGGACCGCTTACCAGCGGGAAGGTAAACGGCGTTTCCGTGTGCGGCTCTGGCTCTGGCTCTGGCCAGAGCAGCGATGTCACGCTGGCCACGTGACCCGGAAGTGTCTCCGGACAGCGCTGGCCCCTGGCCTCTTAAGTGAGATGGGCGCACAACCCCAGAGTCTGTCAAGACTGGCCCGTACGGGCAGGGGTACCTTTACCTTTACCTTTACCATATATATATATATATATATATATATGCGCATGCATATTTAAAATATGCAAGAAAACAATTTCATCAGAACATTAAAACAAAAACCCATAAATAAAATGCACAACAAACAAGTCCATTAAAACAGCAAAACAATTACAATAGTGTAAGCAGGCAGTCAAAACAATTAAAACAGGATGTTGAGTCAGGAGATCGGTGGAATGCTCATCTAAACAGGTGTGTCTTCAAGAGATGACGGAATGCCAGCACCAGAAAAGCCTGCCTCTGTGTTACCACACTTATGCAACTCTAAATTTGACAGCTCCTGGGCATCTTTCCAGGGAATTCTGGGCATTTCCACTACAGTATTACGCTTCCCTCATGTCAAACTGTTACTTGGATTGCATCAATTTAACACACTGTTATAGATTTAGGTAGGGGGGACCACCTCCCCAAACTCTAGGAATGAATAAGTGCTAGGATTTTGATTAATTGGGATATAGATTAGAGTACAAGCTGCAGAGCTGTGCTAGACAGGGGAATCCTGGGCTGGCTTATGCAAACCAGCCTGGTTGGCTTAGTGAAGAGCACACCTGTTAACAAAAGGTGCTGATGAGCCATCAGGGAGGAATGGCCTGGGGAGGGAGATGTTACTAAGATGATGGGGTGTGAATTTGAGGGGGCAGGAAAATGGAGGGTTTTTTAAAGCAAGGGTTGCTGGGAAGAAGGAGCAGGAAGAAGAGTTGGGATCCATCTTTGGGGCAGGCTAGCTGAAGAGATGCCTTGGCCCCAGGGCTGCACTGCTGTGGGGCACAAACCTATATTTCTCATTAATTTCACATTAATGGCGCAACTCATTTGTGCAGTGATAAGCAGAACTGGAAGTCTTACTGCTTAGGGAAATGGCTCATCCCAGAAACCAGTGCTTTCCAAGAGCTCTTTCTTAGGCAATCTAGGAGTATAAACTTCCCAGCCCTTTCATCTTGCCAGTCAAAAATTTTTGGGGATGCCCTTTTGCTGAAGACTTGACAGTTTCCAAATCAAAATCTATTGAGTAAGAACAACAGGCTGAAGGCAAGAAATTGCTCTTAACTATGAATGATTTGCCAATGGAGCAGGGAGGTTGATGGGAGGCATTCGTGGCGAGAGGAAGCACCATAGATCAGTGGCAGAGCGCATACTTTGAATGCAGAAAGTTGAGGCTAAAACCCCAGCATTTCCAGATATGGCTGGTAAAGACCTCTGTCTGAGATCCTGATTTGCTGCTGCCTTTCAGTATAGCAGACAATAGTCTGATTTGATATCAAAGCAGTTTCCTGTGTTCTTGCAGTTTCCACTATTGTACAGCACTTGAGGTATTGTAGGTGTTTTTATGAACAATGCAACACTATAAATTAACAACAAAATGCCAACCAGTATGCTGTTGTTGTTTAGTCATTTAGTCGTGTCCGACTCTTCGTGACCCCATGGACCAGAGCACGCCAGGCACTCCTGTTTTCCACTGCTTCCCACAGTTTGGTCAGACTCATGTTGGTAGCTTCGAGAACACTGTCCAACCATCTCGTCCTCTGTCGTCCCCTTCTCCTTGTGCCTTCAGTCTTTCCCAACATCAGGGTCTTTTCCAGAGAGTCTTCTCTTTTCGTGAGGTGGCCAAAGTATTGGGGCCTGAGCTTCAGGATTTGTCCTTCCAGGGAGCACTCAGGGCTGATTTCCTTAAGAATGGATAGGTTTGATCTTCTTGTAGTCCATGGGACTCTCAAGAGTCTCCTCCAGCACCTTAATTCAAAAGCATCCATTATTTGGCGATCAGCCTTCTTTATGGTTCAGCTCTCACTTCCATACATCATTACTGGGAAAACCGTGGCTTTAACTATAAGGACCTTTGTCGGCAAGGTGACATCTCTGCTTTTTGAGATGCTGTCTAGGTTTGTCATCGCTTTTCTCCCAAGAAGCAGGCGTCTTTTAATTACGTGACTGCTGTCACCATCTGCAGTGATCATGGAGCCCAAAAAAGTAAAATCTCTCACTGTCTCCATTTCTTCCCCTTCTATTTGTCAGGAGGTGATGGGACCAGTGGCCATGATCTTCGTTTTTTTGATGTTGAGCTTCAGACCATATTTTGCACTCTCCTCTTTCACCCTCAATAAAAGGTTCTTTAATTCTTCCTCACTTTCTGCCATCAAGGTTGTGTCATCTGCATATCTGAGGTTGTTGATATTTCTTCCGGCAATCTTAATTCTTGCTAGGGATTCATCCAGCCCAGCCTTTCGCATGATGAATTCTGCATATAGGTTAAATAAGCAGGGAGACAGTATACAGCCTTGTCGTACTCCTTTCCCAATTTTGAACCAGTCAGTTGTTCCATATCCAGTTCTAACTGTAGCTTCTTGTCCCACATAGAGATTTCTCAGGAGACAGATAATGTGTTGAGGCACTCCCATTTCCTTAAGAGCTTGCCATAGTTTGCTGTGGTCAACACAGTCAAAGGCTTTTGCATAGTCAATGAAGCAGAAGTAGATGTTTTTCTAGAACTCTCTAGCTTTCTCCATAATCCAGTGCATGTTTGCAATTTGGTCTCTGGTTCCTCTGCCCCTTCGGAATCCAGCATAGATATGTCTTATAGCCCTAAGAGAAGGCGCTGTGCTCTGTCTCGTCACCTTTAGATGTACCATAAAATATTGGGGGGGGGGAGCAGGTAGGCTCCACCTCGCAGAATTGATCATATGATGTGCCTCGTGCACACCATTTGAATGGCAATGCCCATCAACCGGGTGGAGGCAGCCTCCCCAAATACAGTGGTACCTCAGGTTACATACGCTTCAGGTTACAGACTCCGCTATCCCAGAAATAGTGCTTCAGGTTAAGAACTTTGCTTCAGGATGAGAACAGAAATCATGCTCTGGCAGCATGGCGGCAGCAGGAGGCCCCATTAACTAAAGTGGTGCTTCAGGTTAAGAACAGTTTCAGGTTAAGAACGGACCTCTGGAACAAATTAAGTACTTAACCCGAGGTACCACTGTATTGAGGAGTTGAAACACTGCTGGTAGAGATTTGGCTGCCTCCATTGGATTGCTTTTTCTCACGGCAGTTAATACTTTTAAAAAATTTCAACAAGCCTTCTGCTGCTGAGTTTAATATGTTGATACTCTTGTTTCTTTGCTTTAACATGGTGTTGCTTTATATTGATTTTCTATTGCTGTGGAAGCTGCCTTGATTACAGGGAAGTTTAGGAATTCCTTGTGAATAAACAAAGTAAGGGTAGTTGGCTTCTTTCTGATTCATCTGAGTACAGGCTCCAACTATTAGTTATGTCACAATCATAACAAATAGCATGCTTCTTAGCTTGCTTTATCAAAAGGATTTTGTAGAAAAAGCTGTGATTTATAACCCATGAATACTATTCATAAAAGACACGGTGGGCAGGTTCAGACTTAATGGCGAGCCAAACTATAGTGAATAAATGTGTTGGTGTGTAAGGGGTAAAAGTCACAGCGACTTCACTTCTCCTGGAATTCTGCACAGCTGAGACCTAAGCTATGGTTTGCTTTGGTTTGGTTTTGTGTACATGTGAACCACAAGTGGCAAATCAAGAACAAACTTCAATTAAAGCACATTGCTTGTTTGAAGTGAGGGAAACCGAGTCTGAGCTCGCAGGTAACACTAAGCCAGACCATGGCACAGCTCCTGGTTGTGCAACAGCAGAGGAGGTGTGAAGTGGTGACAATTTTCATGCCATGCATGTGAACAGCACTCTTGTTTTTTCACATGAAGCCATCGTTTGCTTAGTGGTATGTGCAAATGAGGCCAGTTCCTGTGTGTTCAATGAACTGGAATAAATTCCAGAGTATGAAGTGGCCCTCTGCAGTTAGCTAGGAAGGAAGGTGGGTGAGTGGGAATCCCACGTTCTATTATCTAACCTAGAACACTGCCCTTAAAACAACTGTCAGCAGCAGTCTGACCTTTGGGACAAGGTTTCTTGTAACCTGCACGCTTTTGCCATAATTAAAACAGGAACTGCTTATCACAGAGGATTTTTATCTTACTCTGCTGGGTGAAACCTGTTGACAAAGAGCTCTTTTAGTCTCGTTCGGGAAATTTGAACACCATCAACATGAATTCTCTGTGAAACTATGTAAACATGTGTAACCCCTCAACCCCACACAAACTTTGAAGTGAGTCCCATTCACTTTCAGTTTTTCCTTACCCTTATATCAACGGGTTTAGACTGAGGTACTAGTCGTCAATGTTTCGTTGTTGTTTTTCTTTTTAAAAAAACCACACACACAATTTAAGGTTGTGTTTACATAGCAGGCCAATTATTACTATTTAAACAAGGTTGCCATTTGAAGCAGAAGTCAAGCATTGAGGGGGGGGGTAAGAGAGAGAGAAAGAGAGAAAGAGACAAAGAGAGAAAGAGAGAAAGAGAGAAAGAAAGAAAGAAAGAAAGAAAGAAAGAAAGAAAGAAAGAAAGAGGCTCTTTAATTCTTCCATCTCATGCAGTTTTTCTGCTGAAAAATCACCCCTGGTTATTTATACTTTCTTTAAGAAAAAGATAGACATCTCCTTTCCTTCTACCAGGCATACATTATGGGGCCATGGGAGAGACTGGTTTTCAAGATGCTCACAGTGCATGCAAGATCCCCTTACATTCACTGACTTAGATGGATGAGAAGAGAAACCAGATTGGTGCCCTACATATTTTCATTTCTTTGAAATGCTGTGTACCTGAGCTCACTGGAGAAGTAAGCTGCTCCCAGTGGTTTCTCATCTGGATTGGTTTACGTTTCACTACAGGTTCATTGCCAGGATAGAAAAAGGAACCATTTGATGCCTGGAGGAAAAATTATACTAGGCAGCTTAAAGATAATAGAGTTACTAAGGAATTTTTTTTTTTTTAAGAGAGAATGTTGGGGCAGATAATCATCTTCCAGCACTTATAAATGTTCAGTTCAGGATTAGTAACACAAATGTTAAGGAATCAGACTCACTTTGAGGATTTAATTCAGACAACTGAAAGTGACATGAATAGTTTGATCTCAGCTAAGCGCTACATCCCGTTACTTCTATCTCTAGATAGCAAAACAATTTACATAGCTAATTGAAAGGCAGACTTGGCACAGCATTGGCAAAACAACATTCAGAAGTTTGGGCTTCATCCCTAGAACTGTTCATTGGCACAGCTTATACAGACACAGCCATATTACACTGATTATTATCTTAAGTATGGAAAAATACTTGACTCCTAGAAACTAACTGACACAGGGGAGAACTCCTTTCATAACCACAAGCAGCTTTCTGCAGCAGGAATGGCCATAACCACTTACTGGCAACAGTGGGTTTGGGGCAAAATTTTGGGAGATTGCCCAAACTGAAAACATGCAACTCACCAAAAGAAAGAGAAAACTTATTAGAAATGTGTTTTCTTTGGATTTCTCAAACAGAGATCTCATCTGAAGATGTTAGGCCACAATACCACATATCTCTATATTATATATATACTAATTAAAACGTACTTGTAAGCACAAGATGATTGATCTAATAGAGTGCAGCCCCTATTAAATAAAACTGCATAAGCCTATTTTCATAATGTATTTCATCCCATACTACTTCTGTTTTTTTAAAGACTACATAAAAAAATCTTTTTCAAAAATTTGTGCTTAAATTATAGCTTTAAAAGAATACTAACTTTAGAACTAACCATTTAAACCACCAGAAAACAAAAACATGACAGAAACTGAAAACAGCTTTGGAGACCACAAGGTGGCAGGCACTTGCAATAACCATTTGTAAGATGAAACGATGATAGAGAATAGCCGTGATCAGAAGCGATACGACTGACTCAGAAAGAATGTTACTTTAAAAAAATGTAATTTAATCCATTAATCTTATGATCTACACCAGCACAATATGTTTAGTGCAGGAGACAGCCAGTACAGGAAATATATAGTTATCCAACCATTTAAAATCACTTCAGTGTTTCTAAGAGATGGCTGTAGGAAGAGAAAACACTGGAAGTAAAAGTTAATGAAAAATGAAAAATCACTCATTTCCACGATCTAGTTAGAAGGCATTTATTGAGGTAAGAAATTCCCATTCTGATTAGTTTTCATGTGCGTAAACATTGGGGCATTTTTTTAAGAAACAATGTGTGAAACTTCACATTGGAGAACATATTCTAGGTTGATCCAACCATAAAGGTCACTTAGGGCAAATTTTGCCAAGAGTGTGTTTGGTGAGTTGAGGGTTTGTTTGTGTGTAACAGGAAGACTTGGGAATGCTCAGAGATGGTCCAATGCCCATTTCTGCCTGAGGTGCAATGCCAAAGCCTCTCTTGCTGCTCAAGTCAAGATGCATATTATGGAAGTATGGCCAACTTATTGGAACACTTGAAGCAGCAAATGCCATAAGCATTCTTTCTCGTCCCTGGTGGTAAAGATACAGCTATAATTCATTAAATATATAGCAACATGCTGCACTTTCATGACACTTATAATCAGCTGGTTAAAGCGGCTAACTCATTCCATTTATTGACTGTTAGGGCCCTGGGAAATAGAGTGTTACAATTCCCAGTGTGACTTAACAAATTGTTGTTGTTATTGTTATTTTACATCCCACCTTTTCCCCCTGACAGGGACACAATGCAGCTTACAGATAAAATAACAACAGCTAAAAACATAGGAATAATAATAATAATAATAATAATAATAATAATAATAATAATGGACAATTAAACATAGGTCTGTTGGAGCAAGATGGTCTTTGCCTGCTGGCAGAACAACAAGGATACAGTCTGCCTAACCTCTCTCTTCTGAGGGAACTTGTAGCTCTTTGAGGGGACTAGAAGTCTCCTAGCAAGTCTGACCACCCTTTACGTATTATAGTTCCCAGGATTCTTTGGTGGAAGCCATGACGGTTTGAAGGGGTATGATAAGGGGGTAAATGTGTTAGTGCAGATGGGGCCAGGCTGGGTTAACTTTCAAGGTGTTCGGATTACATAGGCAGTACAAAGTGACTACCCAAGATATGTGCCACATCGACTATGTTGGTTTTAAGACTATCAATTTCAGTGAAGATCCCTGAGATTCATGTCAGGCGAAGTGAGAAGGGAGCAGAGGCCTCAACTGTCTAGGCCACAGCTGTTCTGAAACGACTGCCAATACATCACACCGCCTGAGGCTGAGAACTCCTGGCTTGCCTGAGACAACTCATTACTTCTCATTTGTGGTGATGGGCCTGTCTCTCACCTCTCTTCCAATTATTTCAGTGGCAGTGAACCAAGGCAAATAAAAGAGGAGCGAATGACTGCCGGCTTCGCTGTGCTACACATTTGAAGTGCATGGCTGCTGCACACAAGGCCACAAGGTTAAATAAGCTCCCACAGGTTTAAAATGCCTGTCCAGGAACATCGTTGAAGGGCTCGTTGCCTTTTCTCCACTCTCCACTCAGGGCTAAAATGGGAATGATTGCAAGGAATCACAGTTTGCGTTTGAGCTAAATGAGGGGAATTGGTACTTTTGGTAGGGTTTTCCGAGGCAAGTTCTGAAAAAACAAAACCCAAGGTTCATATGGTATCTGAGGTAATAGCATGGTAGAAGATCTATGAACCTGTCCCTTACTGTGCAGATGATGGCATGCATGTTACCATGATCTCGACACCACTAACCACACAGAATCCCCAGCTGCACTATTTCCCCTATTTTCTGAAAATGAAACTGCATGTTCACGTGAAGCGATGAATAAACACATGTTGCTCCTGCACTCTCTGTTGTGGCAGATATTCTTGGAACTTGCACTGACCTCCACTGTTTGCCTGGTGCTACCCTATCTGAGGAAAGAGTTTGTGGAGAACCCATGCACCTGAGAGAAATGTCTACAAGGGAGAGCCACCCACGCAAAATATTTATGACTGGAAGATCTCCTCTTCTTGGCATCATGGCTTTTCCTTCACCACTCCCTCCAGTTCCGAAGCAACATACAGACAAAGCACTGTGCGGACATGACTTTCTCAGCTGTGTGATGGAAGCAATTACCGAAACTGCATAACTAATGTTAGAAAAATTCTTGTTGATTGACAGGACTGCCTTTAGGCAGTGTGACGCGGTCAACTCAGGCAGCTGACATTGCGTGTTATGAAAGGGAAGTAAAATCATTAGTTCTATACCATTATTATATTTGTACTCCTTGTGGCATTTTCTCCCTCACTTGCCAAAATATTAAAAATGGGCAGCTTTGGCTACTATGCACCTTGATTTTTTTGGGGGGTGGGAGGCTCGGTGGTGAAAGAGTGGAGGCAAATTGTCGTTCTATCTCAAATGACAAAATATTTTCTGTCCTGTATCTGAAGGACCCAAGGGGAAAAAATCAATCTTAGGACCACACTTGATGTGATGGTGGCAGTATGGGGTGTCATTTAAGGGGGTGAAACTTAATTGTTGCAGTTCTATATGTATTATTATTGATGTTATTACTATTATTATTTAGATTTCTTAACCTCCACCATGAAGCCACATAGTGACTGTTCTATGTGCTTTAAATATTTATTATTATTATTATTGATTTCTTTTTTTTAAGAATAATTTTTTATTAACCGACCAATCACATCAAATCAAACCAAATTACATAAATACCAAATCACACAGGCGAATTTTAAATTTTTGTTGGGGGTACCCATATTTCAAGTTCCGAAGGGATCCAATCAACTTCTTGCTTCTTACTGCTGTTTTAATGTCCACAAATCTAACCTTATGATGTTCACAGTACTATCCAGTCCTTTCTTATTATTTTTCCACATCTCTTGTTGTTATTTTCATATATTTTTCCTTTCTCTTTGTGACCTCTGATAGTCTCCGCAAGCTGGTTAGAACTATTATTATTGATTTCTTAGCCTTCACCATGATGTTTGAGGGTGGGTAACAAAATAGAATTTTAAAAGCAGTTTAAACAAATCAGAGAATACTCAGTGTAACATGCCATCGAATCTAATGCCCACCCTAATTTTTGCAACATAATTTGACAAAAAAAGTATTATATTCGAGTAAATACGGTTGTTTGGGTTTAGTCACACAACAGCCTGAATCAGAGCTAGAGGAGGTTGGCGCCCACTTTTAACCACAAAGGGAGCATGAGTGAGAGTAATAGATGCTAACTTCCCTGCAATCTTTCACCCCAGTGCTTCCCTCCTCACAGCTTTTCTGCTCATGTGATTTTTGCCCAGCCACAGCCACTTCTGGTATCAGCAAAGCAGATTTATGTTTGGGTAGAGAAGCTGCCATGAAATAGGTCACAGGTGGGGGGAAAGTTAGTGCTCCTTAAACACACAACCACCACCATCACATCTCGTTTGATTCTTAGACAGGGCTCCCACATATTTACCTTGATAATTTATTCACAGGAATTGCTTAGAAAGTACCTGCACATTTTGCCTTATAACTTTCTTCCTGGGACAGCTAGAGACTTCATTTTTTTAAAAAAGTGAAAGTTCAGATTATAGGACACCTGCTCTGGGGCACCAGTGAAAACCTTTGTGGGCACCATTGCATTGGCTCCTGGTTTATTAGATTTTCTGAACCAGCCCAGTGACTTAACCAATCACAAACAAAGTTTAATCAACCTTGGTTTTTGTTAGCCATAGCTTGTTACATGCAAAGCAGGCACAACATATTTCTACAAAGCAACTTTTACTTGTTTGTTAAAAAAGCATGTTTGCTATCACACTTTAATAATACCTTTACTGTCATTGTACAACCTGTGTACAATGAAATTAAAAGAGCCTCCCCCCCCAAACACTCAATCTCTTATCGAACCACACACCACCTCACAAGTCAATTTCCCTATGTTATTTTCCGTTCAACAGCCTAACAGCCCACGGATAGAAGCTATTTTAAAGCCTGTTGGTAAAAAATACCATCTTTCAGATGCTCCATCCTCCAAATACATATACACAAACAAATTTTAATTTTTGGGGAGGGAGGGAAGTCAAGCCTATGCCCTATATTAGAGAAAGCAGCTAAAAAACTGGCACCTTCAAAGCCAAAATTTCTACTTCACTCTGTGAAGCATAGGGATTGGAGGGTAAAATGGCTTCAGTTTTATTTTGGCTTAGAGCAGGCATAGGGAACCGAAGGATCTCCATGTGCCGTTGGTTCTATTATCAGCTCCAGGCAGCATGGCCAATGGACAGGGACGATGGGAATGGTATTCCAACAACGGCTGGAGAGTCTTAGGTTCCCAGTTCCTAACTCAGGTGCACTTATATGCATATTTATAAATATATATCTTTAGCCATTGTTTTAACTGCTTGCTGCAGCCTCTTTAAAACCAGTTCATTCCTTTAGGCCCAATAATCTGGTTACAGTTCAGAAGAGCGTGCATGGGAGGGAAGAGAGATGTCATTACATGGCTACCCCTGCAAACAATTAATCTTGCACAATAAATCACTATGGAAGGGCTTAGCAGAGTTTCTCAGAGCAGCACTGGGCGTTGTGCAGTGCAGCTTCCATTGCCATTCAAATAGTAATAATAATATAATAATAATTTATTATTTGTACCCCGCCCATCTGGCTGGGTTTCCCTAGCCACTCTGGGCGGCTTCCATAAAAACCAAAAATACAGTAAAATATCACAGATTAAAAACTTCCCTGAACAGGGCTGCCTTAAGATGTCTTCTGAATGTCAGGTAGTTATTTATCGCTTTGACATCTGATGGGAGGGCATTCCACAGGGCAGGCGCCACTACCGAGAAGACCCTCTGCCTGGTTCCCTGTAGCTTTGCTTCTCGCAATGAGGGAACCGCCAGAAGGCCCTCGGCGCTGGACCTCAGCGTCCGGGCAGAACGATGGGGGTGGAGACGCTCCTTCAGGTATACTGGGCCGAGGCCGTTTAGGGCTTTAAAGGTCAACACCAGCACTTTGAATTGTGCTCGGAAACGTACAGGGAGCCAATGTAGGTCTTTCAAGACCTGTTTTATATGGTCTCGGCGGCCGCCCCCAGTCACCAGTCTAGCTGCCGCATTCTGGATTAGTTGTAGTTTCCGAGTCACCTTCAAAGGTAGCCCCACGTAGAGCGCATTGCAGTAGTCCAAGCGGGAGATAACTAGAGCATGCACCACTCTGGCGAGACAGTCCGCGGGCAGGTAGGGTCTCAGCCTGTGTACCAGGTGGAGTTGGTAGACAGCTGCCCTGGATACAGAATTGACCTGCGCCTCCATGGACAGCTGTGAGTCCAAAAAGACTCCCAGGCTGCGCACCTGGTCCTTCAGGGGCACAGTTACCCTATTCAGGACCAGGGAGTCCTCCACACCAGCCCGCCCCCTGTCCCCCAAAAACAGTACTTCTGTCTTGTCAGGATTCAACCTCAATCCATTAGAAGAAGAAGAAGAAGAGTTTGGATTTGATATCCCGCCTTTCACTCCCTTTAAGGAGTCTCAAAGCGGCTAACATTCTCCTTTCCCTTCCTCCCCCACAACAAACACTCTGTGAGGTGAGTGGGGCTGAGAGACTTCAAAGAAGTGTGACTGGCCCAAGGTCACCCAGCAGCTGCATGTGGAGGAGCGGAGACGCGAACCCGGTTCCCCAGATTACGAGACTACCACTCTTAACCACTACACCACACTGGCTCCGCCATCCATCCTCCAACCGCCTCCAGGCACTCACACAGGACCTTCACCGCCTTCACTGGTTCTGATTTGAAAGAGAGGTAGAGCTGGGTATCATTTGCATATTGATGGACACCCAGTCCAAACCCCCTGATGATCTCTCCCAGCGGCTTCATATAGATGTTAAAAAGCATGGAGGAGAGGACGGAACCCTGAGGCACCCCACAAGTGAGGGCCTAGGGGTCTGAACACTCATCCCCCAACACCACTTTCTGAACACGGCCCAGGAGGAAGGAGCGAAACCACTGTATAACAGTGCCCCCAGCTCCCAGCCCCTCTAGACGGTCCAGAATGATGTTATGGTCGATTGTATCAAAGGCCGCTGAGAGATCCAGCAGAACTAGGAAACAACTCTCACCTTTGTCCCTAGCTCGCCGGAGATCATCAACCAGCGTGACCAAGGCAGTTTCAGTCCCATGATGAGGCCTGAATCCCGATTGGAAGGGATCCAAATGGTCCACATCCTCCAGGCGTACCTGGAGGCGTCTCCTGCTACTATTTTCTGAAGATGCAATAGAGGCGGTGAAGAAAGTTTTCTTCGCTGTCGCTCTCGCCACTTGGTAGGCTCAACGATGAGCTCTAACCTGTGTCCGGTCAGATTCGGAGTGAGTTTTTTGCCACCAACGCTCTAGCCGTCTCAGCGATTGTTTCATCGCCCTCAGCTCCGAAGAAAACCACGGAGCTGTCTGGGCTCCATGCAATCGGAGAGGGTGCTTGGGAGCCAGACAGTCGATAGCCCTGGTTAACTCCACATTCCAGCGGGCCACCAGGGAATCAGCTGAAAGGCCATCAACATGGGATAAAGCATCCCCTACCACTCTCTGGAAACCATTTGGATCCATTAAGTGGCGGGGGCGGACCATCCGAATTGGTCCCACCTCCCTGCAGAGGGGAAGGGTCACGGAGAAGTCCAGTTTCACCAGGAAGTGATCTGACCATGGCACTTCTTTTGTTTCACTTTTACTTAGTGTCAGATCACCCACATCACTAGAGGTGAACACCAGGTCTAAGGCGTGTCCATGACTATGAGTTGGGCCAAACTTATTCAGGGACAGCCCCATGGAGGCCATGTTTTCCACGAAGTCCCGAGCAGCCCCTTGTAAGGTCGTGTCGGCATGGATGTTAAAATCCCCTAGGACAACCAAGCTAGGTGTCTCCAGGAGAAAATCCGCCATGACCTGAAGCAGCTCAGATAGGGAATCCTTGGTGCAGCGGGGAGGTCGGTACACCAAAAGGAATCCTGTACTGCCCCTATTGCCCAACTTCCAGAACATGCACTCAGAAAACTGGATCTTCCCAGTAGGACGCCTGATGCAAGCTAGTGACTTCCAAAAAATCACTGCAACCCCCCCTCCCCGCCCACATGACCTGGGTTGCTGTGCGTAAGAGAAACCTGGTGGACAAGCAGCGGCAAGGACAGGCCCATCTGCTTCCTCCAACCAGGTCTCTGTCACACATGCCAGGTCAAATCCTCCATCCACAATCAGGTCGTGGATGGCAGTGGTTTTATTCGTCATTGACCTGGCATTACACAGCAACACCTTCAGGTCATGTAGGTTTCCCCTGTTGATTCCAGTATCCATTCGGTCAAGGCCAGACCCGGAGGCAGGGATAGTCTTCAAACAATGACTAAACCTGCCTCCTCGGTAATGACATGGTCTGGTCTTCGCGTAACTCCGCCTTCTGCCCATGATCACCGAGATCGGATGTCCCAGTGCTTCCCCCCCGTGGAACTTGTCCCAGCCATCGTGTTGGCTGGGGCCCCACTCCCAGACACAAACTATACAGAACCAATAAAACAACAACAAAAAGGAACAGAACAATTATACTAAAATTAATCCCCAACCAAATATCCATCCCACCCACCCCCAACAATGGAAAAAAGAAAAAAAAGAAATAAAAATTTAAATTGCCACCGACTGCTTGAGGACATTTTAAAGCACATTAACCACCTGGAACAGGGAAGCAATGGCAGAACACTTCCCACCCTTCCCAAAAAGTTTGTTCCAAATAAGGGCCTGGGCCACGCCCCCTGGGCCAGCTGGAAAAGGCCCTGGAAGGGAGCAGGCCCTGCAGTCCTCACCCAGCCGATGATCCGAGGCCTCACTGCAGCAGGAGTCCCTTTGTAGCTGGGAGAGAGGGCCTGGGCCACGCCCCCTGGGCCAGTTGGAAAAGGCCCTAGAAGGGAGCAGGCCCTGCAGTCCTCACCCAGCCGATGGTCCGAATAGGTGGTTTATTCACCCTCTGTTTAATAAATACCATATTCTTTGCTCTATAAGACTCACCTTTTCCCTCCTAAAATATGGGGCAATGTGTGTGTGTCTTATGGAGCGAATGCAGGCTGCGCAGCTATCCCAGAAGCCAGAACAGCAAGAGGGATTGCTGCTTTCACTGCACAGCGATCCCTCTTACTGTTCTGGCTTCTGAGATTCAGAATATTTTTTTCTTGTTGTCCTCCTCCAAAAACTAGGTGTGTCTTGTGGTCTGGTGCGTCTTATAGAGTGGAAAATGTGGTACATACACCCACTACTCAAATATCATTTAATGTGTGTCATTTTGAGTTGTGTTTTATTGTTATTAGCCGACATCTGTTTTTGTTTTTTTCCGGGGGCAGAAGTAGGATGTGGTTGCTTTACATAAACAGGTAAATTATAATGCACAATGGCACTCTTGCATCAAGTGCACGGCTTCCGTTAACAGGGAAAAGCTGCATTTGTGATAAGCATCAGAATACTGTTTAAACTGGGCTCACTTTTATCTTTTTGTTGGTCTCTGAAAACCCAAGAAAAATATTTGCAAGCTACTGTGGTTTAGTAAGGATTAAGCTATTGATAAAAGGACACAATCCGCTCTAGTGACTCCCTATAGGTGTGGGTAAGCTTTGGCAATCCACATGCTGTTGGAATACAACTCCCATCAGCCCAGAAAGTATGGACAATGGTCAATGGAGAGGGATGATGGGAGTTGTAGTTCAGCAAACACCTGGAGGGTCAAAACTTCCCCACACCTGCCTTGCCAGAATAAAGCTCTTTGTGAGTCAGGGAATAAAATGTATTTATTTAAAAAGGATTTACAGACTGCCTTTCTTAGTGCTATTCACTCAATATGGCTTACACAATTCACACAATACACAGGGGTCAGCAAACTTTTTCAGCAGGGGGCCGGTCCACTGTCCCTCAGACCTTGTGGGGGGCCAGACTACATTTTGGGGGGGAAAATGAACAAATTCCTATGCCCCACAAATAACCCAGGGATGCATTTTAAATAAAAGGACACATTCTACTTATGTAAAAACACGATGATTCCCAGACCGTCCGTGGGCCGGATTGAGAAGGCGATTGGGCTGAATCCGGCCCCTGGGCCTTAGTTTGCCTACCCATGGTACAGAACATAAACACACAAACTAATTTCTACAGTCATCCCCCAATTAATAGCCTAGCAGTAATAAAAGCACACCCAGCCCATTAATTTGAATTCAACAACAAAAATTCTGCCCTTCTGGTGAGACAAGTAAAACAAGTGATGCACTCTTAAAATGCAAAAGGTGGGAAAAAATAAACAAAAACAAATTCTGGAGGAATTTATATTTTTCTAAAAATACAAAACTCTTATGAATCTGAACCATTGGATACTCAAATCTCCACGGAGTTCCTAGAAAGGATTAAAATCCCAAAATTTAACCACTCACCAGGAATCTCTAGATAGATCAATCCAAAATGGGATCAAAAATATAAAAGTCCACCATAAAGCACATGGTCCCAACTGATTCATTAGTCTTTTTTTACTATAAAAAAATTCAGAATAAATCCCACCTTTTCTTCTGAAATTGTTTCTTGACATATAGAATAGAGGCCAAATTCCTGAAACTTGGCAGAGCTCGGTTATCACAGTTTGACCCAAACCACAGAAAGATCTTCCACAAGTTGAATCTTATAAACCCCTCTCACAGGATTGATATTATATGTGCAAGATGGTTTGATTAGTATTCAAACATGGGTGACTTACCAGCATGGCTTCCTGATGTTAATGGACTCCAGCTTCCACAACCCTTCATCATTGACCATGTTGGCTGGAGCTGATGGGAGTCCACTAACACCTGGAGGGCCACCCCTGTATTAAAGGGGCAGACTAAAAATACCTTTTCAGTACAGTGTGATATTTAGTACTTGGGCTAATTACTTCCTTTCTCAACAGACAGTTGTGGTTTTCACTTATGCCAATAAGAAAGTCATCTTAAAACAGGAAATGGGGAACCGGACCCCCCCTCCCACCTCAACACTGTTGGACTCCAACTCCCATTAGGCCCAGCAAGCAGGGCCAGTGGTCATGAATGATGGGAATTGTAGTCAAACACCTGGGAAAGTTACAGAACATGTAAGAACATTTAAATAGCGCCACCTTGCTCAACCACACCAAAGAGCAATTTAGTCTACCATCTCTATTTCCAGTATTGTCAAAATACTCTGGGAGCTACTAACAGAGAATGATGCAGATAGCCACTGCAAGTTCATCAAAACATCTGATAAACAGGGCCAAATCAATGCCTTTTTAATCACATGATTCCAGTGGTTGCCCCACCCCCTTTTTGCAATGTAAATAAGTAGCTATGGAGAGGCCACAGCAGTATCAGGTTGTATGAGGGGAAGTTTAACCTCTGCAGCAGTCCTGATGAAGTCCACTTCCCAGTCAACTATTGGCATGAAGAAGCCACCATTTAAAACTCTACTCGTGCCCATGGTTTCAATTACGCAAATAGCAGTATGAAATTCAGAAGTGTAATGGGCAGGGCTGGCATGTGTGCCCCCTACAGTTGTTCTTCTGACTACCCGGATAGAGTTTATCTCAGTATTCATGATGTTTTCTGTGTTCATGATTTTAGCAGCAATATATATATTTTTACACAAATCTACCTTCCTCTCTTACTCATCAAACTATAAAAGTAAGCTATTCCTGCAGTGCATTCAAAGATTTGAGTTTCCCTTTTCAGAAGAAGAAAAAAGATGGGGTGATTTTAATAAAGAAACAAATGTGTGAAAATTTAATTCTACCCATATTCAAAGTCAGGATGGTGAATATTTTGAGGAGACACACAGAGAATGGCATTGCCTCTTGTCACCATCAACACCCCAGCTACTCTCACTTGACCCCAGTTTTTGCATATTATGTTTCTGACACTTTCCAATTTGGACTTCCCACTCAGAGACTGGGTTTACATCAAAGCCGGAGATACAGAATCCCCTTTTAAAGACGAAATCCTGACTTTAAGAAGCAGAAGGAAGAAATTAACTGCTAAAGGCAGTCAGATATTCCTGACTAATTTAGCTTGGTGAACACTCTGCTAGCCCTGCTCTATGCTGTGCAAATCTATGGAGACCATTTCCAAATGGTGCTTTTCCTAACTGATATAAAGCCTCTTTTCCTCTAACCCTACTATTCCCTTGTATTGAAAATTAGAACTTTATGTTTCCTTACTTTTCCTGTCTTGCTTAAGCAGTTTCAGGCCTGGTCTACACATGAGCATAAGCCATGCTGGATCTTATCAAAGGCCTGTCTATGGGTCCTATATCAGCCCAAGGGCCATACTCTCCTATAGACAACCTTCTAGGAGGCTGTGTTCGTTTCCTGAACCAAAGGCTCTTCATCCTTATTTCCCACATTGGTCCACTAGGTGGCTCTGGTAAGCTCACACGCTAAACAATGAAGCCTTCTCTGGTTGCTCTGGCAACTGAGAACTCATATATACAGGCCACATCCTCACTATGCATTTAAAGAACTACGATGCCACTTTTAACAGTTCTGGCTTCCCCCGGGGGGGGGGGGGAATAAAATCCTTGGAGTTGCAGCTTAAGCGTGCTGAGTTGTTAAGAGGACCACCCTGTTCTCGTCAAAAGAGCTACAATTCCCCAAATGGTTCGAAAATCAACCTGT
The DNA here is from genome assembly GCF_951804945.1 of Podarcis cretensis. NCBI lineage: Eukaryota > Metazoa > Chordata > Lepidosauria > Squamata > Lacertidae > Podarcis > Podarcis cretensis. The sequence continues at coordinate 82,369,420 of NC_137174.1, read as the reverse complement.
CTTCTCAGGGGACTCAAGAGAACTTAAAGCTGTGTGAGGGGAATAGGCATTTCCTGTGCTGTAAGCCCTCCAGCATGGCTGAGGAAACCCAGCCAGATGGGCGGGGTATACAGTAATCATTATAATTATTGACGAAGTACAGTTACCAGGATTCTTAGGTGAATGCCATGACTGTCAAAAGTGGCACCGCAGTGCTTTAAATGCAGTGAAGATGCTCCACCTTTCACCCCCTAGAGGATGCTTATCACCTAGGGGCTCAACAGTCTCTCACACTGGGTACCCTAAAGACTGCAATTGGTCCTGTGGGTTAAACCACAGAGCCTAGGACTTGCCGATCAGAAGGTCGGTGGTTCGAATCCCCGCGATGGGGTGAGCTCCTGTTGCTCGGTCCCTGCTCCTGGCAACCTAGCAGTTTGAAAGCATGACAAAGTGCAAGTAGATAAATAGGTACCGCTCCGGCGGGAAGATAAACGGTGTTTCCGTGCACTGCTCTGGTCTGCCAGAAGTGGCTTAGTCATGCTGGCCACATGACCCGGAAGCTGTACGCCGGCTCCCTCAGCCAATAAATCGAGATGAGCGCCGCAACCCCCGAGTCGGCCATGACTGGACCTAATGGTCAGGGGTCCCTTTACCTTTACGGTCAAACAAGCCCACATGCATCTGTCCCACTTCCCAATCCCATGCAACAATATGACGCCAGCAATATTTTAGCAAAAAAGAAAAAAAGAAAAAGAGAGAGAGTAAAGGGTGGAGCCCTCCCCTTCATTCCATCCCAGTGGGGTTGGCCTGCCAGCAGCAGCCCAGCTGGCTACAGTTGTTGTTCCTTTGGCTGTAGGGGCTGTCAGCCAGTCAACTGGCTGCTGTAGATGTGACTGTTGCTTTAAGGACCTCTATCAGAGAATATTGGGTCAGATGGCTAGAACCTGGGAAATTAGTTCAATGCAGCCTGGGTGAGACCTGTTGACCCTGGCTAGACAGTTATTGATTAAAACAACATAAATGTTGTTCACCTTATCACTTCTGCAATTGTTTCCTGACCTGAAAGTTACTACAGTGGCTGCTCAGCCACAGGTGTAACAAAGTCATAAATCAAAACTGCTGCTTTTGCCTCAATCTCTGGCAGTCTCAATGGAAGTTCAGCTAGATGGTAGAGTCAAGCAAAAGGCTTTGCTGGTGGATAATCAGGATGTGGGTTGTTGGGTGGGGAGGCAGGTGTTTCCAATTTCCCATCACCTTTTCCCATCCTCCCACTGGCAGCCACAGAAGTCCCACAACAGTGCCCTTGAATAAGCAGCAACCTGGAAAAAAACTGCAATGTGATCTAGGCCCTATGCACCATAACGGTATTAAAAAAAAAAGGCTTAGAACATTTTATTTTTCAGCTTTCTCAAGGCGATTTTTTTCAAAGCACAAATAACAGAACAAAAGCAAGAACCTAGAAGAACATCTTTTTTCTTTTCTTATTTCACATTATAGTAAGTAAATAGGGATGCTCGGGAAAAAGAGGTTAGTCCAACTTCAGCTCCCGTGAGCCCCAACATCTTGAGGGGTTCAGGTTCCCCATCACTGGCAAATGTAGTTGCTGCTTCCATTGAAGTGAATGGGAGAGATGCATCATAGCTGGGTTATGAATTTGGGAAGAAGGACAAGACTCACAAAGAGGTTGTAGCTCGTATTAAAATGCATGATGATAGCAAGTGCAATCTCAGCAGAGAGAAAGAAGAGAGAGAGAGAGAGAGAGAGAGAAAAGTAATCAATTCCCATATCAAGTGTGTTAGAGTTTAATTCAAGTTTACGTATACAGTTGAGGTGTCATTTTCATTTTTCAGCCCACATAGTATTTTTTGTTAACTTTAAACCTTACCTTTGTGCCTGCCTTCAAGTGAATCTATAATAACTTATCTGTGTTCTAAGTGAATAGTATTTTTTAAATATATATATATGAAGAGAGACTTTTCATATTATATATATCTCTATATAATCTGAAATGATAAAAATAGGAATTTCACATGTACTTCAATGAATATATTACAGGTGAATTACTATGTTGCCCCACTAGTCAACAAAAAGACATATCATATGAAAGAAATTTTTAATTTTTATTTTACATATTTATACATAAAACTTTCAAGGTAACCCTTTCAACTCAACTGCATGTTAATAGCACATCTAAAAATGAATGTCAGGTAGTCAACATTCACAAAATGTTGAAAACTGATTAAAATATACATATTACTGAAAGCTACAACTTCACTACGAGGCAGGCATGTATGTTTTCTCTCTCACTTGTATAGCACCGTCAAAATTACAGTCTCATTTGTTTAAAACTACGCTGAAAAACGATAAAAAGTAGCCAATGGTAAAATACTGCTTTAACTTAAAGGTCTCTCTAAATAAACAAAAATAAAAGTTAAAACTACCTTCTCTCTTCTTTTTTCCTCTTCATGTTTGCAATGTTTATAAGTACTGTACATTTTGTTCTACAATAAGATTATTGAACTGTCCGATATTTAGTGGCACAAGTAAAAAATAAAATAAACCCAACAGCAAATAAATTAAAAAGCATAGGCCAACCACTGGACATAAAGCTTCAGACATTGGGAACAATTCGCCAAGCACAGTCGCTGTGCATCCACCATTAGCTTCAAGGAAGGTTTTGTGTGGGGGGGTTCCTGGTGCTTGGCAGATTGCGCCCGGAATCAATGACTAACACTGATTTTTCTTGTGTGCCACCCGTGGAGCATCAGCGTTGGTACAACCACAGAAGCAAAGCGTTTTAGCTTGTTTCTTCAGTCTGATGGCTTCCGGTTTTATTTTGCTGGCATCTTCTCTGCCATGTGCTTCTGCTGACTTTCAGCGTGTCTGAAGGGAAATGGGGAAAAAGGACACAATATTACGTAGATGCAATAAATGAAGATTTTATATATTTTTTACTGGCAAAACTTTAAGGCTGCAGAGAAGGAAGGAAGCACAGCGATTGCTGAAAAGATTGCTTAAAGAGATGATGAACTTTTGCTGCAATTATCTAGCCGGCTTAAATAGTCCTTTTCTTCAGGACTCCTCTAGACTGCAGAAATCCAGCACAGGAAGGAAAATAACAACCACAGTCTTCAGGAGGTAAAATCAAGAAGAGCACGGGGGGCAGGGAGGGTTTCAAGGAAATTGCTTTGGAACTGAAATTGTAGGTTGCAATAACATTGAAAGGAAGTTTTATTTGGGGAGCAAGGGGAAAAGGAGGAGAGTTTCACCTCCTTCCCATGGATAGGAAACTTATTTGTATTAACACAATTCAAGGATGTAGCAAGATGACCCCTAGGTTCCTATTGTAGCAACATTTCAAGATATAAAGAACTAAAAACAACTCGTCTCTCACCAAACTGCCAACCATGTGGCCCACACAGAGGGCATCTGAATGGCTAATTAAATATGTAATTGATTCCAGTAACTAGAAATGCAAACTGCTTCCAACATGGGAAAGTAGTTTTGTAACACCCTTCCCCAACCAGGTGCCCTCCAGAAGTTTTGGATTACGACTTCCATAAGCCCCAGACAGTCCCCACAGGTGCACACTGTGGACCCAATAGAAGCCAGAGGTCATGCTTTCTTTTCATTAAAACAGACTCATATTTCAAAGTTTCTGGGCACCAAGTTGGCGGTAGCCTGTTTTAGAAGAACAAGGGAAAGAAAAGAGTGCCAGGGTCGCGTAGCAGAGAGTCAGACCAGAAAGATACAAGTTTAGATAGACATACATCCACGAAGCTCATTGGGTGATGCTGGAGAAAGTCACCATCTTTCAGCTTAACCAACTGGTCGGAGGTGCTGAGATGGTAAAATTGAGGTGGGGGAGACAGAAACATCATGCACCCTGAAATCAAATTCTTAATTATTTTCATCTGCAATTTGGTATTCAAATTAGAGACCATCCACGAATATACAGAACCATCTCTCTGTAGATTTATGTTTTATGGATACAAAGACTGAACAGTTCTTGCTAAAACACCCATAAAACCTCTCTCTCTCTCTTTTTAGTTTCTTCTGCTTAAACAGTTCGCACTTCAACTATGCAATGAGGCATTATATCTACACTTCCTGTTGCTGATCTCTTTTCACCCAGAGACAAGCAGTTAGGGGAAAAAACACCGAATCACTGGCACACATTCCTTGAACTTTCGATTGCTGCCTTCGTGTTTGTCCCTTCTCCTCCCCTCACTAACAATAGCTCATAAAGCAGCAAGTGAAAAGCACCAGGATTGTGTATGGTAGTGGCAGCCTCTTCTTTTTTGCAAGGCACAGGTGCTCTCAAATCTGAGCCACCTGTTGGCTCACAGGAGAAAAAACACCAACAACCTTCCTTTTCTCTGGAGGTGAGCAACAGGCAGAGTATGGGCATTGCTGTACAGTCATACCTCATGTTACGTCCGCTTCATGTTATGTTCTTTCAGGATACGTCCCGCGGTGACCCGGAAGTACCGGAAACGGTTACTTCCAGGTTTTGCCGCAGACGCACAAAATGACGTCACGCGCATGAGCAGAAGTGGCGAATCGCAACCCGCGCATGTGCAGACGTGCTGCTGCGGGCTGTGCTCTTTTCATGTTGCGAACGGGCCTCCGGAACGGATCCCGTTCGCAACCAGAGGTACCACTGTATTACGAGATGAAGCACCAAAACCACTCCACTGCCTGTGATTTGCAGCAGCAGATTTCTGCAAGAACATACTATAGTGAGCACACCGACCTTTTCCTCTACGCAGAAGTCCGCTGGTAGATGTCAATGACGACTTGCTCACCAGATTATAGTGGGGGAGGGTAGTGGGGAAGGATAATGCCATGCCGAAAGACAGACACACAATGGCATGCGAAAACACACACACACACTAACCCTTCCCTGGTCTTTGTGTAAAGCGGATGAGATTCTGCCTCTCTTCAAAGTTTTCTAAGCTACAAAAGCAGAGAAAATTCAATGAAGTCAAGTGCTGGGTGTGTGTGTGTGCATGAGAGAGACAGAGTGCTAGGGGTGGGCAATTATCATTATTATCATTATTTGCTGTGGACTGACACACTCTAATATTTCCAAACTTGCTTGCAGATCAGAATGCGACTCCCATTTAGATTACTCAAGTCTCCAGATTTTGGAAGGTACCCTGAGGATCATCTCGTCCAATCCCCTGCAATGCAGGAATATGCAGCTGTCCCATACGGGGATCGAACCTGCAACCTTGGCATCATCAGCACCACGCTCTAACCAACTGAGCTATCCAGATATATGCATGTTCCCTGGAGTTGCAGAGGTTTCAGTGCAGTGGAATAGCTAGCAAATACCACAAAGCAGGAAGCTGTAAGAGAGGCGACTTAGCATTTTTGGCTGCTGAGTTACTACTGAACCTTCTTTAACCAGCCAATCTGAGAAAGGTGAAAATAACCTGGAACAGAGGGTGACAGAGGGTAGATAGAAGGGGAGAACATAAAAGGTTTGCACTGAATAAGAAAAGGCCTGGATTAAAGGGATCTGGGAAAGTTGAGGCGTTACTGTATTTTACCTTGTCGGCAGCAATGGTGCTAAATTACCATGGTACTGATAGGGGGCCGCACTGTAAAAGAAATATTACAGAAAAAAGAAAAAAATAGTTGGGTTTGCTTTGGTTCAATTAAGTCTCATCTCTGTCTGCAGGTGGCAAACAGGTTTCTTCCCTTTAAGATTAAAAACCAGCACAGGATTTGACTGAAAGGCCACAGCAAGAGCAGAAGTAGATATACAGTATATTCAGACTGTTGGTAAGATGCTATGAATCAAACCAGAGAAGAGTAACTTCATCCACCTGATAGTCTACACGCCTGCTTTCACTACAGAGGAGGCAGCTGTGAACTGTACCCCCTGCATCTAATTTTTGCAACAGGCTCCACTCTTCGACAAGACAATTGAAACCACATCTGGACAAAATGAAAGCACTATTATTGGCCTTTTCCTTGGAACTGCCAGGACCTACGGTCAATGCACACCCAGATTTTGCCTTTTGGAGTCTTCCCAGGTCTTGAAATCATGTCTAAAGTCACTCTGATTGATTCTGCCCACTACAGGGCTTGGTAGCCGGACTGAATATGTAAGGACAGCTTTTAGTACAGAGCGGCAAGCTGTTAATAGGGCACATTGTCTACCCAGTAAAGTAAGGAGTGAGAAAGGATCATTGCAAGATCATTAAGAAAAGATAATTTAGGAAAGGAAGGGAAAGTTAAGAATAGATGGCAGCTACATTATCAAATGGAGAAAATAGAAGCTGGGATTTCTAACAGAGGAGGCATCACAAAGGCAGATTCCAGAATAAAGGAAGTTTTTGTCTCTATCTTTAGGACCACTCTCTTTGTCTGCCCAAACAAATTTACCTAGTTTTACATTTCCTAGCAGCAATAATTTCCCAAAATTAAAGGGTTCAGCCCCATGTTGCTGCAAGCAACTAGAGAAAGTTATTAGGCACTGGATGTTAGATTATAAATTGATTCAATGGCCAAAAAAGTTTCACTTATAATCTGATAGAGAGTGTGGATCACAAAGAAATAGCATACTGTCCAAATCTGCCATTTGTCATACCCCAAGCAGTCATGCCAACAGGTGCTTAGAAAAACAGCAGCAAAAACAGTTGCTTCGGTGCAAACAACACTAATAGTGGTAGACTTCTGTTACTGAACCAGGTGCACTTTTTATGACCTAAGCTTTCACTGGAGCTGTAGGCGGAATTTTTATGTAGTTCCACGATTGCTTCTTTTGGTCTAGTAGTTCTGGGTGCATGCAGCAATGTATGGCACCTTGCAAGATTAATCTAATAATGCCTGCAGAACTTCTCCTGCATTCTGTCTTATAAACTGCAGATTCTGGGACAGCAGCACTATGATCAGCTTTTTGTCCCCCAACCACTTTTGTGTCTGATGAAGATTTCTGAATTCATTCGTGACTTTGTAACATTGTGGTTGGTCCAAATAAAGACATTATCATAATGTGGCTTTAGGGTATGATCCTAGCAGGCATTGATCAGAAAACAGCATTACAAGTCAGACAATTCACCTCGTTTCAGTAATATATCATAATTCCTTCTCAGTGTTCCAACTTTAAAAGAAGTGCATTATGCTTGAATGGAAGAGCAGGGCCTTCTCTGTGGTGGTGCCTCAACTGTAGGAAGCCATTCTGAGGATGGTATGCCAGGCACAGGCATACAGTCTTTGTGGCATCAGGTTAAAATCATTTAATTTCCTCAGGCATTCTTGATTATATTTTCTGCTGGTTGAATGGTTTTGCTCCTTTTAATTTTAAGTATTTATTAATTAATTCATACATACATACACACATACCCTAGCTTTCCCTCTGACAGTTATTATGTTTCTGTAATTTTGAAATTACTTTGACCCTGAAATCTGTTTTTGGGTGAAGGGCATTTTATACATCAATTAAAATAAAATATATCGTCACAACAAAACGGTCTAAAGAGAGACCTTTGCAACAGGACGTATCTGAAAAAGGTTACCAACCTGGTCAAATCCTCAATGTCTACCAGCATAGCATCCTGTTCTGTGTGCAATTCATCCCGAATTAGCAGCAGTTGCACCAATTCTTCATTCAAGCCTGACAACAGAAAAGAGAAAAAGAGTGTTTAAGTTCAGCTAGCCACAGTTCTCCCCATGTCTAACATTTTGGAATCTGTTAGTCACCATGGTACATTGCTCTCACTCCAAGAAACAGAAGGGTATTTGGCTTGGCATATAAATAAGGGAGGCGATGAAGTAATGGAACAAGAACAATGGCCGGTATTGTTAAAAACAAACGTTAGTAAAAATATATATATCAACATGACACTACTGTAGATCTCATGAGAGAACCAAGGATGACTTCCCATAGCAGAATGCACTCTTTAAACTCTTTAACTTAGGAACCAACCCATGGAACTTCTGGCATTTATCTGGTTGTGGTTGGTGATGGAAAATACTCAAAACTGGGTGTGATCTATCAAGGCTGAACTTGTATCAACACATTGGCAGGGAAATAAGCTTGACTGTCTATGATGTCAGCTTGTTGCTACAGAGGCAAGAAAGCAGTAGGTGCTCCAATTGCAACAGCTACCAATGGTGCCAGAAAGTGCCATTGTGTTGTGCACCCCTTCAACACCAGAGGACTAAAACCCCTGCTTTCTGTGCTGTCATTAGTAATGGTGAGGTTGGTGGGTACCAGGGACTGGGAGTTTTCAATGGCAATCCCACAATGGTGCAATTCACCTTCCTGGTACTCCACTAAGTCCTCATTCTGCAACTCTTTAGGCTTGGGTCATAGGACTTTTATTTATTTATTCCACAATCCTTTTCAGTATTGATTTTAGGATGGTTGTTGTATATTGCATACAAATTATTTGCATTTTTAGTGTACAGTTGTGTATCACTTTGGGAGGATTTTTGTTCTGAAAGGCAGGTGATATATAAGCAAACCAGCAGATTTTTAAAATACAAACACAAACTCGAGAACCAAAACTCATGAAATGCATGTCACTTACCCAATGCTCTCCTTAAAAAATTAAACTAAGCCAAGTCATGGTAGAACTGATTTATCGGTATTTTCTAGCAGGTCCACTGATTTTCTAACATCCTAGCAGCAATTCCAAAGTAGCAGACAGCACTAACAGACTTCAGGGGAGAATTATTCACATTTGGCTGAGCATAGCTCACAGGTGCCTAGGCAAAGAGCCACACTGCAGCTGCTTTGACTAATTTGATTAATAAGCACACATTGACATGGACCATGGAGTCATGTGCTAATTTCTTTTTATTTAGAGCCTCTTCTGTCTGTAATGAATTAATTCGTATCACTGAAAAGCATAGCAGTACTTTGGCTCTAAAAAGGACAACAGCAACAAAAGAGCCCAGTGGAAGGACTGCTCACAGTCACAAAAGCTTTAAAGGTAAAGGTACCCCTGACCATTAGGTCCAGTCGTGGACGACTCTGGGGTTGCACGCTCATCTCGCTCTATGGGCTGAGGGAGCTGGCGTTTGTCCGCAGACAGCTTCTGGGTCATGTGGCCAGCATGACTAAGCCGCTTCTGGCGAACCAGAGCAGCGCACGGAAATGCCGTTTACCTTCCCGCTGGAGTGGTACCTATTTATCTACTTGCATTTTGATGTGCTTTCGAACTGCTAGATAGGCAGGAGCTGGGACTGAGCAACGAGAGCTCACCCCTTGTGGGGATTCGAACCACCGACCTTCCGATCGGCAAGTCCTAGGCTCTGTGGTTTAGACTACAGCAGCACCCGCGTCCCTTATAAAAACTTTAGTATGGCCTAAATATTGCAAAGGGCTGAAGTTGTCTACTTGTGCCTTTGCACAAGATGTAATGGAAGAGAGCTGGAAACATGGGAATCTCATGCTTCCTCTTCTCTACACAGTTCCAGGTATCATGCAAAACTGGAAGAAACCTACAACCAACCATGGTGTGCAAGAGACATCTACTGCTCTTTTTTGTGCAAGATCTCCACAAATGCATGGTTTCCTAGCCCCCCATTCCTGCATCTCATGCAAAAGCACTCTAAATAGTAAAACTAAAGAGAACTCATATTCAAATGCTATTGTTTCAAGGATTGCTGAAAAGAGAGTGACGTGCAGAGGGCCTTCTTCTTCCTCAGTTGGCATTAGATTACTGAATAATAGCCATTCCTGACCTAAAGTCTGAAGCTCAAAAGTCACTTCCAGATCTGTGATTTCTCTTCTCCATATCTAAGACGAAAAGTACAAGAAATACAACATGCCACGAGCTAGCATGGAATAAAAAACCCAATATGTTTTGATTTAAAACTTGCTTTGGGGGCAATGGCCCTCAATGTTATCTGAAGAGAAGATGTTGGCATTGAAGATATTTCCCTCTAGTACAGTGGTACCTTGTTTTAGAACAGCTTAGTTTATGAACAACTTGGATTAAGAATGCTGCAAACCGGGAAGTAGGTGTTTTGCTTTGTGAACTTTGACTTGGAAGCAGAACATGTTTTGCTTCCTGTTGAGTGTGTTCCTTTTGTAAATTGAGTTCCCTGCTGCTATGGGAAAGAATGCCTTGGTTTAAGAACGCTTTGGTTTAAGAAAGGACTTCCAGAACGGATTAAGTTCGTAAACCAAGGTACCACTGTATTGGAGATGACATAATCCTAGGAGGACACAGATCACTGATCCATCTAGGTCCATATTATCCACAATGACCAGCAGTGGTTCACCAGGATTTCAGATGGGGGTCTCTTCCAGCCCTACCTAGAGATACCAGGGGCCTTCTGCATGCAAAGCAGATGTTCTACCACTGAACTACAGTTCTTCCTTGGTTCAATGTTGGTGTCAGGTCTCACATGCAATGGAACAGTTTCTGTTCGCTTAAGCCGAGGTGCCACGAATAGCGAAAGGACATAATACCAAGAGAGAAGACTTACTTTCTATCTGTGAATGTAGATCATTGACTATCACCTGTAGCTGCCCAATCGTCATATCTCTCAGATCTGTGGGCTTTAAGCTTCTTTTCATCAAACATTCACTTATATGAGGCATATGTGGCAGCTAAAAAGAACGACAACAACACTTTAGGCCACTGTCATGGCCAGCAACAATGACAAAAAAGAACTTCTGTCAGCATATTTTCTAATGTATTAGCAATAATAGCTAATGATGGTAACCTACTATATATTAAGCACCCTGAGCATTAGTCATTAGGTACTGAATGCATAAAATTTATCAAGTTTAGATACCACATACTGCACTAAGATTTTATAAATACTATACTCTAACAAAGGGGGAAAAACTTTATTTCCCCTGCATGTTTTGAATCAAATATATTAAATAAATATGCTCCACTTTTAAAACTCATTTTTTACATCTCAGATGGAGCTATAAAGGTAAAGGGGCCCCTGACCATTAGGTCCAGTCATGGCCGACTCTAGGATTGCGGCGCTCATCTCGCTTTATTGGCCGAGGGACCTGGCGTACAGCTTCCGAGTCATGTGGCCAGCATGACTAAACCAGAGCAGTGCACGGAAATGCCGTTTATCTTCCCGCTGGAGTGGTACCTATTTATCTACTTGCTCTTTGACGTGCTTTCGAACTGCTAAGTTGCCAGGAGCAGGGACCGAGCAACAGGAGCTCACCCTGTCGCGGGGATTCAAACCGCCGACCTTCTGATCGGCAAGTCCTAGGCTCTGTGGTTCAACCCACAGCACCACCCGCGTCCCTTCCAGATGGAGCTATAAGCTTTCCCAAATTCCCAAAAGCTTTATTGCAACTGGGGCAACTTCCATGGCTAGAAACAACTGGCAGGCATTGATCTTCTACGAGATACTTACAAGGTCAGCTACGGGAGATTTTTTCCTGTTTTGCTTTTCCACCTCTACTTGCATTTTGGCCATTGGTTTTGCCATTGCTAAGGCCATTTTGGCTTCAGCTTGAAGTTTCTTTTGCCTTGAGAGAAAATCCATGTCATCTAGGGATTCAGATTCCTCTTCAGTAGTGTCTCTGTCAGAATAGGAAGAGCTCTGCTTGCTCTAGAAAAAAGACACAAGATATATATATATATACACAATCAGGCTTGTCTAATTCAGCAGCTAGCAATTTAATCAATGAATTAAAACAATAAACATTAACTCTAGCCTTAATGTGAATGGCATGAACCAGAAGTAAACCAGCCCTCTGCCAGAATTGTGTTTAGACTCTAGCGTTAAACCTTTGGCACCCCTGGTTTGAAGGACACCAGATGTCTGAGCTGGGAAAGAATTATGCCTGAGACATTAGAGAACTGCTACAAGTCTAAGCAGATGGTATAGATCTGAAAGGATCCCTATGATGCCACACAAAATACCTCTTTAGATTCTCATACTGCGACTGACACCACTCTTCACCTGCTGATGGCAGGTGAAGTTCAACCGTACCTGGAGAGCACTTGGTAAGCTATCCCTGGTCTAAGAACTATACCCAGTTGCCTAATTGACTGGCCAGTGCTAAAAGCAGCCACTTGTCCCATAATATTTTAAGGTTGCCATTTTGAAGAGCAGAAAAGAGGACACTTTTGCCGACTTCTAACTATGGATTGCTATGACAGCTCTACCCATGAAAAAGAGGATGTGTCCTGGAAAAAGAGGACATGTGGCAACCAACGTTCTTAGGGCACACAACCCAGGCACATCGGTTATCCATAAAATGGTGGCGAGGGATCTGGCCTTGGGGAGCAACATCATCCCTTGCCATACATATAACCTGCAATACAAACTGAGGCCTATGCTTCTCATTATAGGTTATGCACATAAATAGCCTATGCTTCAAGCTCTTGTGAAAGACCAGTCCTTCTTTTTAACAAGCGGGGAATAAACAAGTGTGACACAATGTCACAATAGCAGAAATACTTACTAGAAATACTTTTTATTTACGCTATTTATATATTGTATTTCTTTCTTAGTAATGTTTTGGCTGCCAATATTACGTTGCGTCAGTTTGTTTCTTTGAAGTGTATAATATTGTTTTGACAGCTGTAGTATTTCGTTCTTTTTCTTTTATGTTTTAAAATTTAATAAAGGTAATTTTTTTTTTTAAAAAAGAAAACCTGGAATTTGGTGCACATTTCCTGACATTTTTCAAGATCTTCTGTAAGACTGAAACTCACCATGGGAGACAAAGGTGTATCCAGACTTGTTTCGGTCTTGCTGTCGTCAGCATCACTATCTTTGTCACTTCCGCTGTCATTTACAAAACAAATCTGTAAATTCATCCCACTTTGTAACCTTAAACAGAGGAAAAAAAGAGTGAGAAGGAAAGAGAGATTGGATTATCACTGCTTGCAACGATACAAAATGTACTTTGGCTCTTGGATTCTTATTCTTCTAGAAAGTTTTGCCATTTCTGCATACTCCATCAATGTTAATTTGCCAGTCCTCCTTCGCTGGAATTGTTTCTTCTTTCTGTCTATGAGCATAAATCATTCGGGCAGCTGTAGTAGCATACATAATTTTTTTTTGTGCTCTTTGGGTACCTCTCCACCAATTATACCTAAAAGAAAAGCTTCTGGTTTTCTTAACAAAAGTAATAATAATAATAATAATAATAATAATAATAATAATAATAATAATAATTTATTTATACCCTGCCCATCTGGCTGGGCTTCCCCAGCCACTCTGGGCGGCTTCCAAAAAACATTAAAATACTGTAATACATCAAACACTAAAAGCTTCCTTAAACAGGGCTACTTTCAGATGTCTTCTGAAAGTCTGGTAGTTGTTGTTCTCTTTGACATCTGGTGGGAGGATGTTCCACAGGGAGGGCGCCACTACTGAGAAGGCCCTCTGCCTGGTTCCCTGTAACTTGGCTTCTCACAGTGAGGGAACCGCCAGAAGGCCCTCGGTGCTGGACCTCAGTGTCCGGGTAGAACGATGGGGGTGGAGACGCTCCTTTAGATATATCTTCAACATTTTTTTCAACTTATTATAAATCATTTCCCAGAAAACTTTTGCTACCTTACATGACTACTACATATGGGAAAAGGTACCCTCCTTCTCTTTACATTTCAAACAGGTATCTGATTCTGACTTATACATTCATTAGGAGTTCAATACCATCCCCTATGTTTCCTTTTCTCTGCTGGTCTCTAGAAACCAGTTTACATGCTTGAGTAACTTGTTTACCATCGCTTGAGCTTTATTTAAAGTACAGTTGAACAAGCTAAAAAGGAAAAAGTTGGGTTATGTATGAGAGTTTATCATTACGACATATTGAGATGATCCAAATTTGGCAAAGTTTAGCAAATACATTTCCAAGCTGTAACTGTGCTAGATTTGAAAGGGGGGGGGAGAGGAAGCATATATATATAAAAAGTTACACATGTAAATAATGGAGATTCTCACTCTGGAAACAGTTAATGTGTCTGAATAATAAAATACAACATTGCATTTAGAACTCACATATCCCAATTTGTTTTTACTGTTGGATTTACAGTTGCCCGCAAAAGACGAGTACAGATTTGCTATTTCTACCTGACGGGGTAGATTGGCTTCAGGCTTGCTACTTATACTTTGCATTTTACTAGATCCCCAAGAACTACCACCCAGAGTCAGGTGCAAAATGCAGTTAGAATGAAAGGGCAGGGGGCACCTGAGCCCATATTGTGTACCAGAACTGAACTGACTCACAGTGTTTTTCGCATAAAAATCCACTCCTGGTCAGCTTTCTCCATTTCAGCAGCCTAATTTAGGTGGGAAAAGCCATTTTATTGTTCCCATTGCTAAACAACTCAGTTGTAAACCCTTGCCAAACTATTGCAAGCCACCCAGGGATCTTGACCTACCTTCTGCTTAATGCTGCTTTACATTATTTTAGAGAAATGCAATCAGCTGCCATTGCCTGTGTCCAAAACAGTAATTTTCTGTTCACCTGATTAGCTCTGAGTGCTCTTGTGCAGAATGGCTGCAATCAAATTCAAAAGGGTGTTCTTCGCACCCAGAGAACTTACTGTTGTTTTTTTTGTACATTGTTGAGAAAAAAATATATCACAAAATCTCTTGTGCATGACTGGCCAGGAATGGCCTCCCCAATTAAAAAGAAGAAGAAGCTGAAGCATTTAAAAACCACTCAGAATATATTTTCTCAAACTCCGTGCCTAATAGCATTATTGGTTATCAATACCTGCTTAAAATGTTGATTTAGGCATGCCTACGCAGACATGTCATTATTATGTACAGGTACATTATTATTTGTTTTTAAAATACGTTGGTTTTTATCTACAGTTTAGCAATTCTATTATGTCTGATTTAAAAGTCTGTTTCTATTGCTTAAAGAAAAAAGAATATTTTATACCAGGGGTGTCCAACTTCCAAGAGACTGCAATCTATTCCCACTATAAATAATCTACCCATTGGATTGACCAAAGTTTTTTTTTGGGGGGGGGGTCTAAGATCAACCAGGATCGACCAGGGACATGCCGCAATCAACCAATCAACCAGTAGCTTGAGATTGACCTGTTTGACAGCCCTGCTTTATACCATTTCAAATAAACCACTCAGAATTTAATTGTTTATTAAGCAGAATATAAATCTTGATAAACATACATACTGTACATACATATCACCTGTAAAGTTGGACCTAAATAAATGAATAAAATCGGAATACCTGGAAAATCAGTTCTATACAATAGTGCCACCTAGCTTCAACCGGTATTCGTGTAGAAGACAACGGCCTTCGGGCACATAAGGCAGGCTTCTGTGGAGCAACTTCTACTCCTTGCATGTGAACATCATTTTGGCATCCATTCAACTGCTCACTCTTTCCTCCTCATTCAAATACCCTCAAGATCTCCCAAAGTGTGTCAATCAAAAGGCTTTAGAAAGAGCACATGCCATAAATCTGCCCACACACCCTCTTTAAAAACCCCACCACAATAATTATATGTTCCTCACCACATGGCCTTTCCTTGCCATCTCATTGTTTTAATTGACAACCTTCTTCTCCGTCTGCCCTACTGGCCATATATTCTTTGACTGAAAGCTTTGGGAGCTGGGGAATCCACCCTCTTTACAAATGTATGCTAAACACCCATGTGGACCACGTCTGAGCGCTGCAGAAACCTCATGACATAAGTGATTGGAATGCAATTCATTTTAAGAACAGAATGGTTGGTTGTAATTTAGGAGAACTTCAAATAGCCTGCAAAAACCAGCAGCATCCTGTGTTGTGTATGTTTCTTCTTTCTAAAGCTTGTTCTTAGCTTTGTGGAGCATTGCTAGGAACAGCATTTTGCCATAATGACTGAATACTGAGGGAGGCAATATCTCTTCCCAATCCAGCTCATACATGTGGGGAGGAATGAGGCCACACCTGCACTCGCACCAAATCAATGCATCTGCCCTGTTTCTGATGCTCCTGTGGGTTGATGTGAGGCTACCACATCCGAGGCTTATTAGGAAGTGGAATTATCCAGTCTGGCCCACAGGTGACTTTATGGGTCCCAATGATAAAGCAAATGTTGAGTGTTACAGAAAGACTGCTCTGAGCATTGTTCAGAGATGAAACTTTTCAGTTAACATTGTTTCATGATAGACACACAAAAATCATTTACAGTGGACGCTTGGGCTGCAAATGTGATCCGTGCGGGATGCACGTTTGCAACCTGCAGTGTTTGCAATGCAGCGGTGTGTCTGCGCACGCGCGGGTTGCGATTCGGCACTTTTGTGCATACACAAAGTGTGATTTAGTGCTTCTGAGCATGTGCGACCGCCCAAACCTGGAAGTAACCCATTCCAGTACTTCCAGGTTTTGGTGGTCCGTAACCCGAAAAAACGCAACCTGAAGCGCCTGTAGCCTGAGGTATGACTGTATTGCACTAGTACTGTACTGCCAATTTTAATTGCTGTACACTGAGTACTATTTTAGCCAAAGTCAGGATAGGCATCTCCTGAAGGGAAGACCAAGAACAGTCCTACTCAACAGCCCTATCCCCCAAAGAACCAGGGCTTTAGGCTGTGTTACTTGAACTTAGTTGAACTAAACACACCTATTATTTAAAGCATTTAAAACCCTGTTCTTCAGCCAAAAAAAGGGTTATAAAGATCAGTAGTAAGACAGTCCCTGTCTTCAGCTTTACATCCTTAAAGATATGACACAAAAGAGAAAGAGATCAGGAGGAAGAAAGCAAACTCGGGCACTACTTCTTAGTTGCATAGTGCTAATTAAGATATGTATTTTAAGATATGTATTTTAGTCCATTAAACAACCAATTAAATTTGTGTAGAATTGCCTACAGGTAAAACGGTAGATCTGAAGTCAAGTCAAGTCAAGTTTTATTGCGGCAAAAGCCAGCGACACAGAACACCACAAGATCAAACAAAAGGAAATCAACAACAGCATCCAAAAAAAAAAAAAAAAAAAAATTACACAAGGGAACTTCGCAGTGTGCCATTCAACAAAAAAGATTTATGCTTCCTGATTGCTAAAGTGCAAAATTTGGCCACCTCATATGATATTGAGCTTGAGGAATCTTCCAGAAGGTATTTTCGTAGAATTTCGGGGGAGGATTCCAAATAATGTTGAAGGGGTATAAATTTTGATAAAAGCGGCAAAATAAGTTGAACTCGTTCTTCACTATAGAATTCGCAAAATAGAAGGATGTGAGTGACAGATTCTACCTTATTAGACATACAGGGGCAGAGACGCGCATGCCTTGGTAGCCACGTGAATTTGCCGTACAGCACTGCTGAGGGCATTGTCTCAAAGCGGGCTCTGGAGAAAGCCCATCTATAAGCTTCCTTAGTGATGTTAGTTAAGTAAGGGGCAGCTGCAAAATTAGACCAAGCTTTTAAACATCTATACGTCTCCAGGAGTAGGGCATCTTCTTGTTGTAATTCGACATCGTAAAGTCTCTGAGTGATAATTACTTTTGCCTTGTTCAGAGTTCCAATAAGAAGATTTTCAGGGTTTAGGCCAATTTGTTTGATCTTGTTAGTTATTTGCATAAGCCAAGGAGGATAGGGAACTGCGGCCAGGAGGTAAGGTAACAGTCCCTTAGGATTGTAGTGGATTTTCAGCCAGAGGGATATTGCTTGCTCCCAGACTTTTAATTCCACTCTGGGCAGTCCTGCCTCTTGCCTTAAGACTGCATTAGGTGTACACTTTGGGGTAGCAAATAATGATCTTAAGAATTTTGATTGTACTGTTTCAAGGGTCTTAAGGTTGGTAGAAGGGCTAATTTGAGAGCCATACAGGTGTTGGGCTAAAGCAGGGGTCTGCAACCTTTAAGACAAAAAGAGCCACTTGGACCCGTTTCCGAAGGGAAAAAAAACTGGGAGCCGCAAAACTCGTCGTTATAAAAATAACTTTTTTGTCACTTTTTTATTATTTCTTTGTTTGACTCCTCAGAATTACTCCTCCTCATAGAAATAAACGTTAAATTAACAAGTTACCTTTTTGTGTGTGTGTGTTCTTCACTCCCCTTCAAAACAGTGACCAGCGTACACGCCCCCTTTCAATGCAGTGACCAGCGTACAGTGGTGCCTCGCAAGACGAAAAGAATCCGTTCCGCGAGTCTCTTTGTCTAGCGGTCTTTTCGTCTTGCGAAGCAAGCCCATTAGCGGATTAGCGCTATTAGCGGATAAGCGGCTTAGAAAAGGGGGGGGGGAGGGGAAAAAAGTCGGAAAAACTCGCAAGACATTTTCGTCTTGCGAAGCAAGCCCATCGGGAAATTCGTCTTGCAAAGCACCTCCAAAACGGAAAACCCTTTCGTCTAGCGGGTTTTTCGTCTTGCAAGGCATTCGTCTTGCGGGGCAACCACTGTACAATCTAGCAGGCGGGCGGGAAGGTGACGCCGGGACGGTGCATGACTAACGCACGCACCGCCCCCATGCAACGTCACAGCCAGTACAGCGCCCGCCACAGTGGGGAGTGTCAGGGCGCACAATGCGCCTCCTCCCCTCGCTAGTATCCGCCCCGGAGCCGCGGCAAAGGTGTAAAAGAGCCACATGCGGCTCCGGAGCCGTGGGTTGCAGACCCCTGGGCTAAAGATTTTGCCTGGAAAACTTTAAGGGCCATCGGGAGGAAGCCAGCTCCTTTCCTTCTGAATAATCTAAGGATGGCATTTGCACTTCTTCCTGCTGATATAGCTGATGTGGTCAGGTGTGTTGACAATTTGGCATTATAAGAGAAAGTA
Source organism: Podarcis cretensis (assembly GCF_951804945.1). Taxonomy (NCBI): domain Eukaryota; kingdom Metazoa; phylum Chordata; class Lepidosauria; order Squamata; family Lacertidae; genus Podarcis; species Podarcis cretensis. Next base: position 82,350,746 of record NC_137174.1, on the reverse strand, counting down.
ATGCCTAAGTATTGGAAGATCTTAGTCTGTTCAATGGCGTTTCCCTTTACGCTCCAATTATCTTTCCTGAAGGAGCGGTTAAAATGTACAATTTTGGTTTTGGCAAAGTTAATTGTTAACAGCTCAGTGTTACATTGGTCACTAAACTTTCCTAAGGCACGTTTCAGGCCCACTTTGGTTTGAGAGAGAAGAACAGCGTCATCCGCATACATTAAAACTGGTACTTTTCTGCCGTTAGAGAACACAGGGGGATGGGTTTCGATTTCACGGCAACATGTGACCAGGGAGTTAACATAGATGTTAAATAAAAATGGGGCTAATAGACATATATCTGAAGTAAGAAAGAACTTTTCTGATGATATACACAAAGGTACTGGCCCTGTGTGTGAATGAAAGGGTTTCTTGAAAGAAGATGGTTGCCACCTGCAGTTTTTATAAGCATTTTTTTTTTAAAAAAAGATTAATCTAGCTGAAGAATCCGTTAACCACTGTAACTCTTTTTTTTAAAAAAATCACCATTTATAAATAGGACCATCGCCTGATTAAAAAAAATCTTAAAGTCATATGAGTTTTAGTCAATTGAACCTGCATAAATGTGCAGGTGAGAAAAATAGCACTCCAGATGATTCGTGAATGCATCAGGGCAGACATCATAGGCTGTTTATTATCTTTAATACAAGTGTGTGTGTCTGTGCGTCTGTGTCTGTCTCTAGATGTCAAGAAGAGCAATTCCTTCCTGTCTAAAAAGGGGGAATGTCTCTTCAAAGATGATTCATGAAGCTGAGCAAGGATGCAGGGTGTGTGTGTGTGTGTGTGTGTGTGTGTGTGTGTGTGTGTGTGATGGTTCCAGGATGTTTTTCAGAACAGAAGCAACAATATGATCTGCCGGAGCGCCAGGGCACTCCTTGCTCTGGCAAGTCAATGAGGTGATAAAGAGATTTTCAAGTTTGTTTGGGACAGATCAAGTCAGGAAGTTGAGACCCATGGAAACATCTGGAGAGACTGACTGGATCAGAGTTTTTAATATACATTTTAAACTGGTTCTAAGTCATGGTTCTGTATGGAAGTGAGAGCTGGACCATAAAGAAGGCTGATCGCCGAAGAATTGATGCTTTTGAATTATGGTGCTGGAGGAGACTCTTGAGAGTCCCATGGACTGCAAGAAGATCAAACCTATCCATTCTTAAGGAAATCAGCCCTGAGTGCTCACTGGAAGGACAGATCCTGAAGCTGAGGCTCCAATACTTTGGCCACCTCATGAGAAGAGAAGACTCCCTGGAAAAGACCCTGATGTTGGGAAAGATGGAGGGCACAAGGAGAAGGGGACGACAGAGGACGGGATGGTTGGACAGTGTTCTCGAAGCTACTAACATGAGTTTGACTAAAGTGCAGGAGGCAGTGGAAGACAGAAGTGCCTGGCGTGCTCTGGTCCATGGGTCACGAAGAGTTGGACACGACTAAACGACTAAACAACAACAACAAAGTCGTGGTTCTAGTTTTAAGCTGCTGTTACGCCTTTTCCCAAGAAATGACAAACAAGCTGACATGGTTGGTGTTTACTGTGTTTTTAAATTGTGCTTATTATATGTTAAAAAGCAATAAAATGCATTATAAAGAAAGGAAGAAAAACAACAACAGAAACCACCCAGCGCCAGTGGATTGTCCAAAGCTGAATAGCAGTGCCTTTGGCCCTCTGTGCTCGCTTAAATCAGCAGGCAATACTTTAACAACCTATTTACTGGTATAATGTACATAATGGTTCCTTTATTCCAAAATCGAACATGATCTCAGCCACAAGGTGGCCTGTAGCACTTTCTTGCAACTTTAGGCATCCTTTTATCATAAATAAGGAATGGGTTGTAATGGAAGCCACATGCACATTAAAGGATTAAATTTAAAATTCACCAATCATCCAGTTATTTGTGCATACAGAGAGCACCTGCTAAAGTATTATATTAACTTGTGCACAAGGCAGGAGAAGAGATTATTTTTTAAAGCGTTCTTTCGATGATGCATTTGGCTGGTCTCTCTAGTCAGAAACAATTCTTCCATAAAGGTGTTTATTGTGATTGTGGTGATGTTATGCTTCTGGCCATCTGGACTTCTATTCAGCCATCTCCCTTGACAAAATTCCTAAGCTGTGTAATGTCAAGCCATAAAAATGCTAACTGTGATTTATAGCCACCGAGACTCTGTAGACAATACAGAAGCATATGGGTTTTTTCCTCCTCTGGACAGATATGGAATATCCATACAGCGACTGCGATTCACAGAAGAACCATTCCTAATTTGTTATTTCATTAAGAACTTGAAATATGATGGTAAACAAAACATATCACCAGGCAGACAAGACATGTGTAACTAATAAACATGGGCTTTGATTCATGCCATTCCTTCTTTGCGCCCCCATTCCCGGGAGATTTAATCTTGTATTACTCTTCAGTGGAAATGGACAGTAAAATATTATTTTCCATTTACTTTAATGGCTCTTTGGATGCATTATTAATATGCAATATATAATGAATAATTGCATACTTACATTTTTACGCCATGTCTTTTTCTGCTGCACAAGACATTCAATGGGCTTTAGGCCTGAAGCATAAATTATAGCTACCCGGGGAAGGGTGTGATAACATATACTGTTCCTTTGCTTTATTCTAGCATTGTTTGCAAAGGGAAATAGATTAACTCCTTACTCCTTTGTGAGTCATAACCTCTGTTCTTAATACCAGCACACACGTTATAGGGAAAATGTTGAGGAGTTCAGAGAGAGAAAACTAGGAGACAAATGCTGCAGTCCTAGAGAGACTTGCCTGAGAGCAAGTACCACTGAACTCAATAGGATTTTTTCCTGAGTAGCCATGCATAGGAGTATGCTGTAAGTTCCCATCCTATGCACATCAACTAGGCAGTGAGTTTGTTTAATATGATAGGACTTATGTCCCAGTAGCCATACATATAATCAGAATCAGGGCCAGTCTTCAATATCTATCAGGCTATGTATATTGACTTGCATGCTTAAATTGAGATGGAGGTACTGATGGCTACTGTACTATTAATATGAGCTGAAGTTTTCTTTTTTTTCTTTTCCTTCCTGACTCTTGTTAAACTTTCTATTAAAAGGTAGCCAGAGTAAGAACCAGGCCTTCTTGTTCTTTGTTTTCCAAAGAACCTTGAAAATCAGAGGAAGAAAAACAACAGATGACTTTCAATCAGTGCTAGGGTAGGAAGTCCACACTTGGCTGCCCTTGCCTCCTCAAGGAAATTTGACTTTTGGGTTCCTGCGCGTGGAAAACAGACCCTTCCTGGGAACTCTGAAAGTGCCAGGCTGTGCCATTCAAAGACTATTTTGCCTGAACCCGTACCCTTGCAGGGGATCAGTGAATGTGGCTTTGGGGGTGCAAAGAAAAGCCTATTCAGTGAAACAGTCAGGGCATTTGCATGTGTGAACTTGTGTCTGCTTGCATGAGACATCCATGCGCCATATGTTTCCTGCTCTACCATGAACTTATGCCAAAGAAGAGGAAGGGGTCCCAAGGGGTCCCTAACAGAGCAGTATTTGACTGTGTTGCAAGCCTGTGGAGTGGGACAAATCTGGCCTGGCACATGATACATTTGTTAGGTAGGGCAGGCTTAGGGAGTGACAGGCCCAAGGTCACCCAGGAATCATCATGTCTGAACATAGATATGAACAGGGGTCTCCCCAGCCTGTGATTTTAGAGTGCCCTTGGAAGGTGTGGCTTCAAAGGGAGGCAGGGCTGTCATGGTGAGTTCCTATGCTTCAAAAATTTACCACTATACCACCGTTGAGGAGCTATTACAACTGCTACTACTGGAAGGTAACAAAATTAGGTGCTTGAAACATGATTTTTTTCTGCAATGGTTGTGGCCATATGCAACGTGGTGGGTGATTAATACAATTTTTACCCCCCAAAGTGCCACTTTAACTCAGGTTGTGTCCTCAAAGCAAAGTAGAGAGCTGAGACCAAATATCTGAGGTGGGGAAGCACCCTTAGTCCAATTCTTATTATTGTCAACAAGGGATTGTGGACTCTTGTTTGGGCCTCAAAATGGAGAATGGGATGTTGAAAGAACTCTTGTCCTTTATCCTTCCAGATAATGCATTGCTTGTTTAAATAACCAGGAGCCACAAAATCCTTTTTCCAGTGATAAACTGGAGAATGTATATTTTGATGAGTCTCCCACAGGCAATAACAGCTCACCACTGCATGCACAAATGCTCTTTGGTTTCTACATTTATGTTGAAAATAAATTTTCATCAGGACTGACCATTCACACACTTTTATTTATCATGCCTATATAAAAGTTTGGTTACCATTAAAGCGTTTACAGCTGCTGTGGCATTTGCCCGTGTTAAGCGTGCAGTATTCAGAATTTTACAACAGAGGCAAGAGATTAGATTTCTTACAAAGTATAAAGGGCCTTCATAGCTTCTCAAAGAATATACAATTATATGCCAGTGTAAGACTGGGGGTTTGGGTGGCTGTACTCAAATATATATCCTTGAGTTCAGATGTCTGAAGGGAGGCAGTGCTGCTTCATAAAATTATTTGTATTTCTTTGTAATACATTTGAAATCTCCCACTAAATCCAAATCTTTATTGCTTAGCCCAGGCATAGGCAAACTCAGCCCTTCTGATGTTTTGGGACTACAACTCCTATCATCCCTAGCTTACAGGACCAGTGGTCAGGGATGATGGGAGCTGTAGTCCCTAAACATCTGGAGGGCCGAGTTTGCCTATGCCTGGCTTAGCCAAAGGCAAACAATCATACAATAGTACAAAAAGCGAGACGTCACTAAATATATGACTTTAACAAACGAAAAGCATCATGACTAGCCACTGGAATGGCCAAATAAACTCAGTTAAGTGCAGTGTGTAACTCAGTGTAGACTTCAAAAGGCTTTTAAGTAACATTGATAATTCAAACAGTATCCAGACTTAATGTGCTGAGCACTTTTAAAATCTTTAAAGCAGTTGAAGAAATTATTCATTACAGATGTTACTGACGTTTCTTTAAATATTTATATCCTCACCTCGGCTGAGTTTGAGATGCTTATGGAATAGTATATTAAACCATACATTTCCCCAATATGTTTGAAAGGCACACAGAATGAAGTTCTGGGAAAATGACTGACAGCCACAGAAATGGAAGCAAGCATGACATTCACACACAACATTGGAAATGCACGGTACTGTTGGGCAAACAGATGCTGGGGGGGAGACAGAAGATGAGAAGCTTAGAAGCTCAGACAGTTGAGGGGTTTCTCCTTGTAGTTAAATCATGGATGGACAGAACACTGAAGATAATGTCACATCTCAGAAGCCTGGACTTTATGATATTATGCCACACAGCATAACTCTATGATATTATGCCACATGGAAGCTATTAAAATGATAAATGTTCACCGTGCCATTTTCACTCACCGAGAAGAAAGGCTTGGCTTTCCACTTTTACTACAGCTGGTATAAATTCCTGGGCCATCATCAAAGAAACTTCCAAGCGCCAGTTTTTGCCTGATAGACTCCCTCTCATTTTTTTGAGCCTGAAAAAAACACACAACCAGAACAATTATCGTCAAACCGCTGACAGCAGACCACATTCCTGTAAACAGAACTTTAAAGTTAATCCAACATTTTCAGCACTCAGTGCTATAATTTGAGACAAGGAGATAAAGCACCAATGATATTATGTACCCTTTTGATTTGTTTCAAACAGAGAATACATGTTGAATATTGTCTCAGACTAGTCACTAGGTGATCCTGACACAAGTGTTATTTCAGTTCATTTTCGCCTTTAATTTGTCTACTGTCTTTCTACACTGCTATACACAAGGCAGTGTATGAGCCATAGAAGCAACTGAATACACAACAAACACCACACATTTTATCACAATCTAACTCAATGCAAGAAGTCATCATTTGTTCCAAGTTCTTGAATCCAGGAAGTGGGATGATGGCTTGCCATGGATGGGGTTGCACTACTCTGGAAGGAGCAGGTCCATAGCTTGAGATTACTCCTAGATCCAACTGTCATTTGAGGTCCATCTCCAGCTGGTTCACCAGCTATGGCCCCTTTGGGAGAGAGATAACTTGACCACGACACTCCATGCTATACTTCCAGATTGGACAATTCTTGCCTAAGCCAACCACAGTTCTGAATTTGATGATGATGATGATGATGATACTACTACTACTACTACTAATAATAATAATTTATTTGTACCCCGCCCATCTGGCTGGGTTTCCCCAGCCACTTTGGGCGGCTTCCATCAAAAATTAAAAATACATTAAAATGTCACTCATAAAAAACTTCCCTGAATGTCTTCTAAATGTCAGGTAGTTGTTTATCTCTTTGACATGTGATGGGAGGGTGTTCCACAGGGTGGGCGCCACAACCGAGAAGGCCCTCTGCCTGGTTCCCTGTAGCTTTGCTTCTCGCAATGAGGGAACCACCAGAAGGCCCTCAGTGCTGGACCTCAGTATCCGGGCAGAACGATGAGTGTGGAGATGCTCCTTCAGGTATACTGGGCTTCAGGTATACTAAAGCCGTTTAGCGCTTTAAAGGTCAACACCAACACTTTGAATTCTGCTCGGAAACGTACTGGGAGCCAGTGTAGGTCTTTCAAAACCAGTGTTATGTGGTCTTGGTGGCCGCCCCCAGTCACCAGTCTAGCTGCCGCATTCTGGATTAGTTGTAGTTTTGAAGTCCAGGGTTTGCAACCTGTGGTCAAATTTCATTGAATGGAGAGAGCTTAGTGGGGCTAAAAAGCCAAAATGGATGTGTGTGTGTGTGTGTGTGTGTGTGTGTGTGTGTGTGTTGCGGGGTGGAAAGCCCTCTGTAAGCAAACTGTTCAGGTCTCTGGCAAGACCTGGCAGTTTGCAGTGCAGGAGGAAAGAGTGTAAAAGAGAAAAGGGGAGCATCAGAAAGTGAGAAAAGTGGCTGCCCACCCACTCTTGGCCATGCCCCACTCACCACTAGCATATGGCCCTCATCAGCTTACCCCAGAGCAAATGCGGCCCTCAACAGAAAAAAGCCTGCTTGTGGTTTTCCCAGAGGTATCTGGTTGGCCACTGTAAGAATAGGATCATAGAATTATACATATATAGAGAGTTGGAAGGGTTTCCAAGGGTCATCTACTCCAAATCCCTGCAATGCAGGAAACTTTTGCCCAAGTTGGAGCTTGAACCCACAACCCTGAGATTAAGAATATCATGCTCTACCTACTGAGCTATGTTGGACTAGATGGGCCTTTGGCCTGATCCATTCTACAAACAAACAAACAAACTGCAAATACCCAGTTCCCTCTACGGATTCAGCCTAAGCAACAATAGGTTTTAATTCATACTTTGTTTATTAGAGTTGGAAACTGGTGCCACACTGTCTAATCTGAAGCAATTACAGCCTAGTGATTTTGTGGAGCATCACCATTAGCAGAATTCATTAGTGATTGCCCATAGATATGACTGCTAACTGAATGCTTCCAAGAACCATTCTTTGAAACGTATGGCGCACTATGCATCTGGTATATAGCTTTTCTGTCTCAAAAAAAGTGCAGCGGCAAACGAACTGCAACATGAGGGAAAAATCAATAACTTTAAGAGCACAGAGGCTGAACTTAATAAGCTGGTATATTCATTTTCACTTTGCCACAAGTGCTGCTATAACAGAAAAGGAACCTCAGGGGGCTCTCTCATTAGATTTTGTTTTTCATCCAATCTATTACATGCTACTGAAGATGCTTCCATCTGCACTGCTGTTTTATGAAGCTGTTTTCCTGCAGTGGGGGGAGAATTCAGAGAAAGATGTGGAGACAGTTGTGTAAGGATAATCTTGGACACTGTCAAAATAAAATATAAATCTAGATGCAGCAGCATCCAGTCGCCTAGAGGCTAAACCACTACAGAAGGAAGCAAAAGAAGAGGCATCATAAAAGAACAATACGCAAAACAAAAATACAATTTAAATAATAAAAACCAAGAAATACCAGTCAAGCACTCAAAAAATCTGTAAGGTTTGACAGCGGCAGACAGTAATAGCCAACAAAAACTATGGTGAACAGAATATTTTCAGCCAGAATGGCATGCTTGGTGCATATCATAAAATCATAGAGTTGGAAGAGACCCTGAGGATCACTCTGAATTAGCAGGAATATGTAGCTGCCCCATGCAAGGATTGAACCTGCAACCTTGGCACTATCAGCACCACACTCTAACCAATGGAGCTATCCATGAAGCTTTCACATGGAAGTTTCTACATTACTCCCAACAGCAGTCCATGCTCACAGTAGCCACAAATCACTCCCAAAGCCCAAAAGGCAGTTGTCAACTGCCAACCACTGGAAGTCCCCACCTTCCTTATCACGCTGGCATTAATAGAAAAAAGGCACTCGCCATTTCTCATGTTAGTAAGAACGAGTGGGACCTGCAACAAAAGGTGGTCCCTGTTTTTTCCATTCTTTTACCCCCACCCTCAGTTCTCTGCCCCACTCCATCAGTAATATGCAGCCACTAACATGCCCAATCCTCACATGCTGCTTTTGCCCACTCCCAACCCTTCAAAGTTTCTTTCTAAATATTCTTTGTACTTCTGAAAACCTTAAGGTTTCTCTAAACTGATAGCATCACCCTTCTGGTGTGTGAGCACTGTGGTTGTGTCTATGGAAGGAATGAAATGCATAGGCTAAAGACGGAACCAGGACTATCACCCAGCACAACATCCTACAAGTAAAGTCCTCAACAAATCAATTTCCCTCATCTTCCAAGTTTGCTGCAGGAGCTAATTTCACCATCTGGGCATTGCACTGGCCAGTTTTTGTTTAAAATAAACTTTTTTTTCAAATACACATTTTCAATGTTAAAAAGCAACACCACATATGACGTTATCCATTCGTCGGTGAGTCAAGTGTTACTTCACAGAGCCTGCTACATGTGCAAGTCTCAGTGTAAAATCTACCGATTTCCTACACACTGCATGCAGCAGTTTAAAGGGCAAATATTGACTAAGGTTGCATGCCAAAATCCAGATCTATGGCTCTGAAGCTAGGGATGCTTTAGACTGGAACACATTTTTAAAAGCAAACTGAGCTGATTCACATTTCCTGGATTAAATACCCAAACTGGAATGCACTTTCAGTTTCCAGGATGCTTAGAACTTTGCGATAACAGTCCCTGGCTCATAAAACATGCCAAAAATGCATATGAAATTGCATACATTGGGATAAAAAGCATATAAATATATTTATTTTAAATGCATGTTATGTAAAAAGATACAGAAAATAAGGTGTTGCGTGTGTCTGTGTTGTATCCGACACTGCTGTTCCACTTGTGCAACAGAATTCCCACCTCCCTTCCCCTGTCACCCCCCTTTTTTTGTTTATTCAGCACAATATATACACACCACTTGACTGTAGCAAAACCTCTAAGCAGTTTACAAGAAATATTATGACTATCAATAAAAACTTAAGAACAAGTAGTTAAAAACATTACAAAATAAAATCAGCAGTAAACGAAAAAGAGATTAAACATGTCCAACATTTGTGTGTCGGGATAGGCTTGCCTAAACAAAAATGTTTTAAGCAGATGCTGAAAGGAATAGATGTGAAGGGACCCGAAGGGAGTTCCCTGCAGGCAGGGAGTTCCAAAGTGTAGGTGAAACTAAAAGAATTATTTCTTACAAGTGCGGAGCAAATATTGGGTGGCACCTATAACAGCGCCACTGCTGGAGATTGAAGCAGTTGAGTGGGCACATATGAGGTTAGACATTGGGGCACCCTCTGAAGTTGATTTTTGGGGTGCATGAGGGAAGGAGAGACAACTCCGTGGTTTTAAATTGCAGATCAATGTATGACAGAAACCAGAAACAGACTGATCTATCTGTCCCTATTTGAAGCCATTAAAAGATTAAAAGAGAGTGTGCCATTTTCAGCTCAAGTGCTGCACATAGTGATTTGCAGGTATTTGTGCATCAGTGCAACTGATCTGTTGGTTGCATCACATCTATGCATAAGATCTGCGGCCGTAATACTTAAGTTGAGGCATCTAATCATAAGCCTGCATTTTTATTAAAGCTTATATGTTTAATCAGGGCCTGTATCTTAAAAGACCAGTCTTAGAAGACCAGTTGCCTAAAAAACCTTGGCAAGATATTTTTACTCCTAGACAAGGGGCCCCCCTGATTTATAGCAGAAAACAATTCTCAAAGTCGTAAAAAGGGAATTACAGGCTGACAGCCAAGGTTACACTGACCCTACAAATTAAGGGTGGATAAATAGTAAAATGAGCCATATCTTCTTCCTAAGGTTAAGAAGGTCAAGAGCAGTGAAAAAGCATCTAGCTGGTAGAAACAGAACATTTTCTGGGAAGACTTTTCAAAAGCTGTTTGTTTCTTAAACTAAGATCCTTTTAAGATTTCTTTTCCTTTTAAAAGGTTATTTATGTATTAAATATATTAGTTTAAATATAATTATGCAAAGGATTTAAGAAATGCTAGATTCTTATTTCATATAGTTGTAAGAGTTGTAACTATCCTGAAATTAAGTCAGGCACCAGCCCCCCCTTGCCAGACAGAAGACGCCAATCGAGCGCTCTTGATATATGGTTGTCAGGCCTTTTGTTTAGAAACCTTCAAATGAAGGAGATCTCTCAATGTTGATGTGAACTCAATCCTTGACATGCATAAGATAAAAATTCAAGATTAATTATCTGTTTTGGAAGGCAATAGGGCAAGGAGGGCAAGAGGTGAGCTGGTAATTAAGATTCCTTGTTGAGACACATGTAAGATATATTACTACTTATTTGTCATTTATAGATAGAAGAATATATAGCTTTTTGATTTCCATAAAAGGGCAAGAAGGAAATGGGTGTATCTTTTGTGATTGGTTCTAGCAAACAGCCAATAGGAATTTCAACCAGGCTGATTGGACAGAGGCGGCCACAGGAGGAGCAAGGGGGCTGGATTAAGGAAATATAAGTGCTGGCCAGAATGGCAAGAGGCCAGGCCAGAGCTTGGTAACCATATACCACTGTGCCTCATATTTATTTGTCTGACAAATAAATTACTATTTTAATTTCTCTATTGCTGCGTTGAATATTTCATTCCAGCTAAGCGTTAACCACAAGCAGGGTGCTACAAAGTTACTCATGTTTTACCTACAATTAGAGTGGCTCATGGGAAGACACGGGGAGAATAAAAAGACTAATTAAATTGTGAGGATGATGCAAGAGCAAGCAGTAGACCCAGGGTTGAAGTTGTTGACCTTTCCTTTTCTTAGGATTGAAGCTTTGTTTGTTTGGCCCCAGTAAATGAACTGCCACAGGGGCTGGATAAAACTGGCCAAAGGGCCGGTTTAGGCCCCCAAAACGGACTTTGGACATGCCTGTGAGGGTGGAGCAATGACACAGTTAGCACAGTAACTAATGAGAGCACAGAAACTGGCATAATTAGCATCATCATAAAATGGCAGGCAGAAAAGCAGCCTTAGTCCACAGCAGACCACCAGAGGGTTACTAGAAAATTGTTTTATGCATTTTTTAAATATCTTGTTTTTGTTTTTTTAAAAAAAAGGAAGTGTACACACACTTATGGCCCAACAATGTTGGTTTTATTTTTCAGTATGTGGTAGCAGGGGTCATGGGGTCTTTCCGATCCATTAAAAAGCCAAATGTTGCACCTGCATATTGGAAGCTTGGGGTTTACGCTATGAACTTTGGCAGCTAAACAACAGTTGAGGAAGCTGGCCAACTCATCTAAAGACAAGTTAGCGCTAGCTATTATAACAGGTTTACAAGTCTGCTGGCCAAATATTTATATGTTTATATACTGCAAGGTTGTTTCACAGGCCATTGATCTACTTTTTAATAATTCTCCTCTCCTCCTAAACGTTTGCAAGTTCAGTCTCCAAAAACTCAGCAGCCTTCCTATTGAAATAGTCCAGCTCATTAGAAGTTGGGATTTTTTTTATTTTAGACTGACTACTGGGCTGTATTCAACGCTAGAGACCCATTGAAGGCAATGGACATTGTTAACTTAGGTTCATTGATTTCACTGAGTCGACTCTGAGTAGAACTTAGGCAGTAACATACTACTTTAAACAGAATCCTTGGAAGGACAGTTTGTTAAGGATGCTGAGAATGGAAAGGAGACCCCTTGCTTCTTTAAAGGTAAAGGGACGCCTGACCATTAGGTCCAGTCGTGACCAACTCTGGGGTTGCGACGCTCATCTCACTTTATTGGCCGAGGGAGCCAGCGTATAGCTTCCGGGTCATGTGGCCAGCATGACCAAGCCGCTTCTGGTGAACCAGAGCAGCGCACAGATACGCCGTTTACCTTCCCGCCGGAGCGGTACCTATTTATCTACTTGCACTTTGACGTGCTTTCAAACTGTTAGGTTGGCAGGAGCAGGGATCGAGCAACAGGAGCTCACCCTGTCGTGGGGATTCGAACCGGCAACCTTCTGATCGGCAAGTCCTAGGCTCTGTGGTTTAACCCACAGCGCCACCCGCATCTTTACAAAGCTACAATTCCCAAAATGGTTTAACAGTCAATCCCTCACCCCAGGGAACTCTGCAAATTGTAGTTACATGTCCTCTAACAACTCTCAGCTAGAATGCAAAGATCTAGCACAGCCACCATAAAACTCAGGATTCATGTTTGGTGCAATCTGGTTCCATTAACGTGAATGGTTGTTTTGATACATGCTTCAGTAAAACCTGGGTAATAGAATCATAGAAGCATAGAGTTGGAAGAGACCACAAGGGCCACCGAGTCCAACCCCCTGCCAAGCAGGAAACACCATCATGTGATACCTATCATGTGATCTGCACCAAACAAGGAGCTGCACAGATATAATATCAAGAGATACTGGAGATGTAACTCTCTGGAGATGCCTCCTAAAGCTTTAAGAACTTAGAGGTCCTTCACATAATAGCGTGAATTACATTTTGTTCTGTAATGCAAGCTTAATCTGTATGAAAGGGGGGGGGAGTAGTATAAACCAGTGTTTCCCAACCTTGGGCCTCCAGCTGTTTTTGAACTACAATTCCCATCATCCCTGACCACTGGTCTTGCTAGCTAGGGATGATAGGAGTTGTAGTCCAAAATGTGGTGTTCAGAGGCCATGTCAAGTGTCTGCTGACACCCTGGGAGGGGGTCAGGAACACTGCCAAAAGCCCACTGGACCTACTGCAGTGATGAGACAAAATCGCACAGGGAGGAGGACCCATGGAGAGTGTCTTGCCCAAGGAACCTACAAAATCTGGATCCAACATGGGTGGCATCCTCCAGTGCCCAGGTCCTATTATTTCACAAAATGTTCATATTTTTATGCAGCTTTCATGCCGTTAATTTACCAGGCTATATTCTATTTTCCTGGATGGTTTCAATATGGTAGCTATATCTTCAAGACCATTTACATGGCCAACCCAGTTCTACCTAGTTATGTCCTACTAGCTCAGATGATTAACACTGCCACTTCCTTTCAGTCCATTCTATTCTCTCAGCAGGTGTGGTGAACAACTGTTGTCTTCAGCACAGTTTGGAAAGAACCAATTTAGCCAACAAGATTTGCTGCAAATATGTAGAAAATCACCGAGGGCTGAAGTAACTTGGGATACAGGAAATCTCCAGAAGTAGCACTTTATTTCCAAGAGTATTTCTTGATCTGGCCCAAATTGGTGTGCTTCAAACATAACTTCACTGGATAAGCTTTGCGGCCCCTCTGTTTTATTGATGCTTTTTATGGTGCTTCAGAAATGCTGCTGACTTACTCCTATCATTTTGTCTGAATTGTTAAAGGAGAGCCTGAGTCTCACAAAAGCTAGCAGGATCATTAGCTGATTGCTCAACCGGCAGCAATAACACGTCAGAGGATAATTTTATTGACCCTTTTAAAGGACACTTTATTCCAGATATTACCAATAAATGAGTTTTATGTGTTAATGGTGTACATTCACGGTGAGCTTTATACTGCATACATGCGCAATGAGAACAGTATGTCAACATTTATATGAAACTGACAGGTCTCTTATTAGGTATCATTGCCCCTTTCCTCTCACAATACAAGGCCTTTCGTATTAAGAGGATAGGTTCATGTGCATATTCTCTAGAACACTTTACCAACGTGGCATTTATAGCAATAGAAATATGGCTGCAAGAAGGGTAGACAGCCAGAAATGCAAGCCGTTAAGAGTTCAGAACAAGTCAAATTGTTACTTCCATTGTTCCATCTCATTTACTGCATATAGTTTACTAAGTTTTCTAGAAACACAAACAAAACACTATAATTAGAATGTTTATTTAGTCCGATAGTAACATAAAGGCAATTCAAAGATGGCAGAATCCAAAATTAACTTGTATTTCAAATATCTAGGCTTCAAAAGAGCCAGAAACAAATATTTGAGGTACCAGCCAAGGAGCGAGATTGAAAAATGATAATATTCTCGGACACTAGTATCAGAGTTTCTGACCATTATGGGATTTTTTTTTATAGCAAATTTATAAAGCTAGTGTGTTGGAAGTTCTCCAACTATGAACATATAAAGCTTCCTTATAGTTAGCCAGACTGCAAGTCACATTCTGACTATTTCATGCTACAGGAGATTCCACTAAAGGGAGATGTCGAGGGCTGAACTTTTGGGACCTTCTGCGTGCAAATTGCATGCTATGCTTGGAATTACGGCCTCCCCCAGCTGGTACAACAGCCTCCATGTCCCACAAGGTAGGTGTCATTAGCTTTCCAAAATTAATACATACAGTTGCAGAATTAAATAAATCACAAAACGTATTTGTAGGCAACAAAGTAGGTATCGCTAAACTTTCCATTAAGCCAATGTGACGGTAAAATGTGTCAAATTCCATACATAAGGGAAATCTGTGCATTCAGAAACCCATCAACAGATTCTTAAGGCAACAAGTTCTGGCCAGAAGAAGACAAATACAGAAAGAGTGGAACTTTGGGGCACACTTAGGCTAAGAACTGGCATATTCTTGTAATTTGATGTCAAGACCTCAGCCATGCAGCTAAAGTTATTTTTAAGTATGTCTGTTATTACCAGACATAGACAATTACTATATTTAAAGTTCCATATTGCAGCTGGCATGCTTTTTAAAGACATGCCAATGCAGCAGTTTATATAAACTCTCCACACCCTGGGTAAACTCACTGTACTGTTCAATTTAAAAAGTTTCTATTCAATGGGTTGGTGGTAGGAGAAGTGAGAAAGAGAGAGAAAAGAAAAAAAAAGACCATTCAAGTTTCAAACATTAATCAAAACTGGATTGCCTAACTTACTACAACATACTACATCAATACACTCCTAGCACCTGATTTCCATCGATCTGCAATGCTGACAGTTAAAATGTTTTATATAGCCAAACCAAAAAGTATGTAGAATGCAATATTCTGAACTAAAGCTTAACAGAAAGTTGGTGAAAACATTTATTATGACAACAAATGTCATTATATAGTGAACTAAAGAGACACTGTCATGAACATGCACATTTATTTCTGTTTTTGCATCCTTGAAGGATGTTTTGTGAATGCTTTTTCTTTCTTTCTTTTTTGCAACTGCACGGCCCTGATTTGTTTCTCTCCTGCAAACAGCAGCAATTGTTCCCAGACAAAAGAGCCCTTTTGTGTCTCTTACCTTTTTATAATTCCCCTCCACATCCAATGTGGATACTTCAGTGATGATGTCATCCATTCCATCACTATCCAAATGCATTCCTTTAACCCTTAAAAACCCCTAGGAAAACAAACTGGTCACTTTCTCTTCTGCCTGCAACTTATTCTGCGCTTCAAGTCTCCTTTCCCGAAGCCCATTCATTAAAACTGCAGTTTCAGGTGGCAGCTTAAAGCCGGACCAGTAGTTTCAGTCTTCTTTTTCGTGCAATGAGAAGGTCCATTCCCGGCTGTTAAAAGTCTCTTGCCCTCAGACACTGGGACCTGTCAGGAGCCTGATCTTCTCGCCAGCTGCTATCACCTACCTCTGAAGCATGCAGCTACAATCCACTCCAAAGTACGCTGCTTTTTCTTCTTCTCCAAATAAAGTAAAGGCTGGCTTTGAGCTGAAGCCAGCTGATTACACTTCTTCGCCAGTTACAGAAGGAAAGCAACAATCTTCCTCTAGTCCCTGGTAGTGCAGGTTAAAAATAGATGGAAAGGCCTGCCTAGCAGAGTACACCAGAGCAAAACACACACACACCCCTGATACGTACAAAGCAGAATGATATAAAAAGCCAAGGCCGCATGGCCCGCAGCCATAAGCAGCAGGCCAAAGGGCCCAGAAGCACACAGTCGTCCCATCTATTAAAAGGAGCCCCTCTATCCCAGGTTGTTCAGACCTGGGGCAACTCCAGCCTCCAATGCAGTCTAACACACTGCAAAAAAAGGGGGGATAGCAGAGGAGCAGGGGACAAGGACAACCTGCATTCAGCCTTTCTCAACCTGTGGGTCCCCAGATGTTGTTGAACTACAACTCCCATCACCCCTAGCTAGCAAGGCCAGAGCTCAGGGATGATGGGAGTCGTAGTCCAACAACATCTGGGGACCCACAGGTTGAGAACAGCTGTTTGACTTTTTTCCTTTTTCCTCTTTCTTTCAAATTGATAAGGAGGTTTCCTCGATCTAGCTAATTAACAAAAGCAAAGAAAAAAACCCCAAGTAGATAGTTACAGAGCATGTCCAGTATCACTTCAATTTACAGACATTTCTTTGGATGCGCATTATTTACACATGCCTCCCCTGAATCCTCTCTTGGGCAATTTTTCTGCTTCAGGGACTCGCTCAGAAAAAAATCAGGAGTACTGAAAATAACTGGGCTGTAGCCGACAGTGTTACTTAGCTGACTGTAGGGCTTTTCCACAGTGAAAGGGGGAGGGAAGTGGTTCTTAGAAATTACCTCTCCTCCCTGCAAGCTCCCTCCTCACTGGGAGACACCCCCCCTCCGGAGCAGATTTAAGAGGGCTGCTGTGGTGGTAACTGATGGGATCCCTGAAAATTCCTTCCTTCCCTGCTCTCCTGACAGAACCTTTACCATCAGCTGACTGATGCCACTGGATACAAGTCAATATTTTTACGATATACAGTGGTACCTCTGGTTGCGAACTTAATTTGTTCTGGAGGTCTGTTCTTAACCCGAAACTGTTCTTAATATGAGGTGCGCCTTCGCCAATGGGGCCTCTTGCCATCGCCGTGCGACTTCTGCTTGCATCCTGGGGCAAGGAGCATCCACTTCCGGGTTAGCGAAGCTCGTTACCCGAAGCGTTTGAAAGGAAGACGGTACGTAACCTAAGGTTCCACTGTAAGGTAAAGGTACCCTTGACCGTTAGGTCCAGTCGTGGCCGACTCTGGGATTGCAGTGCTCATCTCACTTTATTGGCCAACGGAGCTTCTGGGTCATGTGGCCAGCATGACTAAGCCGCTTCTGGCGAACCAGAGCAGCGCACAGAAACGCTGTTTACCTTCCCGCCAGAGCGGTACCTATTTATCTACTTGCACTCTGATGTGCTTTTGAACTGTTAGGTGGGCGGGAAATTGGACCGAACAACGGGAGCTCACTCCGTCATGGGGATTTGAACCGCCGACCTTCTGATCGGCAAGCCCTAGGCTCTGTGGTTTAGACCACAGCGCCACCCGCGTCCTGAGGTTCCACTATAGTAGTTTACAATAAAGGCGTTTCTGAAGTTCAAGCTGCAGCCTGGAAGGTTGGCTGCCAACCGCTATGTTATGTGATCAGCTCGGGGATGCAAAATGCACGTGCTTAGAACACTTTGCCTCTCAGATTGAGACAAAGCCCCACTGACAGGTGCACATCTCAGGAACGCTTGGAGCTTAGTGACACCGAATGAGCGCACGCTTTGGAGATGAAACCCCCCACATTCCCTGCTGCCTCTCATGCTGTGCATCTGGAGTGCACGCTGCTTTTCCATAAAAGCCAACCAGCCACTTTGGGGTCATGTCATTCATTAATCTTGTAATAGCAGATAACTGACACCATTTTGCCTTCTCTCTCTTGATATTGTGAAGTCTCTTGTTCTTTTATGAAACTTCAGAACAGTAGGGTGATTATAGCACATGTTTCATGTTAATGGAAGCAGGAAACCACCCCGCCCACTCAAAGTAATTCAGTGACGGAGTTATCATCAGGAGAATTTCCTGGAAGCACAAGGGATGGGGGAAGGGGGAGGACCTAAGCCATCTTGAGATTAATTCAAGCATTAGTTGGTTAGGCCTTAAGGCTTATTACAGAGGACTTACAGTGGACTTTTCATGTTGTGGTTTCATGACTCATCTTTTAGGGTCCAAAACAGTGAGCGAGCTACGCATTTAGATCACAATACACCCAATTCAGCACTAGTAGCCGAATTTTGTTCTTGGACCCAATTTATGGTGCAGGTATTAGTCTACAAAGAAGTGTTTCTTGACTGAGGGGCATATGATGGTCTTGGGGATGAGGTTCAAAAAATATGTGCAACATAAATAGAACATTAGAACCTGCAAAATTTTATTACATTTGAAAATTCCAATATAATAATTAGGGGACCCATGCTTGAAAGGGCTGTGTGTGGGATTTTTATATTAGCTGAAAGGGGCACGGGTTGAGAAATACCATTTTCAAAGCCCTAAATGAGGAAGGACCACAGTTTAGTGGCAAAGCATCTACTTTGTAAGGCCCTGGGTTCAATCCCTGGCATGTCCAGACAGAGTTGGGAGAGGTTACTGCCAGTCTATGAGTGCTGTTCCACAAAGCTTTGCCCAGGGCAGACCCACTGAAATTAATGAACATGATGAAGACAGGTGTATTAATCTAAGGCTTGCCTTAGGCTTGCATGTTCTCCCTCAGGAACAAGCCACTACAGAAAATTTCCTTTTTTATATTGACCGCAGTTTAAACAAGGTTTAGGTTTCAGGTAATGATGTTAATTTTAACTGTGGTTGGTTAAGATTTGTTAAGTTTTACGACCCATTATAAGACGTTGTCTATTTCAAACTATTGTATAGTTAAAATGAAACACAGCTGATTGTGGTCAGATGAAAGTACAAGTTGAAGCTAATAAAAAACGTAGCGGTTTTGTATCTCAGAAATGCCCTCTGCACACAAAAATGTGTATTCCACACACCACCACCACCAGTTCTGTTATCCTTCAGAAAAGCCCTAAATGCAGGTGTGTTTTTTTCCTGGTCTGCAATCAGGAGCTTTCGTGGTTGTTTGAAAACATTGTTTTTGCTGTTATTTCAAACCTTGGAAATTTCATTTTGTGCTGTATTGGTTTGATGTAATCCACCTTGGGAAGGTAAATACCCTAAAAAGTAGGTTAGAAAGTCATTATGGGGGGAACCCCCCCCACCACCCAAACTCAGCTTTGTGGCTGCAGGGATGGGAAGTAAATGAACCCAAGCCTTGCCATTGTCTCACTATGTTGCTGGCATTTAATCAGTCAAACCTGTATATCAAACAAAGGAAAAGCTTCTAAAATAATACGGAACACATGTGTAACCAATGAAGGAAAATGCTTCTATCTCTGGATTTTCTGACTCTTAAGGTCCTACTACAGCAGCATTGTCCAGCACGTGGATAGAAGCCATGCACGCTGGCTCCTTGAGAGAAAGGACTTGTTTGGGTGAGAGAGAGAGTGCTGGACATTCCAGGAGCCAGCCCCGAGGAGAGGACTGCCTTGCCCCCTCCCCTCCATGCTGGGTGTAAACCGACCACTGAGGCTTTACTCCCAAGTAAACACGCATGAGGGAGTGGGGGACCCTTCCTAGCAGCTGCCATCTCACCCACGCGGGGAAAGGGGTGTGTGTGTGTGTGTGTGTGTGTGCAGTCCTGCACACTGGCTCCTCAGAGAGAGAAAGGGCTGGTTTACATTTACTCAAAAGGAAGGGGTGGGTTGGATCCAGGGGAAAGGGCTTCTACAGGTTTCATCCAGTTCTTAAGGTGGTGCTTGAAGGCTGTCAACTCTGCAGTTCAACTCTGCCAATTTCTATTTCGAACTATGGGGGAAACTGCTGTGGTTGACCAGTGCCCCTGACTCAGTTGAAAAACAGCAAGAGTCCTGGGGTACTTTAAAGACATAACACATTTGTTATGGCATGAGCTTTTGTGAACAACAATCCGTGCATCATGTTCTGATTATGTAGGACCCTGTCCTCAATGTTATTTTCTTATGCTATTACAAGTATACAAAGTATGTATTTTTTTTAAAAAAAATATTGATTTATGATGAACTTTTCAGGTTTTATGTAAGCGACTATCATTTGTTATTATTTTTGTCATAAGCTCAGCCAAATATAATGTGTTTAAGCTGAAGAATGACAATGGGAGAGTGTGGTAGATCACTGCCAGTTTTTTATTTTGGATGGTAGATCTTAGGCTACTTGTGGTTGGACTTGCCTGTACTACAACAACAGACATTTAAGGTATTACAACCTGCAGTTGTTGATGGCTACATCGCTTTATCAATAGTATTTTCAGGAACAAGGTGAATCATCTTTTTTATCTGGACTCCATAATGACATCAGAACTTCCCAAGGCCTTTTCGCAAATGTAGGCTATTACATTTCACTTTCCTCCCACAAAAGCACTTAGGATGATGAGACTACTCGTATCTACGTGTAAGTGCTTTGGAATTGGATAAGTGCCTAAATTTCTAAGGGAGGAAGCATTAAGGAAGACAATTTGGGTGACCCACCCCAATGAAACAAGAACTGGTGTGAAATGTATACTATAAGATTATGAGATTATAGAACTGCCTTTAAAATCTTCCCTCTAAATCTCCCATAAGATACCCATAAAAGATTTGACCCTACAATACATTTACTAGCAACTCTAAAAAGGCAAGACTATTTATAAGATCTCTCTAATACGCACTATTAAAAGTTTAACAGAAGGCATGCATTAATATATTGGGGCAGCTAAATTCAATTATTTTCCTAGTAGGTTTCTATGTAATTACTTTTCTGCACGTAGGAATTATGTTAATATGCTTTACTTTTTTATGGCTCCCATCCTCAGAGCTGACTCAGCGTGTCATTTCCTAGTGTTGCTAAAATTAATTCTTCCTCCCCCCCCCATTCTATCTCCCCTCCCCATAACATTGACTTATACCTATAAGCCAATTATCAGTTGAACAAAAGAAAAACCCATTCATTTTCAGGGGTGCAGATTTACAAGGCAGGTTTGTTAGTTTTACTGCTGTGAACTTTAAATTGCAACAAAATGTTCACACGTCATTCACAGCTTTTCAAAATACTCACATATTCCCTTTTCCTGAACACCACAATGGCACTGTTAGTGGGATGCGAGCTTTTTTCCATTTCTCCGTGGGAGTGAAAAATGAGTCAGAATTAAATATGCCCGCATTACAAGCAAATTCATCTTTTATGTATGTGCTGCTGACAACTTAGTAAGGACATTAAAACCATCTTGCACAACCACAGAAAAATACTGTACAGTACTGCTCACTAATGCTACATGTTGCCTGACTACAGTAAGTATAGGAGAAGCAGCAAGATCCTTACAAAGTAAATGTAAAATAGTACAGATTATATTTGGGAATCAAAGGATCCTCCTATACATATTCCTCATAACCCATGAGATCAGAGGGAGAATGAAGAAATTAAGATGCATGTGATAAATGCACATAGTAGTAGTAGTAATAATAATAATAATAATAATTTATTGCTCGTACCCCAGCCATCTGACTGGGTTGGCCCAGCCACTCTGGGCGGCTTCCAACAAAATATAAAGGAACACACCCAAACATGAGACATTAAAAGCTTCCTGAAATAGGGCCGCCTTCAGATGTCTGTGAAAAATCATATGATTGTTTATCTCTTTGACATCTGATGGGAAGGCATTCCACTACCAAGAAGGCTGTCTGCCTGGTTCCCTGCAACTTCACTTCTCACAATGAGGGGACTGCCAGAAGGCCCTCGGAGCTGGACGACAGGGGTGGAGATGCTCCTTCAGGTATATAGGACCAAAGCAGTAAAGGCCAACAACACTCTGAATTGTGGTCAGAAAAGTAAAGGTAAAGGTAAAGGGACCCCTGACCATTAGGTCCAGTCATGACCGACTCTGGGGTTGCGACGCTCATCTTGCTTTATTGGCCGAGGGAGCCGGCGTACAGCTTCTGGGTCATGTGGCCAGCATGACTAAGCCGCATCTGGTGAACCAGAGCAGCGCACAGAAACGCCGTTACCTTCCCACCAGAGCGGTACCTATTTATCTACTTGCACTTTGACGTGCTTTCGAACTGCTAGGTTGGCAGGAGCTGGGACCGAGCAACGGGAGCTCACCCCGTCACGGGGATTCGAACTGCTGACCTTCTGATCGGCAAGCCCTAGGCTCTGTGGTTTAACTCACAGCGCCACCTGCGCCCCTCGCCCGCTCAGAAAAGTACTGGTAGCCAATGTAGGTTTTTCAGGACCGGTGGGCAGGCACACATATCACCTGGTTGTAGTCTTCCCCACTGTTGATGAGGGGTAGCACAGTTGGCAGAGCATGAGACTCTTAATTTCAGGTTCATGGGTTTGAACCCCACATTGGGTGAAAGGTTCCTGCATTACTGAGGACTGCACTATACATGATCCTCATGGTCTCTTCCAATGGTGACATGTATTGTATTTCTTTTTAAAATATTCCCCTGTCTGCATGTATATGTATAAATTCACATATGCTGCTTTCAAGTCACTGTCATCCTTTTCCTCCTCCTTCTTTTTTTGGGTGTGTGTGTGTGTACCCTGGAAATAGCACATGTAATTTTAGCCTGTGAAAACAGCTTGTTGGTGAGAATTTTCTGGGTCTTTTCTCTAAAAAACTTGTTGAACATATTTCCTTTAACACATGGGTTGCACTCTCCCAGACGGTTACTCCCCACCCCCCACCCCAAGCACCTATCTTGGAAAAGAACCAAAACACTTTTTCAAGCCTAAATGATAGCTGGGAAGGGGTGGGGAAGAGTGTGCATGCATGTACATGGTTAAAGCGTGTGCACAGTGCTCATAACCTTCTATTCAGTTTGCAGATGTGTCCAAAAGCTTGGAGATGCCTGCTTCGACCAATGCTTATATCAGACTGCCTGGCCACACCAGGTGTCTAAAATCTTATGATTGCAACAATGAATTAGGCAAGTATTTTTCCAGCACATATTATGCATGGAAATCTATAAACCAGGCATAGGCAAACTCGGCCCTCCAGATGTTTTGGGACTACATTTCCCATCATCCCTGATCACTGGTCCTGTTAGCTAGGGATGATTGGAGTTGTAGTCCCAAAACATCTGGAGGGCTGAGTTTGCCTATGCCTGCTATAAACGTAATGAATGTTTAAAAAAAGGCATTTGCCTAAGCCAAAATCATGGCTTCCTGACAGTAGCTTTGGACATTTTAAAAGAAAGAGTAGGAAAGGAAGCACAAAATAGTTGCAAAGACTGGGGGGCGGCGGCGAACCCATACACCAAACTTTAAAAACTTGCATAGGAGAGGTAGAATGCAGGAGCTCTGGACACAGGAACAACTTTTCCCCACCCAAATGACATCCTGGAAATTCAGTTCACATGTCCAAAGCTATCTGAGTAATCAAAATAGCCTGAAACCTCCTGCTGCTACTGTAACTACTGGACAGCCAGATCAACAAAAGATTTGGCTAACACAGCCCCAAACCCTGGACCTGCTATGGAGCTTGCTCTGCCTCTTGCTGAGCAAACATTTTTTTGGAGAAGTGGCTATTTTCCTAGAGGAGTTATTCCTTCTGTGTTTTGACGTGCTTTGTGTATATTATTGCCAGATCTATAGGTAAACATAGTTGTGGAACTCCTAGAGGCTTCTAGGGAAACTTCCAATTTATCCCAGATATTATTTTGTTTTTGGAAAAACAATATGTTAAACTCTAAAATCAGCATGGATATGAAACTTATATGTAACACCATCAGCTTCCCCTCCAAAGCAAAGGGAACATTTCAGGTTGTTTCTGGAACTGACAAGGCAACCCATTTGCGAAGCTCCCACAGTCCAAAGCCAGTTATTTGTGAGCAAGTCATTCTGACTCTCACGACTGCAGAATCATGCTTCAGACAAATGATGCATCTGTGCTTGTAACCACCATCTAAGCAGTTCAGAGTTAGAAGTGGGAGATAATAATTAGGAGCCATATTAAGAGTTCATTTAGTGTGTATTAATGTATAGAAAATGCACCCAGTAATTTTAAGCAGAGAACCAGGGACCCAGTAGGATATTCTGCATTAATAAATGTGTGGAGGTTATGAACATTCTCTATTAATAATGATCTAATTTTGTGTGTCACCATTGATCTGGGAAGAGATTCAAACTGATGACCTAAATAAGACTTTCCTCCCCCAGAACAGTTCTGCAACAGTAGATATATAAACCTTTTAGTGTTTCCTTTAGCCATTAATGGCTTCTAATACATTGTATTCAGAAATGAACATAACATAAACTTATGGTCTTTGGCAAGGGTAGATACAGTGTTCATTTAAAATGTTCACATTCATGGGGTGTTGCCCCAAGTCAAATTAAAGTGGAAGAATCCTGGTCATTAGGATGAGCGAGATTTGTGTGGGAAGGCAGAACCTGTAGATTTCAGGGAAGGGTGACAGCATCTGTGTTCAGAGCACTCATAGGTTCAACCCCAAAGGGACTCCTATTGGTGGAAATATGGGCCACCCAGAACCTGGCTTCCAGGCTTTGCAGAATTGCCCTCAAGACCAGGGCTCTCAAAAAGCTTTGGATGAATTATTTCACCAAAGTCTCCTGACTAAACTCCTATGCTAGCCAACCTGTTGCCCTCTAGCTGCGCTGGCTGGGGCTGATGGGAGTTGTAGTCCAAAACTGGCAGAGTGCACCAGGCTGGTGAATACCTATGGCATCCGGAGTTCATGCTCATGCAATTAGCATTGTGTTAGGGGGATAACTGGACTGTGTCTACTGGGCCTTCAGGGGAGGTCTTCAGAGGGCAGTCTTTTCTACAAATGTAGATTCTTGACATGATTTAGCAGCCTGATCATGAAGAGCCTTTGCATGTAAAGATAGTTCCCCCTCTTCCCCAAAACATGAGGACAGCAAGGGATACAATTTGAGAAGTGGCAAAAAAGCACATCTTCACCTTATTATGGGATGGTAATTGTGCAATTATGATGAATGCCTGAATAGAGCTCTGTTCAATATCACATATATACTGATGGGTTCTGAATTGGTTGTGACTACCCAAGAAATAGTAAAACCTTTTATTTTTTTTAGGGGAAAATCAAAGCCTCCCCATTTGAACAATTGGACTTCTTGTTCTTCTCCCTTGTCCACATGCCCTCCAAATCCTCTGGCCCTCTCAACCCCCTGGTGCTTGTTTTCAGTGTGTGCTTGGAGGGGGCCCCTGGAGGGGTTGCATGCATGGAAGTCAGTAGCGTGGGCATATTTGCAGCATCAAATACAGCCCCAACTGTACCTGAATTCAACAACAACAACATTATTATTATTATTATTTGTACCCCGTCCATCAGACCTGCCACAAGCCACAGCACCCCTGAAATCAAAACACATGCTTAAAAAACAAGAGGCCCAGACTGCATAAATCATTTAAAAGGTCCAGTTTGCTTGCTGCTGAAAAGACCACACAGATGGTGCCAGACAAACATCCCTGAAAGGGATGCTCCTTAAAATTAAGGAAGGTATAGATAAAGAGGAGAAACAATTAGGAGTCACCACTGAAACTGATCGGTAGTAAACTGAGGACAGACGAAAGAAAGTGCTTCTTCACACTGCACGTAATTAAGTTATAGAATTCACCACCATATGATGAGATGGTGGCAGGTGGCTTGGATGGTTATAAAAAGGATTAAACAAATTCACAGATGACCGGCTTGTCAATTAAAATGGAATCTCTCGGCTGACAACCTCTGGGACACACCAGGCGAAGGCTGGTGCCTTCAAGTCCTGCTTCTGGGCTCCCCAGAGGCATCTGGCGGGTCACTGCTGGAAACACGAAGCTGGACTTTGATAATAATAATAATAATAATAATAATAATAATAATAATAATAATTTATTATTTATACCCCGCCCATCTGGCTAGGCCTCCCCAGCCACTCTGGGCGGCTTCCAAAAGAATATTAAAATACTGTGATACATCAAACATCTCTTTGGTCTGATCTGGCTGTTCTTTTTTCCTCCCCCAGAGGAGTAAGCAAATCGTCCCTAGGCACAATCAGGAGACACATGATGCAGCCACTATGCTGAAAGTAAGCAGGTCTCCTGGGTTGGATTACTGCCTGGATGGAAAAGCATCTGGGGACACTATGGACCTTTGTTCTCAGTTCCATCAAGACAGAAAAGCAGGATATAAATCTAACAAAGGACTGTGTTCAGGAAATCACCAGGCTGTGAATGCTACCTCCAGTGACCACATTATCCAGGGCAAAGAACCAGTCTTGCTCCCAGTGTATCCCAAATGCAGCCCATGGAGCCACTGATAACTGAGCTAGTCTTTACCTTCCAACCTCTTCCTCGGGTTCCGTTCTGTAAGCTGTCCAAGCTAAGATGCTAGTGGGGCTTTAAAAAATGTAACTACTTGGTTTATCATTGATAGTGCACAAAATTCACATTTGTAGCCAGAATTTGTGTTTATTTTTTAATACATTGATGTTCTACATTTGCTCCAAGGAACTGTGGGTGGTATACTCTTTTGCCTCTTGGTTGCATGGGGATATGAACCCTGGCCTCTCCTGGGCCCCAGTCCAACGCTTTAACTACTACACCACACTGGTCTCACATTCAGTGGCAACAAAACCATGCCTATTCACTCACCTTACACATACAAAACTGTCTCTAGTTTTTAAAAGCTGCTTCTACACCTAAGAAGGATCCTCTATGCCCATTAAACACGTTCTGTTTGCCCTGATCTGCCAACACTTTTGCTTGGAGACCATTAGTTCCAGTATCCTCTCCCAACTGCTCATAATTTTGTGAATATTTCATATCACCTTTCAATCTCAGGGTCAGTCACTCATTACGGGTTGTTTCTTAAAGCTTGCACACCTGGGTTTCACCCCCTCAAAGAATTGTGGGCACTGCAGTTTACCCCTCACAGAGTTACAATTCCAGCAACCCTTAAACCACAGTGCCCATAATTCTTTAGCGGACTTCCCCTTGTTTCCTCCTCAATTCTGCTCAGGAGGGTTGGAAGGTCCCCCAGAATAGCACATGGGGGGGGGAGTGGAACTATCTCCTTGGCACAATGGTGAGTATCACCCATGATGTGTACGCAGCCTATGACATCAGAATAGGCCCAATGAAATCGACAGATTTAAGTTAGTCATGATTGTCTAAAGCCCACCAATTTCAATGCATCTGCTCAAAGTATGTCTTAGTCAGACACTAGTCATAGCAAGGCACATAAAAGATCAAGCATGTTAGTAACAGTACCATACAGGTATGCTCAGAGAGCCAGGATTGGCTGCAGTTCCTTGACAAGTATATACTCAGCAGCAAGCACAACATTAGGTGGCAAATGATATTATGTGGGAAGGCCCTTATTAATCTTTTCTTCTAAATTAAAGGAGAAAGGGGCTCCAATATTTAAACAGCATATCTCTGAAAAGTAGAGTGTGTTACACTTTAACAGGATACAGATATTCTCTGCTAAGGGCAATGAAAAAAAAGCTCTGATCTGGCTTACAGTATGATGCAAAACAAGGCATTTATTATTTAACCACAGATGGCACTTGTGACAGCGGCAGCGGCAGCTCCTGACATTTTCCCATCCCCCACTGAGAGAAGCTGCCCTTATGGCCAGGCCTGCTGAAATCTAATCATTTATAGCTTCCAGTGTGATGCTAAAACCCTGGATTCCACATCACAGATGGATTAAAAATGCAACCTCCAGGTTAATGGGTTTGTTGCTTTTGGGGTTTTTTTTTTTTGCTGTTGGTGAACTGTGTCACCCTAACAAGGTGTTTTACACAAGACACTTTCCTGCCCCACTTTTCTTTCAAAGGCAACAATTTTGTTTTGCAAAGATTTCCCAGGTTCATATGCAGAACTCAGCAAGTGCCCCCACAGCGGAGATGGGTTATGATCAAACACATACATAAAATGTACAAATGTGTCAAAGAGCAGACTATCCTAATATCAGAAGCCGTTCTTGATGGTGTTCAGTGTACCCTTCTCTTAATCACGGTTGCCAAAGAAGCAACTTCCATTTCAAAGGGAACAATGGGCAACCTTTGACCCCTACCAGATTACAAAATGTGGCTGTGGGGCATTCTTTGTGATGCAGCAACTGGGCTATTTATTAAAATGCCAGGAGGTGTCAAGCCAAAGTGGTGCTATTGACTAAGCAGAACATGGGCTAAAATGTGCAGAAATCAAAAAATGGGAGAAAATGCAAGTGGAAAGATTTTTTTTTTTTTGGGGGGGGGAGCAGTTATCCTAAAACTATTTAAACAGAATTTTAAAAAAGCTACAGCTGCGCATTACTTGGTTCCTATTTTTGCACTTCTACCTTCATTATGTGTAGGAACACAGAGACTAAACATGCTGTTCCCTACAGAGACTTTGCCTCTCCATCTTGGTTCATCCCTTTCCCTACAACACTTGCACTTTTCTGTAAACAACTTGCAAATTCAGTATATTCGGCTCCTCTACACCTTTGTTTTATTCCTGATTACGTGCTGTGCAAAAAATAAAATAGGCTGAATCCAGACTAAGTTAGTCATGCTCTAGCCCCACTGTAATCAATGGGAATTAAGTTCTCCATCACCCTGTTGATTTCAATGGGACAAAAGCGTGACTAATTTAGTCTGGATCAAGTTCAATAAATTTTAGAAGGTGGGAGTTGAAATATATGTGCTAAAGATTGGAGTTGAGCCTATGAAAAGGACTTCGTTCCAAACTTAGACTGGGTTAGGACCGACACCAGTGCAACTTTCTGTGTTTCGTTTGGCATTAAATATTCTTTTAACTGTAGATTTAAAATGGTATATCCCCACTCATGCACCACCAACCACAATAATCAAGCCAGAATCTAAATGAATCACTTCTACTGGGATAGGAAACCAGTCATGTAAAGGTGGCGTGTGAAGATATAAGATGGGTGAAATCCATTTCTCAAAGCAGCTCGAAATCTACACAACTAATATTTTGCTTCTTGGCGTGTCCATGCATACAATAAATGTAAAGCATTTGAAAAATAAATCCCTCCAAAAAGAAGCACCTTTCAGGAAACAAGGAAGCAATATTTCCAGAGGTAGCATGTTAAATGATCTGCTGGCTACAAAACATAGTATCTGGATTCTTTGAGACTACAAACAACAAACATAGACTGAGCTACATGCATCAGACATGTAAATTCTTACACCTCATCACAGTCAAAACATGCCCACACCAATTGTGCTCACAAGTATAATTTAACATTCAGACTACATTCAGATTACTACACGTATTTTAATGACAATTATTCAGTTGACCATCTTTCCCTAACATCCTCCCCACAGTATCGTCATCCACTAAATGGCACAAACCAAAACCTATACTGTTGTTTTGTTTTGTTTTGTTTTGAAATCTGTATAATGCAGATAAAAAGCTGTTTTTGAAGTGGAGCCTTATCATTTGATATACGGAGCTGCTTTCCTTCCCTGTAAAAACAGGGACACACAGAGACTTGGCAATAGCTGCTTAACAACCTGCTATCTTAAAAGCAAAGTAAGGATTATTTGTCGGCTTTCCTCACTGTGCCCGTTAATAGTAGCCCTGAAAAGAGAACGCCAACAAAACAGCAGCCCAGAAATCCTTCCATTTAGAAAGGTGACCCAATTTTACATAAGCTGAAAGGAAGCAACCTGCTGCATCGAAATAAAAAACAAGTAAAAAAGGCAGGCCTCTTCCCTCCTCTCTTCTAAAAGGGATGATGCCGATTATGGCAGAAGAGCTTTTAATTCTTACCTGATACGAACAGTTTTCCTGGTGTACCATCTCAGTGCATCATACAGAAACCAGACACCGAGAGCCAAGAATGTTTACAGAAGCTGCACAGTTAATTTTTACAGCATCTGAAGGAGAAAAGAACGCCCTTGTAAACCGAGAGGCTTCCCGCAGATTAAAATGGATGCTGTTTCTGCCGTTTCAACCTGCGCAATGGCACTGGCTTTGCTAGCGAGGAGCGTAGCAGAGCTGTTCTCCTCAGGGAACGAGCAATGAGGTTTAATAACATGTAGCCAAGGCTGCTCTGGGGGAATTGCGGGGTGGGGGGGTGGGGAGGCGAGCTCACTCATCACCAGCACAATCAGCCAATTATATTATAGACGCAAAGAAAAAAAGACGAGTGTGATGCTGGTGTGACCTTCTGGTGCTTTATGGAGGCGGTTAACTGATGTGGAAACATTCTAGTCCTCATTAAAGAGAAAAGGGAATGCAGAAAGATAGATCAATAGATTGCCTTGAACTGCCAGCCCTGTTCTCCGTGCAGTCATTTTTTCTGACAAAGCACATAAGACAGTATTTGACTCTGTACTAGGAGCTTAAAGAGAAAGTAACATTTTTTAAATAAAACATCAAAATGCATAACCCTATCTTTAAGAAGAAATACGCAGATAAAAGGACACATTCAGACAAATATTATGATAATGAACAACCTTTCCAGATGCAAAACAAAACCACCTGGTATTTCTCTCTGCAGAAAGATCATGTATTTTACTAAGAAATATCCAAGACATTAAATCACTCAGTAAGACATAGTAGTATGTGCTGGGGTGGGGGCGGGGTTATTACTAATATCTGAAAAACATGATTGATTTTTTGACAACCTCTTTTCATGTCTGACCTGCAGCAATTATAGGGTGCAATGCTATTAATTCAGTTTCAATGCAGTTTCAAATTCATCCTTAAATTTCATATCCTTGTTGGTGTCATTTTGTTAGCGTCTTTAATGCAAAATTAATGTTGGCTCTTCAAAAAAGGAGCTATCTCCTGTCCCAATTATATTTTGTTTGCTCAGAAAAGACCAGCTGCACATGTGTGTTCAAAAAGAGAAAAAGAAAAAAACAGTACCTTGACCCAGAGATCAGAATGGACCCAGATGTCTCTGCAGCACACACAGTCCACCAAATAAACTTCAACACAATGGGTCAACAGAGAAGTAGGAACCAGGCATTACCAAGCTCACAGGACCAGTTTGGAAGTAAATTAAAACCATGTGTAAACACTATGCGCATGTGCTTCTGTGGGCTTCACGCTCATATAGTCCTCCACTCCTGCTTTTCTGGCATAACCACAGGGAAAGTAGAAGCTTTCAGTGGTTCTCAATCTGTGGGTCCCCAGATGTTGTTGGACTACAACTGCCATCATCCCTGAGCTCTGGCCTTGCTAGCTAGGGGTGATGGGAATTGTAGTTCAACATCATCTGGGGACCCACAGGTTGA
Source organism: Podarcis cretensis (assembly GCF_951804945.1). NCBI lineage: Eukaryota > Metazoa > Chordata > Lepidosauria > Squamata > Lacertidae > Podarcis > Podarcis cretensis. Next base: position 82,319,299 of record NC_137174.1, on the reverse strand, counting down.
GAAAGGCTTTAGCTTCTGCTCCCAAACTAACCAGTGTTTCTTGTTACATCCAAACTCAGAGAACTCTGGTTAACTTGAACTCCAGTTTGTTCAAACCAGAGTTGAACTGTGTTCAGGCATAAACAAAGCAGTTAGTTTAAAAGCAAGTGTTAAAGCTTCCAATCTCATACCCCACCCCTCTGGTTGTGCCAAAGGAGGTGAGAGTGCATGGGCATGAGGTTTGTTGTTGCTCATGCATACAATGCTAAACCAGGGATGCCTAACCTGTGGACCTTCAGATGTTGCTGGAATCTAGGCCTGGGCCATGTATTGATACTAGTTTGAGGGCCAGGGCTCAATGGTGTCTTCACCTGGTGGTATATCACAGGTGAAACTGCCGCCACCGCTCCTGACTCAGGAGTGGCAGTGGTTCCACCTGCAATATACTGCTTGGGTGAAGATGCCATTGTGCTCTGGCCCTCAAACCGAGGGAAGAACGAGCTGGTAGATGATGGAGCTTGTCCCTCCCTCAGCATGCCGGGTGCTGGTGGCGCAGGGACTCCTTCCACTGCTACGCCTGGAGGAATGAGTTGGATTGGGCCTGGGCCTTCAAGGCACCAGGGTGAAACTGCCAGCCCAATGCATCTTGTTTCTCCCACTGCGGAGTGCAACCCGAAAATGCTTAACCCGAAGCGTATTCATCCTGAGGTATGACTGTACTTATGTATCCCTCCGGATACATAAACTTCGGGTTGTGAACACGGCAAACCCGGAAGTGTATACTTCCAGGTTTCGCCATGCGCCCGTGCACAGAAGCACTCTATTGCACCACATGGATACGGACTTTTCAGGTTGCGGATGGATTCCTGGAATGAATTAAGTTTGTATCCAGAGGGTCTACTGTATTGCCCAGCATTGCTGGACTCCATCCCGGACTGCTGGTCGTGCTTGCTGGGGTGGATGCAAACTACTGCCCAACAACATCCAGAGTGCTGCAGGTTAGCCACCAGTGTGCTAAACCATAGTTTAGTGTTACATCCTAAATGGGCCTCTCTGCTGTTGCTGCACGTAGCCTCTTGGACACCTTCCCTCATTTCCCTCAAGCAAGGCAACGGCTATTTGGCAAGGGCAAAGGGGAGACAGATTACTCATCAGTAATGAAGCATGGGTGCTTTGCTGTAACCATTCTTTGCATTCTGGTCAATGCACCTAAGCATGCTAAACCGAGAGCAGCAGTCCACCCCAAATTCTGCTAGAACTGAGTTCAACTAAAATCTGTGGGACTGGTACACATAAGAACATAAGGAGAGCTTGCAGGATCCTCTCTTTGCAGGATGACCCTGGAAAGCCCACAAGTGGTAAACTTGAGGTTCTGCCTGTAAAGCAATCTGTAGGATTAAGTATTTGCCTCCCAGGTGTTTCTGCTCCTCTCCCTTAAAGCCAAAGACCTCACAAATGGTTCCTCTCTTAAGTGCCCATTAAGCCAGTGTGGTGTAGTGGTTAGGAGCGGTAGTCTCGTAATCTGGGGAACTGGGTTCGATTCCCCGCTCCTCCACATGCAGCTGCTGGGTGACCTTGGGCTAATCACACTTCTCTGAAGTCTTTCAGCCTCACTCACCTCACAGAGTGTTTGTTGTGGGGGAGGAAGGGAAAGGAGAATGTTAGCCGCTTTGAGACTCCTTAAAGGGAGTGAAAGGCAGGATATCAAATCCAAACTCTTCTTCTTCTTCTGTGCAGTGCAGTTAGAAGAGAAGAGGTTATGCCAGTGGAATCCATGCCTTGGTCTCTGAAAGCAGCCTGAAATTATATATTAAATACAGAACTGTGCAAGGAAGTGAGACAACTGTTTCCCAGGAAAGGAAATTGCCTGGAGTACACATAGCAGGTTTGGAGAAACAGGAAGCAAAAACAGCAAGTTTTCCGTATTTATTTTGTTGACAAACTCTTTTTCTTTCAACTGTGCATGAGAAGGCTTGTTTTATTTACAAGAGAAAGATCTAATTTGCTCTTTAACTATACTTAATTTCTGCTATATCACTGTTAAACTGCCTTCACCAACCTGGTGCCCTCCATATACAGTGGCACCTTGGTTCTCAAACGCCTTGGTACTCAAACAACTTGGAACCCAAACACTGCAAACCCAGATGTTTGAGAGCTTTCTTTGGAAGCTGAATGTGCTCCGATTTGAGTGTTACACTTCTGTTTTGAGTGCCACAGTTCCGTTTTGAGTGTTACGCTCAGGTCTGTCTTTGCTATTTATTTTGTGTTTTTGCGGCTTTTTAGTTTTGTTTTTAGGGACGCAGGTGGCACTGTGGTCTAGGGCTTGCTGATCAGAAGGGTGGTGGTTCAAATCCCTGCAAGGGGTGAGCCCCCATTGTTCACTCCCGGCTCCTGCCCACCTAGCAGTTCGAAAGCATGTCAAAGTGCAAGTAGATAAATGGGTACTGCTCCAGTGGGAAGGTAAAAGGCATTTCCGTGCTCTGCTCTGGTTCGCCAGAAGTGGCTTAGTCATGCTGCCCACATGACCCGGAAGCTGTCTGTGGACAAATGCCGGCTCCCTCAGCCTATAGAGCGAGATGAGCGCCGCAACCCCAGAGTCGTCCACGACTGGACCTAACGGTCAGGGGTACTTTTCTCTTTACCTAGTTTTGTTTTGTTTTTGTGACTGTGTGGAACCCAGTACATTGTTTACTGCTTTCATTTTATGGATCAATGGTCTTGTTAGATGGTAAAATTCATGTTTAATTGCTGTTTTAGGGGTTGTTTTTAAAAGTCTGGAACAGATTAATCCATTTTGCATTACTTTCTATGGGAAAGTGCGCCTTGGTTTTGGAATGCTTTGGTTTTGGAATGCATTTCTGGAATGGATTAAGTTTGAGAACTAAGGTACCACTGTATTTTGGACTAAAACTCCCATCCGCCCACGCAAAGGCTGAGGTAAAAATCTATTAAAAACAAGGCAGAAGATCACAGTGTGAGAATAACTTCTCCAGTGCTTTTTCTTCAGGCTCATATTATGTAATGCTTTCATGCCAAATATAGGTACTTTTTGTTTTTTGTTTTTTTAAAATCATGATAGAATTTCGCACTTCTTACATCGCTGGCTCATCAACAACTGAAGTGACAGTGACTCAGAGCTGTTTCACACCTAACAAATTTCTGACAAGTGTTACTTTTATCTTTGCAGGATACAGCAATGGTGTGGCAAGGTGCAAAGTAGGAAAGACAGCCATTCACATAACAGCTAATTTCTTTTCTGGCGATCCCTGCAGGATGGGGGTTTTCTTCTTATTTCATGCTACTGAAGAATGTGGCAAGCCAGTTTAAATGGGTTGCACTCAGGACCCAATCCAGCAGTGAACTGTAGAAACATCCATTTGCATTCAGATCTTAAAGGGAGACCATGGCTGAGTCTCAAAGGCTTCTGATACAAATGAACAGTCTCCATCTGGGGTCCAGTCTACCAGTACACCTAGAAATCTAAGGAACTGGCTTGGGCAACACAAGATACTGATTTTACAGAAGAAAACAACATTGTGCTCAGAAATGGCGAATCCTCGTGTTCTTTGTTGACCGCGAAACCCTGCCAGCTAGTGGCTAATGAAAACAAAACAAGTTTCTTGTACTTTTCTCCCCTTCAAGATGGGAGAAAGCCACAGTCAACCTGGCTAGTAGCAAGGGATAACCCTATTCTCCAAAGTCAAGTAGGACATATGGTCATCCTAATCACTAGTTTTGGAGCATCCACTTGGATTACTGTCCGTTGTATGGCATTAACCTTCATTTTTAGGAAGTCTTGTGTTAGACTTCTTCATTGTCTTATTTGGCCTTTGGTTGGCTTCAGTTAAGAGGATTTATTTGTTGCTTCCAGTTTATTGCCTTTGTTTTAATTGCTGCTCCCTTTTACTAGCATTTAATTCATGCGTTATACTGCCATGTTTAACTCTTGCTTTTAGTAAATGTTCCTAGCTGTTTGTAGGGACGCGGGTGGCGCTGTGGTCTAAACCACAGAGCCTAGGGCTTGCCGATCAGAAGGTCGGAGGTTTGAATCCCTGCGACAGGGTGAGCTTCTGTTGTTCGGTCCCAGCTCCTGCCCACCTAGCAGTTCGAAAGCATGTTAAAGGCAAGTAGGTAAATAGGTACCACTCCGGTGGGAAGGTAAACGGCATTTCCGTGCGCTGCTCTGGTTCTTCAGAAGCGGCTTAGTCATGCTGGCCATATGACCCAGAAGCTGTCTGCGGACAAACACCAGCTCCCTTGGCCTACAGAGCGAGATGAGCACGCAACCCCAGAGTCGTCCGCGACTGGACCTAACGGTCAGGGGTTCCTTTACCTTTATCTTTCCTGGCTGTTTTCTTTTCTTTTTCCCAGTTACCATGTCCTTTTATGGTAAGGTGGGATATAAACGCTTTAAAGGAAAAGAAGATTGCAAACTCAAGCCAACCTTCCTTAAAAACCTCCACTAATATATTCTTATCTCTTCCTCCCTGAGGCAGGATGTGCTGAGAGCAAAAACAAACACTCTCTCATTGCTTAAATTCACACATGCTTTGAATTCACCAAGCCTGCCGGAATGTTTCACAGCCCTGCAGGCTCTGTTACACCCTATCCTGGTATTTCAGGTATTTCTATGGCTTGGAAACTCTTAATCCTCTAAGCAGCTGAGAGGGAAAAGAAGGGATATGGCTTTAGTGAATGCAGCTAACATGCAGCAATTATTAAACGCCTGTAGGAATAACTCCACACAAGGGAGGCCTCTAGAGAAATTAGTTCCCTTTAAAATATTATCTAGGTAGCAGTGGCATAACACATGCAGCATATCGGAACTTAACCTTCCATTACTGTGGAATGAAATCCAGTGGAGACTCGCTTAGAAACTGAAGGCCTGTGACCTATGCATCAGGATCACTTTCCCATTGTAACTAATTAGGAATACCTGAGTGGAAAAGATATGTCTACCAAGGCACAAATCAGGAAATTAATAACGGGTTCATCCGTTTGAGCACAAAAGTTACTGATAAATGCAGCTACAGTAATGCAATTTCAGATGTCTTCTACCTTTGTTTAGTATCAGAAACATTCATTTAATTTTTGTTGGCATAAGTAGCCAGGAGAGGTAGCAGATTATATAGAGACCAGCACACCCTCCAACATTTCTCTAATGAAAATAGGAATGCCCTACTCAATTAATAATAATAATAATAATAATAATAATAATAATAATAATAATTTCTTTATAACATATCCATCTGCCTAGGATGCCCAATCAACTCTGGGCGGGTTCCAATATATATAAAAACATAATGAAACATTAAACATTTCAAAACATCCCTACACAGGGCTGCATTCAGATGCCTTCCAAGAGTTGTATAGCTACTTATCTCCTCAGCTTGAGGGTCACATAACTCCATACCCTCCAACATTTCTCTGATGAAAATAGGGACATCCTAAGGAGAAGCAGGACATTCTGGGATCAAATCAGAAACTGGGATGGCTTCTGTAAATCCAGGACTGTCCCTGAAAAATAGGGACACTTGGAGGGTTTGGACCAGGGTTGGCGAACCTCAGGTCTGGGGGCCCAATGTGGGTCTCCATGCCTCTCCAACTGCCCCATGGGACTCTCCCCAGGCCACATGTCCTCCCCAGCCCCATTTTCTTTCCCCAGGCCCACACTGGCCCTGTGTCACATTCTTTAGTGTTTTTGCCTGGCTGGAATGTGTCATTGAACTCTGAACATCAATCTTGCTTGCCCGGATAGAGGATACTGAGGGCTGTGCAAGGGTGTTTATAAACTAGCCTACTGCACAAATGTAGAATTTATGTGCATTGCTCCACCTCCTTTTGCCTCAGGCCTCATCCATCACTTTGAACAGAAGGGAAGGCAGCCTTTGGGTTAAAAACATTTCACTGCTATATGGAAGGAACACTCTGCTCCCTTGTTCTGATGTCAGGAACCAGTGCCTAGGCACCATCATGGAAGTTCCTTGGCCCAGTACATTGCATTAAGTAATATTTATATTTATGGACATATTGATTCCATACCTAAAAGACAAACAGTGACCACACTGGTGGATAATGCATAGCATTGCTGTATTATTATTGTTTTTAAACAATGAAAGTTTCTCTCCAGGGCCTAGCAAACAAGTAATTCCATGTGTATGTGCTCCTGTTAACTCAGGACCCTTGTACTGCACATTCTACTCCAGACGCCATGCTTTAAAATTCAGTACAGCTTGGAGTATGGAGAGTCTTCCCTTATGAAGCAATAACTGCTCCATTGGCTCAGACCATCCATCATCAGCCTTTCCATCTGATGGCATTGGAGAGAATAAAGCGAGGTTGTGAGGCCCTCTTCAACAACTTGACTGGGACAAACCCCCATTTGGTTCCTCCGCTCCACAAACTTATTCCAGCTGTTTCATTACATAACTCTGTAGATAACTTTCGTAAGACTTTTGAAGACACACCTCTTGACCTGGGTATTCTATTGAACTCTTGACCTGAACCTCCTGCTTTAATTGTTTTTTATACTTTTAAAACTGCTTAGAAGCCTATTTTGGCATTATGAGATTTATTATTATTATTATTATTATTATTATTATTATTATTAACAATTTATTAATAATATTAACAACAATTACTACTACTGCTGTTGTGGTCTAAACCACTGAGCCTCTTGGGCTTGCTGATCAGAAGGTTGGCGGTTTGAATCCGCGTGCTGGGGTGAGCTCCCGTTGCTCTGTCCCAGCTCCTGCCAACCTACCAGTTTGAAAGCACACTACTGCAAGTAGATAAATAGGTACTGCTGCGGCAGGAAGGTAAACAGCATTTCCGTATGCTGTGGCTTCCATCACGGTGTTCCGTTGCGCCACAAGCGGTTTAGTCATGCTGGCCACATGACCCGGAAAGCTCTCTGTGGACAAACACTGGTTCCCTCGGCCTGAAAGTGAAATGAGCGCCACAACCCCATAGTCGCCTTTGACTGGACTTAACCGTCCAGGGGTCCTTTACCTTTATTGTTGTTGTTATTACTAGACGAGACAAATATTGGGTTCAACGGTCAATAAGGTAGTTTCTGCCTATGCTATAAAGGGAAGTGAGGGGCAGATGGGCTCATCAATCTAGGAAAAGGAAAAACTCTGATCCTAAACCTCCGCTGCCTTGTGGGATATCTTCAGGAGAAGAAAAGGCTATGGCAGGCATAGGCAAACTCAGCCCTCCAGATGTTTTGAGACTACAATTCCCATCATCCCTGACCATTGGTCCTGTTAGCTAGGGATGATGGACGTTGTAGTCCCAAAGCATCTGGAGGGCCGAGTTTGCCTGTGCCTGGGCTAAGGCGTAAACCCTACACAAATACAGAGTGGAGTCTCTGAGACAGCTGGATGACGTCTTGTACACCTCCTTCTGGCAACTACTGCAGTCAGGCTAGTGCCAAATGTACTTCTCTGCTTTCCTTTGGACTGCATCAGCAAGGCCATGAGAGGGGTCTTGTCATCTCGGCAGCTCAGGACCTCCATACACCCTGCCCAGGCTTGTGGCAAGGGAAGGTCACTTGAGTGCTGCTAATGCCGTGGTTTGACTTCGACCCCACAGTCACGCTCTTTTCTCTTTTTTTTTTTTTTATTATAAAATTTTTCATGAAAAACTCCAATCATATCAAATTACACATCACATATTTTAGCTTATTGGACCTCCCTCAACTTCTCTGACAATCATTCGTAATTCAAATCCTATCTTCACATTCCTTAATTTTAATATTGCCATTAAACACTATATTTCTGACCTTGTTTGCTTACAAGCAATATTCCTTGTATTTTCACAAAGCTTCTTTAAAACACACTAGCGTTGTACAGTCCTCACAAACAGTTTTCAAATACTCCGTAAATTTCCCCCAGTCCTCAAAGAACCTGTGATCCTTTTGAAATCTGATTTTCCCAGTTAATTTATCCAGTTCTGCATAGTCTGTTAGTTTTGTCCTCCATTCTTCCAAAGTCGGCACTTCTTCTTGTTTCCATTTTTGGGCCAACAGTATTCTTGCTGCGGTGATTGCATACTGAAAAAGTTTACTGTCTCTCCTATTTATGTCCATTCTTGTTATTCCCAGCAAAAAGGTTTCTGGTTTCTTAACAAAGCTATATTTTAGCATTTTCTTTAATTCATTATGTATCATCTCCCAGAACCCCCTTACTTTCTTACAATCCCACCACATATGCATGAATGTACCTTCTTTCTCCTTGCATTTCCAACACTTATTACAAGTTTTGTACATTTTTGCTAATTTTACTGGTGTCATATACCACCTGTATACCATCTTCATTACATTTTCTTTCAATGTGATACATGCTGTAAACTTCAGATTTTCATTCCATATTCTTTGCCAATCATCTATTTCTATGTTATATCCTAAATCTTTGGCCCATTGAATCATAACCACTTTTACTTCCTCATCCATTGTATGCCATTCCAACAGAATTTTATACATTTTAGAAATTATCTTGCAATCATTATTAACAATTTCTGTTTGAAATTTTGAATCCTTTTCTTTGTACCCTTTTTCTTTCACATCCTTTTTAAACATTTCACTTATTTGATAATAGTGCAACCAATCATAGACATGTTCTTTTACTTGTTCGTATGGTTTTAGTCTCCACTTCCCCCCTTCCTTCACCACCAAGTCTCCATAGGTGATCCAGTCACTTCTCATATTAATTTTTTTGACACCTATAACCTCTAATGGGGATAACCAATGTGGGACCCCCATTTCTAATATATTTTTGTATCTGTCCCAAACTTCCAATAGCGATCTCCGGAAGATATGATTTTCAAATGATTTATAACCCTTTTTCTTTTCTTTCCAAAGGTGCGCGTGCCATCCAAATCTGCTATCGAATCCTTCCAAATCCAGGAGCTTTGTATTTTTAAGTTTAATCCATTTTTTTAACCAGCAAAGACATGATGCTTCATAATATAACTTCAAATCTGGCAGGGCAAAGCCTCCTCTTTCTTTTGCATCTGTTAGTAATTTATATTTGATTCTCGGCTTTTTGCCCTGCCAGACATATCTTGAAATCATCCTTTGCCAATCTTTAAAAATCGTCGTTCCTTTTAGTATTGGTATCATCTGAAATAAAAATAACATCTTTGGTAGCACTAGCATCTTAATCATTGAGATTCTACCCCAAAGGGATAGTTTTAGTCTTCTCCATACTTCCAGGTCCTTCTTAATTCCATTCCACACCGGGACGTAGTTGTTTTGGAACAGATCGATATTTTTTGGAGTTAACCATATTCCCAAATATTTCACCTTTTTGGCAATTTCAATACCCGTTTGTTGTTGCAATACTTCCATCGTTGTTTTTTCCATATTTTTGGCTATAATTTTGGTTTTCTTCCTGTTTATTATAAAACCTGCCACCTCTCCAAATTTTTCGATTTCCTCCAGTATCTCGGCTGCAGTCCCCATCGGTTCTTCCACCATCAAAACTAAGTCGTCAGCAAAGGCTTTAACTTTATATTGGTTTTGGCCTATTGTCACCCCCTTTATACTTTCATTTCTCCTTATTGAATCTAAAAAGACCTCAAGGACCATTATGAATAATAATGGTGATAGCGGGCAACCCTGTCTGGTACCTTTAGAGATTTTAATTTCTTCTGTTATCATATTATTCACTATCAACTTCGCTTTTTGCTCCGTATATATTGCCTTTATTCCATTAAAGAAATCATTCCCCATTTCCCTCTGTTCAATATTTTTCAACATAAAGTCCCATGATACGTTATCAAATGCCTTTTCGGCATCCACAAACATCAACATTGCTTGTTTCTCATTCCTGGCCGTCAGATACTCTAAAATGTTTATGACATTCCTCACATTGTCTCTCATCTGTCTGCCAGGAAGGAAACCCGCTTGATCTTCATGAATGATTTCTTGTAGAACCTTTTTTAATCTTTCTGCAATTATTCCTGCAAAAATTTTGTAATCCGTGTTTAAGAGAGAGATTGGTCTGTAGTTCTTTACTTGAGTTAAATCCGCATCTTCTTTTGGAATAAAGGTTATAAATGCTTCTTTCCACGTCTCTGGAATTTCTCTCTCCTTTAATATATTATTCATTACTTCTCTCAGTGGTAACATTAGGGTTGTCCCCAATTCTTTATAATACCTTGCTGTAAAACCATCTGGTCCTGGGGCTTTTCCATTCTTCAATTTTTTTATCGCCGCCTTCATCTCCTCTGTATCAATTGGGGTGTTCAGCCTTTCTTGTACTTCTGTCGGGATCTTTTGCACCTCTTTCTCTTTTAAATATCTTTCTATTTTTCTCACCCACAGTCACGCTCTTGAGACAGATGGATGCCTACAACAGTAATGTGAGCTGGCACCTTAATTTTGCTTATTCTTCTTTCCTCCCCCTTGTACGTGTATCTTGTACGCAATTTTAAACTGCCAACTGCCTTGGGTGCTCAAGTAGGAAGGTGGTATATACATGAAGCAAGCACATAAATCAATCACATGAGAGAGATACTGTGGCCAGGTTTCCTGCTGAGAAGGCATGGCACTACAAGAATATTGATCCGAGCTTCCACACACCCTTTAGAAGCTCACAGATATTCTTCAAGCTTATAATCATTATGTGCTTAAGCTCCATGTGGTTGGCACCATTCTACAACTGGCCTCAGGCCATTTTACCACACACCCGCATTTCATTCCAGGAATGGGGAGCCTCTAAATGCTCTCAGATTGCAACTCCCATTGTCTCTGACCATTGAGCGTACTGGCTGGGGCTGATAAGAGTGGGAAGAAGAAGAAGAGGAGTTTGGATTTGATATCCCGATTTATCACTACCTGAAGGAGTCTCAAAGTGGCTAACATTCTCCTTTCCCTTCCTCCCCCATAACAAACACTCTGTGAGGTGTGTGGGGCTGAGAGACTTCAGAGAAGTGTGACTAGCCCAAGGTCACCCAGCAGCTGCATGTGGAGGAGCGGATATGCGAACCCAGTTCCCCAGATTACGGGTCTATCGCTCTTAACCACTACACCACACTGGAACAGCTGGAGGGCCACAGGCTCCCAACTGCAGCTTTATTTTCTGATTAAAGCAGAAATCTACACTCTAATCTCTCTTATATTGTAATAACAAGTAATAGAGATTAGTCACTGGCTGGCCATTTATGAGACAGTTATATCCACCCAGCCCTTACTCACACAAATGACATATTACATTTTGCTATGCATACCTGCCCATAATTAGTCATACTTTTTTTCACTGCCAGAGGCTAGAGTTTGCACAAACGCCAGAGGAAAGCTATTTATTTAAAGAAGAGGCAGCGCTAGCTTTCAAGGAACTTGGAAATGTATGTACAGAACAGTCTGGGGGGCAAAATACTGTTCTTTTACTCATGCTTTAGTCGTAAGGCTGACGGTCAAAGTATATCTTCATATTTGTTTTTTTAAAAATAATGCTGAAGTATTTTAAAGTGTTTTGAGTGTAACCACTGCTATTTTTCTAGAAAAAAGAGGTGCTGGAACACCTCCCTCTTTCTCTTAGAATGGCAATGGTGCCTACTTAGGAGGTGCCAGAACTCTCATGAGAGTTTGGGCGTGTTCCAGCTGGAAAAAAAAAGCCCTAAGTGTTCCTGGTAATGCTTTAGCATTAAAATTGGTAACCTTTAGCCAGTGGCTAGCCCACAGCCTAATTTTCCTTACAGAAATGTTGTGAGACCCAAATGAGATGTTGAACATGAAACCCTGACTTTGAAGGAAGGGTAGAACTAAAACAAAACTGAACAAGTTTTTTTTCCCTGTGCCAGACTGAGAATTAGAAACCTGTCATTTAAAAAAACAAAGACCATGCAATTGAATGTGACCTGCAGGTCATTTATGATCTGTCCATGTTCTGGGCAAAAGAAATATAAAATGTATTCTGTAAGGAACAACAAAACATGAATCTTGACGGATAACAGTCTTGTTCTCCTAACTAGAAGTATATGAATCACTAAGGTATTAGATACTTATCCAAGGGGTTTACCATAATCCACATAAAGCTGTTTTGAATGCCTGGAAAAATCACTATCTTGTCTGCAAAACAAAAATAAGTAGATTGCTTCAAGGATTTACACAAGCATGAACCTGACAACAAATGACATTCCAGTGTGGATCATAACATGTTTTCTCATTTCATTCCCCTGTTGCCAACCTTGCATGCTTCTAACTACAGCATTCCCCTGACGAAGGGCTATCTTCAGCCCCAAACACTCTGGGCTTGTTATTGAATATATTTGTCTCTGCACCCTTCTATGAACTTCTTTTGTCTGCTGCTTATTTGGGGAGCCATCTGAAATAAATAAATTAAGGTCTTATATATATAAAAAATAAAGGTTCATAAATGTACCAAGCAAACATGTACATAAATATATAAACCACATGTCTGAAGCAGCACAGGAAAACAGCCAAGAAGCCATTTTGGCTCACAAACTGACCAAATGTTTTCTCTACAAAGTCAAAAGAAAATGGAAAAGCCTCCCCATTGTCTTTTCCTTCACAAATCCTGTCTTAAGGGTCTGTGTATGAATAGGGTGAGCCTGTGACCTGGCTCAGGAACTAAGTATTTATCATTACAAAAGACTGGCCAGGCTCCCCAGGGTATCCAATCAAGTAAGCATTAACAGGTAACCTGCCAGACAGGAGATAAACAACACGCTCATATTTCTGATGTAGACTGCCCTTTCTGTGATGTAGGTATGATGTGTCTGGGGGGTGGTCTTGAGCTACACCCCTTCTGTGATGTATGTATGATGTTTCTGGGGGTGGTCTTGGACTCCAGGGCGGGCAATTTAAAATGTCTATATATAAGGGTGGGCACACCTTTCTCTCCTGTGTGTGGGGGGAGCACCCTGTTGCAACAGTTCAATAAAGATCAGGCTTACTAGCTGCTTTGCTTCTCAATATTCTCTGGCTGGCCTCTGTTCTTTTCTCCAACCAATGGAGAACCCACAAAGGACTCTATAAGGGCTCTTGTGTCCCCCATAAGGGAATAAGGGCAGATTTTCGTTTATGACACATCCTTTGGTGGAACCCAGTAAATGTCTCTCATTGCACTCAAGAGATGCAGCTAGAATTTGCAGAAGTCTCAAAGTGCTGCTTCATTTCCATAGTGGAAGCTGCCAAATATTGCTTCTACATTTTACATGCTCCTTCTGTGTCAGTGCTAAAACTCCAGCAATGGTGGAGAAGAAGTTGTTCTCCAACACCACTGCACCATTATTCTGGAGAGGAACCACATGGAACAAGAATGATGATGTTTTATTTCTATGCTGCCCATCTGACTGGGTTACCCCCAGCCACTCTGGAAAGCTTCCAACTAATTAAAACACAGTAAGACATCAAACATTAACAACTTCTCTATACAAGGTACCCACTTAAGATCAGACAAGGTACCCATTGATGGCAGGGAAAGGGTAGCTCTTAGTCTCTCCCCCCCCCCCCCTGCCCCGGAACATCGTGAAACCTGCAAAGGTGAGCATGTTATTTGGAAATTTGAGTCAACATTTCCAAGAATGCTAATTTGCCTCTTCCGAAGCAAGCTTCTGTTTGAGTCACATCAGCTAAAGTAGCAGATCTCCTGCCTATAGCCTTGAGTAATTCACTGCCTCTGTGTCAGTTCCCTTGTGGTAAACGAGTAACCCCAAAGGCCAAGATCACAGAGTTGTTGGATGGCTATCCTGAGACAAAGAAATGCTTTTCGCCCTCAGTTTTAGAGAGCCTAGACTAAACCTACAACAAACCATGACAACATGTAAAAAGTCATAGCTATAAGCCTTCATTAATGATTCATATATTGTGCAACACCTATCCATGGACAAGAGGAAGCAGGTCTGCACCAATGGCCATACCTCCTGATCCACCGGCATTGCAACTAACATTTGTGCATTTACGCAAAACATTTTCACAGGGGCATATATGCAGGAAGGGCTGAATATGCAGACCGTGATCGAGATCCCAAGCTCATGTTCATTGCAAACACATGACTGTAGGGAGAGTGTGCAATGGTGAGGACGGGGCCAGCAGGTTGCCAAAGATTCAAATATTCATGCATAAGGTTCTATAGTAGAGACTTACCGTATTTTTCGCTTCATAGGGCGCACCGGACCATAGGGCACACCTAGTTTTTAGGGGGGGAAATCAAGAAAAAAAATCTTATTCCCCCCCCCAGCCCCAAAGAGCAGCGTACAGGCTGTGCAACCTTTCCCTTCCGGAGGGGTTGCGCAGAGCTATGGCACAAGCCAAGGCAGCAAGTGGGATGGATCCCGCTCGCTGTTCTGGCTTCCTCTTTAGCCCCAAGCAACCTCTCCCTGCCGGGAGAGGCTGCGCAGGGCTAAAGAAGCCATCGCTGCGTGCAGCCTCTCCCTGCCGGAGGGGCTGTGCACGGCTATCCCTGAAGCCTGGAGAGCAAGAGGGGTCGGTGCGCGCCAACGCCTCTCACTCTCCATGCTTCAGCGAAAGCAACGCGAAGCCTCCGGAGCGTGGAGGGAGAGCTCCCTCTGTGCTTTGGAGGCTTAGCGTTGCTATCGCTGAAGCCATGGAGCCTGCATTCGCTCCATAGGATGCACACACATTTCCCCTCAATGTTTGGAGGGGAAAAGTGCGTCCTATAGAGCAAAAAATACGGTAATTACCCTCCCTTCTGCAAGCATACACAGTCCTACTTGTGTAGAGGGCATGGGGTCATACATGTAGCCTTGCCCCCAACAACATGCCACCCCCATATTCTCTACCCCAATCTTTGCACATTGAGCATGAAGGCCTGAATGGAGAGATTCCAAGCACCATCAGACAAATGTTCTTGGAATCCTGCCTCAGACCTCCCTGCTCAAAGTGGGAAGGTCAGATTGGAGGGAGGTTGGGAGTGGCCTTGGCTGACGTGGTTCTTCTCAATGTTCCTCTCCTCTACATAGAAGTGAATGCAGGATCTAAGCATGGAGTGTGAAGGGGAGGGAAGGAGAAATAAATACATATATGAAGAGCTGGTATGTTGTAGCAGATCCTCCTGCTCTGGACCAGGTGTGCTGCAAACCATGCTTCCACTGCCACTTATGGCACACATGCTGCAGACTGGCTGCCTGTGAGCCATACAATCATCTTGTTTTGAGTTTGTGGGTGCCAGATTCCCTAAATTACTGGGTTTAGTAAGTGTTAGAATTTAATTAAGGCTTATGTGTTAAAACTGGCTGCTAGAACCATGTGCGTATTTGAGCTGTGCACTAGATGCTTCTAACCCTCTGGAATCAACATTTGTCAAAAGCTAATTAAGCCAGGACTAGCCTGGTGGTAACAAGTGATTAGGATGACAAAGGATCAAACATGTGGGCTCCCTTCCTCCCTCAACTGAGAGGTAGTTTAAAAGACCATGCCAGCGTTTTAGGTTTTGATTTTTAGGAATGGAGTTATGCAACGGAGGTAGAAAGCCACAGGCTAGAGAGAAGAGTCAGAGAGCAATGTTTGAGATCAGTGGTTGAGGTCTGCTTAAGTCCAAGTCTGCTGTGTCTATGGGAGAAGCCAGAATCTCTTGGGGGTGTGAATGCTGTGAACCCCTCCAGTGTGGGCTCAGGTTGTATATATGTGTAAATAAGTCATGTATCATAAAGACACCACAGTCTCCGCCGTGCCTCATTGTCCAAAAGGAAACTCAAACTCTGGGTGTGCACCTGGAATCTCGCATTGCTGTGGAGATGTGGGTGACGTGTAACAGCATTAAAAGAAAAGGCAGTCAAAGTACATGTACATTGCCTAAAGTAAGGAAGGGCACCAGCATGCTGAGTGTATTCCTGCTGACTACTCAACATCTATGAGTTTCCATGGGAAACACAATAGCATAGTGTTTTCCAAACTTGCGTCTCCAGCTGTTTCTGGACTACAACTCCCATCATCCCTAGCAAGCAGGACCAGTGGTCAAGGATGATGGGAATTATAGTCCAAAAACAGCTGGAGACCCAAGTTTGGGAAACACTGCAATAGCAGAACAAATGATTTTTCTTCCTCTTTGGTGGAGACCCAAGTTTGGGAAACACTGCAATAGCAGAACAAATGATTTTTCTTCCTCTTTGGTGGCTATGTGCATCTCATTTCCAAATCCCTAAGAAATACACTGATTATCTCCCATCAGGTTAAAAATAAAAGAACTAAAGCAAATTCATTAAGTGGATGGATCAGCTGGATAGTACCAGAGCTCCCAGAGAGAGCTTGCGTGGGACTAATGGAAGAAAAAGAGAAATCTCCACATACTAACTCAACATACAGCGGTGCCTCGCAAGACGAAATTAATCCGTTCCGCGAGTCTCTTTGTCTTGCAGTTTTTTTGTCTTGCGAAGCACGGCTATTAGCGGCTTAGCGGCTTAGCAAAAGGGGGGGGGAAGGGAAAAAACTCGCAAGAACTCGCAAGACATTTCGTCTTGCGAAGCAAGCCCATAGGGAAATTCGTCTTGCGAAGCACCTCAAAAGACGGAAAACTCTTTCGTCTAGCGAGCTTTTCGTCTTGCGAGGCATTCGTCTTGCGGGGCACCACTGTAATAAAGTCAATACACTGAACCATAATTTATTCTTCTATGTTCATGCCGCTGCATAAAATAGGCTAGCAACTGTAAATGGTCAGGATGAAGGTAGACATGTAAATATCGCCTCCAAGATCAAAGGATGTAATGCAATTTTAATCACTAGAGGTCCCTATGACACAGCGATAAAATACAGTGCTGAAGCAGGTGGAAAGAAAGAAACAGCGTTTAAGTTGCTTCTTGCTTCTTTCCTAAGGAAAAGAACGATTAAACTTAATATTGATTTATCCTAGTTTGATAAGCATACAAGCTTTATATGACTAAATGCCTTGTAAAAGGTAAAGGTAAAGGTGCCCCTGCCCGTACGGGCCAGTCGGGTCCGACTCTGGGGTTGCGCGCCTATCTCACTCTGTAGGCCGGGGGCCAGCGCTTTCTGCAGACACTTCCGGGTCACGTGGCCAGCGTGACAAGCTGCATCTGGCGAGCCAGCACAGCACACGGAAACGACGTTTACCTTCCCGCTAGTAAGCGGTCCCTATTTATCTACTTGCACCCGGGGGTGCTTTCGAACTGCTAGGTTGGCAGGCGCTGGGACCGAGCAACGGGAGCTCACCCCGCCGCGAGGATTCAAACCGCCGACCTGACGATCGGCAAGTCCTAGGCACTGAGGTTTTACCCGCCTTGTATGTATACCTTGTATGTATACATTAAACCTTTGTTTCCTTTCTCCCATCTAATATTACAGAGGAGCAAGAAACATCACCTTGCTTTAGAGCTAGCAGAGCACTTTGCCAGCATTTAGCACAGGGTTCCCCAAACTCGTCAGGTTTTCAACGTCAAGATGTCTCACCAGCCAAACATTGTGATCTGGCGACACACCACGATGTTAAACAAGAAGCTGCATTGGCCCCAGCTTGCGAGGCTTGAGGTGAAACTACCGCCCAGCGCCTCAAGGGCCGGGATGACTCAGCTTGTTTGCACTGCTCTGCTTGGGGATGGGAAGGCTCCCACACCCCACCTGAGCGAGCCTCGGTATCCCACCCCTGCTCACCCACAATCAGCAGGGGCCTTGGGGCTCTTTGCAGGGGTCTGGCCCTCATACCATAGATACTTCGCCCGGGCCTAGTACACAGACTGTACACTCACTGAACATTACATGTGAATAACTGTAACAGCTCAAAAATGTGTGCGCACAGATGGTGCACTTGTTGACTGTAACTTGTACCGAATGAACTTGAGTAATTTTATTTATTTATTTATGTTAATACATTTCTGAATCTTTAAGCCACTTAAAACTCTACTGCGAATGGAAACTGATAAGTTCCAGAGGGATAGCTGCATTAGTTTGTTTGTTTTTTTGCTTCAAAGAGTCTCTTGGCTCCCTAAGGACTAAAATTCATGTACACACATAGGGAAATACTGGGAACAGTGGGGGCAAAGGGCCATGGAACATGCTGGGCCTGTGATGTTTCTATGCAGAAACCAGATGTATCAAACGTAAGAAAGGAGCAGCTCATTCACAAAAGCAATCTCTGCGATAATGCTAATGGTCAATTCTAATCGTAGGAGATAAATGGCAGGGACAAAATTTCTTGATGTTTGTGAACTAACCCCCCCCCCCAACTGTGTAAAACTTCCTTCAACATACTGTTTTCGCAGATAACTGCCTAGCTACAAAAGATGGTGGCAGGCTTTCTGGGCTGTTCAAAGAAACCACTTGTGCATGCAGTGGTTATAGAAGAAAGTCTATCTATATTGAGGATGGTGAGCTGCCATGTTAGGTTTTCCAATCAAGCTGAAAGCCAAATTCTGTACGTGACCTTGTATCTAAAAACATGCTACCATTTACTGAACGTTTTGTATGAGCAAAAGTTTGTGTCTCTGATGTTCTTCCTACTCAGAGTAGACCTGCTGAAAATAATGGACTCGATTAAGTTAGGTCCATTAATTTCAGTGAGTCTGCTCCTGAGTATAACTGGATACGACCCAGAGTTCTTGAGCAAAATCAACCAACGCTTTTTTCCCCCAGCACAGCTTACAGTGGAAATTGTTGAATGGCTTGAAGAAGCCAGGAAGACAACAGCTGTGCGAAAACAGCAAATGAACAATGCATGCATTACTGAGACTCTTTGGGATAATTCACAGACTAATGTTCTGGAAATGAAATGAAATTCACAATATCGTGAAAATAAACATCCCTGTAGTTTTGGAAAGACAGGCCAACTAAGCTGTTGGATGAATAAAACTAAAAACCAGCAGGAAGCAGTAAGGGTGAGTCTCAGCCTTGCCCCTTATATCATAGAACAAACAAGTGTGTGCGCGCATATGTGTGTCTGTATTTGTTGTTCATGCTCTGACAAGCAGGTACTAGACATGACCAGGCAGTGACGTCTTGTTTTCCTCTGCCAGTTATTTCATCTAAAAGATTTCTTCCCACTTAACCCTATTTTTAGAAGCCAAAACATTTCTTTGTGCCAAAATAGTTGCTCTAATTTGCTTCTCTTATCTGCATTGAAATAATGGATGCTGCTACTGGCACCCAAGTGGAGTTATGTTGGTGTAGCTGCTGGATCCTAACCTCACTCATTCTTGTGAATCTAGTATTAGGACGGTGCCCTTAAATAACTGGGATTAAAGAATATGGAAACAAACATAAGCTTCTTTTATGCAAAAAAAAAAAATCATGAAGGGGTCTTCATGCAGTTAGACTAGGAGCTGCTCCTGTATTTGTCTACATGTTGGAGCTAGCAAATGCACTAAGTTTACATGCTCCCATGTGCACAGGCTCTGGGAGTCCACTGGGTGGGGAAGCAATTTGGCTCTGCTCTCCAGCAACTGAGTGGAAGCATCTATCTGCATGGGTAATTGCAATTAACATATGAAGGGGGCTATAGCTTTGATGAGTTTTGGAAAAGTTACACTCACTGCAGTATTCAAATCCTGTTGCCGGTCCAGTTATCCACCCCAAAGTGGGATTTTTAAGGGACTTTAATGAGACCCGTCTCACTGGGTTTCCCTAGGGAAGAATGAGCCAGAAGCTGAACTCTGTGGTCCCTGTTGCTAGGATGGAGCCAGACACAACAGCCAACCACAGTGGGGGAAGCACTTTACCTATCAGCTCACTCAAAAGGAACACACATGGAAAGAGAGATAAGGACATTCTATGCTGCTATTTTTCTAACTGGGTCAAAGGAGCAGATGCTTCTTCTTGAAATCTGTTTCATGCTCAAAATTGACTTGTGATGTTGATGATGATTTTAATATAAATATGTATCTATTCCACGTTTCACATCTGGGACCTTCAGGGCAGTCAACAAACTCCACAGTACCGGATTGAAAACAACCAGACAAAATCAAAACAAAACCCAAAACCACAGTGAAACCTAAATTGAAGAGTGCATGAACCGAACGTGCGCCTCAACCTGAACATACACCAGCATATGGAGGACATGACCACACCCCAGGTTTCTGAGGAACCACTTTCAGCTGCTTTATGTCAATGTTTGTCAGGGACTGGC
Source organism: Podarcis cretensis (assembly GCF_951804945.1). NCBI lineage: Eukaryota > Metazoa > Chordata > Lepidosauria > Squamata > Lacertidae > Podarcis > Podarcis cretensis. The sequence continues at coordinate 82,299,257 of NC_137174.1, read as the reverse complement.
AGGACTCCACTGTGTGGAGGAGGCAGGGGACCAGAAGAGTGACCCAGGAGCAAGGACCAGTGATCTATGAAGATGGGTGCCACCCACAAGGCAGGAGCCAGGAGAGGATGAGAGTCAGGGCAGTCCAAGAAGGAGGAAGGTTCACAGGATGTGGCTGAAGAAGGAGAAGCTGTTCTGGAATAGATAGGTCAGTAGACTCACACCCTTTCCCCACCCTAATGTCTCCTGGAAGCAGGAGAGGCTGGAAATGAGAAGAGCAGCTACAACTTCAGTGCAGAAGTCTCAGGTTACAAGCACAAAACCTGTCAAGGGAGGGTATATAAGTTTGGCAAGTAGGTGGGCCTAGAACTGTGGACAACTGCCTAGAGACATATGTGCCTGTGTATCCGGAGCACCATGAAAGCTGCTGTAAGTGCTTTTCTTGTCAATGAAGAGTCAACTACCTGGTGTGTGTCTTCCTTGGCTGGAGAGGACCAGGACAATGTTGAAGAGAATGGGGAACAAATGGAACCCTGCAGAACCTCAAGAGGCCCCCATCCTTATCTTCTAAGACTACAGTGGTACCTCACGTTAAGTACTTAATTCGTTCTGGAGGTCCGTACTTAACCTGAAACTGTTCTTAACCTGAAGCACCACTTTAGCTAATGGGGCCTCCCGCTGCTGCCGTGCCACCAGAGCATGATTTCTGTTCTCATCCTGAAGCAAAGTTCTTAACCTGAAGCACTATTTCTGGGTTAGCGGAGTCTGTAACCTGAAGCGTATGTAACCCGAGGTACCACTGTACTCCCAAATAAATTATCAGAATCACTGTAGCAGAACCACCAAATTGCAACTGAAACTGATTTCATAGTTTTAACTCTTTTTAAAATACCTTTTCTGTATTGTATTTCTTGCATTGCATTTAGAGACAATTGCAGCTCAATAGTGTGTGTACACACACACAGCAAGATGCCCCCCAAAACTCATCCCCATCTGGTGGCTCAGAAGGTACAATATTGAACTGCATATGTAGGTGAGTTTGTCTTTAAAAGATAATATGAATGAACGAAGGATGACAAATGAAAGAACACTAAATTTCAGAAAAATATCTGCAAGATAATGTGTCTATATGTGCATGTCTCTGAATGCAAGAGTATGAACGCACAGACTTCATTTTCTCTCTGATGCTGTCTAGTGGCTATGGGATCCCCAGACCAGCATGCAAACAGGCATTAAGTACAATCTGCAAAACTAGTATCCATTTCCCATTCATTAGGGATTTAGCATCTCTCTGTCTCTCTCTCTTTCTCTTTTTTTAGATACACAGAAGAAAATCAGAAAAAGCAGCCTTCTACTTTTTGCAAGGCAAAATGATTATTAAAAATAATAATATTAAAAACAAATGAAGGGAGATCCCTTTATAATCCGTCACTAGTGGGGAGTATTTCGAATCTTTAGCAGAAGTAGCAGTTGGCACAGAGCAGCACAGAGGCTCTTAGCTGCTAATGATCAAGCACAAGATGTACGAAAATGTACTTGAACACACACATTTTAAGAAACCCCACTTGCTTCGCCACGTGTCACTCGCCCAGCCAATTCCCACAAACAAAAATGTGTTCTACAAAAACCAGACATTATCCAATCGTTTTAAGAGATGTAACCATTATGCTTAATGATAACATTTAAAGGGAGGTGGAGATGAGGCGTTCTACATCTTAGGTGCGAAAAATCAACAAATATAAAACTCCTAAATTATACAAAATATAAAACTCCTATGTTAGAGAAACTGCAAATGATAAGGATGGTTTGTCTTTAAACCCCCCAACAAATCAGAATGGCCTTGCATTAAACACAAGTATGCAGTTCTGATATTCCCTAACTCCCTGCTTAATAAATTCAATATAGAACTTACATTAAATAAAAACATGTTTAAACTAAATTTTTAATAATGCACTAAAAGCATTTTTATTCTCTGTAGAGCAAGATGCACTGCTGAAACAAGCCATTTTATATGTCCAAACAGGAGGGGGGGGGTGTTGGCCAGATTCTGCTTTAGCTACTATTGCTAACTACTGGACCATTTAAGGCTTTTTCATCACCCTTCTCTGGCATTGCTCTGAGCTTCCAGCATTCCATTTCTCTGAGCTACAGCATGCCAAGTTATGCAGCCATAAAAGCAACTGCTGCTGTCCAGATTATTTGCCAAGATTAAGGAAGGGCGAAGCAGCTTCTGCTCCATTCTACCTAGAAAATCTTATTGTTTACCACTACAGCTGTCTCTCCCCCCCACATTTTTTTGAGGGGGGCACAATACATTGGTACCTTCTACAAGATACAATGGTTCCATTTAAGAGGTGGTTCCATTTAAGAGGTCTGTTTCTTTATCCTCTCTGGACCCCGTTGTATTTCCTGCCACTGTTACAGATTCATGCCTTGATTAATAAGACCTAAGCTGGCACCTAAATGGCACTGACGTAGGGCCCCTCCCTCATTTCCTTGGAGAGGGCATTAAGCAGGGAGCCACCACCAAAAAGACCCTCAAACTAATCACCTGAACCTCTGAAGGTGGAGGCTCCAGAACAGAAGCCTCTGTGGAAAATCTTAATCAGGTACATATGGAAGAAGGCAGTCCCAGAAATACCAGTTGCTGCTCACAGTCCTAAGTCAACCTGGCCCAGGAGGCCATTTCCCCAAGCCATGCCCACCTGAAGTCCTATGTGATGTCAGGTGAGGGGCAGGTGCAACTGCCAGGTACAATCAATATTCTTAAAGTGTGCTCCCTGCTGTGCACTGGCAAGCAAGGCTTGCTGACACCACCAATCAGCTGATGAAACTGATAGCCAATAAGGTAACTGGCAGTGAGAGCAAGTCAGCTATTACTGGTTGTGCTACGGAATTCCCCATGGGATAGCCAGCCTATCCTAGCAGGTAAACAAGCTCCCTAGGCTGTCACAGTCTTCTCCATGGGGACTCCATTAGTCCCTCATATGTACAATGTAGCTCTCATGCTTGTCACAAGTCACTCACAGTTTTCATTAAGTGTCTTGATTGAAAAAGCACCAAGAAGGAGTAAAAGAGGCCTGGATATTTATTTTTATTTTAAAAGATAAACAAGCAAAAACTCATCATGATATTAATACTGCGCACAAAATACAGTGGTATTTTGTTAAGAACTTATTTTGTTCTGGAGGTCCGTTGTTAACCTGAAACTGTTCTTAACCTGAGGTACCACTTTAGCTAATGGGGCCTCCCGCTGCTGCGCAATTTCTGTTCTCATCCTGAAGCAAAGTTCTTAACCTGAAGCACTATTTCTGGGTTAGCGGAGTCTGTAACCTGAAGCGTCTGTAACCAGAGGTACCACTGTATTTCAGATGACTGATCACACTTTTGCTGATAGCCAAGTAATCATAAGTGGACAAAACCATCAACCAAATAATGTTTCAGAATAATTGATGATTTGTAGTTCAGCATACACTGCACCTCAGGAAGTAATATATATGTATCATCTTCATCACATGCCACCATCACATGCAAATTGACTTTAAATTTCCTGCTCATGATAAATTTGCAAAGGGACTTCACCCCCTGCTCTTCTCCCTACTGTCAAGAATAGAGATGAGGTACAGAGTCAGTCTGCTGATTTAAAATTAGGCATGCATCACTGCAAGGACCCCAGAGCAGGAAGGTAATCTAGGAGGAGAGCATACTCTCTCTCCATTGCAAGCAATTCACATAAGAAGTGAAAGTACTCATGTCTGACTGCTGACTGGCAATTGTCTGTGCAAACCAAGAAGAGTGAGTGCCCAGCTAGATCTTTTTGTCACACATTAACCCTTGAACTTTGAGTACATTTATTGAACCAGACAGGAGAAGTTGCCACTATATTCTGGTGCAGACATACTCTGCAGCAGACTGTAGCCCATCCTGCCTCCTAAAGGAGACCAGGGAAGCAAACAGATCCACAACAAAACATAAAAAGGACTCTAAAACAGTTACCATTATAAACTTTCGAAAAACAGTTTCAAACATTATCTCATCCTGCAACCTCAGAGTTAAAAGTAACAGTGTCCTTTAGACAATCAAATGCCTCGGTTATAAACAAATACTTCTTTTGAAAAAGCTGTTCAGCTTTAGTGAATGATAGAAAACCCAAATATTCAGAAGTGGACCTGCCATAGCATCACATTATGGGATTACATTATTTCCTAGGGAGTTACCCAACATACGCCATGGTGCATCTGCAGCAGTACAACCGCCTTCATCTGCCCCAACTGCAACAAAACATGTCTCTCCTGATTCAATCTCTACAGCCACAGCAGGTGCTACAACCTTCCAACAGCTTGACCTCACCCCCAAAGGCAAATTCCTCCATTGTCTCCCAAGACAGAAGGATGCCAACCAAACCCAACACAGCTGTCTCAGGGTTTGGCAACTATAATAAGACTTGCACCAGCAGCTGGAAGTTCCATCAGGCTGAGGCTAGAGCACTTGCCATCACTACCCATCCCAGAATTCCCTTTTTATGCTGTTAGTATCTTCTGGAGCAGCCTTTCTCAACCTGTGGGTCCCCAGATGTTGTTGCACTACAACTCCCATCACCCCTAGCTAGCAAGGCCAGAGCTCAGGGATGATGGGAGTTGTAGTCCAACAACATCTGGGGACCCACAGGTTGAGAACCGCTGCTGGAGCCAGCTGTAAGACATCTAACTTGATGAGAAGATCACTCCCCTCTGATCTGTATTTAAAACCAGGCTGCCAGCACCAGCAGCTTGAACTTATTGTGTCAACTTTCTTTTTGCCTTGTACTTCTTGGATTTAATCCTAGATTATTTCTTATACAATACTGAATTCATTCTATGCTTGCTAAATTGTTTTGTAAGATGCTTTCTCTCCCATTCTCCACCCCCCCCCCCAGTGTTTTGCTTTTCGTAATAGGTGGATGTTTGTTTTCAGCCCTTCTGGGCACAGCTCACTGTGGAAAAGAGGCATATAAATGACCTAAACCAAATCAACCAAATTATGAACCCCAGTCTGAAATATGAACACAAGCATATACTGGATAGCTCGGCTGGTTAGAGCGTGGTGCTGATAATGCCAAGGTTGCATGTTCGATCCTGGTATGGGACAGCTGCATACAGTGGTACCTCGGGTTACATATGCTTCAGGTTACAGACTCCGCTAACCCAAAAATAGTGCTTCAGGTTAAGAACTTTGCTTCAGGATGAGAAGAGAAATCATGCTCTGGCAGCGGGCGGCAGTGGGAGGCCCCATTATCTAAAGTGGTGCTTCAGGTTAAGAACAGTTTCAGGTTAAGAATGGACCTCCGGAACGAATTAAGTACTTAACCTGAAGTACCACTGTATTCCTGCATTGCATTCACTAGATGATCCTCAGGGTGCCTTCCAACTCTACAATTCAGTGATTCTATGTCTGAAAAGTTACGTTAGGAAAGCCCAGCCAACAAACCTAGCCTTCACTACAAAGTATATATGGTAGTTTTTAATTACTGGGCTCCTATAAAATACACCTTGACAGGCCAAGTGTGAGTCTGCAATCATGCACTGTAGCTTTCGAGATGTCTGGAAGTTGCTTTGGGATGCTTTTTGTATGAAAAGTGGTAGATAAATAGCCAAATGCCTGCTAAGCAGCCAAAACACAACAGCAAGAGGTTGAGCCCCTCTTGGTGGGTGGCTGTTGGGTTCCATTTGGTTTGGTGTTCACAAGGCAGCCAGGTCTAGAATTAGTAATATATACCTGCAATGTCGTTATGGAGCTGACGCTCATAATAAAAAAGCAATTATATTGAAGAAATGTTCACCATAATACAAGGCATAAACCAAATTATATGGAGATCAAAATTTTAAACACAATTACTGGAAGACTCCAGATAGATGCTCAAATGATGTATCATGTGGCTGATCTTTGCACGATTCCATTTTTCTAGAAGGAAGAGTTCATAACAGTACCGTGTATCCATAGTAACTCAGCGCTTACAGCAACAAATGTCGCGAAGCACTAACGCAGCAGGGCAAGTTTAAATAGTTTGTTTTTATAAAACCAGAAAACACCATTTTAGGGAGCAATCCTATGCAAAAGAAGCTGGGACAAAGCAAGCTGGTGTAAATTAAGCCGGCACAAAGATACAGCATATTCAAACCCCGTTCAGCAGTGGGGCTGCTGCGTTGCCTAGGCCTGGCAGAAGGATAACAAGCCTTTAAAATAGTGTTCTATGTCAGGTTTCCAGGTCACGTGACCAAGCTGAATGGGCTCAGGATCCAGCCTAAATCCGCCCCCCCCCGCCACACTTCCAGATTGTCTCTTGTGGGGAGACTTATACCAGCCGTGGTCCAGCTGCCTGAGCCCCCGCTGAGTTGGGATGAGCAAGTTACTCTGGCATATCTTTGGCTGGGCTGTGGTTGGGGACCTAATGATGGCTGAGCCCTGCTGAGTCAGGAATCAGCCAGCTAAGTCATTCGACCTGCTGCATCCTAAGGATCCAGGTCTTTCTCAGGATCCGTGAATAGCAACCACTTAACATACCACATTTTCATGACTGATTAAAAATATTCTCAGAGCTGCATAAATATGCATCATGGATATTGTCGTGTGACATTAATTATAGAAATCACTACCAGCTATCAAAACCTTGGAGGCGGCAGCAACCTAGTTTCCATCGCACTATATCAGGAGAGCAAATTATAACATCTTTAAGTAATTGTGTTCAGAGCAAAGAGCCAACATTGTCTGCAAAGGCAGGCAAGTTTAGAGAAAGGCAGAAAAGAGGGGGAAAGATACTTTGCAGAATTATAGTAAGCGTGCAATTTTGGAGAGCACTCATGAGAACATGTGATACAGCAAAACTGATGGAGATCTTAGAGCTCTGGGTGCTACAGGAACTGTAGTCAGAAAACTGGCTTCAACCACTCAAAGGAGGGCTAGCCAACATGGCAGCCTCTAGCTCTTGAACTCCAGTTCCCATCAGCCCCAGCTAGTATGACCAATGTTCATGGATGATGAAAGTTGTAGTCCAATGATTTCTGGAGGGCATTATGCAGACTACCCCTGATTTAAACCAACCTTTCAACATGGATAATAACTTTTTTTTCCTTCCCAAGAAGGAGGCACTGGGCATTAGCAAAATAAAAATGCAGCTCCACAGAAGTAAGGTTTTCATGTCTAAAACCAAACTTTGTGACAATTTAGCTCAACTCTAGTTAATGTGAACAGAATCAATTTTACTGTCATAGCCAAAGGTCTTTGAAGTTCAGGAATAAAATCTACCCCACAAGAAAGGGGTTTCTCCCCTTGAATGTAGCAAAAAGTCAACCAAAGTCCGTGGAAGAATCCGATCACACAGGCTCAACTGATGCAAGTTATTCCATTTGGATCACTGGGCTACTGGTTTAAAGGTTAAAAGACTGAAGTTCATCATGCTTTATTTTGAGACTTTAACTGCCTGTTAAAGTCTCAACTGTTAAAGTGTCAACCGCCTGTGGCAGAAATGCATTAAATAAAGATGCTGGTCCACAATTAAGCAAATGCTGAAATACCATGCATCAACATAATTTGCTTCTTTTGTTTTGATACAACAGTTTTAAAAGCCACTGATTTTATTTTTAGAAGCTGTTCATTTTTTGCCTCTGGTAAGAGGAAAAGGGCAATGTCTAGACAAGAAGATTCACAACATACCTTCTTAAAGGTAAGACATATAAACCATTTCATTTTTCCTCTTTCTACAGTTCCAAAGGGGGAAAGGTAGACATGAGACCTGTAAAAGAGAATCTTGTGAACTGCCCTGAGATTTTTGGATGAAGAACATTACTATTACTATTACTATTACTATTACTATTACTATTACTATTACTACTACTATGTATTCCTGACATAGGTAATGGTCTTTGGAATCTTTACCAATTTTAGCTAACAAATATTGCAGAATTCTAGTGCAAAAAGCTGCTTTCCATCAGGTCTACCAAAGCTAACAAAAAGCATTAAATTTGCCACAAGGGAAGTTCCACATTTTATTGAACTGAAACATATATTGATGTATAGATGCACATATGCAATGTAATATGTGCCTCTAGGCTGATCAATGAAGTACTAAAGAAGATAATAATTTCCACTCAGATTGTTAATGTGTGGTTGTGACCAGTTAAATTAAGTCAGATCTAGTATGGTATACTGGATAATGCTGCTTTGGCAAAGAGTTCACTCGGCTGTGAAAATCTGGTCCAGGCACTATCTCTCAGCCTAAACTACCCTACAAGGTTGTTGTAGAATAAAATGAAGGTGGGTGGGTTCCTGAGCATATCCAGTGTCCATTAGTTCTAGAACAAAATGTTGTCTGTATGCAGACCCAGAGTTTCTTAAAATGTTATTATTTGGCACAAAGTTCTGCTTCATTTTTAAAACTTTATTTTTTAAAAATAAACTTTATTGAACAGTTTAAAAACAACTGCGAAACAGAAAGTTCTGCTTCACTACAGCTCCCTGATAATCCTAACTTTTCTGACTACATCTCTAAATAACATTTTATATTTTACAAGGGAAGGGTGGGGAAAGAACGCCTTTAAAGCAGAGGTTCTTGGAAGTGCAGGAATTCAAAGAACATGTGATTCTTGAGTTCATTTAATGAGTAGCATTAACATATGGTTGATGGAGCCATTACCCAAAGACACAGAACAAGAAAGATATATGTTCGTATGACCAGCTGCCTCTTTCTGTATTTTGATGACTAAAGCCTGTTTCAACAGAATTCTTAACTAAGCAAAGAAAAGCACTCCAGATTGCTTCAAAACTCTGGCCTGATGTTCCCTCAGGTAACAAACCGGTGATTGGCTTGTACTACTTAAAAACAGATAGCGTTTGACATGATTGAATGTACCTCAATACAAAATAATTAGGGGTTATGAGACAAACAGAAGGAAATTCGCAGAAGGAAAGCTTTTTGTGCCCTCTTCCCTTTTGTAGCAACCTGGAACTTGGCAAAAAGAGAGAGCATCTCTTGTGGTCAGGGAGCCCTGCTGAACAATGTAGGTATCGGCATTACTCACATTTAACTTTATCTTAGTTCTACATGAATCACCCTAAAAGCCTGCAGAACATCTCCCCACCCCTGAGCTCAACCCTAGACAGAAAAAAGTGTGCATGCATGTCAAGGGCCACAATGCCTCTATCAGGCATCTTAAAATGTAACATCTGTCATTATCCTTTTATTTGTGGTTTAGCAGTTTTGAAAGGGGGAAGGGGAAAAAAAAACAACCTTTCTCCAGCTGTATGTGGGCCATGCTGCTTTCCTGCTTGTAATATTTATTTTATCATGTTGTGTTAGGTACCCTAAGGACTTTGGGCATGGTGAATCATATTTATTATTTACAAGCTTTGTCAGCAGCAGTTAACCTGTTTACTCCGGACATGCAATTATTCCCAATACAAGACCGGCCTGGCATTTTCAATGATGATTGCTACATATGGAAGACGCTTCATGCTTCGCTGAAACTACATTTTCATTAAACTACTTCCAGCTTATAAATTATTGTTAAAAAGGATTTACTGCGCAGTTTTTATACTATGGCAGGTGGTGTTTGTGCTATTCTGCTGTTGCAAGACTGAAAGTTACTACTTTCCTTTCATAACCCATTCCCTCCCTTTTCATTCAACAGTAAAAATAATAATAGCAACCCAATAGCTGTCTGCTATGTATCATAGCTTAAAGTATTCTAATTCATTATCATTTTACAGTTACAGAATTTTCTCCCAAGACATTACATGTTATTTCCCCACCCCTTTACTCCAAATCCCTCCCACAACCCCCCCAATTTCTGCAAAATCCTTCCTTAATCCAATATATTAATTGCATTATTTATTCTCTACATGACTAAGCCATGATTTTATCCAAAAATACATTCCAAGTGATATATTATGATATCAATACGATATAAAAAACAGTAAAAACCAAACTGATATCCCAAAGAGCCTCATTTGAATGCCTGGCACAACTACTCATCATTCACCTGAAGACCAAGACCACAGCCAGACTTAGTGACTGAAACATCAGTCAACAATTTCTCTCTCCCCTTTTTCCTTCTCCTCTCCTTTTCTACATTCACATTATTCTGTTTCTTGTCGCTCATGATTAAGAGTTCTTGGAAGGTTGCAAAGTATTTTGTGATTTTTTTTGTTCAGCCTAAAAAGGGAACTATCCTAATATGGATTTTTGGAATCTTTCTTATGGGCCATTTAAAGACAACAACAGCAATGAAAACCTAATAAAACCTGTGTGACCAAAGAGCATGAACCTTTTCCAGGATTCAACTGATGAGTCCCACTAACGGAAGCCAGTGGAAGGCCTTCTGCTAATACAGTGCAGTTTTTCATCTACTCTCCTCCCCCCAACTTGCTCAGGGGTTCAGGGGAACCCCCAGAATAGTGGAGAGGGGAGAAGAGAGAATTCCTTCAATGCAAGCATGTCTGATATCATTCCAGCTTCCAGAGGTATCTCTTCTCTACTCCCCTGCACTATTGGCCATGATGGCTGAGGATGACGGGGGCTGGAGAGCAGAAACATATTGGGGGGGGGTGTCACTGGTTTCCCTTACCTGATGTAAAAAAAATACTTACAGTCTGCTCTCAGAAAACAGACTGAAGATTAGCACATTTTGCTTGCAAAATATCTCCCAGTATTAATGCAATGCACAGCTACTTTTCTTTCAGTTATTTCAATGATAAGTGCAACCATTTTCCCTATCGCAAACTATATTTAGATGACATTTATTGTAGATGCATCTCGAATAGTTTTATCAAGCCGTCCCTCAGTACACAATCTTTCATTATGTACTATATGAAATTGTCACTTATCAAGCGATGATGAAGTGCAGTCAACTGATTTGCTGCCACACTGCATATTCAATACACAATTTGCAAAGGATGCTTATGTGGCCATGCACGTCCATTTCTAATAAGTGCTTAGTTCACACAGAATCCAACATCACCTGGAAGGCCACAATTTGCCCACCTCTGCCCTAGTTTGTGGCTACAGCAACTTGTGCACAAACTTATATGGAGTAAAAGACCATATAATTATTCCAACTTCTTCATTTTTACAAGTCCCTGCAGAGTTTTTCATACATGCATCATTTTCTGAAAATATATCTATTGATTATCATTATGAGTCACAGAGAAATGATGAAACGAATGAAGCTAACCCTATTAGAGCTAGTGTTGATTTTGTAAGAAATATGATTGATGATGAGAATATAAGAGGGTTATTTCCTATTCACTCAAGATGATCTTATTACACATGCTACTAAGTTTAATAAATCATGCAATGACATTTTTGCTATTATTTCTAATGCAAGCTAAAAACGTGGAGTTGATGATAAAAAAAGAAATAAAGGCAGCAGTTTGCTATTACTTAGAATCATAGAATAATAGAATCTTAGAGCTGGAAGGGACTCCAAGGGTCATCTAGTCCAACCCCCTGCAATGCAGAAATCTCAGCTCAAGCATCCATGACAGATGGCCATCCAATCTCTGTTTAAAAACCTCCAAGGAAGGAGAGTCCACCACCTCTTGTAGGAGTCTGTTCCACTGCTGAACAGCTCAAGTTTTTTCTGAATGTTTAGTCAGAATCTCCTTTCTTGCAACTTGAAGCCATTGGTTTGAGTCCTACCCTCCAGATCAGGAGAAAACAAGCATGCTTCCCCTTCCATGTGACAGCCCTTAAGATATTTGAAGATGGCTATCATATCTCCTCTCAAGTCTCCTCTTTTCCAGGCTAAACATACCTGGCTGCTTCAAGCGCTCCTCATAAGGGTTAGTTTCCAGACCCTTGATCATCTTGTTTCCCTCCTCTGCACACACTCCAACTTGTCAACATCCTTCTTAAATTGTGGTACCCAGAATTGGACACAGTATTCCAAGTGTGGTCGGACTACGGCAGAATAGAGTAGTATGATTACTTCCCTTGATCTGGACACTACACTTCTGTTGATGCAGCCTAGACTAGCACTAGCCTTTTTTGCTGCCGCATCACAGTGCTGACTCATGTTAAGCTTGTGGTCCACCAAGACCCCTAGATCCTTTTCACATGTACTGCTAGTAAGCCAGATGTCCCCCATCCTATATTTGTGAATCTGGTTCTTCCTGCCTAAGTGTAGAACCTTACATTTGTCCCTATTGAATTTCATTTTGTTAGCTTGCGCCCACTTCACCTTCATTTTCATGAATCCTTAGGAATAAGGTTGGGGTGGGGTTGACAGAAATGAAACGATATTCAATAAGTGATTAGCTATCCATTATGTTTAGGCACTTAGGACCAGTTTGGAAGGTTTGTGTTTTGACAGTATCTAAGGTTAAGTGACTTCTAAGGACCAAAATAGAAGTGACAGGGCAGTCACAAGTATTTTATCCATATTTCTCTCCAGTTCTGTAAAAAGAAAGGGGTTGAATCTATTATTTAGTAGAGAGTACAAGGTCTGGGAGGGACGTGGGTGGCGCTGTGGGTAAAAGCCTCAGCGCCTAGGGCTTGCCGATCGAAAGGTCGGCGGTTCGAATCCCCGCGGCGGGGTGCGCTCCCGTTGCTTGGTCCCAGCGCCTGCCAACCTAGCAGTTCAAAAGCACCCCCGGGTGCAAGTAGATAAATAGGGACCGCTTACCAGCAGGAAGGTAAACGGCGTTTCCGTGTGCGGCTCTGGCTCGCCAGAGCAGCGATGTCACGCTGGCCACGTGACCCAGAATTGTCTCCGGACAGCGCTGGCCCCCGGCCTCTTGAGTGAGATGGGCGCACAACCCCAGAGTCTGTCAAGACTGGCCCCTACGGGCAGGGGTACCTTTACCTTTACCTTTACAAGGTCTGGGTAGGAAGGAGCTGCATCCCTGGCACTACCCACAAGGTACAAACTTTTGCAGAATGACATGGGCAGAAGCTCTTCGATCACTTCAATAAGTTACTAGTCTTCACACACTATACATTTAAAGCAGTACCATGACTCCCCCCAAAGAATCCTGGGAACTGTTGTTTGTTACAGGTGCTAAAAGTCATTAGGAGACCCCTCTTCCCTTCACAAAACTACAATTCTCCGAATTTGCTGAGGAGAGAGACTGGCTGTTCTGAGAACTGCAGCTTTGGCAGGGAAAGATGGGTCTCCTAATGACTTTTAGCACCCTTAATGAACTACAGCTTCCACAATTTTTTAAAAAGTGATATGATAGTGCTTTAAATGTGTAGTGTAGATTGGGCCTAAAATACCAGGAGAGGTGAGGGAAAACTTTTGCAATTCAAATAGTGGGTAGATGGCTTTACAGCGTCAAAGTTCAATAGCAAATATGATGGTTGCTGCAAATTAGCAGATCTGCAAGGTTTGTTATGCATTTAATTGAACTTGGCCAAATTTAAACCTTGTTGACCTGGGAAAGCTTTTTTTTTATATGAGAGCAGCCCAGAGGTTATGCAGAAGCCCCCACTTTGTCTCATGAATATTCAAGTTAAATTAACATGACATTGAAATGAATGATCAATAATATAGCCATGCAGACATTTGGTTCCCTCAGATTTGGTTACTGTAGACTTTCTGATGAGCCAGCAGACTTCTTCCTGCACAGAACCTATTATTTCAAAGATTTAGTAGAAGGCAGCAGCAGCCCCATGATTAAATTCACCAGAAGTAACACCTGACCTGCTGCAGATGCAAAAATTTTCAGTCAGCAAAGCCACTAAACCTCATCCCATGAAACATCTGATTGCTGGACAGTAAGGTTTACTACAAAGTATTAACCATGCTATGCTGCCTATCTCCAAGATATGCATTTTCTTCATGCATTTTCTCAAAAGGTTACTTCCTCTCCCAGTTTACTTGGGAAATGGCAGTGCCTCAATAGCTTGGGTTGAAAGCTGGCTTCAGATTTAAAGAGCCAATGGCAGAATGACTTATGGTGGACCCCTTCATATGCTGAAGGGCCTGCCCCCCTCTACAGACAAGTCTGACAGCAAGGGTGCCCCCTGTCAATGACCTGATGCTACAGTGGCACCAGGTGACCCATTATTGCCACTCCAAGTAATGTAACTGTGAGGGGAACAGGGGTTTCCTATCAACTCTCAGCACCCTTCACAAACTACACTTCCCAAGATTCTTTGGGAGACGCCGTGGCTGTTGAAAGCGGGATTGTGCTTCTTGGTTGTGAGTCCTGGAAGATCTGTTCCCTGCCTTGCATACCTTTTCACACCTGGCCTGGCGCCCGACTAACTCCAGCTACAAAAGTTGAAGCTGCTGAATAGATGGGCTGGGGCATGGTGTGGTTTTTCTGTTGCTGTTTTTGATATACACTCATACCTTGGGTTTACAGATGCTTCAGGTTGCGTTTTTTTTTTGGGTTACGGACCGCCAAAACCTGGAAGTACTGGGTTTTGGCGGTCGTGCATGCGCAGAAGTGCTAAATCACGCTTTGCGCATGCGCAGAAGCACCGACTCGCAACCCGCACGTGCGCAGACGGGGGTTGCGAACGTGCATCCCGCACGGATCACGTTCGCAACCTGAGCGTCCACTGTATATACATATTTGCATCTTTCTTTTAGTTCCTTTATGTAGAAATTGTTTTAATTTGGTAGTGTGCTTTTTGATGTTTTAGTTATCCTTGCTGCTTTTGTTATGCTTGTAACCGGGTAACTTTTTTCATTTTGTAAGCTGCCTTGAGCGTGGTTTGAACTATGGAAAGGAGGCATACAAATAATATTATGGAATGTATGGTGCAGATAAGGGCCTAAGACTGAGGAAACAAGGTTCATATCCCCATTCAGCCACACAGCTCAGTAGCTAACCTTGAGCTAGCTACAATCTCTCTGCCTAACTTACCTCACAGGGTTGTTCTGAAGATAAAATGACGCGGGGGCAGGGGGAGTACCATGCAGGCATTCTGGGACAAAAGGTGAGACAGACATGAAATGAGTGTATGGGAATAACAACCTCATACGGCCAGGGCTTGGCTGAGGTTCACAGATGCATCGTTTAACACTCTATCCAGAAACAAATCTGGCAAGCCTCTTCTCTAGTCACATTGAATCATGTTTTAAAGATGCTTTTATTTATGAGAGCTTGTTATGATTAGTTTTAATCTAGATGTGCTGGCATGAATTTAAACTGAGATGTTTTATATTATTTCATGATATGACAGTGTTATTTTATTTTTATTATTATCGATTAGTCAATGTTTTAACATCCCAGTTTCTGTAAGCCACTTCTGTCATGAGTAATCCTAAAGGACAAGGTATAAATATAAATGAGTATCATACAAAAGATAAAATGTGTTAGGTTGAGGGTCATGTGGTGCAGTGATTAGGGCAGGCATAGGCAAACTCCCGCCCTCCAGATGTTTGGGACTACAATTCCCATTGTCCCCTAGCTAACAGGACCAGTGGTCAGGGATGATGGGAATTGTAGTCCCAAACATCTGGAGGGCCAGACTTTGCCTATGCCTGGGTTAGGGTATCAGACTAGGACCTGGGAGGCCAGGTTTCAAATCTCCACTCAGCCATGAAGCTCACTGGGTGACCTTGGGGCAGTCTCTAACTCTCAGCCTAACCTACCTCATAGAGTTGTTGCAAGTATAAAATGGGAAGGAGGAGAACTCTGTACGCCACCTTGAGTTTCTTGAAGGAAAGGTGGGATATAAATACAATACAATAAATAAAAATAAATTTGACTGTGCACAAAGATCTTACATCTTTTCTTGACAGGATAAAATACATGCTGCAGCGCAAAACCTATCAGAGAAGTGTGCAATGCATCAAATCGATATGCACCAAGAATGCATCAGACCTTTTAGTCTAATTGCAGAACTTGATAGTTCTTATACTGCAACATCTGTTCCCATGCCATTTACAGTTTTCCTGTTGTAAATATTTACAGTTTCCTTTTTAACTTGACATGTATATTGTAAGCTGCCAGTCCTGTTTATTTATGCTATTGTCATTTTGAAGTAGCAGAGAGGCTCCGATCTGATGTACATGCCCCTATGAGTCAGCCCTACTGGACCTGGTAAACATACAAAGGATTCCACTGAAAGTCAGTTATCATTTATTCAGCAAATACTCTTATGGCAACCATTGCTATCTAGCACACATTCAGTACATGTCCCTCTGCCTTACGGGTATGCATTTTCTCTTCATACTTTCTGGAATTTTGCAGCTATGTACAACTTGTGTGTGTGTTTGTATGTATGTATATGTGTGTGTGTGTGTGTGTGTGTGTGAGAGAGAGAGAGAGAGAGAGAGAGAAAGAAAGAGAAAGAGAAAGAGAGAGAATGTTTATATATCTTCCTATATACATTTGTGTAAGGCTGTCATCAGGCTTGTAGTTTGTGTGGCCTCTCACAGGCGGCACTATGAATTATAGCATGGTAATGGGCTTCTGAGAGCTGCTGTCACCTGCTGCTGGGTGACACCAACATTGGAGCCAAATAGTTCCCCACCCCTGGTCTAAGGGGTTAGTGTGGGTGGTTTGGTAGGATTCATGAGCAATGTAAACAGAAATCTAGCCCCTAGTAGGTGTATATGTGTGTCTTTGCGCGTGTGCGTGTGTGTATGAGAGAATATGAATGAATATGAGAGAGATCTGGTCCAGCAGAAGTTCAGCAACATCTGGAGGGCCAAAATTTCCCCACATCTGATCTAGTCAAAACCAACCCCATTCTAAGTTTAAAAAAATCAACAGACCAGGCTCATTATTGTTTATCATTCTAGTTCTCTCTTCCTCTGTTCCCACAACAGCCTTTGCCTGACCAGTTCACACAGGTGGGAGGAACATTTTTTTTGCATGAGTGACATGGATCCACGTTACCCCAAATACACATAAAAGTGTACATGGCATATCCTGCTCAGCATAAAAACAGAGCTAGCCATACTGCTATGAAAACGGCATACCAGATAGGAATGAAATCCAAGAGAAGAAGACCATTAACTGCATTTTGATATTTCATTTATGTCAGGGTTTTTAAACTGTTGGTACACACTCACAGCTAACATCCTCAGCGTGCATTAATTTATAGTAATTCTTTGGATATAAACTTGCAATTGATTGTTTCCAAAATGTAGAGTGACAGGGGAGAGTGGCTCTTCCCAAGTTCTGGAACTCCTTGCCAAAAGACTTTAAATTGATTTGCAAATGTGCTGCAATTTATTTTAGTTGGTTACTTTTATTAATGCTTTTTCCAGCTTAAAAAACCCCAAGGGTTTTATTGTATTTGATTATATTTTATTTTATTTTATTGTATCTGCGCTATTGTTTGTAAGCTATCTTGAACACCATTTAGTGGAAATGTGAGATACAAATTTAACAAATAAATATGACTGGTCATGCCAGAAGTTTTATAGGTCAGCTTAAGGATTCAAATGAACTGTTTAATAATAATAATAATAATAATAATAATAATTTATTATTTATACCCCGCCCATCTGGCTGGGCCTCCCCAGCCACTCTGGGCGGCTTCCAAAAGAATATTAAAATACTATGATACATCAAACATTAAAAGCATCCCTAAACAGGGCTGCCTTCAGATGTCTTCTAAAAGTCTGATAGTTGTTGTTCTCTTTGACATCTGGTGGGAGGGCGTTCCACAGGGCGGGCGCCACTACCGAGAAGGCCTCCTGCCTGGTTCCCTGTAACTTGGCTTCTCGCAGTGAGGGAACCGCCAGAAGGCCCTCGGTGCTGGACCTCAGTGTCCGGGTAGAACGATGGGGGTGGAGACGCTCCTTCAGGTATACTGGACCGAGGCCCTTTAGGGCTTTAAAGGTCAGCACCAACACTTTGAATTGTGACAACACTTGTTAAAGGTTCTGGACACAGTTCGAACCAATGTGTCAAAACAGTCCAACATGATTAGTGAATCAATATTGCAAGCCAGTGCATGCCTACTCAGAAGTAACCCCCACTGAGTTCAACAGGATTTACTTCCAGGTAAGCGTGTACAGGACTGCAGGCTAAAGAAACTCAAATTATTTACACCACACACTGAAACATGTATAAGCAGAAAAGAAATACAAGTCTGTTCCATTCTGACAAATCTACCATTCATAAATTCCTCCTCCAGGTGATTTATACGTTGCAGCTGAACAAAAAGGAATTGCTTGTGCTCCAGACTGGAGCCAGGATGCTACAATTGTTGCAGGAGAAACACATTAAAGTGGTAAAAGGAATCTTGCCAAAAGGATATGAAGAACTGTAATCTCCTTCCAGCACAGGCAGTGGAGCTGGGAAGAGAAGGGTATCCAATTCACTTGTATGATATAAGAGGAAATAACAGGCATATCTGAGGAATGCTTGATTTGCTGTTTTTTGAGTCTCCAATCAGTACTTCTTCCATTTAAGTTGGATGTAACCAATGGAATCGCTTCTAGATGATTTGGACTATGACACCCATCACCCCTAGCTATTCACCATGCTGGCTAGGACTGATGGGAGTTGAAGTACAACAATATCTGGAGGGTGGCACATTGTCTATCCTAGGTTTAAGTACATATTTTGAGGGGTGTGCATCAAATTTACATGTCAACATCTCAAACAAGTGGCATGCAACTAGAAGGAATGGTATTTTATTTGAATTCAGCACCTGACAGCAACTTGGAATTTATGTAAGCACATTTTTGATTGTTTAAAATTGCTTCAAATTCATTATCTCAGCGATCCTTACAACAGTCCTATAACTCCAGCCAGTATTATGATGCCCATAGTACTAACAGATACAAATCTGAACCAGGGACTTCTCAGCTCACACCTCCTGGATAATGGTGGGGGCATTTACAGGGTGCATTAACCCATTCACTATACCACCAAATCATCGGCGCAGTTGCAGTTCCACACATTCCTTCAGATGACCATATCTGCAAACTACAGTGTTTCCTAAGCAGGTGACAGAGCTCAGAAGTACCAAGAAGCCACGCAGTCCAAAATGCCACCTGGTTATCACAGTGGGGGAAATGCTTTGCATCATTTTACGTTCCTGGACTACAAGAAACAAAAGCCTTTAATGCCTCAACCCACATGTCCCAAGGGCAGCTGGTGAAAACAACAACAAAAACAGCCAGCTGGCAACCCACAGCCCAATTAACATATTTGTGAAATGCCATGGGTGCTGATATCCCGTTGTTTAATCCTACGCAGCTCTGGCAAGCATCTATGAGAAGAACCACATGGGCACCACTGAATGGCTTGGTTCATTCCTACACCATTATGCTTCTGGTGTGGGGAGGAACTATGCCACTCACCTGCCTTGTGTGGTCCTTCTTCTAGACACTGCCAAACTAACCTGAAACGGGACCTTTACAATCTTCAGCTGAGGTCCCTTTGTGTGTTGCAAGTTCATGTTCAGGACACATATAGTTAGAAGCCAGTTAACCTGCTGAATTGCCTTGCCACATGCTGTATATACCCATTCAATCATTTCCTGGTACAGCTTTGGTGCTGTTAACACAGTGGTTTGACTTCACCCCCGGAGGTGCACTCCAATGTCTCCCAAGACAGATGGATGCCAATAATAATAATACAGTAATAATACGCTCAACCAAACCAAGGGTCAAGTCTAACTCTCTTCTCCAGGAGCAGCTAACCCAAGATGTGCAACAGAGCTTCAGGCTCTGGTAAGTAAGATAGCATCAAAGGTATGTGTCATCTCACCCACCCACCTCACTGTGCACTAAGCCAGAACACAGTTCCCAGAGACTTCCTTGTGTGCCATCCGAACCCCCCACGCCCACTATGCCCATGGGCGTCATGCAGGTTTCATCAGTTTGATGTGAAATGTGGAGCGGTGAGTCAACGGAGAAGTCTCCCTCAGGAGGTCGTGGACTCTCCTTCCTTGGAGGTTTTTAAGCAGAGGTTGGATGGGTGCTTTAGCTGAGATTCCTGCATTGCAACTCTACAATTCCATGATTCTATGTGTTAATCCCCCCCAAGAAAGATTCAGGGCAGACAAAACAAAGCACCTCTTCACACAGTGCACAGTTAAACTGTGGAATTCGTTGTCATAAGGTGTAGTGAAAGCCACTAACATGGATTGGTTTAAAGGAGGATTAAGCTAATTCATGGCGGGTCAATTGCTACTAGCCACAATGGCTATATTCTGCCTCTACCAACAGAGGCAATGTGTCTATGAATATCAGTTGCAGGGCATCCCAAGTAGAAGACTTAGTACAGGGGTCTGCAACCTTTAAGACAAAAAGAGCCACTTGGACCCGTTTCCGAAGGAAAAAAAAACTGGGAGCCGCAAAACTCGTCATTATAAAAATAACTTTTTTGTCACTTTTTTATTATTTCTTTGTTTGACTCCTCAGAATTACTCCTCCTCATAGAAATAAACGTTAAATTAACAAGTTACCTTTTTGTGTGTGTGTGTTCTTCACTCCCCTTCAAAACAGTGACCAGCGTACACGCCCCCTTTCAATGCAGTGACCAGCGTACAGTGGTGCCTCGCAAGACGAAAAGAATCCGTTCCGCGAGTCTCTTTGTCTAGCGGTTTTTTCGTCTTGCGAAGCAAGCCCATTAGCGGATTAGCGCTATTAGCGGATAAGCGGCTTAGCGGCTTAGAAAAGGGGGGGGGGAGGGGAAAAAAGTCGGAAAAACTCGCAAGACATTTTCGTCTTGCGAAGCAAGCCCATCGGGAAATTCGTCTTGCAAAGCACCTCCAAAACGGAAAACCCTTTCGTCTAGCGGTTTTTTCGTCTTGCGAGGCATTCGTCTTGCGGGGCACCACAGTACAATCTAGCGGGCGGGCGGGAAGGTGACGTCGGGACGGTGCATGACTAACGCACGCACCGCCCCCATGCAACGTCACAGCCAGTACAGCGCCCGCCACAGTGGGGAGTGTCAGGGCGCACAATGCGCCTCCTCCCCTCGCTAGTATCCGCCCCGGAGCCACGGCAAAGGTGTAAAAGAGCCACATGCGGCTCCGGAGCCGTGGGTTGCAGACCCCTGACTTAGTAGAAGGCTGTTGCACTCAGATTCTGCTTCTGGGTTTTCCACAGACATCTGGACAGCCACTGTGAGAACAGGAAGGTGGCCTAGGTGGGCCTTTGGCCTTATTCTGAAGAACATAATCCTTCTTGGAAAGGGGGTTTAATCCTAAATAAATGGAGTTAGGATTGCAGCCTTTGCAAGGAGTAACTCCAACCAAATTCAGCTTGGTTTAGTTCTGGGTAGACATGCACAGGATTTCACCTTTTGCGTAACAATCCATGAACATTAATAAAAGCAAATAATCAACTAGCTGAAATAAGAATAATAGAATTGTAGATTCTATTCAGTGGTGCCCATGTGGATGATCTATTCTAGCGCAACCCCATGAAATGCAGGAATATGCAGCTGTTCCATATGGGGGAATGGGGATCAAACCTGCAACCTTGGCGTTTTGAGCACCACACTCTAACCAGCTGAGCTATCAGGAAGGAGATCTATGAGAACAGAGGAAGCCCAGCAGATTTCCACAGGAAGGGTACTGTTATTATTTCAATTTACATCCTGTCCTTCCTTCCTAAAAGAGTCCAAGGCAGCCAACACAACAATAACAATAAAATTAAAACATTCTAAAACCAGTTGCGTACCATCACATTCTCTTAATACAGTGATTTCGGGATTGCCAGGAACCACATCTTTCTCCCATCAAACTAGGCCATTTTGGCCCTACCAACGAAAAGGCCTTGTCTCTTTACATCTGATCTCAAGTAAAGAGAAGATGGAAAGCACAGTGTCAGGTGCTATCTTGAATCTTAATAAGGTGTGTACGCAAGGCAGCTGTTCTTGAGGCAATTAAAGGCTGCCTCAAAAGTTACTGAATCCCTTCCTCTGCAATCTCAGAGGCCGAGCATCTTCCAGAAGTGCTGTACAAGTGAGTTTACATGTGCATATTTATCCTTGGTGCTTGCAACATCAGGAAAGAAATTGCATGTCTCAATGACTATCACAGAAGATCTACCTCAGATGGCACTTTCCTTCTGCCCCCCACTGAAGCTTTTCAACAGGGGAATCTCACACCTTCTCACTGAGTGATAACAAGCCATGCCTTAATTTTGCATGTGCAAATGAACCTTTGAATATTCTAGTTTCGGGGCTAGGAACTGACCCCAATTCTACCATATTAGAGGTGACAGTATAAAATGGGTTTTCATTATAAAAAGTGCAGCATGACCAGAGAGGGGGTGGCGACCCACAACCCTGGGGCTGACTGTTGCCCTTGGCCAAATTTTATGTCGCCTTTGGCTTACTTTCAAAAATAATCACTTCAGACTTAAGGCAAGGGTGATTTCTCCTACCCTGGCAATCTCCTGGAGGGGAGAGGCAAATTGAGGTGGCAGAAAGAGAGAGGGGAAAGGAGTAGCTCCACTCACTGCTGGTTTGGGCCCTGCTCACAATCAGCATACAGTCCTACCCTGAGGGAATGTAGCTCTCAAAATATTGCCCACTCCTGACTTCTACAAGTCTAGGCCAAGGGGCAGTGGCGTAGCGTGGGGGGTGCAGGGGGGGGGCGGCCGCACCGGGCGCAACATCTGGGGTTAGGGCAAATCCACGGGTTAGGGGGCGCAAATCCACGGGTTAGGGGGCGCAAATTACTTGCCTTGCCCCGGGTGCTGACAACCCACGCTATGCCACTGCCAAGGGGTCCTCATACCAAGTGGGCCACAAGAGTACTTCCACACAGAACCCATGGGGCACACACTGCCTTGTGGGGGGGCATGAGGCCAAAATCTGACATCCCCCCCAGCCCTCATGAGGAGCTGGGCTTTGCAAAGGAGGCATAAGGCTCTGGCTGGGTCCTAGAGCTCTTCCACCATCTTCCCAAAGCTGGAAAAGTGCTAAATAGGCTTCGGCAAGGAGAGGAATCTAGGACCCTGTCAGAGCCCTCACTCCTCCTTCCCAAAGCCCAGTGCCTTGCTTACCTGGCTTGGGAAAGCAGCGTCATGGGCGTAACCAGGATTTTTGTGGGGGGGGGGCAGCCAAAGTTGTTGAGCTTCTTTTAGGAGATCGCCCTAAGTTATTGAATTTTCTTGGGGAAATCATGGGTAAAAATACCCCCATTGCAGGGAGCAAGCTTTCATAGGGGGGTAGGCATCTGCTGGGGGGTGGGGCAGAACCTCAGTTAATTGAGTACTTTCAATGCTTTCCAATAATTTTGGGATGGGCTACACTCATGGGCAGCATAAGGGCTGTGGGGGGGGTGTCAATTGTAGCTGAGGGCCACAAAAAAGGCCGCATGTGTTGGTCCACCCTGGTCTAGTCTGCCTCTGGAGGTACTTAATTTTTTCCACAATATCTCCAGTTTGGGGGCCAGAGTGGGGAGTGCTTTCAAATAAGAATTCACCGACATGAAATCTATACTTGCCTGCACCCTAACACTTTCTGAACTTCTGAATTAGCCAGCACCAAGCACAGTTAAACTTGGAAGTTAGGTCAGGAGAAGACAATATAATTGGGGTGTTAAACCTTGCTGGTATTTCATGGAGCTTCTCTTTCAAATATTTATCCTGACTTGTCCCCGTCCCCCACCAACTTGTTGAGCACCTCCCTTTTAACACTGGCTCCCTTACAACACAAGCCTCAAACTGATATGTTTTGGTGAATGTGTTCACATGCAGGGATTCCATAAAAATGACAACAAATTGATGCTTCTAGACAGATAATGTGGGGCCTTTTTACTGATGGAACCCTGAATCAGGATATCCATCCAATTCTGACTCAGGATACTCAAATTCAAAGTCAGGATAGCTGCCAATATGAATTTATACATTCCTCCCTTCCAATTCATTATCAAGCACCTGCTTATCTTAAAGCAGACTGGCTGAAGAGGGGGGGGGGGGGAATCAAACACCAAATCAACCACTCCAGATCAGGCCACATGGCATCTGTCCAAAAGACTTCCCAAGCCTCCAAATCTGAATAATATTTTTGGTTGGTTGGAAGTAGTCTGTTTGCAGAACAACACAGGAAAATCTTGTCCCAGCAGCAAACAAAGCAAGACATTTGAGTCCTGCAGTTCTCTCTGCAGGCAAAACAGTCTCCCTCAAAGCGCATGCAATCTCCAAAACTACAAGATACTTAAAATGCAGTGTCATCAGCACTGCTGAATCGAAACCTCGCAGTATTTATCATTACAGTGGCAAATGCAAATATATACAGCTGCATGATTTGACTTTATACTCGATCTGCTTTTTAAAAAACGGTTTTAAAATACAACACAGGAGCTCAAAAGGACATGTTTTCTCCCCTGGAATCTAGTAGATATTATTTTCTCCCTTCCCCCCTTTCTAATTAAAAGAAATACACAGGGTATCCAGAAAAAGGACAAGCAAGTAGCAGCTATTAAGAGCAGTGGGGGGGGGGGGGAATCTTTCCCAGCAGTTCCATTATATTAAGGGGAAAGGAAGGCAGCCCCCTCTTTATTGCCCCCCTTGTACTGAAAGCAGACAATTACGTTGCAACCCCCCTGTCCCCTCCCAATAACCCTGAAGTTACTTATGCCCATGCCCTAAAGTCAAAGTGCATTGCACCCAATTTCCAGAAGGCTATGGATTCTCAAGTCACACGCCAAGGCATATTGTGATGTTAGCATATTCATTAGCTAGACTCTGCAAAGCATCCTTAATAGGCCAAGGTGCACTTAAAGGGGGGCGGGGGACAACAACCAGCCAATACCACAAATAACTGCTATTTGAAAGGCAGCATAGGAAACGAAACAACAGCAATGCATCTAAATAGTACAAACCCTTCTCGCTGGGGCAAATCCACACTGGGACATGTACCAGCTTGGCAAGGGTTCCTCCTTATGTTCCACCCCCCCTTTTTTTCCTTCGTTCCTCTCCTTCTCTCCGGATGCCACCCACACTGTCTGGCAGTCTCCGAATGCAGCCAGGTGTCCTTCTGATAAGAAACAGGAAGTAGCGCCAAGCCCCCCCCCCCCCTTGCCACACAGAGGGTCACCTGCCTAACTCCTTCCTATTCCTTAAATCCTCTCTCGGCCAGGTCAGGTCAGAGACTCAAGCAACTCCTTCCCTTGTTGGAACAAAGAGGCAAGAGGCAATTCCAAGCCCTTCTTCCAAAATAAAATAGCTGAGTAAGAAAGCTGGTCTCTCTCTCTCTCTCTCATGCGCAACACACACATCATGCAGCTTCTCCACAAGCACCAGTGGTGACATATTTGGGAGGAGGGGGCCAGGACATGCATCCCAAACCCAGGAGAGCCACAGCTGTCCCTTTTGCAGCAACTGTGTGCAAATTGCCTTCTATGGGAAAGGGGAAAAAAAAAAAGCCAAATCCATCGCTCTCCCAGCGATGGAAGTGACTCACCGCCTGCTCGACCTAACTAATAATTCCCATTGAAATTAACACTTCCCTTGCCATTATTCTCCGCAAGGACAGAGCCGGGAAGATATAAGGAGGTGGGGGGGGGAGGGCGCCAACTTACGGAAGTGTAGTTGCTCTTCTGGCTCCGGATCTCCTGCTCCTGGAACTGCAGCCCCGCCAGGTGCTTCTCCAGGGCTTCCCAGTCCATGGTGGGCAGCGGGGGCTCCTGCTCTTGCCAAGCCGTGCCCCCTCCTCCTCCCAAGGAGTTCTCCAAAGGGTGGAAGGCTACCAGCGAGCCCCCGTTGCTCAGCCTGCCCATGCCTCCCCCGGGCTGCCCTTTCTGGAGGCGGGGGGCTTTGCCGTAGCCGCCGCCGCCGCCGCCCCCTTTGTGCCCAGTCCTGCGGCTAGAGGGCACCACGTTGGCATTGTGCCGGAGGTCCAGCGGGTGGTGCGGCTGGCGGTGCTGGCGCTGGGGATGCTGAGGAGCCGGGTGGCCGTGGGGAGCCGGGGGTGGCATAGCAGGGGTGGCGGTGGCGGTGATGGTGGGGAGGGCGAGGCGGGCGCTCCTCGCCTCCTCCAGCTCTTGCGCTAAACTCCTCCTGGCAGGGGCGGTTCGGGCACAGCGGCGGGCATCGTCCCTGTCCTCCGCCCACGCATCAGTCACCTTCCTCTGGTACACCTGGAAGTCCTCCTCCCCCTCTTCTTCCTCCTCCTCCTCCTCCTCTTCCTCGTCTTCCTCCTCCTCCTCCTCCTCCGAGTCCTCCAAAGCAGCCAAGTCCAGGCTGGTGGGCGAGGGGGAAGATTTGCATTCCGAGCAAGGGGTCACTTTGCTGGAACTCGATTCCGAGCTGGAGCGGCTGCTGCAAGGGTCGCTGCCTAGATCCATGCCATCCTAGAGGACAGAGGAAGAGAGAGCGTTAGAAAAAGACCTATAGCCTAGCTCTCCTTTCCTGCCTTGGCTGCTGCTGCTGCTGTTGGAAGAACATCCCCGCCAGGCACTGAAAGAACCAGACAGACGCTTTCCCTCTCTCCAGATGCTGCCAGACTCTTAAAGGGAAAAGCCGGCGAAGGAAGGGAATCTTGGGGAGGGGGGGGGGGGAGAGAGAAGCCAAGGGGTGGGGAGGGGAGATCTCCGGCACTTCCCCGAAGTTTCCCACCCCACCTAGGCAGGGCATCCGCTTTGCGAGGAGAGGGGAGGGAGAGGTCTCCCAAGCAGGGGCGGGCCCTCTTGAGCCCCACCTAACGAGGAGGAAGGGGGCGCGCAGCAGCAGCACCGGCAGCGCTCCGCCTGGAGAGCTCAGGCGCCGCCGCCGCCGCCAACAGTTTCCTCTCCAGCACCGGCCGGGAGTCCCTCCTTGCCCTGCGACGGCTCCGGAAAGTTCCCGGCTCCCTCGCGCGCCCACTTGCCAATACAGAGCGCGAGCTACGCCGGTAGCGCGAGGGAAAGGGGGGGGGGAAAGGAGGGAGTCTGGGAACCCCACGCAGGCGGCGTAAAACTGGAGGGGGGGAAAAGAGTGAATGAGACAATGCCGGCCCCACACCGCCCCCTACGGTACAGCCGGAGGGATCCTGGTGGCCGAAAAGGAGCCCAAAGCGTGGCCCCGGCAGGAGCTGAGCCACCTCTTCCCCCGAATTCTTTTCTGGGGGGGTGCGGCGCAGTTATGTCTCCTCCTTCACACACGTAAAAGCAGCAGGGTTTTATTGGAGGGGAGAGGGAGATTGCCACTTCGCCGGAGAAGCATGAGTTTGAATTTGAAAAGTGGTGCAGCAGAGCAGAATTGCCAGATGCGATTGGCACGTGGTACCATCAGCCTCCACGGCATCTTCATGGATTGGGGTTTGAGTGGGGGGGGGGGACGGGACACACATGACCCATTGGGCTGCAACATGTAAAAGAGGCTGAGAAGCCGGACCCTGTTCTATTTCCCACTCTTCAGCGAATGGTGGATTGAGATTAATTGGGTGCTTGTTTCCACATGATGATGATGATGATGATGATAACAACAACAACAACAATAATAATTTATTTGTACCCCGCCCATCTGACTGGGTTTCCCCAGCCACTCTGGACGGCTTCCAACAAAAATTAAAAATACATTAAAATGTCACACATTAAAAACTTCCGTGAACAGGGCTGCCTTCAGATGTCTCCTAAATGTCAGGTACAGTGGTAAAGGTAAAGGGACCCCTGACCATTAGGTCCAGTCGTGGCTGACTCTGGGGTTGCAGCGCTCATCTCGCTTTATTGGCCAAGGGAGCCGATGTACAGCTTCCGGGCCATGTGGCCAGCATGACTAAGCCGCTTCTGGTGAACCAGAGCAGCACAAGGAAATGCCGTTTACCTTCCCACCAGAGTGGTACCTATTTATCTACTTGCACTTTGACGTGCTTTCGAACTGCTAGGTTGGCAGGAGCAGGGACCAAGCAACAGGAGCTCACCCCGTCACGGGGATTCGAACCGCCGACCTTCAGATCGGCAAGCCCTAGGCTCTGTGGTTTAGACCACAGCGCCACCTGCGTCTTGGGTTAAGTACTTAATTCGTTCCGGAGGTCCGTTCTTAACCTGAAACTGTTCTTAACCTGAAACACCACTTTAGCTAACGGGGCCTCCTGCTGCTGCCGCGCCGCGGCTGCACGATTTATGTTCTCATCCTGAAGCAAAGTTCTTAACCTGAGGTACTATTTCTGGGTTAGCGGAGTCTGTAACCTGAAGTGTATGTAACCTGAAGTGTATGTAACCCGAGGTACCACTGTAGTTGTTTATCTCTTTGACATCTGATGGGAGGGTGTTCCACAGGGTGGGCGCCACTACTGAGAAGACCCTCTGCCTGGTTCCCTGTAGCTTTGTTTCTCGCAATGAGGGAACTGCCAGAAGGCCCTTGGCGCTGGACCTCAGCGTCCGGGCAGAACGGACATGAGGGGTAAAAAGTGTCCCCTCCTATAGCAAGGAATGAGCAGCTTTAGGATGTAGTGGATCTTCAGCTAAGTTTGCTTAAACCTTCAGCTTGAACATCTATTCAAAAGGAGTTCCACTGAATTCAATGGGGCTTTCTCTTGAACAAGTGGACGGCAGTCTTCTACATAGAAGTAGGCCTCCAGTTCAGTAGGGCTTCCTCCCATTACATTATATTTTATTTTTTCATGTTGATATGTTTTTTTATTAGAGTTTTTCATAAAACAATAAAGTCCAGGGTTTGTACATTTTAGTAAAAATGCCAAATTATTTTTGTGCTTCCTTGGTCAAGA
Source organism: Podarcis cretensis (assembly GCF_951804945.1). Taxonomy (NCBI): domain Eukaryota; kingdom Metazoa; phylum Chordata; class Lepidosauria; order Squamata; family Lacertidae; genus Podarcis; species Podarcis cretensis. Next base: position 82,270,712 of record NC_137174.1, on the reverse strand, counting down.
TTTTTAGCAAGCCACAGAAAGCCCTCTACGCTTCACAGGTGTTAGCTCCTCATTGCAAAGATAAATGGAAAAAAGTAGCCTGCGAAGGTTGTTTTTAAATATACAAATCAATTTTTAACACACCTATCCAGAACTCTAGGCATCCTGCCAGGTTTTTATTTTTTTTTAAGTAAATCCATAGCATAAGAAAAATGCCACAATATAACCTGGCACTCATAATAATAAAGCACTTCAAACAAGTCAATACAGGGGAATCATTTCAACTTCTTCCAAAATAAGGCTAACAGTGGATAAATAAATAAATAAAATCCCAGGAAGGGGGGGGGGGAATGTCACATTCATATATTCTCACAATGAAGCCAAAGTTCTTCCCCTCTCCACAATTCCTCTTTCCTTGCAAAACAGCCTGAGGAAATGGATGAGCTTTGCAACATGCCCAGAAGGTCAACAGATTCAGACTTCTTATAAATCAAGACAAGTCGCACCAAAGACATCTTTGTTGATTCACAAAACAGCTGTATAACTCAGAAACAAGTCCCAACAGGTAGACAAACTTGTAACATTCAGGAGCATACAGATAAAACCTAACACTTTGATCTCCATCAGAAACTAGCTAGTAGTCACTAGACTATTTTCACAAACTCAGTAAGAGGAGGTCATGGTAAGCAACAGAAATGTGATACAGCTACTATAGATGGGTTGGACTCGATGGCCCTTGTGGTCTCTTCCAACTCTATGATCCTATGATTATGATTCTATGACCATGATGGTCTTTTTTTTTTTATAATAATTTTTATTAATTTTCCACACAAATAATAAAGAACAATATAAAACAGTATAACTTCAAGCTCATCGGTTCATGCCCTTTTTTCTTTGACTTCCCCATACCTCCCCATCCCTGCATCCTTATTTAATAATTCTTTAGCAACCCTTAGGTCTATTGTCTTAATTCCCTTTCATCAAAAATTTCTTAAGTTTTTTATTTACTGCTGCAATTCTTTACTTCTTACCCCCTGACATCTTAACACTCCTCAATTTTACAATTATTTTTAAGGTATATTTTGAATTTCTTCCAGTCCTCTTCCATTGTCTCTTTCCCCTGGTCCCGGATTCTGCCCGTCATCTCGGCCAGTCCCATAAAGTCGATCACCTTTGTTTGCCATTCTTCCAGAGTAGGTAGTTCTTGCGTCTTCCAATACTTTGCCAGTAGAATTCTTGCTGCTGTAGTGGCATACATAAAGAAAATCCTATCCTTCCTTGACACCACTTGGCCCACCATGCCCAAGAGGAAAGCCTCTGGTTTCTTAGGAAAAGTCCACTTAAGGACCTTCTTAATTTCATTATAGATCATTTCCCAGAAAGCTTTAACCTTTGGGCAGGTCCACCAAAGGTGGTAGAAAGTGCCTTCAGTCTCATTACATTTCCAACACTTATTATTAGGCAAATGATATATTTTTGCAAGCTTGACTGGGGTCATGTACCATCGGTAGATCATTTTCATAATATTTTCTTTTAAGGCATTACATGCAGTAAATTTAATACCGGTGGTCCATAACTGTTCCCAGTCAGCAAACATAATATCATGACCGATATCTTGTGCCCATTTAATCATAGCTGATTTCACCATTTCATCCTGTGTATTCCATTTTAACAGCAAGTTATACATTTTTGATAAGTTCTTAGTATTGGGTTCCAACAATTCTGTTTCTAGTTTTGACTTCTCTTTCTGAAATCCTATTTTCCTGTCCTGTTTAAACGTCTCATTTATCTGATGGTAATGCAACCAGTCTCGAACCTTAGGCTTTAGTTTCTCATAACTCTGAAGTTTCACCCTTTCGCCATCGTATTCTAAAATCTCATGATATTTTGGCCATTTAGAATCCATATTAAGTTTTTTTACTTCCCTAGCTTCCATTGGTGACACCCACCTAGGGGTTTTACTTTCCAACAAATCTTTGTATCTAATCCAAACGTTATACAATGCTTTCCTTACAATATGGTTTTTAAAGCTTTTATACACCTTTACCTTGTCGTACCATAAGTATGCATGCCAACCAAAACTATTGTCGTACCCTTCCAGATCCAAAATGTCAGTGTTCTCAAGAAGTAGCCAGTGTTTCAACCAGCAGAAAGCTGCTGATTCATAATAAAGTCTTAAGTCCGGCAGGGCAAACCCCCCTCTATCCTTTGCATCAGTTAAAATCTTAAATTTAATTCTGGGCTTTTTGCCCTGCCAGACAAATTTTGATATGTCTTTCTGCCACTTCTTGAAACAGTCCATCTTGTCCACAATCTGCAACGTCTGGAATAAGAACAGCATTCTAGGCAATACATTCATCTTAATAGTAGCGATTCGGCCTAACAAGGAAAGATTCAACCTTGACCATATTTCCAGATCCTTTTTAACTTCTGACCAACATTTTTCATAATTATCCTTAAATAAGTTCACATTCTTGGATGTTAAGTTTACCCCCAGGTATTTTACCCTTTTTGTTATTTCCAAGCCTGTTTCATTCTGAAAACTCTCTCTTTCTTCCATTGTTAAATTTTTTTCCAACACTTTCGTTTTTTGTCTATTCAATTTAAAACCTGCTACTCGACCAAATATATCAATTAATTCTAATACTCTTTTAGTACTAGTGTCTGGCTGTTGCAAGGTCAATACCAGATCGTCTGCAAATGCTCTTAATTTGTAATGTCTAACTCCGACCTGAACTCCTTTAACCAACTGGTCCTTTCTGATCATGTTTAACAAAACCTCCAGGACTGATATAAAAAGCAAAGGGGATATTGGGCAACCCTGTCGTGTACCTTTTTCTATAGGTATTTCTTCTGTTACCACGTTATTTACAATTAATTTGGCCTTTTGTTGAGAATATATTGCACCTATACCGTTTTCAAAACCTTGGCCTACCCCCATCCCTTGGAGATTCTTTTTCATAAAGGTCCAACAAATGTTGTCAAAGGCTTTCTCCGCGTCCACAAAAATCAAAACTGCTTTCCTGTTAATATCAACGTCCAGCAGCTCCAAAATGTCTATAATGTTTCTCACATTGTCTGACATATGTCTACCTGGGAGAAAGCCTGTTTGGTCCTTATGAATCTCTTCTGCTAACACTCTTTTCAATCTTTTTGCCAAAATGTCTGCAAAAATTTTGTAATCCACATTGAGTAAAGATATAGGGCGGTAGTTTTTAACCTGGTTCTTCTCAGTCTCTGTTTTCGGTATAAGTGAGATGAAAGCCTCTTTCCACGATTCAGGTGCCTTTTTCCCCTTCAAAATTTCATTGCAAACTTCCTTCAATGGTTGTATCAGCCATTCTTTCAGCATTTTGTAGTATTTGGCCGTCAGGCCGTCTGGTCCTGGTGATTTTCCCAATTTCATGTTTTGAATGGCACCCTCTATTTCTTGTTCTGTTATTTCCTCATTTAAGATCCTTTTACTTTGTTCTGAAATTTTTGGTAGACCGTATTTTCTGATGAATTCTTCTATTTCTTGTTCGTTGATTGGCCCTTGTGCATACAATTTCTTAAAAAAACTTTGAAAGCAATTGTTGATCTCATTGGGTTTGTGAATAATTTTTCCATCCATTTCTAGACTTGTTACAGTATTCATTTTCTGCCTTTTTTTCAGTTGCCATGACAGAAGTTTCCCACATTTATCCGCTGATTCAAAAGTTCTTTGTCTCATTTGCTTTATCTTCCATTCTATTTGTTGGTTCATAAGCTCCATGTACTGCATCTGATAAAACTTTATTTCTCTCAAAATCTCATGGGACTTTGGTTTAGACCTCAACTTCTTCTCTCCTTCTTTTATTTTTTCTAAAAATTTTTCCTTCTTCTCATTTTGTTGCTTCCTCTTTATAGAATTTTGTTGAATTAGGAAACCTCGCATCACGGCTTTGCTTGCGTCCCAGATTATTCTTTTTTCCACATCTGTTTTCCTGTTGATCTCAAAGTAATCTTTTAATGTTTTAAGGGCCTTCTTGTGGATCTCTTCATCCTTAAATAGGGTGTCATTCATTCTCCATCTAAAGGATCCAGTTGTTGTTAGTTTCATCTCCATCTTCACCGCGTTATGGTCGGAGCACGTTTTTGGACATATTTCTACTTTTTTTGTTCTTGGCGCCAGACTGCTAGAAATCCAAATTTGGTCTATTCTTGTCCATGTCATTTTTGCTTCAGAGAAGAAAGTTCCCTCCCTCTCTAGAGGATTCTTTGTTCTCCAAATATCAATCAAGTCCATTGTTTCAGTCATTTCGAAAAAGATCTTTGGTAGTCTCCCTTCTTTTAGTTTCACTTGAGACCCTCTAGAGGGAGCATTCAATTGTATCCAAGTGGCAAGGATAAAGAAAAACAAAGAAGCAAGGAAGTATAACAGTAGCCAAAAAGTTTCCAATATCCAAGCTGTAACGTCTCTCTCTTCTATGTGGCCAAAATGCAACAGAATAATTCTAAGGTCCGGTAACTTTGTTACAAGCAAACCCCCGCTTCGCAAAGTTTGACAGTCCACGTCCCGGTGTCTTATTTGGGCAGCCCGACCCAGGGGGATTTGGCAATGGAAGATCTTAATTTTTATGACCATGATGGTCAATGCAATGCACGACCTTAGCATCAAAATTTACTTTTTTTTACAAAAAATAGTATATTTTTCAGTATACAGTAGTACATCGGTTTAAGAACAGTCCTGTTTATGAATGATTTGGTTTAAGAACTCTGCAAAATCAGAAATAGTGTCTTGGTTTGCAAACTTTACCTCGGTCTAAGAACGGAATCCGAATGGTGGAAGGGCACCAGCGGCAGGAAGCCTCATTAAGGAAAGCGTGCCTCAGTTTAAGAACAGTTTTGGTTTAAGAATGGGCTTCCAGAAAGGATTAAGTTCGTAAACCGAGGTACCACTGTACTGACATTAAAATGTTGCTCCCAAATAGTAATACTGTTTTGCTTGGAATTTAAAACCTCAGTATGCACAGACATAGTTGTGGGGAAACCCAGCCAGATGGGCAGGGTATAAATAATAAACTTCTTCTTGTGGTTGTCGTTGTTGTTAAATAGCAGCATTTTGTACTCAGATGGGGATATCTACTAGGGTGCAATTCTACAGATGTTTACTTAGGAGTAATCCCACATTGAATACAGTGGGACTGACTTTTTTGTAAACATACTAGATTGCACTGTTTGCATCAAAAATAAGTGTACTCAATTATTTTATGTGTATCCTGCCTTTTCCAGGTGATTCCCCTATCTAGGCATTGGCCAGAACTAGATTTGCCTGGCTTTTGCAAAGTTGCCTTATCCTGTAGCTTCAGCCCATGCCCAACTTAAATGGCAGAAAGATATAGCATCTTCAAAAGCAACAAACCAACTAGTTATTGTTACTATAAAGAAGCAATGCAGAAGAAAGAAGCAGCAGCTGGTTTAGCTGCTGGAGGCTGGAAAGCCAGACAGGATGTTTGTGACTGTTACCATGGCAATAAAGGGGCAGTCCATTCTCCGTATTGAGCACAGGATGTGAGCTCAGTGTGTGTGTCATATGATCTGTACAGGATGTACATGGGTGGAGTTTGAGAGTTTCTCTCTGTTGTTCAAAGAGTGCAGACATCTTTGTATGTATGGCTGCTAAAGACAGAAATAAAAGACATGTAAATACGCTTCTGTCTGTCTGATTCCCCTCCCTGGGGATATGCAGGGAGGAGGAGAAGCAGTGGTGTGTTTTTCTCACAATCTGGGAAAAATCGCCGATACGGACCTCATCTGTTTTCCTGCCGGGAGTCGCGGGAGCGAGGTCAAAAGGAATTCAGCCGGTGCCTGGAGACTGGCACATCCCTCTGACCGAGGCAGAATTCCAACAGTTATATCTTAAATGGTTAGCTAAAACGTAAAGCAAAATCAAATGCATGCTGGAAAGGTAAAGAGAAAGAGGGCACCTTCTATCATATGTGGTGGTAGTAAAAGAATTTTAGGAGATGATATATAATGAATTGGGAAAAAATGTTTAACATAACCTTTTCTAAGAAACCAGAAGCTTTTCTTTTAGGAATTGTAGGTGTCAAAATTCCAAGTGACCAGAAGAGACTATTTCTGTACGTGACAACTGCTACCCGGACACTATTAGCTCAGAGAGGGAAAGAAGGTACAGTCTCTACCAGGGAAGAATGGCAGATTAAACTGATGGACTATGCAGAAATGGCAAAACTGACCAGAAGAATTAGGAATCAGGAAGACCAAAATTTCAATAAGGAATGGGAAAAATATATAATTTATTAAAAAAACAACATTGTAAACAATTAAAATTGTTGGTAGGATTGGAATGATACTTATAGTTAAAAGTTGGACTATGGTTTTATTGAAGATTTAATAGAATTGGATTAACAGAGAAGATGCAGGAGAAAAAGTTAACATAAGGACCCACAAAAGGGGAGGAAAGAAATCCAAGGGAAATTATGGGTATTGTCTTATTGGCTCTCTTTGTGGTTGTTTGTAAATCAGAAAACCCAAAAATAAACTTTTTTTTTTAAAAAAAAATCTTAAATGGTTGCCAGACTTGCATCTTGATTATAGAGAGCCAGTGTGGTGTAGTGGTTAAGAGCGATAGACTTGTAATCTGGGGAACCGGGTTCGCATCCCCGCTCCTCCACATGCAGCTGCTGGGTGACCTTGGGCTAGTCACACTTCTTTGAAGTCTCTCAGTCCCACTCACCTCACAGAGTGTTGTGGGGGAATGTTAGCCGCTTTGAGTCTCCTTCGGGTAGTGATAAAGCGGGATATCAAATCCAAACTCTTCTTCTCTTCTTCTTATACTTACCATCAAAATATTGGCTATAAATATTTATAGCCACATCCTGGAAAATACCAGTTGATATTTTCTGACAAGTCCACCAGAAACAACTTCTGCTTTGCACTTCTTTAGCCCCACTCATGAACACAGTTTGGATCTGGTGTACTCTACACTGGCTTAACTTAACTTCCCATAATTAAGACTGCTCCTTTAACTTACTTTCAGGAAAATATTTATAGGGCTGCTGCCTAAACGGAGCTACTTTAAAGGCTGGTTTAGCATAATGGCTAACAGCATTTATCAGTGCTTGTTTACTCAGAAGGAAGTAACCCAAACAAGCATTTGGGCACACACTTTTTAAATTTTACAACATATATCTTTGCACTGATAGTGTTGCTGCTGCATCCCCCTTAAGGCAGGCCATGTCCAGTTCTCTGAAGACCAGTTCTCTGGTAAATGTGCTAAGGACTGCATGGTGGTTTGAAAATGGTGGCAAAAGGTTCTCGTACACTCACAGCCACACCAGAGGAAGAGAGGAAAGGTGGGAATATATGAGCAGAGGCTTGTTCACATAACACTAAATCCAGACCCTCCAAGTGTCCCTATTTTCCAGGGACATCCCTGATTTAGAGAAGCCGCCCCGGTTTCTGATTTGATCCCGAAACACCCCACTTTTCCTTAAAGGCAAAGGTAAAGGGATCCCTGACCATTAGGTCCAGTTGTGGCCGACTCTGGGATTGCGGCGCTCATCTCGCTTTATTGGCCGAGGGAGCCAGCGTACAGCTTCCGGGTCATGTGGCCAGCATGACTAAGCCGCTTCTGGCGAACTAGAGCAGCGCACGGAAACGCCGTTTACCTTCCCACCGGAGCGGTACCTATTTATCTACTTGCACTTTGACGTGCTTTCGAACTGCTAGATGGGCAGGAACTGGGACCGAACAACAGGAGCTCACCCTGTTGCGGGGATTCGAACCGCCGACCTTCTGATCGGCAAGCCCTAGGCTCTGTGGTTTAACCCACAGCGTGACCCACATCCCTTTCACTTTTCCTTAGAATGTTCCTATTTTCATTGGATAAATGTTTGAGGGTATGGAGTTACGTGACTCCTGAGCTGTCTGAAGGCAATCCTGTATAGGGAAGGTTTTTAAAAATGTTTAATGTTTTATTGTGGTTTTTATGTATGTTGGAAGGTGCCCAGAGTGGCTGGGGCAACCCAGTAAGATGTGTGGGGTATAAATAGTAAAATTATCACTATGGAATGGGACGTCCCTGTTTTCATTGGAGAAATGTCAGAGGGTATGTAAACCATTGCTTAGCATTACATACAAACCAATGTGAAGTGGTTTGAACACTTGAAATGTACAATATGAGGACTAAATATCAATATTATTGCTATTAAACAATTCTGAAAAATATATTCATGGTTTTGAAAAACCAATTAAAATACAAAGAAGTAACCCACTCCTCAATTTCCCATGCTACAACGTTTATTGGTGTTTTTTTAAATGCAGACTCCTTCACAAGTCAGTGTTGGATAGTGTCTTTAGATCGCCTGTAGTTTTCAAGAGTAGGCTTTGAAGGAATTATAACTCCAGGGATACTGAGTGCCAACTGCACCAGAGGGTGTATATTAATACAGGTACATCCACATAATTATCAGTTTGCACTAACTTGATGATTTAGCCAATTTTTTTTTTAATTGCAACTCATTACCAGTAGCCTATAAATAATATCTCGGTTAAAAAGCTAATCTGTTTTATTATATCCTGGTTCACTGAAGCCTGCTCTATAATACAAATTTGAGGCCTTCAAAGAACAGTGTTACAAAGGAAGGCTTTCCGTAGCGTCGACTTAATCATCTTTCCGTTTCAGCAACACTTTCAAATTTTAATTTGCAGAAATGAAAAGGATGTGTGTTAACAGGCAGAGCTCGCAAAGTTTATAATTGACGGAAACCAGCCGTCGCTTCATGACTCCCACATATAATACTGATATTTATCTTTGAAATAATCAAAGTTCATTATGGGCTGTTAGAATTGGATTGTTACAAGAACTTCTGGGATAGCAAAGGGATGTTTCTGAATGCATTCTAAAGCATGAGCTATACCAGCACTCGGACCTCAGTGCCTGTCCCAGGCAAAAATGGTCCTGAGTGGGAGATCCAGAAAGTTTGCCTGAAAATAAATAAATAAAGGAGGCTGTGAGGTGGAGAAGTGAAAGGCAGATTTGTGTGTTGCTTTTCCTATTTGTCTTGACGTTAGCATCCAAGGACAGCAGTTTTAGACAGGGGCACAGGCCTTCTGAGCGCCTACCTCTTTTATGGTCCTATAAAGTCGAACGATTTCATGACACTGCAGCTCAAAAATCATTTGGAGAACATTATGCTAGTAATTACATGATCCTCTGTAGCTGTTTATAACATGTTAAGCAATTAATGGCTATCAGCACACACTTATGGGCTGTGGGAACCAGCTTAGCTGCAATTTGTGCCATGCAGTTTAGAGGGTGTTATTTTATTTCTCAGTGTTCCGTTCCTAGACTCATAGCAGATTAAAAAAGAAAAGAAGAAAGAAAACCCTGCTTACTGTGTCCAGAATGCAAAGTTAAAATACAGTAAACATAACCCTCAAAGTCCTCAATAACTGAATGCTAAAATAAATATATTATACAGTGCCATAGTACTTGGGAAATCATGGAAGCCATCAGTTTGCATTTTTCTTTAAAATAATACATCCCTAGCTCTTAGCAGTACAAGAACAGAGAAAGTGGGTTTCAGATATTTCCCTATCACCCACACTTGTTCATTTTGTCCCACAGATTTACACCTTCCAAATGTGGCCCAAACTACTCTGAAAACACCTGCCCAAGTTTCTGCCCCAAGTTTAGACCCTCCCCCCCCCAAAGGGAGAGAGACAAATTCTTTCATTCTCCTGAATTCCATTCCATACATCTCATGCCATACAAAGTAAACAAGCATGCAAACTGAGTACAATATAAACCTCCCTGGTTAAGCCGTTATCTGTGGGCCAAACAAGTGCAGAATCGAAGGCCAAGTATCTGCCTGGTAGAACAAAGCCTCTCATCCTTTAGTACTACTTTGGAAGAGGAAACAAGATGCACGCGTGCTCAGGATCGAGGCCCTGCTGATATGCGGGAAGGGGGTGAGGAAGCATGACCAAAGCTGATCAGCTGGTGCCCATCTATTGCTTACACAACACCCTATCCTGCTCAGCACTGTGACTCTTCGGGTGTTATTGGACTACAATTCCCATCAGCCCAAGCCAGCATGGCCCAATGGCCAGGGATGATGGGAGTTGCAGCCCAGCAACATCTAAAAGGCTGCAGGTGCCCCATCCCTCCTTTAGCTGAATAGCTCCCTCGACCTCTTGAAAAACTCATTTATTTACTTACTGACTTATTTCATAAAATGTATGTACCGCTTGATTACAGAACAAACCTCAAAGTGGTTTCCAGAAAGGATAAAACAATACAATTATCGCCAAAATATTCACAACCATAATTTAAAGCATAAGGAAGTTAAAACTGTAATAGAATGGACTAAGACAAATTAAGACTCGTACAAACTTTCTAAACATCCTAAACTTTCCAGTTCAGCATGCAAGTGGTGTACAAGGGTAAGGAGGGGGCAAATGAGACAGGGTTGGGATTTTCTCTCTCCAAAGGACAATGATTTAAATGAGTTTTGCAACATAAATACTGTGCCTATTCAGTGTGGAGCATGATGGTGAAAATAAAGGAATTACAGTGAAGTGTTGAATCAATTTGAAAGTAAAAATGCCTTGCTTGAAGAGAGATGGTACTTGATGTTGTAAAATAATTGTACTTTTGCATCTGTAGTGTTTCCAGCGCATCAGCATAATGAAAACCAAAGCACCCAGGGTAGCTGTTAATACTCAAGACACAAGGTTGCATTTTGCAAATTGTTCATAAATCAGTTACTCTCTTTGAAGTGAGTTACTATATTATATATATAAAAAAACAATTTATATCCAGAACTTTGGATAATGTTAACACTGTTCGGGAAGATAAGTGGACTCAAATCATCCCCCACCCCACAATTTCATTATTCAAATAGCATCTTTTTCTTTGACCCATAGAGATGCCATGGGAAACAATAGGTTTTTGTTCTGACAGATAGTTTTTGTTCTGTCATGGAGGATGACATAACCAGTGACAGTGCCCCCCCTCCCCCCACTTGGAAAATTAATGGCCTCATGAAAGATGATGCATCTGATACTCAGTTTAAGAAGAAAGGGTTCTCTGTTAATCAAGAAACGTCCTTTGTAAGTCAGGATTCGCAACAATTCTTCCAAGCTCCATTATTCAGCAACAGCAACAATGCATTTCAGTGCCTGCAGTTGACACCTTGTCCTCCCCCCCCCCCCATCTCACTTGGATAGTTGATGCAACATTTTGCAATTCTGGCACTGCTGTATCAGAAACTGTGCACTACTGAATACAGTTGCTAGTATTATGGAACACAGGGAGCTGGGCTCTCCAGGGTATCAGGCAGCAGCTTTCCCCAGTCCAGCCTGAACGTGTAGGGCAGGGGTCAGCAACCTTTTTCAGCCATGGACTGGTCCACCTTCCCTCAGACTATGTGGGGGACCAGACTATATATATATATATATATTTTTTGGGGGGGAATGAACGAATTCCTATGCCCCACAAATAACCCAGAGATGCATTTAAAATAAAAGGACACATTCTATTCAGGTAAAAACACCAGGCAGGCCCCACAAATAACCCAGAGATGCATTTTAAATAAAAGGACACATTCTACTCATGTAAAAACATGCTGATTCCCGGACCATCTGCAGGCCGGATTGAGAAGGCGATTGGACCACATCTGGCCCCCGGGCCTTAGGTTGCCTACCCCTGATGTAGGGTGTTGAACTGTGACCACCGCAGAGCAATAGTGGAGGAAAAGAGTTGCCTTCAAGCTTGTGGGCTTCCCAGAGGCATCTGGCTGGCTGCTGTGGGTGGGGGTAGGAGGCAGGTGTTGGTTTCTGCTTCCTCACTGAGCAGTGAATGCTTGTCACAAGACAATTGTTTACATTCCACAGTCAGAGTTACTGTTGGGTTCCCATGGGAATGGGAGACTGGATGTGACGTACACTGGTTTCCTGTTTTTCAGTGTTCTCTCGGTTTCTTTGTTTTGAGAGGAGTTGCTTCTCTGCTCTCACAGAGGCAAGATGTCTGTTTGTATGCTCACAGCATAGCTTGTAAATAAGCTTCGGCATGTAGCACATACTGCTTATCCTTTCATTGCGGGACAATGCTCTGCTTGGGCTCAAGATAAGGATGAGCCTGTACCAGCTATAGATGGGCCAGAGCTGGTCGAAATCTCACAGCAGGATGCTGAACCACATGGACATTAGGTTTGAGCCACCCGAGCTCTTCTTGTGTTTTTGAAACACTGAACAGGGCATAGCTACTACTATGTCCTGTAATATCACATATTGATGAAGCCCAGGATGGCGAAACAAGGCCAATATTCTGGAAATCCTTGTCTTAGACTCTGTGAAAGGATTCTGTGGAACTGTAACTTCATGTGGATTGTTTGGACCTTATGAACAGGCAGGTGGAATAGACACTATTACACAGATGGACCTTATGCATGAACTGACTAGAGAATGATCTGATCCACTGGGTCTTCTGCTACATTCGTTTGCTGAACTTTATGAGTTACTTCCGTTGAAATTTATGACTTAATACATCAATAGTATACCTTATTTATCTAAGAACACAGCCAGTTATGTCTCGTGTGTTTATTGAGCTACAGTTCTCATCATACCTGACCATTGGCTATGCTGGCTGGTGCTTATGGAAGTTGGAAGGTCAGCAATAACTGAAGTGCCATAGGTTCCCCACTCTTGTATTCAAATGCTGGATTTGGTACAGTCTCTGCTTGACATGAAACATTCTGAGTGATCTTGGTCCGGTCACACCTGGTCAAACCATCCTACCTCGCAGGATTGTTGTGAGGACCAAATGGAGGAAACCTAATATGTGTTACTCTGAGCATATCAGGTGACATTTTATAGGGTCCCCTCTGAAATCACAGTGAATACTAGGATGCAGTGTGTGGCATGTGCAATGCAAGCACCTGTGACAGCAAAATGTCTTGTGTTCTCTTTCTTGACTAAGCAAAGAAGCACTGCAGATGTCCCAGCAAAATGTCATAGGGACACATTAGTAGGTTATTAAATCTATTTGCCTCATTCATCACTGGCAAAGATGTGAACTTGTGTTAAGATAAATAAAGTAGATAAGGTGAACAGGATATGAATCTTTCTAACAGCGGGCTCCATTACTTTTTGTTTGTCTTTGGTTGGATTCTGATGCTTAAGTTAGGCAAGAAACTGTGCCTGGAATGGATTGCTGACCCAGGCTTTGAGCAGGAAGGTCAAGTCCTGGCCAATGAAGTAATTGTATGTTGACAGAATGGGAAGGGTGTCCCTGTTCTGGTTTTTAACCACTCTGGTTGTGAGTACGAAATAGCAGTTAAAGTCCTGAGGTAGCAAGCTTAATTTTTTTTTTTTTTGTATCTAAAACATGCCTCCAAGAGTTATTTCCAGATGCCATCCAGAGGTTTTGCCAGTCTCAGTCAGTGTGGCCAATGATCAAGGGTGAAGGAAGTTGCAATGCAACAACATCTATTGGGCCACAGGTTCATTGCCTCTGCTTTTAAAGTGGGTATTATCAGTTCAGGCCAAATTTGCTGCTGCATCCTGAATTGTTTGCAACTGTGCAGCTAGGACTGGAATGGGGAACCTGTGGCCTTCCTGATTTTGTTAGACTAAAGCTCCCAACATTTTTGCTCACGCTCAATTCTGTTTCTAAGGCTAACTGGAGGTTTACATACCCTTCTTTTGTGCCTTCTTGGACTATAGCTCTCATCAGCTGCAGCCAGAATGGCCAATGGTTAGGGATAGGGGCTGGGGAGAAATGTTATTCAGTTTCCATTTAAAGGCACACCTAGCTAATTTGAACTTTCTGAAATGAAACATGCCAAAATGCACACTTCTCCATAAGTCTGTACGTATGAATATTTTAGTACTAAAATACTAAATAGTACTTTAGTATTTTGCATACTAAAGTACCTTAAGAGAAATTCACATGAAAATGCTGATGATATTCATGAGGACTTTAGATTAAGGTTACCAGGTTTTTTTCAATGAATCCGGGGACACTTGTCAACTTCAATGAATTTTGTATGGGGACTGATTTGTAAATCTGGGGACTGTCCCCAGGAAACGGGGACATCTGGTAACCTTACTTTAGATCAAACAAACAAACAAACAAACAAACAAACAAACCACAAATTATTGTGGGAAATGCAGAGAACTAAATTTAAGGTTGGCAAAAATCAGAAACAAAGAGAAATAAAAATTGGCAGGTTTGCTCATCCCTGGTCAGAGATGGTGGGTGCTGCAGCCCAGAAACATCTGCAAGGCTGCAGGGGCCCCATCCCTGTGGTACAATGTGGTATGGATGTTTTAGCTGAGATTCCTGAATTGTAGGGGGTGGACTAGATGACTCTTGGGGTCCCTTCCATCTCTACAATTCTATGATTCTATGATCTGTTGCTCCCAGTATTTGAAAGAATGCAGATTTGGGCCTTGTTGTATAATCTTACAATTGAGCGGGGGACGGGAAGAGGAGGAGGAGGAGGAGAAGGAGAAGAAGAAGAAGAGGAGGAGGAGGAGGAGTTTGGATTTGATATCCCGCTTTATCACTACCCAAAGGAGTCTCAAAGCGGCTAACATTCTCCTTTCCCTTCCTCCCCCACAACAAACACTCTGTGAGGTGAGTGGGGCTGAGAGACTTCTGTGAAGTGTGACTGGCCCAAGGTCACCCAGCAGCTGCATGTGGAAGAGCGGAGACGCAAACCCGGCTCCCCAGATTACGAGTCTATTGTTCTTAACCACTACACCACAGAGGAATCGCAGACCCTTATGTCTGAGATTTGGAAACTTTTTTTTTTTTTAGAGTGGCAGACTTTATTTTCAGATCAGTTTGTCACAGGATGATTATTTTAAGTGTTACCCTTCAACTTAGAAGAGAGATGAGAACATTTTGTTCCATGCTTCAGTTTTCCAACTTTATGAAGGTACTATTGAAATTCAAGGAGGATTTCCTGACTTGGAGCTTTTATTTTCTTCCAGTAAGCAATCCTGTTCAGTCCCCCAAATAAACAAGCAAATAAAAGAGATAATGAATTGTCCTTAATTTACAGAGGCGAAGCTGTATTTGGGGGGTGAGAAGGAGCCTCCTGTGATTAATATGTTTTTATGTATCACATTCTTGTCTATCACAGAAAGATACAGAGCAGTTGTATTTTCAAATAAATATCCCTTGGTATCTTCAGACAGATAAATATTATTCCAAAGGGATGTGGTATGTAATGAATTTTAATATAGTCTTACTTTCACTCCCCAGCATGACTGCTGTAGAGAAATGACTCGTCTTTGAGTGATTTATGATACTTAAAACACACAACCAAATAATAATAATAGTAAGAATTACTTGGGAGGGGAAAAAATACAAACCTTTTTCCTGCTAAAAATCCATCTGCTTGGCATTTTCCTTAACTGTTAATGAAGATGGATGATAGCACATTTGGAAATGATCTTGCACCACACATTGTGGTCTGTATTATAACCATGATAATTAATCCATTGCTATTAACCACCATTAGCAACCTATATAAAAAGCAAGTATTAAAATGCATGTAATAATAGAATTATGTCTGTTTTGCTAGCTATGAAATGCAAAGGACTGTCCATTTTATCAAAGCATGAATAATATAGTAGCATACTTGAGTAGCATACTAGACTTACAAGCCAAACCATGTCTATTGGGAGGTTGGTCCCATTGAATTAAATGGGGCTTACTCTCAGGTAAGTGGGGTTAGGACAGCAGCCTTATCTATGGTACAGTGAGACTTCAACCAATCTGATATTTATATAATTTCATTGTGTTTGGCATTGCCAAATAGAATTTATTTTATTTTATTTTAGAAGATTTAGAAACTGCTCAATTAAAGAACTCTTTAAGTATGATAAAGGTGTAGATAAAACAACAGCTAAAAACTCAATGCAATGGAAAAAAACAAACAAATATACACAAAACCACCAACATTAAACCACAGATGCAAATCAGCAAAAAAAAATCAAGAGAAATATAGGTAACTAAACAATATGTCTGTGTAAACTTGCCAAAACAAAAAAAGGAAGTCAGCAGGTACAAGGCACGTGCCAACAGGCAGGAAGTTCCATAATCAGAGGATCACAGAATTGGAAGAAACCGGAGCTTTTTTCAATAAATAAATAAATAAAAATAAAAATAAAAATGTTTTGGGGTACTCTCATTTTCCTACTCATATTGAAATACTGCTCCTCATTGAGGCCAAACTAAGATTCACAAATGTTTAGGGGAATGCGTACCCCTGCGTCTCCCCAGAAAAAAAGCACTGGAAGGAACCACAAAGCTGATGTATGAAATCTACTGCTTAGCATCCTTGATAGCTGGCCATCCAGCCTCTGCTTAAAAACCTCTTACAAGGCAGCTTGGAAAGCGCAAAAAGTGAATGAATGGAACAAGGTTGTGTTGAAATGACTTTTCACATCACAGGTAATTGTCAATTTCTGACTTTGACTGCAGCTCCTAGCTGCCATTGCTTCTCATTTGGGCTACAGTACCATACATGTAAATCACTGTGATCCCATTTTAAACAGCTGTGGTTTCCGCAAAGGATTCTGGGAGTTTGTTAAGAGTACTGAAAGTGGTGTAACCAGCCCCAGATTTAGGGCAGTATGGGTGGTTCCTTTGTACAGGGCAACCAAGGGGGCTCAAAATTTAGAAGATCTGTCATTCAGAAGATCCATTTCAGGGTGCCAATTTTTGGCTTCGCTCTGGGTGCCATATTACCAAAGATTAGCAAAGTCCACCTCTGGGTGTAACAATCAATTCCTCTTCCTAGAAAACGCTCAAAATTGTGTCTCTGGGAGGGGAATAGGGGTCTCCTAACATCTCTCAGCACCTTTAACAAACTACAGATTCTGGCACCTACAGTTCTCAGAGTTCCTTCAGAGTGGTTCCCTCAGAGTGGTTGTCAAACCACTCTGAGCATTGTAGCTCTGTGAGGGGAATAGGGCCTAGTCCAAACACCTCTCAATGCCCTTAACAAACTACACTTTCCAGGATTCTTTGAGGGAAGACATAGAATCATAGAATACAGTCATACCTCGGGTTGCGATCGCTGCGGGTTGTGCGTTTTTGGGTTACAGACACGCCAAACCCGGAAGTACCAGAACAGGTTACTTCCAGGTTTCGGTGCTTGTGCATGTGCAGAAGCGCTAAATCGTGCTTTGCGAATGTGCAGAAGCGCTGAATTGCATCACACGTGTGCGCAGATGCAGCACTGAGGGTTGAGAACATGCCTCCCGCACGGATCATGTTCACAACCCGAGGTTCCACTGTACAGTAGTAGAATTGCTTTAAGTGCTATGATACTACTTTAAATGCATAGTGTGGACAGGGCCAATAAAATTACAACATAGCAAGAGAGAAGTCAGAAAATAATATGGAGGTAGATGGACCAGTGATTTGACCCAATATAACAGTAGCTTCCTGTGTTCCCCAAGTACCTTGAGTATGCAGGGTATGGATTTCTTCACAACTCATCCCTGTTGTTTTGTGTATAACTGGAGATGGTTTTTCGCAGTGAGCCATTGGATTTATGGCAGGTTAGCAATATAAAAGGCAATTATAAAAAATAGACTTTAGGAAGGTTTTAATTTAAATGAATATCACTCAAGTACAGCATGCCTTGAGGACCTCCGCTGCCTCTGGTAAGCAGTACATGATGAGGTCTCTTTCAGCTGAGCTATCTTTTCTTCACCCACCGATGCCTCCCCCCCCCCCCATCAAGGTCAATATTCCCTAGATCCCAAGAGCATGAGGTATTATGTGCCCACAGAGCTTTCATTTCCTTTGAACAGTTAAGATCTTAGTCTGAATGAGCCAATACATAATGTTGACAGCTGTGTTCCTTCAAGCCATGATGCACATTCATGCTACAGTGACATAAAAGAAGTATATGAAACGGAAGAAATCCATAGGCATTTGCCAGTCTATACAGTGGGGGAGGGGGGAAGGCTTATTCTCTCTTGACATTTGGGTGGGTGAAAAGAAAAAGGTTCCAGGGCATGGCCTGTGAGCAAGTGATATAGTAATCTTGCTTAATCAAAAGAGATTGGGCGTCTGATTAGTACCTGGGTGGGAGACCTCCTATATACTCTGTTTTGACTTCCATCACGGAGGAAAGGCAGGATAAAAATGGAATAAATAAATACAAATATGGAGTTGGATGAAATGGTCTGAGGCTTTTATATATGATGAGTGTGTATATTTTGCTTGCATACCTGATGGTCTGTCAGCACATATCTTGAGGGACACAATGTCTGGGAAGATGTAATGCAAGAATACATGTAAGGCAAAGTAATAATTGTTTCTTTTTCCAGGCAGAACTGAAGGCCTATTCTATTTGGCAGGCTGAACCGATTCACACACAGAGGCTATGGCAGTGAAACCACTTCTCCATGGTGTTACCCCATGCTGCAGAGGGGTGGGTGTGTGTGTTAAAAGTGAGACCATTTTCTGGCCTGGTGGTTCCTGTAAGTTAGCTACAAAACTGCTGTGTTACTTTCTTATCTCCTATAGATAATTTTCTGTAACGAAATGTTACTGTACTTGATGCAGTATCTGAAGCCTCAAGAAAACAGTTGAATTAATTTTTTGGGGGGGTCTAAATGCAAATGCAGTTTGAGAAGATAACTGTTGATAATTCACTGTCTGAAATTGGGCTGTTTTTCTCCCTTTCCCTTATCCAAAGGTATTCAGCTGCATTCTTTGGCTTCAGAAAGCTTATCTGGTAGCTGCTTCAAAGAAAACAGCCTTTCTGAGAATCTGAATGCCAGGCGATTTTATTCCTAATGAATGGACCTTTAAGGTTGACGTGTCTATTGCATACCTCCAATCTTAGATAGAGGTTGCTGTGTATTAAGCGCATAAGGTTTTCTTGATGACAGCCAGATAGCCAGGAAATACAAGAAGCCAGTTGCTTGCATGAGGTCTGGTGTCTGGCATTTTGTGCCAAAGAATTCTTGAAATGAGCAACACAGCCATAAGCTCCATGTTCACATTGTATGCAAACATTTATCACTACTATTGCTACTTTTTGTTGTTACACATTGGCTGCATTTGGACATAATGAGTTAGCATTACAAGAACCTGTTCTCACTCAGACTCGCGTGCTTGCCCATTTCCCTTCTTTCTCCATCATAGTCATAAGGAGGAGATCAGAAACTTCTGCTTCTGTTGTTAGATTAACCACCCTTTGTTGTTGTTGTTTAGTATTTTAGTCGTGTCCGACTCTTTGTGACCCCATGGACCAGAGCACGCCAGGCACTCCTGTCTTCCACTGCCTCCCGCAGTTTGGTCAAACTCATGCTGGTAGCTTCGAGAACATTGTTCAACCATCTCGTCCTCTGTCGTCCCCTTTTCCTTGTGCCCTCCATCTTTCCCAACATCAGGGTCTTTTCCAGGGAGTCTTCTCTTCTCATGAGGTGGCCAAAGTATTGGAGCCTCAGCTTCAGGATCTGTCCTTCCAGTGGGCACTCAGGGCTGATTTCCTTAAGAATGGATAGGTTTGATCTTCTTGCAGTCCATGGGACTCTCAAGAGTCTCCTCCAGCACCATAATTCCAAAGCACCAATTCTTCGGCGATAAGCCTTCTTTATGGTCCAGCTCTCACTTCCATACATCACTACTGGGAAAACCATAGCTTTAACTATACGGACCTTTGTTGGCAAGGTGATGTCTCTGCTTTTTAAGATGCTGTCTAGGTTTGTCATTGCTTTTCTCCCAAGAAGCAGGCATCTTTTAATTTCATGACCACCCTTTAGCATGTTATTAAATCCCTAAAGTGTGGTTAAACTTAGTTATGGTTAGTGAAAACAAGACAGCTTCAGGCTGAAGTTGGTTTGTTTACACTAACATAGTTAAGAATAACCACTGCTTGCCCAGGTTCCAATCATATGGTAAGTTGCACTTCATAAAAAATGAAAACGAAAGCTGCCAGATTCCTCTTTGTGCCTGCGATTGAGAAGGAGGAACACACAAACCCAGTGGGAGGATAGGCTCAGTTTCATAACTGTAAACTATGGATTAGCATCACAACCGTTCTTGGCCATGTTGCCCCCTGCACCTGGCAAAACAGTCAGGATCCAGACAATTAAGGTATAGCTGAGCAATTAAAATCCAGCCTAGCATACACATGCAGTGTGTGTGAGTATTATTGGAGACACTCACTCATAAGAGGGAATAAAACCCCATTGAACACCGTAGAAGTTGCTTCTGAGTAAATATAGCTTATGCTGCAAGTTCTTTCTTCCTCCACCATGGATTATGTCCTACAGTTAAGGTTGGACCACTTTCTCAGTCCCAACTGAGGCTTGGTCTTCCAATACTAATACAACCTTCATATGAGATACCCTACATATGACCTATGCACAATCCTGTCACATGCACACGTCATCCTCCAGAAAGTCTATGCACCAAGATGTGCTGGATTCCAGAAGGGAATGGAAACAGGCTGACTCAGGTCCCTTAAGATTTGTGTCCTACTCTACTTTTTGACTCATCCCTAGTCCCATGGGAACCAGCTAAACCCACTAACTGCAATAGACGCAGCTGGAGATGTGCTTCTTTGTGGGTAGGTGTACACTGCTTTCCAAGCAGCTTTTAAGTTAAATGGTTTTCAAAAGCCATTCATTGTACGAAACTGCTTTAGGTATACATGCCTCCTTATCGTTAATTGTGCTTTGCAGAGTGCTGAATACCCCGGCTGTGCTTGCGGCATCCACCTTTCCTCAGACAAGTTATGATCATGCAACTTATTCTCTACGCTTTAATAGCACCAAACTATAAAGCTGCTCAATACATTGCTTACATTAGAGAAAGCAGCCTCTTTAAGTGTTCTAAGCATTCAAATCCTGAGAAACAGAAACATTTCCTAGAAACAGTCTTGAAAAATGATTAAAGCACCATGGGATGCGTCTTTTATTCAGTCTTTAAGAATGATGCTTCTTATTCTCCATATCATTAGCTCTGTATAACCATCACAACCACAAGCTTAAATCATATTAACAGTGCAATCCTGACCGTGTCTGCTCAGAAGTATGTCCTACTGAATTCAGTGGAACTGCCTCCCAAGCTTACTCTTGTTTAATGAGAGAGTAGACTCCATTGAGCAGAATAGGATTTACCTCTTCCAAGCATATACCGTATTTTTCGCTCTATAAGATGCACCAGAACATAAGACGCACCTAGTTTTTGGAATAGGAAAACAAGAAGAAAAAAAAAATCTGAATCCCAGAAGCCAGGACAGCAAGCGGGACTGGTGCGCTGTGATCCCGCTGGCTGTCCTGGCTTCTGGCTTAGCTGTGCACAGCCTCTCCCGGGCAAAGGGAGCCTTCATCCCCTGCCTGGGAGAGGCTGCGGGCAGCTAAGGCTCCTCCAAGAGCCACGCTCCCTTTAAAGAACCGCATGGAGTGTGTGTGTGGCTCTTGGGGGCTTTTCCCCGAAGTGGGAGAAGGGCAACCCTTCTCCTTCCTCAGGGAAAAGCCCCCAAGAGCCGCACACATGCTCCATGTGGCTCTTTAAAGGGAGCACTGAGCAGAGCCTCCTGCCTGCATTCGCTCCATAAGACGCACACACATTTCCCCTTACTTTTTAGGATGGGAAAAGTGCGTCTTATAGAGCGAAAAATACTGTGATTGTGTTGCAAACTGTGCATTAGCCAACTTGAAGCTGCAATTCTAAACACATTTACTCGAGAGTAAGCTCCACTTCTGAGTGATCATGCCTAAGATTTGTTGTCAGCCTTTAGCTCAGACCCAAGGACAAAATACAGCCTTTTCCATCAGGTCCTCTGGACTCATCCCAGGCCACACCCCTTTCCATAACACATCGTTCAATGGCCTTCTTCGGTGCTCTCCTTGAGTGCTTTTGCCTATAGGAATGTGTCCTTGAATTGCAATAATTCCTCTTTGGGCTTATTCGCCCTTACCTTTTGCTCTGCTCTTTCCAGGCACATGTCCATGCTTTACAGATCTGGGTCCAAGCATTTGATTTTGATTTTTTTCTTGGAGCTTCCCCCATGAAAACCCGCTCTTTACCAACATCCAATATTGGTATGCAGCTCCTAAACTATGAGAGAATGTGCCTCTTGGGCTGAGAAAAGGTTCCCCATCCCTGCTGTAGCCAATCAATAGGTAGGGGCTAACATTTGTCAGAAAGTGCAAATTTTAATAGGTGGGGCTGAAATCTAAGAGACTGACTTTTTTCAAAGGCAATTTTGCATTTGGCATTTTATTATAAGGGCAGTGAATGACTATGAAACATATTAAAGATACCCTCTCTTTCTAATGATGAATGGCAACTTTTGCTTATCAACCGGTCAATTTTCTCATGTTAGCATGCACATTTATTTAAACGCAAAGATTTAAGGAGTCAATTAACCAGCTGATGGTATATGATGAATTAGTGACAATTCTCCTTTGGTTGATTAATCAAATAGAATCACTTGACAGCTTTGCGAATTGGGTATCGATGCAGGTCCATTTGCTCTGCCCACATTATTGAGATAGACTCCAATTCAGAGATGCTCACACACCCCAAAGAATTACGCAGGAGTGTTTCCACATGTGGAATCCATAAAAGGGGCAGCCACAAACCAGAGACAGACAGGTGTTCGTATCTGAATGCAGAGGTAAATATCCATCTACTGTTGAGATCAGAGGCTTTGCACATTTTGAGAACTGGAAGCACTCTTGCATTCCATTCATACAGCATGCTCTTGTTTTCTACACAGAGTGGGATGTAGGGTCAGGATGCACATACTGAAGAAAGAAGAATCAGCTGGATATCCACTGGATCCTAATCCTGCTCATCCTGGTGGATCTATAATAATAATAATTTCTTATTTATACCCTGCCCATCTGGCTGAGTTTTCCCAGCCACTCTGAGTGGCTCCCAATCAAGTGTTAAAAACAGTACAGCATTAAATATTAAAAACTTCCCTAAACAGGGCTGCCTTCAGATGTCTTTTAAAAATAGGATAGCTGCTTATTTCCTTCACATCTGAAGGGAGGGTGTTCCACAGGGTGGGCGCCATTACCGAGAAGGCCCTCTGCCTGGTTCCCTGTAACCTCACTTCTCGCAATGAGGGAACTGCCAGAAGGCCCTTGGCACTGGATCTCAGCGTCCGGGCTGAACAATGGGGGTGGAGATGCTCCTTCAGGTATACTGGACCAAGGCCGTTTAGGGCTTTAAAGATCAGCACCAACACTTTGAATTGTGCTCGGAAACGTACTGGGAGCCAATGCAGATCTCTCAGGACCGGTCTTATGTGGTCCCGGCGGCCACTCCCAGTCACCAGTCTAGCCTTAGGATTGCATCTTAAGCCAGCAATGCTAACCCCATTTATTTGAGAGTAACTCCACTGAATATTTCTGAGTAGACATGGCAAGGATTTCGCTGTAAGTCTGGAATGTCACCTTAAGGCTCACTGTTATTCTGGTAGAGCCCCCGTCTCTCTATTTTACATGCACAAAAGGGAGGTTTGGAAACCTACCCTTTCCCCTGTGTGCAGCAGCATACACATTTGCAATGGTCCCACCATATGAGATAGGAGATTCCCAGGTTGGGATGAAAATGCCTGTCCTAGCCTAGAAATAATCATTCTATGGATTGTGGAGCATTTGTACCAAACGAGAGCACATTTATTTATTTGTAAAATTCATGCCCTGCTTCCCCACAAAATCAGTTGCTGCAAACCAGCTGGGAAAACAACAAGGCTCTGCAACTTTTATACTTGCTAGCTCCTTTCAAACCACCACCCTACAATTCAGCAATCTGCCTCAATTTTGCTCCAACACCTTTATTTGCAATTGTTGCTGATTCCTGGTTTTGACTCTCAAGTGCACCTGTGCAGTTGGATATATTCATGTGGCTTTGACTTTGCATCTTTAGGAGCTATTATATTCACATTCATGTGCCCTATTTGGATTTTTCATTGATGCCAGCCATGCTTTGCCTTTCTCTAGAGACCCTAGGAATGCTTTATGAGTTTTTCTGTGTGAGGTACAGCCCTGTCATCTTGGTGTTTTAAATCGACTATGAATATTTTTTTTTGTTGCGGTTTTTTTTTTTAAACGGCAGAAACGTAAACTCAATTCTCCAGGCTACATTTGCTGAAATAGTATGTATTTATATTTTAATGTAGCATCTCTAGACGATGATGCCAGGTGGACAGCAGTACTATTTTCATATACAGAGACTCAAATACAATGCTCCCGTAGCCATTCTTCATCTCCACAGAAGAGGCTGAGCAGTGGGAAATTATCTTTGTACTGAAAAAGAGATCTGGGTGTTATGCAGATTTGAACCTGGTTGAATGGACAAAAATAACGAGGTGTGCCTCATGGCATTGCACGGCTGGGTTCTTTTGATAGGCTAAGGGAGTGTATGTGTGTGTCAAATGTTCCATCAATCCAGTCTCTGATTCAGCTTTAATGCAATCACTGAATAGGCTGCACATCGATGGACTCCATAGTCAGCTTTACTATAAGACACAAACATAATCATTGAGGGCCTGGACATTTTGGTGCCTGAGGTGAACCACAAAATGGTACCCACCCCCCATGCAGCCAGGGAAGGAGGGTTGAGTAGAGATCTACATTAGGAACAAGGGGGAAATAATATACATTGGGATCTGCTGGCCCTGTGGATGCTGCCGCCTGAGGTGGTTGCTTCACCTTGCCTCATGGGTGGGCCGGCTCTGGCCTGCCCACAGGGCATACTTAAGCAAGGAAAAAATGTCGGGAAAAGATGGTGCAGAGCAGGGCCAGTGAGAGGTATAGTTTGGGCAGAATGCCAGGAGGCAAATGAAGAGGCTTAGGTCACATTCACACAACACATTTAAAGCACTATGATGCCACTTTAAATAGTCACGCCCCTTCCCAAATTCTGGCAGCTGTAATTTGTTAAAGGTGTTGAGAGTTGTCAGTCCCCCGTAGGGTTGCCATATTTTCAAGTGCAAAAAAGAGGAAACATTTGCCGACTTCTACTTTTAACTATGGATCGCTACAACGACTCTCATTTTACATACCCATGAAAAAGAGAATGTGTCCTGGAAAAAGAGGACACGTGGCAACCCTACAGTGAGATTCCCACAGTTCCCTATGAAGAGGTATTGCATGCTAAAACACTTTGAAAATTGTAGCTCTGGGAGGGAACTAGGGGTGGATGTGGCTTTTTCAACCCTGGGCCTGAAGTTCCCCACCGCTGCCTCCAGGGTACTGGGTCTAGTTGAGATGTATGCAGTTCTGTAGGACTTGCTAGATATGAACAAACGGAAACTCAATTAGCCATCTCAAGGCACTGGGGAAAACCCTGAACTGTCTGGGTGAGTTCCAAATATCTTTCAGGACTAAAGATGGCATCACTAGAGGGCATCAGAAAATTTACCTGAAAGATGGCATGTCCAACCAACTAAGGGATAACCCACATCCCTCATCTCCCAACTCATAGTTTATGTGGCATTTGTCATTGGGGAAGAGGTTTTATGATTTTGCAGATGGAGAACTGAGGTGGAGACATTTTGGCCTTAAAGCCAGGTCCCCCATTATAAATATCTCCCTGCACTCTGCTTTCTCTCCTGACACAACTTTGCAAGAAACAGATGTGCCAAAATACGAAGAGCTGCCTGAGGATAAATATCAAGTTTAGAAGGTCTCTGTCATTCACCTGCTTGTGTCACTAAGCGAGCACTAAGCAGAAGGCAGTATGATAAAAGCCCTGAAATGCACCATTGAAATAGCAAATGCAAGGTTTGCACTAACGGTTTATAAGGCCAAGGATGCCTCTGATCTGCAGCTAACCTTCCATTCATGAGAAATGCAAAACAAAACAGAAAATGTGATAACATTTAAAAATAATTACAATGCCTAGGAGGATGAAATACATAATTACAACACTTATATTTATATCTGAATGGATACAATCTTGTTCTTGGTGTATTTTTGCTTAGAACAGATGCAGCAAGCCCCCCCCCTTTTTTTATTCTGGTCCCCCGCATAAATTACCATATTTGCCTGAGAGCGACTGTAGGCACCATTCTATTTCTGATTTTCATTCTTGCACACATTTAAACAATGGGATTGGAAGGAAGTACAGTTCTTATTTACACCTGCATTTTTTAATCCATGCAAAATCCTGTTTAGGCAGTGCTGGGCTGAAGGATAAGGGAATATTACAGTATCTTCAAGGCCAATGTGCCTCAGGCCCAACGGAGTAGTGTGGCTGACACTTAGCCAGCGAGGATAAATCAATCAATTCATTAGCTGTATGAAGCCTCAGTTTCTGAGGTAGTCTGTCCCTAAATACACTTGGTAAGAAAGAAACAAGGAGAGGGAACTATTGCCCTTATGCTTGTGGGCTTCCTCTGGTTGACCACTGTGGAAAAAGGATGCTGAACTAGATGGACTTTATGTCAGATCCATCAAAACTGCTGTTATGCTCAAAGCTGGATCTCACGCCACTCCGCTAGTGTTTGAAGGAAGGATTTTCTGTACAGTCTCAAAGTTTAGCTACTACCGTATCTGTGCTGGCAACCCAGACTGGAGAGGTAAGGAATGCTATCATGGATAGGACCTATGTATCCTCCATCCCACTAGAGGTCCAGCCCTACTTTCATGCAAGATGAGGTGGTCCCATGGTCATATTATGGGGAAAAGGGTGCGGGCCTTAATGCAATGCATTCTCCACTGCCCCATTACACTTTATCTCAGACCTTCAATTATATAAAGAGAGGGAAGTGAGAAACTATCATTCTGTTCCTCATGTCTGGCTGGCAACTGGTATCTTAAATTTCCCAGTTACTATTGCTACTTAGATGTCATTGGTGCTGACTTTCTCCTGGTCTGGTAGCTGGAGAGAGCATAGAAACGACATCATCTTAGCCTGCATTGTTTTTCTTATTTAATTCTTTTTTAAATACAATTCAACATGTCATATCAAAATATGTGGTTCTATAGACCAACTCTGATGGGCAAAACAAGGAATTATCCTGGAATCCTTGTCTTCTTTTCTGCATGTGCCATTCTTCTAAGTCTCTCATCTGAAACCTGCATACAAAGAACGCTAGAATTCTTTAAAGCATCTTCACGTGGAACATTACAAGATTGATATAAGAATTCCACATCGTGGATATTGCTAGCATAAGAACTGAATGGAATGTATTTCCCGGTCAAACTGCTGAACTCTAATTTCTCATAATATGTTTTGTTTATATGATAAGTTGGTCTACAGAACCACATATTTTGATATGACATGTTGAATTGTATTTCAAAAAGAATTAAATAAGATTTTTTTTAAAAAAATCATATAATTACATACAGCCTGTCACATTGTATGTGTTGTCCAGTTTTGCATTTACATGACAAAGGGTTTGATAGTGTTTTGGCCTACAGCTAGGAACAGGCAAAGCTGTCAACTTTGGTTCCTCTCAGTTTCTCAGTTTTCCAATCTTAAGTTCAACTTTTCCATGTTCTCACATCAGTTTGCCATTGTTGGTTTTTTTAAAGGTCTCCTGAAAGGTTGTCACTGTTCTCTGCATTCCCCATTGCTCCTTGACCATTGGCCATGATGGGTGAAGCTAAGGGGGGATGAGTCCAACAACATTCGAAATATGTCATTTTGGCTACGCTTCTTGTAGTCACCACGCCACACCAGTTATCCAGTTGTCAGACATCAGGCTCTAATGCTCCAAAGAGAAATGCCAGATAAAACGATGGTAGGAATCTAACTGTTGCTTGTTTTGGTAGCGGGGAAGGAAATATTTTGCAACTTGATCTGAGAGAAAAGAGAGCAGCATAGGTATCAAGTGTAATTATGTTATTAAACTGTGAGCGTTCCTTCAGTTTTTCATAATCTCATTTAGTGTTTCTGATGTCAAGCTAAATTATTTTTAATTGCTTTTATGAAAAATATTAGATGCATTAATGGTTTTCTGAACTAGCTCTGAGAGTGCAATTTTGTGAGAGAATTTCTTTATCTTCTCCAAAGAGTTTTAGTTAATGTGCATGTATCGGTAATTGGAGTGACTAAGCTAGTAAGTAATCACAGTGTTATTATCATTAAGGAAAGCACACAATGTCACACCATGGTAATATTCCTCCTCCGCACCGTTTCTTGTTGGGCATGATGGTGTTAGCATTAAACATTCATGCTGGTTCTCTCCTATTGTTCAGCTTCAAATATGTTGAGAGTCATTCATAACTAAAGCAATGGGGTAGCTGCATGCTATTCACCTCCTGCACGATCATGTGCTGGGCAACACACACAAGTGAAAGCATGGGTGGTGGTTAAATGACAAAGCT
The DNA here is from genome assembly GCF_951804945.1 of Podarcis cretensis. Classification (NCBI taxonomy): domain Eukaryota; kingdom Metazoa; phylum Chordata; class Lepidosauria; order Squamata; family Lacertidae; genus Podarcis; species Podarcis cretensis. The sequence continues at coordinate 82,242,401 of NC_137174.1, read as the reverse complement.
CATGCTACAAAATCAGAAATGGGAGTAAGCATGTACCCACACTGTCGCAATGTAGAAATGTGTGAATGATCGTGGGATCCATACACTGTCCCCAAAGCATAATGGGGCATATGATTCACACCTAGCCCAATTAAAGATCCTCTTGCAGATGCAGCTCACCTTGCCGACAAAAAAGGTTAAAACTGTTGCTATGCGATTCATCCCTAAGGATGTAAGAAGAACCCTGCTGGATCAGACCAGCTTCCTGTTCTCACAATGGCCAGCCAGAAACCAACCAGCAGGACCAGGACCTGAGCACAACAGCAGTTTCTGCCGCACTTGTGATTCAGGTACAGCGTGTAGGAAAAGGCTGTCCTCAGGTGTGGTGGAAGATTATTCTTTTTTAAATAATTTTTATTAACCGACCAATCAAATCAAATCAAATCACATCATATAAATTCCGAATTACAAAGCCGAATTTTAAATTTTTGTTGAGGGGACCCATATTTCAAGTTCTGAAGGGGGATTCTGATCATCTTCTTGCTGCTGCGTTGTTGTTGTTGTTTAGTCGTTTAGTCGTGTCCGACTCTTCGTGACCCCATGGACCAGAGCACGCCAGGCACTCCTGTCTTCCACTGCCTCCCGCAGTTTGGTCAGACTCATGTTTGTAGCTTCGAGAACACTGTCCAACCATCTCGTCCTCTGTCGTCCCCTTCTCCTTGTGCCCTCCATCTTTCCCAACATCAGGGTCTTTTCCAGGGAGTCTTCTCTTCTCATGAGGTGGCCAAAGTATTGGAGCCTCAGCTTCACAATCTGTCCTTCCAGTGAGCACTCAGGGCTGATTTCCTTAAGAATGGATAGGTTTGATCTTCTTGCAGTCCATGGGACTCTCAAGAGTCTCCTCCAGCACCATAATTCAAAAGCATCAATTCTTTGGCGACCAGCCTTCTTGATGGTCCAGCTCTCACTTCCATACATCACTACTGGGAAAACCATGGCTTTAACTATACGGACCTTTGTTGGCAAGGTGATGTCTCTGCTTTTTAAGACGCTGTCTAGGTTTGCCATCACCTTTCTCCCAAGGAGCAGGTGTCTTTTAATTTCGTGACTGCTGCGTTAATATCCACAAATCAATCCAAATAATGTTCATAATTCTATCCAGTCTTATCTTGCTGTTTCCACATCTCATCTTATTCGTATATTTTTCCTTCTTTTCTTTACGATCTCTTCTGATAATCTTCTTAAGCTGACAAACACCAATTATAATCCTGTGTGAATTTTCCGTTCGACCAGTCCTCATATCAGATGGTTTCCATATATCATCACTTTCATAAATAACATCACTCTTTCCATCATTAACACGTAGATCTGTCACTCTTAAGTCCCTCTGAGGAGTATCACCCACAATATAACAACAGCTCTGTTCCTCCTCCCAGACTTAAGTCCTCCGACAGAACTAGCCAACATGGCAATGGTATTTTTTACTGCGTCATTCCAAAGCTCTTATAATTTTCACGGTCTTCTTGAAACATGCTTTGGTTAGTGAATTATCTCCACACAGTCTTAAATCCACAGTTTAAGTCATTAAAACGACATTTCTGACTTGTGGGGGGGGGGATTCTTGTTTAATCACATAGAGGAAAGAAAGGAAAGTTTTTCCCACCTCCCCCATCAGTCCCTTTGCCATACCGAGTCTTGGCGTATCTTCTCATGATTTACTCTTGTTCCTCCAACTCGTCTTGTTTTATCAGAGATCTCTTCTTTTAGCAGTCTTTACTCCCCCTCCTTCCTTGAAATATATGCATTCGCTTCATCCTAATTGTTTCTTTTGAAGTTCTTGCAGCTAGCGGCGCGGATCAGAGACGGCGTCCAGGAGTGCCGAAATCCCACAGGAGGGCATTGTGCCTAGTGCCCCCATTCCCACAAATTCAGGGGTGGTATAGGGCACAGCAGGCAAGGGCAGCCCCCCCACAACCTTGGGGGGGGGGTAGGGAGGCTATTTTACTCCCATCACAGCCTCCTAATTACCTCGTGTGGGTCGGAGAGATGTTGTTGTCAGCCATCTTCCGATGCGCCCCTAGTGGCCCCTCGAGGTGTGGTGGAAGATTTTGTCCCATTGCTAGTGTTGAAGTAATAAGATTCAACAGCAAGTTGGCTTGGCTTTTGTACATGGAATTGGGAGGCCTCGGGCACCACATTCTCTTGGTCTAACCCTGGCCTTCAGATGATCAGGTGCAAAATGGTGAAATACATGAGAGAGGGAAGGAGGGAGGGAGGGAGGGGGAGGGAGAGAGAGAGACTGGCTATTTACCAGGTGGAAAAGAAGAGCTCACAACAAAGGAGACATCAACTCTTTGCGGTATGAGAAAGAACCAAGTAGCATTTTGTGGCTGTATAATATTTCTGCTTTGCTTTAGATGCTATAGGTTGTTCCTCCTCTCCACCTTTTATTTTGGCAGTGTTTCTTCTGAATCACGAACACCACATGCAGAGTATGTGCTCCCAAGAGGCTGCAAGCAAATGTTTCCAGGAAAATAAAAACCACCCTGAATTTATAAGTGTGACATTTCTAAATCCCAGTGAATTTCTAAACTGGGGGTGGGGAAGGAAGCAGCTAACAAAATGGAAACCTTTCCTGCTTTCTGTTCCCTTCAGTGCTTCCAGGAGGGATGGGCAGAATAAGGGGCATAGTTTATAACCCCTGAGCAGTACAGAGCAGCCATCACTGGGAAACCTTATCTTGACTGTTCTTGTAAGGCAGCAATTTCTGAGCTTGAAGCAGAGATAAGGAGAGAAAGACAGACTGACAGACATAGCAACTTCAGAGGAGACTGAATGATTGAGAAAATTCAGATTCAAGCAGAGGAATTAAAGCTAGTTAAATTAAATAACCAGGAGAGTTGCTAGGTTATTTGGGGCTAGAGCTCTGCTAGATTGGACCAAGGGCCTATCTAGTCCAAAATCCTGCTCCCATAGTGGCCAAGCAGATGTGTATTGGAAGCCTGCAAACTGAACCCGAACACATCAGAATTCTTCCTACTGGCAATTTCCAGAAACTAGTATAGCCTTATCCTCCACGAATTCATCTAATCCTCTTTTAAAATATATGGATTGATGGGAAAGCAGCCAGGGTCTGTCCTGGCGAAAAATATGAAGAGAAGTGTATTTGTGAAGTACTGGCTAGAAAGTATTCACTTTCCTTCAGACAGCAGTGCCTAGCATCTTGAATAAACCAGCTCTATTTGAAATGCCTTCATAATCAGCATTCAACGTGTGGCACTTCAATTATATAAGGATCAGTACAAATTTAATCCAGCTCTTGGTAGCTTTATCTATTTACTTTACACAGCTGTTGCAAGGCTGAAGCCTCATCTTTCAACAGCTACTGAACTGCAATGTAGGCGGATTGCATATTTTGGAAAGCACAGCCCGGCATGTGTGATTTCAACATTTGCATTCCTTTGTAGGAAAATTGTTTCGTCTAGATGAGCAGAAGTAGATGCTTTAATAAACACTCACAAGTGAAATATACTCATCCAGCTTTACATTAATAGCCAGCCTGAAGTCATCATTCACAATATGTCAGAGCCATAGCTTAAGAGGTAAACATGAATGAGAAACATGACTATGGAGGAACTGCTTCCCTGTAATCTTTGCAGAGATTGGGGTGTGTTCTTGTGAATCATGCATGTGAGAAAATCAGGTATATGGCAAAGCAGGGTATGAATTTTCATGCAACAGGGCCTTAAACAAGATCTATGCTTGGCAAAGCTCTGGAAATGGTTCCTGGGACTGCATCTCTCTTTCCAAAGACAGATAAGTTCATTTTCACATCAGTCTTCAACATGTTTTCTGGTACAGGAGTAACTTATTTTTTAAAAGAGACAATCCTGAAAAGGAAGTGGAAAAACTGTAGCACCTGCCTCCAGATGTTTACTAGCTGAAAAACATTACTTTCTTTTCTGTCATTCCCTTTCCTCTAAAGATATATTCATAGCAATGACATCTCTGCAACTCAGTTTTTAGTTGCTGAAATGAAACACTTCATACCATGCCAACAACACATGTTATCAAGGCCAGCCCACTACATTTTGGCACCTGAGGTGGACACCAAGATGGCGCTAGGGAAGAAGGGGACCGGAACAACGGGGGTGGGTGAAGAAAGATAGATATTAGGATCCACTACCTTGGTGGATCCTATCTCATGAGGCACTCACTCCACCTTGCCTCATGGGATGGCAAGACCCTGCATGCCGTGACAATCGCCTCTTGATTGGAATGACAGAATTTTAACAAAAAGACACCCTGTATTCTTTCTGTCAAAGCCCAAGCAGACATTTTAAAATATTAGAAATGGACAGGCTGTACCAGTTAATAGCTCCCATCATTTTGTAAATGCAAAATAGGGATTCTCTTGTATACATGAGACACCCCATTTCTTATCCTCCCCACATACTATTGCAATGAAGGTTCATCTCTTTCCCATTGTACAGATGTATTCTGAAGTGGCTTGTTCTGCACTGGGTTCTGCATACAGTGGACACTCGGGTTGCAAACGTGATCCGTGCGGGAGGCACGTTCACAACCCGCAGCGTTCGCAACTGCGCACGCACAGGTTGCGATTTGGCACTTCTGTGCATGCACAAAGCACAATTTAGTCCTTCTGCGCATGCACGAGCACCGAAACCTGGAAGTAACCTGTTCCAGTACTTCTGGGTTTTGGCGCGTCCGTAACCCAAAAACACGCAACCTGAAGCGTCTGTAACCCGAGGTATGACTGTAACAGAATCATAGAATTGTAGGGTTGGGAGGTACCCTGGGTTCATCTAGTCCACCCTGCTGCAGTGCAGGAATCCTGCCCACAGCAGCCCCTGGGTGGGCTTGAACCACCAGTCTTCCGGTTAACAGCCACACACACTGACTCACGAGCTGGGCATGTTTGTAAAAGTGACCCAGTTTCAACAGTTAGGCTTATTAACAAATTTATAGTACAATCCTTGTAAGTCTCATTGAGTTAAGTCGTCTTTGATTGAAGCCTGTGACCTCCTGACAAAAGAACAAATTATTTTTCCTCCAACACTGTAGAGTGGAAATTGGGCAGGTTCAATGCTAAGAGAAAACTGAATCGAATTTCTTCCCCCCACCCCTAACTCTGAGTAAGCACAGGGTGGATCCACTATGTAACTAATGAAGCTTATTTTGGAGGGCCCCCAGAAGCGGCTTTACTTCATGTTGCTTTTTTTAAAAAAATGGGTCTAGTAGACTCACATGACTCAAATTCATTAATCTTTTTGCTGTAGATATATTTCAACAATCCTTAAGTTTGAGAGTCAGTGGCACAGATGTTGTAAAGGAGATAACAGCAGTTACCCAGACCTCATTGCTGGTTGTGAAAGGATCCCCATAACAGTTCAAGCTTCAGGGCCCCCAAAATGTAGGTCCACCACTGAGTATCGATCCTAAAATACACTGGGCACAGCAAGGACTGCTCAAACACATGTACAACTCATTTATTCGTTTTTCAGGCATGTTTGGAGATTGTTAGCTAGCATGGTTTAGGTGACATAAGCATCTAATTCTGCAGGGGCAAAAAACCCAGAGAGCCACTCAACAGACGAAATGGCAGTTAACTGCAAAGCAACTGGAGCATGCCCACAAACGTATCCTTTGGGCCTCTTATTGCCATCTCGTTCATTACCTGGTGTTTACATTATGCTCTGAGCTGCCTGATTTAAAGAGATTGGACTCAATGAGCCAATAATATGTTAAGTACAGCAGTTTCACTTGCGTTACAAGATCTCTGGAACCGGTGATTAATTGCACTTCTCAGTTTATACAGAAAGCCACAGCGTAGCCACGCTTAAGCCAGGTCACCTTGGCAAACAAAATGTCTAGTCATGGGTTAGAATGAAAATGTAAATGTTCAAAACAGGCAGAGCAGCTAACGACAGTATCCATGTCCATACCTTGTAATAATAATTTTAAGGTCTTAGATATATAATAAATGTTCATAAATGTACCAAGCAAACACGTACATAAACATGTCTGAAGCAGCACAGGAAGACAGTCCTGAAGGCATTTTGACTCCTAAGCTGACCAAATGTTTCTCTGCAAGGAGGGAGGAGGTGAAAAAAACCTTCCTTGTTATAGGAATATAGTAATCAACATTTCAAAGGAATGGGCAGACTACCAGGAAAGGCAATCAGATAAGGCATTATCAGATAACCTGGCAGACAGGAAAAACAACAACATTCAAATTTCTGTTGTAGACCACCTTTTCTGTGATGTAGGTATGATGTTTGTGGGGGTTAGTCTTGAGTTACACCCCTTCTGTGATGTATGTATGATGTATGGAGGGGTGGTCTTGAGCTCCAGGGCAGGGAATTTAAAATGTCTAGATAAAGGCAGGCACACCTTTGTTCTGGGTCCTCCTCCATCCTCCTGCGTGTGAGGGGAGCACCCTGTTGCAATAGCTTTAATAAAGATCAGGCTTACTAGCTGCTTTGCTTCTCAATATTCTCTGGTTGGCCTCTGTTATTTTTTCCTACCAATAGGGAACCTACTTAAGGACTCTATATGGGCTCTTGGATACCCCATAAAGGAAGAAGGGCAGATTTTGTTTACAACAAGCTTTATTCGCAACAGAACATTGGTCCATCGTAGTAAAAGCAGCATTGAGTATGGGAGCCAGTGTGCTGCAGTGGTTAGAGTGCTGGACCTGGGAGACCAGAGTTCAAATCCCCACTCAGCCATGAAGCTCACTGGGTGACCCTCGGCCAGTTAGTGTCTCAAAGCCTAAGCTACCTTTACAGTGGGCGTAGTAGGCAAACTCGGCCCTCCAGATGTTTTGAGACTACAGTTCCCATCATCCCTGACCACTGGTCCTGTTAGCTAGGGATGATGGGAATTGTAGTCCCAAAACATCTGGAGGGCCAAGTTTGCCTATGCCTGCTTTACAGGGTTGTTGTGAGGATAAAATGGAGAGGGAGAGAAATATGGAGGAAAGGAGAGATACAAATGTAATAATAGATAGACAGATGATAGAATGGGGGGGAGAATCACCTTCTCCAGTTCCTTGGCCCAGGCATCCCATCATGATGAACAACACACTGAACCACTTTCCCCCAGTCAGACTGGATGTATTTATACACTGAAAGCAGGATAAAGCTTTCGCTTGGCAGCCCTATCTTCAAATAACTTTGACAGCTTGACCTGAAGTACTATCCGCGGGCCCGTTTGACTATTGACTTGACACAGGATATCAGATCTACATGGATTTACAGGAGGCATCTCTGCGACAGGTTAGAGAGGTTGGCGAAACCCACAAGAAAGTGCAGTTGCACAGAATACAGTAATGGTGTTACTATGGTTATGCCTGGCTAATTAAGAACAGCAAACCATTACCTGCTGGCACCCGTGTACAATTATGTACGCCATGTACAATTTGTGTGAATAGTCTACACGTAAAAATACTTGGGGGGGGGGCGGAGGAGGGAATTCTTCAGGTCAACTTGGCCTTTTGAATTCTGCTCTGTTTGTGGTTGACTGGAACCGGGTTAAACCTCAAAAGCTGTTTTGTGAGGTGGTGGGAGGAGAATTCCATGTGCAGAGTGCACTTCCTGCAATGTTAAGCAGCCATATCTCCCCCAACAAACCAGCATTTAGTGGTGCCCTTAAGAGTGGGTTATATGGTCAAAGTCCAAGGTCTATACCATACATCCTGGGTGGGTGCGGGGTCCCGCACCTAAGAGAGAGAATGGAGAGCCAACAAGTAGCAGCATGTTAGGAAGTGAAGTGTCCCACTGGTTAATTCTGCCTTAAGTTGCCTGCTATTACCTAGACAGCATCTTAAAAAGCAGAGACATTACCTTGCCGACAAAGGTCTGTATAGTTAAAGCTATGGTTTTCCCAGTAGTGATGTATGGAAGTGAGAGCTGGACCATCAAGAAGGCTGATCACTGAATAATTGATGCTTTTGAATTATGGTGCTGGAGGAGACTCTTGAGAGTCCCATGGACTGCAAGAAGATCAAACCTCTCTACTCTCAAGGAAATCAGCCCTGAGTGCTCACTGGAAGGACAGATCCTGAAGCTGAGGCTCCAATACTTTGGCCACCTCATGAGAAGAGAAGACTCCCTGGAGAAGACCCTGATGTTGGGAAAGATGGAGGGCACAAGGAGAAGGGGGCGACAGAGGACGAGATGGTTGGACAATGTTCTTGAAGCTACCAGCATGAGTTTGACCAAACTGCAGGAGACAGTGGAAGACAGGAGTGCCTGGCGTGCTCTGGTCCATGGGGTCACGAAGAGTCGGACACGACTAAATGACTAAACAGCAACAACAACATTTTAATTTCAATCATTGCCACCCCAGAATGAGTGGCAGCGAGCTCAGCCAATCAGATGCTACCTTTGGGGTGTGTGAGCTCCAGAGCAGTAACAAAAGGAGTATGGCAACCCCACCTCACCAGCCTCTCTCCTCAGACCTGGCAGTGTTTCTGAGAAAACTAGTATGTGAAGTATGCGACTCCCAAATCATTTTTAACCACACACAACGCTGTCATTTTACATGTTAAGCACTGCACAGGCCTTGCTGAAAAGGCGATGTGTTCTGCAAATGAAGAAAGAACAGGTAACGAAAACAATACCCTCCAAAATAATGAAAATGATAAAATAAATATATAAACAACACAAACCCTTACACAGCCTCACAAGCCCCCATAGCAGGATAGTGTCTCTAACTCAGAATCCAGTCATTACTCTGCCTGAATAATATATCAACACCATTTACTAGATGCCCGATCAGCAAGATCTTTTTTAAATAAAATTAGTCAATTGCCGCAGGGTTATAATTTTATCTCAAAGCATAGGGATTCATGCATGTTAACTCCAGTGCACCCAGATGAATATGTATCCCTGAGGCTTTTCTGAAACTATATCAAGGACGCACCAGAAAATTGCTTTATCATTCTCTGAGATAATTGCTAACCTCAAACCACATAAATGCTGCTGCTTCCACTCACCAAGCTTCCTACATTTTCACAATACTTTGAAAGTCTGAGGACAGTGGTACCTTGGGTTACATACACTTCAGGTTACAGACTCCACTAACCCAGAAATATTACCTCGGGTTAAGAACTTTGCTTCAGGATGAGAACAGAAATTGTGCTCCAGTGGTCCAGCAGCAGCAGCAGGCCCTATTAGATAAAGTGGTGCTTCAGGTTAAGAACAGTTTCAGGTTAAGAACGGACCTCTGCAACGAATTAAGTACTTAACCTGAGGTACCACTTTACATGATGGTATAAGTTTGGGTGGGGGGCAAAACTCCCCTAAAATATCTGAATTCAGTAAAGGGTTGGAATTTAAGCAAACAACTAAATTCTTGGGTCTAGTGGGGGCTGGATTTTAAACCAGTTTTTCTGTGTCCAGGAAACCACCTAACAGAAGAACCATCAAGCGGTAATCACCGGAATGGCCGATCCATTAACCCATTAAGAAGGCCATTAAAAGAGAGTCTCTGGGCCAGACACAAAATGGGGAAAGCCCTTCCCTGAGGTGATAGTTAGCAGAGAGACAAAAGGTCAGAGTTTCAGGGTGGTGGTGGCAGAATTGCATTGGGCAATGAGGTAGGCAAACAGGGGAAAAGTGTCAGTTCTGCAAACTGGTGAATGGGGCAGAACAGAAGGCAGGCAGTCTGTTTTAGGCTGCAAAGAAGGTCAGAACTATGATTGGGGTCTCTTGGAATCTGAGGCTGCAGCAATGAAAGGAATAGAACCCTCTTGGGATGTGAATGCTCTGCACTGTCTTCATCTAGGTTCAGGTTGTATATATGTGTAAATAAATCATATATCACATACCTAGCAAGTGCTCTGGAAAAACTGGACAGCCCATTTTTTCTCGTGAGAGAAATGATGGCCATTTCGGGCACTGTCATCTCATGTGATTTCATGCCATGATTCCCCCCCCCCCAAAAAAAGTGTTTTTTTCCAAGGCCAAGTTCTCACACGGCACGCTGTGCCTGAAAAAAACGCTTTTTCAGGGGGAAATCACAACGCAAAATCGCACAAGATCATGGCACCCAAAATGGCTGCCATCCACTTGTGAGAAAAAAATTGGAAGATGGCGTACTGGAAGATGATGTTCTGGTTTTTGCCTTTAATATGTTGGAGCCTTTATGTTCTAAAAGGAAACACAGTTCCTCATAAGTGTGCCAGATACCCCGAAATCTTGTACTGCTTGGAGATTGGGGTGATGTGTAACAGTACTAAGGAAATGTGCTAGTCTACTAGAAAGGCACAGGTCAAAGTTACAGGGAACCAGGCAGAGAGCCTTCTCGGTGGTGGCGCCCTTCCTGTGGAATGCCCTCCCACCAGATGTCAAAGAGAACAACAAGTACCAGACTTTTAGAAGACATCTGAAGGCAGCCCTATTTAGGGAAGCTTTTAATGTTTGATGTATTACAGTATTTTAATATTTTTTTGGAAGCCACCCAGAGTGGCTGGGGAAGCCCAGCCAGATGGGCGGGGTATAAATAATAAATTATTATTATTATTACTACTGTTATTATTATCTATAACAGCAGTGAAAGCAACACAAACAAACCAAAGGACAGAAGAAGAGGTTGACCTTGTTGATTAGAAAGGCCCCCTGCACAGTTTTCAAGGCCAGCCAATTTTGGGATGGAGGGGGGAAAGACCCATTTGATGATGCAGCAAATGAAGGAGAGCATAAGAACTCTCAGCCCAGTGAATGCCATCACTAGGAGGGAGCTGGGGAGGTGGGTGAATGGCGCACATGGGTTCCAAGCGTTATTTCAAGTGGAAGCTTGAGATCAGGCATCCCCAACCTTCGGCCCTCCAGATGTTTTGGACTACAATTCCCACCATCCCTGACCACTGGTCCTGTTAGCTAGGGATCATGGGAGTTGTAGGTCAAAACATCTGGAGAGCCGCAGGTTAAGGATGCCTGCTTTAGATATAACAGAGGTTGGCAGCGGGAGCTGGGAAGCAGGAAGCAGACAGTGTCTGGTTTTAAAATTTGCTGGGATGGGTAGGACAAAACTCATGTTTCCTCTCGCCCCATAAATCTGATCAACAGAGGAAACAGCAGTTATGAGCAGCTCCTTGAAAACTCTGTGTGTGAAGAGAGCCTTCGGTACCAACTTAATGTTTTATTTACAGTGCCAAAACACTCAAGGTCTGGCCCTGGCCTACACACATGCAATCTTCGAAGGCATTTTATTTATTAAGCCGTATGCTAAGAAAGTCCTACCGTCCTACATCCTTCGCTCTGAGGAACTGAAACTTTTACAAGTGCCACATAATGTTCAGTCTGCATTTGTGTGGTGTCAGTCTTTTAGCCTGGCGTCACTTGTGCTTTGGAATTTGCTGCCTTTTGACATTAGGTAGGCCGCTGTGGGTTAAACCACAGAGCCTAGGACTTGCTGATCAGAAGGTCAGCAGTTCGAATCCCCGCAACGGGGTGAGCTCCCGTTGTTTGGTCCCTGCTCCTGCCAACCTAGCAGTTCAAAAGCACGTCTAAGTGCAAGTAGATAAATAGGTCCCACTCCGGCGGGAAGGTAAACGGTGTTTCCATGTGCTGCTCTGGTTCACCAGAAGCGGCTTAGTCATGCTGGCCACATGACCAGGAAGCTGTACGCCGGCTCCCTCGGCCAATAAATCGAGATGAGCGCCGCAACCCCAGAGTCGGTCACGACTGGACCTAATGGTCAGGGGTCCCTTTACCTTTACTTAGGCAACCTCACTATATTGTTTTAGAGATCTGCTGGAAGCTTTTTATTTATTATTTCAGCACATCTACCCAGAACTATAATTTAGTTACCTAGATTTGTTTTAAATGTTTTACTGATTTAATCTGTGCTCTACTGATAATTATCTTGTATGTGTGTGTGCACGCGCATTAGTTTGGTGGATTTTAGTTGGACTATAATTATGTACTCTGCTTAAAGGGCTCATGGATCAAGTGGTTTATAAATCCTTCTAAAGAAAAATTAAACAATAATTAGGCATTTGACAGCAGTGTGTCAATGTTCCTATACTTCAGAGGTGTGGGATTATTATTATTTTAACAGATCTGTGTACACACCATAAATTTAAAGGACATGCACTTCCCCAAAGGTTTATGGGAACCGTAGTCAGTTAAGAGCACTGGGAATTTTAGCTCTATGAACTCTATTGCTTCTCACTGCTGTTGAGAAGTCAGTTCAGATCGACAAAAGACTGCATCTTCCTATCTCTGAAAATAGGGTGTCTGCATGTGTGTGTGTGTGTGTGTGTGTGTGTGTGTGTGTGTCTTTGTCTTGCCCAGCCAGGTAGAGAGAATGCACTCATTGGACATGCTTCTGGGGGACTGCCTACATGAGAAGGGGCATGGTGGAGTTTCTCAGGCTCATGTGACCAGAAGATGTATAGATCAACATCACATACACCACTGGGGGAAGATGATATTCTACATGGAGAGAGCGAAAAAGCCAGAGATAGAGATGTAAGACATCCAGTGGGTCCCAGTTTCAAGGGATGGGAAAGAGCTCTGCCTGAGACTCTGGAGAATGTGTCTAAAGTGGTATGCCTGATTCGCCAGTGTGGTGTAGTGGTTAAGAGCGGTAGTCTCGTAATCTGGGGAACCGGGTTCGCATCTCCGCTCCTCCACATGCAGCTGCTGGGTGACCTTGGGCTAGTCACAACTTCTCTGAAGTCTCTCAGCCCCACTCACCTCACAGAGTGTTTGTTGTGGGGGAGGAAGGGAAAGGAGAATGTTAGCTGCTTTGAGACTCCTTAGGGTAGTGATAAAGGGTGATATCAAATCTAAACTCTTCTTCTTCTTCTTCTTCTTCTTCTTCTTCTTCTTCTTCTTCTTCTTCGCTTCCTCCTCATTTTATTCTCACGACTACCCTGTGAGGTAGCTTAGGCTGAAAGATAGTGACCAGGATCACCCAGTGAGATTCATGGCGGAATGGTTTATGGTGATGGTGATTTATTATTAATAATTTATATCCCACCTTTTGTCCAAGGAGCTCAACGTGGCATGCACACCTCTCATAACAACTCTGTGGGTAGGATAGGCTGAGAGATAGTGACTGGCCCAAGGCCACTCACTGCTGAGTAGGTATTTGAACTCTGGTCTCCCAGATCTAGTCTGACCCTCTATCCGTGGCACCTTACTCGCTTTCATTTTATCTGGGATCTCCTCAGACCTGGTCCATCACTCTTGGCCACTGTTAGACAACACTGTGCTAAGATGGGTCAGTAGTCTGACTCAGTATAAGGCAACTTCGTATGATCCTTCAGATGGTTTGTAAACAGTTGTTCTTAGTCCCAGCAAAGTGCCACTGTTGCAGATGGCTTTGCTGCCGAGATGGCCATTTGAGCTACTACTCTCCGCAGTACCCCACAAGATAAGTGGGAAATGTAGCCAGGAAAAATGTAGCCATCTTGGCAGTATTAGCACATCTCACAACACAAAAGAATTTATGCAAATGTTATCTTTGCACACAATAAAATATAAATTATCATTTCCCCTAGAGTACAACATATCTAAAACTCTGGAGTTTTCTTCTGAGTTATCAGTGAGGGGTGCAAGGAAATATTGAATGGCAGGAGATATATATATATATATACACACACATATACATACACACACACACACACACATATATATATATAAGAAGCCTCCAAATGCATGAAATGTGACACACATTATATTGTTCCTTTGATTTCCCTAGATCATATTACCAAAGACAGAGACACAGACAATGATAGCTGCCTACAGATCTAATTTAGAAAAGGGCATTTTAAAACCCTGCTTCCTTTTCGTTCTTGGCTCATTGTATAATGTCTCCCAGACGTTTGTATCATTTTGCCTGCACCAAGTAACAGTAAAAAGGAAAGTGAAAGCATTAAGGCTGGAGTCTGGGCAACACCTTTTACTTAGGAGTAAGTCCCATTGAATTAAACAGGACTTACTTATGAGTAGAGAGGGTTAAGATCGCACTATCTATCGCTCCATCATAGGAATGAGTATTGCACTGAGAGGAAAAAATCTGCAAGTGAGGTGTAATCTGTATAAATTTATGTATGTGCAAATGTGTTTCGTGCACACTCTCACACACAGCAAATTACTTCACAGAAAGACAGCTTTCTCAGGAATTGCCAACATGGTGCTCATCAGTGCACATGCACCCATAGCTGACATTTTAGGCATTCACAGGGTCCCCTCCCCACACTGAAATTATGCTTGCAAGAAGAACATTTTTGGTTTTCAAAAACAGACCCAAAAAGGTTGGCAATCCCGGCTTATAGAATGGATATTTGGAGAAGAGAAATTTGAGAAGGTTAGAGTGAATGATTTGTGGATATTAGCAGTGTTTTCATCTATAGTGTATTACATACACTACGTTGATTGAGTGATTTATAAGTGCTTCTAAAAAATAAATAAAAAACTAGACATTCAAAAGCAATTGCTTCCTGTGACAGATTTGGGTGGTTCTTTGACTAGAATTTTCATTGCTGGTCCTCATCGCTGAAAGACGCCAGCCCTGGTCTACCATAGGCTTTCCACCATTGTGCTTAAAGTGGCATTCATGGCTCTCAGCCTCCCTACATTATCCTCAGAAAAGCCCTATAGCTTAACTCCTTCACAGATTTCCCTCTATTCATAAATGTGTAGTGGAGGAAGAGGACCATGCTTTCTAGATGCATCTCCAGCACTGCAACCTTCACTTCCTATGTTCACATATTCAGTGTGGACATCTGAAAAGCTGTAGTACAGTGAGTGGTATCTCGGGTTACATACGCTTCAGGTTACATACGCTTCAGGTTACAGACTCTGCTAATCCAGAAATAATACCTCAGGTTAAGAACTTTGCTTCAGGATGAGAACAGAAATCGTGCTCCGGCGGTGTGGCAGCAGCAGGAGGCCCCATTAGCTAGAGTGGTGCTTCAGGTTAAGAACAGTTTCAGGTTAAGAACAGACTTCCGGAACGAATTAAGTACTTAACCCGAGGTACCACACTGTATAGGCTTCCTTCCATGTGACCAAAAATCCTGCACAATCCAGGTCCTCAACTGAGTGGAAGCCTACGTGGACACAATTATGTGTACACGGGCCCTTTTAAATATTAATATAATAATAATTTATTATTTATACCCCGTCCATCTGGCTAGGTTTCCCCAGCCAATCTGGGCAGCTTCCAACAGAATATTAAAATACAATAGTCTATTAAACATTAAAAGCTTCCCTAAACAGGGCTGCCTTCAGATGTCTTCTAAAAGTCTGGTAGTTGTTGTTCTCTTTGACATCTGGTGGGAAGGCGTTCCACAGGGTGGGTGCCACTACCAAGAATGCCCTCTGCCTGGTTCCCTGTAACTTCTCGCAGCGAGGGAACCGCCAGAAGGCCCTTGGCACTGGACCTCAGTGTTCAGGTAGAATGATTGGGCTGGAGACGCTCCTTCAGGTATACTGGACCGAGGCCGTTTAGGGCTTTAAAGGTCAGCACCAACACTTTTAATTGTGCTTGGAAACGCACTGGGAGCCAATGTAGGTCTTTCAAGACCGGTGTTATGTGGTCTCGGTGGCCGCTCTCAGTCACCTGTCTAGCTGCCGCATTCTGGATTAGTTGTAGTTTCCGGGTCACTTTCAAAGGTGTGCCCCACGTAGAGCGCATTGCAGTAGTCCAAGCCAGAGATAACCAGAGCATGCACCATTCTGGCGAGACAGTCTGCAGGCAGGTAGGGTCTCAGCCTGCGTACCAGATGGAGCTGATAAACAGCTGCCCTGGACACAGAATTGACCTGCACCTCCATGGAAAGCTGTGAGTCCAAAATGACTCCCAGGCCTAGTCCTTCAGGGGCACAGTTACCCCATTCAGGACCAGGGAATCCTCCACACCTGCCCGACTCCTGTCCCCCCAAAACAGTACTTCTGTCTTGTCAGGTTTCAACCTCAATCCGTTAGCCGCCATCCATCCTCCAACCACCTCCAGACACTCACGCAGGACCTTCACCGCCTTCACTGGTTCTGATTTGAAAGAGAGATAGAGCTGGGTATCATCTGCATACTGATGAACACCCAGCTCATCCCCCCTGATGATCTCTCCCAGTGGCTGCATGTAGATGTTGAAAGGCATGGGGGAGAGGACAGAACCCTGAGACACTCCACAAGTGAGAGCCTAGGGGTCTGAACACTCATCCCCCACCACCACTTTCTGAACACGGCCCAGGAGGAAGGAGAAGAACCACCACTGTATAACAGTGCCCCCAGCTCCCAGCCCCTCTAGATGGTCCAGAAGGATGTTATGGTCGATGGAGTCAAAAGCCACTGAGAGATCCAGCAGAACTAGGAAACAGCTCTCACCTTTGTCCCTAGCCTGCTGAAGATCATCAACCAGTGCGACCAAGGCAGTTTCAGTTCCATGATGAGGCCTGACTTCCAACTGGAAGGGATCTAAATGGTCTGTTTCTTCCAGGAGTGCCTTCCAGATGTCCTCAATGAATATGCAACCATAAGGGCAATGCCAGCAGAGGGCATGACATCAGGGGGGTGACCACGAGAAGTGGTCCTGCTCTCCATAAATTTAGCCCCTATGGATGGGAATAGGTTCGTGAAGCAAGCTCTTATCTTATTGCAAAATGCAGCGGTAATTATGGGTCACGAGGAGGAAGCTTATGTGCCTCTGCTATTCATGAATTTGGGTAGTGAACAAGAAAGAAAAAACTGATGTAGGAAAGCCAGCTCCATCACAACAATTCTTTACAGCAGCTTCTCACCACAAAGGCTGATGTGCAACCTCCCTTTTCAGTACAAGACTCAATTGCTTGAATGGTTTGCATAAATGAGCTTTGCAACCCATGACTTGAAAACTAGCATAACATAATAGGGTGTGGGACACTGAATAGGAAGCCCATGCTTCAAATTTATTCCCTTTGCTATACAGTAGGCAGCCTTAGGTGACCCGCTCTTCTCCCAGCCTTAACCAGACACTTGGAATTTGGGGATAATATTACTAAACTACCTTGCACAGATAAATATTAAGGCTAACTTCAGAGGAATGTGGACAGTGCCTTCACTTTATTTCATGGACAGCACTATCCTATACATGCCAAAAAGCAAGTCCCATTCAATTCAATGGGGGCTTTCTTCCTGTTAGGGATACTGAACTGCATCCAGAATCATTTTAACAGTGTAATGTACATAACACCAAAACTAGCAGTACATAACACCAAAACTGGGGTTTGGGGATATTTTTCGTTGGCATCCAGAAAAATTTGGCTTCATGTTAATGTTTGGCTCACAGGCTGCAATGCGAAGATGGGCTCCCCCCCCCCCCCAGGGGTTGGGGAAGTAATCAACCTTTTCACCTATTCCTATGGAAATTGGACTAATTGATAGAAGCTAACTTTGTTTTCATGCATTTCAAAGGCCACATATCCAAATGGTATTATTTCATGTAAATACACACAAGTTGATTCATTAGGACATTTCCTCTGATAAAACTCTGTTAGCAACTTTGAATTAAAGCTACATCATTCATATCTCCAGCTAGCTCTGGGTATAGGGCGGTATTTAAATTCTATTATGATGATGATGAAGATGATTAATAATAATAATAATAATAATAATAATAATAATAATAATAGCAGCTGTGGTAGAATGTAAATCTAGCTGGAAGAAAGCTACTTAAAGGCATTTTTATAAAGTACAAAATAAATCCAGTTTAAAATGTGTGACCCATAATTATTTCCAATACCAAAATTATTGGATCACAAAATAACCCAGCCAAAGCCTGAAAGCCAAGGGTTTATGAATCCTCTTGCATACCCAGTATTTAGAAACAGCATGAGTAATAGATCAGATCAATCCAGCCAAGAAAATCACATTTAATAGAAGGAGTTAGGATTTATCCCTAAATGAATCTTGCATATATTGTTCAAACTGTACCTAATTTTTAAATTTTCCAATTCTAACACTATTTCCCTATATGTAATTAGCAATTGCCCTTCTAAATTAGCCTAGCCGCAGGCTTCAGCTTTCCTGCCTGTCAAAGTTGCAAAGCCTGCATAATTGATTATGAATAGCACTAAATCATAATTTTGCTATTTGCTTCCTGCCTTTTCAAGCAGCCAAGAAAGCTAACCAGGGTATATTTTTGTGCTGGGCCACTTTAGGCATTTGGAAATCTAAAAATAAAAAGTGTTCTCTTTCAGATTAGGTACCACCGAGATCCAATTAAAGAGTGCAAAAATCTGAAATGCATTCATGGGGCTGTGGCTTTTATTTGTTCCCATGCCTTCAGTTTCCGTTCAGACCCTGAGCTGGAATATCTGTGGACATAGTTTGCAACAAAGCCAAGCAAAAAGTTCCATTCTAAGAGGCTGGAAGAGTCCATGCACCGTTTAAACACGTTGCCTCCTACAATTGCTATTGTCGTCAGTTTCAGGGGAAATCAAATGGCCATTATTAAAGGCAGAAATGATTTGAAAGCACTTCTCCCCCCCCCAAACCCTTTAGCAATACTCACATTCATCTTACACAAACAGACCTTCTCTTTCAAGCCATTTTGTAAGACATTCCAGTCATTTCAATGGAATAAATAAAGTAGGGTCCTGTTCTCTGTACCGGCTGCCTGGGGTATTGTTCATCGCCTCTCTTTCCTTTTGATAACCATTCCTTCAGGATATGGAAGTTGAGTTCAAAAATAGACTCCAATTCACTTGGCATCAAGCATGCAGGCTTCAACCCTTCCCAGCAGCTGTTAGGCTCCCACTGAACCACAACCTGGTGCCAATAGATTTCAATATAATCTTTTCTAGGAGCTGGTACGCTGCGTCGCATGAACTTGCCTTAACCCTCCAGATGGATGGTGATCTCTCAACAGCGCTGAAAGAATATGAGCTGATCTGTCCTAAAGCCTTGTCTTTTTCATTCATCGACCTTGCAAGGAAAATCCCGTCTCTCTTCTGAATTATTCATGATGCCTTCCCTTCCACCACTCCCAGTATATATGCTTCAAATCATTTAATGCAGCACGACTTTTTTCATTTTGCCTTTTTTAAAAAAAGAAGAAATAGCTGTGTTGTATGCCTTTAACAATACACTTTGAAGACATATGTCACAGGTTTCCCCCCTCCCTTTTCTCTTTTCAGTGATATTAATTATATACTCTTCTGTAAACTGACCTCTCTGGTTGCAATCCTATACACATGCATAGGATTGGGCTCTGAAGATAACAAATGCCATTTGAATAGAGCCAGCTATTATGGGAAAGTGGTTGGAAATAAAGTAATCATTACTCATTCAGCTTGCATACTGCTTATGTGCCAAATGCTGTTTGGAAGTATAAAGTCAGTTATGAAATCCATACGTAATTAATGTGCTTGAGAAACTTGAGATCTCACTTTTCCTTTTTTTTTATTTAAAAAACCCACAATTAATTTCCTTTATCTTTTTGCAAGGCTTTCAAAGTTCAGACAACTGAAAAAACCCCCAAAACCCATAATTTTTATTTTTATATTTAAAGGGGGAGATCAAAGAAATACTCTACAAACTCACGGATATGTTCTAGTTTTCTACATTGTTCATGTATATCTCATATCATGCACATGATAAACTTCTGCAAGTTCCATAGATCCCACAAGCCCACTCCTCAGTTAGTTGGAGCAGGGCTTTCACTGTGGCTGCCCCTTTTTTGTGTCATAACATCCTTGTTCTACTTTGACTGCGGATGCTGTTTCTGAATGGCAGATCAGCTTGGAGTAAGACCTTCCTCATCCATGTTTCTGCTCTTGTTTTTATTATGTATTTTGTGTTTTTTATATTGTATTTTTATGTTGCGAACTGCCCTTAGATCTACTGTAAGCTTGCCAGAGTGGCTGGGAAAACCCAGCCAGATGGGTGAGATAGAAATATTATTATTATTATTATTATTAATAAGGGCGGTATACAAATCCCTACAACAACAACAACAATATGACAGGCACCCACTATTTGCACTTTTTATCCTGCCCTTCTCAGAACTTGCTCCTGTTTGTCTATATCTTTTTTAAATTGTGGCACCCAGAATTGGCTGCAATACTCTAGATGAGGTCTGACTAGGGCAGAATAAAATGGAATTACCACTTTCAGTGCCTTGGAAACTTTCAATGCACAAAGGATGCTCAGGCGTAGCTGCCTACCAGGGAATCAGAACAGATCCACACATTATTCAGAAGAAGGTGGAAGAGTTATTGATTATGCTAGGGATGGGCAAATCTTTCATTTTTTATTTCTCTCCATTTCTTATTTTTGGGGAGATCTGCCAGGCTTGGCTCAGCCAGAGATCCATTGGATCCTAACCTCACTCATCTTGGCATATTTAAGCTTTAGGATTGCACCCAGAATATCTCTTTTAAATATAAGATTGATAAACATGTTGAAATAATATCACAGTGATGATAGTGAAGAAAAAAACTCTGAGTACCAATATCTAAATTATATATCCAACTTTCATTTGATGGAAAAGTAATACATATGCTCTAAAGACTTCTAATGTTCTCTGCGGTGAGGTTTTTTAAAGAGGACCACAGAATGTAATCATATTGGATTGGATTCTACTAATCCATGCTGTGTAGATCAACACTCAGAACAGGGATAGGGCAGATTTTTCAGCCAAAGGGGTACATCCCCAGAAGGACAACATTCTGGAGGCTACATGCTTGTGGTAGGTATGACCAGAGTCCAAAAGCTAGGTTTCTATGCATGCACAGGGATGCATTTGAGAAAGTCTAAAGGAGGGTGAGGGACGCGGGTGGCGCTGTGGGTTAAACCATAGAGTCTAGGACTTGCCGATCGGAAGGTCGGGGGTTCAAATCCCCGCGACGGGGTGAGCTCCTGCTCCTGCCCACCTAGCAGTTCGAAAGCACATCAAAGTGCAAGTAGATAAATAGGTACCACTCCGGCGGGAAGGTAAACGGCGTTTCTATGTGCTGCTCTGGTTCGCCAGATGCGGCTTAGTCATGCTGACCACCTGACCCGGAAGCTGTACGCCGGCTCCCTCGGCCAGTAAAGCGAGATGAGCACTGCAACCCCAGAGTCGGCCACGACTGGACCTAATGGTCAGGGGTCCCTTTACCTTTTAAAGGAGGGCGAAGAACAGGAAAGGTGAGGGGTATGGCCTGTGCTGAAGGGGTGTGGCTTATAAGTAGGTATGGCTTGGAAAGAATCCCAAGGGCTAGGTAGGAAGGCCCCAGAGGTCCTCAGTTGGCTCCTGGACCTTAGGTTCCACCCCAGTCTCACGCACTTCCAGTGATGCCTTGCTGTTGTTCACAAACTGCTAACCCGCTTACATGAATTTGACTTGGTTGAGACAGAATTGGTGTTGAGTTGAATTCAATGCCAGCTTGAACCTTGACATCAACACATGGAAAGTTCACTCTCTGATGTGTACTGGAGACATATCCTTCAGCATAAACAACTCTGATGGTATGGAGTGTGTTTGGTTTTTTGATGGACAAAATAATACTGCTTCTGCATTCAGTGAAATTTGGGGTTTTCTTCTTCTGTCTGGCACAGTCACTGAGTGTAAATAGAATTACCTTGCCTGAGGTATATCTTAAACCATTCACACGAGAATCTTCTTAACCTATATCTTCTAGAGAATAGAAACAAACACCATAGCAACTGCATCCTCATACTAAAGCTCTATTTGTCTCTAAAGGCCTGTAAGTTTTTTCTCATATATGGATGACACTTATTAATTTAAAATAAGATCTAACAATTAGCTCGTCTACAGGAGGCTAATGCCTCATCCAGTCCCTGCTGTTCAGCTTACGACTAGACAGTTGGAAATCTTGGCCATGTTTTCTGAATTGCTAAACGGCATTTCACCAGCAGGGAATTTCTTTGAATAAAATCACAGCACAAACTCACAGCTTTTTATGATCAATTATATTACATTTCTATACTTGATGTAAATTTATTGCAAAGTTTTTGAATTGCTCCATCAGCAAAAATTCTGCTGTAGTCCTGGTGTGCAATAACTTCATTAGGAAAAGTTTACAAGATGCATTTGCCGATCATGTCACATTTAAGAAACATTTAAAGTACCAAACACATTCATTTAGGACATAAAACAAATGAAGCACAGTCGGCAAATGGAAATCACACTCAGGGAGGTTTTCGTACAGGCAGAATGTGACCCAGGAGGCTGATATAAGAGCTGGTGTTTCGCAAGAGCCTCAGAAGTTTTTGATATTTGTCTGCACTAATTGGAGATTATTAATTGGAGATGAAAATTTGATCTAATAATAAGCCAGAGTGCACGGAAATGCCGTTTACCTTCCTGCCACAGCAGTACCCATTTATCTACTTGCACTGGCGTGCTTTCAAACTGCTAGGTTGGCAGGAGCTGGGCCAGAGCAACGGTAGCTCACTCCATTGTGGGGATTTGAACCACCGACTTTCTGATTGGCAAGCCCAAGAAGCTCAGTGGTTTAGACCACAGCGTCACCCATTCACAAGTGCCTTGGCTCCTCCCTGGCAGTAAAAATACAACAACAATGAATTAAATAAATTGCCATTTGCTGCCCTTTCATGGCGGCCAAAGCCACCATCATGGACAGGGAGACTAGTGATGTGAGAGGAAGACGGTTTCATCCTCAGTGCAGTTAGGAACTGGTGGTTAGACAAGAACAGCCTTCACGGGCTTGGTGTCCTGCAGATGCTCTAGACTACAACTCCCACCAGTCCTAGCCAGCATGTGATAATATGTTTTCCTTATATCTAAAGCGAGCTGGTGGTTAGGGGAAAAAAGAGCAGAGTCAGGTTGCATATTAGGAAATATTACTGACAACTTCCAAATGATTAAAGGAAAGAAACTCTGATGGGTTTTATTTTATTTTTTGGTTGCTGTTGCCTCTAATGCTAAATTTGGAGCTTTGCCCTGCCAGCTTCTTTAAAGCTCCCTCAAGCCCACCCATAAGCACACAAATCACATTTTTTTTTATCTTCCGCCAGAATCCACGGTATCAGCTTTTTCCTCCCCTGCAAAGCTATTTCTCCTCGGAGCTACCTCTGCCACCGCCTGCTTCCCACTTTAGAAGCAGCAGTTCTCCTGTGCCACATTAACTCCCTAACTTCCAACAGCACAGACCAGCAGGACGGTTTCAAGCATGCTCATAAGTGGGGGAAATGTTTAACTAGCATAGCAAAAACATTCTTGCTTGGGCAGATTTGCCAGCAGCGCTAGATTTAACCATTAGACTAGGACAGTACTTGCTTGTAAATGGAGGGCCTTTGCCCAAATGACACTTTCTGGGGTTTATGGAGAATGAACCTACTGAGTATATGGTGGTTGCTTCTCTGCCAAATGGCAGAGCGTTTTGTTTCCTGCAGGGTGTAATATATGGGATCTGGTACTTACACTTCATGTCACTAGTTGGCGCAAGTGATAGTGATATAAGATGTACCGAGCAAAGTAAAGCCATCTTTGCAATTCTGCAATCTTAGAGGCTGTGTCTGCTCCTTCCTGCACAGTATCCACAACAGTACATTACAGAGGGCTGGCCTGCCAAAGCAATCCTAAGTATAAGAAGCTGGCATAATTAGCACTTACCCTGGCAAAAGTGACCCCTATTCCAAACTCCATTCAGGAGCCTCTGGCGAGGCTACAGCCATCTGGGTGGCAGCTGAGACTGAACCCAGGTTTTGAGGAATGAGCCCTAGCTCAGACTGAGATTTATGGGGCTTGGAACAGGTGTAAATCTCTCATTGCCCCATCCTGCCTCGCTCCTTGAACGCAACTTTTTGGGGACTTGCACAGCATAAGTTATACCAGTTTAAGGTCCCCCTGCTGAACCCCAGCTGAGCAGAGCTGAGGAACTAAATGCTGGTATATCTGACTTATGCCAGCACAGCCCCAGCTCAACAGGGAGAGCCCAAGGTCTGCTGAATCCAAACTTTTCTGCTCAAGGCAAATGGCAATAAGGTGCTGGTGGGGCCATGTGCCCAACTTTGCTGTGTACAATCCTCTGCTTGAAGGCATTCCTTACTTAGCGGGCTGTCTAGACCACATCTGGGCTAAAAGAAAAAAAAAAAAGCAGGGTGAGCAAGAGGTGCCTTGTCCATCAGCAGTTTGCATCTGGAGAAGAGGCACATAACTCCCCTTCTCACAGTCTTCCCCACTACGAACAAGACCTATTGTAATTGCAGTTAAATCATATGAATTATTTCTAAATTTGTATCTAAAATATAAATCACTATTCACAAATTCTGTACAAATCTTTGCACTGCAGCCTGTGCTTGGAGGGCTGCCTTGTCGATGGAAGTTGTAAGTCGGGATATCAGAAAAAAATGGAAAAGGAAGCTGAAACTGCTGCAGTTTGCATGTTTATCTGTGGTCAGGAATGTACATCAGTCAAGCATATATGATAGGTATTTGTTCATGTTGTTGTTTTTAAGTCTGCAAATGATACATGATTTATGACTTTTAAAACCTTGTTTTCACATCTCCCTTACATTGAAATGAAATAAAGATATGTAAGTTACTAGGCTATTGTCAGATGGCTGTTGTGGTTGCTTGAGAGTAACCAGGCAAGACTCCGACCTGTCTTTTACAGGCTTTATTCTTGGTGCAAACTATTTACAGTGAAGAGCGTCGTAAGTTCATGTGCGGCTCAATCGCTAGCAGAATCCGGGAGTGGTCGGTTTTTGTACCTCCCCCAGCATAAAAGTCACGTCACCCCCAGCCATTTCCGCCCCTCTCTGCGCCGAAGACTACTGTGCAGGATGGGCGCTGGCAAGGGTG
Organism: Podarcis cretensis; assembly: GCF_951804945.1. NCBI lineage: Eukaryota > Metazoa > Chordata > Lepidosauria > Squamata > Lacertidae > Podarcis > Podarcis cretensis. Next base: position 82,217,627 of record NC_137174.1, on the reverse strand, counting down.
TGCTCCCCGCCTCTCCAGCTTGCTCAGGCTCAGTGTTAAGGCTCTCCCTAGCATCCTCTGGTCCTTGCACCTCTTCTCTACCAGAGGTGGGGCTTTCCTCCTCGCTGGAAGAGGAACTGCTTCGCAAGATTTTCGGAGGCTCCCTATAACACAACTGCCCTTCCATCTCTCGCCTCTGCGCTGACGGCAGTTCCCTGACACCTACTGCCCCTGCTAACGTTGCTCGCCACCCCTGCCTAGCCCCCACTTGCCAATCCTCACACTTTATACCTCACCCAACCCCCCAACCCCCCACAGGTCTTTCCATCCCACATAGTATTTGGTGTAAACTGAACTGCAGCAGAATGGAAACAGTACTGATTGTGATTAATATAGGTTGGAATTGAAATTGCTGCCTTCTTACATCCCCAAGTGTTATTTCGCCACATTTCTCTTGACTAAAAGTAGGCAGGATCCAAAGTGGGAGCAATGACACCTTTTACAGCGCTGTCTAAATTGCTATCTTTCCCCCCGTCCTGGCAGGATTCCTGTGATTTTAACAATAGCATGAGAAGATGATGGCAGCGGGTGAACTTTTGCTTAGGTTTCCCCCTCCCCTAAACACAGTGCTTTTTGTGGTGGGTAAAGTTTTCCCTAGCCATTTCTACTATTTTGATGCAACCTGACAAATAAAACAGCTGTACACCAACCACAGCAATAACAGGAAGTGTTGTGCAGTTATTTGGGTGACAATTCTGTCACCATGAGGCATCTACCTAACCCATTTTGGCATTGTGGCACGGCAAGAACAGGCCACCATAAATAAACTTCTTAAGATGCCAACCTCTCAACCCCAATCCATCATGGGAATGCAATGGAATCAACAACTCCATCAACTCCAACAAGTTCCATCAGGCAATGGGGCAAGCACTCCATACTATTTCCACACACCCAATATCTCATATCCATGTAGAGAAGAGAGAGTTGGATTGTACTGCTTGACCCTACATCCAATGCTGCCTGGGCAGCTGGCCCAGCCCTCTTGACTCCCATGTGACAAACACTAAGGGGAGAGCAAAAGACGATGACAAAGGGGTAAACATTGAGGGGGTAGGGCCAGTGGCACATGCAACATTAGAGTACGACCAGCAGTAAAGTCCTGCTCTGTCTTCTCCATGTGTACTTTGTGTATTATCTGAAAAGGGGCTCAAATTGACTCCATCCTCTCAAATTGTGCATCCTCTGAAGTCAGGTAGTAGGCAGCCCGGACACTGAGATCCAGCTCTGAGGGCCTTCTGGTGGTTCCTTCATTGTGAGAAGTAAGGTTACAGGAAACCAGGCAGAGGGCTTTCTTGATAGTTGTGCCTGCCCTGTGCGATGCCCTCGCATCAGATGTCAAGGAAAGAAACATCTGTCTTACTTTTAGAAGACATCTGAAGGCAGCCCTGTACAGGGAGGCTTTTAATGTTTCAGGTTTTGGGGTATTAATATTTTGTTGGGAGCTGCCCAGAGTGGCTGGGGCAACTCAGTCATATGGATGGCGGAATAAATAATAATAATAAGCATAGGGACTCAGGCAAAGTCTGAGTCCATGGGCTGCATCCAACTTTCTTTGTCTGCTAGTGGAAGAGCTCTTGTACTAGTGAACAATGAGTTTTAATGTGTAATGGAGGAATCCAACGCAACAGTTGTTGTGCAAGCTCATTATGCAACAGATTGTGCAGTCTATGGTGCAAAAGTTACAAGCGATCTGTTTATGCATTCTCTTGTGCCACAATGTTCCACTGGTGCAAAACATTTTGCCAACTGAACAACTACACTGCTAAGAGACTAACTTGGTACTTCACTGCAGTGGCGTAGCGTGGGTTATCAGCACCCGGGGCAAGGCAAGTAATTTGCGCCCCCTAACCCATGGATTTGCGCCCCCTAACCCGTGCATTTGCGCCCCCTAACCCGTGGATTTCCCTAACCCCCAGATGTTGCGCCCAGTGCGGCCGGCCCCCCCTGCACCCCCCACGCTACGCCACTGCTTCACTGGCTACAACTCCATGTCACTACCCAGACTTTATTATATTAAAAAGTCCCCTTTTAAAAGATTGAGTTGTCATAATTCATTATTCTTTCTCCAATAGATTTCCCATATAGTTTCCTATGAGCTTTGACTTTTGCCTCAGACATAACTGGCTGGTTTTGAAACAGACACTCCTTTGTGGAGTTTATATGGGTATCACGATTGACTCTCAAGTGGAAACATTGTGGGAGCTTTAATTTGGTGTTGTCTTGCCCTCTCTTAGATTGGCCTTGCGAAGCTCATTAAGCCCCTTAAAATTAGTGAAAATGTACTAACCCCCACCCTTCCCAGCTGGTAATAGTATCCAACTGAACTTTTATGTAGCTTACAGGAAATTGCACAGAGCTGAACGCTGGGGCAGGCTAGCCTGCTGGGTAGAAGTACTTGAAAATGTCATAACATTAAACATAATAGCTTCCTAGACAAAATTCTAATGACTTTGGAGACACACAATTAACATTATTATTTAGTATAAGACTGATACAGCTGGCCAGTATATGATAACACTCCCTATGCAATCATTAAAAGAACTATTTCTTTATTAAAAAAATCATAACAATCCACTAATTTAACAGTAGAAAAACCAATGTGTTGGTTTATCATTTATCATTAGAGAAGCTAATGAATATGTTATGTCCTATGGACTCAAATGAGACTACTCAAAGAGCACAAGCCAACACCATGCCAACAGTTAATGATTTGTGGATGTCATCCAGCAACAATTGGTTTATTTGCTCTGATGTCACAGAGATACCTGTTTATTAAGCAGGGTTGTGGCCTCCACAATCATTGGCATAGTTGCTTTGATGTCACAGAAAGGTTGGGAAGTTTTGGGGAGAGGCTGCTAAGCACTAAGGTAGGAGGGGAGGGTGTTTGCACAGAAAATAAATTGCATGTGAAAATTACCAAAGGGGAGAGAAAATGTCAGTGAAAAAGGCTGCAGGCTTTTTGTTACACTTACTTTACTTTTGAGGTGAATGGGGTGGTGGTGTTTGTTAGTGTCCTTTCATTCTACGAAACATCTCATTAGTGGTTTGCACTTTGCAGTCTTCCTGGATGCCCATGTATCAGTTAGAGAAAGGCATTATGAAGCAACTCCTTTCCTGGGACTTTTTCAGATCAGGACATGCAGGCAGCCAGGGAGGCTGCAAGGTGCTGGAGAAATGTTTGCTGGAAAGAAAAGTACCTTTACCACCCTTGGCCATCACACAATGATTGTTGAATGGTCACTGTAAAATGTGAAGGTTCATTATTGCTTCACAAGTTGTGTATGTCTTTAAGGGCCAGGGCAAATAACGAGACCCAGTCTTGCAGCTGTGAAACATAGCAGGTGCTGCTAGGTTGTGTTAATTAAGCTGTGTCAGCATTTGGGCATAGTATATAAGGAGCAGCACCTAGCTCTCTCATTTCCCTGGGGGATGGGTTGGTGGTTGGGTCTGGTTTGTTGTTGTTATCTTTAGTGTAAAAGGAGTTTTTGTTTTGTTATTAAAACCTTGTTAAAGTTATTTTTGAGTTCCTTATTATGCATGGTCTCCCCAGCAAGCTCTCTGCAGCGCTACTAAACTGCAAATAGCCAACAATGATAAGGTATATTGAAAACCACATAAATACACACCTAAATTCTAAATAAATTTTAAGAAAATTCTGACATGCCCAGAGAATGAAGCAGAAAAATGGAAGCCTCTCTTACAGAGGAAGAAAACATTTGAGAATCTGGAGGACAGGTTTTGGCACAGCGCTTAAATGGGAGCAGGTGAGCTGTAGGCCAGACTGTAAGTGTGGTAGATTATAAGCCTGTTTACGTCCACTTTGGTTCCTTAGTAGGAGGCTTTTGACAGGCTATTCAAACAGGAAATCTAAGAATGTCAAGTATTTTGCAGTCTTTTAGTGACCTTGTCTCTTTTAGAGGATCCAGAATTCAGGCTTTCATTTTTGTTTTAGAATGAGCGGGTGTGGCTTCACTGACTGCAAATACCCCAAAGAATCGTGCCTTTTCTCTGCTCCTTAGCTGATGTAGACCATAACTTCCTACATTTATTTGGAGCTCTGTCAATCAACCACTACCACACGTTGGTTTGGTCACATAAGGGCTGATTTTGTGGGAGAAGTAGCCATATTGGTTTGATCACATACACACAGAGGCTTTCGTTCAAAGGAATTGGACGTGCCTTTGACACCCACAGAGCTAACACTTCCTTGATCCCTCTTCCACCACTAACTGACCACACTGCAATAGTGAGCAGTGCTTTTCCCACAGCTTTCTGGGTTTTCACAGATTTCCGAGTTTGAGACAGAGGGCGACCTGTTCCTTTAACATTCATCCTGAATGGTTCGCGAGGAGATTAGATGATGTTGGCTATGCAATTAGCATTCATTCTTCCATGGGGGTGGGCGGGATATCCAGGAATAATTTGCAATTTCCTCCCGTTCAGTCATTCGCTAGAAAGAATGATTTAACTCACAGCTTCCTGGATTTCATTACTCTGTGGCACAACTGCCAATACTTAAAGATTGGAGGAGTGTTGCTTATTTGTGATGGCTTCAATATCTATCAATCGATTTGTTCTTCTGATATGTTGAAAACGTGTGTCTCATATGAATAGTTGCAAGTACCTGTTCCCATGCCTAAATCTCCACTTCATTTGTTAAAAAGAAGAAATCTATATTTTCTCATATTGAAGACTAATTATTATATTAAGTTTTTCTACTACTGTTTACAGTTTTCATTTACTCTTATGGCAGACCTGGGAGATGGTTTGCTGTAACCAGTCCAAGGTTAATTAGGACACTTCATTAGCTGAACCAGGGATGTGAAGCTGAATGTGAATTTCTGAGGAAGTGGATCTCCCCTCAGCTGTGCAGATTTGTCAGTGATGCTGGTTTTCTTGAAAATTCTGAATGGGAAAATGTTCACTTTGCATCAGAACATTTTCTAGAGAGTGTGATGCAATATTTCATTTGTATTTAGTAAACAAAGAGCAAAAAGGCCAAGCTTGATAATATTGTATTTGGACTGGTTTTGTATTGAATCCGACTGTTATTATTAATGTTTGATGTTTTATTATGTTTTTATATGTGCTGGAAGCTGCACAGAGTGGCTGGGGCAACCCAGCCAGATGGACAGGGTATAAAAATACTAATATATTATTATTATTGTATTTGCAATTGGCATCCATTACTTGTTACAAATGAAGCTTTCAAATGGATTTCTCTCATGGATTCGGTAGGGTTGCCATACGTCCAGATTTCCCCAAAATAGCTCAATAGCTTTTTGTGTCTGGATTTTGACTTCTTGAAATATGGCAACCCTATTCAACTAAGTTTTACTCAGAGCAGATCCACTGAAACTAATTGACATTACTAAGTTAGGGTCATTAATTTCAATGGGTCTACTCTGAGTAAACCTCGGTTGAATACCACCCTTAATGTCTAAGGCTGCATTCCTATGCATGCTTACTTGTGGGTGAGCCCCACTGAACACGGTCCAAATAACGCTGCATAAGATTATGATGTACATTGACTTGAAGGACTTTTTAAAAGAGGTTTCCTTCATAAACTGACTCAGGTCCGACCCTTCCATACAAGAACTAGAAGTTTGGTACCAAACTCTTCATCCCCTTGAAAGTTGGGTTTGCTGGTTACCAGTGCTGATACAAAATGCCTCATTCCTTGTCTCACAAGCCTTTTCAGCAAACTGTTGGGGTTTTTTGGCACGACCTTATTATTCTTGCTGGAAGCCATAAATTACAAACGTTTGCCATACTTCAAATGCTACATACAAACACAAACAATGAAGCAAGTGCTCTCTACCAATATGTTTTAAACATGACTTGCACGATTGGAATTCAAAGGGAATACGTAATAATTATGCCGGCTTTTGTATTTTTTGCCCTCTTAATGATTACCACATTTTTTACAGTCTGGCTGTTATCTCTTTGGACTGTTTTGCACAGTGTGTTTTCTTTTTCCCCCTCATCTGAGCATGTGTGCTCCTGCTTTGATAAGCATGGTGTGCAGATTAGGGAATTTACAGGTATGGCCAGAGGCTACTGTAATCAGGAAGAACTGTCTACCACCTCTGTGATTGCCCTGTACACAAGTAAAGGATGTGATCCAGTTTACACTTGCTGCCTAGGATCAGAGTGGGACTTGCTTTGATAAGAGTGGGACTTGCTGATCACAGCAGGACTTGCCTCGAAGTAAACATGGAAAGCAGTGCGCTGTGTGTTTATGCACCCAAATTCATATCAAAAGAAAGCCAGGAGGACTCATGTGGGAAAACAAACTTTGTGAACCATGAATGCATAAAAAAACCCAACTGTACCCATTAGAAATACAATAGACCCCAAGAGAAGATATCTACATAAATTTCTTTCTTCCAGTTATCCAAATATTATTCATACTAATAAAGCACATAGCTCTCTATTATCATCTGATACTACAAATGAAAAGAATACAAATTCATTGCCAAGATTTGCATCATCCTATTTCTTGCCACATATTCACACTGGCTTATATCTTTCAGACACATTTTGGAATGCAGGTCCTTTTCTGTAACTGGCAACAAACTAGTGATTTTTTAAACAATAAAAAAACATAGTACAGTATATAGCAAAGGACTGCCATCATTCTGGGTGTGGGGTAGGACAAATGATTCTAAGCACCATTCCCATTCTTCCCCTTCCACCCTACAAATGGTGAGATTCAGAGGTGAGCAGTGTGGTCTAGGGCAAGCAAGTACATAGCTTTCCATTAGAAAAGCAAAAATGACAGGAGTGTTGCAGTGCAGGCAGACATTCCAAAGGGCAACAACCACACAGCAAGGTAGGGTCTGCTCCAAGTAAAACAAGTAGCTCAGACTGAAGATCAAGCTCCTTTTCTGAGTCTTGGGGGTTAGCCAACTGAATACCGTCAGCTCATATGGCAGGCTAAAATGGCGCCTTTAGGGAAAACAGTTCAGTTGGCAAAAATTAAGCTTCAGTAATGGAAAAGCTGGGACGCAGGTGGCGCTGTGGGTTAAAGCCTCAGCGCCTAGGGCTTGCCAATCGAAAGGTCGGCGGTTCGAATCCCTGCGGCGGGGTGCGCTCCCGCTGCTCGGTCCCAGCGCCTGCCAACCTAGCAGTTCGAAAGCACCTCCGGGTGCAAGTAGATAAATAGGGACCGCTTACCAGCGGGAAGGTAAACGGCGTTTCCGTGTGTGGCTCTGGCTCTGGCTCTGGCCAGAGCAGCGATGTCACGCTGGCCACGTGACCCGGAAGTGTCTCCGGACAGCGCTGGCCCCTGGCCTCTTAAGTGAGATGGGCGCACAACCCCAGAGTCTGTCAAGACTGGCCCGTACGGGCAGGGGTACCTTTACCTTTACCTTTTTAATGGAAAAGCTAAAATGCCGGGGCCTGCCTGCTGGGAACCTTACTTCAAGATCATCCATCTTAGTGCCCCAGATATTTTTCATCACTTTTCTGCATCCAATCGTTTTTATATCATTACCTAAACATTATAATATTTATTGTTCTGACAGAAACCTATCTACCCACCTGATGAATTTTGATTTGCTAAATTTTTAATCTGCCTGTATTTTAAATGTATGTTTTGCCTGCTACTTTATCCTTGTTACACAACTCATGGGTGATATGAAAATCAATGGACTTCCATAACGTATGTCTGTTAATTTTAGTGCATCTACTACTCTGATTTCACTGGATCCCACGTTACATTTTTTACTGAATTTCTTGTATCATTTTATTTCATTCTTTTGACATTTTTTTCTGAACAAGTAGAGAGGAGGGAGATAAAATATTTTAAATAAATAACACATAAATGAATAATATTGTACACACCAAACTACAGCGTCTTTTTCCTTACTCTGCTACTGTAATCTTTGTTTCACCAACTTGCTTTTCAAAGAGGGTTGCACAGAATATTATCCACTTTCAGTATGAAACTACTGGTTTCTCCTGAGAAAAAAATACATTAGATTGCAGATCCTGTTTATATTTCCAATTGTTTCCCCCCTCATGATGGCTTCTTTTCTCTGAGAGCCATAGCTTAGTGGTAGAGCACCCACACTGCATGCAGAAGGTTGTTCCCTGGCATCTCCAGGTAGGACTGAGGAAAACTCATGCCCCAAACCCTGGAGAACTACTGCCATTCAATGCAGACATGCTATGTTGACCAATGGCCTGACATGGACTAAAAAGGCCGCTTCCTGTGTTCTCTCTGACTGTTGCTTCTTCCTCCTTTCTTGATTAGTCACATGGGCAGGGGTGGAACATCCCATGAAATGGGAAGGTAATACTAGGGTTGCCATATGTCTGCAATTTCCTGGACATAACCAAAATACTGCAGTTGGAAGCAGTGTCTAGGCAGAAATTGTAAAAATGTCTGAGAAAATCCAGACGTATGCAGCGGCGGAGGAAGCTGCTCGGGCTCCTGGGGCGGTGAGCTGCACATGGGGCGGGATGTACTGTGGGGCCTCCAGAGTCTGCCTGCCTCCTCCCACTCAGCTGCCCTACAGCTGCAGGGGAGGCAGTGGGCAGACAGTTTGGGCAGCGCAGACCTTGTGTGTGCCCAAGCCACCACATCTCTTCCAGGCCCCATGGTGAGTGCCGCCTGGCATTTTGTCACCCCCCCCTCAGTGGTGACACCCAGGGCTGCCCACACTCACCACACCCCACTTCCTCCGCCCCTGGACTTATGGCAACCCATGACCCATGTTGGTAGTGTCATTTTGCCAACTTTCCTTAAAAACAGTTCAAAAGCTTCAAATTTCATTTTTTTGTGATCTTGCAAAAAAAGCTCCTTTACCCCCCAAAAAAGGTCAACTTAGGTGCTACCTCACCCAATCCTGCCACCCTACTTTCCCTGAAACCTCCCTGGGTTGCGTGGTGGCACCCACAAAGCAGCAGCAATAGTCATGTTGAGTTCTCGTGAGATCTAGCAAGCTCTTGCCAGAAGCCACTGCTGCTGCTGTTGCTGCTTCTCTGCCAGTGATGAAGGTGGTTAGGTGCCCCCAGGCTTCTGTTGCCCAAGGCACCTGTGTCAGTCCGCCTCATGCACATGAGTGACCCCTCCACTATCAAGGATTGTGTAAAGGAATGGAATGGCCATCTATGTAGCCTTTCTGATTGGGCCGCGATGGTTACAGGAGAGTAAGTGAGGGAAATTTAAAGAAGTGCTTTGCAAGGAGGACTTGAAGCATTGTCAAGAAGAGGCAGCTGAAATTTATTTTTTAAAACATCAAGTCATTCCCACTCAGCCCTAATAAAAAGGAAAAGAAAAGTCAATGCTTGCGTTGGGTTCCCAGATAATGGCAGCAGAAATTCCCATTGGGGGCGAGGGCGGGGAGTGAGGAAAGGGAAATGCTTTTCCTTTGCATGGTAAGAGTCCTTAATACAATCTTTTAATGTGCTATAAATTATTACTGGGTTGTGGTAAAACACAAATTATTTCCATGGTCTTAGTAATGAAAAAGCCATCAAATAATGTCATGGGCTCTGTCATACAGTAGATTAGCTATAGTAATTCACTTCCATGTGGTTATGAAGGATAAAGCAGCCAGTGGTTTATGAAGATGTACAGTGACAGCGGTGACCAGATATTAGTCAATTATACATCTTCTCCCAGCCTATCCGCACTTTGCTTATGGGGACAATGATGCAATTATCCGAATTCCCTGTTCATTTGATTAGCTGCAAAAGTCTGAAAGGGCAGTGTGCTTTACTTTGGCCCAAGTCCCTGCTTCCAAATCAATTTATGGTGGGTTTCCATTACCTTACATTAGCACTCACGGTTCAAGAGAAAGTGTTGGTTTCGCGTGCCAGAATGACTCTCTCTTTCTGTGCTCGGAAGAAGAATGACAGTGTATTTCTGCTGCAAGAGGCTTTGATACATTCCTTTCATGTCCATCTTGTTTTCTGAAATGTCACTTGCCTGAAAGAGCATTCCTGTTTCTGTTTGTCACTTATTGTTTAACTCACAAGCGGATCCATACTGAGACTGGTGTAGAATTGCAGCAGATGGGCGATAAAGATTAAGCAACCCATACTGAAAGGGAGAAGAAAGAGGGATGTAGAATAATGTGCGGTTGATGACTTACATTTTTTTTACAAGGCACAGAAGACTCCGACAAATTCCACCGGTTAAACTCAGGACTCAGTCACATGTTGCCTTATGTCAGAGGGGTTAAAGAAATGTAAAAATGGCATCCGGGGGCAATTGTTGTTAAAAAAAGCTCAACAACTTTGCCCAACAACTTCTTGAAATTTGGCAACCCTAGTTAGAATAGCTATGAATCAACAAGGCATTGAAGTCCATACTGAACTGCTACAGGAGAAGAGGCAATTGAGGCTGACATTCAGAGAGCCTTAGTACAGTGGTACCTCGGGTTACATACGCTTCAGGTTACATACGCTTCAGGTTACACACTCCGCTAACCCAGAAATAGTGCTTCAGGTTAAGAACTTTGCTTCAGGATAAGAATAGAAATCGGGCTCCAGCGGCGCGGCAGCAGCAGGAGGCCCCATTAGCTAAAGTGGCGCTTCAGGTTAAGAACAGTTTCAGGTTAAGAACGGACCTCCAGGGTCTCCTAGGCAGTTCCTGAAGGTCTGCTGGTTTTTAAAACAGGTCATGCGGCAGAGCAAAGGCCCAAAGCAAGATTCTGTTGCATCAGGTAGCTTTTCCCACTGCCGGTACACTGATGCCTCCTCACTGTTGCTAGACACACAAGCAGTGGCAGCTATTCCTCCTCACTGCCGCTTCTGCTGCTTGCATGCTCATATCTACTCAGAGCCAGAGCAGGAAGCACTTGAGCAAGCAGATTGCAATGATGAAGAAAGAAAACAGGTCCAGAAGCAGGAACAGCTAGCTTCCTTGCAGTGGTGTCACTACTGCTTACTGGGAGGGAGAGGGGCAAGGCAGCAGGGGGGTTGGCACGGTGTGTCCAACCAGCAGCAGGTGTCCACCCACGCTGACCAAGGGCGCTGGCCTGAAACATCATCTACAGGGAGAACCATCGGCCATCTTCCTCTTGAGCTTTCAGGTGTTAGGTTAAGAACTGCTTATTTGCCCAGGAATTTGAAAAACAGCTATTTTTATACCATCTGCTGAGAACTTTTGCATAATGTTGTCTTATCTGCTGTCTTATTATTTTCATTGCTCAATGCTGCCTTTACCCTTTCGGTTCTACTGCAGCTTGATTTGACCCCCCCCCCCCGCCACTGTATTTAAAATAATGATCATGTGCCATTTGGGACATTTTGTTTAGAGTTCAAAAGCAGAAATTGCATAATAATAATAAAATAATTTTATTTATATCTCACCCTCCCCAGCCAAAGCCGGGCTCAGAGCAGCTAACAACAGTAAAAATAGCACAGTTTACATAAAATCACAGTCAGTTAATTGAAATACATTCTAAAATCAGTTCAGAATCAAATTAATGGAAACCATTGGGCTAGAATTCTATGAGGGTTACAGAAGGAGAGAGGGGGTCAGACTGCGCCTTGGCTAAAGGCCTGGTGGAACAGCTCTGTCTTGCAGGCCCTGCGGAAAGATGTCAAGTCCCACAGGGCCCAAGGCTCTTGTGACAGAGCGTTCCACCAGATCAGGGCCATGGCTGAAAAAGCCCTGGCTCTGGTTGAGGTCAGCCTAACCTCCCTGTGGCCTGGGATCTCCAAGATGTTTTTATTTGAAGACAGTAAGGTCCTTTGTGGGACATACCAGGAGAGGCAAGTCCTGCCGAGTTCCATTGATCTTTTTGACTAGTAAATGTACTGAGAACTGCAGCCTAAACACACATATTAGGGCAGGGAAAACCAACAAGGTAGCCTCCAGATGTTTTAGGTTCAGCATAATCTGGAGGGGGCCAAGTTAGCTGCTTCTGTACTGGGGAATAAATCACAATGAACACAGTAGGTCTAACTTCCGAGGAAACACTCACAAGATGGTGCTGCCCAGACTGTACAGCTTGCACTAATTCTGCAGTGCCAAGTGGACCACATGGGGACAAGTGGAGACTGCTGCATCTCTCCCAATTGACCAACCAGAATCAACGCAGGGCCTACCTGCTGGCAAGACTGAATGTACTACCTCAGCAGTGCTACAGGGGAGATTACAGAAAACACCACTTGTAGAGAGACTATTTCCCTGTGGACAGAGACAAATAGAATTGGTCGCACATGTTCTTTTGTACTGCCCGTGGTATCAGACAATTACAGTATGTTTACCCAAGATGGGGATAGGGTAGGGATAGTAGCCAGGTTTCTGCAACACGCAGTGAGGATTTGTGAATGCTATACAACACTAACTTTTTTTAAAAAAAATATATCGATATATACAGGGAAAAGTAGGTTATGAGAACAATAATCCAGCATCAACTAGTTCACTCAGGTTACAAAATATTATTGCGGAATTCTGGACAGAAAATAATTATAACAATAATAGTAAAAACTGCTTGTGTGTTTGACTGCTAGTGTAAGATGCAGAGAACAGCAAGAGAATCATAAAAAAAACTGCAAAATCAACAAATTGGGTCAGAAGGAAATGTTAACTGCTTTGCCACGTCTCTGGCAAAGATCATGGCAGTTGTCAGAGCTCTGGCCATTTTGTATATGGGAGATCTGACATCTGATGGACAGAGGTCCCTGATCCTTCCTGACCTGAGCCAAAGAATGCAACAGGAACCATCATACAACTCTATTTAAAAAGGTTTATTGAGTAGCACGTCTCTGGCATCTTTTAGATCAGACAAAACGCAGGACAATTTACTCTTGACATAACCTCACTGTTCTGGGAAATTACCTCTGCTATGCCATTATTGGGGAGAGTTAAGAGAAAATATATGGCAGATGAAAACAGTTTGCTTGAAGCTTCAGACAAGCAGTAAATGATGAGGCTAATAATCCCAAGGTATTTTATTACAGAACTTTAGGAATAAGGTTATAGCTTCCTACTGCTCTAGGATGATGGCAGAAGTGCACTCCCTCCCTCTCCAGGAATTTTCGATTTCGCATAACTTTTAAAAAGCGTTGGGAGAGGATTAAGAACATAAGACAAGCCGCGCTGGATCAGACCAAAGGCACAGCAGCCTGCTTCTCAGAGTGCCTGGATGCCAGGTGCCTATGGAAAGTCCATAGGCAGGATGGGGGGACAATCTCACGATTGTGAGATGGGCTTCTCTCACTGCCCCAGTGCTCCACCCTTCCAGTTAGGGTGATGTTGCCGCTTTCTGGTATGGAGCAAGATGGCAGGAAGGTAGGAGAAGCTGTGAGTGGGCGGCGATGGGTGCAAGTGGGAATTCAAGTGTGGTGGCCACCAACAACCAGATGCTTCCTCACTATTAACTTCAGTGCCTCACCCGATCAAGTCCTAGTGAGTGGAGGGGAAATATACTCGGAGTTGAGAGTGGATTTCATGCTCTTTATTCAGCTCATAGTGGTGAGGAGGAATGGAAGTTCCCCCAGAATGTCTGCTTTATATACATTATTTACATAATGGGCCCCACGTGATTGGCTAATTCCAGGATTCTCCTGTAGGCCAATCAGGTTGCAGATTCACTTCCACCTGGAGCTGGATTGGGTGGCTCCTGTGGACCAATCAGACTGTTGCATTCTGGATCCTATTGTTCTAGGACCAATCAGAGTGCTGCATTCTGAATCCCATTCAACTCAGTACATAACAGGAGGGCAGCAAAGAGGTGGCCCCACACCTCATGTACCATGGCTGTGTGAATGCAATCACCTTCTCCTGCTGTAGTTCCCCACAACTGGTATTCAGAGACTGGTTTGCAGGTTCATAATGTGAATGCAAATGATATAGGCCTTCCAAAAATACGGTGCAGGTTTTTGTTGTTGATGATGTTGATGATGAAAGCAACTGTAAGCAGTATGCCATCATCGGAAGACTACAACAGATTTTCACTCATAAGTCCCTCAAGATTCCATGGTCTGCCAGCAGTATATACATACTTTACTTACTACGAGTTCCCCATAATTTTAAAAATTAAAATACTAAGGTCTCCTTCACCAGTCTCTGCTAGCCAAAGCTTCAGTGACATAAAAAAGCAGATTTAGGAGGCTGAGAATTTAGGGTCAGGACTGGAGAACGTCAGGGCCAGGGCCCAAATGTGGCCCTGCAGGCCTTTCTGTAAGGCCCTCAGGACTCTCCCCAGCCCACATCCCTCAGCAGCACTAATTAATAAGCTCCTTGAGTGTTTCTGCCTGGCTGGGAATGTCAGCAATGAACTCTGATAATTCCTCTTGCTTGTGGATGGAAGTGTGAGAGAATGTGTGGAAACCAGACTACTGCCCAAATGAAAAAAAAAAAATCACATTAATTGCTCCGCCTACTTTTGTCTCTGGCCATGCCCACCACTAGCATGTGGCCCCCAGGAGGTTTTCAAGAAAGGAATGGGTTAGGAAGCTCCTCCACTCACATTTACTTTCTTCTGAGAATGTTAAAAATAAAAACAAAAGGTGAGAGAAAGATACATGTGAATCCATGCCATGTCTTTTTTTCACCAAGCAAGGTGGAATTCAACTGATGAGTCCCACTAGCATAAGCCAGCATGACATTTGCTAGTGCAACAGGGCTTTCCCTCCTCTCCTCCCTCAGTGCGCCCCCTGAAACTGCCCCCCTCCCGAACACTTGCCAAATGGCTTCAACTGAATTCCTCCCACGGGTTTTTAGATAGTTGTGAGATCTTGTTATTTTTGCAACCTGATCTAGCAGTTAGCTTTTCTCTGACTACATTTGTATGAAATTGCTGTAGCTGTTTCTTCTGGAAGTACTCCAGGATGACATGTCCCCATAAGTCACTGGCTGCCTGGCATGTTGATATATAAAATGTATTAAGTCAGAACTGGTCCTTGGACTGTAGAGTAGGGATAAGATTATAGCATATGTGCTGAGACACCTTTCAGAAATGGAAAAGCAATACAGTGGTACCTCAGGTTACATATGCTTCAGGTTACATACGCTTCAGGTTACAGACTTCGCTAATCCAGAAATATTACCTCAGGTTAAGAACTTTGCTTCAGGATGAGCAAACAGAAATCACGCCGTGGTAGTGGGAGGCCCCATTAGCTAAAGTGGTGCTTCAGGTTAAGAAGAGTTTCAGCTTAAGAACGGACCTCCGGAATGAATTAAGTACTTAACCCGAGGTACCACTGTATATAGATTGCATTCACTTTACTTAAGGGTTGCAAAGATTAAAACAGTTATGTTCTGCTGAGTTACCCAATGATTGACAGACAAAAACATGATCCTGCACGGTGTCTAAGGGACAAACTTCAAAGAACAATTCGTTTTTTAAAAAACAGGCCAAATGATAATGAAATCAAATAAATTAGAGAAGATCAAAAGTTCCAGCTGGTCCCTCTGTGTGCATTTGACAAGAAGACATCCTGCTTAAGGGTTGAATCTCATTCTGTTTCCAGGAAAGCCCATCTGTTTCATTTCAAGGGTCCCACAGCATAGCTCACCTTCAGAGAGGTGCTCTAAAGTGAGGGAATCGCAGAAGATGGAACACATACAAACAAAATTCCCTTCTAAAATTGATATATTCAGAGAGGTTCTGGTTTGGCAGACTCTTGAATAAATTCAGGAGACAGCTGGTGGCTGGATGCTTGGTCAATCTAGCCTGGCGGCAAATGCATCATTAGAAACTAGGTTACAATTGTTTTAACATTTAAGGCTAAGTCCTGAGGGTGGGGTTTCCAGGAAGACCGCAATGTGTGGTGAGGGGAGGTTTGGCCCGTCCCTTCCCAGCCATAACCATGCCAAAAATTGTCCTCATCCCCATCATGAGTCCCATGGAAACAAATTTATCTTTCATAAGGTAGGGCAGTGTGTGAGCCAGCACCACCTCTCCTGGCACTCCCTGACAGAGGGCTGACTTTGCTGGTGGATCCCAGGCCAGCAAAGAGCCAAAACGGTTTCTCCAATGATTGGGAAATTTGCATCGGACCAGGGTGGGGATGGAGACCCTTACTGAGCCTCCAGGATGTCAGACAAGTTATTTTTCCCCAGACACTGGCTATCCCAAGCCTAAAACCACCAATGTGCTAGTCCCGAGGGTTAACCGTGCAGCAAGGTCCGAGTCCAGTCCGAGGTCGAGGGTGCGGTATGGAGGCTGTCCGTCAAAGCTGAAGCGGGGTCCAAGGCAGGGAGTCGGGTGAGGTCAGGAACTCTAGCAGAAGAGCAGGACAGGGTGCAGGCAGGAACAGGCTACCAACAATGTTGCTCCCGCAACCTGGGACTGGGGCTGGCTGGCTTTTATCTGCCCTGAGGCATAGGGTGGTCCCGGTCCACAGGTGACTTGCCTCTCCTAGCCCGGAGGCAAGCACTCCTCCTGCGAGAACTTTGTTCCCTCCACCTCTCTGCCCTGAGCCTCTGCAGCTCAGGAGAGGCTGGAGGGTTACCAGACCTAGAGGCAACCTCACCTTCCCCTGACGGGGCTAAGAGTGGAGCACCTGCAGGCAATGGGTCCTCCATCACCTCAGGAGTCAGAGCAGACTCAGCTGGTGCCTGCACCTGAGGATCCAGCACAGGTGAGGACCCTTCAGGCTCAAGCCCCAGCCCTGGCTCAGCTGGTTCTGGAGGCGGGGACTCCTGTGCAGGCTGGGATTCCTCAGGTTCAGCCTCCCAGGCCATCACAACCAATAGTGGTGCCACTTCCAGCCCGTCAAGAATCCCTCCCTTTGTGAGAGGCAACTGGCAGTAAGTCTGATGCTCAACTGACTATGACTCCATCTCCAAGAATGCAGTGGTGTGAAGAAGCCTTGAAAAGCCAACCTTTTCGAAGGAGTGCTCATTTGTTGAGCAGTCGTCCAGGCACATGCAGGATGTGAGAAGCAGCTGGGTACACCTGCCTCGGGCTTTGGAGGGTTTTTGGGGTTATGTGTGTTTGTTTTTTAGTTTATAACTTTATTCTAACAAGACTTCCACCCTGGGCCTCAGACAAGTTCTACACGGGCCTGCCTGAGACTTAGTTTGCTTGCTGTGCAAATAGCAGTGCCTGCCCTTCACAGAAAAAGGAAGCTGTTTCGTATGCGTATGTGTCTTGTTAGTTTAACATGTTAGTTTGCACTTAGCCATTTATTCTAACCTAGAACAAGTTTGCTCCATCTTCTGCACAACAGCCCTTCAAATATTTGAAGATGGCTATCATATCACCTCATAACAATCTCGTCTCAAGGCTAAGCATGCCCAATACAGAGTGGTTTAACAATTCCCAGAGTGATTTAACAACAAATCCCTCTTCGCAGGGAGTGCCGGGAAGTGTAGCTTATCAAAGAAGATGGTTCCTAATGTACCCAGGTCCTAAGTCATCAAGAGCTTTCAAGGTTGAGATCACCACCTTGAATTGTCCCTAGAAACTGACTGGCAGCCAGCGCAGAACATACAGAACTGGCACTCTAGAACCAAATGGCCTAGGCTTGCATTGCTTAGAAAACTAAATAGGAAGGGACCATGAGGGTTTCAAAAGCCAAGCTCCAAAACACACAGCAAGTGAACTTCTTTTAAACAGATTGCTAATTGTTAAGTTTCAACCATTATTATTACTCATATTCCTTCATCTGTGTGTTTTAGCACAAAAGTATGGTGAGTTTTTGGTAGCCACATTCCTGTGTTTGTAGTCAGGGGTATACAGAGGGAAATGGGCTGGGTCTTCTAAGGTGGCACTGACTTTTTGAAGAAGAGACATGGATGGAACTACCTTTCATCTTGAAGTTAACAGCTTCACCCAAACAAGCTCAATTAAATATTTATACTGTTTATCTTCAGGAAGGGGGGGGAAACCCTCCATAAACAACTGCAACTCTCCCTCCCACACTGCCAGCCACTTCTGCCTATGTTCCATTATTTAGAAGTTCTCAAATGCAGGATTATCAAAATTGCTGTAGCAGCTTCTGAGGAACGGACAACACGGACAACATAGCATGTAACAAGGACCCTGTCTCTGCTTAACACAGAATACCGCAGGGCTGCAGAATCACAGCAAAATTAGGAAGGAAAAAAGAAAGAAAATAACATTATATATTATTAAATAGTTTTTCAAAAGGAGGTTGACAGAAGAGAAGAAGAAATGGGAAACACATTTTTGCTTTGGGTGTTTTTTATCTTTACACAAAAGTGCCCCAGTTAAAGCTGTTTTCTGCAGTCCCACCCGAACTTCAGTTGTGGGGTGGGGGCCATTGTGGGACTGATGCTGTTCCATACAATAGGGGTCACCAATATTTTTTACGCCTGTAGTCACATTTGTAGACCAGAGGAACTGTTGTGCATGCAGCAGCTCTGCTTTCCCCATCTATAATAACCCTTGTGAAATTGGCTCTTACAGAACAACAACAACATTGTTATTTGTCACTTACTACCTTTTAAAAAAAGCATATAATACCAGATTAAAACACATCAAAAGATTAAATGAACATTATTAACTAAAAGTGCTCAGCCTGCTGTAACATAAAAAGGACACATCCCACCCCACCCAACTAAAAGACAAACACCAATTAGCAGCAAAAAAGACGAACACCAATTAGGAGCTTGGTGAATGTGAACATCTTTGCCTGGTGCCTAATTAGGCTTGAAATAAGTTACTGTGTTGGCCAAAGAAGACTTCCTTCTAGCCCAATTCATACCATGGACACAAGGTAAGGTCTCTGTAGGCACCTACGAGCACCATGTTAGCAACCTACCTAATTCAACAAGTCTTCAAGTCAATTTGTGGAAGTTGTCTTGAAACGAAGAGGGGTGCAAAATATGAAGAAGAAGAGTTTGGATTTGATATCCCGCTTTATCACTACCTGAAGGAGTCTCAAAGCGGCTAACATTCTTTTTTCCCTTCCTCCCCCACAACAAATACTCTGTGAGGTGAGTGAGGCTGAGAGACTTCAGAGCAGTGTGACTAGCCCAAGGTCACCCAGCAGCTGCATGTGGAGGAGCAGGGACGTGAACCTGGTTCACTAGATTACAAGACTACCACTCTTAACCACTACACCACACTGGCGCGCTCTGCATATTTTTACCAGCTTCATGAATGAATGAGCACATCAGCAAACCTGGACATGGGTTCAACCATCAGCCTTGTCTCTTTAGAGTCATTTGCTTTCTAACTTGCTGCTTACAACTCCACCTCTGGCCAGGGAAAGTTAACAAGGTACCCCTGTAGCTTCCTGTCTCATGAAACTGGCTGCAGGGTGCTAATCTACATTTCCGCAGTTGTATAGGTGCAGCGAGAAGGAGGCAAGACTAATGGCTTGAGCCAGCATTCAGACATCGAGTATGCTTACCTGTCAGTACAATTGTGAAACCAAGCTGGGGAAAAGGGATGTTTGTATGAAGGGGTCTCTGAGTACTGACCTGATCTACAGCACCCAAACTAATATACGAATCAGAACTTAGTTATTCATTGGCCTTCACAGTTTTCAACACAGTTCTTGACCCCAAAAAGGTATCAAAATATATTAATATGCATATTTTGAGAGAAATACGTTTATAAATGTGTATTTTGATACATAACTAATTCAGATCCCCCCCCCCCCGGCAGATTAATACCATGTGATGGAATGGAATTATGAATGGGAAAGTGAATTGAATCAGAAATGTACTGATTTATCCATCCCTAACTGGAAACCAGGGACGCAGGTGGCGCTGTGGGTTAAAGCCTCAGCGCCTAGGACTTGCCGATCGAAAGGTCGGCGGTTCGAATCCCTGCGGCGGGGTGCGCTCCCGCTGCTCGGTCCCAGCGCCTGCCAACCTAGCAGTTCGAAAGCACCTCCGGGTGCAAGTAGATAAATAGGGACCGCTTACCAGCGGGAAGGTAAACGGCGTTTCCGTGTGCGGCTCTGGCTCTGGCCAGAGCAGCGATGTCACGCTGGCCACGTGACCCGGAAGTGTCTGCGGACAGCGCTGGCCCCTGGCCTCTTAAGTGAGATGGGCGCACAACCCCAGAGTCTGTCAAGACTGGCCCGTACGGGCAGGGGTACCTTTACCTTTACCTTTAACTGGAAACCTGGCAGAAGAATGTAATGCAGGTCCTTTTTATATGTCTGACTTCATCACTGTGGAACGTTCTTGGATGAAAACTGTGCCCCATGTCAAAACTCAGAGATGAGCTACACACATCTACTATGTGAAAAAACTGCTGGTTGCAGGCTGGTTTCACTTTCATCAAGTAACACATCTTCTGTCAGACCCACACAACTGTGCCCAGGCCACTAGCTCCTCTTACAAAAATTAATATCCTGTCCCTTAGTATGGGATATAGTACAGGTTTGGTTGCAGATTTATATAAGCAATTATTAACCTACACCACAGGTTCCATGTTGGGCTTAAAACCTGTTTGGGAGGGATATAGAGGGAAGAATAGAGGTGATAGTGTTTGGAATATAATGTGGCCTGATCAGCCAGTAAAGTCAACTGAGTAACTGGGTAACCACACTTAGCCTTGGAGGAGGGAGAATTATTGGTTTGGTGTTTGTTGTTGTTGTGTATTTTGTGTTCTTATTGTTGCATTTTTATGTTGTGAACCACCCTGTGATCTTTGTCTGAAAGGTGGTACAAATGTAAACAACATCAACCTGTACCAGAGGTGGTAGAGGACCCTGGTACAGACTTCACAAATGACATATAACACCCTGTTGGCAAGAGTGTGGTGTTAGGGGAACATAATCACTTCTCATGGGAGTGCCTGTGGGTCCAGATGTTTTCAAAGAAATTGCTGCAGTTACTAAGGAGTAAATTCAATCATTCCCTCTTCTTGCTCTCCTATCTATTTTTTGGACATAATAAGAAGATGGTTATATTTAAAGATTTAGTTTTTTTGTTGGTTGCTGCCCACTTGCCAACTGGAAAACATTACAGGACTTGGACCTTATGCTTTGGTTCAAGAACATCTGGAATATTGCTGTTTTGGAAAAAGTTACACTCCATCTTCAAATATTGCAAGACACAGCTACACCCAAGGATTTTTTATGCCATCTGGTGGAATTTCATTTTGTAAACAAATGAACTCCACCTAACAGCAACAACTTATACTGGATTCCCATGAAATCTGGAACTCTTAATTTTTCTTTTGCCATAGAAAACAATATGCTGTTTGTGTTATCCTTTGTCCATATACTTCATTTTTTCTCTTTGCATATTATTCACAGTAATATTGATATCAATATCAATATCAATAACTATCTGCTGGGTTCTTCATATGTAGAACCTTGAAGTCTCCATTAAGGCCACCTTTATAGGGAAAGAAAGCTAAGGGACTCAAAGCTCTTAGCTGATGGCTCATCTTCCCTACTCCTACCACTCCCAACTGCTAAGAAAGATCATTTGAGTGAGAGGGGATAAAGGGGCAAGTGAGTTCTTGAAGCCCACTCCTTTGCTTACAAGGATGGAGATTCTCAACAGGGAGAACAGGTCTCAGCAAATCTCTCTTGCTGCAGGGCTAGTGCCTCTGCAAAGGAAACTAGCAGAAACCTGTGATGCAGAACTGCTTGTCCCTTCCCCACATTCTGTGGAAGAGTGATATCTGGTATGCCCAGCACGCCTCAGAAATAGATTTCCGCCTGCGAAAGTTTCTACTGTGTTTTAATTAGACTGAGTTAGGAGGTTAGCTAGCTGCTTGCACTATATCTGTGTTCCTTGTCAGTGAGACATCAAGCCATAAAAATCTGCCATGCAACAAACAGAGAGTATGGGTGTTCGGTAGCAGAACTGTATAACAACGAGGAGTCACTGTCTTCTCACCTTTCAGAGATTAACCTATATGGATTTACAATGCCTCTTCATGGTAGCAGCACCCATGCAGCCTTAGGAATGAAAGGCATTCCCAGTACGGTAACTGAAGCAGAATAGGCATGCCTGAACTGCTTCCATTTTTTAGTATTCCACCCTGACCTTTGTTCTCTGAAGGGGGAATCCAACCAGCCCCAGGCCTATAATACTCTCATTTCTCTGAAGCTACAGTTGCTGTAATGGACACCGTGGGAAATTTCATGGTCCCTGAACAGGCACATTAGGCAGCACGCATGGGATCAAGACCCAGCCACCCTCTTTGTCTTCTTTCTAAAAGTCTCTCCCCCCCCCCTTATCTTCTATCTGCATTTGTTTCATCTACATTTTTCAGACAGGAGGTTGCTTGATACACCTGATTATGATGGATAAAGGTAAAGGTAAAGGTACCCCTGCCCGTACGGGCCAGTCTTGACAGACTCTGGGGTTGTGCGCCCATCTCACTTAAGAGGCCAGGGGCCAGCGCTGTCCGGAGACACTTCCGGGTCACGTGGCCAGCGTGACATCGCTGCTCTGGCGAGCCAGAGCCGCACACGGAAACGCCGTTTACCTTCCCGCTGGTAAGCGGTCCCTTCTGCTAACATGCAGGTGCCTAGAGAGAGGCCTTGTTAATATCAACAAAAGACTCAAATGCAGATGTTGGAAACCTTTGTCCCGGGTGGGACTCACCTTCACTCCTCATTAAAAACACTACAGTGGTGCCCCGCAAGACGAATGCCTCGCAAGACGGAAAACCCGCTAGACGAAAGGGTTTTCCGTTTTGGAGGCGCTTCGCAAAACGAATTTCCCTATGGGCTTGCTTCGCAAGACGAAATGTCTTGCGAGTTCCTGCAGGTTTCCCCCCCTTTTTTCCCCCTTTTCCTAAGCCGTTAAGCTGCTTATCAGCTGATCCACTGATAGGCCGCTTATCAGCTGTTCCGCTAAAAGCCGCTAAACCGCTAATAGCGCTAATCCGCTAAGCTGTCAATGGGCTTGCTTCGCAAGACGAAAAAACCGCTAGACAAAGAGCCTCACGGAACGGATTAATTTCGTCTTGCCAGGCATCACTGTATTGCATGCCACCTTGTTCTGAAAGGGCTTTGCTATTCCAGCACTAAGTTTTAAGTCTGCCATTTATAATTCATTCTTCTTTTTATTTAAGGCATTTAAAAAATCCCACTCTTCAGCCAAAAAAAAAGGCTCCCAGAGCACCTTGCAATGCAATAAGTAATAAGAAGCTTCCCAACCTCAGTTCCTTGCCTATCTCCTTGTGTCAGAATGAGGATGGGCATGTGCCAATATTGGGAACTGCTGGCAAATTCTGTTGGGAACTGCTGGGATGGAAACAATTCAGGCATAGGCAGAACCCCATGGAACGGGACTGCCAGCAGAGCGAGTGGAGTGGTCCTACTTCCCTTCTCCCCCTCTGCTTCTGGAGCAGAACATTCCAAACTAGAGGAAAGCAGTGTAAATTATGCCAGGGTAAATCAGGCAGGTATAACTTACCCCTATTTCAAATTCCATTCTGGAGTGGGTCTACTGCCTGCTCAGCTGACCCGAGCCTGGCAGAGGGAAAACAAGCATTTAGAACAGAGTTTGACTGTGTAATTTCTGCTGGGTTGCTAGGCCTTGTACACAAACTATGACTTTTTAGGGTGAGTCCTCTGCTCCACAAACTGCCCATTTCTCCCTGAAAATCAAAACCGGGAAATACACACAGCTCATCGCTAGGTAAAAATAATGCATGACACACTGAATTTTGTTCACCTTAAGGATATTCTTGTAAGCTGTGGGATGTGACAGTGTTAAGAGTTTCTGAGAAACAGGTCAAACAGGAGGAGTCGGTGGGGCATATCACCTTTTCTCCACAGAGCCCAAGGTGACATATACTCTTCTATACAGCTCCCTTTTATTCTCAGAATGATCTTGTTAGGCTGGGAGAACGTTGTAACTGGCCCAAGGTGAGTGAGTTTCTTGGCTGAGCAGGGATTCAGTTCTAGCCCATTACTTTAACCACTATAAGGTACTGATTTTCACTGACTTTGTATCAAGGGTAGCTAATCTGTGGCCTTCAAGATGTTGTGGAGCTCCAATTTCCATCAGCCCCAGCAACCAATGATCAGGGATGGTAGAAGATGCAGTGCAGCAACATCTGGATAGGCCCTGCTCTGTATGTAAAGGTAAAGGGGACCCCTGACCATTAGGTCCAGTCGTGGCCGACTCTGGGGTTGAGGCGCTCATCTCGCTTTATTGGCCGAGGAAGCCGTCGTACAGCTTCCGGGTCATGTGGCCAGCATGACTAAGCCACTTCTGGCGAACCAGAGCAGCGCACGGAAACACCATTTACCTTCCGCTGGAGCGGGAAGCACTTTGGCGTGCTTTCAAACTGCTAGGTTGGCAGGAGCAGGGACCGAGCAACGGGAGCTCACCCCATCTCGGGGATTTGAGCCACCGACCTTCTGATCGGTGAGTCCTAGGCTCTGTGGTTTAACCCACAGCACCACCCGTGTCCCCTACTATGTATGATGTTCTTGTAATTCCTGGCCCTAGATCACTTACTATAGTTACTAGCTAGGCTGTTTTACTCTCCTTCCTGCACACAGATATTATTACACTGTGCAGTGTGCACAATCTCTCCCCACCCTACTCCCCATTCTTTCATTATCTCCATATTCCCCATGGATGCATATACAGACAAATTCATACTACAACCAATTTACAGCGTTAAAAATGGTAGGTTTTCAGTGGCTCAGAAACATCTCACAACAAATAAACAAAAGCTGCATACGACATACATTTAAAGCACATTTGTACCCAAAGAATCAAGGGAGCTGCAGTGTGTTAAGGGGAATTGTAGCTTTGTGAGGGGCAAACTACACTTCCCAAGATTCTTTAGCATGGAAAATGTGCTTTAAATGGATGGTGTGTACATAGCCAAAAACAAGAGTGATCTGGAGCCTTTGTTCACCAGAGGTCAAAGATTATACAAGCACGAAGGAAGGATTATGCTTTCGCATCAGGAGAGATGGGTTTCTGGAGGTTAGGATGAAGGACATTTGGCTGAGTGCGAGAAAGCGAGCTGCACAGACTGTCAGCTAAGCAGAGCATTTTGGTCTCTCCAGTGCTGTCAATCCCTCACTTTTCATAAGCAGTGAGGGAAAGAAAAATGGCAGAGTTCCAATATGCAGCAGAAAGGTTAAGACTGTCAAGCATGTACCACTGCAGTAAAAAAAGAAAATACAGTATACCAGCCACAAGGAATCAGTGCTGGTTTTTAAACTGGAGAGATGGGATTTGCCTACAGTGAGTGAACTTCTTAACACCGTGCATTCATTTCCACTTACATATACAAAACAAATGAAGTCAGAATCAAAAACACATTATCTAGCAAGAAGCAGGGATGCAATCAAAGCACAGGATATATGGCCGTCGGTTTTTGTTGTTGTTAATTGGAGGTCTTTGCAGGCCTGACCTGTCAAAAATTTATAACTCAGACTACTTGCCCTGAAGTAATCTGCATATATATTTTATCAAGTCACCTTTAAAACTGCTGAAATAGCTGTGTTTAGTTTATGTTGTTAAGATTATACTATGCAGGGAGGTTTGGAATGAAAGCCCGAGAGAGCATTAAAGGTTTCAAAATTCCATCCACTTTTATCAAATCTTTGCTGACATTTGTCCAAAAGAAGAAAACCCAGTCCCCCAAAGGTTGGGTCCAGACTTGCAAAAGAATGGTCTGTTTACAGAAGGGACTGAGAGCCTGTGAAGGGTCTTGTGAGAGGAAGGAGGGAAGTGATTCTCATTTTTCCCCCCTCCCACATTGTTCTGCAGGGTCTGTCAACCACCTAGAGGTTTTCAGTAGGTGCAGCAGGTTGTTGAGGAAAGGAGTACTCAGCAAAAATTACTTTCTCTCTCCCACCCTTGCTCCAGCATGAGTATCCTGTGAGTAGAGTTCCAATCACAGGTAATCTGAATCCAACCCAAATAGATGCTTGCTATATATGCCTAGAAAACAGAGGGATAGGCAGCAGGGAAATGAAACACACACGGCTTCTCTGGTGAACTTGGGTACCACCTTCAATACCATCTTGGATACTTGAGAAAATGATGCACATATCTTCATCTCTGGATGTCAACATCCAGACCTGTGATAAATCAATGAAGGGCTGCTCCAAATATCTATTTTGTTGTGCAGCCATGACCATTTGTGATCATGATGCTATTAGGTACACCATCCTGCTTTCAGTATTTTTGGCACCTGCAAACGTTTTTGCCATGCTGCTTTGTTTTCAGTTTGGTATATGTCCCGCAGCTTCCTGCCGAAACCTTGTAACTTTTTGTAGCACCAATGTTCTTCACAGGCTAAATTTGGTTGGCAAGGCTGCCCGCTACCCAGCCCAGTCAATCAATTGCCAATAATGCAGTTGCATTGTTTACTGAAACTGAAAACAATGATTTGCTGATTTTCCTCTATTGTGCTGTTGTTGTCTGCTGCACAAATGGCAAACTGCAAAGGAGATTTGCAACAAGGAAAATACTTGCAGATCCGACAAGAATAGAGCTGTTTTGCTTCCCAACTTCTGGACTGCAGAAAATGCTAGAAAGGACCCTTTACTGCTATAAAAATGGAACACACGTATTTCTCCATGGTTTCGGCTGTATTCAGCTAAATTCTACCCAGCATAGACCCACTGAAATAAATGAACCTAAATTAAGCATGCCCATTAACTTTGATAGGTCTACTCTGAGTAGGACTAGCATTGAATACCACCTTTTCACAGTGATGTTGTGGGTGGGTGGGGGGAGTATAATAGTGACTCCTCCCTTCTGTCAGAATACAAGGTCAGCATTAATTTCCATGCAATAGTAGTGAAGTCATTTATCCTAATAAGAGGATAGCAGATTGATGGGCAGTTGTTATCGCTGAAATATAGGCATTATTCCTTAACTTCAGTAAAGCCTACTTTTCCCCGAAGGGCAAAGATGAGATCCATCTGCTGGCTCTAAGGTATAATATATTAGGGATTAAGTGCAGAAACCTGACATGTCAGGGATCAGATTCATCAGGAACTTTGTTTTTAAAGGTCTTTCCCGAAAGACATTTAATCATGTGAAACACAAGGTTATTTGCTTAAGAAGGAAGAAGAGGTGTTTGAAAGGACTAGGGACTAGGGTGGGGGTGGTTTGGGAGCTTACAAACATACCGTTGCAGGCTTAGCACTGTGTTTTGATCCTGACATTTTGGCTATATGACATGGCTCATAGCTGAGGGAATTCTGATTACAGGTCTGGAAGGATATTCTGGAGTTTCAATAAACAGCTGGAACAACGTCTGTCAATGATGTGTCAAGGGCAGCATGCCTCACTGTAGAGCAGCAGGTAGGGCCAAGCAACCCATGGAGTCTCCTACCAGTCCTATGGTCATGAAGAAAAAAGGCACAGCTCTCCTTCACCTTGGAAAGCACCATTCCCTAGGACAGCACGATCCCACTGTATCTCCCAAATTACCTTGCGAGGGTTATGTTAAAAGGGATTGGTCCAAGATCCTACAGCAAGATCCAGTGGGATGAGCAGTTTAGGAATGCAGTAGACCTCTGCCTCAGCCAGCCGTTTCTCACCTCAGCTGGGCTCGGCCAGCATTAATCCCTAATCCTGGCTCAACTGAAAACACACCAGTGCAGCTTGCTCATCCCAATTTAGCCAGGGCTCAGCCGGTGTAAACCCACAAAAAATGTGTGGGGTGAAGACTTAGTCTGAATCCTAAACCCATTCAGTTTGGTCATGTGACCTGGAAACCTGGGGTAATGCTCTGTTCTAAAGTCTTGCTTTCCCTCTGCCAGACTTAGGCAGAGCAGCGGCAGCAGTTTGGATCCGATGTAACTTTATGCTGCCTTAAATTACACCAGTTTCCGCAAAGGATTGCTCCTGTGGCAAGGATTTGAACTTAGTTCTCAGTGGTCCATGTACAACGTTCACTCACATATGTAAGAGGAAGGCTATAATAATAATAATAATAATAATAATAATAATAATAATAATAATTTATTATTTGTACCCCGCCCATCTGGCTGGGTTTCCCCAGCCACTCTGGGCGGCTTCCATAGAAACCAAAAATACAGTAAAATATCACAGATTAAAAACTTCCCTGAACAAGGCTGCCTTAAGATGTCTTCTGAATGTCAGGTAGTTATTTATTGCTTTGACATCTGATGGGAGGGCGTTCCACAGGGCAGGCGCCACTACCAAGAAGGCCCTCTGCCTGGTTCCCTGTAACTTTGCTTCTCGCAATGAAGGAACCGCCAGAAGGCCCTCGGCGCTGGACCTCAGCGTCCAGGCAGAACAATGGGGGTGGAGACGCTCCTTCAGGTATACTGGGCCGAGGCCGTTTAGGGCTTTAAAGGTCAACACCAGCACTTTGAATTGTGCTCGGAAACGTACTGGGAGCCAATGTAGGTCTTTCAAGACCGGTGTTATGTGGTCTCGGCGGCCGCTCCCAGTCACCAGTCTAGCTGCCGCATTCTGAATTAGTTGTAGTTTCTGAGTCACCTTCAAAGGTAGCCCCACGTAGAGCGCATTGCAGTAGTCCAAGCGGGAGATAACTAGAGCATGCACCACTCTGGCGAGACAGTCCGCGGGCAGGTAGGGTCTCAGCCTGCGTAAAACAATGCCACAGACTTAGCGCTTGGACAAACATAGCCATTGCTTTACGAGTGGCTGGACTTGATTTTGTCCCCGACACAAAAGAGAAGTTTGTGTATTTAAATTTAATGTGACTGTGGGGTCTTTGGGGACTGTCTGCAGAGAGGCCTCTGAGGGAGCTAAAAATATAGTTGAGAAGGATGCTGTTGGATAGTGCGGTCCATGACACCAAAAGTCACCCTCAGGCAAAGCTGCAAAGCTTGTCAACCACCAACCATGCATTTCTGGCAGCTCGATAAGGGTTGTTTTCCAAGTCTGCCTGGTAATTCAAAAAAATGGGAAGGATGGGTGGTGGACTGCATTTGGCTTGGTGGGTCACATGTTTACAGGCCTACCCCACTGAGCTAGAGCTGTAAGCTTTGGTCTGGTAAGTCACACATACTGCACCAGCCTACCCTTGAGATATATAAAACTGGGTGATGGGTGTTTGGTTTGTCTGGGGAAAAGTTCAGTGTTATTGTTATTATTAAAAACACATTTGTATCCACGAGAAAAGTGCATGCCATATTACTGGCCACATCAGTGTCTTTTTGCTTCAAGTTCTGGGCAGCCAATATAAAGAAAAACCATATTAAAAAAATATCCAGTAGCACCTTAGAGACTAACTAAATTTGTTCTTGGTATAAGCTTTCGTGTGCATGCACACTTCTTCAGATACACTGAAACAGAAGTGTGCATGCACATGAAAGTTTATACCAAGAACAAACTTAGTTGGTCTCTAAGGTGCTACTGGACATATTTTAATTTTTTTAAAATATATTTTGACTGCGTCAGACCAACATGGCTACCTATCTGAATAAAGAAAAACTGTGAGAGATAATATAAAGGCAGTTTTGAAAGAACCTTTGGGCAATATGTCCTCTATTTCCACTTCCCTCAGTGAGACTTCCCTCACACTGCCATTGTTCCAGTGCCGGCCCTACCATTAGGCAAAGTGAGGCAAACACCTCAGGCAACAGGTGCTGGGGAGCAGCGGCATCCCCGTCCCCCACTGTCACTCCGAAGCCCTTGTGGCACTGTCCTTCAGTGGCGGCTGGTCCATCAGGGCAAATGGGGCACTGCTTCACCAATCTCAATCTGCCATCAGTCACCCCTAACCTGCCTGCCTTCTAACTTAAAACTTTGCCCGTCATTGGCTCCTGCTCCACCTATTGCCAGTCTCCTAGCCTTCCACACTACCAGTCCCAATGAGCATCAGCCATTGGGACAGAGGACAGAGATGTGAATGTCCTGCCACACCCCCCACAAACTAGCCTGCTGCCTCAGGTTTGCCGGGGGCACTACCCCACTGCCCGTGTTGAATTAAGGCTTAACTGCCAGTCCAGTTGTCCTCTGCATGTGGAACGTGCCTTGGGCAGCTAAATATCTTGGGCTGTCCCTGTTGGTCCTTTTCTTCACCACTGCGATCACCTGCTTGCTTGCCAAGCAAGCGGTGGCAGCTACTACTGCTGTTATTTGTTTGCTCATCTCCTCTGGGCCAGGACAAGATGCAGGTGAACAAGCTCATTGCAATGGGGCAGAGGAGGAGTGTGAGTCAAGGAGGCTCTTGCCAATGGGCCCCTGTTGGCATTGGGGACCTTGGCAGATGCCCACGTATTATAACCCTTGGTGTTGATTCTGGGAGAAGCTTCTCTCAAAGAAAGCAGTGCTGGCAATGAAATGGCACTGCTGTCTTAAGAGTTTGCACACACTGTGTGCCTTTACAGATACTGTTGGGAGGCAGTATGCCTCTGAACGCCCATTGCTGGGAATTATGAGTGGGGAGAGCACTATTGTGCTCAGTTCCTGTTTGTGGGCTTTATTTAGGCATCTGGTCAGCCAATGTGAGAACAGGATGTTGGACTAGATGGGCCTTTGGCCTAGTCCAGCAGGGATCTTATGTTCTTAAGTTACATTCTAAGCAAATGACTGTGTATGTATCATCCTGCCAAGTGGTAATCAGGATTTCCCCATGCATTTGGGGTAGATGTGTAGTAAAATGTGCTTATGAAAGTCCTCTTCATCTGCACTCAGACACAGAGGAACTTCCAGATGCAGCTAGGAGAAGGCACACTTAAAGCTACCACACACAAATCTATCCTTGCTTTCACCCCTTTCTGTCACACACCCCAGGCTTCCTTATCGGGAGAGAATTTGTGGTGTGCTCTGCCACTTACTCACATTCTGTGCCCTTTGAAGGATAATGCTAAGGAGCACTAAAAGCCTTTCTATGGGGTAGGTAATTGGGTAGACTTATTACTTTAAAGAAAGCAGGCAGATCTCTTCATGTCTCTAGAGGGAGAGATTAAAAACCCGAAGAGCTATAAAATATCCTCATCAAAGAGGATGTGTTAAAGAAAGGAAGGGGAAAAAAATATTCCCAAGACTTCTATATAATGTAGAAGAAGTTTCCCTACCCCCTGGAAAAAAAATAAATAAGCTGAAGTAGTAATTCATAGAACAAAACAAGTATATGCCTTATATGCAGAGGAAGACTTTGGAGGCAAAGACACAATGTAAAGCAATGACCACATAACATTATACAGACAATAAGGATAATACTTTGAAGGATATCTATAATTTTGGCAGCCCTATATTTTGTACTATTTGGCAGTGCACAACTGCTATGAGATCCCAGCATTGCTGAAGTCAAAAGCAAAACAAAGCTGCAACACTTCAAAGGCAAACATCAAACGTGAAAGGTTTGAATGGAAGGTAGGGGTGTGTGTGTGTGTGTGTGTGTGTGCGTGCGTGCGTGTGTGCGTGTTTAAAAGGTACCGGTAACTGGAACAGCTTTGTGATTCAGCATTCCAGTGATCCCTTAGTCTTGGAGATCACCTGTACTGCATCAATCTTAGGGCCTAATTACACGTGATGTTCACAATGTAATTAGCAACCACAATATGTGTTTCTAAAAATTAAATACAAAGCATTGGAGGCAGTGAAATCTAATTACAGAATGTGGAAATTTTAATCTCTGCCAAATTCCACCCTCTGCCTGAACATTGGGAAGATATCATGGTCAACAGCGTCAAAAGCCACAAAAAGAAGCAAAGAATAATGTATTCGCCTTGTCTTTCCCCCCATCAGAGCAACCAAGGCCAATTTGACCCATGGCCTGGTCTGACCCTGGATGGGAATGGATCCACGTAATTAGTATAACCCATCCTGGGTTTTCCCCCCAGTTAGTATAGCACCCAGATATGGGTCTAGGGGTTACAAGTTCAAAAAGCACAGCAGATACATAGCTAGGTAAAACCATGATCAAAAAACCAACACATTCTCCATGCTTTCCTTTTGAAGAGCAAGTAATACATAGCTATTTGCCTGATTCATATCTCAAGTCATGGGGCTGGGCAAGCAAACAGACACTTCTATGCGTAGGTTGAACAAGCGAAGTCTGTACACAGTGGTGCAGCCCCCTCTGCATTGTCTCACTGTCAGAAGCATCACTAGGTGCCTCCTTCAATTGGGCTGGCTCCTCTTGGGTTGGAGGAGGTGTCGGAGACACTTTTGCTGGTGGTGGCATAGCACCTGGGACATCAAATAACACAAGGCTGTTCCCTTGACAACCTGCTCACCCCTTCTCCGGCACCAAAGCCTTCACCACTCAAGCCAGGGTTCTTGATCTCCATACCCCAGCCTTTTGGGACCTTCCAGCAGATTGAACTCCTTCAACTGCCCTAGCATCTTCCACTCCTCCTTGTCATCTGCCCAGCCTCTCCATGACAGCTCCATGGGATTCATGATTTCATCCAAGAATGCCAGCAGTTGCCCTATCATAATCCTCTCCACCACCTTCCCTCAAAGGTGGCATGTATTACTGCTTAGTAGTTAGTCCAAAGGGACGCAGGTGGCACTGTGGTCTAAACCACTGAGCCTAGGGCTTGCCGACCAGAAGGTCAGCAGTTCGAATCCCTGCGACGGGGTGAGCTCCTGTTGCTCGGTCCCAGCTCCTGCCAACCTAACAGTTCAAAAGCAAGTCAAACTGCAAGCAGATAAATAGGTACCACTCTGGCAGGAAGGTAAACAGCATTTCCATGCGCTGCTCTGGTTTCACCAGAAGCGGCTTAGTCATGTTGGCCACATGACCCAGAAAAACTGTCTACGGACAAACGCCGGCTCCCTCGGCCAGTAAAGCGAGATGAGCACTGCAACCCCAGAGTCGTTCGCAACTGGACTTAACTGTCAGGGGTCCTTTTTGTTGTTGTTGTTTAGTCGTTTAGTCGTGTCCGACTCTTCGTGACCCCATGGACCAGAGAACGCCAGGCACTCCTGTCCTCCACTGCCCTCCGCAGCTTGGTCAGACTCATGCTGGTAACCTCGAAAACACTATCCAACCATCTCGTCCTCTGTCGCCCCCTTCTCCTTGTGCCCTCCATCTTTCCCAACATCAGGGTCTTCTCCAGGGAGTCTTCTCTTCTCATGAGGTGGCCTCAATGGGTCCAGGGGCAGCTTCTTTAGTAGCATTTGTACCCAGGGGTACAAATGCACCTGGAGGCTTGTGCTACCTGAGGCTGGGCCAGCTATGGTTGTACCACTACCTCTTTCAAGGTGGCAGGGACCACCCCCTCATGCAATGGACATGCTCTGGACTAAACCAATCAAACCTCATACACTAGATTTGCTAAGCCAAGAGGCTCGAGGATCAAGAAGGCACACGGTTGGATGCAGAGCTGCAAGCACCTTGTCCTCATCATCAGGCTGCATACACTAAAAGTGATCCCACAATACATGACAAGCTGTTGCACTGGGCACTTAGATTGGAACTTCATCAACTGTGGAGTCAAGGTCCCTATGAAGCCAGCATAGTTATCCTTGAAATGTGCAGCCAGTTTGGTCACAGTGGGTCCTTGAGGATGCCAGGGGTTCAGTGCTATCTGGATGTAAGAACAGGGCAATAAAAATGCTTACTTACAGCACAACCATCCACCCCACACCACAGCCAGGTCCCCTGTCTCAGAGAGGTGGCAGAGCTTCCTAGACTTAGAACGAGGTCATCTGTTTCTTTGCTGTGGGAAGTTCTTCCTCTCTCCACCCTAATATTTAAAGGATCTTATTACCATGCCTTTTCTCCATCATAGGGTCTCCAATGTGATGCCCTCCAGATGCTGTTGGATTACACTTCAGCCCCAGCCAGCATGGCCATGGATGACGGATGACGGCAGTTGTATCCCAACAACAGATGGAGAGCACCAGGTTGGCTATCCCTGAATACTTCCACCCCTTGTTCCTGTATCAGGGCAGCTGTTGGTGGGGGTGAAGTCAACTCATTACAGCCCTGAGGACTCACTCCAGGGACACCATTTTTGGTAGTGATCTCATAACCCCAAGACTGGCCTGTCTGGAGGCCTGGGCCTCTCATCTTTTCCAATTAAACCCTACAACATAGATTCATAGAATCATAGAATTGGAAGGGACCCTGAGGATCATGCAGAAATATGCAGGTGTCCCATACAGGGATCAAACCTGCAACCTTCGCATTATCAGCACCACGCTCTAACCAACTGAGCTATCCAATGTGTATTTATTCCAGCAACCTCTAAGTCAAGAAACACATCCTTTACAGGGGCGGCATTTCTGTAGGAATAAAGATAAGGGGGAGACACTGAAATTGATGTAATCCCTTAGTCAGAAAAACAGGGCAAATATTTATCTGATAGGGGGGAAAAAGAGAGTGAGGGGATGCATGCTAGCAGCACACATAGATTTGGAATGCAAATGTTGCGGGGGTTAAACACCCAGCCCTCGGGAGATTTGAATTATAAAGCTGTGTTTTATTTCCTCTAAGCTATTCTCAAGCTGTTTTCAAAATGCGTGTGTCTCTCTTCATTTTCACTTCTTTGTACTGCCAAGGGCTCAGAGATATCTCCTTCCCCAGCTGAAGTGAGGCTTACTGTAAGTGATCAATTTAGTTGAATTCACTCAAAGAATTAGCACCAAAGACTACTTCACTAATATTGTCTTCATCAAAAGAGAACACTGTAGAACGATCTTAATAATTTTTATTTCTTTCTAGCAGAATTAGGATATAAAAGTATTAAACAGCAATTACCCATTATCTAGTATGTAGATTGCTGCAATTTGAATATATGAATAAAGGGTGTTTTAATAGAGCAAAAAGAAGTGCGGCCCTTTTTAAATTAAGTAGGTGCTGTAAAATGCTTGGAATTACACGGTTTTAAAATTTTATCACAGAGGATTTAAATATTTGGAATGGAATCTTAGGTTAAAAGTGGCAAATTCCCAAAGTGCTGAGGGGGTATGTTAAAATAATAAATTCTAGCAGTTATAAACCACAAACAACTGGAAGGGGGGTGTCGGTATGCCTCATCGTCATCACTTATTAATTTTGATTACTTTTTCTTACAAAAAAGTCTCAAAAGCAACTTACTTAAATATGTACAATGCAATGCAACTTACAGAAATATTTAAAATACAAAAATACTATAAAATAAGCAAAGCTATAATACACAGAAATGCTAAGTGTTTCATTTCCACGTGGGCCGGAATTTTACAAAGACTTCCCTTCTTAGGAATTTACCCCACAAAAGTCACTGAGTTTGGCAATTCTGTAGGGAGAGCATCTAAGAGCAAAATATCCAGGTTCTTCTGCCCTGCAATCTTATAAATCCAGAGGTCGAGTGAACTGTGAAGATAGTGTCATTATAGAGTTTAAATTATTAGATGGCACAGGACTTATCTGTATCTGGATGAAGTCAGGAGTTTCTTGCTGGAGGGAGAGAATAAAGCTCTTGTCTAGCTTCCTGACAGGTGTGTCCTCTAAGAGTTCCTTGGATTGTACACAGGGCCAATCCATTATTTCATTCAAAGAAATGAACAGCACTGATCAACCTATCTTAAAACAGCCCAATGTTGCTTTTTAAAAGGGAGGAAACATTTCATTAGCTATCGTAATCAAGTTCAGAGTTGTATAAAAAGTTCATTAAATGTCATTACTTTTGTTGCAAGTGTCAACCTTGAGTACTCAGCCACAATTGACTGTGTGTAGCCAGGGGATAGGGACGCAGGTGGCGCTGTGGGTTAAAGCCTCAGCGCCTAGGGCTTGCCGATCGAAAGGTCGGCGGTTCGAATCCCTGCGGCGGAGTGCGCTCCCGCTGCTCGGTCCCAGCGCCTGCCAACCTAGCAGATCGAAAGCACCTCCGGGTGCAAGTAGATAAATAGGGACCGCTTACCAGCGGGAAGGTAAACGGCGTTTCCGTGTGCGGCTCTGGCTCTGGCTCTGGCTCTGGCCAGAGCAGCGATGTCACGCTGGCCACGTGACCCGGAAGTGTCTCCGGACAGTGCTGGCCCCTGGCCTCTTAAGTGAGATGGGCGCACAACCCCAGAGTCTGTCAAGACTGGCCCGTACGGGCAGGGGTACCTTTACCTTTACCTTTACCTTTAGCCAGGGGATGGCAGTCATTTTCTTCAATAATAATAGTGATGATGATGATGATGATAACTTGTACCCTGCAGTGGCGTAGCGTGGGTTGTCAGCACCCGGGGCAAGGCAAGTAATTTGCGCCCCCTAACCCGTGGATTTGCGCCCCCTAACCCTAACCCCCAGATGTTGCGCCCGGTGCGGCCGGCCTCCCCTGCACCCCCCACGCTACGCCACTGGTACCCTGTCTATCTGACTGGGATGTCCCCAGCCACTCTGGGCGACATCCAACAGAATATAAATAACACACATTAAAAGCTTCCCAAAACAGGGCTGCCTTCAGAAGTCTACAGAAGATCGTATAATTGTTTATCTTTTTGACATCTGATGTGAGGGCATTCCACAGGGCGGGCACCACTACTGAGAAGGCCCTCTGTTTGGTTCCCTGTAACTTCACTTCTCACAAGGAGGGAACCACCAGAAGGCCCTCGGAGCTGGACCTCAGTGTCAAGGCTGAATGATGGGGGTGGAAACGCTTTTTCAGGCATACAGGGCCAAGGCTGTTTAGGGCTTTATTGCAATATTAATTGTGATAAAAGTATACTACATATCTTGAAATTTATCCAGTCCAGATCTTTCCCTTAGTGCTTTAAACCTGAGTGTTATTTTTTTCCATCAGCCCTCTGTTC
This sequence comes from Podarcis cretensis, assembly GCF_951804945.1. Lineage (NCBI taxonomy): Eukaryota > Metazoa > Chordata > Lepidosauria > Squamata > Lacertidae > Podarcis > Podarcis cretensis. Next base: position 82,181,062 of record NC_137174.1, on the reverse strand, counting down.
CAAACCTCATGGTACGAGTGTTGAAAGCGATTAACTGACTTAAAAGATTTCTGGTTGTTTAAGAATTTAAGAATTGTTGCTCTGAGAAGGGAATGGGAATCACTTACCGGTAACAGCTCTCAGCACCCTTAACAAACCACAGTTCCTAGGATTCTTTGGGGGACGTCCTGGCCATTTAAAGTGGTATGAAACTGCTTTAAACATGTGGTGCAGATGGGTTTACTTTTACTATAGATTACTGGGGATTGAATTTTGTACAGTAAGTCTGCAACTTCCACTGGGGTTATGTTCTGGGGATCACGCCCAAAGGCAAAATTGTGTATAGTGTAAATACATTGAGTTCAATGGTGAGTGGGCTTGCCAAAGTCATTTTTCCCATCACCCTGCCCCCTTTATAATTGTTTTTAATTTTTTGCCATGCACATAAAGCTGAATGCGCACAAGCTAAATGCACATAATTTGCAGGCTTACTGTACCTTGTGCCTGCAAAGTGTGTGCTATTGTGAGCCACGGACACTCTAGCATTGAAAGGCTTTTTTTTGTGGGAATGGGAGGGGAGATTACTCAAGAGCTTAGCATGTGTGTGTGCATCCACTGACTTTGAAATTTTACTCTGACTTAGCTTATACAGTCAAGTATTACAGTGCATCATGCTGGCACATCATGTTGGCTGATTTACAAATTTTTGACATCAGCTCAGGAGAGCAATGCTTTTCTTCGCTCCCGCTGGCTGCCTCAAAGGCAAGATGGTAAACAAGAATTTAAAAAATGATACCACTGACAAAGGAGGTAGTCATTCTCATATAGTGTGTGTGGAAACTCCCTCACTCCTCTCTCCCACCCCACCCCGCAACAATTGTAAGGACCCTCTGGTACAAAGGCAGCCTTAATAAGCAACAAGGGAATGTGATACTTACACTGGCGGAGGAAGAGGGGTGTGGGGGGAGCACACCGCCCCTGGCAGTGGGGTGCCATCGCGGCTGCCCCTCACCCGCACTGGGCACCACGCCCCCAGGACATGCACCACACCCCTGGGATGTGTGCCAGCCACGCCCCCACCTGCTCTCCGCCCCCCGGTGCCAGAACATGAAGCCCCGCTACTGGATACTTACAGCAGCTGGCAGATTATCACTTCAAAAAAAGAGAAGGTATTTCAGAAAGCAAACCCCCTCACTTCAATGGATACGGTCCATTGTGAGATAGTCCACTCCCTGTCAGCCTGGATTGGAGAAAGATATGTGACTGGAGGGAGACTATCTCATTGTCACAGCAGCAGGACGGCTGCCCAGCCAACTCAACTAACCCCAGAACTTAATGAAATGACGCTTCCTTCCGGGATCAAGGGGTGCACCATGTTTTTCTTGGCAGAGAAAACTAGAAAACTGGTTCAGGAGTTGGGCCTCTTTCTTCTCACTGGTTAGTTCCCACCTCAAGCAAGATTCTTTCTTTCTTTTCTTTCTTTCTTTCTTTCTTTCTTTCTTTCTTTCTTTCTTTCTTTCTTTCTACTTGCTTGCTTGCTTGCTTTGCCTGAGTTTTGCCGGTATTCTTTGTGAGTACCTGCAAGACTCCTTGTCCTTTTCATGGGTACTTACAACGAGTGCTTGCAAAGCTGAGATGGTTTTTGAGGTGAAAAATTGGGGTACATTGATCCATCACCCAGGAAACAAATACAAAATTGGTATCATTTATTCTCATTCAGATCAGGCAGGCAGGGTCCTACCCACCATTTGTGTAGACTTTTTTTGTCTGGCAGAATTGCAGTTTTGCAGGAGTGATTCAGCTACATTGGAAAGTGTGGGATGAATGAATGAATGAATGACAAGTAACCATCCTGTAAGCAAATCAGGATGAATGCAGGACGAACTCTTATTGTTGTATAGCCCCCATATAAACAAATCTGAATGAAAGCCAATAGACCAGATATAATCTAACATCTGCATAAGTTTTGCGCAAGCAAATCAAGATAAATGCTGAATGTCTGAAAGGGCCTCTATTTTATGCACAGGTTGAAAGAGAAGCCCAGTTTCCAAGGATTTGCCTGAAGATGGGAGCCCTTTGTCATGCAGATCAAATGAATTTATAACTGAATAAAAAGGAAAAGCAGAAGCAGATAACAGAAGTATGACAAAATGTTTCCTGCTCTGATAGACATCTAAACCTCTCTCTGACATTTCCAGACTGCAAAGATGGCTTTGAAAAACCCTGTGAGATTTTGTCGTATGTTTCCAAGTCACAAATACCATACAATCTGTTTCATTTCAGATATTTTTAGTCTTTGGCTGCATTGCAAATCAAAATAAATCTATAAGCCAGCAAACCCAGAAGACTTGGATTTAAGAGTGATGTGGGTCAAACTGATCAAAATGGTGCCTTGCGTGAAGTTGGCTGAGCAGGTTCATCCCACAGTGCTGTGTTCTGATGGCTCTGTAACGACAGAAACTATTTTAGGAAAGCGAATTGTGCCAAATCATTTTCCGAGACCTCCCACATTTGTTACACAGCTTAGGCTCTGTTTCTGTCCATTTCAGTGTGATGTCATAAGGAAATACTTAGCTACAGTAGCTGTCTCTGCCTAACAGTACAGATCTATTCCACTGGGAGTGGCCACCAGGACCATATAACACGGGTCCTAAAGGATCTTCATTGGCTCCCAGTGTGTTTCAAAGTGTTGGTGCTGACCTTTAAAGCCCTAAATAGCCTCAGCCAAATATACCTGAAGGAGCGTTTCCACCCCTATTGCTCAGCCTGGACACTGAGGTCCTCCTCAGAGGGTCTTCTGCTGGTTCCCTCACTGAGAGAAATGAGGTTACGGGGAACCAGGCAGAGAGCCTTCTCGGTAGTGGTGCCCTTGTTGGGATTCGCAGGATACTGAATAAGTCTACAGGCTTCAACAGGATGATGCAATACTCTGTGAAGTGCTGAGTCAGAGTGACTCAGCAGGAGTGTGATTAATGTGATTGGCTATCACCTGTTTTAAAAAGAAAAGCCTGTTTAACAGTGGGTGTGGTTGCTGTGGTGGTTGTGCTGTGGTGTGGTGATGCTGTGTGGAGAGTATTCGTTTGCCTTAAGGAGCAGGTACTCTGTTTGGACTGTTCGTTTGTAAATACCTGTATATAGCTCACATTAAAAAGACTGCACTGGGAAAAACCTGGGACTCTGAGCGTTTCTGCTGAAAGCGCCGCGAGGAATTTCGCGACAGGGTTATGGGCCCAGCACGCTTCCGCTGCGCAAGAGTACAGGTGGCAGTTATCTAGCCGTGGGTGCTGGAGGTGAGCTGCAGGGATGGAGCAGTCCAGAAGTGGCGTGCTGCTGGAGAAGCTGACGGCCACGAACTACAGCATCTGGTCGGTCCGCATGCAACACTTCCTCAAGCGTGAGGGCCTGTGGAAAGTAGTGGAAACTCCACCGCAGCCCCCTGAGGAGGATGAGGACGACGATGAAAAGCTGGCACTAGCAGAGGCCCAGCTTGAAAAGGATGAGAAAGCTTTGGCTACGATCATCCTTGGAGTGGACGACAGCCAGCTAGTCTACGTAGCTGATAAGGTGACGGCAAGTGAGGCGTGGAATGCACTCAAGGCTGTCCATGTGCGAGAGACAGCTGGCTCACTGATAACACTGACCAGGAGACTGTACCGGTGTCGGAAGAAACCGGGGGACTCCCTGGTGAACCACCTAAAATTCCTAACAGGCTGTTTCCAGGAGCTAGCCTTAAGAGGGAGGCCTGTGGGGGAAGAGGACAAAGTCTTTATAGTCCTGAGTTCCCTTGATGACAGCTATGATATGCTGGTCAATTCCCTCGAGTCTGTAGAGACTGATAAGCTGACTCTGGAATACGTAACTGGACGGTTGTATGCAGAGGAGGACAGGCGTGCAGAGCGAAAGATGACCTCAGCCCAGCTGTTGGAGCATCCCAGAGGGAACAACAGCCGGGAAGACCAGAGGTGTCGGGAGCCGGAGAAACAGCCAGGAGGAGCTGCTGCAGACCAGCCGGTGGTCAACAAAGTAAAAAGGTGTTTTTGCTGCAAGTCCAGTGGACATCTGCTGCGGGACTGCCCGAGAAAACAACAAAAACAGCAGAAGCACAGGAGGCAGCAGAGAGAGTCTACCGCTTGGGTGTCTGCAGATGGTCAAGAAAAGGAAGAGCTGTGGGTTCTGGACAGTGGAGCTTCTCAAACCTTTTGTAAAAGAAAAGGATTGCTAACTGATGCTAGGGCCTCAAACAAAAAACATGTAAGTCTTGCTACGGGCCAGAAAGCTAATGTGGTTTGTGAGGGGGAGGTTGTGTTCCCACAACTGGGACACACATTCAGGAATGTGTTGTGTGTGCCTAGTTTGCAAAACAATCTCCTGAGCATTCCAGACTTGGCAAAAGCAGGCTTTGAAGTAAACTTTGTGGGAGATCAGTGCCAGATAAAGCAAAATGGGGCAGTGTTGGCAAATGCTAACCTTAGAACTAATATGTATGTACTGCAGTGTGAGTCTAAGGTTGCTAATGTGCAAAATGTCCCAACCCATGATATGTGTATTCATCTCCTGCACAGGCGTCTGGCTCATGCTAGCTATAAGGTGCTAAACAAAACATTAGAGTTGTGTGGGGGAATGAAAAACATTAAAAGTTGTGATAATTACTTAGACTGTAATATCTGCAAGGAGGTTAAAAGCAGGGCTTGCCCAGTAGCAAGAGCAAGCCAGAGAGAAACCAAAAAACCACTGGAGTTGATTCATGCTGATGTAACTGGTCCTTTTCCTCCAAGTGTCTCCCATAACAAGTACTGTTTGATTCTAGTGGATGACTATTCTAGATTTGGCTGGGTCTATCCATTGAAGCAAAAGTCTGACGTTGCCCAAACTTTGAAGTTCTGGGTAAGAAGGGTAGAAAGGCAACTTGGCGAAAAGGTGTGCTCTATTCAGACAGACAGGGGAGGAGAGTTTATGGCAAGCTCCCTAAGAAACTGGTTGCGTTCCCAAGGGATTAAACATAGACTTACCAATGTGGCAACGCCTCAGGAGAACGGAGTAGCAGAGCAAAGGGGAGGTGTCTTGCAGACACAAATGAAAGCATTGTTAGCAGATGCAAATCTTCCAATTAAGTACTGGGCTGAGAGTATTAAGACCGCGAATTATATTGGGAATCGCTTGTGGTCAAGGGTACTAGATGACATACCCTATAAGATTCTCTATAACAAAAGTCCCAGTTTGCAACATTTGAGAATCTTTGGGACAAAGGCGTGGGTTGACATACCTGTAAAGAACCAAAGAAAAGGTGGGAAAAGGGCACAGCATTTGCTATTTCTTGGGTATGAAAGTGGTACGAAAGCCTACAGGTTTGAAGATGATAAAAATCTTTTGAGTTATAGTCGATCAGCCAGCTTTAATGAGCAAAGAAATTGGCCCAAGATACATGCAAACCTACTGCCAGAAAAAGTTTTACTGCCGAGCGTACCTGATAAGGCAGTTGAAACAAAGCTAAGAATTGGCAGCTCTCCCAGAGAAACTGAAAGGGAGGAGGTAAAGGTTGAGCATTTTTCTCCAGCTGCTAGCATGGAGCAGGGGAGAGAAGAAAGTGCAACAGGGACAGGAGGAGGTAAATCTCCAGAGTCAATCCACCCCAAAAGCAGTCCTGAAGGTAGCCCAGGGGGTGAGGTTAATCAACCAAGGAGGTCTTCAAGAAGTAATAAAGGTCAACCTCCAGACCGTTATGGGTTCCCAGCCACCATAAACCAGGTTTGTGTAACTGAGCCAGAAAATTTTGAAGAAGTGCAAGAGTTACCTACTCTAGAGAAAGAGGCGTGGTTAAAGGCAATGCAGGCAGAGTATAACTCTCTGCTAAACAACAATGTCTTTGTACCTACAGAATTGCCTGAAGGTAAAAAGCCCATAAGCTGTAAGTGGGTTTTTAAAGTGAAAAAGCTGGCTGATGGTAGTTGTCAGAGGAAAGCCAGGTTGGTTGCAAGGGGCTTTACACAAAGAAAAATGATACATTATGATGAAGTGTTTGCCCCAACAGCAAAGACTGAAACAGTAAAATCAGTTTTAGCAATGGCAAGTCTGAGAGGGTTAAAGGTTAATCATTTTGATGTTGCCTCAGCATATTTAAATGCTCCTATTGACACTGAGGTGTATTTACAGCAAATACCAGGTTATGAGCTGGAAAAAGACAGCATGGTGTTAAAACTGCAAAGGGCACTATACGGTTTACACCAAAGTGCACGTCTATGGCATGAATGCATAGACACAACTTTGAAAAAGATGGGATTCAAACAAAGCCTGGCTGATTCCTGTTTATATTCAGCAATGGTGCAAGGAAGTGTTTGTTATTTACTTTTGTATGTTGACGATATCTGTCTAATAACAACTGCACAAAAGCAAGTGTCTTGGTTTATAAACAGCCTAGGTAACAAATACAAACTGAAGCATTTGGGAGAGATTCAGAATTACTTAGGAGTAGAGGTTCAGAGAAATGAAGAGGGCGTCTACTCTCTGAGTCAGAAGGAAAAAATTGAAAAGTTACTGAAGACATATGGAATGGAGAGGGCAAATGAGGTTGACACTCCCATAACTACCCAGTACAAAAATGAACCAGAAGGGCAAAAATGTGAGAATGCAACAGCGTTTCATTCTCTGTTAGGTTCTCTGTTATATTTAAGTTGTTGGACAAGACCTGACATAACATTGGCAGTGCACATGTTAAGCCAAAGAAGTGCAGACCCGGCTCAGAGAGATTGGGTAGCACTTAAAAGAATCCTAAGGTATCTGAAAGGCACAAAAGATTACAAACTGGTGCTGGATACAGGATATGATCAGCAAGTGTATGCATACGCTGATGCCAGTTGGGGGGACAGAGAAAATGGAAAGTCTACCACTGGCTATGCCATATATATTGGAAATGCCCTGGTTCAGTGGAAATCCCAGAAACAAACATTTGTTGCCACAAGTACTTGTGAAGCAGAGTACTCAGCCATAAGCGAATGTGTGTCACAAATAGAGTGGTTTGCTTGTCTAACAAAAGAGCTTGGAATACCTTCTGAAATGCCAATCACTGTGCTAAGTGACAACATGGCTGCACAACAGCTTGCCAACCAACAGAACTTTAAAAGCAAGAGTAAACATATTGCTATTAGATACGGAAATGTGAAAAATGCTTTGGAAAGAAATGTGTTAAAGGTACAGCACTGTAACACGAAATGTAATGTGGCAGATTTGTATACAAAATGTTTGGATGCTCCTAAATTTCGAGACTTAAGAAAATTATTAGGTCTCAAGCCTTTGACTTAAGGAGGAGTGTTGGGATTCGCAGGATACTGAATAAGTCTACAGGCTTCAACAGGATGATGCAATACTCTGTGAAGTGCTGAGTCAGAGTGACTCAGCAGGAGTGTGATTAATGTGATTGGCTATCACCTGTTTTAAAAAGAAAAGCCTGTTTAACAGTGGGTGTGGTTGCTGTGGTGGTTGTGCTGTGGTGTGGTGATGCTGTGTGGAGAGTATTCGTTTGCCTTAAGGAGCAGGTACTCTGTTTGGACTGTTCGTTTGTAAATACCTGTATATAGCTCACATTAAAAAGACTGCACTGGGAAAAACCTGGGACTCTGAGCGTTTCTGCTGAAAGCGCCGCGAGGAATTTCGCGACAGCCCTCCCTTAAAAAAACACCTAAACATTAGTTTTTAATGTTTGATATTTTAGTATGTTCTGATATATGCTGTGAGCTGCCCAGAGTGGCTGGGGAAACCCAGCTAGATGGGTGGGGTATTATTATTATTATTAGTAGTAGTAGTAGTAGTGGTAGTTTGTTGCTGTATCACACTGTTGACTCCTGTTAAGCTTGTGGTCTACTAAGACCGCTAGATCCTTTTCACATGTACTACTGATATTACATTTGTTTGGTTTTGAGCCAAATATTTTTAAAGTATGAAGGTACATTGTTAAAACAATTCTCTGTATGCTTTCATGGCAAGGATAAAAGAGTAAATACTCAGAAAAAGAAGATGATGATGCATGGAAAATATAGGGTTGTACCCAATGGCTGTCCTACTCAGAGCACGCCATTTGAAATTAATGAAAATGCTTGTTGAAATTTGCCAGCAGTATCTGATGAGATGCTTCTGCCAGTGCCAGGATTGGTAGAACCCCCAGAATGGTTTAAGGTGGCACTTGGGGGAACGAAAGGAAATGGAAATTCTGCTGAACAACCAAATGTCCTTATTGCACAGCCAGTGTTCAAGTGAGTGCTGAACAGAAAATGTAAGGTGACCTTAGTGCTGTTTACTTTCAGAGTTGTTTAGTCTCAGAGATGCAAAGGTATCCTGAGAGAATATTTGCTTAGATGTATTTATGCAGCAACAAAACACATACACAGTCAAGTTAATTCCATATTTTGTCTTTGCCATGTATGCAGAAATTCTTTGAATATGCCCTACAAAACTGTACACTGGTTCCCCAAAGATGTGCAGGAAAATATCTCTCTTTTACAACCATGGATTCAATCTTTTGTAATGGTCCTTTCTATGCCAAGAATAATGGAAGCCCATCAACTCAGGAGCAGCTTCCAGGCAATTTTAATCGTTGCTGGCAAGTTCTCTATGGCGCGATCTACACTAGGGACCCCTTTGAAAACTTTCCTACTACTGCTGCTGACACTGATTCTTCTAGTTTCGTGTCTGCACTATAAAAAACCTAATGCAGATAGGATGCCAGATGCCCCTGACATTATTTTTAGCATAATGTTGCTCAGCTTTGCTGGAACTAAGTCTAAGTGGCATGGTACTTTGTCTAACATTGCCAATCAGCAGTCTGTCTCTTCTGATATTATGAGTGGTGTGATGCCAATCACCTGTTGGGGGAAAGGATGCAAATGTCTCTGTGAGAGAACAATGTCAATTGATGCCAATCCTTGTTCGGATATTCCTGCATCGCATTATACATGATGTTGGCTTTGAAGTTCCCATTGGGGGAGACCTTTGGCTGGCACAGTCAGATTTACACATATGGGACACCACCCCACCAGTCTGCCCTTAGCTAGTCCCCACCTGTCTGCCCTCTTGCTTCCAACCAGCCCAGAGGGTGGCAATGGCGGTCAGTTTCCTCCTCTTCCTTTCTCTTCCTGGTGTTGCCTTTGTAGAACTCAACAGGGAGGAAGCTGGAGACAAGCTAGAAATAACAGTTATTGGCTCTGACTGCTCCTACTGTTGGCCTTCTGCCCTACGTGTTGGTCTTCTGCCTGAAGGTCACCAATGGACACCAGCCACTACTGTACTTATTGCAATCAATGTTTACCTTTCAAGCCCTAAAGGGATGGGGACTCAAATACCCGAAGGAGTGTTTTCTTCTCACTTGCCTGAACATTAAGACCTTCTGCTTAGGTCCTCCTTCCGTTGTCTTTAACAGAGGTACAATTAGCAGGGCAGCTCCAGGCCAGCTGCATTGCTCTCCCAGCTTGTCAGCTCTGCACTTTGCTGCTGCTTACTGGGAGTGGGAGAGGCAAGGCAGCAGGGAGCTCTGCAGTGCAGAGGTAGAGTCAATTGGATGTTCCTGACACCACACCCACCCCTGCCAAGCTTCTTGCTGCCTTGCCCCTCCTGCTCGCCCTCCCAGTAAGCGGCAGGAAAGTGCATTGTTGGAAAGCAAGGAGAGCGATGCAGTCTCACCTGTGCCACCTTGCAGCAACTTCTGGGTACAATATGTGGCAACCAAGGAAAGAGCCTTTTCATTAGAGGCATCCGGTCTTTGGAATGCTCTCCCCTTGGAAGATTGCCTGGTGCATGCATTGTGATATTTTTGACACCGAGATTTTTTGCTCATCCGCGCATTTTAATCCTGGGCATGTTTTGAGAATTTAGTTCTCCCTTGTTGTTTTATTGTCACATTTTATGATTAATCTAACTGATTATACATTATCTTGAAATGGTGAATGGAATGAAGTGTGGTATAAAAATGTTTTTGTTTTTTTTTTTAGATATTTATTATATTATGTGTCTAATAAAATGTATATGATATATAAATATTTTTTAAAATAGAAATTGTAATCATAAACATCCGGAGGGCACCAGGTTGGAAAGGTTGCTTGAACTTCTTAGGGTCAAGTTTGGGGAAAATGTATTGGTACTTTTGCTTGGTGAAATATAAATGTTCAACATTAAACCCACACTGGAACCAAGAAAGTTGGAAGAATAATAATTATTAATTTATTATTTATACCCCGCCCATCTGGCTGGTTTTCCCAAACTGAATAAATTACAGTCACCAAGTATTAAATAATGTATCAATATCTGGTACAGTACATCTATCAATCAATTTATTTATTCATATAGTGTTTACTTGCTGCACTGGATCTCAGATAATAAACAGTAAATAATCATTATATTGGAGCGATGCCTAATGGGGCATAAGTTCTCCATTCGCCTCCAGATTGGCGCAATAAATATATTATGGTTACCTATTCCATGCAATGCCTTAAAGCAGAATTTAACACTTAAGATTGCAGTCCTCTTTCTCTTTGTCCAGAACTATATCAAGCCTACCAATAACATCTCTAATTCATGGACTGAGAAGTTAAGTTTGTTAGGATTTAGGGGACACAGTACATTAAAACTACAAAAAGGGACAGTCATCATCCATCATGCCATGAGTACAAAACTAATTAGTCCCCAGAGAGTCCATGGCATCGGGGTAATTTTTCTTATGGTTAAGTTTAGTTTCTCCAAGACTTCTGTGCCAGCCCAGATAAATGGGTTTGATCCTCCCTTCCAGCAACTGAAGATTGGAATCAAACAGAGCCGTTATGCTGTCACTCCCACTGCATAAAAATGCTGGCTGGCTAACCTGCTTCAATTATATGCATGACTGAAAACAAATAATAGAGAAGGGGTGATGCAATGCTCCTTAGAAGAGATATTTGAGAGTGCTCTGGAGTAACATGCAACGCCAGACGCCAAATCCTTCCTCACTCAAGCCCAGCTCCAAAGAGCTAGTCATTGGGCTAGAATGTCATTAGTTAGACATTCTGAATGCTATAGAGATGTCATGGGCAGGTTGGACACAGAGGAATGGTGGGAGGAACCAGTAGGGAAATACCAAGGGAAGAAGGCTCAGTTCTCAGGGAGTGGTCAGAGGAAGAAGAGGGAGAAGATTGGGAAGAAGAGATAAACAGGGCTTAGTGAGCTGGGAAAGTCTGTGGCAGAAAGAAGTCCAGAACTGGAGGCAGAAACTGAAGCAGGAGGATGGTAGGCAAGAGGCAGAGATGAGTCCAGCTTGTGAAGAGTCACAGGTGTCTTCTCCACCTGCTGTGACAAGCTCCCTCCCCTCCCCTTGTCTCCCAGAACCAGAAGAGGCATGTAAAGGGTGGAGGAGAGGTTGGATTCACAGAGCAGTAGTCTCCTATTGCTTGGGGAAGGTCCTGGTTGTGAGAAGTCAGAAATTTTCAGTCTCAGCAAACTGATCCATTGGTCAAGAACTAAGAGGGATGAGCTGCTGTGTTCATTAGGCCTGACACTCAGCCGAGTCTTTGCAGGTCATATTCTTGCTAATGAAGAGTCAACTCCAACTTGCACGGTGTGATTTACTGCCAGCTTGCTCTTGACAAAGGGCAAATATCTGCCCGCCATATGGTCTAGTTAAATACGATGAGGCAAACCTTACAAGTAATCTGGGATCTTGCAGTTCAGTTTTGTATAAAGTCAGAAACAAACTAGGTCAGGAGTGGGGAATCTCAGGCCCTTTCCCCACACACTTTTTATCCGTTGTTGTGAATGACACCAAAATATTCAGGATAATTTGTGTAGACTGTGGAAAGCTCCCAAAAGTCTCTCTGCTAAGTGGGTTACTGGGCAATAGAATGACAGACAATATTCGGTGAAACTGCAAAGTAATGCATACTGCATATATATATATATATATATATATATATATATATATATATATGTATATATGTATATGGCTCTGGCTCCCTAGCCATCAGATCAAGTGCAATAGTATTCATCTCCCTCCAATATCAGCTCAGTGCGATGAGGCAGCAGAAAAAGCAAATTCAATGTTAGGAAATAGAAATTATCATGTATTGGCTGAAGTGGATACTAGACTGTGAAATGCCATGCTTTAATACTTGTGCCATTAGTATATTTCTGAATACCATTTGCTGAGGATAAACAAGTGGGGATGGCTTTTGTGTCAGGGCCGTAGATCTGGGAGAATATCTGTTTGCATGCAGGATGTCACCACAAGGTCTGAAATCCTGGAGAGCCTCTGCCAGTTGGTGTAGGCAGTACAAAGTTAGATGGATACTTGTTCTGACATAGTGTTAAGGCAGCTTCCTATATACCTATGTGTTTTATGTGTGAGCTTTTCCAGAGTATCTAATTGACCACTATTGAAAGTGCTGGTCCCAGATGGACCTTCAGCCACATCTGGCATGATAATTGTCATGTTCTGTAAAAAATTATGTACTTGAGGAATAAGCAGAACAATGAACTGCATACAGTCCACTAGCCTCCTTTACTACAACTTGAAATGTGAGTATTGACGACTGCAATCTGACACTCATTTACAGGGGAGTAAGCACCACTGAACTCAGCGAGACTTCCCTCTGAGTAGGCATATATGGGGTTAGGCTCCTAATTTCAGTTTCTTTTACAAAAAAGTCATCAAACCAATTTCCGCTTCCTTCCATGGACAATAAATAGTCAAATGCTAAAAAAAAACCCCATGTCTGCAGACCAGTGTGGTGTGGTTGCTAAACACTAGCTTCAGAAATCAGGCCTTGCATACCGTGCTCTTAAAAGCTAACCCATTAAGTGACCAAGACTTATCTATCTTTGTTGTTTACTCTTGCTTAAAACTCACAGCTTCCAATAGCTTTCCAAGCAGGAGCACACAGGGTAATAGATTATCTTGAATCCGGTCACCCTTCAGTGAAGCATTCCCTTCGGGGTTACTTATTTATTTTCACATACCACAAGCTACTACAAAAGTATGACAATTAGCAATAAAAATGCCTCCTTAAGTATGCAGTGCATGCTCTTTCCATGAGCTGCAGAAATCTAAGCCATAGCACTATTTGTCTTCATCGTCTGGTAGCCTGGATACCATTGGATACAATTTCCATTCCTATCATTTTATGCCCAGAGAATACCAAAATTGTGAAATATGACTTTTAAAATTTCTGTGTTAGGCATTATTCTTTCTCCTGTTCACTTTTAAGCTGTTAAATTAGATTGGTTGGTTTGTATTGCTTTATACCAACTTGTATGGATTTGGTATTTATTTATTGATGATATTATTAAGAGAGAGAGAGAGAGAGAGAATTGTAATACTTAATTGTTCGTTTGGTTTGTTGTGAGCCACTTGGGGCACCATTTTGCAGGAAAGTGGCATATAAATAAACAGATGGTGAAAATGGAAAAAAGATAAAGAGATGAAATGCAGGCAGAATGAACTACTGGGTCTAAACCATGAATGGAAGATGAAGGATGGTTGAGGATGCAGTTCCCAATATGTCCCGTCCCCCCCTGCCTCCACTGGGCTATGAACATGTGGAATGTACACCCATGCTCACACCCATATAAAATGGTATAACACAATTTTAAATAGTCATGGCCTCTCCCCAATAATACTGGGAATTGTAGTTTGTTAAGTGTAATGAGAATTGTTAGGGGACCAATTCATAGTGCTAAAATTCCCAAAGTGCCCATAGAAGAGGGATTGATTGTTAAATGACTCTGGGAATTGCATATCTCTTAATACCTCTCTGAACCCTAGACAAACTACAGTTCCCAGAATTCTTCTGGAGGGGCAGCCATGACTAGTTGAAATGGTATCATACTGCTTTAAATGTATATTTACATTGAGGCCACACATAGCTCCTGGATTCCATTTCTTGGTCACACTGTAAATATGCCCTCCAGATTTTTTTGGTTAACAGCTTTGATCATTCACTCCAGTTATCATCCATTTAGATTAACAAACTCCAGTCAGGCATTATAGTACTCTGCCTTTTAAGGTAGTTGCTAAGCATGCACATTTTAATGTATTTGCTCATTTTGTTTCAAAGGAAATAAAAAATAATGTAGCAGACAGACCAAAATCTAACCCAAAAATGGGTTAGAGATTGCTGGAGAGCAATTGAAGAATGAACAAGATGATGGACTATGCCAAAATGGCAAAGATGATCGTGAAGATCAGACACCAAGATGATAAAATTTTTAGTCAAGAGTGGAATATATATATAGAATATCTTAAAGACTGCTGTAGATAGGATTGTTATAGCACTTATAATTTTTCCCTATTTGTTGCATCTGTTCTTTTAATCCATTATAATATGATTTAAAGTAAAAAAAGGAGATAAAATGGATTAAAACAACGTAATTAGATGCAACAAATAGGGAAAAATTGGAAACCAGGGGTGGGGGAAGTCCAAGTAATTGCAGAAGTGTAGAAACTGAAAATGATGTGAATGTATAAGAATATTGTTAAAAAAATGAAAATAAAATATTTGAAGAATGAACAAGCCTCTAAATTTAGAATTGCATGCATGCCCTTAGAAGTTTAAGACTTTAACTTTTCTTGTATCATGAGCAGTTAGTAAGATGTCAGCCAAATGGAAGACCATTTTCTATTCCCTATTTGGGTAGTTTGTTGGAAAGCCTCTGTTTAATCACTCAGTATTTTGTAGCGTGAAGCCAAACAGGTTTGTTAAATGTTTTATTTGAAAGGTTTCATTGAAAAACAGAGTTTTTGTTTGTGACCTGGGATTCACAGGCATTTATAAACCTGCCATTTGGAAGGGCATCAGCAAATCCATTCATAGAATGAATCTTCTGTTGCAGACCCTCGTTGATGCTGAGCTCTCCAAGTTTGAAGCTGATGCCTGGATACGCCACTTCATACCCAGCCCGTTAACGCTAATGAGTTCCAAGACAGTGTTTTATCAAAGCAATGTGTCAAGGACTCACCGCTAAATGCCTCTTGTTTTGATGCGTTAGTGTTAGTTATTAAAGAGGAAACATACATTTTTCCCTCTTGACAGGGTATGCAGAGGGCTATCAGCGACAGAAAACTAAAATATGAACAGCTGGCATGCCTTTAATGATGCATTGTTGCATTGTTAACATAAAGCTGTTACACGCTTTGGTAAACACATAATGGGCCTCAAGAAATTAAGAAAAAAATTAAAACGTAAATGTTTATACAAGTCCCATTACTGTCACACCTGCAACCCAAGTGTAAATAAGAAGAGGAGGAGGAGGAGGAGGAGGTGTTTGGATTTGATATCCTGCTTTATCACTACCCTAAGGAAGAAGAAGAAGAAGAAGAAGAAGAAGAAGAAGAGGAGGAGGAGGAGGAGGAGGAGGAGTTTGGATTTGATATCCCACTTTATCACTACCCGAAGGAGTTTCAAAACAGCTAACAATCTCCTTTCCCTTCCTCCCCCACAACAAACACTCTGTGTGGTGAGTGGGGCTGAGAGACTTCAGAGAAGTGTGACTAACCCAAGGTCACCCAGCAGCTGCATGTGGAGGAGCGGGGACGCGAACCCAGTTCACCAGATTACGAGTCCACCGCTCTTAATCACTACACCACACTGGCTCTCAGTCTGCATGGTGCCACCCCGGCCTGTATGAACTTCCTAATAAGCCCTGATTGTAACAGGTTATGAGCAAATCACAATCCTTCACACACCTAGAGATGCCAGGGCAGATGCAGATGTGACCCCAAATCAGGGAGAAAGAAGGAAAACAACTGGAAATGGCAGAATCTGCTTCCCAACTGAGGGATTGGTAACAGTCTACACTGGGT
This sequence comes from Podarcis cretensis, assembly GCF_951804945.1. NCBI lineage: Eukaryota > Metazoa > Chordata > Lepidosauria > Squamata > Lacertidae > Podarcis > Podarcis cretensis. The sequence goes on along the minus strand of NC_137174.1, from coordinate 82,165,275 downwards.
TCCCTTCAACTCTATGACCCTGTGAGATAGAAAGAAAACGGATGGGAAGCCTTCTTCAGCTTCAAGGCCAGATGTATATCTGGTCAACCTTCCAAGGGCCACGCAAGTGGGACCTGCTTGACACAGCTGCAGGGAGAGTGATCACTTTTTTGGGTTGAAGCAGTGGGCACCCACCCCTTACCTCCTCTATGTGCACAACAGAATGTATGAAATGAGCGCTCTGTAGGAAAACTGGTATGCATATAAGGCATTTCTGTGTTTCTAAGGCCTCAAATTATTGTGGGGAGGTGGGGGGAAGTAGAGAGGCTTTTACTGAAACCAGCAAATTCTGCCCCCGACTCCTCCCAATTTTAGGTGAATCACATATGCACACGCAAACACATTTAGCCTTCTGAAGGCAGAAGCTAACCAGACAGTGCAAGGGCACTGGAGCCCCTTCTGGACTCCTTGAAATCCGAGCACTGGAAAAACATACAAATTGAGTCTCCTCACCTACAGTTGTCCAGAGTGAGCACCTGCCTCGTGAATTAATTATGTGTATGGCGGTGGGGGTGTTGGGGTGTTGCGTGGCTGTTCCTCAACCATGTGAGTGGATAACTTGCCCAGGAAGGACTCAAGCATATGCAAAATTGGCAGATCCTTAAGAATATTTGTAAGACATCATAAGGTTTGGGAACATTGAACATAAGGCTGCAATCCTAAACACAAATAAAGGGGGGGGGGAAGCCTCACTTCAAAGTTGTTGTTGTTGTTATTATTATTATTATTATTATTATTATTATTATTATTATTATTCTACACCACTCTTCATCTGAAGATCAAGGGCTGTTTACCATATAAAAGTCCAAAAATGCATACCATTAAAATATGCATTGTAAATCTTAATTTCTGGAGGCACATGGTTCATTCATGCTGCATTTGGACACAAACAGTTAGGGATATACACACATAGTGATGTGCATATGCACACGCACACAGCACAGGTAAAAACGTGGAGCTTAACAAAATTATCTTCCATTTCTTACTTAAATGACTTGCTGATGAAAACCATCCCGAGGGTGTAATCCTATACACCCTTTCCTCAGGAGTAAGACCCTTTAAACTACTTCTGAGTAAATATGCATAGCGTTGCACTGTAATTGCCTCACGCCTGAGATGTAACCGCTGTATAAGAGAAGAGTCTGTTGCTCCATAAAAGGCATTTCTATCAGATGGTAGATTTAAATGGGTGAGGGTAACAGACATTAAGAAGCCCACGAGGGCTCCTGCCTCTCTCACACTTGCCTCATTTTTATAGAGAGAAGGCATAAATTACTGAATCCCCGAGGCTGACTGAATTACAACAGACTCAGGTTTTCTTAATGTGATTACAGGATTCAAGCACATGGACACAGAAACAAAAACGCACGCCACTCCCTTAGCAACTCTGCAAAGCCTGGTGGATTTTGCACGAGTCATTCTGAGATATAAAGTTCCTGCTTCCCCCAACCACCACCAAGACAACAGATGCCAGCTGGTGGCTTTGGCACAAAATGTTGAATCCTGTGCATGGTTATGCAGGCATACATCCTGCTGTGTCTGAACAAGCCCGTTATGAAGACACGTTGCAACATTTGGGATTTTTTAAGCTACGAAATAGGCAAGTAAGCGGTGGTGGAGGTGGCATATACAGTGGTACCTCAGGTTACATACACTTCAGGTTACAGACTCCGCTAACCCATAAATAGTGCTTCAGGTTAAGAACTTTGCTTCAGGAGGAGAACAGAAATCCCGTGGTGGCAGCGGGAGGCCCCATTAGCTAAAGTGGTGCTTCAGGTTAAGAACAATTTCAGGTTAAGTACGGACCTCGGGAAGGAATTAAGTATTTAACCTGAGGTATCACTGTACATAGTTTTCCCCATCCCTCAGTTTTATCCTCAGTTTAGGCAACTGGCTCACCATCACCTGATCAGCTTCATGACTCATGAGTAGGGACTGAACCAACATGAACCGCACACTGAGCTATGTAGGCACCAACTTGAACAAAGTATTGGTGCTTCTCCTGCCTCCCCACACTTCTGCGGAGTGCACCTACCTCCACAGTGAGCAGCTAGGTGCAGGCCTCCCATTCCCCCACCCTCTTGCCCCCTTATCTGACTCCCCTGCCACTCACTTGCCTACTGGCCTCTCCTACCGGCCTGCCTGCTTGCCTCTCCCCAGCTGCCCTGGTTCAGATGCACTTTGAAATAGCACTGAAAGCCAGGAGCCAAACCAGGAAAAGAGGGTAGCACCCAGCAAGGGGGGGGGGGCAGCGGCTGTCCAGCAGAGGGAGGAACATACCAACTTGCAGAAATAGGGGGCGAGCTAAACATTTTATTGGGGGGGGGGCGAAGGGACCAGGGCCCTAGAGTTGGCGCCTATGCTGAGCTATGTGGCAGTGCTAGACATTCTTGGCAGTCGTAACTCAACACACTTCTATTGGACCTGTGTGCTAAATGTTACTGCTTCCTGCTTGCAAGGGTGGGGGAGGCAGGAACCTCCCTATACTGCTTCCATGTGGCTGGAGGAATGAGGGAAGTGGCCTCAGGACACTTTTATATCCTGTATAGCAACAAGCATATGCCAAGCAGTTGTTGTTATTGTTGTTTAGTCGTTTATTTGTGTCTGACTCTTCGTGACCCCATGGACCAGAGCACGCCAGGCACTCCTGTCTTCCACTGCCTCCTGCAGTTTGGTCAAACTCATGTTGGTAGCTTCGAGAACACTGTCCAACCATCTCGTCCTCTGTCGTCCCCTTCTCCTTGTGCCCTTAATCTTTCCCAACATCAGGGTCTTTTCCAGGGAGTCTTCTCTTCTCATGAGGTGGCCAAAGTATTGGAGTCTCAGCTTCAGGATTTGTCCTTCCAGTGAGCGCTCAGGGCTGATTTCCTTAAGAATGGATAGGTTTGATCTTCTTGCAGTCCATGGGACTCTCAAGCGTCTCCTCCAGCACCATAATTCCAAAGCATCAATTCTACAGCGATCAGCCTTCTTTATGGTCCAGCTCTCACTTCCATACATCACTACTAGGAAAACCATAGCTTTAACTGTAAATAAACTTTAAATAGCATTAGTTGCCAGTGTCTCAGCATGCCCTTTCCTTCCCAAAGCAGGATTACCTCCTCTAAGCTAGTCTTTGTTAAAAGATGCCACTTCTGAAATGGCACGTTTCTCTCTCTGCCACACACCCCATTTTAAATTGAAAAGGGCTTTCACTTGTAATACTGGTAATTACATGTAAATTATGTGCTATGCTTCCATAAATGTTCTCCTTAACAAGAATGCCTAATTCGTTTTCAGAGCAACATGGATAATCTCTCTTGATCCATGAAAGCATGTGGATTAGGTCACAAAAAATGATAATATTTAATAATTTGTGTCAAGAGGTAAATGAGTTTGTGCCTGTTGGCTTTTCTCCTCTGCCTCATTTTAATTTAATGCACCGTGAATAGCCTTAACATCGTATGCAGATTCGCTTCCATCATTGTGAACTCACTTAAGCTTTGATACTTGAAACTGATAGTTGCTAATTCCTACATAATCCCTTGCAAATGGTTCTCTAGCGCCAGTAAGAAATTTCATATTTTTGAGCTAAAACTTAAGATTTTGTCACATGTGGTAGTTAGAACGTGGGTTTCTGATAATGGAGCAATGTGCCAAAAGAATGTTTAATTGTGTTTTTCTTTTCTTTTGTTAGCTTGCTAACATGGATTTCAACCAGGGCCAGGGGACCTTTGGACTTCCAAATGCTGCTGGACTCCAACTCCCATCAGCCCCAGACAGCAAGACCAATGTTTGAGGATAGTGGGAGTTGCAGTCCAGCAATGTTTGGAGATTCCCAACCCCAATTCAAACATTACATTATGAAATGCATTCAATATATTTACAAGTGTTTCTATTATCTACACACAACAGTTGTCCCTCACTGTTTTTGTGAGCTGCTGAGCATAATCTGGATAAGTGGCATACACATAAACATGATGATGCTGATAACTAGCATTTAAAAAAAATAAATGAAGGTCTCTAGGAAAAGAAAAAGCCCCATTCGCTATGCCAATGGAAGTCCAGAACACCCTGAGGTTGTGGAAGGCTGCACTATGTCAATACCTGAGAAGTACAGCCAAGAGGCTGATCTTTATTGTTGTCTAGTATTTTAAAAAAACACACCAAGCATTGGCACCTCCATATTAGCACTGTGTTATCACAGTATCTTAAGGCTTAGGTAATAATACTAAAAAATAATCTCTAGGGCGGGATTCACCCATTGAGTCGGATCAGCACAGGCCCTATATGAGGGCTTGCAATCCTGCAACCTGGCTTCTCTCCCCACTTTCCCCTGAAATTGGTTTGGGAGCTCAATAGATCCCGCAGAACAGTGTGTGGGGTGAGGAGAGGGGGGGGGTCATTTTGTTTGGGAAGTTGCAGTAATTGTGTTGAATTCCACACCTGGTTAGGGTTTTTTTTTGGGGGGGAGGGGATTGGTAGTCCGGTATTCACAAATACACGGGATTATTTTGGCATCTATCAGTTTATTGTGTTTATAAAATATCCTTTTTTCTGAAGGGAGCCCACAAGCACTCCACACCATAGAAGCACACAACAATAAGTAAAAACTATGGAACTAAAACAGTATAGCACACCTGCATAGCACTAGAACAACACTAGTAATGTGTTTACTTGTGGGTAAATCCATCGAGTCAGGATTGCAACCTCATAGTCCAGCTTGTCATGCAGTTTACGGCGGTGCCATTCAAATAATGATAATATATTGTATCCATTATTTATTGCAGCTGCAGATTACCCTATATTACTTTGATGCAATCAATACGTTGCTCAGATTTATATTTCCTACCCCCAAAAAATCTATTCCAGCTACAGAAAAATGATAAAGAAGCATTTTGCCCAGCGACATTCAATAACACAACTTTATAGTCATTTAATGTCTGTGATCCCAAAAGTTCTCATCCACACTCGCAAATATATCACTGTGGCAACAAATAAAAAGCTTTGGCATCTGTAGGAAAATTGCAGCAACTATTTAATATAGCTCGGTGGTGTAAAAAAATTAGGAGCAGATCTGGGCTTAACAGAAAAGGTGACTCTCAGCTACATCATCTTTAAAGCTAAGATCAGCTCACTTAAAATTCACCCACCCCTGAAAGTTTCCAAATATCCCCATATACACTTTTGTGTTTGTGTGTGTGTGTGTGTGGGGGGGGTGATCTTGTATAATTGGAGGGAGTGATATTTGGCCCAGCTTCAGCTAGGAGGCTGAGCGGCAAGGAATGCAGTAGAACAAAGAGGTATGAGATCCAGCTATAGGGAGTTTATTTAGAACAGGACCAACATGCAGCTGGCAAAAGAAGCATAAGAACATATATTCTCCAAGTTTCCTGATTTTCCAGGGACGGCACAGAATTGTGAAAGCCACCCCAGTTTCAGATTTGATCCCGGAATGCCCCTATTTTCCCTGCCTGTGTTGCTGTCGCCGAGCTTGAGAAGGAGGATGAGCCAGCACTTGCCCTGAGCGATGGCGGCAGCTGTGAGGGAGCATCCCGTTGCTTCTCTATGGCCTCTCCATGGCTGCTGCCACTGGCCTCCTCCCTTGGGTAGAGGGTGTGTGTGCTGTGTCACATTGCTGTGGTGGCATTCATCCTTCTTTAAGAAATTCTGTGTGGGGTAGGGACTCAAAAATTGGGGGGAGGGTTGAGGAGGGTCAGTTGTGTGTGAGAGAGAAATGTCCCTATTATCATCTGAGGAATGTTGGAGGGAATGGGAACCTAGGAAGCTGACCTATACTGTGTGCTGTGTGGGGATGTTCTTGAAGGTGACTTGGAAAATTCAGTAACCAGATTACTTGCTGGGTATACATATAACCCTTGGGCCTAATTCAAGAGGCTCATGTGAGAATTTAAAGCTGTAAATGCTACAGGCCTCAAATAACTGAAAGACTAGCTCCTTCCCTACAGACCCTCTGTAGTGTTAATCCTGGAGAGGGGGACCCCCCTTGACTTGGAGGGGTGGCCCAGGAGAGGAGATTCTCTGTTGGAGAGGTCCTTCTGGTACCTTTACTATACAGTGGTACTTTGAGTTAAGTACTTAATTCGTTCCAGAGGTCCGTTCTTAACCTGAAACTGTTCTTAAGCTAATGGGGCCTCCTGCTGCCACCGCGCTGCCGGAGCACAATTTCTGTTCTCACCCTGAAGCAAAGTTCTTAACCTGAGGTACTATTTCTGGGTTAGCGGAGTCTGTAACCTGAAGTGTATGTAACCTGAAGTGTATCTAACCCAAGGTACCACTGTATGGGTTTTGCCGAATGCTGAAGATGCACCACTTTACCCTGACCTCTGATGCTTAAGTTGTATATATTTTAAGACCTACCCTATTCTTGTGGTTGCACATGTTTTAAACTGATTTTAAAGTTGTCTTCTAAATTGTTTTGCCCCCCCCCCCCGGGACCTTAGGGTGAAGGATGGGCAATAAATCAAAGCCATCGTCATCTCAGCATTGCCTATGTTGACTGGGGGCTAGTTCTCCAAGGTTTCCAGCAGACAGAGGGCTTTTCCAGCCCTGCATAGAGATGCCAGTGACTGAACCTGGGACCTTTTCCAGTTTAAGCATGTGCTCAAGCTACTGAGCTATGACTCCTCCTCTAAAAGACAGGCAGAGTGGAGAACAGGCAATCAAGTTGGGAAGCACAAAGACTTGGAGAGCACCTGGAAAATGATGCAGACAAGGTGAGTATCTGGTCACTCACTGGGCAAAGAACCTGAAAGAAAATTATTAAAATGTGCTGGGATGGGGAGGAGTTTCTTAGAAGCTGGAGCTATGCTGGAATCTGGAAAGACAAAACAACAGTCTTCAGCCTTTTCCATGCAGTCCTGAGTGGCTGGCTTGCAGTGGGCAGCAGAATATAAATCAGGTGCCCCTATTTTAGCCCCAGTAACTCATGACAAAGAATATTGCTGAAAGATGAAAATGTAAGGGCAATTTGTGGAGACCGAATATGCAGTAATTATCCACACTTGAATTTGAGGATGGTGCATAAATTGTACATGCTTTGCTAAAGGTGACAATAAGATTAATGCAGGCTAAAGAAATAAAGCAGTCGTCATTTTAATGAGCTCAACTTTCCTTCTGCCATTAAGTGAAAATTGCAACCATTTGAACTTTGTTGTTCTGGGATTTTGCTGTGTGTCTCTCCCTCCACCCTCCATTCTATGGTCAAACTGAAAACTCCTTCAACATAGTTAAAATAAAAATGAATTTTCAGTGCTGAACACAGCCAGGAGATAAAATCTTAAAGAGCCACAGAAGATTCGTTCTTTTCCATTTCCAAAGTTTACATGAACTAGCAAACATTTTTCTTGCCCCCTACTCAGTAATGGGATGAAATAAATCAACCCCTGATTGCCTATTACACTCCTGAGATTACATTAGAATGAAGTCGGGCAATAAAAGGCCCAAACTCAAAGGAGCTCTCAACATACCTGTACAAGAAGCATTCAGCGGAAAAGCATTTCGCAAACAATGGTATTTGGGGAACTTCAAATTCTTATCAACCCTTGCTTAATTGTGAATAATATATGTGAAATATGGAAAGAATTTTGTCTCTCTGTAAGTGGTGTTCACTGAGTACTTGTTAAATTCAGTGTGAATTTAACTCTGAAAGGAAAGAAAGCAGAAATAAAAACAAGAAAGAAAGAGGACATTTTTCTTATCAGTCCTACAATAAGGGAGACAGCGTTTGTTTATGCATATACTTCCAGGATCTAAGGGGGGATGCCTCTGAGAACCAGTTGCTGGGGAGCACAAGTAGGAAAGAAAATACAGTGGTACCTCAGGTTACAGAAGCTTCAGGTTACAGACTCCGCTAACCCAGAAATAGTACCTCAGGTTAAGAACTTTGCTTCAGGATGAGAACAGAAATTGCGCAGCAGCGGCGTGGCAGCAGCGGGAGGCCCCATTAGCTAAAGTAGTAGTACCTCAGGTTAAGAACAGTTTCAGGTTAAGAATGGACCTCCAGAACTAATTAAGTTCTTAACCTGAGGTACCACTGTACAGTATTTGCGCTTGGTATGGTAAAATGCTCTTTGTACTACCTCAGATATTGGAAGCAGAATGCCTCTGGACACTAATTCTGAGAAATACAAGTGGGAAGATCACTGTTGCACTCAGGTCCTGCTTTTGAGGAGGGGGTACTGGTGCAATTGAAACAAAACTTCAATATCACCGCCTTTATTTGATTAACAACATCATGTATTAATTCCCTTCCTCTTCCATCCCTAATTTCTCCTTGATGTATTGAATTACTGGATTCCAGCTTCTCAGAGTCACTTTTACATTTGCAGCTTCCTCAGGAGGATTGTCCATAATGAACCAACTCCAACTGCTCCCATTTTCTCCTTATTTTTTCCTGTCTCACTTCATCTTTGGCTACTTTTCCGAGTTATGGCAAAAACAATTCTAGCTAAAGCATATCTACAATGTCAGGGGTCCACTTACTTGCTCACCTTCCGGGGGTTGTGGCTAGCAGAGGATTTTGAATTTTCAGACTCCAAATCTTTATTGAATAAGAGGTTGCAATTGTACTAAGCAGGTCAGTGCACATAACCTGCATATTCACTTGATCTGCTTCTCATAAAAGTGGGGCCCAGTTTTTTAAGCTGTCCAGTAACAAAAGAAACCTTTGGACCATTTGCCATGACCTGAGACAATTGCATTCTTCTTGTTGACAGCAGAAGGCAGACCAAATGCCACAGACAAAGTTCAAACCTTCTCCTGCCAGCATTGGAGTTAAAAATCGATCCTTTCTGTTGTTTTCCCCCTTGCCTGTAACTACATTGTTATGACTGTAATAAAAATGCCTCTGTAATAATGGAACCTGAAACTTTAATCAGGAATTTTGATTAATGAAGTATGGTACGTGAGAGATGAGGAAAATCTTTTTATAATGACTGAAGTATTGAAAATGATATGACAAAATCCCAGTACAAACATGGATGCTGCAATGAGAGCATTCTTCCTACTCCTAAAATGTCAGACATCTGGCATTTTACTTTATGTCCCATCTTTCCTTCAAGGAGCCCAAGGAGTTGTAGGTGGTTTTCCCCACTACATTTTGTCTTCTCAACAGCTCTATGAAGTAGGTTAGGCTTCAGGTGTACAATTAGAGAGGGACCATAGCTCAATGGGAGAGCACATTCTTTTCACATAGACTGTCCCAAGTTCAGTTTATGGCAATTCCAACTAAGGCTAAGAAAGACCCCTCTCTAATGCGTCAGAGAGCAGCTTTCAAGCAGTGTAGACCAAGGTTGCTAACCTTTTCGGGTAAGTAGGAACATTTGGAAGTTTGAGAAAGTCCTGTACAGTGGTACCTCGGGTTAAGTACTTAATTTGTTCTGGAGGTCCATTCTTAACCTGAAACTGTTCTTAACCTGAAGCACCACTTTAGCTAATGGGGCCTCCTGCTGCTGCTGCTGTGCCGCTGGAGCACGATTTCTGTTCTCACCCTGAAGCAAAGTTCTTAACCTGAAGCACTATTTCTGGGTTAGTGGAGTCTGTAACCTGAAGTGTATGTAACCTGAAGCGTATGTAACCCGAGGTACCACTGTAGTTACCAGTCACAAAATGGTTGCTGTGGGACATAAGATTTATTTATATAGCTTATTATTTAATTTATTTATGTAACACAAAATGGCTGCCATGAGGGCCAAGTGTAGGAGTAGCCAAGGCCATTCAAGGAGGAACTGAGCAGGAAGAGCTAACAGCCTCTCATGCACTGTTAATTTTTGAAGGTATATTTATGGAGAGCTTCCATGAGTTCCTTCAGGAGAAGGGCGTCATGGGCTGGTGTGGTCAGGAAGATGCAGATGGACAGTTTGCCAAAGACCTGAGGGAGGGCTCCAGTGGGATGTGGAGGTCTCTGCCAGAATTGATGGTGAGGCTCAGGAGGGCGGGGTCCTTCAACCTGCTCTCTCACCTCATTTGTCGGAGTCCCTCTCTTACACTTCCACAATGCCTGGTGTGCCCCTTTCCACAGCACCTTCAGGCACTAGGAGTAGCCCTGCCCCTCCAAAGGGGGATGTTTTGCCAGCCCCACCCACCTCTCAGGGACCAGAGACATCTCCCTCATCACCTGGCTCCAGGAGTCACCAAAGGAGGAGATAGTTCTACCCTTTATTCCCATGTTTGCATACAGACTGGGAGAGAGTGGTTTGACTAACGCCTTTCCATGAACTCAGGGGCTGCCAACAGGCCCTGGTGTGTGGCTTTTGTGTGTGCCATAACACAAAATGGCTGGCACTCTGCAAAATCAGAAATAGGACCACAAAATGGCAGGCCAGCCACTCCCACCCATGGGGAAAAAGGGACCTATATCAGCCACCAGTGTGATCACAGTGAGAAGCTCTTTGCCCCTCTTGTCTATTCAGAAAAGAGGAGAGCATGGGTGGCTAATCCAGTGAAATGTGGGCATGTTCAAAGGGACATGTTAGATGTAGGTGAGGCTAAGAGAACTAAGATGGGAGATCAAACAGTCTCTAACACATTATAGAAGTTTGAAGGAATTTACTGAGACTTTTTATGGGTGCTATGGGAGGTAGTGGCAAGCACCATGATGCCCATGGGTGTCATGGGGGACAAGGAAAGGGAGAATCGAGTGGCCTTGATATTATTTAGAACCTCAGCTAATGTCCAGGCTATTTCCTAAGGGCGAAAAGCACAAATAAAAGCCTCCATAAATTTTATTCAGTTTCTGCTTGAAGAAAAGCTAAACCCTTCTCTGTGGATTTGACCTTCTTTAGCTCATCTCATTTTCTTGCTCAGAAAGGTTAACTGTGGTGTGCCATAGCGATAAAGTCAAGACAGCAGGAAGCTCTTACTTTACATCCCACTGGTTAAAATGGACAGCTAAGTTGTATTGAGACGAACCACTCATGTGGTGGCACAGGAAACGTCCCTAATGGCTCAGGTTCATCACTTAATTAGGGTTTCTGTTATAACAGACCTCCTTCAGATGTTCCTCTGAAGCGACATTATTTGGAACAAATTCATAGAATATAAGACTATCAATGACTACTAGCCTTTATAGCTGTGTATTACCTCCACTGCTGGAGAGGATGTCTCTGTATAGTCCAACCCTCTGCAGTGAAGGAATATGCGGGGATCAAACCTGCAACCTTGGTGTTGCTCTAACCAACTGAGCTATCCATAAGAATGTATTTATGAGATGCCTGAAAGTGAAAAGTGAGGATGCTTGCTGAAACTCTGCTGGAGTTGTGCTCCACAATATGGGACCAACAATACGAAATGAGTTGAGGCCTCTGTAACATGGGGGACAATTTGTGAACACTTTGAATGAATATATTATTTCCATTCACAGACCAGTTCCAGCCCACATACAATATCAAGGAAGTCATAAAACACAATAGGGATACATTTGAATTTGCAATTAGGTATAACAGGGACGGGACGCAGGTGGCGCTATGGGTTAAACCACAGAGCCTAGGACTTGCCGATCAGAAGGTTGGCGGTTCGAATCCCCGTGACGGGGTGAGCTCCCGTTGCTTGGTCCCTGCTCCTGCCAACCTAACAGTTCGAAAGCACGTCAAAGTGCAAGTAGATAAATAGGTACCGCTCCAGCCGGAAGGTAAATGGCGTTTCCGTGTGCTGCTCTGGTTAGCCAGAAGCGGCTTAGTCATGCTGCCCACATGACCCGGAAGCTGTACACCGGCTCCCTTGGCCAATAAAGCGAGATGAGCGCCACAACCCCCGAGTCGGTCACAACTGGACCTAATATTCAGGGGTCCCTTTACCTTTACCTTTATAACAGGGACAATACAGATATAGCAACTATATAACTATATAACTATATATATATAAAAACTTAGGAACACTTCTCTCTCTCTCTCTCTCTCTCTCAAACTTGTGCATGGCTACTTGAGATCACGTTTAAGTTGCCTTGTGAATTGCTGCATTGCTTCTTTATACATGGCAGCCTTTAAAGCAGAGGAGAGCCAATTAGGTTTTAAAAGAATTTAGAATGCTGATGCTCTGTGGAGAAGCAATGTTGGGCTACAAAACTGCAATATATAAGTAGATAAGCACCTCTAGGAAATTCCATCTTTAGGTTCCAATAGCTGCCCGTTTAACCTTCAGCCTCTTGCTTTATGGTGTGGCTAAGGACTATTAATGGAATTAAAATCTTGTGTAATATGCCTGCTTATCTTGTATGCTGCAGCCTATTTAAAGGAATTTGTGAGTTTTAAATTAAATTGAAAAAATTTACTCAAGCAAAGCAATATACATACTTAGCAAATAATAGATAATTAAACCTCAAATCTCTCTGTCGCAGCCTTCCTTTGGATAGACTAGTATGCAGTTTGTTAGGAGAAGAAAGCCATTTAGGGTAACGAGTATGGAGCAGCCGTGCTTTGGGTATAAAATTCTCCCAGGGGCTTGTGCTGGATCTAAACCTACATGAAATATTTTGATGCCATTTCTATGGCACTGCAAATGGACTCATACAGAGTAAAGACTGTGGAGAAAATATGTATTTCAGCGGTTCTGAAAAATAAGGAGCCAGAAGGGGAAATAAATGAGATTGAGGTTCATGGTTTCTCCCCTTCAGACAAATGACAAATGGTAAGCCATAGAGTAAACCTTGGCTATAGCTGGTGGTTTGTCTAAACTGAGAAAAGCCATGAGCCAGGGTTTGGATGGCACACTAAGTCAAACCATGGTTCAACAGCACAGCAGTAGCTGGTCAGTCCACAATCTCCTCTCTGGGAGCCTATATTCATGCACAGGCATAGGCAAACTCAGCCCTCCAGCTATTTTTGGGACTACAACTCCCATAATCTGGTCTTGTTAGCTAGGGATGATGGGAGTTGTAGTCCCAAAATATCTGGAGGGCCGAGTTTGCTTATGCCTGTTCTTGCATGTTCCTGCTAAGCCATGGTTTGGCTTAGCTTTAAGGGCAAACTGGAGCTATAGATGCACACCTAATTCTGATCTTTGGGATTGGAATCACATGGCTTTTCATGTTGTAAAATTTACTTAGATTTTAAGGTCAGTTTATGTTTAAATTGGTGGGACGCGGGTGGTGCTGTGGTCTAAACCACTGAGCCTAGGGTCTGCTGATCGGAAGGCCGGCGGTTCGAATCCCCACGACGGGGTGAGCTCCGGTTGCTCGGTCCCAGCTCCTGCCAACCTAGCAGTTTGAAAGCACGTCAAAGTGCAAGTAGATAAAGAGGTACCGCTTCGGTGGGAAGGTAAACAGTGTTTCCGTGTACTGCTCTGATTTTGCCAGAAGCGGCTTAGTCATGCTGTCCACATGACCCGGAAAAACTGTCTGCAGACAAACGCTGGCTCCCTTGGCCAGTAAAGCGAGATGAGCACCGCAACCCCAGAGTTGTTTGTGACTGAACTTAACTGTCAGGGGTCCTTTACCTTTTTTATCTTTATGTTTAAGTTAGAAAATGTAGGTGCTGAAACTTTCCAACATGAACGTCTCCAGATGCCACACCAATAAGATGCTTCCAGACATCACACCAATAAATCCATAAAGTACTTTGTACCTTAGCAAACAGTACTAAAGCAACATTTCCCTCCCAGAAAACAGTAGGAGCAAGCAAGACCTAAAAAAGATAGGCATAGAAGTAATCAATGATAATTAAATTAATATTTAAACTACCTGATTTGCTCATATGTTCTGAGCTCTTCCACTAGAGATACATTAAGTTATGCGTGATGTTCATTTTAAATTACAGAGAAGATATCTGTTGCTTGATAAAACAAAAACATCCAGAAATTAAAGATGGCAAGAAATCCCATTGCTCCTATAAAAATGCATCACATTTTGAACAGTTAACACCTACTGGGAAAAGTCAGTTAAACCTTTAAGATACGCATTTGGGGTAGGTTTGCGGGTATGGCAGAAGGAGATAAGATCTGCCCATGTGATACCCACCTTGTGGAAACTCTAGCTCACATGGCCCTTAAATGTAAAATGTATGATGATCTCCGCCAACAATTTTTAGACCATCTATGTATTCCAACATGGAAACCAAAGACCAAGGTTATGCGCTTCTTATTACAGGGGAGAGACCAGGAGCTCACCAAGACAGTAGCTAAGTTCCTCTATTTGATTTTTGTGTCGCCAAAGTACGCTACAGGATCCTGCCCTTGCTGGAGACCCACAAAGATGAAATAGATTGCTCGCCTCTTCTTCCCTTTGGCAAATGACTGTACTGTTGAAATGGCGACGAGATCGCATTGGCTTATTTATTCTGAATGTTTGTAAATGATGCCAATAAAGGTTTGATGATGATGATGATGATTTTAAATACTAAGTTTACGATGTAGCTACTACCCTGCTTGGCCTTTCTTTGGAAAAATTGGTCCCCTAATGTCATCATGATTTGACAGAGACCTGCTGTCCTTAGTAGAACAGTGGTATTTTTGTCTTATAGACCATAATCTGTGCATGAGGCTTATGCACACCTGTAGGTGAGGCTATAGGAACCTGAGCTTCCATCATGGCCAGGCCAGCAAAGCAGGATCCTTTGCAGTATCTGTAGACCTGCAGTGTCTTCTCCAGCTCATGTACAGTATGGCCTGGCCCTATCACAGCTCTTTGTGCCATGTTTCATTTCCCCAGGATTCCAATGACTCACTCAGATTTCCTCTACAGACTCAATAGCAAAGGGAAGAAAGATAATGTATTTTGTTGTCAGTAGCAGAAGAAAAGGAATTGAATACATTCATGGGAAGGAAATGTATATATATGGCAGCCTGGTGAGCACCCCCCCCCCCAATATAACTGAGAGAAGCTCCAACCAGGACATTGGGCCCACCTGTACTAAAAAACTGTAGGAATCTGTAAGCCATATATACATACTGAGTCTGACCACTGACCCATCTGGCTCAGTATCTGGTGGGCTTTTCAGGGTTTCAGACTGGAGTCTCTGAGTCCTACCTGAAGATTCTGAGGATCGAACCTAGGAACTTCTGTACGCAAAGCAGATGTGTTCCACCACTGAACTATGGCCCTCCCCTGCCTTAAAGCTCTCATTTGCAAGTGTGCTGTTTCCATGGATGGTGGTAGTGGTGGGGCAGTCTCAGCCACCTGACACCTTCATATCTGCATGGTGGCAAGGCTCCAGATAGGGTGGCTTGATAGAAAGAGAGCAGGGCTCCAGCACCTTTAATAGTTGTGTGGAAGAGAGAACTTCAGCACCTGCAGACTGCATGGCAAGGTTGCCCTGCTAAACCCTTCTGTTCTATGCAACAATTAAAGGTGCAGGAGCCCTGCTGACTTTTTCATCTAGCCACCTAAGCGCCACACAATAGGTGGCCCTGTCTTTTCAGATTTCCTGATCATTTGGGGCCCAGGTACAAAGGGATCCACACAATTTTTAATCGCATGGTGGGTGGTGGTAGGAGAGCGTGCCGCTGCCTGCCATCTATATTTACAGCCAACATGTGGACAAGAGCCCTAATGTATGAGGAGGCCTATTGAAATACACAGAACCTACTTTGTCATTGATTCCGTTGCTTGCCTGACTGCCATAGACACTTAAATTAGAGCTCAAGTGGAAAAGTCTGATTGCTCCCCAGTGGCTAAAGAAGTCCCAGCTTGCCCAGCTAAAAGCCATTTTTCCAGTTCTCTGTCAGATAGACCAGCCACCCTCATCTGTCATGGCACAATGTAATTAGTTCCAGCTGCTGACTTTCCTGCTAAAGAATGGATGCTGAAATAGGAAGGGACCCTATCCCCCAAGTCCTCAAGAACACAGGACACAATACAAAAACAATACTTAGTAGCAATATGGCGCTTTTCCTAAGCACCTGAAAGTGTTTCCCTTACATTATATCAGGGTGGGCTTTTTTATAACCCTGAAAGGCAAGTCAGTATTATTATCCTCTTATTACTGATGAAGAGCCAAGTGAGAGGCATAATGGCTCTCCAAGAGCCACCCATTGGGCTGATTAACACTAAACAATGGTTTAGTGCTAAAACGAGCTTCAAGTTCACGCAATTCCCCTCCTCCCACATGGCTGGGGAAAAGACTCTGCTAGCACTGATTTCAGTTTCACAGGATCCTGACTAAGTACATTAAGTATAAACCAAAGATTGTGTTTTAAAGCAAACTCTGGTAGGTTTCTGAATAAGTCACCTTGTCTAATTAGCCAGAGTTTGTTTCAAAGCATGGTCTTTGGTTTATATGTAGTGCCAAGCTGCATTTCCATGGAAACTGAAAGTATATGCCAGTGAAGTCCTTCTCTGGGCTACATGGGAGGAGCAGAGGAGACCATGTGTGAGTGGGTTCCTCCCTGTTCCTGTACATATTGCTAAACCATAGTTTGTTGGGAACTGGGCCAATGAATTAGTGTTTGTTGGTTTCAAGTCCCACCTTCAATAGAAGGGGTAATAGTACAGATTGTACAGGGGTGAAGTGAGGATTACTGAGAGAATGGATGTGAATGCTATTTAATACACAACAACAGAAACCTGATATACATTGTCTGCTAATTTTAAATATGCTCTTCAGTAAAGCTTGTAGGCAGCTTACAACAGAGAACACACACACACACACACACACACACACACACAATATATCAACAATAAATAAAAACCAGCAAGTAGACACTTAAGAAAGCAGCACTTCAAATCATAAAATTTAGTGGAAGAAATAAAACAAAACCCAAGGACAGCTTGCAGGTGTGTGTGTGTGTGTGTATATATATAAAATGTATGAGCAAATAAAAATTTGATGTGAGAATTACATCAGGCCATCATTCTTAGAGAGGGCATTCTACAAGAATTACTGCTACAATTTACTATGATTACATCTGATCTGATATTTTGGCTTATGGTTCACACTTTTACACACTGCACCACAATAGTTATCAGAAGCCTTTTGCACTGTGCCTTTGCGGAGTTGGAGATACACTGAAGGAATTGGAGAGACAGTTGGCCCTTGGCAGTGGAAACTGTAGAAAAACCAACATCTAAAACACAAAGCATTTAAGAAAACTGAACGGTAACATTTACTATCAAAAACTTCCCCACAGAATAATATAGCATTCATCCCCCACATTCCCTCACTCCAGTTCAGCCAGTGAAAACTTGATTGGAAATTCGTCTTCACGATGCCCAGAGTAAATGTTAGCTTTATCTAAGGATGAAAGGTTCCTGTGAAATATCATGGGTGGACAACTGAAAAATGTAATAATCTTGCGTGGATGAGAATTTGAAGGACAAATACCCTGCAAAATTACACTAAGTATAGAGTCTCAGAATATCCAAACCCTTTTGTATGCAACCAGTAAAGCCACCCAAATTTTGTTCTCATGTCCGCTTGACTGTGCCAAGTGTTTTATGATGCATGAAACCATGCTACAAGTAATTTGCAGAGCTTGGAAAAATAGCGTGCAAATAGTGTTGCTGTCTGACTGTCATTTGCAATTTATAAAAAATAATCTTATGAGACAAATAGGGTGCTGATCTTAGTTTGCTTAATACGGTCTACATGACATTAGCAGTGTTCCCTTGCTAAAACTGATTAAAAGCCTGGATTAAGATAACTGATGGCCATACAAAATAAGAGCCAAAGCAATGGGTGTGGCAATGGAAAGGAGCCAGCACGGTGGTGTGGGGTCAGAGGAGGGATGGGCTAAATTTCAAAAGCCCTTGGCAAGTGCCTCTGGCAAGAGTGATCTGTCTCACTCCCAGGAACCTGCTAAGTGGAGAGGGAGTGCAATAGTGGACCTGCAGAATTATCCATAGTTAAGATTTTGCAGGTTACTGACACCAATTGAGTTGTTCATGTCGAATGGATAGCTCCCATGAGTGAAAAGGGTAGTTGAATCCACAATCCATTGAAAGACAGAGGGACAAAACATTAGGAACAATTGTTTCCTTATCCTATCTATGCTGCCACCTTTTTGCTATTTCAGCCTGATATTTTAGACTACTACTCCCCATCAGCATGGCTGATGGGAGTTGTAGTTCAAAACAACTGGATGGCGCCAGGCTGCTGAAGATTGCACTACAGTGGTACCTCACGTTAAGTACTTAATTCGTTCCAGAGGTCCGTTCTTAACCTGAAACTGTTCTTAACCTGAAGCACCACTTTAGCTAATGGGGCCTCCTGCTGCTGCTGTGCCGCCGTTGCACAATTTCTGTTCTCATCCTGAAGCAAAGTTCTTAACCCGAGGTACTATTTCTGGGTTAGTGGAGTCTGTAACCTGAAGCTTCTGTAACTCAAGGTACCACTGTATTTATTTGTTAGGAGCAAGCCAATGAGAATTATTTGCTGGTTTGTTATATTTTGGTTACTGTTGCCTACAATGCGCCTACAACTGTTGTCCGCCTAATGACTCTGATATTTGATTGGCAACTTCTGAGGCAAGAGTACTTGTTAAGATGCATTTAGAATTCTGCTGCATGAACCAAATTGATAGGACGACAGGTAGAACCTGAAAATTAGCTTCAAAGCAACAATCTTGGACTTGGGTTATATAAAGCTTGCGTCTGTAATGAGTACATCAAAAACCATTTCAGTGCGACAAAAGGCTATTTAGATGACGAATTGGGATGTTTCCCAACTGAGTGAGGCCTGGCAACCACAGCACAAACAAACATGCAACTCCACAGGAGAGGAGCTGTTTATGGACTTTAAGGTTGCCTTTGAAAACAATTTGAAAAAAGAAAAAGATTTCTAAGAGGCATCCAACTGTGTGAATTCATTGATGCTGACTGGCGTTGTATGGCTAAATCTTTTCATGTCTTTTTGAAAATATAATTCACCTTTCCGCTGAATGACACACACAGGAAACATTATGCATTTAGGCTTTCAACTTTTACATTTTAAAATGTTAACTAGTTCCACATCCTCCAAGAACACATTGCCAATTGCTGGAAACCACAGGAGCAGAGTGTGTGTTTGGGTCTTGTTTGTAAATTTCCCACAGGCATCTGGTTGGCCACTGTGAGAACAGGATGCTAGACTAGATTGATGAGTTTCCTAATCCAGCAGATTTTTCTTATATTCTTATTCAGCTACACACTACAGAAGCTTTTCTGCGACCCAGTGGCATGTGTTTATATTCCTGGACAAATTTGAGCTTGGGAATGCGAAATTTATCCCCAGTTAGCAATAAATCAAGTTATATATTAAGAAATTTCCACTTTCAGCAGATGTGGGGTTGAATTAAGAGTAAATTAGTTGAATCAATGGGACAAGTCTCTGACAAGTTGTCATCTTTACACAGCTTAGTTCTGCACTGGAGACAATACAATTCAGTGGGTGAGAGCTGATGAAGAAAGTTGGAAGGAGCCCACTCTCAAAGATTGTGAAGCATCACAAAATACTTCTGCAGCTTCCTGCTCATCTTGGAAGAAAACATTGCTGCCCTTTGAACAACACAATTACCCACTAAAAGCTAGAAATTTGTTTACTTCCCCCATGGTTCTAGCATAATTAGACAAAATTAAACAAAATTTTAAGGATGCAAGCGAGAAAACAGCAGAATAGACAAAGCTGAAGGCAAAGTTAATTGCTTGATCTGTTTATGCAGATCTAATTCAGAACATCAATTGAACCTTAGCACTCTCTGTTTATTTCCTTTGAGGATTATTTATTAGCACACTGCAGATGATTTTAATGATCAATACAACATTGGATTGCCAATCCACACTATGGGTGCCTTTCTATTCTGTAAGGTAAGCACTACTTGGTATGACAGCTAGAGATTGGAGGGAGAAGATCAGCTAAGCTCTGATTACAACAAGAAGTAGAAACTGGTCACTTCCTGTTAAGTTAGCGCAATGCCCCCTCCCATTTTCAGGTCCTGGAAAGAAGCCAAAGCAACTACATGGGACTTTTGTCGGATTCCCAAGAGGCTGGCCTGTGATAAGGCCAGCCTGACAAGTACAGCTGAGATTTATTCTTTGTACCAAGCACCACTCCAACTTTTAGTTTGATGTTTCTTATGGTAATCTGATGTTCACTCAAAAAATAAGTTCAGCTTTATTTTTATTGGAGTACTCAAGACAGCTTCTCCCTTGCTGGATAAATTTTCTTCTCACTGTTTTTATTTTGGTTGCTTTTCAGAATTGCAATGCTTCTGTCCCCTTCCAATATGCTCCTACCTATAGCTCTGCTCTGTTAGATGAAGGGGCCACCTAATCCAGCAGTCGGTTTCTCATAGTGGTGAATCTGATGCCTCCAGGAAGTCTAAAAGCAGAACATGAGGTCAATAGCCCACTCCTCTTGTTGCTTCCTAGCAACTGGTACTCAGTCACATGCATGCTGCCACTGAGCCTGTAAATTGCATAATAAAGCCATCATGATTAGTAGCCATTGAACACACATAACTGTATTTAAAAGTTGTAATATGTTTATTTTATTGCTACCACAAATGTATGCAACTCCTGATGTACATACAGGAAAAGAAGTGTCATATGGACACTCTCTAATATTTTATTAGGAATTTTAGTGTTTTTAGAGAGGCATGTGATTATAAATAAAATGAGTACATTTTCATACAGCTTCATCAAAGTGTAAAACTCATCAGTGTTATGGCTTGCTCTGCATACAGAACAGCAAGTGCAATTAAAACATTGCATTAGCTCAACAATTATGAATTTGGGCAATAAGCAAGCACAGAAAAAGGACCCTAGAGATACATAGCTGGGTCCAGAATTGCCTTTTTATTCAAGATGAGCTTTATTACCATGGGACCTGTATGAACGGCAGCAAAGCTATCACAGTCAGGCTAATTACTATAACAAGGCCTGCCTTATTTAAAATTAAATTTAAAAATGGGCGCAGCAATCTAGCCTTGCTGCATTTTCTGTCCTCGAGTGGTTTTATAAGGAATTGTTAATTCCAAACATTCCACATTTGAAAAGCCAGAAGGGAAAATGGCAAAAGTATTAAAACTTACAGGTAATGTTTGCTGATTTTCAGAAAATTGTTTATTTAAAAATAAAATCCAGTATCCAACTAAGATGTATTTTGAGTAGATAGACCCACTGAAATTTAATGGGCATATTCTGAGTAAAGTTGCCTACAACCCTCACATTTTAGCTAAAGAAGACTTTGAATCATATTTAGATGTTGGCACAGAATATTATTAATATTTGGATTCTGTGTCTGAAGCTGAGATATAGTGACTTCCCTAAGGACATCCAGAGTTAGTCAGCACCACATCCTTCCTTGTTCATTGCTGGTATTTTGCAAGACTTATTCTTCAAGCGTGTTCCATCAATATTAGAGACCAATATGTGAATGTTACAGAGTAATCAGTCAGCACATGGCTTATTATCCAAATATCCACAGCCCAAGTATATAATCAGAATGTATCATTATTGTTTCCTATTTTGGATGGGGGAAAGTGTGGGGGAGCCTGTAACATAGCATGAGAGCCGAGCTATCTGAAACAGCTGATGATATTAGCATTGAATTATGGAAAGTATGTAACAAGAAATCTGGAGATAAACCCTTTTCTAAAAGATGATTCATGAGTGCTGAACACAATTTCTGAATAATGTATTGTTACTTGCCATGTAATCCATAGTTATCATCCCCAAGGTTTAGCATTAAATTCACAATATTCAGCAGGGAACCTGAATGGTATAGCTGTCAAAAGGCAACCGTAACAATAAAGTAAACATACAGAGAAGCATAGTATAATCTGCTTTGAAGTATTAATAAGACCTCCCAAAGGATACATTTTCCTGTCACAGAAAATCACTATGATCAGCACCCATACCTTATAGTGATTGTAGGATTATTTTACTCTGTTTTCCCCTGCTTCCTGCAGCGCAACTTATTGTGTGAATCATAGATTTCTCAATAAACACCAGACGAAAATAAAGTGGTTAGTGTTTTGTTTCATGTATCTCATGCAGTACATGTAATTTTCTACCGTTACTGCATAAAAGTGAAACAAATTCCTTAGTGAAGTCTCCTAAAAGCCCATAGTTACTTATTTTACTGTTGTACAGCTAATGCACGAGAAACCATCTTAGTTATTTCTACGAAGGATGTGAATCAGTGGTGGAAGGGATGTTTTGCAAGCAAAGCATCCCAGGTCCATCATTTGGCCTCTCCCGTTGAAAGGATCAAAATGAGCAGGGCTACGAAAAATGTCTGCTTGAGACATTTGGAGGATTCCTACCCGTCAGAATAGATGGATTAGATCAGGAGCTGGGAATTTTTGGCTAGACTATAACTGCCACCATCTTTGTCCATTGGACATGCTTGCTGTGTCTGCATCCAGGGCCCTTGACAGGCTGCTGGGAGTTGAAAACATCTGGAGAGCCACAGGTACTAGCAGTCAGCAGGGCAGCAGAATATATATGAACTGACATTGCTGCGGCTTCCCAGCAGGGGAAAACTGGTAGCAAGGTTGGGGTGGTGCAAATGCACCAGCAGAGTTGACCCAGTGGTCCTGCCAATGTGTTTGCACTGCATCATCCTCCCTGCTAGCTCACTGCCTCCCCACCCACCCCACAGTTAGTATGGCAGCTTTATATGTCCCCCCCACAAATCTATTTCCTCTCTCACATTTGTTGCTCTGTGTCTGAATAAGCTGTTGTCATTCTCTATGCACGTAAACAGTCAATGTGGGCCAACTATAGACCAGCCTCTCAGCCAATACCTGCTGCTTTTCTCCTGCTGCCTTTATGGTTTTGCCGACTTTCTCCACTCCATACTTGCTCTGTTTTGACCTTTGTAATGCCCTGATATTTGTATATTGATGGTGAGTATAAAAATCTGGCAGCTAAGTGGATGGATAATAGTTGTTTGCAAAGTTTCTCAGAGTTTCTAGGACTGCAGGGTGAGAAGACAAAAGGAGGCTGTAAAAAAAAGAGAGAGTTTGCCAGCCTCTAATCCTTCAGCAACACACTTATTGGCCCAGCTGGTGCTATTAATATAAAAAGTACCTCTCGCAGAAGCCCACAATTACAAGATTTATGTCATAGTAATGACTGGCTGTTTATCACCTACCTCTCTGCTGCTCAGCAATGTAGCTAAAGTATATTAGTTGTCTTTCAGCAAATGTTTGAACTGACCTGAAGCATGTACTCATTTTACAATACCCATTTCAGAGGACAAGTTAACACTATGTCAATAATTACTTCAACCACAAGTCTTGTATGCACATGCCATTTTAAGCACCTTATTCATGTCTGCAGGAATGCACCACTTTGAAAAATGAAACACCAAAGACTAAATGAAAGGCCACTTAAAGCATCTTATTAAGAAGAAGTTTGGTTCAGCTGGAACTCTGTACATGTCCTGGAATTGTGTGTTTATTTTAGCTTTGCTCTGAGCAATGAGCATGTACAAGTTTGGGCTCCTCATCTGCACTCATCCTTAGTGACTTGACCTCCTTTCCATTTCTTATACATGTCACTTGAATGCCAGATTCTTTGTCCAAAGTCCTTCCTGTTCTTGCTAGTAACCAGGAAAGTTGCCATTTTATTAAAAAAAAAATGAAGGAAGAGAAAACAAAACAGTCTATCGCAAAATGTTAAAATCCTGTTTTGGAAGGGTCAATACTATCATGTGTGTTGCGTCACATGAGATCCCAGCTGCAGAATGGAGGATATGATTAGGAAGTTTTGTGAAGATGTCAACGAAATAAATATTATTAAGGAGTAGAAGTTATGCTAATTTCACCAAAACAAAAATGTTTAAGTGAGGCCTTTTTGAGCTAAAAGAGCAATCAACCATAGATAACTTCTATTTCATCTGCCAGCAACCTTTGTGTGTGGCATTGAGAGAAAGAGCTTGAGTGTAAAATCTCACACATTTGGATTTCAGTGAGGTAATTGGAGGCCTAATTGGGCTAGCAATTACAAATGCTTTGCCTCTGAACAGTTGGCTGAACTTAAAAGCTGCGTTTTAAGTAGGAAATTGAACATAGCATTAAACATACTTTAATTTGCCACATGCTTTGAAATATACAGGTTGAAACATGCAATAAATATCTATTTTGCTTTATAACAATGGTTAATAGCCTTTGGAGGTTTGGAACACCTCCTTTTAGATGTCTGGATGATATATAAAACCTCTTCCCCCTTCTGTCTTGACAATAGTAATCCTGATTGCTTATGATAGACAGGTGTCATGCTTTCATCTCTATGTCCTATTTTTTCATTTATGGCTGTGATTATGGATGGCCAAGCCCATCTAATTCTGTGCCTCATTTTTCCAATCTTGGTTCTCCACATTTCCATATAAGTTTTTAGAAAAGTCCTCATGAAAGCTCATCAGAATCATTTCTCTTAATACTGTATATACACTTGTATGCAATTTCCCTTAATATGCACCTTTTTGCAAAGCAATTTCCGCTAATATAATATATCTTTGTATGTTCTTTTTACTAATATGAGCATTTCAGTGCATACTTTGTCCTAGTATATGCATGTCTGTGCACATTACTTAGTTGGAAAGCTGCATTACAAAATTCAGAGAAGTGCAAATTTTGAAGGCCGACTGAGTTTTGGTTCATGTAGTAGTGTTTCAGAAATTGAAAATTAGGTAGAGTTGCCTTTAGATGCAAAGAGAATCATATTTTCCCCCCATCCCTAGATACCATGAGCAATTTCCTCTAATCTGCTCTAGCCATCACCCTTCCCACTCCTTTGGAAAGTCAAGGCGCCCTCTTTACATAACTCTTGCAGGAAACACTGATTTTTGGCTGGACCTGCAAAATGGGTACAAGTAAGGGGATTTTATTGTTTCTCTGCGGGTTTTGCTTTTGCAGAGAATTAGCTGCCAGTTCAAAACTTCAGACAGTTTGATTTCTTAGTAGATAGGCAGCATGCCGCCTCTCTCTGTTGTCATGTTTGCATTTCCTGACTACAACCATTTCCAGCTGCAAGATGCCAACATTACACCTCTTACCAACATTGTCTGCGTTGAAAAGAAGCTTTAAAAATATTGCATGCTTCAATGATCCACTTCTGGTAGTGAGGACCGTGAGGTGGCTGAAACCAATACTTTGCCATGCTGGCAATAATTAACATACAAAGGCCTGTTCCAGATGTGAGACCTTCCTGGAAAAATTATTACCCTGTGAGGCTTCCTTCAGCTCAGGTCTCCTATACATTAGTGGGTTTACCAGAGACAGTAGTGATTTGGCAGGCAGCTGCACTGTCATGCTCTACCAATGGCAAGACACCAGTGTGCCATTCCCACAATGCCCTGCCACAGCATGGCTTCAGGGTATTGCAGGAATGTTAAAATGGTGGCTTCCTAACCACCCAACACTGCCACTTGGTAGATTCAGTGGGGAAGGCAGGCGGGTGGGTGCTCCAAAATATATGTAAGCTCATGACTAGTTCACACACAGACACACACTCACAGGGCAAAAACCATTAAGCCACCTTGCTGGAAGTTGTTTTGCCTATCAAGCTTTAACTTACAAGAGAAATTTAGTTAGGGGAGGGATGACGATTGACTTTGCAATTTTAAAAAGCAGAAAAATAAAGCTCTAACGTGAATTGGTTAATTTATAAAATGCTTGCCACTGCAACGGTCCAGCAGAATAAAAAACCTCAACCCATAGGCCCAACCCCCATGTTCTCAGCTCAGCCAGAGATGTGTCAGTACACCTCCCGCATCCCAGCTGAGCATAAGCCCTGAAAAGGGGGAGGGTGTTCTGGAGACATAGGAGCCAACTCCTAGGGGGCTGAGTTCCCTTTGCCCCCAGTAACATATTTGAGGGGTCTGCCCCTCTCCCAAAGTAGACGGGTGCTGCCTTTCAAATGGTGTGCATGGATCACATCCTGTGATCAATTATGCAGGACAGGGCTTGCTTGTCTGGGGATGTGGTTAGGGTGGAACCAGAGAGAGGGGACTTAGGCTGGATCCTAAGCCTCTTCAACTCAGTCATGTCCACCTGTCTACCCAGCTTATGATAAGCCAGCAAAAAAAGTAGTGTAACTCAAAACACTATTTTAAATGTTTGTTTTCCCCTCTACCAAGCTAAGGCAGCCCTGCTTCTAAGGAGTTTGAATCTAGCATACTTTATACCAGCTAAACTTATGCTAGGCTTGTTGTTTTTGCCAGCTTCCCTCAATGTTCCGAGATTAACTATAAATGATTGTTATATATTTGCCCCCCTTTTTAAAAAAGTTTAAAGTGAAAGCCTTCTCTTCCTTCGCAGCGAGGAAGTAGACGTTTAAAAAGCCAAAAATATCTGATTAATAGGAGTCCTCAATAGTAAAACTGTAAAAAAAGGAATATGCCTTTAATTAACTTCTTAACACTGTATTCTATCATACAATATAAGAAATTCCTGAGCCATATCCTCCAATGCTGGTAATTAAATCACTGAGCTCTAATACAGGGAGGAGTTCATTATAAAATCTCCCTGTGCAAGCCCCACTGAAATTTCCACCCTTTGCTAACAGCAAAATTGGAGGGAGGTTACTTCCAGCCGGGTCTGTGATGGAAATAAAGGATTAAAACCTGCTCCCTTGCACCAATGCTTCCTTCTTTCTTTCTTTTGGCAGCTTCTGAGTTGGATCGAAAGTTTGAATCAGAGGCCCAGTGGGTTGAGTTTGAGAGGGGGGTGGGGCCCAGGAGGGGGCCATAATTCCAGTGCCCTTTCTCCCCTTTCCCCAGCTGTGAACAGTGGCATAGGAAGGGGAGTGCGGTGGGTGTGGTCCACCCCAGGTGTCATCCCGGAAGGGGGCGACAAAATGGCTATGGGCTATGTGACGTGGTGGCTCGAGCACCTGCAGGCTCCACACTGCCCAAAACGGCAGTGTGGGGCTTGCATCTGCCCGCTGCCACTCCCTCAGCCACCCCACAGCTGGGGGGGGGGGCATGGTGAGGCTTGATGCTGTGTGAGCTGCCCCAGCTCGCCCCACCCAATGGTTAGCTTCTGGGCGGAAGGCGCAAGCGACGCTCTGGGTCCCTCAGCTACACCGCTGCATGGGGGAGAGGAACCAGCTACAGATTGCAAACAACAGGAGCAAAGCATAGCAAACAGGTCTGCAGCCAACTACCCCTCTAAGAAGGCTTCAGCTGGGCAATGTGGAATGGGCAGCCAAGCAGAGGGGTGCTGTGGTCCCGGTCCCAATTTTAAGAGGGTGTGCAAACAGCAGGCGCCTTCATTGGAGCCTGACTCTGCTCCAGAAGGAGCTGTGCTTCAGCTGCGGCGCTTGTGCCTGGCGCAGCTCTGTGGGGCCCAGCTCAGGCCTGACCCGAGGAAGGATAGCAGGTGAGTGGGCGGCAGTGCTGCAGCAGCTCTACCACCAAGTCACTTCTGACCCAGCGGCAGAGAGCGGGAGAGTCGGCGGCAATACTGCTGCCCACCCTCCTTGGCTGGTGAGGCACTTCCTGCCTGGCTGCAGCAGCTCTGCTGCCAGGTCAGACCAGAGCAGGAGGAGAGTGGGCAACAGCTTCCCTGCCCCTCTCCTAACCAGCGGAGGGTGCCCTCTGCTCCCTGCCCCACTGGGGGTATGCCCTGCGTGCCCGCCCCGGGCAGCGAGGGCATATGCTCCGCTGCTGGCTGTGAACTGCTCCCTCCTTGCTTAATTTTCTTCGCACAGCACATACTTAAACTGTGGGATTTGCTCGTACAAGATGTGGAGATGGCCATCAGCCTGGGTGGTTTTTTTTAAAAAAAAGATTAGATAAATTCAGGGAGGATAAGGTTATCAGTGACTACAAGCCACAATGGCTATGTTATACTGTCAGAGTTAACATGCCTCAGAGTATCTGCTGCCTCAATCACAAGAGGGATACAGTGGTACCTCGGGTTAAGTACTTAATTCGTTTCAGAGGTCCGTTCTTAACCTGAAACTGTTCTTAACTTGAAGCACCACTTCAGCTAATGGGGCCTCCTGCTGCCGCCGCGCCGCCGGAGCACGATTTCTGTTCTCATTCTGAAGCAAAGTTCTTAACCTGAATAACTATTTCTGGGTTAGCGGAGTCTGTAACCTGAAGCGTATGTAACCTGAAGCGTATGTAACCTGAGGTACCACTGTATCACCTCATGACCTGTTTGTGGGCTTTTCCCTGGCATTTGGCTAGTCACTGTGAGAACGGGTTGAGCATATGGCTTGATCCAGCCAGGGCTCTTCTTATGTCTTTATGTACTCACTAATTCTCTCTCCCTTCCCTGTTGCTGGGCTGCTATGGGCTGGCCAGGCAACCCAGCAGGCAGCAGTGGTAGCAATAAGGTGGGATCTGCTACTCCAGTGGCACTGCAAGGGGCGGGAAGCGGCTGATTTAATTCCCCCACATTCATACCCTCCAACATGCTGATGCAGAAAACTGGGACCCGCAACTTCCCAGCCGCACTCCAGTGTGAGTCATGGGACCCATGAGAGATCACAGAGCCCCAAAATGCACATTTTGGGGGGCTCCGTGATCTTGTGCTCTTAGCACAGTGCCCCAAAAAGGGACGACCCAATTTTATTAGGACGGTTGATGGGTGTGCATGTTTGGCTTTGATATAGCATACCCCAGGTGACCAAAGAGAGAGATTCTATATAGGGTAGGGACACAGTTTTGTGCAGGAATTGAGATGGTAAAGGTAAAGGTAAAGGTACCCCTGCCCGTACGGGCCAGTCTTGACAGACTCTGGGGTTGTGCGCCCATCTCACTTAAGAGGCCAGGGGCCAGCGCTGTCCGGAGACACTTCCGGGTCACGTGGCCAGCGTGACATTGCTGCTCTGGCGAGCCAGAGCCGCACACGGAAACGCCGTTTACCTTCCCGCTGGTAAGCGGTCCCTATTTATCTACTTGCACCCGGAGGTGCTTTCGAACTGCTAGGTTGGCAGGCGCTGGGACTGAGCAGCGGGAGCGCACCCTGCCGCAGGGATTCGAACCGCCAACCTTTCGATCGGCAAGCCCTAGGCGCTGAGGCTTTAACCCACCTGCGTCCCATAATTGAGATGGTAGGTCACTGCAATCCAGCACACCTCTCAATAGCAAAAAAAAAAAAAAAAAAAAAAAACCTAAACAGAAAATAGAAAAAAGTAGTTTTGCCATGATTTCACAATCCTGTGACTTCCATGCAAGGTAATGCTTACAGCTGTTTTATTTGATTTAAAAGGGGAAATTAGAAATGAATATGAAAATTAACAGTAAAATCAATAAAGAACCCGACTGTGATAATCTGATAGTGCTTCCCCCATCTGCTAGAAGGTTTGCAGGCATTTGGGATGGACAGATGTTTCAGTTAAAATATGCAGAAGCCCCCTGTCTAAAATCAGCAGTTTTATTTTCAATAACCTTATTTGTTTAAATTATGGATTTATAATGTGTTCGCATTCCTGCGTGGCATAAGGGAGACAACAATTCCCTTCCAAACAGAAATGATATTTCCTTCCCTTTATGCCCAATGTTCAGAGGTGAGTGCAGGTGTTTATGTAGCCAAAATGGCACCACCCAGGCACAAAGGGGGCAGGAGTGGCTGCAAATTCGCCCACAGTATTCCTGGAGCAATGCTGCTGCTGCTGCTACTACTACTACTACTGCTACTACTACTTCATCATTTGATCACCTTCCACACACATATCAAGGCAGTGTACAAAAGGCAAATAAAACCATTTTTAAAAAACCATTGAAAACAAGACAGAAAATAACAGCAGAAAATATTTAGAAGCAATACAAAGTAGGCTCCCCATGTCACAGATGCAGTCATCCAATTGGGAAAGCTTGTGGGAACAAAAATGTTCTCAATAGCTTCCAGAAAGCACAAATAGTGGGCATCTGCCATATCTTAACCGGATGCTGTTCCACAGAACAGGGGAAGCCCTGCTCCAAGTTACGGTGGGGTGAGGTTACTGTGGAGAACTTTGGAATTTGGCGAAGTAGCAGTGACCTGCTGGGCGTATAAGGGATACACAGCATCAGTCTGAGAGGGGCATTGTGAAGAGTTTGCTAAAAGCAGCCACAGGCAGGTAGTGAGAAGAGGATCTCTGCTGCTGCTCTTTGCCACAATGGCACAAGTTGGGGGGGGGGGGGATGGCTGTCAATGATGCCACAATGCCATTACACACACACCCTGAACCTTTTGAGGAATGTTGTCCCACTTCCCCCAAACAAAATCCGCTCCACCAGTTTTCCAGCCAAAATTCAGGGATGGACTTTGGTAATCTTTTGTAAAATGGTCCTCGGTGCGAGACCAAAAGATGGGTGCCACCACACAGATCTTCTCAATTATGAATCATCTAAATTTTGCACCCTCTTTGTTCAGCACTGCAAATGTTCTCCAGTGAAGAAGAAGAAGAAGAAAAGTGACACAAGAGTGGCCTGGGGCATTTCAGTTCTTGAGGCAAAAAATTCCAAATGATTTCTCCCAAGATTATATAAATGTCAATATGTTGACAATACCCTATAATGGTTCACCCAGCCAGGGCAAGGCAGGTCCTTCCATTAGACACAGTGAGACAGCTGTGTTAAGAGGATGGCTCTGACCCAGGGCCATCCCAACGCATTTTGCTTCCCGAGACCAAGATGGAATCTACACACATATAAAAAGTGCTGGGAACATGCTTTTTTAAAAAACGTTTTGAAAAAAATACATTGAATCTTGCATAGCTCACTTTCGCCATCTAGCGTCACATTTGTATCGTGCACTTTACAACACATTTAAAAAGTTTTATTTGCAGCAGTGTAGATGAGTTCTAAGGGACGCGGGTGGCGCTGTGGGTTAAACCACAGAGCCTAGGACTTGCCGATCAGAAGATCAGCTGTTCAAATCCCCGTGACGGGGTGAGCTCCCATTGTTCGGACCCTGCTTCTGCCAACCTAGCAGTTCGAAAGCAAATCAAAGTGCAAGTACAGTGGTACCTTGCAAGACGAAATTAATTCGCTCTGCGAGATTTTTCGTCTTGCAAAGCACGGATTTTGGAAAAGCTTCAAAAATACCAAAGTCTTCAAAAACCTCAAAAAAGGCTACCACACTGCGTGCTATGAGTTGCTCCTCGAAGTCAAGTCGCAACTGCACCCCCTGAATGCACCTTTTTCTTAACGGTTTTAAGAAAAAGGAAACAAACTTGCAAGAACTTTTCGTCTTGCGAAGCAAGCCCATAGGGAAATTCGTCTTGTGAAGCAACTCAAAAAACGAAAAACTCTTTCGTCTTGCGAGTTTTTTGTCTTACGAGGCATTCGTCTTCTGAGGTACCACTGTAGATAAATAGGTACCGTTCCAGCAGGAAGGTAAATGGCGTTTCCGTGCGCTGCTCTGGTTCGCCAGAAGCGGCTTAGTCATGCTGGCCACATGACCCGGAAGCTGTACGCCGGCTCTCTCGGCCAATAAAGCGAGATGAGCGCTGCAACCCCAGAGTCAGCCACGACTGGACCTAATAGTCAGGGGTCCCTTTACCTAGATGAGTTCTAAGGATCAGATGCTGCCCTCCCAACACCCCCATTCACGATAAGGAAGCAGATGAGCCTGGCAGTTAAATCTTTCTTCAACACGAGCTTCAACATCGTCGTCACCACATCTAAGGGAGACAGGTATGCTTAGGGGGTTCAAGGGAGCCTGCACAGGAGGTGCAAATCTCCCCTCCCACACCTCCTTGCTGCTACCTGCCCCATTGCCATCAAAATCTAATGGTGTAGGTCTTTTTAAAAAAGAAACAACCACACATTTTGGGAGGATATATAGAGCAATAAGAGAGCTCTCTGGCAAAATGCAAGCAAAACAACTGGCAAATTAAAATGGCCGTAAAAATAATTAAAATGTAATAAAAACTAACAATTCTCAAATTTCCCCAAAGGCTCATCATAATAAAAATGCAGGGGTTTTTTTTTTTAAAAAAAGAATCAGTTTTCAAAACTTTAATAGCGTAGCTGCTGGCTGGGCATATATGGTTAGGTAGAAAGGGGGAAATAATATCCCACAGACATCAACTACTATTTTCCCATTGGGAATAGCCACCTCAGCAACTGGTAAAAAAATTGGCTCTGGTAGTGAGAGATCCACATGTTCATTTTTTTTTTCTGCTGCACCAAACCCTAGTAAATCTGATCCCAGCCAACAGTTTTTTAAAGACTTTTTATAGAGTTTTACGGGTACCTGCTAAAACCCCTTCTGTGCCAACACCCCTCCTCACTGCCAGGTGTAATCAAGTCCAATGAGGAATGGTTGAAAGAGCTGGGCATGTTTACTCTGGAGAAGACAACATTATCGGAAAGAGATGGTTGTGGTTTCCATGATGCTGCTGGAGACACTGAGCAAAGGTCTGAGGTGAGGGCAGCTCCCCATGACACCGGCACAGTGGCTGGCAGTCATCTTAACTTGCTTCTTTTTCACTTTCTAGACAGAGTGCTACAATCAGACTGGCGTTTCAGACAGTTTCACCTACTGCACCAACTGAGGAGATTTCACCCCTCCCATATCCAAGAATCTCCTGAGGTCTCTGCTGACTCTCCAGAGAGGAGGAGGCGTGTCCTGCTATCTACTTATTCTGCCCAGCACCACATTTGTGTGTGTGAGAGAGAGTCAGTCAGTGTGTCGGAGAGAGAGTGAGTGCTAGAGATCATGTTTAGAGATAAGGTTGCTGCTAAGAGCAGCTGCAGGCACTCAAAGTAGCATTGATTTATGCTCAGAATATTTAGCTCTGTATATAGTTTGTATCATAGTTGTAGTTACAGAAGAAAAGGAAGATACTCTACAGAGCTGCTCTCCGAGTGGTTTATACTCTGCAAGTCTCTGCAAAACGCTGCTGCGCAACGACTGTATAATTGTGGAAGCGAATCCGGTGCTCTCAGCTCTAAGCTGTGAGTCCACAGCACTGTGACCTGTCCCTGTGAGAAAGGTGGTCGCTGGCAGTGCTACCCAGCTCGCCTAGCCCAGTCGGGGCTGTAGTGCATGAGTCCAGTTGGTACACTGGCTCAAGGGCGATGCTGACACCAACCTCCTGCTTGTGGGATTTCCACAGGCATCTGGTTGGCCACTGTGACAAAAAGTATACATTTCCTACATAGGAGATACAAAGCTTTGATTCCTTAAAATGCTAAAGCTGTCCAATATTAGAAGCGACGGCAAAAGCAATTAAGCTGTCAGTTTTGGTTTTTCTCAGCTTTACATTTTGCTAATTGATACTTAAGTTTTCTACCACAATTTGCAATTTCTAAAAATAATAAGATCCTGGTGAAAATTCATCAGGAATTTAATGTGAATTTCTTCTATTAAACGTATTTTTATATGCAGTTTTGATTAATGTGTATGTGTATATTTGCGGTAAAATGTATGTTATTTTCAGGAATATATGCATTTTTAAGCACACTTTCCTCTAATACATGCATTTGTACACACTGGTTGGAGAGCTGCATTACAAAATTCAGGAAAGTGCCAATTTAGGATGATAGCTGCGTTTCAGTTCACATATTGGTTTGAGAAGTACAAAGTAGGTAGCTTCTCATTGAAATGCAAACAAAATCAACCTCGCCCATCCCTACACATGAAGTCTTCTGTAACTTTAAAAAATGAATATTCCCCCACCCCAAGGCTTTCCCT
This sequence comes from Podarcis cretensis, assembly GCF_951804945.1. Lineage (NCBI taxonomy): Eukaryota > Metazoa > Chordata > Lepidosauria > Squamata > Lacertidae > Podarcis > Podarcis cretensis. Next base: position 82,131,741 of record NC_137174.1, on the reverse strand, counting down.
TTTAGTGCACCATTTCCTTCCATTTCAAATACTTTTTCTTATTTTGCCTTTGGGTACTTCCCCTTCTCTGCAGTACCACAGTGTGGATTTCCTGTTTTGTTTTTTTTTTTTGTTTTTTATAAAATATTTATTAAAGTTTTCAAAGAATTATCTAAAATAGAAAAAACAAGAAAGAAGAGAAAAAAGAAAAAAGAAACAATACATACAAAACATACAAACCACATACAATAACAAGTATAATTTCAATCCCTTATATTCATAAAACTTACTTTCCTGACCTCCTCATACCACCCCTTCCTGTATTCCAATCTCTAATTAATTCAATTCAGCAAATCCTTCCCCTAATTTCTGTTTTTTAATCTTTCTTTTCTTAATACCTAATCATTACAGCTGAAAACCCCTTAATTTCTAAATCAACATTGTTCTACCATTCAATAATTTTACAATATTTCTTAAGATAATCCTTAAATTTCTTCCACTCTTCTTCCGCCATCTCTTTTCCCTGGTCTCGGATTCTGCCAGTCATTCTGCCAGTCCCATATAGTCTATAACTTTCATCTGCCATTCTTCAAGTATTCTTCCAATACTTTGCGATGAGTATTCTTGCTGCTGTTGTAGCATACATAAAGAATGTTCTATCCTTCTTTGGCACCAATTGGCCGACCATGCCCAGGAGAAAGGCCTCTGGTTTCTTCAAGAAGGTATACTTAAATACCTTTTTCATTTCATTATAGATCATCTCCCAGAAAGCCTTAATCCTTGGGCACGTCCACCAAAGGTGAAAGAATGCACCTTCAGTTTCTTTACATTTCCAACATTTATTATCAGACAAGTGGTAAATTTTTTTGCAAGCTTGACTGGGGTCATGTACCACCTATAAATCATTTTCATAATATTCTCTCTTAGGGCATTACATTATCCCATATGCAGCCATTGTGTCTTCCATTCCATTGGTATGGTTATCACATTACTGCTGAGGATAGGGACTGGTGCTGCTGTAGAGCTAAGAGGAAAATGGATCTCATTTCATTGCAAAACAAAACAACCCTCAATATCAATCTATTGGCTGATTTAAGCATCACATAAGCATACACTGTATTATGTTTAAAGAGCAACAAAAGTCAATGCGCCAAATGATCCAAGGAGAAACTAGTATTGATTTAATCTTCTCCGGGTTGTTATAATCAGAACGGAATAAGCCAATGTTCAATTAACATGCAGTGTTACATTTTCTAATTGTTCTGTCTACATACGTTAATCTTAACCAACAAATTAAATATTGACAGATGGTTCTTGGAAACACAACACTTGTAAACAACCATTGCACAGGTGTATGCATATATGCAAATGAGGTTGATTTCCCTGCCCTTATAGCTTTCTTTCCTTTCAAAGCATTACTCCAGGATCAGCTCCTTAAACGGAAACTAAGGTAAAAGGTAAAGGGACCCCTGACCATTAGGTCCAGTCGTGACTGACTCTGGGGTTGTGGCGCTAATCTTGCTTTATTGGCCGAGGGAGCCGGCGTACAGCTTCCGGGTCATGTGGCCAGCATGACTAAGCTGCTTCTGGCGAACCAGAGCAGCGCATGGAAACGCCATTTACCTTCCCGCCGGAGCGGTACCTATTTATCTACTTGCACTTTAACATGCTTTCGAACTGCTAGGTTGGCAGGAGCAGGGACCAAGCAACGGGCGCTCACCCCGTCGCGGGGATTCGAACTGCTGGCCTTCTGATCGGCAAGTCCTAGGTTCTGTGGTTTAACCCACAGCGCCACCCGCGTCCCTAAACAGAAACTACCAGGTATTAAATATGTGGCACTTCCTTCCTACTTTAGCACACTGTACTTTGCATGAATATCTATTTACATTTTTTTTGGGGGGGGACAGCCTACTGGCCTAGTTCACATGTCACATTAAGCCATCGCTAGAACAAACTATGGTTTAATGTGAATGAGTTGTGTGCTGTTGCATGTTGCTTCACTCCTCCCCTGCTGCTGCTGTTGCTGCTGCAACATCAGGGAGAAAACAAGCTCAGAGGTCGACAACCTAAGGCCCATGAGGGTTGCTTAACCAGCCCATGAGCCACCCCTGAACTGAGCCGCCCCAGAAATTGCTTCTGCTCATGCTCAGACACCCAAAATTGTGTGTGCACATGTCTGCAGCGCCGGAAATTGCTTCTGTGCAGGTGTGATTTTCGGTGTCTGGGCATGCGCAGAAGCGATTTCTGGTGCCGTGGACATGCGCAGACGTGATTTCCGGGGTCACGCTGCGCCGGCCCGGCCCACAGAGTATCTCCGCAGGAGTGATCCAGCCCATGTCTGGTAAGCCCTGCCAACCCCTGGTTTAGTTTGTCATTATGTGCAAATCTAGGCTTGTGGTTTTTCTTCAAAGCACATGTGGAGGCCAACATTTGTTCTTGACTTGCCACTCATGGTTTATCTGGGAAACAAGCCATGAGTTCAGGTTCACGCACAATGTGTGCTCAATAAGCCCACATGCAATGCTTGGCATGGACTTCATCCATCTCTACAGTGCTTCATCCATCTCTACAGTGAGTGGAAATTTCATGCAAAATAAGTCCTTATAGCCAAATACTTTTATAGACAAAGGAAGGCTCAAACAGTTATTTTCTTGATTTGGGGAAGCTAAATGGGTTTGAAAACCTCTGCTCTGCACCCAGCTTCGCTGCTCCCAAACAGATCATGTTGTTATAAATGCTGTTCAAATCTTCATAGCCGTTTGTGACACTTTATCACATTTCCAATTGGCAATTCACATCACTGAGAGAGCATTAGAGATTTCTCATATCTAACACCTGATGGAAGTGTAATGTATGAGGCATATTCCCTAACAGTATGGATAGCTGTTTGGAGCTTTAGGGGTAAAAGCAGAATTCTCTGCTAGTGTTGACCTTGGTGATTGATGCTCCACAAGTGACTTTGCCAGGAAGACGGAGAAGGAGAGTTTGCGGCAACATCCATCAGAGCAAGCAAGGAAAAACTGCAAAGTTTTTTGTTCGTTTTAAAGTGTAACGTGTAAATAATTCCTTGTCAGTCTTTTAATCAGCATGCATCCATAGTCTAGATGAGCTACATGGCCATTTCAAATTGGCCCTGAGCATCTAGCAAAGATTTTCTAATTTCCAGCTTCACTCCTTAAGGCAAGTTGAATATGGTCTACCTAAAGTAGTTTCAGGTATTGTTTCTGCAGAGGAGTCTATCCTAAATCAATTAGCAAGGCACTGATGTGCTCTATACAACATTTGTTGTTCTTGCATTATCGTCAATTGACTTAATTAGGTAGGAATTCACAGTAAAAAAACAACAACGCTTTCCTGCTATTTTAATACTAAACCATTACATGAGTTGATTGAAAACATGGTCATAGGCCATAGCAATTTAATGTGCAATGTGATACAATGAAGTTTTCTGCAAAGTAGCATTTAAAAAACCCTTCCAACTTATTTAAGGACTTTCAGCAATAGACAATGCTATTAGGCTAAGTTGTATAATTACTGTCACTGGAGGATATAAAAACATGTCCTAGAAAAAAAATAATTAGATTGCCCAAGCCTTTGGAGATAGTTAAAGTAGGAATTCCTAACAGGCCTAACAACTGGTATTTTACTGGTCCACTCAGTACAACTGTGTCCTTCCACCAGCTAACCAGCACTGGGGTCTGAAAAGTCAGTCAAATTCAGGTTCTACTAGAGTCTATTTTCCTCCTATGTTTAAAAGGAGTTAAATGAACATGCATATTGTGGGGAGCAGTATTGCAGTGCCAGGGTCCATAGGTGATTGACAGACATTTGCACAAAGGGATCTTTCCATAAAATCTGGAACACTGCAAAGACAAGATCCTAGCACAAGTGTATGCAAAGGGGCCCCTAATCCTGGAGGAGCCTGGAGAAGAGTCTATGAGAAGAGGCTCTCCATTTAAAGAACACCAGCCTAATTTACCAGTCATTGACTTGGAGTCAGGGGGTGGGGAGACTGAGCTTCTACGAGGGCTTCTGAACAGGGCTCCTTGAAGTCAAGAGGAGGGCAGTGCAATCTCCCCATGCTGGAAAGATACTGGCACATCAGACATCTCTTGTGCAAGTGCTTCTAGATGAGTATCTACATCTGGGGGTGTCCCTGAGGACAACGACTTACCCAGTTTTGAATCCCTGGCTTCATCTCCTGAACAAGGAGAGTCTGACCTCTGGTCATGGCAGAAGCATATTTGCAGGGTTTCAGAGAAAAGTCTTCTCCAGCCCTACCTAGAGATTCCACTGGTGGAACTTAGGGCATTCTGCATGCGAAACACTAGCTCTGTCGCAGAGCTTTGGCCCTTTCCTACAACTCTCGCTGAGTTGTAGAAACAGAACAACTTACCTAGATTTGGGTTCAATTTCCTCCTGCAATGCTTTTCTGGTAGGTCAGAAACAGTCCTTAAATCAATGTAATATTCTTTCCCCTACTGTACAGGGGAAAGTACAAAAAAAAAGTAGAGACATCACCTTGCCAACAAAGGTCCGTATAGTAAAAGCTATGGTTTTCCCAGTAGTGATGTATGGAAGTGAGAGCTGGACCATAAAGAAGGCTGATCGCCAAAGAATTGATGCTTTTGAATTATGGTGCTGGAGGAGACTCTTGAGAGTCCCATGGACTACAAGAAGATCAAACCTATCCATTCTGAAGGAAATCAGCCCTGAGTGCTCACTGGAAGGACAGATCGTGAAGCTGAGGCTCCCATACTTTGGCCACCTCATGAGAAGAGAAGACTCCCTGGAAAAGACCCTGATGCTGGGAAAGATGGAGGGCACAAGGAGAAGGGGACGACAGAGGACAAGATGGTTGGATAGTATTCTCAAAGCTACCAGCATGAGTTTGACCAAACTGCGGGAGGCAGTGGAAGACAGAAGTGCCTGGCGTGCTCTGGTCCATGGGGTCACGAAGAGTCGGACACGACTAAATGACTAAACAACAACAACAACTGTACAGGCACTATTAGATTCCCCGTGTGTGTTATTCTGTCCAAAGACTGCACGGTGGAAGCATGAATCAGCCCACAAGCTCAGAAGATTAGACACAATATTCACATCGTCACCATTTCTCCTGCAATCCTGAGGGCTAGAAACCTATTTTCAAATGGATGCTGAGGTTGTGTATGCTTTTTTATTTTTTTTTTTTTTTTGCCTTGGCGTACTTAAAAAAAATAGCAGCAGTAGTTGCATGGGAACAGAGGCTATATACAACCAGCACACAACTGTTGTTAAAGCAATTGCTATTCTTTGTGGATAACCTGAAAGCCAAAAGCTCCTGGAGATTTCTAGCCCACCAGCTGAGAAGCGATGCAGACTATAAAACATCCTATTGGGGATCAATCCAACAAATCAAGAGTAGTGCATTTAAACTGTATATTTGTCCATTCAGGCATTGACCAACTGGAGATTGTGGGGGGGATAAGCTGCAAGTAAGCTTATTGCTAGTCAGGCTGATGCCATGAAGAGCACATTGACTGGAGCTTCAAAATCATTCATTGGAGCTCACTGTCTCAAGCAGCAGTCTGTTGGGAATCTCTCTCTGAGGCTCCCGATGGATATAATCTACTACATCAAACTGAACAGTCTTTCAAGCTCTTCTCATGCTCTTTGTGGATGAGAAAAGTTGGGGCAGGGATGGGCCCTGATCCCAGTTTCCTTTAGTTTTGATTCAACCTACAGGGTTTTCAATTTCCATTAATGCTGCTAGCACGGCATTCATTCCTGATAATAATCTATGAGTTGCAACCAGGAGTGGCTGAATCTCAGTTTCAGAACCTCAGAGAAGTTTTGGATTCTCTCTGTTTCCTTTTTCTTCCCACCTTAAATTCAGTTCTTCACGTAATGTCTCTGACAGTGAAGGTAGAACATAGCCATTGTAGTTCAGCCACCATGGTCTAGTCAACCAGAGTTTCTTCTTCTTACTATCCAGCAGATAACCCCACTCCCCTGGGCCCATTGGCAACACAAAGGGCCCACCAGAGGTTGGTTAGACAAGGGCCCTCTCAAACCTGTAAGGTCCTGGCTGCAACCAAACTGAGTAGAGAACCTAGTGGAATGCACATTGCCCAGGCAGGAACATTATGTGCCCCATGAGAGAAGCAAAATGACCAGACTGTACAATGGTGATGGGACAAAATCAGGCCAAATCTTTACTGACAGCAGCAGGCAGCGTAAGGGGTGGCATGGCATTGGGTCCCAGGATCAGTTCATTTCCCAAGCCCCATATTAATGGAATGGATCCACCAGATTTGAACTGCTCCAGAGTTGGCCACTGTTGAACTTTGCCATGGTGCAAGCCAAGCAAGGAAGTTCTCACTGGGCAACCAGGGTGCAGATTCCTTTCAGGCAGATACCCCATGCTTGGGGGGTACTGTGGTCAAAGTGTTGGTGTTGACCTTTAAAGCCCTAAACGGCCTCGGCCCAGTATACCTGAAGGAGCGTCTCCACCCCCATCATTCTGCCCGGACGCTGAGATCCAGCGCCGAGGGCCTTCTGGTGGTTCCCACATTGCGAGAAGCAAAGCTACAGGGAACCAGGCAGAGGGCCTTCTCGGTAGTGGCGCCCGCCCTGTGGAACACCCTCCCATCAGATGTCAAAGAGATAAACAACTACCTGACATTCAGAAGACATCTTAAGGCAGCCCTGTTCAGGGAAGTTTTTAATGTGTGACATCTTAGTGTATTTTTGGTCTTTGTGGAAGCCGCCCAGAGTGGCTGGGGAGGCCCAGCCAGATGGGCGGGGTACAAATAATAAATTATTATTATTATTATTATTATTATTATTATTATTATTATTATTATTATCCTCACCCCAGGCCCCTTATAGGGGCCTCCATACTATGTTGAAGTAAACACAGCATAAGGAGTCTCTATAGTATATTGTATTTTAAAATGGGGTTTCAGAGTTTTTAGGGGTTTTTGAATGTTTTATGTAGATTTTCAATTCCATTGTTCTGTATGGGACAATGACAATAAAGATAATGTATATCGTATATCGTATATTGATCCTGCCCAATGCCATTTCTGTCCTCATACAACCTGATATGTTATGCTATTTTATAGGCATAGTTATATAACTAAATTCAACGTAGAAATGCAAAGCTGCTGTGGCTTATCAGTGGAACCTGGGATCAAGAAACATTCTTCTGGCAATGATAAGGGACCTAAATCTCTGGTACGTATTGTGATTCCTGGGCGTGCTTATTTTACACATCTTTCTTATGTGCATTTCTTAAAAGAACAAGCATGAATGTGGCTTAGCAGGCTGCAAAGCTCTGCTCAGTCTCTAAGAGAACAGAACACATCCCAGTACAGAAATTTAATAAATTATGTTGTGTCCCTCAGCAAAGGGTAGCGAGAGGGATGAAGCAAAGTCACAGTCATTAAAGCACATCTGCACTAAACCGTTCACTTCTGAAGAGATTAGAAATTATCTGCATGGCTGCAGGGGAAAGGTTTATGCAAAGCAGGGGACCTGCAGTTACAACATCCAGTCTGACCATTCTTACAAACAAGCTCAAATTAGAATTGTGCCCTGTTTCTCCTGAAGGTTCATGACACCAATACCATGAATTTTAAACTTCTGGAATTATACTAGGATTGTGATGCTCCCCTGGGAATCCAGTGGCACAATAAGTATGAACTCAGGGGCTGCCCCATATAGTAGGCTGGAGTGCTAGGTAGTCTGCTGTGTTGTTTAAATAGGTTAATCTTATTGATTTGGTCACTTTTGGCAGTTTAGGTGCAGGGAAATAAAGTTTGGTTTAGCCTGGTGATGCCCTTTAGGTACCTTTCAGGTTGACCCCAAGGCTCATGTCTTAGACTCTGGAGTTAAGGAGGTGGGAAAAGAGCTTCCTTTGAGGCCAAACTCCTGCATCCACCTGGGGTTTTGCATTCCTGGGTGGTGGCAGCTAGGCAAGGCCTCCCTTCTCACCTTCATGGGAGCCATGCCCTACGGTAGTTTCTTAGGCAAGAGTGGGTCACCCAATGACTGTACAGTGGTACCTCAGGTTAAGTACTTAATTCATTCCGGAGGTCCGTTCTTAACCTGAAACTGTACTTAACCTGAAGCACCACTTTAGCTAAGGGGGCCTCCCGCTGCCGCCACACTGCCGGAGCACAATTTCTGTTCTCATCCTGAAGCAAAGTTCTTAACCTGAAGCACTATTTCTGGGTTAGCGGAGGCTGTAACCTGAAGCGTATGTAACCTGAAGCGTATGTAACCTGAGTTGCCACTGTAGTTATCCGGTTATGTTAGTTTCTGCCCCATAGCAACCACCGCCCCCCCCCCCCCCCCCGATTCTAATTTAAGGCCTATATAAAAGTGGCCTAGTCCAACTCCAGCTTATTCTCTGTCTCTATGTTTGCCTATAGGGACGCAACTAGCCCGCCAGTTTTCTATGAGCAAAGCATATCCCTTGGCATGTGATTGGTGAGCGTTCTGCATCTGAAAGTGGTATTGTTCAGGACCTGCTTTGCAATTTGGGTCCTGTTGCAGATGAAGCCCAGCCCTTCAACCAGCCTCTGCCAACCTGGTTCTTTCCAGATCTTTTGGGCTAGACCTCCCATCTGCCTCAGCCAGTACAGTCATGTTGGCTGGAGCTAATGAGAGGTCTAGTCCAAAACATATGGAGAGCAGCTGGCAGGCAAGGGCTGCTTTAGACAATTCCCACTCTTCAAGCATTAAGTGAGGAGTTGAAAATGAAAACATGCCTTCTGAGCAGTTTCCGGCTCCCTGGCATTACTCCTCAACTGCAAATTTCAGCCTTGGCTGTCAGATGGTATAATTTAAAAAGAACCCACTTAGGTGGCCCTTATCATGCAAACAGAGCTAATCTGCTTTACCTCTTTTTAGCTCAGCTTGCCATGCATATCCTTCCAGAATAATATGCTTCAATAAACTGAGCTCTTATGAAAATGGAGTCAGATTACAGAGAATTACTTGCTCCCCCACCCAGTATCTCCAAGAATTCAAATTAAGTACTATAAGAGCAGCAAAGTACACGCCCGCTTCACATTTGCACCTATTTTCCCTAACAGGGAAACCTTCCCTCCCCTGAAGAGAAAATTAGATCAGCTTTCCTATAAAATTGTGTGCACATAAGTGCTAACATTTAGAGACTGCAATTAAACGATCTGTTGAGGAAGCTCTACATTTAGGAAACATTGATGGTCTCTCCTTCTCCAAAAGTGCACAGTGCATGTAAGCTTCATTATCACAAGGACTGTATGAACTCTCGTGCATCAAACTAAACAGGTGTAGGCTCTTGGCAGCCTGAGAATCCCAGCTTGCTTGCTTGATTACAGGAGCTGGGAGTCTTTGTGTTTATGAGTTAAGCTATATCAGCCAAACACTGTGAACTATAGTGTTTTCATAGAATCATACAATTGTAGAGTTGGAAGTGACCCAAGGCAGGAATCTCAACTAGCCACCCACCCTCTGCTTTAAAAAGTAAGTATTTAAGTAACTATTTACCTAACTTACATTCATTTCTGTGTAAAAAAACCCCCACCAAAACAATGTGAAAATGTAATTACATATCATTTGTGGACTTTAAAATAAACAATGTGTGATGGCCTGGGATTCGGACTCGGAGGCTGAACCTGAGGAATCCCAGCCTGCACAGGAGTCCCCGCCTCCAGAACCAGCTGAGCCGGGGCTGGGGCTTGAGCCTGAAGGGTCCTCACCTGTGCTGGATCCTCAGGTGCAGGCACCAGCTGAGTCTGCTCTGGCTCCTGAGGTGATGGAGGACCCATTGCCTGCAGGTGCTCCACTCTCAGCCCCGTCAGGGGAAGCTGAGGTAGCCTCTGGGTCCTGTAACCCTCTAGCCTCTCCTGAGCTGCAGAGGCTCAGGGTAGAGAGGTGGAGGGAAAAAAGTTCTCGCAGGAGGAGTGCTCGCCTCCAGGCCAGGAGAGGCGAGACACCTGTGGACCGGGGCTGCCGTATGCCTCGGGGCAGATAAAAGTCAGCCTGCCCAGTCCCAGGTTGTGGGAGCAACATTGTTGGTAGCCTGTTCCTGCCTGCACCCTGTCCTGCTCTTTTGCCAGAGTTCCTGACCTCACCCGACTCCCTGCCTTGGACCCCGCTTCAGCTTTGACGGACAGCCTCCATACTGCACCCTCAACCTCGGACTGGACTCAGACCTCGCTGCATGGTTAACCCTCGGGACCAGCACACAATGTGAATGAATACCGATAGTATACACTTGACTGATTTCCATTCCTGATCACAGGTGTACTTGTGAACTGTGGCAATTTCTGCTTCCTTCCCCGCCCCCCTTTTTTTGATTGGAATTCTCCAACCTCCCTACGTCTAAGACAATAGCTCTGAATTTTATTTTATTTTATTGCTTGTTTGGAAAAAAAGAAGTGTTTTCATTCAAAATATTCTGAACTAAAAATTCATCAGCAGATGCTATAATGCTGACACTGCCTGAGAAGGTTGAGCGGTACATTGGTTCTTGCGTACAAACAAATGGAAAAAAGCCAGTATTTTACTGACACTCAACGGTTGAATGAACTTGCTATACATCGCCTGCTCTTTCCTGTTCTGCTTTCAGGTTCTGTAAACACAAGTTCTTTTTTAGAGGAAGCTTCAAACTCCTGAAATAAAGACTCCAGGGAAATATCAGAGTCTTGTAAAACCACGGCAGGTGGGTTCAACCATGTTTTTTTTTTTTTTCTAAAGAGCAAGCCTGTCTTCAGGAATGGCAAGGGGGGTAGGGTAAGTACTGGCAGCTAGCTAATGAAACTCTTAAAGATACTGGCTAAGAATTGAAAATTAGGCTGCAGATGGTATTTTTAGACAAAAGACCTTTTCACAAGGTTGGGGAGGGTGTGAATGTGGAATTATTCCTTAAGCATCGCCTGTCGCCTGTCTTAATTTCCATTGCTTCTCAGCCCTTAGCACTCCTTAACTGTATGACAGATTATTATTTTTTATATTAAAAAGATTAAATAACAAGTGATCCATATTAATGAATTCCAAGCGGTGTAGAAAAATAAGACGATTTAAGGGCCAGTTCAAAATGAGGCCGTTAACCTAGGAGTTGGTATGGTACATTGATGCACAGATTTCTTCAATAAGTATTGTCCAACTTTCCTTTCAGGTTGGAAGTCCTCACCAACACTCATTGATGAGGCATCTGATTCCTGGTCCCTGACCATAACATGTGTGAGACACAGTGTGAATACTTTCTAAGCTAGCACTGCCTTCCTCCAGGTGGAGTTATGCCATATTATCAAACTCTTCTGCGAGGTTCTCTGATTTCAAATAATATGACGGGGAAGCCTAGGGGAGTAGCTACCATGCCATGTTAGTTAGGATCCAAATCTTGCATCTGTGTCTACTTCCCTCCTGGAAATTAGAGGCTTTGCAGGGAAACAAGTTCTGCAGCACTATCCAAAGTAGTGAGGCAGGGTTTCCTGAGGTGACACTGATGAGCCCTGAGGAAAAGAGAGACAGTTTGAGGGCAAGAGAAGAGAAGCTACCTGGTCTACCTGCAGCAGTATATACCTGGATGAATGTATATGAATGGCATAGGTCACTGGAAGGAGAGAATGTGAGTCAAGGCTGACTCAGAGGCCATTTCACTATATGTTGGCTGGGGTCCATCCTTCAGTTTGGACTTCAGGATAAAGAAAAACTAAAAGGAGATTGGATCTCAGTCTCAGAGGCTGTGTGAAATGGTTTTAAGAGGCCCCTAAATTAAGCTCTATTTCACCTTTCCCTTCCATCTCCCAGTGACATTTGTCATCAGGACTGATCTTCTTGCCAACCAGAACTTTCTCCACACAGAGAATTATAGCACAAAGCATGAATCCAGAATCCTCTGGAAAATAATAGATGTACAAATCTTCCTGCTGGTTAGCCTTTTATTTGCTAAATTATAAAATGCCAGTGAATAAAGTAATTTATATACTACATTGCTGATGCATATTACAGCACTGGTGTATATACAACCTTTCCCCCCATCTTGACTTATTATTTGAGGGCATGACGAAGAAATATCATAAGAAATTAAAAGTCAGGGGTATTAAATAAACCAGCAGTACTACATTTCAGAAAGAGTAAAAGAAGGTATCCTTTTAACATGAGTTTTAAAATTCACTCAGAGCCGTAATGCTCTGTTTTGGCCTGAAATACCCTTATGTCTTTTGCTAGCTATGCCTGTTTCAGCGAACATGTAGAGAGCTTATGCTTGTCTAGAGTTCCATAAATATTGTAGTCCCCAGGAATGAGTAATGGAACAGTGTCTTCCCTCATTTGCTGTATCTGCATCTGGTCATATTTCATGCCTATTATCAGAAATTATCATACAGGCTGTTGAATGTGATGAAAAATTCAAAGGTTTTTATTTAAGGCATTTTTTCCCAGAAAGCTGTAGGTCAGGCACTATAGATTCATAGAGGTCACAAGAACATATAAAGGGATTCATAGAGGTCACAAGAACGTATAAACGTATCTGTTATTTGCAAGTATTTCTATTTAAATTATCTTAGCATATTTAAGTAAATAGTCTTTGAATTTCATCCATTCTTCCTGGTACTCCTCCTCCTTCTGGTTGCAGACTCTTCCGATCAGGTCAGCTAGCTCCGAAAAGTCCATCATCTTCATCCTCCACTGTTGGCACTTCTTGTGTTTTCCAAAACAATTTTAAAATTCTCACAACTCATTCACCCTCTTCAGGTGTTCACATCCAGGGTTAACGAAACTATACATGTGAGACTGCTCACTAGCCCTGCCCGATCATTGTTCACTCTGCCAACAACAAGTTGGGAGGACGGATCTATAAGGCAGGGAACCATCTGAACTTCTGAATGCTCCGTGTGCTTTTTAGAATCCTGGGGGGGGGGGGAATCTGATTTCTAAAATATGTTAGGAGCCTTCATAAGTGCAAGAGGCTCCCCGCTTCAGACAGTTGCCTTCCAACTCATGGAGTGTGACAATTTCGACAATGTGATAGTAACCTAGTGAATGGATTCCTATGCTCTGCCCCATGTTCAGTTAACACTGGATGTCAACTAGCAACTATATGATGCGTAGAAATACACCCATTTCACAGAAGAGCAACTATTGACTGAGAGGGAGACAAGCAAAACTAAGGTAATAAAAAATGCCCGTGGTGACCACATATTACTCAAAAAAGGACTGAAAGAGGGCAGAGATTTGCATAAAATTTGCATGTGCCAGTTTATATGTGTAGATGCACACTTAGAAATAATTTCTATTATTTATATGGAAGTACATTATATCTCATTATATCTATATATCATTATAGGGACGCGGGTGGCGCTGTGGGTAAAAGCCTCAGCGCCTAGGGCTTGCCGATCGGAAGGTCGGCGGTTCGAATCCCCGCGGCGGGGTGCGCTCCCGCTGCTCGGTCCCAGCGCCTGCCAACCTAGCAGTTCGAAAGCACCCCCGGGTGCAAGTAGATAAATAGGGACCGCTTACTGGCGGGAAGGTAAACGGCATTTCCGTGTGCTGCGCTGGCTCGCCAGATACAGCTTTGTCACGCTGGCCACGTGACCCGGAAGTGTCTCCGGACAGCGCTGGCCCCCGGCCTCTTGAGTGAGATGGGCGCACCAACCCCAGAGTCTGTCAAGACTGGCCGGTACGGGCAGGGGTACCTTTACCTTTACATTATATCTCACCATGTTGAGGAAGACTGTGTCGAGGTGGCCTGGGTGCCTGCTCAGTCTACTATACAGGTACTAACTGTTGAAGGGCAACCTGAAAGCCCCTGTTCTCCTTTCTTAAGGTTCTTTATCTTTAAACCAGGCTTAGAACCACAGAACCATAGAGTTGGAAGGGAGTGCAATGGTGATCTAGTCCATGTTGGAGTGTTGTGGGTATCAAGGAGTTAACACACTGTGCTAAGTGGAAATGCTGACTCAGCAGCATGTGATGAGTCAGCATCATGAGACATAGGGTGTTGACTAATTGGTCTATAGCCAGCTAGTATAAAAAGGTATGGTTGACGTCCCCACACTGGCTTCTCTCCTGTACGTAATTCCACCTATGTATGCCGATTCCTGAATGTAAGAAGACTACTTTATCATGATGCATGACTGCAACTGGAATTAAGCCCTACCTGAAGTACAGCTTGACTCCTGAGTGCTTCATACAGGGCTTACATACATCACAACATTCCAACGCTCTGCAATGTAGGAATCTTTTCCCCCAGTGTGGGGCTTGAACCCATGACTTTGAGATTAACATAAGGTTACAAATCAATCCCCTGACAAAATCCATCTATTTCATAGGAAGTTGAAAAGTGTCCCCAGATTCATTGGAAAAAATCTGGTAACCTTATATTAACAGTCTCATGCTCTACCAACTGAGCTATCTCAGTGTTCAGTCAAAGAACTCTACAAATAGAGGACACCTTCAAATAGAGGATTGCTACCTGCACCCAACAATTTCACTCAGTGTACACATTCTGCTTGGAACTTTTCCAGAGCTGTCACTGCAAAGAAGTAGCCATTAATTTGAATGGGCTGTATGTTGAAGAAAGCTTGTCCATTCTTTTGTATTGAGAGTGCAACTCCCACCCTGGAAATATATTATACATTCTGCAACAGACAGCATGCAAATTAAACATTTAAGCAAATGCATCTATTAAAAAAGCTGAGGAAGCAGGATGAATATGCAATATGCAATTACTTATTGTTATTAAATAATGAACTCCTGCGGTTTGTTTGTTAGTCGGATAATGTCATTTGAAATATTCCCCATGTTCCTCCCAGAGCATTTTTAACAGGAAGGCATCAAGGACACAATGGAGTGCCCAAGAGTTTGCTTTTCCATCTCCATGTCTGCAGGCGACACTACTGCAGAGCTGAACAGACAGGAGAACTATAAGAAAAAACGTTTGCTTGCACAATGCACTTGCCTTAATTTTTCGCTATTATATTCCCCAAGTCAACATATATTTCTCATTCCCTGCTTTGCCGTTGGAGACGTGGTAGACTTTTTGCTTTGTAGGCATAACTGTTTGCAATAAACACATTCCATCCTTTGATTTCCTTGCTCAGCAGAGCACCTGACGTAGGTAGATAGCTGCCAAGATTAAACCATATGGTTTATTCCGCCAGTGGAAAACTATATAGATGTGCAGTACCTAAATATAAAAATGTACATTTTTCTCAGATGAAGAGAAATATGCATTGTTGAAAGGAACGTTTCCAAATTAGATGTAGTGTGTCATGTATGAGCCTTGTGAAAGTAGCTTGTCAAAGCCTCTTGTTTACTATCAAGGATGAATTGTGCTCTCCCCTGGGCTCACAGAACCGGAAGCACAAGTTCAGTGAGCCAAGGGAGAAGCATGCTTCCTCCTTGATCCCACCAGATATCTTTGCTCCCATGATCACCACAAAATCTGCTACACAGTGTAAAGAACCAGGGACTTGGACCAGGGTGAAGTAGGTATAAGGCACTGGGCAACTTGAACTAAACTTGGTATTCTTCTCCCCTGCCCCACTGGGACAGCTCTCAA
The DNA here is from genome assembly GCF_951804945.1 of Podarcis cretensis. Lineage (NCBI taxonomy): Eukaryota > Metazoa > Chordata > Lepidosauria > Squamata > Lacertidae > Podarcis > Podarcis cretensis. The sequence continues at coordinate 82,116,218 of NC_137174.1, read as the reverse complement.
CGGCCACATTCACATGATACATTTAAAGTACAGTGGTGCCTCGCAAGACGAAAAGAATCCGTTCTGCAATTCTCTTCATCTAGCGGTTTTTTCGTCTTGCGAAGCAAGCCCATTGACAGCTTAGCGGATTAGCGCTATTAGCGGTTTAGCGGCTTTTAGCGGCTTTTAGCGGCTTATCAGCTTAGCGGATAAGCAGATAAGCGGCTTAGCAGCTTAGAAAAAGGGGGGGGAGGGGGAAAAAGTCGGAAAAACTTGCAAGACATTTCGTCTTGCGAAGCAAGCCCATAGGGAAATTCGTTTTGCGAAGCGCCTCCAAAACGGAAAACCCTTTCGTCTAGCGGGTTTTTCGTCTTGGGAGGCGTTCGTCTTGCGGGGCACCACTGTACTGTGATACCACTTTAAACAGCCACGGCTGCTCCCAAAGGTTTTTGGGAACTGTAGTTTGTTAGGAGGGCTGAGAGAGTTGTCAGGAGGTCCCTATTCCTCTGACAGAGCTACAATTCCCAGAATTCCCTGTGAAGAGGAGACTTGGAGTCTCCTAACAACTCCCAGAACCCTTCACCAGCTCCCAAAATTCTTTGAAGGAAGCCACGAGTGTATAAAGTGGTATAAAAATTTTTTAAATGTATGTTTTAAATGTTGCCAGACTGAAGGCCACCGAGACCGTATAACACCGGTCCTGAAAGATCTTCACTGGCTCCCAGTACATTTCCGAGCACAATTCAAAGTATTGGTGCTGATCTTTAAAGCCCTAAATGGCTCTGGTCCTGTATACCTGAAGGAGCGTCTCCACCCCCATCATCCAGCCTGGACACTGAGGTCCAGCGCCGAGGGCCTTCTGGCGGTTCCCTTGCTGCGAAATTACAGGGAACCAGGCAGAGGGCCTTCTCGGTAGTGGCACCCGCCCTGTGGAATGCCCTCCCAGCAGATGTCAAGGCAATAAACAACTATTTTACTTTTAAAAGACAACGGAAGGCAGCCCTGTTTAGGGAAGTTTTTAATGTCTGATGCTGTATTGTTTTTGATATTCAGTTGGAAACCACCCAGAGTGGCTGGGGAAACCCAGCCAGATGGGCAGGGTATAAATAATAAATTATTATTATTTATTATTATTATTATTATTATTATTATTATTATTATTATTATTAGGAACTACTGGCTTGATGATTAAGGAGGTGAGGGACATAGCTCAGTGGCATGCATGCAAAAGGTCCCAGGTTCAATCTATAGCATCTTCAAGTAGGGCTAGGAGAGAATGCAGCCTGAAACCCTGGACAGCTGCTGCCAGTCCCTGTCAACCATTCTGGGCTGGACAGACCAATGGCCTGATTCACAATAAGGCAACTTCCTATGATTCCGTCATGGCTTCAGCACCAGTCATATAATGGCAATAGAACAAGCTTCATGAGCTGAGCCAGTTCAGGGATCTGATGAACCAACATGGGTCTGAATGACTCTGTGTAAGTGCTACTTCAAGCTTGCCATCTCAGTTTGAGCAATGTGTCTCATTAGTTTCCTTCCCTGCTCTGGAACGCCATGGGGAGTGCTGATGTGGGGGGGGGGGCAAGGCAGTGTACTTGGGTGCAATGTGTCACTAGGCTGGTGACGGCTGGTGGAAGCTTGGCCTAGCCAGCAGAACTAAAGGGTGTGTGGAATTGCTCTGTTATTTCTCATTAGTTAGTAAAGAGTTTTAAGAGCAAATCCTGATGTCTTTAAGATGACCTTTCAACATTAAGATGAAAGAATTTGGTATAAAAAGAAACCAAGAAAAAGAACAAATGTGAGAAACAGCTTGGACTGCTTTATCATTCTATTAATAACTTCTTTAATCCAGGATATTGCAAGATAACAAAAGCTACTCCTTTAAGAGGACAAAAAAATAAGCTTCAGAAACTGGTTTTTATTGGTAGCGAAGGCAGGAACATCCACTCTAATAGAACAATTTAAATGCATAACTGTTAAAACAAATTCTTTAACTATTCCCTCCATGTTCTGACATTCATCATGTTGACTAGCGAGACATCACTTATTCATAAAATACTTGGTCACTGGGGAAAAAGGCATTTAAAGGAGGGGGAGGGAATTGAATGATTGCTGGATGGTCTATAATATCAGCATTTTCAAACAGAATTGTGTTAGAGGCAGAAGGGACCGTCCACTTTGTTTTACAGATTTCATTCCCTATTCTCACACATGTTTAATTTTTTTTGTTTTAAGCTGCATCTGCCTGGTGGGAGATCTGAGACTACATATTTTTGAAAAGCTGCTGGTGGGGGAGCAAATTAGCAGTGAAATTGTGGGGGGCCTGACAAAGTTAGAATCAGTCTGCGAAAGCTTACAATTACGTTTTTCTAGAGATGTCACATTCTTTCCAAATGGGTAACTGTAATAGTCTCTTGAAGGAAAAAACAACATAGACTCTTGTGGCACCTTTCAAAGACTTTCAAGTAATATTCTCTGTTATTATTTCTATAACAGATGAATATCCCTTTGTCAGGCTCACCAGCCATGGACAAACCTGTATCTGAAGGCTGACTCGCCGCATCTCTGAGGACAACCAAAGTGTTTTGGGGACAAAGTAACTTTACTATGCCTTTGCTTTGTTCCACCCTGGGTGAGTCACTACCAAACTTGGTCCTAAACATAAGCTAGGAGAGCTTGTAATGCTCATCTCAAAAAGAGAGATGCATGAGGAGGAATTAAGGTCTGAGCTTGAAGAACTTCTGTCTTACCTACCTCCTACGTTCTACCCATTCAGACAGCCCCTCTATCCCAGCCACCCTTCCTGCTTTCCCACATTGATAAACAGGTCAACAGCTATAGCTGCAGCAATCTGCTCATGGTCAGAGAGTTCTCTCAGGGCAGGACCTGGTGCTGGTGCACTGTGTATTTTTTCCAATGGCTGCTGTAGTGTTCTTGGGGAACTAAATTTCTGTACTGAAACTGTAGAGGAAGTAAAGATGAAGCAAAGTTTGGGAGTAGATAACAAAGCTTGTAGGGTGGTGGATCTGCAAAGACTTCAGTACATTTCCAGGCAGGGATACACACACACACACACACACACACACCCAGTGCACTAGCAAATCTGTTATTTGAAAGGAAATACTCCTAGAGTCAAACCTGTTGGGGAAAGATTGATCAAAGGAAGGAGATTCGCTCAGCCTAATCATTATGTTTTAAGCCAGAACAGTCCATTATTAAGTGAGAAGTGAAGACTATTTATAAAGAGAAAGGGGCTGTGAATTGGAAAGCAATTTATTTGTGTCATCAAGACTCCTCAGATTTTAAAAGAGCTGTACCATATGCCTTAGACAGCAGCTCCATTTATAGCACACCAGCTGCTGTACTACACATTACCGATGTAGACAGGGTCAAAAACTAGATTATGTATTTGGAGGAGATCTTTTCTAAATATGTTTTTGATGCTTTTTTTTAAAAAAAAACCCTCCTTTGTAAAATGCTGGAGCATTATTTCAAATATAATCTGGTCATGGGTGGTGGTGATTTGTAGGTGCTTCAACCTGATGTGGACAGGATACAAATAAGTCCAAATCAGCCAAATTCAGTTCAGGATTTGGTTGAATCCAGTTCCCCACTCACTTTATCATGTGCTGCAAGAAGGAACCACATTGCAATAGCTCCCACACTGTCAGCATAATGTTAAGAAGTGGCCCTTAGTCTGTAGTTTACAAAGTTGGCTTGTGTCAATAAACTCTGGTTAACAATAACTCAGGTGAACTCAGCTCTGGGTTTGGAGGACATGCCACACCATGGTTATCTGAAACTGAAGAGAAAGTTTCTGATCTTATCTCATGAGTGCAAGGCTCACTGTGACATTTTCTTGTCATGCTAAACTGCAGTAATGGCCTTTTTGAAGGTGTGCTTCCAGCCCATGACTCCAGTGCCTAGATATATATTGGCACACTTGTCAATCTAGCCATCAACCATGCTAAGCATCCAAGCACCGCACTGGGAACCCTGAACTTTTATTTAGTAGCCCTCAAAAGGTTCTTGAAAATATCTCTCCCCAAAAGAATTATCGAACTGTTAGGAATGTTATTAATATTATGGGCTTCATCACACTATTTCATATTTAGAGATCTATCTAACATCGATGTGGCCAGTCTGAAACACTCATTCATCATCATTATGCCTTGCATCTGACTTTCCAGGGCTGTCCATTTTCATCATTTTTACTTTTGTTGCAAAATTGCACAGAACAGAAAGATGCCAAGGCTACAAGGAATTTTATAGTTTTAACCCCTATTTTATTACCTTTAATAGAAACTAACCAACACCAGTAAACCAAAGAGAAGAAGAAGTTCTGGGTTCACAGTGCCTGGAAGGAATAGCTTTTCATAAAATCCCTTGTAAGTTTTTATGTGACCCAGCAAAATTAGTTGTGTCTAAGCCTCATTCCATGGATTTCAACAGGGCTTAACTGAAAATCCATTTTGCTAGATTATGTCTGTGAAACAGGATAATGTGTTGTGCTGTTCAACTTTCAGTGGTGTGGGGTAGAAGTCATCATATTGCAAGACTCAACCTCTTAGCAAATAATGTTGCTGTATTTTTTGATGTTTAAAATATTTGGGTGGGAGTCAACTAACTTTTACTTAAGAGTATATTACTTATTAAGGGACGCAGGTGGCGCTGTGGGTTAAAGCCTCAGCGCCTAGGGCTTGCCGATCGAAAGGTTGGCGGTTCGAATCCCTGCGGTGGGGTGCGCTCCCGCTGCTCGGTCCCAGCGCCTGCCAACCTAGCAGTTCGAAAGCACCTCCGGGTGCAAGTAGATAAATAGGGACCGCTTACCAGCGGGAAGGTAAACGGTGTTTCCGTGTGCGGCTCTGGCTTGCCAGAGCAGCAATGTCACGCTGGCCACGTGACCCGGAAGTGTCTCCGGACAGCGCTGGCCCCTGGCCTCTTAAGTGAGATGGGCGCACAACCCCAGAGTCTGTCAAGACTGGCCCGTACGGGCAGGGGTACCTTTACCTTTTATATTACTTATTGAAATGAATAGCCTTAACATAGTCATGTCCATGAACCTCAATGGGTCTACTCCGAGTTTGAATTTGTTTTTTAACAACTGTAAGTCACTTTGAGACATTTTATGTAGAAAGCATAATAAAGAACTATCAGGTCACGATATTGATTCATTAAGTCCCAGGATAGCATACCAAAAAGCTTGGATATCCTATGGCAAACTGACTCCCAAAGATTTTGCAAAGTTGCCCACTACAGCAGAACCTGACATTTGTCCATTTTGAAACACATTTTGTTAATTTTGGCCCACTTCTTCAATCTTGAATCCTGATTCTGTCTAAGGTGGCACTGGCTACTTCTCACAGTGTGGTGTCATCTGCAGATTTGATGAGCATCCCCTCAATACCTTCATCCAAGTTGTTTATAAAGATGTTGAACAGCAAGAGGCATAGGAAAGAACCGTGTGACACCCTACTTGTCACTTCTCTCCAGGATGGTGAGGAACCAGTAGTGAGTACTCTTTAACCACCCTGAGATCTTGTGATAAAGGGTAGTGTATAAATCAGAAGAAGAAGAGGGGGAGGAAGAAGAAGAATCCTGATTGTCCATGGTAAATAGTCATATAGGGCAGGGATCGGTGACTCTCTCAATTTCAGTTTCTCTATGTTTCTACTTTTTCCAGTCTTAAACTCATTTCACATCTCCACATCAGTTTGCTTGAAAATTTATCAGCATTTTTGTGTGAATTTCTCTTAATTTACACATTTTCCTGTGCTATCTTGCCTGATACACACGTTTGCAAACCAAATTACTCCAATACAATGTATGTTTCTACATTGTTTCCACTAGTTCAGGCATTTTTAGACACAGTGTAGCCTAGCCTATGCATTTTGGTGCACATAAATTCAGCTGGACCTGCATTGCAAAATTCAGGGAAGTGTTTCAGGAAATGGTAATTTGCCTTTAAATGCAAAATGGATTGAATTTCTGCCCCATTCCTGGCTGAAGACTGGGCAGGATTGGGCCATTACATCCCCCCCTTAATATAATAATCAAGCTGAGTGTCAAACTCCTTTGGAGATAATCTTAGGTGGTCGTTTTGTCTACCCAGCTGCAGCACACATGCTTTACTTCATTTGACTATTAGTTAACAAACACAGTCTGAAATATTGTGATGAGGCCTACTGGCATCTTGCAAATCAGTTTATAGCTCTAGATATCAGCTGGAAGAACTAAAAGTAGTTATTTCCCGTAATTGTGAATGATATCAGTTAATTATATGCATGGCTAGTTAAGAAACCAGGGGCTATAAAATCATAGGATAATGAAAAGAACAGTTCTAATAGCTTTTATTTATTGCCTCTGCTATCACCAAAGACCACAACCACTATTATAAATGTATAAACAATACCAGTGAAGGCTTAATGCATTTTATCACTGATCTCCTTTGTCTGGGGCCTACCGAGAAGCTTTGTGCTCAATGTATTGTGTAATTAAGATCCTTTTTACTGGTTTGCAAAGCTGAGACTGTTATCAAATAATTTATGTAGGAAATGAACAGCAGCTAGTGCAGTAACATGCAATGTGGCAATAAGAATCCTGTAAATATTAGACACTCGTATTAATTGCTACCATGAGCAACTAGGCAAGCGGCTAAGATAGAAATGATTGTCACCCCAGCTTGTGTCTTGGTTACAATGAGATGTGTTATCAAGCTGCGATCTTCAGACATCAGAATTTTGATGCTGATCAACGGCTTTCACAGAAATGACAGAAATAGAAGTGGCCATGTGATGCCAAATTATTAACCAGTTTTTAAAATGGGGGCAGTGTTACTGACTTACTGCATTTATATCATGTACTTTAGTCAAAAATGCATTCTGAGTGGCTTACAAAAATCAGTACCTAGACAGATGCTTGTTCTCAGGTTCACAATCACACAAGGAAAAAAGAATGGGAGAGAAGGGGAAATCAAGTTTTGTGTGTCTCATTACTATAGAACACTGTTCCTAACTGGGTTGTTATGCCCAATACTCAGTAGCATCAGACTGGCTTGATTGATTTGTTGTTGTTTTTAATCCATGATAATTTTTCCTTTCTGAAAACTCTATTTGTAAGGATGAACTAGACATTAAAATGAAACAAAAGCCATCTGGGAATGCTAGGAGTCTGAGGGTACTTTCAGGTTACCTACTTAATGAGCATCCAAACAGATACGTTTTGAGGGAAATTAGATGGCATTGGTTATTTGATGAGCGTTTATTCTGATTTGTTGGTAGAGAAGTTAGATGACGTTGCAAGTGTTATCTCACATTTCCCAACGCATTTTCCCTGTCGCTTTCCTTATCCCAAAAAGCCTGAACCTGCTGGGTTTGCTTGTAAGAGAAACCTCTCCTTTTACCTTTTAAAGGTGAAAGATGAAAGGGTACTTGTGGAACACCTGACCACCTCAAAAATAAAGTGAGCACCACCACAACAACGAAGAGCCCATCATTAAACTTTTCTCTCTCATGTCAAGAATTTTTCAAATGCAATTTCTTTTCTCATTAATTCATGGTTAAAAAAATAATAATAAGCAGAAGAATTTTCAGCACAGCATTAATCATTGCCAAATCAATACTCTATGCCAAAGGGCTGCGATGCCATTTAAATGGCATATATAGTTTGACAAAAAGGCACATCTCTCCTAACTTGTGAAGCTACTTCACATGAGTAAATACACACACGCACACAAATTTTCAGTATGCAAGACTCAAGTGGCCCATTTTTACTCACTGCTGTTGTATTATAGTAAAACCCCATGAAGAACCTTCAAGAGGCAACTGGTTTTCTATTTCCTCCAGGCAAAAGGAAGTGCTGGAAGCTTGGTTCAGCAGATCCCAGGTTCCTCTAGATCACTGCCAGTTGTTTTATAGTGGGAACAGATCACAGCCTCTTGCAACTTGGACATCCCTGCTGTATACCATTAGCAAACTCATTCTCTAAGTATGGATTCTTGTGTAGCAAAAAAATATATATTATCCATGTACAGGTGAGTGTGGTGGTGGTGGTGTGTGTGTGTGTGTGTGTGTGTGTGTGTGTGTGTGTTAGCCTGCTTGAGGAAACTTTTTTGAAGTTCAAAAATGTTTAGAAAAAGTTCCAAAAAAAAACAACAACCATCCAGTTGGAGTATGCTTGGGGGGTATGGGAAGACTGCTGGATAGAGAGGGGAGGAATGGAAAACTGGGGAGGAATGGAAAATGTAATGGAGTATCCTGAAACCCAGTATCCTGACTGGCTGGCTAGAACCCTAAATAGGACTATTCCACACTGCAACATTTTCTTGCAGCTCCCATTTGTCAGGCTCTAAAACAGATTCTCAGAGGAGGACATGCCTTTCACAAACAGGCTCAGTGCATTTGAATAAATACTGACGAATCTCTTACTTAAATCAATTATTGCTCCGTCGGTGATGAATGAACATGGGCATTTGTGTCTGTCTCCTTTAAAGTATGTCTAATATACTTTGCATGGTATCTAAATTGGCTACTCACTCTCATATCTTGATCAGAAAATGGTGCCACACACCCAGATGCTATTAGTCATCCTGTGTACACTGCTGGCATAAACTCCTTAATTTACTCATTTGTGAACTGTAATAGGAGGTTTTGCTTCTCTGTCACACACATGAATAAGAAACAACAAGGAGATGCATGGATCCCATTTCTTCTGGTTATACTTCCAAACAGTCTGACATTCCAGCACATCTCAATAGTCAGGTTTCCAAAGTGCAGCCTAAGCACTGCCTTAGTACTCATTCCTAGCATTTAAAATTCTCCCATTTCATTTGCAGCTCAATGTTCTTAATTTAAGCTTCTCACATCTTTGGTTAAATTAGCTGTCTCGTTCTAATTAACAGTTTGTACACTTGAGAAATATAACCTCTTGTTTTAAGAGTAATGACTCTTTCCTATTCTCGCTGTCTACTTAATTTGTTCTGTGTCAGAGAGGGTAGAGATGGGAGCATTAATTACAGGGAAAGGTAAGTTTTCAACCTCCATGTTCAGCATTTACTAGGTGTTTCCTTGAGCAAAGATATCTTCATGGCTTACCCTAATGAGATCATCAAAGATCTTCTGCCATTTGTGTTGAGGTGTTACAGGTTATATTGCTAGGTTCAGCACATCACTGAAAATGTGGCATGGAAATTAACGGAAATGTCAACAACCCAGTTTTAGAAAGCTGCCAGGACAATGGAAGAAGTTCATGGAAAAGCCATCTCTCCTGGATATTATTGCTGTTGCCAGTGAGAGCAATCAGGTTGGTGGGCCCGCAGGATATGACCTTCTCTGCAATGATCCCACATCTTTGGAGTTTGACCTGGCATAAGCTCCATGGCTACAAGTTTGTATGCAAATACTAATTTTTTTTGCCATATTTGGTAACATGGGAAGCTGCTTTATAAAGAGTCAAATCATTGGTCCACCCAAGTCAGTACTGTTTACACCAGGGTTTGGGAAACCTGTATCTCAAACTGCATTTGGACTACAACTTCCATCATCCCTGGTGCAAGGTAAAAGTAAAGGGACCCCTGACCATTAGGTCCAGTCATGACCGACTCTGGGGTTGCGGCGCTCATCTCGCTTTATTGGCCAAGGCAGCCGGCGTACAGCTTCTGGGTCATGTGGCCAGCATGACTAAGCCGCTTCTGGCAAACCAGAGCAGCGCACAGAAACGCTGTTTACCTTCCCGCAGGAGCGGTACCTATTTATCTACTTGCACTTTGACATGCTTTCAAACTGCTAGGCTGGACGGAGCAGGGACCGAGCAATGGGAGCTCACCCCATCGTGGGGGTTCAAAATGCCGACCTTCTGATCGGCAAGTCCTAGGCTCTGTGGTTTAACCCACAGTGCCACCCGCGTCCCTAGGGATAATGCAAACTGTAGTCCAAAAACAGCTGGAGACCCAAGTTTGGGAAAAGCTGGTCTTACACTGACTGGTAATGGCTTTCCAGGGTTTCAGGTAGAACACACTCAGAGGCTGAATCTGAGACATTCTCCATTTCCATTTCCACTTTCCTCCCAGTTCATTTTTAACCTGCTTGGAAATGTGACCAGGTTTGAAAGTCGCAGATTGAAGCTTCTCCCCACAGCTTTAATTCTGACACCAAATCACGTAACAAGGAAGAGAATCATTTAAGGGGAACCTCCCTCCCAACCCTTCTATTATATTTTTTGTGGGATCACATGCTTCACATTAAGGAACTTGTGCAGTAGGCGTCAAGTTGGATGCTGCAATTTGTCACTATGCAAATCTGCAAGTGACACAGCTTCAAGGCATGAGGGCTACTAAGTTTTAAAAAGATGCCTCTTGCAGAGGAATATTAACTTAGGAGTTTGATGAGGCTGAGGCACTGTACACTGGACTGAAAACAAATGCCCGCTTGGCATCTCTTCCTAGCTTCCTATAATATAACTTGCCTAACCAAAAACACATGATTGCTCCTTTGGAAGAAAGAAAATCCCAGCTTGGGTTGCTGGATCAGGCCAATGGCCCATCTAGCCCATCATTCTGTTTTCACAGAGGCAACCAGATGCCCATTAGAAGCCTGCAAGAAAGAGCTGCGTGATTCCCAGCAACTAGGACACAGAGGCACACTACAGTGGTACCTCGGGTTAAGTACTTAATTTGTTCCGGAGGTCCGTTCTTAACCTGAAACTGTTTTTAACCTGAAGCACCACTTTAGCTAATGGGGCCTCTTGCTGATGCTGCGCCGCCGGAGCACAACTTTTGTTCTTATCCTGAAGCAAAGTTCTTAACCTGAAGCACTATTTCTGGGTTAGCAGAGTCTGTAACCTGAAGTGTATGTAACCTGAAGCATATGTAACCTGAGGTACCACTGTACAGCCAACAGTAGAGGTGGAACCATTGAGAGCAGATACTGATATTGTGAACTGCCATGAGACCTCCAGGTATAGGGCGGTATATAAATTCAATCAAATCAAATCAAATTAAATTGTTTAATCCTCCAACAATTTGTCTAACCTTCTTTCAAAGCCATCCTAGCTAGTGGCCGTCACCACGTCTTGCGGGAGCAAATTCCATATTTTAACTAGAGTTTAATAGAGATAATATAAGTAGAAAAGACTCCCTGCTGTAACAGTTACATTAGAACACAGGGAAACCGAACCTCAGCATGTGACTACAAAGGTGGAGTTAAAGGCATGGCTATAGTGCCTGAAGAGAACTAGAGTAAGGATGGAAGGATTGGTCAATTTGGTTCTCTATGTTTCTCATTCTTCCAATCTTAACTTCAGTTCTCCACATTTCGCCTCAGTTTGCAATTTATTTGCAATTTAAAAAAAAGTTCTCATGAAAATTCATCAACTCCACCCCACAAAGAATCCTGGGAACTATAGTTTGCAAAGGGTGCTGGGAATTGCAGCTCTGTGAGAACTAAACTACAGTTTCCAGGATTCTTGGGGGGTAGGTGGGTGTGCTATAGATGTATGGTGTCTACGAAGGCTGAATGTCCTCATAGTCGAGAGACATCTGGGCTCTTTCCCAAATCCCCTCAGGGTGGTAATAGGCATTTCCCCCCTCTCAATTGCATCTAATTTTAATTTTGCAACACATTACCCATGCCTTTGTTCATGCCAGAAAGCAACTTTTTCTGGGCAGTTCTTGGGTTATAAAAAGAGTGTGGGTATATGCTACTTGATCTGTTTCATATTCTGTTGCATCAGCTCATTTGAATCAGATCCCAAAGGACTCAACAGTGTGGGCTTAATTTTAAACTACAATTCATCACCTCCATTAGTCCAGTTAGCTCTAATATCCCAGAGAGCTCCATTCTGGCTTTATTATTTGAGTATTATTTATTCATAGCTATAATAGTTTTCAGAACTGGACCAATCCTACTGGAATATCTATGTTAGCTAACTCAGTGTAATCAAAATATGCTATTCTATTACTCACACATTTGGCAGGCAAAAAGTCATAGGTGGCTACCCATTTTCTTCCATTAAACTATGAAAAGATGGCCATGATTGGTTTTCATCCTGATCGTGACTCAAGGCAAATTAACTTTCAGTTTGAATTTTGATGAATTTCGGTGGACTGTAGATTGTTCAGTTAGAAATCCTTGCTCTATTTTTCATTCTAAATGCCATTTGAACAGCAAATTTGACAGGTTATTAAGATTTTAGTATCACTTTGGCAACAGTTTCCCCAGCTTTTGTTATGTCTTGCATCCAGAATTCAGATAGGTTAATTAAGTTTTCTTCTTCTCCCCATTTGACTAACATATACCCACCTACCTCCTCTGCTAAAAACGCTAGTTCAAGCTTGACCTTGTACATTTTTTCTAGATATATGTTACTACATGCAATAAGAAAGAAAAGTGGGTATGTTTTTAAGCTTAGTCTTTTCAAATTGACATTTGCAGCAATTTTCCTTTAAGATTTTGAGACTTGTACTCTCTATGGTCATGGCACTAATTGTAGCAGAATAACAAGTCTAGGAAATCATCTGAAGGAACACAATACTGTTGAGCCATTAAAGCTAAGCAATTTTATTTCAGGACTGCATCTTTTAAAATAAAATCAATGTCTGGTAGTCTTATATAAAATGTTTTGGATTTACCTGAAAGAAGACAGAGATAAATACATAATTCTACTCTGTTGACTTCTGGCAAATTTCAGAGGCCAGTTTCAGAGGCCTCCCAAGGCATGGCCTTTTCTGTGTTGCCATCCACAGAAACACTCTCCTCAGTGACCCTGGGCCAAAATTTAACTTCTTTTTGGCACCAAGCTAAGAATTTTTTTTTATACATTCAAGCATTTGAATGTTGGTACCTGTCTCAGGGACGTGGGTGACGCTGTGGGTTAAACCACAGAGCCTTGGACTTGCCGATCAGAAGGTCAGCGGTTTGAATCCGCGCGATGGGGTGAGCTCCCGTTGCTCAGTCCCTGCTCCTGCCAACCTAGCAGTTCAAAAGCACGTCAAAGTGCAAGTAGATAAATAGGTACCGCTCTGGCGGGAAGGTAAACAGCGTTTCTGTGCACAGCTCTGATTCGCCAGAAGCGGCTTAGTCATGCTGGCCACATGACCCGGAAGCTATACGCCGGCTCCCTCGGCCAATAAAGCGAGATGAGCGCCAAAACCCCAGAGTCGGGCATGACTGGACCTAATGGACAGGGGTCCCTTTACCCTTTACCTACCTGTCTCTTGTTTGAACAATGGATGACTTTTTAGCTGATCTTATGGCAGCAAAATGTGCACCTTCTCACAATAATAATAACAACAACATATAAATAGCTTGACTGTGTAATGTGGAGTAAATTGACCCTCACTTATTGTCATCCAGATGTTGCCTTAGTCTTCAGATGTTGCTGGAATACACCTCCTGTGTGTAGTGGCCGTCATGGCAGTTAGAACCCAATGTATTTGGAGGGTCATACTTCCCTCCCCCTCAATTTAATGCCAGGGCAGGCCCAAGAAGTTTTGCTGCCTGAGGCAAAGATGGCGCCCCCATTCCACATACAGTGGCTGACTGGATTGGCAGTTTAATGTTATTTCAACTCTGGCAATGAGATAGCATCCTCCACAGCGCCTGTGGGCAGCAGGCTAGTCCAAGGAAATGCCTGGGGCAGATGTGTCACTTTGCCTAATGGGAGGGCCAGCCCAGTTTAATGCATTAGGGAATCTGTACAAGTGAGAGACTGAACAAAGCATAATAGTTGCATGAACATTGTATCTTGAATGTCAATCAGGTGGCATTATGTTCTCAACTATAAAACTTTGTGAAAACTGTGCAGGCTGCATCACTGAAAATTGAGTTCCAGGTCTCCGAGATCAGAAAAGCGCTATCTGATCATGTGTAAATATAACCTGCCTGAGTGTTAATGACAAGATAGATGGAGAGTTGTGCAAACTATTCTGATCCAGCCATTTCTTGGCTTTTTCACTGCCAGAGTAATCAGGTTGGGCTGCTCAGCGGCAGATATATTGTTCCTTTTGATTTATGATATCATCGATCCTTGCTCCATATCTCAAACTTTTATAAAGTAGAATGCTGGCTCTCTTTTTAACACGTTCTTGTTGCTTAAAGTTTTGAGAACTTTAGAAGCCCTTTCCTATTAGTAGTTATTTGTGTGCATTCTATAACATTTTTTAAAAAAGTATTATTTTCAAATCATGCAACCAGATGTTTGCAAAGCTATGGTAGTATTGGACTTTTGCACATGCACACACCTTCCACTGTCCCTACACCCCAGTGAGAATTTCTGATCCAGGTTATATGCCTCGTAGATTTGACAACCTCTCTCTGACCTGACCTCAGAAAGTCTTTACTTTGATCACAGTATCGGGGACATAAAAATACAAAACAAACTGCAGGCACTTTCTCCCCACTAAATTCCCTTCATGTCTTGTTCCAATAGCATTGTGGTTTGCATGGGAATTCCACTAAAATTGAGCTCTTTTTTTCCTTCCATTTTGGCAGTGGTTTTAATGCAAACCACTTGTGCTACAGAAAACAGTGAATTGAAGTGTGCCGAGTCGGTTGTGCAACCAAGTTGGCTGCATGGGTGAGTTGACCATACAGCCACCCCCTGAAGAGAGTAGGCTTAAACTCACTGCCCATGAGTGGTTAGCACTGAAAGGTGCTTGGCAAGTTTCCACCAGTGCTTCCAATGGCGCATTTGCACTGCATCAACCTGGACGCCACCTGGCCTCCATCCTCTCTAACCTGGTATGCAGCAGTGATGTGGGTGACTGGAGGACAGGTAAGCAGCAATGCCCCATTCTGCCATTTGCTGCAGGAGGGGTGTACCAGGGAAGAATTCAGTGTGGTCAGAGAAGAATTCCTTGAGCCAGACAGAGAATCATGCCCTGAGCTTAAAGTACTCCATCCTTGCTCCAAAGTGTGGCAGAATGTTCAGAGCTCCCATACGTGCATTAAATATTAACATCTGCAAAGCCCCAACGCAAGGGACACGGGTGGTGCTGTGGGTTAAACCACAGAGCCTAGGACTTGCCGATCAGAAGGTCAGTGGTTCGAATCCCCGCAATGGGGTGAGCTCCCATTGCTCGATCCCTGCTCCTGCCAACCTAGCAGTTCGAAAGCACGTCAAAGTGCAAGTAGATAAAGAGGTACCACTCTGTCGGGAAGGTAAACGGCATTTCCGTGTGCTGCTCTGGTTCGCCAGAAGCGACTTAGTCATGCTGGCCACGTGACCCGGAAGCTGTATGCCGGCTCCCTCGGCCAATAAAGCGAGATGAGCGCCACAACCCAAGAGTCGGTCACGACTGGACCTAATGGTCAGGGGTCCCTTTAACTTTACCTTTTTAAGCCCCAACACATGCACCAATCACACTCCTTACCAATACATAATTGGCATCAGTCAGGGCCGGGAAGCGGCACTTACACACATGTAGGCTTTCCAAAATGGTAATAGGAACCCAGGCCAGTCAGGGTTCACAATTCTGTGGAAGAGACTTCCTTCAGACTGATGCTAATCTAATGTCAGCTGGGAGGGGTGGCAAGCAAATGGGACGGCATGAAAAGGAGTTTGGTACCCTTAACAGGGTTTAAGAGTAAGTGCTCCACTGTCCAGCCCAGAGGCTGTTTTAGGGTAGCATGAGTGGTTCAGCTGCACTGGGTGCTGGTGATGTAGAATGGAGCGCGAGAGGTGGAGGTATGGCAAATTGTAAAATAATACAGGGTGCCGCTGAATTGAGAGCCCAAGGTCTGCCGTTTTGATTTTTAATAGCCTTTTTTTTAAAAAAAGTCAGGCATTAATGTGAATGGCAGTTTCCTGAGGAACATTCCCAAGATAGTTGGAAAGCAGAGAAGCAGTTTGTTTTGCAATTGCACAGTTCCTTGCCTTATTAAATTTTGAAGAAGTAATCAATTTGGAACACAATGTAAAAAGTTTATGTTTCATAATTTCTCTTTATTGCTGAAATATTTATGCAATTGTTCAGGCTTGGAAGAAGCTGCCAGATGGAAAGGCAATAGCTGTGGACTTCATCCTGGCACTTTTGACAGAACATATAATATTGAATAGTTTTATGCTAATGCTTTGCACCCAAATACATATTTTATTGCTACTTTGAAATGCAAATTCAAATAGCTGGAAAAGCCTTATCAGTGGGAAATAAACTAGTATGCAAAGTAGTAGTTAACAATGTTAGTTACAAGAGTGTCGCTAGTCAGTGTAATAACATCTGTCGTGTCTCAAGTCCAAAGATGTTACCCTGAATGCATTATTTGGCCTAGCATCACAAACTGCAGCGGCATTTGTAAATAAAAATGGAAAAGATAAAACCAGCAGTGTTGGATTTTCCCTAAAAAGGAGAATCCTATGATTTCTCTGCTTAAGGTCAAGTTTGGCAGGTATTCCTTCTATTTCTCCATGCTGAGAAATAGCCAAGCGCACAAGAAGGAGGTATCAGCAAACTTGGATAATTTTCTTACAGAACGAAGAGAGAGCAAATTTCTAAAAATAGTGGACAATGTGTGAACTCATGTGCAGAACAGGGGAGAAGAGAAGGAGCATGAAAAAAAAACATGCAGTCTTCCGGTTCAGCTCTGCCTTAATAGAGGCAGCCCCCATGACAGCAGGAGATCGTTAGCAAAGGAAAAACAAGGATGATTGAGGGCAATTATCATTGCAAATTCCCCCCAGGATCAGGGAAGGGAACGGGTTTCACTTGGAGATCATCTTGGTACCTGGCTCTCGCTGTGGCATGGAATGTGGAGGGCAGGGTGGCGCTGAATACAAAGTACTTCGCCTGCCAAAAATTGTCCAACGCCGCCATTAAGAAGCAGAGCTTCTCCTGTTAATTAGAGCTTAATTGGACTAAAGTACAGGCATGTACTAGAAGAGATGAGATCACAAACTGCAGAACAAACCAACTGCAAGGACTTTAAGGTTTAAACTTGAGATAAGACTTCATTCAGTGCAAAAGCCGGGGGGGGGGGGGGAGGGAGCCTATGGTTTCTTTAAAATTTTAATCTCTACATTTATGATTCGACAACCTCTCTCTAAAGCTTAGTTCAAATTATATTTGTACAAGTGAGGATGGAAGGAATTGGATTATAAATATGGAATATAACATCAAACAGAACTGTATGTGTAAAAAAAAGGGAAAAGTGAGGGAAGCTCTATTCTGCAAAAAGTTTACGATGGAAACTTAGAGCTGACTCTTCCCCATCCTTTATTATTTAAAAAGTGAACTTAATAACGCTAAGAGGACTTGAAATTTAATTTAATTGGAATTATA
The DNA here is from genome assembly GCF_951804945.1 of Podarcis cretensis. Classification (NCBI taxonomy): domain Eukaryota; kingdom Metazoa; phylum Chordata; class Lepidosauria; order Squamata; family Lacertidae; genus Podarcis; species Podarcis cretensis. The sequence goes on along the minus strand of NC_137174.1, from coordinate 82,098,964 downwards.
ATTGCTCATATATCTTCAGTTGGAAGGAAGGATGAAAGGAGTCTGTGAACTGCAAAGGAACTGATAAAGTTCATTACTGAGACATCTGCAGTTCGACAGACCACTCTTCTTCCCAAGCTGAGAGGAAAAATGGTGACAACAGGTTATTTACTGGGACAGAGTGACTTTTGCAGCTGTTGTTAAAGTTGCAAAACAACGAAGCACGGGACGGAGCAATGGAGAATTTTTTGGAACAACAATGGGATATCAGCTCTGCCCAAGGCATGATGGGTAACAGCAACAACCAGGGGAAAGAAATACATAACATCTTACAAAGACAGGAAGAAACACCACAGACAAAATAATTCCACACAAAGGAAGAACAAGGATATAGTTTGAGTTCTTCACTTGTAGCTTTATAAATCATTTACCATATTTTTCATCCCATAGGACGCTCTGTCCCATAGGACGCACCTAGGTTTTTTGGGGGGAAATAAAGGAATTTTTCCCCCCTTTATTTCCCCCCCAAAACCAGGTTGGGGAACAGAGGGATGGCAGCGCTGCGCCTCCCCGCTGTCCCCCAAGCTTGTGGGGCTGGCCGATGTCTGCCCGAAGCGTGGGGTGCTCTACTTTAGGGTGCCCGTTACGCCGGGCGGCAGGCTGCTATCTGCAGCGTGGGGAGCCCTGTGGGAACTCCTGCAGGGCTCCCCACGCTGTGGATGTCTGCCCAGCGCGGGGGGTGCTCTACTTCAGGACTCTCCACGCGCCGGGCGGCAGACTGCGGACACCTGCACGAAGCAGGGGGCGTCCTCCCAATGGCGCCCCGTGTTCCGCGCTGCAGGCTGCCGCCCGCAAGTCTTCCGCACCCAGGGGGAGTTCCCCGGGTGCACAAGGCTTGCCGACAGCTGCGCGAAGCACGGGGCGTCCTCCGGAGGGCGCCCCGTGTTCCGCGCTGCAGGCTGCCGCCCGCAAGCCTTGTGCTCCCAGGGGGAGTTCCCCCGGGTGCGCAAGGCTTGCCGACAGCGGCGCGAAGCACGGGGCGTCCTCTGGAGGGCGCCCCGTGCTCCGCATTGCAGGCTAACGCCTGCAAGCCTTGCACGCCTGGGGGAACTCCCCCCTGGCGCGCGAGGCTTGCGAATAGCTTCCTGGAGCCTGGAGCGCGAGAAGTGTCGGTGCGCACCGACGCCTCTCGCTCTCCAGGCTTCAGCGAAAGCCTGCATTCGCCCCATAGGACGCACACACATTTCCCCTTCATTTTTGGAGGGGAAAACGTGTGTCCTATAGGGCGAAAAATACGGTAATGTGTCAACACGAATAGAAGTTATTAATATTGCAATTGTTGTATAAGGGATTATTCTGATGACCAGAATGTAATTGAAATTAATGAGATTTTGGAACACAGAAATAAAATCACCAAACCATCAAATCTAGTACGCGGGGTGCCACTTCATCTAAATTACATAATTTGGTATTTGAACAATTGGTATTAATAACTGTATTATAAATTGGGATTGTTATAATGTGGCTATCATTGGACTGCAATTGAAAACTAACAAAAAATTACTATAAAAAAAAAAACCATGCAGGACAGTTATCCAATTCATGCTTGCAAGGTCCTCCAGCTGCTCCTTATTAGGGGGATGCATTTCTGCTCTGGAGAGCCTTGTTTCATCAAAAGGGAAGAAATGAAGACATAATTTGGGCTGCCTGTCAGATGGCTCAATCCATGCCTTTAAAGGCTCCAAGCTAAGAAATTGCTTGTGGGGAAGAAGACCGAGAGCAGAAACTAGTGTTGGGCCAAAAAAAATCTACTGCATTTAAAAATCTACTGCATTTTCGATCAACTAACGAGAAAAGAAATTGCTTAGGAATAGAGTATGCTGTTTTATACTCAAACCATTGGGTCCACCTAACCCAGTACTGTTTGAAATGACTGGCATCGGTTCTCCAGAGTTTCAGATAGGCTTCTCTCCACTCCTACGTGGAGATGCCAGGGACTGAACTCCAAACCTTCTGCACACACAGTAAAGTAAAAATTAAATAAAGAATAGTAATCAATAATACAGGAACAGGGAAGTTTTTAAACTAACTTTCCATTCCAAATCAGGGACCAGGGGGTGAATTTCAGCTGTGTAGCATTGCTCCCCCCTTCCCTTGTAGCTGGACCCTTGGTAGCACCTGCGTAAAAAATGAAAAAGAAAATAAATACGTGGAGAAATAGAAGAAATGCTGTGCCCACGTAAACGCTGTCTTGTTTCTTTCAAGCAGATATTTCCCAATTAAATAACATCATTCTGAAGACCTTCAGTTGTGTCACTGAAATGACAAATCCAGCTATGACCAGAAGCTGAAATTGAACAAATTGCTTTGAAAATTGTCCCATGGCACAAGCTTTTTTTTTTTTTTTTAAAGAAAAGCTTAATTTGGATTTCAGCTCAGCATTTTGACAGCAATATAAAGTTGGAGTGTCAATTAAATGTGATCACTCTCAGAAACATACGGGTGGAGAAAGAGGGAGGGGTGGGGGAGTGACATTCCAAACGCCAAGCTGCAGGTAGAAAATAGTAGGACAGTCACTGTCTGTGAGCAAGGTATGTAAAACCCAGCTCAAGAATTTACAGGATTTCTGTTCAGTTACGCTGTAACTCCAAGCCTCAGCAATCTGTCTGGTTTTGCTATATAATTCTGGCAGAAAATGTTTTAGTAGCACTCAGCAGAGCAGCTGCTGGTCTATTCCACTACAACCTGTTTGAATACTATGACACAGGTAAAAAAAAAAAGAACCTTTCTCTACACTCATAAACTAGCATGTCAGTGAAAAGACTAAATTAATACCTGGTTTATCCATGCCAACCCCCCCCCCCAAAAAAAACCCTGTCGAATCCTGAGGTGGTAAGAGTTTACCAGTCTTCTCCAAGCCTGTTGCCCCTTAGATGGTTTAGACTACAACTCCCATCAACTTTGGTCCCTAGACATGCTGGATAGGACAGACAGGAGTTGTAGCCCCAAACATCTGTACAGCACCAGGCTGAGAAAGGCCAGAGTAAACTACATGTTAGTTTTATACTGGAAAGTAAGGATACAAAAGTTAAAATAATAAAACAGATTAATTGCCATAGGTTTGTCATGTCTACTAAAATCAGGGCCTTTAGCATGGTGGCCCCTGCCTTTTGGAATGTGTCCTCAATAAATATGAGGCAGGGATAATAATAATAATAATAATAATAATAATAATAATAATAATAATAAATTTGTTGGCAGTTTCTAACAAAATATTAAAATACAATAATTCATCAACTATTAAAAGCTTCCCTAAACAGGGCTGCCTTCAGATGTCTTCTGAAAGTCAGATAGTTGTTTATTTCCTTAACATTTGATGGGAAGGCATAGATGGGTAGTATTGGCATTTAGACACCTGTTTAAAACTCATCTGTTTACCCACTCTTTCCCTGATGGATTGATGTATTAAGCTGTAATACTGATTTGTAATGTACTTTGTTTTTGTTTTATGAATGTAATCTTATTGTTGATTTTATGGTATTCACCAACACTGATTTTTTTCTTAATGTTTTTATTTTTCAAATAAAAACAAAGCAAAACAAATAAGTGTGACAAATTATTTCCCCTTCCGTCTTTAAAATGCTTCATTGCAAGTAATAAAAACGTACCATCACAGAGCTTTCCTATTTTGAAAATCTAAAATTATTAAAATGTTAACATACCCAAACTCTTCAAGAGGAAGTTTGCTATGAAGCATATCATATACATGCTTAAATTCTCTAATGAATGTCTATGGAAGAAAAGGTCTTTTTTTCTCCCTCCTCACACGCTCCTTTAATCAAGAAGGGATAATTTGTCAAATTTTTTTTTCCATAACAAAAACAGTACCCTGGATATCCAATCAACCTCATCTAATCAGAAAAGAATCATGTTGCATCCAACACACAAGAGGTAAATTAGGAATCACCATCTGGCAGAAATAGTTTCTCAGAAACTGTTCTCCTGTTTTAATTAAAATATGTTTTAATTAAAAACAGGCATGTCAAGAAGCCCTGGGCACCATATTTTACCATTCCCCCTCCCACATACAGTATTCATAAAATGTATGCATCAATTTGGGTGGGTGGGTGGATGGATGCAGTGGTTTTCTTGTGGGTGATACCAGACCTCCAGATGTTTCAGACTCCAGCTGTAGGACCATGTTGGCTAGGGCCAAGAGGAGTTATAATCCAATACACTGAGCTCCATCACAGAGAAACCAACCTCCCTCCAAGCAGATTTTGGTACTGATCTTTTGATAACCTTACACCCTAAATTTATGCAGGTCTTCCCAGAAGCTCCTTTGAGTTCAGTGATACTTATTATCTGGTAAATGTGTGATCTTAAGCATTGGCATAAGAACATAAAAGCACCCTGCTGGATCAGGCCAATGGCTCATCTAGCCCTGCATCCTGTTCTCACAATGGCCTGTGGAAAGTCAACAAGCACGGTCTGAGTTCAACAGCTCACAATAATAATAATAATAATAATAATAATAATAATAATAATAATAATTTTTTATTTATACCCCGCCCTCCCCAGCCAAGGCCGGGCTCAGAGCGGCTTACAAGCAATAATAAAAACAAGATGAATGATTACAACTTTAAAACAAAAATAAAATACAACATTAAAATAATGGAACATTAAAATATTAAAATGTAGCCTCATTGCAGGAGGAGAAGGGGGGAAAAAAAAGAAAAAAAGAGAGAGGGAGGGAGGGAATCAAATTGGCTCCAAGCCAAAGGCAAGGCAGAACAACTCTGTCTTACAGGCCCTGCGGAAAGAAATCAGATCCTGCAGGGCCCTGGTCTCATGAGGCAGAGCGTTCCACCAGGCCGGAGCCAGAGTTGAAAAGGCCCTGGCTCTGGTTGTAGCCAATCTAACTTCCTTAGGGCCAGAGACCACTACGGTGTTGTTATTTATGGACCTTGAGGCTCTCCGTGGGGCATACCGGGAGAGGCGGTCCCATAGGTATGAGGGTCCTAGGCCGTGAAGGGCTTTAAAGGTCAAAAGCAGCACCTTAAATCTGACCCTGTACTCCACCGGGAGCCAGTGCAGCTTGAAAAGCACTGGGTGAATATGCTCCCATGGCAGAGACCCCGTGAGGAGCCTCGCTGCAGCATTCTGCACCCGCTGGAGTTTCTGGGACAGCTTTAAGGGCAGCCCCGCGTAGAGCGAATTACAGTAGTCAAGCCTGGAGATGACCGTCGCATGGATCACTGTGGCCAAGTCGGGGCGGGAAAGGTAAGGGACCAACTGCTTGATGTGGCAAAGGTGGAAAAATGTCGCCTTAGCTGTTGCTGTAACCTGCACCTCCATGGAAAGGGAGGCATCAAGGATTACACCCAAACTCTTAATGGAAGGCAATGGCACTAATTGGGCCCCCGCAAGAGAAGGGAGTTGGTCCCTCATCCCCATACCATCACTGACCTATTTTAGAACCATTTTGCACACAGCCACTGCTTAGTTTGCCAGGATGCTAGACATAACTGCTGGGGGCCACACGTCATTGGTGGGCAGGGCCAGATGCAAAAGGGGACAAAACAATGGCTTGACCAGGGCCCTGCAGGATTTATCTTCCTTCCACAGGGCCTGTAAGACAGAGCTATTCCACCTGGCTTTCAATTTGAACTTAGCCTGATCTTTTATTCCCCTTCCTTTCCTCCCCTTCCCCCTTTTATGAAGATTACCCGCTCTGGGATCCCACAGCTAATTCTCTCCAGGTCTCCTCGCTGGCCCAAATAGGACTAATTTAGCCAGCTAGCCCTGCTGATCATCTAATGTTTATTGGATGGATTTCCCCCCTAAATTGATTTTTGAATTCTGAATTTATTGTTAATTCATGTTTTATGCAGTATTTTATGATGTTTTTTGTTGCATCAATTAAGTGTTTTAAACTTGTTATTAGCTGCCCTGAGCCTGGTTTTCTGAACAGGGAAGGGCGGGGTATAAATAAAAGTTTATTATTTATTATATTAACTTTGTACAGTAGGCTGCATCCCAAATCAGCAATTGTTACGTTTTTAAACTCATGCACAACAAACACCTCTCTCTAACCTCCCATTCAGGCAACCACGAGGCATTACCACACTTCAAGGCCACAACTGAGTCAGGCAGAAACACTCAAGGAGGGTGCAGATCACAAATGGTGAGCAAAATAGTTCTTCACCCCCAAAGAGAATGGCAGGTTTTTTTTAAAGAAACCGAATGAAAATAAATGTTGCATCCATAAACCCAGTTTCGATCTTGTTAAGCAAAATGAATCAACTGTCATGGATGACTAAACATTCCATTATTTGCTACATATTTAAAAATTGTGTTCTCTGGTCACTCACAAAACAGATGCCAGCAAATGCATCCACCAAAACCGGCTTAAAACAAAACAATTATGCCTCCTGATTTTTTACTGCTGGGAAAATTCAGAAGCATCTTTAGACGTTTTAAAGATGTCTGATTTTTAAATCTTTTCACCATTTTATCACTTGTTTGCTGTCCTGTGTTCCTTTGGGAGAAACGGACGGGTATGATTTTAATAAATAAATAAAAATCTTCCACAGAAGCCCTGTGGGTGGAAACACCTCCATCCCAATAATAGGATAATAGGAACATACTGTCTATCATCCACCCACCCCAATTCAAAACTCTAATGACTAGAAGAATTAGGGAGCCAGCAAAGGAAGTATATGTTGCAATAATGGGTAATTTCAACTCCTCCTCCGGTTGACTAGATAAATATATATTCAGTTTGTAACAGACACAATAATTTACAGATCAAAGAATGATAGAATTTTAAAGTTGGAAGGGACCCTGAGGATCATGTAGTCCAACTCTTTGCAATGCAGGAATATGCGCTGTCCTATATGGCGATCGAACCTGCAACCTTGGTGTTGTCAGCCCCATGCTCTAACCAATTGACTTGGTTTCATAATAATTACTATTGGAGCTGACTAACAGTGAGTCAGTATAAGATAGGCTGGTGCAAAAGTACACCAAATCCAAGCTCTGTTCAGCGTCGGGGCTACTGGTGGCTAAGCCAACCTAAGCCTTGCAAAGGGAAAATAAGCCTTTAAAATCTGTTACACTGCTCTTTTTTGCTACCTTAACTTTGCTAGCCAGGGCACATGGCCAAGCTGAATGGTCTTAGCCTGAAGTCCCCCCACCTTTCTGGTCCTGTCTGCACCATGCACCAGAACACTTCTTTTTCAGGGCTAACGCTGGCTTAAGATCTGTCATAGCTTCAGCTATGAGAATGGTGGAATTAAGGTGGAATAGCCCGGTTGCACCAAGAACCTCCTGACTCATCCAGAGACCTGCTAGATCCCAATCCACTCATCCTAGCAGATCTTGCTATGGGATTGCTCCCTTAGTCCTGAATGGTGGATATAATCCAATGTAAGATGTGTTTCCAAACCACTTGGGAACAGTGGGTGCTATCAAGTGCAACATCTATGTTAACTGCAAGGTTTAATTATTTACTTATTAGACACACCCTGACCTTCTCTACTACTGTGATCCCATGGTGGGTTACAAACAGTAAAAGAGAAAATTTGTCAGCAATTAAAATATAACCCATTACAATATAATGCCATATAAAACAGCATTCTATGCACAAAATCCGACAAGGTGATATTGTAAGTAGACCATCAGAGGGAGAACTTGTAGAATGAAAGAAAATAGACTTAAAAAACAGTTTTGGCCAGATTGAAAGTAAGCACAACAAAACCCATGAAATGCAATTTCTTTTTTCATGAGCTGATGAAGAATGATAGTGATGGTGGAGAAAACATACAGGAAGGATGTAGAATCCTCTAATGGGATTTATGAAGAATAAATACAACATGAATGATGATGAGCATAATAGCTTCTCCACATAGCAAAATACTAATGTATGTATATTATAGATATTTATAATGTGGACATTTAGTTATTTGGTGTAATTACTGTATGCTTTTGAGATTATTTTTTTTAATGATCACGAACTGAAGCTTGGCAGATGCTAACTAGCCTTGCTTCCAATGCCTGTCTGTGTCTCATTTTACATGTGGAGAAGTTGCCAAGAGGGGTACTCTTGGCCCCATTCTATGTCGTATGACACGAGCCTTTCAGCAAAAGCTCACAGATCCTAAAGGCACCAAAACCAGCAACAGGTGGACAGCACAGAAGCACAAAGCCTTATGCTGTGATGTGTGTAAGCTCAGCACGATCTCTGCAATCCTCTTTAGGAGAGATTACTCAGGATGATCGGCTTACTCCTATCAGTCTGGGAGGCTGTCATTTTAGACTATCCTTCCAAAACCCACCTCCCCACAGAAGGAATGCCTGGGATGAACTGGCGATGATGTTGTGTTCCTGCCCCTCTATTTATTTGGTAGTTTTCTTGGGTGGAGTTGCTTTTGCCTTGGGTGATGAGGTGAAAACTTCACAAGTTTGCTAGAAATAAAGGAAGCCTCATCCCCCCCCAAAATATATATTTATTTATTGTATATATTAGATTTGTATACTGTTCTTCATGCAAAGATCTCAGAGTGGTTCACAGCATAAAAATACACAATAAAAACACACAATAAAAACAAGAACAAAACAAACTAATAACCCCCCTCCCACATTTAAACTGCACCCACAACAGTCTGTGACCAAATCTTGCTGAATTGGCCAATGGTGGGAGGAAACAGCTGATGTTTGTGAATTATCCTCTGCTTTGCTTTACCCATATTCAGATTCTGTAACAGAGTTTAGTGTGCTAATTACTTAATTGGTTAAGCCAAATTCACTTGATTAATAAAATTGCTCTTAATGAAAAACTCTCAACTATTCAAGATTTAAAAACATTGAAAAAAAGACTATGATGTGGAGATCTCAAGCATCTCTTAATTACAGTTAGAGAATTTAAGAGATGCAGAAGCAGCTGGTTGGGCGTTTGAGATACTTAGTGAGAAAATGCATTGAGGAATTCATCTCAAATAAAAAAGACGAGGGAACCACTCTTCCTGCCTCATCATGGCTTTAAAAGTCAACAATCCTTTCTCTTCACTACCTCCATCCTGAAGCTATCAAGTTTGATTAAGGGCACCGTCTTAAGGATACATCCGCTGGGGGTAGCAGAGTTAGGATCCAGCAGACCTCAGGCTCCAGCTGGGTTATGCCAATGTAAGTCAGAGATACACTGGCCTAGCAGGGCTTTTTTTTTCAGCTGGAACTTGCCAGAACTCAGTTCTGGCACCTCTCAGGTGGGCACCATTGCAATTTTAAGAGAACAAGGGAGGCGTTCATGGTGAGTTCTGGCACCTCTTTCCCCACAAAAATAGCACTAGGCCTAAGTTCCTGATCTTGGCTCAGCTGGGGGCCTGACGCTTTTGCCCCCTCATATTTTGGGGGCATATTTTATGGTGCTGGAGGAGACTCTTGGACTGCAGGAAGATCAAACCTATCCATCCTGAAGGAAGGAAATCAACCCTGAGTGGAAGGACAGATCGTGAAGCTGAGGCTCCAATACTTTGGCCATGAGAAGAGAAGACTCCCTGGAAAAGACCCTGATGTTGGGAAAGATGGAGGGCACAAGGAGAAGGGGATGACAGAGGATGAGATGGTTGGACAGTGTTCTCAAAGCTACCAGCATGAATTTGACCGAGCTGCGGGAGGCAGTGGAAGACAGGAGTGCCTGGCTTGCTCTGGTCCATGGGGTCATGAAGAGCCGGTCACGACTAACCGACTAAACAACAACAACAACAACAACAACCAGCAACTATGGCAGCATTGTATCAGGAATGCTGCCATAGTTGCTGACTCCTTAAAGAATGAGTTTGACCAAACTGCAGGAGGCAGAGGAAGACAGGAGTGCTTGGCGTGCTCTGGTCCATGGGGTCATGAAGACAACAACATGGGGAGGCAAGGCCCCCCAATGTTTTTAAAAAATCAGGGGCAAGCATGGAGCCAACCACAGCACAGCTTCAGTGTCCTGCTCCTTCTCCTGTGGCCCAGAATGACATCTTGTATTTACTAGGAAAGGCATTTTATACTCAGGACAACTCTCTGCATTATGTCAGATGGAGAAACAGCATCATCAAAGCCCACACTTTGAGCTCAGTAGTTCAACCTGTATTTTTTGTTTTATTACATTTTTGCCCTACCCTTCTTCAGAGAAGCTCATGCTGACAAACAAAAACCCACCCCCCTTATCTTAACAACAATCCTGTGAGGCAGGTTAGGCAGAGAGATTCAAAACTCATTCTCTGCCTTGTTCCCCTGATGAAGCAAAGGCGTGTATTTAAATACCAGCATGCCAAAAACCCCTGTTCGATCTCAAACCTGCAAGTCTATTTGAGACACACTACGGTATTGGATTTCTGTCTGAAAGCAGCTGATTTAAGCAGTTGATAGGGTATGGCAGATGCCCCATTCATTGTGTTATCATTTTATATAGCCTGTCCACAAAACCCCCCAGAGGAGGATGTACTGCCTCCCTGTGAAAAATAACCCACTGTCTGTGGCTTATGGAAACCACAGCAGAATCTTAAATACCCTGCATGAGCCAGGACACCTCCATTTACATGAATACGGAGGCACCTTTCTAGCTAAGTAGCCAGACTGAAGCACACAAGGTAATCATACAATTAAAATAACCAACATAATGAGGGTTTGGAAAAAAAAGGGGGGGATTACAAATCAGGTTGGAAGGCCCCAAAAGCTTTGCTTAAAAAAAAGTCAAGCAATGAAGTAACATAGCAGCACATCATCTGAAGAATGTGATTTTTTAGACAAGACAGTAAATGTCACAAATAATATACGGCAGCAATATCCTTTCTTTCCACTATTGCTTTTTTATTTCTTTCCCCCTTGTATCTCCTGCTGTTAACTGTTCATCTCCCATCAATTTTGCCCTCATTGCCAACTAGCCTGGCCAGGCACTGAGGCTCTTTCAGCTTAATTAAATGCATCTACTAACGAGACAGAGGCAGGCAAGTTCAGGCATGTCTTAAGCAACAGCTGTCATAGATAAGCAGGTGGTAAAAACCATGTTATTTTTGAGGTAAAGCTCTGTTACTTTCAAGTGCCATTTATATCAATTATTCTGTATTTTGTTCCATTGCACTGTGAATAATAGTACTTTGATTGCTTGTACTTTATAGCATGCACACAAACATCCCTTTCTTTTTGACACAGTGTACAGTAATGTTGACTCTGTCAAGATGAACCAATAAAAAATATTGACATATTCTATTACAGCATTCATCTGTCAATATTTTCCACTAGCACAAAAGCTTTAACTCATCTTTGCAAAACAGCAATTTCCTATCTAATTCAAAAAAGCATTCTGGAATAAGACTCACACACATCCCCGCAGAGAAACACTGATAAGGAAACATTTTCAAATTGATGGACTAATTGCTGTATGAACCGTGACATGGAGATGAAAAATTTGCTTGCAACATGTCAAATGGAAACGCTAAGGATGGCTTTTAAAGCTATGCATTTGGGGTTGAATCCAATGAAGCGCTAAGGAACTGGTTTTGTTAGCAAAAGGATTTAGCGTTGCTGAACAAAACTCTCTCTCCTCTCTAGCTCTCCCTGTCCACCCACTACATCTATTTGGGGGCTTCCCCCAACCCTCTGTAGCAGATTTGGGGGGGGGGTGCAATGTTTATGCAGAAGAAGAAGTAAATTTCCATTACACAAAGACAAATCCTTGCACTAATAGATCAAGTGCATTGGATACCGCACTTGGAAACATAACTGTGTGGGTATCCTGTTCTGAAGGGAGGAAACAGGACTTGCCCAGTTTGCCCAAGGGAGAAAGTCATGTACAGTAGAAGGCATTACCATCACAAAATGGATGTAGGCGAAAACCCATAAAACAATATCTGCACTTGCCTTGCGATCAGGAGTTTTGGATTTGTGGGGATCCAGATTCCACCTAGCTGAGATGCTGGAACCCAGGCTCTTCTCAGAAGAAAAGGACCCCACAGCAGATCTCACTACCGCTTGTAACCTTAAGATGTCTTAGGACCGAAACATTCCTCTTGCACCAATTGCCTGGGTACCTACCTGGCCCTTGTTCCCCCTAGGATCTTGGGAGTGGAGGGGACATTGGTTCAGGTAGGAACTTCCTATATGCAACAGAGCATCAGCTTTTGCCCGCAGCCCATCAGGCTCTAACCTTGCCAGCTCCCAGATCCAGCACAATCTTTCTTTGCCTCTTATAATTTACAAAGAGTGACTGAAATGTATTACACGTATTGTGGAGAAAGCTTACTATGAGTCTGCTATCAAATGTTATGGCTTTTTTCTTCCTTCCCTCTTGGAAGAAAGGAAAGTACAGGTTAAGTCTCCCAGATTTGTTGAAAGAGAAGATGTATATGCATTCTCTCCTAGAGAAGAGGGATGCATAAATATCAATTTACTCCTAGAAACCCAGGGAGGTATAAATTTAGCACCTGAAGAGAAAGTTTGTGCTGAATGCAATAGGAAGGAATGCATTCTGGAGAAATGACAACATCCAACTATTTATTATTGTGCATGGCATAGACTGTATTATACAGTTTTTCTATTTAGGTATTGAAATTGCTTTGTATACCCCAGCATGACAAACACCAAAGTTATTAAAAAGACTGTGATAGAATGTAATTGCTTATTACAGGTGTCCGTTAAGTGCCTATGGAATAATGCATTAAGATATAATACTCAAGGGTTTCCAAACTGCACTGCTGTTGTTCTGGCCAAAGAGAAATATACACTGAAGGACAAAAAAGAGATCTATAGAGAGGAGAGGTAAATTGAATATGAGTGTTGTCGCTCTTCTGATTGATATCCACAATGTGTTTTCTGCTCTGTGATCCAAAGCAAAATGTGTATATATGTGAAGGCAGAGATCAGTGAAAATTCAACTGGTAAACAAGACTGTTGCCACAGTTGCAATGGAAGATGGCTCAGAGAGTGACATAATGGCTGCATTGTAGTTTCTTTTATGTCATCTATTCAACAGAATGAGGGGTCAGATAATGACCTCATTACAGACAGATGGGTCCTTATTTCAAATGGCATGGCCAGAGGTCATGGGTTTTGACTTTGTGTGATTTGTGAATCATGTGTTGAGCTAATTGATAAATATAAGGGATTCCTTGGGTCACAGAACATTACAATATACCATCTCCCTTAATTCATTGAAAAATATTGCATCAGCAGTATTAAGTCTGCTGATCCTTTAATGCCTGAGACTTTGCCTATATAATTGACAGCCATTTAGAAGGGTCTGCAAATGTCTCCTGAAATTTTGTTATACAAGAAAAGTTACAGATATGTCAGAAATATTGAGCATATTCTATAATAACTTCCCTGAACGCAAATTCTACATCTCATGCACAGGGGGAAGCATTCAAACAGTATAAAAAGCTGCTTATCTGGATATATTTAGATGTGTCTGGATGGACCCCAGAAGAGAAATCATCACAGTGCTTGCTAAAATAAACAAAAACTACCACAAAGGATTGTCACTACTTTCATTCTTCAACGTCAAGGATCCCCCCACTTCCTTAATACATTTGTAAAGAGGACCAAAAATAAATAGCTGTATCTTTTGGGAGCAAATGTGAGCAGACAGCATTTTAGGAGATGCACGGCTCTTTTTATAAGAGTCATTTCTAAAACGCTACAGCCACCTTTCATTGTTGGTATGGCAACTGTTATAATTAGAATGAAGCCTTTCCTTAAAAGAAGAAGTAGAACTGTACTAATAAGCATTTGGTCTCAAGTATTAAAACACCAGTGTTGTAAAGATTCTTTCCTCATGGGGCAAAAAATGTATTTGGTGATCTTTCAACATTTCATTTCCTATTTCACTAACCTGATTTTATTTTGCTTTCCTCCCCTTTTAACTTCAATTAAGAGATGATCATTCATATCATTGTGTGGGTTAATTAACAGAGACAAGTTAAAACCTGCTGTTCTCACCTGGAGCTGCAAAGTATCTATTGTGCTTCTTGCTTTCCCAGGGCCGATTGGTGCTGTTGTTGCTGCTCTTGTTGTTTGAAAAAAACCAACAACAAAGGCAGCTGCACAGAGGATTTCTTTCCAAATACATTTATTTTTCTTATCACCACATTTCAGCAGATTTTGTTTTCCTCCCTTCCTTCCACTGAGACAAAAATGGTGACAATGGGGCCTTCCAGCCACACAGTATTTTTTTGCTCAAGGTGGTCTGCTATTGAATTAAACATCCCATTCAAAAGGGATCCCAACTGCACTGAAAAGACACAGAGATAACTTGGGATGTTTTGTTGCTCTTAACGTAATTTAGGATATGTGTTCATATGCATGTTCTTTATATTCTGAATATTATAGAATCTGATCGTTTATATAATGTCTTGTGCACACCCAGCCACAGAAGGCAAATGACAGATAATTATTTATTGACAAAAGCACACATTTACAGCAGCTCCTTAGCTGCACTGGATGTGTGTGTACACACACACACACACACTTTCCTAACATCTACAAAGCTGTTTTTCAGGTTCATGCCTGGCGGAGCAGTTCAAAAAACAGCGGGACCACAAACACAGACACTGGTCTTATTTGCCCTCCTTTGATGGAGTGCACCCACACAACCTGAAACTTCCCCTGCACAGAAGTCATTGCTGTGCTTTCCTCTTCAAGCCCCTCCTGGTTCCAGGAGACAGTGGGGCAGGAATGGCAGGGATACGACCAGCCTGCCCCTTGCCTGATCAGGTGTGTCTTCAGCAGTCAGCACAGCGAGAAGAGGCAGAAGTGTCTCCTCCCATCATGCCAAAATCAAAGGGGGAGCCCTGCCCCACAGTGTCTGTTCCAGAGCTGCAATGGCTGCTCTCGACGAGGCCTGATAGAAACAGACTCCAGTCCTGTTGGCAAATGGCATGGGAGCACAGAGTTTGCTATTGGAAGGAATGGTGATTGCGATAAAACTACTTTTGAAGAGGGAATTTATATTTCAATGGGATTTTAAATGCGCAGCTGCTCACTCTGATCCAGAAAGACCCTTCCAACCAATGCAAGAGAGCCAGTGTGGTGTAGTGGTTAAGAGCGGTAGTCTCGTAATCTGGTGAACCGGGTTCGCTTCCCCACTCCTCCACATGCAGCTGCTGGGTGACCTTGAGCTAGTCAAACGTCTCTGAAGTCTCTCAGCCCCACTCACCTCACAGAGTGTTTGTTGTGGGGGAGGAAGGGAAAGGAGAATGTTAGCCGCTTTGAGACTCCTTAGGGTAGTGATAAAGCGGGATATCAAATCCAAATTCCTCCTCCTCCTCCTCCTCCTCCTCCTCCTCCTCCTCCTCCTCTTCTTCTTCTTCTTCTTCTCGTGGGTGAAATTGCAGCATCTCAACTGACAGTTGACTGCACTGAAAAACTATGCATTTGAAGTGATAGAGCACCCATGGCGTCGGATCCGTGATGACTCATTAAGATATGCAAGCCATGCTGTATTACTCACGTAATAAAAATGCACATTTGAAGCCCAGAAACAAAGAAGGAATTCGTGGAATCAAATGTATAAATGTGTGCAATCAGTCAGTATGAGACCCAGAGCTGATCCGGGTTATGTTACGTTATTTATTTATTTTTACAGAGGAAAGCCTCAACTCCCACCCAGCCAATTAACAATCATCTTGCCCCCTATTTGCTATTTTTAACAAGACCTTTAAAGTCTGCCTCAGGAACCAGATTGTTCTGCCAATATTGGTCAGTTTTATTATGTGTGAAATTGAATTCAGTTTCTCCACCTTCATTTGGACATACACCATGAAGTCAAGAGAGCCTGGGCTGGTACAATTAGGGAGGATTCAAATGGACCCCTCCTCACATGCAATTTCATTGCCAGGCTCCCCACCTCAAGCTCATTGTGCATCTCAGAGGTGGCCAAATGTGACCAAAATTTCTAATTATCAGGACAGCACTTCAAAATTTGAAAGACATAATAATGTGACTTACACCTTTTACCCAATTTTTTAATGTTAAAAACCAAATGGAAGCTTTATTCCCCCCCCAAAAAAAACAACAACAAAGGAAGGCAGGTTATTGTTTTGTTGTTTCTGTTTTAACTGTTTATTTGTGGTTTTAGCTGGTGTTTTTATCTTGTGAGCCACCCTGAGATCTTTTGATGAAGGGCAGTATATAAAATCTAATAAATAAAATAATTACACTAGAAGATGCTAGATGCACCTCTATGGGGAAGGAGCTCCACAATTTAATGGCTGTCACAGAGCATGCTTTATCATCATTCGCCACATTTCCCTACACACCATCTTTGACACTTGAGAAATATATATTTTAGGACACATCCTGTTTTGTGATTGTAATTCATTTTTAAACAGTTTTTGATGTTGCATTTTTTTTTATAAATGTGACCTATTCTGGGACCTTAGGTGAAAGGTGGATAGTTAATTAACTAATTAGGTAAGAAAAATGGTAAAGGACCCCTAGACAGTTAAGTCCAGTCAAAGGCGACTATGGGGTTGTGGTGCTCATCTCACTTTCAGGCCGAGGGAGCCGGTGTTTGTCCACAGACAGCTTTCCGGGTCATGTGGTCAGCAAGCAGACCAATGAGAGAAAGCAAAGCTATGAAGGGTTTTGAAGGCAAGAATGAAAAACTTGCATGGAATTGGGGAAAGGAGCCAGAGTAAGGATTAAAGGAGAGGTCGGAGCAAAGAGACAAGTGATGGTGATAATGATCTACCAAGTAAGGTAAAGGTAAAGGTAAGGACCGCTGGACAGTTACGTCCACTCAAAGGCGTCTATGGGGTTTTCAGGCCGAGGGAGCCAGTGTTTGTCCACAGGCCGAGGGAGCCAGTGTTTGTCCACAGACAGCTTTCTGGGTCACGTGGCCAGCATGACTAAACCACTTCTGGCACAGCAGAACACTGTGACAGAAACCAGAGCACACAGAAATGCTGTTTACCCTCCCGCCACAGCGGTACCTATTTATCTACATGCACTGGTGTGATTTTGAACTGCTAGGTTGGCAGGAGCTGGAACTGAGCAACAGAAGCCCACCCCGTCATGGGGATTTGAACCGCCAACCTTCTGATCAGGAAGCCCAAGAGGCTCAGTGGTTTAGATCACAGTGCCACCCGCATCCCTTTTATTAACTAACTAACTAACTAACTAACTAACTAACTACAAGAGAGCCCCCTCTGAAGATCTCAATATCCAAGCAGGTTGGTAGGGATGGCGACAGCTATTTGGATATTAATAGTGCATATATCTCTGAAGAACACAGGTAATGTTGGGAAGCCTATGCAGGGTATACAGATAGGTGGACTATAGAGGAAGCCCCCCCCCCAAAAGCTAGCATCTTGTATTGCCTTCAATATACTGATCTGAACCAATTTACACAAATATTACTAGATTGAAATTGGGCCATTGTTTTCTCAATAATTCAGTGCACTTCTGCAGTTTAATGGAACAGGTTTTAATGGAGTTGATTTAAAGTGCTGTATGGAAACACAGAGTCATCATGTTATTCGAGAGGTCTTATTAACTCCAACCAGGTTATAACAGATGTTGGCATATCCACGCTGAGGCGGAGGAAATGTATGCAAAAGAGCCACGTGGAGAGGCAGGCAAGATTGCAGAGAAAAGAGAAGGCTCGGGCTTTCTGTCTCACCCCCACCTGCAGTTAAATATAGATGCAAACAGCAGGAAAGGGAGCTTTGCACTACGTATGCTCAGATATACAAGTTCAAACCATATGCAAAGCAGGTTATAGAGAATTTATGTGGCAACCTTTTGGTACTGAGGCATTCTTTTCTATATTTGTATTTCAGATGTTTCCATCCTATTTTCAGTCCAAATGGATCTGAAAAGCTGTTTACAAAAGACTAAAAACAGGATATCACAAATATTGCCCAAAATTATTAAAACAGATCCTCCTCCAGCATATATATTCTGTCCAAGTTTCCAAGCCACCAGCCTACTTAGTATAATATCACTTTGCCTACATGTTGAAAACACTTCCCATGCATTACTATCTTAATCATCTCTGCAGCAACCCATAATGGTTGGCCAGTGTTATTATCTCCATATTGAAGGTGGGAGGCAGAGAGAATGCAGCTTGCCTAAGGGTACCCAGTGAAGTCTCACTCCAACTTCCAAATGCTGCAGAATTATTTACCACTTCAACAACACCACCCTGTTGTTCTTCTGAAATTCACAGCCTTGGATACAAACCATTTAAAAATAATAATCATGAAAGAACCTAATATTTACTACTGTGCAAAAAACTCCCAAAGTTTACAATACAGTTGTACATGTAAATAAGAGAACAGCTCACCAGACTGTGAATCAAATATCTGAGGCCTAACACTTGAGCCATGTCTCTTGCTGTCCCAGCACCTTATTTTCCTCATCACACTCTCTCCTCTGCCACGCTGCCCCTGTCACCAAAATAGCTCCACTGGCTGTGCTCCCCAAGGTACTTCCATCACCTTCAGGTCTCTCCCTCAAGATCCTTCCCTGAAACAAGGTAGACTTGCATTGTTCGTACCTTCACTGTTACCTGAGTCTCCTCTGTCTCATCTTCATCACACATTTGACAACCTATCCTTGCACCTGACTGCTCTTTCTTGACACTGTCTAATGTCCACGGTGCCAATGCTGTGTTGAGATCTCATGTTAACTTATACACATTTAAAAGAGGAACCAGCATAGCGGAAAAGGGTTGCAAAAGACCTACAGAAGGCATAGGCAAACTCGGCCTTCCAGATGTTTTGGGACTACAACTCCCATCATCCTTAGCTAACAGGACCAATGGTCAGGGGGTGATGGGAATTGTAGTCCCAAAACATCTGGAGGGCCGAGTTTGCCTATGCCTGACCTACAGAATGCAGTGCTGTCCTGAGCTGTCCACGGTGCTGAAAGCAACAGTGCCTATTTGAAAGCAACAGTTGTTTATCCAGACTGGCTTTGAGACAGGTAGCCCATAAACCTGCATGCAGTAAATAAGTGTGGGGCACATGTGTCCCTCCAGATGTTGCTGACCCCCCGGAAGTCCCAGCAGTCATGGTCAATGTCTAGGGGTGATGGAAACTGTAGTTAAGCAACATCAATGGGAGGAGGGAAAAGATTCCCCACACCTGCAGTAAAGTTAGCTTCTCTGAAAAATCACACACACTGTGCATGATTATTTTCATAAGAGTTCGCAGCACTGAGCATTAAAGAACAAGAACACGTGGTCATGACAAGCATATAGGTGTTTTCGCAGAAACTCAAGTGTCCAAAGTCAGGGGGAAAGGAAACCCAAAACAAATTTGATTTTTTTTTTCACCAAAGAACCTTTTCTGTCTGAAGTGATGAACTACTGTTATCCTTCTGATACAAATTTGAATTTATTTTACAAGAACGCTGTAAAAACTCAATAGTCAGGGATGTCTCCTGCTTGTTTTTGCTCATCTGCTGAGGATTACAACAGCAGCACAGAGCAGGCTCTCTGTGGCTTTTGGAGATTATGTTTGAACCATTTTAAAAGCCCCTTGATTTTAACCAATGTCATCTTTAAATAAATCACAGTTGCAGCCATAGCGAAATGCAGACACTTTGGGACTTCCTATATCCTGATCAGAAAACAAATGACAGCGGCTGCAAATTTATCTTAAAATTTTGTAAAGTCATTTGGAGATAATTTCCAGTGGTAGTTTTATTATTTATCAGACTAAAGACCATAGCGAAGAAACTGAGCGTTGTTGTTGTTGTTGTTTAGTCGTTTAGTCGTGTCCGACTCTTCGTGACCCCATGGACCAGAGCACACCAGGCACTCCTGTCTTCCATTGCCTCCTGCAGTTTGGTCATACTCATGCTGGTAGCTTTGAGAACACTGTCCAACCATCTCGTCCTCTGTCGTCCCCTTCTCCTTGTGCCCTCAATCTTCCCCAACATCAGAATCTTCTCTTCTCATGAGGTGGCCAAAGTATTGGAGCCTCAGCTTCACAATCTGTCCTTCCAGTGAACTGAGTGTTACTGCTCCAATATAGCTAGAGGCCATGCTTTGCTGTGTTCCAGGGGATGACAGGGAACGTACAACATGACAAAGAGAGGGCATCAGGAGCAAGGAGCCAGAGAACAACTGGAAGGTTAAAAAAAGAGGAGACCTTCTGTACTGTGGACCCTTCCCATCATCACTTCTACCCATCACATTGTCCTCATGACAACCCTGTGGAGGAGGGAAGTTCCCTGGAACTTCATTACGTACCAGCAGGTTGGTTTAGGAGACCACAGTATAGAAGGTCTCCTCTTCTTTTCGCCTTCCAGTTGTTCTCTGGCTCCTTGCTCCTGATGCCCTCTCTTTGTCTGTATATCATCCATGTCTGACCTCAGCCTCATCCTTTTAGAGCTGGCATTCTTGAGGAATGAGAATGGTATTCCTCCTCTGACATTTCTAAGTCTTCTTCAGCAGGTCTCCTACCAGAGGGCCTCTCAAGGGTCTCTTCAGCTCTGACACCAGGAGAACCTACTTACTCTTCATGGTCCTTGACCCATGGAGTGCCTGGTTTCTGCTCCAAGGACTTATTGTCTGGCACCATGTCAGGGCTAGGCACCCCTAGACCAGTGTTTCCCAACCTTGGGCCTCCAGCTGTTTTTGGACTACAACTCCCATCATCCCTAGCTAGCAAGACCAGTGGTCAGGGATGATGGGAATTGTAGTTCAAAAACAGCTGGAGGCCCAAGGTTGGGAAACACTGCCCTGGACAGATGAGAAGCCATGCAGATTAAAAGCTGTCTTGCATACCATTCCACGTATAGACAATGATTTAACTACCAGATTGCATCCCTGCACAGTTAGGTGATCTGACCTCAACACACATTAGGATGAATGTCTATCCACACCCAATCCACACTTGCATGTACATCAATCTTCAACTTTACTGATAACAGAACTTAAAACAGCAAACAATAAATACTTAGAAGGATACATAGAAGGCTGAATCAGATTAAGGTAAAAGAGATAGTATGGAGGAAGTGAAACACAACACAAGGTTAAGCTTGCTAGGCTGCAGCTCAAAATGACAGAGGACAAGGCTAGACAAAGGCTAGCCTGAGCAGGGGCAGAAATTCTATCTAGGAAGAAGCAACCAGTGCAAGGTAATAGAGACAGTAAGACCTGATCAGGTGCTTACAGATCTATGAAGGGGGACATTAAAGCAGGTCTAAATGCAGAGACTAACACAGAGTGCAATGCCCAGTCGAGGAAGAAGTGTTAGGAGATTTGAGATGGCACTAATCAGCTGTTCAGGACAGGGAGCTGAATTTCAGCTGATCACACTGAAAGAGTCACACCGCTAAAGAATGGATCAGTCTGATTACTCCACACATGCCCTAGCTGCTGAATTAGTGCACAATTTGATCCAGACATAAGAGTCTTTAATTAAGGGTTTTTTTAAAAAAAACAAAACTTTCCCCCCTTAGCTGTGGGGTTAAAAAACCCCGCCATGTGCCACGGTGCTGAAACCCATAACTATCTGAATTTGTTAAAACAACAACAAAAAAAACCTAGACAGATCCTTGAACTTGCATAAATAAGTTCATACCTAGTTTGTCTTAATACCTCTTAACTGGAACATTAACAGAGTTAAGTTAGGGTTAGCTACTCATGAGCTAAGAGCTATATTAACATATTTGTAATTATTTGCAAGGCTTTCCTTCCCCACGAAACAAAGTATGACAGGATTTAAGATGTATCACTTTAAATCAAAGATCCAGCAGAGTCCTTTTCATTTTAAAATTGTAAACTCCCCCCTTGTGTAGTCTACTGAAGTGTAGGCTCCTAAAATAAAATGAGTCGGTCTTAAGATTCTTCTAGTATCATGGCTTTTCTTTTAAAATAAGCAATCACAGACTACCATGGCTCAGCACTCTGAATCTTTCAGCAAAACTATAATTGCTGATCCATTTATCTTCTCATCCCACCTCACTCAGCCACCTTCCTCACAATCTTGGTTCCATGATGGAATCTTGGAATTCAAACCAGACAATTAGAGCAGAGCTTCTGTGTCGGAAGAACTGGGAGCAGAGTCACTGTGATACCATATAGAGCTTTTCGCAAAACTTCACAAATAAAAAGATTTCATCTTTGCAGTCAACAATTACAATTACATTATCGTTAGGAATGAGGCTGTCTTGATTACTGTGCATGGGACTATTGGTGGGCAACGAATGAGAGCTCAGGGATTTTAATCAAAGAAAATTAATGTTCCTTGATAGTTGGAACGCTCCCTCCCCTGTCTTTGGATGACAGCACTCTTCAGTTGGGGAGAGGGAGAGGGAGAGGGAGGGGGGGAGAGAGAAACAGTGCTGTGGTGCCAGTTTGATTTTGGCAGACACAGAATGTCTGGGTAGAGTCAACTGGTTTTTGAACAGGAGTTTAGCTTGTTTGGAAGCAACTGATAGTGCTGGTGGGATTCACACCATTGCTTTCGGAGTCTGATACAGGACCAGCCATTTTTCTGCCTGTTGTATTCACGTCCACTCTGATCTCCGATTTTTTGAAAGAAAAAAAATCACAAAGATATATGCTTTTAGCTGTTTTATTGATACGTTTAACAACCAAGTGGTATTCTTATTCTTATTATATGCATTATGTTAGTTAAATAAACAAATGTGTCCCCGATGCACTATGAAGGAAACTAAACCTTATTCTACTGCCCCTAGTTCAGGGAATTGGAGAGCACTTAACATAGAGATCAGAGCTAAGCCATGGACTGTGGCCAAGGTAAAAGCTGCAACTTTGTTATTTATTGCTAGGGAACTGCATGTTTCTTTCAACACAGGGATATTATCAAAAGTGGCATTCAAGTGCTGATCACCATAATGCTAAGCCATACATTCCTATGTTACATCGTGAGCTTCCCTACCCTTGTCAGCAGCAACAAATTATGTGGAGCAGAAACAGGGAAAACATGCAGTGGAATGAGACAAAGGAAAACATTGCAGTGGGAGGTCAGCTCAGAGATGCCATTTTGGGCAGCAGTCCTGTGTCATACACCGCATGTAGTTAATTGCTTTTAAACACCCAGTAATTATGCAACCTTTTGTTAAAGAGGCAAAGAAGACATACAAAAGATGCCAAAAAGTTGTGCCTTGGCCACACGTATAAAGGGCAGAAGTACCAAACATGACGATAAACAGCCAGAAAGTAAGACATAATCCAGTTTCTCCATGTTCAGAATTTAAAAAGCACACCACCAGTGACCAAGTAATTTTATTTCTCTGGTATATGCAATACTGTGCCTTTACACCATGTAGGAGTATTTGCCTAGCAAAGATATTTCCCTCTTTTAGCATTTCATCCGAGGCAGCTGCAGTTCACTGAATTCTGTGTGAGTTCAAAAAAGCTGCCAATTTTCAGTGGTCTGAAGTGTTCTTGCGCCATAATCTACTGCTTGTCCAACACCAACTGAGAAACAGTCTGCTTTGCAGCTCCCCCTCAGCATGGTGCAGGCAAGTGCATCACCTGAAGCCACACCAATTACATAGACTTACTATTCCGAATAAGCAGCAGCCATGGCTATTCAGCATCATTAGGTTTAAATCAAATCTGTCTACTGTCTGACCAGACAACAGATGCCTTGCCAGACCCCTTCCTTAATGTTTGATTTGTACAAGCAGACTCTCAAATCTGAAATATTTTTCCTATGGTATGCGCATTTACCAAAGTCAGAGTTGTGGAAAGTTAAACCTTTTCCAAGATGTCGAATTTACAAGTGGGACCTGCAACAAAATGCATGTTGACTGCTCTTATTCACAGTTCCAGCCAGAAAGCCATGCCATTTTCTAAGATACTCCAAGTCATCTCTCATTTCCAGCTGGGCTTTCCATTCCCACAAGAATAAGCAGCAGGTTATTCCCACTAAGTAGTCCTCAGTGAACCATTTTCATTTACAAATCCCTATATATTAATGTAAGATTATGGTGCAGAGGTAAAGGTAAATGACCCCTGGACGATTAAGTCCAGTCAAAGGCGACTATGGGGTGCGGCACTCATCTTGCTTCAGGCCAAGGGAGCCGGCGTTTGTCCACAGACAGTGGCCAGTTTGTCCAGGTCATGTGGCCAGAATGACTAAACTACTTCTAACACAACAGGACACTGTGATGAGTGCCAGAGGGCACAGAAACACTGTTTACCTTCCTGCTTGCACTGGTATGTTTTCGAACGGCTAGGTTGGCAGGAGCTGGGACAAAGCAACGGGATCTCACCCCATCTCTGATTGGCAAACACAGGAGGTTAAGTGGTTTAGACCACAGAATGGTGCAGAAGCATAGTGTAGCATGTGGCTTAAATATTTTATACATATCAGGCAGGATTCACCTAATGAGCGCCTAATGATTCAATGGAAGCTGGAGTCGCACTTGAGCAATGACGCTTCTCCCCTTTGCCCCAAGCACCCCCTGAAATTAGCTTGGGAAAGATGAGGAGAACCCCTAGAATAGAGCTTGTGGGGGATGAGAGGGGGCATGTTCCATCTGGCAAGCTGAAATGCTTGTGCACATAACATTCATCCTAGAGCAATGTTGAACTCCACTACACACACACTATGGATTTTTGTGTATATAATTACATATAATTACTCCCTTCACAAAAAAAGTCAGTGCACAAGTGGCTCGGACATCAGCAGGCACTCTGTGGAAGTGGTGCTTTGATGTGAGGGGGCAGTACTGGCACCCTTTTTCTAGGAAAAAAAGCAATGCTAACCAGCTACAAATCTGCCCAACAGTTACCTCGCCCAACCCACATTTTACCAGCTTCTCCGCAAACATCATGTCAAAAGCTTTACTGAAATCAAGATACACTATGTCCACAGCATTCCCTGATCCACCAAGCTCTATATAAAAAAGAAAGAAACGAGATTCATCTGACATGAGTTTTATTTGAGAAACCCATGCTGGGTCTTAGTAATCACAGCATCATTTTTAAGTGCTCACAGGCTGACTGTTTAATTATCTGTTCTGGGACCCTTCCTGTTATCAACATCAAGCTGTCTGATTGGTAGTCACCTGGGTCTTATTTCTCACACCACTCATTTTTGAAGATGGGGACAACATTTGCCTGCCTCCTGTCTGGAGGGACCTCATCTCTTCTCCAAGAATTCTCAAAAAATATAGACAGAGCCTCTGGGATTACATCTACAGGTTTCTTTAATATTGTTGGATGCATGATATTTTAGAGGTGATTGAAATGTTAAGCCTCTCCTATGAAGCCACCAAAAAGCATTCATTTGTGCTAGCATGCTGGTGGTTACCATGCTGGTGGAAAGCATAATGCTGGTCAACAAAAGAGGTTTAAAGACTGTCTCAAGGCAAATCTTTAAAAATGTAGTATAAACACTGACAACTGGGAAACACTGGCCTGCGAGTGCTCCAGTTGGAGAACAGCCTTTACCAAAGGTGTCATGGGCTTTGAAGACACTCGAACTCAGGACGCAAGGGAGAAATGTGCTAAGAGGAAGGAACGCTTGGTTGTGGTTCGAGGACCCAAACCCCGCGAAGTGAAATGAAGACACAGGGACACGTGATATAAGGTTAATGGGCTAGAAAAGGCCACAACTTTATTGATTACAGCAATGAAAAGGTATTGGCTTAGGCATTGGATCGCGAAACAAGTGGGTTTATTCACCAGGGGTTCATCACCTGTTGATGCTAATCCAACTATAGGCTCACCCCTGATGTCACCGAGGGTCGTGCCATGGCCTCCCGCCAAGCAGGCTTCGGACGGAATACACGACCGCCAGATTCCTTTAACGGAATACCCCTAGAAATTGAAGGCATAGGCGATGGCCACACCTAGCACTTCGACACACCACAACACATTATTCCAATGCCTAACCTACCCACCAATACCACAAAAAGTTGTGACGATTGCTACGAGGTAGGCGAAAAAAACCAAAAAGCCAAATGCCAAATGGAAAAACTACCAGCCCCCCCGGGCAACCGGGGCGACCAACCTAAGGTCCATAGCAAGGCCAATGACCTAAGCCCTAATTCAAAGGGAGTGGAGGGTGGGTGACTCGCACAGGACGAAGAAGAGAAAAGAGGCAGGGGAGAGAGGCTGACACTGCAGCATAAAGGCTGCTGGACACGCCCCCCCCATGGCACCTGGTTGGACGGCCACTGGGGGGGTGTGAGTGCCAGCCAGGTGAGCTGGAGGCAGGGGGCGACACCCCCTGCTAGGAGCGGTGTTCGGGCTCCCGCCCACAACCACTCCCCTCTCTTTCAGGGAGGAGAGTCTTAAATCCACACCGTGATCAACTCCCACCTGGAAACCAATGTCCCCACTGTGGAAGGATGTGTGGATCCAGAACTGGCCTCTACAGTCACTTACGGACTCATTGTTAAAACCGTGTTTATGGAAGACAATCTTACTTGGCTATGAGTGATCGCAAAAGAAGAAAGAAGAAGGAGGTTACCATTTCTAAAAGGTGCTGCTGACCCCACCATATGCTGCATCTATAAGCTGCTGCAGAATAACCTTTGGTGCTGTGCCTTTGTACCCTAGCTGATGCACAGAGTAAAAAGCGTCTAAATGTTATGCTCACCACGTGGAGCCCTATCATGGGTAATCAGTTTGTACTGATGACCACATGGGGGCATTTAAATCAGCCTTCAGTGATTAGCTTATAAAATACAACATGTGGATTTAGTTAGAACCCGAATTTAATATAATCCTAACTTAAGTCTTTTCCTCTATGTAGACTATAAACCAATGAAGTAAAACCTCATTTATACAAATTAGCTGGGCTCTTTATTACAATTTTTAAAAGGAGGAAATAAAGCAGCTGGGAAAGACCCCAACATTGCATTGAGGGCTGTGCTGAGAGAGGAGGAGGAAGCAGATTAATTTAGGTTTTAAATGGTTTCGTGGAACCACAAGTTCAGTAAACATAATTACTACCTCCCCATAAATAAGTGCAATAGCTGCACGACATGAGACTCCTTAGGAGACAATGCCTTTGCAGATAAAAGTGCATGTTTATTGCATGCCTACAGTATGCCAATTGCTTTATAGGACCCACAAATTATGTTATAAGCTGCTTGGATCGGGATCAAAAGTTAGGTGACCAGAATGATGGTGAAGAATAATTCTCTCTTTGCCTGAGTGCCACATTCGCCCTTGGCCTCTCTAGGTATAGCCAGCGCACTCTCTCACATGCATGCCTATATAGCACATAAGCAGAACATATGTGCAGGTACACAGCCCTACTTCTCAGCTAAATTAGTGGTCAGGTTATCAATTGGATGACTAGGGAAGGAGCAACTTGAATCCTTATCTGGGTACTGCCCATGTCAGTGTGGGGCAAATTCAGGGCTCTCTCTCTCTCTCTGGTGGACAGGACACATTCCCTCCCCCAGCCCTCCTAGACAACAACCTTTAACAGTCCTACTTTGCATGCTCCTAGAGAGTTTCTACCCGGATGGAACGTGACCTTGAACTGTCAGCATGCGACAGTGGCCACACCCCAGGAACAGCTTTGACTGGCCAGCTAAACCAGGTGAGGGTAGTCAATGGGTCTTAAATCTTCAGTGAGTTAGGAACTTCCCCTGCATGCAAAAACAGGCTCAGGTGGATTGAGCAGATGAGATCAATAATGGGTCCAATGCTCAAGAAGGCAGGAAGTGAGGGGCAGATGGGGCTCATCAACCTGGGAAGGCAGCCCATCTAAGAGAAGGAAAACTCTGATCCTAAACCTCTGGTGCCTTGCAGGATATCTTCAGGAGAAGAAAAGGCTAAGGAGTAAACCCTACACAAATCCAGAGTGAAGTCCCCGAGATGGTTGGATGGCTCCTTATACACCTCCTACAAGCAACTCCTGCAGCCAAGCCATGTATGGTTCTGCTTGCCTTAGGACAACATCAATGAGGCCGTTGCGGTGGGGGGGGGGTCTTGTCACCAGGGCAGCCCAGGAACTCCATACACACTGCCTAGGCTTGCACCCGAGGAGTCATTTTGCTGCTGCTAACCCCTCAAGGGGGATGCAGGTGGCGCCTCAGCGCCTAGGGCTTGCCGATCGAAAGGTCAGCGGTTCGAATCCCTGTGGCGGGGTGCGCTCCCGCTGCTCGGTCCCAGCGCCTGCCAACCTAGCAGTTCGAAAGCACCTCCGGGTGCAAGTAGATAAATAGGGACCGCTTACCAGCGGGAAGGTAAACGGCGTTTCCGTGTGCGGCTCTGGCTCGCCAGAGCAGCGATGTCACGCTGGCCACGTGACCCGGAAGTGTCTCCGGACAGCGCTGGCCCCTGGCCTCTTAAGTGAGATGGGCGCACAACCCCAGAGTCTGTCAAGACTGGCCCGTACGGGCAGGGGTACCTTTACCTTTACTAACCCCTCAAGACAGAAGGGTGCCAAAAATAAGTTTATTATTTATTTCTTACATTTATATCCCGCCTTTCCTCCACAGAGGTCAGTTTATCCCCCTCCTCATTTAATCCTCACAAGAACCCTTTGTGGTAGGTCAGGCCAATAGACTGCGACTGGTCACCCAGTGCGCTTCATGGGGATTCAAACTGTGGTTTCCCAGGTCCTAGTCCAGGAATAGGCAAACTCAGCCCTCCAGATGTTTTGAGACTACAATTCCCATCATCCGTGACCACTGGTCCTGTTAGCTAAGGATGATGGGAGTTGTAGTCCCAAAACACCTGGAGGTCCGAGTTTGCCGATGCCTGTCCTAGTCTAACACTCCAACCACTGTACCACACTGGCTTAATGGGTAACGCTTCTTTTAAAGCCTGGAAAAATGACAGAGAGGGGTAGGTGGGTGTCTGTAGCAGATATTAGCTGGCTCTGCAGAGGTAAAATTCACATTTCTTGCTCTGCCCACTTTTGTCTCTGCCTCCACCTACAACAAGCATGTAGCCCTTGGAAGGCTGCCCAAAAGGAAATATGACCTTAGGACTGAATCTACTTTCCCATCCTTGAGTTTTATGACACGGTCTTTAGTAAAGTTCTAGCTAGGGAACAATGGTTAGTTTTTGTGTGTGTTAGTTTTTTACATGAGTGGTACTCTCTTATGTACATGTTACCTGTGATTAGCGTTCCTTAAAAAAAAACTGAAGCCAACTCTCCACTCTCATTGCAACAAAACCTGCTGCCAGGAGGAATGAGGACAAAGATGTCAGGGCTTGAGAAAATAAATGGCAGCCTTTTCCTACCATCTGCTGCTCATCAGCAAGCCAAGGGAGGGACAATGCACACCTGCAGGCAGGAGCTGAAATGCCACAGAGACAAGAAGCTTTAGCAACTGTGCCCAAAGGCTACAGAAACAAGCACACTGAAGGGAAAAAGGAAGAGCTTTAAGACTTCCTGTCCCCTTCCTGTGTCTCACAATAGAATGCATGTTCTCCAAAGAATTGACCTGTCTCTTTGCATTTGACCCTGACCTTACCAACAGACTTGGTTGGACAGGAATTAGGAAGGAAAAACATCTTACTGGACAGCGGTGGCAAATTTGGTGCTAATCCACCAACTTCAGGAAGCCAACAAGTGCCTGCCTTCTTACTTTTAACCAATACAAGGGATGTAATTGCCTGTCACCTTCCTCCTCCTCCTTCTCAGTGTTGGTGCTGCCACAGCAAAGAGGAGGGGAATTAGTTGGCTCTCTGTGTTAGTGACTCTGGCTCCACCTATTGCTTGGGCTCCCTGTCTTCTGCCACACCAGTCCAAATGGACATCAGCCGCCTCTAGTACTGGACCCTCCACTGACGTGAACACATTACATATATGTAAGGAGCTCAAATAGGCAAGCATCCTCTCCCACACAGTTCTGACTTCATTGCGCAACCCCACGTCTCCCCTCAGCTCATCTATTTTTTGTATGTTCTTTAGTATCAGTCCCTTTAATAGTAACCTCAGAACCTCAACTAGTGGAGTGTGAACAGGTTTGAGACCAGAAGCAAGGGGCGTGTGGAGAGACTGGGGAATAGTTATCCAGATGTGCTTGTCTCTGCACCCCATTAGGTATCTCCGGGTACCTTGCACCCACCACTTAGTAGGAGAGAAGGAAAAGAAAGTGAGGGCCACTGTCTGCTCAGCTTACTTGAGGGGGAACTGGCCCCGACTGCAAGTTGCATTTCTGAAAGTAACTAAATGCTTCTAAGCACGCATACATTAGGTACTAATTCAAACTACAGAGAAAGTAGCAGCTGGAGTCTGTACAGTGCATTTATATCTGTCATGCAGCAATCTCTGTCTTTTTAAAAATTGCATGGCCAGATAAGGAGATATGGGGGTAAGCTCTGTCCCTCGAGTTTTGAGGGATGCTGAAAATCCCTGCAATCTGAAAGATGATTCTCACATCTTCTAAAGAATGCCTGTAAGTACTTGCCAAACACAATATATACCTATTTTCATAATGCGTGAAGCAGGTGATGACAAGCCTCTCTGTACCTGATGCTTGGCTTACCGTATGATTTGTCTCTTACCCGTTAACAGGTGACTCTCTTTGTCTTGAAAGAACTGGGTGACATGAGCAGTCGTCTGCATGGGGAGAGCATTTCTAGCTTTTCAAAGATGACATGAATTCCCAAGTCTGAGGCATCACATTCTGTAGCAAAGATTGCATCAGTTTTGTCTGAGCATAGGCAGTGCCTCCAAAAATGTTTTATATATGTCTGCACAGTGGGACACTATTGCTGATTTATCAGGTGGAAGAGCTTAGGAGGAGAGAGAGAGAGAGAGAGAGAGAGAGAGAGAGAGAGAGAGGCAGCAGATTGTCTGAAGGCAAGCAGCTTTACAGAAAACCTGATCTAACCCTATTGCTGTTTGGAGGCTAAGAAACAGATACTAAATCACTGCTGCTCCTTTATTTCTATTTTATTTTTTTTGGAAGATGTACAAGCAACACATCACCAGAGGGAACATCCCTATTACTCTAGATAACGCACCAGTGATCAAATGACTGATTGCATGTTGGCCACATCATATTGGCTAGGGGGAAATTCAATTTTAGTAGCTCTCCCCAGCTCATGAAACCCTAATAGCCTTTAAAAACTCTTATAAAAACCACCCAAATGAAAGCTGTGATATGGCTGACTAGCACACAAGTCAGCCCACTGAATTATGACTTGGAGCCACTGATTTCAAGGGATTAAGGAAGAAGCTGATCAACACGGTTGTCATGATTCTCCTAGTACCTTTGGAGTTATTTTTCTCAGCAGGTGACTGAGACCACATGGAAGTCAGCAACTGGATGATCCCAACTCTACAATTCTGTGATTTTATGATTCTATGAATCATAGTGTCAGGGGCTCAGGAGCAGAGGCACAGGGAAGAGAGGAGATGGAGAGTGAAGGGGAAGAATCCGAGGGGAGCGTAGGAGAAGAGGACAGTGGACCGAGGGATTCCATGAACCTCTCCAGCGAATCGGAAGATTCACAGAAGGGGGCGCCAGTGGCCAGGGGTAGGGGGTTCCCAAGGGGAACGCCCCAGGAGCAAGGGGGCAGCAGGGACTCCCAGAGCAGTAGCTGGAAATCAGGACCAGCTTCCCCACCAGAGCAGAGTGGGGGGGAAGAATCCCAAGGATTGGGGCCAGTGCATTCCCCACCAGGGAGAGAAGATAAGGCAGGGCTGACCACGCCTCCATCAGAAAGTCGGACAGAGGAGGAGAGGTCAGATCCGGCCAGTGTCCCGGAAGAGGGAAGCAGTGACAGAAGCAGTGTGACGGTCAGGAGGAAGGTCACTGGGTTGGCGCGAGAGGCAAGTTCAAATGTACAGGAGCGCGGGACAGCAGAGAATGAGGATTGGGAACCGGGTCCTAAAGCCCGCCGGAGGGAGGGGGAGGAGCTAAGCAACTCAGCGTCGGAAGAGTCCAGAAAGGGCAATGCCCCAGCGGGCAGGAGGACCCAGAGGAGGAGAGAGCAGCGTAAAAGGTGGAGCAGGGCTAGGATCTTAAACTGGTGTCATAGGGGAGGAGACTCAGACGGGACTTCGCCGGTCTAGGGTTTAAGACGTAGAGCTGCGCGCTGCGGCTTTGAAATGGAAACTGAACCTCAATAAAGACTTTTGTACATAAGGACAGCCTCGCGTTGGTCCTCTGTGAGCGGGGACCCAGGGGCAGCTCTGACACATAGGATCATAGAATTGTAGAGTTGGAAGGGACCCCGGCAGTCATCTAGTTCCCTGCAAGGCAGGAATCTCAACTAAAGCATCCCTGACACATAGCCACCCAACCTCTTCTTAAAAGCCTCCAATGAAAGAGAGTCCACCACCTTCCGGGGGAGTCCACTCCACTGTCTGAAGCAGGTATAGGGGAACTTCCAGCTGCTGTTGGATTCTAGCAGTACCCATGGTCAGGGATGATGATTGGTGCTGGAGTCCAGCAACATCTGGAGGGACACAGGTTCCCCATCCCTGGCCGAGAGATGCTAGGCAGACAACCCAGCATCCTCTTCTCTCATAGTCTGGAAGTTCACTGGGTAGACTTGAGCTATCAGAATAAGCTACCCAACAGATGCCGCAGAGACAGGTGTGGATATGGAATGTAAGTGGGACCTGCATAAAAGGTTGTAGTTCGAAGTGCTCCTGTTCACTGTTCCAGTAAGTCAGCCATGCCATCTTCTGTGAGACTCCATCCCTCAACAGCAGAGGAGGTTTTGGGGTAGCATGACTGGTGTGCCATGCACTGAAAGCCATGCTACAGGGTGCACCACAACAATGCTGCAGAACGGAGTGAGAGAGTCGGGGGTGCCAAATTTTAGCATCGTACTGGGTGGTAATGACATTTGAGAGCCCAAATTCGTCACTGCCAACAGATAGTTTCATGACCTATGAGTATGCTCAATCTTCATGTGGGTGTTTTGAGGGTTTCATCCCCGCTAAACATTTCCTCCCCCCCCCAGTGTTTGGGGTTTGTTTGTTTGTTTGTTTGTTTGTTTGTTTGTTTGTTGTACTACTGGAGACACTGAGATTCCCTCCCGCCCCAGCCTCCTGATATCTCCCTGTTGCATTGTTGTTTTGGCTTCCTAAGCATTGGCACTCAGATCTGAACATAAAAAATAGTGAGAATGAAGGGGCAAGCAGAAAGTGGAGCAAGTGGAGCCCCCCCAAAAGTGTACAAATCTTTTCACCATAGTCTACCTAGAGGTAGCCAGGAAGGTAATACCCAGGGGCCCTAATATCACAGAAAGCTATCATGAAATTTCAGCATGCAAGAATTTTAGAAGCACATGTGTAACATATACATTTGAAATATAAAAAAAAACACCCTCTGAAGGCATTGGTAAAATTCCAGTTGGTGTTAATAGCTGTGAGTTGAACCCTGGCAATGCAGTGTTAACTGATTCTTACTACAGTCAAAGCCAAGCTGTTCCTGAGTGGTAGAAGAGAGACCTCTTGTGGCTTTTAAAAAAATAGCACAGTCTAATATATACCAATGCATTTAAAGCACCCCAATTTTATTTAAGCAGAAAGAGGCTTAAATAGATTTCACAGAGTACAAAATTGCGATCTTTTTTAAAATAATAGTAATAATAATAATAATAATAATAATTGCAGGAGGAAATAAATAGAGGAAGATAGTGATAGTTATGGTTAAACAGGCCCTAAATTTATAAAAGAAGAGCATGGCATAACATTTGATGCAATGTGGAAGGAAACATTACAACTCATCCCCTGAAGACTGGCATGGGACAGTCAACTGAGATGTTCCCTCTGGCAAAACCCTTAAACTGCATCAGCTAAATGACCTGTTTCTTTCTATTTGAGGTAGCCACCGAAGCAAGCTGCAAACTATTGGTTATCCTTTCAGCACCATAGACAGCAGTCCCACTTGCAAGCCACTCTAGCCTTGCAAGTATCCTGCCACGCTCATCTCTGCTGAAATCCCCCTTCCAGGCCTTTTCCCAAACACTCCCTATGACTTCTGTTCCATATCTATCTATCTATCTATCTATCTATCTATCTATCTATCTATCTATCTATCATCCATCTATCTGAGATACTATGATCTGAAACTGGGATAGGATATCACATTGCCACCCAGCTGCAACAGAGGGACAAGTGAGATATCTGACCTGCCCTACAGTACCTTTATGAAACAACTGGTCACTGAGGAGAAACAATGCGCTGCAACGGGAACCCAAAGCTTAAAGAGATCTATCTCACCCGAGTCTGGATAGTCATGGCATAAATAAATGCAAATCTAACAGTTACTCTTCCAGACTGAAACAGAGGTAAGCACAATAAACAAACAACAGGAATGCACCGAGCATAGCCACATTCCCTGTTCTCATGCTTCTGCAACTAGTTCAAAGCTCAAACGTGATGCTAGACTTTGCAAAATCCTCAGGCAGAGCAAAGAGCTACCAGAGTCATCTGAGAGCTAACATACAATGAGAAGTGGCCTGGAAACACAAAGAGATTCTTTACAGTATTTCTGAGCAGTGATATTAGCAAAAATGATATTATTATTTTTTAGCAAAACAACCTTTGAAGGGGGAAACTTTACTTACAGGGGTGCTGCCATCTGAAAAGGTGTTCATACTGATTGAGCTGCTCATCTTGTCAGATGACAAGGAAGGAGGTGATGGACTGCGCTTCTCCAGATGCTCCTGGCTCTGTAAATCTTGACGCTGTAGATATTCACGCCATGCTCTCTGAATGCTGCATGTAATTTGAAACATGGGTGAATAGAGAAACCTCTTATATATGCGCGCACTTCTGAAATATTTCCCTCCAATGGGGGCCTGATAGAAGGTAATCTCGCAGAGCCAGAGTGAAATTTTGCACAGTGTTGGAATTTAAATGAAAATCTTTTCAAATCTCTCTTTTGAAATTGGACTTTCAAATATATGCTTTTCCAAAAACACAGGGTACAAACCCAGCCCCAACCGCAGCCTGCTTGTTTCTTTTCAAGGGAAGAGTCCATGCTTCAAGTGCATGCTTCAGGCTGTAGACCTCTGCGCACTTACCTGCAGTAAGTCTCACTGAACTCAATGGGACTTACTTAAAAAAAGACTTATATAGGATTGTGTTGCTTGTCTAGTTTATGAAGTTTTAAAACAATAATGTAAAGTATCAACTTCAGTGGCGTGTGGGGGAATTCTTCATAGAGGAGCAGTTAGGGCCAGAGGCACCAACTTTCAAAGGTGATTTGAGGGGGGGCACCAATGATATGTGCGTGAGCATCACACCTCCCTCCCTAAGTCAGACAGAAGCTTCCCAGGCTTTGGGAAGGAGGCTTTAATACTTTAATACTCTAATTTGCCAGGAACATTTAGGGGACTAGCCTTGATCCCTTACTCCACTGACCATGCACCACTAATCAACTTGTCAATTTCTATACAAAATCTAACAGATAGAATTTGGCATGTTGAGGGCTGGGGG
Organism: Podarcis cretensis; assembly: GCF_951804945.1. Classification (NCBI taxonomy): domain Eukaryota; kingdom Metazoa; phylum Chordata; class Lepidosauria; order Squamata; family Lacertidae; genus Podarcis; species Podarcis cretensis. The sequence goes on along the minus strand of NC_137174.1, from coordinate 82,063,625 downwards.
AAAGCAAATTAGGAAGAGCAGGAACTTGAATTTAGACACATCTGACTTATTCGCTTCTCTCCACCAACCAACCCCACCCCCCTTTCTTCTTACATTTAGCCAGTAGTGGTTGGTGGTAGGGAGTAGAATGGCTCACCTGGTTTCCCAACATGAGGTCAGAGGGTCAAGAGGGTTAGCGTGGTGCAGCCACAGTAGCAGAACCAAAGCAGCGCTTCTGATGCTGCACCTGCACCAACCTCCCCTCCCCTCTCATCTCACTTAACAGCAGCAACCATCGCACAGGGAAGCCAGATAAGCTATGCTGCTCCACTCCAGCCCCACTTGTGCCCACACAAGGGTAGTCAGGCAGAAATGAGGACAGGGTTTTCACCCCTTTCAAAGCTGTGCAGAAAAGGAAGTTTCAGCAACTGTAGCTTTTGCAATAAGTTACGCCTGCCGATATTTCCTCTTCTGCACAGGTATTAGAGGTGCACAATGTCAGGAGTGCGTGCAGGAGCCGGGCCCTGTGACTGGTAGGGCCTCGCAGAACTGGGGCCTTCCTGCGTGTGGCCTGGAAGGGCAAGGTGTGGTCGCACAGGTGAGGCTTGACAGAAGACTCGTAGCACCTGGTGGCAAGGGCAGGGAGGGGTATATAAGACCAGCATTTCCCTCTGGCTCTTTGCCACAGCAACACCTAGCTGTCCTTTGGCTTCCTGACTCCTGGTTTCCTGACTCTTGGACCCTTGGCTTCCTGACTCCTGGTTTGCTGATTTGTGGACTCTTGGCTTGCTGACCCCTGGATTGCTGATTCCTGCTTCCCGACCTCTACCCCGGTCCCGACGTACCAAGCTGGGACTCCGACTGCCTGTAACCTGGACTGTGACACACAAGTCCATTCCATATTTTGCTATCTGGTTACCCAATCCTACCCACTTACCTACACACACACACACACACACACACACACACACACACACATTGCTTTTCTAAAAAGAGTACAAAGCAACTTGATTTGTTTTAGATCAAGGGGGAAACCCCCCCAATACAATCTTATTTAATACACAGACGTAAGCACAGATGTATTAATGTGTTAATTAGCTCACCAATGCCAAGGTGTCTGTTATCAGCAACAATGATTTTGTGAATGGCCCCTGTTAATAATGCAATTATCACCATCTAGGCGTTATATATTTTATTTCCCTCTGACCTCAGTGCTCACAGTCCCCCGCAACATGTGAATACACAAGCATAACTTGGGATAACACTTCAGACATCTGATGAATAGAATGTAGTCAATGAAAGTGTATCCCAGAATAAATGTGTTAGTCTTTACAGAACCACAAGATTCTTTTTTGTCTTTGCTGCAATAAACTGGCAACACAGCTACTCTGGAACCAGAGGCATATGCAACACAGACCATGGAAAATACATGCATTTGCTACATTTTGATATGCACAATCTTAAAACAGGTTTCCAATACAGTCTTTAAAATAAATAAAAAATCGGGATTATTGAGAAGGTGCTCGGTTACAACTATGTGTTTGACACCAGGTGGCAGTGTGATATCAAATAAATTAGCTTTCAAATTAGAACAGTTAACTCAGATAAAATTTGCTCACTAGAAGAATGTCTGTATAAATCCCATTTGATTTGGCACCTGTATTGGGTTTGAAATTGCTTCTATGCATGTTTCTATTGTTGATGCTTATATTGTTAAATAGCTTTGGGTTGTTTTGAGGGAAGTGATTCATACACAAACAAAATCCCAGACAACAACTCCTTGAGATTCTGGTCAAATCTACAAATTCTTGTGTCAATTCTTTATTTTATTTTCTATATACTTCAGAACTCTTTTTTAAAACAACAACAACAACAATCCTCTTTGTCATATACAGGCTAAGCACCTAAGCTCTTAACACCACAAAGGCCAATATATTTTGCATCATCCCGAGTTCTTAGTCAAAACACAACACAAAACCAAACACTATTTTTTATTGGGAGCCACCCAGAGTGGCTGGGGCAACCAGCATATAAATAAATTATTAGTTATAATATTATAGGAAGGAAGGAATCTAACATGTTTCCTGCCTTTAGAGAATAAACCATGTGTTACTTCCATTTAGTGATGTGCGAGCTCCTTCCAGATAAACTGGAAATTTAAACTCCCATCATCCCAAACTTAGCAGGACCAGTGGGCAGGGATGATGGGAACTGTAATCCAAAAACAGATGGAGATCCAAGTTTGGGAAAGCCAGGTCTACTTGCAGGCTTCCCACAGGCATCTGACGGGCCACAGTGAGGACTAGATGCTGGACCAGATGGGTTTTTGGTCTGATATTTTGGGGTTCTTATGAGTAAGCATGCAAAGTATTGCAGTGCACAACTATATATGCATCAACGATAAAGTGATTTTTTCAGTACAAAGAAGGAACTCAGTTAAAGAGAAGAAAAGTAAAGGCAGTTACATTTCTAAAATGGGATCTAGAATTTTCACACCACACCACTAGCTTCTATCCAAACCCTACTTAAACTCTTCATATTCTTTCATCTACCTACAAGCTGCTTCACTAAAAGGCATACACTTGGTTTTAATTTGAAATCTTCATGTCCCATAAATATTCTAGTAGTATTTTAACGTTCGCTAAATTGCTTGAGCTTGAGCTTTTTGATCTGAAAGTTGGATTCAGTTTAGTAATGGAAAAGGTTACCTGGGAAAAGTAATCTTTGGCAAGCCTTACAGAGTCAAATTGAGGTTCAGACTACAGGCCAGAGGCTGGTTAAGCCAGAGAAGGGAAACTCACCCCCCCCCCCAACACAGACACACTGATGTTGCTGGACTCCAGATCCCATCATCCCTCACCATTGGCCCTGCTGGTCAGGGCTGCTGGGGTTTGGAGTCCAGTAACTTCTGGAGGGGAAGAAATGGAGGCAGTGGAGGCAGTGAGAGATTTTACTTTCTTGGGATCCATGATCACTGCAGATGGTGACAGCAACCACAAAATTAAAAGACGCCTGCTTCTTGGGAGAAAAGCGATGACAAACCTAGACAGCATCTTAAAAAGCAGAGACATCACCTTGCCAACAAAGGTCTGTATAGTTAAAGCTATGGTTTTCCCAGTAGTGATGCATGGAAGTGAGAGCTGGACCATAAAGAAGGCTGATGGCCGAAGAATTGATGCTTTTGAATTATGGTGCTGGAGGAGACTCTTGAGAGTCCCAGGGACTGCAAGAAGATCAAACCTATCCAATCTTAAGGAAATCAGCCCTGACTGCTCACTGGAAGGACAGATCCTGAAGCTCAGGCTCCAATACTTTGGCCACCTCATGAGAAGAGAAGACTCCCTGGAAAAGACCGTGATGTTGGGAAAGATGGAGGGCACAAGGAGAAGGAGACGACAGGACGAGATGGTTGGACAGTGTTCTCGAAGCTACCGGCATGAGTTTGACCATACTGCGGGAAGCAGTGGAAGACAGGAGTGCCTGGCGTGCTCTGGTCCATGGGGTCACGAAGAGTCAGACACGACTAAACAACTAAACAACAACAACAACTTCTGGAGTGTCACATGTTTCCCACTCCTGGCTTAAGCACACATCTGTTCTCTCCCTTCCAGCTGGGAAGATGAAGACCTATTTTTTAGAGCAAAAGTTCATGAGCGGGGTAGATGTTAAATGCTCTCTGAAGGAACAAAGGAAACTGCCTTGCACCAAATCCAGCCATTAGTCCATCAAGCGGCATTGTCTACTCTGACTAGCAGAAGCTTTCCAGGGTTTTTGAGAAGAGTCTTTCCCAGCCCTACCTGAAGATGCTGAGGATTGAACCTTGAATCTGCGCATGTAAAGCCTGTGCTCTGTCCCTGAGTTATGGCTCAACCTGTGGCTTATCTGCTTCTGATTTAGCAGCCTTTTTGAGAGTAGCATCCACTAATACAATCAATTCTGCCACCCTGAACATTGATAATCAGTGTGCTGGAGCATCTGAGAAGGGAGGGGATGAAAACTTTTCACCTTCCCTACCACTGCTAAAATGAAAGGGAGGGAGTGTATTCTGTGGACTGGGAGAAAAGGCTTCCGGGGGCAGATGAGAGTGTAGTCAGCCAGTAACTTATAAAACACCCAAAAAGAAGTCAAAGGAGGACACAGATTTGCGTCAAAATTGCATATGCTAATTTATATGTACAGCTGCAGTTAGAAATGTAGATCTGTGTGCCTGCTCATTTTGCCATTCAGGTCATAACTGTATTCTCTGAAAAGCTGGTTTTAAATACGCATCATCACAGAAGTGCCTTGCCAGGTGGGGTGGAGCTTCTATGCTAGCTTCCCAATAGATGGGTCACTGCTGCTTACCAGGAAGAGGAGAAGAAAGGGTGGCATGGCAGGGAGGTCAACACATTGGCAAGAGTGCCAGATTGTCTCCATTGGTGTGTTTGCACTACACTGACTTCCCTGATGCCTCACCTCAATCACTTGCGGCAACTGATGAGAAGTTTGCATAGTGGCTCCACCCCACCCGGGGGCTGTTTCTGTATCCCAATTCAAAGTTCTGGTGTTGACCTATAAAGCCTTAAACAGCTCAGGACTGCCCTTCTTCATGTGCCTCCTCTACAAGAGGTCTGGAAAGTGGCAACACAAGAATGGACATTTTCTGCAATGGCTCCCCATTTGTGGTGCTTTTATTATACACATTTAGGCATGAGATGAAAGCATTCTTCTTTGGATGCCCTTTTAAATGTGTTGTGGGAGGTTGTGGTTGCTGCCCCCCCCTTATTTTCCTTATGTATTTTGTGTAATTTTATGTTGTGAACCACCCTGAGATCTATGGATGAAGGGCGATATACAAATTTAATAAATAAAAATAAAATAAAATCACTTCAGGGCCCCTGCTCTACATTCTTATGCAACTTTTTATTTAACTGGCCTCTTTTGCATCTGACCACCATAGAGAAGCTTTCAGATAATGTAACATCAGCCCCTCAGCAGCCATAAAACACTTGGGATCCACCATCAATACCTATCTTCTTTTTCATAACTCGCTGACTCTCTTCCATCTTCCCTCAGAATTCATAACCAGCAAACAAAATGTACCGTGCAAAACTTCCTCTGTGGCTTTTGTACTGCATTTGCACTCCACAGTAATTTTCAGTTTATATGATTTAAAGGGATCAAATATGCTCTTGTTACCTTTTCCTGTTAGATTAATCCTAACCTTACGTGTAAGGAAGAAGAATGAAGACACTTAAAAATCAAAGGCAATCAGCCAAATAAAGCATCTCCCTAGAGCTCCGGCAATGTTGCTGCATTTCTAAAGCAAACATAAAAGAGTAGACTTTATATCACTTACACTTTCACTTTGGATTCCAAGGGCTGTAAATTAATGTGATATTTCTCAATATTATTCTCCACATCCATAGCGAGTTGATGGCTGTAAAAGAGAGGTTATCCATTAAAATCTATTTCACCATGACATTTGTAAAGTCTCCAAGTACATAGATCCATTTAAAAGAGAACATGCTCCAGCAGCTTACTCTGAAATGGGTCTCCTTTGGAGAAGACACAGGGGCCAATGAGGGAAGTGTTGCTGGAGATCTTAAGGCTAGGCTGCCCTAAAATGCTGCCAAAAGCAGCATAGTGGGCCAGTTTAGCATTTACCTTTGCTTGGACTTCCTTTCTTGATGTTTCTGATGCTGCTGGTTCTTCCAGCACCACATTCTTCAAGCTGAAAACAACCATACCTCTTCTTATGCAATTGATGTGCTTTGTGAAACTGTACAAAAATTAACCAAGGTTGGGTCCTGAAACCCAAGGTTGCTGGGCCAGATTTCTGTACCTTTCACTTTTGCAGGCCAACTTTGACAGACGGGCGGAACCACCCACCTGTCAATCAGCTGCCACAATAATGACATCAGGAGATAGACACCTTCCAAACTTCAAAATCAGCTGAGTGGCACTAGAAGCACACCATAAAGGTGTGGGGCAAGTAACGGTGGTTTGTGGGAAATTGTGCATGCCTAATGAGCCTAATGAGAGGTCTAGAAGTTTCCCACCAATGCCTTAACCCTTGCAATTATCGCTCATGCAACAGTACTTGGTAGATCAGTAGGGACACGTATGGTGCTGTGGTCTAAACCACTGGGCCTCTTGGGCTTGCCGATCAGAAGGTTGGTGGTTTGAATCTCCGAAACAGAGTGAGCTCCCGTTGCTCTGTCCCAGCTCCTGTCAACATAGCAGTTCGAAAGCATGCCAGTGCAAGTAGATAAATAGGTATTGCTGTGGTGAGAAGGTAAACAGTGTTTCCATGCGCTCTGCTTTCCGTCACAGTGTTCTGTTGTGCCAGAAGTGGTTTAGTCATGCTGGCCACATGACCCAGAAAGCTGTCTGTGGACAAACACCGGCTCCCTTGGCCTGAAAAGCAAGATGAGCGCCGCACCTCATAGTCACCTTTGACTGGACTTAACCGTCCAGGTGTCCTCTACCTTTACCTTTACCTTACTTGGTAGATCATTATCATCATCACTTCTCTCTTTGCTCTGACCTCTCCTTTAATCCTTAGTCTGGCTCCTTTCCCCAATTCCATGTAAGTTCTTCATCCTTGCCTTCAAAACCCTTCATAGCTTTGCTTTCTTTCATTGGTCTGCTTGCATTTTGAAATACTTCCCTATGTGTGACCTTTGCTCACCAAGTTCCCACAGACGCCTGAAGATCTCCTGCTACCTCAAAAGGATTCACCCTTTCTCCTTTGTTGTTCCTTATGCTTCCCACAATACCTCCATTAGTATATCACTTCTATTATTTCCTTCATGTCCCTCCTCAAAATACTTTGGCACCATCCTGTTTTGGGACTACAACTCCCATCATCCCTAGCTAACAGGAACAGTGGTCAGGGATGGTGGGAATTGTAGTCCCAAAACAGCTGGAGGGCCAAGTTTGGCCATGCCTGCTCTACTCCATATACCCTACTGCAGTGTGCTCCCATCCTGTCCAATCTTTGCAAGCTTGTAGACACATTTCCCAAGAAAATAAGTACAAGGTAGCAGTTGGGCTTGAGCCCCAGATACTACCCTCCCTAAAGCACTTCAAAATACACATTTCTGAGAAGGAAAGCTGGTGATGTTCAAAGGAAACACCCACCATCTACCCCCTTCCTCAAAAAAGGCCCCAAGGCAAAAAACAAACAAACTGAAACAGGCAAATCACCCCTCCCCAAACAGGCACCCCCTAAATATGTCCCCCAAAGACTCTCCAGCCCCTGCCAGTTCCCCAAATTTACTACTCAACAGCAGTGTTATTTTTGCATTCCCTATGTTCTCTTTTTATTTATTTTTCAAGCAGTCCAAGCAGCTGGGCAGCAAAACATTGACTTCCAGATGCCCTGCCTTCTTGCTTTCCTTCCCAAAGAAGAATACCTCTGGGCCACATGTACATGGTATTTTAATATTTTGTTTGATGTCTTCATACACTTGACACAATCGCCCGCCCACTTCCAGATCTTGAAACAAAGGAAGAGAGATAATTTCTACAAGTAAATTAAAAATTGAAAGGAAAGCAAGGGAAGAAAGTAGGGCAGCAAGAGAGGGCTATTCTTTATTTTCCTGAAAGCCTAGCCACTGCCCAAAGCTTTTTAAAAAAGAGAGAGCAAAATATAAAGTCCATAAGGGCAAGAGGCCTCGGGGCACTATGGGAGGTGACAAGGGGTGCTGTGGTGCCTAAATATACGTAACTGAAATAATTGCCAATTCTTCCCCCTTATATTCTTGCCTTCATTTCCCCTCCTTTCCTCCGCTGACTGCCTTCTATTAATGTATAGGTTGTAAGAAGGATGTGTCCTCTTATACTTTATAAAAGGCGACACCTAGATGATGCTACATAAAGGATATACCAGTATAAACATGCAGATAGATGCAGACATAGAAGCTCATTTTAGAATTATATTAAAAATAAAGCAAGATGCTTAAAACTAAATGAATTCCTATCCCACTGATTTGACTAATAGCATGTTGCTTGTTTATTCAGAAGTAAGTCTTGTTGAGTTCAGTAGGGCTTCCTCCCAGGAAAATGGGTGTAGGATTACAACAAAACTTTAGCTGAGCGACCTCATTAAAGCTGAACAAACCTAAAAGTCTCCATTAAAATCTACACAAGGTTTTTATGTGGTGGGAATCCAAATATGTTAGTACTTACTTTTCAAGCAAATATTTCCCATCACTAATTTGCTCCAATATATGTTGCAGCTTTTTGAGTTCTTCCTGTAGTGGGACAAAAATAAAAGATGCCAATGTATTAATTTGATGTACTCGGTATTTGTCTTGAAGCAAGACACTGCAGCTCTCAGGATAACCGAATGCCTATACGAACCTGCAAGCAGAATGAGTGCAACAGCCATCTCTTCATATTTGATTCCCAACACCTGATTTATAGAGTTATACCCCCTCTGATGCTGCAGACAATATAGCCATCACAACTAGTATCGACCCTATTTCCACGACTGTACTTTGTTTGAACTTTAATATGTTGCAACATGTCCTGGGACCTGCTGGTAAATGGCAGGTAATGATGATGGTGATACAGACAGCAATCTCATCCTCCTTGCCTCTCATGCAATGGCTGCTAGTTCCAGCTGCAACCTTTGCTGGTGGGAGAGGAAAGCTGTAGATCTAAAAGGGATTGGACAAATTCATGGACAACAGGTCTATCTGCCTGTTAGTCATGATGGCAACCCACATGCATGTCACTTGCTGGGGACGAAGAGTAAGAAAATATTATTAGTTCCATGTCCCGCTTTGTGAAGGCTACCCTGTGAAGACTCAATGGACATTTGGTACAATTCAGCAGGGCTCCTCTTGTGCTCAGGTTAAGTGGATTGCCCCATCCGGTTAATATGAGATACAGCTGGAGAAAAGGGTCGCCTACATGATGCCCATTAATTGGGATGGGGAGGGCAAAGGTGGTGCAGTGAGGCAAAGATGAGGCAGAGGAAAGCGAAGGCAAAGAAAAGCCAAGCAAAGTCTGTGGCAAAGATTATTAATAGCAATGGCCTAACAAGAAAAGCAGAGGGATAAAACATATAAATAGGCTCTGCCCTTGATATGAAAAGCAATTACCTGTCCCTGAGAAATGCATCTTTCTGTGTGAAGGGACCTTTGCTGACATGCTTTTCATTAACAAGTTCTAGACTCAGATTTAACACAATAAAAAGTTATTCAGGCAAAAACAAACAAACCACAAAAGGCTCAAAGAACCCAGATAAGACTAGAAAACAAACACATCATCTCTAACTCAATATATCACGCCATTCTCTACTGTGTATCAATCCTGTACTAATTTAAGATGAAGTGGACTTGAAGGCAATTTAAGAAGCGGAGGCATTGCTTCACGTCTTCCTTTAGCTCATTAGTTTTAGAATGTAATGTAAAGACAAAGGCCAATCGGAGCTAAGTGAGGCTCAGGGTGAATTGCTTGCCAGTTTGCAAGGTAAAAAACCCTCAAAGTTGACAAGGTTAAGATCATTCTAAAAACAAAAGGAGGAAATGTGCATTGTACGTTGCGCCAAAGCTGACCTGAGAATAAATCTGGGAATGAAAATAAAGTTTTGGATTTGTTGGCAAGGAGACCCATAGCTCAAACATACCTGTGTTCTGCATTCTCAAGTAAAGGGTCAGTTTAGGTTAGGGCTGAGTCAAAGGTCACCTGATACTGGAGCTACTCCTTTAATGTCTGTAAAGGTAAAGGTACCTCTGACCATTAGGTCCAGTTGCGGACGACTCTGGGGTTGCGTGCTCATCTCGCTCTATAGGCCGAGGGAGCCAGTGTTTGTCCGCAGACAGCTTCCGGGTCAAGTGGCCAGCATGACTAAGCCACTTCTGGTGAACCAGAGTAGCGCACAGAAACGCCATTTACCTTCCCACCGGAGCAGTACCTATTTATCTACTTGCACTTTGACAAGCTTTCAAACTGCTAGGTGGGCAGAAGCTGGGACTGAACAACGGGATCTCACCCCATTGCGGGGATTCAAATCGCTGACCTTCTGATTGGCAAGCCCTAGGCTCTGTGGTTTAGACCACAGCACCACCCACGCCTGTAGAAAATACTAAACATCAATGGGCTGGTTGCAGCACATGTTGTTATTGCTGCTGATGACAGATTAATGAGTATCAGGGTGAGGGCCTTCTCAGTGCTGGCCCCCATTTGGAATTTCATTCCCAGGGGGATATTATGCCATGTTACAATTGATTTTAAAGTAAATTCTGAAGGTATTTCATTCCGGTGTGCCTTTGGTGGAAGTACTGTGCTTGAGGATTACAGGGGCTAAAGGTTTTAGCTTCATGATTTTTAGCCTAATGGTGCTGCACACCTGGCCTCCTGCCAGTGGCTTTGCTGTGATCACCAGGAGGGAGCTTGACCAGGAATCTGAACCCACGTCTTACTCTGTCCAACATTCTATCCACTCTTTGCTGCTCCTTGGTTAACTGAGGTTTACCAACTTTTGCCAATTTTCCTCTCCCTCCTGCCTACTCCAGTTCCACCTCCAAAAAAGTCCCCCCCCAAAAAAGTGGCTTACTTGATGACTCTGCTTGTGTATGTTCACCATGCCAACCTTCCCACTGCTTTGCCTCTACCCTCTTCTTCCCAGTAAGCAACAGTAAGCCATCTGCTAGAAAGCTAGCAAAGCAGTTCTGCCCACCTAGTGAGCCATTTCCTCCAGCTGCAGGATGTCTGCGCTGGCTCAAAAGTCATCTGTTGACAGAATGAGCCTTTTCATCTGCAGAAGGCAAAGCCTAGACCCAACCCAATGAGACTGCAAAGTTACAGTGTTCTGAAACTTGGTAGATGTACCTTCTACCATAAAACACAGTCTTAAGTTCCTGCTGTGGGGAAGCAGAATTTTCAGAAATTAAAAATGGACACTGCATCACAGATTTACTAATGATGCAACTTTCATTTCCCATCAACTTGGAAACACTGATCAATACTTCAACAATATATCAGGTATAAAGTAGATTTGTCAAGATGCGTTAAAAAACGTCTTCCAACTTCTCAGTTTCTGAATGACGCACCCCCTATCCACTTCATTAAATGGCTGAAATGTTGTAAAATGATTTTAAACACTTACCGTTGCAGACCAATTTAAAAGCCATTTGGAGGAGCCCAGTCATTAAACTCATCTTCCATTTCCAGATTTCCTCAAAAATAGTTTCTCCTTTTTGACATGTGTAAAACTCAGAAAACTCCCCAAGTTTTCCTGAAAAATTACTTGCCTATAGTACTTGATTCTAAAAGATAACCTTTTTCATTTTCCAAAGCACTCCAGCGGTCAATTTTGTTTTCAATGTATCCCAAAGCAACATAAGGTAATTTAGAATGTGGAAACAATTTACAATTGACTTTATATATAGCCAAGGGTGACAAAACCTACATGACTTACATAAATCATTTTGTGCATGTGTTTGACATCATTTTATATTAACCTAGGGGTAAAGACTTAGTAAAAAACAACAACAACCCTTTCTAAAAAATGTCTGCAACATTTTTGGGACCATTCAATCATTCGATTAAATATTATTGGCTTGTTTTTTTTATGGAAAGCTGTAATAGGACAACTACAAAAGGGGCTAGTAAAATTTGCATAATTTGGAACAGCAGAAGACATAAAATCTATACTAATTTCAGTTTTGCATCATTAAACATGAAGTATTGATTATTGCTCCTTGCAACAAAATTTATGAAGCCAGCCATGTTGCTGTGTCCACATAAAGTGATTTTGATGTTTTGCCCTGAGACCTCAAGTGCCGTAAATGATGGCTCCTGGTGACAGGCTACAGCTGAGATGCTGTTGTTCCAATTCACAGCCTTAGGAGATACATCTCCTAGATTATGCCGGGAGTGACCCAGCTGCAAACTCCAACTTCAGAAAATTAAATTGGAAGCAGTCCAAACTTCTGTTGAAATACACAGTGAATTACGAGGCTTCTATCAACTTGTTATAATGTAAATGTACTGTAAAATTCAGTGCCATACCTCTTCTTCCCAACCCCGCTGTTGAGAAAGGACATTAATAGTTAAAGAAACGGGGGGTCCAAAAATGCAACCTTGCTTTTTGAAGTGCGGAAGTGTTACTCATTTCTTGCTTGTGTCTATGGAGTTTGTAGATTTATATTGCTAAGGAATAATATTGTGGTGCCGTACGCAAGTGTTACTTGGGAAAGTCTATCAAGGAATGAAGTGCAGTAGGCCATTTTCTTCTCCTCTAGCTACTTCTCCCAGCTCTGCCAACATTTCTTTCACACAACTGGTGATGTCCATGTGTTTTCCTAGGCAATGTCAGAATCACACCCTCACAACTTGATCCCATTATGCTCTGATAACCTTTGAATTTCTTAGGGGCCAAACATTCAATACCTATATATTTATAACAGGGACTCCCAAACTATGTTCTGTGGACCATCAGTGGTCCACAAGCTGCATTCTGGTGGTCTGCAGCTTGTCCACATTAAATATCTATTATTAATTTCAATTCTATTTTTATTGCTTCTTAACCGTTCTTAACCTGAAACTGTTCTTAACCTGAAGCACCACTTTAGCTAATGGGGCTTCCTGCTGCCGCCGTGCCGCAGGAGCTCGATTTCTGTTCTCATCCTGAAGCAAAGTTCTTAACCCGAGGTAATATTTCTGGGTTAGCGGAGTCTGTAACCTGAAGCGTATGTAACCCAAGGTACCACTGTACAAATAATAATAATAATAATAATAATAATAATAATAATAATAATATGAGAAACTTTCAGTTAGCCTTTTAGCCTATGCAAATGTACAAAACTGAAAACTCCAGCCAAGAGAACCTGAGGTGTAATAACACATCTAAATGTAACTTTCTTCTTATCCCTGCTTTCATCTGCTTTGTGGCTCTTACATGGTTAATTGTCCCTCTCATTTAAGGGTGAGTTGCCATGGTGATTGTTCAGCACTGAGACTGATGGACTAATGAGAGAACACAAAAAGTATTGCCTGCTTCACAGAGGCTGACAGTGTCGGTAAACTTTGTTCATTAAACCAAAAGGACCGCACTTGGGAGAATAATGTTATCAATGGCTGTCGGTGACAATGGCTTTATATGCGTTCTGCCTCTAGGGGAGTGCTCAGTTGCACCCAGGTCCTTCTTTCGGACTTGTCTGGTTTGTCACTGTGGAAACAAGATGCTGCACCACATGATCCAGAAGGCCTCTTCTTATGACGTGGACTGTCAATTATTGTATCTTTTCCAGCAGTCCAGTGAGGCCTAATCAATTGGCATTGTGTGTCAGACATATGTAGTACATACCTTGCTTAACCTGATGAACCAGGTTAGTTTCCTCAAGAAAGCTTTAAAGAGCTTAAGACCAGTTTTCTTGAGGCATCACCCTAACACAAACATGTTGACTCAGTTGCTTCAATCTGCAGAACTGGCACAGGTTACAGGTGCCAGATGATACCCATTCCACACTGGTAAAAAATCAATATTTTCACTTGGCAGCACCTACACTTTGGAACTCCATGCCTATTGACATCAGACAGGTGCCTTTGCTGTTTTCTTTTTGGCACTTATTTAAGTAGGTCTATCCAGACATGTAGGGATGCGGGTGGTGCTGTGGTCCAAACCACAGAGCCTAGGGCTTGCCAATCAGAAGGTCAGCAGTTTGAATCCCCGCGACGGGGTGAGCTCCCGTTGCTTGGACCCAGCTCCTGCCCACCTAGCAGTTCGAAAGCATGTCAAAGTGCAAGTAGATAAATAGGTACCGCTCCAGTGGGAAGGTAAACGGTGTTTCCGTGTGCTGCTCTGGTTCGCCAGAAGCGGCTTAGTCATGCTGGCCACATGACCCGGAAGCTGTCTGTGGACAAACATCAGCTCCCACGGCCTATAGAGCAAGATGAGCACCGCAACCCCAGAGTCATCTGCAACTGGACCTAATGGTCAGGGGTACCTTTACCTTTACCTTTATCCAGACATGTAGAAGTTGGCATGTGTTTCATTTTATTATGACCCAACTGCTCATTTTGATTAAATGCTGATTTAATTTAATAAAAATAATAATACCTATTTTAATTTTTTTTATTGACTTATTTTTGTAAACCAGAAGTTTAATTTTTTGTAGGCCACTTAAGGGTCTGTTTCCAATCAAGCAGTATGTAAATAAATAAATAAATTATGAAACAAATAAAATTGTTTTCCTTCCCACAATTTAACATATTGCTCTCTTAGTTTTTGAATTAATTACTCTACCAAGTGCTGAGACTAGTTGCTACTCTCATAAGGAACAGCAGCGTTCCTCTGTTTTTAGACTGTCCCCTTTTATATGAGTTAATAAACCTATTTTAGGGTATAAACAAATTTTTATCTCCAAATGTATTATTAATTGTTCCTAAAATGTTTATAGCCTCTTCACAAGACCACAAGCATTTGGAATGCTTGATGCCTGCCGACTAACACAGATGATTGATGGTGGAAGTTTGCATCCTATACCTCCTGCAAAAATCTATAAAAGAACAAAAATGAAGAAAGTTTTAATTTATGGCAACATCAAATTGTTTCCCTGACAGGGAAGTCATTGATTGTTCCTTTTTCTTTCTTTGAAGCTGGTCTGGGACCGTAATAAATTTCATTTCATTTTCTTTCTTTTCTTTTTCTACCATTTTAAATTATTTATTTATTTATGGTTACAAATATGTATATGCACTGATTTGTCTATGGAAAAATAAACAGTTTGCACCGACCATTCCTCCCCCAGTGCTTTTCCCAACCCATCTGCAGTAGCAATTTTTGCAGGAGGGGCAAACAAAAGGACTAGGAGAGGGATAAAGGTAAAGGGACCCCTGACCATTAGGTCCAGTCGTGGCCGACTCTGGGGTTGCGGCACTCATCTCGCTTTATTGGCCGAGGGAGCCAGTGTACAGCTGTGGTCATGTGGCCAGCATGACTAAGCCACTTCTGGCGAACCAGAGCAGCGCACAGAAACACCGTTTACCTTCCCGCCGGAGCGGTACCTATTTATCTACTTGCACTTTGTGCTTTCAAACTGCTAGGTTGGCAGGAGCTGGGACCGAGCAACAGGAGATCACCCCATTGAAGGGATTCGAACCACCGACCTTCTGATCAGCAAGCCCTAGGCTCTGTGGTTTAACCCACAGCTCTACCCGCGTCCCTAGGAGAGGGATGGAAGGCCAATTGCTGATCCCTTGCCTCTTCAATGAATTGGTGCTTTCAAAGCTCTCTACTCTGGGGGTTTCAGCAGTAACATTCAGCTAACGTAACAATCTGTGTCCCTGTTTACACGGAGTCAAGCTGTTATGTTCATGGAGTTGTTCACGTGTAATGCTTAGAGTGTACAGTCTATGTTCCTGTGTACACAACAGCTGAGCTGCACAAATCAACAAATGTACGCTCTTTCACACAAGCTCTTGTAGAGACAGCTTGCACCTGTATTAGGTGTGAACAAGCTTTCTCTGGGTGGCAACCTGGCAGAGCCATTTGTTGTTGTTGTTGTATCATTAGAGGTGATAAGAATATACAGCCGGGCGCATTGGGGTGCTTTCATGCATGCATTTGTATTTCTAAACAACATACATCAATCAAACACCAATGAAAGTCAGAATAGAGGAAGGTGTCATGTTGCACAGAAAATGAAGCCAAGAGCACGAGCTGGAGGGCAGGAATAATTGGAGCCTTTCAAACTGGAAAGATATAACTGCTAATTAGAACACCACTGGGATAAACATTACGCTTTGTAGATGCTTAGTGGAAATGGTTAAGTGATGGCACTGCAAGCAAGATTTCTAAATACCTACCCGATAAATGGAATACACTTACGGGAGCAGTAGCCACCAAGCAATTAACTCATACTGTTTATTGCTCTTCGTTTCATTATTCTCCGTTCTAGCAGATGCTGCAGTTCAACGTGTGCCCTACTATATTTTATTAGGGGCTGTTCACAGGACAATAATCAAGAGTACTGCGACCATTTCAAAAACACATCTTTAGCCCCAGCACAAGCTCTGCATTTGGCAGAGCACAGCCACCATGTGAGACAGAAGAGCACCATCAGTAGTCTATTGCACATTATATGTTTCTGGGCTAGAACACTTTAGGACCACAGATGGAGGATTACATTTATGAATGTTCTCTTGAATTAGGGTGGTTTTTAAAAAAGCCCTTTCACATACACAATTTGCTTGCCAGGGTGATGGTCCTAGGAAAGCCATCTTCCATAAATACTCAGACCCTCCAAGTGTCCCTATTTTCCAGGGACAGTCCCGGATTTACAGAAGCCGTCACAGTTTCTGATTTGATCCAGGAATGTCCCGCTTTCCTTTTGTTGTTGTTTAGTCGTTTAGTCGTGTCCAACTCTTTGTGACCCCATGGACCAGAGCACGCCAGGCACTCCTGTCTTCCACTGCCTCCCGCAGTTTGGTCAAACTCATGCCGGTCGCTTCGAGAACACTGTCCAACCATCTCGTCCTCTGTCATCCCCTTCTCCTTGTGCCCTCCATCTTTCCCAACATTAGGGTCTTTTCCAGTCTTCTCTTCTCATGAAGTGGCCAAAGTATTGGAGCCTCAGCTTCAGGATCTGTCCCTCCAGTGAGCAGTCAAGGCTGATTTCCTTAAGAATGGATAGGTTTGATCTTCTTGCAGTCCATGGGACTCTCAAGAGTCTCCTCCAGCACCATAATTCAAAAGCATCAATTCTTCGGCAATCAGCCTTCTTTATGGTCCAGCTCTCACTTCCATACATCACTACTGGGCAAACAATAGCTTTAACTATATGGACCTTGCCCGCTTTCCTTTAGGATGTCCCTATTTTCATTGGAGAAACGTTGGGAGGTATGGTAGAGTTTGGATTTGATATCCCGCCTTTCACTCCCCTTCAGGAGTCTCAAAGCGGCTAATAATCTCCTTTTCCCTTCCTCCCCCACAACAAACACTCTGTGAGGTGAGTGGGGCTGAGAGACTTCAAAGAAGTGTGACTAGCCCAAGGTCACCCAGCAGCTGCATGTGGAGGAGCGGAGACACGAATCCGGTTCCCCAGATTACGTGACTACCGCTCTTAACCACTACACCACACTGTAGGAACAGGGCTTTTTTTCACCTGTTTCTCGGTAGAACTCGGTAGAACTCAGTTCTGGCACCCCTCAGGTGGGTGCCACTGCCATTATAATAGATCAAGGGTGGCATTCCTGCTGATTTCCAGCACCTCTCTTTCCAGGAAAATAGCACTGGGCAGGATGTCCCTATTTTCATCGGACAAATGTTGGAAGGTATGCATACTGCCTATCTATAAACAGGGTGTGTGTTCTTTTTTACAATGTAGTCCAGACGTTCTGTCATCCTTTGACTCTGGGGTGGGTGCTGTTGCACTCAGTCCCTGCTTCCAGGCTTCTCAGAGGCAACTGGTTGGCCATTGTGAGAACAGGATGGTGGTCTGGGTTGGCCTTTGGTCTGATCTAACAGGGCTTTTCCTAGGTTCTTATAGCTACTCCACAGGAACATTCCTAAGATTTGGACAGAATATGACTAGAAATCTTGGAGCTTTATAGATAGCAATTTTACTACAAATCCTTATACAGTCGTACCTTGGTTTTCAAACAGCTTAGTTCTTGAACCTTTAGGCTCCCGAAAGCCGCAAACCCGGAAGTGACTGTTCTGGTTTGCGAACTATTTTTGGAAGTCGAACGTCCGACGGGGCTTCCGTGGCTTCCGATTGGCTGCAGGAGCTTCATGCAGCTAATCAGAAATCATGCTTTGGTTTCTGAATGTTTTGGAAGTTGAACGGACTTCCAGAACAGATTCCGTTCAACTTCCAAGGTATGACTGTATGCCTCGGCCCAGTATACCTGAAGGAGCGTCTCCACCCCCATCGTTCTGCCCAGACACTGAGGTCCAGCACCAAGGGCCTTCTGGCAGTTCCCTCACTGCGAGAAGCAAAACTACAGGGAACCAGGCAGAGGGCCTTTTTGGTAGTGGCGCCCACCCTGTGGAACGCCCTGCCACCAGATGTCAAAGAGATAAACAACTACCTGACATTTAGAAGACATCTGAAGGCAGCCCTGTTCAGGGAAGTTTTTAATGTGTGACATTTTAATGTATTTTTAATCTTTCTTGGAAGCCGCCCAGAGTGGCGCGGTACAAATATATTATTATTATTATTATTATTATTATTATTATTATTATTATTAACCAATACATTGGTGGGGGGCTGAGTTCAGGCTGGGCAGCACTGCTTTGTGGTGGTTCCAGTCCTACTTGGATGGTTGGTTTCAGTGGGTGATGCTTGGGCACTGCAGACTGCTACTGATCTCATGGAGCTAATTTCATTGTTCTTTAGATCCTGGGTGTGGGGCTAGTTACCTCCCACTGAGATCTTTCATGTTTCTCAAGGGCTGCATGAGCGATGACAATGGCAACGATCACACAGTTTAACTCAGATTGTAAGACAACAGGAACACCTCCTTCATCTCAGATGGCACAATACTTCACTCCATAGGATCCCATCCAGATATTCTCATACGACACAAATGAATTATGAATGACAACCACGATAATGAATAAAGAAAGAAGAGGTGGAAGGAGAAGCAAAGTTCCCCGAGAAAAACATAAAGAAGGCAATGGAGAGTTAACAGCTGACATTTCTTTTTATAACAGAGCACGGGCTAATAGAATGGAAATCCAAAGACCATTTCCCTATTTAGATCTCCCACCCACATGCGTATCTGTGTTGAGACATGCTGTGCTCTGTCCCATTTCTTTGGCTAATAAGTTGTTTTCTTCCATGCCTACCGCCTCAGTAGCATGAAAAGAAACCGCAAGGTCCTATTGTTCTCCCATTGTAATGAGTTATCCCATACGGCTTTACGAGTTAAAAAAAATGCACACACAAACCCTAAAAATGGTACCGCAAGGGGCACTCAAATGTAGGATACACACACACACACACACACACACACACACACACTCCCCCCTATTTTTTTAAAACAGATCTCTTTTATGTTAGCTGCAGCGGTAGCTCTACATGTTAGTATACATCAGCTTTTTGACATGAGCAAAAGCCAAGAAAAGAGAATACATTTTTTTTGTTTTAGGAGTTTTGCGTTGGTTTTTTTTTATAAAATACATGAATGTTTGTCACTGGAGATTGTGGCCACAAGAGCCTGAAGGAGGCAATAAAAAGGCATGCAAGCCAGAACTAGATGCGAGGGTGCATGCAGCGCTGGGGTAGCCAGCACAGTGCCCTCCAGATGGCTTTACATTTCATGCCATTTCTTTGCTGTAGTGTTTCAAAACTGAAAACGGTCCTGAAATGCAATAAACAAATCTACCTGTGATTAACAGCCTGTATCAGCCAGGCTTGGGCTGCACTGTGCTGCTTTCTAGTTCCCAGACACATGATTTGTACACAGTCATATGCATGGTTACTCAAAAGTGAGCCCCACTGTGTTCAGTGGGGTTTAATACAGGTAACTAAACAAAATTTCAGCTTTAAATCTCTTTTTCTTAGAGGTCCTTTACGGCCTTAAAGTCACTCTAACGCACAGCTTCCGTAACTTGGGTCTTCAGTTGTTTTTGGACTACAATTCCCATCATCCCTAGCTAGCAGGACCAGTGGTCAGGAATGATGGGGACTGTAGTCCAAAAACAGCTGGAGACCCAAGTTTACAAAAGTCTGCTCTAACATATCCTGCACTGTGTCCATCAGCCTTCCCCAACTTGGTGACCTCCAAGTCATTCCCATCATTCCTGACCAAAGGGCCCTAGATGGGGCTGATCAAACAACATCTGAAGGGCACCAGGTTGGGGAAGGCTGGTGTACACCAAAATTTGGACTGATAATAGCCTAGATTAATTCTCTGAATGTCATCTTATAATTGTATTGTATCACTTAAAAAGAAAAATCACACCGTGTCATTCTCTCCTGGAACAATTCCTTTGTCTTGTTTCCACACTACATAGATCTAGTTGTTTGGTTTGTCTTCTGAAAGAACCAGTAAATGCATGAAAATCTCAGTTCCAACAAAAGCAGAGAGAAGACGATAAACAAGCATACCTGGTAGAGATGTTGAAGCTTGGCCCTGTGTATGGTTTTACTATAAATGCAAAATGCATTTCCTGATTATTATGAGCCCTTTAATAATCAGCTTCAAGAGCATTCTGTTAAGCAGCTTTCTATAAAACAACCCATTGACCCAGTATAATAAGCTAACAGCTCCTTGAAAATGCGACTATATCAGTCCAGGTGCATCTAAAAATATTTGAGGGCTGCAGTTCTATTGCTGGTGCTTAGGAAAGGAATAACCTGACTGAAATCAAGACACTTATGAGCCCATCAGTGTTTGCAGGATTGTAACTTTAGAACTGAGGGACGCAGGTGGCGCTGTGGGTTAAAGCCTCAGCGCCTAGGACTTGCCGATCGAAAGGTCGGCGGTTCGAATCCCTGCGGCGGGGTGCGCTCCCGCTGCTCGGTCCCAGCGCCTGCCAACCTAGCAGTTCGAAAGCACCTCCGGGTGCAAGTAGATAAATAGGGACCGCTTACCAGCGGGAAGGTAAACGGCGTTTCCGTGTGCGGCTCTGGCTCTGGCTCTGGCCAGAGCAGCGATGTCACGCTGGCCACGTGACCCGGAAGTGTCTCCGGACAGCGCTGGCCCCTGGCCTCTTAAGTAAGATGGGTGCACAACCCCAGAGTCTGTCAAGACTGGCCCGTACGGGCAGGGGTACCTTTACCTTTAACTTTAGAACTGAGAATGGATCAAATGCACTGGTAATCCCAGTGTCACTAAGTACACTAGAACCCAGCTGCTTTTATTACAGTCTAAATCTTTATATAAAGGGTGATTTCCTTTGAATAGGCTTATGCTGTGTTTATGCCATGAAAAACTTTCTCTTGAAAGAAATGAAGCCATTTGGATTACTTTTAGCAAAAAGCTACCTAAAGAATCAACCATCCATTAATTATTGTCAACCAAAGCAAAGCTGGATTGAAAATCAACGCTTCCTATTTTTCATTTCCCTGCCTTCTCTTATTCAAATGAATTATTCTCTCTTGATGGATCAATATAAAACACGCTCGGATTTAATATCCAGCAGCTGTTTAAGCCACATATGCAAACGGAGCCCGGTCTGGGAGCGAGAAACTAAAATAAGGAAGATGGTCATAATGAATGGAAAAAGCTTGGAGCATTATTCCTGTGTGATGTCTTTGCTGAGCGGTGCTATTCAGAATCCACCTCACAAACAACATCTGGCAATATTGAGATGGGGGGGGCAAAGTGTGTGTGGGGGGAATAATAGTTTGTGCCTATGCTGCACAAATAATTTGGAGGGGAATAGCTCTTTTTATAAAAGAGAAAGTATCAAAAACGGTCTAAGGTAGCTGCTGTATGAAAGGCAACAGTATATACAGTGGTACCTTGGGTTAATTCGTTCTGGAGGTCCGTCCTTAACCTGAAACTGTTCTTAACCTGAAGCACCACTTTAGCTAATGGGGCCTCCTGCTGCTGCTGAGCCGCCAGAGCATGATTTCTGTTCTCATCCTGAAGCAAAGTTCTTAACCTGAAGCACTATTTCTGGGTTAGCGGAGTCTGTAACCTGAAGCGTATGTAACCTGAAGTGTATGTAACCCAAGGTACCACTGTAGTTCAGGCCTGTGCGTACCCTCCAGCATTCCTCAGATGAAAATAGGAACATATTCTACATCAGTGTCCCACCCCCGTCATTGTCCCCTCCCTGCACCTCTTCCTTAGAGGCTAGGGCACAGACACAGACGTTGTGGCCAAATTAAGAAAGTTGAAGCCAAGCAACTGCTCTCAGGCGCCCGTTACCCCTATGCACCTCTAACAGCCAGGGCAGTGGCCTTGCAGACAGACCCTGTCCCATCCATTCCCCCACTCACGGGTACCAACTGTGCACCTGAGCTATGGGAGACCACTAATAGTGAAGACCTCAGCGACTGGGCAGGGATATAAGGGATCGGGCAGTCCTTGGAATGTTCTGGATCCAAGTCATTAAGGGCCTCCTAAATTAATATAAAAACCTGGAACCTGGCCTGGTAGTGTATGGCTGTCTATTCACTCATCAAAACAATTTCCCAGATTGAAAGGTCCTTTGCTAAAAAGACTAGGAGAAGACAGTAAAATTAAGTTTGCAATCTTACACACACGTACCTAGGAGTGAGTCCCATTGAACTCACTAGGCATTTCTGCTGAGCAAACATGCAAGTGCAATCCTACACATGCCTATTCAAAAGTAAGTCCCACTGAGTTCAGTGGGGCTTGCTCCCAGTTAAGTGGATATAGGACCGCAGCCTCAGGAACACTTGGAAAGTGGAAGCCTGTTGATAATGTGTTTGAGACTCTTTTAATGACTGTTTCTATGGTACTTGAGAATGTGAAGTGGGAGCATTTGCAAAGCAAACATTTCATCAGCTGCGGAAGCTGCTTAATCCAAGCACATATCAGCTGCACCACAAGCCATTATCTCTGTGCCCTGCAAAAATAAGAGCTTCAACCAAGCATCCATCAAAATAGAAAACGTTAGGCTAAATATGTATGGAATATAGTTGGAGTGACTTCAACTGGTTTTATAGTATGTGTTTAAATAACTCCATTAAAAGCAGAGTGCCTTCTTTGGTTGTACCTATAACAAGAACAGTGCCTCCTTCCTGATCATGTGTACAGGTTGCTGCAATGCCTACATTAGAAGGGGGCTAATGCAGTACCACCCACCCTATTTAACACTGCTACATATATTGCACCTTGGCCCCCAAACTGCCCTTGGATAGCCAAAACCCTTGCCTTGCCTCCAGAATCCCCAGTGTAATAATATGACCACTGCACTCTTGCAAATAACATGCATTTCCGATGACCCTGCACAATTTCCTAGGGCAGGTAATAGGAGAAACCTGCAGCCCTCCAGATGTTGGGAGTCCAACTCCCATCAGGTAGCAGGGCCAAAGATCCCCACCATCTTTAGCAGATGCAGCGCCGGGGTACAAATATCCGCTCAGCGCCCCCAAATTACCATGGATGAGGGGGAAAAGCTGCACACTGCCAGCCATTGCGGGGGGGGGGTGTTGCACAACTCTCCCCCATGCCGCTGCGGGACAGCAATCCCCGCAGAGTCTTGGAAGGGAAGCTGCATGCCCACCAGCCATATGTTTGACAGGGCACAGCTAGTGGGCATACAGGGAAAGGGGAGGCAGCTCCCCCACTCGCTGGGGCGCCTGAGAGGCCAGCGTCCTGGCGCAATGCGCCACTAAGCCATATGGGAAAGATGGCTCTGATGATATACAACTTTAATAAATGATGATGATGATGATGATGATGATGATGATGGGAGTTGGGAGTCCAGCTGCATTTGGAGGGGAATGGGTGGCACATCCCTGCCATTGTGGGCAGTACTCAAAGGCAGTTTGCAATGGCAAAGATGATGTATCAAGGAGTGGAGACTGTACTGATAAGTTCTTAACTTGAGCAGCTCGTTGGGGCCTACTATAATACAGAACCATACTAATTAGGTATGCCATTAAGAGACAGAGCATGGCAATCTCACAGGTGAAATAATCCAATCTTCTCTACACCCGACTCCATAGTTAATTACTTGATAACAGTCATTAACATGATTGTTCGATCCACTGTGGTCTCTTTACAACCTGTGTATAATTTTAGTGTACCATTTAAAAAAGATGGCCAGAGATTACACTCGGAGGCAAATTACCGCACTATTCATTCGCATCTTTTTAACATCTCAGCTGCAGTGAAAAGGATTTTAAGAAGCATCATAGAAAGCAACAGGTTGAGAAGCAGGGGGTGGGGGGCTCTTTCAATGAGCCAATCTAATTTGCTTTCCACTTGTATTTATATATTTAACTGCAATTTGGTAGGACACTCTGTTCTGTGGAAGGCAGGCTGCCCACCAATACATATTCCTTTCAGTGAATAGCAACAAATTACAAGCACCAAAATAGCATAAAAGGTATACAAGTTTCTTTGATTAAAGACATACTGGGATGTGGTGACTTAACTGCTTGAGTTAAATTTCCATTGTAGTTAAATGGGCCAGTAATTTTCCATTATATATTTTGTACTACTGGAAGCTTAATCCTTTCGTTCTGTCCACAACAACAGTGTAAAGATGTTATACAGCTAGGGGAAATGTCCCTGCTGCCGCCGCCACTGCCTCCACTTCCTGTCTGGTTGTCTTTCAGTATAGCTTAGCTTCTAGAAGCCAATGCTATATGTGACCTCCAAACACCAGTTCTTACTTCTTATCTTCTTAATAGTGTGATTCCCTTTCAAATTGTAGGTTCAGCCGCTGCATTCATAAACAAAAATAATCTCAAAAACAAGGATGAGAAACCCATCACTTTCCAGATGTCACTGAACTACAACTCCTATCATCCCTAACCACTGGCTGTGCTGCTGAGGATGATGGGAGCTGGAGTCCAACCACATCTGGAAGGCTGCAGGCTCCCTATCCCTGCAGTATAATAATAATAATAATAATAATAATAATAATAATAATAATCAGAAGCCCAGTTCCTCTCTTGTTAAAAAGGTAAAGGTAAAGGGACCCCTGACCATTAGGTCCAGTCGTGGCCGACTCTGGGGTTGCGGCGCTCATCTCGCTTTATTGGCTGAGGGAGCCGGCCTACAGCTTCCGGGTCATGTGGCCAACATGACTAAGCCACTTCTGGCGTTCCAGAGCAGCGCACAGAAATGCCGTTTACTTTCCCACCAGAGTGGTACCTATTTATCTACTTGCACTTTGATGTGCTTTCGAACTGCTAGGTTGGCAGGAGTCCTCTCTTGTTACTTGGGAGTAAATCCACTTCAGCAGAGGCATTCCAGAGCATAACCACATCATGAAGGAAGCATAAAAAGACTAAGAGGGAATATGTTGAACCACTTCCCTGTTGCATCATCTGTTTTAATTTGACAGTGCAGTTTACCTGGAGCCTAAGAGTCAAAGAACAGATCTAGGAGTTTCAAGTGATAGCCTTTAGGCTTAAATGACCTGAGTCTGCTTCAAAGGCAGTTGCCTGGAGTGCAAAGTGACTGAAATCCAGCTAACAAGGAGGTGACAAGCATTGAGTAGGAGTAGAACAATCCC
This sequence comes from Podarcis cretensis, assembly GCF_951804945.1. NCBI lineage: Eukaryota > Metazoa > Chordata > Lepidosauria > Squamata > Lacertidae > Podarcis > Podarcis cretensis. The sequence continues at coordinate 82,038,529 of NC_137174.1, read as the reverse complement.
TGGCAAAGAAGAAAGACAGAAGCTGGGATGGGCAAAGCGTTTTGATACATTACAGGACAAGAGGGGGAATTTTAATAGTCTTGCAGATTACTTGTGCCGTTGGGAAGGAAGAACTCAAACCCCCTCTGTCAGAAAAGCTCTGATTCCAACCTTTGTTTGTCTCAGTGGGAAGATTCACTTTTATGAAGTATCTGAGCACACTCTTTTAAACTGCAGGGGATGGAAAGAGCAGTACTCAAAGAACAGGCAGGACTGATTTCATTTTATTACTGGTGTCACCATGTAGAAGAAACAAAATGGTGAAATGGATCAGGGATATTGGAGCTGCTCTTCCAAAATGGTCTTATGTCCCACAAACACTGGCCTAAAGAGAAGCACTGAAGATCAAATCAAAATCCTTTAGGTGCTACAAATCCACACTGGCTATGGATTTATTTATTTATAAATGTATTTATACACTGCCCTCTCATAAAACATCTGGGTGGTGTGCAATATTAAAGAAACAATGAAAGGCAGTACAGAACAATAATTAAAACTGGCAGGCTACTCAAGATTTTAAACAACTGTACAGACCTATGATATATACAGTAGTATCCAATGGTTGGTGGCATCCAATATTGCTGTATCATATGGGTTGTATCCAAGGGTGATGTTGCATCAGTAGAAAGCCCCACTTATTCAGGACACCCAACTTTTGATTACTCCCCCCATGCACCACAGGCTCTTCTTTCCCTCCCCCACCCCTCTTCCAAAGCTACCCCAGAGGACTGTGTAGTACTCCTGAGGGCTGCAGTAGGCAATGGGTGTCAGCAAAAAAATTGGGTGCTCCATCTTGCATGGGCAGAAGTCGGGAGAGTGCAAGCAAAGCTCAACTCATGGACTGCATCCAATGGTAGCTTTGCACTTTGGGAAAGCCACCATTAGATTAAGCCCCCTGCGCTGGGCTTTGCATGCAGGCTTTACATTCCAACATCCAAGAAGCGCATGTGACAATCCAGTTGCAGTATGCAGGCATCTAGCCAAGGGTCATATAATCCAACCCCATGCAATTCTTTTGTCCAATGTGGGCTCAAACCCAGAACCCTGAGATTAAGAGTGCCATTCTCTACTGATTGAGCTGTCCCAGCTTGTCAAGTTCTTCTACATATACCACTGTTCGGTAGCAACTGTTCAGCAAGGGGCCAGTAAGTGGAGAAACCCTATGGAGGTGATGTTCCTTCTCCTCATATTTTAATTAGTATCAAAGTGGCACCTTCTGTAATGGAATGAGAAAGACAATGGCATTGTTTTAAAATGGAAGAGAAGGGAAACTGTGTACTCTGAAGTGTGATCTTTTGCATAACTTTTCATTGAAAGCAACAACCAACACAGAAATGGGGGTGGGAATGCAATAACAACAGTTCCTCTCTCAATTCCCCAGGAGTTAATCTAACCTCTCTCCCACTGCCAATTTTTAAAAGGAAGATTTTTATATGGTTGCATAGCAACTTTGCTCTGCATTACCTGTTGCGGTGAAGATTTTTCACCCGCAGGAGATAAATACCAATTAAAACACTGCAAACCTGAGTACCAGAATAAAAGTAGATGTCAGACTTCAGACTGACTTGAAGTTTTTTCTCTCTCTCACTTCTCTGAGAAGTCATGGAGAAGTGTTTCAAGAAACAAAGTTCCTATGGTGAGAATGTGCTCGGAGAGCATTATCCACCATACATGTGGAGGGTGGGTTCTTTTTTAAGTTACGTGCTTCAAAAAATAATGGTGGTTGTTATAAAGCTACACACATCAAAGGGTGAGCTAACTTGCTTAGCCCTCCCTCCAATCAAAGCATGGAGGAAAATATTTCTCAATAGCTTCTGGAAAATATTAGCTAGTAAATCGTGTATTTGATTGTATTCAGCATTCAGTGCTTTGATTTCTAAGTGGTGTACAAATAGAAAGGTGCAGACCCGCAGAACATTTTCATGGATGAGGAAAAGAGGGGCATGGAGTGTCCTACACTCGAGTAGGACCCTAGCAGAGACACATGCCCAGAGGTACCCATTCAACTCCTGGACCTGAAATTCCTCACCTCTGCTCATTATAATGTAATTTTTTAAAGCACCACAAAGACTTGGGCACTTGATTCAACCTGTGAAGTTTTAATGAGTGTCTTCCTCTGCGACAGTAACTCTGAGTCAAAACAAATAATGTCAATTCTGTCAAGGTTTGTCAACCAGCTTTCTCCCATTTCAGGGGCTTCCTTATGCATTGTGTGGAATGTCAGGAGCTCATTCTTTCTATTTCTGGTGTTCAGGCAAGAGTGTCATTGCTCATGTAACCCAAAACAATCACACTCAAGAGGGAGGCACCAGCATGCTCGGGGGAACTCCAAGGTTTGCAGAAGAAGAAAACAACTTTATTTGTTTTTTTAAGGCCCTGTGGTGGAACTCCAAAAACAGCTTGGTGCAGACTGGATATGTTCAGAGGCCACAGAATGCTGGCTGTTGGGTGGGAGGGAAGGAAAACCAGGCAGAGGTCAGGTAGTTGCACCTGTTCTGTGGAACGCCCTCTTGTCAGATGCCAAGGAAACAAACAACTATCTAACTCTTAGAAGACATCTGAAGGAAGCCCTGTACAGGGAAGTTTTTAATGTTTGATGTTTTACTGTCCTTAATTTTTTAATAAAAATTGTAGGAAGCTGCCCAGAGTGGTTCGAGCAACCCAGTCAGATGGTTGGTGTGCCCGGCTGCTAACCAGAAGGTTGGTGGTTCAAGCCCACCCAGGGGTTGCTGTGGGCAGGATTCCTGCATGCCAGAGGGTTGGACAAGATGACCCTTGGGATTCCTTCCAACTCTACAGTTCTATGATTCAGTGATGATGATGATGATGATTCTAGGAAGAGGAGAAATGGAATGGATGGAATGGCTGGCTGGTTGGCTGGCTGGCTGGAATAGTGAACAGGAGCACTCCGCATTGGAGCATGTTGCTGCAAGACCCACCTGCCAATAGGGATTGGGAGCAGGGATTTGATTCAGTTCACATTTAAAGGTGAACCTACCAAATCTGCATGCTCCAAAATAATAAATGATCCAAAACACAGGCATCCTTTAAAGTTCACACTTCTCTGAATTTTGAGATGCAGTTCCCCAGCCAAGTAATGTGCACACAAATACATATGTTACAGTAAAGTGTCCATAAAAATGCATATGTTTGTGAAAGTAGCATACAAAACGCATGCTACTAGGTGAAATTGCTTTCAAAAATGTGTGTATCAGTCACAACCGCATACAAAAATGTATTTATTAGGTGATATCAGTACCTAAATGTTGGAAGATTTTCAAGAGGATTTTTATTTAAGAAAATCAGATTGCTGTGGAAATGTGGAAAACTGAATTTAAGATCGGAAGAGTGAGAAACTGAGAGAACCAAAATCGTCAAATCCACTGTTCTAGATATAATTCCTTTTCCTAATGCTATATAGTTTATGGATGGAATCCTGCAGCACCCAGCTGTGTGGTTGAATAAGAAAGGCATCTTACAAGAAAGCTTTAAATGCAAATTTTATAAAAGTAGCATATGACTGAAGCTGGTTTTATTCAGCCTCTAAAAGCCAAGCATTTGGTGTATGTGAATAATTCAAAAGCAGCCTCCAACAAATTATCCCAGGTCTACATGGAAACAAAATGAACTCTCTAGAGCCTGCCACTCTTCTTATTACAGCCCAGATCATGCTGAACACTCTTTCCTCTGGGTTTTATTTTATTTCTTTTTTAAAAAAAATTAAAATAAAATATGTTTTTATAATAAATGAGCGTTCGGGAAGGATATGCAGATGATAACATTTACGATGAGACCCTACAGAGAAAGAGTTTGATTTGAAATTCATTTTTTAGTTGTTAATTATTCACCAGCACGGATCGTGCAACTGGATAAAAATTAAAAATTAGCAAATTAGTTTTCATTTGTCTATGTAAATTATTTAGCGTTCCTCCATTTTATTATAAAAACACACAGGGATAATTTGAAGCATTCAGCGTATTTGGAGGGTTTGCGCTGGCTAGAGTGCATCGTGATGCAAATTAATACTGTCTGGTGGTAAAAGAAACTTTAAAAGAAAAAGTGGAAAGAGGTAGGGGGAAATGTCAAATTGGAGAGTGCTGTTGCACCCGGGTCTTGCTTGTGGGCTTCCCATAAGCATCTGACTAGCCACTGGGCGAACAGGATGCTGGACTGGGTGAGCCTTTGGCCTGATCCAGGAAGCTCTTCTTATGGTCTTATGTTGGCTTAGGCACCGTGCAGAGCCATCCTATGAGTGAACGGGTTAAGCTCCATGATGCTGATGGAACAACTACCATTTCCTCTATGCGCTCAGCCTGGGAGGACACTGTGATGAGTATTTAAGATAAAATGCAACATAAAATCATAAAGACGTAAGAAACTGCCATCATTAGAATACAGTACAATATGACCTAGCAGCAGACAGACAACACACATCCATGTCCGAAAGCCTGAAGAAAAATATGCATGGTGTCATGGACTAATTACACAGCTGTGGGGAAGCAGGGACCTTCAGTCTAAGCAAGACCTACCAGGGCTGAGCTGAGCTGCTGCGCTCATTAGGCATGACAACTCCGTCAGTTCTGTGCAGATTGTGTTCTTGCTAGCGAAGAGTTAATTCCAACTTGCACAGTGTGATTTACTGCCAGCTCACTCCTGACAGGTGGTCATTTGACATCAAGAAGCTGTAATTTGGGGGACAACCGTTATCTCCACCAGGAGGGAATTCCATGAATGCCTTGTCCCATATCACCACCATCACCCAACATGGGGGGGGGGGAGATGATGATTATGATGATGATGGCACCACTGTCATCAACAGGATGACTGACAAGGTGTCCCCTGGAAATATTAAGGCAGGGGGCAGTAGATAATGGAACTGGTACTCCTTCAAATCCTTGTGTCTGAAGCTGTATAGGGCTTGATAAACCAAGCTCAACTCCTTGAAAAACCCACAAGTAAAAAGAAATGAAGAAGCTTAATTCTTCTAAGCAGTTACACAAACATTAAAATATTTTTTTAAAAAAAAAATCCGCAATAAAAATATGCACTAAACAATCCCATTAAAACATTAAAATATAAACACCCATAATTAAAATATGCAATGAAACTATCCCTATAATACAGTACAGCATTTCAAGCAGAAGACTCAGGTTGAGTGATCAAGGGACTGCCAGTATACACTGGTGCAGTGTGAGAATAGGATTACACCCTAAATTACAGAAGGGCAGTCAGCTTTGCTGAATTATGAAAATGAAGCTGATCCATAAAGGAGGCCAGTGGTTGCAACATTCCTTCCCTTCGCCTATTTAAATATTGATGCATTCTTCCTAAGTGTATTTCTCCTCAATCTTTAATACAAAAGCTTTGTGTTCTGCTCTCTGTCATGCTGAGAAAAGTTCATCCCCGAGAAACTTTTGACTTCAAATTAAGATGCATTCATTCTCCTGTGCATGACTCCGGCCTCCATTACATAAAACAGAGTGCCATTGTGGGTGCAATCTAGCTCTATTAAAATCAAACAGAGTTGTATAATAGCTTCTAGTCATTATGATCTACAATAGAATATGAGTTGATGTGTTGAAGCAGCTGGTGGACTAGAACCAGGAAGACCTAGGTGCAAATACTGTGTGCATCCATGAAGCTTACTGGGTGATCTCAGGCCAGTTGCGCCCTTTGGGTTGTCTCCAACATAGAGCTGAGCCTGTTCCATCAGGGCAAGGATTTCTCCTTGCACAATGGAACATTATTTCCCTCTTTCCCCCTGCCCAATCTGTTTCTGGTATTTCCCGCCCCAAACCCTCCAGAGATTATTTCGAGATGGTGCAGGGTGTGTGCCGGGGAAGTAAGAGGGGGCAAAATCCTTAGGCACTAGTGCATATTTAATTGAACACCATCCTCTTATTCTAACCTATTCCACAAGGGATCATTCTAACCTATTCCACAAGGGATACAGTTGGAGTACACACATTATGTACACTACCCTGAGCTCCATGGAGAAGTGTGGATGAAGGGATGGGGGACCATCAGTGCTCATTTATTTTCATTTTTTAGACAAAAAAACCCATACAATAACATAGAAGAGGTAAGCCATAGTGAAAGGAAAATGAGATGTACGTACATCACCCCTCACACAAACTTATATAAACACCCGAGACATCTATTTTCAGGACACATTTTCATGGTTGTGAGGTTTTTAAATCTGTTTTTAATGTTGTACTTTAAATTGCTGTAACCCACCTTGGACCTTAGGGTGAAGGTCAGGTACGGTAATTAATAATAACAGTAATGATATGAGCTGGTGTAATTAGGTCTTGTAAAACTGATGCTTGTCAGCGCATGGGGGCAGAGTTGATATCTGGCTTTGATGAACAGCCTTATTCTGTTTATAACCATATAAGGATAAATGAATGGCTGTCATCCCCTCCACCTTTTCCACAGGTTTCTGGGGACACATTCTGAATTTTTAGGCTGCATTCCTAACTCTACTTGCCTGGGAGTAATCCCTGCTGAAGTTAATAGGATTTCCAAGTAAACATGGTTAGGGCTCTATAGTTACCAAGTTATAAACTTTGCATATGTTGAGTGTATTAGATGTATCTGGGACCTTAGCAAATGCATCTCCTAATTTTCTGGGTGCAACTTCTATGAGGCAGTTGTGGCTGGGTCCATTGAGACTGGTAGGGTGGACTACAGGGAGCCAAGAGCCAGTAACAGGCAGAGCCAACTAATTTTCATTTTGTCCCTACCCTCCTCTCTGCTGAGTTGTACAAGGGCAACACAGAGACTTAGGAGGAGGATGCTGAAAAGCAGTGTTACACGCTGGTTTGATTGTAAGTAAGAAGTCAGGCAGGTGAGGGTTGGCTGAGGGCAGACTGAGGTTGTTGGGGCAATGCCTCATTCACCCTAATGGTTTCATCTCCACTGCACAGAGAACTGAATTACCTGCAGCTCCTTCCGATGACTAGCTATGGTGTTGCAGAAAGGAGAGAAATTGTGCCTCTTTCTCAGTGTAGCAAGATTTGAGACCCAAGGTGACTTTAGAAGGCAACTACTCTCTTTACCGAAAAACAGATTTACGTTTATTTATTGGGACATTAAACTAACCTTCTTTATTTGACCTGTGTCTTACTACACAAATACAACGGAATAAAATTACCAAGAGAAAAATACACCCAAGTGTAATGTTAAACTGTTGATTTATGTTTTCCTGAGCATAGTCAGGCACAGTGGTTAAAGTATGCTCGCCTCAAGCACACCAGGGTTTTCTTCTCCTGAATAAAGGAACTGAATATTACTTATAGATGCATTCCCTCGAGTGTGGGAATATACAGCCATAAAATACATTGGGCATGTGTTTCGTAGAAAGGAACAGGGCAAGCTGCAGCTCTTTCTCTGAACCTTTAGTGCAGGGGTACCAGCAGAATAAACCGTAACCTGTTATTTTCAAACACAGATTTTAACATGGAGTAACTACTTAGCATTCATTCACTTCCATGGAAATGTTCATTCCTTCTGTAACAAGCCTGTAATTCCTGTATCACACACAAAAAAGCCAATGTCACCGAAGACGGGTGATTTGAATGGAAAGTAGGTTTGTGTATACAAATCATTTCCTTCTCAAACCGCATATTGGTTTGCCTCCTGGTGTCCCAGCATGTATGAAATTGTTGGTGCCTTTAAAGGGATATATATTTATAACCCACAGCAGTAAATAATTCATCTGTCAATTTGGGGGAGGGTTAGAGAGCAGGGAAACATTTCTAAGTATAATGATCATGAACTAGCCATGTGAAAGTGATTGTCGCTCATTCATATGTTGGTTGTTGTAGTTTTTATTGCTGCTTTAAGATGATGCTTTATCTAATTGTTTTGTGCTGCTTTAAAATGAGGGTTTTAAAATTTCATTTGGGATGTTTTTCTGATGCTGAAAACTTAACAGAAATTTCCTCTGAAATATGGAGCAGTATATACATTACCTGAATAAATAAATAAACAAACAAATACATATTCTTAGTCTGGGGTTGTTGTTTATACTGCTTTTGCACACACTTGTGTCAAGACCGTAATAAAACTCAACACTTTCAACCATTCAAAGTGCTTCACACACATTATCTAGGTGTCAGCTTTGCAACAACTCTGTAAGACATAACAAAATAAAAAAATTCCTTCCAGTAGCACCTTAAAGACCAACTAAGTTAGTTCTTGGTATGAGCTTTCGTGTGCATGCACACTTCTTCAGAATGAGCTTGGTATGAGCTTTCGTGTGCATGCACACTTCTGAAGAAGTGTGCATGCACACGAAAGCTCATACCAAGAACTAACTTAGTTGGTCTTTAAGGTGCTACTGGAAGGAATTTTTTTATTTTGTTTTGACTATGGCAGACCAACACGGCTACCTATCTGTATCTGTAAGACATGTTAGAATTGTTGTTGTTGGCATCTGTCTTGTGAGAAAATGGAGTGCACCTCCAGGGGTGAAATCAAACTGCTGTGTTAGCGGCACCAACAGACCTCCCTGGGCAGTGTATATAGAGGTCCTGGGTTGCCAGATGACCACTGATGTGGTCCAAAGGAAAACAGATCAATACATTTGACACCAGCTTGACTGCAGGAGTTGCCAGAAGGTGTACAAGACACAATCCATCCATCTTAGGGACTCCACTCCAGATTTGTGTAGAGTTTACTCCTTATCCTTTTCTTCTCCCAAAGATATCCCACAAAGTAGCGGAGGTTTAGGATCAGAATTTTGCTTCCCCTAGATGGGCTACCTTCCCAGGTTGATGAGGCCCATCTGCCCCTCACATCCCTCTACACCACATGCAGAAACCACTTTCTTGACTGTTGGACCCACAATTGGTCTTGTCCGCTCAATCTGCTGGAGTCTGTCTTCGCATGCAGAGGAAGTTCCTAACTCACCAAGGGTTTGAGACTTATCGGCTACCCTCACCTGGTTTAGCCGGCCAGTTGAAGCCATCTCCTGGCGTGTGGCAGCTGTTGCATGTTGGCAGCTTCTAGGAGCCAAAGGTGCACAAACCACCCCAGAAGGAGCACAACATGTCCTCCACCAGAGGTACTACCCCTCCCATATTATAGATGGAGGCTTGAGACAAGTTGGGGGACATAAAAAATGAGAATGGGTGACTTTCCCACGATCACCTAGTAAGGTCGTGACAGACATGAGATATGCACTGGGGACTTCCCAAATTGCATCTCAGTCTTTTACAGGTGCAATACTATATTCACTTACCTGGATTAAAGATTTGCATTGAGGGGCAAAGAGTCAGACCTCTCTTGAACTGGGGGCAGGGTACAGTTGCTTTTTACATAGGAAGCTGCCTTATTCTGTGTCAGACCCCACGGTCCATCCAGCAGCAGCAGCTATCCAAATAAGGATCCTTCTTTTCCATACCTGGAGATGCCAGGGGTTGAACTTCGGGCCTTTTGCATGCAATGCAGATGTTCTACCATTGAAAACACAGCCCTTTGAGAAGGAAAACATCACCAGGTGCTCTAGACAGGTGCAGCACCACCTTTAAATCCAGGGATCCAGATTAAGGTTGGAGGGTGGTGGCTAGGACTCTTTGCCCCTCAATCGGAGCTGGAGACCACACACTTGCAATGTGCGTTGCCAAAATGTGTTTAATGAATGCACACACACTCATGGAATCATAGAATCATAGAATCATAGAGTTGGAAGAGACCACAAGGGCCATCGAGTCCAACCCCCTGCCAAGCAGGAAACACCATCAGAGCACTCCTGACATATGGTTGTCAAGCCTCTGCTTAAAGACCTCCAAAGAAGGAGACTCCACCACACTCCTTGGCAGCAAATTCCACTGTCAAACAGCTCTTACTGTCAGGAAGTTCTTCCTAATGTTTAGGTGGAATCTTCTTTCTTGTAGTTTGGATCCATTGCTCCGTGTCCGCTTCTCTGGAGCAGCAGAAAACAACCTTTCTCCCTCCTCTATGTGACATCCTTTTATATATTTGAACATGGCTATCATATCACCCCTTAACCTCCTCTTCTCCAGGCTAAACATGCCCAGCTCCCTTAGCCGTTCCTCATAAGGCATCGTTTCCAGGCCTTTGACCATTTTGGTTGCCCTCCTCTGGACGCGTTCCAGTTTGTCAGTGTCCTTCTTGAACTGTGGTGCCCAGAACTGGACACAGTACTCCAGGTGAGGTCTGACCAGAGCAGAATACAGTGGCACAATTACTTCCCTTGATCTAGATGCTATACTCCTATTGATGCAGCCCAGAATTGCATTGGCTTTTTTAGCTGCCGCGTCACACTGTTGGCTCATGTCAAGTTTGTGGTCAACCAAGACTCCTAGATCCTTTTCACATGTACTGCTCTCAAGCCAGATGTCACCCATCTTGTATTTGTGCCTCTCATTTTTTTTGCCCAAGTGCAATACTTTACATTTCTCCCTATTAAAATTTATCTTGTTTGTTTTGGCCCAGTTCTCTAATCTGTCAAGGTCGTTTTGAAGTGTGATCCTGTCCTCTGGGGTGTTAGCCACCCCTCCCAGTTTGGTGTCATCTGCAAATTTGATCAGGATGCCCTTGAGTCCATCATCCAAGTCCTTGATAAAGATGTTGAATAAGACCGGGCCCAAGACAGAACCCTGTGGCACCCCACTAGTCACTCTTCTCCAGGATGAAGAGGAACCATTGATGAGCACCCTTTGGGTTCGGTCAGTCAGCCAGTTACAAATCCACTGAGTGGCAGCATAGTCAAGTCCGCATTTTACCAGCTTCTTTACAAGAATATCATGGGGCACCTTGTCAAATGCCTTGCTGAAATCAAGGTAGGCTACATCCACTGCGTTCCCTTCATCTACCAGGCTTGTAATTCTGTCAAAAAACGACATGGTTAGTCTGACATGACTTATTTTTCAGAAATCCATGCTGACTATTGGTGATCACAGTATTCCTTTCTAGGTGCTCACAGACTGTTTGCTTAATGATCTGCTCCAGAATCTTCCCTGGTATTGATGTCAGACTGACTGGGCGGTAATTATTTGGGTCCTCTCTTTTCCCCTTTTTGAAAATAGGGACAACATTTGCCCTCCTCCAGTCTGCCGGGACTTCGCCTGTTCTCCAGGAATTCTCAAAGATGACTGCCAGTGGTTCTGAGATCACATCTGCCAGTTGGATGCAGTTCATCTGGCCCTGGAGACTTGAATACATCTAAACCAGCCAAGTATTCTTGTACTATCTCCTTAGTTATTCTGGGCTGTGTTTCCTCTGCTGAATCATTTGCTCCAAATTCTTCAGGTCGGGCATTGTTTTCTTTATCGGAGAAGACTGAGGCAAAGAAGGCATTGAGGAGTTCAACCCTTTCTGTGTCCCCTGTTTGCATTTCATCATCTTCTCCTCTGAGTGACCCCACTGTTTCTTTGTTCTTCCTTTTGCTACAAACATACCCATAAAAGGCTTTTTTGTTGCTTTTAACCTCTCTAGCAAGCCTGAGTTCATTCTGTGCTTTAGCTTTTCTGACTTTGTGTCTACACGTGCTGGCTATTTGTTTGAATTCCTCTTTGGTGGTTTCCCCCCTTTTCCATTTTTTGTACACATCCTTTTTTAATCTTAACTCAGTTAAAAGTTCTTTAGATAGCCACCCTGGCTTCTTTAGGCACCTTCCATGTTTCCGTCTCATTGGTATTGCCTTAAGTTGTGCTTTTACTATCTCCCTCTTAACAAACTCCCAGCCATCATGAACTCCCTTTCCCTTTAGTATTACTGTCCATGGGATCTCACCCAGCACTTCCCTAAGTTTTATGAAGTCGGCTTTCTTAAAGTCAAGAAACTGAGTCCTAGTATGCTTGGCTGCTCCTTTCCGCTGTATAGTAAACTTCAGAAGAGCATGATCACTCGCGCCTAATGATCCTTCCACTTCTACCCCACTAACCAGGTCATCAACATTGGTTAGGACCTGATCTAAAATGGCTGTTCCTCTTGTTGCTTCTCCCACTTTCTGGACAATGAAGTTGTATGCAAGGCCAGTGAGGAATCTGTTTGACCTTATGCTCTTGGCTGAGTTTGACATCCAACAAATATCCGGGTAATTGAAGTCCCCCATTACTACTATCTCCCTTCCTTTTGCATGCTTGGCCATCTGTTCCAGGAAGGCATCATCTATGTCCTCCATTTGGCTTGGGGATCTATAGTAAACTCCCACAATGAGGTCACTGTTATTCTTCTCTCCCTTAATTTTGACCCAAATGCTCTCACTTTGGCTTTGAGGTTCTAAATCTTGGATCTCTTCACAGGTATACACATCCCTGACATATAACGCCACTCCTCCTCCTTTCTTGTCTGGTCTGTTTCTCTGAAATAGATTGTATCCCTCCATTATTACATTCCAGTCGTGGGACTTATCCCACCAGGTTTCAGTGATGCCTATTATGTCATATTTAGTTTGCTGTACCAAGAGCTCAAGCTCATCTTGTTTATTACCCATGCTTTGCGCATTAGTGTACAGACATTGAAGTCCATTAATCATTCCCCCCGTGTCTCTTATTTAAGGATTTTTTCCTCCCACCACCAGGTCTGTGTGCTGTTTGCTCCATTTGGTCTCTCTCTCGCTCTAATCTTTGTTCCATCCCACTCTACTGAAATCCAAAATGGAACCACTGTGCAGAACTGGAGTCAGAAGGATATAAAACACTGAAGATTTCCATCACATTGTATCCTTGTGCATTGATACAAGCCTGTATTGTTAGAAGGGCTTTCCCATGGGAAGAAGAGCAGTGGTGGATGGGAGAAAATTACAATGAAATAGTTTAATTGCTATGATCTGTCTCAAAGCCAAGATGCTTTCCTCCTAATTTAGGTTGTTGATCTTTATATCACTGAATCAATAAATATAATTCCAAGAACAATTTTCTTACTTGGCTCCTAATGTGTGCCACAGAGTGTAGTTCCATTCTGTCAGCTTTCATAACCCAGTGTCCTATTTTTCTCCCCTAACCCTTTCATTGTATTTTGTATCAGTAGGAAGTCTCCATAGCAACTATCCAAAATAAATTGATTCAACCACTACTTTCTGGATGCCATTGCTGTTTCCGAGGTCAAAATCCAAAGGCAAGGTAAACTGAAGACCTCCTCTCTGCACACAGTGTTTGTATTTTCTTTTAAGCTGACTAGTCTCAGTGGAAATACCGAGGGCTCGGGGCATCTAGGTTATATCTCTCTCTAATGCAGTATCTGGCAACACCAGTATTGTGATGCTTCAACAGATTTTATTGTGGCATAAATTTCCTTAAACTAAAAATCTGGATGAAGATTTTTTTTTCCAAGGCAAATTGAATGGATTCATAATTTCCACGATCTTGGAGACATTATTATGGTAATGGTCTGGGTGTGGGTGTGTGGAAGAGAAATGGAAAATCCCATCCTATCCCCAATCCATACCATTCCCAAGCAGAGAAGCTGACTTGGAACTGTTCCTTGGAACAGAGTATGGGAAGATTTTCCCCATTCCATTCCTTTATTACCAGACCCAGCTCTAGGTTTGTAGGAAGCCCTGGACAAAGTGTCATTTGATGGGCCTGTTCCTCTAAAGTGGCCTAAGCAGGCTCACTTGGCTGTGGTGGCACTGCTCCTAAGCACTGGGTAGGTAGCCTTTTAATTGCCACTATCTCCCAAAGCGGGTGGCACTGTGGGATAAACCACAGAGCCTAGGACTTGCCGAACAGAAGGTCGGCAGTTTGAATCCCCGTGACGGGGTGAGCTCCCATTGCTTGGTCCCTGCTCCTGCCCACCTAGCAGTTTGAAAGCACCTCGAAGTGCAAGTAAATAGGTACCGCTCGTGCGGGAAGGTAAATGGCGTTTCCGTGCACTGCTCTGGTTCGCCAGAAGTGGCTTAGTCATGCTGGCCACATGACCCGGAAGCTGTACGCCGGCTCCCTCGCCCAATAAAGTGAGATGAGCGCCGCAACCCCAGAGTCAGTCATGACTGGACCTAATGGTCAGGGGTCCCTTTACCTTTACCTTTATCTCCCAAAGCTACACTAGGTCAGGCACACTGTAAAAAAGGAAAAGGAAAGCTAGATTCATCTGACTGGCACTGCTTAGAGTGCTGACTCTGACAGCTGCCCAAGTCTGTCAGGTAATCGCACCAAGTAAATTGATTACTCCATGAACTTGGTCTGCATTTCCAGTTTAACTAATAGTTCCTTCAGTTTCAGTTCCTTCAGGCTGCAATTGCTTAGCTGGGAGCAAGCTCCCTTGATTCAATTGGGACTTCCTCCTGAGTGCACCCATTCACCTTATTCTTGGATCACAGAATCATGAAGTTGGAAGAGACCATGAGCATCCTCTACTCCAACCACCTGATATGCCAGCATATTTCCAACCACCTGATATGCCAGAATATTTTGCCTAATGTGGGGCTCCAACCCATGGCCCTGAGATTAAGCGTCTCATGCTCTACAAACTGAGCTGTTCCTCCTCTATTGTTCTATATTGCTTCCTCATCCCTTCATATTGTGCCAGTGAGGAGAGGTAGGCAGCTCCTAATTTGCGGAATTCCATCTGCACAAAGGTGTGTTTGGCATCTTCATTATAGTATAGAGAAAGGCTACCTCACAATGTGGATGTTTTCATGTAGCAGCAGATGGACAACAAATAAGGATGCTGAATGGGTTTCCTCTATCTGTGAACCATTGGGCTAGATGACCCTTGAGGTCTCTTCCAATGCAATATATATATATATACACACATACACACTACCATATTTTTTGCCATATAGGACGCACTTTTTCCCCTCCAAAAATGAAGGGGAAATGTGTGTGCGTCCTATGGGGTGAACGCAGGCTTCAGGAAGCTATCCGAAAGCCTTGCAAGCCCGGTGGGAGTTCCCGCCGGGCTCGTAAGGCTTGCGGGCAGCAGCCTGCAGCCCACAAGCTTGGGGGACAGCGGGGAGGCGCAGCGCCACCATCCCGCTGTTCCCCAGTTCCCCAACCTGGTTTGGATTCCCCGACCTGGTTTGGGGGGGAAGGAATAAAGGGGGGGGGAATTCCTTTATTTCCCCCCAAAAAAACTAGGTGTGTCCTATGGGCTGCAGCGCCCTATGGGACGAAAAATACAGTATATATGAGGCGCAAAAGCATTTGATATATTCTTTTAAAATTCTGTTTTGTAATACGCTAAAGTTTCATAGTCGAAATGCTTCCAAGACAATGGCATCATTCCAAACAGGAAATCAAGGTTGTAATAGAAATGTTAATATTTTATGATCAGCATCACCAGAGGAGTCTTATCTAAGCTCCTGTGTTAATATGTCTTTAATGCTAAACAAACAAAAATCATGCAAATATTTTAAACAATTTCAGCTCTCATATTTACAGTTAGGATTGCAGGTTTGCAAAGTTCATTCCTACAATGCTTTCAATGTCTCCAGGACTAATTTCCTTATTTAAATAAATAGCATTACACAAGCTTGTAAATTTCCACTCGGTAAATGAAGAAGAATTATCTCCAGTGCAGAAGTTTCATGCTGTAGTTTTGAAAATTGGTTATTACAATTTGTGACATTATAATGAGCATTTCTTCAGTATTAAAGATTTATTTAATAGAAGCATTCAGGACTTTTACAGATAATCTTTATTAAGTTCCTCACAGTGGCCATAGGTTAATTCTGACTTTTTTGTGCTCATGTAAGGCAGCAGAGGCAGGGGACGCAGGTGGCGCTGTGGGTTAAAGCCTCAGCGCCTAGGACTTGCCGATCGAAAGGTCGGCGGTTCGAATCCCTGCGGCGGGGTGCGCTCCCGCTGCTCGGTCCCAGCGCCTGCCAACCTAGCAGTTCGAAAGCACCTCCGGGTGCAAGTAGATAAATAGGGACCGCTTACTAGCGGGAAGGTAAACGGCGTTTCCGTGTGCGGCTCTGGCTCTGGCTCTGGCTCTGGCCAGAGCAGCGATGTCACGCTGGCCACGTGACCCGGAAAGTGTCTTCGGACAGCGCTGGCCCCTGGCCTCTTAAGTGAGATGGGCGCACAACCCCAGAGTCTGTCAAGACTGGCCCGTATGGGCAGGGGTACCTTTACCTTTACCTTTAAGGCAGCAGAGGAGTAGTGGGAAATGCGAAATCGGGTCACACGGCTGTCCAGGTGTGCACCACTGGCAATTTGCCCTGCCTGCAAACCTGGCTGACCAAACTGCAACGCAGGGACACCGCCTAGACCAGGTGTAGCCCTACAGATGTTGTTGTGGCATACTAAAGGGCAGTTGAACCGACAACTCATGTTTTGCTACACAGGCACACAATAGTAGCTGAAGTTCACAGAGTTTTCCTGTAAGTATGCTGGAGAGAACTCTGTGCCCACTGTGCCCATGCAGGGAGAGAGTGTAACCACATATATATATTCTCCTTCCTGCCTGGGCATGCCCTTTTCCTCTTTCCATCACTTTCTGCTCTGCCAGCAATGTGAGAACGTCTGCTAAGTCTGAGCTCCATGCTCAGACTGCGTTTTAAGCTAGACTCAAGTGTGTCTTTGTAATTGAATTACCATTTTAAGCCTGCCTGAACAAAGCTGCTGTATCTGTTACTCTTCAACAAGTATTCTGAGTGAGTAAATGTTACTTTTATCTTTTAATAACACTGTTTGTGCGGTGGTTGTTTTAAGGGGGAGAAAAGGGGGAAATGCCAGGAAAATCCAGTCTTCCTTAAGGCATCCTGGATTACATAAACTAAAAGGCTAACACCAGCCTATCTAAACTTCCCTTTAAGCTGCAAAGAGACAGCACTCTGCTGAACTCACAAAAGTGAGGAAGGAAGGATAATATCTAATTAATATATGCTCTCCTAGCATCTATTCATATCCCAAAAATTGTGTGCAACTCTTATTTTCCCCCTTGTTGTTACCTGCTGCAGGCTGTTTTAAGAATCTTGGAAATTAATTATCAAAATAATTAAAACTAAATGTCTAGTAATTATGCAATGTACATAATTACATATATTGCATATGTTAGATAATTTTGCCATAGCAGACAGAGAGTGAAATAGTGTATTTATTGGCAGAAGACAAATTGAAGCAGAACAGCAACTATGCTGTATGCAATAAACACAAGGAAGAACAGAAAATGTTGCCTTTTCACTTCTCTAATTTCTGGAGGGCTATTTCATGCCTAATGTGTGTTAGAGTTTGTTCTCAGTGAAGTGGTTTGGTTACCATTCTTCATGTAAATATTACAGTTTAGTGCAACCATAGGCAAAGGAATACACAAATTTGGAGTGGAGTTCCTAAGATGGTTGGATGGTGCCTTGTACGCCCCCTTCTGGCAACTCCTGCAGCCAAGCTGGTAACAAACGTATTGTTCTGCTTTCCTTTGGACCACATCAGCAAGGCCAGGAGTGGTAGGGTCTTGCCATCTGGACAGCCCAGGACCTCCATACACACTGCCCAGGCTTGTACCCTGGGGAGGTCACTTTGGTAGTGTTAATGCAGCCATTTGACTTCACCCCTGGAGGTGCACTTCATTGTCTATTGAGACAGATAGATGCCAACAACAACAGTGACCACAGTAGTTTCCCCAGTTACCTAACTGCTTTGCCCTGTGAACTATGCAGGTATTTCCTTATACCCACCAAAATAAATATATTAACACAGTGGTTATCAAACTGTTCTGGGAAACTTAACTCTGGAGCCCTTGGAAGCTTGTGAGGATATGATGATCAGAAATGACAAGCAAAACTTCGCACTTGCCCATCCTAATTTATCTTCCCTGCATTGTGTTGCTGCAGGAAGAGCACTGGGTGGATTTCAGGTTATACCCACAGTTTACATGGGATGAGGACTCCCGTTTCTTTTTGAATTCTCTGGCATCCCTACGTGTGGTAAGAACAGTGTTGGCTTTTGTCCCTCTGCTCGCCTGATCGGAACTACATATACCTGCTCTTCACAATGAGAGGAAAGTTCCCATTGGCTGCTTCCCTCCCATTGCGAATAGCAGGCACTGGGGTGGAGGGTTGATTCTGATTGGGACCATGGTAAAGCAAAGGGTTAATGCTCTTCTTTCCTCAGGTGTCAGTCCCAATTTGGCTCCCCCATGCACACATATTGGCTATTTAAAAAAATAAATAAATATGCAAAGGGAAAGTGCATGACAACATCATGCCTACTTTGGGCCTAAGGCCTGCCAGGGGCATAGCCTACCAGTCCCAGAAACCTCTTCAGTGTGTTTGGGTTCCATAGCAGAAATGTCAGCGTGAAAACGGAAAGTATGTTAAGCTAGATCCAAACTTAAGTCACGTTTAGCATACACCCACCATACTCAATGGGGCT